>NW_028327178.1:97961701-100657887 GCF_987537825.1 Furipterus horrens | reverse complement strand
ACGCACGCACACACGTTCGCATGGAAGTCCTGAGATTGCACACGCACACACAACCACATATACACAGAAGCCCACACAATTGCACATGCACACACAACGACACATAGAGGCGCAGGAAGACAGTGTACAAGGCACCGTGAGAGAGAAGGTGTCTGTATCTATACAGCTACACACAATCACATGGCTGGTTAATGCGAATGTGTGTACGTTATTCAGGAGTCCTACTAATGTGTGTGAACACACAGACATACGTACGGTGACACATGAAGAGGGAGGACACATACACACAGCCATACAAAGATCTCAACCTGTGCTCAGGGAGCACCCTCCCAGGGTGTCTGAGCACGTGCACACCAGCACACAGGGACAATGGACAGGTGTACAGGCACAGAAACACAAGAACAGGTGTGCACACAAAACACACAGGATCCCTCGCTGGCCCACCATGTGTCCCCACAGAGGCCCACGGCCCCCACCCGCTGAACCCAGAGATGGCTCAGTTCCCTCCCCAGCTAGGGTGGCTTCCCAGGAGAGGGGGTGTCAAGGCCCCACCTGTCAACCCACTGCTTATAGCTCTATCACGGCCGGTGCGCTGACATTCAGAGCCTGGCACCAAGATGATCGCATTTAGCTGTAATGTGCCACAGATTGCACTGACATTTGGAAAATATTCCACCTCGGGACCCATTCAACTTCAAACTTTTTCCTGGAAGAGGAGAGAAATGGCAGAGAGAAGGCAGTGAGGGCCTGCAATGTTCTGAAAAGGAGCTGTTTCCCAGCCCAGTCCCACCAGAGCTGGGCCCTCCGGCTTCTGATCCCAGAGACCTGGGGACACTGGCTGCCACATGCCATCTACCTGGGGACAGGAGATGGGGAGGAGAAATGGAAGTCTTCAAGGCACAGACAAAGTTCCAGACCACACAGCATGTCTTCACAGAGAATCCGCCGGGAGTCCCTTCGTCAAGTCTGAGCCCAGGTGATAGCTACCTGCTACCAGACTGCCCACCAAGCCCCACGCTCAGTTTTAAGCATATTGTATACATGACCTCATTTGTAACGGTAACAACTTTGTGAGGTAGGACTGGTTATCACCTCCATTTGAATGATGAGGGACCTGAAGCTCAGAGAGGTGAAGTGACTTGCCCAAGGCCACATAGCCAGGAAGGGCTGGAGCTGAGATTTGAGTGCAAGTCTGTCTGGCTCCAGAACCTGTCATTTTCCCACCTGCATATATATGGTGAAATTGTAAGGTGTGTCGTGGAGTCAGGTAGATGCTGAACCCTCTCCAGGCTTCCCACTGCCTTTGCCTTTCTCTTCTTTCCCTTGTCCTCCCCTTCCTCTCTCTGGCTTCCTTTCTTTTTCCTCTAGTCTCCCCTGATCTCCGCCTCTCTAAGCAGAACCAGTGTTCCCAGAATGATGGCACAGTCTGGGATGGCTTCCTGGAAGGGAGGAGGAGGGCCTGAGCTGCACCTGGGAGCTCAGAGTGGATGGGTAAGACGACATCTGCAGGATCCATGTGCAAGCCTCGCAGAAAAGCCTCTGGGAGCCACTACCTTTGAGTGAATGGAGTAGTTGGATCCTTCCGATGTGACAGCTGCAGAGAGCCAGGGCTTGGATGGGGCAGACTTGCTTGGGGTGGCCCGGCCCTCTCTGAGGTTGTGCCCAGACTTGGATCTGGGCGGCAAAGCTGTCCGCGTAAACTAATGGCAGCCAGAGATGTGCCCACCCATCCTCCAAAGAGGAGCCCTGCGGAGGCCCCTGCTTATCTGAACTGGGCGGTAATGGTGGACGCACAGGGAAATAGATCGTTTGAAGGCAGGGTGGAAATGACATGGTCCCAGCTCGTCCAAAAAGAGATAGGAGAGGTGGGAAGACTGTGTGGCTCTCTGATTAGTTAATTAATCTTAAATAACTTGGAGTCCAACTCTCCAAAAGGCAAAAGAAAGTCAGGTTATGCTACTCTAAGTGATTCCTGAGTTTCTCGGGGTGGCAATCAACTCTCTCTCTTTCTCTCTCTCTCTCTCTCTCTCTCTCTCTCTCTCTCTCTCTCTCTCTCTCTCTCTCTCATTCTCAGTAATTGTTTTAAAAAAAGAGAAAAAAACAAGGTTGTTTTTATGGAAAATGACATTCCAGCCACAGAGAGAATCCAGAACAAGGGGACCAATTGGCCTCCAGCGGGTAGCCAGTGTGTTGGGGGGAGTGGCCGGGACAGCCACCATCACATCACCTTCTGGCCTGCAGGGTTATCCTGAGATCTGTCTGCCTGTAAGAGCTTGAATTGATTGGGGAAAGGAAGACTGAGTGGGGAGGGTGAACTGAGATCTTCAGCCAAAACAAAGAATGGTCCCTCCCAGTGCCCATCACTGACATCATCAAGAGCAACACTACGGCCCAGCACAGGTGCCCACCCTTCATGCCCTGGGAGCAGCAGCAATGGCCATTTGCCAATGCTCAGCACCAACACCCTGAGGACAGCAGCCATGCTCATCAATGATAAGTTTGGGGCACCACCCACGCTCACCACCAGTGCCCTTAAATGTTCACCACCTGTATTTTCAGGATGCCCCCCGTGTCCTCCCCACAAGCCCTGGGTCGGCATCCTTACTGATGTGTCCTTTCCATCATCACTGAATCTCCACTAGCCATGGTGCCTGCACATAATAGGAGCTCAGGAAACATCTTTTGAATAGATGAACACGTGATTAAATGTTCTTGGGGAAGGATACACCAACCTACCACCCTATCGTCAGGACCTCACCCAGTGCCTGGCCAAGGGGAGCGCCCCATAACTATCCTTTGGATAGATAAGTTAGTGGGTGGGTAGATGGATGGATAAGTGGATGGATGGATGGGTGGCTGGATGGATGGATGGATGGCTGATGGATGGACGGACAATGGGTGGATAGGTGGTAGATGGATGCATACATGCATGATGAATATATGGAAGGAAGAAAGGATGAGTTTGGAAGCACAGTCAGTGCCATTTGTATTTATAGGCAATCAGCTCCCAAGACCAGAGTCCAGAAGAGAAAGAAGAGAAGCCTGTCTGCTGCCCCATCATGTGGGCCTGATGGCTTCACCTGATTCTCTCCTGCGAAGTGGGGATGGGGCCAGGCATGGAGGTGGGTAGAGCCAGGGAGAGCCTCTCTCCTCCTGGCCCTACTTTCTCCCTCCCTCTCTCCAACCCAAATACAATTTTCTAGAATGTCCCCCGGTCCTAGAGAGAAAGCTCATTACCTGTGATCTGCTCAAAAAACTGTCAGTAGCTGCCTGCCATTTGGGGGGCCAGTTGCCATCAACTCAGCCTGGCAGCAGGGTGGGCAGGTAGGTCAGCCAAGGTAGGAGTGCATAGCTGTGGGAGTCAGCTTTCTGTAGACCTAACCATGGCCTCTGGCAGAGCTGACCACCCCATACCTCCCAGAGGGCCACCCCAGGACAGGGAATGCTCAGTCTACCTGCCATTTGTGCCACACCGGCTGTGTGCTACTCACTCCCCTGAACCACCTAGTCTTCACCCTCAGCACAACCCTGGGAGTCAGGGCCTACCCCAAAAGAGCCCCACTTTATGTTTGAGGAAACTGAGGCTCAGAGAGGCGAGGGAAGTTGCCTAACGTCACATTGCAAGGATGTGGCAGAGTCAGCACCCAAACCCAGGTCGACCTAACTCCAGGGCCTGGCTCCTATGGATGGCAGTTGGTCACCCCCAAACCCAGGTCACCCAAAGCCACCAAGGTCAGCATTGCCATGCGGCAGCTCAGGATGGGAAGGGAGAAACCTCCATCTCGGCAGTATCTAACCTCTGGCTCCTGCCAGTCACCTGGCTGTGTCCAAGGTGTCCCAGCCCCATGGAATTTATATCTCAAGTCAGAAGTGAAAGGCGCTGGGACCTGTCTGGGGAGCCTGCCAGCCCCATAGCACACCTTCACATGAATTAGAGTGATGCCTTCGCCCTGGCCAGTGTGTCCCAGTTGGTTGGAGCATCGTTCCGTAACAGAAAGGGTACAGGTTCCATTCTCAGTCAGGGCACATACCCCGGTTGCGGGTTCAATCCCTGGTCTGGGCGCGTACGGGAAGCAACCAATCAATGCTTCTGTCTCTCATTGATGTTCCTCTCTCTCCTTCCCTCTCTTCCTTCCTCTCCCTAAAAGTAATGATAAATTATCCTCAGGTGAGGATGCAAAAAAATAAAGTGATGCCTTCACCCGGAGGGGAGCCAGATGGCCTTGTGTGGTGGCCAGCCTGCACCACCATGCAAGGCAGCCTGACCCTTGTTTTGAGATGATTCTGCTCTTAAATCACAGAACCCTGGAACTTTGGTGCTAGAAATATTATTGAATCAATCAGTGTTTTCCCAGTTTCAGCCATTTAAAGGCCATATTCATGATTTCTGCTGTAGCCAAGTACCACCTGGGCTATTATTTACTGAATATTTTTCTTCCAATAACCTCATCTTTATATTTAATTTTATTTTGAAAGCAAGACTTACATCAGCACATTAGGTGGAAAAAACAGTCACACAGGACATAGATGGTGACATGAAAAGAAACACACTCAAGAAGAAAAAAAATGTGTGGTTCAGTGGCTTGGGCATCATCCTGCAAACCCAAAGGCCACCGGTTCGATTCCCAGTCATGGCATGTGCCTGGGTTTCGGGCCAGGTCAGGGGCCAGGTTTCCAGTTAGGGGCGTGCAAGAGGCAACTGATTGATTTGTCTCTTATATATTGATGTTTCTCTTTCTCCCTTCTTTCCCCTCTCTCTAAAAATAAATAAATAAAATCATATTTTTAAAGAAAGAATGTATTCATACATGTTCTGATAACCTTGCCTCCTGAAGGCTTCAGCCTGAGTTTGCACCCCATGCAAAGGAAGATTACTAAGTACAAGATGTTAAAGACTCACTGGCACCAAACCCGTCCTTTCTCTTTAACGTAGTCAGAAGACTGAAAGAGAACTGAGTAGGAGTCACCTTTCTGACAAAGGGTCAGTTTAGTGTTATTTAATGCTATTTATGGGTTCTCAGGGCCATGCAAACCACAAGTTTAAAACACCAGGCTTGATGCCAATTCTCAGGGTTTCCTAGAGTTGACCCACCTGGCCCCTGTATCTGTTTATTGCAAGAGCTGATGATTTTCACCTGGATTCTTTCACCATTTGCTGTGTATCTTTGGGCAAGTCCCTTCCCCTCTCTGCGCCTCTGTCAGAAGGTCTCTATGGATACTTTCAGCTCTTGATATTACAGGATTTTCAGATCTAAAAGGGGATGATTCTATTGTCTAGGATGAGGGTCAGCAAACTTTTCTGATAAAGGGACAGTAAATATTTTTGGCTTTGTAAATGAGTGGGTGCAGCTGTGTTCCAACAAAAGTTTATTGTCAATAAAAAGAAGTTTATTGACAATAACCAGGAATTAGTTTCCCAACCCCTGGTCTAGGTCAAAAAGAACGAAAGAGGCCCCAGAGTCAAAGGAAAGTCCCACCAGTTCGGGATTTGAGATTTGTCAGGTGTGGGTCCTCTGTGAGGACCAGCCCCCCTCCTCCGCCCGCCCCCACCCGCCAAGAAGTGACCCCACCCCCAATGCCTCCCAGGCAGCCTTAATCCACCTGCCGTCTCCCCTCCCCTTCTGAAACATACTCATAGGAAAAGATCTAAGTCAGTCTTTGAGGTGAAAATCGTGCGCTCCCTCTGAGCTGGAAGGGCCTTTGAGCCCCAACCTCCCATTTCAGTCTCATGTAACCAGGACACACACAAGTTTCAGGAGGCAAACAGATCCGGACCTGAAATCCCACTCCGCATCTTGGACAAGTTCTTCACTCTCTGCATCTATTTCTTCAACTATAAAACAAGGACTGATCTATGCCCATCCCTGTAAAGTTAATTGCAAGGATTAAAGAGTTAATCTCTACAAAGCAGTTAGTAATTATCTATTATGAAATAAGCCCTCAACACAGTACTTACCAGTATAAAGAACAACTGTTGAAAGCCTGGGGCGGGGCAGCCTTGGTCCCTAGCACCTCCGGGCCCACCTCCAGCCATGCAGCCCAGGCTGATGTCCGCTGGGGCTTTCCCCACAGCACATCGGCTGCACAGATCACAGCCATTAATTTCTTAGAAGACATCTTTAAGGTATTTGTGATTTTTTTTTTTTCTTAGTTTAGCTTTAAATCCCAAATTATTCTTTACTCCTTAAAAGAGGAAGTGGAGATTTGGAGGCAGGTTGGATCCTTCCTGACTCTTGATTTTCTTGCTCTTGCCCCCAAACCCAGCCCACATCTACTACTTTGCATAAGTTTTCTCTTCCCCCAAAGCGGGGGCACTAGGACCTCTTCACCAGGGGTTGGGAGAAGAGGATGGAGATGGTGACTTGGAGCCAGGCACTGTCCCCTGTGCTCCTGGTGACTCCCCCAACCTGAGCCCTAATCAGGACCTTTCTGCCCTTCTCTGTCCTACCCACCCTCCAGGCTTGAACCCAGATCACTGGCTCAAGAGTCCCCTCCTACTCTGCCACCTCCTAACTGCGTGTCCTTGGGCATGCACTAAAAGGAGCCTGTTTCTTCCTCTGGAAAATAAGTGCGGAGATGTCATCTCCCAGGACTGTGGGAGGGAGGACCCATGAGTTAACCAAGGTGTGTGGGCTTGGCGAGTACCCTGATGTGGGAGGGTCTCGGGGATTGTTGCCTGGCTGGGAGGGGGTCTGGTTGCCTCCCAGGGGCTGCTGGTTCCCCATGGAATCAGGCAGGGAGGGCCTCCCAGATGCGTGTTTTAAACTCAGGCTCTGGAAATGTTGCAGCTGCCACTCTGCCAGGGCCCAGCTGGGACCCACTGACAGCATCTTAATTTCAGCCCAAGCTCTTTTCCAGACCGGCTGCTAATTAGGGCAAATGGGCAGCTCTCCCTGCTGGCTCCCGCTGCCTCCTCCTCCTCTACTAAAGCAGGCCACGGAGCAGGGTGGCTGGGCTGATGCCCCGGGACCCATTTGTGAATCAGCCCTCTGGGTTAAGCATTGCTCTCCAAAGTCCCTTGGCAGGGGTGAGTTTTTTTATTGCTTTTCACCTGATAAATGGGACGTGGGGGAAGAGGCAGTATTCATCCAGGCAGTCATTCAGTGACCACATACCTACTTCCTACTTCAGGCCAGGTCCACAGAAGCCTCTGAGGACTACAGATAAGCTAAACCAGAAGCAGGACACTCCTGGATTCCAGTCCCAGTTTAATCTAGCTCTGACTGTGTGCTCTTGGGCAAGTTACTTAACCTCTCTGAACCCAGGTCTCTACCTTTGTAAAAATAGTCCCTACCCCATAGGGATGTTAGGAGAATGAGATGAGATGTCGTGGGCGGAGCACAGGGGCCAACATCGCAGCCATGAGGCTGGCAGGCGTTGGAGGGATCCTAAGGCCTTGAGTGCCAACTTGAGAAGCTGAACTTCATACTCAAAGAGCAATAAACAGTAACTTATTTTTCCTACCATGTTCACTGCTCCTGGATGCTTGTTAAGCATCCCCAACATGCTGAGAGTATGGTAACAGCTACAGTTCATAGCACTTACCGTATGCCAGGCACTGTGCTAAATACTAACTCATTTATCTCCAAAACGACCCTACAAGATAGGTGTAATTTTTTTTCATCCTCACCCATGGACATGTTTTCTGATTTTAGAGAGAGGGGAAGGGCGAGAGAGAGAGGGAGAGAAGCATCGATGTGGAAGAGAAACATCAATTGGTTGCCGCTCCGAAGCACCCCAACCAGGGACTGAACCCACAATCTAGGCATGTGCCCCAACCAGGAATCGAACCCACAACCTTTTGGTTTATGGGACAACACTCCAACCAACTGAGCCACACAGGCCAGGGCAAGATAGGTGTAATTATTATCCCCGTTTTACAGTTATAGAAACTGAGGCACAGAAAGGTCAAATCACTTGCCCATGATCACCCAGTGAGTATTTCATTTTCTATGGCTGTGTAACAAATTAGCCCCAAGTCAAGCAGCTTAAAACAATAAACATTTATTAGCTCCCATCTCTGTAGGCCGGGCCACCAGGCACAGCTTAGCTGGGTGCCCCAGGTCCTCACTGCTCATGGCTGGAAGTCGCAATTCCTTCCATGTGGACTTTTCACAGGACAGGTCACAGCATGGCAGCCAGATTCCTTCACAGACAGCAAAGAGAAGGGGTGCCCATGATGGAAGCCTCCTTCTTATTGTAACCTATTCTCAAAGTGATATCCCCTCACTTTTGCTGTGCTATATTTATTGGGTTGGCCAAAAAGTTCGTTTGGTTTTTTCCCATAAGATGGTTCTCGTAGTGCTTAGTTGTCTTTAACGTCATTCGAATCAATTTTGTTAGAGTGTATTGTGACAGCTGTTCTATCAGTGTGCATTTTAAAAAACTAAAAAAAAAAAAAAATCAAAATTGGTGCATTTTTGTGCAGCCATTTTAAAATGAAGATGGAAGAAAATAAGCAACATTTTCAGCATATTATGCTCTATTATTTCAAGAAAGGTAAAAACACAACTGAAATGCAAAAAAGGATTTGTGCAGTATATGGAGAAGGTGCTGTGATTGATCAAATGTGTCAAAAGTGGTTTGAGAAGTTTCGTGCTGGAGATTTCTCACTGGACGATGCTCCTCAGTTGGGGGTAGACCAGTTGAAGTGGATAGTGATCAAATTGAGATATTAATTGAGAACAGTCAACATTATACCATGTGGGAGACAGCTGACATACTCAAAATATCCAAATCAATAAAGTTATTGGTGAAAATGAAAAAATGTGTCTTTTATTTTATGGAAAAAAACCAAACGACTTTTTTGGCCAACTCACTATTAGAAGCAAGTGACTAGGTCCAGCCCATACTCAAGAGGAAGCCACTACACAAAGGCAGGAATACCAGATTGGCATTTGATTGGGGACCATCAGAGTGGGAATCTAGCTCAACCAGTAAATACTGGAGTAGAAAGCCAGAAAGCCTGCCTCCAGAATTCATGTTCTTAATCCAGAAGCTGTTCACTAACAGCTCCATGACTGTGGCCTGAAGGATGAGACATTAAATACCATCCCTGCCCTTCTGAAGCTCTCCATCTATCAAGAGAGCAGAAAAGTAAAAGAGTGAGGTGAAAGGTTCATCAACACAGGAAGGTAAAGCAGAGGAAACAGGAAGCCTTCCTGGAGGAGGTGACACCAAGGTGGAGTTGGCCAAGCAAGGAGGGGTATGGAAGAAAATTTGGTAGCTGGAACAATCTTTGCCAAGGCTCACGTGGAAGACTGGTGCTTTGCGTGAAGGCCAGTGTGTGTCTGGGAGGAAGAGAGCTGGGTGGATGGAGAAGGAAATTGAGAGGTAAACAGAGCCATGTCCTAAAGAGCAGGTAAAGAAACTTGCATATTACTCCAAAGAACTATGGAGCCATGGAAGGTTATCCACAGTAAGATCTGTGAGTTTTATTTTTAAGTATATTTTATTGATTATGCTATTACAGTTGTCCCAATTTTTCCTACTCTGTCCCCTCCACCGGGTCCCCCCCGTCCTTTCAGCAATTCCCCACCCCCTTAGTTCATGTCCATGGGTCATGTGTGTGAGTTCTTTGACTTCACCCTTTCCTATACTATTCTTTACTTCCTCCAGTCTATTTTGTTCCTACCAATTATGCTTCTTAGTCCCTGCACCATTTCCCCATTACTCTCCCTTCCCCCTCCCAGCTGATAACCCTCCAAATATCTCCACACCTATGATTTGTTCCTGTTCTGGTTGTTTGTTTGTTTTTGTTTTTAGGTTCCATTGTTGATAGCTGTGAGCTTGTCATAATTTTAGTGTTCATAATTTTGATCTTCTTTTTTTGCTTAATTAAGTCCCTTTAACATTTCATGTAATAATGGATTGGTGATGATGAACTCCTCTAGCTTTACCTTGGCTGGGAAGCACTTTATCTGCCATTCCATTCCAAATGATAGCTTTGCTGGATATAGTAATCTTGGTTGTAGGTCCTTGCATTTCATCACTTTGGATAATTCTTGCCAGTCCCTTCTTGCCCACAAAGTTTCTTTTGAGAAATCAGTTGATAGTCTTATGAGAACCCCCTTGTAGTAACTCTCTGCTTTTCTCTTGCTGCTTCTAAGATTCTCTCTTTATCTTTAACCTTTGGCATTTTAATTATGATGTGTCTTGGTGTGGTCCTCTTTGGGTTTAGCTTGTTTGGGCCTCTGTGCATCCTGGACTTGTATGTCAATTTCCTTCACCAAATTATGAAAGTTTTATTTCATTATTTTTTTCAGGTAAGTTTTCAATTTCTTGCTTTTCCTCTTCTCCTTCTGCCATCCCTAAGATTCGGATGTTGGCACTTTTGATGATGTTCCAGAGTCTTCTTATACTCTCCTTGTTTTTTTGCATTTATATTTTCCTGTTCTGGTTGAATGTTTATTTCTTCCTTTTGTTCCAAATCATTGGTTTGAATCCTGGCTTCCTTCCCTTCACTGTTGGTTCCCTGTAGATTTCTCTTTATTTCACTTTGTGTAACTTTCATTTCTTCCTCCCCTCCCCCCGCCACCCCATACTCTATGAGTTCTCTGAGCATCTTTATCACCAGTATTTTGAACTTTGCATCTGATAGGTTGGCTATCTCTGTTTTATTTAGTTCTTTCTCTGGGGTTTTGTTTTGTTCTTTCATTTGGGCCATATTCTTTGCCTCCTCAACTTGACAGCCTCCCTGTGTTTGCTTCTGTGTATGAGGAAGAACTGCTTTTACTCCCTGTCTTAGCAGTGTGGCCTATGTAGCAAAGGCACCTGTAAATTGTGTGGGGTGGAGCCTTAGGTAATTGCCAGGGCAGAGCCACCCACTTCACCACTCTGTGGCTCCGTTTGTGATGGGGGCTCAGAGAGGGAACAATGCCACTGCCTGGCTTCTGGTGATTTTCCTGACACTCACCCTGTTTTCAGTCACTTTACCCACTTCCTATATGTAGTGGATGCCCTTCTAATTGCTACCCTAGGATTTGCATACATTCTGAGACCATGCAGGCCCTTCAAGTGGCAAAAATCTGACAGTTTCTTCTGCCAACTCAACCCCCACTGGTTTGTACAGTCAGAGGTAATGGGGGTTTATATTCCTGGTGCTGGAACCCTGGGCTGTGCGGTGTGGCCTGGGACTTGGATCACTTGCTCCCAAGAAATCCCTCCCAATTTTTATCCACCACATGCAAATGCGAGACCGTCAGTTCTACTTCCACCACTGCTTGTCCGAGCCACACCGCCTCTCTGCCCCATCTCCACAACTCCGCCCCTCCTACCCATCTGGACAAGTGTGGCTTCTTTAAATCCTTGATTGTCAGACTTACATATAGCTTGGTTTTCTGATGGTTCTTGTTGTTATTTGTTTTTGAGATCTGGTTGTAATTCTTTCTATGGTTGTGTGAGGAATGAAGTGTGTCTACCTATGTCTCCATCTCAACCAGAAGTCTAGATTTGTGTTTTTAAAACACTGTCCTGAATGGTGTGGAAAACAGAAGCGGGTGGTTGGGAACAAGGGGAGGAGTGAAGGGGCCCTTCCTTTTTTTATCTATTTTTATTTTTTTATGCAGGTCATGTACATGTAGCAAAGGCCAACTATGTGTGCTGTTCTAGGCACTGGAGATACAGTAATAAATAACACAAAGCTGTTCTCTTGGAAGTCACATTCTAGTGGGGGAAAGAAATAAACTTTTAAAACTAATAAATGTAAAAGAAACTATCGAAGTGACTGGTGCTATGAAAAAGTATAATTAAGCAGAGTAGCATAAAAGCAAGAGTAACCACATTAGCCACACTGACCTTAAACCTGAATGACAAGAAAGAGCTGGCCAAGGGAACACAGCAGTCCAAGCTGAGAAACAGCTCGTGCAAAGGTCCTGAGGTGGAGCAGGTTTGGTTGGAGGCCAGGACAGCTGAGGCGTAGTAACCAAGAGAGAGAAGGACAGGAAATGAGGCTGAAGAAGTAGACAGAAGCCTGAACAAGAGATGGTGTTCCCTGATTCTGAGCCCTGGCAGTGGCAAAGTCAAATGCTGAGCAGTGACATGAAGAAGACACAATCCACTGCCCTGGGTAAGCAAATCAGAGTCCTGATGATAGGCCTGGTGGACCAGGGAAGCCACAGTAAATGAGGAGACGAGAGAGGAAAGGCTGGCCCAGCCCTGGCTCATTTTGCCAACAGGTCTCCTCCCCACGGCCCTCCTAAAGATTAACATCCCCAAGGTAGACCCAGGTGAAGGCAGCGGGTTAGATGGCATTTGCATATTTGTTTAATAAAAAGTTATGGATGTACAAAGAAGGATAATTAACTACCCAGCATATTTTCCCTCGGCTCCCCCCCCCTCCTCATACTACTACCACTGTGGCCCCCATCGCCTGCCTCTCCTCCAGCTGAGTCAGCAGAATCCGAGGCGGGGACACACGTTCAATAAATGTGCACTTATTAAGTGTATATTGCGGCCAGTCAGGCCTATGCAAGCAGCAATTCCAACAGTTCTGCCTGAAGTATTTATGCCAGTACCTAGGGCCACGTTAGCTATTTATTTTCACAAAGAAATTAACTTAGATAGTTAAATAGCTTTCGGTGTAATTATGAAAGAAATTTACATGAGATGTTTATGAGGAGAAGGGGGATCATTAGGCACCCAAACCCCAAGGAGATCCATTAACTAGGAGCCTTCTTATTTCCTCCTCACTACTATAAGTGGGTGGGGTGGGGTGGGGTGGGGTGCGGTGGATTCCCTCTCAGGACAAGCCAGAGGGTGGGAATTCCTGTTGGTGGAACATGCACCCCAAGGGAGAGAGCTGTCTGTCTGTCTGTCTTGGCAGTGGACTCAGAGCATGGTAAGTGCTCAGTCAATGCCAAGAATGAATGAATGCCAGCTCCGTAAAGCAAGGGGTTCCTCCTCTCCAAGCCTCAGTTTCCTCTCCTGTAACAATGCCTCCCCTGCTGAGTTGCTTTGAGAATTAAAAGAGATAATGTAAGCAAAATGCTCCCTAACCACTGAGGTCATTGATTGAACACTTATAATACGTCAGGAGCTACTGCCTTTACCCGGGCCTATGTGTAGCCAGGGAAACCCAGACCCAGAAGGAAGAGTGTTAATGCCTGTGTCCCACTGAGCAAGCCGGCCTGAACCCTCCTAGCCTAGCTGTGCTCACCTCCCCAGGACTGAGTCATTAGCCTGGGCTGATTAGCACTGATTACAGCCCCCACATGCAGAGAAGGGAGCCCCACCTCAGGGCCGGGGCTGCAGTGTAAGGGAGGGCAGTGCCCTGGGGTTCCCTCCCATCCACTGGAGGAGGCTGGCTGCCCCGGGGGGGCAGGATCTGAGCCCCAGAGAGACACACTGGGAATCCAGGGCCAGAAGAAACACACTTAAATCCAAAACTGGGAAACAGAGGCTGAGTTGAGGGGACTCGAGGTCCAGACCTCCTGAATTCTAAGTCTGGCTCTGCCATTTAAATTAGCTGCGTAGCAGCTTAACCTTGCCCAGCCTCAGTTTCTTCACCATAAAATGGGATGACAACAGTTCCTTCCTCCCTGGGTTGTCAGGAGAACAAAATCAGGTTCTGCAGGTAACATGACAGGAAATAAGCACTCAAGAAATGTCATTGTTATTATTATTACCCAAAAACCAGTGAGCCATCTTTTTAATCAGAGGCTGGATGGTTGATGGATGCAGGAGAACGCTCTGCCCTTGGGGTGGATAGCCTTCTTCCCCCTCTGTGGAAGTCCTCCATCTTGGAGGTGCTCTGAAGAAGGAAACACCATGTATTGGTTGTCTGTATATGCCCAGTGACGTCATTCAGGTGAACCCTGTTACCAGATGAGGACTGGGTGCAGCCAGCAGGGTGCTATCCACACAGCACCCATCCAGGGAGCAAAGCTGAAATCCCAACCTAAGCCACTCTGACCCCAAAGCCTATAGGGCAGCGGAGGCACCAGCCTGAAACACCCTTCTCTGCATGGGGAGTCCCCTGGGCCCTCTGAGGCCTTGACTATCCCCAGGCTCTGCCCAGGGCAGGAACATGGCTAAACGGCGCTTGAAAGATTTAATAGAGGATGTTAATCAGGGAATCCTAGGGAGGATGCCAGGCAAGATCCAATTAAAATGCCAGCCTCCGTGAGTTCCCCTTTTTAATTTTCCACAAATTAGCCTTAAAGGGGAAATGGAAATGAAGATATTAGATATTTTTTTTTTAGAGCCAAGAGGAAAAAATCCTTTGAGAATTATATGGCTTGTTTCTCTTTTTTAAAAAAGAAATAAAATTACTCTCAGCTGAGGGATCTATAACCCCTTGGAGGCATGTTTTGGGGCTTGCTTGTTAGGGTGTGTGCATGGTAACCCCTTTACAATATAAAGCTCCATTTCCTGAATGAGCAGGTCCTGTGTACCATCCTACCCTCGCAGCCCCGAAGGTCAGCATCATGGCACCTGTTCACATGTAACTGAGGCTCAGAGGGGTGAAATGACTTGCCTGAGTTCACACAGCTGGGAGGTGATAGAGCCTGGTTCCAAGAATCATGGGCTCCCAGCTGCAGCTGGCTCTTGTTCAGCCCCAGACTCTGGTCCCCTACGAACCTACGGGGTTGAGCATGGGGGCCCATGCGGGCTCTGGCCTGCCTGCTGCATCCCAAGGGCCTGCTTGAGGCTGCTGGTGTTTCAGAGGCCCTATGGATTTCCTGGCCTTCACTCAAGGTGGGGCAGTCCGCCCTCCTGGCTTCTCTAGGGTGGAGGGATTTCTGACCCACCGGAACTGGGTCTCAGTTTGCCCTTTGACGTCCCGTGGCTGGGACCCATGTATCACTGTCTCCTGACGACGGCCAGCTCCTGCCCCCACCCCCAACAGTGACTGACCCTGGTAATGGGTGCCCTTGATCCTTGATCTCACTGGAATGGCCTCTACTCCCATGCCACATCCCCCCCATTCTCCTTTCTAATGAAAATAGTGTTTTGCCAGTGTAGAAAAAATACAAGCTGGGGCTCTGTGACAACACCCCCCCCCCCACTAGTGTCCCACATAGGCAACAGACCCTAGCCCAGCCCCAAAGTCCAAGGGCACTCCCAAACTCTACCTCAGGTCATGGGGCAGGATCCTGGCAGGGACAAAACTTCTACCCTTCTGGGCTGTGTGCCTTTGGACGAGTGACTTCACCTCTCTGTGCCTCCATTCTCCTATCTGTAGAATGGGTGTTTGGCAATCTAGCTTGAAAGAGTGTGTTGAAGTTTCCATGAGACCACCATCATGGAGAAGATGCTCAGTAAATGTTACCCTTCTCCCTCCAAACACCAGAAGGTAAAGGACCCAGGTAGGATGAGCATCCCAGAAGGAGGAAGAGGCAGGCAGGCTGGAAGGACAAGACAAGACTTCACTTTATGATAGAGTCCTGAGTCCGCTGCACCAGAGGATCCAGTGACAGATGAAAATGTCTCAACTGCCTCCCTGGCCTGGTAGGAAGGGCTGACCTGAAACTTCCCAGGCCATTGCCAGGGAAGCAGCATTCCAACACCTAGCTGGGCACTGCGGAAGCCAAGCCTGTAGTGACCTCCAAGGCTTGTACGAGCTTGCTTGGTGGGGTGCCTGAAACAGAGGGTGATCCCTCAGACCTTGGGTGGTAGCTCAAGGCTGGAGGTCCCAAAGCTAGGAGTTGGAGTCTAGTTTGGGGTGATGTCTGAATCTGGGGTTGTGCCAAATTTATGTGGAAGCCCAGGTTTCGGGGCTGTCAGTCCTAGGCGGTGAACTCTGAACTTGGAGCTGACTCTGGCTGTGAAACTCCAGGTTTGGGAGTCCGCAGATTCACACTAGGTATTATCAAGACTGAGCTGAACCCTAAGTCCATCTGTGAGCCCAAGCCTGGGAGATAACAGAATTCAAGGTAAGCTCTGAATTTGGCGGTGTGCTAACAGCAAATCCCAAGGTCTTAGGGTATCCGCGAGCCCAAGCATGTGGACACTGTGGCTGAAGAGTGGGGTCTGATAAAGGACCTGTGTGTGAGGGTCAGCACCAGCCCTGCAGGTGTGTTTAAGAAGGAGCCGGTCATCTCAGAGCAGTGAGGAATGAATGAGTCTTGGGGGGATCCCTAGGCAGCAAGTGAAGACCCCCCCCCCAGTTCCCCACGCTTTTATTCATTCTTCACCCCTCTTTTCATGCACACAATCCTCACATCTTTGGTCTCACCCTTCACTACCCATCAGCCTGCCTTCCTCACCCCTTTCTGCCTTGAATTGCTGACTTTCCAGGAACTGCTGCTCTGAACCCCAAGTCCCAGGCACCTCCAAAGTCCTTCCTAGAGGTGAATAGGATCAAAGGATGAGGGAGAGCAATCCTATCATCGCCTCCTCCCCAAACAGAGCAAATCCTCCCAAGTCGCCTTTCAGGGCCCAGGAAAGGCAGATCGGATTCTTGGGGAAGCCTGCTGCCTTACCTAAGTCTCTGGAACAAGCATTTTGCACTTACTCCCCAAAATGTGTTGCCGAATTGCGTTCCAGCCCGTGGCTTCCAGCCATCTGCAGAGAAAAATCCAGTTAGACCTTGTATAATAAGTTCTTGACAGTCTTGCCAAGGATGCTGGGTCATAAAAGTCTCCTGGTTTTATCACCAGTAACAGACACGAAGTGAAATTAAGTTGTCTTATCAAATTTAGATAATATATATCCCCCTAGAGGAGAAGTCTCTGCATGGGGCTTTCATGGTATGAGCCCAGGAGAAGAACAGGGAATGGGGGGTGGGGGGAGCAGTCCTAGGGATGCGCACAGGCTGCAGGCCATCCTAGGGAGCCTGGCAGGACCGACCCGCAGCACGGTGGAGTTACTGGCATTCTAGGTTTCCATGTCGGCCAGGCCTGGATTTGAGACTTGGCACTGTCATTTTCCTGCTGGGTGAACTTGAAATTTACTTCTGAGGGTCTCAGTTTCCCCATCTGTGAAGTGGACATGACATTAATAGTGCCTGCCTCCTGGGTTGTTGTGAGATTTAAATGAGATGCTACAGGCAACGACTTAGCCAGGTGCTTGGATGGGATGAGTGCTCAATATGTGTTGTCTATAACTGGGGAGTAGGAAAAAGGAAACAAGGGCTGGGCATGATATCTTCTGGTTCATTCTCTTCCCATTTTACAGGTGGGGAAACAGGGATAGCAAGTGGTTAGTGGTTACACAAGAAGAGAGGGTGCCCAAGTCACCCTTCCAAGACTGAGCCATCCCAACTATCTCCTCCCACAGCCTGGGCCCCCTAAGCAGGCTGGAGGCTGCCGCTTTTCTGCCTCTGCCTATGGCCCTACCCTTCAGTGCCTTGCCCCAGGGAACGGGCAAACACGGCAGGAAGCCTGGCTGTCCCTTTGCTAGAAGAATGGACTTCCAGGACATTGACCAATGCCAGGTTTGCACAGGTCTGCCCAGCTGACTCTGGGAAACCGGTCCCTCTGTCCCAGGAGGGGGGGTGCCACACCCCACACCAATGCTTGCCTGATGGACATGCTCTGCCTTCCTCCCACTGCTGGGATCCCTTCTACAGCAACCTCACATTTTGGCATACCTCTAGGGACAGAGCGCTCACTACCTTTCCAGGCAATTGTATCATTTCCCCAGCCTGGGCTGAAGGCAACCCCAACTTATCTGACTTTTAGGCTAAAGCTCATTCATTCTAGAGTCACACCTGCCACTGCAACTTTCTTTCAGCACAGCCTGAGTGTATGTGAGCCTACGTGTGTTAATGGATCTCTCTGGGTGTTTCCCATACTGTGAGTACTAAATCGAGAGGAAACTGGACTGGTCGAGCTCTGTATTCCCAAAGGACAGGGCCTGCCATGTAATAGGTGATTTAAAAAAATAACAATAGCTAACTTTTACTGAGTACTTCCTATGAGTCAGACATGAGTTACACGCATTAGCTCATGTAAACATTGTAATAACCCTGTGATGCTGTTAGCATTATTATCTTCAGGCTCTAGAGAGGTGACATAACCTTCTCAAGGTCACACAACCAGGACATGGTGGAGTCAGGATTCGAATGCAAGCACTGTGAGTCCGGAGCTCTTCCTCCCGGGTATTCCTAAAGATTATTTGGAATGCAGGAAGGAAAGAAAAAAGGAAGAGCAGACCCAGATATGTATATTCATCTCTTCCAAGTTGTCTCTGCTCCTGGAGGGGAGGAAATGTGTATTACTCATCTCTCTCTCTCTTTCTTTCTCTCCCAGCACAGAGCTTGGCAAACATCAGGTGCTCAATAAATGTTTGCCAAATGACTGCTTACTTCTTGTAGGCATGTTTTTCTCCCCCACAATGCCAAGAGCCTTTGGATGAGGAACTGAATTACATTCATCTCTGTAGAACTGTCACTAACCCATTCTGTGTGGGCACAATCCCATAAATATGATTTTGCAAGCTAATGGCCAGTTGTGCAAAGGAAAATTCTCTTCGTCTGGCACCAGGGGTCCCAGATTAGGGAGCGGAGCACCATTCTTCCAGGGATGTGCCTTTATTCAGCACACAACCTGAAGAACTGTCCATGGAAATCCTGCTTTGGCTCCCTGGGGCCCAGCACTGAGCCTGAACAAGCAATAGGCATTGGTGAACATTTGTTGAATGACTGTTTGCCAGTATTTGCCTGTCTTCTACCCTTTTCACCCATAGCCAGTCTGAGCCCCAGGACAGCGATTGGTGGAAGAGCTACCAGCTGGGTGTCATGCAGCCACGGTGCTGACGGGGGAGTTTTCAGACATAAGAGGGACAGACAGGGTCAGGCATAATTGGTAAATATTTGTCTATCTAATCAGAGGGCCTTTTAATTAGCAATTTCATCCATGCAACTGGTTTATTTTTTTCTATCTGCGGGAAGTCAATTAAATGTAACAGATGGAGGGGAACATGGGGGTTTCCTTGTCTCCCACCATCTGTCCTACCCTACCACCACCCCCAGCTGTGCCCACAACTCATTGGTGGAGCTGCCTGCCAGTCACCAGAGGGGAGCAGAGCTAGGGGGCAGATGAGCAGGATCAGGGTCTCTGACACCCAGAAAGCCTTCCTTGGTGCTCCTGTCTTACTGGCTGTCACACCAGGCTGATCCTGTGGGTACTCCAGGTTCTGAGACCTTGGCCAGCGAGGCATCTCCCCTTCCTGCTTGCCTGGGAGCCAGTATCATGGAAGATGTGCTTGTTTCAGCTTCCACTGCAGGCCTGCCAGGGGCCCCCACCCAGAGAAGACTTGTTTAGTTCAGAAAACCTTTATGCACTGTCTGCTCTTGGCTGGGTGATGTGCTGGGCCCTGGGGACATAAATCGAGTAGTCCCTGCCCTTCATGAATGTGTACTCCATTGGAGGAGATATTCATTCATTCATTCACTTATTCTTTAAATATTTATTAAGCAGCATGGGGATGCCAAGCTCTGTGCTAGGCCCCGACAACACAGTGATTAATGTGTCCTGGCTTTAAATGACTCAGTTAAGCCAAGGAGACAGGCACGTAAATTCACACATTCGCAAAGTATTTATTGAATGTCTAGTAAGCCGGGCACTGCTCAGGCTGTTGGGGACACAGCAGTGAACAGCACAAAGTCTGCATCCCTTCTAGTAGGGGAGAGACAATAAACAGATGGATGTATAATGACAGGGGTGATTAGCGATTTGAAGAAAAATAACCATAACATTGTGTATAGTATGGGGTCTAATTGAGCTCTGGAAAAATCCACAGTCCTCTGGCACGGCCTGCAAGGGCCCGTATCATCAAACCCAACTTTCTCTCCCAAGTCATTTCTCACCACGCCCCATGCCCCAGGCTACATTCCAGCCACAACTCCTTTTTTGTTTGTTTGTTTGTTTTTAAAGATTTTATTTATTTATTTTTAGAGAGAGGGGAAAGGAGGGAGAAAGAGAGGGAGAGAAACACCCATGTATGGTTGCCTCTTGTGCACGCCCAACTGGGGACCTGGCCCGCAACCCAGGCATGCACCCTGACCGGGAATTGAACTAGCGCTCAACACACTGAACCACACCAGCCAGGGCCGACAACTGCTTTTTGATGATTCCTCCACCTGTTGTGCACTGCCAAGAGGCTTTCACCCACACTGTTCCCTCTGCCTGCCACACTCTTCCCCCTAGTCTTCTCCTGGTCAACTCCTCAACTGAAATAGCCCCTTATGTCCACTCTGGGTCTCACAAGCTGTGTTATGTTTTTCTGCTGCATTCTTGCAGTCCTAGCACTCCCTGCATTCCAGAATCTTCTTCCAGCTTGGTGGTTGCCAGGTACTCGCCTGTCTCCCTCAGCCTTTCTGGGAGCCAGCCCAGGCCCAGACCATGTCTGTCTTGCCCCTCTACACTGCATTGCCAGCACCAGGCACAGTGCCTGACACGTGCCTCGTCACCTGTCCATTCCACCAATATTGTCTGGACTGAATTAAACCACGTAGACAAGAGGAGAAAAGGCATCCCGGTCCAGGGTCAAGATTTGCAAAGACAATGAAGCTTGAAAGATTCCTAAGCGTTTCAGAGATAGGAAGCAGCCCAGTGTGGCTGAGTTCAGGCAAAGAGCAGGCACGAAGCTGGAGTTAAGCCTTGAATTTAAACTAGGATGTCTAGACTTTATCCCTATAAGCCTATAAGCCAACTTCAATCTTTCGCATTCTTCTTCCACGATTTTGCCAGAGATGCGTGTGTCTCTGTACTACTTTAGCTGTTTTTCTTTAAATTATCACTTTATTTTTAATAATAGCTTTATTGAGATATAATTCACAGAGCATAAAATCCACCCTTTTAAAGAGTACAATTCTGTGGATTTTAGCATATTTGTAGAGTTTTGCAACCCGCACCATTACCTAATTTTACAGAAACCCTGCACCCATTTCCAGTCACTTCTCATTCCCCTGCCCACCAGCCCCTGCCAACCACAAACCTACTTTCTGTTTCTATGGATTTCTCAATTCTGGACATTTCATATGGATGGAATCACACAACACGTGGCCTTTTGTGACTTTTGTTTTTCAATTAGCACACAGGTTTTAAGACTCAGCCATGTTGTAGCGTATGTCAGTGCTCTGTTCCTTTTTATTGCTAAGTAACATTCCATTGTATAGCTATACCACCTTTGGTCCATCTGTTCATCGGGAGACAGGCATATGTGTTTCTGCTTTCTGGCTATTTTGCATAATGTTGCCATCAACGTTCATGAACAAGTTTTTGTGTGGATATATGTTTTTCTCTTGGGTATACACCTAGGAGTAGAATTGCTGGGTCATTGGGTAACCCCATGTTTAACTTTTTGTGGAACTGCCAAACTATTTCTGAAGTGGCTGCCCTGTTATACAATCCCACCAACAATGTATGAGCATTCCAATTTCTTGACATCCTTGCTAACACTTGTTATTGTCTGCTTTTGTCATTTTAGCCATTCTATCTCATTGTGGTTTTCATTTGTATTTCCATAGTGACTAATGATGTTGAGCATATTTTCATGTGCTGTTTGCATATCTTCTTCGAAGAAATTTATATTCAAATCCTTTATCCATTTTAAATTGTGTTGTCTTTTTGTTGCTGAGTTATGAATTCTTTATATAGTCTGGATACAAGTCTCGAGTCAGATCTTTTTTGCCTTATTCTTTTTTTAATAAGATTTTATTTATTTATTTTTAGAGAGAGGAGAGGGAGGGAGGAAGAGAGGGAGAGAAACATCGATGAGTGAGAGAAACATTCGACTGGCCACCTCCTGCACGCCCCTAACTGGAGTCCTGGCCCGCAACCCAGGCATGTGCCCTGACTGGGAATTGAACCAGCAACCTTCCGGTTCATAGGCCAATGCTCAATCCACTGAGCCACACTAGCCAGGGCCTTTTTTGTTTTATTCTTAAAAGAAAACTTTATATTGCTTTCTAAAATGGAAAAAAAACACTGACACCTGTCATAAATCAGAGGTTATTATTTATAAAAATATACATATAATTTATTAAGTCAATAAATACTGTAAGAGCTAGAAGAGGCAGGTGTGGTCATGTCTGGGAGTGACTTTACTGTTGAATGGTCAGGGACAGCCTCTCTCAGAAGGTGACCACCAAGTGAACAGCTAAAAAAAAAGGAAGTACTGAACATGCAAAGATCAAGAGGGAGAGGATTCTGAACAGAGAGTATAAGGTGGAACTGAGCTGAGTGTGACCAGAACAGAGTAGTCAAGGGGGACAGTCACATGGGGTCAAGTGGAGAAACAGACAAAAACAAGACCCCAGTCACGCAGGACCTTGTAAGCCAGAGCAAAGGACTTGGATTTGTTGTAAGCACAATGTAATGGCCTTTGAAACTCTTAAGCAGTCGTCGGCAGCCGTCCGTCTCGAGAGACGATGGTGTAGCTTCTTAAGAGTCTATCTGCACCGCCGAGAATGGCTGTGCAGTCCGACTTGGGAGTGACACGGTATCTGTCTCCTCCCGTGTTGAATCGACATCTTGCGATGACGCTGGAGTGTCCTCTCCAGTGAAGCTGAAGCTACAGAGCCTGGGCAGGGTGATATGGAGGGTCTGCTGTTGCCCATGCAGCAGACCCCCCCTCTCTTCGCAGCTGAAGGGTCCAAGGGAAAGACGGAGTCAATACAGCTTGGCTTCAGGTGCGCCGCAGGAGTTGCCGGTGTTGACTACAACGTCAAACCGCCTTAGGGACTCCGGCTCCGGATTTTCTGTCGGGGTTTACTCCCTTAGCCTTTCCCCTGAAGAGGTATGCCGCAAGGCAGCGGAGGTTTTTTGGAGTCAGAGTTTTCCTTCTCTGATGTGCCCTGACTGGAAGATCGAACCAGCGACACTTAGCTCGCAGGCCGACGCTCAATCCACTGAGCCAAACCAGCCAAGGATACTGTGCCTACTACACATTCACATAATCAATTCATTGGCCATATTTGTTTCTAACCCCATGTCATAGGCATTGTTCTAAAGACTATCTTTGATCAAGTGATATTTTTTTCTAAAAGATTTTATTTATTTATTTATTAGAGAGGGAAAGGTAGGGGGAAAGAGAGCGAGAGAAACGTGGCCCGCAACCCAGACATGTGCCCTGAGAATCCAACTGGTGACCCTTTGGTTCACAGGCCGCCACTCAATCCACTGAGCCAACCAGTCAGGCAACTCTTACTGTTTTGCATTTAACAGTTAATCAACCTGATTTGCTCACCCTTCAATCAACTCTATCAACCATAATATATTTTTAAACTCTTGGATAATATAAATTATCTCTGAGATTCCCGGAGGTCTTTGTTCATCTGAGTCTCCTCCCTTCCTTTCAGTTGCATCTTTGAAAAATACATGTTAGATGTTTAAGCAAAGTGTGACTTACCATTGATACAATAAAAATATATTTGAAAACTCAAAAATTCCACCACTTTTTATTACTTCAAACACACACCAAGGTAGGTGGCAACTAATGCACGCCATGTGTACACCTCATTCAACGTCCACCACTCCCATTTCATGGCCAACCTTCTCTAAAGATGGTATGCTCCTGAGCACCCACGTGTATAGAGCTGAACTAATGCTGAGCTAAGAAAAGGTACAGAATAGTCATCACCTCAGCAGTAAGTGACAAGTTCCTAATGAGGGCTTGAGCAGCAAGTTCCATGGAAGAGTGCATTTCCCACCAGGTGGGCAATCCTGGCCTGTCCTGGGAATGAAGAAGTCTGGGCAGGGCTTTCAAACATGGAGGTGTAGATGGCGTAAACTAAGGGGGACGGTGTGCCAGGTGGGTTCATTTTTAAAGCAAGAGAGAAGTCAAAGGCTTAGAAAATTCTATAAATTCTTTCACAAATTAAATTAGCCTTTGGCTGCTTGATATGTAAAAAAAATAAAGGGAAAAAGAAACTGGTTTCAAATAAGTAAATACTTCATTGTTACAAAATAACATATCTTACTTCTCCTTAACTATTAAGACCATGATTAGTGGCAATAATAATCATTTATGAAAAGGAACATTATTTTAAACATCATAGAAAATACAACGTATTTCCTTATTAATTCTCTTATCTGAAATCCCTACCTGTTCAAGGAAGGAATAAAAACTACAGCCATTCAGGAATTCTGATTCCTGCTACAAAACACTATTTCAACTAAAGTACAATAAATTTATTTAAATGACCTTATTTTTCTTTTTAAAATGTTTTAGAAAAAAAATTTACAAAAAGAAAAACTAAGAGAATCATTTTTAACATCCTTGTGCTAATTTCCAGTTTAAGTGTAACAAACTTACAGATTACAACCTGCTTTTCTCATTCAATTAGCACAAATATGATCCCATATCATTATTTTCTAGATCATTTAAAATATCTATGTAGTACTCTAACATATGAATTAATACAACTTACTTAGTTCTCTATTGTCAAAAACTCAGGCTGCTTTCAGTTTTTTCACTGTTAAAAACAATACTTTGATGAGGACCAGTGTAACCCTCTGAGCACTCTCCCACTTTCTTCCTATAACCCATACCAGCAGCACGGCCAGCACAAATGGCATCCAGTTTGAGGTCCACATTTTCTTTGATCTGCATTAAACCGTCCTTCTAAACTGAAATCACCAGGTCAATACCACCATCATTAATTTGCTAAAATTCAGAACATAAAAATATTTTCAGTGGTCTGTATCACTCACTGACACTACCCTTCCTGTGGTTATACAATCTCTGGGCCCCTCCTGGATCATCATAACAATTTCTAAAGGCACTTACTGTTTGGATGAAACATCTCACAGGTAAATCTCATCTTTGGGGGACTTAACGGGTAATCGAGAGGGAAACTCAGGATGGCAGGAAAAACACCAAACTCAAAGCAAGTGTCTTCTGGGCCCATGATCAATGCCTCCCTAAGCCTCTTAAGCAGTGGAGTGACATAATCTGATTAATGTTTTTAAAAAGCCCCTCCAGCAACTGTGTGGTGAATTGTGAGGGGGCAAGGTGGACGCGGCGAGGCCAGAGCAGTGGCCGCTGCAGCGTGCAGGTGAGGGGCGATGCTGGCTTGGGCCAGGGTGAGAAGCAGCGGAGGGAAGTGACTATCTCAGAACAGGCTTTGCAGGTAAAGCTGACAGGATGGCTGATACATTGGGTGGGTCAGGCAAGGAAGAGAGAGGAATCAGGGGCAGTTCCTAGATGTTTCACCATCTACTGAAATGGCAGACAAGAGAGGAGGTCGAGGTCTGGGGTAACTCAAGCTCCATTTTGGACTTTTAGGGAGAGAGCGCTCTTGGCCATCCAGGTGGAAACGTCAAGAAGGCAGCTGGAAATTTCTCTGATTCTGAAGGGATGCACTGGGCCATCCTGGCGGTGTTTAAGACCACAGGACTGGATAGAGTCCCAGACAAGAAGGGGTCCACAGCAGAACCCAGTAGACCACCAGCTTTAGAGGGCCAAATTCAGGGGGCAACCCAAACAGGAGACTGGGGAGAAGCAGCCGGTGACAACGATGTGAATGAGAAAGTGTGGCATTGAGCCGAGAGGAGACGGGGTTTGAGAAGAAGGAAGACATTGGAGAAATCTAGTTCTAAAACACATCAGTGTTGTTGAGTTTTAACCAGATGCAGTTGTGTGCTGATGGCTGAGTCTGGCCCTGATCTCTCTTTGGCCAGAGCTGTGTCCTCCTTGGCATTGAAAGAGAACTGGAACGTCCCCAAGGGACACCAGACCATGTACCATCTAGGGTTATCCTCAACCCCCTGGGTTCTCCTGGCACACTTGGAGAACCACCTCTATGGGCAAAGGGGAATCACTGAAGGCTATGGATAAGGTGGGGTGACCTGGTCACATTAATGGGGTGCAGTCTGGGCTGGTGGAGGAGAGATTAGGCAGGAACGGCAGAGGGGAGGGAGGAGTACCCATCCTGGTGTCAGACGTGAGGTCTGGACGGAAGCAGAGGAGACTGCGTCCCTGCTCAACCCTTCTTCCTTCAGGTGTCAGAGCCAGCCCCCGCACTTCCATCTTGCTTTCTGTTCATTCCAGGCTCCACTTCTTCAAGGTCTCTCTGACACAACCCCCTCCCCCCCGACACCCTCCATCTATTCTCACTCTGCCCCCCCTGACATTTACAATGTTAGAATTTATTGAGTGCTTACTGTGTGCCAGGCACGGTTCTAAGCACTTTACATGTCTCACCCATTCAATTCTCACACCCTTCCATTTTACAGATGAGAAAACTTGCAGAGAGGGCTAGCAAGTTGCCCAAGGTCACACAGTGAGTAAATGGTATAGGTAGGATTTCAACCCAGGGACTCTGACTCAAGTCTGTATTACAGTGATGGAGAAAACAGAACCTAGCCTTCTATCCTGCAAGAAAGCCCTTCATCTGTGAGCACTCCTTGCATACCACTAGTGGTGGGCATCTCACCACTTCCCAGGTCAGTCTGCTTTACTGGTCAGGTTGACTCATACACCCCTCTTTTTCTGTCCCTGTAACTTCTCCCAACTGGCAATGCAGCAGAGGGTTGGGGAGTGGCATCACGGCATATGAGTTGGAAGAAGGGCTCTGGTAGAACTCTCTCCGCATTGGGAGAATGGTGTGGCAGATGCTTAGTGTGTCTCCAGGCCCACTGTGAGCTCTAGGTAGGTGGGAGCTGCCAGGGTAACGGTGCTGTCTGTCCCATACAGACTGTCTGTCCCCTTCTTCCCTGGGAGCCCTAGCTCCTCCCTTCAAAGTCATCACTCCACGTCCTCAGCCCCAGATGCTTCTGCCATTGTCCCTCCACCCATCCCTGGGCTTCACCCTCTGCCCCTCCCCTGCCAGCCCCCCTGCAGCTCAGGTGAGCCCAGCTGCACCTGCTTCCTAATCAGGATGCCAGAGGCCCCCCACGGCCCCCCACCCTCCTGCAGGGCCCCAGGAGGCTCCTTGCTAATTTCTCTTCCTCAATCAGCCAGTACTCTTGTGGCCTTTCAACTGATTACCCCTGTGTTCCCTGCCAGGTTGATGCCAGCTCCAGGGCCTAGCTTGCCCGTGACTGCCCCTGTGTGCCCTGCCCACCTGACTGTCCCTGTGACTGGGCCTGCAGGCATCTGAGGGGACTGGGGTATGACTGAGGCATGTCAAACAAAACCATTGGGAGTATGTGACTGTTTACCCCCCCCACACACACACACCCCAAAGAGAGATATCAACACAGGAGCAGGAAGGAAAGCTCTTAGACATTCTTTTAAAGGACATCACATTAACCAGGAATATACACACATACTTTTGGAGACAAAAAGGCACAATACAAACCACCCAGGGACATGCACGCGCGCGCGCACACACACACACAAAAACGCACTCCACTCTAGACTGTGTCAGTCCCCCTACCTGGCCCCCTGCTTCCACACCCTCCCAAATGCTTAATTCCTTGGATGGGTTTGTTAATGCCCAAGACCTTGGCCTCAGCGAACACAGATAAGAAGGCAAATCTCAGTTCCAAAGTGAGTCTGCATCTGGCTCCCACCCCAACCCCGCTGGGGCTGCCTCACACACCAGCGCCCCCCACCCCACCTGATGGCCCTTATCACTCCTCCAAAGTCCGCGTGCCTCTTCCTGGGAAGAAGAAGCCAAGGGGGAGCCCAGGACAAGACCAGAGGGAGCTGGAGAGGCCTCATCCTGCCCAGTGACCCCAGAGAGCTCCCACTCTGTTCCCTGTGGTCAGGACTGACCTTACTCAGGAGGTTGAATAATTTCATCCCAACTGGCTGGCTGCATCCACTTCCAGCTCAGTGCCCAGGGTGAATAGGGTCCCCTGAGAACTGGCTGATGTGGAGAAGGGGAGGCAGGAAGGCTTTGCCGCTCTGGGCTCTGTGGGCTCCTCTGGGCCCTTCAGCACTGGGCCCCATGCCCTGATTCACCAGCTGAAAGGCCACTAGCCAGGCAGGGTCTTTGGGGACAGGACCCAGACACTGCTGGCCAAAAGGGATGAAGACGGACACCAGGGCTTTTAGGACCTGCTGCCCCAGCCCCTTGCTCTGCTTCAGGATTGTGGCTCAGCTGCAACACACCAGTCCTGCTATAGGGGATGTGTGATATGTGGCACTTTCCCCCAAGCTCTCCAAGTAGCCCCAACACACTGGTCCCTTCCCTGGTTTTCTCCTCCATTCCAGGAATTAAAGTAACTACATCTGCCCCGGAAGGGTGCCTCCAGGGGCCGTCCCTCAGAGGGCCCTTGTGACTGGTTCCTGGCTATGATTACTGGGGGGTAACTAAAGATGTGGAGTATCACCCAAGATGTGGTCCTGACCGTGACTCTGCTGCCCCCAACCCTAGACCCAGCCCCTCCCTTAGCTCCCCCCACCCTGGTCCAGCTGCCCTTCTCACTTTGCCCTGTCCCTCTCTCTGACTCTGAGAGTGGATGCATGGGTGACTCAGGACCCGATCACAGGCTGGAGGGTCCTGCATCCAGCTCTCTAAATAAGAGTCTTTAAGGGAGAGCCAGAGGCATAGATGGAACACAGCCCCCCTCCCCGCCCTGAAGATCTCAAAGGGAAGAAAGTCAGTGGCAATGGCCCTTCCACCTGAGTCCCAGCTTCCTCTGCCACCCACACCCCTGCAGCCCCACCCCACCGATACCTCCTTCATCTCTACAGGTTTATTTCACCATAATTTCATTTCATCCCTAGCTCCAGAAAGATGGATTGGCCAGTGAGATGATTGGAGATTCTCTGTTGGGCTCATAAATTTGCTGCCCCTCTATGAAGCTCCCATGAAGTCCCTGCTCTCAGACGGGGGGTGACTGTAACCACCATTCATCTTTCCCTGCCACCTCCACTGGCGACAGGAGAGGGGCAGCAGGAAAGCATGGGAAAGGAGGAAATCCCAGCCCTTGAACTACTAGAATTCTCTCTCCACCTTTGTCAGAAAGAAGGCTATTTGGTGCATGGCTGGTAGGATGACTTGTCTTCCCCCACCAGGAGGGAGCTGGCTGGGGAAAGAGGGGACAAGAAGTAGGGTGGGTGTCCTCTCCCCCTCCTTCACTGGTCATCAGGAGGGACTGTGCTGGGCAGGATAGGCTTGGCCACAGCCAGCTCCTTTTACGAGGGAGAGCACAGGCGTGCACACACACATCTAACAAGCATGCACACAGGCACACGCAGGATAGTAGCACGCCCACACTAACACCTGCTAGAGAACAGATCACAAATACAAGAGTAGAATCAAAGCAGCGTAGGAGATAAGAGTATGGGAGTTGGAATCCAGGAGAGCCAGAAACTGGATCCTGGGTTTCCTTGGGCCACTTACTCAACCTTTCTGATCCTCATCTTGTTCAACTGCAAGAATAATATTTCCTCAAAGGCTTGTTGTGAGGATCAAAGGAGCTCCTGTGTGAGAAGCACCTGGCACATGAACGGTAGGCAGAGTCATGATTACTATGCCCATTCTCATGCGCACGCATGTGGACACGCACCCCCCTCTTCACTCTCCTCTCTGCATCTCTCCATAGCCTGATTCGCAGGCAAAGCTAGAGCTTGGAGGTCACTGGGGACGGGAGGGATGAGAGGACAGGGGCGAGCGGAGGAAAGGATGTCACAGACATTGTAAAGCAGAAGCAGAGACTGAAATAGGGAACGAAGGTCTAAACCAGTGTTTCCTAGTCCTGGTTGTGGTTAGAATCACCGGGAAGCTCTTCAAAAATACTGCTGCCTGGTCTGCTACCAGCCCACCCCCACCCACAGGTGTCTTCTTTAATTGGTCAGGGGTGGGACCTGAACCACTCTAAGGGAAAGGAGTTCAAACCTTGCAGCTGGATGGGACCGAGCCGCAGCCTGGCTGTGGGATCCTGGACGGGTCACTTCCCCTCCCTGAGCCCGGTTTTCCTCCCGTCAGAGCAGAAGCGCAGCAATGGGTGTGAGGGTTGCGGGGAGGCCCGCGGGCATTGGCCTTTAGCACAGACAGGGTCTGCTCCTGGTAGTGCTCTGGAGCAGAGGGGACCCTCCTGGGAGCCCGCTGGGCCCCCCGGGGCTCTAGGCGGGCCTGAGGTTTCTTGCCATCTACCCCCACTCTGGCACACTCCCTCCGGGGCTGCTGCGCCCTGCTGCTTCTCTCCGTAGTAAACATTAACCCCCTGCCTTCCTTCTGCGGTAGGCCCAGCATTTCATCCCCCCCCCCCCCCCGCACTTCCCACAGGAACACCTCCCTGGGGTCCAGGGTGGTATGGGGCCTCCAATTAGATTCGCACAAGGATTCGTTTCTCCTCCCAACCCCTGTTTCCAGGATCAGAGGGGGACCGATTGGCAACTCCGTCCCTGATTTCATCCAGCCGCGACTCCTGCCTAATTAGTATTCCAAGGAGAGCGGGCTCCGCAGGCCCCAGGATTTGTTTGCCAGCCGGCCAGTTCCCTGTCTCCCCAGTTCAGAGTGAGTAATTCTGTCCCTCCCAGGCCCATTTAAGGGAGTGAATAATTAGTTACATTCAATTAGGCCTCGCGCTGCCACCCTGGCTCCTGCCTGCCTCACTTGGGGGGACAGGCGCACTAATGAAATGGCACATGTCTGACACGGGGGAGTGGGTGTTGAACGCCGACAGTCCCCCACCCCTCCACAGAGGGCTGAGGGCCTGGGGGGAACGGGTTGGAGCCGGAGACAGGAAACCGATGGTGGGACGCTTGGGAGGAGGAGACGGGGGAGGGGTGGAGAGAAAATGGGAGATGCGAGGGGAGGCGGAGAGGGAAAGAGGAAACTCAGAGGAGGGGGAAGGAAGCGGGGAGAGACTCGGGAGGAAAGGGGAGAAGAGAAGCCCCCTCAAAGGTCCTCAGTACGGAGCTCTGACATGAATCAGGCTCCAGCCGTACAATGGACTCCTATGCAGCAATTAAAAAGCATGTTGTCGATCTATATTTATTGGCATGGAGAGATGTCTGCCATATACTGCTCAGCCAAGAAGGCTGCTTACAAAACAGTGTATGTACTAATAACCCAAGCTCAAAAAATATTTTTGGCACAGAAACCAAGTCTGGAAGGACCTGTGACTGGTGTTTGGCGGGGCTGGTGAGAGGCTTACAGGTGGTCGTGTTTTCCCGTTTATCGCTTGGACGGGGCATGCAATGCTGGTTCTGACTTCCATAATTCGCCAAAACAATAGCATTTGGTCAAAGGAGAACAAAGGTGAGATGAATTGCTGGTGGAAGGGAAAGAGGCAGTTGGTCAGGGAGCACCGCAGAGAGCAGGGTGGGGGGTGGAGGGAGGGGCAGAGACCGCAGGGGGCCATCCTGGAGGGAGGAGGAGGAGGCAGGGAACTAGCTGAGCGCCTAGCCCAGTTGCCTGTGCCCATAGGCAGGGAAAGAAGCTGACAGCCTCAGGGGCAGGGTAAAGCAGAAGACTATTGCCCGCCCCCCCAGACCCCTACCCATTGGCCCCATCTATCTGGGCAAAAGCTGCTCACTCCCCCTGCTGAGCCTCCTCCCAGAGCTGGCGCCCCAGAAACGGTGCTGCATGTCCCAGAGGCACCCCCCTCCTGAGCTTCCTCCTCCCCCCAGACTCCAGTACCACAGCATGGGTTTTGGTTTTGAGGGGTTTTTTGTGTGTTTTTTTTTAACAAATTAAAACTGTATCTCCCCACCCCTGCAGGTGGGTTTGTAATTTTCTGTGCCAGAATCACTCTGGGGGAGAGAAACCCTTCTGGGAAGAGTCTTTAATAACTTCTGCTGCCCAAGGAACTGGCTGCAGGGCCCTGAAGGCTTAAGGGGAGGGTATGTGTGCACAGGCCTGGGAAGCCCGGGGATGAGAGGAGGTATCACAGAATGAAGAGAACATCTACACCCAGCTCAGCCCCCATCCCAAGGCAGTTCCCCCAGTCCCAGAGCTTCAATGCCTTAGACCCCCATAACCAGGCTTGCACAGGTGGAGACTGAGCCCCCAGGGACTCTCCCCAGCCTCCTGGCTGGGATGCAGAGCAAGGAGACAACCTGCCTACGCCGTGTTACCTATCTGGGCTCTGGACCCTCCCAGGGCCTCAGTTTCCCCATATATAAAACAACAGTATTAGGCACGATGATGTTCCCGGTTTCTTTTCATTCCAAGCCTCTGTGACATGCCTCCTTAGGCTCTTGCCGAGTTTTTTAATTTCTGCAATTGGTGGCATTTAAATATTGGGCAATTTCACATGGAAATCTGGATTCCCAGCAATATATAATGCTCACTCCTGTAGGGCAACCATTGGAAAGAACTGACAGAGGGCACCCCCCAAAGATGGGCAGAGCCTCTCCGTTTGGCCATACACAGTCCCTGCCATCCTACCTTATCCTGAGCAGGCCTGCCTCACTCGCCAGCCTCTGCCTGTGTGAGTTTGCATCCCGGCCCTAAAGGTCAGCTGCTCCTGCTCCGGGCTTTCCCTCTGCCCTGGGCGGTCATCCAGTCTTTTAAAGGCCTGTTAACATATATCTGTTTCTCTTCTCACTAAATGGGTTAAAACCACAGGCATTCAGGTCAATCCCAGCTCTCATGCCTCAGGCCTTACTTAGCAAGTCAGTTAGCCTCTGAGCCCCATCTGTGAAATGGGTGACATACGAGACTAGGCCGGGTGTCAGGTTGTCCTACGGACTAAGACAAGGCATAGGAAGTGCCGAGCGCTGTGCCGGGTACAAAGTGAGCCCTTGACGTCTTAGTGTGTCCTGTGCACAACCCTAGCGCAGGATGAGGCCACAGTAGCCATGCGGTCCATGCTGTTACATGAAGGAAGCAGTGGAGACCTGACCCCGGGCACAGACGCCTTTGCAGAACAGAGAGGTTGCAGGAGGCTCCGACCCACGGGCGAGGGAGGAGGGGCCTCATCTCAAAGTAAGGGCAGGATGCGGTGTCAGTCTGCGACAGCTGGCCTCCAGGGCCCGCAGACGTTACCTTGTCGCCACCCTCTGGATGACACGCGCCTCGCACCCACCCCTCCACGCAGCTATTTGTAGAACTGGCAAGGCCCTTAGAACTTCCAGGGCCCCAGCCCGTCATCACACAGCTGGGGGTAAAAAAGCCCAGAGTCAGAACGTGACTTTCCCAAGGTCACAACTTGCTGACTGAGCTCCACTGAGAACACAGAACGTGCTGCAGGTTCTGTATTCTAAGAACAACCTTCATCAGGAACCCGAAGATATACAGCAGACCCCCCTAACCACACTCCAAGACCGCCAGGGAAAGCCTGAAACTTATATATAATATGGTTTTTTTTTTCTTATATTAGGCACATACATACTTATGATAACGTTTAATTTATAAGTCAGGCACAGTGAGAGATGAACAACACTAATATAGAACAATTATAACCGTCTACTATAATAAAAGTAAATGTAAATGAAGTCTGTCTTTCTCTGATAACTGACCTGATAACAGAGACAGTTACTAAGTGACCAACAGGTGGGAGCATATACAGTGTGAATACGCTGGACAAAGGGATAATTCCTGTCCCAGGCAGCCTGAAGCAGACAGCACAAGATTTCATCACAATACCCAGAATAGCACACAATTTAAAACTTACGAATTGTTTATTTCTGCAATTTTCCATTTAAAATTTCTGGGCAGCAGGCGACCACAGGTAATGGAAACCATGGGAAGCGAGACCATGGATAAGGGGGGGAGGGGGGGCTACTGGACAAAAGGGCACTTTCTTATGCATGAGCTCTGCCAGCCCTTAGAGGGGACTTCTCCCAGAAGCAGACTCTGTGACAAGGAAGGAATGAGGGTAGTTTATTGGGGAGTTAAACTCCAAAAGCACCACTGGGGTTGGGGAAGTGAGACAGAGAAGGGAAGGAAGCCAACGCAGAGGGGCAGCTGGGGCTCGATCCCTCTAGGGAACCCAGGAGAGATTAGAGACCACTCTTCAAATATGTCCCTCCCAAGGGCAAGGAGGCTGGGCCACTTACTCTCCAACTTTCAGCCCCAGTTAGCTGAGAGTGTTCCAGGTTATTAACCCCCAGGGATATCTTACCTGCCCCGCACCAGCACCAAGCATGCTTTCAAGACCAGCAGCAAGTGATCCCAAGGGCTTGCAATAGGAAACCAACCGCTTATCTAGAAATCTAAATGTCAAGGGTGATAATTCTCAAAGTGCAGTCCCTGGACCAGCAGCAGCATCACCTGGGAAACTGGTTAGAAACGCAAATTCTTGAGCTATATCCCAGACCCATTTGGTCCGAAACACTGGCAGTGAGGCCCAGCAATCTATCTCTCCAATGGTTCTGATGCATGCTCAAGACTGAGAACCTCTGATCCAGAAGACAAAGGAGGCACCAACAGCAGCCTGATGAGGAAACAGAGAAGCTAAAAGACGAAAAGTGACCCATAGAGGATAGGTGGCAGGGGGCTGGGCCTTTTGTCTCTTTCCACCATACTTCCACACACAGAGGTGAGTAACACTAGCATTTGGACTCTAGGTAGGGGATGAGGGTGAGGTCCTCAAGTGCCCCCCAACGCACCCCACCTCACCACTGCTTTGCTCCACTTTCTAAACTAAATATCTCCACCTGGTGTATCCAAATGGTTCTCGAAGCTCTTCTGGGAGGGCTGCCAAGCCAGGTGCACCTCTCCTGACTCCCCGCTGTCCTCACAGCCTCCATCAGGGACAAGCGCTCTCTGACTCCTCCACCCCCACGCCTCTCTCCAGTCAATAGGATGCATTGGGGAAATCCAAAGCAGCTTCTTGCGGGGGAGTGGGGGAGGGGGAGATCCCTGGGTTAAAACACCCTGGCCTCATCCACACGAGGAATCTTAATCTTCATGCCAGGTCTTTGCATGACTCTTCCTTCCCCTCCTTGTCCTAAAACCTTCCTCCCCTCCCCTCTGCTCCTACTCCATCTGCTGCTCCTCCTGGCTAGGCGCCCCCTCAGTTGGCACAGCAAGAAAAGAGAACAGGATGGTTATTTTTATCCTAAGATACCGCTGGGGGGAAGAGGGTGCCATCTGACTGAGAAGCAGCAGCTCCCGTAGCAGTTGGGAGGTCAGAAGGATGTGGGAGGCCCAAGACCGCCTTGATTTGGGTTCCAGAGATCAGGCGGGTCTGGGAGAGGCTGCGCAGGACCAGGAGTGGGGAGCTCTGAGTTGGCACCATGATGAACTGCCGTGTGACCAAAGACAAGTCACTGCACCTCTCTGGGCCTGTTTCCACTCTGTTAAAGAGGGAGAAGTGCAGGCCCTGCCTGCCCCCAAGGCCGTTTTGGTGAACATGAATGAAATGGAGAGAACCTTTTGCAAACGTGGTGCCAAGTGTGAGCAGACATGGAGAGGTAGCAGCCTGGAGCCGTTCTTATTTATCCTCTGAAAGTGCCCTCATTTTGTGAGCCTGGCAGCAAATTAAGCAGCTCATGTCACCCAGCATGTCCACCCCCGCTTTTCTTTTTACATGTTTGATGACTTTTTAATTACATAAGCAGCATGTGAATTCACTCTTTTGTGTGTGTGTGTGTGGGGGGGTGACAACTTATGGGAAAGTCAAATCTTCTTTTACCAGCCCTCCCCCAGAGCCTTCTCCCCCACCCAGACATTATAATTCTTACTGCTGTGCATTTTCTGTTATCCTTCCAGAACCGTTGTTATACTTACATATATGTGTATATGATGTTTATACACGCATCCATAGGTGATAGATCATATTATTTGTGGGTATGTGCTTTAGAAAAAACTTTTTGTGTACCCATCATTCCGCAACCTTTTTTTTCTAGGACAGCGTTTTTGAGATCCTGTTGCATAAATACATTACAGTTTTATTTAACCAGTCCCCTGTTGATGGACAGCTAAGTGGCTTCCATTTGTTCACTGTCACCAGCAGCACTGCAATGATGTTCGTGTAGACATCCCTTGGGCTCATAGAAAATCACCATGAGCACTGAACTGCTGGGTTGGAGGGTTTGATGATATTACTATTTGCGCCCCCCCCCCCCATGCCAAATGTTTTGCTTCCATCTTTAAAAGCAAGTTGGGAGATTGAATAGGCCCCCAGGCTGAATAAGCTCCTAGGGGAACGTTTCTGAGCCACAGTGGTGCAGGCAGAGGGGGGCCGTGCCTAGTACCAGCCCCTTGCCCTCACTTCGCAGCCGCAGCTCCAGGCTCCAGCCATGTGCACATGTGTCCATACTGCCACGCTCCTGAGCCCACACAGCCTCACAGTCTCTCCTGCACAGAGATGCGGCTCTCCTTGCCGTCCTCCTGCGTGACCGGCTGGCACCAGTGTAAGGTCTCCTGCACTGGGTGATTGGGGATGGCACCGGGAAAATCATCCATATAGATCGTCTCCTGGGGTTCTTGCCTTTTGTCCTTCGGGTGGAAGACCTGCTGAGCCAAGGAGTGAGGTTACCCCCAGCAACACCTCTGAGGAGCCCTTCTCTCAAAGGGGGTCCTCCCCAACCCCTTTCCCTTTCCCAAAGCAGGGCTGATTCCATGGGCGCCTCCTGTCCCCTGCTGGCCACACTGAGGGTGTCAAAAAGCTTCCCATAGGTTCAAGGAGCTGCCCCTCCAATCTGGGCCATGGCCCCTGCACCAAGGCCCCCAAGTGGTTCCCCACGTAATGAATGCCAGGAAAGAACAGCAAATAACAGCATTGACTTTGACAGTGGCACCGGGGCAGCTCTGTGGGGAGGAGTGCTCTGAAGATGACAAAGGATGGTGCTGTGGGGAGTTAATTGGGAGGAGCCCTGGAGTACGGAGGGCGGGGAGTGGCCAGTTCTGTTGCCACCCCGCTGACCACAGGGCAGACCCTGAATCAGTTTTACTGCCATACAGTGAGGTAATCTTTCCAGTTTGCCAAAACTCAGAGCCGGTTCGCAGGTGTGACCTACCTTATGGTCAGCCTCTTCGGGCACCTTTCCTAGAGAGAAAAAATAGAGGGATGGGGAGTCAGTGAGACCAGATCAGGAAACACGTAGCCAGATGTACTTTACCTCCTCCTCCCCGCCTGCCTCCCTCATCACCTCCCCACCTGGGGACTCACTGATGCAGGCATACACCAGCAGGACAGCAAACAGGATCGCCATAACGATGGGGACCGCCAACAGGGCTCTCAACCGATCCTGGGAATCTGAAGAAATTGAGAATTCAGTGATGGCACCCACCTCCATGCCCAAAGCTGCTGCACCTTACCAGGCTCTAAAATCCTTCCATGTCTGAGCTCATCTACATCAGAGGTTTCAAACAGGTGGCCCTGGTAAAATGTGGCCAGCGGATGTCTTTATTACAACCAGCACATTTTTAAAATTTTTTAAACATTTTAATCTGGGGAGATTTCATATTTAAAATTTAGATATCTGGTTTCTACTAGAAGTGCAGAAGATGTAGCCCCAATGGGCCAGCAGCCCTGGCCTTCCTAGGCCAGAACTGAGTGATGGTGGCTGTCTTTCCACTGCTTGCCACACTCCCCATCCCTCCCTACTCTCCACCCAATCCTGAGGTCCAGCATCATTTACATCAGTACTATTGCCTCGGTGGCAGAAGAATAGAGGGGAAATTAAAGCATTTCTTGTGCCTGTCTCCATTCCAAACGGGAAAATTATAAAAAGACCAAGAGACAGGGCTGGAACTAGGGTGAGGCATACACCTCGGGAGAAAACTTAAAAGGACACCAAAAAAACTCAGTAATCAAGATAAGTAATATTTTTTAAAAGACTTTATTTATTTATCTTTAGAGAAAGGAGAAGGGAGGGAAAAAGAGAGGGAGAAAAACATTGATGTGCACGAGATACATTGATCCATTGCCTCTCGCATGCCCCCAACTGAGGACCCGGCCTGCAACCCAGGCATGTGCCCTGACTGGGAATCGAACTGGTGAACTTTGGGTTCACAGGCCAGCACTCAATCCACTGAGCCACACCAGCCAGGGCAAGATAAGTAATATTTTAATGTCATGCTTTGAAAAATAAAATCATCAAATGATGGCCTGCAGGCTGGCTGCCTGTTTTTTAAATAAAGTTTCCATGGAACTAGGGCCAGGATTGGCTGAGGCAGGTCAGGTGGGGTAGTGCACGTGCAGGGTTGGGTCATGTCTTTAGTTAAAATGTTATATTTTGTTCAGGGTGGATATTTTATTTTTGCATTAACTTTGATTCTTTTAAAAATATTATATCAACATTTTTTTTTTGATTCTGCATTTTTCTGGTGCCCCTTTAATATTGTGCTCAAGGCAAGCACCTGGCTCACCTCACTCCAGCCCCAGCCACACCAGAAGGAAAGTGAATGTTAAGAAAAAGCTAAGAAAGTGCATTTTTCTTATCCCTGACCTTTTTTACTCATTAATATGACCTGCCTAGCCCCTGTAGTTATTTAAACCTGTAATCTGTGCTGTAGGCCAACCTCCTCATTCTAAAATAAAAGCTGAGGTCCTGAAAGGAAACCATGTCGTATCGCACCGGTACTGGAAGGGCACGGTGGCAGAATAGCTTTGATGGAACACTTTCTTCTTCTTTTTTTTTAAGTATATATTTTTAATTATGTTATTACAATTGTTCTAATTTCCCTCTTCGTCCCCCTCCACTTGGTACCCCTTCTCCTTCCAGCAGTTCCCACCCTACCCCCCTTAGTTCATGTCCATGGGTCATGTGCGTAAGTTCTTTGGCTTCTCCCTTTCCTATACTGTTCTTAACATCCTCCTGTCTATTTTGTTCCTACTAATTATGCGTCTTGATCCCTGCACCATTGCCCCCATTCTCCTCCTTCCCCCTCCCAGCTGATAACCCTCCAAATGATTCCCATACCTATGATTATGTTCTGCTTGTTGTCTTAGTTTTTTTGTTTTTGTTTTTTAGGTTCAGTTGTTGATAGTTGTGAGTTTGTCGTCATTTTAATGTTCATAGTTTTAGTCTTCTTTTTTTCTTAAATAAGTCCCTTTAATGTTTCATGTAATAATGGCTCGGTGATGAGGAACTCCTCTAGCTTTACCTTGGCTGGGAAGCACTTCATCTGCCTTCCATTCTAAATGATAGCTTTGCTGGATAGAGTAATGTTGGTTGTAGGTCCTTGCATTTCATCACATTGAATACTTCTTGCCAGTCCCTTCTTGCCTGCAAAGTTTCTTTTGAGAAATCAGCTGATAGTCTTATGGGAACCCCTTTGTAGTAACTCTCTGCTTTTCTCTTGCTGCTTTTAAGATTCTCTCTTTATCTTTAACTTTTGGCATTTTAATTACCATGTCTCTTGGTGTGGCCTTCTTTGGGTCCAGCTTGTTTGGGACTCTGTGCTTCCTGGACTTGTATGTCTATTTCCTTCAACAAATTAGGGAAGTTCTCTTTCATTGTTTTTTCAAATAAGTTTTCAATTTCTTGCTTTTCCTCTTCTCCTTCTGGTATCCCCATGATTTGGATGTTGGCACTTTTGGGTATGTCCCAGCGTCTCCTTATACTTTCCTCAATTTTTGCATTCTTGTTTTTTCTTTCTGTTCTGGTTGAATGTTTATTTCTTCCTTTTGTTCCAAACTGTAGATTTGAATCCCAGCTTCCTTCCCATCACTGTTGGATACTGTGGATTTTTCTCTATTTCACTTAGTTGAACCTTAATTTCTCCCCTTATGTTTTTTGCTGTACTCCATGTGTTCTCTGAGCATCCTGCTCATCAGTGTTTTGAACTCTGCATCTGATAGGTTGGCTATCTCTGTTTTATTTAGTTCGTCTTCCAGGGTCTTGTTCTGTTCTTTCATTTGGGCCATTTTTCTTTGCCTCCTCAATTTGGCAGCCTCCCTGCGTTTGTTTCTGTGTATTAGGTACAACAGCTTTGACTCCCTCTCTTAGCGCACCTGTTAAGTTGTATGGTATGGAGCCTTAGGTATTCGCCATGGCAGGGCAAACCACTTCACCACTTTGTGGTTCTGTGAGGGGTGGGGATCAGAGAGGGAACAATGCCACTGCCTGGCTTCTGGAACTTTCCCTGGCTGATAGAGCACTTTCAAAGTGCAAGAACCCATGCCACATGCTTACACCAACCTACTAAGGGAGGTGCTGTTATCATCCCATTTTACAGATGAAGAAACTGAGGTTCAAGGGGGGAGATAATTTGCCTGGGCTGCACCAATAAGTCTCAGAGCTGAGATGCCACAACTCCAAAGTGTCTCATCCTCTGACTTCACCTCCCACCCATTGTTTCTGTGTGTCTCAGTTTCCCCCCTTAGTTCCCTACCTTCCTAGACTGTTATCAGGACCCATTCCCCATGACTCACCACAGAGAACATCAGTCTTGTTCGTCCCTGCCTGCCGCTCCACCAGGCCTTTGATCTCACAGCTGTGTGCCCACGCACGTGCACACATAGACAGAGAGAAAGAGAGAGAGAGAAAGACATTAGGTTTCCCCAACCACAAGATTTCCAACCCCAGAGGGAGAGACCATCAACAACCAAGTCCAGGTTCATTGAGCACATATTATATGCACCCTCCTGTGCAGGTTATGATACAAACTCTGTTCTTATGGAACTCATGAGTACAGAGAAAAGATTATTACATATCTTGAAGGGGTGATAATAGGAGAGTCTCTAATGAGTGCCAAGCATTCTGACATAGGCGAAAGTGAACTGGGAATTGTTCAGAGAAGAGATGAAATGCACAATGGCTGGAACGGAGAAATGACCCATTCGGTTTGAGGCAGGGCTTCTCAACCTTGGCACCGCTGACATTTTGGGCCACATAACTCTCTGTCATGGGGCTGTCCTGTGCACTGTGGGATGTTTAGCAGCATCCTTGGCCTCCACCCACTAGGTATCAATGGCATGCCCCTTCCCAGTCTCATCTCCAGATATTGTCACATGTCCCCTGGGGGACAAAATCACTCAGTTGAGAACCCCTGGTTTAAGGGGACACCAAGAAAGACTTCCTTGGGGAAGTTAGGTCTGAGTGGACCTTAAAGGATGTAAAATTTAGAGCAGTCATACATGCCCGCTAAGCAGGACAATGTGATATAGATAGAGATTAGGTGGGTGACGTGCCAGATGGCACTAGGGAACCATGGAAAACTGGGTCTCTGGAACCAGATCACGGATAATCAGCCAAGAAGGTTTTGACTGGATTCAGCTGGTGAGTCACCAGTATCCAAGCAGATGATTTAAGGAGTGAGAGGACCCAGGTGGCCAAAGAGCTCACAGGAGGAGCAATCACAGGAAAGCGGCCAGTCAGGAGGCCATTGCAAGAGTCTAGATGTGAGAAGAAGACTCAGTGTAGCGTGGTCCTAGGAGGACTGGTGAGGAATGGTCAGGGAAGGACATCACAAAGGAAAAAAAGACATCGGAAGTGGGGAAAAGAGAGAGAAGCTTCAAAGAGAGCACACGCACCAAAAGAGCCTTGTATGAGAAGAGTGCTTATGAGCTTACAAAACATGTCTACCTGCCTTTTCCTCAAGCCTCATGAGACAAAGGTCATTCCATTTTTTAGATGAGGACACTGAGGCTCAGAGGGAGAAGGTCACTTGCACAGGGCCACACCCTTTCTAAGCTGCAGTGAGGTTGGGATCCAGTGCTCAGATTCTACTGCCCCAATATGCCATCATCCATCAGTAAACATTTATCAGTAAAAAATTATTGAGCACCTACTTTGTTCTGGGCACTGTTCTAGGCAGAAGGGATACATCAGTGGAAGAAAAAAGAAAGCCAAGTCTCTACATTAAAGGAGTTGGCAACCTATTGGAGAAAGGCACGCAATAAACAGCAAAATATATGACATGCTACAATTTGTGTGGGCAATGTGTGTGTTTGCCTGTGCACACGTATGTGTTTGTGTGTCTCTGGAAGAACATACAAGGAACAGTGTGGCTGCCTCCAGGGAGAAATGGGTGGCTGAGGGACAGGGGTGAAAGGGAGACTTATTACTGTAGGCCCTTGTGTGCCTTCTGTCTCTCGTGCCTGTCTTACCCATTTTTTAAAAATTAAGTGTAAAAAGTCAATGGGGCATATGTTAAAGGGTATTCCAGGCAGAAGAGTTTGATGCAGGAGACTGAGCAGTGTGTTGAGGGGACTGCAAGTAGCAGCATGTAGGAAGAGGGCAGGAAATGGAGCTGGAAGGTCGGAGGCCGTGCAGAAGAGTCTGGGTTTTGCCCCAAAGGCCCAGAGAGCTGTGAAAGGTGTAAAATAGGGAGTGTTGTGATCCTAAATGAACTGCAGAAAACTCACGTTGGCAAGCGAACAGAGAGCTGGATGATGGGGAAAAACTAGAGGCGGGCAGGTCAGTGAGGAAGATAAGGAATCATCCAGACCAAGGCGATGAGGCCCAAGCTCAAGCGGCAACACTGAGAAGGGGAGAAGGAGGAGTCCCCAAACATCTAGAAGGCAATGTGGACAGGACCTGGTGACTGATTTGGGGCTGGAGGTGAGGTGAGGGACCAGAGGACAAGTGCCCAAAGGCATGGTGGGGGCTTTCACAGAGGGTGAAAGGAGCAGGAAGGTGAGCCCATTTGGAGCCTGCGGATCACCTGCATGGAAGGGTACCCTCGGCAGTTGGATATGACAGGCCGGGACCCAGGAGACAAACCTAGACAACAGATGTTGATGGAGAATCACCTGAGAGAGATGGTAGCTGGAAGCCATGGATATGAATGAGATGGTCCAGGGGAGGCAGCAAAGTGATCGAAGAGTAGAGCAGAACAAAGACCCAGAAAAAACAGTTAAGGAGGAGGAAGGAGGAGCAGGGGAGGATAGAAGGAAAGTCGGAGAGGTGTCACAACGTGCCCGAGACAAGGAGTTTCACAAAAGACAGAGAAATAGGCAGTACCTGTTACCACCAAGAGAGAGCAGACAAGAAAATGCTGAAAAGTGCCCATTTGGTCGGTTGTCCATGAGGTCACTCTAGATGCTTTACAGGTGCGTGAGTGTGTGTGGCTAGGGGAGCTGCAGTTGAAGGGCAGGTGGCCGCATACAATGGAAGCAGATCCCAGACCCCTCTGGGGGCAGGATGAGTGCTTATACCTTGTCCAAGGATGACATTTTTCAAAAGCAGATGACACATTGGAGAAGAAGCCGAATGGGCAGGGTTCGCAGACGGTATCAGAAATGCCTGTAGCTGGGAGGGAGAAGCAGGCGTGGGTCATCACGGTGGGCCCACCTGTCTGGCTCTCCAGAGAAGCAGCAGACAGGCAGGACAGGAAAATCTTCCTGCTTTAAGCATTCTTCCCGCAGCCCGTTGCCTCCCCCAACTGCTGCAGCCCCTAGGAAGGGTTCTCCTTCTCCCTCCCAAGGCAGATACCACAGCAGGAGGCAGAATGAGAAAGGTTTGTGTCCTGCTCCCTCTAGGGAACATGCTGACGGCAGCTGCAGTCCCCACTCCCTCCATCTCTGAGGCTGAGCGCCCACTGCCCAGCTGCATGCTTTTGGCCCTCAGCTCCTCTCTCTGACCCCTAGAGCAGAGTCTCAGGCCACTTACCGATCTCCTTGACCCCAAAGCCAGGGAGACAGGAGGCGTGCGGGACGCAGCCATCGCAGGCATCATCGACACAGTGATGGCCTTCCTTACACGTGCAAGTTGTGTCTGTTACTGAAGTGCCCTTCGTCTGGACCTGGAGTCCTAAGTCTGTGCAGAGATGGGCAGGAAGGATGGGAACCCCTTGCTGGCCACTCTCAGGGCCCCACTCCCCACACTTCCTGCTCTATTTTTTTTCTTAGACCCTCTTCCAAGTAGGTATAGCTTTCAAATTATTTAACAACCAGTACAACCTAGATCCAATCAATCAAAACAGACCCTGGCTATAAAAAAAAAAAAAAGAATGGCTGCATTGTCAAGAACGAGCTGGAATATCAGCCTAGCTCCCAAGCACCCCTTCCCCAGCAGTGCACTCACTGGAGTCGCAGTATTTGTGCTGATGACAGTATCGCTCTGTGTTCCAGGTCTCCAGGAATTCGTCTTCACTGCAAGGGCGGCATTCCGTGGAGGTAACCTCTGTACAGTCATGGAACAGTTTCTGTCCTGGAAAAAGCATCAGGAAATGAGGCAGCTCCAACCAACTCCATGAGTCAGACCCGCGCCAAAAACTGATCAGGCTGGGCTTTTAGGGCACAGGGTTCAAAGAAGACAGTCTCGGACCCTACCAGCCTTCCTAGTCAAGTGCGGGGCCTGGCAGGCATAGGAACCCTAGTCCTGGGTAGGCAGAGAGGGAACTCAGAACATTCTGACAGCAGGGCACGGACGGGAAGTCCCAGGGCATTTAAGACTCAAGTTTGCAGATGACATGTGGGCATGCATCTGCCAGCAAACCAAGAGGGCTAGAGGGCTGGCATCTCACCTGGCTGGCACATGTCACAGCACTGATTTTTTACTAGGTATTTGTTTTCTCCGCATACATTGGATGGTTCTGTGTGGACCTAAAAACAGAAATGGGCAATTTGAAGGGATCTTGAAGTCTCTGTTGCAGCCTCCTTGGCAGGAAGGTGAAAATCAGCCAGGACGGGGGTTAGGATCGAAGTGGAAGTCTAAAGCAGAAAAAATGGAGCCTGCCCATTACTTGGTGTGTTTATTTTTAACTAAACTGCCAGTGGATATGATTGCAAAAGCACCCAGAGACTCATTCTGGTATTTTACAAAGCAGTTGTCCTAGAACCCCATCACAGTCCCTAAACTAAACAGATCTTCCTTTTGGTTGGACTTCTGAGTCTCTACTCTTCACAGAGATTCAAAAGCACCTGAGGACCCCAATACTCCCACCTCCCACCCCTGAGTCCTGAGGCTAGCTGACTTCAGCTGGTCCTGGTCCTAGCTGGGACTATATTTAGCACCTGGCCTCTTCCTTCTATTCTTCTGCTCCCCACCCCTTCCGCCCTCCAAGCCTCAGCATGTTTTTGCCACCCAACCCCTCCCTCGTGAGATACCAGGGAAATGGTGAAGCTGGGAAAATAAAATCCAACTCTTTCACTTTACAAATGGTGAGACGCAGCACCAGGGAGGCTGAGTCACTTGACAGGATTTCATTGTGATAGAGTCCGAGTGAGAATTCAGGTCTCAATGCTCTCCCTCTCTCCATCAACTTGGGCCTCACCTGCATTTTTACTATATCCAGGTACCGCCCACGCTATTAATTGCTTCCCATTAAATTAAATACATTTCTTTTCCATGCAAGCCTTATATCGTTGTCACGAGAGGAGAACCAGTGTCACATCTCATAAATAAAAGGTAACCCTAAAACTAAATTCAAGATAAACAAAACAATGTTATGAAACCCCAACTGGTTGCTTTGCTTGCCGATAGCCCTCCACCCTGGGCCTGCTCTTGATTTTTGTTTTAAAAGGAGAATTAGTAAGTGCTTGAGATGTATAAAATACATTCTAGCTCCAGAGACTTCCTCCCTGAAAAAAAAAATCAGGATTGTAGGCAGAACTGTGAAGTGAATCTCTGTTGTTTCATTCTGTATGTGCGTGCTCCCTACAATCACCCCCCACTTTAACAACAGCCAGGGAAAGGAGCACAGGTTTGAGAGACAAACAGCTTAAGCCTCCAACCTTGACTCTGTAACACTTTCTAGTTGCGCTTTTTCTCTTAGTCTCAGTTTCCACATCTCTAAAATGGGAGCAGTAATAACCGCCCCATGGATTAGGTTGTGAAGATGAGAAAGAATGTATGTATGTAGCCTGGCACGGTGTCTAGAACATTAACGGGCAGTTTTAACTATGATACATATGTGAGTGTCTGCTTGGATGCTTAGCAGCCTGGTTAACTGGCTCGTCCTTGGCTCTCGTGCAGCCATTACTTACAGAAATGCATCTTACCCCAAATGGGGAAGGAAGTAGAAAAGGCTGCTGCTCCCACACTCACATCACAACATTCATCCTGTGGCTGTTCCCTGCAACCCTGGGGACCTTCCCACCACACTCCCAGAGCAATGAAAGTCCTGTCTGCCATTTTCAAACACATGAGAAATATAGGTCCTCCTCTGAAAGTCTGTCCATCCCCAGTTCCCACTCCATAGCTCCAGTCCTTCAGAGACAAAGGAGTTCAGGACCAAGGCTTGAAAATGCTCACTCTCTGAGAGGCAGACTCAGGAACCAGGCAGATGTAGATTTACATCCAGGTCCCACCTAGCTACGAGAATTTTGGCAAGACATTTCCTCTCTCTCAGGCTCAGTTTGCTCATCTGTATAACGGGGAGTTAAAAGAAATCAGACCCACGGAAAGCATTTTCCTCGGAGCCTGACACACAGGAAATTCTTAATAAATAGCAGCTACCATTGTTGCCACCACAGCCCAGGCTCTACCTGGAGCCAAAATTGGGAGTACCTATGCTCCTGAGAAGCCCAAACCATCCTTCACCCTCTGTCCCAGGCTCTTCCTTCACTCCCTCCTACGTGAGCCCTCCCCTTTCCAGATCCACCCTCCTCCTGCCTCCTTTCTCCCTAAGAGTCATTGCTTAGAGTGAAACCAAAAGTTCTGGGGCTAAAGTAGCTTCCCCACGGACTCTCAACCCCTGCTATCTACTCCATGGGTGATTCCTGCACAGACTTCATGCCAGAAACCACGACCCTTGAAAGCACGGGGACGCCAGAGGGGTTGGAATGAGAGAGGGTAAGGTACTTGGGGGGATTCCCAGCCTCCAGAATGAGGAACTACAAAAATACATTTAAACAAAAAGTGAGACAAATGTAGGCTTCTGAAAATCCCGGAGATATGCTCGACCGGGCATATCTGAGCCCTGCTGGTGCGGGGAGAAACCCTTTTTGGAGTCCCATGAACTGCTTATCTCCCCCAGAGGTTCCCTATGTCGTCTTAAATTCTGGGTGCAGAGACGTACAGCCTTGAGTATTCCTCCTAGGCTGAAACACCCCTTCCTTGTTCCCACAAGATTCCCTGGAAGAAGGCAGCCCCTGCTGGCAAGGAGATGATAACCACTCTCAGATGCTGGCATCCGTCCACATGTGTAAGGGACAGGAAACCAGCCAGACCCGCCGTTTCCCTTGGCACGCCTCCCTTCCCACTTCTGCCTGGCCCTCCTGGGGGGTGGACAAACCCACACGCCACCCTTTTGACCAGATGAAGCCTTGAGGGTCCCCAAACCCTAACCCCATCCACACTGTCTAGGCACCCTTCCTGCAGTGTCCCCACTTCGCACCCTCTGTGAGCTACCTGGAACCCCAAGCAGGGAGGAGAGAGAGGCAGCCCACTTCGTTCAGCCAGGACCGCGGGGTACCTTACCCAGCTTCCACCCACGCTTCTGTCCCCAACAAAATCTAGTAGAAAGGCCCCGTTCCCTAACTATTGCTTCCCTTCCCATTCCCCTCTCTCAAATCCTAAATTGCCCCGTCGGGTCGGAGCAGAAACTCGACTCACGGTGGTCAACAAGAAGCTCAAGAGGAGACACTGCCGAGGCAGACGAAGCATGGCGAGGTAAGAAGCAGGTGACGGGCAGGAGCGCTTCGGACCGCGTCGGACCGCGTCGGACCGCGCGTCTCCAGTAACTCCCAGGCCCCAGCCCTTGGCCTCGCCCATAAAGGGGGCGTGGTCTTGGGGGGCCAATCGTGACTAGCCTCGCTGGGGAGGGCGGGGTTCTGGGCCACACACACTCCGCCAGGGATTCCCCCAGGACATTCTCAGGAGTCTTAATTCTCCTAGGAGTTTCAGGACGCGCTAGGAAAGGGGCATGAGGTTCCCAGAGAGAGCTTTTCCTCCTTAGCCTCTGGGATTACAAGAGCCAATCTGAAGAGAGGAAGGAGCCGTCCAGCTTCCCGGGGAGGGGCGTGGGTGGCGAAGGAAGGCAAGAAAGATCCCCAGGGGTGCTGGGAAGACATCAGAGGGACTCCCACGGTTCTCCCCCACCGCCCGCGGGAATTCCAGCAGAACCGAAAGCGTCCCCATAGCAGGTGGAGAGGCCTGAGGAAGTTCCCCGCATCCCAGAAAACAAAAAGGTCACAGCTGGGGTGTGGGGAGAGGGCTGGAGAGGCATTTCAAAGAAAAGAGTTTCTCAATTTAAGAGTTTCTCTTTCAAAGGAAATTCCCTCCAGTGAGCACAGCGTCCTAGCCTTCTGATCCATGCATCCATCCATCCACCTATCCATCCATGCATCCACTAGATTCTATTTCCACCAGATTCTCTTCCATCCCAGTTTCCGTCTGTCACTAAGCACTTAGAGTAGACAGCCTTTGAGGAACTTAGGACCCTTTGAGAATCTTAGGAGACTCGGGCCCTCTTGCTCTGCAGAAACACACATACCCTTGTACCTAAATTTCCCCAGTTCTGGCCCTCCAAGCCTTTCTTGAACCAATGTTAACAGTTTCTGCTCTGAAGCACACAACCAACACCTGGCTTCCTGGGATCCTATCTAGGTTCGACCTCTGATGGGCAGCTTTCCCTTGAGTGCAACTTTTCCCCAACGAAACTCGAAGAACTTGAACTAGACAGCAGTTGGGTTGATTACCCTCCAAGCTCTGGTTTCTGGGCCAGGCCAAAAGGCCAGAGTGTGCAGAGCTGGGAGGGTGGGAGAAGAGGGGGCTGCTAACCCCATTCTCCTGGCTTCTGATGGAAAGGGCCCTGTGGATTCTACCTCCGACACCCATCCCCTCTTTTTCATCACCTCTGCCACTATCCTAATTCAGAGGCTCATCATCTTTCACTTGGGCTCTCCCAACAACCTGACTTACTCAATAAATATTATGGAGCCCCTACTATATGTCAGGTAACACTAACTTCCTCTCTCTCTCTCTCTCTCTCTCTCTCTCTCTCTCTCTCTCTCTCTCGTTCTCTCATCTCTCATTCACATGGCAGTTACCTTTATAAATCCCAGATCTAATCTGATCAGGACACTCCACTACTTAAAAACCTCTATGCCCTCAGGACAGTTCAAACTCCTCCTCGCAGAGCAAGCCCTTCTCCACTCAGCCCTGACCTCTCTTCGCACTCACTCCCTGCATGTCCTCTCATGCACACTGGCTTCAGCCATGCTCACGTCTCAATTTCCCAAACACACACTTGTTCTTTTCTTACTGTTTTTCTTGCTATTTTCTTCCTTCCCTTCTTCCTGGAACCAATTTAAATTGTACCTCCTCTTAAGTCTCCTCTTAACTCCCTGAGATGCAAGTACATACTCCGCCCCACCCCCATACCCCTTCTCTGTGTTCCCATAGCACTAACTCAATCTGCCTGGCTGAACTTGACTGAGCTCCTTGAATCTATCCCAGTCCTGGGCACATAATAGAATACCAATACACAACTGAATGAGTGAGTAAATGAGTGGGCTCAGTTACTTATCACTTTAATTGCAGCCTCCAGGACATGGAGGCAGGAGCTGCAGCGCTGGTAGTTGACATACAGACCTCAAGCTGGTAGTCAGATGCTAACAGTGGAGAAACCCTTGAAGTCAGCATCCAGGGGACTTCATGAAAGCCACCCAATCTGGCCCAAGATGAAGAGAACATTAAAATAATGTTTCCCTTTTTAAGCCACTTCAGAAAAACAAGCATAGTTTTAATTCCTTTGGGGTGGTGGGAGGGGGGCGTCACTATAATAACTTCAGCCATTACTTACTCTTTATGTGCTTGATTTCAAAATTGGGCCCTTCATAAAACTGCCTTGGGAAGCAAGTAGAATTAAAACATTAATTATATTATATAAAACATATCAGAGTGGCAATTAAAGCAGCTTAAGTAGTGGAGTGTGAAAGAATAAATAGTAGCCTTTGGGTTGCCCCATGGGGCGAAGACCAGATAGGATAAAGGGAAGATATTTTAGTATCTGCATATCTCAAGGAAACATGTGCTGGCAGGCAGTGGCCTAGAGAAGGCAAAGAATCCTCTTGGGCTGGGGAGAGTCTGTTGGAGGAGGAAAGAGAAGATGATTTATGGGGAAGGTGGCAATATTTCATAGTCCCATCAAAGAGGAGAACTCGAAAGGGTTCAGTGCTGGGAGGAGGGCAAAGAGCAGTAAAAGAGTAGGGACCCAGGATTTTGGAATCACAGAGAAAATAGTTTCGGTAGAGGTGTTGGGGGTCATAGGGCCAGGTGAATGGGTAAGAAGTGTGCCTGAAGGCCAACCCACAGCACTGCCAGACCCTGACAACCAAATGGTTCTAATATGCAAACCCTACTGTGCTGCTCCCAGGTTTGAAACAGCTCCCGAGAGCCCTCACTCCTCCAGTTCACAGGGCCCAAGGCCATGGGCTACTGGCCTGCATGTCTAACTGTCCTTCCTGCCTTCATCTTGCCGCTCCAGACTGTGCTGTCACCTTTGCCTGGAAAGCCCTTCTCCACTCTCCTTTTATTGGACAAACGCCTTCTCACCCTTCAAGGCTCAGCTCAGGTGCCCCTTCTTTGGAAAGCCCATCCTGGGGTGTGCACCCTCACCTCCCCGTGCCCTCTCAGAACCCTGCGGCTGCTTACCTATGCAGAACTCTAGCCCTGCCGCACTATGTTTCAATTATTCTGTGAACCAGCAACTCAACTCGGTGGGGCATAATAATGAAGCTTTTCCCCCCTGATCTCAGCCTTCAGCCCTCCCGGGTCGAATCTCCCTTTTCCATCCTTTAATGGCATCTTGGCAGATTGCATTCCTTTTGGATCCCTTTCTGTTGTTAAACCTCCATCCTTGAAAGCTCTGTTCTCAAACTCATTCAATTTAAATTTCATTTTATCTTCTCCCTTATTCATCCAGGGGTTGACTTGAACCAGGCCCCTGACCGCTTAGATAAAAGGTGAGGGTGGGGGACATGATTTGGTTAGAAGACATGCCCCAGCACCCGCCCCCTTATTGATACCGAAGGGTGGAGTGGGAATATCCCTCTGCAACAGCCCTCTCCCCCTTGGTCAACCCTGCTTTCCCAGGAACTCAGAGTAACAAGTGTCCATATATGCTTTTTCACGGGGCACATGAATAAGTTTCTTGGGGGCTTTCCCGCTGCACAGTTCTCTGACAGGGGACATCCAGCTCAGGGGACATCCTTGCCCCACAGCCTAGGCTCCTGCCACTGGGGGGACCCTCTTGCTCAGCAGTCAGACTGCTTGGTATGGTACCAGAAAGCCTGCCTAACTACTGCAGGGTCCACTTGACCCAGAGAAACTCACGCACCCTGGTCAGCTGCTCCACAGTGACCCCTCCCTCCACCTCTCTTCTCCCCTGCTCAGATAGGCACAGGGAGACATCAGCAAGTCCACTACCAAGTAGACCCCCTGACTGGGGAACAGCATCCCAGCACCCTTTCTTGGAGTCACCCTTCAATCTCCATGAGAGACCCCCAATTAAATTGGAGGGTATTGTCTCCACCATAACATATAATCCTCAATGAAACCAGAGAACTCCTCCTTCCCCAGCATTATTAAATGGTTAAGGAAACACCAAGTGATATTTTGGCTAGGGGATAGAGGGCCAGTTCTTCCCCCTTTACCAAACCTTGGAGGGAAAAGTATCTGGCTCCCATTTGCAATGCAGGGTATCTAGGACCTATTCGCTTTGGCCATGGGCCATAGTGCCAACTCCTAAGTAACGGGAACTCCCACTCAATAACCTTTGAACTGGGCCCTCATACCTAATGATCTCTTGAAATAAGGATCTTCATAGCCCTGTGCCCACGAAGAGCCCAGAAACGTGCTGAATGCTGAACAAGTGTTTGTTGCGTGCAGGTGGGACTGTGTGAGGCTGAAGGGATCCATCAGGACCCACCTGCTCATTCCACAGTCCTGGGCAGCTGTCAATCTCCACCAGATGACCGGGCTCTCTAGCTGGGATTGCTGGCCCAACTGTGGACAAAAATCTTTCCCTTCAGCTCAGCAGAGTTGGGTTGGGCTTTATCAGAGGGAACTAAAATCTTCAGGAAATAACCCAACCAGAAATTAAGGAAACTCGAGAGCCAGCGAAACTGATGGGTAAAAAACAAAACAAAAACTAAAACAGATGGATGAATTAACAAAGTATAGATCTTTATCTTGCTCATGACTAATCATGATTTGGTTGATCCTAATTCCTCGAGGAGAACTTAGGTCTGGTCTGCAGCCTTCTTGGGCTGTGATGTCTGGAATAAAAGATGGCTTTGGTTAGGAGAGAGTGATCCCAATCCTTCACCATGACCTCAAGACGCTGTGTGATCTCTGGCTTCTGCTGACTTCCCCCTCCATTCACCCACTTACTTGCTACACCCTAGCCATCCAGGCCTCTTGGTTTCCACCTCAGAACCTTTGTCTGTACTGCTTCCTCTGCCTGAAATGTTCCTTGCCTGAAATGCCCCTCCTCCAATTCTTCATCTGCTGGCTCTACTTCACCATTCAGGTCTCCTGGCAAATGGCACCTCCTCAGAGAGGCCCTCCAGGATCACCTTATCTAACGTGAGTTCCTCTACTACCAACCCACCTTCCCCACTGCTGTCCTCTCTCATAGCTCCTGTTCTAGTCAGGGTTGTCCTTGCAAGCAAAAAAAGACAGAGCTGGTGAACTTAAATATGTAGAAGAGAACATTGTCATAGAATTGAAAGGAAGGCTGGAGAATCAAGCTCAGGCAGGAAACACAGGATATGGGACATAGACAAGATCCTGCTACAGAACAAGTCTTACAAATCAACTCTGTGCTAACCAACCTCCAAGAGGGTCCCCAGTGAGCCCACCCCCTGGTCTTCACAGCCTTGTGTAGTCCCCTCCATCATTATACCAAGGTTGTTCTGTGTGACCAATAGAAACCCACAGAACTGATAGTGTGTCACTTCCAAGGTTAGGCGGTAAACTGCTGAAGCTGCTGTCTCATGTGCTCTGTCACCTATTCTGTCTCCCTTCCTCCATCCCTCCCTCCTTCCTTTCTTTTCTCCCTCCCTCTCCCTTGCTCTCTCCACCCACCACCCTTGCCCCTCACCAGGCCCTCTGGAGAAGCCAGCTACCACGTTATGAGGACACTCAGCCAGTCTTTAAAGAAGCCCACATGGTGAGGAACCAAAGCCTCTGGCCATTAGCGGTGGATCCTCCAGCCCCAATGAAGCCTCAGATGATGACAGCCCCAGCTGATACCTTGACGACAATCTTGTGAAAGACCCTTAACAAAATCACCCAGCTAAGCTGCTACTGGATTCCTGACCCGCAGAAACTGGGAGATAATAGATGCTTGTCGTTTCAACTTACTAAGTTTTAGGCTAATTCCTGACACAGAAACAGAGAACTAATGCAATCTCTCACTGACCCTGAACTTGAGCATCATTGCCACAAGGTTCAAAGTCTTAGGAAGGAACATCAGAGTAGCCACACTTGGCTCACACCCCATGTTCTGGCCGCCAGGAGGTAGGAAGAATTATCTGTATCCTTTTGTCCTCCTTGGTAGGTCCTGTGTCCCCCCGTGCCCCTCCATCCTCCACCACTTCCCTCAAGGAAGAAGAATGTTCACTCATATGCTAAGCAGCCAGAACAAACGATTTGAACTGCTGTAGTCATTCAGAATACTTATCACGAGTTGCAATTCTCTGCGAAGGATGGTATTTTTCTCCTTTCCACATGTCCCCTAAGTTTGGGCCTACACAAGACCCCACAACTAAAGGAATCAAATATTCTCCTAGCCCAATAATACAAGGAGAATATCCTCAAGTCAAGTCTGATTGCTTTAAAAATGCCAAACCCTAGGGAAAGACTTATAAGAAGATGAGAAGATAATTTCTTCACAGTGAATTAATGAAAATATATATATAAAGTTTGGGAATTGGGAGCAATTCTGCATCTTTTCATATAGTCGAAGCACAGTGAATAATCAAACATTCCCTGCTCAAGATCTATGTATGAAACAGACACTTGATTACACACCAAAAAATTATCCATGGTCTCATCCCGAAACTAAATCAGTGTTTTCATTTGTACATGTCACCTTTCTGTCCTTGTCCGTACACACCCTCAGCTTTTTCTTCTCAAGGATACCATAGATATATTTCCTGTTTTACGTTCTCTTATAACATTATCCCATATGTATTATTTCCGCTTTGGTAAATATCTTTTTTTTTTTCCTTTCTCTCTATACTTTCCTGCTCATAATAGCCTGGCAGGTATCCTTGCACCTATTTAATTGTTCATTTCATAAGAAAAGGGATAGCGATCATTTTTTGTAATCACTTTTCTCACTTGACAATATGTTGTGGAAATCGTTCCAGGTTAGTAGACACAGACCTGACACATTCTTTCTTAATCGTCGGCAGCCGTCCGTCTCGAGAGACGATGGTGTAGCTTCTTAAGAGTCTATCTGCACCGCCGAGAATGGCTGTGCAGTCCGACTCGGGAGTGACACGGTATCTGTCTCCTCCCGTGTTGAATCGACATCTTGCGATGACGCTGGAGTGTCCTCTCCAGTGAAGCTGAAGCTACAGAGCCTGGGCAGGGTGATATGGAGGGTCTGCTGTTGCCCATGCAGCAGACCCCCCCTCTCTTCGCAGCTGAAGGGTCCAAGGGAAAGACGGAGTCAATACAGCTTGGCTTCAGGTGCGCCGCAGGAGTTGCCGGTGTTGACTACAACGTCAAACCGCCTTAGGGACTCCGGCTCCGGATTTTCTGTCGGGGTTTACTCCCCTAGCCTTTCCCCTGAAGAGGTATGCCGCAAGGCAGCGGAGGTTTTTTGGAGTCAGAGTTTTCCTTCTCTGATTCTTTCTTAATAACTGTGTAGTATTCCACCCTGTGCATTCGTCACAATTGATTTCAGCCGTTCTTCTGCTGCTGTACACTCAGCCTGCACCCGAGTTTTAACCACTGCAAAGCACGCTGTAACAACACGTCCTTAGGCACTTGTGCCTTCGTTTCTGCAGACTAGATTTCCAGAAGTGGAATCAGTGGGTATGTATATTGTAAATGCTAACAGATATTTTCCAAATACTTTCCCCCCCAAAACTAGGAAACACTCATATATAAAAGGACTTTTACTTGGCATTCTCTCCATCATTAGATGCTATCATTCATTTTAATATTTGAAAATTTGATGATGAGACAAAGCTTATTGTTGCTTTAATTTACATTTTCCCAACTATTAGTGAAATTGAATATCTTATCAATTCAGTTGTTTATTAGCCATTTGGATTTCCTCTTTCATGAACTAACTTTGTCCACTTTTCTACTGAACTGTCTTTTTCTTATCAATTTCATTTATTCATGTATTTATTCAGCAAACATTTATTGAGCACTTATTATGTGTTGTGTGTTGGTGTTACACCACTGATTAGATAAAGTCTGAGTCTTAATGAAGAGCACTTTGTATAATGATATTAACCGTTTACTTTGTTATCCATGTTGAAAATCAATTCAAATGAATAATTGTACCTCCAGGGTCTCCTGTCCACATTTTCTGGCAGATTGCTAATAATTATGGTTTCATATTTTATGATGTAAAAAGACCTAATAATAAGCATCACTAGCCATTAGTTTGTTAGAGTAGAAAGAACACTTAGTCCAATCTCCTCTGTGGCACCTTGTTGGGACTCCCCTCTCATGCCTTTCACAATTCACTGTTCCTGTCCCTACTTCAAATACCTGTGAGCTTCTTCTTGGGAGGGGAGAGAGGCTTTCATGGCCACAAGAACATGTTTAGTTCTTGAGGGGGTCAGGACAGAAGTGTCATACGCCCCTGTGAGCAGCCTTCTAACAATGACAGACAAGGAATTGTTGAAAACCCCAGTCCCTTTGCCCCTTCGATGCACTAACTCAGAGGTGTGTGTTCTACACTGTCTCTCCAGTCAAGAGTAAGCCCTGGTTGCCCACAATGTAACCTGCTCATTAGCCTACCTTGTAATGGCTTCCTTTCCCTTCCTTGTTTCACTTCCCCACTCTCTTTTTGGTGCTTCCTGAGATCACTTCCAAAATAAACTAGTTGCACTCAAATCCTGTCTCAGTTTCTGTTTCTGGGAGACTTCAACCAAGATACTTTCATCTACAGATGAAGAACTAGTAGCAGGAGGTGGTGTAGCTTGGTGGGTAGAAGTGTGGCCTCTGTAGTCAGGGGTCTGTGTCTAAAGCTTGATTCTGCCCCTGTGTGACCTTGAGCACATACATTCTTTTAGTTTTTAATGGTTAAAATAGCAAATTTTATTATATACATTTCACAAGTTAAAAAAAAATAATAATGTAATATACCAAAATATTGAATTGTGTGTTTTAAATGGATGAACTGTTTGGAATATGAACGATATCTGAATAAAATCTGTTTTAAAAAAACAACCTGAAGTGGTGTATAAGAGGAAGCAACAGACTGCAAAAGAAATAAGTCCACGGGCATTGTAACTCAATGACAATGTAATATTCCTATACAATTTGTAGTAAAAGTAAAAAATGTGTGCAAATGATGAATACAGTTTCAGGAGAGTGATTACCTCTGAGAAGGGAGGGGAAGAAACAGGGAGTAAAGCTCTAGCCGTAACTATAATGTAGTTTTGTTTTTGTTTTTTTAAAACAGAACTAAAGGTAACATGGGCCTAATAGCTCACATGGTTATTATAGGGATTAAGTTAATTGTACAGTTTTCTATAATATCCAGTAAAAATTGATATTTATCATTAAAATTAGAAAACCAAGTTCTAGAGAGCACAAGTCGCTCCTGTAAGGTCATATGGGAACCTGGAACTCCTGTCCCATTTCAGAAGACTCTACCCTTCTACTCACCTGTGGGCCAAGGATATTACAATCATAGAGTTCCATTTGTCCTGGACTTTAAATACTCTTGGACGTATGGGTGGAACTGGGTGGTTATGTGTTACGATCCAATATGGTAGTCACTAACTACATGGGCCCACTAAACACTTGAAATGTGGTTAGTGCAATGGAGGAAGTAGATTTTTTTATTTCACTTACTTATAATAAATATAAATAGTCATTTATAGCTAGTGGTTACCATATTAGACAGCTCAGCTCTAGAGAAAGGGGTTGATCAGTGGCAGGAGGAATCTCTCAGTTCTTTTCTTCTCCCCCATTCTCTCTTTCCTCCTGTTACCTCTCCCAGCCCCAGCTATTCAGTTCCCTCTTCATAGCACTGCTGTGCCTCTCCTTTGTACCAGCGTGGTTCTACGGAAGGAAGCATCAGGGAAGGTGACAACCGTTGTATTTTTATACACCCAGCAAGGTGAAACAAACTCCTCCGTGATCCCCGGGTTGAAACACAAGACGAATATCTGCTATAAATAGAGCTGAATGAAGATTCTTTTCTAGATGGCTCCCATTGTTCCTTCCGCTTTTATAGTATTCATGCTGAGATAATTTCCAGCTTCTCAGATCCTCAATAGTTATAAAACATACCATTACCTCATTTTCATTTCATTGGAATTACAGGTCACAAGACTACTTTGATCCTTACCAAGTTCATCATTAATGGTTTCCAAATAATGGTTCTTTCCGTTTCAGCATGAGCCCCATTCGGAACTTCCTATTTCTGTATTCTTTTATATTCTGCTTCCTACTTTTAACTCTCTGTCTAGACAATAGTGGCTAATGGAGTTTTCCAAATGCCCGTGTGTATTTCACACCCATGAAGATGCTCCCTGCTCTGCCCTGTACCCCCACCGCAAAAACTATAAAAGTACTCATTTCTTTCCAAACCATCTAATCCTGACGGATGGCATGGAAAGGTCTGCCTGAGTCATATATTGGATCGACCATCAGCTCTCCAAAGCTACATCATGGTACCTTTAATTAACTCCACAGGACATAACAAAACACGTGGGCTTTGGAGCCTGGCAGACAGGGGTCTGAATCCCAACTATGTTGCTTAACTGGTGGGGGGGGGGGTTCCTTTTTGAGTCCGTTTCCTCATCTGTGAAATGGAGAAATGGGATACCAATATTATCTTTGCAGGATAGAGGGAGGACTACAAGGATTTATATGAGAAGCAAGACATTGGAATCAATAAAAAAGCATGGATTCCACCACCAGAATACTGCTCTGTGACCTGGGGTGATTTGTCCGTCTCTCTGAGCCTCACTTTTCTCATCTATAAAACAGGTATAGTATTAATACCTACCTCATAGCGTGTTTGGAGGATTAAATAAGAATACATATAAAGTCCTCAGACCGTGACTGACTGAAAGAAAGCATTCACCTCTTAGTATGCCCTGAGGAAAACTTCTCATCCCAGTTTTTTACTACTTACTGGAGAGCAGAATTCTTGTTTTTGTTTTTGTTTTAATATCGTGAACACCTCTGAGCATCTGGAGAAGCCTATGGACCCTGCAAAAAAAATGCTTGCAAATGCATAAAATATGATAAATCGAGTTACCAAAAAATCAATTCTATTGAAATATACTCATCAAAATACTGAAAAGACAAATAGTGACACAGCAGTGCATGTGCTTCTTTATTAAGGGGTTAAATAATAAGATCTAGTAGCAAGTCTAAAATTTCCATAATTTCTAAGTATTGATGAGTGCAAACAATAATTCAAGACATCTGCAATGAGCCCTGGCTGACGTGGAGCAGAGGACTGAGCACTGGCCTGCGAACCAAAGGGTTGTCGGTTCAATTCCCAGCCAGGGCACACGTCTGGGTTGCGGGCCAGGTCCCCCGTTGGGGGCGGGTGAGAGGCAGCCACACATTGATGTTTCCCTCCCTCTCTTTAAAAAAAAAAGACACCTGCAATGACTGTAATGTCATTTGAAATGTCTTGTGCTTTCTAACAGAGACAGTGTAGCAGGCTCTGCTAATACCACTGTTGGCTGCCTATGTTCATAAGTAAGAGAAACGCTTAATTTCAGTTAGAAATAAATGAACATAAGGAGTAGATTTTTCCCATCCAAGTTCACGAACCATAGGTTTATAACATGTTCAGCACTCCTTTATCTTCAGATGTCACAGTTTAAGAGGTAACCTGAAATTCTCCTCACAATCCATTATTTGGCCTCTGATTGGAAAAGTAATTTCAAAACAGAAGTGCACGGCCCTACAAGCGTGTGCAACAGGGTCTCTTTCTCTTCTGGTCCCAGGTGCTTCAGGAGTCACGAGCTTGGGTGCAGAGATGGCCAAGTCCAGGAACCACACCACGCACAACCAGTCCCGAAAATGGCGCAGAAATGGCAGCAAGAAACCCCGATCACAAAGACATGAATCTCTTAAGGGGGCGGACCCCAAGTTCCTGAGGAACATGTGCTTTGCCAAGAAGCACAACAAGAAGGGCCTGAAGAAGATGCGGGCCAACACTGCCAAGGCCACGAGCGCACGCGCTGAGGCTACCGAGGCCCTGGTGAAGCCCAAGGAGGTCAAGCCCGACATCCCAAATGGCGGCAGCCACAGCTCAGTCAACTTGCCTATATCACTCACCCTCATCGCCAAGGGTCTCTGGCTCTGCAGGCCAAAGGCCAAGCCTCAAACCAAGGCCAAGGCTCAAACCAAGCCCCAGGCTGCAGGTGTGGCTGTGGGCCCGGCTCAGGTTCCAGCTCAGCCTCAGTCTCCCAGAGGTGCCCAGGACCCTTTGAAAGGTCCACAGTAGAGGTCTGCCGATGTCAGGACAGAAGGACTGGTGTGCCCCCTGGGCTGCCGTCTGCACGAGGCTGGTGTCCTCCTATGGTGCTTGTGCAAATAAACCTGAGGCAGGATCTGTAAAAAATAAATAAATAAAAATAAAGAGCGTGCAATAGGCTGATAGGTTGACAAACTACTGCTTATTGAGAAGCATGTGACAGGCACCGTTCTAGGTGTTTTACATGTAAACTCAGCACCATTCACAACAATTCTTTGAGATAGGTCCTATTACTATTTCTGTTTTACGAAGGAGGGAAATGAGGTGCAGGCTGGTTACGTAACATGTCCAAGGTCAACACAGTTTAGTAAATGGTAGAGCCGATTTGGACCTTAGTCTGAATCCATAGTGTGTGCTCCTAGCTACCATGCTATGCCATTTCTTTACTCTGAGTGTGGAGGGGGAGTGAGATTTTAACTAAAACTTTCAGGCTGAATAGGAGTTAATTAAAGAGCTGGCAAAGAAGGGAGGAGGGGACACACAGGAGACTTCTAGCCAAGATGGAGGCCTAGACTGACACGCTCCATCTCCCTCCACAACTAAGAAGGAATACAACTACCACAAAACCAGAAATAACCAGTAGTTCCAGAAAGTAAATGGAAGTCCAACATTATAAAGAAGTGGTGCTCGTCTGGACGGGTAGGAGGGGCAAAGCCAGGGTGGAGAGGTCAAGCTGTGCTGGCGGTGGCAGCCACAGTGATGGTGGAAGGATGGCGGTAAGCACAGACACCCGTATTTAAGAGGAGGCGAGAAACGCCAGGGGAGCACCCCCGGCTGCAGATCAGACCCATCAGCTCGCGATTCCAATGCCGGGGAAGGCAAACCCCCTTTGCTTAGACTGTGAGGCCCAGAGGACATGGGGACAGAGGAGGGGGCTCCTGGTCTCTAGCGGAGAGTGAACGGCAGGAATCCGTCTTGGACCCCCACCACCGCAGGAAACGCCACATTGTGGTGAGACGGGTTCCCCGTTGTGACGAGTGCACGGAGTTCCACCCCCTATAGTGTAGGAGGTGTGACAGCCCTGCGCAGGAAGCAAAGGGAAACACAAAACTGTCAGGATGGCACAGATCATGATAGAGATCCCAGTGACGCAGCTGACCAGACAGCAACTATCTAATCTAACGAAGCAGCAGATAGGAAATCTTTCTGAGGCACACTTCAGAGCTTTGATTATAAAAATGCTTACAGACTTAATAGCAGATCTTAAACAAGACGGGGAAGGAATGAAGGCTAGTTCTGCTGAAATGGATGAAAACACATACGAAACTAGTGGGGAGGGAAAGAAAACCAGGGATCAAACCAACAAATCGGAACATAGGGAAGGAACAAACAGTCAACCAGTGCAGAAAGAGGAAATGAAAAGTGAGGAAAATGAGGAGAGGCTCAGAAACCTATGGGACAGCCATAAGCGGGCTAACATCCGAATAATAGGGTTGCCAGAAGGTGAAGAAGAACTAGAAATTGAAAAATTATGTGAAAAAATAATATAAGGCCCAAAAGATTACCAATGGAGTTGCATGTCAGAAAGTAAGGAGACAGTGGCATAAAATAAAGTTGGACAGCAGGAAGCTTCCAGATCCTGTCAGGTCTTGAAGGCAGCTTTAGCATTATCTTAAGTGACAATCAGATTTGTTACATAAAAATATCACTCTAGCTGTAGAGGAGAAAGAATCAGAGGGAAGAAAAAGTGGAAGCCAGTAGCCTAGTTTGGAAATTGCTTGAACTAGGTGAGACACAGAGGGATGCAGAGAAGTGGATGGATTTGAGAAAGATCTGGGGGAAGGGATCTGGTGACCTGGATGTGGGGGTGAGGGATAGCTCTGCGGCAGACTGTTTTTCTCAAAGATGGCCACAGCTGTATCTGCCATCCACCCACTGTCCTTACAGTAGGACTATGCTATTCCTTCCATCAAAAGGTGGAACCTGGACCTGGCTGGTGTGACTCAATGGATTGAGTGCCAGCCTGCAAACCGAAGGGTCACCAGTTCGATTCCCAGTCAGGGCACATGCCTGGGTTGCAGGCCAGGTCCCCGATTGGGGGCACATGAGAGACAGCCACACATTAATGTTTCTCTCCCTCTCTTTCTCCATCCCTTCCCCTTTCTCTAAATATAAATAAATAAAATCTTTAAAAAAAAATTAAAAAGGTGGGACCTGTATTCCCTCCCTTTGAATCTGGCTGGCCTTATCAGGTTTTGTGATTTCTGAGGCTATGTTATGAAAGGCAACACAGCTCCTGTCTGGTTTTCTGAGCCACTCTCTCAGAGCCCAAAGCTCCATGCAAGTAACACCACTGCTCTGAGCCCACTATGCTGTGAGGAAGCCCAAATTAGCCCACAGAGAGGCCCCGAGGCTCTGCGAAGGAAGAGAGATGTCCAACTAGCCTCCAGCTGCTCCAACCCCTGCTGTTCCAGCTGCAGCCACTGTCTAACTCTGAGCCAGAACTGCCCCACCAAGCCCTCCCTGAATTACCGATTCCCAGAAACTATGAACAAGAATAAAATAGTCATTTTGCATTACTAAATTTTGAACCTGGAACTGTCATCTTTCAGATTCTGTCTCTACTGACTCGATCAGTTATTGAGTTCTAACCCTCATAAAAGAGATTTAACATTCTCAGTTTGGGTTATTTGTGAGGGACCCCAAAGCAGTGTAAATGGTTTTTATGTATATTATCTCTTCAGTTTTAATCACTCAGTCCAGTGATTTGTAAAACTGGAAGGGCTTTAAAAAAAACACACACACACAGAAATTCTTAAGTTCTACCCTAGTCTCACTGAATCAGAATCTCTGGGGAATAGGGAGCTATTGACTCAGCTGGCTTGTCCTACTGTTTGACATTATTCTTTGCCATTTTCTTGATTATTACACTTATGTTCTATTTCTATAACTCAACATATATATGCAAGTCGGGATATGTAGCCTTTGAGAATTTTAAATGAAAGGGGGTGTTATTCAGACTGTCCTGGTCATCTGAGTAGCACAAAAAAGATACACTTACCTACATCAAAAATAATTATCTTTCAATGTTTTCGCAAGTATATTTCACATGGATCTGGAAATAAAATAACTAAATATGTTTCATCTAAAATAAAAATAATTAAAACAGTGTGAGTTGCCAAAAAAAGAAACAGAGATAATATAGAAAAAATGAATAGTCCTGAATCGAATCCTTCTATAAGAAAGGATGTTACATACAAAGAAGAGATACAGAAATGTTTTGGAGGTGTTATTTGTTGTTGAGATAGCTTGGAGAAAAAGGGAATCTGATATCATGCATCAAAATCAATTTTAATTAGATTAAATATTTAGTTATTAAAGAGGGGAAGCAAACCATGGTAAAATTAGAAAGGGAATATATATATTTATTAAGTTATCTAGAGGAAGGAAAGTAAAAATTGTGTCAGCAAGGCTGTGTTCATTCTGGAGGCTCTAGGGGAAATTCTGTTTTCTTGCCTTCTCCAGCATCTAGAGGCCTCCAGCCTTCCTTGGGTTATGGCCCCATCCTCCATCTTCAAATCCACTGATGTAGTAATATCTTCCAGTCTCTCTCCACATAAATAAATATATCCCCCCATTTGCTTCCATCACCACATCTCCTCTGACTCTGACCCTCCTACCTCCCTCTTATAAAAACCCTTATGATTACATTGCACCTACCTAGAAAATCCAGGATTACCACCCCATCTCAAGATCCTTAACCTAATGACATCTTCAAAGTCCCTGTAACCATGTAAGGTGTTATATTTACAGGTTCCAGACGTTAGGACATGAACATCTTTGAGGGGCCATTATTCTGACTCCCAGAGTTGTATAAAGCTATATGGTCATTAATCGGTGTGTCATAGAGGCTGGACTCACTGATGGCTGAGGACTTTTTAGTGACTATTTTGCAGTTCCCTGGGCTACTTCTTTCAACAGACAATAGAATTTGCCAAGTGGAGGTAGTCCAATTCTTATCTACTTTCCTGGGAGAATCTTACTTTAAGAAGCTATTAGCTCTCTTGGGGCTCCCAACAAACTCAATATCATCACAACAAAGTCCCCTCCACCCCACCCCCAAAGTCCTGGGGAACAAAGACTCACTGATTAGCTTCCAGTGACATTTCTTCCATTTATTCCACCTGTGAACAGAATAGTCCATGAAAATCCAAGGGTCTCTATGTTCTAGAGATGGTCTTTTAACACAAGCAAATCTGCAGAAAGACAAAAACCATGATGTCATAAAATGAACCTGGAGAATATGAGATCTATGAGCTAATCACAATGAGACAGGGATGATTCTAAGCTTTGTGCATAATATGTATTACATTACCTCATTTAATTTAACTTACTTTATATTGACGTTGGGAAGTACACTCTACAGCAGTCCCTCTCTATATCGTGGTTCACTTATTGCGGCCTCACTGTATCACGGGATTTTTAAAAATATTATATTTAATTATTTATCGCAGATTTTTCACTATATCGCTGGATTTTGCAGTACTGTATATGTATGTTGTTAAAGTTACGTAGGTTTAAGAGTGTAGAATATGTTTAAGAACATAAGTAGTGTTTATGAAAGTGTGGAAAAGGTTAATAAGGGAGTGGGAAAGGTTAATAAGGGACTGGGAATGGTTTATAAGTGTGTGGGAAGGGTTTATAAAGTTTTAAAATATTTATAAATACTAAAATAAATGTAAGGTTCCTACTTCGCGGATTTTCATCTATCACGGGGGGATCTAGAACGTAATACCCGCGATAAGTGAGGGATCACTGTATTCTTATTCCCATTTTACAGATGAAGAAAGTAAGGTGTGGGGAGGTTAAAAAAACAAGTTCAGATTTACCCAGCTAGAATTGGGGAGCCAAATTGTGAACTAGGCCAGTCTGATTCCACAGCCTCTGTTCTGATCCACCAAGACTTCATAAATGGTTAATTCCCCTAATACACTTAAGCCAGGAAAGTTGGAGCGTCACAGGTCTGTTTACATGATGCACTGGGCAAATCCACAGAGCAGCACAGGCAGGTCCTGGCGTGGGGGTGGGGCATGGAATTTTGTGAATCCCGTGACATTAAGCTGCAGGTCCGTCTGTCCACATTCTCAATGCGTCTCTTCTCACCTTTCTCAGAGGGTCCTATTGGCCAAGGACTTCCATCACAATGAGCATAGATAAGTGAGGAATTTCTTAGTCTTTATTAGGACATGTGAACCCTTTGGGAATTGGAAATAAGAGATATTCATCTTTTTGCCTGGAAAATGCATTTGTTCATATAATATTGTACAGGATTTTAGTCAAAAGAAAATTACTGGCTGAGAAGGACACAGCATCACTTCAATGTATTCCTGCCAAAAATATATAACCTGAATCTAACAATGAAGAAATATCAGGCAAGCCTAATAAGGGATAATCTATAAAATAAATGGTCTATACTCTTCAGAAATGTCAAGGTCATGAAAGATAAAGAAGACTGAAGAACTGTTGCAGATTAAGGGAGACCAGAGAGACTTGAAAACTAAAGGCAACATGTAACTCTAAGCTGGATCCTAGACCAGAAAAAAAAATTGTACCTTTTGCTCTAAAGAACATTAGCAAGACATTTGGTAAAAGTCAAATAAGACCTGTAGGTGATATATGCAGAAAAAGAAAGAGACACACAGAGATAGAGTTATAAAGCAAACAAGGTAAACTGTTTGACATTAGGGGGAAATGGATGAAGAACACTTAGAAATTCTTTGTACTATTTTTTGCAACTTCTTTAACTCTGAAATTATTTGAAAAACTTAAAGAAATTTTTAAGAATCCGAAGTACTTTGTTATGTAGTAAATGAGACTTGCATATAACCTGTGTCACGTTCGAACTCTGAAAATCCTTTACACCTAAAAAAATATTTAAAAGGTTGAGAAGTGTCCTCATGAAACAATTAGCAGAACAGGACAGCAAGACGTTCCTAAACTATGGAGTGCAATGCAGCCTCAGGGTCAACAGCCCAAGTCCCTCACCTCCAGTGCTTTGTGACCTTTGGCAAGTCATGTGAGCTCTCTGTATCTCAACTGATACCTGTAAAATGGACGTAGTAATGATGTTTACAAAGGCGAATATTATATGACATTACGAAAGGGAAGAAATGTTTAAACAAGACACAAAACACTGCAAACCATAAAGGGAAAAGTTGAAACATATGATTTACGCTAGAACTCAAAATTTTTGAAAGACAAGACATGATTAACAAAGTAGAATGGCAAACCACAGAGAGGAGACTTAACTCTATTATCCGGTACCCAAAATATATAAACAATTTCTAGGGATCAATAAGAAAAACATAAATAAGCCCAATGGAAAAATGGTACAGAAATATCAACAGGCAGTGCATAAAAGAAAAAACCTGAATAGCCTGGGGAAAAGATGCTCAATATCAATAATTCAGGAAAATTAAAACTAAAACAACAAAGATATTGCATACATAGTCATCAGCAAAAATACAAAAATGAACAAAGTCTGAAAATATCCAAAGTTGGCAAGGATGTGTAGAAATGGTACTTAACCATTGTTGGCAGAAGTAAACATTAATATATCTTTGGAGAACAATATAACTAAACCTCCTTAAGTTCAAGATACAACATACTACAAAGTCAGCAATTCCACTCCTATACCCAAGGACAAATGCACTAATGTGTTCAACACAGTACTCTTTGTAAAAAAACAAACGAACAACAAAATACCTATTCCCTAGTGCAGATGCATAAATTGTGGCTCATTTATATAATAAAATACTACACAGCAAATAAAATTAATAAATTAGAGCAGCAGTTCTCAAACTTTATGGTGCATCAGAATCACCAGGAGGGACTTCCAACCAATGTGGAGGCCTAGACAGACACGCTGCATCTCCCTCTACAACTAAGAAGGAATACAGCCACCTCAATACTAGAGACAACCAGAAGTTCCAGAATTTCAAGCAGCATGGAAGTCCAGCAAACAAAGATATAAAGAAGTACAGTAGTCCCTCTTTATATCGTGGCCTCACTGTATCACAGGATTTTAAAAAATATATTTATTTATGGCAGATTTTTCGCTATATCACAGGATTTTGCGGTACTATACAGTAAATACTAAAATAAATGTAAGGTTCCTACTTCGCGGATTTTCACTTATCGTGGTGGGGTCTAGAATGTAATACCCACAATAAGTGAGGGATCACTGTACTCATCCAGACAGGTAGGAGGGGCGGAGAGGACTCGGTGTGGTGGCGGTAGCGGGGGCAGTAGCAGTGGCAGGCTGGCGGAAAGCACAGCCACACATTTTTAAAAGTTGGGAAGGACACCTGGGGAGCATTCCCAGCTCCTGCCCAGACCACGCAGCTCACAGGCCTAGTACTGGGGAAAATAAAGCCTTATTGCTTCTGACTGTGAAAACCAGTGGGGGTTGGGGCAGAGGAAGAAACTCCTGGTCTCTCAGCAGAGGCTGCTTGTTTATAGGGTCCCCGCAGACCTAGAATGCCCACAGACCCATCCACTCTGGGAACAACGGCCAGGGCAACAGCTAGAGAGGCATCAGTCCCATATGGAAGTGGAAGAAGTGCCTGGAAAGGGGCGAGTGCTGAGCAAGCAGTATTGTTCCCTCTCACACCCCTCCCCCAACACACAGTGCCACAATGTGGTGAAATAGGTTGCCCTGTACTGACAAATACCTAAAGCTCGGCCCCTGGCAACATAACAGGTGCAAAAGAACTACCTAAGACACAGAGACAAACACAAGAGCCTGTCAAGATGAGGAGACAGAGAGATATGGCCCAAAACAGGGAATGGATCAAGGTTCCAGTGGGATAACTAAGCAACGAGGAGATAGCCAACTAACAGACAAGGAGATAGCCAACCTAACAGATGCAGAATTCAAAACACTGGTGATAAAGACACACACAGGCTTGACAGATATGTTTGAATACAGCAAACACATAAGGGAAGAAGTGAAGGCTATGCTAAATGAAATGAAGGAAAATCCACATCAAACCAATGGTGAAGTAAAGGAAACCAGGGTTCAAATCAATGATTTGGAACATAAGGAAGAAAAAAACAGTCAACCAGTACAGAATGAGGAAGCAAGAATTGAAAAAAAAATGAGGAAAACTTCCCAAATTTTGCAAAGGAGATGGACATACAGGTCTGGGAAGCACGGAGGATCCCGCGAGAGCTGGACGCAGAGGGGACCACACCAGGACGCATCATGATTGAGATGCCAAAGATGAAATATAAAGAGAGTCCTGGGGGCAGCAAGAGAGAGGCAGAGAGTTGCCTACAGGGGAATGGGTGCCTATAGGACTATCAGCTGATTTCTCCGAGGACACTTTGCAGGCAGGAAGGGACTGGCAGGCAGTATTCAATGTGATGAAAGGCAACCTGCAACCAGGATTATTCTATCCAGCAAAGCTATCATTTGGAATGGAAGGGCAGATGAAGTGCTTCCCAGACAAGGTAAAGCTAAAGGAGCTCATCATCACCAAGCCATTATTATATGAAATGTCAAAGGGACTTACTTAAGAAAAAGATCAAAACTATGAACACTAAAATGACAGCAAACTCACAACTACTAACAACTGAATCTAAAAAATAAAAACAAAATCCAACTAAGCAAACCAGAATAGGAACAGAATCATAGGTATGGGGACCATTTGGAGGGTTATCAGCTGGGAGTGGGAAGGGGGAGAAATGGGGAAATGGTGCAGGGACTAAAAAGCATAAACAGTTGGTACAAAATAGGGGAAGCTAAGAATAATACAGGAAAGGGTGAAGCCAAAGAACCTATATGCACGACCCATGGACATTAACTAAGGGGGGTGGGATTGCTGGAGGGAAGGGGGGTACTGGGCAGAGGGGAGCAAAGGGGAAAAATTTGGAACTACTGTAACAACATAATCAATAAAATATACTTTTAAAAAATCACCAGGAGGACTTGGTAAACCAAAAAAATTTCTGGGTCCTCCCCCTGGAGTTTCTGATTCAGTGGGTCTTGGATGGGGCTGAAATTTTGCATTTTTAAAAAGTTCTCAGGTATTACTGATGCTGTTTTCTGGTCCAGAGACCACATTTTGAGAACCAGTAAGCTAGTTACGTGTTTTAACACAGTAAATCTTAAAAACAAAGTACAGATAAGAAAATAAAAGCAAATTGTGAAAGGATACATAAAATATATCTAAACACATTAAACAATAGTATACAACTGCGGAGATATATATATACCTTCATAATAAAAGTACGAAATGTACATCAGAATATATTTCAGGAGAATGATTATTGCTGGGAAAGGGGAAGAAAATGGTAAGAGAGTCTTAGTGGTGAGTATAAAGGTTTGTATAATATTTTATGTACTTTAATGCATGTTTAGATGTTAAGAAGTTTTTTAAAGTTTAAATTACATAGCATCTATCTCATGGGGTTGTTGTGAGAGTGAATGAGATCATGTGAAACTTTTAGATGGATAAAGATAACAAAATGAAATTGGGTCACAGAATCTCTGTCCCTATATATCTAAACAAAAAATGATTTAAAAGTTTAAAGATATCAGAAAGGAAGATAATCAACTCAACCAAATGATGAGGAGGGTAAAAATGTATGGCATAAGCATCAAAAAGAGGCTAACCAAGGGAAAAGAAGAAGATTCTGAACTGATTTAAGTGTGGCTCTTCACCTGCTCCAAAAGAGAATTCCAGGAAAGTAAGTGGATCCACAAAATGCTGATAATTCTCACCTAGAGAGTGAACGCAACAACCTGAGGGAAGGAAAGGAAAGTCCCCGAGAACCTCCAGGAGCTCTCTCAGTAGATGTGGAAATAACCACCAGCCTCCATTTTCCCAGGTGCCGTGATGACTTATGGTAAAGGGTCTGAAAGCCAGGCACATCTGCTCACAGGCACTGGACACATCCTGCACTGTTAACAAGAAGAAAAACTACGCAATAAAGTACATCCCTGTTTCTTTCCTTCAAGTCTTTATTTACCCGTTTGCAATTACTCAAGTGTGATTATTAATTCTATCTCTTCACTAGACAATAATCTCTAAGATAGCAGAGATGGGTCTGCACTGAGTAAGTTAGAGTGAACACATGAGTGGGTGTCAAAGAAATCTGACTTCCTCTCGTGTTCAAATTCCACAGCCACCATTTTTACTTGTCACAAGGAGAAAAACTAGACCCCATGGGGTCTGAGGCATTTCCTAACTAATAAAAGAGCCTACCTGATTCATAGAGCCGTAGGTGTGATAAATCAAGTATATTTACAACTAATTCCATTCCCTGTGACAAATATATTCTATAGATTAAACAAACAATACAACATTATACATGCTTCACAGTCAACATCTAACATTCTGGGAAATCTATTTTTGGCATTGAATATTCCAAGAAAAAATAAATAATTCAAGAAGAACCTGTGGCTAAATCACCTAAGTCATTTGCCTCTTATCAGTGAAACGAATAGGGTACATGCACAGCCTATTTAAATGTAAATTTAAATAAAACATTTTCTCTGCCTCTCTGCTCTCTTTGCCCCGGAGATTACAGGAATATATGATTACAGGAATATATATATACACAAACACATACATAGTTCTCCGATACACACTTCTAAGGTGTTTTTCTTTTAGTTTCATGCGACTAAATCAAAGTATTTGGGGGTTTATATGATCTATTTTCACAGAGAGGAAGGAAGGCTCTCTGGAAATCAGAAGAAGGGCAAAGCCCTTTGAGGTAGCGGAGACCGGCCGAGGACGCCGTTACTAGGCAACTCGAGCGTTCTTAACAGACCTGGGGAGTCACTTCCCCGCCCTCATTGCCAAGGAAATCGATGCCCCAACTCAGCCCTGCCGTAAACTCGCGCGCTTTTGCGACATTGCCGCGCCTGTCGCTGCGTGCGCGCCCTCTGTCCCTACTCTCCGCCCTAACCGCCATTGCCGCGTGCCCGCGCCGGTCGGTTGGTGGCGCCTTTGTCCTACGGCGGGCAGGTGGGCCGAGGCGGAGGCGGCGGCGGTGGGCCTGAGGCGAGGGAGCGTCCGGGAACCCGCTGCACTGGTAGCGGTGAGTGCCGGGAAGCGGTGGCCGTCCGCCGAGGCTTGGGGCTAACGGGCAGGCGTTTGAGGGTAACCTGGGCCGGATGGGGAGGCTGAAGCAGGAGGGCCCACTAGACGCGCGGCCGCGGCTCTCTCAGGGTGCGCGCGGGACTGCGCATGCCTGGTGCGGGGCGCGGCCTCCTCTGGCTCTGGTGTGCACCAGGCCTGGCCATTCCAGGAGGCCAGTGGGGGCCTCAGGTCCTGCGGCGCCGCACCGCACCCGCCTCTCTGTGCGCGAACCGCCGACAATAGCCCCCAGGCTTCTCTGTACGGTAGGGCTGCACACCTCGTCCCCCTTCTCAGAACGGTGAAGTCGCTCGCCTGCGCGTCCTCAGCGAGTCAGTGGCGCAGTTGGGATTCGAACCTGTGCCCATCCTGGCTGCCTCACCCTGCGTTCTCCGTGGCGTACAGCGCCGTGCGGCGAACCGAGCGCTGTGCGGGATTGCCGGCGTCTCGCGGCCCCTTGATCCTTGAGGCCTCTCTTTGTTATGTGACACCCCCATCTATTTTATAACGCGGACCCCGACCCCAGAGAACGGGGAAAGAAACTGCCGAGGTTACCCCGGAAAATCAGCCAGCGCCCCAACCTGCTGGCTCTCCTGTCCCGTGACCATTGCACTTTACACAACGGGACAACCCGCCAAGGGTTTGTTTTTTTAGGACGGCGTTCCCCAAGTTCCAGGCTGTCGCGTTGTATCTTTATGTCCGGGTACCATCTGTTTTACTTACCAAATGTTAATTTTTTTCCCTTTAAACTGACTCTCTTTTTTTCCCCCTTCTAAAATACATTGTTTAAGGTGGAAACGTAAATCACAACCATATAATGGAAGCCAGTTATTTTTCAAATACTCGTTTAAAAAAAAATAAATGTCTCTCTATTAAAACAAACAGTGCGTCCTTGTTCCTCCTGAAATTATTCTGCATTCAACGCTTTGGGAAACGCAGCCCTAGGAGTATGGGGTTAATCGTCCTGGTTTTCTATCTGTGCACAGGCTTTTCCCTGAGGCATAGCAGATTCTGTGAAATGCCCTGGGATCTTGGGGGATGGTCATTAACATTTAAGCGTTCTGGTTGTAAGCTGTTCTCATTATTGACTTAAACGTGCTAGTCCCGGGGAACTGCAGGAACTGCGTTCAAGTGCACCTGGTGTTCCTCGGTTTTCTTACAGCATTGTGGTGTGGTAGTCACCTGACAGCTCATAAAAGATGTTTTCGCAAACGCTGATGGAGCACTTTGGGGGTTTGACAACTCGAGATTTAATATTTTCTGTATAAGCCAGTCTGGGTGTGAAAACTTAACTTTCAGTGCTGACTTTTTCAAACCAGTAAAGCCCAAGCATTGCATTGTGGGTATTGGAGATCACTTGGCTATTTGCTAACATCAGTTTCTGCCTTCATTCTGGTTTCTTTGCCTTTCTTTTAGCTCCAGATATTCTTTGAAATCTCTGACAAAAACCGTTTAACCTAAACCGTAGAAACAGTGATTTTTCCTTGTGCGATGTGCCAGAGAAACCATATTGCAAGGCCCAGTGGGAGGAATTTTTCGAGGTGCAGGTTGTTCAGTGTCCCATGCCTGTAGACATCACACGTTTAAAGGAGGCATTGACAGATTAATGCGTTTATAAACTCACGATTGTTCTATTTGTACTCTCTGTGTTTGTGTGTGAGAGCACATTTACTTTAATTCACTGAAAGGTTACTCTGAATAGTCAGCTCAGGCTGTTGAAGAGTTTTCTCCTCAGGCTATGTTAAAAAAATAGTTCGTATTCCTTGGGATTACTTTCGTAGGAGCACAATGTAGAATTTACATAAAGCTAAGGTGATTTTCTTCGCGTTTCTAAGCAGCAGTCCTGTGTAGAGAAGAAATGAGGATTTGATTTTACTCAGGAGTCAGTTTCAGAACTTCAGCAAATGGAGCCTCATCTGCCAGTGCTCAAAAGCTAAGAGTAAACATTTTTTGGAAAGGCTTAAGAGAAGTCTGATGAGAAAAGTGCCTGATGGTTTCATTTTAAATAACCATTGCAAGCATTCCATCTCTGTGGCCTGCAGATGGCAGTACCTTTGTATGCTTGTTACTCCTGTGAGAGTTAATTTAATTCAGTTGTGCCTTTAAGAATGGCCAACCTGCCCTGGCATCTCATCAGTTGGTTAGAGCATCATCCCAATGCACCAGGTTTGGTTCCTGGTGGGGGCACGTGCAGGAACCAACCAGTGAGTGCATATATGGATGGAACAGACAAGTCGATGTTTCTCTCCCCTTTCCTCTCGCTCTAAAATCAATTCATAATTTTTAAATTAAAGAGTGGCAAACCTTTGGAGGAAACATTTGCTATTTTATTCCCTTGAGCAGTTTTTGTTTTTGACTCCCATGAAGAAGGAAATGTCTATTTCTAAACTCACTATTACTCTTAGTGGTAATGATAACATACAGTCTGCAATGCATATAGTTTACAAATACCAACTCATTTGCTCTTGTCTATCTTGTGAGATATCTTTTTTGCATATGAGGAAATAATGTCTCAGAGTGGTTACATTTCTTGCTCAAATCACATACTTGGAAGACATTATTGAAGATAAGAGATTTCATGACCAAACAAAACTGGGACATGTGGAGGTGGAAGTGGTGTCCTTACTCCAGAACTTCTCAGAGGTTTTAACATGCTAACCATGTGCAGTGTTCATATCCAAGAGAGGGAGATGCCATTGATACCTTTCTCTCACTCTCCCATGAACAGCTTGAAGTACTAGTGCTCCCCAAAACTTGGTGCTGCACTTCGGTTTCTCTCCCGTATCTGTGGTTTACTAATGATTACTGTGTGTCTTTGAGACAGTGTTTTTAAAGCTCAGTGTTTTTATGCCAAAAGATTTGTCCTGTGAACAGACAAACGAAGCAGTTTGTCTAGATTAATCAGCTTAAGTGGAGTTCAAGTAACCTGTCAAGAAATTAAAAGGGCAGTGGCCAACAGAAAGTTAGCCCTATGTTTGTCTCCTTAATGAAAGACATTAATGACAGGATCAGGGTAAGGCCACTGTCTGACGCAGCAGCACATTAGGGAAATATGACAGCTAAATACATAATACCAGCATGCCTGCTACTTTCTAATGGTGGTTTTATTACCACCAGATATTAATATTTATAGGGATGGTCATTTCCATTCTTTATCCTATCACTAAAAAAATAGGAGATTATAGTCAACTGGACTAATTACTTTGATGTTAAGAAAGTAATTACCCTCAAAGAGTCAGAACTTTTTTAGTCCATAAGACTCTTCCCCCTTTATTTCATGTTCAAAACAACTGTAATGTTGACCTTATAAAGCCCGACAACTTTAGGCAAGGATCAGGGCAACTTAAGTTGCATTGGAGAGCAGAGTGCCTTTATGTTATGAAATATCTTGAGTGATCCCCTGATTTGCATCTGGAATGGTTGAATTACTGAAGATTTGGTTGATCCTGCACCTAGTGGGTGAGCTTTGGAGAATTTTATTATAAGTAATTTGGTTTTAAGTGAGTATCCTTAATTATGCAACTGGAGACTGAGGAACTATAAATATGTATTTAGGATCAGAGATGATACAACAAGTTATTTTTAATCTCAAAATTATTTTTGATATCCAAAAGAAAAAAGGAAAAAAGTGATTTTTGTTCAGTTTTAAATTTTAGGATTATAAATAACTGAGCCTTTTGCAGCCTTTGGGAAACTTAATTAAGACAGCATCAGAGTCACTAGAACAGCTCAATGGAAATATGGATCCTTGGATGCAGTTTCCTACCCCTTACTCTTACCTTAACTGGCTGGTCTTAGGAGGTGGCAAGGGAACCTATCTCTCAAAAGCCACCCCTGTGGTTTTTGTGTACTTTAACATTTGAGAACCCCTGATTTAGGACTTTAGAAAATGAGTTTGCACTGGAAATAGAAGGTTGAAGCAGGTTCTAGTACTAATCTATTCACATCCCAATTACTAATAGGAAATGAGAGCTCTGGTTTATTGTTGGGTTTACGTTAATGGATTCATTTTAAGCAAGACCTTAAACTATAAAATGTTTTTGGCTTCACAATATGAACTAGAGGTAATAAGAATAGTTGTGATTTCTGTTAAGTTTTCAATATTTTTCATTCTTTCCATTCAGTAGGATGCTTTCACCTTCTTGAGAACAAAGAAAGCCAACCTACCAAGACTCCATGGTCTGCCTATTAACTTTAGATTTGCTCCACTTTTCTTTAGGTGGCATGGATCTGAAATTATATGTGTGGCCATTTTTCTCTTTTTGCAAAGAGTTGCGTTTAGATATAAAAACTAAATGCCTCAGAAAGGAGTAGGTGTTCTAGCCCCTGCCAGCAAAACAATACTGACAGCTCTAGTTTGCAGAATTTAGAGAGAACTTTAGTTGGCAGTTTGCCCTTTATCAATTAAAAAAATGTGTAACGTATTACCAAAAAGTGGCAAGCTCAGTGGCTAATATTTTTCTGCCATTTTATAACTAGGTAATTGGGGGAAAAGAAACTTAAATTTTCAAGATACCTTTTAAATGATCAGAAGTAATTGAAGAGAAGTGGTGGGCTGCACATGCCTCCTTGGGGGTGGGGACAGCTGATCTTACAATTAGCTATTATTATTATCTTTAGCACCGTGGAAACTTGGGCTCATGATTCCATTTCCTTTGGAGGTAGCTGTGTGATTATGCTTTCTGCAACTGTTTTCAGGGATTATACTTTTACAGATTTTAGCCACTGTTGTGATTTTTTTTTTTTTTTTTTTTTTTTTTTTTTTTGGTAACAGATTATGAGTTAGTATTTCTCCTTGAACACGGGAGTTGCAAGATCTCCAAGTGGAGAACCTAAGTATATTATGTTATGTATGCACTCAAGGAATAAATAGATAATAAGAGTAGTAGTTACCAAATACCTGCCAATAATCATCTGATCCTAGGCTTCATTGTCATATTCTGAAAGTTTAAGACAGGGTCTGAGAATCTGAATTGTAACTGTCTCATCAAGTGATGCTGCTGTCTTCATTAAAGAAATGTAATATGGAGAATGAAAAGAGTATGTATATAAATGAGGATGGGGAAGGGGGAGTGGCCTAATGGCTATAGAGTGTTTTAATTTTGCAAGATGAAAAAGTTCTGGAGATCTGTTGTACAACAGTGTGAGTACACTTAACACTACTGAACTGTATGTTTAAAAAATGGTTAAGATGATAGATTGAATGTTGTTTTTTACCACAATTAAATGTTTTAAATATATTAGAAAACAATAAGGAAAGGTAGTTTGTTGTTTGTTTCTTCCTGAAGAGTGGGTTAAACTAATAGATTATTTGTTATTCATTACTGACTCCTCTGGCTATCAGTTCACTTTATATCCCTTTATTAAAGGTAAAATCATAATCTTTCACATATTTTCTCCTACCTGTTCTCTTCAGTGTCAAACCAGTGATCCTTGAAGAACATAATTGGCAATATTTTAAATGTCTTAGGTTTAAATACACTCTCCTTAGGTAATACATGAAGGGGGACCCCCCCAAAAAACGGAATTATCTTCTGAAGTGTGGGTCTCTTGTAGTGCAAGCTTCCCCCACTAGGTGAGTGTTCTGGGAACCCATCTGTATTCGTGTACCAGCTGGCATTGTTGTGAGAGGCTGCATTCAGCTTCAGTGGAAATTTTTTGAAGACTTTGAAGGCGTTTGCCCATTTCATGATGGGTGATCTACAAGCTCACCTGTCCACACCACGCTGAGTGTTCAGCAGTCCAAAAACTGCATGACCCTCATGCCCCTCCCTATTCACCCAATGTCCCCACAAGCAATTGTTGTTGTTGTTACCCTGGATGAAAAAAGGTCCTCAAAGGGAAATGTTTTGCCATTGTGAAAGAGGTGAAACTAAAGAACAGCAGAAGCACTAAAAGGCATCAAAATCCACAAGTTCAGAAACTGTATTGAGCTATGGAAAGAAGTGTCTCAATAGGTGTATTGCATCAGATGGAGGTGACTGAAGTTTAAACATGTAAGAATAAATACACAACTTATGATAAATAAATCCCGGGGTTTTGGAGGTCCCCCCCTCATACAGTACACACAGCAAGCCTTCATTATTTGGCTTCACTGAGACTATGATAGTTTACTTGGTTCATAGCCTCCTAACAGGCCTTTTGCCACCAGTTTTTTTCTTTTCCATAACAAAGGCTTTTGTGATCTAATCTAACTCTGATTTGCGTCTGTAGTTTCTCTCCCTTTTTCTCCTCCTATCCCCCCCATTCCCTGCGTTAAACTGCATATAGTATTCCAACTTGTTCCGTCCTTCAAACCGTTCCTTTACCATTGTGTGTGCTGGAATGACCTCTCTTTATGGTAAACTCTTATCTCATCCTTCAGGACTCAGTTTCAATGTTACTTTTAGGCCTTCCCTGCCTCCTTCATTCCCCCCTACTCTCCCACCCATTCTTCCCAGTGTCCTCTGCCTGCTCCTGTTCCCTGTCATACTCAAGAGTTAGGCCTTCATTATCTCTGCCACAGTTCCACTGTAGATTATACTGTCATTAATCTGTGTACATGGGCCTTTCTCCTTTTATTAAACAGTGAGCTTCTTTAAGCCTTAAAGTTTAAGGCAGAGACTTTAGCCTTTTTATTTCCCTTTATCTAAGGCCGAGAACTGCGTGTGTGTGACACATAGTAGGCCTAGAAGCATTTCACGTTCCTGATTATAAACTCTCCTTTTCAGGTTCGTTAATTTAGTTCTCTTAAGGATCTCCACTTGTATGGTTTAGTTGAAATTTTACCTGCTTTAAAGAAACTTGTATTTAAATTTTTTGCAACTTGAACTTTTTTATTAGTTTAGATTAGCTCAACCTTTGTGAATCCAACTTAGTGAGTTTTTTCTCTTAGCTGATATTCTCCTTGAATCAACATAACTAAGATAGAAAATCCATGTTATTAGGTTCAGAGAAATCAAGTGACTTGCCTAATTCTGCTCCCCCACCAAAGTAGGACTAGAACTTGTATTTGCTGATCCTAGCCAAGTGCTTTTTCCTCAAAAGAAGTAAAAAGGGCAGGAAATTAAATTTTGGTAGAGAATTTTTGTCTAAAGAGTTGAAGTGAATAGAATGTCAGTAGCAAAAGCCAGAAACATTATAGTTTGAGGTGGTAGAAATTGAAGTGGTAATTGAATAAGTAGGTCCTACTCGATTGAGTGTCTAGGTCACTTAAACTTTGGGCCTTTTCCAGGTCCCATTGGCATTTGATCACGGAATCCTAGCAAGAGTTTTCAAAATGGAAACCATATCCTTTCATTCCCTGTTGGAAGCAGCATAGCATAATGTTTAACATTCTAGTTTCAGACAGACCTGGGTTTGAGTCCTAGCTCTGCCTCCTGATCATCATGTGACCTCATATAAGTCCCTTGATTTCTCTAAATCTCAGATTTTCTCATTTGCAAAATAGAGATCATAATAGTACTTAACTCCAAGAGTTGTTGAAAGAATTGAATGAGATAAAAAAAATGCACGTAATGTTCTTAGTAAAGGCTCCAGGATAGAGTAAGCGTTCTGTAAATATAAGTTATCATTTCCCCTGTTTCTGTTCCCAAGAGCAATATTCTAATACAGTTAACAGTATAATAATTATTTGAATTCGAAAATGAAAGAGATAATTGAATATGAGGGAAAGAGTAGTTTTCAAAGTGGACTTAACAGTTAAAGCAGAGCTTTCTCTTATCCCTGATAGTCACAATATAACTCGTTATAATCGCGTTGATGTTCCAATATATCATCAAAGTAGTCTTCATAGATATAGTTTAAGTGAGCAGTTCTGTTCCTTCCTCTCCTAGTTTTAGGAGTTTAATGTATAATATCCACTGTCATTATCAGTATGGTTTTCCAACTGCGTTATCTTTATCATCATGTTTTTCCAATTTTCTGATTGTTAGTTGGTTTTCAGCCAAGCCTTTTGGAGAGTTTTATTTCACTTGTAATCACTTACTGAAATTGTATAGGCTTCTGGGTTTGTTCAGCAGCGAACGGTGGTACTGTCACTGCGTGCTGTGGTTCATACTGCTCTTGTTCAGAATAGTTCGCATTGTTTTCATTGCAGCAGCCTGGAGTATAAAAATTGGTTTGAAGGTCAAAAAAAGTTATTTTTTAATGACACAGTTAAAAAATAGAACAAAGCAGTTCTTGGTACTGTGAATGAAACATGCTTATTTGTTGTGTTTATAAAATTATCCAAGGACCGTTGAGTGAACCTTGTCTGGCATAGTAGTCTAAAATAGAACTGCTTAGGCGTTATGTCTTTGGGGGGGTTTTACCCCATTCTTTTGTGCTTTAAAACAGCTCTGCCACCTCCTGTATAACACCATGTATTCTAAATTATTTTTCCTTTTTTTCCTTTTATGTAATAAATCCCTTTGATTGGTACTGTTCTTGTCTAAAAGTTCTTAATTGAGAAGTGCTTTTAACTGTTTTCAGAAGACCACTTGGAAATTATAGATATTCACGCCAAGGTTAAGCGCCTTGTGATGGTTATTTTCAATGGCATCCACATTATTAACATAACTAACAAAGTATAGAAGTACCAGCTAAGCTGAGGTGGAAGAGATGCTAAGAGACTGACTTTTGGTCTTAAGGACATTTGGCTGGGATAAAATATATCAGGAGGAGAAAGAAGAACCATTTCTTCCCTTTTTTCATGAGGAGGAGGCATTCTGTCACTCCTTGGATATTCCCGTGTTGCCAATTATGCTTCCCCATGTAGTGTTGAGAAAGGCCCCCAAATTGTCTTTTTTTCCTTCTCCTTTATGTTAATGTTGTTTGTATTTCTTTGCTATAGCTCATATATCTCTGTAAGGATTTGGGGGGAAGTAATTCAACTGATAACACAAAAGCCCCCCTTACCAGTTCCAATATTTGCATTCTCAAAGAGAAAACTTGTTCAAGTGAACTTCCAACCTCCAGTTGATGAGTTTTCAAATTGTAGGACAAAAAATTGGGATGAGGTAAGGTTTTGTTCTTGACTCTAAATCTTCACTATACTATGATCAACTCCCTGAAGTTATTTGTACTTTTGGTAGCTTCTGTATTCTTCCTGTATTGCTGAACCCATACATAGGTTTTCCAAAAGTTCTGTATACATATGTTAGGATTTTTGTGTGTGTGGATTGATGGTGTTGACAGTTTTGTTTTCATAACTCACTGAAAACCCCCGCAACCATATCCTAACCTGAGCAATCCTCTTTGAGGCATTGAGATTATCAAAAATCTCCACGTTCATTTTCTGTGTATCTCACCCAAGCTGGAGCTCTAAGGAACTCTTAAATAGGGATGAATAAACAAACACTTGGCACATCACACTAAACGTTTACTAATTCCTAAACTTAAGAAAATGATCTAAGAGAGCTCTTTTTTGCAGAATAAACATGTTAGCCCATCCACGCATAACTGCTCTAGACTTCTCAATGAAAATAGATACTAGGAGGCAAATTATAATCAAAATGGTTTCAAGATATAATCTTGAATTTTTTAATGATATTACAAATGATTTCCCCAACTTCAAAGTGAAATATTTACCTCCTTTATTTTAACTGGAGCTACTTTTTTCCTAAAGGTGTATGATGCATGTCTACTTTGGTTTCCCCAGTTCTATGTGTAGGCACTCACGTAGGATGTAATTATACAGTATAATAGACCTTTTCGTGTGATATGGGCAAATTATATCGCATTTTTAGAGACTTACCAATTAAAGTAATACCCCATTTTCTGTATTCTCATCTAAATGTTAGCCAGGTCAAGTCAGAATTTAGATGAGTGTTCCTATTCACAAGACCAATGTATTCCAGAGATAACTTCGAATACTCCTTAAATAATCAAAGACATCACATTTCTCTCTGAATCATAGTCTATTAGAAAGCAGTACAAAGCACATGAGCACACTTGGTCAGTACGCCCTTCTAAACCTGAATTGATATTCTTCGCAATTATATATAAAAGAACTAGGATTATCATTTGTTACATGTAATTCAGAAGTGTGCGAACCTATAGATTGTGTAAGTGCCATGTGCAGTACCGTGTGCTGACCAGGTCCTACATAGAAAAATATTTTCTGATTTTTTTTTTTTTAATAGTGGGATTATAGCTGGTGTCTGCTTAATTAAAAATGTAAGAGGCTATTAGAATATGTTTCTCTGGCTATTTAGATTTAGGCTACCTTCAGTTTTGTCAAAAGCCATTCTTCCCCTAGGCATAATAGAAAGAGACTTCTGACTTAAAATAGAATTGAAAATTGTTCTGACTTGAACTAGAACTCAAAAGATGTCAGCATAGCAGGGTCAAATCTTAAGGTTTTATTGGTGGTGGTGGTGTCACTGTGGTCTTTCATGTGATAGGATGTTGGTTGGAATTTTTTAAATACATAATTACTCTTTTTAAGCGCTCTTATTTATGTGAGTGCTTAATGCCATTTAATGTCACTAGATACAATGTCAATTGCTTTGTATGGAGCAAGGGTGATAAAACTACACGGCAGCAGGAACCGGTTTTATTTCTCAACTAAAGTATGAAATTTTTAATGCATTTATGTATCTTTAAATCGCATAAAATCTCAGGTTATCTTTTGAGCATAGATTGGTACATTTCTTTAGAAACTTCATCAATTCTTATTTGTACATGGTTCAGTTTTTACAAAGCTGGTTTGTTTTTAGCAGCTAGGCTTTAACTACAAAAATTCGCTTTTCTGTAAGTTTGTATAATTCTCTCCCTTACCTAGTTGTATATGCCAGGCTTCTCTAATGAAAACTTAAGAGGAGTGTTTCATTACCTAACCCTACTATACCAAATGCCAATTCTTATTCTCAGATACTTGTCTATGAGGGTCATAGATGTTAACATGTCATATACTTTATTCAGAAAAAAAAATAATCAATTTCTTTCTCACGTCTCGTTCTGGAACAGTCTTATCTAGTGGAATACAACACAAGGCACACTAAAAGGAGACCCTGTTTCGTGGATATTTGGAAGTTTCAAGACAATCGAGTCCAGCTCTTCTTTGTAACATAAATGGAATTATTTGCCTTTGCTCTTTTTTTTTTTTCTTTTTTTCTTACCACTCTTACGATTTTTCTCCCACTCCTTCTCCCCTCAAAAAAGAATCTTCCCCCTTTTGGAGGGGGCAGGTGTTAGGTTTAGGGCTTGGCAAAGTGTTAAAGCATTGACGTAATCAGCTGTGCACAAATGATGTGGTAGCGAGAAAACTGAGAGTGTTCCTTACCTGGCCATGCCAATGTACTGCCGTAACTTAATAAAAACTGCCCAAGTGACAGTGTGTCTGCTGAATGGATTTTCTTACACCATCTGGTTGTCATTGTAGTTCTTTTGTTGATGCTTTCATTTGAAATGTGCTGATGATCTTGTTTTTATTCCGTAGCATTGAACAGATGGGTTGATTATTCTTTTCAGATAATAATAAGGCAGCGGAAAGAAGAAATATGAATACGGCTCCATCAAGACCCAGCCCCACACGAAGGTAAAGTACCCTGAAGCAGTGAGTTACCTTGGGAGAGTTGGGCTCTGGGGAGTTAAGCCCAACTTCGTACATCAAGGGTCTTTTCTTCCCCCCCAACAAGTCAGAAACACTCAAGCAAACAATAAGAACGTGAACCATGTGTGAAGGGCCTTGCTGCTTTTGTTTAACGTGCATCAGGAGATGCAGAGGAAGCTTTGTGTTTTCGGTGGCAAACCCAGCAAGTTCAGCTTGCAACATGAGTTGCAGGCGATTGGAAGAGGATAAACCTCTGTCCCCAGCTCACGTGTCAGTGGGAGCCTCCACAGCAGGAGTGCCCCAGAGCCGTTGGCGTGTGCCATGTTGCACCGCAGCAGGCAGCAAAGATTCGACACTTCATTCCGAATGGCGGCCAGTCCAGATGTTAACCCAGGTTTGCAGAAAGTGCTGCTGAGAAATTGCTGCAGATCCAGTTTGCTCACATGCTCGGGTTACCTCCTGAGGGGAAATAAAAAGGGCAAAACCACTTCATCTCTCAAAAGTCTCCCTTTTTCTTAGCTTTCCTGGAAATAAAAGGCCTTTCCCCCAATATAGTCCTTCTCCCAACATAAACAGAAGAGAGAGTCCTGATCTGTGCCCTGGAAATATGCATTAAATTGGCCCCTTCTCACAACGAAGAGCCTTATTAATGTTACCATTTACACCAAAATGAGTGTATTGTGTCCAAAGGGTCTGACCCCGTAGTGGCACACTAGTGGATGCAGTATATGCAGTTTTGTGCGGAATGCAGGCAGATGCGATATATTTCATTTCTGGTGTCTCGTCATGGCCCAAGTGGATACTTAATGTGCATTTTGCCTTTGTCCCTAACTAAAAATACCAACTTCCCACAGTAAACTACGTTCCAAAACCATATACCACAGTAAACTATTTCCTACAATGAGTCCTATTCTGTACTGGTACCTTCACAGGTCAGCCGAGGATGTACCCAACTGAGCACTTACACATAACATACAGCCATCCTGCTTTGGGACAGAAACACTTTTATATACTATTACCTACTTAGAGGAAAGAAAGGCTGCTGTGTATTTGGTGTATATGCTCCCACTTGGGTATTTTCTAAGCTACCAGGAATAGATTACACATGTCTGCTACAGAGTTCAAGCAGACCCTAGGGGCAAGGTAATGCTGCCAATTTCATTTGGATTCTTTGAGCACTCTACCTGGGCAGAAGAGTTGAATCTGATACCACAACTATAGTTGTCAGGTGGATGCTCTGATCTCAGCTGCAGAAGTGAGCATGTACATTGGTATTCTCTCTGTTCTCTGTCACCATAAGGAATACCTGCAGCTTGTTAGGTGTTTTGTTGATTGATTTTGTGACTGTGTATGATTATCCTGATGATTATCCTGAAGAGCATAAACAAGTCTTGCAGACCTTCAACGGTTCCATATAGTAGCTGCTTCCGTTATGCTGCGTCTAACCACACTGCAGATTTGGGGCAGCCCCATCTGTGTTGCATCTCGTTGCCCCAGTAAACGCGGAATACACGTGGCTAAGAGTTTTCATCTACTGGTCAGAACTATGGGACTCCGCATTGGAAGCAGTGGTTGCCAAATGGCATGAAAGGAGACGTCATGTGTATCCACTCTCCAAGGAGCTCTAATGTGTGTGTTACTGACCTAGCTAGTTTACCAGGAGTGTGGAATGGTAAAAGAAAACTGACTCCACTCGTAAAATCCTCCCCCCAGTCTGTTGTCCCATGATGTTTATCATCTCTAGATAGTGCTGTCTGTGTGTTTCTGAAGACAGAAAGGAAGGGGGAGCTCATTGCAGAATACAGAGTAATTTCTGTATTATAAATTGAGGAGAATATTTTATATCATCCTATTACAGTATTCCCTCACTTATCGCGGGTTTTACATTCCAGACCCCCCCCCAGCGAAGTAGGAACCTTACATTTATTCTACACTCTTAAACCTACGTAACTTTAACAACATACGTATACCATACTGCAAAATCCCACGATATAGCAAAAAATCCACGATAAATAATTAAATATAATATTTTTAAAAATCCCGTGATACAGTGAGGCTGTGATAAGTGAACCACAATATAGTGAGGGACTACTGTAATGATACCCAGATGCTTTTAACATTTCCAGCTGATTGTAGCTTTCAACAAACATTGGCAACGTTGGGGGAAATAAACAACTCCCCTGGTTGGAATCCAGTATAGCCATTGTCAGGGCATTAAATTAAAAAGATTAATCTTAAACTAGGCTAGAATGTAACTCCATAACTTCATCTGTAATGAAAGAAATAGCTTTATGCCTTTTTTAAAAAAATGCCCCCCCAAATATATGCAGACAGCGTTGTAGGAGGCTTTTTAAAATGTTCTTATCATATATAAATATGTCATTTTTATATACCTTTTAAAATATTGCCTTATGCAGAAATACATTTTGAAATGAGGTTGTTTAGGATGTGGATAGGGCAGTGGCTTCCTGCTTTATTTACAATCAATGGAGGGACAGCGAGGCTAATTCAAATTCTTTTAAGAATCAGGCTTCCTCTTGGTGATATGTCCCTAACTGGATTCTTCACCATGTTATTTAACATGCTGAAATTTCATACAGTCATGTTTAATAAGGTTCAGGGAAGAGGGATGTTCACAGTTGATAAAACCTGTTCTGAATCCCATCTAAAACCTGAGCAGAATCCTAGGTTTTTACCTTTAAAAATAAAAAATTTTAAACCCTAACACCAGACAAACTATAAACATTATATTTAAAGTATAACATTAACATTTTGGTCATTGCCCTGATCATGCATTATCTCTTTAAGATATATCAATAGGACCGAAATAAAATTCAATTAGGCAAGATGGATGAGTGGTTCGCCTGGAAGGGGCTGATCATTTTTCTGAGGGTGAACACTGGACATCACTTTAGGTACATGCCTCTAGTCGAAGCCTTGAATTCCAAATGTACCAGTAGGTTGGCAAAAACCAAACTGCCTGCATTTGACAACTCTTAATGTTTTTATGTTCCCCCAGCCATGGAGAATGCATTGTTCACGGGGGGGGGGGGGGGGGGGGGGGGGGGAATCACTGTACCCATGACAAATATTCCCCTTAAATTGTACCTTTATGTGTTCAGTGCTGCTACTTTTAAATTGTTTTTAAGCATGCTGGCAAGACCTTTGTAACACCTTGTTTTTCTGGACTTTAACCTTGAGTATCAAAACACCTAGTACTTTGGGAGTTTTCACGGGATTATCACCTCTTGGTGTCGCTGAAAGCCACAGTTCTGCTGGCACTGCTCTCTGTTCAGTGACGTGACTCCCTAATGGCTCCAGCTGTCAGTGTGTAATTCTGACAGTGTTGGCCCAGCCAAGCACGGAACTTCGTATCGGAAATCCCTGCTCTGAATCAGATTTGTCTGAAGTCTCAGCATCTAAGCTTTGGGACCACTTCATCTGCTTCCTTTGTCATGCAAGTTGTCTAGCAGTGGTACTAGGTGTTAAGCCGCCTTCAAAGACTGGACTGATTCTGATTGTACCTCAGATGGTCTCAATTTCCATTTGCAGCTCAACACCTTGAAGCATACCCCTACGCTTCCCTGTGACTTCCAAGTGACACGGTGTTTCTTCATCCTTCCCATATAACCTGAAGAAGAGCAAATAGAATTAATGTGTCTACATGAAAAGCTCTGCAGAGAGTTTTCTCCGTATTTTTATTAATGATCGTAGGCCAGGTGCCTCTTCGGTGAAAGTCATCAGAAACTAGGTTCATCTGAAATAACCTACTAGACAAGTTTCTTATATGGCCTGAAGATTATTTCTGCCTGTCCACAATGTTAATTCCTTTGATAATTGCTTGCTCCTTGGGTGTGAGACAGCCCTAACTCTAGGTGGACCTCACAATTAAAGATTCCAGGCTGCGATTACCTCGGAACTAATACGTAAGAGGAGCCGTCAGTTCTCAGTAAGTGCCGTCTCAACCAACAGAAAAGCCATATTTGTGCTTCAGAAAATCATCAACATGCTTCCTAGGGAGAAACGTGGGCACTTAGAAAACTTGGATCTGCGAGGTGTGAAAGCTTATTGCGCCCCATATCCTGTGTGCACCTAATGACAAAATTCTCCACAAGTCTGCTGTTTCCGTTTCTGACGGTAGCGTGGAGCCATCGTGGTGGGGGATCAGCATCACACAGCAGCCAGCCATTTAGATAATTACATTTGTGGACAGTATCTGTGACAGAACAGAAGTACAAAAAGCTGATGGAGGATTTTTTTTTCAGGAGGAAAAAAAAGGCTCGACCTCCCAAGGAAAATATTATAGTGAACAAAAAGATATTGACAAAGAAAAAGACAAATGCCTTCTTCCCTGACCTTCTGTACAGCCAAAGCCAGAGAACACCATCCTGGGCTTAAGGTTTTGGCCTCTGGCCGAGCACACCTCAAAGTCCCTTACAGTCTTCGAGATGATCATCTCTCGGTTCTTACTCTATAAGCTCTCAAGTGAATAGTATTCTGCACTGCCCCGTTAGTTTCCTGGGAGAGAAGCAATTCTGCCAGAAGCACATCACTTGCATCTGAGCCATGCGTGGCTTTTCCCTTCACCTGTACCTCCCTTACCTCTCAAATGCTTCCAGATGATGGCTGTATTTCTCTCAAGGCAACAGATGAATGTGTAACAGAATTTTAGTAGTGTTTGTCACCTGCCTTCCGTGTGTGGACTCCAGTGCTGAAATTTACTTTAACCACGTTTTAGTTTTGTTTTAGCCTTTAGTGACCTGGTACCGGAGGGTACACTGCATTTGGTCTCCAGTGAAACTCCGCTGGTGCTGTGGGATATTTTGAACCTTATGCTCCAGAAACTTGCTTCTAACCCACTTGTTACCTGAGGTCAAGCATCTCATTCAGCAGCAGGCTTCCTTCTTGCGACACTGAATCCTGCACACTGTACCACCCTTTCGATAGCTGGTTCTTGCTTTGAGAAAGATGTTGGGGCCAGCAGCAGGAGCCCTTGGAGCGCTTTTGTCCTGGGGAAATTGTTTGGGTCCTAAAGTGACCCTAAAGTTTTTTCTTTTGTTTTTGTCTTCAGAGGAACAGTAGTCTGTCATACTGCTCATCTTTTGGAGAAAGAAAAACAGCTTTGCCTTCTCATTTTAGAGAATTATCTTCTCTATCCCTACTTCCATCCCTCCTTTGGTTCTTTTCCCCCTTATGAATCTCTCTCCTGCATTTTTTCCCAGGAAGCAATTGAGGGGGAATTGGTGGTTGTGTTGCACATGGACTTCATATTCATTGAGGGAAGGGGCGGGGTGGGGGGGGAGCTGCTTGCCCTCCCAAACTGGAAGCATGAACCTCGGCTTTGAGAATATGAGGTTATAGTCAACCTCCAGGGAATGGACTCCTGACAGGTAAGTTAGGTATTTCAGTGGATTCACAAGAATGAGAACCAAATACGGCATTCATGATTATCCTAAGATGTGAATAATGTGCTGTGACACGGTGTTCTTATCTGTATTCCTGCCCCTGTTTCCACGCGCCCAGGGCTTTGTGTGTGGTCTGTGGTCTGTCAGGCTCATGATCTCTCTCAGCCCTTGTTGCCAAGAACACTTGAAATCTGATTCTACCTCTAATGACTACTTCCAACTGCTCCCCAAGGCAGTTTTATCTGCTGATCATTAATCCAAAAATACTTTACAGTTGTCCCTTCCCATTGGATTCTGAATGTTTGCCCACAGTATATACTGTATCAGATGTTATACGTGTTTAGGAGGATTATATGACATAATAAGGAAAACTGAGATTAAAATCTTGGTTAATCTCTTTGTTCTAATAGGAAAAATGTTTAGCTGTCCTCATTTAAATTCCCTGGTCTCCCATATGCTTCCTCCCACAAATCAGGAGTTCTTGTGAGTCTTAAAGTATATGACAAGGACTTTCCATAGAAGCAGAATTGTCATTTAAATTGTTCTTGCTATGCTCTGCAGATGAAGTGAAATTGAGGTTTTCTACCAAGCTGATGGCATCATGGTGAATGCCTCATGTGTGTAATCAGGTAGCGACGCAAGTATCAACGAAATACGGTTCCTGTTCTTCAGAGGCTTACAGTTTAGTTGAATAATTCATTAAACATTTCCTGAACTTTGCGCTGTGTGCTAGGGATACAAAGCCGCCTGCTGTTTACTAGGGAGGACATGTAAACAGATAATTACAGAACAGTGTGGTGGAGCATCTGCATTCCAGATATAGTGGAGTTTATGATCAAAGTTCACCGATACTCCTTGCCCTCGTGGACTTGTAGTCTAGTAGGCCGGACGAACAAGTAAAAACAAAGTGTTGTGAGAGGATATGGCCATGATTTAGAGGTAGAAGATAAACTTTTAAACTATCAAAATGAGGGAACAAGAGAGATTCCCTTAGCTAGTTATAGCTGACAGGTCAGTGTGGCAAGAAAGCAGTAAACTAGGGAGAGCGTGAGACAGGACCAGAGACGGGAGCCAGGACCATGCAGGATCTGATTAGCACTAGAAGTTTTTTATTGAACTCCAGATACTGTGAGAAATCAGTGAAGGGTTTTACATAATTAAAAGATCACTAAAGTAATCTGGAGAAAGACTAGAAAAGAGGCCAGAGCAGACATGGGTAAAATGGAAGGCCTTTGCTGTGGTTTTAAGGAAAGATGATTATGGGCTGACCTTCAGTGGTACCAGTAGACATAGAGAAATGTGAACAGAATGGGTAGAAGTTTCAGAGAAAGAATGAATGAAATTTGGAAATGTGATTAGAAGAGTGGATGACATCCACTTCCCTGGCTTGAGGAACTGGGTAGATGGATGAAGCATTTATTGAGATGGGTAGGACTGGAGGAGGAGAATATTTGTTGGGGAAGATCAGGAGTTCAGGGCAGGTGTTATGGAGGAGGTAATATGGGCCAAACAAGAAGACATTGTTGTCAAGATGAGTAATAGAAATAATGAGTGCTCTAAGAGTTGAGCAGGAGAAACATGAGCGAAGAGTTCTTGGAAGACATGGAACATGAACTTGCCTGTGAGGGTTGGGTACTATTTGGATTAGTGCAGGAAAAATAATCCAGGTTGAAAAACCATGTGACAAAAATATTGAAATAGATAAGTTGTGTGAGTTAAGTCATAACAGCTTAAGTAAAACTGAGGGTGTTGAATTAGGAAATGGAGGACAGGTAGTAGTTGGAAAGGGGAGAGATTTGTTAGGGGCGCCTAGAAGTGCAAGAGTCAAACTGATTGGTAACAGATGGTAATTTGGGTGGTTAACTGGTCTTTATGTGTTGAATGAATTGAAATCTGTAAGGTTGGTTTTTGTTTTGTTTTTTGGAAACCTGGTGCCAGTATAAGGTTTTGGATTGAATTTATAAATCCAGTAAAAAGGAAAAACAAAAAGAATTCAAGTGACCTAATTGAGATAGGGAAGGAAGAATCAAAGTTAACTTTCAAGAACTTAAACCTTGGTCACTGGAAAGATGATTCCTGGCAGAAGTGAAAATGTCAGGAATAGGACTGAGTGGGTTGAATAAGAAGTTTAATTTTAGATTTGTTGAGGGTAAGTTTCCAGTGGAGTGGAATGTCTCTTGAAGAATATTGAATCGGAGCAGGCCAAACATCTGTGACTTCAAACACTGTTTAAAAAACAAAAAACCTTGGTAAAAAAGGAACTAGGTTCTTCATAAACCTCAGATTGAGAGAGACCAGTATTCAGTAACTACACTGAGAAGACAGACTGAGTGTTCTTGCACCTTACTGTGTGTGCCATATTGTACTTTTTCTTTTCCCCTTAATTTGATTATCCTGCTAGATATTTTAAGTGAAATTTTCTGCACTTCAAGGAAAACACTTTTGATTATCATTACTTTGTATAAAACTGTGCCATTTCTTTTTTTCTTCGTGAGTCTTGCCCCTTACTGAGTCCCCGACAGCTTTTTCCCCCTTCTAAAATCTCTCACACAGATCTGGTGGGAGAAAATAGGTCCTGGGAGAAAGACACTTTGACCGCGAACACCGGCTGAGATTGAGATGCTAGATTACTTACTCCCTGAAGCCTGAGAAACCTTTGACTTTGGGTCATCCATTCTTCCTTTGTCCTAAACCTTTGAGATTGTAGAACCTACTAGTTTTTATTTACTGACCAGATGGGTGGCTGTCCTTAAAATTTTAGTCATGTTGTCATTGTTTTGTTACCATGTTTTAGTGAAAAAAAAAACGCTTAGAGGGTGGGGGCTTCCTCTAATTAAGAGCTGAAGCGTTAGCTACGTTCAATTTCTTTGTCTTAGCATCTTCTTGCTGCCTTCCACAGAGATCCATATGGCTTTGGAGATAGTCGAGATACAAGACGTGATCGATCCCCAATTCAAGGAAGTCCAAGGAGAGAGCCCCGGGATGGCAGAAATGGCCGGGATGCCCGGGATAGCAGAGACATGCGAGACCCCCGAGACCTGCGGGACCACAGAGATAGCAGAGACATTCGGGATCACAGAGACAGCAGGAGTATGCGTGACGCTCGGGACATACGGGATTTTAGAGACTTCCGTGATCTGAGGGACTCTAGGGATTTTCGAGATCACCGAGACCCCATGTACGACAGATACAGAGAGATGAGAGACTCCCGAGATCCCATGTACAGGTACAGGTACAGCTGTTCTGCTTATTTGGGGGTTTTGTTTGTTTGTTTTGGTAACAGTCTTTTTTTATGTGTGTTCTGTTAAACTGATTGAAAGCTCTGAAGAGCCGTGTTTTTATCAGCCTTATATTTCCAGTGTCTGTCAAATGGCAGATATGCTGCATGATAAATATTTTAGCTAATGAATCTGGGTCTCTCCCTGTGGCCTATGAAAGGCAACGTTGTGCAAATGGAAAAAAGATGGAGTGCAGATTGTTTTGGCAGTGCGCAAGCACATGGAAGATACACAAATGACCGATAAGTATGAGAGAAGATGCTTGGCATCATCTTCAGGCATCAGGGAAATGCAAATCAAAGCCGCAGTGCTGCCATTTCATACCTGCTAGGGTGGTTCTCATTTATTTTCAAAGGAAAAACAAAATAGCGCATGTTGGTGAGGTGTGGAGAAACTGGAACACTTTTACATCGCTGATAGGGATGTGAAATAGTGTGGCCGTTACAGAAAGCAATTTGGCAGTTCCTCAGAATGTTATAAATATAGTAGAATTACTGTGATCCATCGATCCCAGTCCTGAGTATACCCAGAAGAATTGGAGAGAGGGACTCAGACACTGGTACATGAGTGTGCATAACAGCACTGTTCACAGTAACCGGAAGGCAGGCTCAACCCAAAGGCCGTCAGTAGGTTGGTTTTTAAAATGTGATAAATTCATGCAATAAAATAGTATTCAACCAAGTGTCGCTGGTTCAATTCCCAGTCAGGGCACAAGACTAGGTTGCACGTCAGGTTCTCAGTAGGGGGGCGCGTGAGAGGCAACCACACAGCGATGTTTTTCTCCCTCTCTTTCTCCTTTCCCCCTCTCTAAAAACAAACAAATAAAATTGTTTTAAAAAAGAATAGTATTTAGCCATAAAAAGGAACGTGATACTGGTATCTGCTACAACATGGATAGACCTTGAAAACATAATGCTAAGTGAAATAAGCCAGACAGACACACTAGACAAATATTATATAATCCCATTTATATGAAGTATCTAGAAAAGGCAAGTTCATAGAGACAAAGTAGATTGGGGGTTACAGGAAGGGGCATGAAGAGTTATTTCTTACTGGATACAGAGTTTCTATTGTGGACGATGAAAACCTATTGGGTGTGTGTATAAATATATACGCATATGTACACACGCACACATTTTTCTTTTAGCCACAAACTTTGGAAAGCACAGGGAAAGGAATGGGAGAAGGAGGCACACGGAATGGTTCCTCAGAACGAACATCAATAATACTACCAGTTGTTTTGTGTTTGCTTTGTGCCAGGGCCTGCGCTGAGAACTTTCTGTACATACACTCATTTTGCAAGGCACATTAACTCATTCACAGCCGCAGGGCTGGTAAGCAGTGAGTCCCACATGCAGGTGTACCTCATTCTATTGCACTTAAAAATTGAAGACAAGGCCCTCCACCAGCAAAAAGATTATGGCTCACTATTGCTATACTTTGTTGCAGTCTGGAACCATACCTGCAATATTTTCAAGGCATGCCTATACACAAACCTCGATTGTCTAGTCCCCAAGTCCTTTGCCTTACTATGCTTATTACTTCCTCAAAGGGGACTGTGTCTTGAAGAAATCTCTATCTCATTTTTGCAGGAGAGGACAGTTTTAATTTTGTGCAAATTTCTTTAACTTTACAGGAGAGAAAGCTCTTATGACCGATACCTGCGAATGGATGACTATGGCAGGAGAAAGGATGACTCTTACTTTGACCGTTACAGAGAGAGCTTTGATGGACGAGGCCCCCCGGGCCCAGAAAGTCAGTCTCGTGCAAAAGGTAAAGTAGCAGAAGCAGTGTGTTCCTGTTACTGGTGGACTACTTTACAAAAGAAAGAGCAAACTACTAACTGACTGAAAAGGGGCTAATGACTTGGCTAAGCAATTCACGAAAAGAAATTGTTAAATGCAAATTAGTATCATCTGGTTTAGTCATCTAACAAGGAGAAATAAATATGAAATTTCAGCAATAAGAAATAAAAGGTTGGAGCTAAATAAGTTGCTTGCTTTTTGCCCATTGACCAAATCTACATTATCTCTGCAGCATGAGATTAGGAGTTTTGTTTGTTTTATTTATAATTTTTACCCAACAGCGTCTCTCTTTGATAAAAAAGATAAACATTTTTAAAAGCCTGATTTTCTCAATACATCTTTAAAGATTTTTAAATTGCTTCATACCTGGTCAAGTTAAGAACCTCATTTTTAATTTGTAATAAAACTTTACTACCCAATTTGTTTTCGAAAACATAGGAAATTACAAGTACCTATTAGTAAAGGGTCTAAAATAGTCCCCAAAATGCAAATTATAATAATAATGAAATATACCATCTTTTACCTGTCAGGTTGTCGAGAATTTTTTTTAATGGCAAAACCCAGTGTTGACTAAGTTGTGGGAAAATGGCACTAGATGGTTCACCCCTGTGGAGGAATGAGTTAGTGAGAGCCTTTCTAGAGGCTGCTGTGGCAGTGTGTCAGATGAAGCATTAGAGTGGCCACATCCTGTAATCCACTTATTCCATTTCAGTGCATTTATAATAGTAAGGAATAATACTAATGGTTATCTTTAGGAGATAGTCTATAGGATTAATAGAGAGAGAGAGTTAGACCTTTGCCTGCATGTACTTCAGGATTCAGAGTAAGGCCTGTGACTTATGTTTATAAAATGCACAGTCCGTATTTCAGTTTTCCCTGGTGGTATCTTGCAGAGCGTTTGAAACGTGAAGAATGGCGTAGAGAAGAGCTTTATCGCCAATATTTTGAAGAAATTCAGAGACGCTTTGATGCTGAGAGACCCGTTGATTGTTCTGTGATTGTGGTCAACAAGCAGACTAAGTAAGAGCCCTTTGGATGTTTCTCCTGAGTAAGGGGGAGGGTCAGAATTGACAGTCAGGCTCCTTCTTGGCAGCTGTTCCCACTAACCCTGATCCATGTCCTCTGGCATGCTCTGCTGTCTTAACCAGGGTTCTTTCAGTTCTAAGTGACAGAAAACCCATTACAAACCAGCTTATATCCCGTGAGCAAAGTTTTAGTTTGCTTAGATGGGAGGTTCAGGCATGGCCATATCCAGCATCAAAATGTGATGCCTTCATTCTCAGACATGCATTCTACTGGGAAAGGCAGAGTGGCACTGCCCTTGACCTGTATCTTTGTGGCTTAGTAAATCTAGTGGGAGGAGAGCTTCTCTTTCCTGGTGCTTCCGCCTAAAGTCCTGGAATTATTTCTTACTGGACTAACCTGGCTCACTTTCCCATTGTTAGAATAGTCACTTAGGCCAACGGTGCTGGGATGCCCTGATTGGCAGAGCTACATCATATATATACCCATCCCTAGAGCTAAATGTGGGACTAGCCCTGTGAAGCCATGTGAACTGAATTAGGGTTGCCTTCCCAACAGAAAATCGAAGCGAGAATATATGCTGGTCAGGCAAAGCAGTAGACGCCCCCTTCCATGGGACAACCCCAAATCCCCGGTACTTTGGGAGGCATGTCTCTGTATTTGTCAGTCAAGTACCAAGCCCCTGTGAAGTGCTGTGGCCTTGCAGAGCTGTTAGGTAACTGTACCAGTCAATTCAGAGCTCACAGCGCCATTTCACTCCACCTCTGTTTTACATTTTTTCCTTCAAAAGGCAGAGCAGAGACGCAGAAGGGAGTATAGCTGCTTGCAGGCTTGGCAGTAGCTATGTGTTCTTTCCCCAGATGATGAGTAAATAACTTCATGTATTTCTAGCAGTTTGGGGTCAAAGAGCTCTTTTCAAGGCAGAGGCTAGAGAAACAGGTGTTGAGCCACCAAGCAGCAGACAGAGTTCACAGGCTCTGGGCTGCCTTGTTTAGAGATAGATGCTGCTTTAACTATAGAAATGGGGGATGGGGGTTATTTAACACATGATAACAGCCATCATTTTCTGAGCACCTACTCTGTGCTACCCCCACACTAGGCACTTAACGTAAATTATTTTAAGTCTTCACAATAATCATGGTATGTGTGTATTCATTCAGCAATTTTTGTGTGTATATGGCAGATACTAGTGCTGGAGCTATCATGATAAGCAAACACACACAGCCCCTTCCTCTTATGGAGCTTATGCCCTAGTTGGGCAGGTGTATTGGCGATGAGTCCTATCAGAAGAAATATATCAAGGATCTAATTTAGATTGGAGAGAAGGTCAAGGAAGTGACATAGGAGCTGAGCTCCATTATTCCTGTTCCATTGGTAAAGAAACCGATGTTTGTAAGAGGTAAAGAGATCTGCTTCACAACTTTGCAAGTAATAATGTTAGGGCTGGGATCCAAACCCATCTTTCTAACATGGAAGCACATGCTTCTCCCACTGTATGCAGCCTCCCCAGAGACAGCTATGTCCTAGGCAGTGAGATGGTGTTAAGAAACTACCACTGGGCTAGAGAAAGAAGAGAAGGGCCTGACTACTAACAGCAGCTTGATATGTGGCCATTCTGAGCCAGTGTAAAGAGAAGGAAATGGTCTAGACCAGGGGTCCCCAACCCGGCAAGGACTGCTACTGATCCACGACCTGTCAGGAACTGGGCCACACAGCAGGAGGTGAGTGGCTGCCGAGCTTTGCTCGCATTACTGCCTGAGCTCCACCTCCTGTTTGCCTGCCCGCCTCATGCCCGTCAGTGTCTGGGGCCAAAAAGGTTGGGGACTGCTAGTCTAGATCCCTGGAGTCTGAAGAGGGCCCTGGGGAGGTACTAGGTGGGCTGGGATTTGAACTCTCGAAAGGAGCACACACAGCTGGCTGAGGTGCAACAGTGTGCAGATGGGGAGTTGGTCAAGAGGCTTACCTTGATCCTGTTTGTTTTTACAGAGATTATGCTGAATCTGTGGGGCGGAAGGTACGAGACCTAGGCATGGTAGTGGACTTGATCTTCCTCAACACAGAGGTTTCACTGTCTCAAGCCTTGGAGGATGTTAGCAGGGGAGGGTCTCCGTTTGCTATTGTCATCACCCAGCAACACCAGATTCACCGCTCCTGTACAGTCAACATCATGTTTGGAACCCCACAAGGTATGGAGGCTCCAGTGGGTCAGAATTTCAAAGGTAGTCACTAGTCCATGAATTCTTTCATGCCTTACTCAGAAGAAGCAGGTTTTGTGCAAATGATGCATATACTTCAGCTCAGACATAGTAGGGCCCTTTGGTGAGTGTGCTGGAGGAGGTTCACATAGTCATTTATTTGTCTGATACTCTTAGTGGGTACAGTTTTAGACCTACTATATATAAGACATTATATTTAGCCCTAGGTCTGTAACAGTGGTGTGCTAGCAAATGTGTACCAACCAGTTCTGGATGGGGAAAGGAGGGCTGTGTGGTTTATAGCATTTGCTGATTTCTGTAGTGCAAATGCTCTCGCCACGTCCTGGTTCAAGCCACCGATGCGAAGTCACTTCAGTGATAGTTGGGAAGGAGGTGCACAGCTGGCTCCCACCAGCAAGCAGTTCCAGCACAGCGCTGCTGCATGCCGCACCGAGTACAAGCGAATCCTTGCCTTCACCAGACGTCCAAGTGGGGGACAGAGAATACAGCAGGCAGTTGGGATACTATTTGTCAGTGCGCTAGACAGAGAGGCTGAGAACAGGAAGGGAACCCTGAACTAGAGGCCCAGGGCAGGTTCCTTGAAGTCCTTCCCTGAAGTGGCTTTTAGTACCTTACACCCAGAGTGCTGAGACTCAGCCAGCTGATGCCCTGCTCATTGCTCTTACAGCACAGACTTTTCCCTCTTCCTGCCACATTCGAGATCTCTGTTTGCCTGACCAGTTAACACCCATAACCACAAAATGTGTCAGGCTCTCCAGTGGGCCATTTGTCTCTGAGGAATAGCCCTCAAGATGTGTGAGTCCATATATATAAAGTTCTAAGGAGTCTTTTCACCACCCTGTAAATCATGTTGCCCCAAGGTGAGGAGAGGAGTTATTTAGGGTCACATTTGGTCTTAATCTGTGACCTTTGAACTTAGGAATTCAAAAACAGTAGGCCAGCTCTATCCTGAGAAGCACAGCGGAGAGGCAGGCTTTCCTGAATTCGACCCCCTACAGCCTGCCTTGCGTGGTTATTCCCCACGTGGTCTTTTTGATCTGCGGGAGGTGGTTGTTTTTACTACAAGTCTGTGATCTGGGAGTTCCGCAAAGTACCAACTGTACGGAGATGTTTATTCCCCACGGAAGGAATCCGTTCGTGTACCTTCCCAGCCTCATCTCCTTCCCATCTCCCACCCCAAGGCCTTTTGTTACTGAAATGGTTTTCTTGCTGGTTTGAGGTTAGGAACAGTTTGGTAGAGTAGCAGGAGGGCACTGAAATCTGTCATGGGAGAAAGTAAATCACATAATTCCTCCTGCAGAGCACCGCAACATGCCCCAGGCGGACGCCATGGTGCTGGTGGCCAGGAATTACGAGCGCTACAAGAACGAGTGCCGGGAAAAGGAGCGTGAGGAGATTGCCAGACAGGCAGCCAAGATGGCCAATGAAGCAATTCTGCAGGAAAGAGAGCGAGGAGGCCCTGAGGAAGGAGTACGTGGGGGCCATCCTCCAGCCATCCAAAGCCTCATCAACCTGCTGGCAGACAACAGGTACCTCACTGCCGAAGAAACTGACAAGATCATCAACTATCTGCGAGAGAGAAAAGAGCGGCTGATGAGGAGCAGCACCGACTCTCTGCCTGGTGAGCTACATGGCAGGGCCGAGGTGAAGTTCTGACTCTGCATTTCTCTAATTCCCAGGCTCTGTTGGGAGGGTGGGAGGCCCAGGGCTCTTTTGGGTGGGTAAAGGAAATGAGCCCATCCCTTGGGTTCGCCCATGGGCCTCTATGCTGTTATACTGATAACTTAAGATTTGGGTACGGAATTCTGACCCCTGTAATTAAGCTGGTGATGGGTAGACTAATATTGCTGGCTCCCTGGTAACCATGGTGGATGTCTGTTTTACTTTTAAGTAGTTCTCTGGGGGAACTAGGCTGTTTTCTGGAGACAGCCCATCCCATGGAGTGGCCCCTTTGGGAAACTGGTGTTACATTTTGTGTGATTGGCGTGATCATTGATTATTGTTCTTTCCTGAGTTGTTAAGCCTCCTGTACTTTCAACCAGATACCTCCTCCTCCTGTCTTCCAGGCCCGATTTCCCACCAGCCACTCGGGGCGACCTCGGGTGCCTCACTGAAAACACAGCCAAGCTCCCAGCCGCTCCAGAGCGGCCAAGTGCTCCCCTCTGCTACACCCACTCCAGCTGCTCCCCCCATCTCCCAACAAGAGCTTCAGGCCAAAATCCTCAGCCTCTTCAATAGTGGCACGGTTGCGGCCAATAGCAGCTCTACACCTCCCTCAGTCGCTGCCGGAAACACCCAGAACCAGAATTTTTCCACAGCACCGAACAGCCAGCCTCAGCAAAGATCACAGGCCTCTGGCAATCAGCCTCCAAACATTTTGGGACAGTCAGGATCTGCTCAGAACATGGGCCCCAGGCCTGGGGCTCCTTCCCAAGGGCTCTTTGGCCAGCCTTCCAGTCGCCTGGCACCTGCCAGCAGCATAGCTAGCCAGAGGCCTGTGTCTTCCACAGTTATCAACTTTGACAATCCAAGTGTACAGAAGGCTCTGGACACCCTCATCCAGAGTGGCCCTGCGCTCTCCCACCTGGTTAGCCAAACCACGGCACAGGTGGGGCAACCCCCGGCACCCATGGGATCTTACCAGAGGCATTACTGAGGCTCAATCTCTCAACTACTCCCAGCTCCCTCATCCCTGGCCGCCTTCCACCTGTTGCGTTCTAAATAGCGTTGTTTGGAGGATGTTCCCCGCACCTGTCCAGGTCACATCAAATGTCATGTTTCTACCACCTGCTCTCTCTTCTGCCCAAGGCTGTGTTGCTTATTCCTTCCACAGTCAAGAGTTTATACTGTATTTGGGGATGTATCTTTTTTTGGTTGTTTTTGGTTTTTTGTAGAAAATAAATAATTTCTGGGGTCACTTGGGTGGCAGTATAGGTGTCTGGGCTCAGTTTATATTTCATGGGTTTCAAACATGGGTTTCTCTGGTCTCTTGTCAGTCGGATTAGGGGGCTGGGTAGGAGGGAGAAAAAGCCAAGCCCCAATGGGCTGAGTTTGGAATGGCACTTTCATGTCAATAGCCACTGCTTTTGTTGATTGTCCAGCCTCACACAGACCAGCCAGAGCTCCGGCTCCTACCTGCAGCTCCCGCCCAGGGCCGCACAGCAGACCGGGCTTGGCAGGCGTGGCGTCCTTGCGTTCCACCTCCCACGTGGAGAGGGCTGCTTGGGGGTTTATAGTTCGGCTGCTCTGGAGTTCAGGAGTGTGTGTGGCAGCCACACAAGCAGACACTTTTCTGCCTACCCAATATTGTTGGTTTGGGGTTTTCTCATTTTTCCCCTCTTTTGCTTTCATTGGAGGATCTCCAATGGACTAAATAGTCCCAGTCACCAGCAATTTAACGTTGAACTGTGAATCTGGGCCCCCAACCACTCTTACCCCCCTGAACATTTCTGTCACCCTCTCCCGCTCCAGCAGTAGCTTCATGGAGTCAGTTCTGAGAAGGCAACTCTAGACTCTGGCATTGAACACCAGTTTTTCAGTGATTATTTTTGAGTTCTTGACTCAAAAACCAATCTCTTTTTTTTTTTCATCTGGACTCTTGTTCTGTTTTCTGAGTAGCAGGAGGTAGGGACCATTTTGATGTCAGACTTTTGGTAGCTAGACATATATTCTTGATACAGGCGGCTGTTCATCACTTTTGAGCCAGAGTGAAATTAGAGAGAGGACTTCTGGCTGCTGCTCTAAATGGAGCCAAAGGGAGCTGCCCTCTCCCTAGGGATGGTGCTCATTCGAGCCCTGTGGATCACAGCCTCAAGGGGCCCCTGGCAGGGGCAAGGGAGAGCAGTGATTCCAGCTGAGTCCCTGTCTGTGGCTGAACGAACAGTGGTTCCAAAAACTCAAGGTCCCCAGATGGCAGCATTTTATGTTCTGACCTGTTTGTGTTATATAGTGTTTTTCCCCCCTTTGAAATTCTTGTGTTGTTAATAAGATGAGATGATTACTTTTTAATTAAAAGGAAAAAGGAAAAGCTGTGTCATCTTTTTTGGGTGTGACTGCATTCCCTCCCAGAGGTGCAAGGTGAGGGTCCCTGCTGGAGCACTGACTAGTCTCAGTCCACCGTGAAGCCTCGCAACCCGGTCTAACCCCAGCTCCTCTGCAGCTTACCTCGTTAGAAGCTTCAGCAGCAGCAAAGAGCAGGAGCCTGCCGGCTCATGATAACGCTGTGTGACGCGTCTGTGTGTGTGGCAGGCTGTCAGTGTGTCAGCAGGCTTGTCCTCTTACTCTGTGAAGGGACAACAGGGCCACGAGGAGGCCATTTCAGGCCACTGGCCAGTGCAGTGAGGCGCCCCCGTTTCGATGTCATCTCAGTGGCCACCCTCTGTTCTGCTCATTATGCAGGGAGTTGGCAGAACCACAGAGTTACAGAAAACGTAGGAGCCTTGGAGAGCATTTGGTAATAGCCAACTCTGTCAGGAAATCTGCGCGGGGTGGGGGGGTGAAGTGAGTGGCACAAAGCCATTTTGGTAAGAGAGCAAACTGCAGACAGCACTGGGCCTGGTTAATCAGTGCTCACTGCCTCATAGGAGACGATGTTGGTGCCAGCGTTCTCGCTACGAGCCCCCTGCTCCCAGTTCCTTTGTCCCTCTAAAAACAGGATCCCAGAACGACCAGCATGGTGACGCAGCATGCAACAGCCAGACCTGGAGGTTCAGCCCATCCTGTCAGTGAAGTCCGGTGTTTTTTATTTTATTTTATTTTATTTTTTAATTTATGTTTAGAGAGAAGGGAAGGGACCTGGCCCTCAACCCAGGCATGTGCCCTGAGTACCCTGAGCGGGAATCGAACCGGCAGCCTTTCAGTTCATAGGCCAGTGCTCAATCCATTGAGCCAGGGCAAAGGTCAGTGTTCCTGATAAGTCGGGTTGTCCTTGTGAACCATGCTGAGTAACCCTCTTCGCACCTACTAATTTTCCCCCCTCGTGTGTCCAAACAGCACACCTCAGGCCATGAAGGGTATAATAAAATTATTTTTATTGCATTTTGTGCAGACGGGAGTCTAAAAAATTAATACAGTAAAAGCTGTAAAGCATTAAATGGGAGCATTCAACAATAAAGGAAAGAACCAACCCTCTCCTTATATTGGCACAAAAAACACAAGATCAATACTGAGGCAGAATGCGGCATACTGAAACACACTGGAAATTAAAGGCAGGCCTAATAATAATAATAAATACTCTTGATTTGGTTTGCAACCTCTTCTATTTACAAGGGTTTTCAACTTCATTGCATTGCCCTGCACGTAGATCGTCTAAAACAAAAGCAACACTAGTTATCACTACAAGGCTATTGAAATATTGCACTCAGAATAAAAGTCACTTGGATGAACATGAAACATCTAGCTACGATGATTATAAAGATAATTTGATGAATGATGTGATAACATTCATAACAAATATTGCACATGTAGCACAGAAAACTTGGGTTTTTGTTGTGGGATGTGTTTTCATCAACGGAAACTGCTCTTGCCAACCAGACAGTCTGGGCCCAGATAGTGCAACTTTGGTTCCCTAATTGGTGTTGATAAAGCCCCCTCCCCCTTCTGCCCAGCCCACAGCTTCAGCCTGAATGCTCAGGTCCCCAGAAGGCTAGACCAGGCTGTGATTCTTCAAGGTCTTTTGGAGGAAGAGGGCAAGGGGGCTGGTATCTAATATCCAGCTTTCCAGTGACTACCTGGAAGAAGCTATCCAGCCCCCTCATCAAATCTCAGATGGGCCTTAGCCTAACTGGCAAACATCCAGACCTAACCTCCAGCCACACTTGACCCAGTCTGGATGGCACCAGCTCCAGTTCTCTGCCTTAGGCTCAAAGGAAAGGAGGTGGTGAGGTCAGGAGTACCTAGTAGTCCCAGCTCTGGGAGGTGGGCAGGATGTCTAGGTGTGAAGGTCAGGGCCCTGGGACTAGAGGTACTGTATGTACCCAGGCAGTCCCAGAGGGCACTGGAAGGAGCATGCAGTGCCTGTCCCCCTTAGTAATGTGCCCTGGGGGAAAGGAACCCGGCCAAATGCGCCTTCTCTAGGGATTAGAGGGCACCTCTGACCGCACTGGTGGAGCAGAAGCGCCAAGGACTAGAGTTGGAGGAGCCAGAAGCCTCGGCTCCTAGTTGGAGGAGGGCAGAGAGGTGCTAAGAACAGAGCACGTGGCGACTCCAGCCCTCCCCCAGGCCCAGGTTCCTGGGAGACACAGCTAGAGGCCGCTGCTAAGCAGCGAGGGCCCGCCCTAGGACGCGGAGAAGGTGGCTGGGCCCCCGAGGCTGGGGCTGCCTGATGGGAATAGGAGAGGGAACATCAGGGGCATCGCAGGGGCCGCCCCGGTGGGTACAGCACCTACACCGAAGTCTCCCCTCACCCCTCTCCCCTCTCCCCAGTCCCAGACAGGAAATGCTGGTCAGGGGACGCCCTCCAGCTCCCTGATTTCAGTCTTTGGCGAGGAGCCATGGGATAGGGGGAGCAGCCGACTGGAGAGAGGCGCCTGCTCCCCCAGCGAAGGCACCGGGCGGGGCTTCCTGCGCGGGGCGAGGCCTCTCCCTTCGCCCCCAGAGGAGCGCCCCGCCCCCATCCTGGCCCCAGCTTGCATAAGAGCCGAGAAGAGGCTGCGCGCGTCTCGGCAGCCGCAGTGGAAGCTCACGTCCTCTGGGAGGCGAATCCAGGAAAAGCTGGGTACTCGTCTCACCTCATCTCCAAAAAGAACTAGAGGGAAGGATCGGAAGCCAAGGACGCACGGAAAGGGCGAGGAGGCGAGAGCGGGCCGGGTGGGTGTAGAGGGCGCAGGACCAGGACTCCCGCCTGGGTCTAAAGCACTTTTGCTCTCTCTTAACTTTCGAACGTCCGGGAAAATCCAGCCCCCGGGCGCCTCGAGCAGGGGAGCTCGGCCGTGGCGAGAGAAGTCCGTTGCGCTTCTAGTCACAGAAATATGGGGACGATAAAAATACACGCGATGTCTCCTGTACACTATGTATAGGCTCGGCCGGCCCACGCGCGGAGGCTCGGCAGGGAAGGCCGAGTGCGCCGCCCCACCCCGCGCCCGCCCGGCCGCCCGGAGCCAGGAGCAGCGCGGGTGGAGCAGGACCAACCGGGGCGGGGCGGGGCGGGCGTTGGAAGAGGAGAAGGGGCCCCGCGGACTACCTGGGGGTGCTCAAAGCCCCAGCTCCTCTCCGTGCCTCCTCCCAACCTTTATTGCAGCGTCTTCTCCGGTGGGGCGAGGCTCGGCTTAGAAAAAGGGCAGTGCAGCCGCCAGAGCGGCGTGCCGGCGAGGCTCTGGTCTCCACGTGGGAGAGGTCCCCTCCGAGTCAACCCCACGGATGTGGCCTCCGGACTTCAGGCAGCGGGGAAAGGGGCCAGGGGCGCGGGCACAGGGTCTGTATGTAAACGGTGACAGCGGCGGGGGGCGCGGCGAGGGCTCCGGGGCCGCGGGCCGGGCACGCTCGGGCCCGGGTGGCAGGTCCTGGCTCTCAGGAGTAGATGGTGATGACTTCGCGGCCGCCGCCGCGGACCAGCATCACCCGGTCCAGGTGCTCGGTGAGGACCTCGAGGAACTCCATGTCTGAGCGCCGGTCAAGGAGAAAGACCTGCGCCCTTCCCTCGGGATAGAATTGGGTCCCGTAGGGCCGCCGGGGAACTCTAGGCCCGCGCCCCTGTCCGAGGTGCTGATCGCGAAGCAGAACAGGCTCAGCCCTTCCGTCCCAGGGCTAGGACCCAGGTTCCCTGACGTCCACCTCCCTTTTCCCCCTCCGCCCCGGTTTGAAGTCCAGGATACAATTTTCGTCACCGTTGCGGTTGCGGGGAGGCCCAGGCATGTTAAGCAAAACAAGCTTGGCATCCCGGGACTTCTTCACAATGACCTCATTCAGCCGCACGGCAGTGTGCATGCGCCGCACGTTGGACTGGTTCCTGCGAGAGGAAGGTGGGGAGGAGGGCGCGTGAGCCTGGGAGACAGGAGGGTTGGATAGAGGCACGCTGGGCTGCTGGGACGTTCTTGCAAGCCAGGGACCACCAAATCCAGACCTCTCCAAGCAAGGCTATTCAGAGACCCCAGAGAGGTCGGGAGCGCGAATTGAGGGTTCATGATATCGTGAGGCGAGTAGCGACACTGGCCAACCCAGAAAAGAGAATAAAAAATTCTGAAACACTTACAAGTTCTCCCACTCCCTTCGGGAAACACAAGAGAAGCAAAGAGGAAGAAAAGAGAGCGGTCAGAAAAAGAAGGAGAAGCTAGGGACGTGAGCCACCATCATCCACCCTGACTGCACACTGCTCCTGCTCTCCCAGCCTCCCAGCCTTCCCCTGCTCACTGCCTGCACCTGGGACTTCTGACCCTTAGCAATCAGGCCCGAAGTCCTCAGGTGGGGAACCAAGACAAGGTGTGGGCTGGGTCTGCCAGCTGCCAGGACCCATTCTGCTCATTTGCTCTGCCATGAGGAGCAAGGACCCTATAGGTTCACCCCAGACCCCAGCTCTTAGCCCCAGATCCGTACGGCTTCATGCTGAAGAAGTCCTTGATGCCCTCGGAGGAGACAGGACTGGGGCCCTTATTCTTCTCCGCCACAGACTTGTCTTTGGTCCAGGTAAGATGCACCTTCTCAGGATCTGTCTCCCCTTCCCCTTCAGGCCCCTCCCCCGGCGATGGTGAGCTGCTAGGGCAGCTGGGAGCACTCTGGTCGTGGATCAGCTGCACCTGAGGGATGAGCAAAGGGACAGCACGTGACTCCTTTAGAGCCCAAAGGTTCTGCTCCCACTGGCTGGGGCCACCACCCCGGCTGCACACCTCCTCTTCTGGCTTCTCCTCACTGTCGCCAGCTGTCTCTTCTGGGACATTGAGGCGGAGACGAGTGTTGGCTGGATTCTTTCTCCGGATTGAGCCACGAGACTCATCTGTGATACTCTGGATCTAGAGAGTGACAAAGGTCGGTGCCAGCTCCGTGGGGACTTACCACCCATGCCCTGCAAAGAGCTATCACCAGCGTGGATGTTCAGCCTGGGTGCACACTTTCAGCCACCGGACCTATGTTAAAATACTGCAATGCTTCCATACCACATCGCTATCACCCCACTGACCTAGCCACTCCAACTCCTCTCCAGAGCCCAGACATGCTCCCCCTGTCCAGCAACCACAGGGTTAACACCTGGCCCTGCAGGGCTTCACCTTAGCACTGTGGTCCGGTGTCAGTTCCGATTGGTCAGTGCACATGTACAACTATTACTATCACCCCTGGATAACATTCTTGGTGGGTCCATCCTTCCCAGCTCAAAGGGATACCCATCACTCATTCCCCTGAGGGTCTTTCAACCACTCCCTGAGAAATATATTATCCACACCTGGAGACCATCCACTATGGTGTCACCCTCACCTACAGAATCTGCCACCCGTTCCCCAGGCAACCTGTCACCCACTTCTGAGAGCTTTCCTCTCCCCTGGCCCTACGTACCATCATTCATTTCCCCAGGAGCCTACTCCCTGGGGTGGGACTTTCATCCAAACTCCAGGGTACTAGAGGTCCCACATTAGCCCATACCCCAAAGGAGGCTTACCATTATTACCCCTGAGAACCTATCCACCACACCCTGAATATCCGTTACCTACTCTCTGAGGTTCCATCACATGACCCCTTGTCCCCCACACTGGCAGCCCATCCACCATCCATACAGATTTAGGATCCAATATTCACCCTTGGGCCCCAGAAGTCAAACACGGGGGGAAAGTCTGTCACCCATGCCCCTCTGCATTCTGGCTGAAAGGCTCAGTAGGTGCAGCCGCAGCAGGGAACCCCACTGCTGGAGAGCCCAGTGCTGAGAGCGATGAGGGCAATGAGTAACGCTCTAGGTGAGTGTGCCAGTCCCGAGCCGTTCCAAACCTGGGCAGACCCAGAGCTGGCAGCAGCCTGAGGCTCTGAGAGCCAAGCCAGAGCAACCTCACCTCCCGCTCCCGCTCATTCTTGGTTAAATGCATCTGTTTGAGGATCTGGGAACGCTGCTCCATCACCAATGTCTTCTCGTAGGTGTAAGCCGAGATGTCGCTCTCATGCTGTGGGCAGGGAAAGCATGAACTGTAATCTCAGGTGCAAGGCCAAGGGAAGGGAGGCAGGCCCCCTTCCTTCTGCCAGCTTCGGACTTCCCTATCCAATGACCTAGTTTAATTGGTGGTTGTGGGAGTCAAGGATGATGCTCCTTGAAGGCAATACAGCTTATTCCATCCTTAGCCCCACGCAGGACCAGGCATATGAACCAGTGAGTGAATGAATGAGTGGATTAATTAATTACCTGGACGAATGGAAAAGGGGAAGAAATAAAAAAGGAACTAGGAATGGATAAATACATACGTGAATGAATGGATGATGGGTGAGCGAGCGAATGAATAAGTTAATGGATATATGGGTAGATTAATGAGTACGTAGAAGGACAAAGAGATGGATAAATAAACCGAGGAGAATGGGTGGATGAGAGGCTGTATAGTGTGACCCTAGAGTCAGCTGCCTGGGTCTGAATCCTAGCTCTGCCACTTAGTGAGCATTGTTTGGCCAATTACTTAACTTCTTTGTGCCTCAACTCCCTAATCTGTAAAACAGAAGTGTTGATTATTGTATGTATTTCATTGGTTGCTATGAGAGTCATTATATGTAAAGGACATGGAAGAATGCCTCACATATCATGAATACTATTAGACATGGCTATTCTTATAAAGGAGAGAGGAATGGATGGATGGATAGATGGATAAACTCTTGGGTGAATATGTGACAGGCCAAGGAGAGGATGGGGAGAAGGGATCCGCATTATAAGCTGATGGTTGTCGGAGTTGCCCTAACTGGTGCTGGGGCCAAGAGGAAAGAGGGCCCAGTAGGTGGAATGCCAAAACTTCAGGGGTGACCGCTAGGGACTCACCATCTCCACCACTTCAACCTCTGCAGTGATACGTAAATGGTACAGAAACGTTGTCAGGTCCTTCTTCATCTGGATGCTATTGTCATCCATCTGGGCCACAGTGAAGATACGCATCTTGCACTTCCGCCAGACCTGGAGAGGTGAAGGGGACCCAGAGAGGTCCCGCCCAGATGTAGTGAGGAGGCCCAGGGCCAGAACCTAGAGAGAACCCTGTCCCTCCCACTTCCCACCCACCTTGCCACACATACATGCAGACCTGAATCCTCTATCTCAGCAGCCAGTCCCTACAAAAATTCCCCTGCTTAGGTGAGGGTCCCCCATTAAAGTATCACTTGCTTGGGTTAAGCATTGCTCTCCTTTACAATGCAAGGACACCTGCAAGGGAGACACAGTCAGTTCCTAACATCTCAGAATGAAGGAGGCGATCATATCCCTTGCCCAGGAACTCACACGGAGGCTGGCCCTGGCCGGAGCCCACGAGCCTCACTCACAGCCCTGCACGCGCGCACATGTGCACACGCGCGCACTCACCTTGTGGTGCCGCAGCAGAAAAGGCAGCAGCATGAGCATGCCCCCGTCGTGCACAATCCACCAGACGTCGATGCTGCCCTCGGAGAAGCGCTCGGTGTTCCCCGGAAACATGGAAACGTTCTTGGTGACCAGCAGGGCCAGATGACCAGCCGTGGTTTCCCGGACAAGCTCTAGGGGAGGCCAAGGAGAGGGGCAGATGGGAAAACGGTGACCCTGGTCCCCTCCTGCACCCAGCGGCAGCACCCCGCCCCACCTCGCCCTGACTTGGCCTACGGCTGAGTAGTCAGAAAACCAGCAACTCCCTGGGCCTCATCACTTATTTGGGAAAGCCTCCCAACCTCTCTGGGCCTCAGTTTCCCCACCTGCCCTTTCTGATTATTAAGAACTCTACCATGCCTCATATAATCCTCCCAACCACCTTGTAACTATGATCTACCTATCAGGACACAGAATAGCCTGGGGCTGACAGTGCAGCTTCTTGGTTTACCAGCTGTACAACCTGGCGCAAATTCCTTCATCTCTCAGTTTCACACTCGTGAAATGGAGATAGCAGTGCCTGGCCCTCACAGGCCTGCTGAAGGAATTAGACTTAGAGGAAGCCTCAACGTGTCCAGAACACAGAACACAGTCTGTAAATGTTAGCAATTATATTACTATTACCAAGGACTCTGACGCTCAGAGAGGGTGAGTCACTTGTAAACAACCACACAGCTAGGAAGGACCAGAGGTAAGGTTTAGACCCGGGTCTCTCTGACTTCAAAGCTGTAGCTCCTCCCACTGTCCTGCACCATCTTCTGCGCAGGGTTGTGAACCCTGCAGGGGTCGAGACTCTCCTTCACACCTGTGTCCGCAGCACCTAGCACAGCGCCTGGCACATGGCCAGCTTCAGACAGTGTCACCTGCATACGGTGAATCCACATTTGTCATGCCTGGAAAACTACCCCAGGCCCAAAGAAGGAGAATCCAAAGTCCTCCACCCAACTCAACACTGCCCCCAGCCCTCCACTACCCTCAGCCCACCCAACTTTACCAATGAAGTTCCTCCACGTCTGGTGGTCTTCCTTCTGCCGCCAGTTGCGGGGCCAGCCTACGAGCACGGTGTTGTGCTGCAGACCCCCGAGGCCGCCAGACTGAATCAGATGGGAAATGCCATCTCGCAGGTTGGAGGAAATCACGACCTGGCAGAAGCCTTTCACTTTCTCTGCCTCCATCAGGCGGCGAATGGACTGGGGTGGGGGGAGGGGACATCAGATAAGAGCCAGCCTCAGGCCTCCTTGGTCCTGCGGCGGGGGCCCTTGCAGCCTCCCTTCCTCCATGGTCCCGATCTTCCTGAAGTTCAACTCTGGCACCAGAGCGGTGCATGGCCCCCATCACTTATGGGCCCCATTCCTTGTTGGTCAATCCAAGTTCTTCATGATGGAACCCCATGCTTCCCACCACCCTGCCCAGACCCTGCCCCATGTCAGATGTCACTTTCTTCAGATGCCAAACCCCATCCAGACCAGCGTAAAGCTGGGCTTCTCTGCATGGCCAATTTGCTTAACAGTTTTTAAAAGTTAGCACACTGATATGCATTTTAAATGCACATCCAATCTGCACTACGAGAGAAGTTTTATTACTCTCATTTTACAGATGAGGAAATTGAGGTTCAGAGAAATTAACACTTGCTTAAGGCCATACAGCTCATGGATGCTATGGTAGGAGTTTGACCCCACCCCCCACACTCTTACCCACTACCCAATGTTAAAGCTTCATTTCCTCTTTCTGCCACCTTCTGCCATGTAACCTTTATGAGCCTCAGTTTTCTCGCCTGTCAAATGGGGATCATGGCAGCTACCCCATTTAGGAATAGGGAGATGTCACAGGTAGAGGCTGGGATTTGGTTTTATACGCCTCCATCTGCCTGCGTCGCCCCACCACCCCCCCCCCCCCCGCGCCCCCCAACACCTAGCCCAGTGTCTGGTGCCCAGCATATCCTCAGTCCCTGAATGTTGAATCAAACTGACCAGTAGAGGTCTCTGGCTCTGGGCCCTGGCTGATTGGTGTGAACGGCCCAGTGAAGTAGAAACAGCAACTGTCACAAGCCATTCGGGGTGCCCCTCCACAGCTCACCTCACCTCCCTCCCTCGGACTCCTGTTGCTGTCTCCGTAACGGGTCACAGCCAGATGGCAGAGTGGCCTGAGTCGCAAACAGAACTCACTTCCTCTGCTACCCACCAGGTTCTGACACCTGTCGGTGCCTCTGAATGCCCAGCTCACACTGGCTTTGTACAATGCTCTGTGGGCATAGATCAGTGGATGGGGACAAGAGCAAGTAGCACAGAGCCAGAGACCAGGGCTCAAATCCTGGCTATGCTTCCCGTCAGCTCTGTAACTTAGTATGTTGCATTCCTTCTGCGCACCAGTTTCTTCCTGTTCCAGATGTGGATACTCACCCAGCTGACTCCACTCAGCGAGAGGATAGAAAGAATCCATGGATATGAAAACATTTTGAAACGTTTAACTTTGGCAGGAAGAAGTCTGGAGTAGGAGTCAAGCAGTTCTAGTCTGAATCTGTTTCCTATCTTTAGACAAGAGGCCTGACTTCTCTAAGCCTCAGTTTCCTTATCCGTAAAATGGGCCCTTCTGGCTCTGATGGTCTTTGGTTCTGTGTGTTGGATTGTAAGGAACTCACTCCCTGAGCCTTTAGACCCCTCTTCTAAGGAAGAGGACAGCAAAGTCTGAGCCCCCATTGATCCCAAAGGCAGGCAGGAAGGAAAGTGTAAAGGGACAAGGACTGTCCTCCTGAGTGTCCTGTCTTTCCTCCCTCCCCACCAGGGCCTCCGCTTACCTCCTCTGCCCGCTGGGCCTGCGGATGGTTGTCCAGAAAGGTGCCCTCGAGAACAGAGCCCACAATGGTCAGGCCTTTCCCTGCCTTGAGCTGGGAGGTCAAGGAGAGCAGCTGTGGATGTACCACATTCTGGTCTTGGTCCACACGCACCAGCACCAGCAGCTGTGGCCTGAAGAGGGTAGAAGGTCACGTGACCCATCCGCTGCTCACCCAATCGCTACCCACCACCTCTGTCTTCTATATCCCAACCACCCACCCATCCACCTACACACCCATCCATCCATCCTTCTCCTTGAATATCAGCCCATCTAATCAGCCCACCCATCCATCTCTCCATCTATCTCATCCATCCATCCATTTACCCACCCACCCATCTATTTTATCCTTTAGTCACTCTTATATTCATATTAATTTGCCTACACACGCATTATTCACTTAATTTATGCATATTAACCTACCACTATCCATTCACAAATCTATCTACGCACCCAACCACCCTACCATATACAAGGAGGAAACCAAAAATACCCACAATTATCTTCTGGAGGGAGGGCCCCTTGTAGGCCAGGCTTCCCATGACAGGTTAGTGTTCTAGGAACCTGTCAGTATCAGTGCACCAGCTGGTGTTGTTGTGAGAGGCTGCATTCAGCTTCAGTGAAATTTTTTTTGAAGGCTCCATAAACGTGTTTGCCCATTTCATGATGCGTGATCTACACGTGCACCTGCCCACACTACACTGAGTGTTCAGCAATTTTTGACCAAAAATGGCAGGACCCCATGCCCCACCCTCCCCATCTCACCCCAAATGACATTTTTTTTTGTTTCCCAGGATGAAAAAAGTCCTCCAAGGGAAACATTTTGCCAATGTGGAAAAGGTGAAACAAAAACTGGCAGAAGCACTAAATAAGACATCAAAATCTATGAGTTCAATAACCGTTTTGAGAAGTGGGAAGAAAAACCTCAACAGCTATATTGCATCAAATGGAGAGTACTTTAAAGGTACAAGTAAGAATAAATACACAATTTTTAATCAGTAAATTCACAATTTTTGGATCCCCCCTCACATAACATGCGCTCACGCGCGCACGCGCACGTGTGTGTGTGTGTACACTTACATATATACACTGAGCCATCTATTCATCTATTCATTTCCTTTCCCGTCTCATCCATCCAACCACCCATAATTTAATAGAATTCTCTAAGCAGCTGCTCTGGGCTAGAGACCCTGCGCTAAGCATTTGAGAACTCACAAATAATGCAAGGCCTGGGCTGGGGAAGCCCCAGTTTAGCAGACACCGCAAGAGTTCCAGGCCTTGCTTTTGGCAAAGAGAACCTGAAGGAGGTGAAGGAGGGACTGGGCTGGCAGAGCAGTCAGCACTGTAGGCCAAGAGGGGGGAGGTGGAGGTGCAGACTCCCGTCTGCCTTCCGTGACCTCTGAGACTCTCTCTGTTCCCTGACTTTCACATGAACAAGATGGGGGGATTGTTAGGAATCTAGAGATTATTCAAAGGCCCTATAACTCTCAAAGTGGGCGACTGTATCTCTCCTAGGGCACATGCTACATGATACTGTGCTCATTTGTCTCTGTGTACCTTCCCCATGGAACTGGGAGCTCACTACATCCCCAGAGACCAAAGAGGGTTTGACGCATGTCGTGCATTCATACGTTTTTAAATAATAAATAATAGAGTAAGAGAATGGGGGGATAGATGGTTGGGGGGCTGGCATGGGAGTAGATCTGGGAGGGCAAATGTCAGGAACCTGGCCCAGGCCGGGTGCTGCAGATGGGAAGGTATAAGATGAGGCCAGCTGGGGAGGATGAAGTCAAGGACACACCACTGCGGTGAGAACTCCACTCAGCAGAACAGAGAGGGTGAGGTCAGTCCGGCCCAGCTCCCTTCCCCGCCCGCCCCTGAGCCCTCACCCGCCTGCTCCCACCGCTTACCTCCAGTTCTTGGTGTGCGGGGGCCCTTCCTCCAGGCGTAAGAGGGCATAGCGAGCAGCGCTGAGAGACAGGCCTCGGATGCCGTCACCCCACTCCTTCTCCGCCCTGGAGGGCAGAGAGCCAGGGAGTGTCAGGGAGGACCATCCACGCTGCAGTGGCCATCCCAGGGCAGAGCCATCTATCTCAGGCTCAGAGAGGACATGCATGTCGTCCATGCCACCTCCATTTCTCAAAGCTCCGGCCTCTTCTTCTGCTCCTGTCCCCTTTCTATCTTACCCCAGGTCACCCCTCCTCCACTGCACCCCTACTTCCTGCCTTACACGCCCGGAGCCCCTAACCACCCATCACAGCACCCCTCGCCCCTCTGACTCCTCTCCTCCCTCAGTCCCTCCCCACCCCCACTCCCGCACTCACCCACGGTACTCGATGTACTTGTAGATGAGGCCCGCAATGAGCATGGCCACCAGGGCATAGTACCAGGAGCAGATGAACATGAGAGCCAGGCAAAGGCTCATGCCCAGGAAGGAGAGTGTCCTAGACAGCGGGAGGGAGAGCCCACCTCTGAGCCCTGGGTGGCGGTGGGGGGCTGTCACTGGTGCCAGGGCTCAGATAGCAAGACTTAGACAGATCGGGGCCTGGGAATGCCCAGGAGACTCTGAGCAGGTCCAGGGGAACTCACACCATCACCCCCATGAACACATGGGGACATGGGACCTTCTGAATGAATGGGGAGCCCCATGCCCCACCCAGCTCCTGAGTCATCACCCCTCCTCATCCCAGAGCCTTAGACTCTGCCAGACCATCTTGCCAGATGGGCTCTGAGGCAGGGTTCTCTGGGGGAGAATTGGAGACAGGGACTCCCAGGAAGAGTGTGGCCCCCAGGGACAGGCCACTGGCAAGGCAGCAGCATGGAGACAGGAGTCAGGCAGCCTGGGCTCTAGTCCAGGTAGACGGTAGTCTTGCTGAGAGGCCTTGGGCCTGTCCTTTCCCCCAGTTAAGCCTCTGTTTCCTTTTGGTAGAACAGGCAGGGTCACTCCTGCCCTGACTGTGTCATGGGCCTGTTCTGAGCATGAAGAGCCTTAAAATAAAATGATCAGAAGAACCCAGCCTTCACGTAACGAGCATGTTCGGGGCACCAGGTCTGGTAACGCTCACAAGGGAACTGTGAGGTGAGAACAGTGGTCCCCCCACTTCACAGCTAAGGAAGCTGAGGTTTCCTCATCCCAACAGCAAGCTGGGGAGCATTATACACAGAGAGGGATGATGGCTGAGACCACTTATATTATTATTTGTGTTACATTATTACTTGTGATTATAAGGAAACCCTGTCTAAGACCTTGCTCATGCTAGTTGGGCTGCAGAAGCAGGAACTCGGGATCCTTGAACCTGGAGGGGATGGGCTAGGGGGCGGTGCGCTTTGGGGTGGCGATGAGGGAAGGGTTGGTGCAGTGCAGAGCGGGAACGGGGCACCCACCAGTGGTAATAGCGAAAGCGTGGCCTCCAGTTGGGCGTCCTCAGCAGTGTCTGTACCGCACAGGCCAGGTTCACAAACATGTAACACATCAGGAAGAACCTGAACACAGAGGACCCAGGAGAGACAAAGATGCAAGGAGAAGCAGAAACAGAACGAAGCATAAGGGAGGAAATAGAGAAGGGGGAAAAGAAATTGGGGAGGTGGTTGAATCATGCTCTGGAGCTTAGGAAGGGGTTCAAAGGCCAAATCCCCTTACAACACAGCCTGACACACATGGGGAGAAAGCTGTTTATAATAAAGAACGGGTGTCTATGACAGCGGGGAACCCCCTGGGGTTGTTCAAGTGTCTGGGTGGGCTGCCCAGGGTCACAGCAGCAGGATCCAGGTAGAGGGACCCAGAGCTGGTGGGGAAGACAAGCGGCCAGCACGCACATAGAGAGGATGGGGGCGACCTCATCGAGGGACGCAATGAGGATGCCAATCTCGCAGATGCAGGCGGTCAGGAGCAAGGCCCAGGTCGGCTCTCCGTTGGCTTTGCCGTGGCCAAAGACCTGAGGACGAGCAACCGTCATGGGAGCCTGAGACCTTAAGGACTTCCTGTGTCTCCTCCAGTCTTGGGGTCCAGTGCAGTAGAGGCAGGGACCCCCTAACTAATGAGGAGGTAGGGAGAGGACGCTGCATGTCTCATCTTTTAGCAGTGCCCAAGGGGATACCATGCTTTTGCTGTATCTCACCCACACTGACATTGGTACGCAAGTGCAATGAAGTTCAAATGCTCCCTTAAGGGAAAAAATAGGGACAGATGGGAGAGGAACTACAGGAGGCCAGCAAGCAGCCATGACTGTGTGCCATAAATCCTTATTTCTTTTTAGCATCATGGAGAGAGCTGCCCCTTTCTTGCCCTTTGGCTGCCTCCTTGAGTCCCTGTCTGATCACTAGGCCAAAGGAGGGCCATTTATTTTTCCCCTAAGAGCAGACAACTCCATCCAAAAAGATGGCTTTGACCGTGGGCCAAATCCCAAATAAGGCACAACCATTCTTCTTAGTAGTACAGAGCAGAAGGGCCCCAGAAGGCAGGTCAGGGCTTGCTGTGGCCCTGGCTCACCATGTAGCCTCTTTGGGCAGGGGTCTGGCTGGGTGGTATAGGGGGCAAACTGTTCTCCCCACACTTGTCCCCCACTGACCTGCAGAAAGGGCACTATGCCATCCCGGGAGATGGCCTGCAGCAGGCGGGGCGCCCCTGTGAGGCTCTGCAGCCCAGCCCCACAGGTGGAGAAGAAGGATCCAATGACAATAACCCAGGGAGATGGCCAGGCCAGTGTGCCCACCACCAGGTTGCCATTCACAGCTTCGCCAAACCTGAAATGAAGCAGCAAAGAGACACAAGATGCTGGGGAAAAATGCCCCCTGGATTTCCAGGGCAGGTCCCCCACACCACCTTCAGGACCAACTGCGTGCCCACCACAGAGCCAGGTCTGTAGGGATGAAGAGAGAGACAAAGCCCCTAATGTCCTGGGCACTTCCTGGCTGTGTGACCCTGGGCAAGTCATTTAACCTGTCCTCACCTCACTTTCCTCACCTGTGAGACAAGAATCATTAGAAACCCATCTCATACAACAGGTGAGAGGATAAAAAGAAATAACACGTGTAAAATGATTAGCACGGTACCTGGAAAATGGCAGTGACGGGAGTTCTACTAAATGGTCAGGTGTGTAACCTTATGTTGCCCTGGGCAACTCTCTTAACCTGTTAGAGCCTCAGTGTCTCCATCGGAAAAATTGGAGTTCTGGCCTCATTTCGTGATGGTACGTGATGTGAGGGTCAAAGAAAAGCATTTTCTAACAATGACGCTGACTTAAAATGAAAGATGCCACCTCAGGAGGTAGAGGGAGCCCTGTCCCTGAGCGAGCAAGCAGAAGCAAGCTCAGAGGGGCCGCTGCTGAAGGACTTCAAGGATAGATGATGGGTTATACTGGATGACCTGCTGAGTCCCTTGCAATCCCGTGGGAGGTCTCTGATTGAACAAAATGAGGTAAGTGGAGATGAAGTTGCCCTAAAAGCTAATTGGTGTAATATATGCAAATTGTCCATTTGGCCGGGTCACTCCTCTGCTTAAAACCCTTCAGAACTTCTCCCATTTTTTCATATAATAAAGCTCCAATTTCCTGGTACCAAAAACCAGGACTGGCTCCAGCCTAGGTCTCCAGCCTCAGGCCCCACCCCCATTCCCCACCTTACAGACACCAGGATGGGAACGAAGAAACCAGCTTCTGGGATAAGACCTCCTACCTTCCCCTCCTGGTGTGTAGGCACACGCCCTGCAGAAGGGAGCGCTCCAGAAGCCCTGACTGCTTATAACGACAGGCACCCACGTATGCACACACACACGCACACACATGCAGATGGCTCTCCTCCACCTTTACTCATGCAGTTCCCACTGCCTGGAATGCCTCTCCCCCTCCTAGCCACCTAAGTTACCTCTACTCAACATTTAAAGTGGGAAGGATAAATGAGAAAACGTGTATAAGGCATTTCTGGCATCACCCCCTCCTCCCCACCCTCTGAGGGCTGGATCGAAGCCTCCACAGCCCATGTGCCTTGTTTCCTCACCGCCCCCTACCGCTCTGCATCCCAAGGCTGTTGAAAAGGGGTGATTACCATCCCCAAAGAACTCCCTCAGGGCAAAAATCATGAGTTATTTATCTTTGTTCTTTCCAGAACCCTGGACAGTGACCAACATCCAGGAAACACTAAATGATTTCATAGATTTTAAAGAAAAAGAAAAGTGTCATTATCCTAAAGGAAATGAGACATCATTCAAGCTTCCTGATCTGGAGTGACATGAAAGAGGTGAAATATAAGAAGCTGAGTTGACAAGCATTGCCCCTTGACCTCCCTCCCACAGGGCCCCTTGCACAGGTTCAGCACCCCTGTTGGGGCTATTTCCCAGAGTTTGGCCCCCTGTGCCCACCCCGCCCCCAGAACAGGATCGGCCCTGATTCCCTCACTTACTTGTCCCGCAGGACGACCCCCTCAATGCAGGCTCCAAACAGAACCACAGAGCTGATGTCTGCAGCAGAAGGTGAAGGAGAGTTCCCAAAGTGTGTCCCCCTTCATGACCACCCCTCCTGAGCCAGCAGGTGAGGCGGCAGCAGCCCACTCTCTAGCCTTCCCCATCCATGGTGGTCCCAACCTAGCAGTGCAGGATACAGACAGCGGAGGTGGTGGCAATGGCCAGGATGGTGCCTGTTGGAATGGACTTCTGGGCATCCCGCAGGTCCCCGGAGCGATTGGAACCAGCCATGATCCCTGTGAACAGAGCAGCTAGGACAGGAGCCACAGGAGACCAGACAGACTGGGAAGAGAAGACCCCAGCCTCGGAGTCAGGAAGCCTGGGATCTGATTTGGGCCTAGAGATTTGTGTGAGAACTTGGGCAATAAACTTGGTTTTTCCTGGCCTTAATTCCCTCATCTGTCCAATGGGCACTGAATTGGTGGCTTCTGCCTCTGTGATGGGCTTTTTGGACTAAGAAATTCCTCCATGTTATCAATGAGTGCCTGCTACCCATCCACTCCCAGGCACAGTCCCCCCTCTCTGAGCTCCCCTTCACCTGTGACTGAGGGGAAGTAGATGCCAACCAGCAGAGTGAAGTAGGAGGTCATATCACTGAAGACATAGGGGTGGTCTATGTCAATAGGGAGGCCATCAGCTAGATCCACTGAGGACATCCCGCGCCTCTCCACAATCACCCCCTTGGTCAGATAGGAGCTCCAGAGGTTCTCTGTGGGGTAGACAGAACAAGATACTCAGGAAACACCAGAAGTCAGAGTGCCACAGTCCTGGGGCCAGATGGGGTGGGCAAAAAGGATGAGCAAGGTCAACCACCTCTCACTCCCTGTGGGCCTTGGCTCTGTTTTCTCTCTCCTAACATTTCCTAAGCTCCTGCTTTGGGCCAGATTTTGTCCTTGCTCTCAGCTAGCCCAGTCTACTGGGGCAAAAAGACACACTTATATCTCAGACTGATTCAGTATCCCAAACTGACTCACACCCACCCACCCCAAACCACCTCCTTTCCTGGATCCCTTAGCTCGGTAAATGGCACTAGCATCAACTCAGACACCTTATCACTGCCCTCAACTGCTCTCTCTCCCCATCTCCATTTCAAATCCATCTCCAACTGCTGTCCATTATTCCTCCTAAATATTGCTCAAATATATCCCTTCTCTCCTTTTAAAGGTCCCTCCACTTTGGCACTATTGATATTTGGGTCCAGATAATTTTTGGTTGTGGAGGGCTATCCTATAACATTGTAGGATGTTTAGCAACATTCTGGGTTCTATGTCCTAGATGCCAGTAACAAGCCTCCAGTTGTGACATCCAGAACTGTCTTCAGACATTGCCACATGTCTCCTAAGTGGGCAGAACAGCCTTAGTGGAGGACCACTGCTCCATTTCACTGACATCATTCCATCACTCTAGGTCAGAAAATCATCATCTCTTGCCTGGACCTAGTGTAGCCTCCTCCTGGACTCCCTTCCTCTGTCATCTCCCCATTTCAGCCCATCCACATTAGCAGCCACAGAAAACCTTCAGAAATGACAAGCTGGTCATGTCCCTCACTTACTCAAGACCTTTTGGTGGCTTTTCAGAGCCCTCAGGACACAGTCCAAACTCTTCAACATGGCTTCAAAGACCCACCACAGTCTGGCTCATGCTGGCCTCTCCAATATCACTTCTCGCCCTCCTTCTTTTCCACTTTATGCCCCAGTCATTCCAAATTACTCGTGGTTGGAAGGACACAATATGCTCTTCTGTGTCTGCATGCTTTTAGGCAAGCTGTTCTTCTGCCTGTGATTCCTTTATTCCCTTAGTATCACTGAAAATCTCTTATTTGTCCTTCAAAAGCTTTCTCAGATGAGTCCAGGAAACCTTGTTTCACCACCTTATATACATGACCGCTCCCTCTCCTGGGAAGTGTCTCTGTTCACTGAATGCACATCTATGCGTATTTGCTAATACATCTGTGTCTGCTGTTAGACTCTTGAGGCCAAGGCCTATGACTGCTTTATGTTGCATTCCTGGGTTTTAGCACAGTGCTAGGCACTTAGTAGGTGCTTGTTAAACTGATGGCTTTCTTTTATATTAGATGATGAGATACTCAAAGGCTCCATTTCATCCCTACCCCTCCATGACCCCAAGAACAGAACATGGCCCAGAGTAGGAGATCAATTAAAACTGATTGAATTTAACTGAATCCCAAATAGAGTCCCTTAATCCTAACTGTTTAACCCACAATCCCTGCAGTGTTCCCTGGACACCAGCCCTCTTCCCTCCCCCAGACCTTTGATGAGGCCACTGGCAGCGCCAGGGATGCCCTGGATCTCCGTGACATTGTTTCGGGTGAAGTACTCATCACAGGTGGCATTGAGAAAGCGAGAGGAACAGAAAAGGCCCCAGAGCTGTGTGGTCACCGTCTCATTTCCTTCCCAAGCCAGCTTGGCACAGACATCAAAGCCGTGGCGAGACAGAGTGCGGTTTCCCAGGAGGCAGATCCTAGGGAGAGAAACAAGGGAGGAAGATGGGGAGAGACATCACCTTGCTCTGACTTCACAGTAGAACCAGCAGGCGAGCTCTAAAAAACACGGACGCCAGGGCCTCATCTCCAAAGATTCTTATTTAATTGGGATGGAGCCCAGAATGGAAGGTTGTTTTCTTTCTTTTCTTTTCTTTTTTCCAAAGCACCCCACCCCACCCCGCCGCCAAAGTGATTCCAATATGCCACCTTGGCGAACCACCGCTTCATCGCAATGCTAGGTTTCAGCACCACGGTCAGCGGTCTGTGTGCCGCCCTTCTGGGCCGTGAGTGGGATGTAGGGGGATCGTCTGTCCTAGGGAGAGAGGCAGGACCAGCAGAGATCTGAGCTCCTAGACCTTCTCTTCTGTGTGCTTCCCTGTGATCAAAAAGGTGTTTAACACTAAGTGGCTGTCCTGTTCCAGGAGGTTGTCCCCACCCACCAAATGTTTCTCCAACACAGTGTTTATCCTTCCAGAAATCATGCCACTTGGTTCTTCCTCAGTTCATCCCCACCAGCAAGAATTTGACTCTCACAAGGAAAACTGTGACCCCCTCCAGAAACATCATCCCATCCTGAATAGACTGCCCCAAAACTAGAAGAGATTTTTGTCTCCCCAGGGAGGTTGCTCTGACTCTACAACCACTCGGATTCCAAGAGCTAGGAATGAGTTCTCGGATACTAGTGTGCAGACCCTGAAACTGGGCCAGGGAACAGGAGGACAATGCCTTGGGCTCAGAGCAGCAGCACTTACGGGAAGTTGGGTGGGTCAAAGGCAGATTTGATGACCCCAGCATAGATGGCCAGGATGGAGAGGATGACACAACCCAGGAAGACAAGGGCAAATTTGTTGACATACTTGACGCCCACAAATACCACAGTGGCCATGCAGGTGAGCACACAGGTGCCATACACACGCATATTGTTCAACATGGCGGTTGCTTCCCCGCTGGCATCTTCTGCCTTAAAAATGGCCATAGCTGGGAAGAGGTAAGCCTGTGGGGAAGGGACAAGGAGGTTGGGCAAGTAACCCACTAAGAACCAACTGAGAATCACCCCAAGAAAATAACCTGAACTGCAGGCAGGGCTTTGGAGAAGCAAATTTACAGTAGTACAAGACTAAAAATGATGTCCAATGCTAGAGGAATGGTTAAGAAAATCAAGGGCTAGCATGCAAGGACTATTACACAGTCATTAAATATGATATTGCAGATATGTTGTGAGCAATTTTAACTTCTATTATTTTTGTTAGCACATATAATTCTTAATGATTATTTATTGTTTTTATTATTTCTAATAGAAACAGAAATAAATTAAATAATCATCATTAGAAAATCGGGTGAATAAATTATGATATTCCTATATAGACAATGGAGCTCTTCAGAAGGATAAATAGATTTATATGAACTGACTTGAAAAGCTATCCATGTTATATTAGGTAAAAACAATCAAGTTTTTAAAATGTGTTTATGATCTCAGTTTTGTAAATATTTATCTGTACTTATATGTAAACATATACACGTATATGCATAATGATGTTTCTGTGTGTAAATACATCAAAATATTAACAGTGGTTTTTCCTGAATGGTGAAAATGTGGAGAATCTTTGTGGTTTTTTTGCACATCTGTATTTTCTATATAATTTCTCTACTAAATATTAGTACATATACATTTTTACAGAAGTTATTTTCATTTGGAAATTATATTTCCAAAGAGAATTTTGAGTTATTTAAGGAAGTCTGTACAATTATATTTTACAAAAACAAAATACAATATCACAGAAAAAACTAGAAGGAAATACACCCAAATGTTAATGATTTTCTTTGAGCAACTGTTATTTCCTTTTTTACATTCTTTGATGTGTTTCCAATTTTATGCAAGGGGCAGAATTGCTTTTATAATAATTTTTAAATTATTTAGCTTTGTAAAAGTCATAAAGGCCTATTATTATTCTCTCATAATGTGGCTCCATGGGTCTTTTATTCCCCATCCATTGTATTCCTCTATTCTGCCCCCAAACCAGAAGCTGCAACATCTTTTTGTCATATTTCTCCAGGGCAGTGTGGTAGAGTGGACAAGCACTGGCTTTGGGCTCAGAAAGACACAGGTTCACAGCCCTTCCACACACTCATTTCCCTTTCTTAAATCCTCTGAGCCTTGCTTTCTTCATCTGTAAAATGGGGGTGTTTTCTAACTCATGGGAGAGTTGGGGATCAAATAAAATGATACATTGCAGGCCCTACAGCCTGGATAAAGTAGAGACTTGGGAAATGTCAGCCCCACTTGCTATTTAACAAGGAACCCTCTTCAGCTCCCATTTCCTCCTGGAGGGGCAGGAAGAATGGAGACGGAAGTCAGCAGCCACCTCCTTCAAACAGCGCCCAGCGACCTGATGTCTCCTTGTCACTACTTCTGACAGATCTCTTTACTTGGCTCCCTCGTAGCCTTCTTGCCTTTGGCAATCCACTAACCGTCAGCCATCTACAATGGACATTCACAGAGAACGTACATAGTCCCTGGCACACGGTCAGCAGCCACAAGATGGTTGCTATCATGTGACATGGCTATGATTAGTTCTGCCATGCTTTTACTCTCATCAACCCACCGCTGCCCCTTGGTAGCTGAGTGACCTTGAACAAGTCATTTCACCTCTCTGAGCTTCTCATTTGTAAAATGGGCATAATAATACTTAAACTTCATGAGGATTCAGGATAATGACTGTGAAGCACTTGGAACTCTGCTGAGAGCACAGTGGGTGCGTGATCAACGGCAGCTGTTCATGTTACATAATTATTGCATCTTGTCTCGCCAACTAGACTGTGAACTCTAAAGACAGAACCACGTCTGACTCCCCTTTGGCCTCGCTGACTGGCCTATAGGAGGTGTCCAGGGAGCACCGGTTAACTGACTGACAGCCTGGGGCCCCACACCTCCACCTCGGCCCCTCTCACCAGCAGGATTTCGATGGTGCCCAGGATGTACATGGCCCCAGCAAAGGTAGTGCCCAGGTAGAAGCAGAGGCCCACGGCACCCCCAAACTCTGGGCCCAGAGACCTGGAGATCATGTAGTAGGAGCCGCCAGCTGCAGAAAGAACCTAGTATCAGTGAGTGGTTCGAGGGGCACTGAGCTGCTGTTGGGGGTCAGAGGGGCTCAGGGATAGAGGCAAGAAGGGGATTGCTCAGGGCTTCATGCACCTCCCAGGCTGCAGCCTTTGTGCTGGTGGGAGGACCACCTAGCCACTCTGAGTGGATTTTGCAGCACTAATTACCATGTTTCTAATCACCCCTCTGAAGAGGTCATGGTTCAGAAAACGGGATGATGGGGAGAGCCTGCATTGCCCTGTCCAGCACCATCAGCTGCCTCCTTCATCTCCCCTTTAATATAACTGTCCCCACCTACCCCAGAAACATCATAGCCCAGTTTCCAGTTCTGCTATACAGCCTCTTGTGGGTCCTGTTGGCTCCCAAAGCCCAGGACACTATCCCTCCTTCCAATGACCCTCTCCCAACCATTCAGGCCCCTTCCCCTCCAAGAAGCCCCTGTCACATACCAGGTACAACACCGTTGGTTGCTATTGCACTCATGGAGATGGCCGTGAGCATCGTCTGTGAGGACAGAAGTCATCAGAGTGGTTGCTGGAGTGGGGGCCACAGTGGCCTGGGTGGGGGCCAAGCCTTATGGCCCATAAACACCCGCCAAACCCACAAGTCCTCTTCCACTGAGCTTCTCCCTGGTCCTGTTCCAACTTCTACTGCTGCCAAGTCCTTCTTGTCAAGAAAAGCTCTTATTCACCATTCAACGGACCTAGCACAAGCTACAGCATCAGAGAGCTCTGGAAATCCCAGCCTGGCCTCTGACCAGCTGTCTGACCTGAGACAAGTCACTTTGCTCTCTAAGCCTCAGTTTCTTCATCTGAAGAATAGGATAGCAGTTTCAGCACTGGCTACCTCACACGCAGAGGTGGCTCAGGGTCATGTGTCAAGAAACGGAATTGTGATGACAAGTAGGGGTCCAGTGAATTCTTGATGTTTTAGAGAGGAGAGGAAGAATTCTGTTGCAAAGCAGTTTGTGACACATAATCCCATTTTTTGTGAGTCTGGACCTACTAAAATGTTAACTGTTGTGGGATTATGGGTGAATTTTATTTCTTTCTGTACACCTATCTTTTTCATCAATGAATCTGCATTACTTGTGTAATTACACACACACACACACACACGTAGAACCTGGTTACTAGCCATCAGGGACCAGCCTGTGAGAGACCAGCCTGTGAGAGGCAGGAAGGACCAGTCAGACCTCATTTACTCTCAAAGATCATACGCAGTGGTTCCTATAAAAAGCTCAGGTCTCATTGCTTCCCCGCCCTCACCCACCCCCAGGTCTCTGCTCAGCCCAGCTGTCAGAGGGTGGGAGAGGGGAGGTTGTCACTCACACAGGAGCAGCAGATGAACACCATACAGAAGGACTCCATGATGCCTGCAATGCCCACTACCCAAGTGAGTCGCAGGAAGAGGATGACACCAAAGATGTTCTGCAGGCACGGTAGGTACACGCCCATGAAGGTGCCCATGCGTGGGGCCTGCTAGGGAGGCCAGTGTCAGTTTCTGCAGCCCCTGATCACTACCAAACCCCCAGGCCCACTCCTTCTCACCCATTCCTTCATCTCCCACTTTCTTATTCTCTGCATCCCCGTCCCTTCATCCCTCTTCCCTCTGATTCTTATCTCCTGCCCCTCCTCGCATCTTCCAGCCTTATACCTCCATCACCCTCCTTCACAGCAACCCCTCCCTCCCTCCCTTCCACCTCTATCCCTTATCTCCCATCCCTTCTGCTCCCTCTGCCCCCAGCTCCTATCCCTCTGCCTCCATCGCCCATCCCTTCATCTGAACCTACTTTCTCTCCCCAGTCCTTCCTCCCCTCCAACCAGCTTTCCTCCCTTACCCCTTCTTCCCCAAGGCCCTCACCTGCACCGGCTTCTTTCTTCCACCCTCATTGTTTTCTGCCTCCTCGTGCTCCCTACTTCCCTGGGGCAGGTTGGTGTAGTTGGCCAGGCCGCTGAGCAGGGAGGACACCATGGGGCTGGTGTCCATCTCCTCCTGTGGAGGGAGGGTGGCAGTGTTAGAATGCTGGGACCGAGGGGAAGGGGGGGGGGTGAGCTAGATGGTAGGAGGAAGACAGATGTGGGGACAAGGAAGGCAAACAATTGAGGTTGGGATGAGATGAGGAAGGAGGATGGATGGACAAGAGAGCAGGGAAAGAGAACGGTAGGATGGGAAGAGAGGGTGGCAGGGGTGAAGGGAAGGAGTGGGAATGGGGGAGGCTCAAGAAAGAGTGTGGACCTGACCAAGAGATGGGAGGAGGGAGCACACTGTTCCCTGGAGAGGCAGGGAGGGCCTGATGCTTGGGAAGGTGAACTGTGGACGGGGGCCAGAACCCCTGGCAACCCACCTCAAACAAGGCCATGTTCTTGCCATCATACTCCTTCCCCTTCTCTGTGTCAGTGCTATTGATGAAGGGACTGCTCTCCTTGGGGTTGCCGTCACCTGAAAAGGCAGAGGGGTCAGGGTCCTGGCACCAAGTGGTTGTCATCCATCTGCCCGGGCCAGGGCAGCTGGGTGGCCACTTAACTCTCTGACCCTCAGTCGGAACATCGAAAACATGGAGCTCATACTACGTCCCTTGCAGAGTTTTTGTTAACAGCATGGATATAGAGCCCAGTGCACTCCTTGGCATGTACCGGGTACTTAATAAACATGTGAGTGCTTCCTTATTCTTGGGGGGTCCTACCTCATTCATCAGGGAAGCCTAGGCGCTCCAGGATCCCCACTTTGACCATAATTGGGCCCATCCTGGTGTTTTGGAATGGAAGGATGCTCTTTCCTGGGGTGGAGGAGGGGGAGCAGAGAACACTACAGCCTGAGGTCTCAAGGGTACTCCACCTCTTAGAAATGTGACCCCCTTTGCCACCTCCTATGCCCCTCATTCGTCTTCAATCAACAGGTATTTGCTGGATGTCTGCCCTGTGCCAATGTGAGCCCAGGGATGGAGGGAGAGGGAACAGCAGAATGAGACACCATTCCTGCCCTCAGGGAACCCAAGGGCAAGGTAGATGAACCAGTAACCAGGAATTTCCAACCCAGAGTCGTAAGTTCTGTGATAGAAGATGAATAAGGGACCATAGGAACACAGGAGAGGCATTCATCCCAGCCCAGGAGGTCAGGGAAGGCTTCCCAGAGGAAGTGACGTGTCAGCTGAGAACTGAAGGATGAGTAAGAGCTAGACTGGGAGGGAGGCCGGAGGGTGTTCCAGGCAGAGAAGAGTAGAACAGTACGTTCGGTGGCCCAGAGGTGAGAATGAACAGAGTGGGCTAGAGGAGCTGAAAGAAGTTTGATCTGCCTGGAGTATGAGGAAGGAGCATAGGGGTGGGTGGACCTGAGGATGGGGAGTGGCATATGGAAAAATGAGCCTGGTACAGTGAATGTGGGCCGGGTCCTTACACAGTTAGGAGGCCATGTTAAAGATTTTGGACCTCATCCAGAGGACAATGGGAAGACATTGAAGAGTTTCAGGCAAAGAAGTGCCATGAACAGACTTGTGTTTCAGAATAATCACTCTGGCGTTTAGATAAAGAACACAGATGCTAGTTAGGGAGCTACAGTAATCCAGGCAAGAGCTCATGGCCCAGGCCTGAGCAATGCAGGACAATGGACGGACTCAAGAATTATTGGCACATATCTCTATGCCAGATGTTTGGGGATGGAGAGAAGAAGAATCTAGAATAATGCCTGGGATTTCTACATGGATAAGTGGGTGGGTCATGGTGCTATTTAATAAATGAAAAAGGGGGAGATTGGGGGTGGAGAAGATGCTGAATTTGATTGAGAATGAGACACTGTAGGACACTCAACTGGGTAAGTCTAGAAGCCACTTGGGTAGATGGATCAGTCTGAGACCCAGGAGAGAGGTGGACAGGAGACAGAGATGGGGGTAACCCTTTTTATAAACATGTGTAGGAAGGGTGTGAAACCGTGTGCCTGGATGAGGTCACCCCAGGAGACCTCAAGGAGAAAATGTTTTCAAGAGATTTAAGGAACCTCCAAAGACACATTCCCTTAGCTCCAGCCATCCCTCTTCCTCAGTGCCAGGGCTGAATCCCAGTAGTAGATATTTCTCTGGACGCTGCAGAAACTCCCCAGTGACCAAAGTCCAAGTGAAGCTGAGGTCCTCCATATTCTGAATTACCTGTCCCATCATCTCCTGAAATCTGTCTCCCTCTCTCTCTCTCTCTCTCTCTTTCCAAATCCCCTCCTACCTTCCCTACCTCCTGGAAACTTTCCTTAGTCTCCCAGCCACAGTCCATCTCCAGAGGATGACGTGTTATAAGGCCAATCTCATACTGACTCAAAATTGTAAAAGGGAGAGGACATGATGCCTTACCTGCTCAAAGGAAACCCACCACCCACTGTCTCCTGCCACCACCTCCACCTCATCCATCAAGCCAAGTACCCCTGGTCCCCAAAGAGGGGGCCACCACCTGCTCTTTCTTCTCTTGCATATTTGTGTTCCTGGGGATGGCAGACCCATCCTCCCAGTGGAAGCCTGATGCTCAGGGAAAAGGCTTTGGAAATAAATTTCCCCAGACTCCATTCCTGACCCCGGGATCTCAGAAGAGCTGTCTGGGGCCAGAGAACAGGAGAAATAAAAGTGAGATGGGTTTCTCCTCCTTTTAAAATGCTGACAAGATGCCTCATGTTCTCACCTCACTAAGATAAGAACTAGTGGGGCTGAGGAGGGATGAGATGCAAACAAACTTTTAGTGGTTAAAAAAAATAAAAATAAAACGCTGGAGTCAAATTTTAGGTTTCAGTCCTAGCTTCACTGGCTGTGTCGACCGATTGGCCAAGTCACTTAAACTCCAAACCTCAGTTTTCTCCTTTGCAAAAGGATAATAATCGTGCTTAACTGGGAGGACTGTTGGGAGGAAGTGAAATATTGCCTATGGTGCATTCCTGGCACATAGTGGAGGTATTGCTGCAGCAATTACAATCACGATTATCATTAGTATACGTGCTGCCCCACCCAGCCTGAGCTCCCCATTCCACACCTTCCGCAGCCGAAAGATTCAGGGGCCTTGTCTCCGGTGGGACTGGGTCCCTCTCCCCGCAGCGCCTCCTCCCTGGGCCAGGACAACCAGACATGAGAGCCCCTCCTCTCAACCCTTCACGCTCCCTCCCAAACCCCTCTTCCTTTGTGGGGTTCCGGGGCGCGTACAGGACAGAAAGGGGGACATCCTGGCTGGAGACTCCGCAACTAGGTAGCCTCGTACTGGTTTCCAAGGCGACCACGCGGGTCGAGAGCGCAGCGCAGGGCGGGCCACGCGCCCGCAACCGCTTATGTAACGCTTCGCGCAGCGCGGAGCTAGACTCCAGGCAGGGTCGTGGCCAGGAGCTGAGGACAGAGGAGGGGGCGGCTTGGTAGGCTAGTTCTGGGTCCTGCATTTCCACTAGCTGACTGGACGGGACTCCAGTCTACCGAGCTCCTCTGCCAAGGCTGATTTTGTCCTCTCTCTGGAACGCCCGGCGCACTGGTTGGGGGAGATAAGGGGGGGGGGGGGGGGAGCGAGCATCAGGAGTTCTCAAAAGGGCAGGACTGCGAAGGGGGAACTCGCCCTGATTCCCCAGAGCCAACAGTCAGGACAGTGGGGGAGCGCCGAGTGGCGCGCGCAAGAGAGGCAGGGCCAGACTGAGGCTGAGCCCTCTCCGCCCCCGCCCCCGCCCCCTGGGAGCTCTCAGCCCGAATCGGCTTTCAATTAAGCTGCCGCGGCCAGAGCTCCCAGGGAGGAAACAGGCGAGCGGCGCTGGCTAAAGAGCCTCCTCCCAGGGGACCTGGGCCCAGGCCTGGGGGAATCCCCAAGCCAGATTAGGGTAGTGGGGGAGGGCGTCAGACCCCAAAGAGAAAGGAGACCTGGAGGCCAGAGATAACATTCTTGGGTTCTTCTTTAGTTCAGAGAAGGGCCCCATTACTCTGGCCATGCCCATCTCCGAGGTCAACACTCAGGTTCCCCACACCCACAGCCCCAAGAACTTAGAATCAGAGATGAAAGAGGCTCTAGTCTGATCGTCCCTCTTCCCTCAAGCTCAGCAGGTCCTTAAAGCCCCCAACCACCATCTCCAGTTGCTGCAGGGAGGCCTTCTCTCTCTGGGACCCAAAACTCCTGGCCCAGGTTCGGACCACTCTCGTTCCAGGTCCTGGACACTATATATAGAGAGAAGGTCTCCAGATGGGCCCATGACATCCAGTCTAGAAACTGATGGGGAGGGTGTAGAACTGAAAGGACTTCCTAGTTCGACTTCTGCTCCGCACACATAGGCGCCTCTTTTCTAGGCCTCCTGAGACCCCATGGAAACCCCAAGGCCAAGTGAGGTATCAGCGCCTTATCAGGTTGAGCCCCAGTCCTCAAAGTAGAGACATCTGAAGGGGGCCTCAGATGGAAATGACACCCCCCCCCCTTCGTTCCCTGGGAACCGCGTTAGGATGCCTGGTATTGTCGCAGACTCCACTTAACCAAACCCCTCCCCCCACAGCCTAAGCCTGCTGGAGAGGGGGGCGGCTTCTGGACGAGGCAACCCCAGTGTCACTGGATAGGCTGATGAGCCGGCCAGTCAGCAGTGAAGACCTCTGTATACCACTCCGACCCAGGGAGGAAGAGTGGTTCTCAGACGAAGGACCCGGAACCCTAGTGTCCACAGCCTTCCCAAACGGCCACTGGGCTCCGACTGCGATTGAGGATACGGAGGACTTCAAGTCAAGACTGCCAGTCCCTGGAAGACCCGCTCTTTCGGCCCCTGGGCCCTTTCGGCTCTCCCCTGGAGAGGTCTGCAAGAGTCTCGGCCCAGAGGGTCAAGCAATGCCCAAGGGAGCGTTTGAAGGCGCTGAGCGCAGACAGCCGGAGCGGGAGGCGCGCTAGTGCGCTAGGGATGCAACGCCGGGGAGGGTGGGAGGGGGGTGGGGGCGGCTGGCAGCAGTGATGGATGGCTGAGACCACTTGGGGGCGGCGGGGGGCCTGGGAGCCCGAGCGGGTGGCTGGCCCCTAAGACCTCAGAGCAGGGAAACCGCGGAGGAAGGCGGGGGAGAGCCGGAGCAACGAAAGGACTTGCTCCAAGCCCATCGGCTCCTAGCGAGTCTCCGCACCCACCGCAGCGCGTCCGCAGTGCCCGCGCCGCGGCGCCGGGAATTCAGTAGCTGGAACCCCATTCCTGAGGCCTTACTGAGGAAGCCAGCAGAACTGACTAGAAAGACTCCCCCCCTGCCCCGCCCTGGAAATCTCACTGCCACCCCAGGGTACTGAGAGGAAGGGGAAAGAGGGAAGAAAGGAGGTTGATTTTGCTTCCCGTCCTGAATAGGAACCCACGGAGACGCGCGCGAGAGAGGCAGATTCCGCAAAGTAGAGCTGAAAATCTCCGGGGGAGGCATGCTTCATTCTGAGGTCGGACCTCAAGCAGCTTTGGGGGAGGGGGCCCGGATTGCACCAAGTGTCCTCTTACGGATATACCGCAGCCCGGACAGGGCCGTCCTATGGCTCCAAACCCCTCGTAGGTACCGTCCCCCCACCTTTCAGCTGGAAGTCTCAGAGCGAGGGACTGCAGCAGACTGCGCCCCCCACCCCCCAATCCACCAATCAACACTCTGCGCCAGGACACTGGGGTCCCTTATCGGGGAAAGGAGCCCTCCTTCCGCCCGTCGAGCTCCACGTCAGCCCATTCTAGCTCTTCCATACCCTTCCCACCTCCTCCCCCGCTCGGTTAACCCACTCTGCTCCCCGGGCAGTGGGCAATGGCAACCTCTCAGCCCCCAGCCCTGCCCCAGGCGCGGCGCATTCCAGAACCTCGGACAGCGCCTGGCGCATTCCAATGGAGCAAGGCTCCAGGCCGCCGCGGCGCCCACCGCCCCGGTCTTTCCCAGCCTCTTCTCTGAAGGAGGCGGCCCCTGCTCTGCCTCTAACCCCAGAGCTGCCTCCTCTCCCCGCCACCCCCTCCCTCACCGCCCCCGGACCTCTGCTTACCGGGGTTGGCTCCCCCATCGCCGTCCTCGCAGTCAGTCAGGTTGTTTAGCATGGTGGCAGCGCCGCGCCGGGCCGGGGATGGCCGCGCCGCCTCGCCCGCGCCCCTCTGCCCGCCTTCTCTCGCTCGCTGGCTCTCTCTCGCCCTCCGCTCCACAGAGGAAGAAGCTGCAGTGCCCGCCTGCCCGGCGCACACACACTCGCACACGGACACACGCTCACACCCGCGCGCGCCCCCTCTCAGCGGCGGCGCTGCTCACCTCATCCCGTATGCAGGAGGCGTGAGCCACTGGCGGGGTTTGGGAGGGGGGAGCGCGGAGGGAGGAAGCAGAGAGGACGAGGGGCGGGCAGAGCTCGCCTGGCGGCCCCCTCGCACTAAAACTGAGGGCTTGCACGAGTGGGATAGAGAGGGTGCTGTAGAAGACAGGGGCCTTGCCTCCTTTGAGCAGACAGAGCTCCGCCCGCCCCCCACTCTCTGGGGCAGGCGGGGCCGGCACGTGGGCAGGTGCCATCCCGCGCCCTAAAAATAACGGCAGGGAACTAGGTCGCGGCCGCGGGGAGTCAGCCCCGCAGCGGCTGCATGGCTGGGGGGTCTGGGTGACCCCCTAGGGGGAAGAGGAGAGGGCGAGGGTGGGGCACCATGGAATATGGGTCCCTAGAGAGCCTGTCTGCAAAGCAGGGGAGGCCAGCTCTGAAGAGGGAAGGAGAACCAGACCCTCTCCCATATCGCTGTTCAAGAGGTTGGAGCTGGGAGTATGGAGAGGCCAGAGCCCTTAACTGAAGCACTGTGCTGCCCCCACGGCGGGAGCGGGTGGGGGGGATGTGGGGGGGGGGGCGCTTTAGCGTCACTGGGCCGAACTGTCTGGCTCATCCAGTCTTAAAACTAGAGGAGTGGAGCCTGAGGAGTTGCAATAAACCCTCTTGTTGTGCTTATATTGACAAGAATCCTAGCATCTCACTCCGAGGACAGGTCCTTGAAGTCCATAGACAGGGACCCTCTGTCTGTGGAATGAGCCTGGGAAGGAGACATGAAGAGGAGAGAAAGCAGCAATGAGGTTCCAGGGAGTGCTGACTCCCTACCAGAGACAGTGAAGGCTCTAGAGAAGATAGACCAGTTAGAGGCAAGCCAGGGACAGAGTGGGGGAGGGGGCAATGAGGCCGCCTGTCAGTTTGGGACCAGATTTTCTCCTGGGGCAGGAGTGTCTAATCTCCTAATCCAGGATTGCTTTCTGAGGATTCCAGAGCTGACATGCTGTCTGTGTTCTTCTCCCTCCCCTGACACATGCCCTCCAGAAGTCTGACTGCTCTGTACCCCTAGATCTAGGCTGGAGCCCATGGTGAAGACATCTCAGAAAGGAGCATCACAGGTTTGGACCCTCTGAGTCTCTGGAAGATCAGAACATCAAAGGGTGAGAACAGATTAAGGGGGAATGATTTTCCGACTCACCCTAGCTAGCCACCAACACTAGCCCTCTAAGCTCCAGAAGAGCTCCAGGGCTGGAAGGGGAGGGACGGCATCAAGCATCTTATCTCATGCACAGCTTTCGTTTTACAGATGAGGAAGTTAAGGCCTGAGAGGAGAAATAAATGACCTCGTGTGGACACAATGCCAGTGAATGGCAGGACTTGGTCTAGGATCCCGGTCGCTTTATTCCAGTTTAGGGCTGTGCTCCTCAACAAAACCTCTTTTTAAAGTGGTCCTGCCTCCAATAGAAAGGACTGCTGATCCTTGACTACTAAAAAAGGAACAGGGACTGGGTCTAAAATGAGCTTTCTCCCTTTTCTCGCGCGTAGGTTTCAGAGTTACCAGAATGGAGGGGCCTCTTCGCTTGCAAGTAAATGTGGGCCCAGAAAACCTTCAGGAGTCCTAAGAAGTCATCCATCTGACTAGAGACCCTGTTCTAAAAATGTGAGTTTTCAGTACCATGGAAAGGGCCCGCTGCTCAGATTCCTCTGTACACATTTGTCAGTCAGTGGCTTCAGACTGAGTCAACCACAGTCTTTGGCAACTGACTGAAAGGAGCCTCTGAGAAATCCACAAACAACGTATCATTGCCAGTGGGTTCTGTGAATGCTGAACAGACTAGAGAACAAAGAGCTAGCTATTCAGACAGGTGTGAAAATTGGTCTTGGTTTTCCCAGAGGGGAATTTTTTTTTTTTTTTAATGAAATAAGTTTGGACTGGTGACAGGGGTTAACAGGGGAGAAGGTGGGTAGACCAGTGTCCAAGAACTTCTAAGCACTTTGTTACCCACACCACCCCCAGCAGCTGCATGTGGTTTTTCACTGTTCTGTAGAGATAGGTAACATAGTAAGGCAGGTGACATCGTAAAACAGGTAGTATGCTTGCCCAGGATATGTTGGGAAATAAATGCTGAGTCTTGTTTTTCAGCAATTCCAAGTCTAGGGTGCTCTCCTTGGGGTATTCCCCTTCATGGCCCAGAGTCTTGGCCACACAAGGACTGAGCCCGTCCATGGGGGAAACGCAGATTCCACAGGAGTGAAGGTAGGAGGGACTCCTCTTCCCCTGGCTGTCCCATCAGTCCACCTGCACCAGAGCTCCTAACTCTTGAGGCAGCTGGCATTCAGGAAACAATGCTGCCATCCTGTCCTCTGCCCCCAAAACTCTGCAGATCCCCAGGCAGGACTGAGGTCCTCTATCAGGAATTCAGTATCTCTATCTTTAAAATGAAAGGGTGAAATTGCATAATCTATGGGACTTCTTCCTCTTAGTGCTCTCTCTATTTACTTCAGACTAATGCCATGGAGCCCATCTTAAGGAGCCCAGGCGAAGTCAGGTCACAGTACCAAGGCCAGACCCCAGCCCTGCGACTCACACTACCCACCTTTCAAAGAGACTAGTCCCTATTCAGGCCTCAGGCCAATGCTCTGCAGTGAGGCTTTGAGAAAACACACTGCAGGAGTCTCGGACACTGCCAGCTTGGCCTTGGTCAGTAAAGTCATCAGCAAGGTGTCCCTCATCTCTGAGCGCCAGAAGCATGGCTGCCAGCTTAGCACCCCATCCCCACCCAAAGCCCTGGGAAGATCTAGGGAGAGGGGAGCCCTCTCATGAAAGCAACACAGGAGGCAGGGTTGAGCAGGGTCCTATTTCTGAACTCTACCGAGTCTCTAAAATTGATCCCCCTCTCCCCCATTATGCTTCTCAAAGAGAAAAAATAGTTCAGAGAAGCTGCCTCCTAAGTACCAGGATTTGGGAACTGGAAGAGATTTTTATAAATTATTTTTATCACTCCCCATTTGTGGAAAAGTTGGTCTAGAAATGGAAAGGCGCAACTTTCCTTCATGGGGTGAACTTGTGGCAGACTGGCAACTAGAGTCCAGCTCCCTGACCCCTAGCCCGGGGCTCCATTCACTGAACCAGAATGAGGAGCTGTTTGGAAGAAGCAAGAGCCACCTGACTGGGTCCTCCTTCCATAGGAGGCAGGCAATGTTCTCCTAGTGACTCAGTCCCTATCCATCCTTATCTCCATATCATTACCCCACCACTTCACCCACCCACCCCCAGCTCTGACCTCATGGAGCCAAGTCCTTGAACACCTTCCTTCACTCTTCTCTCCCCCCCTCCACCGCATGCCCCGTCCTCCAGACCCAAAATCCTCACAGTGAATTGATGAGCGAGTCCAGCACACAGCACACCCCACACACAGGGCTCACGTAAGAGCACGTCAACCACCATCGTCTCCGTGGCAACCAGCGGCTTAATTAACAGGCTGCAGCCCTGTCACCATGACAATGGCACCCCAACAGCCCCCTATTCCCCTACAGATTCAGCCCAACTTCCTTCTTTCTCAATCTGGACCCCCTTCTCACGGCACCCACCCCTCACCCTCACCCCACCTGGAGAGCTGAGGCCCGCAGATTGCTCTGGTTCATTGAGAAGAGGGGAGGGGAGTTAAGGATGATAGAGAGAGAGAGAGAGAGAGAGAGAGAGAGAGAGAGACCTGTCACCATGGCAACTGCAGCCCCGTTCATAACCAGTTTGTTGCCATGGAGATTCCCAGGGCTCACCTTGGACTGAGGTACTGGGCAGCGAAGTTCTGAGCCCCAGCTTGAGGAGGGGATGACTGGAAAACTCCTTGGAGGGGTTGGAGATCTCTAGATCAGATATTTACACCAATAACCCAGTGTCATTCTTCCCAATTTACAGACAGACAGACTTAAACTTGAGGTTTGGGTACGGGGTGGCAGAGAACTTCACTCTTCTAGGTCATCAGAGAATCTTAGCCTGTTTATAGCTAGGAAGACCCTCATGTAGTTTCTTAGTCAACTCCTTTATACTATAGATGAGGCAATTGAGGCCTAGAGAGGGGAAGCCATGTGCCCAAGGCCACACACAGAGCCTGAGCCAGAGCACAGGTGGGCTGTATTGTGATCTTGCTCCATTCCCTCCAGCATAAGTTGGCTCCCTCTCACTCCATGAGGACACATCCCAACTCCTGTTAGTCTTAACCTAGGCCTAGGGCTCTTTCTAGTACCCAGCCTCCCTCCATGAGAAGCTAAGGCACAGCAGAGGGTGGTTTAAAGGAACAGGGGAGCAGCTCAGAGTTGTAACAACCAGTCAGGTCTACTCCTATCCAACCAAGTTACCATCAGTCTCCCCATGGTACAGATGAGGCAACTGAGGCATGGGGGCTGCAGTGCAGGCTTAGTGGTAGTTTCAAGGCTCAGCCTCTGACTTGCCTCTTTCACCCCTGTAAGTTGTGTTCCCACCTATAGCTGATCCCTTGGTAACAGGAAGCACCCCCAGGGACAAACTCCACTCCCTTGGTCCAGAATGAAAGGCAATGCTCATTTACAAGTGACTTGCAAAACCTCTCCGAAGCCTTCCCTCACCTTCCACATGCTGCCACCTCTCCCTGTGGGCCAGAGGGCTGATACAAGAACAGGTGTGGGAAAGATACATCAGGTGTTTGGTTCCCCGGGGAGCCCTTGTCCATTTTCCCATGCGGTAACCTCTCTAGGTGGAGGTACCAGAGGCTGTTTCAGGGCTATAAGAGGTTGAAAGTCACCCAAATGATTCTCCAGATAGAACTTCCAATAAACTCAGCACAAAGGTACCCACCCCACAGATAGACACAGAAATACACACATCAACATGCCCATCAACACACTGGCATACAGTGACACACATAAGCACTGACTCATTGACCACCCCAGAGGTCACCAGAGCTATCATGGGATGCCCCTCCCTCAAGAAACACAAAGACATACACACACTGCCTCTGCCACAGACATGCAGCTTTCCAAATGCATATACAGTTTGCCCTGACACCTGCACACCCAGAACTGAAAGCTGAGATGAGAGGGATGAGCGTCTTATTCTCAGACTACAGGGTGAGGAATGGGAGCAGAGAAGGCGGGGTAGGAGAAGCAGGAGCCTACACCCACTCCCCTCTAGTCTGATGAGCATTGAGACCCTGCTAAGTGCCAGGATGTAGGCTTGGAACTTGGAACACAGAGATAAAAGAATATGATCCCTGCTCAACCATTAAAAAGAATGAAATCTTGCCACTTGCGACAACATGGATGGACCTAGTGAAATAAGTCAGAGAAAGATAAATACCGTATGATTTCACTTATATGTAAAATCTAAAGAAATAAAACAAGCAAAGTAAGACAGAAGCAGACTCATAAATACAGAGAACAAACTAATGGTTACCAGAGGAGAAGAGGGTGGGAGATTGCTGAACAAAGTGAATAAGATTAAGAGGTTCAAACTTCCAGTTACAAAATAAATAAGTAGCAGGGATACATTGCACAGCAAAGGGAATATAGTCAATAATATTATCATAACTTTGGATGGTGACAGGTGGTTACTAGATTTATCATGGAGATCACTTTGTAAGGTACATTATGTTGTACACCTGAAATTAACATAATATTGTATGTCAAGTATAAATAAAAGTAAATAAGTAAATACATTTTTAGAAAAGGGCATGGTCCCTGCTCTTGAGACGCAGGAAACACACAAGTAAGTAACTTTCATCCACTGCACATGGTGCAGTGGGTGGGCAGAAGAGGAATGACTGCCCCTGTGTGGGAGCAAGGGAAAGTAAAAAAGTTTTCCAGAAGAGGTTAAATGAGCTGTAACTTACAGAGTGAATAGGAGCTCCCCTGGCTATGTCATGTATACCAGGAGACCAGGAGGAAAATGTTTGAATGACAGTTTGGCCTTTATCCAAAGCAATGGAGAGTTTGTATGAAGTGCAGTTAGGATAGGATTGGAGTCAGGCAGACCAGTGAGGAGGCTGCGGTGGTGGCCGTGTGATAGTTGATGGAGTCTGGACCAGAGTAATGTTGACAGGAAGAGAGATGTGGCCAGATTCAGGAGTTTTAGAGGTGGAGTGGTCAAGACATGAGCACCCCCTCACTAGAGAGAAAAAGCTCCTGAAGTCCTGACTTTTAAATCAGGAGGGTTAAGGACATTTATGAAAACGAGAAAGAGGGCAGACAGAATATGGAAAAATGAAGAGTGGAAGGAGCCCAGGAAATTCCAATTGCCACATCAGGAAGCAGTTGGTTCACGGGCTGGAGCCCTGTGAAAATCTAGGTTTCAGTTTGGTCATCTGTGCAATGAGAGAATTCATCCAAGAAACCCCTGAAGGGCTCCTCTAGGGTTTGGGGTGCTCAGTTTTGCTGGTCAGGGTGAGCTCACCTGCAGCTCAGCAGCGACCCCTGGCGGCCCGAGGAGGCTCTTCTTCCTCCCGGAGCTTCGCCAAGTTCCTTCCAGACCTGATGAGCCCAGAGCCAGGGAGAGGACCCCTCCCTGACAAGGGAGATCTATATATCTAGGATGTGTTCGGGATGTGTGTGTGTATCCAGAATGTATATTCTTCACCGAAGGCTAGAAGGATCCTGCTCTTCCTCTCTCTTCTGTACTCTACCTGTAACTTCCATTACAAGACCACTGCACTGGGCCCTCGAAGAATCCCCCAATCCCTCCTTGAACTGGCTCCACCCAACCCTTCTGGCAGTGGAGCAGAGGGAGCTAAGTGGGTCCCTGAGGGTCGAGACTGCAGTCCCCACGGATCCTCTCTGGATCTAGATTCCTGGGGTCTAAACCAACTTCTCTTTCTTCTGTCTCCTTTCTATCCGGCGCTGCCCACGATGCCTCCAGGGAGGCCTAAGATTGGAGATCAGCCAGGCATCAACAACCGATGGACCCAGCACCTGCCTCAAAGACCCGGACTCATTTTTTTCTCCCGCCCCCAACCTCACACCCACCCTGACCCTACCCTTACCTTCTTGGCCCAACCCCTTTCTCTCTAGTCCGGCCCTTGTGGGCCCCCAAACCTAGCTAGTCCTACTTTCTCCCATTGGCTCCTGTACACAACGCCCTCCGTGTTCCCTGGTCCCACCTTATCCTCTCTGGTCCCACCTCCTACCCGAAATGACCCTGCCCCTTGAGTGCCCTGCCGCCCGCCCATACCCACCCCAACCTTGACACTATCCTCTCCATCACAAGGTCCTCTGCTTTGCCTCTGGCCCCAATCTCTTCCTGTGGCCCCGCCCACCTCGACTCTAGCCCTGCTGTTCACAATTTCGCATCCCTCTTCTCTCCTGCCTCCCCTCTCTGGCCTACAACTGGAACCCCAGCCCCTTCCAACAGAAGACCCGCCCACTGTGGCCCCTCCCCTCCTCTTGCTCCGCCCCACTCCTGCAGGCCCCGCCCCCTGCGGCCTCTACCTTTGGCGTCTTCAGCTGAGAGGTGACGGATATCAGCGGCAGAATGTCTGTGGGACTGTCGGTCAGGGGTCCCGGCGGGTCTCGAGGCGGGCAGCGAGGTGACCGTGAACCTGCGGCTCATGGTGCGGAAAGGAGCCGGGCGGCCGAGATGAGGCCGGGATCGCACAAGTGGCCGCAGCCTGGCTCTAGGAGACAGAAAGAGTAGATTCCCCCCCACCCCCCTCTCGCCGCCCCCCGCCGGACGCAGCGCCGCACAGGGTCCTAGTGCCCGCTTACTGACAATGTTCGGACATTTTTGGTTGTCACAACGGGAGAGTGAGTGGTACTGGCATCTAGTGGTACAGGCAACTTGCATCATCTAGGCTTGTACCACGGCTGCCTGACCATGAGCCACAGGTTTACCCTCAGCTCCCTGCACTCCCCCACCCCCACCCCTCGGCCCATTGAGGCCTGTGGTACCAAGAGGAAGACTGACCCTGAAAGGGTCTGACATCTCTCCGTAGATCCTGCTACCTCCTAGGCGTGGACACCAACGTTTTACAGTCCCCCCTCAAAGAACCAACTGGCCTGAAAAAGTGTGGACGTTGAGAAACTCTGTTCCTACAGTGGTGATAACTAATGGAGAAGTATATTTGGAAGGTGGAGCCCAAGAGTTCAGGTGGACCTGCTAGGTTGAGATGCCTACTAGTCACGTAAGGATCATGCACAGTCAGCTGTTGAACATAAGAGTCTGGAGTTTGGAGGAGAGGCTAAGCCTGGAGATAAAACCTTGGGGATTCTACTTAAAGCTTGTGCGGCTAGACAAGATCACAGGCAATGACTGTACACAGAGGAAAAGTCAAGGATTGCGTGCAAGGGCACACTATCACTTAGAGGGTGGAAAGAGGAAGAGCCAGTCATGAGGCAAGTAGAGAAACGGGAATAAGAGGTGTCCCAGAGACGAAGTGAAGAAAAATTTCAGGAAGAAGGGCATGATGAACTGTGTCACAGGACCTGAGAGATGGTCTAAGGTGAGCACAGAGGAGTACCCACTGTGCTTCTTGTAGCATCTGACCACAGGAAGACCATAGGTGACTTTGAAGAGAGTGATTTCAGTGGTGTCATGGGGTGGGAGCCAGGCTGGAAGTGGTTGACAGAATTGGGAATTAAGGACTTGGAGACAGTGAGGAGAAACCCATACATTAAGGAAATTCTGCTATGGATGTGGATGGAGAATTGAGAAATGGAACAGTATCTAGAGAGTCAGGGATCCAGAGGAATTTTAAACAAGGCATAATAAGGAATATTTGTATGCGAATGCAAGTGGGTCATTCCTGAGCAAGAAATGGATGAATTAGGAGAGAGGAGATCCGCCCAGAGGATGCTTGGGAGGAAGCTCTCTGAAGCCCTCCGTAAACTCCCCCTTTCTCAAGCTCATTACCTCCACTCACCTGCCCCACCCTTCATTCAAGTCCCTCTGTCATCCTTTGAGGTCAAGTGCATACTCCTCAGCCTAGCATTCAGACCTTCTCTCATCTGGTTCAGACCACCATCCCTAACACAATCATTCCAGAATCTTCTCTGCTCCCTTCCCATCCACCTAAAACCACACACTAGAGTTCTGAGTCATCTGACTGCTTTTTCTCTTCTCCCAGCATTTTCACGAAGAGCACACATTCAAATCCCACTGCCACCATTCACCGGCTGAGACTTCAGGTGCACTGTGCCTACGTTTCCTCGTTTGTAAAACAGCGGGGGAGTGGTGACAATATTAACAGTACCTATAAGGTAAGGGTAGTGCCTGTCCCATAGGGTTGACTTAAGGATTTGCTGTGTTAACACACAGAAAGCATATGGAACAGTGCCTGGCATATAGTCAGTGCTATAATAGGGGTAGCTACTATTGTTATCAAAAGGAAGAGGATCCACCCACCTAACATGCAGCAGAGCCAAATACTGAGTGCCCAGTTTTGCAGTGAAAAAATTAAAGCTATTCATTGGCTGGGTGCCAAGCCAGGAGAACAGCAAGCTAGCGCTCAGAATCCAGACTCTTTAATGGCTTTAGATCAAAGGTTTTTAAAGGCAAAGATTGAGGGTTAGGGGTTATGAGTCGAGGAGGAAGCTGATTGGCTAGTTCTCATGCAAGCCTCAGCAGTTTTTCTTATTCTAATTAATTTAGTTTTGGACGTCATCTTTTCTGGTGTCTTCGTCACTGTGGTCAGGTGATATAACCAGGTTGTAGAACCAAGATTCTGCAAAACATCTCCTAACGGTGCATCAGTGGTGTTATCTTTAAAGCAAAAGGCAGAAACTAAGTGTCTTGTGACCTCTGTTATTGTTTAAGCTGCCAGTGTTTGTTTTGTGCTTGACTAGCTACATTCATCTGTTATCTCAAGCAAAGTGTCCTTTTAAACATTTTTCCTGGAACATGCTTTCCAGTCAGGCCCCTAGGACATAATTAACATATTTTCCATGTCTTTGACTATAAGCTACATGACAACAAAAGCGATGGAAACATTTAGTTAAAGCCTGTGCCTGTATCTCTAGACCCTACGACCTAATACCTAAACATGTTTGCTGTTAACTATCAGGTGCACTATCATCGTGCACATAGTCCATATTTTATTTTCCCACTGTCTTACCCCTGAGCACTTAGGTTGTTTCCAGTTTCTCACTGTACAAACAATGGCACAGTCAACATCCTTCTATGTGTTGTTCTGTACACGTGTGTGAGGGTTAGAGAGTAAGCACCTTTAGGTTCTTGGTACATAACTCTCCTAGAAGACAGTCCTACTTCTGCAAGAAGAAACCCTTGCTCATGCTCCCAAATTCAGCACAAGTTCAGCTGTCATCCTGACTGGAAAATCTTCCCTGACTGCAAGCACAACACACAGAATCACACACACACACACACACACACACACATCTTTAGGATAAAGGGTCACATACTGAATACTCTCCAACTGTGATCCCATCCCCACCAGTCACAGAATCAGTCTTGTAACTGAGTTAGACTCTCTGGGGGCACAGCCTGGAGTCTGCATCTTAAGCAAGTTCTAAGGGTACTTCTGTGCACCCTAAAGTCTGAGGACCACTGACAGAGGTCCTTGAGGACAGAAATATAGTTCAATTCATCCCTCTCTATCCCCAGTGCCCAGCACAGCGCCTGGCTCCATGTAGGTGCTCAATAAATGTTTGATGAATAACTGGCCACTGCCTCATCTATGAAACAGGAATAATCACATTATACTTTCCCAATAGGAAGAATCGCATATGTTAATATTTATGAAGTACCTAGAAACTGCCCGGCACATAGTAAGCACTCTATTTGTTAAATACATACATACATACATATGTGCATACAAATATAAATAAATCTCAAGGTTAGAGAATCCAAGTTTATTGAACACATTCCAACAAAAAAGGAAGGTGGGATGAGAGGGCCCAGCCCACCCCCACTCATCCTTTGTCCTTCAGAACAGACCCACCAGTTTGTATCCGGCAAACTGGCCCCTTCTCCATCAGCATAGTCCCCATGGGGACCCACACTGTACTGCTGAAGCAGGATGGGGAGCTTAGGTCTCAGGGCACTGCAGGATATCGAAGGTCACATAGCCCACTTCGTCCACCTGGTTCACCTCACTCTGGGAACTCACACGCCAATAGAAGCGGTCCTGGCAGAAGTAAGCTTTCTCTGCAGGGGAGAGGCAGGTATAAGTGGGGTGATTCCAAACCTCCCACATATACATACAGAACACAGGAGCCCTTTCTAGATCTTTCCAAGGTTTTTATATGACACTTTCATTTCCCCCAGAGATGCTAGAGGGCACAGACACCAATGCGCAAAGTGTGGCACAGAGCCTGGCACACAGTAGGTGCTCTTGACAATTCATTCAACATTTATTCATTCAACAAACCCATTCATTCATGTATTCATTCAACAAATCTTTATCATGCCAAGCACTGTTAGAAACCCTGGGGATACAGGGGGAAAAAATTGCAGGCATGATCTCAGTTCTTTTGGTGCTTTCACTCTAGTGGGGTCAGACAGATGATTAACAAGCAAACATGTAAATAAATGAATGAGATTGGTTTTGACAGTGAAGAGGAAACAAAAGCAAGGGAATAGATAATGAGGGTCAGAGAAGGCCTCTTTGAAAAGGTGACTTTAGTACTGAGACCTGAAGGATGAGAGGGAGGCAGCCAGGCAACAATCTGGGGGGGAAAAGCCTTCCAGGCAGAGAGAACAACTGGCACACAAGCCCCAAGCGAGGACCGACCTTGATGTGTTGAAAGAGCAGCCAGAAGGCCAGTGTGGGTGGAGCAAGCAGAGGGAGTAATGGGGGCAGGAGGAAGGGTCAGCTCCTGGGAGTTTCTTTGACCTTGGAATATGTCTGGAGTCACCCCCAAGACTATTGCCTTCCACTCCTAACCCCTCCCTACTCCCAGAGAATACATTAACAATATGGGACGACCAGGATGGCCTGGACTAGGGTGTTTGCAAAGGAGATAGTGAAAGTAAATATCTCGGCAGTAGAATCAACAGAACTTGTCAACTGATTGGATGTGAGCAGTGAAAAAGAGAAAGTAAGTATGACTCCAGCTATCTCGATTTTCCAGGTGAGGGAGCAGGCTCCGTGAGTAGCAGTGACTTGCCCAAAGACACACAGCGACGAATCGCCTTATTTATCACTATATCCCCAGTGGCAGCACAGTGCCTGGCAAATATTGTGTAATAAAGCAATGAGCCTTCCTGCAAACTATGTGTCCTGTATTGTAAGGGGAAAGAGCTTTCAGCTGGGAAGGCAGAGTATCTGGATCCTAATTCTGGTTGTTCCCCTGTGTCCCCTGGGTGATCTGGGAAAGGTCCCTGCCTCTGTAACTGTGCTGCGATATTGGCCTCAATCACCGGGGGCTTTTTCTTTCTCGCTCGGAATTTGACCAATCTCTAAGGCAGGGGAGCCTAGCATGGGAAGAGGCGTCTCGGAGAAAAACCCTGCCGTAAGCCCCGTCTGCGGCCATCACCTTGGAACTGGAAGATGTCGTGCGTGTTTAAGGGCACCCCGGGGAACATCTGGTCCACAGGGGTGGCGCTCTTGGGATCCACGGTCTGCGTCTTCACGTCGAACCTGCAGGAAGGCGGCGAGGAGACAGGTGCTGAGCCGGCGGGCAGGAGCATGGCGCTGGGGCTCCCCCTGCCGACGGTCCCCGTGGCTCTCACCTCCAGAACGTCTCTCTGCTGAACAGCAGCACCTTACCCGCGCCGTGCGGGAGAGCCCCAGTGACTTGGGTCACCTCTCGGCCCAAGCCCAGCTTGTCCAGGCGCCTCGGGCCTAGCACCGACGCGCCTGTGTAGACCCACACTTGGCGCCCTGCAGGGGAGAAGGTTCACATCGGCCTGGGGGCAGGGAGAAGGTACACATTCTCCAGGGCTGTCAAAAGGGAAAATCCAGCAAGCTCTTTCGGAACCTGGTGTGCCCGCAGCCTCTGTTCGCGGGAACAGAGACGCTCGGTACGATTGTGCAAGGGTTGGATGACTAAGGGAGCTGAAATTCAGCCCCCGCTAAACTTGCTGAACTCGCTAAATTGCACCGGCCAGGAGGGGGCGCATTTTTTAAAATCCGCACCTTAAAGTTTTCTGGACTATCCTCGGTCTCTCGGTCCTCCTGGATTGATGTGGTGAGGAGGGGAAGGGGAAAAGGAGGGAACTAACCAGAGAAAAAGAAAATCTTCTTGGTGAGCGGCTCCTCAAAGGCAGAATCCAGCTTGGAGGGTAGCGCAGGCCACGTGTTCCTGATAAGGAAGGGGCCCTGCACCTGGCGTCGCTGAGCCTTAGGGAATCGCCAGTACTTCCTGGGAATGTGAAAAGGAACAGCAGCGCACTGAACCCTGAACCAAAGGCCAGTGGGGGGGGGGGGGACAGGGTGGTCCTCCCTCCAAACCCCCTCCTCGCCACACACCCCTGCCCCTCACCCATCCTTGAATAAATGCAGATAATTCCCGATCTCTGCAATGGCATCGAAGATGTTCACATTGCAGACATTATCTGCTGGATCCAAAGATGCTGTAGGGGCTGCAGAAGGGCCAGCAGTGGGGGGACCCGTGGGGACCGCAGTGGGGGCATCTGTGGGGCCAGCTGAAGGGGGGCCAGTGGGGCCAGCGGTGGGGGTCTCTGAGGGGCGGGCAGTGGGAGGACCAGTGGTGCAGACCGTAGGGGGAGCGGTGGGCTGGGTTTCAGGCGTAGTGGTTGGAGGCTGTGGTTCAGGTTTAGGGCCAGAACCTAAAAAGAAACACTGGATGAGACACCCCTATTCCTGCATACCTCTGTGCCTGTGGACTATCTACTCCCCAAAGCCTATCAGATGTCCCCCCTGGCACTCACTGTCCTCACTTTAGGTGCTGGAGCTTGCTTTTCCCTGCCCCCAACCCAAAGCACAGGGCGGCCTCATCATTTCCTACACTCACCTTTCATTCACACCATAGTTATCTGATCCCTGGGTCAGGCCCCAGCCCTATAAACATAAGACAGGCAGGGACACCCCCACCCACCCCCCATCCTGCAGATGGGAGAGAAGTAGTTTTTGAACATTCAAACTGAGTGCCAAACATAGTGCTAAAAGCTTTATGAACTCACATTTAGCTTGTGTTATCGTCAAAAAAAAAAAAAAACCTGTGAAGTAGATTTCTTAAAATCCCCGTTTTTTAAAATGAAGAAATAATACTAACGATGAGTGATAGTAACAGTAAAAATATCAAACACTTGTATGGTGCTTACTATATGCCAGGCATTATTCTAACTCATTTAAACCTCTTAATAACCCTGTGAAGCAGGTGCTATTATTAGCCCCACTTTACAGATGAGGAAATTGCCAGCAAACTAATGTATCCCAGGCCACCTGGCCAGGAAGTGGCTGAACTGGCTTTTGAACCCACATCTGTCTCATTCGGAGTCTGGGCTATTGACCACCATCTCTGAGCACTGACCCTGCAGCAGTTACACCCACTAGACCCAGGCTCCTTCACAGGGAGATGCTGAGGTCCCAATGCCTCCCACCCCATTCTACACCCTTCCTTCTCCTCCTTCTGTCCATGCCATGAAACCTTACCATACAGACTCTGGATGCCCTTCACGTCGTCCTCATGCAGCGGGGGCTTCTCAGTGTAGCTGTACATGGGGTACATGAGCGCCTCTGGCACAGTTGAGTGATCTAAGCCCAGGGCGTGGCCAAACTCATGAGCAGCCACAAGGAACAGGCTGTATCCTGGAGGAAGGACAGAGCTGGAGACTGAGCCCTGGATCGTGCTCCCATCCCTGGCTGTCCACAAGCCACCAGCACCACCACCCACCCACTGCCCACAGCCCCAGAGCCTTGGAAGCCTGCCCACCTTGGTCTGGGCAGAAACCCCACTTCTTGTCTCTGTCGAAGTTCGAGGTGGTGGCGCACCAGAGGCGCCCATCCCTGCGGCCCTCCCTGGTACAGGTCGAGTACTCCTTGTCCAGGAAGGTGAAGGGGAACACGCACAGCTCCCCCGCCGAGTTGCCGCCGGTCACTGTGGAGTCGACTGAAGAGACCAAGGGCCTCCAGTGAGCCAAGTGGGAGGGTCCCATTAGGAGCCAGGGGTGGGCCAAAGGAGGAGCTAGAACATCTGGGTACCACTTTTAAAGCCTAGGGGGCGATGCAGGGTATGGCTGAGCCCAGGTTAGGCCGGGGGACTGGGAGAGGCAGCAGGCTAGGCTAAAAGGCTGAGTCCTGTGAATGAGGCAGCGGCTGTTGGAAGTCAGAGGGAGGGGCTGCGGTGAGAGTGGGCAGAGTCTGGTGGGCCCTGAGGACCAACAACAAGTGAAGAGACAAACTGATGGGTGGAGGAGAAACGTTTTAAAGATCAATGCTGAATGCGGCAGGTGGGGCAGAGGTACCTCGGGTTGGGCAGAAGCCATAAAGCTTGTCCTGGTCGTAGTTGGCTGTGGTGGCGCACCAGCGGTAGCCGTCGGAGCGGCCGTCGGTGGTGCAGGCGGAGTAGGAGTGGCCGTCGAAGGTGAACGGAAACACGCAGGGCTTGCCGTCCGAATTGCCGTGCTCCGTATAGAGTCCTGGGGAGGCCCACGCATTAGCCCAAGTTTATTGACCCACAGGTCACCCCTGTACTGCACCCCTCCCCTCATTTCACAGGTGGGGAAACTGGGCCCAGAGAACAAGAGAGTGACTTGTAGCTCGCACAGCACTAGTGAAAGGGCTGGGATTAAAACCCAGAGTTCTGGACCTCGAGTTGTAGTCCCCGCCCTTCTCCCCCCCCATCCCACCACCCCCGCCATCCCCTTCAAAATCCCGAACTCACTCTCGCTGGGGCAGAAGCCGAACCGACGGTCAGTGTCAAAGTCCGCGGTGGTGCTGCACCAGAGCAAGTCGTCGGTGCGGCCGTCTGTGGTGCAGGCGGTGTAGGATTGGCCATCGAAGGTGAAGGGGAAGTGGCAGGGCGCTCCATCCCCGTTCCCAAAGTAGGTCGGAACCACTGCAGGAGGAGGGGGACCAGGGTCAGAGAGGATGGTGATGGGTGTGAGAAGAAAGGGAAATGGGGTTCGAGGTGGCTCAGGATCTCACCAACGCCCTTGCCCAGAGACCACAACTCTTCATCGTCGAAGTGGGCGTCTCCCTGAATGCCCTGGCCGGGAGGAAAGGCGTGTGCCAGGAGCCCGTCTTTCCCATCGAAGGGATACCCGTCTCCGTGCTCTGAACAGGCAGATGGGAAGAAGAGAGTTAGCTGGGTACGGGTGTGCAGACTGTCGGCTAGCCAAGGACCCTGGACTGAGTGGGGGGCTGAAATCCCGCCTTGTGTCCCGCGCTGTGCCGGGTCGCGCAGGACGCGGTGGCCAGGGCCGGGAGCACAGGCACAAGAAATCTGGGTCCAGTACCCCCTCTGCTCTCTCCATGGTGCTCCCTCTCCTGTCCCCGCCCAGACCCTCTTGGCTTTTCCCTTCTCGCTTTCTCACCCTTTACACCAAACTGGATGACGATGTCGGCTTCCAGGCCGTACACGCGAGTGAAGGTGAGCGGTGTCACCGCGCTCCAGACCGCGAAGGCGCGCGCAAAGGCGTCGTCGATCACGTCGCGCGGCAGGTCTTCTGAGTAGTTCTGGATCCTGCAGGAGAAAGGCAGGACAGAGTCCAGCCAGAAGTAAGAGGCCGGAGCCGGGGCGGCAGCAACAGCCCGTGTTTCAGCGACTTGGGCTCCAGGCTTTCATCCACAAAGCACTGTCAGACGGACTTTTCCTTCGCCAGCTCACAATGGCCCTGGCAGGAGGACTCAGATTGCGAGGCCCATTTTCCCAGAGGGGAAACGGAGGCTCAGAGGTGGAGCCGCTTGCCCCAGGCTGCACGTTTAGCGGGTCTGAGACAGGAGGTGTTCATCTGCCGCCTGAGAGTGCGGAGACCAGCCTCCGCAGCCCACCCCTCCCGCCCCCGCGGGACGCCACCGCGCACCAGTACGTGATGTTTTGGTGTTTCCACTTGAGGTCGCCCTCAAAGGTCCGGAATCTGCCTATGTCTGGGACTCCACAGCGTGGGGCACGGATAGCCTCCAGGGTGGCGGCGTCCAGCTCCCCAGTCTGCGGCAGAGCCAGGCGCCTCTGCAAACGTCGCAGCGCCCCGCTCAAGGACGGCTCTCTGTCGCTTATCTCAGCAATGTGGATGTAGCCATAGTGGGACAGATACGCCTGTGGATAGAGGGGCAGAGACATCCCAAAGCGCTCACTCCCTTTCTCTTCCCTGCTGGGCGGGAGCTCCGTTCCCCTAGGAGCTCAGGGACTCTCAACAAGGCATTGTACCCTCGACATCACTGCTTGTGCGCACCCAAGCATCTGCCCTCCCTGTAGACATGCTTAGTGCCTCCCAGCCCTGGATGCTCCCGGCCACGCTGACCTCAAGGCCCCCTGGGGTTTATCCCTGTTCACTGCCAGCCCATACCTACTCTAGAACCCAACGCTCCCCCAACACCACTTCCCACTGCCCACCTAGGAAACGCGCATTAACCCATTCTTGGCCATCAATACCCAGAGCCTCCACAGGACACCGCTCTTTCCCAGTGCCTGATCCTAAACACCTCTGCTCTCTAGGCATGCCCATTACCCCGTGTGGCCCAAAGTATCCCCTGAGATCACTTGCCCTCCCTAGGATCCCCACTCTAGACTGAGGTGTTTGTTTACCTCTGCCAGCTGTCTGTCAGTGAGATTGGTTTGCAGTTCTCCTGGGAAGACCACAGTGATGGGCTGGTGTGGTCTGGGGGCAGCAGAGCAGCAGCCCAGCACCAGGAGCGCCAGGACCAGGGACAGCCAGGGGCTCATGGTGAGGGTAGCAGTGTCTGGCTGCAGCTGCCCTCGTGGGGGCTTTAAGGAGGAGCAGTTAACTGAATCAGTGACCCCGCCCCTCCCAGACAGACCAAGCAGCGGCTGACTCAGGGGATGGTGTGTGTGTGTGTGTGTGTGTGTGTTGGCTGCCCCAGCGTGAGAAGGCAAAGAAAGGGCTTACACCACCTCCTCTCTCCCTGTGGCCTGCAGTCCCCATTGCTGAATCAGGCAGGACCCCAGACCTACGGAGACCCACAGGAAACCACAGGCCCATAGGGGAAGGTTCGGTTTTGCAAACTGCACAGCGTGTGGGAACTTTATGAAAGAGAGGGAGGGAGCCACGCTAGAAGACTCCCTGCACCCTCCACCTGAAGGCCCCAAGTGGGCAGCCTAAGGGGAAGAGGATGGAAGATTCTCTGAGGTCTTTTTCTGAACCTAGTGATCCCCTTCCTGGTCAGACCCCACCTTGGGCCCCTTCCCACACACTCAGGCTCGCTCTGCCCACGTTTCTCCTCCCTGGATGCCTGCCTTGACTCAGCTTCCTCTCCCTGCTCCACCTGGCTCAAAATGAGTGGACTCTGCTAGATAGGAATTGGGGAATTCCACTAGAGCAACCCCCAATCCTCAGGGGCTGACTCCTTCAGGGTAGTAGTGGGGGGAGTTTATTTGTGGCATCTGCAAGCCAGTAGACATGGCTTTACTCTTCCTTTAGTACCTGGGACAAAGGTCCTCACCACTCTGAATTTCTTTCCTCAGCTGTATAAAGGGGCTCTTTGTCCCTAAATTGGTGTGAGGATAAAATGCGATCATAAGATACTTAATACAGTGTATGCTTCAAGTCCTCACAGAACAGGCTATGATTGCTTTTAATTATGTGGGCCAAAATCATGATTCCAACTTGGAATCAGGAGACTGGGGTCTTGGGCTTGAAACTGCTGTGTGATCTAGAGTAAATGCCTTCCCCTCTCTGGGCTTTGGATTCTTCAACTGTAAAATGATGGTGGAGGGATGGGAGACAAGGGGAGGATAATCTCCAGGAGCCCTTTCAGTTCTCCCATCTTGCTTCATCCCCACCAGCTCCAGCTCCAATTATCCCTACTTGTGCCCAGAAACCTGCAGCCTCCCTCCCTTTCTTCTTCCCAGCCAGCCACTGTGGGGCAGGATCCACCTTTGCCCTCTTGGAGGCATTATTTGAGAAGGACAACAATAAAAATTCAACAAGCTTTGTTTAAAGGTCTTTCTCTGTGCCAGACATTTTATATGCTTATCTAATAAATGAATCTGTGAGGTGGAGACAATTAGCTTTTCTTAAAGGAAATTGGAAACTTTAGAGTTCACTAATTAATGAGTCACACAGTCCTGGTTTTCAGTCCCAGCTCTGCCATTCCCCAGCTATGTGACCTTGGGCAAGTTGCTTCACCTCTGAGCCATAATAATAATGCACTTGTTGGAGATTTACTGTGGGGTACTGTGATAAGTTCTCTAAAAGCATCTCATCCCAGCTTCACCACCATCTGGGAGGCAGATTTAATAAGTACCCCTCCCACTTCCAGGGGAGGAAACTGAGACTCAGAGCAGTTAAGGAACTTGCCTTAATCACCCAGTGATTTAATCACAAAACCAGGATTCAAGCCCAGGGCTCCCTAGTTCTGAAGCTTTTCGTGTTTATGGCCTTTTACAGGGAACTGAGATAACTAAGAGTTATCGCCAAAGGGAGCAGGGGGATGGGATATGGGAGGGGAGACTTAAAACCTGGACCCTTCTCCCCTGCACCCACTGAAGACCAGAGAGGAGGCTTAGGCCTTTATGAATCAAAGGTTGGGACAAGGGACCCAGGGAGACTATATTCCATACTTGAGAGTGTGGGTCAGAGCAATATGACTTTAGAGATGGAAACAAAGGGATCCTTTAATCCAGAGGGTCTTCATCTGCAAGCATACATGGGCTTTAGAAGAATTCATGAACCATCCCCAACTTTCCATCAATTGCACAAAATATGGCAGATCTATGAATATATGTCACATTTCTCAAATTTAGCACTATTAATGTTTGGGCCGGGTAATTCTTTGTTGTGGAGGCCATCCTGTTTGCTTCGGGATGTGCAGTACAATCTCCAGCCTCCACCCACCAGATGCCAGTAGCACCTCCCCCCTGCCAGTTGTGACAACCAGAAATGTTGCCAAACATTGCCAAATGTTCCCTGGTTGAGTGGGAGAGGCAAAGTCACCCCCACTGATGTCTGTTGATTTTTCTATGTAAAGGGTCCAAGACTTTCATCATTTACTCAAATGACTGATGATGACCCTCACACCTTTAAAGACCACTTACTCAACAAATATTGGCTGAGTTTTTACAGGCCAGGTATTGTGTTAAGAATTGAGAAAACACTAGTGGCCAAGATAGCTGTTGTCCTGAGCCCATGGAGCTTAAAGAGTCCAGGAGGGGAGAAATCAAATGAGTAATTCATTACCAGAGAGACAAACATCGCAAAAGACAGTTTTACTTACCTACTCCAATTGCCCCCGTCATGCAGAGGAGGAACCTGAGGCAGATGCAGAGTGGCAAATTTGCCTCTCCTAGGTCACAAAGCAAGCCAAGGGACTGGGGTGGGGGTGGAGGGCAATAAGGAATGGTAGCTACGAGTCTGCACTCTAGAGACAAGCTGCTTAAGTTCAAAATCTCAGCTCTGACATGGACCTGCTGTGTGATCTGAGGAGTCAACATAACTGGTCAGTGTCAGTTTCCCCATCTGTAAGGGTAGTAATAGTGCTTACTTACCTCGTTGGGTTATAAGGGTCAAGTGAGTTAACAGATATAAAGTGTCTGACACATGGTAATAAGTGCTTGGGGCTACTCTAATTATAAATAATTGCCTCTGGGCCAGCTGGCTGTTTTCACCAATTTGAGAGCAGCGAAAGAACATCCCACCAGGAACTTCAAAACTTGACTTCTGGAGTCAATCCAAGCGAGAAGCCTCCTTTTCTCACTCCCTCGCAACTTCTTCCTTCACCACCACCCCCAGCTCCTCAACCCCCATCAAGGGGAACTTGGGGAGAGCCTGGCTTTCAACAGAGCAATGTCAGGAAGTGGTTCTGGTTACCACATCCCCTTCCCCACTTCCCCAGCCCCTCCTTCCAATACCACAACACAGCTTAGCCAAGGCCCTGGGAGAGGAGGCAGGAAGCAGGATACACCCCCAGGTGGGCACCCTCTAAGCCTGACCAGGGTCATAGCTTGAACTCTAAAGGCCCTCACCCAGGTGGAAGCCCCTTCCAGATGGGGAGGGGTCTGATTCTGGAGCCCTGAGTCACCAGCTGGATGACACAGCCCTGCAGGCTGCTATTAGTAACTCCAGGCCCCCACACCGGGGTCAGCCTCACGAGATGAGGAATCTCTCCCCCTGTGTAGGATGGGGGAACTCCAAGCCTGTTTCTCCCAAACTTGCCAGAGGGGAGGGGCAGCCAGGCCTGAGAGGCCCTGGCAGGATGTTGAGAAGACACTTGTGTCTAGGATGAAGCAGAAAGGTGTGTATATTGCAAGGTATTTCCCCAGGGGAGAGCATCACTCATGTACCCATCCCCACCCACAAACACACCTGCCATCCCTAGCCCCAGGGTGGTGCCAACTCCCAGGCTGACTCTTAGAGGCCCTAATAATATTGTCATACCTCCCACTTATCTGTACCGAGGTCCTTCAACAGGAAGCCAGAGTATAGACTTTGGAATCAGACCTCACCTCCTGGGTTCAAATTCCAGCTCCTATTCCTTCTGACTGTGTGACCTTTGGCAAGTCACTTCGTCTCTCTGTGCCTCCATTTCCTCATCTGTAAAATGAGGAGGGAACAGTCCTCACTCAAAGGGTTGGGGCGGGATTAAATGAGATTATATGCTGCAAAGTTTTTAATGCATAGTAAGTATGCAGAAAAAAAGTTGGCTATGATGATTCTGTTACTCTAGTGCTCTCACCTTTAAAAATCAGGACTCATGCCCTGGCTGGTGTGGCTCAGTGGATTGAGCGCCAGCCTGTGAACTGAAGTGTCGCGGGTTCAATTCCCAGTCAGGGCACATGCCTGGGTTGTGGGCCAGGTCCCCAGCTGGGGGCGTGCGAGAGGCAACCACACATTGATGTTTCTCTCCCTCTCTCTAAAAATAAATAAATAAAATCTTTTTTAAAAAAATCAGGACTTGTGATCTTAGTTAACTTTACAAATTCAGATTCATAAACCCGTTTTATGGGTGAGGAACCTGTGAGGCTTAAGCAGTTGCCCAAGTCCACACAGCTAGCAAGGGACAGACCTGGGACTTAACCCAGACCTGATACCAGCACCCTGTTCTTCCTACCACATTCTGCATGTGCATCCAGCAACCTCAGTCTGTGATCATTCTAATAGTCAATGCATGGGGGTGGGGGGTATTTGACATCCAGCAATGTCATGTACCTTATCACGTCTAATTTGCACCTAATGGCCGACCTTCTTAATGTTTTCGAATCTGAGCTTTTAGAACTCCTTGGCATTCATGGGAGGCAGAGATTGTAAACCATTTTCAAGGTGATGGACCCAAGGCCCAGAGAAGGGCTTCAGTTTACTGTCACACAGTTGGTGAGTGACAGAGCTGCCACCCAGGCCTTCTGACTCTGAATCCCGTGCTAATATCAGGTCATTGGATCTGGCAAGAAGGAAGTCAATGGGGGAAGCAGCCTGGGGGGGGGGGGGTTGCCTGGAAGTCAGGTTAAAGGGGGAGCCAGGATAAAAGAGAGAAAATTAAAGATTAGGGTGGCTGGAAGGGGCAGAGAACAGTCAAGGGCAGTTTCCTTTAAGGTGAGAAGTTCTTGTCCACAAGAAGGGATGGTGCTTGGAGGGAGACATATGCCAGTTGAGGGGAAGGGGAATGAGCCTGGGACTAGTTCCTTTGGCATCAGGTTGCCCACTGGCAGGTAAGGCTATGCGTGGGGTCCCAGCAAAGCAGATGCAGCCCCAAAACACACATTTAAAAGATCATTTAGTCGGCTAAAAAAATTTTTCTGTTTATTTTTCTTAGAGAAGTTTTAGATTCACAGCAGAATTAAGAGGAAAGTACAGATTTCCCATATGGCCCCTACCCCCCACACATGCTCAGACTACCCCATTATCAGCATCCCTCACCAGAGTGGTATATTTGTTACACTTGATTAAACTTCAATGACATATCATACTCACCCATAGTCCGTAGTTTAGGGCTCACCCTCGGTGTTGTACATGCTGTGGGTTTGGACAAATGCATAATGACGTGTAACCATCATTATGTGATCATACAGAATAATTTCACTGTCCTGAAAATCCTCTATGCTCCTCCTATTCATCCCTTGCCACCACAAAGATTGTTTCTGATATTTGGGAAAAAATCAAAGTAGCCAGCATGGGAAAAATCAGATTCCTTCTGGACTTCCTTTTATGGTCATTGCAGGGTTTAGTGCTGTTTTACTTTAGATGACATATGGGGAAGGGGACCATATTCTCAGTGGTCACAGCCCCTGGAAGTCAGAATCTGGTCCTGTTCACAATGGGGAGAGCTGAGGGAGGCCCTAATCCTTAGAAATCACAGGTTAACTATTTAGTGGTCATTCAGTCTGTGCTGGTGGGAGCAGCAGGGAGATATCCACACTGCACACATGGCAACTGATGACTTCTTTGCCCCTTTTACAAACCTGGGTTGTACCCCTGTTCTTGGCCAGCATGTTTTCTCAGGCATCTACTAGTTCTGGTGGTTCTTGAAATGTAGTTCCGGGGCCAGGTCCTCGCCTGCCCTCACCCCAGAACTATTGACTCCGCACCTCTGGATGGGGCCCAGCCATCTTTGTTTTTGTTTTAAGATTTATTTAATTTTAGAGAGAGGGGAAGGGAGGGAGAAAAAGAGGGAGAGAAACATTCATGTGTGGTTGCCTCTCGCACACCCCAAAATGGGGATGTGTCCCTCAAACCAGGTGTGGGCCCTGATTGGGAATCGAACCGGTGACCCTTTGGTTTGCAGGCCGGCGCTCAATCCATTGAGTCACACCAGCCAGGGCCAGCCATCTTTTTTTTTTACCAAGCCTGCCAAGTGATTCTGGTGCATGCTCAAGTTTGAGACCTCAGCTTTAGTCAAGCTTCATCCCAACCCTAAGGCGGGGGGGGGGGGGGGGGGAGATGCCTCTGATGCCATTTCCAGATGAAGAAACTGAGGCTCAAAGAGATTAAGCCACTTGCCCAAGGTCACACAACTAATATCAAAATCTAGGCCTTTCTGACTGGAAAGCTGTGTCCCTCACCACTTTACAGCCAGGGCTGACCATCAAATATTTAACGACCAGGATTTCAGAGACCCTGACCAATCAGAACTGAGTCAGTCCAAAGAGCTAGGGGTGGTGGAGTGTAGGGGGAGGGGGATCATTAATCCCTCCTGTCCTGGATCTGCAACCCTAAGGGCCTGGGCGCAGAAGCTAGGGCTCTGGGGCACTAAGAAGGTTTAAAGCAACACCTGTTACCAAAGGGTAGGGAAACATTTCGGTATTTGACAACCAGCGCTTCTGTACTAGTGCACACAAGCTGAACATCAGCCCTGACAACAGTCCCCTCCCTAGAAAGAAAGGCACCTGAAACTCACACCATGGGGTGGAGGGCCTGGAGCTAAATACAGCCTCAAAGAGAACACAGGCATAACGAATGTCTATGAGGATACTGAGGATTTTCTTTTGAATAGTGATGCCTGGGTTTCACCCCCTCCCCCAGAGATTCTGACTCCACTGGTCTGGGGTACAGCCTGGGGCTTTTTCTAAAGCTCCCGTGATTCCTCTGCAGCCTGATTGAAAACACTGCCCTTCAGGGCCCCTGAAACCTGTAAGAGACTCCAGATTAAGAACTGGTTTGCATCAGTATTTCCCAAGGCTGAGGACTTTAAAATATATATATATATATATACATACAGATTCTCAAGAGATTCTGATTCAGTGATCAGTGGGGCCCAGAATTGGATGTTAGCAAGCTCCCCTGGGGTAGAAATCAGTGACAGAGACAGCCTCTGAGGTCCGAGGGGCACTGCGATTCTACCCCCTCCCCCCAACTCACCCCAAAATAGTTGAAGCAATTGAGAACATTTTGCCAGGAAATCTCCAGAACCAATTTCCGCAGCTCTTCCTTCCCCTGTGCTGCAGAGAGACATTGCTTCAAAGAACATGGTCTGAAACACAGCGCAAGACACCCTCCCGAGAGAGCCGTTTTCAAGGCGAAATGCTGCAGCGCCCCTGGCCTGCTCTGATTGCCTTTTCTTCCCATTAATCCTGGGACACCCTCATTTAGGTGCGATCTGCATAGATTTGCATATTGAGTTCCAGCGCCCGCTCCTGCCGCCTCTCCACCCCTGTGGCATGTTAGGCAACAATAAAACTAATGTATTCACAAAGCCTGCTGAGATGTGTTGAAACCTCACGCAGCGCGGAGTCTGATCTACCTGAAGCCAGGCGCTGGGATTAAAGGAAAGATGGCCCAGGCCCGGCGGAAGCTTCGGGAAGGCTGCGGAGGGGACGCATTCGAAGCCTCCAGAGCTCTGGAACCAGCAGTGTTAGCCCTGTTCCTGATGAGAGGCAATTTGGGGATTCTCCAGTGGGAAAAGCTGGGGAGCACCAGTAGACAGGGTGAGGGAGCCCTGCTTTCAGGGGACAGGTGAGATTCCTTCCCAGCCTGACAAGGGGCCTGGCTTGGAGACCACTTAGAAGGCTCTCCCAGGTTCAGCCTTGGGCTCCATGAAGCGCCTACCAGGTGACAGCTGGTGCAGTGGAAGGGGCTGGGTGCTGGAATCCAACAGACCTGGTTTGAACCGTATGACCTCGGTTTAATGCCTTTTTCCCCCTCGGTCTCCTTATTGTTACAATGGGAATAATCAGTTCCTTCATTACCTGGTGATGGGAGCCATGTCTTTGTTTGGTTTCCCAGTAATGGAATATCTTTCCTAGGCCCCTTCCCAGGCTGGGAAGGAATCCACTAACGGGTGCAAGTGGGAGGTGGCCCTGGGAGTCCAGCAGCCTCGAGAGTGTACACAGGTGTCCCTGCTGCATGGTTCTGGCCATGCTCACAGCTGACCAGCTTCCTTGCCTGAAGCTCACTTTCCTAGTCTGACATCAAGGCCTCCCATCTCTATTGGGAGCCTCCAGGAACCTAGTCAATGTCTTTCTTTTTGCTTAAGTTAGCCCAAACCAGTTCTGACTGCTTGCCACCATGGGCCACAACTGACACAAGGACCATTCTGTTCCTTTGCCTCAACTGCCTAAGGGTCTGACTTTGACGCAAGCCTCCTGAAGGTCCTAGGGCACTTCCCAGGCAACCTGGTCCAAATCTGCTCCTCTCCAGCCCTGCTCTTCCCTCTAAGCGCCCCCTCCAGCTTCCCTTCAAGGCACTCTCTCCTCCCTGGTCTTTCTAACTTCCAAACCGTATGTATTAATCCTAGAGTGTGTCCTCTCCCCTCCATGTCATCCAAACAGTTGACAACCTGGTTCATCTCCTTAAATCCATCCTCTCTGTATTAGTCTGCTAGGGCTGCCGTAACAAAGTACCACACACTGGGGAGGGGGATGGGAGGCTTAAACAGCAGAGCTTTATTCCCTCACATTTCTGGAGGCTGGACATTTAAGATCAATGTGTCAATCAGGTTGGTTTCTCGGGAGGCCCATGTCCCTGGTGTGTAGATGGCCATCTTCTCCCCTTGTCTTTACGTGGTCGTCCCTCTGTGCATGTCTGTGTCCTCATTTCTTCTTATAAAGACACCAGTCCTACTGGATTAAGATCTGCTCCAATGACCTTGTTTTAATGTACTCACCTCTCCAAAGACCCTATCTCCAAACACAGTCACATTCTGAGCTTTGGGAGCGCTTAGGACTTCAACATATGAATGGGGGGAGGGGCACAATTCAGTCCATAACCCCATTATTCCTCTGCAGTCCCACCCCTCACTGCGCGAGCTCCAGCCCTGCCACTTCTTGCCTGGTAGTAAATAGTGCAGCCCTCCAGGACCCGGCTCCTGGCCCCAGATGCATCTCCTTGGCCAGCAACCCCTGACTGCGCTCAGAGAGCCTCCATAGCTCCCTAGTGTCTCCAGAGTGAAGACCGAACTCCTTAGCCTGGCATCCAGGGCCCTTCAGAGCCTGGTTCCCACCTGCTTTCACCGTCACCATTGCAATGAGGGCAAGGAAAAACTGTGGTGTTGCCTAGCACCTTACTCTTCAAAGTGTGATTCATGTCACAGTGTGTGATTCAGGGACCTGTAGCATCTGCACCACCTGGGAGCTTGTTAGAAATGCAGACTCTCCGGTGGGCTGGGCCCCAGACCCCCTGAATCAGGATATGTATTACCTACACAGACCCCAGGCAATCCATATGGGCCCTGCAGTTTGAAAGTTTATCCACAGGAGCGGGACCTGTGGTCACCTTGTTGGCTCAGAAACTTGACTTTGTCCCGACAGAACCATTCAACTCACAGGACTGCAGGATGCAGCGCAGATGACAATTCTGAACTAACAACTGAACTTGACTTCCCAAGGTATTAAGAATGCCTCACTGACAGGTGTAAACAAATGAAAAGGTCGCTGGAGACCACACTCTGGAGAGAAAGGCCACTTTTCTCCTCTCTCGGTTCCCTTCAGCAAACAGGTGCGGAGGCTCCGCTGAGCGTCAGGCTGGCTGCTCCGTGTGGGGCATCCAGAAGGGAAGGAGGCGTGGGCTTCGACCTGTAAAAGCTCACAAAGCAGGAAGGGGGACAGACCACAGAGACATGCGTTCATCAACTGTTGTCTGGGCTAAGCCGTCCTCCCACTCTGTTCCTTCATTCCTCCAGCCTCTCACGTCTGGGAACATGCCCTGCTCTGGCCTCCGACCTTTTGTGCTCTCGGTTCCCCCTGCCTCAACACCCCCCCAACCCACGCTGCCCCTCTCCGCCCTCCCCCTGGCTATATCATAGTCAGATTTCAGATTTCAGCTGAGGCGCCATTTCTTCCAGACAAATGCTGCTGACCACCCCAACCTGAGAAAGAGGCTCTTCCGTGCTCCCATGGCCCCCCTGGACCAACCACTTCCCTCATTGTGGCCTTTTTCCTAATCAGAGTGGACTTCCTGCCTCGTCATATATCTCTCCCTGCAGACTGAGGTCGGGCTGAGAGCACGATCCTTATCTGCTGTGTTCACTGCGTTTGTAGGTATTTCTTAACCATAGAAAAATAATAGTAATACTAGTCGGCCTCTTTTTTTTAAGCTCATAATATATGCCAGGCACTGACGTAAGTATTTATATGTATTAACTCATTTAATCCTCACAACTACCCAGTGAGGTGGGCGCTATCTTTCCCATTTCACAGATGAAGAAAGAGAGGCACAGAGATGTTAAGTAACTTGCCCAAAGTAACACAGCTATTATTAAGGGGCAGTATAGGGATTCAAACCCAGGCAGTCCGGCTCCAGAGTCTGCATACTGGAAGAGGGGGTGATGAACTCTATAGGGGAGAGGTAAGAGGTCAGGGGAGGCTTTAGCAGGAACAACGCCTGAACCAGGTTCTGAAGAGTGAAGAGGAGTTTGCCACTTGGACAAGGAGCAGGGCTTTGCAGGCTTGACAACCCCCAATCCCCACCTTTCAGGCAAAAGCATTTTCCTGAAGGGCAAATTGGGAAATGACAGCACTGGCCGATGAGGCTTAGAAAGGGTAAATGCCTTAGACACATCCAGTTTCAACCTGAGTCACCCATGCGTGGGGCGAAGCAGGTTCCACACTCCCTGGAGCTCTGCTCCTTCTGTCCCTGCATGGGTGAGAAGGACACTCCCCTGTCTTCCCCTCTGCCCCAGGATTTGAGGCTAAACCGCACCCGTTCCTTGCAGGGATTTGCCCTCCACCTGGGAAGGAAAGTCCCAGCAAGCATGTCTTTAGGCAGGTGCAGGCCCAGAGCAGACCTGTAACCTCTGAGGACAGGGGGAATTTCCCCAAAACTCTACTCGGTCTGTCTTCAGCCTGGCTCAGGAACTTTTAAAGCTCCAGAACCCTTTTAAGACAGTGAATCTCAAGGGAACCCCAGTATGTAAGTACAGGAGGAGAGGAGGTGCTGTGCAGATCTCCACTGACCCTGTCCCTGGGCCGGCCCTGGGCCCTGATCTAGCACCGCCACCTCTTTTTACTGTTGGGATAACTGAGGCCTGGAGAAGGAAAGAGACTTGCCAGGGGCTAGGTGGGAACTCGGGTCTCCTTGAGTCCATCAGCTCTCTTCTTGCTAAATAGCACTCTCTCTCTCCTGTCCTCTCTGTCCTGGCCCCTCAAAGTTGACCTGGAAGACTCTACTTGGAACCTTCATGCACACCATTCATTCATTCATTCATTCATTCAGCAAAACTTTACTAAGCTCCTTCTAGGCACTGGGCTGGGCGCCTGACCTCAGGGGGTGACAAACTGATGTGTAGAACAAGCACATTCACAGACTTTTACAATCCACTCTGATGAAGCCACAGCGGAGACTGTTCATCACCTTATTCTCGGGGTAGGTGCTCAAAATATACGTATGAATCCGTGACATGGGGCCAGTGGGCTGCCAGGGTGGGACAGCCACATTAGACTTCAGAGCTCCTCCCTCTACCTCTCTGTCCTCCCGTCACTCAGCACCTCCTCAGTGACAACGGGCTGAGGACAAGAGATCTCAGACCCAGGCTCTGCCTCAGCTACCAGCTTGGTGCACTGGTTGGTCTAGGCTGGAGCCTTCTGACCTGTGTGCTTGTTTCCACTGAAATTAATTAAAATTAGGTAACAATTGAGATTCAGTTCCCCAGTCTCATTAGCCACATTTCAAGTGCTCAAAGGCCACATGTGGCAACATACTGAACAGCGCAAGTTCTAGAGCATTGGCGTCGTCCCAGAAAGTTCTTCTGAGCCATGAGGCTAGTCCACAGCAGCAACTCCCAGGTTTTGAATTCCAATGACCAGCACATGTTCAAAAGTATTTGAGAATTGCCACAAGATTGCCATGTCTTCATTTTGACAGAGAAGTTCTAAAGCAGGAATCATGACTTAAAACAAACAAACAAACAAAAAAAAAACCATGAACGCTAAAAGTAATATGAACGTTTGTATTGGGTCCTGGGTTTAAAAAAAACCCACATTAAGGGATATCTGTGGAGCAATTAGAGAAATTTGAATGTTGGTGATGTGTTGGGGTAATAGTGCTGTGGTAATGGAGAAGACCGCCCTTGTTCTTTGGAAATGAGGGGTGGAGGATTTAGGGGTGAAATGTGAGGATGTCTGCAGCTAGCTAAAGAATAGTATATAAGTAAATATAAATATATAGAGATAGATCTATATATGGAGGGAACAAATGTGTCCATATAGTGAAAGTAGGTGAATCTTGTACTATTCCTGCAACTTTTCTGAAAGTTTGAGAATTTTTCAAAATAAAAGTTGGAGGAAAAATTAGAAGTCAAGACAAGGGGCTCTTGTGGGGCTGTGCTGGATGTTGGTTACATGATGTTGCAGTGGGTTGAATTGTACCTCTCCTGCCCAGAAGGGATATACCCGCCAGGAATCTGTGACTGTGACCTTATTTAGCAAAAGGGTCTTTGCAGCTATAATTAAGTTAGGGTCCTGAGATGAGATGAGATCATTCTGGATCGGGTGGGGCCTACATCCAATGACTGGTGTCCTTACAAGAGAAGGCATGGGAAGACTTGAAACCTGGAGACACAGAGAAGAAGGCTGTGTGAAGATGGGGGCAGAGGTATTAGGGTGATGCAGCCACAAGCCAAGGAATGCCTGGGGCCCCCAGCAGTTGGAAGTCAAGGAAAGATTCTCCCCTAGAGCCTTCAGGGGGTGCGTGGACCTGCTGACACCTTGATTTTGGACTTCTCTCCTCCAAAACAATGAAGAGAATAAATTTATGTTGTTTTAGGCCACTAGGGTTGTGATCTTTGTTATGACAGCCCTAGGGTCTTCCTGGGTATTCACTTAGTGGCAATTCATCAAGTTATACACTTATGATTTGCGTGCATTACTCTATGTTATATGCCTTTAAAAATGTACTTAAAAATAAATGAACCAGAACAATTATCTACTATCAGCATTAATTTTAAAAATGTAAAAGGAAAGGCCTAGCAAGGACATAATGTCAAAACAAAAAATAAGCCCTTGAAATGAAATTTCACTTTATGATACCCTTTTCCTTCCTTTGGTAAGAATCCGCAAACATATCCCATCCTAACTCAGCACCAGCTGCAGATCAGCTGCATCAGAATCACCTGGGGAATCTTCAAAAATACAGAATCCCAGACAGAGAGGTCACCGGGACAAGATAGGGAGTCCAGAAATAGACCCGAATACCTGTGGGAATTTAGTATATGCTAAAGGTGGCATTTCAGATTTGTGGGGGAAGGCAGATTATTCAGTATGGTTCAAGTGGCTAGCCATTTGGGAAAAAATAAAGCTGCATCTCTACCTCATTTTATTCACCAAAATAAATTCCAGATGGATGAAACTTTTAATTAAGGAGGAGGAAAGCCACCCTAAGAGAACGTAAGGTGTTTTCTTCCTGTAATCCTGAGGTAGGAATTGCCTTTAACAAACATTTACCAAGTATTTGTTCTCCGACTTTGCACTTGGTGCTGGCGATGGGGACAAGCAGAGGTACTTACCTTCCAGAACTCAGACTAGTGAGGGTGGCCTCAAGCGGCAGCTCCCATGTTTTAAGATTTCATTAACCACTAAGAATAATTTAAAATTTTGTGCTTTTTAATAATCTCACAGTGGGGAAAGCACATCTACACACACGATACAAAATTGCAAAGCAGTTATGAGAAAAGATTAATACATTTTACTATACAAAAATAAGTGGCCAAAAACATTCTTTTTTAATGGCCCTGATGGGAAGGGTGGGGATGAAGATAGACGGCTCAATGAGCTTAAGGTTTCCTTTTGGGGTAATAAGTATGTTTTGGAACTAGTTGGAGCTGGTGGTTATACAACATTATGAATGTACTAAATACTAGTGAATTGTGGCCTTAAAAAGAAAAACTTTACAGTGATCACTTTTATGTTATATGAAATTCACTGCAATAAAAAAATAAATAGGAATACAAAATTTTTAAAGGATTTTATTTATTAACTTTTAGAGAGAGGGGAAGGGAGGGAGAAAGAGAGGGAGAGAAAGAGCAACATGCAAGATACATAGATTGGTTGCCTCTCATGTGCCCACAATTGGGGACCTGACCCACAATCCAGGCATGTGCCTTGACCAGGAATTGAACCAGCAACCTTTCAGTTCTCAGGCCAGCACTCAATACACTGTGCTATACCAGCCAGGGCAGGAATACAAAATTTAATGGCAATTAAAAAAAAAAACCTAGGACTTCTGGCCAAGATGGAGGCCTAGATAGACACGCTGCATCTCCCTCCACAACTAAGAAGGAATACAACTACCTCAAAACTAGAGACAACCAGAAGTTCCAGAAAATTGAGCTGCATAGAAGTCCAACAAAGATATAAAGAAAAAATACTTATTCAGACAGGTATGAGGGGCAGAGCCAGGGCAGAGAGGATGCGGTGGCAGTGGCAGGCCAGTGAAAAGCGCAGTCAAACATTTAAAAAAGTCAAGAGGGACACCTGAGGAGTGCTCCCAGCATCAGACCAGATCCTGCAGCTCATGGTTCCAGTGCTGGGGAAAATAAAGCCTCATTGCTTCTGACTGTGCAGACCAGTGGAGGTTGGGGCAGAGGAAGAAACTGCCAGTCTCTCAGCAGAGTCCTCTTGTTTAAAGGGTCCCCATGGTCCCAGAACGTCCACAGACCCACCCACTCTGGGAACGATGGCCAGGGCAACAACTAGAGAGGCACCAGTCCCATATGGAAGTGGGAGAAGTGCCTGGAAAAGGGGTGAGTGCTGAGCAAGCGGCATTGTTCCCTCTCAGACCCCTCACCCAAACAACACCACAACATGGTGAAACAGGTCGCCCTGTACTGACGAATACCTAAGGCTCTGCCCCTTAAAATGTAACAGGTGTGCAGCTTTACCTAAGACACAGAGGCAAACAAACACAGGAGCCTTTCAAGATGAGGAGACAGAGAAGTATGGCCCAAAAGAGGGGACGGGTCAAGGTTCCAATGGGAGAACTAAGTGACGAGGAGATGGCCAACCTAACAGATGCAGAGTTCAAAACACTGGTGATGAAGATGCTCACAGGCTTGACAGATATGCGCAAGTAGGACAAACGCATAAGGGAAGAAGTGAAGGCTATGCTAAATGAAACGAAGGAAAATTCACACAAAACCAATGGTGAAAGGAATGAAACAGGGGTTCAAATCAATGATTTGGAACATAAGGAAGAAATAAAGAGTCAACCAGTACAGAATGAGGAAACAAGAATTGAAAAAAAATGAGTAGAGGCTTAGGAACCTCTTGGACAACTTTAAACGTGCCAACATCCAAACCTTAGGGGTGCCAGAAGGAGAAGAGGAAAAGCAAGAAATTGAAAACTTATGTGAGAAAATAATGAAGGAAAACTCCCCATATTTGGTGAAGGAAATAGACATGCAGTACAAGTCCAGGAAGCACAGAGAGTCCCAAACAAGCTAGATCCAAAAAGGACCACACCAAGACACATCATAATTAAAATGCCAAAGGTTAAAAAGAGAGAATCTTAAAAGTAGCAAGGGAAAAGCAGAGAGCTAGCTACAAAGGGGTGCCTATAAGATTATCAGCTGATTTCTCAAAAGAAACTTTGCAGGCAAGAAGGGATTGACAAGAAGTAGTCAATGCGGTGAAAAGCAAGGACCTACAATCAAGATTACTCTATCCAGCAAAGCTATCATTTAGAATAGAAGGGCAGATAAAGTGCTTCCCAGACAAGGTAAAGCTAAAAGAGTTCATCATCACCAAGCCATTATTATATAAAATGTTAAAGGAACTTATTTAAGAAAAAGAAGATCAACACTATGAGCATTAAAATGACAACGAACTCACAACTATAAAAAACTGAATCAAAAAGTAAAAACAAAAACAAACTAAGCAAACAACCAGAACAGGAACAGAATCATAGGTATGGGGACCATTTGGAGGGTTATCAGCTGGGAAGGGGAAGGGGGAGAAATGGGGAAATAGTGCAGGGACTAAGAAGCATAATTTGTTGGTACAAAATAGACAGGGGGAAGTCAAGAATAATATAGGAAATGATAAAGCCAAAGAACTTATATGCATGACCCATGGACATGAACTAAGGGAGGTGGGATTGCTGGAGGGAAGCGGGGTATTGGGAAGAGGGGAGCAAAGGGAAAAGAAATTTGGAAAACTGTAACAACATAATAAAATAAACTTACAAGGAAAAAAACCTAAATGCCTCACTGGGAAACAGAAGACAAATTTATTTCCCTAATATACAAAGAGTTCTGACAAACCAATAAGACAAAGATAAGGAATCTGGTGTTGGTAAAGACATGGAGCAACAGACAACCTCATATATCATTGGTAAGAATGTAAATTGTTATGCACTTTTGGAATGTAGATTGGATATAATTTAAATAGGCATAACTTTTGACCCAGAAATTTCACTGCTGAGACTCTTCTCTTACAAATATATTTACACAAGTGTTTACTGTACTATTCTGGCAACTCAAGCAAGCATATAAGTTCAAAGGGGTTTTTTGCCCCACTATTTATAATAGTAAACAAACAACGTAAATGCTCATCAGTGGGGAACCGGTTAAATATGGTACATCCTCTGGGTAGTGGATCCTACCCAGTCATTAAAAAGAACAAGATACATCTATACGTACTTATGGAAAGCTATTCAAGACAAGAATTATGAAGGATTTTTTGGGGGGGGAGGGTATGTCCACAACACTTAGTATTATATATCCAGTGTGTACAGGCCCTTAAAACATTTCTGGACGGTAATAAGAAGCCGATAACAATGGTTACTTCTAGAAGGTCGCACTGAGATTGATGGACAGGGAGAGAGATATTTTGCCTAAACTTTATACCTTTTCGTATTTCTTGAATCTTTTTTAAACTATGAACATATATTACTTTTTTAAATACTACTTTTTCAGGTTAATTTTTAAATTATGAAATAGCTTAGGCATAGGAAAAGTGTAGATAATAATGAAACAAACTCAGGTTCCAACGCCCATATTAAATGTTAACATGACAGATACAGTTTGAAGACCCCTGTGGACCTTTCTGTGACCTCACTCCCCTTCCCCTCCCTAGAGGTAACACCATTCTGAATTTGCTATTATCAGACATGCATTTTTGTTTGTTGGTTGGTTGTTGTTGCTGCAGAGGTCAGGATGCTAGTGTGGTCAGAATGTAGTGAGGGCTCTCTTTCTGGCCTACGAACACCCTCCTTCTTGCTGTGCTTTCACATGACAGAGAGCCAGATGTGCATGTTTTTATTCCCATGCATTAAAAAAATCTTTCATAGCCCTGACTGGTGTAGTGCAGTTGGTTGAGCATTGTTCAGTGAGGGGAAGGACCTCCTGCTTGACAACTCAGGGCACATGCCTGGGTTGTTGGCTTGGTCCCCAGTTGGGCCCATAAGAGAAGCAGCGCATCGATATTTCTGTCACATCAATGTGTCTCTCCCTCCCTTTCTCCCTCCCTTCTCCTCTATCCAAAAATAAATGAATAATATCATTTAAAAAATTGTTTATATCTTCTATATCAATAAACCACATATTGTTTTTGCATGTTTTATTCTTTATGCAAATCGTGTTCATCTATACAGTATACTTCTTAGACCCAGGTAAGTAGGGTCTTGGACCCTGAGTTTTAGAGGGGTCTCCTGGCCTTTCTCTGTCGGTGGCCCTCTCCATGGAGCGAAGAATCCAAGGAAAATGCACCCATGGTGTCTGTGAGCCTCTTGAAGACCACGGTCAGGGTACCCGGGCCCCAGGACTCCAGGCCCAAACAGCCTCCCGCGCTATGTAGTGCCTAAGCAGGGCTCTTTCCTGAGTCATTCCTCCCGAAGGTCAGCCATCTACCTAAGTGTGCACTGCTAGGCCAAGGAATGGCCAAAAGGTGACTTTGGGGAGGGACTAAGTGGAGCTGAACCTTCGCTGGAGTGCCCACACGAAAGGGGGATGAGGGCGCGATGCAGACGAGGGGTAATGCTCGGTGTGTATTCTTGCCTTGGACTCTCCTCCCCCCTCCCCCATCCCATTAAACTCTGCCTTTTAGCAACTTGCTTTTCCCCTCAACATTACATTTTTGAGCATTATCTATGTTAATATATGTAGCTCCAGTTTACTGATCTTCACTGGCACACAGCATGCCTTCAACGTTTTAAAAGCGTCAGCCCCGGGCCCCTCATCCGGAAGACTGATGTGGGAGGAGGAACCAGATGGGCCGAGGCATCTGCGTCTTTTAGAAGCTCTACGCGATGCAGCTCGGCAGCTCGGTTTGAGAACCACGGGGAGATAAACGCCTCTTGGAGTGCCACTGGCTTTGCACAGGCTAACATTGTCACCATGTGCTGCCCTTCCTGGTGTCCCCAAGGTCTGCCTGAACGGGATTTGCCCAGGCCACCAGCCCAGCAGCCTGGTTCAGGTCTGGGAGAGCTGGCGGAGGCAACGGGCGCCCCCTGCTGGACGCAAACGCGAGCTGAGCGGATCAGTCCGTCCTCCACGGGCCTCTGGCCACTCCCACCCAGCCTTTCCACTATACCCTCCCCCAGCTTTCAGTAGCTCATTTAAGGCCCACTCCACTTAGACGCAAATAATTGTCATCTATTCTACTTTCAAAAAGCGTTCTCACGTAACAGACTTTCTATGGAGCCTTTATTAGGGATAAAAGGCTGCGTGGTTGAGAAACCACATGGCTCAAATCCGGGTTGATTCTCTTGTTCATTGTATGACCTCAGACAAGTCATGGGACTGCTGAATAACTCAGTTCCTCATGAATAAAATGGGACCCTAATGTCACCTACCTCACAGGACTGCTTTAAGGATTAGAGTTTAAAGTGGTGCCTGGCATGGAACTAGGACTAGTTACTATTAGATGCCAGCCCCGGGGCTAATGATTTCTCACAGTGATGGAGAGCTTGTGCCAGGTGCTGTTCTCAGTGTGCCTATATTCACCCCCATTTTACAGAGGAGGAAACTGAAGCACAGAGAGATCAAGCTACTTGCCCGAAGGCTCACAGCTTGTCAGTCATAGTGTGTAATTTGAACTCAGGCCAGTTGTACTCCACAGCCCATACTTGTGATCACTACATCCTCGTGGCAATTTGGGGGCATGTACCATGCCCATTATATAGCTGGGGACACTGAGGCTCAGAGAGGTGAAGTGACTTGCCTCAGAGCACATAACTAATTAGTATTGGAGCCCCAGCCCGTTCTTGCTCCAGTTCTGTCTCTGTGCATTATCTTATGTAATTCCATGACAACCAAGCAAGCAGACGTGGTAAACCTGTGTGACAAGTTGGGACACTGAATTGAGATGATTAATGACTTGCTCAAGGTCACAGAGCCAGTTAGTAGGGAGCTTTTTCTGTTGGGGGCAGGGCCCAAGGACATTCTGTTTGGGGCCTGGCACCTCAGCGGCGCCCGGCTGCAGCCCCTGGCTATCTCTTGTCTTTATGATCACAGCTCCTGCACCCAGGCATCCCAGTTTAGCACCACTTGCTTCTGGGCCGGCCTCAGCACAGCTGTCAAAGTTGAGCTCTCAAGCTGTCACTCAGCTGAAGTTTGGCCTCAGCACTGGTTCCTGGAGCTTCCTCAATGGCATGCGACTCAGATTCCATTCCCCTGCCCTCCGGGAAACAGCTGGTACCCTGGAAGGAGCAGGAGGTTGGAGCCAGACAATCCAGGGTTCAGGTCCAGCTGGGCAAGTGTCTTCACCTCCTTGAATTCTCATTTCATCACCTCTAATATGGGGATAATGATCTGTGCTTTGCAGGCTCCTGTGAGGATAAGACGCAATCGAGTGTATACAGCATCTCGTACATAGTAGATGCTGAGTAAATGTTAGGTCCCTTTGCTAGTTCTGTGCTACAGCCCCTCGTCACCTGCTGTGCATGCCCCCTCTTCACAGGCCCAGAAGTCCCCACCTTTCCTTCCCAGATGGCTCCTTGAGCTGTAGGAGAGGTCTCTGAGCCAGGGTTGGGCGGTGTAGAACACACACCTCCGTGGTGCCTGGGGCACAGGGGAAGGGCATATAGCCCTGGGTTCACAGGCAGAATAGCAGTACCATATATTACTCAGTCATTGTTCAAAGGCCCAACCGAGATTAACTGAGCACCTACTATGGGCCAGTAACTGTTCTTGGTAACAGAGCTACAGCGTTAAATAAGATCCCTGTTTCACATACAGCAGGTCCTTGAATAATGTCATTTTATTCAACTTCATTTCGTTATAATGTTGATGAGATGCATAGGAACTTAATTTAACTGTCGTTCCTATCAATTAAGCTATTATAAATCGGCTTCATTATACCTCATTTCGAGGATGGGGGGGTGGCTTCAGCAGCTACAGTCTCCTCTGTGGTGGCAGTTCCTGCTAGTAAGGCACATTGCGGCCCCAGGTCCTCTCTGGGTGGCCCCAGTTCCTGGTCTAGGTAATGCCATCTCCTCCCTTTATAGTTTCTGTCCCAGGGTATGTTGTGGCTTCCTGAGTTACTAATCTCAGGTTTTCCTCAACTTGCCCCGGTTGTCCTTTCTGCCCATCAAACAACTTTGTAACTAATTTTCCATATTAGATTCCCTCTTTACAGAATCATCTAGCATAGGTTTTGTTTTCCCGGTATTCTGTGTCTGCTTCCTTGTCTATAAAATGAGAGTTCATTCATTCAACAAATAAGTGTCTAGTAGCTTCCTTGTGACCACAAAGCTGTGTTAAGTGTTAGGAACATAGGAAACGAGACAGATTAAAAGACATGAAAATCCAGGTGCTGCTTATTCCTCATGCCTCTGTAATGATCAGATGAGGTGTTTGCATAAATGTTGGACTATGGAGTATTTTCTGACTCCAACTGTTCTGGTCCTAGGGCCTTTCCCCAGCACCTCCTAGCCCCTCCAATACTGAAAGAGAGATTTAGGACAAATAAAAGGAAGCCTTAATTTACACCATGGGGAGTCAACGTAAGGGGCTCGTTATTCCAAATAGTGGTACAGTTTTAAGCTATAAATAGGTTTTCAAAAACAGGTTTAGCTAACCCCATAGATGGCAGTGGCAGGGAGAGGGAAGGTAGAGATGAGTCCCAGAGCACCCACCTGCTGACTGCCTACCTTCAGCTCTGCTGCCCTCCCTGGGGCATCTAACGCAATGGAAGGAACACTGGACTGGGAGTCAGGAAACCAGGGTTTGACTCCCAGGTCTGCTGACCATCAGATGCATGACCTTGGACAAGTCGTTTCATTGCTCTTGAGCCTCTGTTTCCTCATTCGTAATATGGGAATCTTGAGAGTACTAGGAGGATTTCTGGTTGTTATGATTAGTTTAGAAATGCATGTAGAGCACTTAATGCAGCTCCTGATACTTGGTAAGAGCACGATAAACATTCACTAGTATGTTTATTATCTGCTACAGGACATCTGGCTGGAATCGCACCCCTCTGCATTAGCTAGCCTAGGAAACTTGCTGTGGGATCTTGAGCCAGCCACCTTTTCTCTCTGGGCTTCAGTTTCCTCATCTGCAAAATGGAAAAATAGTCACCACCCTGCCTGATTCAGGAAGGTTAAAGTATCATCTAAGAACCAGGTATTACTATATGAGCAATAGCACTGTAACCTAAGTGTGGAGTATGGAGCCAATTGCTTGGTTTTCAATCCCAGCTCCACCCCTTTACTTACATTCCTTTACTGACCTGTGCCTGTTTCTTCATACAGAAAATGGAGATAATAATGGCAAGTACCCCATAAGGTGTTTGTGAAGATTAATTAATGTAGATAAAGTGCTTAAAACAGTGACTAGCACAGAGTATTTTAAGTATTACAATTACTAAGCATACTTCACATGGTAACTCAACTGTTTGGGACTTTGGAATCAGACAGACTTGCCTTCATATTCCAGCTCTACCCTCTTGCTGTGTAACCTTAGATAAGTCACTTTGCCTCTCTGAGCCTCAGCTTTCTCCTCTCGACAATGGAAGGTGACAACAACCCCTGCTTCCTTTAGATACCAGGATGCAGCAAAGCACACGTACACTGCCTGGCATGCATTAGGTGCTCGTTGATGGTGTTTTCCCTCCTCTTTCCCTCTTGGCCCCTCTCCTCAGCATTTTCCTCAAAGGTATACTTTAATGTCCTTCTGACTGAGAGACCCTTCACTGCTTCTAGAAGTTTCCCCATCAGTGCTGAGGCCAAAACTACAAACTGTGTGTTCTGATGGGAAGAACTCTGAATTAACAGTCAGAAAACCAGTGTTGGCTTGTCTTTGCGATGAAAGGATTCTGATATGTTGTTTCCAGGGAGCCATGACCTTGGGCCAAGAGCTTTCCTTCTCAGGACCTTGGGCTCTTCTGTTCCATGATGAAGCCGTACTTTCTGTATAACATTTTGCAATCTTGTGATTTGGTGGCAAAGGCCAAGGTTAGGGTCTGGCTGTAGTTGGCCTGGGAATAGGAATGGGTACTGTGGGACTACTACTGAGTACCATGACATCCTCGAGGGAGGATGCATCCTTCCGGCATGGGGTGAGGGGTGGAGGGGGGCTCTGTAGAAACGAGGAATCAGGCTGACGTTAGAAAACTACTGGTCAAGTGCAAAACCAACCTGTCGTTATGCCATTGTTGACCCAGCTTTCCAGGGGCTGCTTGGGGGGGCCCTAGTCCTGCCAGACTGGGAAAGGAGGAGATAAGGGGGACTACCCAACCCAGAAACCTCATGCTCTATCCCACCAAAACCTGCTCCTAGGAAAGACCAGGGAACCCCTTCATGCTCAGGTACAGACAAATTATAACAGCTCAAAGCACCTTTTGTCTTTTTAAATAGGCTTTCTTTAAAGGAATTTTTTAAGATTCTCCCCTCACCCCCCCAAAATTTGTATTTTTCAACTGAGCAAAATAAGTTATGCAACAGAGACTTAGGGATAAACCAGGGCACCAGGCTCCTCCGCAAAATGTTAAAGTCTTAAAGAGAGGGTAGTGCCAAAGATGACATCTGCAGCATCAAGAGGAGGGGCATACCTTTCTGAAGGGCTGCAGACCTTTAAATACATCTACACCATCTACACTGAGCGGAGGGCTGTGGAGGATGTCCTGACTTCCAGCTCTATTAATGTAACAAATACAGTAGGCCCTCCCTTAGCTGTGGAGGGTAGTTTCAAGACTCTCCCCTCCCCCCACCAGCGGATGCCTGAAACCTTGGACAGCCAAACCCTATATATACTATGTTTTACCTATACATGCATACCTATGATAAAGGTGATTTAGTTTACAAATTAGGCACAGCAAGAGATTAACAATAATAACAAAATGGCAACAATTATATAAAAACATATTGTAATAAGTTATGTGAACATGGTCTCTCTCTCTCTCTCTTTCTCATAACTTACCTAATAATTGAGAGGGCACTGACTAAAAGGTGGGTATCATATACACAAGGAATGATCCCCATCCTGGGCGAGGAGCTGAACAGCACAAGATTCCATTACATTACTCAGAACAGCATGCAGCCCTGACTGGTGTGGCTCAGTGGATTGAGCGCTGGCCTGCGAGCCAAAGGGTCGCTGGTTCAATTCCCAGTCAGGGCACACACCTGGATTGTGGGCCAGGTCCCCAGTTGGGGGCACGCAAGAGGCAACCACACATTGTTTCTCTCCCTCCCTTCCCCTCTCTCTAAAAATAAATAAAACCTTAAAAAAAAAAAAAAAAAAGAACAGCATGCAATTTAAAACTTGTGAGCTTTTTATTTCTGGAATTTTCCACTTAATATTTTCAGACCACAGTTGTCCCTGGGTAACTGAAACTGCAGAAAGCAAGAAACTGGGATAAAGGGAGACTACTGTATGTATGCAAATCTCAGCCAAGCATTACATCCTCTCCATTTTCCCAACTCCAGACATCGGGACTTGCCTTCGGAGTCCCTTCACTGGATGTCACCTTGGACCAGCCACATCCCATCTCCGGACCTCAGCTTCCCCACCCATACAAGGATATAAGCTTCCCATCTGCCAAGGGACATCAAACCTAGTCGAGGATTCAATTAGTAGTTCGGTAATCGCATTATATGCCCTGGCTGGTTTAGCTCAGTGGATTGAGCGTCGGCCTGCGAGCTAAGTGTCGCTGGTTCGATCTTCCAGTCAGGGTACATCAGAGAAGGAAAACTCTGACTCCAAAAAACCTCCGCTGCCTTGCGGCATACCTCTTCAGGGGAAAGGCTAAGGGAGTAAACCCCGACAGAAAATCCGGAGCCGGAGTCCCTAAGGCGGTTCGACGTTGTAGTCAACACCGGCAACTCCTGCGGCGCACCTGAACTCAAGCTGTATTGACTCCGTCTTTCCCTTGGATCCTTCAGCTGCGAAGAGAGGGGGGGTCTGCTGCATGGGCAACAGCAGACCCTCCATATTACCCTGCCCAGGCTCTGTAGCTTCAGCGTCATCGCAAGATGTCGATTCAACACGGGAGGAGACAGATACTACCATGTCACTCCCGAGTCGGACTGCACAGCCATTCTCGGCGGTGCAGATAGACTCTTAAGAAGCTACACCATCGTCTCTCGAGATGGACGGCTGCCGACGACGACGAATCGCATTAAGCAATTGGTTAAGAGCCGGTAGAAATAACTGGTAACACTTATTTCTCCACCTCCAAGTCAAAACCTCCCGGTAGCGGCAAGAGTTTTGAGCTCTTCCGGGAAGGGCGTGGTCACTGGGAGCCACACCCCCAAACCAGGGCAGTCTTCGCCGAGCCCAACCCTGTAGCCCAAGGTTGGGACCCTCCGGTGGACGCATCACTCCCTATATAACCCTCCGCCAGACAGAAAGCAGTTCCCGACACATCGCGGACTCCGTCACCCATACTAGGCGGCATATGAAATCCTAACTTCTCTCCAGACTCAGCTATGGTTCTGAGGCCTCGCAGTCATCTTCCGGCACACTGGAAACCTGTCTTTCACCATGTCGTCTTAGAAAGTAGTTCCGGCCTACGATAGGCTGATGGGTCCCTCCGCAGCAAGGAAAAGAAGATGGCGACCTCGTCGATGCCGGAGTCGGAGAAGAACGCGGCCACGAAAGCGTCAGGTGAGCGTCAGGTAGAGTCAGATCATCCCAATGCACCCTGCTGTGAAGTGGGTCCACACTGCGGGGGGTACCCGGAGGCAAGGTCCCGGCCGGCGGGGCTGTCCGAACAGGGCCCCGGGGTCCCAGGCCCTTTAGTCGCTCTCGCACTTGCCTGAGCGGAAACCTGGCGCCGCCACAAGATGGCGTCGGGCCTGGAGCGCAGGCAGCGCCGGGGACAGCCCCAAGTCACCAGGCCCCGGGACCGTAGCTGTCAGCCCCCTCCGCATGGGAACTCGGGGAAGGGGGAGCGAGCCACTGACCAAGGGTACCCGTGGGCTGTACCACCTACTCTGTGCCCGGGGGAACCCGGAGGCCGAAGGGCTGAACCACTGAGGCCGGATGGGACCCTTAGAATGAACCACACTGCAGGAATCGTGGAGGGGAGCAGGGAAGGGTCATACCGGCCATTGACCACCCTCCCGGGGATGGGGATGGGGATGGGGAAGGGCTCTGGACTGGGAGGCGAGGCGTCTCGGTCCTGTTTTTCCGAAGCTCTCCTCTGTACGCACGAGAAAGCCCCATCCCGTCGAAGACTCAGTCTTTTCGCCTGCGAAATGGGCACAGGGGTGCAGCTGGGTGGGCCGTGGTTGCCGGAGCCCACCTGGATCAGCCCCCGCCACCTCTTCTCTCAGAGTGAAGGCCCCAGCCCCTGCGCCCCCTTGGCAGGCGGTGCCCTGAGCCCATGGAGGAGAACGAGGTGGAGAGCAGTAGTGACGCGGCCCCCGGGCCTGTCCTGTCCGAGGAGCCCTCTGAGAGCGGCTTGGGTGTGGGCACCTCGGAAGCCGTGTCCGCCGACAGCAGTGACGCCGCGGCCGCCCCAGGGCCGGCGGAGGCCGACGACAGCGGAGTGGGGCAAAGCTCGGACCTTGGCAGCAGCTCTCTGGTATGGACCGTGCTGGCCGGCATGGGTGGAGGCAGGGACCACACGCGGCAGGGCCTTGTTGCTCAGGGGAAGCTGCCAGCAAAGCTGGCTTATAACTGATATTTGTTTTTGCTTTTCTGTGAGTCAGGCACCATGCCAAGTCCCTAACATGGATCTTCTCACTTAAGCCTCAAACCTTGTAAGGCACATACCACGCTTTCCCACATCTTACAGAAAGGGAAACTGGGGTACAGAGCCCAGACAGAGCCAGGATTCAAATCTAGGCTGTGGTCTTACCCACTGTCCTCACGATCCGGGATATAGGAGTCCTGGTTCAAGTCTTGCCTCTGCCTCTGAGTCACAGAGTACCTCTTTGAGCCTCAGTCTTCTCGTCTGTAAAATGGAGCAGGAATATCTACATCTGAGGACGCTATGCTGTCAGTTCCCACAGGGCATTTTCTTGGAAATGCTCTGTACTATTGTTATTATCTGCAAGACAGTGATCGTTTTCAAGACATCACATTATAGAGGTGCACAACAGTGGCCCTCACTTTGGGGTTCAGGGTTTCGTTAATTCAGCAGAAATGAGCCTACCATGTGCCCAGCTTATGCTGGATCATGGAGAAACAGCAAGAGGACAAGACAGATGTGGTCCCAGCCCTTATGGGGGGTACAGCTGGACCTGGGAGATGCTGCACTACACAGTACATAGTGTGTGATTGAGGGCACAGGCGACTACAGCACTGAGGAGAGAGAGGCCCTAACTTGGCCTCCAGGGTCAGGCTCACCTTCCGAGAAGAGGTCCTAGCTAAATGGCGGGAGGAAGGTGGGCAGGTTTTAACCATGGTGTAATGCTGGGAAGTGTTTCAGGCAGAGGGAATAGCTTATTCCAAAGGGCAATGGAAATAGCAACCCCTGGCTGTTGTGTAGGGGATGCAGGGCCCTTTTCCTGACCAGAGCCAGGGACCATGAGACGTGTTCTTGGGGAGCTGTGCGATTAGAGGACTTTCTCACTAGTACTCAATGGGGCTGAGGGTGTGCGTGACTGCACTCCCCATGTCCTCGGGCCTAGGAGCCCTATCTAGTGGGTGGCAGCCTGCCTTGCCCTACCCTGGCTCCTGAAGGCCCTCTCTCCCTGTTTCCTGTCCCCCAGGAGGAGGTATCTGAGAGCAGCTCAAGCACGGACCCCCTGCCCCATGGCTACCTCCCTGATTCATCTTCTGTGTCCCATGGGTCCGTGGCACGGGTGACAGGTGGCCCCCCAGCCCTCGTGCACTCCAGCGCACTCCCAGACCCCAACATGCTGGTGTCCGACTGCACAGCTTCTTCCTCAGACCTGGGCACGTCCATCGACAAGATCATTGAGTCCACCATTGGGCCCGACCTCATCCAGAGTAAGTCAGGCAGAGGTGGCAAGGGTCAGCCCAGCCCATGGGGTTTCCCTGCAGAGTCCAGCAGAAGCAGCTATGCACACCCCAGCTGTGCAACTCAGGAAAATAACTCTCCCACTCTGACTGTGTGACATGGGAACAATAACCCCTGCCTCGGAGCACTAAATGGTGTGAGGATTTAACGAGGCAGCACAGTAAAGCTCTTAGCATAGTGCTCGGCAGGGGAGAAGAGCTCAGTAAATACAGAAACAGTAACACCTAACTTCATACTGTGGTCTGTTCTAAACTTTACATCCAGTAGCGCATTAATCCTCCCAGGAACCCCAAAAGGTGGGTGCTGTCATTATCCTCACAGTGCAGATGACAAATCTGAGGCACAGAGGGTGTAAAATAATTGACCTGCTGTTGCTAGCAAGAGTTGGGCCATGAGCTCAGACAGTCTGAGGCCAGAACTCATGGTTTCCCACACTGTATCTCCAATGAACGATGCATGTAAAGGCCACTGTGCCTGGAAAAGCCCTGGGATAGTCTGGAAAGCCAGCCCTCAGAAAGCGGTGCAGAAGCTGGGCCTTACCTTTGGGGAAGTTTGGAGAGGAAGGAGGGCGACTCCCCAGGTTCAGAGGTCACAGGCAGGGCCGCTGGGGTAGCTGTGGCATCTGTGTGACGCTGGGTGATCATGGCACACAAACTGACTTCTCAGTAGCCCTGTCCTGGAGAGGGGCGGCATCAGAGGCTCAGAGGGGCGGTCCAGCTGGTTTGTAATCACACAGGTGAGCTGGAACTAGTGTGGGCATTGACTCTTGTCATTGTCACCTGGGAATCCCCTCCCCACATCTCTATCCAGGCTGCATCACCGTGACCAGTGCTGAAGATGGTGGGGCAGAGACCACACGGTACCTGATCCTGCAAGGACCAGATGATGGTAAGACCCCAGGCCCAAGACCCGGGGAGCCCTGCAGTGAACATGCGAGTAGGAGAGGGAGGCTCTGCCACAGACTCACTGTGTGATCTGGATGGGTTATGTACTGCCCTGGGCCTCAGTTCCCCCACTGTTACTCTGGTAGAGAGTTGGGTTCTAGAGTCCTCGGGCCTTCCTAAGAGGGACAGCTATAGCTCATGGCCAGCCTCCCCCTCCACTTCCCTTCTCTCTGATTCCCTCCCCAACCCCCAGGTGCCCCCATGGCATCACCAATGTCCAGTTCCACCCTGGCCCACAACCTGGTAGCCATCGAGACCCTGGCCGACGGCCCCACATCCACATCCACATGCCTGGAGCCGCCTGAGGAGGCACGGGGTGGGCCCAGCTCCCCAGCACAGCCTCCCCCGGCTTCTGGCACTGAGGAGCCAGACCTACAGAGCCTGGAGGCCATGATGGAGGTGGTGGTAGTGCAGCAGTTCAAGTGCAAGATGTGCCAATACCGGAGCAGCACCAAGGCCACATTGTTGCGCCATATGCGGGAGCGGCACTTCCGCCCTGGTGTGTTGATAGTGGCCTACCTGGCACAGGTGGGGATGGGGTGCCAAGAATCAGACCTGAAAACTTGTCATACCCCCCAGCAGCAGCTGCAGCTGGTAAGAAGGGACGTCCACGGAAGTGGGGCACCTCGACCAAGATCAAGGAGGAAGAGGCACCAGAGGAGGAAGACGACGATGACATCGTAGACGCTGGTGCCATTGACGACCTAGAGGGTAGGCCACCATGGTTCCCAGCCTGCTCCCTCCACCCCCATCAACAAGTACTGAACTCCTTCTGCTCCTTCTGGCCCCATGGAGAGCCAGAAAGGAACTGGCACCAAAGCAGCCCTGGGTGCCTTCAGTATGAGACAGAGGAGGTGGGGTGCCCATGGGATCAGGACCTCTTGTGTGCAGTTGTGCAGTTGTACTGAACAAGAGCACCAACCACATCTAAGGGGGCTGCATTCACATGTGTCCTACAGAAATAGAATGTAGGCAGCATAGGTGCTTTTCTTTGTGTGGCCACATTTTTTTCAAGTAAAAATAGATGGAATTAAGTTTTATTTTATTTACCCAATATAGGTAAACTGTTGTTTCAACATGCAATCGTTATAAAATATTTTAATTATCTTTCTTTTTTTCATACTAATTTCTGGAGTCCATTGAGTATTTTACAATTATTATGTCTCAGTTCAGGCTAGGCACATTTCAAGGGCTCAGTAGCTACATTTAGCTAGTGGCTTCTGCATTGTCATAGACTGTGTCCTGCATAGTCATAGAGTTTGTAGACTTGAATGTTTGTTTTAACTGTTTTCTAACAGGGACTGTAAAGTGTCTTGAGGAAGGGGGGCCTTTTTCTAATCCACATAAAGGTGCTGTATAAGCCAGTGGTAGGTATCAGGAAAGGTGCAGAGAAAGAACTGCAGGAGTCTGGAAAGGGATGCTCACGGTTAGCCAGGGTGACGCATGGCGGAAGAGTGGGCAGGGATGGGGATGTAGGCCTCTTCCCAGGGTAGCAGGGAGAGGATCAGGGCTGAAAGGCTGGATTTAGCACTGATACCTACCTTTTCTCACTGTCCCCACAGAGGACAGCGACTATAATCCGGCTGAGGATGAGCCCCGGAGCCGACAGCTGCGGCCCCAACGCCCAACTCCCAGTACCCTGAGACCCCGAAGGAGACCTGGCCGGCCCCGGAAGCTGCCTTCCCTGGAGACCTTGGACCTCCCTGATGGTGAGGCTTGGTTGTGGGGGTCGGGGGTGGGGGGCTGGCCTCCTTCCCTGCTTGCTTCTGTGGGGGCCTGGGAACTTGAGTGTGTCGTGCAGAGCAGCATGTCTCAAACCACGTGCTAGCCTCCTTGTAAAGGGGAGATCCCACCCAGACAAGGCTTGAAAAACCCTGAGTTAGGAAATGATATATCAGCTTTATGGAAAGGCTCCACGGGAAGTTGTCACAGTGCAGGAAAAGGTTGAGTCTTTATAGCTGAACTAGTGAAATAAGTTTTAAATATTATTGAAATAAGGACAGAGATGAGGCCTAAGACTGTCTACAGAGCACAGACTTGGGGCATTACAGGCTGGGTCAGGAATGACTCATTCATGCCAGCTCTGCCATTCGCTTGCTGTGCATGTGACCTGGACCATGTTACTTTGCCTCTTGAATCCCCTTTTTATGAATGCAGGTGATAGTGCCTGCCTTTTAGGATTGCTTTAAGGCATAAATATATACAGAAAAGCACATGGTAGCTCTCTTTGTGCAAGCAATTTGGAGGGAATTGTTATATTTTTTTAGCCTCCTTTTTAAAATAACTTTTTACTGAGATATATGTATGGAAAAGCCCACCTATCTTAAGTGCACAGCTCAGCGAATTTTCGCAAGGTGAACACGCCTATATCATCTAGCACCGCAATCAAGAAACAGGCTGTTGCCCTGACTGGTGTTGCTCAGTGGGTTGGGCGTCATCCCACAAACAGAAAATGTCACCAATCCAATTCCCGGTCAGGGCACATGCCTGGGTTGCAGGTTTGATCCCCAGTTGGAGCATGTACGAGTGACAACTGATCGACGTTTCTCTCGCATACTGTTGTTTCTCTCACCCTGCCCCTTCTAAAAATAAGTAAAGTCTTTAAAAAAAAAAAAGAAAGAAAGAAACAGGATGTTACCAACACTGTCTGGATCACTTTTAATTTCTAAAATGTTATATTGAAATACTGTCAATGTATTTAAATAGGTAATACTCCTCTCAGCCCTTCAACCACCCAGCCTCCCTAGGGAAACCAGTGTTAAAGTGCTGCTATTGCTCCTCAGACTAGAATGTCCCTGTGAGGTCACTAGAGCAGCAATTATCATTTCCATTTGCCAAGTGGGGAAAAATGAGACGCCGACAGGAAATAACTTTGCCTGAAGACATGCAGCAAGTCATTGACGAAGCTGAACCTAGCACACAGGTCTCCTGACTGAGAGGTCCCCAGCTTTCGGACTGCTGCTCCAGACTGTCACATTTAAGTCATCCTGCGCTCTGGGGGCAGGGGTGGGAGCATATGTCTACTCTAACTATGGGCTGTCTGCGTCTGTGATGTGACGTGATGGGTCCAGCAGTGATTGGACTGTGACCGTGTATGGGGGAGATATTTTGATTAGCTTCTGTCACACCTGTCCACATATGTCCTGGTGTGTTGTGGCTGATTTGTGACCTGGCATGTTTGTGGCAGGTGTGGAAGGAGAGCCTCTAGTGAGTTCCCAGAGTGGACAGAGCTCTCTGGAGCCACAGGACACCGAGGCACCCAGCTCCTCAGGCCCAGGACGCCTGGTGGCCCTGGGCAAGGCCAGTAGGTTCCCCGTGGACCCCAATGTGAGCCAGTCGGATGCAGAGAACACAGCACCCACCTGCCAGGAGGAGCCCGACACCCCACCCCGGCGCCGTGGCCGACCCTCCAGGCGCTTCCTAGGCAAGAAATACCGCAAGTGAGTGGAACAGAGATGAGGGTCAGGGAGGCAGCCGGGCAGCCCCAGCCCAGCCAGACCTCTCCCCAACACCTTCCTGGCAGGTATTATTACAAGTCACCCAAACCGCTTCTGCGGCCCTTCCTGTGCCGCATCTGTGGCTCCCGCTTCCTGTCCCATGAGGACCTGCGCTTCCATGTAAACTCCCATGAGGCCGGAGACCCCCAGCTCTTCAAGTGCCTGCAGTGCAGCTACCGCTCCCGCCGCTGGTCCTCGCTCAAAGTATGAGATGCAGTTAGAAAGGAGAGCACCTGGGAAGGGGGAAAGGGAGGGGCGCGGGAAAAAAGGAGGCTGGTGGCGCTGAGAGGGAATAGCGGTAACGGCCTGCCCCGGCGCCCTCTCCTGCTGCTTTGGGGGCACGTGTCTGGGCTGCCGTGGCAGTTCTGGAGGTCACACACTGCATAGCATTGTGGCATCTTCAGGGGTGCCGTTTGCCTCGTGGACATCATAGACCGGCTTATTCAGCACCATCGCCAGCAGGTGGCAGTAAAGCCGGCCTCTAGCTAATGCAGTGTGTTAGAAAGTTTGCCACCAGCTAGCGGTAATGCGTCTGGAATGGGGCCCAGTACCCAGGCCTTGCGGGCCACTCTCTTTTCATCTTCACACCGCCCAAGGAGGTCCCTCGTAAGTGTCGGTAGGTCCGTTTTACTGACCAAGGAAACTGCAGCTTGGCTGGACCAAAGTGAAGCAGCGAGCCAACCATCATTGGAGGTGCTCCTCAGGGAGAAGTGGCCAGAGCCCCTGCGCTTTCTGCACACAGTGCTTCTTCAGATGGGCCCGTGACCTGGGAGTTGTTCTCTGGAACCCCAAGGGTGGGGGGCAGGGGTGGCTGTCCCATCCTGCAGAGGGGAGGGCGTGGGCTGTGCAGCTCCTCTGCGTGGGTTCAGCTGCGAGTTCACAAGGTCACTGTGGGACCTCAGCAAGTCACTTAACCCTGAGCCTCAGGTCCCTCCTCTGTCAAATGGTCAGCAGGACAGGGCACGGTGCAGAGCAGGCACTGTCATTGGAGCAAGTCCCTAGCCCTCAGGCCCCGGCGCTGGCAACCCTCCCTCGTTCTGCCAACCTGCTCCCACAGCAGCTCCAGGGTGTGGGCACAGGTGAGGTGCGGCCAGAGGGGAGTCCATTGTCCCTTTGCCTCTCTTGCAGGAGCACATGTTCAACCATGTGGGCAGTAAGCCCTACAAGTGTGACGAATGCAACTACACCAGCGTCTACCGGAAAGACGTCATCCGGCACGCGGCCGTGCACAGCAAGGACCGGTCAGTGGGTGTGGGTGGGCTGGGGCCGGGGTGGGGAAGCGGGAGCCCAGGACAGCCACGGTTCTTAGGTGTCACCTGCTCAGGGCCAGGCCCCTTTATATATAGCACATTACAGACCTCAGAAAGGTAAGGCGATTCATCCCAGATCCCGTGGCTCAGAACAGGGCAGTAACAGGCCCTAAAGACCCTCATTCAGTCTCCTCCCTGCTGCAGGCTTTAGTTTCCCATCTGTAAAGTGGGACAGCCACTGCTGAGGGGGTTAAAGGAAATTGTGTGCCTAAAGGGGCTCAGTAAATGATCGAAAGATCTTCCAGACTCCTGTTCCACACTCACCTTTCACGGCACTGAGAGAGCAGACTCAAGACAAGTACATGGGGGCCTCGTGATTGTTCGCTGAATTATGATTGGATCTGCAGCTTCAAGAAGGAGTTAGCTTCACAGGAAGGAGAAGCAGTGAGCAGAGGTTGGATACAGGGATCCACCAGGTGGATCTGTTAATAAAAATTTCAAAAGAAACTAAAGGAGAATTTTATTCAGATATGATTTGCAAATCAGCAAATAGAGTCCTCGGTATGAACTGAAGACTCACTGATAGGGAGTGGCAAGGTTTTAAAAAGGAGAAGGGTTGCTAGGGACACAAGGTTATACACTTAGATTATTGGCTTTCTTTTTTCATATTGCAATATATGAATCTATCAACACGTTGCACTCCTTAGCATCATTTGTTTTCTGATTGGAGGTGGCAATTGGTTTTTTCAATGATGGGCTGACTGAGTGGTCAGCAGGGGGTGCTGTGATACAAGAACAGTGGGAACATATGTTTAGGCATCTGTCAGGGCCCTAGTTCCAGTTTCAGGCTTGTAAAACAAAAGCTTTGTGGTAACTTAGCAACAAATCAAACAGCACAGTGAGACTCTTCATTCTGCAGGCATTTTTTAAGTCGGGAGCAGAGTCGTGCCCTGTAACCAGCCTCAGAGTTCAAACTGCAAAATTCCAGCTGTTGGGCCACAAATTATGATGTAAAAGTTCTTAGAAGTTCTCAGATCTCAAACCGTGTTTGTGGGAAAACCAGCTCTCCAAGGTGCTTGCAGCTTTTCTTAAAGTAAAAAGGAAGGGGAGTTGCGTCCAAGTAAGATCGGAGATACCAGGTTGAACCAGTGGTACAATAGCATTCTTTCCTGTGGGACTTCTCAGAACCTTTAAAATGCAAATGTGTTTAGTGACTGAAAGAATGCACCTATTCCTAAATGTAAGGAAGTGCAGAACTTATTGACAGTACCCTCTTAGCATTTTCCCCAGCAAACTCTAAGAGAAAGGGGCTTGAGAGGGGAGTAGGGGCACTCAGGGCTAAGACTGGGTCTGGGGGTCGCAGGTGGGCTTGGAGAAGTGACGGTCTAACTCCTGTACCTTTCTCCCCCAGGAAGAAGAGACCAGATCCTGTAAGTCTGGGACCCTGGCCTGGGAAGGGAGCCCACTTGAGGGTTGCTTGTGGGGGTGGGGGTAAGAAGTGAGGTCTCTCCATCGGCCCCCTCTCATCCCTTCCCAGACCCCTAAGCTGAGCTCCTTCCCCTGTCCCGTGTGTGGCCGTGTCTACCCCATGCAGAAGAGACTCACACAGCACATGAAGACACACAGCACTGAGAAGCCCCATATGTGTGACAAAGTGAGTGGGCCAAGGACTAGGCAGGGGTAGGGGTAGAGGGCCTCCCTGGCTGACCCGCCAGACAACTCAGCTCACCCCTTACAGTGTGGAAAGTCTTTTAAGAAGCGCTACACCTTCAAGATGCACCTACTCACGCACATCCAGGCTGTCGCGAACCGCAGGTACGTCCCTCGGGGGACTGGTGGGGCTGGAGCAACCCCCACCCCCACCCCACCGCTGAGCTGCCCTTCCTCTGGCCACCCCCAGATTCAAATGCGAGTTCTGTGAGTTTGTCTGTGAGGACAAGAAGGCCCTGCTGAACCACCAGCTGTCTCACGTCAGCGACAAGCCCTTCAAGTGCAGCTTTTGCCCCTACCGCACTTTCCGAGAGGACTTCCTGCTGTCCCACGTGGCCGTCAAGCACACAGGTGAGGCTACCCCTCCGTTCCCTGTCAGCCCTCAGTCAGCCGCAGGAGCAGCTGAACCCCTTCTTTCAGAAAGGGAGCCCCCTCTGTGGGGTCAGTCTCTGACCCCAGCTCCCGTTCCAGCTCAGCGCCCTGCTGTCAGGGTGGCCCTGGGCCAGTCCCTCTCCCCCCACCGTGTGGTGGTCACAGAAGTGAGCTCCAGTCATCCCCTGAGCCCTGTCTGCCGGGCGCGGGGCTGGAGATGGGTCTTAGGGAGGCCCTGCCCTCCACGGATGAGGCAGCAGAAGCAGCGTCCGTCTGTGCTTGCCCCGTGGGAGGTGCACAGCAGCAGCTGGTTTTTCTTCTCCTTGGTACCCAGCCCTCTGGCCGGCACACTTGGGGGAGACTGGAGAGAGGGAGCCAGGGCCCCCCTTCACCAGGTTCCTGGCGGGCGACTCACAGGAGGAGCGTGTGCTCATGCGCCCTTGGTAGGGGCGCTGGCAGGCAGGCCGTGAGCACAGAGGGCAGGCCCGTTTCCTGTCGGCCCGGCCCACCACCGCGGACGGCGCACGTGTCTGCCCAAGCTCGGGAGGAGCCCCAGCAGGGAATGAGTTGGAGGGCTCCTTGGGGTCATGGAAGGCTTCTCTGAGAGGGCAGGTCGGGGCTGGGCAGGTGCAAGCGTCCCCTCCGTGTGTCTACAGGCGCCAAGCCCTTTGCCTGCGAGTACTGCCACTTCAGCACGCGGCACAAGAAGAACCTGCGCCTGCACGTGCGGTGCCGACATGCAAGCAGCTTCGAGGAATGGGGGCAGCGCCACCCTGAGGAGCCCCCCTCCCGCCGTCGCCCCTTCTTCTCTCTGCAGCAGATTGAGGAGCTGAAGCAGCAGCACAGTGCAGCCCCCGGACAGCCCCCCAGCTCCCCAGGACCTCCCGAGGTAAGCTCAGCCATGCAGGCAGCAGGCAGGAGGCACCTGGGGACATGGCCGGGATGACAATGGATGTCACCTCTCCCAACATCCTTACTTGCACCTTGGGCACAACAAAGCGGTCCCTGCCTCTCTGGATTGTGTTAAGGAGCAGCTGAGGTCACAGACAGGCCAGCCCTAAGCTCAGAGTAGGGGTGGCTTTCCAGTGTTAGTAATAGAGCGTGGAAATCTCAGGAACTTAATGTGGTAACAGGTTATTCTTTTCTCATATAAAGGAAGTCCAGAGGTCAGCAGTTCAGGGCTGGTGTGGCAGCTCCATGATCAGGCAGGGACCAAGCTCTGTTTTTTCCCAGCCCTCCTAGGGAAACCACTTCTGCCTTCGTGGTTGCCTCATGGTTCAGTATAGCTGCAGGAGCTCTGGCCTTCCTAGCCACATCCTAGGCAAGAAGCAGGAGGAAGGGATGGGGGAAGAGCAGAAAGGATGTCTGCCATCTGTCTATCCACCTGTCTTCCTTGTGACCTTTACCAGAAGCTCCTGCTCAGCCACATGGCCACACTTTCCCCAACTGCAAGGGGCGGAGGGGTGGGGGGGCAGGTAACAAGCATAGTCCTGTAGCTGCATATGTTGCCGGTCCACTTTTCCACCAAGAGATGTACCATCACCATGTGCGGATGAAACAGCCTCTGGAATGAGTCTTGTGTTCAAGTCCCAGTTCTGCCGCTTACTAGCTGGGAGACTTTAAGTCAGATACTTCAGTTCTCTGAGCCTCAGCCAGTTCCCTGTAGCACTGAGCTGGTAAATACCTTTAAACGTGGTTGTAAAGATGAAACAAGCCACCATATATAAAATGCCCAACACACAGGAGGCACTCAGTAGACAGCACTTGAATCTGAGATGCTCTCTCAGGGTTGGCCATGTCCCCACCCTGCAGGTCCCTTCAGAGACAGCACCTCTCCAGTCGCCCGAGAACCCCCCACTGCTCTGTTCTGACACCCTGGGTGGCGCCACTATCATCTACCAGCAAGGTGAGCTCTGAGGAAGGGTGGGAGCCGGGGCATGGGGTCGGGGCAGGGCTTGTGCTGGAGGATGGGAAGGGCATTGGGTGCCCGTCTCCAAGCCCTTTACTAAGTCTCAGGTCCCCCCCACCCCAGGGGCTGAGGAGTCGACCGCTATGGCCACGCAGACAGCTTTGGATTTGCTGCTGAACATGAGCGCCCAGCGGGAGCTGGGGGGCGCAGCGCTGCAGGTGAGCCACTTGGGGACCCCCGCTGCGCTGGACACCGGGAAGAGAGGAGGGCGATGAAGCAGACATGCCCCTCCCCCATGGGCAGCTCCCAGTTAGTGGGTGAGACAGATCCACTGACAACCACTGGGCACACGCGCAGCAGGCGCTGCACTGGGAGCGCGGTTCTCTATGCTCCTGGCGACTCTGCCATCGTCAGTCTGGATACATTTATAATTTATAGTTTCATGATCATAAATGAGATTGAACTCCTTTTTGTATGTTCATAGATTTATTTTATTTCTTCCCTAACTTACCTGTGTGTCCTGTGTCAATTTTTTAATTGTTAATCTTTTTTATTATCACTATGCAAAAGCTCTTTATTTATAAAGAAAATCCATCTTTTAGCTCTCCTGAGTTGTTAAATCCCACTCGCCCTCCAATTTATTTTCTGATCTCATTTTATGGTTTGTTTTCATGTAGGTTGTAGCATATTTTTCTGTCTTCATTAGAAAAATCTTCCTACCCCAGAATTATAAAAATACTTATTCATATTTTTCCTTCATATATATTTAGAGTCTTATTATTACATTTTAGTCTTTAATCCATTTGAAGCAGACTTTGGAGTAAGAACTGAGGTTATGCTCTTTTTTTTTTTCTTAGTTTGCCACTTGTCTGTCTACCCCAAGATTCCTCCTCACCGTTGGCACTTTGGGCCAGATAACTCTTTGTTATCTGGAATGTTTAGCAGCATCCCTGATCTTTACTCCCTAGATGCCCATTGCACTCCCTCTCCAATTTTGACAAGGAAAAAAATGTCTCCAGACATTGCCCAGTGCCCCTGGGGGGGCAGTGTTGTTCTGCCATGTTCTTGTTAAGTCTGTTTCCAGTAGCTTGGTGGGCTTTGGAAAGGCAAGTTGTGTTTCAGAGAGAACACAGAGGTGGGGTTACACGGATGAATGCTGGCAGCACTGGGTCTTGCCAAAGCCTGGGTGACCTTGGAGGCCCTGAAGTCAAGGAGGGCCTTGAACATCAGGTCTCACAGACCCTGCTCAGAGTGTCCCCAGTTCCATCACAGGTGGCCGTGGTGAAGTCGGAGGATGCGGAAGCACAGTTAACATCCCCTGGTGGGCAGCCCTCCCCAGCGAGTGCTGCTCCACAAGTGGTAACCCTCCACGTGGCAGAGCCAGGGGCCAGTGTGGCAGCCGAGGGCCAGCTGGGGCCCCCTGACCTGCAGCAGATCACCCTGGCACCCGGTCCTTTTGCTGGGGCTGGCTACAGCGTCATCACAGCACCCCCTATGGAAGAGGGGACATCAGCTCCTGGCACACCCTATAGGTAAGGCCTGCCACCTGCAAGGCCGCTTTAGCCAGTTGGAGGCATGCTGGGGGGTCAGAGAAGGATCCTGCCCATTTAAGCCTAGTTGGCAGGAGGTAAAAACCCTAATACACATAAAGCGACTGGACTGTGGGGGAGTTGTATCCTTCTCAGGAGGCCAGAAGCTACTGTCTTCGCCACTTAGCTGTTCCTAAACATTCTGGCAAGACCCACGTTTCCCTCGTTTTACAAATGAGGAAACAGGCCAGTGAGGGTCAGACATACAGTGGGTGAGGGTTTTAGCCCTGCTCTCTTTGGTTCCTGAGGTGTTCTCCAGTCTGACCCCTGGAACAAACGTGGGCTCCTCGCTGGCATCGAAGGGGGGCCTGGTGTCTTCTCAGCTTTCTCCGCACCGAGCAAATTTAGGACAGAACCCCGGGCAGTCTGAGGAGGCCCTGAATTTGAGTACCAGCTGTACGGCTGGGGTGGAGTTGGGACTGCAGGGCCGGTGCCTGGGCGGCTCAGTCTCGGCATCGCGCCCTCTGCTCTTGGGCTGCGGGTTCCTGTCGGCCCTGCCACCTACACTTGGCCAGACTTGGGCTGGACCCCTCAAGTTCCCTGCCATGCCCATCAACGGGGTGGGATCGCCACTCCTGAGCAGGACAGTACTCTGGACACAGCAGCACTGACAGAAGAGACAGGGAGGGTTCAGCTGGCAGAGCGTAGAGCCAGGATTTCACCCAGGGGTCTGCCCGTGGTGCAGTCACCCGTCAGTTGATGGCTTTCTTGGGGAAGGGGACTCCTGTGACTGCTCCCCCCCCCACCCTGTTTCCTCTTAGAGCCTTGATTCACCTCTTCCCCTCTGTGCCCACAGCGAGGAGCCTGCTGGGGAGGCAGCCCAGACTGTGGTGATGAGCAACACCCTGAAAGAAGCTGGCACACACTACATCATGGCAGCTGACGGGACCCAGCTGCATCACATCGAGGTGAGGCTGGGTAGCCCACCCGGCCCCGTTTCACACCCCGTCCCCCTGCTCAGCGTCTCATGCTCCCATCTGTCCTCAGCTGACCGCCGATGGCTCCATCTCCTTCCCAAGTTCCGACGCCCTGGCCTCTGGAGCCAAGTGGCCTCTGCTGCAATGTGGGGGGCCGCCAAGAGACGGCCCTGAGCCGCCGTCTCCAGCCAGAGCCCACCTGGTAGGGAACCCCCAGGGCACTGGCTCCCCACCTCCTGCAACCAGCAAAGCCCTGGGCCTAGGAGTGCCCCCCTCACCGCCATCTGCAGCCACTGCGTTGTCCAAGAAGTTCTCCTGCAAGATCTGCGCCGAGGCCTTCTTTGGCCGCGCAGAGATGGAGAGTCACAAGCGGGCCCATGCCGGGCCGAGTGCCTTCAAGTGCCCTGACTGCCCCTTCAGTGCCCGCCAGTGGCCCGAGGTCCGGGTAAGTGCTGCCCCCTGTGCCTCTGCCAGCACTGGCTTGTGTGACAGACCCTGACAGAGCACCCTCTCAAGCCAGCCCGCTGTCGCCCTCCAGTCAGAGATGACTCAGCAAGGCTCTCAGGTGGCTCATTCTGGGGGCAGGGAGACCAGACAACATGACTGGTGCCCGACAGTGTCCCCAGAATGAAAAAGACATATGGCAGGGCAGAGACAGGGAACAAGTCACGTGGCCCTGGGGTGCAGGGAGGTGTCACAGAGGAGGTGTGGCAGCACGCAGCATGCTTAGAGAAATTCGAGTCATTTAGAATTCAGAATGCGCGGAGTTCAAGGTTCCAGGAAAAGTTCATGGTCCAGTGTAGGGGGCTCCCTCCCTTTACCCAAGGATTTCCAGATTCAATCATACACTGAATTCTCACAGCAGCTCAAAGAGGGAGCTGGGCCCAGGGCCCTAGAATGTCAGGGCTGAGAGAGACCGTCAGAGGTTCCTCCATCCAAACATATATGTTACTTAGGGGTAAACAGTCCAAGAGCAGGGACAGGGTTTTCCAAGCAACGTAATGACAGAGCCTGTGGCTTTTCCTTCTCTTGAACACACAGCACCAAGTCCTGGTCTGGTTTGTACTTTCTACCAGCTCCTCTCAGATCCACTTGAGAAGACGGGCTCCCTGGCAGCTGTCTGGGAGCTGCCTGTCTGGGCCCAGCTGACGCCCCAACCCTGCCCCTTCCGCAGGCCCACATGGTGCAGCACTCCAGCCTGCGGCCGCACCAGTGCAGCCAGTGCAGCTTTGCCTCCAAGAACAAGAAGGACCTGCGGCGGCACGTGCTGACCCACACCAACGAGAAGCCTTTTTCGTGCCACCTCTGTGGGCAGCGGTGAGGCTGGGTGCGGTGGGCTGGGGCTGCTGGGCATACACGGTAGGGCTGCCTCTGAGCCTCTGTCCCTTCCCCACAGCTTCAACCGGAACGGGCACCTCAAGTTCCACATCCAGCGGCTACATAGTCCTGATGGGAGAAAGGCAGGGACCCCTACAGCCCGGGCCCCAGCCCAGCCCCCAACCCAGACCATCATCCTGAACAGTGATGACGAGACCCTGGCCACACTGCACAGTGAGCTGCCCCGGGGACCCAGGGTAGACCAGGGACTTGAACCACTGCCCCGGAGAGCACCCTTGGGCTATGGCGGGGGCCATTTCACATTCTCCTGGAGCCCCCTAGTGAGCATCCTCCCCTCTCTGCCCAGCCGCACTCCAGTCCAGTCACGGGGTCCTGGGCCCAGAGCAGCTACAGCAGGCCCTGGGCCAGGAACACATCATCGTGGCCCAGGACCAGACAATGACCAATCAGGTAAGAGCCTGCGCGGGGGCCCCTGCTGGCAGGTCAAGGGCAGGGTTGGGGCACATGGAGAGTTCAGGCTAGCGCTGGCTTGGCTGTGGCAGGAGGAAGCCACCTACATCCAAGAGATCACCACAGCAGATGGCCAAACGGTGCAGCATCTGGTGACCTCTGACAACCAGGTGAGCTGCTGCTGAACACCTCAGCGTGAGTGCCCCCACCCCAGGCCCCACTCTGGGGACAAGCAATACTTTCCAAACCACCCCTCCCAGGGTATGTGCTTGCAGCTGCCAGTGGTGTCCCCAGTCCGTTCCGCTGTTCTTGCTGAGCCCCTGGTGAGCAGGGCCCCAGCACCTCCCTCCTCTCCACCCTCCTTCAGGTACAGTACATCATCTCTCAGGACGGAGTTCAGCACCTACTCCCCCAGGAATACGTCGTGGTCCCGGAGGGCCATCACATCCAGGTAGGACAGCCTGGGGCGAGGGTGAGGGCGGGGTGGGAGAGGAGGGATGCACAGCCTCCTTCTGAAGTCACCAGGCTGGCTTTCTCCCTCCAGGTACAGGAGGGCCAGATCACACACATCCAGTATGAACAAGGGGCCCCGTTCCTTCAGGAGTCCCAGGTAGAGCCCACAGGGACCCAGATGGAACTGGGGCAGGGGCAGGGCTCTTCCAAGGCACCTCATGGGCTTTTTCCCTCCAGATCCAGTATGTGCCTGTGTCCCCAGGCCAGCAGCTTGTCACACAGGCCCAGCTTGAGGCTGCAGCACACTCGGCTGTCACAGGTATGGTGCTAGCCCCCCCAAGGACCATGGGACCCAGGCCTAGCTTCTGGGGTCTCAGGCTCACCACCCTTTCCCCTCCTCTGGCAGCGGTGGCTGATGCTGCCATGGCCCAAGCCCAGGGCCTGTTTGGCACAGAGGAGACGGTGCCTGAACACATCCAGCAACTGCAACACCAGGGCATCGAGTACGACGTCATCACCCTGACCGATGACTGAGCCCCAGGGGCACAACGCAGACTGTGGATATTGGGGCCAGCCCTGCTGGGGGTGGGGGCACCCACCAGGACTCACATCCTTGCTTCACCTGGGGTCTCTGGATACTGGGCAACCAGCATCCTGTCACTCCAAGGGAGCCAGAGGTGTACTGTGGGGTTGGGGGACAGCCACGGGCACCAGCCAGGACATGCTGGGTGCCCCAGCCTGCGGGCAGGCTTTGGGAGAGTTTATTTTTGTTTGGATGGACCCACTGGCCTCTCAGTCTAAATAAAGGGACCAGAGTCCAGCCCTGGCCAGGTCAATTTGTCCACTTGCTGCTACAACGTGAAACAGGCAAGGACTTGGGAAGCGGAAGAAAGGTGAAGCCTCTTACAGCCACAAGGGGGGAGTGAAGTGGAGGTGGCCTAGCTTGCAGTGCATCTAGCCTTGCCCCTGTAAGTACAGTGGCCTGACATACCACGCAGGAGACCCCAGCCTCCTCCCCTGGCTGGGGAGGAGCATCTGTTCCATGCATAGGGGTGCAGGGCAGCTTGGTGCCTACTTGCAGAGGCTGTGGTAAGGCCTGTGATGGCTCTGAGCTCAATCTCCTCCTGACCCGACTGGAAGACACCTGGCTGCCCACTCACTGTGCTGGTTCCAGTGCCAGCAGGTGTCTGGCTTTCTTCTGGGCACAGGGAGCAGCCCTCTGCTCCCCAGAGGGATTAGCACACGCTCAGCTGTGGGAGTTTGGGGCTTACCAGATAGATGGTGCAGGGCTCTGGACTCCAGACCTGCTAAGCACAGGCTGAGGCCACCAGGGTCCCAGCTGTGGGGACAGCAGGGCGAGAAGTTAAACACTGGAGCCTTGGGATAGGGCGTAAAGGCCCAGGGGTCATGGGGTGAGCCTGGGTGTACAGAAGTGTAGTCCCAGAAGCAGCCCCAGGTTCCTCAGCCTTTTCTGCCCTCAAGATCCTCACTCATTCTTGGGAGAGGATTTTTGTATTTCCTTTTACAAATGAAACAAGGTAGCACAGGTTGGGGGAGGGTGGGAACTATTTACAGGGAACTTGGGAGTCTGAGGTGGGAAGTTGGGGTGGGACAGGGAGGGGGAGCCTTGGCAGAGCCGTAATCTTCCTATGTCATTGGCAGCCCAAGAGCCCCGAGTCCCAGCAGTCCACACCACACCCTGGGGCTCCTCCTCCCCACAGGCTGTGTTAAGTGGGGTGAGGCTCTCGGCTAGGGCCCTGCTCTCGGCCTGAGTCCCGGTCCTTGGCCTCCGAGGAGGATGATGAGGAGGAGCTGGAGCCGTGGCTGCGGCCTGACTGCCGGTAGGCGGTGATCAGCTCCTGCAGCCGCTCGGCTGTCGGCCCCCACTTGGCAAAGCCAGGGTCGTTCTGCAGGAAGAGGACGGCTGTGTTGTGGACGGCCTTGTAGTGCATTTCCTCCCTACAGGCAGAGGCAGTGGCTCAGGGTAGGGCTCGGCTGACCCAGTTAGCCCAGCTCTCCCACCCCTGCCCTCCCTGAGCACCCACTTCTTGCAGATGTGCTGGGACCCACTGCGGTACTCATGCTCAAAGGCGGGCAGGACCAGTTGGTGACGTTTGAAGCGACTCTGCTCCATGCGGGTGAGCGCTGGTGTTGGGGGTTCCCGCCACTCGGGGATGAACACGATAAAGGACAGGGGCTCTGGGGAGCTCTCGAGCAGTTTCTATGGGAGGTGGCAGAGAAGGGATGTCAGGGGCTGCTCTGGGTGGCTGGCAATCTTGCTTGCCACCCCCCACCCCAGCAGCAGCATACCCACCTCAAAGTGAGAGACCATGGCATCCATGAGCTCCTCGCAGAAAGGAGGGTTGGCCTCAAAGGAACCACTCAGCGGGGAGAAGTCCAAGCAGGGCCTGGGGACAGAGGTGAGTGTTCTAAGTTACAGTCCCTCAGCCAAAAACAGGTGTTGCCCCTGCCCTTAAGCAGCCATGTTAAAGAGATGGCCGTGATCAGGCCAGAGGCCAGCATTCACCCTTAATTCACCCTGGGACAACATGTGACCACCTCCATTGAATAGATGAGGACAGAGGCTCAGGTTTGACGACCCAAGCCCACTAAGCTGATCAGTGGAGGAGCTGGAGTTCAAGTCCAGCTCTTACCTGGCTGCCACCGTAGAACAAGCCACTCCCAGGAACCCCCTAGCTGCTGAGCTTTCCCTGTCGCTGGCCTGGCCCTGTCTTCCTACTAGAGATACATCATCTTCTGTCCGTGTTCACTGCCCCCACTATTCCCCCATCCCCATGTTAGTCCATAAGGTCTGTGAGGTCTGTACCACCATTTCTCTTTACTCCCAGTACTCCAAATATGGGCTAATTCACTGAGAAACCCACAGGCTGGATGGGGGTGGGGTGGTGGCAGGCTCCCAGAGGCTCAGGGATATGTGCAAGGTCACACAGCTGGTGGGGTGAAGGCAGAGATTGCGCTGGAGACTGCCCAACTCCAAAGCCCTACAGCTTTAGAAAGCAGCTGGCCAAGGTGGGGATTCCTGCTCTGGATGACAGCTTCCCAGGCCTGGGCAGGAAAGGCCCAGCAGCCCCTGGCTCTCACCCGCGGGAGCCAAAGTAGCCATCTGTGTCGGGGAAGGCAGAGCAGTACTGGCGGAAGTAGCAGTTGAGGGGCGAGGCGAAGCACTCAAAAGTGACACCAAAGAGTCGGTGGAGGGCCTCGAAGATGTGCACTGGCAGCGATCCCTGCAGGCCTGTCCCCTCGTAGAGGCCCACGCCAAACATCATCTGCAGAGTGGCCACAGTCAGCATGTGGGGCTCAGCCTCCCCTTCCAGAGGAGCCCTCCCCTGCTGCCCCAGGCCTGTACCTGGTACCGTCGGAGAAGACACCAGACGCGGGGCAGGAACCTCTCAAAGGCAGAATCATCAATGCAGCTGTAGCGGTAAAGGAGCCACTGTGGGACAGAAAGCAGTGGGCTTCAGCACGGGCCCCTCCCTCCTCACTGGCCTTCAGCTGAGGACTCGGGCTCAATAAAGATCCAGTTCTTGCTTCTCCCACCTCTGAAGACTCACCCCCCCCCCCATCCCCTAGCTCTTACCAGCTTACTGAAGTAGTTGCGGCTGACCTTGACCATCTCTCCTTTATACCGGATGCAAACCACATTATTCTCCATGTGCATCTCCACGCTGGGCATGGGGGGCGCAGACACAGCCAGCCGTACGGGGTAGCAATACACCAGACGGGGCTCCACCTCTGTGGCCTCCACCTCCTCTGTGGACAGGGACAGCAGTGAGGGGCCACCCTGCTCCCACTTGGCCAGTTCTCACCCTAGACAGCCTCAGTGCCCACTGTGTGCCAGGAGCTTCCCACTTTGTCCCAGTAACCAAAGGAGGTACATCCCATCCCATGGAGAAGTGTGTGCAGCTCTGAGAGAGAAGTCAGGGATTAGTCGGGGCAAGAACTGGTGGCCTGTGTCAGTGTGCTCTGTACTGACCCAGGTCCCCAGTGTGCCATGTCTCAGAGCCTGGCAGGCAAGCAGGCTCAGATGTCATGCAGAAGTAAAGCCGCATCACCTTCATAATAGTTACAATATCTCACTTAGGGATCCTTTGGGGCCAAACACTAAGTTACCACTGAATCCTCATGTGATCCTATTGGCCAAATACCAAACTGAGGCTTATAAGAGAATGGCTCTAACCCTGGCTGGTGTGGTTCAGTGGATTGAGTGCTGGCCTGCAAACCAAAGGGTCACCAGTTCGATTCCCACTCAGGGCACACGCCTGGGTTATGAGCCAGGCCCCCAGTTGGGGGCATGCAAGAAGCAACCACAAATTGATATTTCTCTCCCTCTTTCTCCATCCTTTCCCCTTTCTCTGAAAACAAAATATTTTTAAAAGAGATCTAAATGCAGGTCCAACTAACTACTACCCCCTACCTGTCTCTCACCCACCTTCTTGCGTCACTTTCCCCCGTTTCCTGGAGGAGTGCTGAGACCCGTGGCCAAAGGACAGAGCAAGTTGAGTCCCAGACACTGCTGGGAGGAATGGTCCTCCCCAAACCAGCCTGTGGCCTTGAGACGGTCTCACCTGGCCCTTCACTCAGGGCCGAGGATACAGAATTGATGGCATCCCAGTTGGCCCCCTACCTGCGATGTTGTTTTCCTTTAGGATGGCAAGGTGCTTCTCTCGGATCCGTTTGACGTACTCCAGGGAGATGTGGTAGATCTTGCTGCAGATGCCCTCCACGGAGTCCTTGGCTGCAGCCGAGACGTGGGGGCCGCACTGCTTCCGCAGGTGCTCCAGGCGATCCTGGAGGAGACTGGGCTCTAGTGGCTGGCGGGCAGGCGAGGGCTGCTGGCCTGCAGCAGTCCTCGTCTTCTCACAGGCTCTGCTGCTTACTAGCTGTGTCACTTGCACAAATTCCTCTGTCTCTGAATCATAACCAGCTGTTAAGGGTCCTGAAATACTTACCTAACAAGACAGCTGGAATATTAAATGTGATCATTCCTGTTTAGGGCTTAAAAAGCCCTAGCATACAGGAAGTATCCAATAAATGCCAGGGCTACATAGTGCCAGATCCCATGATACCTGGCTGGGGAAACAGACAACCAGGCATTGTCCCCACTGATAAAGCACTTCAGTCTACTAGGGGGAGAGAGATCATTACAATATGGGGTCCTTCCTTGGTTGGTGCAAATTTGAAATTTGAGCTCTTAGTAACTTGCAAGGATAAGGTGGGCATTTGTAATTTTGCTGAATCACACATGTGAAAGTGATGACTGAAAATGAGTCACTCTGGCTAGTGAGCACACACCTACCTTTGTCAATCTCTACGTGTCAAGTACACAGTTACTATCGTGAAGTAGGAAACCTTGTCTCTTGTGAAAAATGGTCCTGAAAAGAAAGCCCATTGCTAGTGCTGGTGGAGAATTACGGAAGTGATGGGTTTGGGCCAGAAAAAAGAATTGTTTTGGACACATTAAAGTAGGGAATTGAATTGAATCTTGTGGTAGCTCTTAAATATATGAACACACACCCCTTCCCCAAGAAAAGACAGTTTGTCAATCTGTTTCCAAAAATCACTCGAGATGTTGACTGTTCATTAAGTTGAAAAGGCAGCTACTCGTGGTGTGTGGCCACGCACAGGATTTCATGAAGAACCTTAATGGTGATGTTCTTTGGGAGAAAGCCAGGAGCCTAGACAAATATCTCTGCTTACATGAGTCTGGGGACTGATGAGTGTCAAAAAAGTCTGCTGTTTTGTACAAGAACAGGCTGCTGTGGGGCCCTGCCCAGCCTGGACAGGCAGAGTGGGCTGCTGGGAGGAAGTGGCTAGAGCCTTCCCACTGACCTTATTCAGGCCCACTCACCATGTAGTCCTCTTTGGAGGCTGAGTGGTCCTTCCGCAGCCAACTGAAGGTGTCCTCCACATTCCACTTGACCACCTTCCTGCTGTCAGGGGAAGCACTCCTGACAGGGGGCACACAGCGGGGGCAGAGGTTAAGTGTCTGCTCCACCCTCTCCTTCTCCCACCCCACTTCCAGGCATCAACCCTTAGACTAATATCGCAGCTTTTGTTCTGCCTTTGGGAGTTTAGCCTCATTTCTGCCACCAAGAGCAATGACAGAGCCCTGTGAGTGAGCCAACGGCCTATGGCCTTCCCGTCCCCATCACCGACCCCTCCTGGAGGCAGGAGAGACAGCCAAACCTGGACTCGATGAGCCGCCTGGCGGCCTCTGCGTATTTAAAAAGCAGGCGCTTGGCTTCCTCCCGAAACTTGATCCGGGATAACCTAGGTTCAAGAGTGGGCAGAGTTAGAGCCCTCCTATACAGAGCCGGAACTAAGTGCCCTGGGTCAGCCTCAGCGGTGGGACTGTACCTGATAGGAATGTCATTCATGATTTCACGGAACATGGATGGCGACACTACTGGTTCACAGTTGCTTGGCAACAGGGGGTCAGAGCCTTTGTCCACGACCTTGCGTTCCAGCATCCAGCGGTTGAAGGATTCCCGAGGGGGATCAATGCCTGCAGAACAGGAGAGCAGATGACAGCCTGGCCTTCGTCAGCAGACTCCGAGCAGCCGGCACACGGGAGGCATCGCGTGGGCACTGGAGGTGCGACCGGAAACAAGGCAGCTCCTGCTGTCAGGAGCTTCCATTCTAGGCAACACTTCCCAAAGTACGTTCTGAGAATGACGAGTTCTATGAAGTATGTTAATAAGTGTTACACAGGGTAAGAAGGGGGGCTTCTACATTTCGGCGAAGACAAGCATGTTTATTTACTAATTAATTGAAGCTGCCGTTTCTTGAGCACTTTCTACCCCACCCGCCCCTGGCAGCAAGCCTGAGAGGTGCAGGTGCTTTTTTGTTCATGCCCTTTTTCAGACACACAAGAAGGCTTCAAACAGTGCCTGGCAAGTAGTAAGCACTCTGAAAGTGTTAATAATTGGTTTGGTTTTGTCACCCTTTATGTGGGCACTGTTGTTGTCCCTATCTTACAGGTGACAAAACCCACGTGCAGAGAGACTTAGTGATGAGCCCAAGGTCACAAAGCCAGTGCTCAGTGGAGCTGGGACTGCAAAAGGCCTGTCCCCTCTGTGGCGCATGCTCACCCGCTGGGCCCAGCTGGCAGACCCTCCCTCACTCCTGCTAAAGGTGGATAAAAACAAAGGAGGCCGAGCCCCCAGGAGACAGTTACCCTCTCGCTGCTGGCACAGCTCGCGGTAGTGCTGCCGCAGCTTCAGGATGAGCTGGGAGCGGAGCAGCTCCACCTCGGGATGTGGGGGCAGCACCTCCGAAGGCCCCCGGTGCTTGATGACAGCGTTGGTCTGGATATCCAGATCCCAGTACACCCTTGGGGCATGGACCGGAGCAATGAGGGAGGCAGAGAAACGGGGACTGGGGGCACCCTGCCCTCCACCACACACTCTCAGTCCCAGGCAGGCTGGCCACCAATGATGGATGCCCCCAAACCAATCGGCAGGGACTCACTCAGTGGGTCGGAGGAGAGCTGCCTGCTGTTTATCTTCAGGGGACGTCCCCCAAATCTTCAGTGTTGGGGTTCCTGGGACGTTAGGGGAGCTGGGCACCGATGGACCTGTGGGCGTCACAGGGATTTCGATCTGGAGCAAAAGAGTCAAAGGCATCAAGTTAGGAGAGTTGGCCAATGGCTCCAGTGCTGTGTGCACTTGGGGAGCTGTGCACTGGGCTCTCCCCAACCCCCCAACCCCGTCACCTCCCCACAACAAACCTGCCAGAGCCCAGCCCTTACAGGGAGCCTGAGAACCTGGGAAACCTCTTGAATGCCTACCAGGGAGCCATACTCACCTTGGGCTTCTTCACACCATTGCCACTTGGCTGCTCTTCCGAGAGCTGCCGCTTCCGTGGCTTGTTCTTCGCTGGGGGGGTTTCCACCAAGCTTGAGTCTTGGGGCAGTGGGGTCGCATTCAGTCCCAAAGGGTCCGACTGGAGGAGGGAGACCAGCAGAGTTACAACCAGGGCCAGCAGCCTAGGAGTGCCAGTACTGCAGAGTCCTGATGCCCCTGCCCCCTGCTCCTACTCCTCAGAGAAGAACAGAGGGGGCTGGGATGCAGAAAGAACACTGGGTCCCACTCCTGATTCTACTGGGTTGGCCAAAAAGTCCATAACATTTTTTCCATAAGAGGGCTCTAGTAGTGCTTAGTTGTCTTGAATGTCAGTCAAAACAATTCTGTTAGATTGTATTGTGATAGCTGCCAAAACAGCATGCATTTAAAAAAAAAAATCAGTGAATTTTTGTGCAGCCATTTTAATACTGAAGATGGAAGAAAATACACATTTTTGGCATATTATGTTTTCTTATTTCAAGAAAGCTAAAACTGCAACTGAAACACAAAAATATATTTGTTAAGTGTATGGAGAAGGTGCTGTGACCAAATGTGTCAAAAGTGGTTTGCAAAGTTTCTTGGTAGTACAGTAGTCCCTCTCTATATTGCAGCTCATTTATCGCGGCCTCACTGTATCATGGGATTTTTTAAAATATTATATTTAATTATTTATCGCGGATTTTTCGCTATATCGCGGGATTTTTGCGGTACTATATACATTTGTTGTTAAAGTTACGTAGGTTTAAGAGTGTAGAATATGTTTAAGAACATAAGTAGTGTTTATAAAAGTGTGGAAAAGGTTAATAAGGGAGTGGGAAAGGTTAATATGGGAGTGGGAACAGTTTATAAGTGTGTGGAAAGGGTTTATAAAGCCTTAAAATATATATAAATACTAAAATAAATGTAAGGTTCCTACTTGGTGGATTTTCACCTATCGCGGGGGGGGTCTAGAACATAATACCTGCGATAAGTGAGGGAATACTGTATTGACATTTTGATCAAATAATTTTTGCACTGGAAAATGTTTAGCAGCACCCCTGACCTCTACCCACTAGAAGCTGGAGATAGCCAATATACTCAAAATATCCAAATCAAAGTTATCGGTGAGAATGAAAAATATTTCTTTCATGAAAAAAACTAAACGAACGGACTTTTTGGTCAACCCAATACTTGCAACTGTGTGACCTTGGGGTTACTTCCCTTCCTAATTCCTTCACCTTTAAAATGGCCCTGATACCTCGCCACTGCAGTGATGATTATACAAGTCAATGAACATGACCAGCTTAACATGACATCTGGTATGAGGTCAGCACTCAATACATGTTAGTTTCTTTTCCTTAAGAACCAGAATGAAAGTAAGGAATGAAGGAAAAACTCAAGAAATGCTTGTTTTTTAAAAAGCAAGTTCCTGTGAATGGGTCACCTTTGGTGACACCAAGAGTATAAATGTGCTGATGGGCAGTAGGGCTCTGCTCTGCTTCTTACTGGCTGTGAGGCCTTGGGCCAGTCATTTCCCCTCTCTGAGCTTCAGTGTCTTCATCTGCAAAATGGGGGTGCCAACTGGCTTGACTGTTGCAAGAAAGTCTGCCCCAAGTGACAGGGATCCAGAAGCCCACGCTCCCACCAGAGAGCCCACATCTCCCCTACCACACTGACATTGGAATTCCTAGAATGTACTTGTCCTCCCCTTACCACCTACCCTTAGCCAACCTTCTTATCTTAATCACTAATTAATTCACAGAAGCTCACAGAGACCCCAACCCCCGGTCAGGATCCCTGATGTACTCTAACCCCATCCTTCACTCAAGTGCCACATTGTAACCCTATTGGCACTGCCCCTCCAGTAGATGGCTGCCCTGAGAGTGCAAGGGCAGGACCATGTCTCTCTTCTTCACCCTGCCTCCAACCACAGTACCCAACATGCAGTACAAGTTCATTATCACACACTTTTAATCATCTGTTTACATGCCAGTTTCCCTGTGAGTCTAGGTTCCTTGAGGGCAGGGACTGTGTCTGTCTTGCTGTTACGGTACCCGCAGAACTAGGCACATAATAGCTGTTCAGTGTACACGTGGGGAAGACCCAGGTGCCTGAGGCTGGCACTTACAATCACATCATGCTGGCCCAGCACAGGCATCTCCCACAGGGACTGATTGGTGAATCTGTTGAAGTAGTAGGGACGGTTCTCCCTCCTGCTCCAGCACTTCTCCCAGCCCGCGTGCACCAGCTCCTCTGCAAACAAGCATGGAACCCAGCTTGGATCAGGGATGTCCCTGGGCACCCTTTGGACCCTGCCACCCTGCCATTGCCCCTTGCCAGTACCTGGGAGGTCCTGCACCAGGCGGATGGGCTTTGGAGAACAGGGCTGGCTCTGATTGGAGGTGCCCGGGGAGTGACTCAGCAAGGACGCTTCCTCCCGGGGGCTGCCGTGATTCTCATTGGCCATCTCAGCACCCACACCGGACCTGCCACAGAGGACCAAAGGGTGTCAGGGCCAGCAGGGCATGGAGGTCAGCTCTACCCTCACCCACCATCTACAACCCAGAGGTCTCCAGTGACCACCTGCAGATGTGGAGAAATCAGTCGCAACCTGTCCTGGAGGGCCAGCACGATACCACTGAAGGTGCCCTGGAATCTAGGTTGCAGTTCTCTCAACTGTAAAATGGGCGCACTCCTGTTGTTCCTCCTGCCTGAAATGCTCTTTCCCCAATTCTCTGCCTGGCTTGCCACTAGGTTCCCACCCTCCAGGAAGCCTTCCTTGACTCTCCCCTCCCCAACCAAGCAAGGTGGTCAGAACCCCTCCTCAGGGCCATGAACATCTACATTATAGCACTCAGAAAGTCTGTGGTCTATCAACTGCGTTTTTCTCCCCATTAGAATGTCAGAACTCCCAGGACTAGGAACTGGGTCCAGTGTAGCGCTCTCCAGAGTGCTTGGCAGGGTACTTGGACCCAACAGGAGCTCTATTTATTCTGTACACATTTACAAAGCACCGGTGACAAACAAGGCAGAACAGGGTCTGCTCTTGAGAAGCTATTCCCACAAGAAGGAATTGTAACTCCTCTTCCCTGCTCCCGTCCAGTAAAATCTCACTGGCGATAGCACAGCTGGGGAGGGACATGGCATCTAACTGGACACCTCATTGCACACTACAGGGCAGGAAGCAACCTGTTGCTAAAAGAACTAGTGGCACTGAGAAGGAATATCTAATTCAGTCCTTCATAATCCCAAGATGAAATTTTATTTCAATACTGGGAAGGGGATCAGCTCCTTCAGATGTGTATTACCTACTATCCCCACCCAAAACACACCCAGCACGAGTCTCAATGGACAAAGTCGTTCCCAACCTGTTAAGCCTCCTAGTTGGCCAACTGCGACCAGACTGGTGATCCTAAAAGTGTTCCCAATATGTCACAATACCCAAAAGAAATCAAACATTTACCCCCCAAAAGGCCACAAAGGCACATTTAAACATCAGTTATTTTTGCCTGCTGAAATTTTATCAACTCATTGTGGTCATATTGATTATCTCATGCTGCTCAGAAGCTCTGATTGGCTGTTGACAACATCAGAGGAATCATTGGGACATTGATTTTATTGTACACCCAGTCGTAAACATTGTTGTTAATTTGGAAAGGAAAAGGTGAATGGTTTCTTCATCAGTACACTTCAGCGGATGAAAATGCAGGGAGCAAGAGGACATACATACAACAAAAAGGGGCCTGACAACAAAAAAGGTTTGGGGCCACTGACCAAGGGGAGAAAAAGCTGCAGCTGCCTCGGTTCTCTGAGGAAGAGGGATTCCTGGTGCCTTAGGGCTGAGCCCACGGGTCTCAAGGCTGAACGAGGTCCCCCTTTTTCTCACCCTCTGGGGTCTGCAATGCTAGCATGAGAGGGTTTTCTTCTCTGGCCGATGGACCCCACAGCACAGGGTCCCACAGAGGAAGGAGGGAGGCCTCCAAAAAGGCTCAGCACAGGCAGGTGGGCTGGTCAGCAGTGGAGTGAGCGGGGGCCCAGGGAACTCCGTGCATCAGCAACTGCAGAGCAAATAGAAGAAAAGAGTCACAGACCTGTGAAATGTTGCAGAGCAGGGACAACAGCAAGGGGGGCAATGACACAGAGCAAACTGGAAGCCTGCAGGACACAATGTGGGAGAGCTGGGGATTCTGGGGATGAAAATGGAACTTCTCAAGGTTTCCAACCAACAGGTTCACCCTCGTGGACTTGCAGCCTGAAGTCACACAGAGCTCCACAGAGAGCTCCATGCTCAGAAGGGCCTTGAGCCTAATTTAATGTTCTGCAGTCACTGTCTTGAAATCTTTAATAAATTTTTAATAAGGTGCCCACATTTTCATTTTACACTCGGGACCCCTGCAAACTGTGTAGCTCATCCTGCCAACCAAAGTATCCCTAAGATAAGGGAAAAGTAAACCACCATACATATCACCAATTGGGGGCAAGTCCCAAGCCACCCACAGTTGGGAGAAAAACACACTTCTTTGAATGAGGTCTTTTTAAAAAAAAAGAAAACTCACACACACACATGCAAATGCATTATGTAACACAGCATGTTCATCTTTATTGAAACTCGTTTTCCCCAAGAAGTACTTTGTGATATTGATGCACCAGGAAAATTCACTAAGCAGAGCAGGCATAGCAGCACAGCTTAATGAGGCCAAAAGGGGACACTGCAGGGTTTCCAAAACCAGCTTTGCTTCAGAACCATCAAGGGGCTTGTTAAAAAAAAAAACCATCAGATTCCTGTCCCTCATTCCCCATCTTGGGAGTCAGAAATGGGGAGGGGTAAGTACACAAGAATTTCTATTTTTCAAATGAACCTCAGGAATGGGATTGAGAGATGCGATGACCAACCTTTCACTTTATACCATTTCAAATCTTTATCAATATTTTAAAGTTAAAATATTTGTTAATTTCCCAGCTGATTTGGATACAACAGGTCGTTGACCAAAGTACCAGCTGGGTTTGCACAGACCTAGGTTCTGACACTTTCCGATTAATAAACTGCACCCAACCTTTACCGCCTATATACGTAGAGTCTAGCGTATTGTATACTCTCGGTAATAGATAACTGCTGATTAAAATGACGTTTTTATTTATCCTGTAGCTCGCTGGCCCCCGGCACACCGAAATTTGACAGCCAGGCAGTTTATGCATAAAAAACTCTTATCTGCGCAACCAAAGGAACCCACCAGAATGCAGACTGTCAGATTCCGGGATTGGAGAATGATGGGGCGGGATCATCACACTAATATACCAATCAGAACCCTCCAGCCCAGTAGGGCGGAGTCAAAGAACTTGCAAAGTGCGCAGGTGCGGGGGACACGCGAAGGCGGGGCGACCCCCAGCGCGCGCTCACCTTCCCCTCTCCCCCACCCCAGCGGGGGCGGACTGTTTGGCGCGCGCGCGCCGGCCCTTCTCCCGGACTCCGCCCCCCGCCCCGCCGCGCGCTCCCGCCCCCGGGCTGAAGCGACTCAGAGTCGGAGCCCGACACAAAGGCAGTGGCGGCGGCAGCAGCGGAGGGGCTCTAGAGGCCGCTCCGCCCGCGCTCTCCGGGCCCACCTCCTTCACCCAGGCTACCGGCCCGGCCGCCCACCCGCAGGCCTAAGATGGCGGCGGCGGCAGAAACTAAGCAAGTGGTGGCCCCGAGTGGAAAGCGTCGAGGAGGCCACCACCGCCCAGCTTCGGACTCCCGGATCCTGGCACGGCTCGCGGCGGGACCATGGCTTCCTGGGGTTCTTACCTGCCCGAAGCGGACTCGAGGGGGTGCGGCTACACGTTCTGCTCGGCCGCCCGTTTTGCCGCCTCCGCCTCGCCCTCCCCAGCGCCGCTCCCGCCATCTTGTGTCCCGGGCCGGGACTCCGCACTACGCATGCGCTGGTACCGCCTCTGAGGGACCTCGCCGCTGCCGGCCGCCATCTTGAGTGTGGCGAACGGGCCGGGTCTTCAGATCCTGTTAGCTTTCGACCCCCTCCCCTTCGTTTCATCTTTCCTGTTCTTCCACGCAGGACTGAGGAGGGGCAGGAAGCTTTGTGGGCCCCGAGGTGTGAACTGAGTAGGGAACGAACTCGCGAACACACCCTGCCTCAGTTTCCCGTGCCTGCACACCTGCTGGGGCCGAGGGACCCGGGTGGGCGGTGCGCAGTCAGGGTCGGATTGAGTGTGCGCGCCAGGGGGCGCGGGGAGGGTTTGTAACCTGCAGGGGATCACTCGGATGCCGACCAGAGGGCGGAGTCCTGATGACGTAGCTGTGAACGGAGCGTAGATCCGGGTCGCAGCCCCGGCGCATCTCTATCGCTTTCAGCTGGTCGCTTGCCCTCTCTGGGACAGTCCAGGGTTTTTCACAGCCATTTCCTGTATTGAGGCTGCATGCAAATCTAATCTTTTACCGTAATGAGGCTGCACAGGTTGCTAGTGCTCTTGATTAGAAGAACAGCTGTGGGAAACATAATAAAGATGGCTTTGTCGCGTCCACCTGGCTAATTTTAAATATAAACATTACACTTGAATCAAGGAACTAGTATAAATGACCCATGGATATGGACAACAGTGTGGGAGTTGACTGGGAGTGGCAGGAGGGGGCAGTGAGGAGCAGCGGGGGGAAATTAGGACAACTAATAGAACAACAATAAATAAAAACATGTACTTTAAGGAAAAAAGAGATGGCTTTGGGCAAAAGTTGGGAAGTTGTAAACTAAATACATCTGAGGGGTTTTCCAACATTGACATCTCTGGACACTAGTTGCAGTGCAAATCCTCTGAAACCTCAAACGAACTACAAAAGTGAGTCCAGCAGACTGGCAGTTGCTAGGTTCTCCGTTCCCGGCTCCGTGCAAGATTCTGTGGTAGCGGCCCGGAGACACTTAACTCCACTTTCCTCTGGCCTCGCAAGTGAGCCCACTTGCCAGGGATAGCTTGAGAGGAAGACAAAATTGCCATCTGTTCTTCCACTTGAGCTTCCCGTGTGGACCAGAGGCTGCAGGTAACCCACCCACATGGAGCTTGGTGGGGCTGGGAGTGTCAAAATTGGAGGCAGTAGTATGAATAGTAAGAACTAGGGTTCTCGATTTTGTTTTTAGAGAGGGGAAGGTAGGGAAAAGGGAGAGAACCGTCAATGTGTGGTTGTCTCTAGTGCGCCCCCAACTGGGGACCTGGCCTGCAATCCAGGCGTGTGCCCTGACTGGGAATCAGTGAGTCACCCTTTGGTTCACAGACCGGCGCTGGATCCACTGAGCCACACCAATCAGGGCTCAATTTTAAGAATAACTAGGTTTCACCCTGGCCAGCTAGCTCAGTTGGTTAGACCGTCATCTCTGTACGCCAAATTTGCATGTTCCATCCACCGTCGGCACATATGAGAAACAACCAATAAATACAGAAGAGGAATAACAAAGTGATGTCTCCCCCCCCCATCCTCCTTTCTTTCTTGAATCAATTTTTAAAAACTAGGTTTCTCATCAGACTGGGTTCAAACCTTCATCTCCTCACTTTTCACGTACAGTTGAAATTAACCTCTCCATCCTTGTTTCCACTACCTTAGAGCAAGCCCCATTATTTTTAAACTTTTTGTTAAGAACAGCATACACACAACTGTGCAAAAAACAGGAATGTGAAACAATGTATCGCAAAGTGAACACCTGAATAAAACACTGAACTCATGGTATTGTCAAGCAGAATTCCCCAGTGGGGTAATCATTCTTGCCACTACTTCTGTGATAATCACTTCCTTGCTTTTTATAGTTTTACCACCTCAGGATACATCCCTAAACACTACAGTTTTGTTTTGCCTCTTTCTTGAACGTGATATAAATGGAATTATAGTCGTGTTTTTCTGTTTTCTTTTGCATAACATTGCACTTACAAGGCCTATCCATGTTGTTGCATGTAGCTCTACTTCATTTCCATTGCTATGTTCTGTTTTCCAACGTGTATCTACCCTGTGGTTGGGAGGTATTTGAGGGCCTCTACCCCACACGTCTTTTCTGAATTACTATAGTAGTCTCCAAACTGGTCTGGTCCTCCCACCTTGCTTCTCTCCGGGTGTATAATGCACCCTGCAGTCACAGGGCTCTCTTTAAGTCTAGTATTGCAAAGCTGATCAAGCCACCCTGGACTGAAAACCCTTGAATGTCTTACCATTAACTGCAGGATAAAGTCCGAAATCCTTAACTTGGTTCACAAGACCCTAATTACAATGAAGGGTACCATGGCAGAGCATTTGCAATGGGCTGTGCCAAGCATTCGACATATATTCATCTTATTCACAGCCTAGAGCTTCAAACTCTCTCCATTCAGTCCCAGCCATCTTGAACTCCCTAAGTGTACCAGGTTGTCTCTTGACCTTGGGCCTTTGCATATGCTATTTACTCTCACTCTTCCCTCTTTGCCTAATTCAGCTTCAAGTCTTAGCTTAAATGTCACCTCTACCAGGCAGCCTTCCCTGAGTTCACCTCCCCCCAGGCTAGGTCAGGTCCCCTCTTCTGTATATCCATGTAGGCCTGTGCTCAGTGTCTATTCACTTCATCCACTAGGCCATGACTGCTTAAGTGCAGGGCCAGCACTGTTCTCCCCGGTGGCCCTATGCTCAGCGCTGTGCCTGACACTCTAAACACTGTATTTGTTGATTGTGGGCAGAGCACCCTGATTGAAGTCTGGGTGACTTTTCCAGGTATTCCCATTTCTATTTCAGACTCTGGTTTCTGTGATGGAAACATGAAGGCAGCGCCCTTTGGGAAGCCAAGAAAAGCACAAGCTGCCCACTGGGGCCAAGTCCCTGCCAGCAGCCCAGTGTCCTCTACTCTGGCGATGAGCAAAGATCCTGGGGCTTTTAAGCTCTCTGTTGACTTTTGTGGACTAAGAAGCCTCTCTGGGCAGCAGGGCTGGCAGGGAGAGATGGTTAGGACAAGCGAGGCTTCTCCAGCAGTAACCTGGCTGGGAGCCTGCTATCTGGACTTCTGAGGATCCAGCCTCAATGCAGGACAAAGCAGAAACGTAAACATACAGGCTGAGATTGCCATGTACCTTAACCTACTTATTCTTTGCCACTATAGGGAGAAGCAGCTGGGAGGGAACTCATTTCAACTGTTGAGGTCCTGACAGTTCAGGAAGGGAGGCTCCAGCAGGACCCTGTTCCAGGCTGTCCCCGCCCAGGCTGAGTCTGAACTACCTACCACCCATAGGCCCTGTTCTGCAGTTTAAATAACACTAAGGCGGTTTCCGAGGCGAGTGGGCTTGGCCCCAGGAAGGCCGTGGAAGGGAGGCTTCACCCCAAACTGTGGTTTCCGCAGGGAGTGGCTCTCTGGCCATTCTGGGGCCACATAAGAGAAGCCATTTAGGCCAGGAATAGATGAGAGGAGTGGAGCGTCTGGTCTTCCCGTCCCTGCTGTCCGTGTCTGATGTGGTGTCACGCTCCCTTTCATTGCCTCCTGCGAACCAGCGAACCAGCGAACCAGCGCTAAATAAGGCAGGCTCGTTGCCCTTAGGGAGCCCGCAGAGGAGTGGGAGAGGCAGCCACATAAATAAGCCGACAGCTGCAGGGAGATAAGGGCTCTTTTGGGGTGTCCAGGGGGTGGGCATGCAAACCAAAAGGCTTCAGAAGAGATGGCCGTGAGCTGAATCTTGCTGGAAGAATAGGACTTTCCAGGTGGGCAAGGAAGGGGAAGGCTACAACCTGCACCCAAGCCTGGAGCTGTGGAAAGGTACCGTGTGCTGGGAGGATGAGGCAGCCTGAGCACCACCAGGGACCGGGCGAGGTGCAGGTGGAACCAGGGCTTTGGAACCCAAATTCAGTTTCTGTTCTGGGTTAGCGCTCAACCTCCCTAGCAGGTGTCTGGGACAGCTCAGAACAGGGGGGTGGGGGCCTCTGGTGGTTCCCTCCATCATCCCACCCATTCCCTCTGTTGCCCGTTTCTCTATTTTGGGCAGAGTTGTCCAAGAGCCAGGATGTTTACACCCATATGAGCTGAGGCAGCAGAATTAAATCCCAAACTTCTCCAAAAAAGAAGCCAGGGCGACAGCTGGCAGCTTCCTGAAATTCTAAAATCAGAGGAAATTTTGACCTAGAGCCATAGCGGGAGTGGGGAAGGGGATACCAACCGAGCCTGGGTCCTGGCTAAGGGGTTCCTAGGACACTTGGCTTCTAACCCAGAGAAGGCAACCCTGGCTAGGAAAAACCTTTTTAACAGCTTTATTGGGGTATAATTTTCATACCACTAGATTCACTGGTTTCAAATAGACAGCTCAGTGATTTTGAGTAAATTTACACAGTTGTGCAACCATCACCACAGTTGATATTTAGAACATTTCCATCACCCCAAAAGAGCTCTTGTGACTTATTTGCAGTCAACCCCCCTCTGCATACCTCTGTCTCAAGTTAACCACTTATCTGCTTTCCATCTTTATAGAGTTGCCTTTTTCGGACCTTTCATATGAATGAAATCATACAAAATGTAGTCTCTATGTCTTGCTTCTTTTATTTTGCATGAAGTATTTGAGATTCACACATGTTGTACATAGTAGGCATCAAGAGTTCATTCTTTTCCATTGTTGGACAGTATTCCATTGTATAGATAGACAGCATTTTGTTTATCTGTTTACCAGCTGATGGACATTTGGGTTGTTTGCATTTTTGAGCTATTATCCATAAAACTGATATGAACATTCCAGTTCAAGTGTCTGTGTGAACATAAATTTTCCTTTTTGTTGGGTGAACGATAGATACATGGCACCTTATAAGGACCTGGGAGTGGAATTGTTGTAAAATAAATATGTTTATAAGGAATTGCCAAATATTTTCCAAAGTTACCACCATTTTAACATTCCTAGCAGTAAAGTATGAGGGTCTTTGCCAACACTTGTTATTGTAGGTCTTTTTTATGACATTATGCCAAGAAACATTTTAAAAATACCTATTGATGTCCAGGCTCCATCCCAAACCAATTAAACCAGAATCTTGGCGTTTGGGGCCCAGGCATAGGTATTTAATACATAAAAGCCAAAACCTTTGTACCTAAAACCTGCTCGTGTGCAGAAGGGTTGAGAACCCGAATTTTAGGTCTGATTTCTGTCCTACTGGGCACTAAGAGGGAGCTCAGGCTGGCCAGCGGCCTCGCCCACACTGGGAAGCATGTGGGCTTGGAGGCTGGGAAACACGATGCCTCCCAAGAGGCATGTACAGTCCCAGGGCAGATGGGCCTGTTGGAAGCGAGTTGGAAAGGGCCTGGGATTGCAGCAAGGAGGCCTGGCTTCTGCACAGCCTACTGAGATCTGGAGGGGGTGGGGTACCTCCCACTCCCACGACTTCAGGACTGTTCAGGCTTCTGAAGAAATTAGGAAAGTATAGCACTCCTGGCTGCAGGCCAGCTGCAGATCAGCTGCCGATAGCCCCAGAGAAATGCAAGGGGATGCGTGGTGCCAGCAGGAGCCACAGGGAGCTTAGAGGCTCAGGGGGATAAGCAGGCCAGGGCCACATAGTCTGGGATAGAATCTCTTCCTTTCAAAGGGTCTGCAGATAATAATAACTACCCAGGTCCCATGGACCAGGCCCTATGCTGGGCACGGGGGACCCAGCCATGACTCCGTGTCAGGCTCCCACCCCCATGAAGCTTGCAGTCTCCTGGAAGAAACAGAGAATGCAGAATTAAACAGAATGATGGGTAATGATGGGGCCTCTCAGTGGGGGTGACATTTGAGTGGAGATCTGAGTGAATGAAGGAAGCGAACTACGCAAAGATCTCTGTGCAAAGATATATCTGGTAGAGGAAAGAGTTCATAGAGAGCTCGAGGCTGAGTGAGTTTGGTGTTTTTCAAATACTGGTAGAAGGCAGAGTAGTAAAGAGGAAAGAGCTAGACTCTTTTGGGGGTCATGGCCAGAGTCCAGATTTTCTTTCATGTGCAATGGGGAGGTGGCAGGTGGAGGGTTTTGAGCAGGGTAGTAAAATGCTATGATGTTTATTTTTATTCTTTTAAAGATTTTATTTATTTTTAGAGAGAGGGGAAGGGAGGGAGAAAGAGAGGGAGAGAAACATCGATGTGACAGATGCATTGATCAGTTGCCTCTCGCACGCCCCCAACTGGGGACCCGGCCTGCAACCCAGGCATGTGTCCTGACTGGGAATCAAACCAGCAACCCCTCGGTTCCCAAGCTGGCACTCAATCTGCTGAGCCGCACCAGCCAGAGCTGACTCCTATGTTTTTCATTGAGTGCCTGGATGAAGGATGGTGCCCTGATCTGAGATGGAGAAGACAAGATGAGCAGAATTTAGTATGGGGGTGGCATGGGGGTTGATAAATCATGGGTCTAGCTGGGTGAAGAGAGAGGGGAAGCTGGAGGGCTCTGAAGTCTTCATGGGTCCTGGCTGAGGGGTGTCGGCAATCCTTGTCAGATCAAAGCCTGTTTATGTCAGTATTTATGTAGTATTAGAGCATCTCGGAAAAAGAAATTCAAGATGCTGGAATGTGTTGGGTGCTTCTTTCAACCTTTAGGAAGTCCCTGCAAAGTACAAGACAAGCTTAGACTAAAGATGGTGGCCCCTCCTTATCATCAAAAGGAAAAGTTACTACCTCTTGTTGCCTCCTCCCTTCTCATTACTTTGAAATTTTAGTACTGGCTTATGAACATCTAGATAGCGCTGCTACAGATCTTCCAGCCCTTCCCCATGCTGAGGGACTGACTCATAAAAACAAGGACACGAGGCTTAGAGGGCCAACAGGAAAGAGGCCCCCTGCCCTGGCTGGCATGGCTCAGTGGATTGAGTGTAGGCCTCAATTCCCCGTCAGGGCACATGCCTGCGTTTCGAATCGGGTCCCTTGTGAAAGGCAACCCACACAATAATGTTTCTCTCCCTCTGTCTCCCTCCCTTCCCCACTGTCTAAAAATAAATAAATAAAATCTTTTTTAAAAGGAAAGAAAGAAAGGGGCCCCATGAGTCAGAGTCTGCTAGCAGGCAGCAAGAGGCTTGGAGATGGGGAAAGCGGGTGGAGCAAGAAGAAAACAAAAGAGAAAGAAATCAGAGAGATGAATGAGCTGCTGGAGGTACAGGTGCCAGGGATGGCTTGGAAAGAACCCCGGAGAAGGGGGCGCAAGGCCCTGCCAGAAGCATTTGAAGTCTGGAGTTTCAGACCTGCAAGGGCCTTTGGGGACCAGGTAGCTGCCCCTTTCAACAGAAAAGGGAACTGGTCTGCAAGGAGGAAACGGGAAAGAAAAAGAGAAACAAAATGACCAAGTCTCCGAAGTTTAGAAGCCACAGAAAGCAATCGACAGCTCTGTGCTGAACTCAGAAAGCCCCAGCCATTTATTTCCCAGCTCTCCGTTTGGTAAATGTCTGGGCGCTCCATCCAGCTGCTTTCTGGAAACAGGTGGTCATTCCCCCTGCTTGGGAGATATAATCAAGGTCTCCTGGTCTGACATCTACCACCCCCCACACTTCTCCCCTCATTCCTACTGGGCCCCCTATCACGTGTTCCCAGGCTCCACCATGCTGACCAACACAGGCCCATGCATTGCAGTGCACGGTCTCAGGCAGAGTGAGGGGTAGCTGGGGTGGGCACTGGGGGTGGGGGAATGGTCAGGAGGGGAAATGGGCTGACGCAGCTTCTCCAAGCCATGCAGAGATCCAAAGAAAACACAGCTGGAGGCGGGGAGAGGGAGTAGGGAGCCAGGCTATGCAGCATGTTGACATCTTGGGCAGAAATCCAACTTGGAATCCTGTGGTCAGTGGAGCCTGTGTTTACTTACTTAGGCCAGTTACTTCCTTTCGCTGTATCTCAGTTTCCCAATCTTCAAAACAAGGGCCCTAATAGCTATCTCAAAGGATTGCAGTGAGGATTAATGGCGTCATTGAAGAAGAAAGACAGTTGAGTGGAGTGGTTAAGAGCGTGGGCTCTGGAGCGAGACTGACTTGATTTAATCGTAATGGCTTAACATGAGTCACATACAAATGTGCAGCTAGTCATGACCTTGAACCTGTGCACACCATATATGTAACAATATTTAAGAAAAGAGTTTGTTTGTATCTCTCAGATCAGCCGTGACCTCCGCAGGGTTAATTAACCTCTCTGGGCCTCAGTTTTTTGGTCTGTAAAATGGGATGATGAGACCTATCTTATAGGATGTTGTGAGGTTTAACTGCATAATACTTGTAAAGTTTTTAAAATATTTTATTTATTACTTATTCTCAGAGAGAGGGGAAGGGAGGGAGAGAGACACCTATAGGTGAGAAACTGATCAGTTGCCTCTCACACATGCCCCTCCCAGGGACTGGCCTGCAACCCAGACATGTGGCACATGCCCTGACTGGGTATCAAACCAGTGACCCTTTGGTTTGTAGGTCAGCACTCAATCCACTGAGCCACACCAGCCAGGGCTAAATACTGTTTTTATGGCTCCTTCCATGATACAATGGCAGAGTATAACAGCTGTGATAGACACTGCAGGGCCTGTAAAACCTAAAAGAGGTGCTATCTGGCCCTTTGCAGAAAGAGCTTGTTGACTTCTGCTCTAGGAAGTGGCAGAAGCAGGACTAGAACCAGGGCTTTCTGATTCCAAAGCACCTAGCCAGTTTGCCATCCTGTTTTTTTGTCTGTGGTTGTTTTTTGTTTTTGTTTTGTTTTTGTTTTTTTGCAATATTTTTGTGTTGGCTGCACAACAGAGAGTTGAAAAGCCTTTCTTTCCAGTCCCTTTGACTGTGGAAAGTCTCCTTTCCCTTTTCAAAGCCAAGAGTAAAAGTGGAAAGGGATTTGGGGATTCTGATCTCTCCATCCCGCAAGCCAAGTTTTGGAAGAAAGAAGAAACCCATGTGAGGGAAAGAGGCAGCCTGAGTAGGGAAGACCCTGGAATCAAGGCCAGCGACTGTCATTGTTTCCTAGCCCAGGCCAGGCCTGTGTTTAGAAGCAACTGGACTGAGCCTGACGAGGTGCAGAAGTTGAAAAAGAATCCCAGTCTGGGGTAGGTATCTCTGCTCCCAGGGACATTTCAGGGCTCCAAATCAGTTCAGTCACTCAGCAATTATTTATTCAGTACCTACTCTGTGCCTAGACACTGGAAATAAGTGGCGAATCAGATCCCAGCTCTCTATGTCCCTATTAACAGGTAACCTAATAAACCAATATTAAGTCTGAATAAGATCTATGAAGAAAATAAACCAAGCTGATGTGATTGAGAGTAACTGCTAGGCAGGCAAGGAAGGCCTCCCTGAAGTGCCATTTAAGCTGAGACCAAAAGGACAAGGAACCAGCTGTGGCTTGATGAGGCGGAGAAGCATTCTCAGCAGTAGGAACAGCAGGTGCAAAGGCCCTGAGCCAAAATGCCAGTGTGGCTGGAGCAGAATGAAAAGGGTGGTAGTAGTGCAAGACAAGACAGACGCAGGCCTTATCACAGGCTGGGAAGTCAGGGCAGGGAAGCAGGAGTTTATTCACATGTGATGGAAAGCTGCTGGTTGGATGATGGCTAATGATGCTGATGATTGTAGCTAACATTTTTTTGAGCTTACTACATGCTAGTTGTTTATTAAGCCCCTTAAATTCAGTAACTCATTTTAATCCTCACAAGCAATCCAGATGAGGAAACAGGGGTCGGAGGAGGTTAAACCACTGGCCCAAGGTTATGTAGCTACATTGAAAGCTCAGTGGGGTTTCCGTGGGGGCAGCAGACTGCAAGGGACAAGACCCTGTAGGGGGTAACAATGACACAAAGACAAGCCTGCATGGCAGTGAATGAGAGGAAAGAACCCTAACATCCACCAGATTTCCTGTTTGTGCCCTGCTCCAGGAAGAGGAAGGGTTACTCAAGTTCAAACGTATGTTCCCGTACTTCCTCCTCTGGATATTGTTAGCACATTTTCTTGCACCCTTTCTGCCTTGTTTGCTTGTGCTTTGTGCCCCTAATCATAACCGCTAGCCTTTATCTGATGCTAATGGTGTGCCGTGTACCGTGCCCAGCACATGCACTGTGGTCACTTAGTTTATTCTTGCAATAAGCTTATTGTTTCCTGTTAGAGTGAGGATATTGAGGCTCAGAGATGCTTAAGTAAGGGATCCAAGAACTGGTACTAAGAATTGACAGCCTAGGATTTGAACCCTGGTCTGTCAGACAGAGGAGTCTAAACACTTAGCTACTGGGCTATAACCACCCACCTCCCACCTTTCCATGAAGACTCAGTTCATGGGTTCCCCCATAGTGGCCACAGCAGACCTCACAGGTAAGAACGCTACATTAGTTTATCTAGATCTAGGGTGACCAGCCATCCTGGTTTGCCTGGGACTGAGGGGTTCCCAGGAAGGAAGACATGCAGTTATCAAAGCCAGGAAAGTCCTGGGTAAATCAGGACAAGTTGGTCATGAGTGCTTGTTGCTGAATACGTATTCAATGGACATTAGTCATTATTGCTTCTGCTTTTCTCTTCCATCAGTTTGACAATAAGAAAGTAGCAAGCACCTATCTGTGCCCTGGCCTAGAAGCTGGGAACTCTGTAGGCGGTAGATCTCATGGGGGTTGTTGGTGGTGGTGGGGTGTGCCATGCAGAGAACCTAGTTCCAAAGGTTTACACAAAAAAAATCCACAGTTCCTGGGGAAATGCCAAACCTCCCTCTAGAGTGATTCCAGTAGCCTGTGTGGACTTGTTTGGACCCCTGTGGGAGAGGTTCCAGGACCCTTTTTCCCCAGGCAATGACACAGAGACAGTTGGGGATTTCATAGTGATGTCTGACAAGGAGAGGCCTTGAGAAGACTGTGGGTGGAAGGGAAGGAAAATATGTGCCTTTGGCATTGACTTTGTGGCTTGCCCTGGTCTGCAATCAAGGCCTATAAGGTAGTTCCTTTCATCACACACATTTTGCTAGATGAGGAAACTGGAACTCAATGACCCCAGTGAAGTGATTGACCCAAGATCACGCAGGAGGAGACTAGTAATTGGAATCTGAACCGAGGTTCCGAGGAAGCAGGGCTTGTTGGGGCCGGGCGGGCGACTCCTGCACTTCCCTCCCTCCAGCACGGCTTGGGTCTGCCACGGTCTTGACAGCGTCCGGGCATGTCACGGGGCTCTGTACAGCCCTCTCCACCACCCAGGCTGCCAGCGTCCCGCCCCATCCCCTCCCAGCTCCTGAGGGAGGAGGGGAGAGTGAGAAGAGGAGGGGGGTGGGTCAGAGAGGCCCGGCTTTATAAACCCCGCTAGAACAGCGCGGCCCGCCAGACTCTGCCGCCCGGATCTCCTGCTCTGCCCGCCACCCCACGTGACCGCGGACGCCCCCTCCCAGCTCCACCGCAGTGAGTTGGGGTGCGTCCCCTCCCACCCCAGCCCTTCGCTTAGCCGCGTGGTCTACTAAACCCAGGGTGAGGAGGTGACCCCATGAGGAAGGGCCCTGAGATGGGGGTCGACAGTCAAAATCCCAATGGCAGGGATTTAGGACCCGGGGAAGCTGGGAAACCCTCTCTCCTCCCCAACTCGGGGCCTGGGAAACTGCAAGCCAGCCCCCAGGAATGCGCGTGCAGCCGTTCCCATGGTAACGTGCAAGCCGCGTCCGCCCTCCGCCAAAGGAAGAGGTTGTTGGGGAGGTCCAAATTCGTCCATCATGCAGCTGTTGCACTAGGGAACCGAAGATGTCCCCTCCCCCTTCCCCGTGCCCCAAATCCTCTGGGAGCCAGAGCGCAAGTCACATTGCTTCCCTCAGGCTCAGTTTCTGCATCTGTCAAATGGAGCCAATATTATTGGTCCAAATTCCTCGAAGAGCTGTCTCGAGGGTAACGATCCAGGCCAGCCCATCTCCTGGTTGGACACCCGAGCAGTGGGTTTCAGCGGCCGGGTGACTCCCACGACCCCACCCTACCCACAGGCTCGGTCGTCATGGCCCTCTTCTGGGCCCTCTTCTTAGCCCTGCTGGCAGGAGCTCACGCCGAGATCCCCGGCTGCAAGATCCGCATCACCTCTAAGGCGCTGGAGCTGGGTAAGGGGAGGGCGCAGGCGGGGGCGGTTGAGGGTGGGGTCACCCCAGCAGTGGGCGCAGGAGTTAAGGGTCTTGCTCCTGCCTCAGTGAAGCAGGAGGGGCTACGCTTTCTGGAGCAAGAGCTGGAAACTATCACTATTCCGGACCTGGGAGGCGGAGAGGGCCGCTTCTACTACAATATCTCTGAGTAAGCTGGGGGCCTCGGGGCGGGGCTTAGAAGATGGGGCGTGGCCAAATCGATGAGGCAGGACTTAAGGAATAGGATGGGGCCCGGAGATGAAGGCCAAATTTGCGAACATAGGTGGGATCAAGCAGATGGGCGTGGCCTAGGAAATGTAGGCGGGACCAAGGGCAGCTGAGTGAAATTGAGGCGTGGCAAACAGCACCAGAGAAGAGGGGTCAAGAAGCTTGCCAAAGGGCGACAGTAAGATCTAGGGCACCCGGGTGTAGCTAATGGGAGAGGTCCGGGGAACAGATAAAGCCTCGTGGTTTAGGACGGTGGGGACAGGGGGATCGGATTTTAGATGATGGAGACAAAATCAAAGGGCTTGGTTAAAAGACCGGGTCTAGCAACCCCAGGGTGTGGAAGGGAAGGGAGTGCAAGCAACAAGACTTCTAAGAGAAGGGGTGAAGCTCACTTTTTTTTCCTATTACAGTTATCCCATTTTTTCCCTCGTTGCTCTCCCCTACCCACCCCCTCCACACGCACAGTCAGTCCCCATGAAGCTCACTTTTAACACCTGAGTCAGGAGAAGCTCATTTCCAAGCCACTCTAGCCCAAGTTGAGCCACCCAAGCCCATGGGTGGGCACTTGAGGAGCAATGGAATAATTCATCCCAACCACCCCAGTTTCCTCAGGAGGGACTGAATTTCCTGTCGTTGGGATCCCCTCTTGGCCTTGAATCTGACCCTGAGGCCTCTTGCAGCGTGAAGGTCACGGAGCTGCAGCTGACATCCTCCAAGCTCCATTTCCAGCCGGAGCAGGAGCTGGTGCTACAAATCAGCAACGCCTCCTTGGGGCTGAGCTTTCGGAGACAGCTTCTCTACTGGTTCTTGTGAGGACCTGGCACCCTCAGGGGAGTGGCAAGTGGGTCGGGAGGGCTGAGGATGATGTGGAGCGGTGGACAATCCCTTAGCCTTCCTGAGTCTCAGTTTCTTCATCTTTACAATGGGGACGGTCATACCCACTTCACAGGGGTTGATAGGATTTGGTAGAATATCTGATAAACTGTGCCAAAGTGAAGCATTCTTAAGCGGTATAATGCTGCCTGTATGTGGGTGGGGAGCAGGCAGTGAAGCTCGGTTAAGCTCCGAGCTTGGGTGAACGCTAATCCCGCCCCCCACTCCCTGCAGCTATGACAGCGGCTACATCAATGCCTCCGCCGAGGGGGTAAACATCCGCACCGCTCTGCAGCTCTCCGGAGATCCCGCTGGCCGGATCAAGGTGTCCAACGTTTCTTGCCAGGCTTCTGTCTCCAGAATGCACGCAGCCTTCGAGGGAACCTTCAAGTGAGCCCTATCCCCAGTCCCGGGGCACCTGCTTAGAGGGTCCAAATCTCAGCGTCACTGTGTCCTGGCTCTGTGACCTCGGGCAAGTCGCTGAAGCTCTGTGCCTCAATTTCCTCATTGATAATATGAGGATGATAACAGACTCCATTCTATAAGATGTTGAGATGCCTATTTGTGTTAATATATGTAAAACTATTTAGAACAGTACCTGGCGTATAAGTGGGTAGCCCCTTAGATAAGAGTAACTGTGAGGATTTAAGCGCACAGTTGGGCATGAACTGGTTTCTCAAAACTTGGTGGCTCTTACTAGTTATAACAAAAATAATAACATAGGCCCAGGTTTGGGACTGAGAAGGAGACTTTGTGCTGGTTCCAGAAGAGGGTTGGTGGGAGGAGATGGTAGATTTGTCATCTGGTGTTGGTACACTGTCAATTTTTTACTTATTCAACAACGCGTATGCCACTCTGGTGAGTGTGGCTTAGTTGGTGGAAAGTCATCCCATACATGAAAAAGTTGAGGGTTCGATTCCCAGTCAGGGCACATACCTAGGTTGTGGGTTCAATCCCCCATCTGGTCACTTACAGAAAGTAATCAATATTTCTCTCTCACATCAATGTTTCTCTCTCTGTCTCTCTCTCTCTGTGTCTCTCCCTTTCCTCTCTCTAAAATAAATTTAAAAATATCCTTGGGTGAAGTTTTTTTTTTTAAGTACATGCCAGTCCCTGAGGTCTCAGAAAGAATCTCAGAGCCTAATTGGAGGGGAAAAAACATTTGTCATCAGGGCCTTGAGAGTGGGACTAAGAAAATACTCTGGGGACTAAGAAAGTAGTCTGGGAAGACTGCCTGAAACAGGAAGCGTCTGAGCCTAGGCAGGGAAATATAGAATGTAGGCATTGAGGGTGGAATTGAGGGTGTGAGTAACTACATGGGAGTGGGGTGCTCAGAGCAGTTTTGAGGAACTGTGGCTAGATTTATTTGGCTCGTGGGCGTTGAGGCAGGAGAGCTCTTGTGACAAAGGCTGGTTGGGGGTTTGGGCCCCAGTCATGGAAAACCTCTATTAAAGAGCTGGTAATTCAGGTCAAAGTTGATGCATCCAACCCCCTGCTGCCATCTCCAATCATTGTGATTTCTTTTGGACCTGGATTTGGGTGGGGCAGGGTCTGGGCTCACCAGTCTGTCCTCTGCTCACAGGAGGGTGTATGACTTTCTCTCCACGTTCATCACCTCAGGGATGCGCTTCCTCCTCAACCAGCAGGTGAGGGCAGTGGCAGGTCTAGGGGACAGTGGGGGTGCCCTCTCTTTCAAAAGCCCTGACTTTGGCGCCCACCTCCCAGATCTGCCCAGTGCTCCACCACGCAGGGATGGTGCTCCTCAACGCCCTTCTGGACACTGTACCTGGTGAGTGGTGCCGGCAGGGTGGGGAGCTCTGGGCCAGGCCCTGGGGCTGGAAGCGGGGTGAGGAGGAGGCTGGGGGCACAGCTGTCAGAGTAAGCTCCTTCCACGCCATGCTGTGGGATGGACCTGGATTCAAATCGGCCTCTGTTGCTTTGCTGTGTGACCCAAGGTGAGTGTTCACTTTTTCTCTGGGCCTTGGCTTCCTCATTTGGCTGGTGAGCCCTCTCCCTGGCATCGCTGTGAGGATTAACTGAGGGCTGGTTGTCAAGGTCCTCGATATGTGCTTGTTCATCACTGGGGCCCTATTTGTGTTCATCACCTGGCACTTACAAGGTGCTTAGTTAACATGAATTCTCTTTTCCTAAGCTGTGACTTCCATCTGCTGTGGGAAATGGCAGGGAAGGAGGAGGCAGGGGAAACCAGAAGGGAAGGGAATCCCTTGTCATCTTGTTTGATGATCTGATGAAACTTTTTACCAGTAATAATAATAATAATTAATAATAGCTTCCATTGTTGAACACATATTGCACATCAGGCACTAAGTGCTTTCCACATAAAACTAATTTGACCCTCGTAACAACCCTACAAGGGAAGTATTATAACGACCACGTTATGGGTGAGATGCTGGGGCCCAGAGAGCTAAGCACCTTGCCCAGCCTCACACAGCATGGAGTGACCTGAGCCCCTCCCCACAGTACGCAGTTCTGTGGACAACCTCGTTGGCATTGACTACTCCCTCCTAAAGGACCCTGTGGTCTCCGCCAGCAAACTGGACATGGACTTCCGGGTGAGCTGCTCTGCTGCTGTGTCTGTCACCAGATTCCCTCCATCTCCCCAGAGTCACTGGTTTTATCTTCCTAAAGCTCTGGCGAGGCCTCTCCATTGCTGGGATTGCTGTTGCTCCCTGCTGCCTACAGAATGAGGCCCACCTCCAGAGTCTAGCATTGGAGCCTTGCTTCCAACGCCTGGTTCCACCCTTCCGACTTCACTCTGTTCCTTCGCAGCTACCCCTCAGATATGCCCCTTGCTTCCCACCTTAGGGCCTTTGCTCACGCACTGCCTTTCCCCATGTCCCTTGAAGGAGTTGGACCTAGAGCTCTGTGCACATAATCTCATGTCATCCTCTCATAACCCTGAGAGTCAGGTACTAACGTTACAGCCATTTTAGGAATGTGGAGACTCGCTCAGAGAGATGATGTCCCTTGCCCAAGGCCGCACAGCACCTGTGCTCCTCCTGGTGGAGTACAGCAGAGTTTCAGAGCACAGACTCCGGAGCTAGAAGGCCTGAAGTTCAGATCCTGGCTCTGCCACTTACTAGCTGTGTGACCTTAAGCAAGTGACTTTACCTTTCTGTGCCTGCTTCCTAATATGTAAGTGGAAATAACACAGTAAGAAAACATACCTCAGAGGGTTGAAGGCACTGGTCTCTGTAAAGGGCACAGAAGAATTACTACGTATATGTAAGCAGCAGCTGTTATCTTTACTGTTCCTAGTTTTCAAGGCCCACTCAAATGCCCTCTCCTCCTCCTTGAACAGCGTCCTGAGCCTCCCTTCCCAGGTCTGATGGCATTGCTTCCTCGCTGCACTCCCGCTGCCCTCCGTCTGATGCTTTTTAACATATGTGCTTATGGGTCTCCCAAGGACAGCAACTGGGTCCAACTCCCCACCACTCCTCAGTCCTCACAGAGCCTCGCACTGGGCCTGGAGACAACCTTGTGCCAGGCCAGTTGGCCTTGGCCCTGATCCTGATCCTCCTACCCCAGGGGGCCTTCTTTCCCCTGGCAGAGGGGAACCGGAGCTTTCCCAACCGGGCAGTGGAGCCCCAGCTGCAAGAGGAGGAACGGATGGTGTACGTGGCCTTCTCTGAGTTTTTCTTCGATTCAGCTTTAGAGAGCTACTTCCGGGCGGGGGCCCTGCAGTTGTCGCTGGTGGGGGACAAGGTATGCCAGGGCCTGTTTGTGGGATGGGCTAGAGGGGGCTTGTGATGGAGCTCCTGATGACACTGCCTCACCCCCATTCCCCTGGCCAGGTGCCCCACGACCTGGACGTGCTGCTGAGGGCCTCCTACTTTGGGAGCATCCTGCTGGTGAGTGTGGACGGGAGGTAAGGACATGGCCAGGGTGGGTGGGCACACCACCTGCAGGGGACCAGTGAGGTATGGAGGTGGAGACCCCAAGTGGCAGCCGTGGAGTAGACAGAAGGTCTGGCCTCTGGCCAAGTCCGTTCACCTAGATGAGCCCGTAGCTAAGTCTGTGAAGAGGGCTTGCTAGTTCCTGTTTTGTCTGTCCTTCGTGAGGCCGTGACAAGGATGGGCTGAGAACCCAGATTCTGCAAGTAAGTGTAGGGGCTTTAATGACTGATATGCTATACCTTTTGCTTATTTTCCCTTGTTTAGTGGGGAGAGAAGCCCTGGCTGGTTTGGCTCAGTGGATTGAGCGTCGGCCTGCGAGCTAAGTGTCACTGGTTCGATCTTCCAGTCAGGGCACATCAGAGAAGGAAAACTCTGACTCCAAAAAACCTCCGCTGCCTTGCGGCATACCTCTTCAGGGGAAAGGCTAAGGGAGTAAACCCCGACAGAAAATCCGGAGCCGGAGTCCCTAAGGCGGTTTGACGTTGTAGTCAACACCGGCAACTCCTGCGGCGCACCTGAAGCCAAGCTGTATTGACTCCGTCTTTCCCTTGGACCCTTCAGCTGCGAAGAGAGGGGGGGTCTGCTGCATGGGCAACAGCAGACCCTCCATATCACCCTGCCCAGGCTCTGTAGCTTCAGCTTCACTGGAGAGGACACTCCAGCGTCATCGCAAGATGTCGATTCAACACGAGAGGAGACAGATACCGTGTCACTCCCGAGTCGGACTGCACAGCCATTCTCGGCGGTGCAGATAGACTCTTAAGAAGCTACACCATCGTCTCTCGAGACGGACGGCTGCCGACGAGTGGGGAGAGGGGCGGGAGTTTAAAATTTAACAAATATTTCAGTGTCCTTGGTTCAGTTTTGTAAATGGTCAAGCTGGGATTTGAACCTGGCAGTCTCCACCACACTGTACAACCTCATAGGGTTGTCTTGAGGATTAAGAGAATTAATACATGTAAAGCAAGTAGAATAGTACCTGGAGCAGAGTAAGTGCTCAATAAACACTAGCTGCTGTTATTATTGCTGTTGTCATCATCGCCAGCATCAAACTTGTGGTCCAGCATTGCTTTTAAGAGCATGGACTGTGTGGCCAGACGGCCTGGGTTTGAACCCCAGTTCTACAACTGAGTAACTGTCTAATTTTGGACAAGTTACTTAACCTCTCTGTGCCTCAATTTCCTCATCTCAGAAAAGGAGAATACCTGCCTTGCCTGGTTATTGTGAGGTGTAAATGAAGTGTTTGGTTAAAAGTAAGTACTCGGTCAGTGTGGGAATCTAACGGTATTCCTACACCGCCTCCAGAAGAAAGAGCACAGCTGTTTAGAGCAAGGAGATATGGCAATGAACTGGGATATGTGATGTAAAAACACTGTCCCCGAGGAGTCTGGATGGGAGATGGATCATGAATCCTGAGAACGGAGGACAGCAGAAAGAGAAGGAAGGAAACATTGCCACTCCTCTTTTGAGCTGCCTGCTCCTCTGGGTGGGCTCACCTGGGAACAGACCTAGGACTTGACCCTCACCCCCTGCTCTGTCCCCAGAGCCCAGCAGTGCTTGACTCCCCGTTGAAGCTGGAGCTGCGGGTCACGGCTCCGCCGCACTGTACCATCAAGCCCTCGGGCACCACTGTCACTGTCACTGCCAGTGTCACCATTGCCCTGGCCCCACCCAACCAGCCAGAGGTCCAGCTGTCCAGCATGATCATGGTGCGGGCACCAGAGTGAGGGCAGTGAGGGCTGGAGAGAAGGGGGCTGGGTACCTGCCCGGTCAGTAACACATCGCCCCTCCGCACGTCCCTGCAGGACGCCCGTCTCAGCGCCAAGATGGCCCTCCGGGGGAAGGCGCTGCGCATCCAGCTGGACCTGCGCAAGTATGCGGATGTCTGAAAATCGCGGGCAAGCTCTTAACCTCTCTGAGGCTCCGTGTCTTCGGGATCATCACACCTGCCTAACAGAACTGGGGAGCTAAAACTCAGCCATACCAATAAGCCACTGGGGTGGAAGTGCTTGACAAATAAGTAGTCAGCGTGAAGGAAAGGAGACCTAGAGGGAGAGATGGCTCTCCAAGGACACACAGGGGAGAGTGGCAGAACCGCCTGGGAAGGTGTATAGGTGTGGCACATCAAGCTGACACTCAGGCTTCTGCTGGCGAGGCTTGGGGGCCCGATGGAGGGAAGCTTCTTGGGCTCATGTCCACCAGGCATTTCTTTCCCTTCCCCAGGTTCCGAATCTACTCGAACCAGTCTGCCTTTGAGTCGCTGGCGGTGAGTTGGGAATGGCAGGGGGGCGGAGGCTGGGGTCAGGGGGAGCAATGAGGCATGCCCACCCCACGCCCTCCTTGGCCCTGACTGCGCTCCTCCTCCCTCCCAGCTGATCCCGCTGCAGGCCCCTCTGAAGACCATGCTGCAGTTTGGGGTGATGCCCCTGATCAATGGTAGGGGTGGGGGTTATGAGGAGGGAGGGGGTAAGGAGGGGGGACCTGGGTAGGCCCAAACTGAGTCAGCTGTCCCCACCCACAGAGCGGACCCGGCGTGGGGTGCAGATCCCACTACCTGAGGGGATGGACTTCGTGCGAGAGGTGGTGACGAACCACGCGGTGAGTGGGGGCGCAACAGAGTAAGAGGGCAGAGCCTTCCTCCTGTGCAGGTTGGGAGTGCAGTCCACCCTTGACACACACCCTCTCCCCCGCTTAATCTTACAGACTCCTCCAGCCCTTTGCACAGGCTCTGCCCTTACCTTGGAACACTTCCCTGATTCCACTTCCAATGCCTATTAATCTTTCAGGTCTTAGCTAAGAGATCACCTCCTCTAGGAAGCCCTCCTTGAGCCCCACAGGCTATATACGTGCAGCCTCTATTTCAGCACCCATCACAGAGGGTTAGAAGTGCTTTGCTGTTCCGTCTGTCCCACTAGACTGTGAACCTCCTCAAGACCAAGGTCTCTCTTTATCCCTAAACTCTGCCCTCAGTAATGGAATGAATGGACTCCCTTCTCTGCCCCGCTGCACAGGGCTTCCTCACCATCGGGGCTGACCTCCATTTTGCCAAGGGGCTGCGAGAGGTGATTGAGAAGAACCGGCCTGCAGACACCACGGTGTCCCAGACATCCCGTGCCCCGCCGCCCTCCACGGCAGCTGTCTAAACCCTCGGCCCCCACCCCTGGCAGCTGCACCCAGGACTCCAGTGCCTCACATCCCCTTCCTCACAGCTTATAGTGTCCTCTCTAACCCCCCGTGCCCCAGAGAAGAGGGAGATTTAAGCTGTACCCAATTTAATTCCATAATCACAGTAAGTCCATCAATTACATCCATCCAGCCTCCCAGTGGGCTGTCCTGAGCTCTGTTGTGTTCCTGGGGTGGCATCAGTGCATTAAGGGCATTCTTCCAGCAGGGAGGGGCCTGGGCCCTCCCCAGAGAGGAATAAAGTGCGAAACCCCCCCACTGCCCTGCAGAGGCATTTTGCATCAAGGAGGACCCCACTTCTAGCAGAGGGGCTGGGGAGGGTGCTGGATCAGGCAGTAGGGGCTGGCCCCATGGTCAGTATGGCTGCTTATTCAGGAAGCGGGAGAACATGGTGAAGGCAGCCCGAGGCATGTCGGTCGGGACCATGTGTCCAGCGCCCTGAGGAGCAAAGCTCTGTGAGATTCCCTCCCTGTACAGCCTCTGCCCCTGGGGGATTCCTTCCTCTGTCCTACTAGATTCTCCTAGCCAATGGCCGTCCTCCTCCCCTGACCGTGCCCCAAACCTTCCATTCTCCCTCCCTATGTCCTCCCCCCGACTGAAAACCTGCCCTTACGGGACCAGATGGTAACCTGGCTTAAAAAGAAATGGGTAGGAAAGGACGGGTGGGTCCCGCCCTGTCTCCTCTCACCCCAGCTAGCCCTCGCCAGGCCCAGGCCTACCTTGATGGTGAGAAAGGTGATGTGGGAGAACTCCTTCACGAAGCCAGCAACCTGCTCCCCACTGTCCGGGTAGTCCACTAGCCAGGGCCGGCGCTGTACCTCCATCTGCCCCCCCAGGAGAGACTTAGCAGCCTGCGGCTGCCCATCATCCCTGTTCAGACACTGAGCCTCAAGACCTCAGGGGCCGGGAGCCCCTCCAGGTTGGCCCTGCCTGCCAGGCATGCTCACCCACCCCTGCACCAGCCTCCCCCGGGGCCATGACCCCTGCCTTACCTTCTGGTTGAGGGAATCCACAAACCACTCATCTCCCATGAAATTGCAAGCCATGTCCACGTCCCCATTGTAGAGCAGGATCCGGTACTTCTGGAGCAGAGCAGGGGAAAGTGGCAGGTGTACGACAAGTCCAGGCCTTGGCCCTCTCCAGGTTCAAGCCCCCCTGCCCCAAGAACTCAAGGGGCCCAGCTAAACAGCATGGACCGGGAAATGCTTTTGTTTTCCGACTGCTTTCCTATGTGCCCAGTGCTCTATGAAATGCTTTACTTATGAGGACAGACATCATTATTAATCCCATGTTACAGGTGGGGGAACCAAATCTTAAGATATGTGAGAAACGTGCTCAGGGCCACACAGACTAGTAAAGAAACTTGCACCCCGGCTATCTGACCCCAGAGCCCATGCTCGAACGACTGGACTACAGACCTAGTCCTAGGTGACCTTGGAAAAGACCCCCTCCCATCCTGGACATCCATTTCCCTATTTGTAACACGATCTGACAAACTCCTCGCCCTAAAGGCTCTCTGGCTAATGCAGACCCCTCAGCCTCCAACAGCAGCGTGGGGTGGGGCCAAAGCCAGGTTCACATCCCAACCCTGACAACTACAGGACCTCAGGCAAGTGACTTCACTTCTTGGAGTTTCAGCTTCCCCTGCTCCCCTGCCTTGCCACACTGTTCCAGGGTCCTGAGGCTGCTGGTGGGCCTGGCTACACTGCCCCTACTCACCTGTGGGGCAAGCAGCTTAAGGTACTGGGAATTCATGCTTTGGTAGAGACGGCGATACTGTATATTCACAAGGAAGCTGCAGAAGCACATGGGCAGGCCCCAGGAAGAACAGGTAGGGGGAGAAAAAGACATCAGATCAGACCTCCTCTCCTATCCCCAAGCACCAGCCTAGGGGACAGATAGCTAGGACTCACTCAGTCCCCTCCTCGGGCACGCTACCTCTCTAGGACTTACCTGGATGGGGGGGCGGGGGGCTGGAATCCAGAGGTCCTTGACCATTTCCATTTAGAAATGCACAGGGACACTTTGGTTGTTTCAGTGACTGGGATGCAACTGGTGTTTAGAGCACAGTGGGGCGTAGGCGTGCGAAGCACAGCGTGTAACACTAAGGCACGGGCACCGACCAATCCAAAAGGGACCTGAATGAGCCTGCTGTGCCAGGTCGTCACCTTTTATGTGTGGGGTCAAAGGAGAGCTGAGCCACTGGAGATGATATTGGAGTGGGGGTGGGCACTTGGGAGTGTGTCTATTTATTAAATGCCATGGAAGTAATTAGTATTTTCAACAACCATGTGGCCATTTAAGAATGAATTGGCTGACTATCAATCAACTTAGGGGTTAAACATCCTGCAAAAAACTCAGCATGGCCCGAGTGCCTCCGTGAGATCCCTGGGGACCTTTCTGATGCCCATGAGCACCCAGAGCCTGGCACCGCCCCCACCCCCGGCCATGAGCAGCCACAGGAACTCACTTGCACAAGTTCCAGGAGGGCAGCTGCTCAGGGATGTGGAGGGCCTTCCGCACAAAAGGGTTGTTGAGGTAGGTGGAGGGGGCTGTGGTGTTGGTACAGGGGGGGTCCATGTGCACCCTGTCCCCGGAACGCAGCAGTGCCTGAGGGGCACAGACACAGTTAGGTCTTTGCTTCTCTGCCCCGCCCCTCCCCACCCCGGGAGGAAGTCCAGGCCCTTGCGCACCTGATGCCACATCCGCTTGACTGGCAGGCGAGTGAAGATGTTGCCCAAATCGTTGATCACGACTGTATCCTTGTCATACCTGCAAGCGAAGTGGGGGTGGGGGTGGGAATGGGTGCTTGAGCCTCCAGATGGGGCTGGGGTTGGTCCAATGGGCACCCAGCAGCACCTACCTTAAATGGCCAGGCACCCCGCCAGCACATGGGGCGTAGAGATTGTAGATGTTGAGGCCAGAGCTACCCACGATGCGGTTCACTTCCAGGAGCTGCAATGACACACCGAGCCACCATGCCTCCCCATGACATTACCAACTTGTCCCAAAATGTAGTGCTTTCCTACCTCCCCTTGTCATTACCCTCCCACTACTTTTTTCACAGGTAGGGAAACAGGTTCAGTGGAAGGACTCTACCAGACCTGGGTCCAAATCCTAGTGCTTCCACTTCCCAGCCCTGTGACTTCAACATTCTTGACCTCCTCTGGGAAATGTGGATAATATGCTCTCCCTTGAAGGAGAAACTGGAAGATCAAATAACCTGCACTGACACCATTTAGCAGTCCTGACATGGGGCAGATGTTCGATAAGAAAACGTCTGTCCCCTCCCTGGGGTTACAGGATTTGCCCAGAAAGTCACAGGAAATGGTGGGGGGATAGCATCCATTTCCATATGTCCCAGAGAACAGCCAATTACTGAAGGGTGCAGGGCAGGACAACAATGGAGGATGGGGGACATGGAGTCCCCAAGGAGATGTGGTTCTGTTCCCGGGACTGGAGGTATCAGGGGTGACACACAGTGGGGGCAGAACCTTACACTGGTTACGCATTCTTGGTCTTTGTTGTCGTAGAAGTTACACTTGTTTCCTGAGCAGCAGTGGGTCTGGAGAGAAGACCAGAGTCTGGAGAAGATGAGAGTGAAAGTGCTTAGAGACCCACGGCGGGCAAAGGAGAGAATCCCACCTTCTCCCTCCAACCTCCCATCGTGAACTGACCCCAGGGAACAAGGAAACATATCACAGAGTGTGGTATGTAGGCTCCCAAGCTAGCTGCCCTGGGCCATAATGCCAGGTCTCCTTGGTCCCTTTAAATTCTAATCTCAGTCTTTGGCCTTTTAGCACCAAACCCTTCTAAGCAACCCCAGCCCCCACCATGTGCTGATAAACCAGGGTAGGACCTGGGATATTATGTGCCTAAAGGACAGACCTGAGATCTTGTGACCTGTTCCACCCTGAAGATTGCCTGGCGGCCCCGCGCCCATACCTGTTCCCCAGAAGGCCATGGTAGTAGGCGAAATAGACGAGAGAGTTGTCATTCTGCTCATAGGAGGAGAGCCCATTGCCCACGGCCAGTCCCTGTGAAACAGCCAGGGTGTGCAGCTCAGCAGGAGGGTCAGGAGGAGCCGCCACCCTTGAACTACACCCAGGGTGGTTTGTGGGGGTGTGTGGGTGGGGGAGACAACACAACAGAGAGAAGAGAGCTGGTGGCTTGACAGGTGAGTTTCCTGTCATGGGAGGCACATGAGCAGAGAGAGGCCAGTTGGTGGCAAGGGTGTTATGAAGGAGTCCGGGTTGGATGGGGAGTTCACCTGCAGGACCTCGCTAACCAGGAAGCTAGGGCCCAAGGTGCCCCCCTTGCCCCCTGCAGCTGTCCCGCACCTGGAGGTTCATGCTTGGGTCCTGCATGACCAACACAGCCAGGGTGGGGATGTAGATGCCAGCATAGCTCTCTCCTGTCAGGAAAAGCTCGTTGTCCTTGTACTCCGGGAAGAGGCGGAAGAAATCTTGAAGGGCCTCAAAATTACTCTCGGCGACCTGGGGAGGGCAGGGTGGGGGGGATCCAGAGACTTTGGTATTTGAGCCAGAAAGAATCTCCAGATAATGACACCAATGCACTGTTTGTGCAAGAGGAAGTGGCTTGACAGTGATAAGACCACAGCGCACCACATGTAACAGTAAAAAATGGATTCCAAATCCATGGTCTTTCTCTCCCCGTATCATGCCACCTTTAGAGAATCAGGCAGGCTGGGGCACACGGGCAGGTGCAGGACTTACCTCAGTGTCATTGGTCGCGTAAGACTTGTCATTGGAGTAGGAGAAGCCCACCCCGGCTGGGGACTCGAGGTACAACACATTGGCAATCTAGAGGGGAAGGGGACAGCAGCTGCAGAGGGCTCCACCCACCCAAGTGCCCGACATCCCCACCGGACCCACAGCAACGCCCATACCAGGTTCCAAGAATAGGGGTTGTACTCCAGGGTGACACCATCTGGCTGGATCTGAGGAGGAAAGACATGGCCGATTAAGTCCCAAGAGCCAACTGGGTGGAGGGAAAGGGCCAGCGTGCGGAGTCAGTGATGCAGGTACAGAAACTAAGGCTCAGAAAAAAGACAAAAAAGTCCTGCGCCCCCCCCCCCTTCCCCGGCCTTTTCCTTTGAGAGGTGCCCCTTCCCCCTCCTTTTCCGGGGTCACGGAGGAGAGGGCTGCTTTCCACTCACCAGGAAGGGGCCGTGCTCGGTGAGGAAGCCATCGAGGGAGCTGCAGCCCGGCCCTCCGTTGAGCCAAAGCACCACAGGGCTGCTCTTGGGATCCTTCTGGGACTCCACAAACCTGGGAGGGGTGTCAGGCCCGGGTGGGTGCGGGCGGAGGGGCCTCTTCCAGCCCGCCCTGCTCCCCAGCTCCCTCAGGGGTCTTCAGGACTCCCCCACCCCCCCGCACACCTCCACCCTGCACTCCTGTCCCCTGATGGGTATCAGGGTGCGCCAGCCCCGCCCTGGGAGGGAGAGCCGCGGACCAGTAGTGCAGGTGCTTGGAGCCGGAGCCTCTGAGGTAGCCGGAGTACTGGCGGAAAGAGGGCTGCTTGGCCAGCCCGGGCAGGCACTGGACCTCGTCCTGATCGGGGGCTGCCTCGCCTCGGGGCGGCGACAGCAGCAGCAGCAGCAGCAGCAGGAAGCACGGAGGCGACCGCGCAGCTCGGACCATCTGCAGAGGAAGCGGGCGCCGGCTGTTTACTGGCTCCCTGGCTGCGCACAGCCGTCCCCGGGGAGGAGCTGGCGGCGCTCCGGCAAGGAAATCCCTAGTCTGGGGCCCGGCTCGCACCGTCGAGGCTCCGCCGCCTGCCCCGCCCGGGATCCCTTCCAGGTTCGGACGTCCTCTCACCTCCGCTGCCCCGCGTCCCGGCGCTCCCGGAGAAGCCTGGCGACTGCAAGTCATGTGTCCGCCGAGTCACGTGTGCTTCTGCATCACGTGACAGACGGCCTCCGCCTCTCTCCTGTCTGCCAACCCGGGGCTGGAGGTGGGGTGGAGAGGGGCGGAGAGGGGCGGGCCACGCCGGGTCAGGGCCCACGGCCTCGCAGGTCACATCCCGGGCGCCCGCGGTCAGATGACTCCGGTGTGGACGGCCAGGATCCCCCATCCTCCAGGGGATCTTCTTTTGGGCGGGATGGCTGAGCCAGCGGCGCTAGGACACCCCGCACAGAGCCGCGGGGAAGGGAGTAGGTGGGAAATGCCTTACATGGTGCCCCCGCGGTCATCTTCTCAGCCAGCCGCCCAAAATAGCCTCAGGCACCCGCGGGCCGGCTCCTGGCGGGGAAATGGCTGCCGTCCCCGACCCCGTGAAATTGGGCACGTCCTGGGGACCCACGCACCCCGAGTCCCCTCCCACCCGCTTCCACCGGGTGCACGGTGCCAACATCCGCGTGGACCCCTCTGGGACGCGAGCCACACGCGTGGAGAGCTTCGCCCACGGCGTGTGCTTCAGTCACGAGCCACTGGCCCCGGGCCAGGTATTCCTGGTCGAGATCGAGGAGAAAGAGCTGGGGTGGTGTGGCCACCTGCGCCTTGGCCTGACTGCGCTAGACCCCGCCAGCTTGGCCCCGGTGCCCGAGTTCTCGCTGCCTGACTTGGTCAGCCTTGGCCACACCTGGGTCTTTGCCATCACGCGCCATCACAACCGCGTGCCCCGGGAGGGCCGCCCGGAGGCAGAGGCAACGGCCCCCAGCCGCCCCCCAGCCCTCCTGGTGGAACCGTATCTGTGCATTGAGCAGTTTCGCATTCCCCGCGACCGCTTGGTGGGCCGCAGTCGGCCCGGGCTCTACAGCCACCTCTTGGACCAGCTCTATGAGCTGAACGTGCTGCCTCCGACCGCGCGCCGTAGCCGCCTGGGCGTTCTCTTCTGCCCACGCCCGGATGGCACGGCTGACATGCACATCATCATCAACGGCGAGGACATGGGTCCCAGCGCCCGGGGGCTGCCAGCCGCCCAGCCCCTCTATGCAGTGGTGGACGTGTTTGCCTCCACCAAGAGCGTGCGCCTGGTCCAGCTTGAGTATGGCTGTAGGTATCCCACCCCCTGGGTATCAACCCCTCCTGGCCCAGTGTGGGGACCCAAACTTGCTAGGCTTCCAAATCAGCTAGCAAGGCCTTGGTCTGTCTAGCATTTAGAAGTTAGAGGATCTCACCTCAAATTCTGCCTCTGCTTGTGATCTTGGGTTAAGTCGCTCCCTGGCTCCGGTCCTCAGTTACCCATCTTGGCTGTAATTGATTAGGATGCCCTCCCAATTCCCTTCTAGCTTTGACAGTATTTTCTGTATTAACCTCGGCAGGGTTTCTAAGCTGATTTTAGATTCTGGGTTTCTTTGAGAATTGTGTGCTCTTCTATTAAACGCTCCTAGATTTGGGCATACCAGTTTAAAGTCATCACAGACCCCAGACTGAGAGCTTCTTTACTCTGAGTCTGGTTCATTACAGGCCTGGTAGACCCTTTATTTGGACCTCTGATCACATTTTATGTGTTCAACAAACTGGAACCCACTTTGTGCCGGGCCTGTGCTGGAGGCTGGAGTTGCACAGCTAAATAAGACACTCGCCACCCTGCCCTCAGCAGCTGCTAAGTGCAGGGGGAGGGAGGGTGCTGAGTGTTATAATAGAAATGGGGCCACAGCATTGTGAAAGCATTGTGAAAGAGGTGTTTTTTTCAACCACACGTACAGCCCCATGAGTCACAGGGGCCTAGAGAGCAGAAAGGAATTGCTCAAGTTAACGACAAAGCGGGAAGCAAGATCTAGATCTTCTGGGACTCAGCCTTAGACCCACCCTGCAGTTCAGTTCGCCTTTGTCTGTCTTCTCTCTGCAGTGCCATCCTTGCAGACCCTGTGCCGCCTAGTGATCCAGAGGAGCGTGGTGCACCGGTTGGCCATTGATGGGCTCCACCTGCCCAAAGGACTTAAGGATTTCTGCAAGTATGAGTGAAGACCTGCAGCCACCTTGGATGAGAGTCCTGGAGCACGTCCTGGCCCCAGAGCTATGGCTGACCTGAAGCCTGCCGTACTGCTGTCAGCCAGGATCAGAAATAAACACAGCAGATGCTCACCCTGATCATTAGAGGGTCTCCTTGCCCCTGAAGCCTATGAGGAGCACTTCTTTTAGAATCACTGTGGGTTAGCAGGTCAGAGCAAGAGAGATCATTATAGACATCATCTAGACCCGTGGTTCCTAGCCTGGGTACTTATCAGAGTCATAGACTCCATCTCCATAGACCCTTACTAGATTTGTTCGAAGTTTAGGCCTAGGCATTGTTTTTTGTAAAAGCTCCCCTGGAAGGTCTAATGTACAGCCAGGGTTGAGAAGCCTTTCCCTAGAACAGAGGTCTCAACTTTGGCACATATTATAACCACTTGAGGAACTTTGAAAAATACTGGTAACTGGGTCTGACCCTGGAGTTCTGATTTAATTGGTCTGGGATGAGGTTGGGCGTAAGGATTTCTAAAAGTTCCCAAGGGAGAGACTAACGTGAAACCCGGTGTGAGAACCAGTGCCCTAGACCAACTATTTCATTTTGTAGATCGAAAACTGAAGCCCAGAGATGGGAATATAGTTGTCCAAATCACACAGCAAATGAATGGATGCAGAGTATTCCTTTTTTCACACTACAGGCACAAAGCACTAGACTCCATTATTTGTATCTGATCATTTGCTCCCATACAAATGGTCTCATTTAATCCTCACAACTTCTGGTGAGGTAGTGGGCATTCATTACCCTCACTTTTCAAATCAGGGTATCAAGGAACAAAACTGTCTAGGTGAGTCCCCCCAGGGAAAGGCAAGGACCTAGAATGCCCAGATCCTGGTCCAATGCTCTTTTAACTCCACCCATTGTCTTGTAGAGGTTCTAGAATGAATAGGTCAATGCTGTGGGGTGGGTTCCAGGTGTAGGGGGGAGGGATTATGAGGTGACATTCTAAAAGGGTGGAGAGGGTAGGAGAGAAGGCAGATAACTATCCCCAAACAGGGGCTTTGGGGCAGCCATGTCCTATTTCATATCTCCACAAACTCATCTGGGTCTTCTGCCTTTTGGCCAAGGTGAGAGGGGCTCCTGGAACTGGAGTGGGTTCCACGACTTTCTCTAAGAACTTGCTTCCTGGTTCTGGGGAGGTGGAGGTTCTTCTGGGCATTGGGGAGCTGGCCCTCAAATCAGTTCCTTTCAAAGAAAAGCCATTCCCAGAGTGTTTGCCAATAGCTACCCACTTGCTCTCACTCATTCAGCAAACAGTTCTTCACTTAGGGCTGAGGACTGGGGGTGTGCATATGAGTAGAACCTAGTTCCCAGCCACTAGACAACCCTCTTTCGTAATTGCTCCTGTTCCCAGTGCTCTGTTCCTGTGCCCTGCCCCTCAGGGCCTCCTCCTCAAAGAGACCAAGAATAACATGCCATCTCATTCCTGTTTCTGCAGGTGAGACTGCTACTCCAGGCTCATCTCTTGGCCCCTATAGCCCTGTAGAGCCGGTGGTGGTGGCCACTGGTGGACGAGGCCCACTGAACCAGAAAGCTGAGCAGGCAGTACCTGCTGCCCAGGCCTGGGGCCCGGCCCTGGCAGTGCCAGAAACAAGGGGCTGTCTTGGGGGGCCTAGCTGGGAGACACTACAGCAGGAGTATGGCCGATACTGCCACAAGTTCCCCCACATGAAGCAGCCAGAGAGCTTAGGCCGGGCGGATGGCTGCTCCAGAAGCAGAGCTCCCCACCTGGGTGGCTCCAGGCCTGGGTCCCTGCTACTGAGTGGGCTGCCACCAGGGGCTGTGCCAATGCCCGCTGAGGCAGGGGGGAAGGAGGCCAACTCCCAACAGGACATCTGCATCCTTACTCTGGCCATGATGATCGCTGGCATCCCCACTGTGCCCGTCCCAGGCCTGTGGGAAGAGGACCTGATCCGGGCAGCTCGAGCTTTCATCATGGCCCATCCGGAGCCAGAGGGGGCGCAGTGGGGGCAGGCACATGCCCATGTAGCCTCCGGGCAGATGCCCCCAGTGAGATCCAGGAGGAGCCAGCCTCCTGGCTCCTGCTTGCAGCTTATGAAATAGCATCAGACACATAGGGTGGTTTCTGTGTACGTTTTTTGGGCAGATGGTTGGGAGTGCCCACGGCAGGGACAGGGACAGGGTGGTTGAGCCACTGACGAATACCAGTCTTTCATCAGAACCGAGACCCCAGGAAGTTTCTCCAGATAACACTAAGCTAGGAGACGGGTCTTGTCAGAAGAACTATTTAATACAATGATAATTAGGTAGGGACGCTGCTTGGAGAGTGGAGGCTCCTTTTGTGGTTTTGGAACTCGATCAGAATGTCTTGTCCAAAGACCTAGGCAATGTGAATTTCCTCTTGCCTTTCATTTCCCAGCCTTGTGAGGGCAGGGGATGGGACCACAGGCAAAGAAGGAAAATGAACACTTATTTGAGCACCCACTGGGCATCAAGCCCCATTATATATGCCCACTCCTTTAATATTACCAGTGCTGTGAGGATCTCCATTTTTTCTAGAAGAACAAATTAGGGCTTAGAAGGGTGACCTGTCCCAAGTCCCACAGCTAGTAGAAGGCAGGTAAGGAACCAGGATTTGCATGTAGTGCTGAACTCCAAAGTATTCTTTCCATATTTCCTAAAGTGCCTTCCACAAGATAAAAAAGCAGACCAGTGTAAAGTAGGCAACATTCAACTTTAATGACGTCCAGACGGGGTAGGGAAGGTGGGGGTAGTAAAAAGGCTGAAAACCTGTCTGAAACACCTCCTCTGAGGGGCCCCTCCCTCTGTGGGTCAGGTGAGCTATCTCATGACTGGGGAAACTGTTATCCCAGACCTTAAGCTCATCCACTCTATATCTCTTATCTCAGACCAGAGGTCACCTGTTTTTGTAAGGCCCTTGTACTAAGAATGGTTTATACCTTTTAAAAAGACTAAAACAACAACAACAACAATATGCAACATACTGTATATGGCCAGCAAAACCTAAAATATTTACTGTTGGGTCCTTTACAGGAAGGGTTTGCTGACTCCTGTCTTAGGGAATTAGACATATTGTAGGTAGCAGGCTGTGGTAGACTAGAAGACCCTGTCCTCTCCTGGAGGAAGGGTCCATGGAAGTATAATTGTGTGTGTGTGTGTGTGTGTGTGTGTGTCTGTGTATGTGTGTACCTGTGTCTGAGCATCTCTCGGAACTGAGGGTAATCACAGTTGCACCTGCTCATAAGGGCCGATCCAGCTGTCAGCCAGTTCCCGAAGGGTGCTGTACCGCCGTTCAAACTCCTCCTGGCTGCAGTGTTGCAAGAGCTGACCCACCTCCTCAGTGAGGAGAGCCACAGCCAAGTGCTTATCCAGGGTCTCACTCCACCTACTGCCCAGGATGTTACCTAGCTTGGCAGCACAGCCTGCCGTCCACTGAGGCGGCAGCATGTTGGGCTGGAGCACCTGATGGCGGGCACTGAGCATGGCTAGGATGTGGCGGCAGGGCAGGTGGAAGGCCTGGTTAAAGTAGCAGCTGCAGCTGGCAGGGGGCTGGGGCTGCACCTGATGCGTGTCTTCCAGGATCTGTATGTTCACCTTTTCAGAGCCAGAGCCAATGAGGTGCACGGATTTCTGGACCACGGCAAGCTCACCCAGGCAGAGCTGGGCTGCTGGCCCCGTGCAGATGGTATTGAGAGAGTGCTGGATGCAGGCTTCTACCAACTGCTCCACTTTGGGGGCTTGGGGGCTGATGTCTGAGGTGGCACGATTGTTCTGGGGACTCAGGCCCAGGCTAAAGCTTGCCTTGTCTCCAGAGTTCTGCTGCATGTATCGGAGCAGGGAGGCCATGCCTTGTTCCACAGATGGGGTGGTGCCAAAGAACTGGCTGAGGATGCGCGTGGTCACCTCCAGGCCCTGGAAGTAGCGGCTGCTCTCAGCTCGGCTTCTCCAACGGTGCACCAGCCAGATGCGGTCATTGAGCAGCCAGTATGAGTGGAGCTTGGGCAGCTGGTCCGGAGGGATGTAGTTGATCAGCAGTGCGTACAGCTTCCTCAGGTTGCTAGCGGTGGCTGAGCACATCGTGCTCTGCAGAGAGGTCAGGAGCACCTGCTCCACTGGCTGCTCGAGGGAAAGCTGATAGAACTTGCCCTGGAGGAACTTACAGATGTGGAAGGCTGATGGCAGGACCTCAGCTGCAGGGAACTCCATTGCTAGGGTGGGCATAGGGAGGAAGCAGGGATCCACGAGGATAGTACAGACTCTCTCCCAGGCTGGGTTAAACTTCTTGAACACTTGGAACATCTGGGCCAGGCCTTCAGCATCCTCCTTGGCAGGAATAGCAAAGTAGACTGCCCGGGCAAGATGGCCCTCCAGCTGCACCCGAGGGCCATCCACAAGGAAGGTATATAACACCTTGCCCGTTGGGTTACAGGTCCTGTGGATGAATAAGATCTCAGGGAAATGGGCAAAGACGCCCTGCATAAAGCAGCTCTGATAGTTAAGGGTATCTAACTTGGCAGTCTTGTTAATCTGGTATAGCAGCACAGGTGGGCTTGGGTCCTCAATAAGGAACTCATTCAGCATTGTCAGGGCCATGGGGGAGATGTGAGATGTCTAGATGCCAAAGTCAAAATATTTCTCGGCCAGGCTGCTATACAGAAGGCTCTGTCTTGCTCCAACTAAGTTGAGGCTTGAGGTTGGACTGTATTTTCCAGATCTTGTTCCAAAGAGGGGCCTATGGAGAGGAACAGAGGTTTAAGGAAACAGTAGGGGCTTGGCTCTTCAATTATTCACCCAGACAGTATTTATTGAACACTTACTATGTATCAGCACTCTTCTCGGCGAGATATACAATAAACATGTAAACAAATAAGGACATATCAAATAATAAAGGTTACAAAGACCACAAGACTAGGTAACAGTCTTGGGTAAACTGGGGAGGAGGGGAACTTTAGCTAAGGTGGCCAGGGAAGTCCCCTCTGGGGGAAGAGTGGATGACATTGGAGCTGAGACCTAACTGATGAACCAGCCGTGGAATGATGTGGTTCCAGAAATCCACGTAAAGTTCTAGTCGAATGTTTCCTTCATTTGACCCCAAAGCAGGTTATTACCCCCATTGTACAGATGGAAAACTGAGGGTCAGAGAAGTTAAGTGACTTGCCCAACGTTATTCCGTAACTAGCTTGACGCCGAGTCTTTGGCCCGGGATCTTGAATGCTTTCCAAAGTACCCGAGGTCCGAAAACCAGGGACAGAGAAAGGAAGGGGCCTCTGCCCTCTCACCTCTAGCCCGGGCAGGAGGATGCTGATGTCAGACGATTCTGTACGGAGTCCGGCCGGAGCCAGAATAGAAGTCAACCTCCCACCCCCTTGGGAGCTGTGTCAGGGCTGACAGTAGTCGCCAGTTGCCTTACCTCTCCACCCTTTCCGAAATCACTCACCCACAGGCTGGCTCTGTCGCCATTTCATTCTATTTCACCCAGTCTCTGGGTCTGACTGATCTCTAGGCTCACCAACCGGGGAGCCGGTTTCCTGTGACTCAGACCAATGGCCCGAAGAGCGTACGTTAGGTTTTTCGGGCTTGGACCAATCGTAGCCCGGCGATTTGTGGGCGGTGCTGTGACCAGGGTTACAGGGGGCTCGGCTGGCAGTAACCAATGAGAGCCTGAGGATAATTGGCTCCTGGCTAGTCTGAACCCTGAGCCGGGAACTCTGGAACCTCCCATCTGCCGAAGCTACTGGAAGAGCGTGTTACTATGGAAACTCCCCCAGCTGCTGAAAATGAAAAGGAAAATAAACAGCAATGTTTCATGAATTTTTTCTTTTCTAGTCAAATTCCAAAGGCCCAGGAGGGGCAGGAACGCGCACAGATGTAGTTGTACTAGATCTTCTGCCTTGGAGAAGCTGAGGCCCAGATTTCAAATTCTGTCTTTGGGTCCAGGGTTGGGAGCCCAACTCTTGGATCTGAGAAAACCCAGATTTTAGGAGAGCTTGGTTTTGCTCCGCCAACCCCTCCCAGTGTTTTGGGGAGAGAGAGATCCAGAATGGCGCTGTGACTTGTTAAGGTCATGGTGAACCAGTGCAAGAACTAAGACGGCCATCTTTTGACCTCAATTCCCCTGAAGCTGGTTGGCTACCATGCGGTTGATTATAAACTAGCAACAAGAAAAGTCAGTGCTGATGCTTATAAATGTGGCAAAAATGTTGTTTATATAAAACTAGAGGGGAAACTGGGACTAGTAACAGGCAAACACTAATTTTTGCAGACCAGGAAATTAGAGACTTTCCCACAGTCCCCGTGTTACAGGAGAAACCTGGTCCTTGCTGATGCAGTAAAGAATTACAGATCAGCAAGTCTATTAGCGTGCAAGCAGGGTTTATCAGTGATATGTTCCCATGGAAGCAAATGGGCCTTGCCAAGGTGGGAATGAAAGGCATAGGTTCAGGGCAGCAAAAAGCAAGGGTGGCCCAAAGGCTGGATGGTAAGCTCCCAGGTCCTTTGTTCTGAGGACTTATACAGTTGGCGGAATGGGGGGTGAGAGTTACACATTGACAGGTAAAGGTGATGCCAGCTTTCCCATGGAGACTTGACTATCCAAACTTAGGTATGTGTGGGGGTCTGTTAGCCCCAATCTTTAGCTTGTTCCAGACCCTATTTGCTCATCTTGTTGTAAAACTGGTATGTGACAGGAGGCAGCTAAAGTTGGGGCAGTTACTCAAAGTTATTATGGGCTCTTTTCTGTAAGCATTAGGGACTCCCTCATAAAGCAGATAGCGACCAGAGGCAGGCAATTAGCCAAAGTTGTTTTATGGGCTTTTTCTTTGGGCACTGCAGACCCCCTCCTCTTCCAGGCCTTGGAATGAATACACAGTTTCAAGGCTTTCTTCCCCAGATAGTGGAAATGATACATAAGAGTTTCAAGGACTTCCCTCCTCCTGTTCCAACACAGTGTTCCTTGTGATGTTGCAACACCTGCAATGTTTTCAGACAAGGTTCAGGACTGCTGAGTTAGTGGGTGAGACATGTCTCCCTCCTCCTCCCTGCCTTGGTTTACTATCCATCCTACTTAAGTGCTAAAACGTGTTTCCTGGCAACCAGGATGCTAGTCGCTGGCCAGCAACAGCAGCGCAGTCTGGGTTCTTCCTAGGCTAGCTCCTGCCTCACCTGCAAGCTGCAGGCAGTTGATTCTAGGATTCAGGTTTCTTCCTTTCCTGTCTATTTGGCCTCATCCTGCTAACATGAGGCTGCCTGAAATCAATGTTGAAGGTTTGGTTGGTAGGCAGAGGATGACGTGGTGGATTAAGTCTTTGGGGTACCAAGTTGTTTTGCTTCACAACCCCTTTTAGATCCCTTTCCTATTCAAGCAACACACATATCCCTTGCTTATTTGATTTTATTGAAAAAAAACACAACAACTTTAATATGAATAAAAATAGATACAAATAACAGATTCTTTGTAAAGAGCAGCAACAGTCAAGGACCACCCTCCTTCCCTTTGTCCCTGAAAACAGGCCCTTTTACCGGGTCCATTTTGTCTCACCCTATTCTGGGCCATGGGTTCATCTCTGTAAAGTGACTAAGATCTGATCTCAGGGATTAGGGGAGAAAGAGGGATGATCTTTCAACATGGAGACAACTTTGGCCTTGAACAAGGAATGAGGCTCTGAGGAATGCCAAAGGTAGGGCAAAAAAGGGGTGATTCACAGGACTGTCACACAATGGGGTCCCTCTTCTATTTTAACAATCTTCCTAGCCCTATCTAAGAAGACACTGGCTAAAACGCTGACCCCTAGTGTGTCCTGCCCACATCAGCTCTCAGACTTCCAAGGAGAGGGGTTTGTGACCCAACGCATCAGATCAAGTGTCTCAGTCATGAATTGTGGCTCCAGCGAGAGGGAGTCCCTCCCCTTCCTCCTCCTTTCCCCAGAGAAAAGGGAGGCGGCCCACATCCTTGAAGTCCCCTGGCTGCTGAGTGGGTTCAGGTGGCTGGTAAGCGTCAGCCCAGATGTCCACGATCTTGCGGAGGGTGGAAAAGCGCTCCTCCAACTCTGGCCCCTCACTCTGCATTAGCAGATTTGCTAGCTCCCTACTTAGGTCCTGAATCATATCCTTCCGTCCTTGCTTCCCAGGCTGGCCTGTGTTTGGGATCACAACAGGGTCCCGGACCTCCCCACGAGGCCCAAGGAGGTGCTGGTACCTCTTTTGCCACCGGCGGCAAACCATGGTTTCACATACAGGCTTCTGGCTGGTGTGCAGCAGGGCCAAAATGTGCCGGCACGGCAGGTGGTACTGCTGTTGAAAGGAACAGCTGCAGCTACAGCCATCTTTGCTAACCTGGTGGGAGTCCTCTAACAGCTGAATGTCCACTGAGGAGCCACCCATATCGACCAGGTGGGTGGAGTTCTGTACCACCTGCCATTCATTGCAGCACAGCTTATAGGCCAGTTCGAAACCCCTCTGGTGCAAGGTGTCAAGCATGTTACTGTGGGACGGCTGCACCTGTGGCTGCTGCTGCAGCTGCGCCTGCTGTGGGTATGGCTTCGATTCCTCCACAGGGATCCTGGTGAGGCTCCCTCCACAGATCCCAAAAGGCTTCTTGGGTTTGGGTGGCATGCCTGCTGGCCGCACTCTCTTTAACTTGGAGGGAGCTGTGGGCAAGTTTTTCACGCTTTTGGTATTAAAGAAGTCTATGTAATCCACAAAGCGGAGGACGCAGTCCAACAGGGACTGTTGTTCCCGAAAGAGGCTTGACACCTTGCTGGTGACAATGTCTAGGCTGTCCATGTAGGTGTTACACGCGTGCAGGCCCTTCCTGACGTGCATGTACCACAGCAGTTCACAGGAGAACCAGTGGGTCTGCAGGAAGTTGAAGAGCTCCTCGTCTAGTAGGGCCCGGGACATCTGACAGAGATTCTGCAGGCTGGCATCAGAGGTGACAAACACAGCCTCCCGCAGGGCCTCCTTCATGAGATTCTTAAAGGACGAATTTGCTGAACTACGATGCAGCTTCTTCTCCAGGAGGCGGGTTGTGTGGTAGATGGAAAGGAGAATGCGGGCCGTGGGGAGGGTCTCCTGCAGGACGGCTCGGTGAGGGAAGGACGGGTCCACAAAGACCACCTTGATCTTGGGCCAGTCTGAGTTGAACTCTGTGAAGTTACTCAGCATCTTGGCCACAGACGTGGCTGTCTCGGCCTTGAGCACAGCAAAGTGTACTACCCGACCCTCTCGCTCCTTGTTCTCCACCAAGAAAGCGTAGAGGATGTGGCCCTGGGCATTCTCCACCCGATGCAGCAGCAGACTTTCTGGGAAGCGCATGAACAGGCCGCTCATCTTGCTGCTCTGGAAACTCAGCCGGTCCAGGTCTTGGCTGTTGCCTACACTGAGGGAGGCCATGGAACCCTCATCCACCTTAAGAAAGTTCTTCATCACTTTTGCTATCTTGGCCAGGTCAGAAGGAGTGATACCTTCCTGCTCTGGCTTTGAGGTTGCCTGGACCTTATCTGAGCAAAATGATGGTTCAACCAGTGGCTTCTCAGCCTTGTTAAGGTCCTTCTTGAACGGGGGCTGCTCAGGCTCAGGTTTCTGCAAGCATGTTGTCTTTTGAGATTTGCCAGCGGTGTCTCCTCTGGGATCTGCAGCTTTGGGGTCGACATGTATATGCTGGGTGTTGAGTTCACTGATAAATAATCTATCCAGCTTCTCATTGTACCGCAGGAGCAAGTATGCTGGGCACAGGTCCGCCCCTGGTGTTCTCTTCCTGCTTGACTGGGTCCGAATACAGACAAATTTCACGTGCACGTACCTGGGGAAGGCAGAGTTGGCAGTGAGAAGGTTGCTGACCACCCCTTTACTTTCATAAGACAGGCCCTGTTGGGACTTACTGTGGCTGATACATCTTCTAGAGACCACAACGCAGCATAGGACCTAGGGAAGACGTACATTCACTCTCCAGTTCCAAAGTATGCAGCCCTTTCTTCCAGACTCTCACTGAGCCTCCTCCATCTTCATCTACAGCAGTTCTAAGCCCCAACTCCTTTCATTCACTCTCTGTTGTTGCCCACCTGCAGCTGCCAGCAGTTCAAGCCGAGGCAAGATACAAGGGAAAGTAGAAGAGGCAACAGCAGAATACCCAGCTGGTCACTTACTGTTTAAAATGTCCCCTTCTGATGATTGCGGGGTGGGGGTTAGGGGAGTAGGCAGAGGTGGATAAATGGTGATGAAAAATAAAATTAAACTAAAAAAACAGTAAAATGCCCCCTACACCTCTGCCTTTTGGGAGCCATTGTCTCTTCCAGACAACAGAAATAAAAGTGGCTCTCAGGGTGTCCTCTCTAGGACAGAAGATCTCTGATCATCTTTCATGTAAAGAAAAACGTCCATATTCTAAGAGATTCTGAGAACTCTTGGGCTAGATAATCTTTATAGAGTCCCTGCTGGCTTTGCTGTTCTAAGAGGAAAGTGATGATTCAAAGGAGAAGGATAATTAAATTGATTATCTGCTCTTTCTCTCTAGCTATCACCATTCAACCCATGCCCAAGGCTCCCATCAGGTCCCACTTTCTCCAAGGAGCCTTGAGCCCTCAAGCCACAGGAATTGCTCCTTTCTCTGTATTCATAGCGTTTATTTAAGATGAAAGGTTTAGCAGATTCTCTGGATAACAGTACAGCTAGTGATTACACAGTGTAAACGCTGGAGGCTAACCGCTGGGTCTGAATCTTGGCTCCGCCACTCAGAAGCTGTCTGAGCCCTGACTCTTGTGGTTGAGCGACTAGAGTGCCGGCCTGAGAACTGAAAGGTCACTGGTTTGCCTCGTACATCGATGTCTCTCCCTTTCTTTCTCCTTCCCTTGCCCTCTCTCTAAAAATAAATAAGTACATTTTTCAAATTTGTTTTATTGTTTAAAAGATATTATTTATTCATTTTTAGAGAGAGGGCAAGGGAAGGAGAAAGAGAGGGAGAGAAACATCACTTGGTTGCCTCTGGCACACTCCCAGCTAGGGACCCGGTCCACAAGCCAGGCATGCGCCCTGACTGGGAATTGAACCTGTTCTCAGGCCAGTGCTATATGCACTGAGCCATACCAGTCAGGGCTGGTTACCTTTTTTTTCAAGAATTATTCTTTTGTTGTTGAGTTATTTTTATAACGATGGAGATTCTAGAACACCTTGAAGTTGGAATACAAATACTATTCTCTTGGGTCTGGGAGAATTGACGCGGTCTAGGCAACCCTTCACATGGTGAGAAGCAAGCCCTCTGCAGTCCCACCCATTAGGCTTTTGGTGGCTTTGATACCTCCCCAAATTTATCATGTTGCTGCTTGTTAAAACCCAGCTTTTAACTGAGTATTTGTGCCTGATGGTTTAAGAAATGTTTATGTGGTATCACCCTGTCAAGTTTTATTTTATCTTTTTAGCCCTCTGTGGATGTGAGTTTGAAACATCACAATACTGTAATTCTACCTGATAGAATGATCTAGAATGAGGATTACATTTTTTAATGGGAGAACTTTCCATTTTAATGTTTCTGAAGTTTTTAATATGACCTTGGCACTGGGAAAGGGAAGAAAAGAAAAAAATGTTTACTAAAAAGCAGTGTCTACTCTTCTCCTTCATGACTGTGCATTCATGGTTGAACGAGAAGGAGAGAGACTCTGGGGTCTTCTGTTGTCACACTAAGTGTGGAGAGGGATGCTTGAGAGCACTGGAATTGAAGCCAGAGCCAGTCTGCAGTTGAAAGCTGAGGATGTAACTGATTAGTGATTTATCACACTGGAATTGATTATAAGACGGAGATGCTGGGCTCTGGCTGGTGTGGATCAGTGGATTGAGTGCCAGCCTGTGAACAAAAGAGTCACAGGTTCGGTTCCCATTCAGGGCACATGCCTGGGTTGTGGGCCAGGTCCCCAGTAGGGGCACGTGAGAGGCAACCACACATTGATGTTTCTCTCCCTCTCTTCCTCCCTCCCTTTCTCTTTCAATCAATCAATCAATCAATCAATCAATAAAAAAATATTTAAAACCCCACAAAAACCAGATGAAGATGTGGGCTAGGGTAAGCACCCGAAGAAGAGAACGCAGCAGCCTAACATAGTGTTCACCTAGGCCTCTGGATCTGAAGCTGACCTTTCTCCCACCTTACCCCACACACCTAAAATTGTCTGTTCTCATTGCATCAAAGCGCAAAGAAGGGGAAAAAAAAAAAAAAAAAGGAACACTTTACCAATCTATGTCACTCAGGTACAATTTTGTGGTGATATTTTTGCCTCTTTTCTTTGTACTGCTCCTAAAAGTCCTTTCTCAGCATATTATTCTGCAGTTGCCTCTGTCCTCCTTGGGGCAGCTCAGTTCAGGATGCTATATCTCTACTGCTGTTATGTGAATAAGGGGATGTAAGTGATCATCACAGTAAGGGCTCTTTGTAAAAAACTAAAACAAAAAAAAAAAACCCTAAAAAAGAAAAAAAACACTTTAATTTTAAAAAAGGATGGTGTATACATTTTATAGTCTGGCTATCAGTTTGATATCTTGCTGTCAAATATGTTTATCAATCTGTATTTATCCATCCCATCAATAAATGTTAATTATAAAACAAAAAATAAAGCATTAAATAGGCCTAATATGCAGCTCAGTGCCTGGTTCAGCCTCTTATTTATTTTAAACAAAAGTCAGCTACTGTTATCACAGCTCGTACGCCCCGTGACGCTCACTTGGGTGTTGATGCAGTACATTCCAATTGGAAGGGGCTGCCTTCAAGTGACAAAGCTCAGCGTCTTCCAAGCACCTAACACAATGCTCGATACTCCTTCATCAAAGACCTGCTGGATAAATGACACATGGGCCATTGGTGGGTAGAAAGGGTCCCGCCCCTGCCTCCTCAGGGAGTGTCCCCACCCAAAGACCAGTGAGGGGGGCAGGGAGTCTCAGCCCCTGGCATGACATGACGCTGCCCGGGCATCTCACCCACCTCTTTCCAAACGCCCTAATCCAGCTGGTCCTGTTTGCTCACCCAGTGGGGCAAGCTTAGAAAAACAGGATATGCCAGGACTGCAACAACAGGGCGGAGGGTCCAGGGCTGAAAATGCACCTGGCTGTGTGCAGTGTTGGGCCAGCTGGGGACCCCGAAGGGGCTGGAGGAGCCCTGGAGTGGGGCACAACCAATGAGGGATGACTGTGGTGTGGCCCTGCGGTGTCTCCAGCCTCGTTTTCCACCCACTCATCATCTTGTTTTCTTGTAGGCAAACCGTCGCCAGCTTCCCACGTTCCTTAGGCTGGGTCTCACCTCTCTGCTTTTGCTCCTGGTTGTTTCTGCCCAGAGTGCTCTTCACCCGTCTTCATCTCAGAGCTTACTCATCCTTCAGGACTACGTGCGACCATCACCTTCTCTAGGAAGGCCTCCCTAAGGCTTTAAGTTGGGCCCTACCCCTCTGCTGGTTCAACATCCTGGCATGGCTCTAGCTCATCAATTAACTGACTTTATGTGCTCTTAGCGCGTATTTGTTAAGCTAGTCCGAAGAAGAGATATTGATGAGTGCCAACCATAAAACGCCCTCTACCTTTCTTGGTTCCATTAATGACTGCACCTCCCAGGGAAGAAACCTTGGCATTCTTTTTAATTCCTCCTTCTCCACATATATATATATCCAATATGTTAACAAGTTTTTTTTTCCTACCATTATGACTTGTATTAAGGATTATTAAATGCCAGGCTACATGTATGTCTCTAACATGTATAATGTTGTACTATGAAAGGGGTTCTATTATACAAATTTTACAGATGGGGAAATGAGAATCTGGGATTTAATCCTCCAGCTAAAATGAAAGGATATGGGATTTGAACAAAGCCTGCTTGGCTACAGTCCGCGTAACCGTTCTATTGCCTGTTTTCTTTGAAAAGATTTCTTCTTTTTCTGAATTCTCCTTTTACCCTCTTCAATTTGACCCTGAACACATTTGCTGTTCAGGTTCAATAACTTCCGTAAAGATCTTTAAACACACTGTCCTTGTCAGCGTCATGCTTTCCAAACTCAGTGGGGACGAGGCTGAAGCCTCTGTTCCTTCCTTCCTGCGTCCTTTAAGCTTTTTTATCGAGATATAACTTACCTACTTTCAAGTACACATTCTTTTGTGAGAATTCTTTCAGTGCTGTAGTTATTTTAATCTGTATTTATTTCTATTTCCTAGGTTAAAGCAGACTCCCTTCAAGACAGGGATAGGGTTTTAAACAGTCAGTCACCCCTTGATATCTGCAGGGGATTGCTTCCAGGAACCCTGAGAATACTAAAATCTGCACGTGCTCAAGTCCCTTATACTAAATGGCATAGTATTTGCATATCACCTATGCGCCTCCTCCCGTTGACTTTAAATCACCTCTAGGTTATTTATAATACCTAACACAATGTAAATGCTATGCAAACAGTTGTTATAGTGTGCTGTTTAGGGAATGACAAGAAAAAGCCTGTATGTGTTCAGTATAGACACAACCATCAACCATAATAGGCCTAACTACATAGTACATATTAGCAACAATATCTTCTCCCCCACCCCAGATATTTCCTATCTGTGGTTGGTTGAATCCTGCAGATATGGAGGGTGGCCTGTAATTTAAAAAAACCTCCCTTAGTTCTTATATCTAAGAGTGCTCAACCAGGATCTGGAGGAAGGGAGTGAGCCAGTCTTGCTGACTCTTTCTAATCTACTCTGTAAGGTGTTTCTATTCTCCTACTTGCCTGTGCCCTCAGCGTACTCCCAGTGCCTGGCATGGCACCAGGCACAGACTAGGTACTGTAAACGCACATACTAAATGACATTAATGAGTGTGTGTGACACAGAAAGTTCTTCCTATAACACTGGGAGAGTTTCGTCACATCACTTGGCTTCTAGTGTTAGTACATATTACTCTAACTCTAACTTTGGACAAGTCCTTTTTTTTAAAAAATAAAGGGAGGGGGAAAGAGAGGGAGAGAAACATCAATGTGTGGTTATCTCTCACACACCCCCTACTGGGGACCAGGCCCACAACCCAGGCATGTGCCCTGACTGGGAATTGAAATGGCAACCTTTTGGTTCACAGGCCGGCACTCAATCCACTGAGCCACACCAGCCAGGGCTGGACAAGTCCTTTGATTAATGTGAACCATTTATGAAGTCCCACTGTGTACCAAACACTGCTGACTGCTCAGAAGGCTACAGGCACCAATCATACAGTCTCTACTTTCAGTCTAGTGAACACAAAAATTATTAAATAGATGCCCAGTAAAGTCAAGATTAAGTGAGTGACTAAACAGAGGTACAAGCATTCACCCTGATTATGGGGATTGAAACAGATTAACTAAAGCTTTGGATTCATTTCACATGAGATTTGTACCCTTGTTGTGTGTAAACTGCACCTGGAACAGTGAATAAAATTTTTTATAATCAGAGTAAAGTCATTTTAGATAATGTAACTTGAGTTAGGAACAAGACTGAGTCAGAATATGTGATCTGAATTCCAACTTTACCCTTTAGTTGTGTAAACTTGAAGTCACTTCACTTCCTCTAAGCTTCCAAATCCTATTCTACAAATATGAAAAAAACAAGAGTATTGGTCTATGAATAAATCAGTACCTGATCCAAGAACAATCAGAACCACTAAAAGTGAGTTCATTTTAAAGGCTTTGACAGCATCTGTTGGTTGCTGCTCAAGGTCCCTGAGCCTCCTTCTCCCTTCCTAACAGAAGACCCTTTCTCCCCATGGAGCTAAGTGCTCCAGGCCTAGCCTAAAGCAATTAAGGTCATCTCATTAGGATGGGCATGGAGAACGGCCCAATTCTGGACAAAGAACCATGATAGAAAATCTGCAGGAAACCAGGGAAGGGTTTTTCTTCCGGATGTGACTCCTGCCTTTGTGCCATGTGGGAAGCCATCCTGAGGGCAAAGCTGAGACCTGAGGATGGCAGAGTGGAAAGAAGCAAAAAGCCTGGGCCACTGAAACAATCCTGTCCAAAAGGACCACCTCTGGGCTTCTAAGAAATAAGGCATTTTGCCCTGGCTGGTGTGGCTCAGTGGACTGAGTGCCGGCCTGTGAACCAAAATGTTGCCAGTTCGATTCCCAGTCAGGACACATGCCTGGGTTGTGGGCCAGGTCCCTAGTTGGGGGCGTGTGAGAGGCAACTGATCAATGTATCTCTCATACATCAATGTTTCTCTCCCTTTGTTTTTCCCTCTCTTCCTCTCTCTCTAAAAAATAAAATTAAAAAAGAAAAATAGAAAAGAGAAATAAAGCATTTTGAGTCAAGGGTTTTGTTAATTGAAACCAAAAACATCTCCATAGTATATAGTAGGAAAAAAGACTTGAATGGTAATTTATCTTTAAAAATAAAACTAAAATTATAAAGTTAATATACTTAACAAAACTTAAGTGATAATGGCAGCTATATGCCAAATTCTCAGAATAATCAAAGAATAACTTAAAGTGTCAACTTTGTTTTTTCCTGGTATATTTTCCCCTTCTGTCTCACTTTTGCAATATGCAAAGGTTGGTTTTACCAAAATATTCCTGGGTTTTATCACGTTTCCCTAAAGTCTATTTAAATTTTTTGCTCTGTAAATCCTTTGCTTTTCAAGTTCCTATCATATCATCATTCTTGCTTGATTTCCCTTCTCCATTTGTTAACTAATTTAAGGCTGAGGGTGATGTAAGGACTTTACTAAGTCCTACAGCTCTTGGGAGAGGTGTAATTTCAGTGTGCAATCAGTTTTATTTGCATTGTATTATCCTGATGGTTACCACATCTATTCATCAGCCAGAAACTACCCAAGACATTGATGGGACTGGCAGGGATAAGCAGGAAGAAACGATTAAGTGGTGACTCATTTCATAAGCAGCCAGTGTATTAGTAAGATTTTTGTGCCATGATTTTTGCTTTCCTACACAGCCTTGTGACAATGGATGCGTGGAAAAGGAAAACGCAGATAACAGGGCTTACTTAGTTCAAAGCGTGTGATGAGAATTAAGGAAAACAATGCCTGTAAAGTTCTCAGCAGAGCGGAATGCATTCCAAGTGTTCAAAAAATATAGCTAATGAGCTGCCACTGTGTCTGCCCTCCTGCAGTGGGTGGTGTATGGAACTGCTCCAGCTTCCTGGTCAAGAAGGACAAGCAGATGTACAGCACCAAACCCCAAAATCTGAAGGCCCGCACTCCTTTTGCTACAACCGGCCGATTCGCCGCAAGATGGTGGTCGTGGAGCCTGTGGCTAACCGCAAAGGCGTAGTGGCGTCCATGTGCGAAAGCGAGCCACCTCCTACGGGCAGACCACCATCTACAAGAACGCCTGTGCCCCCCTGAGCAGCACCCGGCATACTGTCTGCAAGAATAAGGACCACCGGGATCTGTGCAGCGCCGCCATCCGCAGGGCAAGTACCATTCTGTGTGACAGTGAAGAGGACGCAGGCCACCGCACCAAGAGCTCAGGAGCACCCCCCTCCCCCCAAAGCAATAAAGGTATCAGCCAACTTTCCTCAATAAAAAAAATTTTAAAGGAAACTATTAAACCGAGCAGCAATGGAGAGACATCAGAATACTTCATGGACTGTTTGAAGAACATCAATCCCCAAAAAGGCAAAAACAAAAAACCGCACAACAGCCATATATAAAAATACGGGGTGGGAAACTGTGTATAAAATTATAGAATCTCCCCTTTGACTGAGACTTTTGGTCATTCAGCGTAACTCGCACAGCACATTTCTTAGACTCTTAAGTACCTAACACTTTCTATCACGACAACTTCAGCAAATATTTACTGAACACTATGTCCCAGTTACTACCTGCATTTTCATTCTTTCTTTTTAATTGAATTCATTGAGGTGACACTGGTTACATGCATTTTCTTATTTAATCTTCACCATATCCTCCTTATTTTAGAGGGAAAATCTGTCTTTCAGACTCCAGAGCTCTTGCTTGTTTTCTTTTTTTCTTTTTATCCTCACCTGAGGACATGTTTTTCATTGCTTTTTTTCTTTTTCTTTTAGAGAGAGAGAGAGGAAGGGAGAAAGAGAAACATCAGTGCTAGAGAAAGCATGGACCGGCTGCCTCCTGTATGTGCCTGGACAAGGGCTCGAACCCACAACCTACGTATGTGCCCTGACTGCGAATCTAACCAACAACCTTTCGGTTATGGGAGGGCACGCCAACCAAGTGAACCACACCGGTTAGGACAGGGAGCTCCCACTTTTAACTATTAGGCTAGTTTTTCCTGAAATCCCAGGAATCACAGACCACTTTCCACATCTGCCATATTCACCCATATAAAATTTGCACTATTATTTTCAAATGGTTTGCTTTTAAATCGGCTCACTTTATTTAATAAGGATCTTTGTTCAGATAGTAACATGAACACTTACTATTAAAATAATCTCACCTATCCACCAGTAGTATGCATACTTGGTCGCAAGAAACATTGCACTCTACTAAATGAGCCCCTAAAAACATTTCCCCCACCGGCCTTGCAGTCCCGTAAGAGAAGCGCTCATCCTACACATTCATATGCCAGTCAGAAAGCCCAACACCCCGTGATCTGCAAGAATATTCTTTATAACATCCCAACAAACAGTCTCTGCTAAAGGCCTGGGCTGCCCCTGAATTCACTTCCTCATAAACTAGCTCAGTCCACTACTGTCCTCAAGGCTAGAGACCACAGTTGACCCATCTTTGTGCTCCTGCTCAATACATGGGGGTAAACAAACTTCTCTTAGTAGAAGTTTGTTGAATGAATGAATAAACAAGTGGAATTAAAGAGCTGGTACTACCCACTGATTAAGTAGGGCAGCAAAGAGCTCTGACAAGAAACAGGTTGGGTCTGACCTTCAGTTCGACCACCGAAGTGCTTTCTTACACTTTCTTGAAATCCTACCCTACTCCCCGTTCCAACACGCACCCTCTTTTCTGCCCATTCCCACTTTTCTTGGCTGTAACTGTATCAAATTCAGATTTCCGTGGCTCACACCAGGTGATTTTGAAGGTGAGGGCACTTTTGCTATAGGTTCTCTTATTATTTTCCTCTTCCAAGTCTTGAAAACTTAACCCCTGTTCCTGGCCTCCCCTTTACTATATCTATCATCACTCCCGCCTTTTGCCCATGCAAACGGAACGCAGAAACTCTGAGCCTTAATGTAAAGCAGAGAGGTAGAAACTATTAGTCCTCTTAACATTTAACTTCTCTTGGGCCTGTTTCCCTACAGCATAATATTATTCCAACAGCAGTTAATATTTATGGAATGTTTTCTATGTACTAGGCACTGCGGTAAGTACTTCACATGTATTTATTCATAGTGGGAATAACAAAACGTACCTCTGATAAGGTTATTCTGAGGACTAAGTCATATAATGAAGGTGAATGTGCAAAATGTTAGGGATGACGGTTTTCTCTAATCGAGGGCCTACCCTGGTATCAAGTGTCAATCAGCAACCCGGCTCCACCCACCAGATTAATGTTCCCGGTCATTCCCGATCATTCCCCATCCGGCACTCCAGACTTTTCCTTTGGAGCGCTTGCTATTATTTTAAGGAAAGAATTATTTCTGTGATCAAAGTTTAACATTTGTTTCTCTGACTAGAGGTGATAAATCTTTTTCAACACTATCTCCAGACACTAGCATAGAGTAAGTTTTCAGTTAAGAATTGTTAAAATCAGTGCATTAAACTGCCCATACTATGGAATAAATGACATGGAATAATCTCCAAAATACATTGATAAATAAGAAACGCAAGTATGCAGCTGCTTGTGTTAAAGAAAAAAAAAGATGCATATGCATGTACAAGATACACCTGTTCAGGCTCAGTGAATCTCAGGAAGGTAACAGTGGTTGCCTTTGGATAACACAGTGGCAGGGACACTGACTTTTAGTGTCTTTGGAACGGTTTGAAAAACATTTTTTTTCAAGTAGCTTTATAGTTGTTCATATGGAAAATAATACAATAATTAATAGATAATAATACAAGAATAAACTGTTTCACATACTCACAACCGTAAACCTACTTTTGCCCCATCTTGTATTAACCACTTAAAAATAAAATCATTTTTTAAATTGCTCAACCTTCGAAAACAAAAATGAATGAAACTAATCCCAATCCTCCAATCTGTTATCTGGGTCCCTCCATTTTCTTTCCCACTGCTCCTGCATAAATCTTCCTTCACTGCCTTAAGGACATGATGGCAACATTTGCTCGAACTTAGACCATTTCTCCCTCTAGGATGTTACTCCTCCTCTGGTAGGCAGAATGGTCCCCCAAAATGTCCACTTCCTAAACTCTAGGGCCTGTGAATATGATACGTTACATGGCAAAGGGGAATTAAGATTGCAGATGGAATTAAGGTTGTTAACTAGAAGACTTTTTTAAAAGGGAAATTATCCTAGAAGTATGGGCGGGCCCAAGATAATCACAGGTCCCAAAAGTAGAAGAGGGCAGCCAGAGAGGGGGACGGGATGACAAAAACAAGGGGAGAGGGGTGCCATGCGAGGATTGAACCAGCCATTGCCGGCTCTGAAGGTGGAAGAGGAAAGGGATCGTGAGCCAAGGAGGTGGGCAGCCTCTAGAAGCTGGAAGACAAGGAAACGGATTCTCCTTTAGGTTCTCCAGAAAAAAAATATAGCCCTGCTGACATCGAGATTTTAGCCCAGTAAGACTTGTGTCTGACTTCTAACCTACAGAACTATTATGATAATTTGTGTTTAAAGCACTACATTTGTGGCAATTTGTTAGAGGACCAAATAGAAAACTGGTTTCCTCTCTTGTGAGTCCCTACAACAGCCATTTCGCTGAATCATGTTTAGCACTTGATGACTCAGTCATTCAACAATGACTCAAAGTCAGCTACTGGCCACATCCTGTGCTAGACCCTGGGGATGGTCTGCCTGAAGGGTGTTTACATGCCAATGTGAGGTGTTTGGACTGGATCCTTTGTGATAATCAGTGAGAACACAAACAAATGGTAAACTCCAGTCCCTCACTGGAAGAGCGCAGTGAATCTGTGGAAACCTCTGAAAACTGTAGTACTCCGAAACAAAAATTTGCTGTAAAAGGAGTAAAGGTGCTACGAGCATCTAACCTAATCTCTGATGAATTAAAGCCTTGCTGGAAAATGTGCTGAACTATGAAGGAAAAGTCGCAATTAGCTAAAACAGTTTCCCATGAGAGGTCCAAAATGATATCAGCTTGCACAAGAATATTTATTTTAACAGTTATGTATAACTGTATCTCATTTGGGAGGCCACTATACTGTTACTTCTTACATCTTATTGCTTAGATTGGGCCTAAAACAGGTTTATTTGAATATTAAAACTGAATTTAAAGAAAAATGTGAAGTTATACTATAGGATATACAGTACTGAAATGATAGCGTACAGAATTAAACATTAGGGGAAAAGTGATGGGCAAGGTTACTCTAACCAATGGGCATGATAAGTGTTAAGAATCAAGAAGCCATAGACTTGGGACAGGGACTGAGTATGGAGCAGACTGAATATGGATGGACACAGACGCAAGATGGAGAGGTCAGAGTGTTAAATGGTCTGGTGAGCCAGGGTAAAGGTCTTAGACTTCATCCTGAGGGCAATGGGAGTCCACTGCACTTATCTCGCCTAGACTGTGAGCATCTCGAGAGCAGGACATTATTCTCACTGCTTAGAAAGATGCTACTGGCATAAGATCAAGTGCAAACACCCCACAATGGTACCCAAAGACTTTTCAGGTGCCCTGGGTGGTGTGGCTCAGTGGATTGAGTGCTGACCTGCAAACCAAAGGGTCACTGGTTCAATTCCCAGTCAGGGCACATGTCTGGGTTGAGGGCCAGGTCCCCAGCTGGGGGCGCGCGAGAGGCAATCACACATTGATGTTTCTCTCCTTCTTTTCCTTCCCTTCCCCTCTCTCTAAAAATAAATAAATAAAATATTTTTAAAAAATAGACATTTCAGGGAGACTGCAACCGACTTCATCTCCTGCCAAGCATGGCATCGCACACTATTTCTTAAATATGCCACCTTCTTTCACATACCCGTACCCTGCTTCTGATCAAACTCCTCCATGCTACTCGATAATTAACCACTGAACACCTATCTAGCCCTTTGCACTCATTCACGGCCCAGTAGAAACCATTATCTCCGGCACGAAACCTTTCTCTTCTTCCTAGGAGTTTGTCACGTCCTCTGCACGTCTCTTTTAAAGCATCTGTCACATACTACTCAGTTTACCGCAGTCCAACTCCATCCCATCTTAAGCTTTTTGAGGTAGGTTGGTTCCTTATTCATCTTTATGTTATCTGTACCCAGCATGGCACTGGACTTCACAGCAGGGGAAAGAACATAGCGTGTCTTCCTAGATGGGGGCTTTGGCCAAACATCTCAACCCAGGTCTCAGATAGACTTTGACCCTCAGAGCTGGCCCACAGTGTGTTCAAACTCGAATTGATTTACAACTTGTAAAAAGTGGACAAATTCACACATAGCCTGGATTTCTGACTTGTCTTGCCCCACATTTTGGCAACACTGGGTCTTTATTTTCACAGGGCAGCCATCAGCTGGAGTTCAATTCCATAAGGCCTGCTCTCCATGTCACTCCATTCACACTTCAGCTGTCCTTTGCACACAGACCTGGTGTTGGTTGTTAATCTCACCACACACTTTTTCTTTTTTAAAAAAATTTATTTGTTTGCTTACTTATTTTATTTTTAGAGAGAGGGTAAAGGAGAAAGAGAGGGAGAGAAACATCGCTGTGTGGTTGCCTCTCACTTGCGCCCCCAACTGGGGACCTGACGTGCAACCTAGTCATGTGCCCTGACTGGGAATCGAACCAGCAACACTTGGCTCGCAGGCCGACGCTCAATCCACTGAGCCACAGCAGCCTGGGCTCACCACTCTTTTTCTTATGGTAAAATTAAAAGTAAATCTTTTTATACCGGATTGTTTCACCTGGACCCTGAAATGCATCTGCCAAATCGGAGAAATAACATTTAATTGCAATTGTCAATACAGCCCGGTGGGGTGAAGCATGCACAGACTAGAGAACGCTGCTGAAGACACAGACAATGTTTGAAAGATGGTTGTTAATCTCAGGAGCTCAAGAACTATTTAAAAACGACTGAATGAATGAATGAACGAACGAACTGAAAAAAACCAACAGTTTACCACATTACCGCTTTGTAAAGAGACTGATGAAGGGAATGATCACCAAGGCATTTTGATCTATTTGTGAAGGCCACTTTGTGTCTGGTATACTGCATGCGCTCAGGAAATGGATCAGATTGCACCTAGTGTTAACCCCAGAAAAGCTGTGACTGAAGGAGTGTGAACGAGTGAAGGTGGTGAAGTGGGAGGTCAAAAATGATGCCTGTGGAGGAGGTTTGGCTCTCTGCTCACCAGGCACCCAGCAGGTGCTAAATGAGTGCCTGTTGAATGCTTACAGAAGCGAGGGCCCAAATGCACGCCCTCCTCCTTCCAGCCTCCCTGCAGGGGGCTGCCCGGCCTCCTCCCCACCCCCCTGCCCCGTCCCCACCCCGCCCTTACAGGATGTCCTCACGGATAGAGGTGCCATGGTTGAGGTTGTGGAAGCGGACGGAGACGCGGTCCCTGAGAATGAAGGAGCACCTGTTCTCCTTTTTGTAGACGCTGAAGCACTTTTTGAAGTCCTCGTAGGTCTTGAAGCAGCTGCCCAGCTCCATGGCTGCCCCCTCAGGCCACGCCAGGGGCTGGCCCTAAGATCAAAATACCAGGGTCAGAGGTCACACTATGAGGGTCTACAGGCTGGCGTGGACCCCGAACGCATTCAAAGTCGGCCCCAATTGCGTGGCCTGCTATGGAGCTCCTGAAGAGCCCAAGCCTGAGCCGGCTAAATGGGTTGGGGGCGTCTTTGCTCTCTGACAGAGGGGAAATGACGCTCAGCTCTTATTAACGCCCTTGGGCTACGCCCCTCATGGTAATATACAATCACACACAGAATTCTCAGACTGACACTCATTTTAACCAATAGCTAGAGAAAGATAGCCACACCCCCTAAGATTGACAGGATCATTGGCCAATCATAATTTGCATCTCTTATTCTCATGACTCGCAGACTTCCGTTTACTAGAGCAAGTTGCGGGAAGCTGCGAATTCAGTATCGGTCTCCGCCAGTTCGACTCAGCGCAGTGTCTCGGGCCGGCAGCAAGTGATAGACATGTCCACCCCGCAGGCCCCAGAGGACGGGCAGGGCGGTGGCGATCCCCCCGGGGACCTCCGCAGCGTCCTGGTCACCAGCGTGCTCAACCTCGAGCCGCTGGACGAAGATCTCTTCAGGTAGCCGGCCGCATCTGGCCCGCACCCCCTGTTAGGGTAGAGGCTCCTGATCTCGACTGCCGCCACCCTGTAGCCTCCTGCTGATAGTCCTCTGGAAGAGGATGGGCTCTGCGGCGATCGGGAGAGAACTTGTGCCTGACAGGGCTGTCCTCGCTGCCCAGGCTTGCTCCCTCTCCACTCCGGTTTTGCGCAGCCCCACCCCTAGGGGGCTCTGGCAGTCTGGGCAAATAAAGTGGTGACCTGAGATATCCTTCCTAGCAGCTTCCCCTGTCCCCGGGAGCCAGGCTAAAAAGGGCTGCGATTAGTCCAAGGGCACAGAGCTAATCAGGTTTAAAACTGACCCCCAGCTCCTTGCATATTCACTATCCTTTTCCTCTTACATACCCGATCCTCACCACTTGTTGAGGTGTGGTAGCTCCTTTCTCATTCTGAAGCCTGAGCCATTTTGTTTACCCAAGCCATTTGAAGTCTTGACTGCAGGGGAGGATATAACAGTTTTGGCCTCCAAGGCTCCTACTGGCTTATTGGGAAGCCATTTTGAGTGTTAATTTCTCTTCCTCTCTTCAAGGAACCACAAATAACTTACTGGAGGGCTGTTTACAATGCATTATGTAATATTGCTAAACTTGGGTGTGGCCTTGGAAAGCTAAAGACCCTAACCCTTCAGCCTCCACAAGGTTCATGCACTGGGCAATCCCTTCACACCTCTGGGGCCTTAGTTTTCTCATCTGCACACTGAAGGGGTTAAACTGGAAGCCTGAGGGCCCTCTAGTTCTTGGGTTGTCAGGTTGAGGGATGTAAGCACCAAGCCTTAATGCAGTCCATTTCAGTTCTTGGGATTCAGCTTAGTCCGCTCAAGACCTTGAGAGGCTTCTGCCTTACCCTGGTATGGGCAGTGGAAGAAGTATTAGACTCAGGGTCAAAAGACCCAGATACTGCTAAGTATTAGCAATTGTGTGACCTTGCTAAAGTCACTTTCCCTCTTTGATCCCTGTTCTCTTGGTATAAAATATTGGAGTTGGTTTCTTATCCTAAACCAAAGACCACACAAGGGTTAGGCAATCCTGAAGGCCTTGAAGATGTGTGCTGTATGCAGAATGATGTAAGAATATTTGTCTGGGGAAAGGGTCCAGGGCTTTTACCAGGTTCTCAAAAGGATCCCAAACTCCAATGAAGAGATTAGCACTAATCATGGTAGGATTTGGCCCAGCCTTGAAGTCTCCTGCTTTCCCTTTCTTCCCACAGAGGAAGGCATTACTGGGTACCCACAACCAATCGACTGTTTGGGGGTCAGATCGTGGGCCAGGCCTTGGTGGCTGCAGCCAAGTCTGTGAGTGAAGACGTCCATGTGCACTCCCTGCATTGCTATTTTGTAAGGGCAGGTAAGCCATCCCCTCTTTGCCCCCAGCCCAACCCCGGTGGCCCAGCAGCCACTTCTTCCTGATCTTGGGGGCCTCACTTAGGATGGAGAGGAGGTTGGGGAAGAGGCAGTGGGGGGTAAGCAGAGAGAGAGAGTTAGTTGATCCCCACCCACAGGAGCCTGGAGAGGAACAAGGCCTGGGTGGGGCCAAGAAGAGCTTTACACCTCACACCTGCTTGCTATCTGGCCCCAAGTGACACAAGACTGTGGCTTAACCACTCCCTGTGGGTGTTTTGCTCTTCATTCTTTACATCTCTCCTGGTGCCAAATACTGTGCTGGAATTCTGAGTGGTGCTGTAACCTCTGCTAGAAGTTTGGAGGTATGCAGCTAGGTTTGGGGGAAGAGAGCACCAGCCGGGGAATCAAGACAGTGCGTCTAGTTTCTAGTTTCAGTCTGAATTCGCCATGTCACCTTGAGCGAGGTCACCCCTCTCTCTGAGGCTTGGTTCATTCATCCCACCTGAAAAATGGAGGAGGGCGGGAACATGGATGTTTTATTTTTTTCATTTAAAAAAGATTTTATTTATTTATTTTTAGAGTGAGGGGATGAGAGAGAGAAAGAGAGGGAGAGAAACATCAATGTGTGAGAGACATCAATCAGTTGCCTCTCCCATGCCCCCAACTGGGGACCTGGCCCGAAACCCTGCTGTTAGGTTTAGGTTCGAAAGAGTGGGAGGAGAAATGACAGGAGAACAGGCCGTGAGTTTAAAAGTTTATCTGGCCAGGTGTGAGAGGCAGGCTGAGACCAGAATGCAATAAGGCGTCAGCCCTTTGGTCAGCCCTGAACAATAGTAAGGCAGGGGTATTTTAAAAAGGAGCAGGGAGTTAATCAGGGAGTGGGGAGTTGATTAGGGTGGAGGAGGGTTGGAGGGGCCCCCTGCAGATGGCTCTGATGGGGAAGTGGGAGTTGATTCTCAACAGAAAAGTTGCTAAATTCCTGTCTGCAGATAAGGATACCTTTGAAGGACAAAGGCAGTCCACCAGCCCCAGCAGATTTATCAGAGGTTAGGCAGTTCCTGACACCAGTAGTTACTGTGGGGACTTGCTAAAACCAGACCTGGATTCCCAGAACCCAGGCCTTATGCCTAAGACTTATGCATGTGCCCTGACTGGGAATCGAACCAGTGACCTTTCAGTTTGCAGGCCGGCCCTCAATCCACTGAGCCATACCAGCCAGAGAAACCAAGGGTGTTTTAGTGAGGTGATCTCTACAGCTGCTTACAGCTTAAAGGAGCAATAGAGTAATCTTTGAAAACCCATGCTCTCTTCTGAGAAATAAAAATCTCACTGGCTTTCCCTCCCTTCCCCTATTCCTAAGGCAGATGCCCCCAGTTTTGAGAGACACTGTCTTCTTCATAGTCCCATCAGCTGAGAAGACTGTATGGAACTTAACAGTATGTGATTCATATTAAGAAAACAATAATGGGGTTTTCCCCTTCATTTTACAAATATAAAATAGTTATAATAGTAAAGACAATATATATACTTTTTCATAGCACATCCCCATGCCCCTCACTCCCCATTCTTTCATTGCTGGATCCTCCTTGACAGCCGTTGCTATAAAGTATTTGAATACTGACCCTGCACTCTTACCTTTAGGCCAGGTGAGAATAAAAGTGTCCTCTATTTCTTCATTTTGGCTGTAAACTCCAAAAGTGCTGGTCTCTTGGTATTGTAATCCTTCTAGCATAGTGAGATTGTTTTGTTTTGTTTTGTTTTGTTTTGAGGGGGTAGGGGCATTGCCTGATTGGTTTCTTCATCTTGTTTCTGAAAGAATTCTGAATCTTTGCAGCCAAAGTATCTAGTGCAGGACCCAGCATGTTGCTGGTTTTCCATAAGTGATAACATTATTTTTTGGTAATGAACTTATGGGAATGATTAAAATTTGCATAATACAGAACACAGCCAGGTATGTTATCCTATTTAGTCCTCATAAGTGAACACAAGGGGAGGGGGTTCCTGCTGCCATTCTGCTTATAGGGAGACTGGGACCCGGGAGAGGGTAGCGCTTAGGGTGGCAGAGCCAGGATTTGCATCTGAATGTGTGTGACCCTCAGCTCCGCACTCTTCCCTCCTTTTGTGCTTTTCTCTTTCATTCTTGGGAGATAATTCCAAACCATGGGGGAGCTGCCAGAGTGCCCATCCCAGGTTCTAGGGGAAGGATCCTCGTCCTTGGAAATTCTCCATCCAGAGGCAGCATGGAATGAGCCATACTCATGCTACTGTTTCAAAATAATCATCAATTAGTTATGTCCCGACCTGCTTCTTGAAAGACTTCCAGACAGCTTAAAGTAATTGGTTACTGTTATAGGACTATTACAGTAAAAGTCAAGGGACGGAAGTCTAGTGGTAGCAGGGGATTTGGGAAATAATTATGTCAAAAAACTAGGCTAAGGCATATTGTTGCAGTTTTATACAAAAGTTCTGAGCTCCCTGGCACCAAGGCAAAAAGGGAAACTCTTACTAGTGTTAACTTAAAAATAGAAAGGCCTTTCAAAGTAAGAGGCAACAAGCATTTCTTGGACATCAAAAGAAGAGCTATTCCAGAAACACTGATTCAGGCAGAAACCCAAATAGTGCTCTGATTAGGAGACAAAGGCAAGGGGTATTTATGAGAAAGGGAAGGAGAATAATTACATCAATAGAAGGAAGGGATTTCTGTTGGTGGAGATAACATAGTGATGCTAATTGTAAACAGTGTTCTTAATTTCCAGTCCAGTAGTCACTAGTCTGGTAGTCATCATTATGCTTTCTCATTATCTTTGCAAACAGTTATTGGAGTACAAGATTGCTTTAGGCCCAGTTCAAAGGTTATTTTGCTCTGTTTTTTCCTTTTTCTTTTTAAAAATTGATTTAAGGGGGAGAAAGAGAGAGAGACACAGACAGACAGACAGAAACAGAAACATCGATTTGTCATTCCACTTATTCATGCATTCATTGGTTGCTTCTTATATGTGCCCTGACCAGAGATCAAACCCACAACCTTGGCATATGGGAACGATGCTTTCACCAGCTGAGCCACCTGGCCAGCGATATTGTCGTTTTAACATTCCAGAGGTTGGGGGCATAAAAAGTGCAAGGCAGTTCCTCTGGGATGGCAGCTCCAGCTCCATTTTTAAATTTTCTCCAATATATATATTTTTTACACCAGTTTGTAATTTGACTGTCTACTGGGTACATTAAATGCTATAACCAATGATGAGGTTCTGATGAGAGAGAGAAAGAGAGACAGAGACAGAGACAGAGAGAGAGAGACAGAGAGAGAAACAGAGAGAAACAGAAACATCAATCAGTTACCTCCCATACTCACCCTGACTGGGGATTGAACCTGCAACCTTCTGTTGTACAGGTCGACACTCCAACCAACTGAGCCACCTGGCCAAGGTTCCAATAATATTTTTAATTTAAAGATGTTGGGGAGGGTTGTTGTTCATTGGCCTTTTATCATATCAATTCTTTTTCTAAAAGCATAGGCTAGAATGTTAGTTTAGTTTTAGTTTTTTTTAAAGCATTTCTCTAGAGAAGCAGAAGGCTGTATTACGGAAGCTATTTGACTTGGTATAGGGTGGGGGTTTGGAGAACCTAGAGGAGTCAGCAAACATTCTAAAAAGGGCCAGATAGTAAATATTTTAGGTTATGCTGGCAAAAGCAAAAGACAGACATAGCCCTGGCTGAGTGGCTCAGTTGATCGAGTGTCACCAGTTGCTGGTTCAATTCCTGATCAGGGTACGTACCTAGGTTGTGAGTTCGATCCCCAGTTGGGGCATGTCTAAAGGCAACTGGCCGATCAATGTTTCTCTCTCATATCAATTCTCTCTCTCGCTCTCTTTCTCTCCCTCCGTCTCGCTCTCTTTCTCTCTTCCTCTCTTTGTCTCCAAAAATCAATAAACATATCCTCAGGTGAGGATTTTTTTTAAAAAGACAGGCATAAATAAATAGGCTTCGCTGTTTTCCAAAAAAAAATGTTATTTGTAGCCTCGCTTTCTTCATCCATAAAATGGGAATAAGACTACTCTGCATAGTCTTTGTGAGACCAACATGAGAAAAGATGTCTTAGTAACTAACATTGCCTGGCACCCTACCTTCAAAATACTACTCCATAGCTGTTAGCTCCCCACCTTCAATATACTACTCCAGAGCCTACCTTGTTCCAGTAAAAATTTCTAAGAATAGGTCTGGAACTCATTCACACTCAAGGTAAAGCACTAGTAACTAAAAGTACTGCATTCATTAGCCCAAGGATTAGATGAAAGCTAATTTATTTTTTTCAAGTTCATTGGTAGGGGGGGAAGGCTTCCTTTCCTGCCCCTGAAGTCAGACCGCACACTTAGCTGTCTCTAGCATCTGGACTCTTGGGAAGTCCCTCTCAAAAGCCTTTGATCTTGAGGCATCTCCGTTTTGATAAAAGTATCCCTTTGGCAATGCCAGGTATCAGACCGACCAGCCAGCTAAAGGGCTCCACAGTGATGTTTATTGCTATTGAATGAACCCGACGTGCCTGACTAGCTCCCTGTTTGGCTTGGGGTGGAGGAAGCGACACTTCTCTAAACCTGGCTTCTTTCAAGACGTCTTATTTTCTGGTTGTCAGGGTTGACCAAGGTCAGAGTTCTCCAAGGTCGGCTTAACTCAGAGAGATACAGTGAAGGACTTCAGGGACATCAGGGAGACTCTCCCTAAACACCCCTCCCCCCATTCATTCGTTGTTCAAGGCTGATTTTCCTCAGCCTGCAGCCAATGCCTTCCATCCTTCACTGGGAGAAGGACGGAGTGACTGCCATTTGCATCAAGAAGGAAGTGACTGACAGCAGACTTTTCCTGAGAGAGGATGAATATTCAAACCGACAGTGGCCAGAGCTTATATAAAAAGAAAACAACTGGTATCAATAAGCACAGAAAGCCAACCTATGGTCTCTCTGTCAGGTTTGTAAGAAGCCAGACCACCATCTCTAGCAACCGGTCTGGGAAGCCAAACCACAGCCCCTGTAACAATCAGCCCCAAAGAGCCAGGACTTGATTGATAACTGACAGCTTCCCTAATTTTTGCCCATGCTGACTTCAGACCAATTGTGGCAAACCAAACATGCACCCCTAACCAATTACACAGGAGCCCCCACTTCTTGTTAGCCTGCCTGCAGCTTCCCCATGCCAGCAGCCTCCAGCTGGGGGACATCTGAGACCTTTTCTCATGAGAAAGTTTTCTCACTTTTCTGCCTGCCTTTGCATGCCAAATGTAAGCGAGGGTGGCTCACCGCCTTGCTGTACTAAACTCTCAATGAATAGCCTTTGCTTGTTCTTGAAAGGAAGGAAGGAAGGAAAGAAAGAGAGAGATAGAAAAAAAGAAAGGAGGGTGGGAGGGAGAGAGAGAGAAAGAGAGAGAAGGAGGGAGGAAGGAAGGAAAGAAGGAAGGGAGGGAGGGAAGGAAAACAAATGGCAGGACAGATTTGCTGACCCCTGTTCTAGAACAATGATACTGGACTCATGCATGACAATATCTCAGTCACAGATGGAACAAGACAAAAGCTGGGGGTGTTTATTGCATTTAACAAACACTTACACAGCGCTTACTGTGTGCCACATATTCTAATCACTTTACAATTATGAACTAATTCTCATTAAAATCCTGAGAGGTATGAACAGTATGATAATCCTCATTTTATTTTGGGTAAACTGCTCAGTGAGGTTAAGTGACTTACCCAAGGTCACACAGCTAATGAGGTGGGATTTGAATGCAAGGAATCTGGCTGGCAATGTCCCTTCTGTTCTTTGCTATTGAGAGAGATGAGTTTCACCTGCACTGGGAGCAACCCCATGACAGAGTCTAGTGTTCTGTCTACCCCCAGCACCTGGGCCTTAGCAGGCCTCAGTCAGTAGCTGCCAAGCAGAAAAGGAATGGAGAACGAGTAGCAGAAGTCCAGCAATTGTGATGACGACAGGGTCTGTGGGGCTCACTCAGGCTCACTGTGTCCTTTGTGCCCCCTGCAGGGGACCCGAAGGTGCCCGTCTTGTACCAGGTAGAGCGGACACGAACAGGGGCGAGCTTCTCGGTGCGCTCGGTAAAGGCCGTGCAGCACGGCAGACCCATCTTCATCTGCCAGGCCTCCTTCCAGCAGGCCCAGCCCAGCCCCCTACAGCATCAGTTCTCCATGCCCACTGTGCCCCCACCGGAAGAGCTGCTTGACTACGAGACCCTCATTGACCAGTATTTAAGGTGAGAGACCTGGAGCCTTCAGGATAGTGTTCAGACTGCAATTGCCACCTGTTTGCAGGCCGTGGAATCCTTTAGTGCGTCTCGAATGTTTAAAAACATAGACTAGGAAGGAAGATACTGGAGTGTATTGTATGTAGTAAGGGTAAGAATCCTTTTGTGAAAGTTGAACTTTGGTTATGTGTGCTTGTATAAGTGTATTGGGTCATGACATAAAATGCAGAGCTTATGAACTGTACTGTACAGTTCAGGTACAGTACAGTTTCACTGATTGTTCAGATATTGAAACACTTCCATAACTACTTGTAAAGATTCCCCTCCCTAGTCCCTGTGTGACACCCCCCCCCCCTTCAAGGTCACATGATCCAGCAGCCTAGGAGCTAATGCTTGGTCAGGTGAGGGTTCATTACTGCTGCGGAGAATTGTGGCCATGCTGCCTTTGCCTTAGTGCATGTTGAATATTTTAAATATCACCTGGTAAAAATGGATTTCTTACTCGGGTCACAGTTGATAAAGTTGGAAAAATGCTGGGGCAAGGGAAAGAGCTCTGGGCTCTGCCACAGGACAGGCACATGGATTCCGGCCAGGGCTGTGCTCTGTTAGTGGTGCCCATCTGCTCTGTGACTTTGCCCAACTCCCCAGCTTCTCGGAGCCCTGCTGGTTCATTTAAAAGATGTTTGTTTCTGCCCTGCCTACTTCACAGCTGTATCAGAGGAACGGTGCCTCTGTCTCGTGCTGCGTGCTGGGGCGGCAGCAGGCTGTGATGGGGCAGATGTGGGTTTGAACCTGGGAAAGGTCTGGGTTCAAATCTAGACTCTGTCCCTGCTCGCTGCATGAGTTTGTGCAAACTGCGTTTCGACTGTGAGCCTGTGCCCGCAGTTATAAAATGGTGCTAAATCGTAATTCCTGCTTTGTAGTAAGGCTGCAGTGAGGATTAAATAGGAGAAAATAAGGCACTTAGTGAGTGCTCAGTAAATTGTAGTGAGACCACTGTTGGCTGAGAGGGATAAGCTTGGAGCCTAGTTTGTGGTCGGAGCTCGAAAATGTTTGCTGAAGTCAAAGGACTTTTTTCTTAAATCTAGATCTGTGCTATTCAATAAGAAAGCCACGCATGATTTTATTTAACATTAGATAGAATTAATAGTTCTGTTCCTCGGTCACACTAACCACATTTCAAGTACTCATAGCCACAAATGGCTGGTGGCTACCGCAGTGGACGGTGCAGATACAGAACATTCCATCACTGCAGAAGGCCCTATGGACAGTGCCCGAGAGGACAGGGATGAAAATGGAAATACCGACGCGCACTAGGGGTGGCTGCTACTGCGACGAAGGGGCTTCCCTGGATATGGGCTCCTCTCCCTGGGGACAGTGTGTTGCCAATTGCTTAGGGTTAGGTAACTCAGTCCAAGTTGGGCAGCCTAGTTCCTGAGTGTCTGGAAGAGTGAAGTGATTAAGGGTGTGAACCATGAGCCAGGCTGCGTGGGTGGAACCCTGACTTCTTTACTTCCTGAGCAGGCTCCTAAGGACTCTGCTGATTTCATACATCACTGGGGGGCGACACTGCACCTGTCTCATAGTGTTGTGGTGAGGAATGAGTGACTGCGGGGGAAAGGCCTGGAACGGCACACATGGGAGGTGACCCTCAGGACTATGATGTGTGGGCTTTCTGTGCATTGTCTTGTTTTCTCCACAATGTTTACTACGAGGTAGGTTACTATCATTGCCCACAGTTTGCAGATGTGAGAATAGGCTCGGAGAGAGCACTCACTTGCACAAGGCCACGTGGCTCATAGGAAGCAAAGAAGGGCTTCAAAAACCTGCCACTCCTGCCTGCCAGAGCAGAGGGGAATTTTTAGGCTAAGTCCAGACTCCCTATGGAGGAATGAGGGGGATAAGTGGTTCAGGAGACAGGCTCCTCCCCCTTTTGGGTCTTCCTCAGTCCTTCTCCCCTTTACTTTCAGGGACCCTAACCTCCAAGAGAAGTACCGAGTTGGCCTGAACCGAATTCTTGCCCAGGATGTGCCCATTGAGATCAAGCCGGTAAACCCACCCACCCTAAGCCAGCTGCAGAACACAGAGTCTAAACAGATGTTCTGGGTGCGAGCCCGGGGTTATATTGGTAAGAGGACCCCCTGGACTGCAAGAAAGCACTCCCCAGAGGCCCAAACCTGCATCTCATTTGCCCTGTGTGGCCTTGGGCATGCTACTTCCCCTCTCTGGGCCCATCTCCTCATCTGTGTGATGGGGAAGTTGGCTTAGCTTCTCACCAGGGCCCTGTCAGGCTTTTGCCTGGGGAGAATAGGAGGCACCTGTAACCCTAATGTAGGCCCTTTCTGGGGCAGGCAAGGCACCTTGCTGAGATTCTTCTCTAGGTCCGCTGCTACCTGTGTGGAGACTTGGGGACTGAAGACTCCATCCCCACCTCCCTATCCCTCATTGCACATACACCTTGGGCCAGGTGCCCTTGTGCAGCAAACAGTTTGCATGTCTGTGCACAGGAGCCCAGCGCTGATGGGGCTGGGACCTATTGCAGGAGAGGGCGACATCAAGATGCACTGCTGCGTGGCTGCCTACATCTCGGACTATGCCTTCCTGGGCACAGCATTGCTGCCCCACCAGCGGCAGCATAAGGTGCACTTCATGGCCTCCTTGGACCACTCCATGTGGTTCCACACTGCCTTCCGAGCTGACCACTGGATGCTCTATCAGTGCGAGAGCCCCTGGGCTGGTGAGTGTGGGGCCACATGGGACAAGGACACTGGCATTGGGGTGGCAGGGAGCCTGCTCTCCTATGGGGTACAGCACTGGTCACTTCCTCTCCTGTCCCCCTAGGTTTTGGCATCCTTTCTTCAAAATGACAGGATGAGGCTGGAGGACAGGATACCTGCTCAGCTCTTAGTTTCTGTAACGTGCTGGGACTGTTACTTACTTTATCTCAGAGACCAAGTTCTAGTCCCAGAACCAAACAGATTCTCCGTATGATCTTGGGCAAGACCCATCTCCTCTCCGAGCCTCCGTTTCCCCATTTAAATAGAGTTGTATTAGAGCAGTGGTATCCAAACCTGGTGGCCCGTCAGACCACCACTTGGGGGAGCTTTTTCAAAATAGATTCTCAGATTCTGAGATTCTGACTAGCAGGTCTTGGAAGAGATCCAGGAAACTGTATTTTTAAGAAGCTCTCTAAGTGATTCTGCCGATTAACCTGGTTGGGCCTGGGGGCACTCAACAGTTTCTGAGGACCTCTCTGCTTGGACACTCCTCATCAGACATGGAGAAGCCCAGACTCGTTCATCAGTGCGTAGTGTGAGCCCTGGGTTCCTTCCCAAGGATGTACTTTCAAATGAAGAAAAGCCTCGCTTTGTAAAACAGAGACAAAACTTAAGGGACTCTTTATACTCGGGGAAGGGGGCTGTCACAATACAGGATCAAAAACCTTGAAGTTTGGGTACTTGGGTTGGGGTTTGGCCTTATTCTGAAAGCCAAGTTCCTGAGCCCCTAAACCTCTGGCTCATCTGGAAAAGGGGACAAGCCCTGCTTTACTTGCCCACTGTGAGGACTAAGTGAGCTGTACTATGTTGAAGGGGAGCCCACAGCTCCCTTCATAAACACCAAACTCAGTCCCAAGGCTGGCAAGAGAGAGAAAATCTGCAGGGGCGGGGTGTGGGGGGGTGTGAGGTGGCCAGACCTCATGGCTCAAGGTCCTCTCCCCTCAGCCCCCTTGTATCCTTGGGGGTGGCGGTGTTTTTCATATAATATCAGCCTGGAGGGACTGGTTTGATTTATTACCAAGGGAACTGATGGATTTCCTAACACAAGTGGCCAGAGGTGGGTGGATCTGCTTAGCCAAGCTACTGAGACTGTTCTCAGAACTCCCCGCTCTGTGATCTTTCTGAAGAAGCCAGAGGATATGTGACAGTGCTTTTAAACTGTCAAGTTGGGTTCCCATGGGAGGTGTTACTCCCAATGACTGACCACACTAGGCTCATAAAAGGGCACTTGGAGCTTGGGGGTGACCACAACATTTCGTGTACCCTTGTATGGGGCAGCCCAACCTGGACTGCACCCTTTTCAAGAAGCCTGATTGGCTGTGCTGAAGGAGAGAGAAGGCTGTTCTTACCCTTCTCCTCGCCCGCAGGTGGCTCCCGGGCGCTGGTCCATGGGCAGCTGTGGCGTCGGGATGGGGTCCTGGCTGTATCCTGTGCCCAGGAGGGCGTGATCCGAGTGAAGCCCAGGGTCTCAGAGAGCAAGCTGTAGCCAGATGTACCAGCTGGGCCTGGGGCTTCAAGGATCTCCCTTCTCTTCCCACATACCCCTACTCCTGAGGCAGGAGTTACAGTCAAGGGGTGGGCCTCTGTCCTTCACGTCCAATAAAGAGACTGATACCACTGGAGCTGCTGGCCTTTAATTCTCCTGGGCCGGAACTGCAGCCCTCCCTCCAGCCATCAACGCCAGGACTCCAGAGGAAGAGTCCCTGGCCCTTCGGCCAGGCTGCTTCACTGGCTTGGAGACTCAAGGAAAAGGGAACCCTGACCCTGACCATCACCTGGGGCACAGCCTTGAGCTGTTCATAAGCTGGAGAGGGGGCATCAGACTTCCTCTGTTCACCACCCCAGGCATCCTCAGCCAAAGCTTCTCTAGAGCCTAACTCAAGAGAAGAATCATGTGTCCTTGGTCCGCTACAGATTCTCTGTGGTACTTCCAGGGGTTCCCAGCACCCCTGCAGCCTCCCAGCTGCTGCTCAGGTCATTATCCTCCACCCCTGCCATCCTGGGGCAGTGCCTTTCCCCAGGGTGGCCTTAAGTCTAGGCAAGGTTAGTCCAGTACCTCTTTGATGAGCAATTCTTTGAGACTGGGGGGTGGCGTGGGGGTCAGGCCCGCCTCTTGCAGGGCCTGGAGCTTTGCCTCTGATTGGCGTTTGTCCAGGCCCAGGCGCCAGGAGAGCCGGACATGGGCCTCCAGAAATGGTGCCAATAAAGGGTGGGGGCTCTTGTCCCCCAGCAGCCTAAGGGCGCTCTCACAGCATGCCCGGGCCTCCCCAGGGTCCTCGAGTTCCTGGTGGCACACAGCCAGCCCAGCCAGGGTCAGCAGAGGGCGATCCAGGCCGGAAGGGGTGTCCAGCTGGGCCTGCAGCTGCCAGGCATTGGCCCAGAGCGCCAGAGCCTCACGATAGAGGCCAGTGCAGGTGAGGCTCTGCGCCCGCCGCAGCTCGGGCAACACGAAGAAGTCCTGCAGGTCTGGAGCGTGGCGCAGCTCGGGGACTGCCTGCAGGTGGCTCAAAAACTGCTCGAAGGCCCGGCTGCGGCGGGCAATGGTCTCTGCGGTGAAATTTCGGCGCAGGCGCTTACGGGGGAAGGAGATGGCAGCCATGGGGCCCCGGAACTGCCGCTGCAGGTTTCGGTGCAACCGCTCAAAGTCTGAGTAGCGGCGAGAGATCTGGGCGGGCGGGCGATCTTGTGGCCCCGGCCCTGTCACGGCGATGGTGTAGAGCTGCAGGGAGGGCGGGGGTCAGGGCAGATGCAAGCTGTCCATGGGCCCCTTCCCTCCCCACACCCACATTTCCCTTCACCCCTAAGACGGCCCAGGAAAGTGGGAGCCGCTGGGGTTAGCAGCTAGGGAGCCCAGTCCGTCTTACCTGAGGCTCGTCTGAAATGACACAGGCCCAGGCAGCAGGGGAGAGAAAGACAGAGAGGAGCTTCAGTGCCTGGAGCTGCTGCCCTTTTGCCCCTTCCAGAGAGCACTCCCTTCTCACTAGGGCAGTTAGCTCGTCAGACAGCCCCTCCAGAAAACCAGGGGTGAGCAGGAACCCGGGCTGATCTCTCCATCTCTCGATCTCTCGGGCCTCTGAGCCAACCTGCAGGAGCTTTGTTCTACTTGAGCACAGAGCTCCCATATCCCTAGCCAGGTTATTCCGGTCCAGGTCTGGATGACAGATCTTCAGACACCTCAGGAGTGATCACTGTGACAAGTACACTCGCCTTGGACTCCAGTTCTAAGCCCAGCTCAGCTACTCCCTCCCTGTGACATCAGGCAAGGCAGTCTCCCTTCTCTAGTGAATGAAGCGTTGGCCCAGGTCAGTGTTTGCTCAGGTGTGGGATGTGTACAAATGTTGGCCCTGAGGTTTTTAAGAGGTACGTGCTGGAGTACATACCACTGAATCAGAGGAAGGAGGTAATTCCCCTCTCCCCCAATTCTCTTTGAATCTTTCTGACCACAAATTTGAGGAGTTCTGGTTTTAAAAAAGCATTTTGACACTTCTCAGCTCCATTTTTAGAAATGAGCCAGAAAATGAATCTCGGGTCAGGGCCTTCAGTAACAGCATCTGGGCAGGGTTTAACGACACTTCCTATTTTACTGCTTTTATTTTTGTGGAAATCTTCTCTTTATGGCCAGTGAGGCTTTCCACATACAGTAGTCCTATAAAGGTGTCTTTTACACTTACTTAAGGAAAAAAAAGGTATATTTAAAGAAAAATGTTAAACAGAGAATGGTACAAGTAGCATTCAAATGGGACAAGAATTGCGAAGGTGATTACTGATGACCAATGTTTGGGGAAACACCATGAAACTTCCCCCAGGTCTGAACCCAAATACAGCTTCATCTACAAGAATGCTGAGCCAGCAGGTTTAAAAGGGGGATTAGTGAGCATTAGCTGTCAAAGGCATGCTAACACCAAATCTAGGTGTTTCTCCTGTATTTGTTCCGTGAAACTGCCACTGGTATAGCCTTCTGTGGCCATTAGGTTTGCCTACTCTGTCCTTTTCTTGAAGATTCACAATGTACTTTAAGGATTATGCCCTGGCTGGTGTGGCTTAGTGGACTGAGCACCAGCCTATGAACCAAAGGGTCACCGGTTTGATTCTCAAGTCAGGGCATGTGCCTGGGCTGCGGACCAGGTCCCCAGCTGCGGGGGGTGGTGGTGGTGGTACAAGCAGCAAACACACCTTGATGTTTCTCTCCCTTCCCCTCTCTCTAAAAATAAATAAATAAAATCTTTTGAAAAAATTGTAAGGATTAAAAAGTCAAACAGTAAAGAAACTTAATGTTACTCTTCAGCTCTGCATTCCCAAAACATACTAACTGCAAAATCTTTTTTTCTTTGCCCTGGCTGATGTGGCTTAGTGGATTGAGCACTGGCCTGCAAACCGAAGGGTCGCTGGTTTGATTCCCAGTCAGGGCACATGCCTGGGTTGTGGGCCAGGTCCCGAGTAGGGGGCATGCGAGAGGCAACCACATATCAATGTTTCTTTCCCTCTCTTTCTCCCTTTCCCTCTCTCTAAAAATAAATAAATAAAATCTTTTAAAAATATATATTTTTTTCTTTTAAAGGAACAGTTACTAACATTCCAGGAAACCTATTTTCTGTAGAATACACTTCAGGAAGAAATGCTCTGTAATGACCCCTTATGTTCACCTGGCTTTCATTTTTAATTTTTTGGCACCAAACCATTTTATATCCATGATCTCATCTGATCCATGTAACGTCCTGCCAAGATAGGTAATAATGACAGTAGCTCTGTTAACTGAGCACCTACCCTGGGCCTGGTACTGTGCCAAGCACTTTACATCTATTGTTTCATTTAACCACAGCAGCACCACAAGGAAGATGTCCTTATTCTGACAGCTGAGGAAGCAGGCTCAAAGGTTTCCAAGATGCCCCCTAAGTCACACAGCTGGGATTCAAACCCAGGCCGACCTAATTCTAAAGCCTGTGCTCTAACCCCCTAGGAGAAGTTCAGTTGGGATTTAGGGTCCCCACTGGACAAAGGAGTTGACTTGTTTCTCCAGACACCAGCCAGGGCATATGTGGCTATCCTGCTCTACCTCGTCATTCTCCTCCCAGAGCCGCCCCACACTTCCTTGGTTCCCAGCTGCTCCTTGATAACTGATCCTTGGGGTCCCCTTCTTGTGCATGATGCCTGGCCAGGGCTTTTGCTGCTTAAGACTTGATTATCAGTCAATCCCTGCTCAAATGGAAGCAGTCACCCCATGGGTGTGGCCCTTATTTACCAACAGCAGCAGAGAGGGGTGGAGAGGCCCAGATGTGGGACAGGGCTCCAGGTCCCTGTCCTGCTGAGTCAGAAATGGAGGAGGGTGGTGCAGAGGAGGGAGGTGACAGGCAGGGAGCTGCTGCTGCCAGGGCTGGCCTGGTCAGACTGGGTTTCAGGCCTGGCCTGGAGTAGGACCTGGCAGACTTCATTTTCCATGTCACTTTCTCCTTTCCACAGAGAAGAAAACAGGGACTCCAGGCCCTCCCCCACATTGCTCTTCACCTAACCCCACCAGCCCCCTAAATGAAGCCCTTAAGACAAGCTTATTCTGTATAGGATGGTTGCTTGATAGTTGATTCACCTGGGTTGTAAGGAGGCCACAATATGCCCTAGATGTCAGACATTTTCAATCCAACGCTAACAAATAATAATAGAGCTACTTTTTATTTTATACATTTTCTGAAGCACTTCACAATGCCAGGTACAATGCTAAGGGCTTTCTGATGCACTGTCTCATTTAATTCCTGTGACAATTGTCTGCATTAACCCCATTGCTCTGATGAGGATCAGGGTCATCAAGGTTATACTACTTACCCAAGGTCAAACAACTGGGATTGGCAACAAACTTTCATCCAAAACTTTTTTTTTTTTTTTTTTTTTAACCACTAACCAATGCAACTCGGGTCTCAAACGTGATTGAGATAATATTCTTTCCTGTGTACCTTGCATCTTGCTACCTTATGCAAAACCCTGGGGGGCAAGGCGAGTGAGCAGGAGCACACACATCAGTTCCCTTATTTTCGAAACCAGAATAGGAGGCAGGTCCGTAATCCTTTCTTCACTCAGTCGCAGAGCAGCTGTCATTTGCCTGAGGACTTCCTCAAGTTATATCCCCTTTCTAGCCTCAGTTTTCCTATCTGTAAAAGGGGGGCTGCTGTTTATAACTACACAGCCAGCTCTCACCCACCCCCAAGAACGTTGGAATCTTTCCCACTTTCTCTTGGCTAGATTTGTGGACTCAGTCCAGGGGTTCCTGGACCCACACTCACCACGTACTTGGAGGGGGGTTCCTTGACCACGTTGGCGCTGGTCACCTCGAAGAGCAGCCGCTGGGGTACCAGGGTGTTCCGGGACTTCTTCCAGAAACCCTGCAGCTGCCTTGTGAGGAGCTGACCGCCGCGCTGCCCGTCAGGTGAGGGGTTCCGTTCTGCATGAGTAAACGACCAGTCGCATCAAGAGGCCGGGGCTAGGGTCGACATCAACCCCGTGCCATGACCTCACTCCTTCCAACACGTGACACGGCTATATCCCCATTTGTCATAAATGGAAATTGAGGGCCAGATGCTAAACATCGTGCTTGACACACAATAGGCGCTAAGTAACTATCCCAGCCCCCATAACACCCCTCGCATTTACCTTTTGTATCCCAGACTGTGCATTTAATGTCCCCAACAACCCTAAGGAGGGGGTGATTTCCCGACTTGACACAAGGGAAAACTTGGCTCAGGGAGGTGTTGTGGCTCTTTAAGTCCAGCAGCCAAGAGGTGGCTGGGACACTTAAATAAGTGTCGAAATTTCGGAGTTTAGACGGGATCAACTCAGAAGCCCCGAGGTGGAGGCCTAATCGAGCCCCGGGATCCCCGCCTGTGTCGCCGCACTCGCCTGTGTCTTCTCCCGACGCCCCGTCCCCAGGGGTCAGCAGGTCGGGGCCGGCCGCCTCGTCGTCCTCGTCGTCCTCGTCGTCGTCGTCCTCGGCGCTGGTGAAGCTAAGGGTGCCGCTGAGGCGGGAGGACAGGCCCTCGGCGTCGTCGTCCTCTAGCTCCGAGCTCTCGGGGAACTGCTCGGCCTCGGGGCCGGCCGCCGCCTCCCCGGGGCCGTCGCCGGCCAGGGCGTGTCGCAGCCGGTGCAGAAGCCTCGAGGCCATGGCACCCTGAGGGGAGCACCAGACAGAGGGTCCTGGGCCTGGGCGGGAGTTAGACCCCGGCCCCCCGCGGAGGGGCGGGGCCCAGGCCGGGGTGGGAGGGGCTCTGCGGAGGGCCCGCCTCTGCCCGTTGGGGTCCCCCGAGCCCCAGTACTCGGCTCGCGTTGTCCTCCCCTCACCCGCGCCTTGTGGGGCCGCGCACTTCTCCAGACGCACCCGGGTGTCTCCCCACGTCTCTTTTGCCCCCCGGTGCGTCTCTACCTCCTGCGCCCCGTGGTGCACTCCGGGGCGCGTTGCTCCCCGCCGGTCCGGATGCCGCCTCCGGCGGCTCACTGAAGCCGGCGGAGCTCCACGGGGCTCCGCCGGCCTCCGCCGGGCCCAGCTGCTACGCACTCGGCCCGGCCGCTTCCCGGCGCTGCCCCGCCCCCGGCCCCGCCCGCTCCCCGGAGCCGCCCGGGAATCCCGGGCCCGTCGCTCCAGGAGCCTTGGAATCCTGGGTAGGCCCGAGCGAGCCCCAGGCCTCCTGCGGGATCGTGCCCCGAACCGCGGGGCTGACACGCTTCTTGAATCCTCCCATCCCTCTCGGAGACCCAGGCCGGTCCCGATCAAGCCCCCAGTTTCCACCTCTTTAACTTCCCAAAGTCATTATTGGACAGTGGGAAGCCCATCTCTCTGGTGAAAAAACTGAGGCCAAGACAAGACACGAGGTCTGGGTTGGCATCTGACCTTGCTGAGCCTAGGTTTTCTTTTATATAAAACAAATATTTAATACTAGTACTAATTTTGCAGCTCTTGTAAGGACAAGAGCAGGCACAGAGCAGGAGCTGAGAAAATGATTAGTCACATGATTGTCCTTTCTACAGTGTTTACAGGCTTTTACAGCCTCATGTGAGCCACACATACAGGAAGTAAGCAAACGGGGAAACTGAGACCCAGAGACTGAGCTGGTTGCCCAAAGTCACACAGCTTGCCAAGACGTCTGAGTGTGGCGCCTCCTAGTCGAGGTCTCGTGAGTTCCCTGTCCTGTTCTTTTCCCCTGAAGCAGGCAGGGTGATCTCAGCAACTCTTCAGGAGGGCTCTTTTGTCTTTTACCCAGAGGGCAGCAGCAGGCCAAGAATAATTTATTGCTTCCTGTTAAGAGGCCCAGATATCAGTCCCTAACAAGACATATTCCTAGTTACACAATTAAACAATAAACAAATAAAATCAGAAACTGGTCCCTACCCTTTTTGAATGGCACAGGCGAGAGGGGTCGGGGGAAATAGATTTGAATGAAAATAACACTCCCGCCCTCCCTGTGTACAGAAGGGGCAGGGCTGTCATTTTTTGAGGTTCCGTTGGGTCAGATGTCCTGTTTTAGGCACTTTACACGAGGTCATATCTCACCCCATAACATCCTGGGGAGGAGGCTCTTATTGTACAAAATGTTCCATTTTCAAAATGAAGAAACTGAAGCAAATTTACTTCCCCAAAGTCCACAGCTAGGAAATAGGGGACCTGGGAGTTAAGGCCAAGTTTGTGTAATTTCAAAACTCTAAGTAGTCTTCATTCAGCTTACCAGCAGAGGGGACAAAAAAGCACACTTCATTCATTCATTCATTCAATTGACACTCACTCATTCACTAAACATTGGCTGAATATTAATGTGTACTTTGGCATATGCCTCATAAGTCTGGATACAAAGCAGGTGTTCATAAAACCATGGGTTGTCAGCGTGGGAGGGTCACTCAGATATCTGGACTCACACTTTCATTTTCCAGGTGGGTAGTCTGAGTCTTGGGGGGATGGGGGTGGAGAGGGTGCTTACCCTGGGTCATACAAACAGGTCCAGAACAAAAAGATCTTCTGATGTCTTGTATTCCCCACCACTCTGAGACTCTGTATGGATATCTTCCTACAGCCTCTGAGAAGATGATCATCAAGTCCCTTCTTGAATAGTTTCAATAACAGGAAGCTCATTACCTCCTGTGGTGGTTGTTCCTATTATAGTTCAACTGTGATTTTTAGGAACTTCCTCCCTATATTGAACCAGAGGCCATACAGTTTGGTTATTCTTGCAAAGAACACAATGTTTACTGAACCCTTACTAAGTGACAAGTGCTGGGTGCCGGGGAATGCAATGGTGAACAGGAAACCGTCTCTGGTCTGTGGAACTCAGAGCAGGTCATGATTATGTGGCATGCTCAGTGCTATGATTGAGGAAACTACTGGAGACCACCCTGGACGCCCCTGGCCTGGGTGTAGGTGGGGCAGGAAGTGATGGTAAAACTGAGAAAGATGATAGGGAAGCAGGCAGATGAAGAAAGGGAAGATGGGAATTCCTGGCAGAAAAAATACAAGCATGTGTAAAGGCCTGGAGACTATAAAGGATGATGTTTGGAGCTGTATTTTGTTCTGACCAGAGCAGAACAAGCATGCAAGGTGGGGAGGGAAGGGGAGTGAGCTTGGAGAGGTAGGTAGGACCTGCTGGGTTACACTGAGTTCGGACCTTACCTGTTTCCCTGGATAAATGAAAGAGCAAATTAATGAACAAATGACTGTTGAGAGTTCCACACTCTGTTCCAAAGGGATCAACTGGTTCCAATGGTTGTGTCCAAAGTGGAATCCCCTAGGTGTAGTCTCCCCTTGGCCTCCTTCCTGGCTGGGGGAGGCCTTATTTAGCCCGGCGTGGCTCCACTGAGCTTTCCTTGGGAATGTCTATAAATAGTGGAAGAGGGCAGCCCAGTTGCCACTGTCCATCTGCCTTCCTTGGTGTCCAGTCCCTTTCCACTGGCCCCAGGCTCTGCACTCGGTTGCCTCGGTGCTCTTTCTGCTTGACCGTGAGCACTGCCTAACCCCCAACACCCAGCCTGGACCCTGTGGATTCTCCGGCAGGGCTCCCTTTGGACTTGTTCTACCTACTCCTCCATCCTGGTCCCCCACCTACCCCCCAAATCCTTTCCCTGGAGAAGGTAAACTTGAGAGAAGAATCTGCTTTCAATGTTGATTTCTCCTCCAAGCGCGCACCCTATTTCCTGGACCCCTGCATACATTTCTCCTTCTGGATGGCTCCCCCAAGGACTGTCTCTCCCAACTTCCCCTCAGTCTGGATGGATAAGAATCACCAACATGACTATAGACCTTTAAGATTTACAAAGCTCCCCAATAAAGAAGGCATAATAACAGTTGCCACATCACAGGATGAGCCCTGGAGGAAATCATGTGGTTAAAATGCTTAGCACAGTATGTGAGACATTGTAAAGGTTTAGTAACGGTGGCTGTCACTTTCCCTCCTCCTGTCCACTGCCCCTGTCCATGGTTCAAAGACAGGACATTCCACTTGTCAAGCACCAACCCTATGTAACTGGCACAAGCTAGGTGATTTAGGCTTGGGGTCCCATATGCCACAGTCTCTGTGAAGGACGATCCCCATCTCATGGAAAAGGAAACTGAAACTCAGAGCGGCATGGCCACCTGTCCGAGGTTACATGTGGATTTTCGGTTTCAGACTTCAAGACCATGCTCTCCTCATTCCACCATGCACCCTTACTTTTCTCTATTTGGATTGTCCTTACCCATCTTGGAACTAGTGTGCTTCTTAAGGGGAGGTCACTAAGGCGGTGGAGCAGGGCGGGTTCTCCTCACAAGAATCTAGGACGTCAAGGCCTGCCACCTGCTCTGAGTCTTCAACTACTCTGCAAGGGCCCTTGGCTAAATTAGGTAATGGGCAAGGACGCTGGGAAGAAGGGGGGCTTGCTGACCCCAGGATCTGATTGGCCAGGGCATCCAGTGCTGGGGAATGGGGAGGCTGGGGGAGAGAGTGCCCCTACAAATCTTAGAGGCTGCAGCAGGCCAGAACATCTTCGGGTGGTGGAGTGCAGAGGAGGTGGCCTGCAGCAGAGGAATCCCTGTGACTAGCAACAATGGTAAGGACAAGAAGGGACTTCATCCCTTTGCTCGCTGGAGCACTTCAGGGCCTCTTTCAGGCCAGATGGGGGTGCTCTGTGGGGCAGTAACTTGGACATTTGAAGATGGAACGTGATGGTTCCTGAAATCCAGGAAGAAGCCTGGGAAGAAAGCCTTGGACTTCTCTTGGAAGGGCAGGGCGGGTAGGTTCCAGGTGTTGATCCTGAAGGTGCGCCGATCCCCTGCAGACCTTCTGAGACTTCCAGCAATGTTGGGCACAGAACTGTGATCAGGGTCTCAGCTTGTGTCTACCTTAGCTTGGTAGAGATGGGGACCCTGAGGGCCAGAAGGAGTCACCCAGCAAACCAGCTGGAAGCCTGGCCAAACCCTCCCATGGCCAGTGAGAGAAGAAAGGCCCCTCTGGAAGATGGGAGGCCTGTAGCACCTCAAGCCAGCCCAGGTGCAGGACCCCAAGAGCTCCAAAGGTGATAAGAAGGGGCAGGCGATGCCAAACCAGTGTCAGAGAGACCCCAGCCTCCCAGGCAGGGCTTCTGATTCGGAACCATCATATCATCTTCCTCTGAGATCCCCCTCCCCGCTGCACTTCAAGGAGTAACTAAACCCTAGAGGCCAGCTGTTGTTGCCCTTGCCAGACTAAAATTAGCCTGCCCTCCTGGCATGGGCAAGGAGGAGAGAAGGAGGGTGGGGGACAAGGAGGAGGATCAGCAGCCAACAAGCTAAAGAACTCCTTGGACACCTCAGCCCTTCGTCACCACCAGCTGCAGCCCAAAGCCCCCTACCCAGATGCCTTGGCTTAGATGCAGTCAGAACCCCCACAGAAATCTTATTTTCACTCCCATAAGCCCCCCATCATGTGCTGCCTGGCACGAGTGGCACTTACTCCAGCGACGCATCATCTCTGCAAGTTCCTGGAGGGGAGGGATGATGTGTCTGACTCTGCTGGCTGGTCCCATCGCCTAGTTGATGGCCTGACACTTAGTAGGTGCTCCATAGCTTGGTGTCGCACTATTTATTTAAGAACACTTTTATCGAGCATCTAGAAGTACTAGGCACTGTTAGGAGCTAGGTAGGGAGAGTGGGAAAATCACGCTGGAATGGTGTCCACTTTACAAATTCCTTTCACAGCCCTGATTTCATTTTATCTCTGCAAAGCTACCGAGAAGAGGGGACGGGGAGGCATTAAGTGATTTGCCTAAGGTTACTGGGGGGTTCCTGATTTGACCTCTGATTGACAAGTGAGGAGGCCAAGAACTCCTCAAAAGTCGATGGTGCCGCTGCCTGCGGGGTAAGGCAGTGAGTGAGGAGGCCTTGGGCATAATCTGCTTCCTCCCTAGCTCTCCAAACCTGGTGTTGGGGGCTGTGGGAGCCGGCAGAAGGCGGGGCTCGCTCCGAGTTGTTCTCCTGGAGGACCAAAGGGGACTTACTTGCAGAGGTGGGGGTCGAGGACAGCAAGGTTAAGGCAAGACTGCCCCTGGGCTGCCCCTGCTACCCTCTGACTCGGTGTCTTCTGCAGACGGACCAGCAGGCAGAGGCCCGGTCCTACCTCAGCGAGGAGATGATCGCTGGTGAGTGGGAGCTGGTGGGCTGGCTGGCTGTTCGGTGGCGTGTGCGAGGGATGTTTGGTGCCCGGGTAGTGTGGGAGGGTAATCGATGTGAGGCTGACCGTCCAGCTAGGCTCACCTAAGCTCTCTGCTGTCCTTCCCCTGGAAGAGTTCAAAGCCGCCTTTGACATGTTTGACGCTGATGGCGGCGGGGACATCAGCGTCAAGGAGTTGGGCACGGTGATGAGGATGCTGGGCCAAACACCCACCAAAGAGGAGCTGGATGCCATCATCGAGGAGGTAGACGAAGACGGTGAGCCGGCAACCCTCTGTCCCAGGCAGGGCCCCGAGGTGGTGGGGAGAGGCCAGCACCCAGGCACCAGGGACTCAGCCTCACTCACCGCCTGTACCCCGCAGGCAGCGGCACCATCGACTTCGAGGAGTTCTTGGTCATGATGGTGCGCCAGATGAAAGAGGACGCGAAGGGGAAGAGCGAGGAGGAGCTGGCCGAGTGTTTCCGCATCTTTGACAGGTGCATTGGGCGCCTGGGAGCCGGGGCAGGGCCGAACAGTCCGAGCCTGCCCAGCAGGGCACAGAGGCCCTCGGGGTGAGGGTCCAGGAGGGGGCGTCAAGCGTGGCGAGCCTCTGCCCGCCCTGAGCCCTGCTGTCCCTCCGCCCCGAAGGAACGCAGACGGCTACATTGATTCGGAGGAGCTGGCTGAGATCTTCAAGGCCTCTGGGGAGCACGTGACAGAGGAGGAGATCGAATCCCTGATGAAAGACGGCGACAAGAACAACGATGGCCGCATTGACTTCGACGGTGAGAGCCGCGGGAGCGTGGGGACGCGCGGGGCGGGGCGCCAGGACAGCGGGCTCCCATGCGGGTGCCTAGCCTTGGGGCGGGGCTGGGCGTAGCCTGACCGAGTTCCTCCCGCGAGCGAGCAGAGAGCCCCGATGTTTTGTGCAATTCATCACTTAATGCTAAGGCACCCCTTCCATGTGGCCGGATCCCCAGCCGGGCCTCACTCGTCCCCGGGCACTGCACCCCTGGCGCAGGGCGCCGCGTCCTGAGGGGACCCCTGACCTCTGGCTCCTTTGTGTCCCGCAGAGTTTCTGAAGATGATGGAGGGTGTGCAGTAAGAAGTCCGCCTGAGCCTCCCCCGAGACCGCGCGGCCCGCGGGCGTGGGGCTCTGCCCCGCCCCGTGTCATTCCCCGCCCGGCAGGGTAGCGCGACCCCTTCTGGGATCCCCTTCTAGAAGGAATAAAAGCAAACGTTGCAAAGCGCTTGGCCTGAGTGAGGGGAGGATCGAGGACCGGGTGTCAGAGGAGCTGGGCCGCCTTCTTGGCTGGAGCCCCACGAGCGACCTCCGGCTCCGAGAGGCGACTCCAGCTGCGGGATGCGGAAGGTCGCAGGAGCCGAGGGCAGGGCAGCGCTGGACTCGCTCGGCAAGTTTGCGCCCGGGCTCTCGCAGCCGGCGCTGGGCGTGGGCGGCTGGGCGGACCGGCCGCGGTGGCGCTGGGCCCTGCAGAAGGGAGGCCGCGGGGCTTTAGATCTGAGTCGGCGGCCCGCGGAGGGGGCGAGGGATCCGGAGCAGAGGGAAGGCGCCGCAGGAGGCTGGACCTCGGGGAAGGAGGTGAAGCTTTTTCCCCCCACTGTCGCTCCTTTCTAGAGACTTGGGCTCAGGCTACCGGGTTGAGGATGGGGTAGCGGGTGTGCCTCTGTCCCAGGTAGCACTATTCCCCCTTAACCTCTTCCACTTCCTCTGTTCTGAGCGGCTTATAGGTTTCCTGCTGGCGATGGCAGGGGAGGGTGGGGGCCTTCAGCCCGGAAAGAGGTCCTGACCTCACCCTCTCCGCCCTGGATGCCTGCCTCGTCTGGTCTCCCTGACCTCTGTTCCCTCAGATGCCATCAGCATGATCTAGCTAAAATGAAATTTGGCCTGGCCACTCCCCTGTTGAAGTCTTTCAAGGCTCCCCATTGCTTCTAGAATCAAATCCACATTCCTTCCCCTCCCCTCTTGCGCTGCATCCACACTGGGCAATTTATCATTCCTCTATGAACAGTGGGAATGCACTTTTCAAGCCTTTGGGCCTTTGCACATGCTGCTCTCCCTCCTTGGAATGCCTTTCCTCCTCTAATAAGCCTGGCAAATTCTTCAACTTGGATACCATCTCCAAGATACCAAGATCCAGTTCAGATACCATTGGCTCCTTCCTTGAAACCTGCCCTCACTTGGCCTGGCTGCAGGCTGGCTTCCACAGTTCTTTGTACACAACCCGGTTACAGCAGACTGGGTCAAAGCTGATTAAGTGCAGTGGTAGTTTAGCTTACTCAGGCTACCTGAGCTTGGATCCTCACTCCCCGTGACACATTAAACCACTCTGTGCTTCTGTTTCCTAATCTGTAAAATGGGGATAATGGTGGTACTTACCTCACAGGGTTGTGAGAAGTTAATACGTGCCAAGTGCTTAAAACAGAACCTGGCACATAGTTTCAGCGTTTAATAAATGCTATTATAAATATCATTATTATCATTCTGAAACCCTGCACTCCACTGTTATTCATTGCTACAGCCCCAGGTCTCCAACTCCTTTGTGTTCTCACCTCCCAGTCACGTTTCCCAGTTTTTATTTCCCTTCAGGAGCAGCACTGGGGGTTAGGAATCAGGCATTGTCAAATCTAGCCACACAACCCCAGAGGCACATGATCTCATGATCTCTATTTTATAGGTGAGGAGACTAAGGCCTAGAGAGGTGAAGTACACAGGCACATGGCTAATAGCCTGGATGATGTCACTGAGGTGGAAGCAGGAACAAGGCCCTTACCTGTTGACAGTTCTACCTGGATGTCCTGCCCTAAACTGATAAGATCCCCTACCCCTCCCTCTTGTTCTCCCGTGTTCCCTGTCTCGGGGTTGGTACCCTGAAGGATGGGGCCCACTTCCCACCTCTAGTTTCCTTGCTGTGCTCTGCTACGTTCTTCTATCGCCTTATTATTTCCTTCCTCCACTCCATGCCCACGCAGCGTTGTAACTCAGGCCACTGCCCGTGCGTACCAGGCTATTGATAACAGTAGTTAACCTCCTCCCCGCCATTTACTCTCCAGACAGCAGCCAGAGGGACCTTTCTAAAACCAAATCTGACCAGGTCACCGCCCTGTTCAAGGCTTCATTAACTGCCAGTTGCCCTCAAGATAAAGCCCAAGCATTTTAACATGGCCTTACAAGCCCCTGGTGACCTGACATCCATGTTATCACTGGTCTTTATTCCTCCCCTTCTGCCCATCCCCCTGAACTTCTTGCTTTCCAAGGAGTGTGCTTCTTTATTCCAGCCTCATGGTCCAATCCTTCTTCAGAAAGCCTTTTCCTTGACCCTCCTACTCATTAGGGGCCCCACCTCTTAGCTTTCATAGCAACATGCGAGTCTAGCACCCCACGTTTATTGAGTGCTTCGATGTGCCAGGCACTGTACTAAGGTCCTTCACCTCCTATTTTACAAAGAGGTTAAGTCTAAATGTTCAAGTGTATACAAGAAACATGGGGGTGGAGCAGGGATCTTAACGCAGTACTTCTGCCTACCTGGTCTGAGCCCTTAACTACCCCTCTGTATGGCACTTTTCTACCCTGTTGATATGCCTGTCTCCCCTTTGAACTCCAGCCTCTTTGAGCACAGGACCGTGTCCTTTCCCCTGCTTTATCCCCAAGCATAGGGCCTTTACCTGTAGGCACTCAATGACTGTATTGTGTGAATAGGAATAATAATTACCATACCTTTTTAAAAAAGATCACAGATAGGATTTTTTATTTGTCACCATTAAAAGTCTCAATTCTAAACAGCTTCTTGGATGGGCCTTGTATCCATCAGCTTGTTTCACCACGGAGCTCCATGAGTTTTACCACTTGAAACTTGGGCTTCTTCAGCATTTTGACTTTTCTAATAGAGACATCATGGAGCAGATAAATATATTGGCAAGCCCCTTCTGTGTCTTTTCCAATGCCATCTGGAATGAACTTATTGATCATTTCTTTCAAGTCATTTGTCTGCACCTCCTGGGTCATGATTTCCATCATCTTTTTCTGGATTTGGCGGACCTGCTGATGCTGAGCAAAAAAGGCTTCCTAACCTGATTGTTGCTTTTTTTTTTTTTTTTTTTTTAAGTAAAACCCACACAGGCCCTGGCTGGTGTGGCTCAGTGGATTGAGCGTAGGCCTGTGAACCAAAGGGTTGCAGGTTTGATCCCCAATCAGGGCACATGCCTGGATTGTGGGCCAGGCCCCCACTTGGGGGCGCAAGAGGTAACTACATATTGATGTTTCTCTCCCTCTTTCTCCCTCCCTTCTTCTCTAAAAATAAATAAATAAAATCTTTAAAAAAAACACAAAACAACCCACACAGAATAGATGAAGGAAATAGCCATCGATCATTGGTAGACTTGACATCTACATGAGCTTCAATCTTGGTCTGCCCCTGCCCCCCCTTTTTTTTTTGACCGTGGAGCACATTTTGTCACAGGTAAGAGCCATGCCATGGAAATTAGGCACTTTTTGCCCTGAACATCCTCTGTAATTAGCTTGACTTTTCTTAATGCAACTTCATCATTCTTTAGATCTGCTAGGTTCACTTCAAAAACAAACCATCAGATGCGCTTTTGTTTCCTTGAGTTTCCATGACTAGCATTTTCCCAATATTTCTTACATCAAACATAGCTGGGGTTTTTACATCACACCAACCTTTCTTAGGAAAATAGTCACTTTCTTCTGGGCTCCCTTTTTGCTGCCTTTCGTGAGGCACTTATTCTTGCTGACGCCACGGTGCTGCTCATAGAGCCGAAAGAGCATCATACCGCCTAATACATGTACTAGGCTCCTTGTTGCACGTACCAGAAACCTAAATGAAACTGAATTACACCAAAAGGGATTTATTTGTTGGCTCATGTAACTGGGACGCCAAGGCATGAACTGGAGGCTTGAGTCCCAACGTCACCTCTCTCCATCTCTCAGCTATTTGTCTCTGCTCGGCTTCCTTCTGCCTGCAGCTGTCTCCTCCAGCAGCTCAGGCTGACTCCCTCCTCTCTCAGCAACCCCATTAGTATAATAATTTCTTTCTCCCAGTGATTAATTCCAGGGCACACTGATTGGTTCTCAACTACAGGGTACAGTTGGGTCCCCTGTGACTGACACAAGGTTGGTGATGTGACCGACCATCTGGGGGACCAAACACCATGATCAAGAACCAGATGGGGACGCTCCCCATCTTGGCCAGCGTTTATTAAGAACAACCTTAGTGCCAGGGTCTGAGCTCTGCTCTTCTCAGACATCCTCTAACCCAGTGATTTGTAAGTTCGAGAGCATTAGAATAGCCGAGAGATGGTTGGGGCCAGAAATTTTCATTTTTAACCAATTCCAGATGGCCACTGTGCTGTGGGAAGGACACCTGGAAAACACTACTCTATACCTTGAACTAGCCCACAGCAATGACAGCACCTGGGAACTGATGGGAAATGAAGAATCTCAGGCCCTACCCCAGACCAACTAAATAAACATTTGCATTTGAACGAGAATTTAGGTGGATTTATAAGCACTTTAGATTGGGAAGCACAGCTCCAAGCTCCAAAGAGAGCTACGTGCACAATTTTAAAGATAAGGAAACTGAACGAGGACACCCAGGTGCTACCAGATCTGACAACCCTAGTTCTCACGTGATTGCTTGGTGGCGTACAGGACAGGAGAGGGATGGGTGAGAAGCTCCTGACTTCTACCCTCTACTGAAGGCCTGCACAACCAGCTGCAGGGAGAGAAGACTCCACGGTGGGAGGAGAGGCTGAGACCTGGGTGGTAGTGGAGTGCACCTGGGTGCTGTTTGTCCAGCTCGGAGACCTTCCTGCAGGACCTGGGCCGGGCCCATCACCTCAGCCTGCTCTTCCCTCCGCTGGGCCCCAGCTGGTCAGCACAGGGGTTTCTTCCCAGGAGCCATAAGGCCAGGGCCTGTCGCAGGATGGCCCGAGGGGCTGTGGGCCTGGGCCACTGGGTGCAGCAGCTGGAGGTGAATTGTGCCCCCTTGGAGCATGGGGGCATCTGTGGGAGACAGGGGGCAAGGTGCGAGTTGAGTGCTCTGTCTGGAGGGAAGGGGCTTTCCCTGGCTGTCTCTCTCTAGTCCTGGGCCTGCTGCAGGGTGACCTAAGCTTTCTCCTTTTTCAGGGCCAGAGCACCTACTGTCGGACTGTGGTCTGGTTTAGTCTCATCTGCACCACAGTTGGGGCGGCTCCAATAGTCACTAACATTCCTGGAGCATGCACAACTCCAACAGACATTTTATGACACCCATTTTATAGAAGTGAAAGAGATGCAGAGTCATAAGATAACTAAGAGCACAAGGGAACAAATCCTTGTCACCCCACTGCTTGACCCTATGGCCTGGACATTATGAAGGACAAGTGTTTCTCCCTGGAGAGAGGAGCCCGGATCCTAGGACCCTGGCCCCGCCCTGCCAGAGTACTTCCAACTCCAGGGTAACTACAAGGCAACAACTTGTAAACACACACACACACACACACACACACCCCAATATATAGTTATTTAATATGTTCATCACAGGGGTTCAACCAGAGACTTAACTTAAAAAACAGATACAAAACAAACATGACACCACAACTGTAGATACAGAGTCATATACAGAAATCAAGGCAAGACAGCACAAGGAGAGAGGCCGGGCAGCCCGGGTCAGGGTTCTTGGCTGGAGGCCTGCTTTGCGTAGGTTTCCTGCACGCACTTCTTAAAAGCTGGGGAGAACAGGAAGGTCTTGGTGAGCGATGGGGACAGGAGTTAAGGTGGGCAAGAAGGCAGCAGGGATGCAAAGGTGGGTAGAGTTTGGGGGGAGTTCCCAGAACAACAGATTCTCCCTCTGCTGCCCACCGTCAGGTCTCCAGGATGGGCTCTGCTTCCTGTGAGGCTGGGGAGGGGACTAGGGGGCCTTAGTGAGCCAGTCTTGCACAAAGTTTTGCCTTCTACTTAAAAAGCCCCTTCTCCCACTTTAATGTGGAAAGGGTTTTCTGATTTTACATCAAACAGGCAAACCAGAAACACCAAGGCAGAGGTAGGAGTGGCTTCCTTCCCCTGTAGGATACAGTCCTGAGTCACTGGGATCCTTTTGTTTGGTGGAGCCCTTTGAAGGTTGGGGAGGGATCACCTGGTGTGGGAGGAGGAAGGACTCACCAATGGGGTCTTTCCAGAGCTCGGCCGCATGTGTGTTCAAGGGGCTATCGATGTTGGGTTCTGTGGGCAAATAGAGAACAAGAACGGTCAAGGGGGTAGAAGAGTCTGCCCAGGGGAATCCTGACAGGTTCCTGGTTGCAGGGGAGGTTGGGGGGGAGGGGCTAGTCTCAGAAGTCACCTCCTAGCAGGCTCTGGATGGAGAGCAGGATGGTCCTGACGTCATACAGGGCAGACCACTTGTCCTTCAGGATGTCCAGGCAGATGTTACCCTGGGTGTCCACATTGGGGTGGTAGCAGGGCGTGAGGAACTTCACCGTGGGTGCGTTGTACGGGTAGCCACTGGGGAACTCAAGGGACAGCTTGTATCTCAGGTCTTCGTATACCTGGCACGGGAGAAACAGGGGCGGGCAGTAAGCCTGCCACCCTGACCCTCACATCCCAGCCCCACATCAGGGGCTCGCTAGGACCTGTGAGTTTTTCTGGGACTTTCTCTCATATCTGGTGGGGACTTCAGGGATCCTGTGTCTTAAGGGTTGTGAAGTGGTACCCTGAGGGTTACCACAGCTGTGCTTTTCTTTTTAGTTGCTAACATGTAAAAATGAGATCTTGGGCACAGATTTGGAGTTCTGATTTCTCATAAACCCAGATGTGCAGTAATGGAAAGCTGCCGTCCTGAGACTTGTGCCCTCTCATTGGCCCAATTCTCCCTCATCCTCATTCCTTTCCTTGCCATCTGGCCCCCTGAGGAATCTAAGCTGGACAGACCTGCTTTAAACACACCCTTTTCAAATACCGAAGGGGAGACCAATGCCACAGCCTCAGAGCCCAGGGGAGTGTCCTGTCCACCTGAAGGCTGGAAGCAGAGCTGGCACTTGAATTATTTCGCCTCCCCCCTCTCCCCAGACTGAGCAAAATCTCCCTCGCCCACTCCAGTCCTACACTCACTGTGCCAGCTGCTCCATGGATGGTTCCTATCCACTTGAAAAGGTTGTCGGATTCAGGGAAGGCAGAAATTCCTTTGTCGCCAGACATCTGGGGAGGAAACACAACACTTGCCGGGCTGCTGAGAGCATTCCTGGGAACAAGGACTGAACCCTTACCCCTTAATCCCACCACATTCTGATCCAAAATAAAGCAATCAGACCAAATCGACAGGCTTTTTCTGAGGACGTAGTTAGACTCCTGGGGCTGAACATGCCCTTCTGGGGAGGAGGCTTGCGATCATAAAGGTTCAGGGCCAGGCTAAAGAGGGAGGGATTACACAGGGATTATGTGGGCTGCTGGGAATTCAATTCAACGTGCTACGGAGTGCCACTTTTATACAAAGCCCAGAGACTATTCACAGACTAGGGAGATATACAATATGGGCATTGATGGATGTGAATGGGATATTCAGGATTAATGTAGAAAAGATCACCTAGGATGGCAGCATCACAAGGGCCAACAGGACTAGACATACTAAGAGTGGAGAGTTGGGCATGGCTAAAGCTTACAGCAGGGAAATAGGGCCACGGGAAGGCCTTGTATGGCTTCTGCGAACTGTATTTTAAAGATAACTTCATTGTGGGGAAATGGGATTAGGAGTAGAGACTGCTGGAAGAAAGGCGTAGGTGGGGTATATGAACTTCCTCCCAGAAGACGGCAAACTGGACTCATTTTTTCACCCCTGCGTCCTAGCGAAGTGCCTGGTGTGGGAAAGGAGGCTACTGATGAGGGAGTGCAAAGCGGGAGGATGGACCCAGTGGCTGGGTCTCTGGGCAGGTAGTCACTCACCATGAGCGTCATCAGCTCCTGCTGTAACCTGCAAGAAGAACATTCGGAGTCACCTGGGAGTCTGGATGGGCCAGGACTTCAGATGTTCCCGTCTCCTCCGACACCAGCCTCTCTGAAGGAGCTGTCATGGAGGCTTACCTCTACCTTGAGGTGAGACTGAGCTTGGGGGCGCGCTCCCATTTCACAGGAGTGTTCCAAGGAGTCCTCACTCTCCCGGCTTCCAGGTTCATACAGCATGGTTCTAGTATGTTCCTAATCCCCCACTGCTCCTCTGGAGTCTTTCCCCGTGGGAAACCTCAAAATCTCCCTCCCTCGCTGCCCCCCACATCTTGGCTCACCTGCGGAGGATCCTGGCAGCATCCCCACAGCTTCCGGCCTCCTTCAGGAGGGTCTCGAAAAGCAGCCTGAGCTTCTAGAGTGCTCCCCCACCTCCCATATCTCAGCTGTTCCAGGGGGCGAGGGGGCCCCGGAAGTCTTCACTCTCGGCCTCACTGCCCAGTACATGCAGTGCTAGACCCCGCCTTACCTCCGCACCACTCACCTCTTGCCCACGGGTCCCCGGGCTGCGCCCCCGCTGGGCTCGGCTCCTTTACGAGCGGCGGCGAAGCCGGCGGCGGCGGCTGGGTTGCGGTTCTGGGAAGCCATCCGGCAGCGCTTGCGAGGACACAGGAATTCGGAGAACACGACTGTAACTGCGGAGCTGCGGGCCCGTCCACCTGTATTTGAATCGCAACCCTTAGGAAGGGCTGACCAATCAGTGGCTCGCTTGGGTTTGATCCAGCCAATGGGGTGTGCCAGAGGGCTGTCGAGGCGCAACTGCTAGACTCACGCATTAGTGCACCACTACCGAGCGGCGGGAATCCTGCTTCTGAGAGGCAATTGGCTGGAGAGGCTGCCATTAAAACGAGTCTGTACTGGATTGGTGGCCTTTGGAAAACGACGACCATTAAAGGGCTAAGAAAAAGTCCACGTGGGATGAGCCTACGGCAGCAGCACCCGGCACGCCCAGCCAGGAACCTACGCCCAGGGAAAGGGAGGGTCTCTAATCTTGCCCGGGGCGCCGGTTCCCTAAAACCGGCAAAGCCTGCCTCTCCCCGTTATAATGTCCACGGCCCATCGCGAGGGCAAACATTTGAGGCTAATGGCAGTCTAGCAGTAGACTCCCTATTAGAAAACACGTTCATGTGGTGGCTAAATAATTTAGTGTTTTAACCTATAAAATGGGGGTAATAAAAGCCACTGTATTTTCCTTCTGGTCTATCATCAACCCACCCTGGTGCCACCCACTACATCCTGCTACTTCCATACCTTAGTTGGGTGAAGAAATAAGTAGACATGCCCTGACCAGTGTGGCTGGGTTGATTGCGTGTCTACAGGCAAAGCTAAAGGTCACCCGTTGGATTCCTGTCATGCGTCTGGGTTGCTGGCTTCTCCAGGTGCAGGCCATCAGGGCTTGTTTGAAGCAACTGATGGATGTGTTTCTCTCACATTCGTGTTTCTCTCCCTCTTTCCCCTCAGTTGCTATCTCTCTAAAAATACATAAATAAAACCTTAAAGAAAAAACAAAAAGAAATAGGACAGGGAAGTGTGCAACGTGTTCCCAGCTTCCTCTCATAAATCAAGATATATGGATTGGGGCTGCAGGCCCTTCCTGGGTCTAACGTGGGATGGGAGGGAGTACCTGGTCCTTTTTTCTTCTACCTGTTTCTTCTAGAGCCTTTGATGTTTTGTCAGCCCCCACAAGACAGAACACACAGCAGGCTCATCATGTTTATTACAAACTGTTTAATTGCTTCATATCCTAATAACTTTACAAATATAGAACTATATGCCAGTCTGAGGGTGCTCTGTAGTGAATCACTACAAATTAGCCCAGACACAGCTTAATGCTGCCATCATCCGTTCAGGAGCAGTCTCAGCAGTGGCCTCAACATTGGGGTGATGGGGTCTTGGGGGAAGGATGCCAAGTGTAGCCATGGCACTTGGCTTCAGGTCTGTGCAGGTGCTTCACCAGCACGATGCTCATTCTCCGTCCGCTGGGTCTCCATGTACTTTCGCATCTTCTCAACTATCCAGGAGGGAAGGACAAAGGATTTCAGCTCCTCTAACTTCAGGTCCAGGCATCCTCTGGCACAGACATAGAGGAGAAAAGTTGAAGACAGGATGTAAGCCCAGGCTCATCTGGGGGCTACTGTAAGGCAGGGGAAAGGGTAAGGGGACAGATCTACTGGACTTACCTGTAATCATCACTGGCAGCAAGATCCTGGATGTCCTCCTCAATGAGGAGGTAGGCCTGGGGTGGGAGCAGAGGAGAGCGATCATCAGCTCTGGTTCATTTCTGTCTAACTCAGTAACACTATTAAACAGTTGCTTAATATCAGGGCTGTAAGGCAGGGGGCACAGTTTATAATTTAGTAAGGGAGAGTAAATAGGGAGACTGTCTGGGGAACAGTTCCTTGTGACAATCTTTCATTTAAAAAGAAACTTTATGGCTGAGGGAATGGACACTGGTGACTATAACTTCCTCCTCTTTTTGAAAAGGACCCTGAGCCCTGGCTGGTGTGGCTCAGTAGACTGAGCACTGGTTCGATTCCCGGTCAGGGCACAGACGTGGGTTGGAGGCCAGGTCCTCAAGTGGGGGTGTGTGAGAGCCAACCAATCAATGTTTCTCTCCCTCCCTGCCCCTCTTTCTGAAAATAATAATAATAATAATAATAAAAAAATATATATCTATATTTTAAAAAAGGACCCTGAGGTGCTTAATAACAAAATGCCATGAGAGATAGCAAAATACACTGGAGGAAGCTATGTTAACTTCAGGAACCAAGATTATTTGGTTTTGAACTTCGTGGCAGAAGGAAAAATGGTCTAGTAACTGGGCTGTATTGCCCTGGGGCCTGTAAAACTGCTTTGGCACAACGCCAGGGCTGCAGTGGGAGCAAGCCTGGGAGCACGCCGTCTTGTGAGCTACTGTACAGAGGATGTTGTTCATCACATGAGATGGAAAGTCTTCTGTGGGAGACATTCCTTTCTAGTCTTAGGGTCAGGAATAATTTATTGGGTGTCCCTTGAGTAATTGACTGTCTTCATCTTAAGGGCACTGTGAACTTTGTAACAGACCAGGTGTTCTTGAGAGGGGCTTAGAGCTGAATTTGTAAAAACTCAGAAGAGTCAACAATTACCTACCCCCCTGCAAAAAACCCACAAAAAACTAGCCTAGTTCATGGCTTAATTTTAGATCCTGTCTTTCCTTTCCCTTATTTCTTATTTATGTTATGTTGCCTTTTATGTATCAAAGGTAGGCTCCCTGAAATCTCTTTTGAAACACGGTGTAGGTACAAATAGAGTAGTAAAATAAAAGACAGCTTTCAATACCAGAAAGGAGACGGCATACTGGTTTATAAGAACATCAGATTTTTGGTGTATCGGGATAATGTCTAACCAACTGAGCTAGCCTGCCAGGGCCCAAGGCCATTAGATTCTAATAGGAGCATCCCCAGCAGTGGGACTGAGTCCTGGGGCGGCAGGGGAGGGGGGTGGGGGACTGCATGTGATGCATGTGATGTACAAAGCCCCATCATGGTTTTAGAGCTCATGTGAGGATGATTTTCCTAAGGTTGTGGCTTGACGTGAGCTGAAAACTCTTGAGGCGATTCCGGGAGGGACTGCCAGGTGTAGTGAACAAGTTTCACCCCTATTGCAAGGGGTGCTGCCTGGAGCACTGTGTTGAGAAAAGATTTTTTAATGATGTCTGGTGGCAGAGTGTTGTGACTGATGAGTGAAATCTGTCAATGGGCACAGGGATAAGTAATATCAAGTGTGTCTTGAACCTGCCATTATACACAGCTAATACAATCTGAATATGAAGGACGAGGTGGGGAGGTGGGGAGGGCGTGCTATGTGGGAGACCTCAGCGAAGGGAACCCGGGGATCACAGCCTGCTAACAGCATGAAGGGAGGGGCCATCTCTGCCCTTACAAGCCTCCCTTTCTACATGCATCAGGCTTTGAGAGTGTCTTGGATTGGGAGGAAAGCTGCCCCTCACAGGCAGAACCCTGGTCCCCCGCTGGGTGGGTCTTTGGCAGTGGTGCGAGGGAACAGTGCTTACCATCTTCCCCCCAGTTGCCCGCATGTGATGTTGCTCCGCCAGCCAGTGCTTGTCCTCGGGATCAGCTGCATACTGTGAGGGATGAAGTCACAGAGAAGGCATGAGCCTGGAGGGGCTTGTCTCTTCCAGTCCCAGAACACACTCCTGGCCCTCGAGCCGTTCTTATCAACAAGACCTTGTCCTGGCTGGGTGGATGGAGCGGGCGGGCTCACAGACCCCCTTAGAGCAAGTGCAGTTGAGCCCAGGAGGCCAGGGTGGGACCTAATTTCCAGAGATTTAGTTGATCTCTAGTCCCCAATCCTTTCCTTTGTCAAAACACAGCATCTCCAGCAACAGGTCTGACTGTTGACTATTATTATAGAGCTCTATGCCTCTTTGAAGTAACGATTTGAGGAAGCTTACGACACATGTGACCTTTACGACCAGATTTACTAAAACAAAAAGCAGGTCACTTCACGCTCAGGGGGAGGGAGGATAACATCACAGTTAAGAACATGGTTTTGGAATTAGACGAAAATGTTTAAAGTCTGGCTCCTGCCACTTATCAGATGGCACAGGCCTAGGCAATAACTTCCTTGAGACTCAGTTTCTTCAACCGTAAAAGAAACATTATTAATACTTTAGGGTTGTTAAGAATAAATAAAACGGTGCATAAAAGGTGCTAAATAGAGTATCTGACACATAGTGAATGCTCAATAGAGGTAGGTTTTTGTTTTTTAAAAAATATTCTCACCAGAGAATGTGTTTATTGATTTTAGAGACAGAGGAAGTTGGGGGGTGGGGGGGGGAGAGAGACAGAGACAGAGAGAGAGAGAGAGAGAGAGAGAGAGAGAGAGAGAGAGAGAACATCAACGTGACAGAGAAACATCGATCTGTTGCCTGCCTTATGCGCCCTGACCAGGGATCGAACACGTAACCTTTTGTCGTATGGGATGACGCTCCAACCAACCGAGCCACCTGGCCAGGGCAATAAAGGTAGGTTTTATAAAATAGGCAGAACATATGAAATAGAGACCAAGCTGGGAAATAGGTATGGTTATGAACTTTGAGTTTAAATAATCATTTCACTTCCCATGTAATAAAAATGTCAGTCAAAAACGTAAAAGTGTGTACTTTCTGACCCAGCAATCCCATTTCCAGGGATTTGCCCTTCAGAATCACCCACACGCGTATGAGGATGTTTGGTGCAGTGTTGTTAGTGAGAGCAAAACTGTCGGAAAAAACAAATACCCATTAACAGGGAATAATGAAGTAAATTATGGAATATTTATTCTGTGAATTCTATACAGCTGTTAAAAATAAAATGAGGGAGACTTAATTTAATAACATGGACAAATCTTTAAGATATTTTCCATTAGATCTACAGTGGCTAGCACTTTTTCTGTAAAGGGCGAGTTAGTAGATATTTTAGGCTTTGCCAGCCACATATGAGAGGTAGATCTCTGTCACGTATTATTCTTCATTATTTAAAAAAATCACCCTTTAAACTGTAAGACCCCTTTGCTCTTGTTGGTTAGTGTCGTCCGGATATGCCAAGGTTGTGGGTTCGATCCCCAGTCAGGGCACATATAAGAATCAGCCAGTGAATACATAAATAAGTGGAACTACAACCTATGTTTCTCTCCCTTCCTCTCTCTCCCCCTTCCTCTTTCTCTCTTAAAAAAAAAATTAAAAATCAATAAATGAAAATTTTAAAGAAGTACCTTTAAAAATATAAAAATGTTGGACTTGGCTCATAGACAACAGTTTGCCATGCATAAAACGTAAGCTCTACAAGGGCAAAGAGTTTGGTGTGTCTGTTTGGTTCATCGCTGTATCTCTAGCACTTTGTGAATGCTTAGCACTCAATAAGTATTTTTTTGATGAATGCATTTTTGGGTGAAAAAAAAAAATCAGAGAACAGTATGTATACTATGAGTTCAATACCATAAAATACCACTAAAGGACAAGGAAGAACACACACACACACACACAAGAGGAAGGGGAATGAAAGATGCTACCATGTTGCTGGTGGGACAGCTAGGGGAGGGCGGTCTCTTCACAGACAACTGAACAAGGTAGTGGTTAAGAGCTCAGGCTTTGCTGGGGACAGACCCAGATTCGAATCCTGACTCAGTAATACTAGCTGAGTAACTCTGAGCAAGTCACTTAGCCTTTCTCAACCATACCTATCTTAAAGGACAGTTCCGTGAAGCACTGTAAGTGTAGCACCTAAAACCATGTTTGGTACATAATAAACATACAAGGCAAGTAGCTAGAGGTGTTGAGTAAATTACAAAAGGTCAAGGTCAAGGGTACCTAGAACCCAGATGCCTTGACCCCCAGATTGGTGTCTGTCCCAAGCCTCTTCGTGCCACCTAGAGTTCCCAGTGTCATGCTCTCCCAGGCCATGGCCTGCCTAAGCCTTGGCACTCACCTACCTTAAAGAGGTGTGGGTGCTTGATGTAGATCCTCCCTCTGGTGCCCCCCATCCCCAAGGCTCTGAAAAGTAACAGACAAGTGGTAAGGATGCCAGCAGCTGGAGTCCTAGGGGTAGGCCCCTCCCTCATCGCCAAAGCTCATGGACTTACTTGTTGGCTCGAGATCCTAACACAAAGGTGGTGGACTCGTTCAGCCGAGCCGGGTCCCACTACGTAAAAGCAGAAAGGCAGGTGAGGGTGAGGCTCATCTGCTGGGAAGAAGGACATATTCCTCCCCCACCCCTCTGCCAACACTACCCGTCTGTTATTCCAAACGGTTGATTCAAGAATGGAGTACGCCCAATATGCTAGGCTCTGTGCTAGGCAGCGGGGACAGAGATGAGTAAGACAGTCTCTGCTCTCCAGGGGCACAGGCTGACGTGTACAGATGACACCAGCACGAGAGGAGAAATGATACAGGTGAGCGCGGGGTGGGAGGGGTGCCGAAGGGGAGGGTGACAAGAAGGCTCAGAGAGGTGATGCCCAAGTTGGCTCTGGGAGGGTGAGCACAAGTTAGGGTAGATGGGAGGCAAAAGGGGCGGCAGGAGAGCCGGTGTGGCACGCTGGAGAGACGGCAAGCAATTCTGTGTTGCTCAGAGAGAGGGGGCACGAATGAGGGAGCGGAATCAATGAGGCCGGGGAGAGAAGCAGAGCGGGGCGGGAAGCCCCGGCACACAGGCCCCGGGGAGTCACTGAGCGCCTCTGGGCCGGGGGAGCCAGGTTTGCCTTACAGACAGCAGCCCACTCTCCTGCAATGTGGCTAAGGGGTCTGAAGCGGCAGACTGCAGGCGGAGCGGCGCGTGCAGTCTAGGTGGCTGTAATGGAGCAGCTTTGAAAGGAAGTGAGGGCTGAGCCAGGAGAGCAGTTTTGAGATGAAGAGGAGGGAACAGCCATTGTGATATAATTAGGAGGTGGAAGCACCCAGGACTTGACTGGACGCCGGGAGAGGGAGGAAAGGAAGAGGCAAAGATGGCTGAAGCAGAGAATATAGAAGGCGGTCTGAGGAGAGATTCTGGTTTCTACTTAGGATGCGCTGAGTTTGAAACGCTATGGAAATCCCAGGCAGGGAGGTCTAGCAGACAGCAGGACATTCGAGTTTTAACGTGGAGGGAGGTGTGGGACAGACAAAGACGCACGGCAACTTCGCACACGCCGGTTCCTGAAACCAGATTGAATGATTTAGGTCGTCCAGAGAGAGACCCGAAGGAGAATGGGGCCAAGGAGAGAATTCTGGGGAACACCACTTATACGGGTCACGGCTGACGAAGGACTCACAGAAGAGAGGAAGGATGTTTGCAGAGACACAGAAAGACCCGAAAGGCCCAGGAGAACGTAGGACCACCCGGTCTGTGGGAGCAGAGTTTTCGAAGACAAGTGTGGCCGCCCTGTGAAAGTGGAGGGCCGGGACGACGAGAGGGGGACCCTCGACACCAGACACAGGGTCAGCCGGGGCAGCGCAGCTTTCCCCTGCTGTGCTGGGCTCCCACCTATGACTTTACTTCCGGGTCTCCGCTGCTAAAAGAGTCTGCGAACAACTGCTCTGGAGGCAACACAGGCAAATGGTGAAGAACAGACTCTGGTGTCAGGTGACCTTGTGTTTAAGGTGACTCTGAGCAAGTCCTTAAGCTTTAGGGTATACACAAGTGTATTAAGTATTTAACTAAATAAAATAATTTCTGCCCATGGGGAATTGGCAGGAAAGGAAGCTCCTCAGTCACAGAAAAGTAACAGAATCTATTTCATAAATGAGATAATCCATGTGAAATGCAGGGCAGTGCCTGGCACATACTAAGCACTGCCTAAGTATTAGTGACCCTTAGCTTTTTCAGGGAGAGGGCTTCAGCAGACGCAAGCCTTCTCTTTGTTTTACCCGTAACTCCAGCCCCTACTTGGGCTCCTCTGGGAGGCAGCACTAGGGGTAGGGGAAGTGTCAAGAAGGCTCTGGAATGGCATGCACATATCCTTCATCACCCCCAGCCTCCTTCCCTCCTGCTGGGCCCCGGAGCCCTGATGGAGTCTTCCTGGGATAGAGGTCACTGCCACGCTCACATGATCATACCTTGGGGCCTTCCCGGCGAATTGGTTCACAGGATTTTGGTTTCCACCTGATTGGAAGAAAAGAAGGAAGGTGAGTTCTCCAAGGTCAGGTCCAGGACTGGCAGGAGGTCTGCTGGAGGTGGTGGGAGCTCCCCGCACACTCTCGCTTTAGCCCTGGGTATACTTCTTCCCGGTGACCCATGCGAGGAGGTACGAAGGGAGAGAAGCGCTAGACTAGAAGCCATCCCAGGATATCAAGCCAGAGAGCCTGAGTTCAGCTCTCATCTACCAAAAGGAGGTGACAGCAGCACCTGCTGTTGCGTTAGGGAGGAGTGACCTTGCTCAGGCAGGACACAAGTCTCAGGTATGACGGTTACTACTGCTCCAGCTCCTCCGCCAGCGGCTCCAAGTTACTCCCATCACTTTTAACCAGACCGGTGGGGCTCTATCTGCTTTATATAGTGGGCTTCCGTGTGAAGTTTGGTTTGAAAATGATTCTGTTGCATTAAAAGTCTTTGAAAATGACTATCCTAGAGGAAATGGAGGAGTTTTGCCCCTTATTAGCTGTATGGCCTGGGGCAAATAATCTCTGAGTCTGTTTCCTTATCTGCAAAACTAATCATAGCTTCATTAGAGGGTGGTTGTAAGGATTAAAGGGTACACACATAAGGTGCTTAGACCAGTTGTTATGGTACATTGTAAACATTTGATATATACTAGCAGTAAAGAAAAGTCTGGTGTTTAATCAAGGTCGGCTGAACTGTTCTGGGGCAAAAGCAGGCTAAAGAACCTCCTCCTCACTGCTTTCTTTTCCTACCTCTCATACCTGGGTAGCCCTCCTCCCTGGTGACATAAACAAACGGGTCTGATTTCCATAGAAACAGAACTCTGGTCTCTTACTCCACGCCCATTCCCTCCCTGCTCCTCCCCTCAGCTCTATCGGTCCCTACTCACACCACGCCAGTGGCTGCCCGGTCATTGGCCAGGATGTGTCCAGGAGGCCGTCCCTTCCTCTGCCACAGAGAACAGCTGTCAGAGGCCTGACCCTGTGGAAGCCCAACCCCACCCCACTGGCAGGTCCAGGGTCACTGGCAGAGATGTTTTTCCCAAAGAGAACAAATGGTGCTTGAGAGCGAACAGCAAGAGAGAGTATTTCCAGGGTTCCTTCCCCTCATGCTAGAAAGGCCCCGGAGTACACGGAGGAAGCCCACCACCTTCTCGGGAGCTGCGAGGCCTTTTCCCAGCCAGGAAACACGGAGGCAGTTTACCTTTTTGGGAACGGGACTTGCGCGATGGGTGCCCTCCTCTTCTGCCTGGCGACCACGCTGCAGAAAAAGGAGAGGGAGTCAGGGGAAGGCCAGTGCCTGGGGGCTGCAGAGGACTGGGCCCCTGGGTCACACCCTCCAGCCCTCCCCTGAGTCAGGCCTCAGAAACCCTCCCAACATGATGCTATTTGGACCTGGTGCTACGAATGGGTGGTACATAGAACACGCCCCTCCCAGGACCCACAGAATTCACCTGCCTCCAGGTGAGTCCATCTCCCCCTCCAAAACCCCAGGACAATGACCTGACCTTTATTCCTGGAAGCTCATGGGTCAATCTGGGTACTACTTTTTCTCCATCTGGGAATAGTAGTTTAGCCTGAAGGGAAAAGACCGAGTTCACAGTCATTATTTTGGAGGGAAGCCTCTCTGCCTTCATTTTTATTCACTCTCCAAACTGGGTCCCAACTGTGGCATGGTCAGTACAAAGGCTCTCCAAGGTATGCACATAAGTAGATGTCTTTAAAAAAAAAAAAAAAAAAACTCAAGTAATTAATGATCACTGTTTAAAAATTAGAACATTTAAATAAAAAAAATATCAAACCTGACATCTCAGTATCCACATTTCAATGTCAGTTCGTCCTCACGGTTTCCCATGTAAATATATACTACAGGTGTCTTCCAACTAAAGGCACCGACACACTACCCATTCCTCAGTAAGCTGCTGCCTTCACTAAGTGTGGTGCGCCTACTGGGTAATGGTGGGGGACGCGGCAGGAAGTAACACGCACCGTCCTTACTTTCGCGCAGCTTATATTCTGTGGGCGATCTGAGTAATAAGCAAATAAGCAAACACATAACCAAGGCGATTTCAGATCACGAGAAATGCTCTGAAGAAAAAAACTGTAGGCAGATGTGACAGAGACTCGCCACGAGGGAGGGCCCCTCGAAGCATGTGGGCAGGCAAGGTCTCGCTGAGCAGCAGCCTCTGAGCTGAGAAGGGGAGGACAGGGCACCACGTCACCTGCCGCCTCTGCGCAGCTGCCTCCTTCTGGAAATACTTTTCTCCGGGCCCCTGTGGCCGCCCTTCCCCGGTGTTTCTCCCATTTCTCCAGCCATTCTTCCTTAGCCTTCTTTGCTGGCTCATCCTCTTCGAGCTGGTTCTTTTCACTGCGTCCTTTCATTAGATATTCCGTCCACTTTCATCCATGCTCACAGCTTCAATTAACATCTCTACGCTGGTGACTGTAATTTTTCATTTTCGGCTGCAGCCTCCCCTTTGTGCTCCAGATTGATACAGAGTCTGCCTGTGCTACATGTGGCTGTCCCAAATATGCTGAGTCCAAAAGTGAGCTCATGATCGTCTCCTCCAAAAGTTGTCCCTTTTCAGTGCAGCGTGCACGCGTCTCAATGTACATGCCTGTATTTGGTTATTTCACACGTGTCTGCCTAAGTGGGATGTAAGTTCTGTGAGAGCAGGAACTCCGCTTGTTTGTTTGCCCTTTGTTAATTCATTCATTCACTCACTCAGTCATTCAACAAACACTTAGGCTACTCACATTAACATCATATTCTAGGGCTAAGAATATAGCAGTGAAACAAGATCAGGCCTCAAGTCTTATAAAACTCAAGATTTTAGCACAGGTAGGGGTGGGAGGGAGGCAGAGAATAAACAAATGAACTGTTAACAATTTCAAATTGAAACAGTGGAAATAAACAAGTGAGGTGAGAGAGGAGCTGGAGGTCGGGAAGGACATGAGATGAAGGCCACTTTAGATGAAGTGGCCAGAGACGGCCTCTCCGATGCGGTGAAGCGAAGCTAAATCTGACAAGAAGGAGGAGCCGGCTACATAACAAGGGTGGAGCATTCCAGCAGCGAGAACAGCAAGTGCAAAGGCCCTGAGCTGGTATGCTTGGGAAGCAGGGCACGGCCAGAATATAATCAACGGGGCAGGCGGGATGAGATGAGGATAAAGAGGCAGGACTCCGTCCACATCGGGCTCTGTGGACCATGGCGAGGTGTGAGGGTTTTATTCTGCCTGCAAAGTGAAGTCACTGAAGTGTCTCAAAGAGCAGAGTGAGACAATTGGATTCATGTTTAAAAAGATGGCTTTGGGCACTGTGAGAAGGGATGGGAGGAAGGCAGGAGTGGAAGTAGCTCAGGGTTGAGACAAATATTCAGGAATCAGCAGCAGTTAAATTTTTAGGCATTAAAAGCCCAGGACTGGATGAAATCACCTAGAGTCACAGAAGAAAAGGGGCCTGCGACTGACTTCGGAGGGAACCAACACTCAGAGGCCAGGCAGTCAGAGGTCAGGCAGAGAAGATGCATGGTCCCAGGGAGCTGAGGGGGTGGGGCTGATGAGGCTGGAGCCAAGAGAGGAGCATTCTAAGAAACATGACATGATCCAGTGTGACCACGTCACCAAGATGCTGAGTAAACGCTCCCTGACAGGATGGAGTCCTGCTCTTCCCAAGCTGAGGTCCAGGCCCTGAGCTCGCTCTTTTCTGAGTCTGTGTCTGAGCAGCTAGCCAGCCAATCTTCTCATGATAATCACCCTTATAGAGCTGAACTCAAACCGGCCCTTGGGGCTTTGATTATGAAGAAATTTCCATCTCTGATAGCTAATGGTTTCAGAGCCAAGCAGAGTCTGGGTGACGCTGACAATTCCTATTAATAACAGCAGCTGACACATGCAAACAGGTTCACTACTCTCTTGGGGACACCACCGCTTATAGACCTGATGTCATGCCTTCTGACCACACCCTGAGAGGGAGGCAGAAAGGGCGATCGTCCTCATGATACCAAAAGGGGCTGTGACTACTTGAAGGACCACGTCACAAGTACTTGCAGAGGTGAGAGGGACCTTAGCTATTCTCACTCTTGCTGTTCTAAGCCACAATTTTTTTTATCTATAAATTAGGGATTAGAATACGTCTTCTGCACAGAGTTTCTTCTGAGATGTAAGTGAACAAACAATGTGAAAACCTGTATCACAGCACCTGGCATACAGTAGTTACTTCCCTCCCCTCTGTCAGCAACCCCTCCAAGCCCGATGTGGGCGTAAGTGGCTTCTCCGGCACCCCCCACTGATGACGGGACCACATTTCTCAGCGGAGCCCCGAGGGCTGACGCCTGTGCCTCCATCTCTTGCCCTGTTTGGCCTCACCTGCTCCAGGCAGCTCCGACAGGCCTCCTGGATCAGCTGCTCCGCATCTACCTCCTCTCCCACGTTCTCTCGCACATTCAGTGCTGCCTTCTGGAAGAACTAGGGAGACGTACAAAGAGGGAAAGTCAGAAGTCCTGCTAATTTGTACACACGCGAAGGAAACTGGATATCAAAGAGACGCTTTTAGCACCTCCCGCCACCTGGGAGCCTGGGGAGGCTGCTGGAACAGGGCTTTAAAATGACAACTGTGGGCCAAGGCCATTTCTGCTGGCTGTACCCGGGGGTCTCTAGAACCAGAGGGTACACACAGCTCTTCTTAAAACTGAAGGTGTTGATGCTTGAGACGAAACTGAATTGTCTGGGCAAGAGAGGTGCTTATGTGTACAAAGCAAAGAGCAACACAGTGCCTCCTGGTGGCAAAGCGAACAAAACCCGAGTCACCTGGGGAAGGGAGCTCGGGCTCACGGGACGGTGGCTGGCTAGCTGGCTCGGCTCAACTCCCGAGCAACCTTCCTGCTGCTACTGTTGGACACAGAATCTGTATAATGTTGTGTCCCTCAGGGATATAAACTTACTGAGAAGTAAAAGTGGATTTGTTCCCTTGTTTTTTGTTAAATGGCTTACACATAAAAATAAACAGTAGAGAAGCTTTTATTATACCCTCATACAGAAGGTAAAAGTAATTGTGAGAGTGGCGAGATCACAGATTCAGACTCATATCCCAGGCTCATTTCCCCTCCTCTATCCTTGTTTAAAGAGGAACATAATCATGGAGGTGCCCAAAGGATGGTCACTATAACATTAACGTGTAAACAGCACAAAATCAAATAACCTAAATTCAGGTACAATTTAAATAAATTACGGCATAGCCATACCATGCATATGCAAATATTAAAGATCATAGTGAGGATGTACAGGAAAAATATTTTTGACATGAAAGGTATTCATGATATACTGCCAAGTGAAGGAAGCAAGTTATAAAATAGTTTGGTATCATATGAGCCTATTTATGTAAAATAGCAGAAAGCAAATATAAAAGCAAACACAGAGACAAAAGAACTGTAAGAATATATATTAAAGCAACAGCGGTGATATCATGGACGACTGCTTTCTTTTCTTTCTTATCTGTTTTTTCTTAACGTGTATAATGTACATGTATTACCTCTGTGGAAGAAAAAAGGAACAGCAGTGCCCAAGGTGAACAGGGCAGGACAGGCCAGAGAAGAAAAGGCTGTAGGAAGTCCTGATTGAATCTGACTTTGCCCAATCTCAAAGGAACAGCTGTGGGGTGGGAGGGGTGAGACCTGGCCAGGGCCCCAGGATACCAGCCATCCGACTGGCTGGGGAAAGGAAGGCAGAAGGTTCCTCCACTGGGTAAGAGGGGAGCCTGAGCCTGAAAACACCAAGGCCACGGTGATGTGAGGCCCCAACCCAAGGCACTGAGAGCGCATTTGTAACGAGAGCCCAGTCCCGTCTCCAGAACAAACGGTTAGTTCTCTCTGGCACACAGAAAAGCGGGAGCCCCCAACCAGTGCTCCTGCTGTGGGGCAGCTCTGGGAACATACTGTCATTTTGCATTTAGCAAGCTCCCATGCCTTTGCTGTTAACAATCAGCCAAGGGCAAGAGCGTGAAAGCACTGACTCAGAGACCTCAGGAGTTTGGGAGGAAAATTCTTCAAGAATTTTGAAGAGTATGACTTCAAAACAAAAACTAAATTAAAACTATTGGCTAAATGAAAGCTTTTTATCATAATCTGGACACTTTACAACCGGCCTGTGGGCTAGGCAGTGCAATGAATATAAAGGGGTGTGTGTGTAAGCTACCTGTGGACCTGAGAATGAATTCCAGTGATAATCAGGCATTCTCTCTCTCTCCTTTCTTTCTTTCCTTTCCTTTTTTATTTTTTGCATCAGGCATTCTCAAACACTTCCGGCAGAAATGCAAATGGAACAACCTTTTTGGAGAGAAATTTTCTCAAGAGAAAGGTGTGTTTTCCCTTTTACTCACCAATTCCATCTCTAGGAATTTATCCCCCAGAAATACTCTCACAGGTGAACCAAAGATGTTCAAAATGGTCAACGCAGCACTATTTATAATAGAAAAATGGGCAATAACCCCAAATGTCCTAGGAACCAGCTAATTAAATTATGGTACAACCCTACAACAGACCACTCTGAAACTATTACAAAAGAATTAGTGTGCGCTACTATGTACTGACCTAGAAACATGACCAAAATATACTGTTAAATAAAAAAAAAATCGAGCTGCAAAATAGCGTGTGTAAACTGATCCTATGTATTTTTTAACATGCATGTGTGTGCGTGTATACACATACACACCAATATGGGAGACTATATAGTCACTGCTAGATAATGACTTTAGATTTTTACTTAAAAAAATAACTGTATTATTTTTTCCCAATATTTCCTTTCTTAAAAAGATTTTTTTAAATTCATTTATTTTTAGAGAGTGGAAGAGAGAGGGAGAGAAATATCGATATGTGAGGGAAACATTGATTGGTTGGCTCTTGCATGTGTGCCAACCAGGAAGTGACCCACAGGCATGTGCCTTGATCGGAAATTGAACTGGTGAATTTTTCTTTTGCAGGATGATGCCCAAACAAATGAGCCACACTGGTCAGGGCTCCCAATACTTACTCATAAAAATATTTCAAATATACAGAGAAGTCAAAATAATTACTCAATGAATATCTAACGTGCACTAGCTGGAGTCTGTAATGGACATTTTGTTAGATTTGCTATCACATATGCATTTACCCATCCCTTTATCCATCTATCAATCTACTTTATCAGCTCTATTATTAGAACATTTAAAAAAAAGGGGGTGTTTATTCAGTAATCACAGCAATAAATCAATCAAGATTAATTATGTCTTAGATAAGGTCAGTTATATCTAGATTCTTTAAGATATTAAACATCTTTAGTATCCTAAACATCTTTGAGGAAATGAGTAGTGTCCTGGACAGATGGCTCAGCTGGTTAGAGCTCTGTTCTGCTGCTCCAAGGTTGCAGGTTCAATTCCCGGTCAGGGCACATACAAGAATTAACCAATGAATGTATTCTCTCTCTGTCTCCATACCCCCTTCCTCTCTCTCTGTAAAATTAAAAATAAAAAAAGTAAATGAGTAGCTGAAATTTGGAAACACTGTCAAACAGTGATCCAATGAAGGCAGGTCAAGCAGAAGTGTGAACTTATTTAAGCAGTGATGTAATCAACTCATTTGTATCTTGCCGGAAAACAAGTGAGATGAAGAGGTATCTTAACAGGCTTTAAAGAAGGGAGCCTAGAGCCACACATTTTACTTATCCAGCATTTGTTTATGGAGAAGGTTCCTGAATCATGGTGTCCATTACTGGGACAAGCAACAAGAAAAGGGCTGTGGAGGCAGGCATCCTAGATTAAATCCTGCTTCACTTTTCCCTACTGGCTTGACTTCCTTATTTCTGTGTGTGTAAAGGTGTGGAGGTATGAGAATATGTAGTGCATTCTGGGATGTACAAAAATTAGGGATAGTAATGACAAGGTATAAAGTGAGGAATGGCTGGGGTCTGAGCCTTATTGTGCCATGATAAGGAATTTGAATTTTACCCAGAAGACAATGGAAAGTCACTGAGGGATTTTATTTTTTATTTTAATTTTTTTTAAAGATTTTATTTTTAGAAAGAGGGTAGGAAGGGAGAGAGAGAAACATCAATTTGTGAGAGTCACATCGACCGGTTGCCTCTTGCATGCCCCCAACTGGAGACCTGGCCCACAACCCAGGCATGTGCACTGACTGGGAGTTGAACAGTGACCTTTTGGTTCACAGGCTGACGCTCAGTCCACTGAGCCACAGCAGACAGGACTCACTGAGGGATTCTAAACAGGGGAATGACACCACTGGATTTACATTTTAGGGATCACTGGTAGCTGTTATGGATGGTGGGTTGAGAGAGGGAAACAACAGAGGCAGTTTGGGATTATAGTAAGAGCCTGGGTGAAAAATCACAAAGGCCTGAACCAAATCAGAGGCGAGGAAGAAGGGCATCCTTGACAGACCATGCAGTGGAAAGTACAGGACTCCACGGCTGGGTATGGAAGAGAAAGAGAAAGAGGCAGAGTCCCTGGTTTCTAAGTGAACGCTGCTGCCATTCAAACTCAACACATCCAAAACTGAGCTCCTGATTTCCCCTGTCGTTCCCCTCTTCCTCATGTCAAGTCAATGGCAACCCAATTTTACAGCTGCCCAGGGCAAATAATCTGGGAGTGGTTTACTTCTCTTTTTCTTTCACCCTGCACATCTGAATCACCGGCAAATCTTGTGGATACTTTAAAAATAACATACGCAATCTTCCCCTCTCTCTAAAACTAAATAAATCTAAATAAGTAAACAAATAAAATAACATACAGAATCTTGACTCTTTTCCGACATCTTCACTGCTAACACCCAAGCCACTAACATCTCAAGCCTCCTGACTGGTTCTCCTGCAGTCCATTCTCTATACAACAGAGTAACTCTTTACAACTGTTCAGATCATATGCTCAAAACTCTCCAAAAGCCTTTATTTTACTCATAATGAATCCAAAGTCCTTACCATGGCTTCAAAGGCTCTGCCTGAGCTGGGCCCCTGTTATATCTCCGATCCCCTCTCTTATTACTCTCCTCTGGCTCAGTCTACTCCAGCCACACTGCGCACCTTGTTGCTTTGAGGGTGCCAGGCACAGTCCTGCTTCAGGGCCTCTGGCCTGGTTCCCTCAGCGGGGACGGCTTCTCCCCCAGGTATCTGCATGGCTCGTTCTTTCCTCACTTTATTTCCATCTCTGCTTAAATGTCCTTTTATCAGAGGGCTTTCCCAGCCATAAACTATGAATTAGCACCCCTGTTCCCCACTCTCTTCCCCTTCTCTCTGGCATTCTTTAACAAAGTACAAATTTGCTAAAAGAGGACAAGGACACTGTCCATTCTGTTCCCTGCTACATCCCCAGGGCCCAGAATAGTGCCTGCCATTATGGTAGGTACTCAGTAAATGAGTAAACACAAGAGGAGGAGGTTTAGGAAAAAAAACAAAGAGCTCAGTTCTGAATATGCTGGGTTTGAAGCATCCATGAGGTATTCAAGGAGAACCATGTAGAAGTTTCCTTATAGTCTTAGAAAGTAATTTTAAATAATAATAATGGTGATATTATTAAACAAGTAATAAAAACACTTGCTATGTTCCAAGCACAGTTCTGAGCATATTACACTTAAGTAATTTTATTCTCATAACAGCTTGACAAAAGAGGTATTCAAATTACCCTCAAAGAGGGAAAAAAGTTCTCAGGGGTTCAGGACTGGAAAACTTTAGGTATCTGTGTGTTCTAGAGGAAGCCAGGGAGATGATGATGCAGGAAAGGACTGCTCACGAGTCCTTCTCCCTGTTAATGTACCTGTGGGTCGCTCTCACCTTCATGTACTTGTTGAACACAGTCTGGATCTCCTCATTGATGCTTGGCTGCAGTACAGCTCGCAGGAGATCCATGGAGATGGCAGGATCTGTGAAACTGCACGCAGGAGGGAGACAGTCAGGGGATGGGTCCCTAACACACCCTTTCTTAGTCTGCCCAGCCAATTACTGACATAGGATCCTTTAATGACCATAACAGATAGCTTTTACTGAAAACTAGCTACATGCCCAGGTTCTCTGTAAAAGACATAGAGGCATGCCTTTATCTCATTCAGACTTAGAATCTAAGTTTTCAGTGTTCAAAACGCATGAATGGAATGACCGGGTGGTCTGAAGCCACCATATTACAGGACATTTGTCACATATTTCCAACCTATAGATTCTCAGAAGGGCTAAGGATTATGTGAACTGTTAAATCTTTGCATACCTCTTTGACATCCCTGCCCATTTCTCTATTTACTTAACCAAGGTGTTAAGGATGACTGTTATAACTGTTGTTTTCCACTAAACCAGAAGTATGACATTATTTGATATTTGTTTTATATTTGTAACCTGAATTTTACCACCTCAGTGTAATGTTCACATGCTGATTCCTATGTTAAAATATTTTGTTAGGAATTGGTCATGCTGAGCAACATTTTAATATGGAAAGCTCCATCAGCCGTCTGAATTTTGACATGTTTCAGAGAGGTCAGTATATCAAATATTATGTATACATTGTTTCTCTTGAATTTTTTAACTTCACAAGAATTTCTTGACTGGAATCTACTGCATTCATATAATCTAAAGTGAGCCTATGATACAGTAAGTAAATTTTGTTTTGTTTCTTGGTACTTATTACATTTCTCCGAGCTGTATGTTGATGGCCAGGTTCTCGTCTTGACTAAGGAAAGTAATCAACTAGTGTACGGTTAAAAAAACGTGTTAAGTACTGTATCATACTTATACAGAAAAGTCTATACACTTTAGCAAATAGTGTTAGTGAACATCCATTTACTCACTATCCAGGTCAAGAAATATAATCAACACTCCAAAGGCTCATCTTGGGCTCTCTGCTTTCCCTTTTATTATTTATTTAATAGTAATAACAAAAGTAATAATAACGATTATTCGTCATTACCCTATTACTACAGGGTTATATCATCCAGCGGATACTATTTTTTAACCTCTGTGCTACCCCGACTCTTTAGAACCCTCAAACATGGAGCTAGTGAGGGTTAGGGATCTTAGGTATTCTTCAATCTACCTGTCCCCTTGATCTTGGACATGAGTTCAGAGGAGGAAGTGACTTGATCAAAGTCACACAGTCATGGAATCTGAGTTACCGCTCTCCCAGTCCAGTGCTCTTTCTACCGCCTGATGCCTCTTCTCAGCTTTCTAAAACTAGGACCCCAAAAGCCGCCTTCCAAGTCAGTGCCGGGGAGGTAAGTCCCACCGAGAGTCAGTCTTACCTCGTTGTCATCTGTGAGCGGCGGCCCCTTCGCTGCACCTGCCGGTGCTTTATCATTATGTTCCAAGGGCTCTGTGGGGACCAAGGAAGCAGATGTCACTGAAGTTTGTGACACTGGGGTGAAGGTGGCGGGTGGTACAATGACGTTGACCCTAGACAGTCCCGCTTCTCAGGTGTTTTCACCACCTCTCTCACCGTGGCGTGGGGGTTGGGGGTGGGGACAGTGATTGGAAGGTCCTCCCAGGGAGGAGAAACTCAGAGTTTCCTGCCTCAGTAGTCCCGACCTCACCTTTTCAGGAACAGCTGGAGGGAGGGAATCAGTGTTTACTGAGGGCTTACTCTGTGGCAGAGGATATGCTGGGCACTTATGTCCCACCCCCACAACAACCTTATGAGACAGATGCTAATCATCTCCGTCTTATAGAAGAGGAAACTGGAGTTCAGGGGTTTGACAGGCTGGCCCACGCCACCTAGCGAGGAGGGTGGCACAGAATTTGAATCCAGGCCGTCGGACTGCGAAAACCACCCCCCAGCAGCACCAGCCACAGCGTTCTCTAGTCCGCGGGCTAGGGTCCCGGGAACCCGAAGCCCTGCCGGCCCGAGCCCAGGCCCTGCCTCCCTGGGGGCACTCTTACCGTGAGAACCAGCTGCCCAGCTGCACCCGAGTCTCCCATCTCCGGGACACCCCGCTCTGCCCCGCCGGGCCCCCGCGGCTGCTCGGCGTCGCCAGTAGTCCCCATAGCGCCCTCGACCCTCACAACTCTCGACCGACTCTGCCAATGGGCCGGAAAGTGGCCTTGTGACGTCATTGGAACGCGCAGCCTCCTGCCCGAAAGCGCGACGCCGCGAGCTGCCGTGTTACTATGGGAACCAACTGCCGCGTCTGGCAGGATCTGAGACGCTTAGAGTCCTCTGCACGTGTGTATTGGGGGGAGGTGGGGGGCGGAGCTCCCGGGGGGACGTGGGGGGCGGGGCTCCAGGGGTGGGAGGGGGCGGGGCTCCAGGGGTGGGGTGGGGTGGGGTGGGGGCGGGGCTCCCCCCGCGAGGGGCGGTGTCTCGGGTGTAGACTGGGGGTGTTCAGTTAAGAGCTGTGTTCAGTTAAGAGCTGTGCTCTGCCTGGAGAAGTGCGGGGCAGAGGAAGGGAAGCAGGTTTCCAGGGGCTGGGGTTGGGGAGCCTAGGGGAGCGTTTCATACATCGGCGCCTGCAGTTGTGTTTGAAAACTGCAGATTTTAATATGGCCGGTACTCAGCCCCCTTGACTGGAGTGGCCTAATGCGAGGACCCGGAAAACCAACAACAGGAGGCCCATGGCATCCCTAACACTCACCCACCAGGTCTTTCCAGCCCTCGACCCCAGGGGCTGTCTCTTGGGCTTGAAGGCATCAGAAATGAAGGTTGGGACTTGGACCATGGATTCTCCCAGCCCTAGGGAGCTGGGCTTCTCTCCCCAGACTGGTGATTCTGGGATGGGATTTAAGAACTTTGGAATTGGACTGCCTATCTTTGTTTTACCACTTACTAGCTGTGTGACCCACGTTTCTTTCTGTGTCTTAGTTTTCCCATCTGTAATGGGTATAATAGTAATAAACTCAGAAGGTTGCAGTGAAGATTGAGTTAATTCATGTAAAGCATTTAGAACTAGGGTACAGCCCTGGCTGGTGTGGCTCAGTGAATTGAGCGCTGACCTGCAGACTGAAAAGTCAACCGATTGGATTCCTGGTCAGAGGCATGCAAGAGGTGACAGATCTGGCACAGGAAAATCCTCAAACAATGCTATGTGTCGTTACAATTAATATTATTAAATCCCAGCAGCCGCCACTTACTAGCTTTATGACCTTCGGCAATTTTTCTTGGAGCCCCTCTGAACCACTTTTCTTACCTCTGCAAGGTTATTTTGAGCATTAAGATAAATAATGTATATAAAGCACATAATAGGTCATCGACAAATATTAATTATCTCTATGCCCCAATATCAACCATAAAACAATAAGGCAATTTCTTGGCACTAGACTCTTTAGTGCTGTTAAGGCAGTTTTTACCTTGAGCCTTGAATGTTCCTTCCCCTTTAACCTCATTGGGCTGAGCGATGCCAGTGGACACTATTAGGTATCATGGCTGACCAAAGTCATAAGCAGATAGAGAAATAAAAATAAAAATAAATAGAGTAAGAGATAAATAAAAGGAGTATATATGGTCTAGACTACTTGAATTATAGCAACTATTCTTTGGGGTTCTGTCAACTAGGCTTCAGGCAGTTCAAGAATGGTCTGTGAAGGCCAGAGGGACCAAGATGTAGGTTTTGGTGCATTTGTATTAAATATGAACAGACTCAAACATAGCTTTTCTGTAGCTTTTTGATAGTTTCTAAGTATGTGTTCTGTTCTCTGTTTTCTAGGTTGCTAGGATGAATAGAAGCCACAGTGCATTTTATTAGCTTTGGTTTTGTTTTGTTTTTTAATTAAGTCATGTCTCTGGTCCTTCCCTCTGTCATTTCAGCTATAGCTGTGTCCTTCCAAGGCCCTTGAGGGCTCTCTTTGATCTTGATCCAGTGGCCATCCCTCCATTTTCCCAGGTTTGTCATTACTGTCCAGTAGTGTTGTGTACTGTGCATTACAGAGTTTGATCACCACCATCACATGTGCCCTTTGGTAGTGCCAGGAATTTTCCCACACACCAGCAACCAATCATTATTTTTCTTGTCCGGAGAAGCCATTGCTGGGGATTATTGTGAAAGGGGAGACTTTGGGGCTGGGTTTAGGCCACTCTCCTAGTCCTCCCTTTCTCCCAGTTGATACTCTGGGCAAAGTATACACCTCTGGCCAGACCTGAGCTCTCGTCTCAACTCTCAACATCATCATCATCATGTTGAGCTGCCTCTTCCTCCTGAAGGCACTTCTTGCTCTTGGGTCCCTGACATCCTGGGTGACTGCAGGAGAGCATGGTGAGCTATCATTTGGGACCCCTGGCTAACAGTAACAGAAAGTGCCTAGAGAAGGCAGCCCCAGCCTCCCGCCTAGAGTGAGGGGCCTCATTTGTGAAGGTGTTCACCTCTGTAGGATGGGGCTGAATGCATAGGTTCTTGGGACATGCAGGGTGGGTTTTCCTGGCTTTCTTTACCCTCTCTGGGCAAGAAGATACAACTTCTATTCTGGCTTTCCCCTAGAGTTTCTTAAATGAGAACAGAATCACCCCAACGTTTCTCTCTGTCTTTATTGGCACAACGGTTGGTCCTTTAGTAGTGGGGTGTATGTGTGTGTGTGTGTTTTACTGGTTGTGTGGGTGGAGGGGAACATGGTTGCAAGTATAATTTATATGGGAGTGTTTGGAGAGGCTAAAAGTTCTTGAAATGCATTTGGCTCCCATTCCCTATTTCTCAAGGCCTGGCCAGTTAGCCCAACCTCATGTGATGCCTTTTGCAGTGAGAGAAGGAGAGTGCCCTCCTGACAAGAGCCCGTGCAGAGACCTGTGCCGGGGCGACCAGGCGTGTCCGGCTGGGCAGAAGTGCTGCCGCACGGGCTGCGGTCGGGTCTGCCACGGAGGCGTTCCTCAGGGTACGTCGGTACGAGGGGTGAGATCCAAGTGTGCTTCCTGACCTTGCTTGCCTCTGGGCTAGAAACACCCAGAGAGAGCATCCTGCCTCCTAGATGGGCTCTTGAAATCTAGCTTGCGTAGAGCACCTCTTCTTTCTCCTTTCGGGGTTTCTCCTCCTTTACCCACTCACCGTGCCCTGTCCTTTGTCTCCTATCAGGAAAGAACATGGGATTGATTATCTCTGCCTTTTACTTTGAACTCAGGGTGCTTGTGAAGGCTGGAGGGCAAAGTTGTGAAGGGGAGCCTGTTTAAGGTCTTGGTGAAAGGAGTAAACCCTAGAGCCAGGCAGACCTTCTTAAGCCTCAAATAAACCTTAGATGGCTTTTTTTTTTTTTTTTAAGATTTAATATAGGGGGGAGCATTTAAAATAAAAAGATTTAATGTATTTATTTTTAGAGATAGAGGATGGAGGGGAGAAAGAAGGAGAGAAAGTTCGATGTGCAAGAGATACATCAATCAGTTGCCTCCCGCATGTTCCCAACAGAGGACCTGGCCCGCAACCCAGGCCTGTGCCCTGACTGGGAATTGAACCAATGCCCTTTCGGTTCATAGGCCAGCATCTAGTCCACTGAGCCACACCAGCCAGGGCTTAAGTGGCTCTTTTTAAGTCTTAAGTTTCTAAGGCTCAATTTCCTCCTCTCTAAAATGGGAATAATTGTTTGTACGCTATAGACTCGCTGTGAGGATCAGATGAAAGGTTTCTGGCACAGGGTAAACGCAGTAAATGTGACAGGAAACGTGAGCTGTTCTCCTTGTTGTCACCGTCTCTGCTTTAGCACCGGGGTAGAAAGTCGATTTTCTGGTCTGCTGTGCTTGTGGGTGTCCCCGGGCACCCTTATCTGATTTTTTTTGTGGCTGTCTCCCTTTCTGCTACAGGGAGGAAAGGAGATTGTCCCAGGGTTGTTCGGAAACAATCCTGTGTTAAAAGGTGTGTCACTGATGAGACATGTCCAGGTATGAAGAAATGCTGCAGGTTTGGCTGCAACAAGAGCTGTGTTGTCCCGACCTCTAAACAGAAGCTGGGTAAGAAACTCTGCCCTGTACCCCATGCTCTGCTGGGCCTCCTTGTTCCTCTCTCAGATATGCTCATGCCATCTTGTTGGTTTTACTTTACTCGGAAAAACGATAAAGCACCTCCTATATTCTGAGACCTTTTCCAAGAAAAGATCTACGGAGGGTACCTGAAACAGGAGGCTTTGTGGGATGTGTCCTGGACAGGCAGAGGAGGCCGCTAGAAGGGAAATCTTGGCATATCTGTATTTGGGGGCAGATTTGAAAACTGTTGGGCAATTTCCAATTCCCATTGTCAGTGGCAGTATTCTCTATGAAAATATTAGCTCGAGAAGCTGCAAAGAGGTAGCAAAAAGGATCTCGCTGCCTATGCAAGGCAGCACGCATTTCCCCATTCACTTACTTCTGAGGTTCTGTATCCTCTCTATCCACACATGGAGTGGCCATCTCCTGTTGGAAATGGGTCTTATTATTATTTTTTATCCTCATCTGAGGAGACACTTACTGATTTTAGAGAGAGGGGGAGGGAAGGAGAAGAGAAACATGGATGTGAGAGAGAAACATCAATCAATTGCCTCCTGTACGTGCCCCAACTGGGGACAGAACCTGCAACCTAGGTAGATGCTCTGACTGGGAATCAAACCCACAACCAAGTGAGCCACACTGGCCAGGGCAGGATGGGTTCTATTTTATTCTGATTCTGGTAGAGAGGTGTTTGAAAGAGACTTCTTCTTCCCTTACAGGCTCCCCATGACCTAATTCTCTATTTACATATGATTTCTTTAACAAATACTTACTGAGTGTCTACTATGTGCCAGATCCAGTGAAGCAAAGTAGCTTCCATCCCTGTCTCCTCGAAGCTCATAGAGTAGTGGGGGAGAAAGAGGCTTACCAGATAAACATGCAAATAAATATTAATTTTAAACTGTGACAAGGACAGAAGGAAAATTAAGGGATGTTGGGAGAATAACAGGGCACTCATTTTATTTTATTTTCTCAGAGAAACATTTTATTTACTAGATTCCCAGTCTGTTATAAAACAAGGCACTCCCTTTTGATTGTGGGTGGTCAAGGAAGGCCTGTCTGAGGTAGTAACATTTAACCTGCAACGTGGAGCTGGAATTAGCCAGGTCGAGGCTGTGCAGAACATCCAGGGCGAGGGAAGCAAGTGCAGACGTCTTTAAGCTGAGAAGAAAGTTGCCACAGCTGAGAAACTGAAGGAAAGCTGGTAGGGTTCGAGTAGAGACAGGGAGGGAGAGAAGGATTCCAGGGGAGGAAGGGGCGCAGTTCCACTACAGGATGGAGAACAGTGACACAGTTGAGAGGATTTGGAGGCAGGAATGAGAGAACTGCCTGCTGTTTTCCTTGGCTCCTCCCCATTCCCTTGAGAGGTTGCTGATGTGTTTCCCATAGCGACCCCTTCTCCTTTCCCTTCACCTCAGTGTTGTCACGGCCACTTTTGCTGGCTTGTGCTTCCAAATATCTTCTATTATCATGTTGTCTATTCCTCACTCTCCCCAAATACTGAGGCTGCTTTTATTGGAGACGTGTTAGATGTACAAATTAACTTAGGGAGAACTGACGTCTTTTTTTTTTTTTTTTAAAGATTTTTATTTATTTATTTTAGAGAGAAAGGAAGAGAGGGAAGAAGAGAGAGAGAGAAACATCAATGTATGGTTGCCTCTCATGCGCCCCCAACTGGGGACCTGACCCGCAACCCAGGCATGTGCCCTGACTGGGAATTGAACCGGTGACTCTTTGATTTGCAGGCTGGTGCTCAATCCACTGAGCCACACCAGCCAGGGCAAGAATTGACATTTTTATAATGTTAAGCCATTACGTCTTCCCATTTTTCCCGAGTGTACTTGGAGCATTTCAAGGTGTTTTCTAGTTCTAAAGTATTTATTGATAAGTTAATGCCTGGGTTATTCTATTATCTTCTTTTCTGTCTCAGATGGGATCTTGCCTTATGTCTTCCATTATGCTTTCTAAAGAACTGGAACTGTTCGCTCATCTGAGTACACATGGCAGCATATTACAATGAAAAAGTGTAGGTTTTTGTTGTCAGAGATCTGGGCTCAAGCCTGAGGCTCACCAGTTCCTGGCCAGTGAGTCCCTGGCCAAGTCTATTCTGCTTCTCTGAGCCTCAGTTCCCTTTGCTGTAAAATGGAAATAATAAACCTTGAAGGTGGCTGTAATGATTCAAAGTATGTTTGGCTCTTGCTATACTTTAGCTCTCTTCCTCTTGCCTCTTAAGGTGGGCTTTGTCAGGGGTACAATTTCTAACCGGCTCCTTTTATCAAGAACCAGGATCATTTTCTCCTCCCTTGCTCATGTCTTCTCTGAGACTCCGAAACTCCACAACACGTGACAACCTCTTTCCTTCCAGCCAGACCTCCTCAGGTAGCAGGCCCCTTCCTGGTGCCCATTAGAGTTGTCTGCCTGCTTAGGCAGCTCTCTTGGGCAGCCTGCCCATAAGAGAGAATAGAGGGTTGTACTCCTTGCCAGGACTCTTGAGGCTCAGCTCTGGAACCAGAGCCTGGGAATCTGTCCCAGGCGGGTCACTCACTGCCGGCTTGCAGGGCCTGGTACAATCTGCCCAGTGTTCGAAGCTGATGGTGGCTGCATTGTGAGGCCCGAGGAGGTGGCTGGCACCCTGGCAAGGCGTCTTTGTGAGCTGCTCTGGGCCCTGGCCAGCCCACATGGGGCTTCCGCTTCGCTTAGAGATGGGCAGGCTAGAATAGGGGTCTCCCAAAGCCTGTTGGCTGAAGGGGCGTTTCTAATCTGGTGGGAGGCGATATTGACTGCTGTGTTGGTAGTGAGCTACTTTTCTACAGTTCCGGTCCTAGAGCAGGGCTGGGCACTCACTCAGCGGGGCTGGTTGCTACACCCAAGTCCACAGCGAGCTCTCCTTTCTGGCCTATGAACAACTCCTGCTTTCCCCAAGCTCTGGAAGTGCTGGAGGTTTAGCCCAGCCTGTGCTGCTCTGTTTGGTAGGATGGCGGGACAGTCAGGCTGCCTACGGCATAGGGCAGATGCTGGGACCAGCCGCAGGAGGCAGTTCTGGTCTGGTGCCTCTGCTTGCTTGCTTGCTGTGTGGCCTTGGGCAAATCTTTCCATCTCACTGAACCTCACTTTTGTCATCTGCGAAATGGAGGTAAGGACGTTTGCCTCAAAGAGTGGTAATGCAATGTCTTAGTCTGTTTGGGCCGCTATAATAGAATACAGTATTCCCTCACTTATCACGGATATTACGTTCTAGACCCGCCCCCCGCGAAGTAGGAACCTTACATTTATTCTACACTCTTAAACCTACGTAACTTTAACAACATACGTATACAGTACTGCAAAATCCCGCAATATAGCGAAAAATCTGCAATAAATAATTAAAAATAATATTTTTAAAAATAGTGCGTTACAGTGAGGCCTTGATAAGTGAACCGTGATATAGGTGCCCTGGCCTGGGTGGCTTATGAACAACCGAAATTTACAGTTCTGGGAGCTGAGAAGTCCAAGGTTCAGGTGCAGGGCCCGCTTCCTGGGTCATAGGCGGCCATCTCTTTACTGTAGCCTCACATGGCGGGGAGCAGTAGGGCACTAATATTTATGAGGGCTCCACTGTCATGACTTGATCACCCCCAAAGGCCCCATTTCCGAATACCCTCATACTGGGGATTAGATTTCAATGTATGAATTTTGGGGAGACACAAACATTCAGTCTATATCATGCAGTTTAGAAGAAATGCATTTTATTTATTTATTTATTTATTTTCCTTAAAAAAAACAATTGTTGTTCTATTACAGTTGTTCCATCTTTCCCCCATTGCTCTCCCCTGACAATGGCATAGAATATTTGAAATGGGAGCTGTTCAGGAAAATTCTAGGATGCAGGGTGATTATACCCTGATTGTTTAGCTACACGTGTTCTCTCTGGAGGGGCCAACACTCGTTTTTTCCATCATGGGAGACTTCCTGCAGCCAGCCCCGTGTGATTGTCCCTGGGAGGCGCTGAGCCAGACCTGCTTTGGTTTGCTACAAAGCTTTTCATTGCCTGTCATTTTTTTTCCATTTACAACCCTTGAAATAAACACTGAGATGAATGAGTCATGGCAAGCTGGTTTGGTTTGGATGTGACTTCTCTGGGTGTGCCTGCTCCCGAGGACCGGGCCCGAGGCCTGCATGCCTTACGGATGGTGTAGTAGAAAGAACGCTTCACAGTAAACGGAGAGGCTGGGTCCTGTCCTGCTTTGCCTCTGACTCACTCCAGTTCTGGGAAAGTCCCTGCTCTTCTCTGGGTTTCACTCTCTTTATCGGGGCAGTGATGCGGCACATCAGGAATGTGTGTCCGTATGTGGCAGAAAATTAACCAAATAGGGGTTTGTTTTTCTTGCGTGACAAGAAGTCCTGAAGTAGGTGCCAGGGCTGGGGTGGCAGCTCCATGATGCCAGCAAGGACGAGACTCTTTCTCTCTTTCTCTCTTTCTCTTCACAGCCCTTATCTTTCTCCTCATACTAGTTGCCTTCTAGGTGAAAGAAGGCTGCTGTCCCTCCCTGTGCTGCGTCTGTCTTTGCACTGGAAGAAGATAGAAGTGAGGGGCAGTTTGAAAGGTGTGTAGTCCTGCCCTGGCTGGTGTGGCTCAGTGGATTGAGTGCCGGCCTGTGAACCAAAGGGTCGCCAGTTCGATTCCCAGTCAGGTCACATGCCTGGGTTGTGGGCCAGGTTCCCAGTTGGGGGCGTGCAAGAGGCAACCACATATTGACGTTTCTCTCCCTCTCTTTCTCCCTCCCTTCCCCTCTCTCTGAAAATAAATAAATAAAATCTTAAAAAAAAAAAAAAAAGCAAGAAAGATGTGTAGTCCTTATATCAGGATTGTAAAAGTTTCCCAGCTACATCTTAATTTCTGGTCGCCCCTCATTAGAGGGTAATATGGAGAAGCAAATCATTTTAGTGGGCTGGGCTCACTGCCTCTCAGAACAAACCTGGGGTTCTGTGAACCAGCGTCTCAGTGATCTATTGCTGTGTGCAAACCACCCCCAAATTCAGTGTGGGTTAGCAAGGCAGTTCTTATACCCACGTGGCGTAGCTGAGGTCACACGGCCGCACGGGGCCGGGGGCTCCGTGGGACACTCAGCCGTGGCTGGGAGGTCCGGGAGGCCTCTCTTCTTCCGGGTTCTCTCTCAGGGGGCATCTCACCATTCTGTAGTCTCTCAGCCCGAGCTGCCGCACAGCACGGCGGCCGTGGCCAAGAGGGAGTGTGCTCAGAGGGCGAGCCTGCTATGCAAGTGCTTAGGAAGCCTCTGCTTGCGTGGGTCATGCCTGCGGACGTCCTGTTGGTCAAAGCAGGTCTCATGGTCAAGCCCAGAGACAATCTAGGTGGGGGCTATAGCAGGGCATGAGTCCCAGGAGGTGGGGTTCACTGGGGGCCACCAGTGTAGATTTCTACCACAGTCAGAAAGTGGGTTAGACCTCGGTAGTTTGTCAGACTGCAAGTCTTGAAATGAATTTAGTAGTTTAGGGCCTGCGTTAAGACAAGAAGAAATAGGTGATAAAGCATCAGCGTTGTATATACCCGAATGCACCCTGATATGTGCATTTACTGTATGAACATATATATGGGACACAATGAAAACTGTATTTTGTACTTGAGTGACAGTAGAAATAGCCGGAAGCGCTGGGCCGGATCACCTCTGGGTCCCAGCGCGCTGATTCTATGGCAGAGTCTGGCGGAGAATGTCCTGCTGATCCCCTTCCATGCAAGGAGCTGTGTGATGGGGACGACTCCTGTCCCCTGGGGCATAAATGCTGTAGCACGGGCTGTGGCCACATCTGTCGTGGAGACATTAAGGGAGGTATGTACGTTTGGCTCTTTGGGGAGGAAACCCTTGAGTTCCAGAATCAGTTTGGGAGGGAGTTGTCTGTGGCCTTATCTTTCCCTTCCTCGGGGAAACCAGAGTTCTTATCCTTCCTGTCCTCCTGCCCCCCTCAACCCAAAGCCACCCCTCCTTGTAGGGCCAGGGGCCCTCGTTGGCATTAAATAGTGAGGGGAAGCATGGGGGAGCAGGAACAGTCCCTAGGCCGGAAGATGGGCAACATGGCTTCTGGTCTTGGTTTGGCTGCTGATCGTCTCTGTGACCCTGGGTAAGCAAACCTCTCTTTTTGAGCCAGTTTCTTCATCTGTAAAATGAGAGTTGCCCAAGATCATGATTTTCTGACCTAATTCTTAGCACAAAGCTTCCCTGTCTCCAACACGAAATCTTAATTGGAAGCAACATATATATGATACAACAGATAAAAGCAATCCTGATCTGATTTCTTTGTTTCTTCAATTTTTTAAAAACAAATATATATTTTTGAGTGCTCCTTGGGGGCCAGGCATGGTGGAACTCCATTTCAGAGTCACTGACCCAGATGTTGTCTTTAGACAGTGCTTACATTCGGAGGCAATGGTCAAGGTCCTTATATAGCAGATAGCCTGACAGAGAAGGTAGACGAATGAGTGAATTATAATGAAGTCTGATGAAAGGAGCACAAAGAAGCACAAACTTTGTCTCCCTGGGGAAGTGACACTATGAAGCCCAAGCGCAGGGGAGAGGGTTGGGGTCTGGGATCCTCCCTCCTTCTGCACTCTACCCCGCCCCACTCCCATGCCCACAGAGGTGCCAATGCCCCAGGTACCTCTAGGGGGCCCCCTGTGGGACACTATCTGAAAATTGTTGGTCCAGGTGCCTCTCTTGGGGCCCCACAAATTCTTAGATCTGCCAGCTTCAAGGTTTCCCTGCCAGAGCTTTGGTTCAGGGATGGATTCGCCGGGAGCCCCCAGTCCGAGTTCCAGATGGGAACTCAGAGTCAGTGGAGCTGACCATGCTGTCTCTTGAGCTGTGCCTGTTTTCCCGCAGGGCGCAGCGGGGAGTGTCCGAGGATTTTGGTGGGCCTGTGCATCGTTGACTGCATGGTGGATGACAACTGTCCAGCCGGGCAAAAGTGCTGCAAGTTGGGCTGTGGCCGCTTCTGTGTCCCACAAGTTCTGCTGCCCCAACTGGCCATGAACCCCAACGGGACAATTGGGGCTGATTCTGAGTTAGGTGAGTCCAGCCCGGCATCTTCAGAAACAAAGGTCTTAACTGCTCTATGTGAGGCACTGGCCGAGGTGCTGGGTAGCGACTTCGGAAGGCCCAAGCTCCGGCCCTGCAGAGTCTGGTTGGAGAGAAAGATCGTATGTTCCAGGTCATAGATCACAGAACCCTTGGGTAGACAGTATGGGCTTATAGGCTTTCAGAGTGGCTGGGGCCCCTTGGGAGGGTCTTTCTGCTAGAAGTAGGATTTGACTTGGGCCCTAAAGGCGAGGCAGAATATGACAAAGGGAGGACAGCGTAGAGAACATGCTGGACAGGCAGTCTGGTGATTGTTAGCCAAGGCACTGAGGGTGGAGTGTATGTGACGTGTTTGGGGAGCTGGGGTTGGGGTGGGGTGAGAGTGGGTGAGGGGACAGGCAGGCTGTTGCTATAACAGGAGATACAAAGTTGGCATCCGAATGAAAGTCTTCAATGCCGGTTTGCACTGGATTGTCTAGGAAGCAGGGAGCCAATGAAGGCTTCTGAGAGCAATAAATGCCAAGCTTCTCTAGGGCCGAGGGAAGCTCACTGGGGAGCTGGAGCCAGGAGGGCACAGTTGTGACTTGATGTTTCTTCTTCTTGCAGAGACCCGGGTGCCCTAGCAGTCCCGATTTATCCTGAGCTTCTTTGGCGACTCCAAGGGGCTTGTCCTGGAAGCCAGGAAAGGATGATGTCCTGGGGCCCGTGATGCTCCCAGGGGCTCTCATTGCCCTCTTGCTCTGCTTCTGTCCCTGCTGCTGCCCTGAGCACAGGAACAGCCCTGGGGTTGGGCAGTGGGTGCGTGGTGCTTCTTGTCCCCAATAAAGGCTGGTGCTGACCCTCTTGTCTGGACTGTTGGAGGACTAAGATGGAGAAAGCGAGCCAGGGGGTCTGAGCGTGGCTGTGGGATTATGAGGCTGATCCATTCTTCCTGGAAACACTGAAAATGGGTGCCAGTTGGGTGTGGCTAGGGGAGAGATGGGTGGAGGATAAAACTTGGGGTGACTTGCTATGGATGTCATTGTCAAACCTCAGTAGTAGGACAGCCAGGCCTCTCTTGGGGTCTGCTAACATTTCTTTTATGTGGGTTGGGGATGGAACTGGGCTGAGTGGCTAGTTTGTTATAGTCACTTGGATGTTCCCTCCTTGGACCCTCCTTCCTTGGGGGCCAGCCCTTGGCTCCAAGACAGGCAGTCTGTCTCCTCTAGGTAGCTTTGCTGAAGGGAGGGGATGTTTTAGGTTCTTGGAACCAAGAGAACTTTTAAAAATTACATTTTTATGTATACAAAATAGATCATATTCTGCATCTTGGAGATCTTTTATGTTATCACATACATTCTTTTAATAGAATTTCATGTGAATAGCTAATTTAACTAGTCATCTCTTGTTGGCCATTAATATCCTCGTACCTGTAAATCTTGACTGACTTTTGCAGGTAAATCTGGGTAAATTCTTAGTAGAAGAATTCTAGTTTTTAAAATATAGCCTGGTAAAAGAAACAGGCCCTCAATAAATATTCATTGAATGAAAGAATGAATGTAATTCTCAAGTCTATCCACTAGGAATTTGTTGGGCTGTAAGTAATAGAAAACCCGGCGCACGGTGGCTTAGCTAATCAAGACGTTTAATTTGCTCACATTGGAGTCTGGTGAGGTTGGTTCAGCAGCTCAACCACAGCACTAACGACCAGACTCATTCCTTCCTTTTCCGCCACCATCAGTGTGTTGGCTTTTGTCCTTGTGCCAGTCTCCTCGTGGGGGGTGGTGTGTGTGGGGGGATGATTGCTGCAGCTCTAGATGTCACAGCAGGAAGAAGGTGTGTATAGAGGACAGTGGCAAAAAGACTCCCGTAAATAGCCATAGACCTTGAAAAGTTATTTCAGATGGTGCTCTTCTTTTAATGACAGAGGACATTTTCCCCAGAAGCCTCCCCAGACTTCCCCTCTTCTTTTTTATTAAATGCTTTTTCTTCATCTATTGATATAACCATGTGATTTTAAAAGTAATCTATTTACTTATTTGTTTATTTATTTATTTATTTGTAGAGAGAGGGAGAGAAACATCGCTGTGTGGTTGCCTCTCACTTGCGCCCCCAACTGGGGACCTGACGTGCAACCCAGGCATGTGCCCTGACTGGGAATCAAACCAGCAACACTTGGCTCGCAGGCCGATGTTCAATCCACTGAGCCACAGCAGCCAGGGCCCAGACTCCCCTTCTTATCTCACTGGCTGGCAATGGGAAAAGGTGACTCCCTTGGATTAATCAATCATGCTTCATCCCTGAGGCTGAGGGAGGGGCCCACCTAGGTATAAAAATTAAGGTTGTACGCATTAGCAAGGAGGAGAGAATGCTTTGGGGACAGGTAGGTGACAAACTAACTGTGTGTGCCATACTGGGGCAAAGGACGTGAGCAATGAACATTTGGACAGAAATTGCTAAGTGGGCAGGGCTGTTATAACAAGGAGGGAAAAAGAAGGCATTGGCGCTCACGTCGGATACTGCAAAATTACTTTAAGGGAAAGGCGAGGTACAGCTAAAAAAATTTCCTATCACTGATGGTTTTATTTTTATTTGTTGCTCCCTTTCTGACTCTGTTCTCACACTTGAGTGTGAAATCCTGGTTTCTACTAGGCTGAGAACATGCACCTCTCTGAGTAGAGCAGACATATGTCAGTGTCGCCTGATCTGAAAAGGAGGGGCTGGCCTGCGTCTCTCTGTGGCCACCCTAGGGACGCCCGCCTGTGGCTCCAGGCTCAGGTTGCAGGGGACTGTCCCTGGGATGGGCTGCTGAACTTTTTGTCAGATTCCCCCTGCCATTGTTTTGCTTATAATTTTATTGTTTATTAAAAAAAAAAAAAGAAACTAATACATGTATGTAGTTAAATCGGTAAAGGAGACCTTTCAATGAAAACCAAACCTGGGAATCTCAAAATACTAGAGGATGATTTTCTGCTGGGGTGGGGAGTGGGACTAGAGGGGAAGGTGTGAACCCCAGACAGCTTAGGTGGGGCACTGGGAGAAGGGTCCTTTCTAGACCTTTCCTTCTCATCTGGGGCCGCATGTTGAAGCTGCAGACCTACCTATATGTAGCAATGACCAGGTTTGGGGGGAGTAGGGGAGGGGGAGAGAGAGAGAGAGAGAGAGCGCGCTGAAGGACTGAATTCGAATTTGGGATTTTGTTAGAGGAAGAGGTCAAGGGTTGACAGCGGTGAGGGTGTTCAGTGTTCAGTGAGGGCTCAGTGCCTATTTGGGCCCTGGCCGGTGTGGCTCAGTTAGCTGGAGCATCCTCCCGAAGCCGAAAGGTTGAGGGCTTGATCCTCAGCCACACATGTTGGATGTCCTCTCCCGTCCCAGTGCACAGCATCCCGGTCTACGCACATAAGGGAGGCAACCACTTGATGCTCCTCTCTTGCATTGATGTCTCTCTCTCCCTTTCTCTCTCTCTCTTCCTCTCCCAATAAAAACAATGACAAATGTCCTCTGGTGAGGATTAAAAAAGACCTATCTGACGTGCTGGGGGGCTCTGATGCCGCCCCCTCAGACCGTGGGCTCAGCGGTGTTTTGGATACCAGTGTGGGAGCAGCAATGGGCTAGTTTTGAGCGGAGAGTCTTTGCTGGGCGCCTTTATTCTCAGAGCCACCAGAGGGCAGCAGAAGCCTAAGTCACAGACCATTTCCAGGCAAGAGAAACAAAACCCCCCCCCAATATTCTAGAAGCCTAGTTACACACTGATAATTGAGTTCCTCTCAGCTTTTCCAAGCCCTGTTGAGAAAACATTACATAGCTGGGTCTATACTTGCAGATGTCTACCGAATTGCACTTAATAAATTAGGACCTAACATTATGCCCTCCCGTTGCATAGGATGTGCAATGCTTCCGTGGTTTTGGTAACATTTTTCTTGGGGACATTAACCATCATGTTGTATCAATGCATCATGTACAAAAGCACAGAGCAAATTCTTTGTGAAGTTCAAGGCCCAGGGAAAAGGTTTCTCTCTCATAATGCGCTCTATGAGAATGGGCAGGGAAATCACTTATTGGGCAGCCCCGATGTTGCCAGGCCCTGTGACAGGTGCTTTCTGGAGCTGACATTTTATTTTCTCCTTGGCTACCAGGAAGCCAAGAGATTCGTTTTTGGAGTGAGGCCTGGGTTTGAATCTAGACTCTTCTGCTGCATATTAGCTCTGTGCAAATGGAATGAGGGTAACATCATCACCTTACCCACCTCAGAGGATTGTGGGGAAGAGTGAATATATAAAGAAAGCACTTAGCACAGAACCTGACATAAAATGCACACTCAACAAATGCTCGCTATGGTTATTCAGCTTTTCTGACAAAATTAATTGCCTCCTGCCACCCACTTTTATTGCTTGTCTCTGCTCTTTTTTGCTGTTGATTTAATAATTTTCAGTTTCATGTAGTCTGTTTTACAGTATTAAATTCCTCAAACCCTGTTTGGAAGAAGGTGGGGTATACATAAATGAGAGGTCAGTACCAGCAGAATTCCTGGGCAGAAAGAAACATCGAGAGCAGCACTTTTTAATAGAAATATGGGAGTCACATTTGTAATTTCAAAATTTCTAGTAGTTATATTAAAAAAGTAGAAAGTATGGTGCTTTCTCAAAAAGTTGAACATGGAATTACCACATGACACAGCCATTCTACTCTCAGGTATATACCTCAAGAAATTGAAAACAGGTGTTCAAACAAAAAGAAATGTATACAAATGTTCATAGAATCACTATTTGCAATAGTCAAAAAATGGAAGCAGACTTCCGGTCAAGATGGAGGCATAGGTAAACATGCTTCACCTCCTTGTGCAACCATAGAAAGAATCACAACCAGATCTCAAAAGCAAGTAACAACCAGAACCATTAGAATATCGAGCTATATGGAAGTCTGACAACCAAGGGTTTAAAGAAGCCATATTCATCCACATGGGTAGGAGGGGTGGAGCCATGGAGATGGGACAAAGGCAGTGTGGCTCGGACAAGGGGCAGCGATGAAATGGACAGAGTTGCACATTTATATGTGGCGGATAAAAATTGGGAGAGATACCCTGGGGGCGAGCCATCCCAGCCCCAGACTAGACTACACAGTCCCGTTTCAACACCGGGAAGATAAACCCCCAATACCTCTGGCTGTAAAAGCCAGTGGGGGTTGGGGTGCAGAAGAAAATGCTGGATTTTTGCTGCTTAAAGGGCTTGCATGCTCTTAGAATGTATGCAAACCTCAGGGCAGCAACTGGAAGGGTGCCAATCACATCCAGGAAGTGGGTGAAGTGACTGGAAATGGGGTGAGTGCCAGGCAAATTGCCAGAAGCCAGGCAGCGGTATTGTCCCCTCTCTGAGCCCCCCACTCCAAAAGAGCCACAAAGTGGTGAAGCAAGTGGCTCCACCTTGGCAATTACCTGAGACTCCACCCCACACAATTTACAGGTGCCTTTGCTACATAGGCCACACTGCTAAGCAGCTCTACTTCATACACAGGAACAAACACAGGGAGGCGGCCAAATTGAGGAGACAAAGAAATATGGCCCAAATGAAAGAAAAGAACAAAACCCCAGAAAAAAACTAAATGAAACATAGATAACCAACCTATCAGATGCAGAGTTCAAAACACTGGTGATCAGAATGCTTGACCATTATCTGACATATGCAGGTTGGATTTGGGACTGTCCCCAGTGGAAAAGCTGTGTGAAATGGATCTCTCCATGTGTGGTCCTTTTTCTTTCAAGTTCCTTAAAACAGTTGTTTTTTTAAAACATTTTTGTCAAGATGTGATCATCGTAATCTGTAGAATAGTTTGATATAAGCTTTTCTGCCATTAACAGAACCTGAATTCCTGAATGGTCTCTTAAAAACATTTCTCTTCTTTTTGAAACCCTCCATTCTTATCCATCATAGCTGGAATAAATTCAAACTTCTTTCCCTGACATGTAGTCCTACATGACCTGGATCCTGTGAACCTTTCTATACTCACCATGCCCCCAGCTCTATGGGACACATTCAATTCTTTGACCATGTTATGCTCTATTGTGCCTCAAGGTTTGTACATATTGTTTCCGATGATGGGAATACTGGTCCCCCTGTGCTTCAGATGTCAGCTCAAATATTACTTCATCTGGAAAGTATTTATGAATCTATGGATAGACTATGTTCCCCTTGTCCACCTGCTAATGACACCTCATGTCTTTCTTGTAGAGCATGTATCATAGTTTGTCATCAGGTGCTTGAGTGGTTATTATATTGTCTGACTCCTCTCCAGATTGTCAATTCCATGAGGGCAGAGTATGGATCTCTTTGCTCATTACCTTACCCCATGCCTTATCCTATGGTATCTGGCTGATAGTACGTGCTTAATGAATATGTTGAATGAATGAAGAAGTAAGAAAGATTGTATCATGCATGAAAAATGTTCCCAACTGAGTGTCAAGGTACTAAGGCATAAATGAAGCTATGAGATACTATGAGACATATGTCCAGTCCTCTTACATTTCAGACCTTCAGTTCCAGGATGCATAGTGGATCAGAGCTGGATTAGATGACCTTTTAGGTCACTTTCCCGTCCCCAAACCCAGGTACTCACAGAAAGATAAGGGAAATTGAGACAAAAGCACAGTGTGGGAACTGTAACAATATGGGACAAGTCATGGGAGACTTGGATAGTGGGTGGAATTAAGATTTTTAACCACAAACACTGTGTGTCCTGCCTGGGTCAAGGGCCTGGAAAATATATACGTGGTGCTTGCGGATCATTATTCTGGCAACAGCAGATAGAATTAAAGAGGTTTGGAAGTAGGTCATGGGGGAATCTGATAAGGAGAGCTGGCAGGGATGGGACTGGTGCCAGGCTGCTGACTATGAACATGACAAGGGGAGAGTGATCTATCAGACCCAGTGAAGGTCAGACTTAGGGAGGGTTGGAGGTGCTCTCCTAACCTGTTTTTTCCCCCTACAGGAAATGGAAGGGGAGGGCTGGATGGGAAAGAGATCAGAGTCGTTGTGATGATTTTGAGATTTCCCCTTCTCTCCCCCTTCTCTCAGGCTCTTCTCTGCACCCAGATGTGAGGGCAAATGCAGAGTATCTCCTGAATGACAGACAGACTAGTGCCACCTTCCAACATTTGCTGCACCAAATCCTTTCTTTTTGGGACTCTTGGAACCAGAAACTAAACCATGCATAAACTACGTCTAATTTTTCTGTCATAGATAATGAAAAAATTTCCCTTTCAGAGTCTATATAGTGATCAGATATGACTTGGGGAAGAGACCAGAGTCAGGACCGTGATATTTTCATTCTGTCTTTGGGGTGTATCCTACGACCTTGTTCAATCTTTTTATCTTTGTCCTCTTCTATCTGTGACTGTCACCTCAAAATATCTCACTGGAATGTAATGGGAAACCCATTTGGGTTTCCTGTTGGTTTATGCCTTGTGTTACTTCTTTTATGTAGAAGTTTTTTGCAGGAGGGTATGTAGCTCTGTGGGAAAGCCTGCAAATATTGTATGGCTCTGTGCCTTTTTACTGATATTTTTGGGCACTTCCTTAAATCTTCCTTCAGCACCACAGACAACACACACAGACCTTTTTCTTAGAGGAAAATTTAGGACTGACTGAGAAGGAAACTTGGGCAAGCAACCTGAGGCTAACTGGACTTTGGGTAGTTATTGTCTCTGAATCTTCATCTCCAGAAAGTACATTACTTATAGTAATTCTTTGGAATACTAGAATATAGTTCTGAAACACTTTTCAAGGTTGAGGCTTCTTATATAACCCTGTGTTTCATAATAGCCAGAGGGAGGAAAATCTTCAGAATCCATAAGTGGGCAGCAGGTAGGTTATATCTATGTTGTCAGGGCTAGAACAGTTTTATCTGGATTCAGAATGGTCGGTGATACTGGACTTTGACTCAATACCCAGAAGATACCTTTTTGTTTCCTTTTTCCTTATTTAAGTATGTATGTATATATGTATTTGCACAGTAGTAATTCCTGGGTGAGGGGCTAGGATGATACCTTTAACCTATGCTTTCTCCCAGTTCCTAGGATTTTTCCAAGGCTATGCCTGCAGTCCAGCAGCAGGGGCCGCCATTGTGGGGACTGAGCTAGAATGGTTGCATATGATGTGAGCAGCCTAGGCCAGGAAGAGATCAGTCAGGGCAAAGGGACTAGCCCTCGATACTCTGGCTGTAGAGGTTCAGCTTGGTTCAAGACTTGTAGCTCCCGGACATCTATATTACTGGCACCTGGGGCACTGGAGACATTTTTCTAGAATAGGAGCATTGTTGGGGGTTGAATGCTCATTGATTTGGGGCCGATGAAATAATTTAATGATAGTTATTTTAGTGCCACTTACGTGGAAATTCAATGGGGTTAGAAACAAAATACAGAAACAAATTATATTCCACCAGGTCATGCCAAGGACATATCAACATTGGTTGCCTTTATACAGACTGACTCATTACACGGGTAAGTTGGTGCCTTCAGAGAGGGCCATTGTAGTTTATGTTGGAAAAATCTAGGATGGGAGAGATGAATGAATTTAGACCAGGGCTGGCACACAGGGATTTTTCAGTTAAAATTTTATATATGTAATCAGCATGAAAGGCACATCTGGGCAAAGAAATTAACAAAAATATTAAATTTAAAAAAAAAAAAAACACCTTCCAGAAATAGGTTAATTTATTTACTCGGAACAATTTCAACATAATTTTTCCTAAAGAATATTTCGTCTTCCTTGTTTCTTCCTTCTGTCATATTAAGCATTTGGTCTTCCGTCACCCCTGTCCCTGTGAAGAAATAAATGAATTTAGTGATTGCTATGCTCATTGGTAGACTCAGAGGGTCCTTTACATCTCAGCAGAACCACCTAGCTGTTTTTAATACTAATGTCCCTCCTGATCCATATGTCTATTCACAAGATATTAGTGAGCAAATGCAGTGCTCATCTCTGAGGGTATACAAATCCATAAAGTGGCATCTCTGCTCTTGAGCGGAAGGCTGTGGTTTCACCATTCACTACACACACTGAACCAAGAGCCCTGTCTTCCCCTGCGGCCCGAGACACTCACAGCTTGACTTTTAACTGTGCAACCAGAAGGCGTTGGACAAGATCTCAAAGACCTGAGGCCATGATGGTGGTAGGGAAGTGCTGAGTGGGTGTGGATCCACGTCCTTTTGTGAGTGAACTTGGAAAGTCGTTAGCCTCTCTGGGTTTCAGTCTTCACAATTTCAAAAGTGTTATTGGACTAAATGACCTGAGACATTGAAATATGTGCCTATAAGTGACTGTCCCCAACTCAGGTATAATTTCTGGCCCCCTTGCTCAATTACTTCTGGACTTTCACTTGCTTATTCCTGAACAACCCATGGTTCCTAATACTTGGTGTCATTGGGGGTGGGGCGAGGAGCTGAGACTTACTTTTCAGGGAGACAATAATATTCACAGATATATTTTTGCTTGAAGTTGTTTCTGTTGCCTAAACAGCCAGAGAAGATGAAGGGCTCACACAAAAATGTCAAGGTGTTGTAGTAGAATCTAGTCAGAGTTAACTTACAGGCGCCGTACAGTGGGGGATAGTTGCAGATTTCTGTACATGAGAATTCCACAGTCAGGTTTTCTTTTCCACTGCCAAGTTGGCATTCTTTGCCTCATGGATTCAGACTTCTAACACTCATCAACCCCCCATAAATCTACCTGATACTTCATCAGTGGGATGGTTCCTTGAGCATAAGTTTCACTGTTTACGTAATAATGGGGCAGCGATTCTAGACGATTGCCGGGGTCAGTGACTCAGATAAGCAGTTGGAGGACAACAGATAGGAAAGCAAGAAAGACCAAAGGCTTCTTTTGTCCATCACAGCACTCCTTCTTCATATTAAATATATCCCACTTCCTGCCCTGGCCTGGTGGCTCCTTTGGTTGGAACATCGTCCCATACGCCAAAAGGTTGCAGGTTCAATTCCCCATCAAGACATGTACCTTGGTTTTGGGTTTTGTCCCTGGCTGGGGTGCATTCAGGAGGCAACTGATTGATGTTTCTCTCTCACATTGATGCCTCTCTCTCTCTCTTTCATCAATAAACATCCTCAGGTGAGGATTAAAAAAAAAAATATATATATATATATATGTAAAATCTCATTTCCTGACTCTTTGCATGCTTTTCCATGTCACTGGAAGTAAATCTCATCTGCTCACTCTCCCAAGGACATGGGTCAGAGACCCTACCTTCACTTCCACAGAATGTGGGCAAGCACACAAGCTAAAACGGACTTTGACCCTCCATACCTACCTATCCCTGGAGGATAAGCTTAAAATGCCTTGTCTGGCGAAAGAGCATTCTTTCCTCCACCAGAGCCCGTGTCTTCTTCCATCCAGCCCCCTTTTTTGGCTACTGAGTCAGACTTACCTGGCCTTACTGAGACCATGAAGATAGGTGGTTAGAGCAGGAGCAATGATGACCAGAGTGGAGACAAAGGAAGAGTTAATGTCAGTCTTCTTGAAGTCCAATTACGGCCCTTATCCTTCACTCGGAATCTGCCTCATTTACCCTAAGTCCTTCATATATGTCCATTATAATTGAATCTAGCAAATTAATTTTAAAAAGTAGAATGTGAGTGTTCTAAGCATGTGAATGATGGGTGTAATACAACGGTCCTATGTATATGCGTGAAATAGAATTTACACTCATCTAATACACACACACACACACACACACACACGTCAGTAAAGAAATTTTCTGAACACTCCTGACATCAATGCAATTTTCATAGCCCCACTCCTCTTACATTGAAATCTCTTGGGAAATACTTAAGTCATTCTACTCTCTGTCTTTCTGCTTTTCGAATCCATAATAAATGGAACTCCATGGAAGTCTTAGAATCAGATATTCTAGAACCATACGGGTTGAGATAAAAGCAGAACTTGATTCCTTCATGTTGGCAGCAATGTCAATTAGGCTGCTTAGACCTCCTTTGCTTCTACACCACCACCCTGGGTCCTCCTTCCGATTGTGTCTTACCTCCAAGATGTCCACTTTCACACAATTGTTTTCTGAGGTTTGCAGGGAAGAGGATACCCGAGAGTGTATGGAGGGGCATGGAAAAGATGAGGAGCAACCTAAAAAAGTGGGTCAATTCTGGCTTCATGGTGTTGCAGATAGCAGATGAGAAAGTCCTAGACTGAGCTGAAATTCTACCACGGGGGCGGTGCTCCTTCTCTTGGGAGGAGTTGAATCCATATCTCTGATTTCATACCCCCAGGGCCCAAACCTGAGCAGAATTTCATCCAGAATCAACCAAGGGAGCAGGATACAATGTGCTTGGGTGCCTAGCCACATAGCTTGCAAGGTCACAGTTGCATCTCTTCCGAATTGCATCTCTCTTCGTGGTTACTCATGGCTCAGAACATCAACATGTCTCTAATAAATGGTTGTAAATAACTTATTATCAGTGATTTAAACTGCTAACTTTACCATATTCTTAATTATACTTGGATCTATTTCTGAATTTATTATTTGAATTATCTGAATGTTTCTATTTCTGATGTTTATTCCTCATTGTTGGGCCAGGTGGAAAGGAGTCTAGAGGTGCCTCGCTCCAGGGTTCTAACAGAGTTAACATTTTTGTCTTGCAAACCAATCCAGCTCTCAACAAGAAGAATGGCTGTTAGCAGAGCTGATAGGGAGAGGACCTAGGTTATGATGAGTTGACTAAGTATCTCCCAGAATGCTGGACACCTTGATGTTTTACACGAAATGTCTCTCTGTTGTCATATGGAAATATGGCAGTGACTGTTCTGCACCTTCTGTCTCTGGGAGAGGAAGTGAGATGTTCTGCTTCAGTGGAAGGCACAGAGCGTAAAACTTTAAATGAAAGTGATGTGAGACACGAAACAAAAAGGATCATTAACTTTCCTTTCTTTCTTTCTTTATTTTGCTATCACATTTTCTGCTCTGTCTGGTAGAAAACTAATAATTGAAGGCTCTTGAGAAATGATTGAGGCACCCATGTGCCCAGTAGCAGAGCATTAAGAGAAGAAGGGGTCTGTACTGAACCTGGCAGTTTCATTGTAGGTATATTTCACTCCCAGTTGTGGCTCTTTTGACTGTGTTATCACAGACTCCTTAACGCACACTTATGGCCTCAATGGGAATTCTATTGGCAAAGCAGAAAAAGAAAGGTTATATTCCTATCTGAAATGAGTGAGTCTGGCCATAGGGTGGGTATGCTCAATGCTTTGTGGGAGGGACTTTGATACCCCAGAACAAGTATCATACGTCATCCTAATTGGTTAACTCTCATGGAAGTTAGAAAACACGACAACCTGAAAGATGGGAAGCTTAAAACTTACCCGATGTCCCACCATGAGCTCATATCTCTTCTGTCTAGAATGTTCATTTGTGTTACCCAATGAATAAAGAGACCAGTGAAACAGAGGTTCTGGTCAAAGATGAGGAACATGAAATATATTTGGAGGATGCTATTAAAACTCACTATAGCTTTATATTGTGCAGCACGAATATCTTACCTATTGTTCCTTGCTTGTGTTGTAGAATTAAACAAAATCCCCTCTTTCCAATTTTACCTACTGCTTTATATAAGATAGTTTCCTTGATGTAGAAGCGTGCCATTTTATACACTGGTAACAGAAGTGACTAGTGGGATTCAGTTAGTGCTGAAAGAGAAGGGACTTTTATCTGTGAGACCCTAGCCCTGAAGCTAGTTGAGGTAGTCAATGGGACTTTTAATTGTCTCCTTTTGGCTTGTGGGCAAATGCTTTTGGCTGTGTTAATCAACAGCCTTCAAGAGGTGGAAGAGTCAAGGGGTGAAATGTAGTGAATATTTTTGGTTTTGTGGGCTCAGTGTTATATTCTCCATCTGGTAATAGCATCCCCCCCCGCCAAACCTCTCTCTCTCTCTCTCTCTCTCTTTGCAGAACTCTCCCTCCATGTACTGCACTCCCAGTTATGGTATTCTTTTTGTCCTCTAAGTGTAGGCAGGAACAACTCTTGAGTGTGAGGATTGGGAGTGGTGTGTATGTGAGTAAGCATCAGGGAATCCAGGTCCTCAGTGTTCAGGGATCTCGATTTATGTCAGGCAAATATTAATTTTATCTTCTTATTGGTGCCAGAATATTTTTTTTTGCTAAGGAAATAAATTTTTATATTGTATTTGGCCATTATAAATGAAAAAGAATAAAAATGTTCCATAGACTATCTCAATACTGTGACATAATATGACTCCACATTTCCATATGATTAATAATATAAATTCTATGTGGCAACAAGTCTAAGTAACATCAATATGGATACAGGTGGAACATTAGCTTTGAAAAAAGTTAAACTTATATTTTAAAACCACTGATAACCTCTAAATATTTTTGTATATTTATAATTATGATTCTGTTCCCCATTGATAATGTGATTACTATATAATTACTTAGTTTCTCTGTTGTGCTAGGTCATGCATTGTTAGAGGGAGCCAAATGAGTCATGATTTCTTTTTTTAAGTCTTTCATAATGAAATTGTATAAAGGACTTGAAACCTGATTTAACAGTCAGTGGATAGAGGCTAAGTGTCTCTTGTTGGCTGGAGGATATTCTCTACCACGTTAAAAAAGGTCACGGCCAGAGATTGGAGTAAAAGGAAACTGAAGGTTCTGGTTCCACGTTTCCAACAGGGTCAACATCTTTGCTTCTGATCACCAGCTCCATTGTCCCTGTTAGGACAGGCCTGAGTGGCGGCGGGGTTGAACAGGAGAGGCCTCAGGCTATGATAGAGGAACAAATATGTTCCAGGTGCTGGGTGCTTTGTATTCTTCCCTTGAGTGGTCAGAAGAAAGGCTGCTGGATAACACTATTATTTAAATATTGGGTTCCTTAAGTTCCTGATTGGTCATGTGCGAATGTTCCGAACTGAAGGTTTTCAGGGAAAGAACAAGGAATGTGAAAATGTTATGGGGTGGAAACCAGTGAGGGTCATTAATTTCCTGCTTTGGTGAATGAAAGCCTAGGACAGAAAGATGCTTGAGAAAAACTTGGAACACCTAGTGAACCCTTTAACAGTCCATCAAGATAAGGAAGGAGTCTACATTAGACCACGTATGAGATGGCCCCAAAGGCACAAGTGAATTTTATGAGCAGGCAAATGACACTCTCAGCCCACGAAATAAATTCTTGTTGTGTTCTGTTGCCATAGATTTATGATTAGCATGAGTATTGACCAAGTGATAGGTTGCTTAAGCAAGAAGATGATGACATTTACAAAGTGGCATATCTGGTTCATTTGATTATTAGGAATATCTTCTGTATTGAGAATCTCTTAATGAACAGTTACATGGAACACAAATAGTCTCATGTTATGGATCCATTTATTCAGCACATTTTTACTGTTATTCAACAATTACATGTTATAATGAAAGTTCTGTTCACGTTTCCTTCTTCTAAAACCAGTTCTCACCAATCTTCTAATCTTACTTATTCTACTACCCTCGCAGAAACAAGGACAGATACTTCCTCAAGTTCTGCTCACCAGGGAGCTATAAATGTTGACGAAGTTCATCTCCTATTGGCCCTAACACACATCACAGAAGCACTGTGCAAACCAGATAGTTTTCACCTTTAGTCATCTGGTCTTCGGGAATTTCTGATTATTTCATTTTAATGGTTCTACAGTTATTTCTCAGGAAAGACAAAAGTCAGGAAAATAGCAAACAGATGGGAGTTCAAGGAACTATTACCAAGATCATAAAATTTGTCTGAATTTTCTTATGTCTGTCTTCAGATGGTGTCTCAAGAGCCCGCAGCAGCACCGTCTCGCTTTAAATGGTACCTGTTTAAGCAAAACACACAAAAAAAACGCATAACAGATCTGTCTTAGAAGTTTTGGAAAGTCTCCCTGGATTAATTTGTCATTTTTATCTCTTTCAACGCCCCTTCTGTTCTATTGATTAATTTCTCATTCTTTCCTTTTCTCAAAACTTAGTCATTGCCTACTATGTGCCAGGCACTGCAAAGATTCACAAGGAGTGTTAAATTAATAAAACAAAATTTCTGCTTCTGAGTTACTACTGCCAAGGCCACCCTCTGTCCCACTCTCCTGGGAATCAGCCATACTGTAGCCCTCTTGGCCTCCATGGTCCTTCTTAGTGTTTGTACGACTGGGAAGTGGGCAAATGTATGCTGGGCGCTAGCTTAGTTGTGTAAAACACCATGTTGCTATGGGGCGTTCCTGTGTCTGGAAGTACAATGATAGGGGTTGGGTGACCTTATGCATGTAAGATGGTCAAGTCCTGGGTGACCATCAGATCTGCTTAGAAACCTTCTTATGCCATTTAGTCATGTGACCTTGGGCCAGTTAGCTACCTCCACTGGGCTTGGTTTTCTCATCTACCACATGAAAATAATAAAACACATCTACCTTAGGATGATTTTAATTTTAATTTGTACCAATATATGTAAATTGCTTAGTGAAGTATCTGGCACACAGTAATTGTCCAGTAAATGGTGGCTATTATTTTCTCTCTGGTCTTTTGATTTCCTAACTGCGAAATGACAAACAATCCTGAGATCCACCCCAACTGTTACAGATAATTCTCCCTCTTCCTGCTCCCAAACCAGGGTTTATCTTGGGGTCCCAGAGCCTCTCCTTTTCCTCTCCCCAACGACCAAGGATGAGGTTGGATTCCTTACGGTATTCTGTATTCTTCTTCACAGGCTACTTGACATTCTATTTGAAGCTTGTAGTTGTTAAGGTTGCCATCACAGCCAGTGAAGATGAAACTTTGACATTTTTTGGAGGTTTTGTTGTAGAAATATCTAAAGTGGATTTCATAGCAGCTGCCAGTAGCCTGTTCCAGTTTGCAGGGATCTGCACAAGAGGTTCCCATTGAGTTAAGGGAATTTGTTAGGACTTAGCAAGAGATCTTGTTTTCAGGGGCCCTTAAAAATTCCTCACATTAGTCTGGAAATAGTCCCGTATTCGGTCACTGAAGGACATCTTGTTTTCTCTTGGAATTAGGACTACTAGGCAAGGTTACCCTTGGGCGTGTAAATCAATTGCAACTCCAGGTTCCGTCAGGGACTCGGAGAAACAGTGAGCAATGAAAAGGAGTTCTGTCAGAAGCATGTGCAAAGTTACAAGGTCCCCGTTTTGCTTTATTTGTTTTTATGAAAGCACAGCCTCCTGCTTCTTTGTGCCTTCATCTTTCCTCTTATAAAAAATCAAAAAATGTTTATTGATTTTAGAGGGGGGGAGAGAGAGAGAGAGAGAGAGAGAGAGAGAGAGAGAGAGAGAGAAACATTTGATGTGAGAGAGAAACATCGATTGGTTGCCTCCCGTAAGTGCCCCGGCTGGGGATCAGACCTGCAACATAGTTACATGCCATGACCGGGGATTGAACCCACAACCTTTTGGTGTGTGGGACCACACTCCAACCAAATGAGCCACCTGGCCAGGGCTTTTGCTCCTCTTGACTGCTCACATAGGACATACAATTCAGAATGTTCTCTCCCCAGTTTTCATACACTCGCTATACTATCTGCACCCCAAATTTCAGATAACGGTGCCTGCTTCTGCCCTCAAAGTAGGATACACATCAAGGTGAATAACCTGGAAGGTGATACGCTTGCTTTCACGCCCTGTCGTCCTTCCCTCTGTTGCCTTCTCAGAGGCAAGCGTTCTGTTTTTATTGATATGAGTCACGCAGCGAGTGGCCAAAATAGCAACAATAGGGTTGCATTGGCCACTCCAAGATTGTTGTTTATCCTACTTGAGTAGCTAGTCTGATATTTACTTGCTGATAAAAGTAGCTATTTGGGTACAATTACACACATAATCTGATTGCACACAACACCCTCAGAAGCAGGCATTTTTCTGATCTACATTTTACACATGGGAAGCTGAGACTAAAGGATGGTAAATGATTGAGTGACTCAGCCAAGGGCACACACTTGTTAAGTGGCAGGGTCAGGATTTAGGGTTTCTGACTCACAGTGTAGACTGTGCCACCTCTTGTGTTCTGGAAGCACTGAGTCTGTTCACATTATCTGTGGAAGAAAGCTTCATCGTCTTTCACCTGCACATTGTCTGCTGCTCTAAAAAGGGACGACGCGACCAACTGTTCCCTACATGCCCAGAGCCCAGATATTGAAAATGCCTCAATATGGTTCTGTTTCAATCCTCCTTTTCTCTCATTTCAATATATACTCTAGATTGGTCTGGGATCTTTGAAATGTATCGTGAAACCTCTAATTCAAAATACGTCTAGTGTTTGAAAGGCTACAAAAGAGACCCCCCCATTGGAAAGGACTTATTTCTATTCTATTTTGTTTTTTCCCCCATCAGACAGCTACAAAACCCTGAGAGTAAATGATGTCCTGAGTCAAAGGACTAAGAGGCTATGGGTATTAACACAAAAGGAGGAACTCCCTGAACCAACACTTTCCCCCCGACACTTTCTCCCTCATTCATAATTGGTCTTTGAATTTATATTCTGCTTCAAGTTCATACCTTTGAGATCTCCACATATCCTTTTGGTAAGTTGAGAAACACCACCCATTAGTGGGGTAGTTTGCGAGAAGAAGATGAGGAGACCTAGAAGAAATCTCAGCTCAGGAGGCTTCATGGTGCAGCAAGCAGCAGGTAGGAGAGTCTTGGTATCAGCTGATGTTATGGTTTGTGCTTGACACTTGAGAGAGCTGAGCCCATTTACCCCAAGGGCCAGGACTGGGCATCACTAGATGTTGAGTTGAACAGTGAATGCCTGGGCATCCAGCCATGAAACTGAAGGTCCCAGGCTGATTAGATGCCTGATAGTGAGTCCCATGTTCATGTAGAAACCATAGAAACCAAAGGGGTTGAGCTTCTGTGTATGTTTAACCATGGAGAGTAGACCCATCAGAGCAAAAAAAGAATGAAAAAGGAATTGCTTCCTTTCCTCTCTTTAACCTTCTACAACAAGGAAAAGACTGATTCTGGTGCAACGGGAAGAAAGTAATAAACATAATAATAGGAATGATAGTAACCAGCCCTGATAGTGCTTTCTGCTAGGCACCATTTTAAGCAACATACACACTAAATCACTGAATTATCACTTGCACCTCATGGGTTAAACACAATTATTATCATTTACAGATGAAGAAACAGAGGCTGAGGTTAAGTTATATGTACAAGGTCACACATCTATTATGTAGTGGAAACAAGATTTGAACTCACTGCATTATATTACTTAGGAACATAGGACACCGTGGTTCTGTTTTCTTGTAAGATTTTTAAAGTTTGACTTTTACATGGATTCCCTTGAACCATCTGAAGTTGATGATTTTGGGTAAAGCATGGAATAATCAGGACAATTTTGTCCTTAGTTCAGGAGGGAACACCTACATGACAAGTAGAGACTGATGTGATATAGGACCTATTTCTGACTCTACTGAGTAGGCAGTTTTCTGGAAGGCTGGAAGGTGGTCCAGGGGAGTAACTAGGTACTTTGTGTTTGATCAGAGCTTAATAAACTGACAACAACCGATGACGGGAATAGACAAGCCAATGGCAAAGACAAATGCATCCAAATCAGGAAACATCTACCTGGGAGGGGACCACTATGAAGTGAATGCTATCAGAACATCATGGAATCCCAACTGCTGCCCCAGCTACTACTTCTGATATGTCATCTTTCTTTCAGCAAAATATTTCTGGTGGGTTTTGGAAGCTGGAATATGAAAGAAGGCACATGACATTCTAGAACAGTATTTTGTTGTGAGCACATCCTACAGATGGGGTTCTGCCTGTTAGAATATGGACACTATGTGACCAAAGGTCTGAGAACAAGGGACATGTACTACATGCTTCTGTGTCACATGCAGTGCCAGGCCTGTGCAACTGGTTAGGACAAAACAAGACCCTAGATACTGTGCTGGGATTCTGCCAGCGCCCCTTTCTTTCCAAGTGGCCTTGAATCTGCCTTTCCTTTCTCTGGCTCTCAGTGCTTCTCATTTTAAAACACAGGAATTCGACCAGACGATGGTACATAATCCTTCTGCTTTGAAGATTGTGGGAGGAAGGAGTGTGAATTGTGTCTGTGCCCAACCATGAGCTTGAGGGCGAAAAAAGAAAATAAATCTGGTGTGGTGGGAAGTAAAGGCAGTAAGAGAATAAAAGACAGTGAGCAACTGGGTGGAGAGAAGTATCTCAGCTGCTTGGCGCTATCGTGCTGGAGATGTGGGTCCAGACGTGGTTGAAAAGCTTGATACCAGTTTGCTGGTTTCATGGGGAGACATGAGGGTACACATTTCATGTGAGGTGGAACCATGAATTCCCTGCAGTCAAGGAGTCTGGAGCCAGCCTCTGGGGTTTATGTTCCTGTGGCCCTGATTTTCTTCCCAGACCCTGGTATATATGTCTCTGTTCCTTAACAAATCCCAGGACCCAAGTGTCATGAAGTTGGCTGACCCAAAGTTAACATTTATAAGTCTTAGTTGTTGGTATCTTTTTTTTTTTTTTGAGTCTTTTAGAGAAAGAGACCTTTGGGGGGTTCCAGTTACGTCCCTTACCAAAATGATACCTTCAGACTTTCCCCCCTTAGTCCAGTGTGCTGAGAACTGGGTATTTCTCTGAACATCCCTCCAGATTTGACTTTGAGCTTGGCATTCTCACTGCTAGCCATCCACAAAGGAGGACACAGTGGTTATAACTACAGCTTTTTAACCAGAGGCATGTGAGGGCATCTGTTCATTCTCAAAGTAGGGATCTCACAATATACAGGAGTTCAGAGGCTAAGAAGGGTCCATGGCCCCAGCTCTCTGCTGTTAGGTTTTAAGAACCGTGGATGAAGAAAGCAAAAGGTAAGAATTTGGTGTGGGAAGGGACTTACATGAATAAGTGGCTCAGAAACGAGGATTTTCTTTGACTTCCAAATGAATGGGGCATCTAGTGCCAGTTGTTTGCAAAACTTTGGAAGAATCATGATGAAATTCCAAGTCTCTCTTCATATTTCTTCCTGTTAAGGCTGTTTGTGTTACTGTGTTGTTGTCCTTGTCACTTCTGGGATTTCCAAACACAGGATCACAATCTCATATTTTCAATTTACTGTTCACCCCACCATCTCATCCCTTGTGCCCATCATATATTACATGCCTATGCTGAATGAGGGAATTCTAAGCAGACACCCCTGGACGCATTCCATTGCCTATCATAAGTATATTATTTTCACACCACAGATCTACCATAACTTACATAACTAGTCTCCTATTGTTGAATATTAAAGTTGATTCAACTATTTTACATTCATAAGTAATACTGATGAACATCTTTGTCTACATCATATTTCATCAGTGGTATATCTTTTAGTAATGATCTTCACTTGGTGTGATGCCTATGGGCCCTCCCGTCCAACACCCACCTAATCCCCCAAAACAGGGGCCCATTTTTGTATCAAGTGGAAAGTTCATATTGTTGGGTGCCTATGAAATAGGAGATCTCCATTTCCCCAGTTCCTTCACTGCCTGTGCCTGCCTCAGGCTTCTTTCATATTATAATCATGTTGTACCCAGAGTAAAAAGTTAGAATACATGCTTTAACAATTGATACAGAGGACCCAAGATGGTGGCAGAGTAGGTGGAAGCTACATTCACCTCCTCCCAAAACCAAATTGGAATTACAACTAAAATATAGAGCAATCAACCTGAATAACTAACTGAAGACTAGCTGAAGAGAATTCTCATAGCCAAGAAGAAGTCACAGCAAGACTGGTAGAAAGGGCAGGGCTATGAAAAAGGCTGGCCCCAACCCTATGGGCAGTGTTTGAGATTCCAGAGGGATATGTCAGTTGCAAAGGTTCTCCCCGAGGAGAATGGTCGCAATCCTAAACCGGACTCCCCAGCCCAGAGCACCAGAGCAGGGAAAAGGCGTCCACATAACACCTCGCTATGCAAGTCAGTGGGGATTCTGTCCACCAAGGAGAGACAGGAGTCTGTTAGAGATACAGGCACCCTCTTAAAAGGCTAATGCACAAAATCTCATTTGCAGCCACTCACCCTGGGCTCCAGCAGTGGGAGGGCAGAGCAGACTAGAGTTGCAGGAGGAGAGATTAGGCTTTGTGGCTCTCGGGAGAGAGCTGAAGGGACAGCCAATCTTAATGCGAGAGGCCTGGCTCACTAGGTGAACTTGAACCACATGGTTGAACCAGCTCATGGTGGTCAAGAAGCTACAGAGTTTTCTGAACAATGTTTCCAGGTCTGGGCCAGGGGTCATCAGGGATCAGCCAGATTAGAAAAGTATCACAGAAGAGAGGAACAGGACATAGAATTGTGATACATTTATCTTGGGAAAGGTTCATTTGGAGGGGATGTGATTGGGGCAAAGTAGAATTGTGGACTAGGTCACCACAAATTTCCAAGTTGACAACATTTTCATGGAGTTTACAGAAGGAAGCAACATCTACATTTGCTGGAGATTTAGTAGAGGAAGTAAGATCATTGTTCAGTTAGCTGATCCATCGTCACATGGTTTAATCACATGATCTTTCGGGATGGAGTATTTTCCATAACTATGCTTTGTTCCATCTTAGAAGATATTTCAAAGATCAGAGACATGGCACTTGTCTTCTTTGGGAGCTAATTTACATGGAACCTAGAGAGATTTAAAAAAAAAGAGTTTAAGGTGAAACATACACTTAGATTTCTTTGTAAAACAAGAATTTTGGATAAAGAAAGGATTAAGGGGACACAAATACTGTACAGTACCGCAAAATCACGCGATCTAGTGGAAAATCCACGATAAATAATTAAATATAATATTTTTAAAAATCCTGCGATACAGTGAGGCCACGATAAGTGAACCACGATATAAAGAGGGACTACTGTAATAATAGTAACGTTCTCAGACTCTTGCCAGGCCCTGGCGTGTGGACTTTGCCTGTATCACCTCATTTTACCTGATGACACACCTGAGGGTATTATTTGACTTCATTTACAGATGAAGAGAATAGGAGTTGGAGACACGCACGTCCCCAGGCAAGAAAAGGCAGAGCTGGACCGAGTCCCAGAGCAGCCAGGACCCTTAGCCCTGACTCTGTCCCAGTACCCCTTGTGAACAGATACTTCCAAGCATCTCTTTTGTTTGTGTTTTCAGCCTAAGTTTGCAAGAGCAAGTGTAAATTAGTCTTTAAGAAAAAAGCAATGTATAAAAGGAGGCTGAATTCAGCAGGCAAAAGTGAAGCAGGCAGCCTCCTTGGCATCCCATTTGAAAAGTCAGAACTGCAGGCTCAGTACGTGCAAGGCGTGGTGTTTGGTTCTAGCGTTCTCTGGCAAAGTCGGACAGAGCTCCTGCTTTTAGGAGACATATGCTAGGTAGGAAAAATACTAAGTCAAACAGTCACAGTGCAGTGCAGGGACAAAGAGAATGACCCATCCCATCTGGGGTGAACTGGTGAAGCCTCCATGCAGATTCTAATTTAATCTGAAACTTGAAGCTCATCAGAAAAGTGGGAGAAAGAGCAGAGAGGGGGAGCCTGCCTAGGGTCTTGAAGAGATGAAATTTAGTGAGGCAGGTTGTTCTCGCCGTTATTTCTTTCTTTCTTTCTTTCTTTCTTTCTTTCTTTCTTTCTTTCTTTCTTTCTTTCTTTCTTTCTTTCTTCCTTCCTTCCTTCCTTCCTTCCTTCCTTCCTTCCTTTCTTTCTTCCTTCCTTCCTTCCTTCCTTCCTTCCTTCTTTCCTTCCTTCCTTCCTTCCTTCCTTCCTTCCTTCCTTCCTTCCTTTTTTCCTTCCCTCCTTCCTTCCTTCCTTCCTTCCTTCCTTTCTTTCTTTCTTTCTTTCTTTCTTTCTTTCTTTCTTTCTTTCTTTCTTTCTTTCTTTCTTTCTTTCTTTCTTTCTTTCTTTCTATTTTCTTTCTTGAAGCAGGTTTCTAAGTGTGAAAGAAAATGAGGAGTTAGGAGGCCTGAGGTGGAAGCAGGAGAGAAAGTGCATCCATGGAAGAATTCAGCAGAAATGAACCGAGCCACCCAAGGTGGCAGCCCCTTGGGAAGAAGGCATTTCAAGCACTGGGTTTATATTGCAGCTCCGTCATCGACCAGTTGGCTAATGCTGAGCATGTTGCCTGAACGCTATGACCCTCCGTTTCCTGGTCTTGTAAGCTGGGTAGTATGGTTGCCGTGAGGACCGAATGAGATGAAGCGTGACACGGCTAAAATGTTCACAATAAACAGAAGTTGACAACACCCACCAGGGCTCAGGTTGCATGGAAGACTGTGACAAGGTCGGCTCAGGCTGTCTGTCCGCTATCCGTACCAGGTCACCACAGGAAGCTCGGCACTGCGCTTCCTGGGGTCAACACCAACGTTTTTCTCAGGCCCTCACTGGCACTGCCATCTCCTTCTCACGTGACCTTCCCAGAGACACCAGGGTCTCCAGAGAGGTCATGGTCAGTTAGGGGAACCATTCTGCAGAGGACAGTCTGCAGGATCAGGGAGAGCAAACGCTCTGACACGGGGACCTAACAGATGTGGCAGTTAATGCGATGCATCGAAGGGCACAGTCCTGGCTGATCCCACAGGGGATCACCGGGTGGGGGTGATGGTCCCATAGAAGACACACTCAAGTTTATGGCGCTTATTTCCTGCCCATCGAAGGTGCAGTCCTGCCTCCTTGGGCAACATGTTGAGATGAGGTCACATACCCACAGCCGGGCAACCCTGAAACTGCAATAAAAATACCTGCATAGTGGCACCAGCCACCTTCGGCTCACCTTTCACCTGGATAGAACCCCTGGGCTCTACGACGAGATCAGTATCGTTATGCGGCGTGGGCCCTGGATTACGTGACAATGCCGGTGGCCAGCGTGAGGCCTGAGCGGTTAATGACGTGCAAGGTGCAGAGGAAATTAGCACGACCGACTCACCAGGGCCTGAGCAAGGGGAAGGTGCTCAGACGCTGACACTCCGCCATTGGCCTCCACTCGCTGCCCTTTATTGAACTCCTTCCTACGGTGCTAACAAAAGGGCAGTTTAAGCGAAAATACCACTGTTCTAACTTGGAAACTCTGGTGACTTCAGAAGAGTTATTAGAAGACCCTAGGCTCTTCATTCCCCCCGCCCCCACCCCCAAACAGTCTGAAATAAAATCCATGAAGTTATGAATAGTAGCTCGGTAGCTTTTTTGGTGGTGGAGTTACAGAGGGCTCTGATGTCCTTGAAACATCAGTAAAATAATAAAGATGATCCTTCACCTCTTTTTAAGAGGAAAAACCTGGAACCCAGAAGGACTGAGCTGCTGGCAGCTTCCGACCATTGTAGAATCTTTGCAGTGACCAGCTCCTTCCATTTCACATGGCCTCGTGTATTCTCACAAAACCCAAGGCGTGATGTCCTCTTCATCGTTGACGTGAGGAAGCTGATGGTCTCAGAGATGGAGCGTGAGGTGATCAAGGCCACACAGAGTGTGAAGAGCTCAGCTTGACTTCCTGCTCAGGGCACTGTCAACCCGGAGGCTGGCAGAGCCTGTTCCCTGGCACAGATTCAGACCTGTGTGCCCTGTGTCCCCCTTGGGCCATTATTCTGCCTGCCCTATGTTGCATAACTCGCCCTGGACCATATCGTACCCAGGGAGTGAGACCACAGCCCCAGGAGGGGACTTACAGAAGAGGGACACAATCTGGATGACAAAGGCTATTCTGACCTTATGGGACTATAAAGTCAGAATATAAGCTCAGCCTCTAGAGAGGCTGGAGGAGGAAAACTGAAAAAATTCACACCGAGATTTCCAGGCCAAATCCCGCTACTTACAAAATGTCCTTGGACACATGCTTCGTTTGCCATTTATCTTCTATTTCCAGTAACTTTTTTTGAGTCTGCAGAAGAAAAATAGTTACAAGTGTTATCGGATGAAATTTTATCCTTAGAAATATAATTTTTTATTTTCCATTACTTCCATCTATTTTTTTTTTAGATTTTATTTATTTATTTTTAGAGAGAGGAGAAGGGAAGGAGAAAGAGAGGGAGGGAAACATCAATGTGTGGTTGCCTCTCACACACCCCAACCTGGGACCTGGTCCGCAACCCAGGCATGTGCCCTGACTGGGAATCCCATTGGTGACCCTTTGGTTTGCAGGCTGGGGCTCAATCCACTGAGTCACACCAGCCAGGGCCCATTGCTTCCATCTTTAAAACTAGACCATGAAGCTAAGTTCTTCTGCTATGAGAAAAGCAGAGCCTCAAAGAACCCAGTGACAATGGAGGGTCATACCCAGGCTCTTGTCTCCAGTGTGGAGCTTTGAAAGATGTGGGATTTATTTGCAAGGGTCAGTCTCTTGAGAGAGAACTGATTGCCTAATTGCTAAAATTTATTGAGTAATTATTATGTAGAGCTTGCATGGATTAATTGTTTTAATCTCATTATTATTGTTCTAATTAAAGACGAGGAAGTTGATGCCCAGGGAGAAGTCAAGTAACTTGTCTGAGGTCACACAGCTAAGTGGTAGAGCCAGAATTTGAGTCCAGGTACCTGGCTCTGGGTCTGCACTTCATCGCTCTGTACCTGGGCTCACATGTAGGGTATTGTTCTCTGGGCAAGGAACGTAGCAGAGAACAAGACATTTTAGAAGCTCACTGGTTGAGTCTCCTGCCTTGTGGGTCTTTTGAGACCTCATTTGGGACTTTACAATCTTGCAAGATTGGAATAAAGAGTCCCCACTCTATGCATGAGAAAAAGAAAGGCAAACATGGGGAGCTGTCTTACGCAAGATCATAGCAATGCAGTTGCAAGACAGGATTAGAAACTAGATGTCTCAGCAGCACTCCAATGCCCTTTCTCTGCTCTGGGAGGGCTCTCTGTTCAGCAGACTTGGGTTACTTCCCCGGGCGATTAACCAAAGCTTCCTTTGGGCTGGAGGATCTCCGGAGCCCAGGAACACTAGCGGCCAATGGATGGTGTTTGGTGAGAGAGGGCGAGCGAAAACACAACAGTTTTGCTTTTGGATTTTGGTAATGCCTGTAGCCCCAGATATAGTGTCCCAGGCCCCAGGACAAAGCGGGATTCTGGGTCATGGCAGGGTCGATGGATGGAGTGCTTTGTGAAGGTGTTCAGAGAGGCAGATTCAGAGATTCACAGAGGTGGTGATGAGGACAGAAGGATTCTGTAGTTCAGGAGTAGAGGAAGGCTCACAGTCATGACATTTACGGAAATTATTCCTGGTAAAGAGAAGGAGAAAAGGATCCATTGTCATGGATGTTGAGAGCCTCTCCCGTGGAGCTCCTGCCAGCAGCTCCAGGGGAGGGACTGGGCATGAGAAGCCCCTTACCTTTTAGGGGTCACCTTTCTGTTTAATGTACAGACTGTCCCACAGAAGGCAGAACAGCACTGGAATTCTCTTGGACACTCTTCTTGCAATGTACAGAATATAGTACAGTTTTCAGGGGCCGCTCTGCAGGGTGGAGGTTCCAAAATATACTCTGGAACACAGAACAGGAAAAAGAAGGGCCTAAACAACAGCCTGGAGTACCAGTCAGAACTCCAAAAGCCCAAGGAACTGCCAGGAAACCGGCCACCCTGGTCTCCCTCGTGTGGTCACAAGGAAGCGAAATAAGATTTTGACCTTTGCTGCTGCCTTCCACAGAGTTCTGAGCAGGGAAAACCAGGGGCTTGGATATTTGATCGAAGATGCAGTTCATCAGAACCCTGCACCCGTTGGCTATTCACTAGATGCGAAGTCTCCATAGACCTGTTGGGTCCAGTCCAAGGAAATGAATGCCGTGCGTGTGAGCAAGAAAGGAGTATGTAGGGAACCGTGGACATGAACGTTGGTGTGGGGATTGACTGTGAGAATAGAGGGTGGGCTGAGTGGAGGGGGGGAAGAGAGAAAAATTGGGACCACTGTAATAGCATAAACAATACAATATTTAAAAGAAAAAAAAGAAGGTGCATTTGCACTGATTCATTATGTAATCTCAAGTGAGTTGTAAAGCCTTTCATACCAATATAGTTTATCTTAGGGTCAACGTGCCACGTGCTTTTCATGCTTAGGAAGAATGAGTGGAAGGGAAGATTTGGGGAAAGGATGAAGGCCACACAGCACACTAAAGGTCCAGGCATCAGAGTGCTAGAACCCAAATCACAAATGAATTCTGGGGGTGACTTCTTTCATGGGGAGAAGGGTGGGTATTTCAGAGAGGGGTCAGCTTCTGGGGTCAAAGATCAGCTTCTCCTTCTTCCCAGATCTCCACTGATCAGGGGGCCAGAGCACCAGGACACCCCACTTTCTACTGTTGGAGAAGAATATGCATTTTCATGCTGACATCCCATTTCCCCCCACCCCATAGTACTCAGGTCAAAGCCAAGACCACTTCCACCAGAAGATTCTGCCTCAGACCTTTGACTCACATCTTCTCTCTGCTCCAGAATTCTAAGGCATTAAGGATGGGCCCCATTAGTCACTTCATCAAGCCCAACCAGGCCTTAAATTTTGTACTTCGTGACTTGCCCTTTCTCTGGGGCAAATGTCATAGGTGGGGCATTCTCTAAGTCCCTGTTGCAATTAGAAGGGAGTCTGTAGGATATCAAAACTGACCTCAAAATAATAAATGAGTAAAGTTGGGGCAATAATTATAGCAGCAAATGGCACCAGAGATGAGGTAAAAGAAACCCAGGCCTGAGCTGTTGACAAATTGGCAGAGACTGGCACCCAGACTCACTCTGGGCCTCCCAGTCATCCTATAGCCCACTGGGACAAGTGCAAGAAATTGGAACTAGTTCCCACTTTGGAGAGTTTGGGGTTCAATGGAACAGCATGGGGAAGGAGTCCATGAACGAGGGGTCTCAGAAAGGTTGACCTTCTTAAGTTTTGATTACTCTCTTTTGGGTAAATTGTCTTAACCTCACTGACAGCACTTACCAGTCTTTCAGAAAGCCTCTTTGTGTCTCTACTCAGATTTTAGTCCGTGATGCTCCAATTAACTCTATCCTAGATATCCCCATTCTCCTGCAGCTTGCTTAGCCTCCTTCACTCTTACAGACCCGCATGCCTTCTCTGAGACCCCCCAAACAGGACTTTGCCTACCCTGACACATGAGATACCACACATATCTCTGCTCTCAACCCCCAGTATTCTGAATTGTTCTTCCCCCAGAAGTGTGCAGGCATGATATATAACAGTTCATTTCCCATTTGGTATTGGTCAAGGTCAACATTCCTGTGGCCAGCGTTCTTGTTAGGTTGAGCTGGGCAACGGTGGCTGCTGAGATGGCTTGCCCCTTCCCAGTGATGCTAATCACTGGTAATTGTGCAGGTACTTCTGAATGTTTGAAATGTGAAATAAAATGCAAGATTTTCCTTTTTTCCAACACATCTGCCAAGCCCAGGAGTATGTAGGATCCAGCTTGAGTTCCACCAACTTAATTTTCCTTACTGCTTTAATGCTGGGAAAGTTGGCCCAAGCATCCATGCAGGAACCAGGGCAGCAAAAATAAGCATGGTAACGAGGCTGATAACATTTACATTAGTTAATACTTACCGAGCATTTACCATGGTCCAGTGAGAGTGCCCTATGACTTCGTGCATTATCTCAGTTTCTCCTCCCAACTATCCCAATATCATTATATCCATTACAAAGATAACATCTGAGGCCCAGAGCCACTTTGCCCAAGATCACTCAATAAGCAACAGAGCAGGGATTCAAACCTAGATGTTATTGATAACAAAATCCGGACTCTTGAACATAATGCTGTATTTTTTCATGAGACATGCCCATGAATCAACCCTCAGATCCTCCCATCTCTACAGATGCTTCTTTCCTGCCCTCGGCCCGGACCCAGCACCTACTCAGAAAATGTCGTTTGGGACTCCCAGGCACCAGCTGTGGTGCCAGATGAATCAACAGCAGGAGCTGGAGAAGCAGCACAGGCTCCATGCTGCTGGCGGGAGCAGAGGTAAGTCCTGGCTGAGGACTGCTGGGTATGAGCAGGCACAGTTTAGGGGAGAAGCGAGAGAAGGAGGGAAAAGTGAGGGCGCTGGGACAGGCTTTTCAAGGTGTGTTGCAACCGGGGAGGGCTTGGCAGAAATCCAAGCCCCTCCCAAACACACCTACTCCAGGGCCAGGTAACGTTTTCAAATCTACACCCTTTTCGTTCCCCTAGGTTTGATCTTGCTATGTCTCTCATCCATCGAGGTCTTGTTAATGTTCTTTCATGAAATTTTTATGTTTCCCCTGTCTTTGTTATATTTATTCCTAGAGGCTTGAATTTTCAAATGAAATCATAAATAGTATTGTAATTCTTCAGTTATTTCTTTTCCTTTGCTGCTAGTGTAGAGAAATGACTTTTCATCATTTTCAATCTCATATTAGTTTCAGGTGTACAACCAGTGATTGGACATTTATATAACTTATGAAGTGATCACCCTGATAAATCTAGTACCAACTGGGAACCATACATAGTTATTGCAATATTATTGACTATATTTCCTATTCTGTACTTTACATCCCCATGACTGTTCTGTAGGTACCAATTTTTACTCCTTGATCCCTTCCCTTCACCTTTTATACCTTCACCTGCTCCCTATCTGGCAACTGTCAAAATGTTCTCTGTATCTATGACCTGGTTCTCTTAATATATTGAATTACATTTCAGATTTTCTAACATGAAACCATTCTTGCATTTCTGCAGTAATCCAATGTGGTCATTGTGTATTAATGTTTTTATATCATTTGGCTCAGTTTTCTACTTTTAAGGGATTTTACATTTTACATCCATGTTCACAAGGAAACTGGGCCTGTAACTTTCCTCATACCCAGTTTCTTTTGAGAAATCAGCTGATAGTTTTACTGGGACCCCTTTGTACGTAATTCTCTTCCTCTCTTTTGCTGCTTTTAAGATTCTCTCTTTATCCTTAATTGTTGACATTTTGATTATAATGTCTTGGTATGGTTCTCCCTGGGTCCAGTGTTTTGGAACTCTCTGTGCTTCCTGGACCTGTAAGTCTATTTCCTTCCCCAAGTTTGGGAAGTTCTGCTTCATTATTTTTTCACATAATTTTTCAATTTCTAGTTCTTTTTCACCTTCTGGCAACCCTATGATTCGGATGTTGACCCGCTTATGGCTGTCTCATAGGTTTCTGAGCCTCTCCTCATTTTCTTCACTTCTCGTTTCCTCTTTCTGCACTGGTTGACTGTTCGTTCCTTCCCTATGTTCCGATTTGTTGATTTGATCCCTCATTTTCTTGCCCTCACCACTAGTTTCGTATGTGTTTTCATCCATTTCAGCAGGACTAGCCTTCATTCCTTCCCCGTCTTGTTTAAGATCTGCTATTAAGTCTGTAAGCATTTTTATAACCAAAACTCTGAACTGTGCCTCAGAAAGATTTCCTATCTGCTGCTTCGTTAGATTAGATATTTGCTGTCTTTTCAGCTGCTTCACTGGGATCTCTATCATGATCTGTGCCATCCTGACAGTTTTGTGTTTCCCTTTGCTTCCTGGGAAGGGCTGTCTCACCTTCTACGCTATAGGGGGCGGAGCCCCATGCACTCCTCACTTCCAGGTGATCCTTCTCACCACGCCGTGGCGTTTTGTGTGGGAGCGGGGGTCCAAGATAGATTCCTGCTGTTCACGCTCCTCTGAGAGACAGGGAGCCTCCTCCTCCATCCCCACGCCCTCTGGCCCTCACAGTCCGAGGCAATGGGGTCTGCCTTCCCTGGCTTTGGAATCGCGAGCTGACGGGTTTGGTCTGCAGCCAGGGGTGCTCCCCTGGTGCTTCTTGCCTCCCCTTAAGTACAGGTGTCTGTGCTTACTGCCATTCCACCACGTTTGCCGCACCTGCTGCCGCCAGCACAGCTTGGCCTCTCCTACCCGTCTGAACGAGCACCACTTCTTTATAACTTCATATGCTGGACTTCCATGTAGCTTTATTTTCTGGAACTTCTGGTTATTTCTGGTTTTGCGGTAGTTGCATTCCTTTAGTTGTGGAGGGAGATGAAGCATGTCTAGGCCTCCATCTTGGTCAGAAGTTGTCTCCTCATCCTGACAGGCTCCTGTGTTTGTTTGCCTCTGTGTCTTAGGTAGTGCTTTTGCACCTGTTACATTGTAAGGAGTGGAGCCTTAGGTATTCGTCAGTACAGGGCAACCTGTTTCACCACGTTGTGGTGCTGTATGTGGGGAGGGGTCTGAGAGGGAACAATGCCACTTGCTCTGCACTTGCCCCTTTTCCAGGCACTCCTCCCACTTCTGAATGGGACTGGCGCCTCTCTAGCTGTTGCTCTGACTGTCGTTCCCACAGTGGGTGGGTCTGCACATGTTCTAGGACAGTGGGGGCCCTTTAAACAAGGGGACTCTGCTGAGGGGCCAGCAGTTTTTTCCTCTACCCCAACCCCCACTGGTTTGCACAGTCAGAAGCAATGAGCTTTATTTTCCCCGGTGCTGGGACCATGAACTTTGTGGTCTGGTCTGGTGCTGGGATCATTCCCAGGTGTCCCTCCCTATTTTCTAAAGCATGTGACTGCGCTTTCCACCAGCCTGTCACTGCTGCTGCTGCCACCACCACACCACATCCTCTCTTCCCCTGCTCCGCCCCTCCTACCTATATGGATGAGTATTTCTTCTTTATATCTTTGTTTGCTGGACTTCCATGCAGCTTGATTTTCTGGAACTTCTGGTTGTCTCTAGTTTTGAGGTAGTTGTATTCCTTCTTAGTTGTGAAGGGAGACACAGCGTGTCTGTCTAGGCCTCCATCTTGGCTGGAAGTCTGGTTTTGATTTTCATTTGCATAATAACTAATAAAATTGAGAATGTTTTCATGTACTGGCTGACCATTTTTTTCTATATCTTCTTGGAGAAATGTCTATTTAAGCTCTTTGCAACTTTGTAACTGGGTTGTTTGTGTTTTTCTTAATGCACAGAACCTAATATTGCAGGGATAGGATGCACAAATTCCTGGGGGTGATGTAGCGTGTGGCTACTCAGAGTTCCTTGGTTCTGGCCTCAGGTATCCTGTCTGTTGGAGACGTTGCAGTATATAATGGCTTTTGGTTCAAAGTATTATATTTCTCAACCAGAAGATACATGCTCCATCTTCGCAGGGGTCATCTCCAAACTGGCCATTTATATGCTTCTTCAGTAGCCCAATCCACATCTATGTCTGGTTGACAGATTCTGGGTGATGTATTATAGGCTAGTATCATGGGATCTTGCGATTATGGACATCTTATAACACCTCTTCTGGTATAAAATTTGTCAGTTGGCATGAAGCTAAAGTTCACGGAATCCTTTATCAGTACATCAGATACTCTATCAGCCACCACATAGTAGTCTTGGCTGAGGCACTGCAGACAAAAAGAAATCATACTCCCAGAATATGTATCTATCCCACTCAGGGTGAGTCACTTCCTTTCCAGGGAGTAATGGGTCTGTTGTAAAAGTAATGGGTTGGTGCAAAAGTATTGTCTGGCTTTTTTAAAAGAAAGTTTTAGATAGTATTTATTAAATTTGTGCCTCTTCTTATAATTTTTTGATGTCACAGTGACTAATTTATACCTTATTTTTTCAGATTATGGAAGTATTGTTCATAATCATCTGCAATATTTGCACCCATGTTCATCCCATCTAAAGACCACATTAGAAATGTTTTACTCTGTGAGTTTCATAAAGGTGCCCATGCAAGGACAGCAGCAAAGTCTATTCAGAGCGCTTATGGGGACGATACAGTGACTGAAAGAAGTGGCAGGAGGTGGTTTTCCCATTTCTGAAGTGGGGATTTCAGTTTGAAAAACAAGCCAAAAGGTCATCCAAAAAAACTTGATTCCGAAGTGTTGGAAGCTGTTGTCACAGAAAACCCCACTGTTACATTGCAGAACAATTTAAAGGAGCCCTTACAACCATGTTGTGCCAACTGAAAAGGATCAGAAGGGTTTCAGTAGTTGGAAAATGGGACCCACACGAACTGTCTCCAGAGAATCTGCAACAGCGTGTTGCTTGTTGTGAATCATTGCTTTCGCGACACCTTCAGGCATCATTTTTAGGTAGGCCTGTTACAGGTGCTGAGAAGTGGATCCTTTACCATAATGTTAAATGCCGCCAATCGTGGATCAGTCAAGGAAGAAAAAGAATTCAACAACCAAGAGGAGGACTTCATCCAAAGAAGATCTTATTGAGTCTGTGGTGGGACGTGGAAGGAATTGTCCATTACGAACTGTTAGACAACAATCAAACAATTACTGCTAATCTTTACTATGAACAACTTTGTCATTCGAAAGCATCTTTGAATGAAAAGTCAACAGAAAGGGTGTCATCTTCCGTCATGATAATGCTCATCCTCACACAGCTCGACTCATCAAATATTTCTTGAAAGAGCTTGGTTGGGAAATATCGTTCCATCCTCCACATTCTCCTGACCTTGCTCCTTCTGATTATCACTTGTTTTAGGGACTACAGAACCATTTTGATGGTCTTAGGTTGAAGTCAAGAGAAAAGGTTGAAAATGAGTTGGATTCATATTTTGCTTCAAAACCTAAAGAGTTTTACAAGCATGGCATTTATAAGCTAGTTGACAGATGGAATGAGGTTCTAGAGAGCAAAGGAGGTTATGTCAATGAACAAATACTTTCATAATTATGGACTTTTTCATTTTTAAAATAGACCTCGAAGTCGGCATTATAGTTGCACCAACCTTATACTAAACTTGCATCAAGTGGCTGATTCTCTTCCTGAGAACTGGCGCTGTATCAAGGGCCCAATCTTGATCTGTGCAGCGGCTAGGTTTTACATTCAGCAAAGCCTTGCTTGGTCTGTGCTGCTGCTATATTTTATATCAGCTTTCATGCCTGTGAGCTCATATTTATGCATAGACTGTGTCTTTGTCATCTTGGCCACTCTACCCATTGGTCCATCATAAAAGAACTGACATGGCAAAATACAGAGTCTGGCCTACATTAACTGGCTAAGACATCTGGTATACCCAGGTGTATCCTGTCTCTGAGTTCTAAGATTCTTACTGTGTGTCCCCATTCTTTCCATGTCTTCTTGTAGTGTCTCTCTTTCTAATAAATTGGTTATTAATTAGTTATATAATATATATTTTGCTATATTATGATTAATATATAAATAACTCTGGAAAATAAGTGTGTAATATATATATTTAGCTTTATTAAGATATATTGATATAGCTCAATTATACCTTAATAAAGCTGGAAAAGTACACATGTGTTATATAATATATATGATATATATTAAATTTTCCATCTTTATTAAGAGGTAATTGACATATAACATTGTGTAAGTTTAAGGTATGTTACATGTTACTTTGAAAAACATATATATTGCAGAATGATTACCAACATAGTGTTATCTAACACCTCTATCACATCAAATCATCATCATCATTATCATCATTATTATTATTTTGTGGTGAGAACATTTGAAATCTACTCTCTTAGCAACTTCCTGTCTCGGGTAAGCATCACTCAATACTCTGTTTCCATTATATCCCATCTTCTTTATCCATTCATCCAATGATGAACTCACTGTGGTTCCATATCTTTTTACATATTTAATGGTTTTCTTTCATTTTTTCCTGTAAATTTTTTTTTTAGTTGGAATATAGACAATACTATATCTTTCAAGATAAGAATTCTGTTTGCAAAAGGACAGAGTTGCATGACAGGAAGGGCAGTCTCTGCAGAAGCCCAGGTCCCATGCAGAGCAGGCCACGGGAAGGGGCAGGCACCAGGGAGGAAACCAGGACTCCTTGTCCTGCTCTGGCCTGGCCAGTGGAGGCAGGGAGGAGCCCAGGACATCCTCTCTTTTCTTCTCTCCTCACACCAGCCCTCCACGAAAGTCAGTGGCAGACTTCAAGCTCACTGCCCTGGCTGAGTCATGGCAACCCAGGCTCTGCTGCCCACCCTGCTTCTGTGTGTGCTGCTGCTGCAGGTCCACGGAGGGCCCCGTAGTTGGAACAGGAAGCAGAGTAGGTGATGGGCTGAGGGCAGGCACGGGGAGGGGGAACGAGGGGCTGTGTGCAGCTGAGGAGGACCTGGGAATTGGAACCTTTCAGCACGTCCTGCTCTGACCACAGCACTGGGAAGACTCTGGGTCCTCCCAAACCATGGCCCTTCAGCTTCAGCCCCTTTACCGGGCCCTGGGACTAATAATGGGGGTGGAGGACAGCCTACACCCTTCTGTTCTCCATTCCCCAAATCCAGAGACATGGCGCACACACTAGTGAAAGGTGCACAGAGCTGAGAATCAGACAGGAAAGCAAAACAACAATTCTTTGATTTATGCGCATCCGTGACAGCTCAACATCCCGAGACGTTTCTGGGAAAGCAAATTTATTTTAGCATGTCTCAGACTTCACCGAGTCCTTACAGTCCAAGTGTAGATTGTATGGGGGTGACTTCACCAGGACCATCACTAATATGAGCGACAGGGCACTGGCTGCAGGAGTAAGAGGGTCCAGAAGCCCAGACATTGAGCTCTACTGGTGGAGAATGGAGGTAATGGGTTGAAGATACAACCAATCACCAGGATTGGTGAGGGGTGGAAAGTGAGGTCCCTGAAAAGCCAAGAGTGTGATGAGTAGGACCCGGGTCCTGGGGTCATGAGGAGACTTTCAGCTTGGGAGCAGTCCTCTGCGTGGCCTGTTTCCGTTGACCCTTCCCCTGCTCCTTTTACGTATCAAGTCCTGTGAGAAGCGGCCCAGCATAGATCTTTGCCACAACCACTGTTCATATTTCCTAAAGTGCCCCAAACCAGATACCACATGCTGCTCGACCTTCTGCGGGAACGTCTGCATGAGCCTCCTGTGAGTGAGAGACGGGGCTCTGCTGTGGAGCCTGCTCCCCTAACTCTCTATTTACGACTGTGCCTGTGACCCAAACCCAAGGACCCAAATCCAGGGCACAGGGTGTCAACCTCCCCACTGTCGGGACGGCTTGTTCCTGTCAAATAAAGCAGAACAAATGCCCGGGGACTTGCCTATTTTCCTTCCAGGGCTGTGATCACTGAGAACCAGTGCAGAGCCCAGCGTGCCCCCGCCTCTCGGGTCCAGGGCCCTGATCTCTCCCCGTGTCTTGCTCCGCTGCTGTCTCTCCCTTCGGCCCACGCACCCCTGCCAGGGCCCCAGAGGCCCAGCCCCCTGTCGCTCTGCTCACTGAGCCAGCGCTCCTGTGCACCAGCCCCCAGCGCTAAAGAGAACGTCCTCACCCTGGAGGCAGAAAGGCCAAGTGAACCATGACGTAGGTGGAGGCTGGACCCTGGGGCATAGAGTAGGAGGCCCCCAAGGAGGCCCCTTTTTTCTTTTTTTTCCCCTGTTAATTCTCACCTGAGGACATGTTTCTAATGATTTTAGAGAGATAGGGAGGGGAGGGGAAGAGAAACATCAATGTGAGAAACATTGCCTCTTGTATGCGCCCAAACCGGGGATCTAACCCACAGCCTGGGTATGTGCCCTGACGGGGAATTGAACCCCCAACCTACTGGTGTACAGGAAGATGCTCCAACCAACCAAGCCACCTGGCCAGGGCAAGGAGGCCTCTTCTTAAACTTGACCCACACCTGTCCCTTTCTCCCTTTCTCCTTGTAAAGTTCAGACAACTGTCTCTATACGGAAGAAAATGAATCCCAGGAAGTTAAGTGACGTGCCCAGGGCCAGAGGGAGTGAGAGGCCTCTCTGGGTGCTGCAGGAGGGTGTCTCCTCTGACCTCGCTGCTTGCTCGTTGCTTCTCCACCGCAGTGAGACCAGAGGCACGGAAGTGAGAGCCTGTGACAACCCCAGCTGCCCACCCCCAGTCCAGCCTCCACTAGGATGGCCACTCTTACTCCGGGGCCTGGGACACGGTGCCAGGACCTCGGACTCCGGTGCCTTCCCTTGACAGAGTGGTCCCTACCTTTCCCAAATGCTCCTCCTTATGGCCTCACTCTCTCTCTCTCTTTTTAATCCAGAGGAAAGTCACAGGGCAGGGGGGACAGGTGGGCCCATTGTGACGCTGCTAAGGCTTAATCGGCACAAGGTGGCTCTGAGCCTTGTCTTGGTTCTCATGGTGAGCCAGTGAGAAATAGTCACTGGGGCCCAGGCTCCACATCTGTGTTGTCACAGTGCCTCTGAAATGGCGCTGGGGCTAGACCCAGGGGCTGAGTCACGTGTGGCCCCTCAGACATGGAGTGAGGTGTGGAGAATGCAGGCAGGCAGGCCGGTGTGCGGTGTGACACTCCAGCCCAGTGCTTCCTGGGCATCAGTGAGCGAGACATCAGAGGAGGACATCTGCCTCCATCAGCCCAGAGCCCTCAGCCACGTCAGAAGCGTCACAGCGCTCCCGATACGGAGCATCTTCTCCACCTGTACCCAGAGCTGCCCTTGGACCCAGGGACCCGGGAAAGAGGTCATGACCAACCACCAGCACAGACATCGTCGGAGGTAGGTAGGTGGTGAGGGACGCCCTACAGAAGCTCGTACCGGGTTCTTCCTCAGGTAACCTCACTCTCCAAGCATCTTCCCAGTGCTTGGCCGTGCCTCCAACACCCCAGGAGAAACTGTTAAGAGAAGCAAGGCTACCTGCAAGGGCCCACATAGGGAATGAGCTCCCACGCCCAAGTCCAGTGCTCCCTGCCATGTGGGTGCATGTGGCTGCCAGGCTGACCTATTCCTTGCCCTGGCGTGAGCACTGGACCATCAATTATACAGGAAACAGTTGTTCCTCTTCCTTGTGATAACTGGTGCCCTGACCTGTGTTCCAGAGGGTTCTCTGGACTCTCCACCCTGCCCCACGGAACTCAGACATCACACCTAGAATGCTATGGCTTGAAGGAGTGCTTGCCTGGACATCACTGCCTGTTCTGTCTCTTTGGGACAACTGTGTGCCTCCATGTTCAGTAGAGGAGTGGGGATGCCTGGAAGACATTGAATCTCACGGAAGCAGAAGAAGAAGCAAATGCACGTTCTATTGTGACCTGGGTCCCCAAAATGTCAAGTCCCAGCGGAGTTCTCTGATGAAAGCTGGACTGTTTGCCACCAAACACACAGCCTCATGGCTGCCTCTGCTTTTGCATTATTTGTTCTCTTTTCATGCTCTAGAGCTGCTCCTAGCAAAATTTTTTCTTTCAAATTATTATTATTATTTTGTTGCTGTTGAGTTTTAGGAGTTTTCTGTATATTCTGTATATTAATTCCTTACAAGAAAATATTTTCTCTCATTTTGTGGGTTGTTTTTTTACTCTACTGATAAGTGTCTTTTGCTGCCCAAAATTTTAAAACTTTCATGGACTCCAGTTTGCTTATATTTTCTTTTTTTACCTGTGCCTTTGATGCTATATCCAAGAAATTATTGTCGTATTCAATGTTACAAAGGTTTTGTCTATGTTTCCCCTAAGAGTTTTGTAGTTTTTGTCTTACATTTATGCCTTTGACCCATTTGGATTTAATTTTTGCATATGGTGTTAGGTAAGGGTCCAACTTCATTCTTTTGCATATGGATATTCAGTTTTCCCAGCACCATGTATTGAAAAGATGGTCCTTTCCCCATTTAACAGTCTTGGCACCTTGTCAAAAATAATTTGACCACATATACCAAGGTTTATTTCTGGGCTCTCCTGTTCCATTGGTCTGTATGCCAGTATCACACTGTTTTGATAATTAGAGCTTAGTATTAAGTTTGAAATCAAGAACTGTGAGCCTTTTTAGCTTTCTTCTTCATTTTCAAGATTATTTGGCTGTTTGGAGTCCCTGAAGATACCTACCATATGAATTTTAGGATGGGATTTTCTATTGCCGCAAAAATACCATTGGGATTTTAATAGGGATTGCATAGAATCTATAGATCACTTTGAGTAGTGTTGATATTTTAACAATATTATCTCAGCTAATCTATAAACATGGGATGTACTTTTATTTACTTCTGTTTTCTTCAATTTTTTTCAGCAACGTTTTGTAATTTTCATTGTACAAGTTTTTCACCTCCTTGGTTAAATTAATTCCTAAATATTTTGCTCTTTTTGATGTTACTGGAAATAAAATTGTTTTTGTAATTTCCTTTTCAGGTTGTTCATTGTTAGTGTATATAAATGCAATTGATTTTTTTTTTTTTTGATCTTGTGTCCTGCTACTTCGCTGAATTCATTTATTAGTTCTAGTAGATTTTGTGTGTGTGTGTGTGTGTGTGTAATCTTTAGTATTTTCTATCTATAAGGTCATATAATCTGTGTACTGAGACCGATTTACCTCTTCTTTTCCAATTTGGATATTTTAAAATTTCTTTTTCTTCCCTAATTGGTCTGGCTAGAACTTCTAGTACTACATTGAATAGAAGTGGTGAAAGTGTCACCTTTCTCTTCTCCCTATTCTATAGAAAAAGTTTCCAGTCTCTCACCGTTAATTATGATGTTTGCTGTGGCTTTTTCATTTTTGACTCTTAATATGTTGAGATAGTGTCCTTTTACCCCTAGTTGCTTAATAACGTGTTGTTTAATTTCTATAAATTTGTGAATGTTACATTTTTACTTCCATTATTGATTTCTAACTTCATCTCACTGTGGTTGGATAACATCTGTCTTTTAAAATGTATCGAGACAATTTGTGGTCTAACAAATGGTCTCTCCTGAAATGTCCCATGTGCACTTGAGAAGAACATGTGTTCTGTTGTTATATGACTATTAAATCTAGTTGTTTCATTGTGTTATTTAAGTCCTCTGTTTCCTTACTTCTGTCTAGTTGTTCTATCTATTATTGGGAATGGGGGTATTGAAGCCTCCAATAATTATTGTAGAACTTTCTATTTCTCACTTTAATTTTTGTCAGTTTTTGCTTCACGTGTTTTGATGATTGTCATTAGGTAGATAAATGTTTATAATTATTATATCTTCTTGCCACATTGAGCCTTTATTAAAATAGAGTGTCCTTCTTTGTCTCTGTAAACTTTTTTTTGATTTAAGGTTTATTTTGTCTGATATGAGTATAGCCACCATTGCTCTCTTTTGGTTACTATTTGCATGAATACCTTTTTCCACCCTTTTGCTTTCAATGTATTTGTGTCTTTGTATTTAAATTGAGTTCCTTATAGACAGCATCTGATAGGATCATGTGTTTTATCTATTCTGTCAATCTCTTTTGATTGGAGAACTTAATCTATTTACACTTAAAGTAATTAATGATAAGGAGGGACTTACCTCTGTCATTTCATCACTTGTTTTCTATATGCCTTATCTCTTTTGTCGTATGACTTTTAGCTTTTTTACTAGATGGCACAAAAGTGTTAGTACAGGATGACAAAGTTTACATTAATTTTAAATTTAGCCGTCATTTTCATAGATTTACAAGATTTATGCATTAAGCATGGGCTGCTCTTTTAATAGTACAAAAGCAGTAAATGATATTCTGGAAAGAAACCATTTTTTCTACAGAGAGAAGTAAATGGGATGAAGTGATGAGGGGCCCTGTGAAGATGTCAAGGCCAAGGACATGTTGTAAAGTGGGAAGAGGCAAAGAAACAGAGCCAGAGAAGGAAATGTTTGGGCAATCCATCGGGCTATTCTTCTTTCTTGGTTTCTATCCTTGCCATTCTAGCCAAGCAACTCTGGCAATACTCCAGGCCTCACTGGGACTTACCCAGAGCTATCCACAGTCAGCTTGGTCCTTGGGGTTCCCATTCCCATTATGCTTCTCCACTAGTATTCTAAGGGCACCTGGAGAGCATGATCTTGGTGATGGGAAATGGGTCCAAGGAGTATCATTGCTCCCACTCCCAAGGGGAGCTGCAGGAGTCACCATCTGGCATACATCGCTCTGGACTCATATCCTTCACATCCTGTAGCTGGCACTTGCTGGCTCTGTGGTCTTGAGCAAGTTACTTAACTTTTCTGTGCCTCAGTTGCAGCATCTGTAAAATGGGAATAATCATAGTACTAAACTCACAGGGTCAGTGAGAGTTATTAGTTAATACATGTTAAATATCTGACACATAGTGAATTTGGTTTAAACTGAGTAGCTCTTGATACTTCATTAGGTGTGTCATTTGTTTATTTAACAGACCTTACACAGCACTGCCTTTATGCCAGACATTGGCTCTAAGTGCTTGACAAGTAATTACTCACAGCAACCCTAGGAGGAAAGGACTATTATTATCCCCACTTGGCAAATGAGAAAATTGAGGCACAGGGAAGACAGTCATTTGACCAGAGTAAGTTGGAGCTAGGATTTGAACCCAGGGTAAGTTTGTGTTTTCAATCTCCGTGCTATGGGGCCTTTTCAAAACTCTCTTGGAAGAGCTCTCTCTTTTCATCAGCACAAAAGCCACGAGACATTGATGATGAGGTAGTGTAACACTGATGCCAGCAGCGGAGAAATTATCATAGAGATGGATGGGACTTTACAAAAGTCATCACTCCAATATTAGAGAAGAAAGATTTACAGATCCTCCCCAACCTCCACAATCAGCCAGGCTTCCAGGAAATGTGCATGCCGGGGGAGGGGAAGCTCCTGCAATTGCACAGGGCTCTGTGTCTAACTATATTACCTGCAGCAAAAAGAAAAAAAAGAAAGGACTCCTTGAATAGGAATCCAGTGACAATCCGTACACATCCAACTGATGGCCCCCATGATTACATTCTGAGTCTTTGAAACCTGTTCTGCTTGTTGTCCGCCCCTGTGCAGGAGCTCCGTGGTTCCCAGGGGCCAGGAAGAGGAACCGGCAGTGAAACCAGCACTTCTGACCCGACCATCTTCAGAGGTAGGTGGGTATCAGAGTCCTGGGGCTGTAAGTGTGAGCCTACACACTCTTTCATTAGCGGCTTGCTTGGATGAGGTCCCTGTTCAAATCAGGTGCTCAAATCATGCCAATACTACGTCTCTACAGAAGTAACGATTGTCCTTGTTCAAATGCAGACACTAAGACAGAAAGATGACATGGATGGACACCATGTCCCTTCATATGTGACACTCTGAGAAGGACAGTATGTATTGCCTACATAGTATTTCCACTGACAATACGTAACCTGAGTCTAATCATGAAGAAATTTCAGACAAACCCCAAATAAGGAATGTTGAATTAAAAGAAAGGATTGGCTTTTTGTATTGGGAGCATTCAAAAATTCCAGTGTCATAACAGACAAAGGACATTATTGGCTGAATTTATAAAATGGAATACTGATGGTAGATTAATGTATAAAAGTATATTTTATTAATGTTAAATTTAATGAAGTTGACAGTTGAATTATGATCATGTAAGAGAATGTCCCTTTTGTTAATCCTCACAGAAGTATTATTTCTAAATAAGGGCCAAGATAAATGACACTCTCAAATGGTTTAGAATATATATGGTTTAGAATATGTGTGTGTTGTGTGTGTATGTTTGTGTGTGTATGGGAAGATATTTAGGGGTAAATTCTTAAACTAGGTGAATGCGAGCAAATGGTATTCAGATGCTCTTTGTACTATTCTTACTCTTGTAACTTCAAAATTATTTCCAAATAGTAGTTTTTAAAAAGTTAAAGGCAATCCATCTAAAGGTCATTGTGCCTCAGATTTTAGGTTCCTATTTTGTTTTTTCACACATGCCAAGAGGAGAATAAGTTTGGCCCTTTTAAAGAGTTTTGCACCTTTTAAAATGTCTGTAGGTATGGTGCCTGCTTTTGACCATTGGGGGATTTCAGCCAATGCACATAGGCTATCTTCTGCTTGGTTGAAGACATCAAAGCAAAAATAAAGATTTTGGAAGAAAATCGGTCACTTCCAGGGAAAAAAGACAATTACTCCATTGTGACGGTATTATTTGCAGTACTCAGACTTCTCTGTCGTTGCTTCTTTTCTTGCTTTCTGCTCGCCTTAGTAAAGTGAAGCACCAGGTTAGGGGTGAGAGACAGGGCTGGGGAAAGGAATTTTTCTGAATAATACTTCACCTCCTCTTTCAAAAAGCCACCTCTCACCACCAGTGAGCTGCCTAAAACAATAGCCACCAATTATTTCACGTATTGTCCCAGGTCCTAAACCCTCTCTTATTTTTTCTACTGTGCAGTGATTTTCATCTATTATTGTGCACTTCATTTATGTATCTTGTATGCTGGATGTCCCTGTTACTAGAATCGTCGTCGGCAGCCGTCCATCTCGAGAGACGATGGTGTAGCTTCTTAAGAGTCTATCTGCACCGCCGAGAATGGCTGTGCAGTCCGACTCGGGAGTGACATGGTATCTGTCTCCTCCCATGTTGAATCGACATCTTGCGATGACGCTGAAGCTACAGAGCCTGGGCAGGGTAATATGGAGGGTCTGCTGTTGCCCATGCAGCAGACCCCCCCTCTCTTCGCACCCCACCTCTCTTCGCAGCTGAAGGGTCCAAGGGAAAGACGGAGTCGATACAGCTTGGCTTCAGGTGCGCTGCAGGAGTTGCCGGTGTTGACTACAACGTCAAACCGCCTTAGGGACTCCGGCTCCGGATTTTCTGTCGGGGTTTACTCCCTTAGCCTTTCCCCTGAAGAGGTATGCCGCAAGGCAGCGGAGGTTTTTTGGAGTCAGAGTTTTCCTTCTCTGATGTACCCTGACTGGAAGATCAAACCAGCGACACTTAGCTCGCAGGCCGACGCTCAATCCACTGAGCTAAACCAGCCAGGGCAAGTTACTAGAATATAGCTTTATGAATGCAGGGCTTTTGCTGGCTTTGTTCATTACTGTATTCTCAGTGCATAGAATAGTGTCTGGCTTATAGTAGTCACTTAATAGAAGTATTTGTGGGACAAATAAATTTAGGACAGATGAATAAAGAATGGAATCTCACCCACTCATCAGCCTTAATTCTAAATAGATTAAACAGTAAAAAAAAAAAAAAAAAAAAAAAAAAAAAGACCACAGTGAAGTCAAGGAAATTAAATAACTTTTATTACTCTGGAGAAGAAAAGAGTCTGAGCTTAATAGTAGTTAATAGCCAACATCTATTTGGCATGTTCTGTGTGCCAAGTCATATACTTGGCACTTCATATATTCAGCATTTGCAATGTGGATACTAATATCATCTTCATATTACAGAGGTGGGAAACTGAGGCTTGAGGAGTTAGGTGTTCGGCCAATCACATAACTTACATTAAGCTAAATATGTTGAGGGTCTCTCTGACCCTAGTACTCACATTTTGTTTTTTGTCCTATACTATAGTGACAATTTTAAGTGTGGTAGCAAGGTGGGGGGGGGATTTTCCTCTTAGGTAAGATGTATATCCTGTTGGTAGAATAAACCAATTTTAATGGAGAGAAAACAGGCAACAACTATCTAGGGTTTGCAATAAGCAATATCCTTTATTCAGGACTTTCGGATCGGCAAATCTGAGGTCTGAAGCTAATAATGCATTTAACCAAATTTTAGTTGCAAGGAAGTTCCCAATGATGTTTATTTTTGTCCCTGGGGAAGAGAAATTATAAATTTTCAGGTGTCTTATGATTAATGGGGAAATATTAATGATACATGTAACTAATACGTTAGGGAAATATTCATGAGACACTTGTTCTTTGTTGCATTTAAATTTGTTCAGAAGAGCTACTTCTTTCCCTGCTGCTGTGTGAGAGCTTGGGTATAGAACTTCACTTTCTAGACACTGCCTAAATTTAGAACACATAAAAAAGTCCAAGCCCATGCAAGAGTCAAAACACTAAGCCTGAATTAATGCAACTGATGAAGAAAGTGGTCAGTTTCCTCTTTCCCTCCTCTCCTCCTGCAGTTGGTGGAGTGCCATTTTGGAGGTGGAGGAGGGAGAAGAGGCAAATTAGTCTAGACAGTTCTTTTTGGCAGGTAGCATGTTCCTTTGTGTTTGTGCTTTCTGGGCTTAGAATGGACTCTGTCGTGGGTGGCTTTCTGGGTTCTTTGAATCCCTCCAACCCCACCTGAGGGAAGTTTCTCAGCTGTGGTTCTCTTGATATGGCTGAACCCAGCTCCTTTCTGGCTGGTCTACTGTGGCTCCTTTCCCAGACCTTAGGGACACGGCCACTCACTTTCTACTTCCTTCTGCTGAGGTTGCATGACCCGAGGCAGCCAGCCTGGAACAATCTGGCACAGACCTGCCTGGCTCTTTCTTGCATTCTTTGGCCTGTCAAATTAGTACAAGCTGTAGACTCTTTCTTGTAGCCGTAGGTCACTTTGGCCAGCTTCTTAGGCTTTTGTGTTCTCGGGTGTGACTCAAACACCTGTCTCCTGTGTCTCCACAGACCCTTGGGGCACATGCGAAGTTCAGTGGGAGGTACCCTTAAAGCCTTTCTAGCGACTTGGAACTAAGAAAGAACAACATTCTTTAAAGAAAATCTACTCACCGACCTCCTGCAGAAAAGACGTCAAATTTCTGACCATTTTCCACCTTTAAAACAAGGAAGGTTTTAAGAATCCCTTTTCCACTTTATTGGCCATGTTTCTCCCTCTCTTTTTACTAAAAAGTCCTACAAGTTGATATGTCTCACAGGTCTTGGCCAAAACTTTTGTTTTAATATCATTTTAATTTTAAATTCAAGTCAAGATGTGTAACAGCAAGCCTGATAGGATTTCAGGTTTATAAAAACAATTCATTTTTATATACATGTACATATAAAAGACGGAATAACATGCATCAATAGAAGGGATTAATGGAAATATCTTATGCTTTTTTTGTACTCTTTTAGTGTTTTAAGGATTTTGTATGCTGAATTTGAATGATCTTTCCCTCAAGGGAAGGCAATTCATTTTTAAATATTTTTTTCTGCATGAGGAAGGCCCATTTTATCAGTGTTTGGCTGCAATGTGTACCTGTTGTTGGATGGGTAGAAGGTAAGGAGGAATAATTAGAAGATAAAGTATAAAAATATTCTATAAGCACTTCCTCTTGCTTTACAACTATTTATATGTCTTGATCTCTAGCAGCAACTGGGAAGGAAAGAAATCCTGACAGTACATATTCAGACACGTGGCCAGCATCATGAAGCTCTGGATGCCTCTACTCACGACATTCCTGTGTATGGTGCTACTGTCTGTGCTGGGAGAACTAAAGGAAAAACCAGGTACAGGTAATGAGGCTGGGTTGGAAACAAAGGGTAGGGGGGTGTTGTGCTTGTTTCTGGGCAAGTGAAGGGGTACTATTGTGTCTGGCACGTCTGATTCAGGTCCCGCATTTCCTGGGTCACATGTTGGAGAATCACAATCTTCTTATGCGCAGAGATCTAAGAAATTCCCAACTTGAGGTCCTTTAATGCTTCCTCTTTCAACCTTGAACGTGGCATGAGTATCTGTCCACTTTCGTACACACTCCATAGGTTCTAAGGATATACTATTTCCCCGTGTCAGGCTGTCTTTGGGGCGGAGGGCGCACCGAGACAGAGCTGCTGTATCTTCCCATACTTCCAGAAGTTCTGTGTCCTAGCTGGGTGTGCTTTGATGAGTACCAAACGGGTATTTCTTAATACAGACCCTTTGTTTTAGTGGTAGGGTCTCTCAAAATGTGAAAAGATAGAACAGAGACATGACACGAGTCCTTAGTGGGGCAAAGTTGGAGGCCATATGATTTTTTTAAAAAAGGGAATCAATGGAGGGGGCCAAGAAAACTGAATGAGAGAGGAGATTTTGAAGAGAGGCGAGTTATTAAAGGCATGGACAGCAAAGAGGAGAAGAAAAGGGAGGGAACCTGCTCCTTGCTTTCCCTGGTCTGGCTTCCCACACTATGATATGAGCATGGTACCGAGGCTAGAGGATCTCTCAGGCCCTGATCTGCTGTTAGATAATAATGTAGACTTTATAGGAGGGCACATGAAGGCTGAAAGTACACTGAGTCCTATCTCTAGGATGATCAAAGAGGGCCCAGAGATCGGCAACGCAGGTAAGACCTGTGGGAGCAGAGAAGGGAAAAATATCAGTGAAGGTGCCACAAGGAGGCTCAGGAAGGGGTTTTCTTATAAGGCAGATAAATACCGTGCTGGGGACTTGGGCTTGGATTGTTGGGGGGGTTGTTAAGCCTCGGAAGGGCTTCTCTCCCCATGCTTCTTAACCTCTTACAGTGTCACCTCAATTTCAGCGGATAAAATGACCATTGAGGAGTGCTGGGGAAATCCAAACATCATTGACTGTGAAAAGAAGTGTTCTAGATCCTTGAAATGTGAAAACACGAATTACACGTGCTGTTGGACCTATTGCGGAAACATCTGTTGGAAAGATGGAGTGAGTTGGGAGATGTGTGCTTGGCTATGTGTCCTCGCTGATCCTCGCCCTCTTCTCAGGTGCTGTTATTCTAAACAGAGGACTGCTGTGCTCCAAATCCTAGGCACAAAAATAGCAGAAGACAATATACCCTAAACCTGCAAAGCAATTCACTGGCAAATAAACTAAGACGTCAGGTTGGGGCACATTGCTTCTTTCATTATATATGTTACTCAACAGCTTACCCTTTTCTAATTTTCATCCAGATTTCTAACCACTGACTCCATGAGCCCTTTTGGCTCAACCAGGTCCCACATTTTGACCTTTCTGTGCTCAGTCAACTGATACCACACTTCTTACCCACTCAGAAATGGACAATTTCTATTGTTACATAAAGTCTGCCTGTCCCATGGTCTGGCGGGGTGGGTAGTGTTAAGCTTGGGAATGAATGCTTGTTTCTCAGAGTTCCCTAGCCTCTTAACATCTAACCTTTCTTTCTTGCAGAAAACCTATGAGAGATAGCTAAACCCGCAGTGTCTTACTTGGGACACCAGTGAGTTCTCCCCAAGGGCTGGGAAGGAGGCAATCCTTGGCAAATAAACTCATTTACCAACAATGGCCTTCGTCTCTTTCTACTCCATTCCACTATCCTCGATTGCCTTATTATAATCCCCCAAACGATTCTTATCCTACAGTGTACATTGGCTTCCAACACTTCCCCAACTGATTACCTTAGAGCTGATAGGCTAATCTCATGGGCTTCACAGAATGTCACTTATCTTTCACATGACATTTTAAGGTAGATAATTGGCAAGTGTCCCTTTCATTCAGTTTTTCAGAGAGCAGGTCTCTGGTAAATTGGTTTCTCACAGGGTATGGGAAAACAGTTCTAAAATGACTTTATGTATATATAAGATTGAACAAGTAAGGGAATGACTGGTAGATGATAGGAGCCAGGTTTCTAACTGTCTGAGAAAAGAAGTTACAAATAAGCAAAAGGAGAATGTTAGAATGAACTCTGGGGTACTCAGAGACATCAATATAAACTTGAGTTTAGATTAATCCACAGACAGATAGACAGACAAAGAAATAATTATAGACATGTGTATACATGGATTAGTTATACATACCTATATTTCCTAGCTAGGCCTGCTGAAAGAGCTTAGAAGCAGAGGTATCGCAGTTGCAATTAGCACACCAAGAGCCCAGATCTTGATTTCTAAACACCATTTTCCAATTAATGAACCAAGCTTCTTAGAAAAAATGGCTGATTCTAGAACTGAGCCTCAAAAACACAAGGTGAGACTGGGGTATCTTTTAGCATCAGAAAGTAAGGAAATGCTCCAAATTTAAATTATTGGGAAAATGGAAATCAACCCAAAAGACCTTCCAGTGACCAAAGCTGAGAATAATTTGAGCATAAAACTGTTACTGCTTGTCTCTTAAAATAAAATGTTACAAAGTTAATGGAAAGCTAGCAGGCAATTTGAACGTAAAACTACTATTAAAGACAAGGAAAAATGAAATTGAAACATTTCTGTGAGAAAATTTTCCCAAAAGGGTAACGCAACAGTGCAACTTTAATTAAGATATCTGTAAACAAATATTTTGACATATGAAAAATATCTTGTATCACATATTTTAAAACTTAGCACCTAAGTAGACAAAAAACAAAACAAAACAAAACAAGACAAACAAAAAAACCCCAGGCCCTGGCCAGCGTGGCTTAGTTGGTTGAGAGTCGTCCCCTAACCAAAAGGCCACTGGTTCGATTCCCGGTCAGGGCACATGTCCAGGGTGCAGGTTTGATCCCCGGCCAGGGTGTGTGTAGGAAGCAGCCAATCAGTGTTTCTCTATCACATTGATGTTTCTCCCTCACTGCTGAATGAGAATAAAATAAGCCTTAAAAAACAAACAAAAAAAATACCAAGAACATATGAAATAAGGGGTTAACAGAACATAAAAAAATTGAAGAAAGGGATAAAAGTCATCTCATAAATAAAGATTGTGACAAGATACTCAAGAAAATAGATTCAACTAAACTATAAGTGGTATTGAGAAAAAGAATGAAAACCAGGAGACCAAAAACAAAATGTAAAAAAAAAAAAAAAAGAAGGATTAATTAAAAAGATGGGCAAAGAAAATCTAAATATATAATAATTGGAGTTGTTCAAAAAGAAAAATAACTAATGTTAAAAATGATAATTTAAGTAAATTTTCTGTAAATAAGAGAAAACCTGAATCAACATAAAAAGGACCATCATACGCCCAGCAACAATGACCCAAAACAGCCTTGGAAATCAGATGTTTGGGGCCTTCTAACTTAGATTCTTACTTCTACCTTCTCACAGCCTTTCACTAATGATTTTCAGGGAGTGAGCTCTTCCCACATAAGACACTGGACACTACATTACCTGATGCATATACTCCTAGAGAATGTAATTTTAATACTAGAATTTTAAACTTAGGAATAACTTCCTTTGGATAGAACCTTCCTTGAATTCTGTGTGCCATGCCAATTCCAATTTTATTTGGGCCGAAGTGCGTTTCTTGGTGGTAGATATTGCACTCAGCACCTAAACCTGACCTTTGCATTCCAGATCACTTCCGGTGGCGTCTTAATTAGGCCTCCTGAGTTTGTTATGCCCCAGACAAAGTATGGGGTGGGATGCACTTTGCTGGTGAAGGCATTAGTATGGACCCACCAGTGAGCATTGGGGGCATCCAAAGGATGAAAACAAGCCAGGAGTTGATCAACATCATGATGTATGAGATGGGAGATACTTCTAGAATACTCCCATGTGAATTGACATAAGGAGGGAGCAGATCTGGAGCATGAGAAGGGAACAAATAATGCAAAACCTGTGGCAACCATTAGACTGTTTTGCAGGCTGTGATTTAATATCATGGAGACCCAGATCATGGAAGAATGTGCTTTCGCTTCTTCTTCTGCTTCCGTGAGATTCAAAGTCTTCCAGGCATTCTGGCTCCTCTGCTGAACATGGAGGCACACAGTTGTCCCAAAGAGACAGAACAGGCAGTGATGTCCAGGCAAGCACTCCTTCAAGCCATAGCATTCTTGATGTGGTGTCTGAGTTCCGTGGGGCAGGGTGGAGTGTCCAGAGAACTCTCTGGAACACAGATCAGGGCACCAGTTATCACAAGGAAGAGGAACAACTGTTTCCTATATAATTGATGGTCCAGTGCTCACGCCAGGGCAAGGAATAGGTCAACCTGGCAGCCACATGCGCCCACATGGCAGGGAACACTGGACTTGGGCGTGGGAGCTCATTCCCTATGTGGGCCCTTGCAGGTAGCCTTGCTTCTCTTAACAGTTTCTCCTGGGGTGTTGGAGGCACGGCCAAGCGCTGGGAAGATGCTTGGAGAGTGAGGTTACCTGAGGAAGAACCCGGTACGAGCTTCTGTAGGGCGTCCCTCACCACCTACCTACCTCCGACGATGTCTGTGCTGGTGGTTGGTCATGACCTCTTTCCCGGGTCCCCGGGTCCAAGGGCAGCTCTGGGTACAGGTGGAGAAGATGCTCCGTATCAGGAGCGCTGTGATGCTTCTGACGTGGCTGAGGGCTCTGGGCTGATGGAGGCAGATGTCCTCCTCTGATGTCTCGCTCACTGATGCCCAGGAAGCACTGGGCTGGAGTGTCACACCGCACACCGGCCTGCCTACGTTCTCCACACCTCACTCCATGTCTGAGGGGCCACACTTGACTCAGCCCCTGGGTCTAGCCCCAGCGCCATTTCAAAGGCGCTGTGACAACACAGATGTGGAGCCTGGGCCGCAGTGATTAATTCTCACTGACTCACCATGAGACCCAAGACAAGGCTCAGAGCCACCTTGTGCCGATTAAGCCTTAGCAGTGTCACAATGGGCCCACCTGTCCCCCCTGCCCTGTGACTTTCCTCTGGATTAAAAAGAGAGAGAGAGAGTGAGGCCATAAGGAGGAGCATTTGGGAAAGGTAGGGACCACTCTGTCAAGGGAAGGCACTGGAGTCCGAGGTCCTGGCACCATGTCCCAGGCCCCGGAGTCAGAGTGGCCATCCTAGTGGAGGCTGGACTGGGGGTGGGCGGCTGGGGTTGTCACAGGCTCTCACTTCCGTGCCTCTGGTCTCACTGCGGTGGAGAAGCAACGAGCAAGCAGCGAGGTCAGAGGAGACACCCTCCTGCAGCACCCAGAGAGGCCTCTCACTCCCTCTGGCCCTGGGCACGTCACTTAACTTCCTGGGATTCATTTTCTTCCGTATAGAGACAGTTGTCTGAACTTTACAAGGAGAAAGGGAGAAAGGGACAGGTGTGGGTCAAGTTTAAGAAGAGGCCTCCTTGCCCTGGCCAGGTGGCTTGGTTGGTTGGAGCATCTTCCTGTACACCAGTAGGTTGGGGGTTCAATTCCCCGTCAGGGCACATACCCAGGCTGTGGGTTAGATCCCCGGTTTGGGCGCATACAAGAGGCAACCGATAGATGTTTCTCACATTGATGTTTCTCTTCCCCTCCTCTCCCTATCTCTCTAAAATCATTAGAAACATGTCCTCAGGTGAGAATTAACAGGGGAAAAAAGAAAGAAGGGGCCTCCTTGGGGGCCTCCTACTCTATGCCCCAGGGTCCAGCCTCCACCTACGTCATGGTTCACTTGGCCTTTCTGCCTCCAGGGTGAGGACGTTCTCTTTAGCGCTGGGGGCTGGCGCACAGGAGCGCTGGCTCAGTGAGCAGAGCGACAGGGGGCTGGGCCTCTGGGGCCCTGGCAGGGGTGCGTGGGCCGAAGGGAGAGACAGCAGCGGAGCAAGACACGGGGAGAGATCAGGGCCCTGGACCCGAGAGGCGGGGGCACGCTGGGCTCTGCACTGGTTCTCAGTGATCACAGTCCTGGAAGGAAAATAGGCAAGTCCCCGGGCATTTGTTCTGTTTTATTTGACAGGAACAAGCCGTCCGGACAGTGGGGAGAGCGGCGCTGCTGCTGACAGCCCCGTGCCTGGGATCTGAGGCCCTTGTTCTTCGGCACAGACTTCAGTGGTGGGCGGGGGTGCAGCGTGCACAGCCCAGTCCCCTCTCCCACTCAGAGGACGCTCATGCAAATGCTTCCACAGAAGCTAAAGCAGCATACGTTATTTGCTTGACATTCTCTGTGGTGTTTACAGGGGCGTCTGCACAGATGTATCTCGATTCTCTTCTCGCAGTCCTTGATTTCTGTGGACAGCTGTGTGTCTGCAACAGAGCAGGAGCAGGGTCATGGGACCAGGCCACACAGTGTACCCCTCTGAGACCCCAGAACCGAGGTCCCACTTCTGACACTCTGGATTTTTCAGGGAAGTTACTTTCCACCCCTCACCAATCCTGGTGATTGGTTGTGTCTTCAATGCATGACCCTCATTCTCCACCAGTAGAGCTCAATGTCCGGGCTTCCTGGACCCTCTTACTCCTGCAGCCAGGGCCTTGTCGCTCATATTAGTGATGGCCCTGGTGAAGTCACCCCGATACAATCTGCACTTGGACTGTGAGGACTCGGTGAAGTCTGAGACATCTGTAAACCTTCCCCCGTTTTCCAGAATTCGCAGGGTCCAGAGAAGATGAACTTGCCTGTCCGCCCTCTCTGTCTGTCTGTAGTATCCCTGCCCCTTTCCACAAAATAACAGTTTTAATCTTTCCCTTCTACTGTCATCATCCTGGTCATCAATGATAACTTTAATCTGACCTTTTACACCCCAGAATTTACTCCCAGAAACATCTCGGGATGTTGAGCTGTCACGGATGCGCATAAATCAAAGAATTGTTGTTTTGCTTTCCTGTCTGATTCTCAGCTCTGTGCACCTTTCACTAGTGTGTGCGCCATGTCTCTGGATTTGGGGAATGGAGAACAGAAGGGTGTAGGCTGCCCTCCACCCCCATCACTAGTCCCAGGGCCCGGTAAAGGGGCTGAAGCTGAAGGGCCATGGTTTGGGAGGACCCAGAGTCTTCCCAGTGCTGTGGTCAGAGCAGGACGTGCTGAAAGATTCCAATTCCCAGGTCCTCCTCAGCTGCACACAGCCCCTCGTTCCCCCTCCCCGTGCCTGCCCCCAGCCCATCACCTACTCTGCTTCCTGTTCCAACTACGGGGCCCTCCGTGGACCTGCAGCAGCAGCACACACAGAAGCAGGGTGGGCAGCAGAGCCTGGGTTGCCATGACTCAGCCAGGGCAGTGAGCTTGAAGTCTGCCACTGACTTTCGTGGAGGGCTGGTGTGAGGAGAGAAGAAAAGAGAGGATGTCCTGGGCTCCTCCCTGCCTCCACTGGCCAGGCCAGAGCAGGACAAGGAGTCCTGGTTTCCTCCCTGGTGCCTGCCCCTTCCCGTGGCCTGCTCTGCATGGGACCTGGGCTTCTGCAGAGACTGCCCTTCCTGTCGCGTAACTAACCCTGTCTTTCTGCAGACAGAACTTTTTCCCTGAAAGCTGTAATCTATTTCTATTCTCTAATTACAAACTAATTTACACTGTAATCTATCTCACTGTATAGAATTAACCTGTAAAGTTGACCCTTGAACTACGTGGATTTGAACCTCATGGGTCCACTTACACTTGGATTTTTTGCAGTGAATACTGTTGGCCCTTGGGTATCTTCGGATTTCTTATCTGCAGCTTTAGGTAACCTAGGATCAAAAACATGTGTGTTTTTTTGGTTTTTGTTTGTTTGCCTTTCATTTCTAAACTCACGATAAAACAACAACACTGTTTTCCATCTGCCATTGGTTGAATCCATGGATGCTAAGGGCCAGCTATAGGTAAGATTTGGGAGAGGCCAAAGTTATGAGTGGATTTTTGAGTGCACGGGGGTCGTTGCTCCTAACCCTTACATTGTTCAAGGGTCAACAGCATAATCTTAGTTTCTTTGCATATTTAATATAAACAATTCTTTGTTTTCTCACATTTTGAGTCACCCACCTTTTGTTACCCATCTTGTCCCACCCTCACTTAATCATGAAAATATTTCACAAAACGTGGTTTCCTATAATTGTACAGCTTTTGTTTAAACTAAATATCTATTGCCAAGCATTTGTGCTGTACCAGATTACTGATAATCTAGATAACATTATGTTGAGAATTTTTATTCATAAATCCTCAATTTTAAAAAAAAGTATTAAATTTATTGGGATAACATTAGTTAATAGTTACATAAGTTTCAAGGGTATCATTCTGTAATACAGCTGTATATTGCACTGCAGGCTCACTACTCTGAGTCTCGTCTCCTTTTGTCACCGTACACTTGAACCCCCTTTATTCTCTTCATACCCTTCCCACCCGCTTTTCCCTTTGATAACCATCATACTGTTGTCTTGGTCTATGAGCTTGTTTGTTGGTTTTGTTTGTTTGCTTATTGCTTCCTGTTTTCTATCTCACATACGGATGAAATCATATGGTTCTTGTCCTTTTCCATATAATACTCTCTAGATTCACTATGGTTTTGCAAATTTCATCCTTTCTATGGCTAAGTAGTATTCCGTCATGTATATGTATTACATCTTCTTTAGCCTATTGTTCACTTTGGGAGAGGCTAAAGTTATATATCTTTCCTGTAACTTTGTTATAAGGTTGTTTCTATGTCTTGGCTATGGTGAATAATGCTGCAATGAACATAGCAGTACATATATATTTATATATAATGTTTTTGAAAATTTTGGGGTAGATACCCAAAAGAGAGATTGCTGGGTCATATGGTAGCTCTATTCTTAATTTTTGGAGGCCTCTCTGTAGTGCTTGTACCAGTTTACCTTCTCAGTAGCAGTGTATGAGGATTCCTTTTTCCCCACCTCCTCTTCAACACTTGTTATTTCTTGTCGTATTTGATAATGGCCATTCTAACAGGTATAAGGTAGTATCTCATTGTGGCGATTTTGATTTGAAGTTGAACATCTTTTCATATATTCATTGGCCATTTGTATGTCTTCTTGGGAAAAGTGTCTGTTGAGGTCCTCTGCCCATTTTCTAATTATTTTGTAGTTGTTGTTGAGTTATGTGAGTTCTTTATATATTTTGGATATTAGCCTTTTATTGGAGGTATTATTTGCAAACACCTTCTCCCATTTAGTCTGTTGCATTAGACTAATGTAAGAGAAGTGGAATTTGTGGATGAAAGAATAAATAGGTATTTTAGGTATAGATAAATACATATACATACTCTCCTGTGCTCAATATAATGCCCTTCTTTGATATTTGGTGAACCAAATCTATTCCTTCTAAAGTCCTTCCTATTTGGACTCTTTTTATTCACATAAAAGTCACATGGCATTTGGTGAGAGATGAGGTTATGCTTTAATTAGCAAAGGAGAATCAATACAGAAGAGGGTTAGACCTTCAATAGCCCACATGACAAGTCAAAGGAAAATAGATGTACAGACTATCTTCCACTTCTAATCTACGGAGAGATTCAAATGCATTAGATAAAGACTAGTCTGGGAGCTGTTGGGAGTGGCCAGAGCTGCAACCCAGGTACATAATGTGCCTCCTCGCTTAGGGGGAGATACTGATCACATCAAAGAATCCCCAGTACTTCTGGATGGGTGAGTATTGAAGGAAACAGTCTGTGATCTGACAAGCATGTAGTTACTGGGCAGAACGTAAAGATCTGCCACTACCAAAATCATCCAGTTCTAAGCCTTTGACCTTTTCTAGTCTGCCCCCCCCCCCCCCCGTGCCAGGACACAACCTCCCTTCCCCCTCCCCAATTGAGAAGAGTCAAGATAAAAGAGCTGTCAGTCCGTTAACTGCAGACACTCAACTCAGACACCTTCAGAGGTAGGTGAGGGTAAGGTCTTGAGGCATAAACTTTTATTTGGGGCTTGCTTGGATGAGTTCCCTGCTCAGGTGATGTCAACATCATTCTGTGAGGTAGAGATCGTCGTCTCTGTTGTTCAAATAAGAACTGGAGATAGAGGTGATATGACCCGTCAGAGGTCCCAAAGGTAGAAGGGGCAGAGAAGAAACAAGAGATCAGCATTTCTTTTCTTTTCTTTTTTTTTAATGCAAAGCTGGGGTCAGGTGGTCCACTGCCCTCGGATGGAGAGACAATGACACCGGCCTGAGTCCACCAAGTTTATTTATAATGTTCGAGATCAGCATTTCTGACTCAAAATTCAGTATGTTCTCTCCTTTAATATTATCTGGAAAGCCCAGGGATTCTGAGTTTTGTGGGAGCAGTAGTTTTGTGTCTTTGTGATACCTAGGGACCTTTTCATTGTTCTATACTCTATCTCAGGACGGCCAAAGAATCCACCCAGAATTCTACGTGAGTAGTACCCAGCCTGGGTGTGACGATGTTTCCCTTCTCTGGGTTCCCTTAGCACACCTGAGTTATGCAAAGAAGGGGACAGGGCAACCCCAGATCCTGAACACCCTTTAAGGGCAAGTAGGGAACTAAAAAACTGGACTAAACATGAGACCTTTTAAATGAACAGATCTGAAAGCTCTGAACAACTCAGGTCTAGAATGATATCATCGAATACCAATAAACAGCTTTATAGAACCTATTATTTGGGGGTTATTGTGTTCCTGTCACCGTGTGCCAGCCTTCCTCCTTTGCGCAAAAGGCAGATGCCAGGAATCCTAATCCATGCCCAACTTCACCCAGTTACCTCATACTTCATATCCTCACCTGTAAGTGGTTAACCATCTTCTTTGCACCTCTGTTTTGCTTTGAGCTGGTGCCATCAGGGGATCAGAAGAACACTATGAGCCATGCTTGAGGCTTTCCTGTGCAATGCTCCCTGGCTTTCCTGTGCAAAAAATGCAAGTATTATAATTGATAGGGTTTTTGAAAGCCTACCATTCTCAAAGATCGTTCTCCTCTGGCCTGGAGCATCACCGGTTAAGTTGTATCCTTTGATATAAGTATTACTGAATGATATATAAATCCTCAACACCTTAACTTGGCACTTTTCCTTCATCAAGCCATACCAAGACAAGCTGGCAGGGATGTAGGTTCTGAATGGAGTAAGTTGCAGAGCAGACGTAAGTGTCTCAGAGTGGAAGTCCCCAAACAACTTATCTTTTCCATTTTAAAGGCTTCACTCCTTCTTTTTCTGTCTTTCCATTGTCTCTCAAGCCACCTAAATCCAATTTGCCTCAAAGTCAGTAAGTCAATGATTCACATGCCTAAAACTTGCATTTACATAATCTATGTAGATATAAGTTTTTAAAAATTTGACTCTGGAGAGAGGAGAAGGGAGGAAGAGCACTATCCATGTGAGAGATAACATCAGCTGGTAGCCTCCCACATGCACCCTGATCGAGACCAAACTCGCAACTCAGGCACGTGCCCTGAGTGGGAATTGAACTAGTGACCCTTAGGTTTGTGAGACGATGCCCAGCCCACTGAGCCACACTGGCCAGGGCTGTAGATGAAAGTTTTAAGAGTCCCTTGACCAATTGTTGGCCATCATCTTTTTCAAGACCTGCTGAGTAGTCCATTTCATCACTCACTTTGGAATCACTCTGGCACTCTTTGTTTTAGGGTCTTGACTAAACTGTATCATTCAGTTACATATATTTTTAAATAAAAAATTAGGACACTCAATGTACCCTATTATTCCAATTTCATAAAAATAATGACTGCAACATTAAGGGATACACATATACTAGTTATCTCTGGGGCAGGGGAATTCCTGATGCGTATCCATTTTCTCTTTGTATTTTTTGTTTTACAAATTATACAGTCTGAATCTTTATTACTTTTTAATTGGAAAACCAGTAATGCGCTTTTTAAATAAATAGTTTTGCAAAGGAAGCGGTACCCAGTGTGAGATGGGGAAGAAGCCTGGGGAAGCCAATGGCTAGATTGATATGTTGTTAGGTGCCAGAGGGTGAGAAGGAAAAGTAGGAGAGAGAATAACACAATATTCATGAGCACTTCCTCTCTCTTTTCTAGCCTATTGCCCTTAATTCCTCTTCTGCCTCTAGCAGCATTTGGAGAAGACTTGTCTTGTGCCAGAACTTAACCCAAACACGTGTAGAGACAACCATGAAGCCGTGGGTTCTCCTATTCGTCATATACGTCTGTGGGGTGGTGATGCTTCTGCCTGTGCTGGGCGGTATCAGGAACCAACTTTTCTGTAGGTGTGTGGCGAGGGAGGAGGATGTTCTGAGTAGGCCTGGGATGTCTGGCATAACTAATTCAGCGCCCAATTTCCAGGATCACCCTTCAAAGGATCAAACCCTCTTTAAAGCAGAGACATCCAAGTAAGATTAGGTCGAATGTTCCCTGTCTGGTGTCCCTTCAAAGTTCTCTCTCCCAGATCATAAAGCAATATTGGGTATATGGAAAGGCAATGTAGCTTTCGTCTGCATTTCATAAGCTCATGGGAAGTAGTATTTTCTGATGTCAGACTGCTGTGGGGAGAAGAAACATCAGCACAGAGCTTCCCTCTGAGCCTGTATTTTCAGAATCTCTGTGCCTGATCTGAGTGAGCCTTTGATGAATACCCAAAGGGTAATATTTTAACACATTCATTTAGCTTGAAGGGAAAAACAGACAAGACAAATAGAGGTACTTAGCAAGTCAAAGTTTGTGGTCCTCTGATAAGAACAGTGGGAATAATGAAGGGACTGAGAGGGAAGGTTGTGGGCAGTGAAAGATGCGAAATTTGGGGAGAGGCTGAATGGTTAAGTGGTATCACCAGGATAGACCTAGAGGGTATTGTGTTCAGTGAAATAAATCAGACATAGAAAGACAAATGCCATATGATTTCGCTTGTATGTGGAGTCTAAAAAATAAGTAAATAAACAAGCAGACCAGAAACAGACTCATAGATACAGAGAACATTTCAATGGTTGCCAGATGGGAGGGGTGTTGAGGGACTGGGTGAAAAAGGTAAAAAAGATTAAGAAGTAGAAACTGGTAGTTACAGAACAGCCATGGGGATGTAAAGGACAGCATAGGAAATATAGTCAATAATATTGTCATAACTATGCACGGGGCCAGGTGGGTACTAGATTTACTAGGGTGATCACTTCATAAGGTATATAAATGCCTAATCTTTGGGGTTGTATACTTGAAACTAATATAATATTGTATGTCACTTGTAAGTGAAAAATAAAATTATTAAAAAATAAAATAAAGTAAACAAGAGAGAACAGGAAAGGGAAAAAGTAGGTTCCTAGTCTCCCCCAGCTCAGTTTTCCAGTCTGCCTATGGGATGTGGAAATTAAAGACAGGCTATGGCAGGTCCTGAAGTCTAAGGTTATATGAGAATAGATTCAGTGAGTTGATATCATACATAGTGAGGGTGTCCTAGGTCCTGTCTTTAGGGAGCTTGGCGAGGGCTCGAAGGCCTGACATACCATGGGGTCATGTGGTCAGTTGGTAGTCACATCGTACCAGGATGGTCTCCTATGAAAAGACACTGGCTAGCCTTCAGGGAAAGGATTTTCTTGAAAGGCAGAGAAATATTTCATGGCTCGGAGCTCAGGTTCCAGAGCTCAGGGATTGTTAAGCTGGAGAAGGGTTTCTTCTCCACGTTGTGAGCGGATAGGCCCTGCTACCTCCTACCATCTCAGTTCCAGCCGAAGTCAAAGAAATCGAGCAGTGCTGGGTGCAGCCTCCGTCTGAGTATTGCGAGAAAAGGTGCACGAAGCTACAAACGTGTGTGAGGCCGAACCATACGTGCTGCTGGACCTTCTGTGGCAACATCTGCTTGGACGATGAGTGAGTCGGGGGTGGGGGGTGGGGCAGGCCGGGCCTGGGGAGGCGTCCTCACTGCTGTTCGGAAGGTGTGACCTGGAACAGAGGTCTGCAGTCACCCAGCTCCTGGTCACAGAGACAGGCAGCATAAGGCAGCGCCTTCCGATCTCCACACCTGGTCTGCCACTCGCTGCAAAGTAAACCCAAAAACCAACATGGGGGCCGCTACTTCTTTTTTCACTCTCATTCAGTTCCCCCAGAACATCATCCGTCTGCTTGTTTGTCCTTCCTTTGTTCAAGGCCCCAGTTATTACTGCCTTAGTCTGTCCTCTCCATTGGCCCCTTGTCTCGGCCAGGCCTAAGGAGACCTGGTCTGCACTTATATGCTCAATTGACAAACCCCTTGGGTGAACTTGCTTAAAATTGGGTAACTCCTGATATTACAAAAACAATACTTGTTCCCATGAACTGAGACCAAGGGTGTTATTAAGTTTGGACATGAATGTTCCCCAGGGTTCCCTGACTGTTTACCACTTAATTTTCTCTTCCAGAGAACCCTTTAAATCAATGCTATATCCTCATTTCAAGCCTCCTTACAACTAGTGTGGACAGGAGGATGATTACATAGTCTAAGAGTGCTGCCCGGCTCCCTGTTGCAATTCCCACGGGCTCCAGCTGAGGACCTCTCTGTTCTATGCTCAACCTCTACCCTGAGAAGGCTCAACTCTTTGCCAAATAAACTGATGCACCAACCTGAGGGCTCTGCATCTTTTTGTACTCCCTCCCTGTGACTCCAGTTAGCCCTAGGTATTAGTCAAGTCAGTTCATGGCTGTAGCAAAAATATAGAGATTTATAAAAATCTCATGGAGTTAACGCAGTCAAAAGTTTATTCTCATTCACAATACATGAAACAAATGAAAATGGGAACACAACATACCAAAACCTATGGGTTCTGCAAAAGTAGTTCTAAGAAGAAGGACCTTTATAGCAATTAACACCTAAATTAACGAAAAGAGAGCCCTGGCTGGTGTGGCTCAGTGGGTTGAGCACTGGTCTGAGAACTGAAAGGTCACAGGTTTGATTCCTGGTCAGGGCACATACCTAGGGTGCAGGCCAGGTCCCCAGTTGGGGGCATGCAAGAGTCAATCTATCTCCCTTTCTTTCTCCCTCTCCTCCCCTCTCTCTAAAAATAAATAAATAAATAAACAAACAAACAAATAAATAAATAAAATCTTTAAAAAAAGAAAAAAAGAAATCTCAAATAAACAGCCTAACTTTTAATACCTTAAGAAACTAGGAAAGAAGAACCAATGAAGCCCAAAGTTAGCAAAAGAAAGGCTATAAAGACCAGAGCAGAAATAAATGAAATAGAGACCAGAAAAACAATAGAAAGGGTTAACAAAACGAAGCTGTTTTAGTGATTATGTTCTTCCTTCATAAAATTTCCATTTTATTCTTTGTATCTTCTATTCCTTTGCTGACATTTTCTACTTTTCCTTCAGTTTCAAGGGTGTTCATTAGTGCTTGCTGCAGAATTTTTATAATAGCTACTTTAAAGTCTTTGTCAGATAATTCCATCATTTATTTTATCTTGAAATTGGGGTCTGTTGATAGTCTTGTTCTGTATGAGGTCATATATTCCTTCTCCTTCATTTGCTACCTAATTTTGATTGTATACCTGGATATTCTGAATATTAGGTTATGAGATTCAAAGTCTCAATGGAGAAGGTTGATATTTTGTTTTCAAAAGTAATTGAAATGGTTGGGCTCAGGCTGAAAAGTTCACCCTGTCTTCTCTGGGTTGTGGTTCCAAGGTCAGTTCAGTTTGCAAATCATCTTCAGTTCTTTTAGTATCTTCCCTGCATATGCGCCCCCTGTGGCTAGGCGGAGGCCTCAGTGGTGGCGTGTCTGTGAGCTCATTTCTCAAAGTACTATGTCAAATAGGATCACCTCCACGCATGCACAGCTTGAAGGTGAACTCAAGAGTAAATAAACAGCTTTACCGGTTCGCTTTCCTGAGTTCCTCCCTCTGTGATGTCCCCGGTTCCTTCTGTTTCCCCAAGGCTCCAAAGAGCTGGGGGCTTTGGTGACCCTTCTCTGTTAGACATTTTTACAACTACATCCACATCCAGGGCCAAGTGGTGGGAGAACAAAGAGAGGAGAAAAACAAATGGGGCAGTGAGTGTCCACCCACTCTCTTAGAATTCCAGCTGCACCCACCAGAGGAAGACGTCCCCTCTCTCAGAGTTTTGGCTTCTTCCAACCCCCATACCAGCTGCTGCCATCATTACCAGAGAATTTCTTCAGGGCCATGGTACGAGAGAACAGAGAAGAGAAAGAGAAAAAACAAACAAACACAAAAAAACAGAAAACCAGGGGATTTCTTCATCTCTTCTCAGCAACCCAAACTTCCTTTCCATGCCTGAAACCAAAATGATAAGGTTTTTTTCTGAAACTCTCTTTATCTGCCCCCTACTGCTCATTTCCAGGTTAGCCAGGGGATACCAGATGGGAAAAATCCCAGTAAACTCATCACCAGTCATGCGGTGCTTGAATTCTAGTCTTCTTTCCCAGTCTGCTTGCTATTACTTACTTTCGTTTTTCTCATGGGAAAGAGAAGGAATCCGAAGGAGGATACAGTTTTATCCCTGGAAGTGGGCTTGCCTTCCCTTCCAGGAGGCCTTCAGAGCGGAAGTTTGTGTGACTCTAATTCAGAGCTGAGCTGGCAGTTTATTGGTGCTGCTGTGGGTACCTTGAGTGCACCCCGGACCTACAATTCCATCTTCAGAACACAGTCACCTGTGTTTAGGGTGGGCCTGGGTTTACCAGATGTCTTTGCCCAGATGACTGCTCCCCGCTCAGCTTTGTGTTCTCTGAGAATGACTGCTTCCGCCAGCTACTTTGTTATTAAGTGTTCCTAGTCTGCCCGGTTAGCAGAGTGGTGGGGGTTGGGGTCCATTCTTTGTTCTGATTAAGTCTCCTTTTCAGGGACATTGTCTTCCTAGAGATCTTGCCCTTCCCCACACCCCCAGGACAAAGTTCTGAATCCCCGAGAGTATTTCTGCTCCTCCCCCCAGCAGCAACGAGATTTCTCTTGTACCCTTAGGGCAACTGTGTTGCTCCTCTCTCCCAAGATTAAAGCTTTGTCGGTAGGGAAGAAAGAAGAGCTTTCAGGTGGGAATTTCTTACCCCTTCCCTGGTGGCTGCTGCCTACTTGCTCCTCCCCAGTTGGGCACCATGAGTGAGACTTTTTTCAGATCTCTAAATATCTTTTCTCTAAGCGCCCAGTGGGTTTCCCGGAGAAAAAGTCTACAAAAGGGTAGGGACTCCATCTGTGCTGGCAGCCCCGGACGTCATTTTTCTGCCTGTGCACCCTCAGTCTCCAGCAATTTGCCAACCACCCTCGCTGAACTCTTCTTACTGGTGCCCGGCTGCATTTTCCGTAGGTCTTCGGGCTCACGCTTCCGTCTCCCTGCAGGTGCCTGGCTGTCCCCAGATCCTGGACGGTTTGGCTGCCCCGTGATCTCAGCACTCCGGGGAGCTCAAGAAGAGTTGTCCAGCTTTTTGTCCAGGTAAGTTTGGGAGGTTTGTTCAGCTCTCTACATCTCCGAGCAGAAACCAACATCCCCTTTTCTTTTTTTCATTATTATTTTTAATTGTGGTAAAATGCACATAACGTAAAGTTAACCATCCTAGCTATTCTTAAGGACACAGTTGGGTGGCATTAAGTACATTCATATTGTGTTACCATGCCCCCATCCGTCTCCAGAAGTTTCTCATCTAGCAAAACTGACACTCTGTACCCATTAACCAGCGATTCCCCATTCCCCGTTCTATTTTCTGTCTCCATAAATTTGACTACTCTAGGGACCTCATATACGTGGAATATTATAAAAACCAGATACCATAGATTACTTTTTGTGACTGGTTTATTTTACTTAGCATAGTATCCTCAAGGATCATCCATCCTATACACACTGTATAGAATTTCCTTCCTTTTAAAGGCTGAATAATGTTTTATTGTATATATGTTCCACGTTTTACTTATCCACTCAATAGAGTGGCGAACAAGACCTCTTCGAGAATTCATACCTACAAGCCGGGTTCCTTACGTGGCAGCAGAGCAGGAATTAGCACACGTGTGGAGTCTGAGAAACCTGAAGCCAGGAACTTAATCCAAAATTGTCTGAGTCGTTAAGAGTGATGTGTAAAACAAACTGATTTTGAAAATCCTTCCTTAAATACAGTATTTCCAGAAATTCCACAGATAAAGTGCCATTAAGGATAAGCTTCTGTTAAATATAAGAGCTCACGAGAAAAAAAATTCTCATACACTTTAAGAAAACAAGAAAAGTTGAAGAAAAGTCAAGAGAAACAGCTGAGATCTGCAAAGACTTCAGGTATTGGAATTATTGCATACAGAATACAAAACAGAAATGCTTAGGAAATAAAAGGAAAGGAAAAGAATTAAGAGATGGCAGTAACAGCATGACTAAGGTTAAAGAGAACATAAAAATGACCAGAATGTTGAAAAAGTGCCAAATAGAACACCTAGAAATGAAATATGTAACTGAAGTAAAAAACAAACAAACGGAAAGAAATCATTTGACTAAGAGTAGCAACAGAAGCCTAAAAAAATAGAAATATATTTTCAAAGTGTTGGCAGAAAATAATTGTTAATCTAGTTCTGAATACCCAGGGAAATGTTTTTAAAGAATTAAACAATTTTTTCCAGCTTTAATGAGGCATGATTGATAAATAAAAATTATATATATTTAAGATGTACATAATAGTGTTTTAATATAGGCATTTATTGTGAAATGATTACCATAATCAAGGTAATTAACATATCCATCACCTTACCTAGTCACTTCTTTTTTGGTGGTGAGAACACTTAAGATTTACTCTCAGAAAATTTCAAGTACATGATACAGTTTTACTAACTATAGTCACCATGCTGTACATTAGATCCCCAGAAATTATTTATCTTATACCTGAGAGCTTGTACCCTTTGACCAGCATGCCCCATTTCTCCCAGCCCCGAGTCTCTGGTAACCACCATTCTATTCTCAGCTTCAACTTTTTAAGATTACACCTATATGTGAGTTTATGCAGAATTTATCTTTCTGTATCTGGCTGTTTCACTTAGCATAATAGCCTCCAGGTTCATCCATGTTGTCACAAATGATTGGATTTTTTTAAAGGATGAATCATATTTATATATGTCACATTTTCTTTATCCATTCATTCATTGATGGGCACTTAGGTTTTTCCATATAGTGGCTATTGTGAATAATGCTGTAATGAAATATCTGTAAGGAGTGCAGATATCTCTTTAAGATACTGACTTCATTTCTTTTTGATATGTACCCAGAAGTGGGATTGCCAGATCAAATGGTAGTTCTATTTTTAATTTTTTGAGGAACTTCTGGACTGTTTCTCGTAATGGCTGTAACTAATTTATATTCCCACTAATAGCGTACAAGAGTTCCCATTTCTCCACGTCCTTACCAACACTTGTTATTTTTTGTCTTTTTGATAAAAGCTATAATAACCGGTTTGAGTTGATAGATACCTCATTGTGGTTTTGATTTACATTTCTCTGTAATTAGTGTTATTGAGCACCTTTTAATGTACCTGTTGGCCGTTTGTATGTCTTCTTTTGCAAAATGTCTGTTCAAGTGATTTGCCTATTTATTAATTGGTTATTTATTTTCTTGGTATGGAGTTGTTTGAGTTTATTATATGTTTTGGATATTAATACCCTATTAGATATGTGGTTTATAAATATTTTATTCCATTCTGTAGGTTGTTTGTTTACCCTGTTGATTGTTTCCTGTGCTGCACAGAAGCTTTATAGTTTGCAATTACATTTGTCTATTTTTGCTTTTGTTGCCTGTGCTTTTGGGGTCATATCCAAAAAAAAAATCATTGCCCAGACCAATGCCAAGAAGCATTTTCCCCTGTGTTTTCTTCTAGTAGTTTTACAGCTTCAGGTATTACATTTAAGGCTTTAGTGGATTTTGAGTTGATTTTTGCATATGCTGTGAGATAAGAACCTAATTTTATTCATCTGAACACAGATCTCTAGTTTTCTTAGTGCCATTTACTGAGGTGATTAAACATTCCACCTTGTGTGGTACCCTTGTTTTGTTCCCAACCTTAGAGGAGACATGTTCAGTATGATATTAACTATGTGTTGTTTTAGCTGTGGGCTTGTCATATATGACCTTTATTGTTGAGAATTTTATCATGAAAAGATTATGAATTCTGTACATGCTTTTTCTTCATCTATTGAGATGGCCATATGATTTTTATCCTTTACTCTGTTAACGTGGTCTGTCACATTGATTGCTTTGTAGGCGTTGAGCCATCTTCACATCCTAGGGATACATTCTACTTGGTCATGTCGTGCGATCCTTTGAATGTGTTGTTGAATTCAGTTTTAATCAGATAATTTAAAATGACCTGTCTTTAAGTCCACTGATATTCTTTTCTGCTTGACCAAGTCTGTTTTTTAACCCCTCTCGTGAATTTTTCAGTTCATTTATTGTATTCTTCATCTACAATACTTTCGATTGGTTCCTTTTTATCACTCCTGTTTCATTGTTGATATTATCATTCTGGTCATATATCACTTTTTTAAAAATTTCATTCACTTGTCAATCTGTGTTCTCTTATAACTGAACTTTAAAAAACAATTATTTTGAATTTTTTGTTAGGCAAGTCACAGATCTCCATTTCTTTGGGGCTGGTTACTGAAGATCTGCTTTCTGCCTTTGAATGTACTGTGTTTTGTTTATTCTTTGTGTCCCTTTCTTGTCTGCACATTTGAAGAAGCAGCCTTTATGAACTGGTTTTGACTGAGAGAAACCTTCACTGGTCAGTAGTACTTGATATAAAGTAACGCAAGAGAGACCAGCTCCCTCCATGAGAAAAAGCCTCAATTCTGTGCTTTTATCAGACTTACAGAGCAGTGCCTCCTGGAAGGGAATGCCTCCTCCTTTCTTTGTTGCTAGTTGTCTCGGGGCTCGGTGTAGATGGTTACTATATAATGATAAAAAAAACAAAACAAAAAAAAAAACCCCAGGAATTCATTCATATTTACCTAAATCAATAGAATCAGGATCTAGTAAACAAATATTAATGGAATTATAGGCAAACACTGAGAAAGCCATGGCTGTGTGAAGAGCCCTCAACACACCTTTCTCAATGATTGATATGTCAGAGAGAAAAAAATATTAGGAAGGTTTAAGACATTTAAGTGCCACACTATGAAGGTATACTGTGCTCTGCATTCCACACTTAGAAACTGCCTTTCCTCAGTATCAGAATGCAGGTCACTGAGCAGGAGTAATGTAGGGGGTCCTGTCTTTGGAGGGGGCATCTACTTACCCTGCTTGAGCTTAAGGCAAGGTGTATTAATTAACGAGACCAACAGAGTTAATTGTCCTCCACAAGGTCTCCCGCCCTGTGACCAAGGCTGAAGGCACATTCATGGTTGAGTAGCCATGCGACACCACACACCGCGCCATTGGAATGAGGGACATGTGAGCAAGGAGCTTTCATGCCTGGAAACAGAGCAGGACCCTGAGGCAGGGGCGGTACCTGCAGGGGAGCAGTAGAGGGTCATGATGGGGCCTTACTTGTGGGTTTCAAAGGTTGTAACCTGGAAATTCCCACTGTTCCCCCAGCTCCTGGACACCTGTAGGTATTTCAGTTGCAAAATGCTCCTCGATTTACTGCAAGGAGTGACCTCTGACATGTGGGGAAAAAGGTAGGTTTAATGATGGGGTTCTGGAGAAACTCCTGAGCAGTCAGACTCGGGAGCCAAGCAGCCCATTGGGTTTAAAACAATGTCCTAGGGAAAGGCGGGAAATAGGAAACATCTCCCCACCATCATTTGAAGTGATTTCGATTCTTAGAGCCCCAGGAATTTAAGCTGATTACTTTACTCTCTTAAAAGATCTTCTTAGTATACATCTATTAGAATGACTAAAATAAGAACATTTACAATGCTAAGTGCTAGCAAGTATGGGGAGCAACTGGAACTCTCATACGGTACTACTGGAAATGCAAAATGATACAGCCACTTCGGAAAACAATTTGGCAGTTTCTTACACACACTTATCATGTATCCCAGCAATCCCACTGCCCGGTATTTACCCAAAAGAAATGACAAGTTATGTTCATATGAAAACCTGTACACAAGTGTTGGTAGAGGGTTTACTCATAATTGTCCATTAACTAGTGAATGGATAAACCACCTCGGCTACATCCATACAAGGGACGATAACTCAGCAACAAAACGTACAAACGATACTCAATATTAACATTTTAATAACTCCTCTATAATTTTGAAATAAATATTATTTAAAAAACTCCTTTATAACATTGAAAAATAAATTAATTGAGGTCAAAATACCATACTAATTTGATACCCACAGTCATCCATTTAAAAAATACACGACTTCTCTCTTTGGCCGGAGCTGCCATCTTCCAGTAATTCGCCAAAACAACTAAAACAAAGAAAAGGAGAGGCCCCTGCTCTATGTACTCTAGGCCTTTTAGAAAACATGGAGTTGTTCCTTTGGCCACATATACGTGAAGCTATAAGAAAGGTGATATTGTCGACATCAAGAGAATGGGCACAATTCAAAAAGGAATGTCCCCCAAATGTTCTCAAGGCAAAACTGGAAGAGTCTGCAATGTCACCCAGCACGCGGTGGGCATTGTTGTGAACAAACAAGTTAAGGGCAAGATTCTTACCAAGACAATTACCATGTGTATTGAGCACACTAAACACTCTAAGAGCCAAGACAGCTTCCTGAAATGTTAAAGAAAAACCATCAGAAAAAGAAGGTAGCCATAGAGAAGGGGACCTGGGTCCACTGGAAGCACCAGCCTGCTCCGCCCGGAGTCGCACACTGTGTGAGGACCAATGGAAAGGAGCCCGGGCTGCTGGAACACATTCCCTGTGAATTCATGGCATAGGTGTAACAAAATAAAAGACTTCTGTACTGATAAAAAATATATATATGTATATATGAAAACCACTTTAACAGTTGGAGATTTTAAAACACTTTTTCTTCTCTTTGAGTTCTTATTTCCAGTCCTCTTACGCCACAGACTTTTAATCACATGGCATATAAGTCTACGCTCAAAACCTTTTTTATTCATGACTTCTCATACTTCTATGCAATAAAAACATGAATATAAGTTAAAATTTAATGTTTACCTCTACCTTGACCATAGGACTCTAAGAATAAAATTTTTTTCTTATAGATTTATTTTTTGTTCCATTTATCACTTAACTAACATAATGATAATGAATAGATAAATAAATATATTAAAACTATTGATAAATAAAGTTTTACTGATAAGCAAAATTCTATAGGTCATGCATCTCTCACAGATATGTGAATGTATGCGAATAAAAGCTTTTTATTGGTATGTCACTTGGTTCTTTGAACTTCTAGAATGTTGCCAAAAATCAAATAATTAAAATTAAATCATCAAAAGTTATTTTAATGACCTAATTTAAATATTAATCAGCAGCTTGATTAAACCCTCTTTCTATTTTCATCAAGCCATAGAATTGGAAACCTTATATTTACAGAAGAATTTGTTTCCTAGTAGTTAGAAGTAATACTGATCACAAATCACAAGTGATTTTCTTAACTTCTGGAAAGTTTACCAAAAAGGCTTTACTAGCATTTACCAAATGATTATTAATGTTGTTAATTATACTCATCACTCTTTTATTTAGACACCTCATTTAATCTGATACACTGTTATGTGTTGGCAAATTTGAATACTATTAACTTTGATAGACCCTTGATAATAGATATTTTAGTACATTCTTTTATGTTACTGCATATGTAAGGGTCAGGAAGAGACATGGGAAATGGAGACGTGAGTGGGTGGGGGAAGATCATGTGTTGATGTGGTTGTCTGGACGTATCATGAGCTCCTAGACTTGAGTCATACAAGAAGGAATAAGTGGGATCCTTTTGTCAATTCAAGGCCACCTGGGATCATTTTTGCTCCTGGGGCACTAAGACTCAGTGCCATATGTCCAGACTTTCCAGAAAATCTCAGCTTCTTGTCATCAGTGGTGCAAAAAAAGGTGCTCACTAGTGTCTGGGATCGCTCCAGGAGTGACTGGGCAAACCAGCCCAGCACCTGTCCCAGATGAGTCCCTGTGATCATTCACGTGTGGCCTCTCTCACCCAGAGTGAGACAATGGGCCAGTGTCTGGGCAGACCACATACAGCACCGTGGAAGAGTGTGGGACCATTATTAGGAGGGCCCTGGGACTCAAGGTGTCACGACCTATGTGCCATGTGACCAGCCCCGTCCCCATGGTGCATCTCAGTTGTCTCTTCTGCGAACCAAGGGAATTGGTGGATTGTCCCTAAGGGTTACTGCGTGTGCTGCCTCTCTCTTTGGCTTGTGCCTAACACCCGCTCCTCTTCTCCTCCCACGCAGGCTCCTTTCTCACCACAGCTCCACCTTCTCCAGGAGGAAAGTAGCTCTCCTGCTGCTCCTCTCCCTCCTGCTGGAGCAGACATTGGCAGCGCCACGCAAAAGAGTCAAACGTGGGTTCAGAAAAGCCGCAGCCGCTCCTCCTTAGCAGGCGTTCCTGGGGACTGAGGGTCAGATGAGAGGCCAGGACTTGGGTCAGATGAAGCCGCTTTGACTGTGGCTTCAGAGAAAAGCCCTACTCACTCATCCTGGGCCCTGCAAATCCCTTGCCTGCCCCCCGAAAATTACTTCCCAAACTTTTCCCTATAGGTGTCTTTTCCAAGTTTAACTATTAAAATCAATCAGTCACTAGGCAGGAGGAACAGTTGAGAATGATGGGAGGAGGGCAGAGGTTGACTTGAGAAAGTTGTCGTACAGAGGAGAAGGGATGGGCCTGGGGAGTTAGGAGATTGAATTGACCCAAGTCTGTGGCTGATACAGATGCTAGGCTGATGGTAAGGGAGGGGTGAGCCCCAGGGGGATGCCAGATGTCAAGATGGGAACAGAAAGAGGAGCCATTTAGGCTCGGAGAGATACTGGCTCAGTTTTAAACATGTCACAACAGAGATGCTTACGAGATGCTCAAATGCCGTTTTCCCCAGCTGGTTGGATATCCGTGCCTTAGCCTGGAAGAGAGGATAGGTGTGGGGAGAGATCAGGATATCACAGTTAGGATTGTCATGGGAACGGATGGGGTCACCTGGGAAGTGTGTGTCGAGTAATGACAGGAGAGGGCTGAGACCAGGACTCTGGGGACCATCCCCAGCAACTGTGGAGGAAGCTCCGGGGTGTGTGTCATGGAGGAAACTGTACACACAAATTAAGTAAGTGGCTGAGAAGGGCTGACAGGGAGGAAGGAGGATTCTAAGTGAGAGTTCCAGCTGACAGTGGGGTAAGGAGCTACCATGACTAAAAGAAACCCCAACAAAGTTTAAATGGTCCCCCGCCAAACAGGAAAGAGGCAGAACTGGCTGGAGTCAGCACTAGTGAGAGGGGTAATTTGTCTTCATAATCCCAAGGTTTCTACGCCTCTTTACCTCTTTGGAGGTGTTCCTATGTGATTTACTTAACTCTTTCTGTACCCAAACATAGACCACGGGTTCCCAAGTAGCAGCCTACATCCTGGTGCCCAGCTGGCTGCTTCCGGATCCCCTAGGAACTTTAAAGAATCTGAGTCCCTAGGCCGCCCTTTCTAGAGATTCTGATTAAGTCCTTGGTCTATATTTGCTAAATAATGCACAGATCATTTTGACGTATATCCCAGATTAGGAACCATGTGCTCTTCTTAGCTCCAGGTTATCCTTGGAGGGTGCATTAAGGTTGGAATGAGGGGTAAGAAATATAGTTGGCAAGTGCTATACGTCCCAGTGGCCAGACCTCTGGGGAGATGTGGGGCTTCTGGAATGAGCTATGGGTTAGAAGAAGTCCCAGACTTTCTCATAATTCACTGTATTATCCTATCTGATCTCAATTAAAAAAAAAAACGATAAAATTAGGAGGTTGAAACTAACGATTATTACAGTGTCTGTAATTCTAAACTGCTGTAATCCCTAAGACTCAGTATTATTTAAAAGGATTATGTGTTGTGGCCAGGTTCTCCTGGAGAGATGCTCAGTTTAGAGCCATGAAGCCACACCTGCATCAGCTGTTGGTGAGGAGTCTGGCATGGTGGGTCTGGGTCCTCTGCTCGGGTTCTGACCAGGCTGGAATCAAGGTGTCAGCCGAGGCTGCAGTTCTCATCGGGGACTCAGCGTTCTCTTCCAGTCTCACTGGTTGTTAGCAGAATCACTTTTCTTGCAGTTGTAGAACTGGGGGTTTCTTACTGCCTGTCAACTTGTAGAGGCTGCCTTCATTCCTTGGCGCCTAGCCTCCTCCATCTTCAAAGCTACTGATAGCATAATGGGTTCCTCTTATAGTTTGAATCTCTCTGACCTTTTCTTCTCTCCGAATTAGGAAAAAAACCCAACCTCTCTTCTTTTTAAGGACTCAACAGATTGGATCAAGCCCATTTAAACAATCTCTGTGTCTTAAATCAACTGACTTGAGACTAATCCCCTCTACAAAATTCCTTCACAGCAGAATCTAAATGGGTATTTGATTCATTAACTAGAGGATGGGAATTTGTGTGTGTGAGGGGGGTGCAACTTTAGAATTCTGTCTCCTACAAGCACTTGAAATAAGGAAGCCATGCACAGCCCTAAAAAGAAATCCCTATCTGCCAAGCTCTTACCACGTGCCATGCCCTGTGATAAGTGCATTATAGGCATCCCATTTCATTCTGATAAGCAGCCTACAAGGCAGAGGTTGTAATTCTCATTTTACAGATGGGGCAATGATGGCGCAGACAAAGGAAGACATTCCCCCCACCCCACCCCCCGGATTTTTTAGCTGGTTGTGCAGGAGTCAGGCTCAAAGCCAGATCTGTCTTCCTTATAGTGCTTCCTCCACTCCAGCAGTCGTCCCCCCCTTAGCTGGACCTGTGAAGTCATGTGGTGGAACTTAGGCGGTCTTGAGCTCACAGGGAGTCAGAGGCCATAATCAGGTCTCCTGACTCCTATTTTCATAATATTTCGATTATGTCTCACTAATTAATCTTCCTGGTCAACTAAGGTACTAAAGACAGAAATGAGGTATTCAAAAATTGTTTCAAGAGCAGATAGGAGCTCCTGAATTTAAGGTCAATATCTTGGTCCCTGTTTAATCCCCTTCCCTGGGATCCAAGAAGCTTCCCCTTTAGTTCTACCTGGGCACAGTTTTCTGATACAGATCTATCCAAACGGGCTGGGAGTGGTGAAGCAGTGGGCTCCGTCCCTAAGTACAAACAGAGCAAGAGCGGAAGCTTAAAGGCAGACAGGACTGGGAGAGCTTCACCATTCACCGTTGCCATGGGAGAAGAGCTGAAACTCTCAAGGGATGTGACCTCAGACATGTCTTTCTTGCAGGGAAACCAGGAGTGTGCCCCAAAGAGAGGCTCACCTGTAAGGCTAATGCTCCGGACTTGTGCAAAGATGATTTCACCTGTGACGGATACATGAAGTGCTGCTCTTTCGCCTGTGGGAAGAAGTGCATGGACCCATATACAGGTAGTGGCTTCCTGGCTGAGGGCAGAGGTGCCTTTTGAGGCACCCTACTTCCTGCTGAGTCCAGACCTGGCTGAACAATTCCCCGAGACGGCAGGATAAAGAGGCCAAGGTTCGCGCTTTGCTCCTCTAATTAGGCTCCCAACTTTCAAGTACACGCTTACCGTGTGTTAAGAGACTACTGTTTGCACAGTGGCTGAGAAGCTGGGGTTGTTGTTGGACTCTGGCCTCCAAGAAACTTTTCTGGTAACTCAAAGTACTGAGCACCTAATAATAGGGAACTGTGCCTTTTATATAGCTTGATTCAACAAATATCTATTGTCAATGCCCTTTGGCCAAAGACCACCAGGAACACACTTGTAGTTGAAGGTGTTGGGTTTATTACTCATTGCAGTAAGGGAGAATGTTCACCATAGACATCCTGAGGCATTCAGTAAGAAGCTGTTAGAATCCACTATAGGACTGAGGCCTTGACTGGGTAATTTCAAGGAGGGCCTAAGTCAGTGGGGGTTTGCCCTAGATTGGGTGCTGTCGGAATGTGGGGGCAATTCTATGAGTATCTCAGAGAATTTTTTCTGTAGAGAGGGCAGGTTAGAGTGAAGATAGAGCTGTCATTGGTAGACAAGCATAAATCACTCATAGGTGTTTGGTATTTTGTGGATTTCATAAGGATTCTTTTCTTTTTTTTTTTGGTGTTATATTATCATGGTCTCAGAGTGACCTTGTCTGATGTGGATGTCCTGTGAGGTTACTTATGTCCGGCAGAGGGACAAAATGACTTAGCTCTGAGCATCAGATGAGTTTTCAGTCATGAGGGGCTGCTCTTTTTCTTTCTCAGTATTTTATTGCTCCTATGTGTCAGGCACTGTCTAAGGCACTTTGGATATAGTTGCTGAACAAGCCTTGCCCTCCCAAAGCTCAGATCAGTGGAAAGATCAGTTCCAAGGTATTCTTATGCACTCTGCATGATATCCTTTGCAATGTAGAAACGATGCTCCGGAGATGCTATTTGCCACAGAGCATACATAGTAAAGCTAGGACTAGAACATTTATTGACTGTGGCTCTTTCTGTGCCTTAAAGGGTAACACCATGTACTATACAGAGGCTGAGGGCCTGACCCCTTTCCTCTTTTGCTACTTTTTATGTTCTTCTCTTTTTGCTTCTTGCCCTCAGAACCCTGCATGCTCTCCTTAGATCCAGAAAACTGTGGAAGTATTAAGAAGCACTGGTATTTTGACTTAGAACATCATTTATGCAAACCCTTTAAGCATGGAGGCTGCAGTGGGAATGCCAACAACTTCCTCAGCCAGGAAGACTGCATAAAGGCTTGCTCGTTAACTGGTAAGATACATATCCTTGGCAACCTGAGGGCCTAATCTAACTAGGAATAGAATACCTGCACTGATACAGGTTCAGGCTTTGAGGTTAAACTGTCTTGGTTCAAGTCTGAGCTCTGTCATTCACTGGCTGGGTAGTCTTGGATCAATTACCTGCCTTTTTGAGATTCAGTTTTCTTGTCTATAAAATGGGTATAATAATAGCATTTACCTAATAGAGCTGTGCTAAAAAATGAGATAGTGCACATAAAGTGTTAATCTTTGGCCCATGGGACCCAAGAGCCAGGTCTACCTCTTGGAGGCAGGTGTGTGCTCATCACATCCACCTGTTGAGCACCACCTGAGGACTCCCTCAAGCCTGAGCATGGACAGCTCAGCACTGGCATCCCATGTTGCACAGGTAGAGCATGGAGTGGGTGAAGAGCAGGGTGGGGTGAAGGTGAGGGTTGTGGGTTCATTCCTTAGTATAATGACCATCATCGGTGATGTTGGGAGACAGGGTGCTACAGAGTTTAGAAGCCAAATGACCTGGATTAAAATCCTACTTTCCCCACTTACTGCAAATATCCTCACCTCTTTGAGTTTCATTTCTCTTCCCTATAATACTGGGATAATAGCAAAGACCTTATTGAGTTTTTTTTGGGGGGGGGGATTATATGTAATCAAGGACAGAAAGATTTGATATGGTGGCTGTCCAGTAGTGTGGGCTCAGTAAATGGTAACAATTGAGATGGTGACCATTGATCTTCAAAGTGTAGCTCTGTGTGATTTACAAGGCAGCATTAGCATTTTGATTTCAGATTCTGAGGAAGGCTGAAAATGCCCCATTGCCACCATTTTACAGATGAGGAAATAGGGTCCAAGAGGTGAAGGTAGTTGTCCAAGGGTTTGCAGTGGGCCCAAGCAGAACTGGAATTACTACTCCATGGGCACAGGGAGCCTATATGGCCAGGGCAATCCTGTGATCTGACCTGATGAAACCAGGACCACAAGCTTCCCTTTGCGGGAGGCTGTCAGGGACCATGTCCGTGGACAAGATCTGGACCCTCTCTCAAGAGCCAGCAGAAAGAAGAGGCCCGGGGAATGGACCTGGACTCATTTGTGGGACATTTAGGGTTGGGGTTCACAGAGAATTTGACAATAGCTCTGAGAGCCAAATACACTGCAGCCCGAGTCTAACCCAAGGAAGACGTGAAAAGAAACACTTCCGCCATCCTGGAATTTACAATCAGAGGAGGACAACGGGAGGCAGGTGCAAAATCCTGAAGAACTAATTTAAGTGCCATCTGTGCGCTAATGACCCACAAATGTGTATTGCCAGCCCAAATCTGCCTCCCGGGCTCCAACCATTTACTCTAACCCTTCCTCTGGATCTCACAAACACCTCGCACTTAACTTGTCTAAAACTGAATGCCTCGTCTTAGCTCTCCCATCTCAAACCTGCTGTATCCATGGTTCTCCACATCTCGGTTGGGAAAAAAACCCAACAACTCCTAAGTCACCCTTGATACCTCTCTCTCTCAATCAACATCCTTTAGGTTAGGAAGACAGATCCAGTATCTGACTGCTCCTTCCCACTCCCCCAGCTGCCACCCTGATGTGAGGTGGCATCTTCTCACCTGGATTATGGCAACAGCCCCCTCGCAGGTCTCCCTGTTTCTGTCCTTCCCTTTTTACAATCTATGATCAACACATGGCCCTGGCTGGTTTAGCTCAGTGGATTGAGCGTCGGCCTGCGAGCTAAGTGTCGCTGGTTCGATCTTCCAGTCAGGGTACATCAGAGAAGGAAAACTCTGACTCCAAAAAACCTCTGCTGCCTTGCGGCATACCTCTTCAGGGGAAAGGCTAAGGGAGTAAACCCCGACAGAAAATCCGGAGCCGGAGTCCCTAAGGCGGTTTGACGTTGTAGTCAACACCGGCAACTCCTGCGGCGCACCTGAAGCCAAGTTGTATTGACTCCGTCTTTCCCTTGGATCCTTCAGCTGCGAAGAGAGGGGGGGTCTGCTGCATGGGCAACAGCAGACCCTCCATATCACCCTGCCCAGGCTCTGTAGCTTCAGCGTCATCGCAAGATGTCGATTCAACACGGGAGGAGACAGATACGATGTCACTCCCGAGTCGGACTGCACAGCCATTCTCGGCGGTGCAGATAGACTCTTAAGAAGCTACACCATCGTCTCTCGAGACGGACGGCTGCCGACGACGATCAACACAATGGTCCCAATGATCCCTTCTAAATGTGAGTAAGAGTATGTCACTTCCCATTCAGAGTAAAACCAAATCCCCTAAAATGGCTTACATTGAATTGTGTAGATTTCACGTAATTACTCCTATTTTCCAGAGAAGGAAAGAGAAGTCACTCATTCAGTGGCAGGACTGGGGCTTTACCTTGGGGCTTCAAACACCAGTCCTAACTCTCTTTCTACTCCGTCCTGTGCAATGTTGAGGCTTTTCATTCTTCCACAGCCCGCTAGAGGTGAGCAGAACGAACCAGTCACAAAGACACTTGTTTTGAAGAGAAGGAAAAGCCGTTTGAAGGGCAGTGGGAAAGGGTGGGGTTTGAAGAAGCTCACGTCTGCTCTTGTTTTAGTCAAGAAAGGAGCCTGCCCACTCTTCCCTTCCAAGATCCGTATGAAATGTTCGGCTTCATGTAAGAGTGATGCTGATTGCCCTGAAATGGAAAAATGCTGTGAATCCGTGTGTGGCTTTGTTTGTTCCAAGGCCTGGGCAGGTGAGGACGGGGACCTACCTCCCAGAGTCTGCTGGGCTGAGGATGCCATGCTGCGTCTTGGGTTGACCTGAGAGGTCTCTTGGGAACCTTTCGCCTTTTAATGTTCAACCAGTGCTGTCAGGTTGCCCTCCTGATCTTGGGAGACTGTATGTTATTCAAAGCCAATCATGCATGTTACCGCTCCCCATTTTCCCCATGAAAACTCATTTATTCTGAATCTCACTCTTCAGTGGCCTACAAGGTGATAGTATGCACTTATTGATACCAAAAAAAAAAAAAAAAAAAAAAAAAATCATAGCCATTGAGTATACTCCCAATAAGCTCTAGTGTCTGCACAGGACTTCAGAGCATGCACTACATATTCACATCCTGCGCGGTGTGCTGGGGAAAGATTGGTAGCACAACGTTGTCAGGGTAGAAGTGAACTTTCCAGCCTCTAAGGCTAATTAGTGCTCATTCTGCCACACAGTGCTGAGATAATACGGTCTTGTCCCTGGGATTGTCAATGTTTTGAGGGACAGCATGGTATGATGGAAGGAGTCAAGACTTTTTTAAGTCCCTTCAACTTTTCTACTGGTTTTCTGTGTGGCCATAGGCAACTCATTTCCCCCTATATGGGCCTCAATTTCTACAGTTTATAAAGCAAGGAAGTTCTGGGTAATTTCTAATACTCTTACCTCTGGTACTCTGGGATTAAAGAACCCAAATCCATTAATTCTGTAGGAACAGGTAGAAATATTATCAGATTTTAAAAGTCAGAGATAGCAAGACTTTTTGATGCTCCCCAAATTATTAGCTGTAGAAAGTTGATACTCTGCCTCCTTCACTCTATTTTCACACTAGGGGGAAAATAAGAGGCTTAATCAGAAGAAAACCCTGTTTAGGTGTCCCAAGATTACCCAAATTTGTCTCAAGTTATGATCAAGTATTTCAAGGTCAAGTATTTTGTTTTCTCCCATAAAGTCAAAGCAGGTTTCTGCCCCCAAAAGCCCACATCGTGTCTAAAGATCGATAAACCCAAGTGCCTGCGTGATGAGGATTGCCAACTGGGAGAGAAGTGCTGTTCACGTTGTGGACTGAAGTGCCTGGAACCTGACAACCAGATAGTAAGTAAAATATATTTTCTTTAAGAATATATATTTTTTAATTGTATTTATTGATTTTTAGAGAGAGTTATCAATTTGTTGTTGTACTTAGTTATGCACTCATTGGTTGATTCTAGTATGTGCCCTGACCAGAGATAGAACCTATGACCTTGGTGTATTGGGACGATGCTCCAGCCAACGGAGCTACCTGGCCAGGGCAAGTCAAAAATATTCTCTTCAAAATCATTAATTGTGGGTAGCATGATGAAAAGCTATCAATTTTGTCTTCTGTCCAGCTACCCTGCAAAAATGTCTTATTAAATGTAACTATTAATTAGGTTACTTTCATTTCATATATGATTGTATCATCTGGAGATGATAAATTTGACTCTCATTTTTCCCAACCCTATGACTTAATTTGCTTTCTTGTCTTATATTATATAGAACCTCCAAAATAATGCTGAAAATAAGAGCAATGACATCTATTCCTATATAGTTTTTTATTTTAAGGTCAATATCTTTGCTGTATAAAATACATTTCTTGTGGGTTTGGGATAAACAAGTTTTATCATATGGGGAGTGTTTCCTTTTTATCCATTTACAGCTTCTATTGGAAATTACTGTTGAATTTTAGCAAGTACCTTTTAGGCATCTAGTTATATAATGAATTTTCTTCTACAATTTGTTAGTATAATAACTTATATTATTAAATATTTGTATGTTGAACCATCCTTGCATTTCTGGAACTACCTTAATTATACTAAGGTTATACCTGTATTAATACACTCTTGGTTGTTTTAGCAAATAGTTTACTTAGAATTTTCACACCTATAGTCAAAAGAAAAATAGGTCTATGACTTTTGCTATTTGAGTCATACTACTTTCAAAAAACTAGCATGGGAAACTAGTTGGAAAACGTATGTTTCCTATGATCTGTAATTATTATCATTTTTAATTGTTATTCTATTACAGTTGTCCCAATTTGTCCCCCTTTGCCTTCCTCCACCCACCCCGCTTCCACAGTCAATTCTCACACATGTCCCTGTCCATGAATCATTCATATGTGTTCTTTGTCTAGTCCTTTCCCCTTCCTTCCACCATTGTCCCCTTCCCCCCTCCTCTCTAGTCACTGTCAATCTATTCCATGTCTCCATGCCTGTGATTCTATTTTGTTTGTTAGTTTATTTTGTTCATTAGAGTCCTCTTAGGGGTGTAACATTTTAAGCAATATATTAGTTCTCTGTTCTTTGAAGGGCAGACAAAACTCCAAAAGTATCTAAGTGAGATTTCTTCTATAATGATATATTTTTACTAATTTTTTATACTTCATCTTATAGTCTGTACAGGCTTTCAGCTCTCCTTCTGTAAATTTTGGTCTTTTATGTTTGCTAAAATGGATCCATTTTCTCTCTGTTTTCAAATGTATTATTTTAGAGTAGTATAAATTGCTCTGTATGTAATTCTTTTCATATCTTTAACTTTGGTTAATGTTTTCATTCAAACATTCATGTTTCCGTCTCCCCACCTATGCACCAACTATTCAATTCATTCACTCACCTATTAATCCACTCATCTAGCCCTCTAATTGACATACCTTTGAACTCATTTGTCTTCCCATCCATCCATCCACTTCTGCCACTCACTGTCCTTCTACCTATCCAGCTGCTCGTTTTAAATCCAATGTTTCCTTCACATACCTATTATCTACCTATTTATCTTTTACACACACATATTTCCCAATAACCATCAGCATACTTCTCCATCATTTCTATACCCACCTCCCCTCCTTCTACTTACTCATTCAAACAGCTTCCATTAATAGACCCATTCATCCCTTGTGTCTACAATTCATTTTTTCTCTTAGAAGTGATACCTTCTTTTCTGCATTCCCGCTTCATAGAATCTCTTCTTTTCAGACACTCTGGAATGAAAGGATTCGGCTTCTGCTATATACATCTGTTTTTTTTTTTTCCTTCCTAGACTATTAAGTAATACAGATAACTATTGCTTTTATCCCTCTGAAATTCCTTTCCAAGAGCTGAGTGCTAGGGAACAATGTTGAGTCACTTCATAGACCAGAAACTGGTACATGGGATTGATGACATCACTGGTGAACCATTAGTCCAGCAGGAGGATGATAAAACGGAAGCAGTTGCTGCCAGGCAGTACAAGAGTATGGCAAAGCGAGTCACTGAACTATGCTAGGAGCCAGGCAGTGCACCACCAATTTTCTGGAACGGAGACTAATAAAACCTGGCCCTATGTTTCCATGCTTTTCTCAAACAAGATCACACCTGTTCAATCCAAAGAGGCATACTGAGCCCGCCCGGTGAAAGAACCAGGAAGATGTGGTTGTTCTTTCAATTGTATGTGTGGTTTTGGTGCCGTGTCCCGATTAGACGCTAGTTAAGAGAGCGTGCAGCATCTTTTCTAGTTTAAATGGTGAACTAATATGAAAACAAATGAGTAGAGTTATTGAAGAGGCTCTTCTCTGCCTTTCAGAAGAAGGGTCACCTGCACATGTTGAAAATATCTCTGCACATGTGTCAAGCTATTCACAAGAAGGCAAGGACAGGCTAGATCTCAAATGGTGTATAAATACGCCAAGCTCTAGTGACTTGACAGTCATGCTTTTGCCATAGTAGCCATGATGGCGATGATCTGTGGATCTCCCCAGCCCCTAAAGACAGTTGAACCATAGCACCAGTAGGCCTGAGAACGCCAAGGCCTGTGACCTGGGCTTTGTTCCGCTGTCTCTGGTACATGCCCCTCTTGTGACAATGAGGGCTCAGCCAATTGCTCTCAGTGGTCGTTTCTCTGACTTTGGGTGACTGTGTCCACAATTCATTTTTCTCTGTTAGGAGTGACACCTTCTTTTCTCCATCCATGCTCCATAGAATTTCTTCTTTTCAGACATCCTGGAATGAAAGGACAGCTTCTGCTATTTTTATTAAACTGTATATATATTTTTACATCTTGTTTTCTCTCTTCCTAGGCTATTAAGTAATATAGGTAGTTAGTTAGTGCTTTTGTCCCTCTGAAATTCCTTCCTAAGAGCTGAGCGCTAGAGGACAATGATGAATCACTTCATGTAACAAGAACTGAGCTCTGTGGAGGGACTGCTTAAACTTCTGATCTAATTCTCATGGGTGAAAATCATTCCTTTCTTTTGTGTGAAACATAAAATCCTCAGTCTTTTGGAAATCCTCGAAAATAAGAAATATGCACCTACATAAATACGAAAAGGTCCTATCTATGTACAGATGTAGTAAATAAGACCATATGGAATTACTGGACTAAAATAATAGTGTAGATTTTTATTCAAAAATTTAAAAAATGTATTTAGAAAGTGTTGCTAAGTGTTGATGCTGACAGTTTTTCTCCTGCGAGGGACCCAAGAAAACGAGTATAATAAATAGTTGGTAAAGGAAATGGAGTTGAGGGAACATGTCACACTGGCTGTGCCTAGACTAAGAGGACAGCTTTACAATAATGAGAAAACAAAATCTTTTTTCTATTCCAAAGATTCAATAGGGTGACCATAAAGTCTAGAATTATAGGTAATACTATTTCATCATTCATTGTAATGTAATATCAATAGATCACTTATTAAGAATTTGCTTGGTTTCCAGACTTCATGGCCACCTTGTATAATTCTTCCTCTCTTCTGGGAAGAACAATAAAATTTATTCCTGTTGTCTTAAAAAAATACTCCTTTTTACACATTATGATTATCCCCAGTGAGGGTCCTTTACTATCCCTGGGGGTGACTTCAATGTAATCATTGCCTTTGGAGTTTCGGGGCGAGGTACAGGATATGGGAAATGACCCAATCCCTGATCCCCTGCTCTACTCTTCCATCCTTCCCTCCCTTCCAGCAAAGTAGACAGTTACAGCCGATGTCAGGGTCACCTAATATGTCTCAACAGTGTTTGCTGATTCTGTGATTGCCTGAGGAATCTTTGCCTGGTGAGACCAATAAAAGACAAACATCTCTTCCAGGGTCTTTGAAAGATGATGCTTCTTTTATATTCAGTGACCTAAAAAATCTATTTCTGGCTTTCTTCAACAAACCCCTTCAATTATTTTGTGAAAAAAAAAAAAAGTTGCCTTGAATATCATTGTTGAATGATTTTGACCAATGTAAAATTCAAGGGATAGCTTTTCCTGGTTTTCCTTCTACTGCCACACACGCAGTTCCTTCACTGTTGCACAGGAAGAGTAGTTTGAATGGTCTCCATGATTCCCACCTGTCATCACAGTCTGTGATTCTAACCAGCTCTGAAGTCATTTTGCTTTCCATTATCCTGACAGCCTTCTCACTTAATTAGAACTTGAAAATGTTGCTGTGTTTAATACCCTTTAACATTAAGGGCCTTTTTGGTATCTTTCTTTGGTTTGAGCTCTCCATTCTCATGAATATCTAAAATGATGTACAATATTTGCTCCTGTCTGAGATCTTTGCTTCTGGTACTCTGATGATGACACAGGACATGGGGGTCCTGGTGGTAATTGCACACTGTGTATACAGAGAGAATATCTCTCATCTGTCCTCCTCGGGATCTTGGGAAGCATCCATATCTACCTGATGAATTTCATTTATTACCTTTCATTTAACTGAGATTATATTTTCTTGCTGCAGTTACTCTACCAGAGAAACAATTCATAAATCAGAGTCATGGTCACAGTATGAATTGCTTTCTCTTTCTTCCCCTCAATTTTTAGTAACTTCCTTATTTGGTTTTTCAAAAGAAGAACCCAGTAATGGAGACTTCCTTTAATATAAGAATGTGGTCCGGTCATAAGCTATCATCCATTTCCATATGTAACTGACTCTGTCTGGTTTCAAGTGAAGTGTGCAAGACCCAGACATTGGGAAACCATGAAGCCATATGTCAACTATGAAGACAAATCTGCATCTTGTAGCTGTTGAGATGTATTATAATTACAATTGTTTATAAATGCCATATTTTATCTTCCTTTTGACAAATTGCACAGTTCTGGTAAAAATAAATGCCACTATCTGCATGATTCACAGAATTCCCCAATTTAATTATAATTAGTGTGTGTGTGAGAAGGAGAGTGAGACAGAGATGGTAAGACATTTCCAAGAGGAAGGAAGCTCTTGTATGGCACAGATATTCCTTTCTTCTTTAGGGATAATTAGGCTATTCCAGGAATCATAGTATCATTCTTGAAAGAAAAGATTCCCTCTGTAAAATTTTTCAAAGGTGTAGTGCATCTAGAAGATTCTCCCTGGTGTTAGTGTGTGTCTAACTCGATTTCATTACATCTTTCTTTTTTTCATTTTTAGAGCTTTGGCAATGAAGTCAGAAATGTGCCAAGTAAAAACAAACCGAGACTTCTGGCCAAGATGGAGGAATAGGTAGGCACGCTTTGCCTCCCTCCACAACCTTAAGAAGGAATACAACTACCTCAAAACTAAAAACAACCAGAACTATCAGAAAATAAAACTGCATGAAAGTTCAATAAACAAAGATATAAAGAAATAATACTCATCCAGACAGGTAGGAGGGGTGGAGCCGGGGTGGAGAGGACACGGTGTGGTGGTGACGGCAGTAGTGGCGGCAGCAAGGCAGTGGCTGTGGCCATGGTGAAAAGCGCAGTCACACATTATAAAAGCTGGAGGGATACCAGGGGAGTGCTCCCAGCACCACACCAGAACGCACAGCACATGGTTCCAGTGTCAGGGAAAATAAAGCCTCATTGCTTCTGACTGTGAAAACCAGTTGAGGTTGGAGCCGCAGAAGAAACTACCAGTCTCTCTGTAGAGTCCTAGAACATCTGCAAACCCACCCACCCTGAGAACCACAACCAGGGTAATAGCTAGAGGGACACCAGTCCCATATGGGAAGTGGGAGAAGAGCCTGGAAAAGGGGTAAGTGCTGAGCAAGCAGCATTGTTCCCTCTCAGACCCTTCCCCCTCCCACAGCACCACAACGTGGTGAAATGCGTCACCCTGTACTGATGAATACCTAAGGCACCGCAATGTAACAGGTGCGACAGCTCTACCTAACACACAGAGGAAAATACAGAAGGCTGTGAAGCTGAGGATATAGAGAAGTGTGATCCATAGAGGGAGCAGATCAAGGTTTCCAGTGGGAAAACTAAGCGATGAGGAGAAAAGCAACCTAACAGACACAGAGTTCAAAACACTAGTGGTAATGATTCTCATAGACTTGACAGACAAGATTGAGTATGACAAATGTATAAGGGAAGAAGTGAAGGCTATACTTAGTGAAATGAAGGAAAATACACATGAAACCAATGATGAAGAGAAGGAAGTCAGGGTTTAAATCAATAATTTGGAAGAAATAAAGTCAACCAGTATAGAATGAAGAAACAAGAATTGAAAAATGAGGAGAGGCTTAGGAACCTCTGGGACAACTTTAAACATGCCAACATCCAAATCATAGGGTGCCAGAAGGAGAAGAGGAAGAACAAGAAATTGAAAACGTATGTGAAAAAATAATGGAGGAAAACTTCCCAAATTTGGTGAAGGAAATAAACATACAAGTCCAGGAAGCACAAAGAGTCACAAACAAGCTAGACCCAAAAAGGACCACACCAAGACACATCATAATTAAAATGCCAAATGTTAAAGATATAGAGAGAATGTTAAAGCAGCAAGAGAAAAGCAGAGTTATCTACAAGGGGTTCCTATAAGACTATCAGCTGATTTCTCAAAATAAACTTTGCAGGCAAAAAGGAATTGGCAATTATCCAGCAAAGCTGTCATTTGGAATGGAAGGGCAGATGAAGTGCTTCCCAGACAAGGTAAAGCTAAAAGAGTTCATCATCACCAAGCCATTATTATATGAAATGTTAAAGGGACTTACTTAAGAAAAAGAAGAAAAGATCAAAACTATGAACATTAAAATGACAACAAACTCACATCCATCAACAAAAGAATCTAAAAAATGAAAACAAAACAAACAAAGAAAACAACCAGAATAGGAACAAAATTATAGGTATGGGGATCATTTGGAGGATTATCATCTAGGAGAAATGGGGAAAAGATACAGGGATTAAGAAGCATAATTGGTAGGTTCAAAATAGACAGGGGGAAGTTAAGAATAGTAAAGGAAATGGAGAAGCCAAAGAACTTATATGCATGACCCATGGACATGAACTAAGTGGGGGGACTGGTGGAGGGAAGTGGGGTACTGGGTGAAGGAGGGGAAAGGGGAAAAAATTGGGACAACTATAATTGCGTAATCAATAAAATATACCCAAAAAAGAAAAAAAAAATGACACATTCTGTCAATAAAGCCTTCCCTGTTTACACGCGCGCACGCACACACACACACACACACACACACACACCCTGATTTGTATTTGATTTAGAAAAGAGTAAAGAAAAGAAAAACAAAAACTCAGTCTACGTAATCTCCAAGGTGACAGGGATTAGAGGGCTTTTCTAGTTTTATGAGCATTTGTACTACTGATTTTTATGTACTCTTATTTTTGAGATAAACAGAACTCTGGGGGAAACTGTTGAATCCCAAATGCATTTCACTGTGATTCCTTTCAAGCTCGAATCAGTTCTCTAACCTAATGACAACTTGTCTCTTTGGTTTCTGGCCTGTGAAATGTCAGCTCCATGTTCCTAGAAGTCACACGTTTATGATGAGCCAGGGCCTCTTCTCAGTGTGAAAGCCATCGGCCCTCTTGATTTGGGTGTATGTGCTTAATTCAAAGGATCTAAACCTAATCTGTAAATGATCTTCTAACTGTTCATCATGTTATTGATTATTTTGATTACCTTACTTAAGGATTAGTCATACTTTTTAATTTGATAGAAATAAAGTTTTACTTCCTGCTTAAAAAAAAAAAAGAAAGAAAGAAAAGAAATTCTGAGTTTTCATTTACTTTCAAGAAAATGTTACCTTATTTGGGATCCCTGGGAACCACTTGGACATTTATAGACTCTGTGGATCTTTAGCCCCTGTCCTCACTAAAGACACGACCTTCATTCTCTTTGGACCCACTGTTCCTCTCTACTGTCAGTTCCATAGTAAAATATTATATTTACAGTAATATCAGAAAATTCCTTAGTGACCTGTGGCAAGAACTTTGACACTCAGCTCCCTCTCAACTTAATCTCTGACACTCCCTTGCTGGGTGACATTAAGTTGGCATCTTTCGCTTTTCTGGGCCTTAATGATCCCCACCTGTAAGATGAGGAAATGGGACTGATGGGCCCACCCAGTCCTTCCACTTCGGTATTTCCATTTCCTCCTCAGCGGAGTTTGGGAGAATGCGGGTAATAGAAATAAGAGAGACTGTGCTGCTTAAGACCTCTTGGTTGTGCATTAGAAATTCTGTTTCTTCATCTCTGTGGGAGCTCTAGTGATATTGTGAAGTTGGTGGGATGGGATTGTGTGGTGTAACTGTCTGACACCAAGCTTTTGTTATTGTAATGTAAGTACCTGACATTAAACTTTTGGTTGCCAAGGCATTCATTTCAAAGACATCCACCTCTGCTAAACATATTTCCAGCTGGAAGATGCAGCCATCAGCAAAACAACTCAGTAAAGGATGAGGCTGCCCCATCCATGAAGTCTCCCTTTTAGGGAGCCCTGAGGAACTAGATAGCTGACCACTGGGGTGGCCCTGCTTCTCCCACCCCATGCCCGAATTCCCACTTTTGTGTTTCCAGCTCTCCAATAGAGAGTGAACTGTGAAACGTTACACACCCCACACTTGGACCTTAATAAAGGCAGAGCCCCACATCCGCACTTTCTTCCCCTCTCTCTGCCCGCAATCTTGCTTTGTGGCTCTCCAGCCTACCATGTACCCTTTGAGACCTGCGAGCAATAAATCTTCAAAGTTCCCTGATAGTTTTGTAGAGGTGAGTCCTGCAATTATAAGAACCACAAGGGCTGGTCCAAGCACCACATTGGTCCTCATGGTGGTAGGGATGTCTGTGGGGCTCGCTACCTCAATGAATACAGCCACCTGACCTCAGATGTTCTTAGCCAAGGACATCACCATCCATAGGTTAAGGGGCTCTGTCTGTGATCTTAAATTTTGTGACCATACAGTCGCTGACTGATGATAAGGTTGGCTTTGTCTGGCTTCTATCCGTCAGGTAGGAGAGTTGGAGAACAAAGCTTGGCCCACAGTGCAATACTTAGTTAGGAAAGGGAATGGGATCCTTAGAGATGACATTTGCTCTTGGGAGAGTGTCTCTCCCTCGATGACGACTGGTTGACTGACTTGTGTGTTTTGGATTCTGTGGCTGTAGGAAAGCTGCCAAATAGTCTAGCACTCTCTCCAGTGGCTCCTACATCATTCCAATTAGAATCCAGCAACTTGGCTGCATTATTGCCCTTTATTGTATTGTAGTCTCTCAGGCTGGCCTCTTTGCTTCACAGTTCCTCCTCAGACAACAGGAGTTTGCACCAGGTCAGAGAAGCTCTGACATTCTCTCCTGCTCTCAAAGCAACACAACCTTGACAAACTCTATCTGCAAACTCTGCTATCAGCCTGCTTCCTTCTCCACACCCTGCTCTGGGGCAACATCTTTATGCTTTAACCTTGGTCAAAGAGTATGAGTGACCTAAAGGAAAAAGGGGGAGGGGTGGGAGGAGAGCGTGGGAAAGGGAGAAAAAGACCCAGAGATCATGGGAGATGCACTGAGAAAGAAAAAGTCAGACATAGACACAGAGAGGCACAGAGAAACAAAGAGATACCAAGAGATCAAAAATAAAAAAATAAAAATTAAAAAAACAAAAAACAACCACCACCACCAACAAAAACACATTGTCAAAGACAAAAGGGTGTGCCAGTTAGTGTGCAGATCAAATGGAAAATGAATAGAGAATGAGGACATCCCACAACTTTCAAACTTATTGAGATGACCCCATTCAGTCCTAAAGTAGCCTGGAAAGTGAGACAAGCTCCGCCCACTCCCCACTTTGGTTGACCAGATGGTCCAGCCCAGGCCAAGGAGCTAAAGATCAGGAACTACCCAATAAGAGACCTTTCCCCAGGGTTGTGGGCTACAGGTGCCAGCCAGTCACATTGATATCCTCAGGAACTTGGTGTTCCCAGGAGAAAGGGGGAGGCTGGCTTGACTCCACATCTCCTATTTAAAACACTGATGACTAAAGAAATAGTCTGGACAAAGGCAGCGAGACATTTTCATGGTCTGGAGCCTCCAGACAGACAGGCCAGCTCTTCTTCAGAATGGTGTCTTCTGGACTTTTGAGGATCCTGGTGCTATTCATCCTTCTAGTGAATGTCCAAGGATTTGCTCTGAGTGACTTGCTCTCTCCCAGTAAGTACTGGGGCCTCAACCCCTGCCTGGGAGAAAGGGAAGGTTGCTGGAAGGAAGAAACAAAGAACGAATATTGGTCAGGCTTGAGTTGCTTTTCACTGTCTTAGCCTTGGTTCTGGGTTGGGAAAGCAGAAAGATTTTTTTTTTTTAATTTATTTTTTGTTTTTCTATTACAGTTGTCCCACTTTTTCTCCCATTGCTCCCTCCCACCCCACCTACCCCTTCTCCCACAGTCAGTCCCCACCCCGTCGTCCATGTCCATGGGTCATTTATACTTGTTCCTTGATTAAACTCTTCCCCTTCTTTCCCCGCTTCTTTTCCTCCCTGCTCCCCCCTGAACAGAGAGGTCTTTGAAGTATTTCTTCCTATTTCCCTCTCTGTGGAAGATCCCTTCTGTGAATGCAAGAATCCAGACCTAAAGTGACCCTTACTTCCAGCCCCTTTGAAGTAGAGGGTCTTTCTTGGGGGAAGGGAGTACAGGGCTGGGACCAGTCATAGGATATAGCATTTGTGGGAAGGTCTATAGGAATCCAGGAAGCCTAAGGGGCCTTCTCACCCCACAGCAAAAATAGCTCCCTTTCTTGGGACATCATCCCTATCAACTTTTGATTCTTTCAAATACAGTTCTATAAAGTAGCCCTGCACATCAGGACTTTGGCTTTGGTATGAAAGACAGCATCCAAAAGTTCCTTTGAACTGAAGACAGTTATACTCCATGACTATATAGTAATAATGAGAATTGCCGCCATGTGTGGAACACTCAGAGAGTAAGGATTTAAAGAGAGGGAGCTAGAGTCACACTTGGTGGGTCCAAATTTTGGTTCTACCACTTAGAAGCCATGTAACCTTGGACGAATTACTTAAATTCCCTGTGCTTCAGTTTACTTATCTGCAAGATGGGGATATTAACAGAATTTACCCCATAGAGCTATTATGGGGATTAAATGAAAGAGCACATCTAAATGCTTAGAAGAGTGCTTGGCTTTTGGTAAATACTTAGCAAATGTTAACATTACCCTGCATCAGTTATGATGATTATAACAACACGCTTTGTCTTGTTTCTTCCTTGCAACTCTGTAAGGCTAAAATGATTTTACATATGAGGAAACCAAGGCTCAGAAAGACTAAGTGGTAAAACCAAGAGTTAAGAATTTTAAAACCTAACTGTCCAACTCCAGGAGGAGTGATATTAATCACTGCCCAATAGCACCCCTCAGAAGGAACTCCCAAACGCCAGCTCCCTGACCAGGCCAAAATGACCAGATTCGTTTAGACCAGTGGTTTTTGATCAGGTGATTTTGTCTTCCAGGGGACATTTGCAAAGTCTGGAGACATTTGGGGTTACGACTAGGGAGAGCTACTGGCATCCAGTGGGAGGGCAACCAGGGATGTTGCTAAACATTCTGTGATGCACAAGACAGCTCCCTCCTTCCCATCAAATAATTATCCAGCCAGAATGTCCTTAGTGTCAAGGTTGAGAAACCCTGCCATAGAAGGCATGGAGGTAGGGGTGGGACTAGGGGTGGGATAAGAAGGTAGAGAGTGAGGGGCGGTCAGGAGGGGGGGCAGTGGTGGGAAATACGTAAGGGCTCCCTGAGGACAAGGCTCCTGGGGATGAGCAAAGTCAAAGCAAATTTTTCCGAATTCCCAGAATTGCCTTCGTGCTGGAGAAGAGTGGGCACCATGCCCTCCAAGACTCATGGTTGTAAGACTCTTCCTTTTGCAGGGAGATGTCCCAGGATCCAGGAGAAATGTGAATTCAAAGAAAGGAATTTATGTAAGAGGGACAGAGATTGTCCAGACAAGATGAAGTGCTGTGTCTTCAACTGTGGGAAAAAGTGTTTAGACCTCAAACAAGGTATGATTCAGAACCTCGCAATAACCTATCCTTCCACCCAAGCCCTCACTTTCTGCCCACTTGGGCTGGTTTTGCTCCTGGTTTGCTAAGGATTCGTCTCTGGGGAACACTGCTGGAATTGGGGGGCCTGGTAACTACACTCATCCCTGCCCCTAATACGATGCCTGACCGTAGGTGGGATCTTTGTTCTGTCTGGGCTTTGGTTTCTTCCCCCCCTCCCCCCAAAGGGGGCAAGGGTGTGATTGAACCAGAGAGTCTTTTGGCTACTTTCCCCTCTTACTACTTTGAGTCCCCAGGAGGCCATGGCTGGCCCACCATTTGCCAACATTGTTGCTGCGAGTGGTAATGAAGCTTTCTGCTCTACAGTGCCCGCCTCTCTGCCTAATCGGACAAGTCTGGCATTGAACCAGCAAACCTCCCGTGACCCCTGGAGACTGGAGCGTTTCTCCTTTGCTGCTACAGTCTTTACTCCATGCCCATGTCCCTGGGTTCCTGGAAAGCTATCAGAGATTCTTTATTCATTCATTTAACAAATATCGAGTCTCTGAAAGTCAATGGGATTTGACCAATGTGGTCAGGGAGGTGGAGGAAAGTTTTCCCGAGAAAACAAGCCTGGAGTTGAATTCAGAAGGGTGGGTAGTAAATTTAGGCCAAAAGTGGGTGGAAGGGCTTTCCAGGCACAGGAAATAACATGTACTTAGTAGCAGAATCTAGGGAGTATGAGCGAGGCACAAGGAAAAAACATAGTAGGTAGGTAGGGTCTGGTGGACTTGAGTCTCATCTTGATCTTAAGAGCAATGGAAATTCATGGAGGCGAGTGACGACATGAACAGGCTTCCATTATGCCTGCAGAGGAGGAACAGAATGTCTTAAAGGACTTCAGGATGGAAGGAAGTGGTAGCTTAACCAGAGGTAGCTGAGGGAATGAAGAGGAATGGGATGTGTCTGATAGGTATTTAGGAAATAAAGTAAAGAGGACTTGACAGTGGAGCCCAGTGGGGAGGCAGGAGGATGGTAAGTTGTTCACTGGCCTGCAGATGAGGGATTCTGAATTCAGACTTCTTGAGTCCAAATCTTAGCTCTAGTTTTTGCCAGCCTATTTATCTTGTGGGGTGGGGGAGCAAATTAATAACTTTCCCTCATGTTAGGGGTTATTTGGAGGATTCAATGAGTTGAGGTACAGGAAGTGCTATGAACAATGCCTGGTAGATAATAGTCATGTGACACACAGTAACTTACATTATTTGTCATTGGTGACTGGGAGCTCTTAAATAGAAGAGGCCATCCCTTTTCTTTGTCTCTTAAAGCATCTAGCACATGGTAGGTGCTCAACAAATGACTTATTCAGTCCAGGAAAAAAGATACTTCATTCATTCTTTGCTTTACCCTCAGCATTCTGCTAAATTCTATACCGTGCCAGACTGCCTGCTAGGAATGGGGTTCCCAGGTGAAATCAGATACAATCCTGCTTATTAGACACTCACAACCTCACAGATGGGACCAAAGGTGCAGACAAATCACATGCATGCACACAAGATTCAGAGGCACTGTGGAAAGACCCAGGGCCAATTCAGGCACCCGAGGGGTGTGGGATGTCGAATGGAGTCGGAGACACCACGCGGGAGCTGATGCCTGAGAAAGGTTTTGAAGAGAGGACTGTCACTAATGAACAACAGTGGGGTGGACAGAGGGAATATGGCGCGAGAGGTGTCAAAGTGGGGGACAGTGCAGGGACAGTATGTAGCTCAGAAGGATAGTGTGGGGGAGGAGGAGGCCAGAGCCACAAGCAGGGGCCAGATCATGAAGGGCCTGCGGGTCATGAGGAGACTTGGTCGTGAAGTCAAGGTCTCAGTGCGGAATGATGTGATCAGCTTTGTTTCAGACACACCAGGCCCTTCTCTCTGGTGTGCAACCTGAAGGTTGGGTTGGAGGGAACAGGGATGGAGGCAGGAAGGTCAGTTTGAGTCCATCTCAACAGTTCAGGCGTGAGACACTGGCACTTAAAGCGAGTGGCAGATGTGGTACCTATGTACCACAGAACACGACTTGGCCAGAAAAAGGGATGAAATCTTCCCACTTGTGACAACGTGGATCAATCTAGAGGGTATTGTGCTAAGTGAAGTAAGTCAGACAGAGAAAGACAGATACATATGATTTCACTTATATGCAGAGTCTCAAAAAACAAAACAAACAAACAGACAAAACAGAAAACAGGCTCCTAGACAGAGAGAACAAATGATAGTTGCCAGCGGGGAGGAGGGTAGCCGGGCTGAATGACAAAGGTAAAGGGATTGAGAAATACAAACTGGTGGTTACAAAATAGTCCCGGGGGTGTAAAGTAACGCAGAGGGAATGGCGTCAATAACAGTGTAATGACTGTGTATGGTGTCAGGTGGGTGCCTGACATATCAGGGAGAACACCTTGTAAAGTATATGACTGCCTAACCACTACGCTGTCCACCTGAAACTAATACAAAATAATATTGACTGTAAACTGTGATTGAAAAAAAATTTTTTTTAAATATTTTAGTAACTATGTATGTTGGGTGCTAGACTTATCAGGGGTATCCCTTCATAAGTTATAATATAAATGTCTAACCACTATGCTGTACACCTGAAACTGATGTAATATTGAATGTCAACTGTAACTGAAAAATAAATAAAATTTTAAGAGTGACAGAGAGGTTAGCTATGAGGAAGTGAAAAATCAACAGAACTGAACCGTTTAGCTGAGTTCATAGTTTAGCTCGGATCTGTGTTAGTTTGCTAGGGCTGCTCTAACGAAGCGCCACAGACTGGGTGGCTTTCACACTAGGAACGTATTGTCTTACAGTACTGCAGGCTAGAGGTCCAAGGTCAAGTGTTGGCAGGGCTGGGGCTTTCTCAGATTGTGCAGGAGACTCTGTCCTGTGCCCCTCCCCTAATTCCTGGTGGTTTGCTGGAAATCTTGGGCATCCCTTGGCTTGTAGACCTCTGTCTTTATCTTCACCTGGTGTTCTCCCTGTGTATCTGTGTCCAAATTTCTTCTTGTCATAAGGCCACCAACCGTATTGGATTAGAGATGCGCCCTACTCCAGTATGACTCATTCCATCACAACTAATTATATCCGCCACAACTCTATTTCCAAATAGGGTCACACTCTGAGGTACGGTGGCTGAGGACTTGACCATATGAAGGGCAAGGGGGGTGGGAAGAGATGCAGTTCAACTCATAACAGGTCTGAAGCTAACTGCAGGAAGAAAATGTACTTGACCTTCTGAAAAACTGCTCTCACCTTCCCTGTAGGGACCTGCACTTTACTCAGGATCCCATGTTCTCTTCTTGGCATGGTTTGGAAGGCAAAGTAAATGGCTTGTTATTTGTAATTTTCAAGGCACTTCCATATCTTTAACCACTCAGGGTGTATTTATTGAGCAGCTACTCTCTGCCAGCCACTGTGCTGCACATTCAGGGACAATCAAGGAGCTCACAACTTAGGGGGCCATGAGCACGGTCTCACTTGCCCCCCAGGACAGCCCTGTCCAACAAGCAGGGTGGGATTTTGCATTTCCACTTTACAGAAAAGGAAGTTGAGGACAAGACAGGTAACATGGGAGGTCGAGGGGGCAGACACTGAATTTGGGAAAGAACCTTGAAACCGGCGTCTGCTCACTCTCTGGAGAGACAGTGAGGCCAGTGACCAGAAGGAAAGGGAGACACCAACGTTCTCCGGGGATGTAGACACCCAAACAGCCCCTCTTTGGGACTCTCCCTGCAAACGGACCTGGGCCCCGGAGGTGTGATAAGATGAAAGAAGCCTGCTCAGTGTCATCTATGGAGGTTGCCAGAGGGACGATAACATTTGTATTTTGAGGGGGAGGGCACTCTAAGTTCTCGACTCTGGGGTCTCCCTGCAGACATATGCAGTTTGCCAAAAGATCCTGGTCCCTGCACGGCTTTGTTTCGTCGTTGGTGGTATAATAAGAAACATGATACCTGTATCAGCTTTGGCTATGGTGGCTGCCAGGGAAACAATAACAACTTTCAATCCAAATACCTGTGCCTGAACATGTGCTCCAAGATGTGTGAGTCCCAAGGGCCCCGATCTTTCATCCTCAAAAGGGTCCCGCAGGAGGTCTGGGTGTTGGCTAGTCCATTCTGGGAAGGCTACATCCTTGGAAGACCAGGTGCTGACAAAACCAGCTCCAATCAGGAGGTGAAAATACATCTCCCAGAGGGTGGGACAGTGGCTTTCTGGGAACTGAGGTTGGGAAGGGACACGGTCATGAACCAAAGCTGGCAAGTACAAGGGGTGGAGGGAGGGTGCAGGCATGGTGAAATCTCAGAGACCCAGCTTCCTAGGGCTCACAGGACATCCAGCCTAGCACTGGGCATGTTGGCTGACCACCCCAGGCCATTAATTTCCTCGTTACAACTTTTTTGCTATCAATCTGCTCCTGTCCACTCCTATCCACATCCATTCTTCCTTTACGGAGATTCCTAGCTTCCCAAAGTAAACCTACTCCTTTTGATGTCCTACGGAAAGGTGTACAAACATAACTTCAAGACTAGTTCTCTGAAGATAGGCTGAGTCTGAGATGCTTAGCTGGTCCTGTCCTACATTCTCAACAGATTCCCAATCCTGAATGCATAAGGATACCCCAGAACAACTGCCAGGCTTTGGCTCATGACTCAAGGCTCCGTTAGTGTGCCTGACCAACGCTCCAGAATGGATTCCATTGGTTCTACTCCCAGCATTCCAAGGTGTAAGCCCTTCCCAAGACGGAACCCCCGGGATCTTCCTCCCTCTTCCTCCATCTCAGTCTCTTTTCATACATAATATCCTGCTTGTCTTAAAATTTTCTTTCTTTCATTCTTTTATTGATTCCAGAGAGAGAGAGGGGAAGGGAGGGACAAAGAGAGGGAGAAACATTGATGTGAAAGAGGAACATCAGTTGGTTGCCTCCTGCATGCACCCCCTACGGAGGACTGAACCCACAATCCAGGCATGTGCCCCAACCAAGAATCGAACCCACGACCTTTTAGTTTGTGGGATGACGCCCAATCAGTTGAGCCATGCCAGCCAGGGCCATACTATCCTGCTTTGATCCCATTTCTATAGTCCAAGTTCTCGCACCCCCTGTGTATACCTGTGTGGCTCCCAATTTTTCCCAATAAACTGCTCTGTTTGATCCTGTGCCTCTGAGGCTGAATGACTCACCCCTGTTGGCACATCATGGTTTGAGGAGGGAAAAAGCTCACTGGGACATCTGGAGATACCATGCAAAGGGGTGAAGAAAATCAGAACTTTGAAAGCTGAGAACCCCAGGGATATTGTTATCCTCCTCTGTTTCTTCAGCACATTGCAAGACCCTTTTAAAACAAGGATGCATGGATGCTGCCTTACTTTGAAGCCCCCAGAAATCGATTTTAGGACAAGAGCATGGGTGAAAGTATTTTATATGGGAGGTAAATGTGGGGAGTGGGGTAAGTGATACAGGAAAGTGAGAAGTTGATTATGAGCAGATTACCACTGTGGGAAACTATAGCTTCATCCTACTGGAGACCTTCTAAGGGACCATGTAAAATATGCCTCTGTGTTTTTTTTTAATCTGTCTTCAGTTATGGGTAAACTGATATGTGTCTCCACCGATTCCCATACTCTAGTGGTATTTGGGGCCATGAAATCCCTCATTCTTCCAGGCTGTTCTGCATGCCATCTGAGCAAGATCCCAGGAGCCAAAGAAAACCCACAGCAGAGAAGTAGAGACTCCGATGCTTGAAGTGGAAAGCTATCAATGTCCACGGACTATTATTCAGCCATAAAAAGGAATGAAGCACAAAGAGACACTACACTGTGGATGAACCTCAAAAACATTACGCTAAGGGAAAGAAGCCAGGCACGAAAGGCCCTATACGCTATGATTCCCTTTATATAAAATATCCAGAACAGGTAAATTCATAGAGATAGAAAATGATTAGTGGTTTCCCGGAGCTGGAGTAGGCCGAGGGAATACAGAGAGTGACTGCTAATGGGGATGGGGTTTTCTTTTGTGATGAAAATGTTTTGGAACCAATAAAGGTGACGGTGGTACAACACCGTGAAAGGTACTAAAAAGCCACTGAGCTGTTCACTTCAAAATGCTTAATTTTATAGGATGTGGATTCCACCTCAATTAGGAAAATGGATTAGAAAAAATTGTGCACTAGAACTGTTTCATGGAGCTGAAGGTGACACCAGAGGTGAGCTGAAAGTATGTCTTACAGATGCTTCAAGCCTTAAATTGGAGAGTTCAGTGGAACAGTCTTCAGGCCCCACTCACTGATGCAGCTGGTTCTGAGGTCATAACCGACATTTATTAATTATTGCTCTCCTGCACCACCTATTTCAGATTGTACTCAATGGCAGAAACTCTCCATTAGCTCTCACATTTTCTCTTGCTTTCAAAGCACCGTGACCTCAACAGGCACCCTCTGAAGATTTGGTTCAATCTGAAATCAACCTGTCTCCTCCCCTACGTGCTACTCATGGCAATACCTTCACTCTTTGACAATGGTTAACGAAAAGGGGTGGCCCAAAGAGAGGAAAGAGGAAGAGGACAGAAGGGAAATAGAAGAGCAGGGAGAAAGAGACCCAGACAGAGGGAGACCCACAGAAAAAGAGAAAAAGTCACGGAGTAAAAGAGGCACAGAGGGAAGGAAAATAAACAGTGTGAGAAAAATAAGCAGACAGAGAAATAGACATGTCAGAAGAAGATCAAGACTGGAAAGGAAGACAAGAACCAGGATACTTTTGATCTCCAAACTTCCCCTGAAAAGTGAAAGACCCTGGAATCAAATACCCTGTCTGACAAAGGAGTCTAGAAGCCACAGATAAGCTCTGCCCCTCCTCTCCGTGGTTAACCAGAAAACCAGAGAGCCTCACCTCACTTGAGGATTAGGTGTTGCCTCTCAAGAGCACCTTCCCCCAGGGTTGGTGCTGTGGGTGTCAGCTAGTCACAACTGGTGGCCTCAGGGACTTGGTGTTCCCCAGAGGAGGAAGTGTAGCTGGTTTGTCCCCAGGGGTGCTAGGCTATGCCAGGGTAGCCAAAAGCTCAGAAGAAGTTGCTTTGTGCGCTCATTCTTAGTTTTGGTGTCACCAGCCAGAACAGCTTCTCTTGAAATGAGGCTCTCAGGACTTCTGCCACTACTGATACCATTCACCCTCCTGGGGGGTGTCCAGGAACCTGGGCTGGCTGAGGGGTTCTTAAACAGTAAGTACGGGGGACTCAGGCCTCCCAGTGGAGAAATGGAACTTGGCTGGGAGGAAGGAACAACGAATTCTACTGATAAGAAATGCTTTTCCCCACCTCAGCTTGGGATCCTGGGTGAGAGAGAAGGGAGATATTTGGAGTCATCTTTCAGCTCCCTTCCTCCTGGTAAGATGTCTCAGTGAACGCAGGATCCTGAGTCTCTGGCGACTGATGCCTGCCCCCACCCCCCACCCCCCACCCCCATCATTATGAGAGGAGATTTCACTTCCTAGAAGTGCCTGGACCTGAAACTCATTGAACGAACTAAAAGAACTGGGAAACTTAGGGGTCTTTTCAATAAGAAAGCCCACTCCTCCAGCACCATCTTCCCATACCCACAGGGGATCCTTGCCTTTAGGATAAAGAATGGTCTCTGGACGTCCCTTGAAATGCCGAGATACAAAGACCCCTCTAATTAGCAGCTAAAATATATGGAGTGCTCAGACAGCAGTGGAAACATACATTGCAGGTTCAAATCCTGGCTCCAGTCCTTAGTAGCTGCATGACTTGGGGCAAGTTCCCATAATTTCCCTGTGTTTCAGGCTCCTCTGTTTATAAAATGTGAATATTAATAGGGGTTTACCCAGAGTTGTCACGAGGATCAAGGAGAAAGGTACAAGCACTTCATCAATATTAGTTATTATTATTATTATGCCCCAGCCATCTTGACAATGGCTTTATAGGTTTTGTCACCTTAATCATCAGAAAAAACCTATAAGCAAACGAGGGAGTCAAGGTTCAGAGATGATGCCTGCCATATTAAGGGTTGCACACTATTCAAAAGCCCAGCCATTTGACTCCAAAAATGGAGAGCTCAATCACTAAGAGCACCCCCACCCTGTCCTTACTCAGGGGGTGTCCAAATACAGGAAGGTCAAGAGACCTGAAGAGTCCTAGTGGTGAGTGTCCTTCTCCCTGAAACTTTATGGGTCGTGGGGGCAAGGGGAAGGCTGGATTTAGGGATTAGATTATCACTTGTTACGGGGTTGGGGAATGGGGGCAGTAGTGTGCCAATCACAAGCCCTCTGAAGGTCACTCCTTTCTGGGAACAATGATGTGAAAACAAGCTCCCCTACCTCTGCAGTGCTGCCCTGGACCTGGGAATGGTGCTCTGGCCCCTTCAAGGTTCCTTCTTCCCTTCTCTCAGAGGGGTGCCCCACAACCAAAGTACCATGTGAGGTTGAAGACATGGACCAATGTACAAGGAGCAAACCTTGCCCGTCGACGATGAAGTGTTGCAGGTTTAACTGTGGAAACAAATGTGTAATCCCCGGAGAAGGTAACACAAAAATCCCCTGAACTATCCAATGCCTTCACCCCTCCCCCCACTTGCACTGGCATGGCTGGGCTTTTCTCCCCGGTCCACTGACGGCTGGTGTCTGGGTGCATCTTCTACTTGATACAGATCCTGGACTGGGGTGGGTGTTGGGAGTCATGGGTTTTATTTCATTTCTGCTCCTATTTAGGTATGTGGTGTGAGTAACAGTTTTTCCTTTATGGGCCTTAGTTTCCCCATCTGTAAGAAAAATGTGGGCATTAGACTGCATTGTCTCTTGGTTACTCTTGTGTGATCCTCCGAGATGCCAAATAGCTAGTGAAGTCCCATCAAATGTTAACATAGAGTCAGGTGATAGAATAGCTGTAAGATGGGTGTATGATTCTTATTTCCTGGATCCCCACCCCCACCCCCCTAACCACCTTTAGCTTCCTTCAATCTTTCCTCTCTGCCCATATAGCTGAGCTCTAAAGAAGGCCATCAGGAGTATTCATCCACTCATTCATTTCACAAATATTCACTGGTGCTCCTGACACCCATGATGGTTTCCACTTGCTCAGTGTATCCAGGGAGCTCAGGAAAGGCTCTCCTGGTAAAGAGATCCATAATTTCAGACCTGAAAAATCTTAATGTATGAGATCCTAAAAAACTCTTATTTGTGCCTCATAGCACTATGCACAAAACAGTTGCTCAATAAAAATTTCTTGAAGTTCAGGTTCCATTTGATTTTTTTTACTGTGAACATTCCTGAAGCACCCACTCAGTGCCAAATTGTCTTCTAGGAACTGGAATACTGGGATGACAAAATGCACAAATCTCACATTCCCATGGAGGAGTCATAAAGTGCAACAAATAATTGCATAGAAGTGGTAAATGTGTGTGCAAGATTGAGAAGCAATAAAGAAAAGCGAGGAGTGAAACATGGGGCCTGGAAAGGCAATACAGAAGAATTTTGAGCTCTGAGAAGGGTTTTTGAAGAATGAAGAGGAATGTGCCTAGTGAGCAAGAGAGGGACGGACATTTCAGGCATGTGCAAAGGCATGAAGGAGTGTGCATCACTCCTCCATGCCTTTGCACATGCCTGAAATGTTCTCTAGAGAGGCAGGCACCCAAACTGCTCTCTGAAATCTCTTTGCAGACATATGCAGTTTGCCACCGATAGTTGGCCCCTGCTTGGCCCTCATTTCACGCTGGTGGTATGATAAGGAAACCCAGATGTGCTTCAACTTCATGTATGGCGGTTGCCTAGGGAACAATAACAACTTCCAGTCTGAAGCTGCCTGCAAGGCCTACTGCCTAAAGACACGTAAGTCCTAGAGGGAGTCCCATTTCCCAATGCGCACCTGGGCTACCCTGGGAGGTCTGGGTATTGGCTGGTCTGTTCCAGGAACTTGGCCAGTTTGGAGCTGACCAAGCCAATCAGGAAGTAAGAATGTACCTTCAGAGGGGTAAGTAGAGGAAAAAGAGGATAGGATGGGGAGCAGCAGACAAAGCTGGCAAGTATGAGCTGAACAGGAGGTGCAGAAAGAGGAAGCAGAAGTGGTGGAGTGTCCGAGACTAAGTCAGAAGAAGGTCCAGTGGATCGGCCCAGCGCGGGGCACCGTGCACCTGCCAGTCACTCCAGGTCTTAACTTATCACCAAACCTCATCACGAATTCTCTTTCTTCTCCTTCTTAAGGTGATTATAGCCAGGACAACCAAATGCTTTATGGACCAAACCAAGACACTTTTGAAAGTGAAAGGGCCATTAATTATTATACTGGGACCACAGACATAAACTGGGACTCTACTGGAAAACCCAGAGCCCCCCCAAGTCACTCCATTTGTTTTCTCTTCCTGTGAGAGGATATCAAAGTGATATTGTATTGAGAACACCCACACATTTCTTCCCCCTTCCTCAGGCACGTATTCCTGCTCTCTTTCTCCTAAGCTCTAAGGGTCCTGGTGAGACTTGCAACCAGGGGAGCAGCAGGCGGCGGCAGCTTTCCCAAGCTAACTCCATGAACCTCTCTCCAAGGACCCTTTTCTCTGACTTTTCAGTGAGCTAACAGCAGCCCTGCTTCTGTCACTCTGACTTTTACTTCTCAGGGAGTCCCCGCAGCCCAGCGTGGCTCACTTCTTTCCTGTAATGTTTCCAGTGAGCCAAAGCAGAGCATCACCTTGGCTCTCTTCTGTTGCTTCTTCTATCCTAAGCCCTTCCTTTGTTTCACTGTCCCCAGCTTTAGTAAATGTACTCTCAAAATCACACACACACACACACACACACACACAATGACCTTATCTCCCTTTTCCCAGTAACTGCAAGATTATGTTCTTAAGGGGACTGGAGCCCCAGCATCTCAACCTTTTCTATCTTGCTATCTCACAGTCATCATCTTCTTGGCTAGGATGACCTAACCTGAGCTGGAACAACCTCAGGATCTGGCTCATAATCCAGGCTCTCTCAACCTGTGCTTGACTGATGCTCCATATTGGTTTCCACTGGCCAAATCTTGGCTGCCGGACCTTAGCTGTTCCAAACACCAAACCCCAGGATTGGCTTACTCTCTTTCCTTCAGCTCAGCTTCTCTTTAAACATAATGCCTATCACTTTTTGACTCTTTTTCAGTGTGTGACCCTATCTCTTCAACTTTCAGGGCTCCCATTTAACCTTTGGAAGCTACCAGTTTCCCCTAATAAAGTGCTGTGTGAGGTCTGGTTTCTCTGAGGCTGAATAATTCATCTCTGCTCCCCGAGTGCAGTTTCCAGAGAAGTCTCTGGGTCTCCTGGTGATGTCAAAAGAGGGAGAAAGGAGCACGAAAATTCTGCAGATTGAGAACCCTGGTGAAATTGTCATAAAATGCTTAAGATCCACAGCAGATCTATGTTTTATATAGTCTGAAACTTATAAAGTTAGGAGGGGTCTTTTAAAAATGAATACTAATGAAATTAAGAAGTGAATATTATTTCAAATGAGAAAGAAAAATTTTAAGCTAACAAATACCACAAATTGCACAAGAGCCATATAGATCAACTATTAGTTAAGTTTTTACATATATGACAACAATTCCGCAAAACTCAATTTCTATGGAAAGATAATTGGGTCTTTAGTTGAACATGGCTGACCCCCAAATGATTATATTTTGGTTTTGTTTGTCGTTGGGATGCATAAAACAGAAGTATGAACACACAGCCATAACTTGATATTTGTATTCCTATTAATTTTGTGCTCTAAAAACACAGTAATTTAACTGAATTCCCTTTTGTATGATTCCATCAAGAAACCTGGTTGGGACAGGGTAGAGTGCAGGGATGTTCCTCTCAGGACACTCAGGTTCCCATCCATAAGTTGAAGGTGGTGGACTGACCTCAAAGAATACTTCTAAAGATGTTAAGGCAGCTCAGGAGCTGTGCCAAGTCTGATAAGCACCTGGGGCTTTTCCATCCCATTGGTGCTTCCCAATCTTTGCTTGGGGTTGACATACATGAGTGACTGGAATAGAATCATCTATCCTAGGAGCCCATGGACCAGAGAGGTCTTTGGAAGTGGCCAGAGTGTGCCCTGTAGTTGACAGTATCTGCGTACCTGCTGTGCTCAGGAATGAGCTCAGAGCCTTTGTGGCTGAGCACAGGGATCTCAATGCCTTATAATGACTTCAATGAAAGATGCTGTATCTCTTTGTTAGCAACTGTTTGCTCATTTCTCTGCCCATTAGAACCCAGAGGGCACCTCAAGTGGAATCTTTAGGTGTTATTCATGGTGTCAAATGCAGACCCATGATCCCTCAACTTCCCTGTTCTTCTTATTCTCACCTGAAATCTTCCTGCAGAGCCAGAAATGACCAGAGGAAGCTGTGGATGGTTTGAAACTCGGGAAATGTCCAAGCTGTGGGGGTTAGAGAAGTCTACCAGCTCCAATAACCCACTTCTTTGTTTTTCACAAATGTGCAAATGGAAGCTTCTGGTAGGAAATAGACATCCAAGATCACACAGCAAATCAATAGTAAAAGTGGAGCTAAAATCCACATTCAAAGAGTGCAAGGTATTGCCAGATTCCACAGCCTAGTTGGAAATCAGAGTGGATATAAAGTCTACTTGTCACTTTGTTTTTTAATAGTCAGCATCTTAATGTCACTCCTACAGTTGAAGAATTCCATACCCTGAGGAGTCTTTGTAGAAGGTGAAACTAGTGTTCCATTATGAAAATGGAAAGGCTGGGCTCTCACTCATCAGTCAGAGTTTCATAGAGAACACAGAATCCATGTTCAGTATTTCAAATTGAAATTTAGTACTGAGAGTTGATTGCATTAAGTGTTGGGAGGATATGGGCATTAAGAACTGGGGCTTTGGTGACTTCCGGCCAAGATGGAGACCTAGATAGACACGCTGCATCTTGCTCCACAACTAAGAAGGAATACAACTACCTCAAAACTAGAGACAACCAGAAATTCCAGAAAATTAAACTGCATGGAAGTCCAGCAAACAGAGATATAAAGAAGAAATACTCATCCAGACAGGTAGGAGGGGCGGAGCTGGGGCAGAGGGGACGGTGTGGTGGTGCAGCAGTGGTGGCAGTGGCAGGCCGCCAGAAAGTGCAGTTGCACATTTTAAAAAGTCAGGAGGGACACCTGGGGAGCGTTCCCAGCTCCTCACCGGACCTAGAAGCTCATGGTCCCAGTGCCTTTTGACTGTGCAAACCAATGGGGGCTGTGGTGGAGGAAGAAACTGCCAGTCTCTCAGCAGAGTCCACTTGTTTAAAGAGCCACCACAGTACTAGAATGTCCACAGACCCACCCACTCTGGGAACAACAGCCAGGGCAAGAGCTAGAGAGGCGCCAGTCCCATTCAAAGTGGGAAAAGTACCTGGAAAAGGGGCGAGTGCTGAGTAAGCGACATTTTTCCCTCTCAGACCCCTCCCCCACACACAGTGCCACAACATGGTGAAATGGGTTGCCCGTACTGACGAATACCTAAGGCTCCACCCCTTATAATGTAACAGGTGTGACAGCTCTACCTGTTACAGAGGCAAACAAACATAGGAGCCTGTCAAGATGAGGAGACAGAGAGGTATGGCCCAAAATGGGGGGTGGATCAAGGTTCCAGTGGGAGAACTAAGTGATGAGGAGATAGATTACCTAACAGATGCAGAGTTCAAAACACTGGTGATAAAGATGTTCACAGGCTTGACAGATATGCTTGAGTATGGCAAACGCATAAGGGAAGAAGTGAAGGCTATGCTAAATGAAACGAAGGAAAATCCATACAAAACCAATGGTGAAAGTAATGAAACCGGGTTCAAATCAATGATTTGGAACATAAGGAAGAAATAAAGCATCAACCAGTACAGAATGAAGAAACAGGAATTGAAAAAATTGAGTAGAGGCTTAGGAACCTCTTGGACAACTTTAAATGTGCCAACATCCAAACCTTAGGGGTGCCAGAAGGAGAAGAGGAAGAGCAAGAAATTGAAAACTTATGTGAGAAAATAATGAAGGAAAACTCCCTATATTTGGTGAAGGAAATAGACATACAGTACAAGTCCAGGAAGCATGGAGAGTCCCAAACAAACTAATCCAAAGAGAACCACACCAAGACACATCATAATTAAAATGCCAAAGATTAAAGAGAAAGAGAGAATCTTAAAAGTAGCAAGGGAAAAGAAGAGAGTTACCTACAAAGGAGTGCCTATAAGACTGTCAGCTGATTTCTCAAAAGAAATTTTGCAGGCAAGAAGGGACTGGCAAGAACTATTCAATGTGATGAAAAGCAAGGACTTACAACCTAATTACTCTATCCAGCAAAGCTATCATTTAGAATGGAAGGGCAGATGAAGTGCTTCCCAGACAAGCTAAAGCTAAAGGAATTCATCATCACCAAGCTATTATTATATGAAATATCAAAGAGACCTACTTAGGAAAAACAAGATCAAAATTATGAACACTAAAATGACAACAAACTCACGACTACCAACAACTGAATCTAAATATTAAAAACAAAATCCAACTAAGCAAACCAGAATAGGAACAGAATCATAGGTATGGGGATCATTTGGAGGGTTATCAGCTGGGTCGGGGAAGAGGGAGAAATGGGGAAATGATACAGGGACTAAGAAGCATAATCGGTTGGTACAAAATAGACAGGGAGAAGTTAAGAATAATATAGAAAAGGGTGAAGCCAAAGAACTTATACGCACCACCCATGGACATGAACTAAGGGGGGTGGGATTGCTGGAGGGAAGGAGAGTACTAGGTGGAGGGAAGCAAAGGAAAAAAAAAATGGGACTGCTGTAACAACATAATCAATAAAACATACTTAAAAAAAACACTGAATGAAAAAAAAAGAAAGGAAGGTCTCAAGGTGACTCTGATGTATTGGAAGTTTGGAACTACTGGGCTAAAACACTGCTGATTTAATATTACACTCCTAATTAATATCATAACTTCCCTGGGTCTTGGTTTTTCATCTGGGAGATTGCAAAAGGATAAAACCAGCACCACAGAGTCTGTGACGAGCACACAAGAGGAGTTATGTAATATGTGGGTAATATACTGCCTGGCATGTTGCTGGTCCATAATCAAAAAGATTAGTATTATTATTAGAACAAACATGTAAAAAAAGGCAGGCACACTTTATGATCTCAACCATTCAGATGCAAACCTTGTAGGGTCACAGCTTTCAGAAAAGGGGTCAACCTGGAGCTCCCCGAAGTGAGCATTTTCCATGTCTTACGAGTAGGTTCAGGCCTCTGAGTTCTATAGACAATTTCTCCTTCCTCTATGTATAGTCAAGCTATTTGGCATAGAATGATAAAAAGTATCTTCTACTAAAATTCTACTTGGATTTCTGAAGATACAAATGGGCTCTACTCTTAAAGTGGTCAACCTTATTTTGTACCTGTAGAGCTTTATTTTGAACATAAATAAGGTAAGAAATAGAAATAAACTCTCTTAGTATGATGTGCTTATGATTAATGTATTTGTTATATGTATAAGCGAGTCTTCTAAGTCCCTGTTCCACTATTCTATAAAATGGGGATGATAACAATATCTATCCCAAGGACTTTTTGTGAGAAATTAATGAGACAAGGCAGAAAATTCCTTGACATATTGTTGGTGTTGAAGTGATGTTAGTTTCCTTCTCCCTTCTAGGAAAAAGAAAGGTTTTGTGGAATTGAGAATCTGAAAGGGAAAACTTTATTCCCCCGTCCTTACACCACCAAAATCAATGAATCCCAATCAAAAGTAATTTAATTCTGTACATATATATATGGTTGATATAAGATTAGTAAGACTCCTTTGATGAGTATAAGTGCTGGATAACTACCAAGGGTTTTTCATAAATCTTACACTTGCCCTCTATCTTCTGGAATGATAGTAGCTCTGCCACCCAAACCACCCGAGGAAGAGCCAAGTCACTGAGTTGTGACCAAAGACCCCGCAGGGCAACCCGGGTACAGGATGCCTGGTTTCTGAAGGCCAGTGCCTCCCACATCTGCCCACAGGCCTGCTCAGCGAAATAAGTACAGGCACACCTCATCAAGCACTGCCCTACTTGCGTGGAGTCCTTATCACACTGCTCACAGTGGAAATATTTTTAGAATTAAAAAATATTTATATCCATAACTCTCTGCAGGGTTTCCTAACCCTGGTCCTACTGACATTTGGGGACAAATCATTCTTTGCTGTGGAGTTATCCTGGGCATTGTAGGATGGTTAAGTTAGCAGCATCACTGGCCTCTACCGGCAGGAGCCCCCTTCTCCTAAGTTGTGACAATTAAAAACGTCTCTAGATATTGCCAAGTGTCCCTGGAGGGTAGAGTCACCCCCTCCCCAGATGAAAACTGCTCTCCTGAATTGTGTGTTAAAAGGTCAGTTCTCACTTCCTGGTCAGCTGTTCTAGAAGAGGGAGCAATGTGGAAGCACTCAGCCAAGGACGCGGTAGGCAGTCCTGCCTTTACTCTGTCTGAATGACAAACGTCAGTCTGTTCACTCCCTGGGGGTCTCCTTCTGCCGTTGTTTTGGTTTCTGATGAACAGATTTGACCACGAGAGAGAGCAAAGGAAAAAGATACCAGGAATAATCCTGGTGGATCCACCAAAGTGCAAAACAAGATGTATCACAGAAATGTTGAAACACAGGCTTCAGAGAAGTCTTCCAGAAAATAAAGGCAGAGGAAGCAGTGAGGATGAGCAGGTGATGAGAAGGTTGGCCAACCACTGTGTGAGCTGTAGTTTGGAGAAACTGTCCAAGGAATGAGTGTCATCGTGGCTGCAGGGGATTTAAAGAGGAAGAAGGAAGAGTTAGCAGTAATGGACAAAGATGGGTAACACATTTCTGTAGAGCAAGTATGGATCTGATCCTGTTGGCACTCCCATTTCCAAAAGGGTCATCACACACACACACATCTGCAAATGGCATGTCCCGTGCATGCACTTGTAATGTATGAAGCATTTGTATATTCATTGAACCCTTGTGCCAGTTCTGGGAAGTATGCTAAACCAGCATAATTAACCTCAATTTATAGATGAGAAAACTGAGGCTCAGAGAGGCCACATGACTTTCCCAAGGTCAAGAGCACCTGAACTCAAAAGCACAACCTTAAATTTCATATCCAAGATTCACTAAATCCCACTAAAGCATTTTTGTCTTTAAAAACAATCAGATCTCTAGAGGATTTGAGAGAGGAGGTGGGTAGGGAATGTGCTGGTCCTTGGCAACTGAGGTGTGTCTCTAGACAGAATGATTCTCTAAACCAAACAAAGTTGGGCCTCCCTTCTACACAACCATGTAAGTGCTGCTGTCACAATTCCCTGGGAGACCCCAGAGGGGAGGGAGGCAGCAGCTGAGACTATGCCTGGCACACTGTTGGGAACTCAATAAATGTTTGTTGAATTAATGAGTAATACAAAGGCATTGGAGTTGGACAGATAAGGGTCCCAATCCTGGCTCTGAAACTCACTATCCATGTGATACTGGTGAAGGTAGTTTAACCTCCCTTCATCTGCAAAATATGTGGATTCAAGGGAGGGTAATGTGTGAAAAGTAGTTTATATGGTGCCTGGGAAGGTAAAGGCACTCAACAAATAGTACCTATTGTTTTATTATTGTTACAGTGGCTTCTACCCTGATGTGCAGTAAGGTGGCCTTGGATAAAAGCCAAAGATCAGATAAAAACCAAAGAAAAAGGGCAGAGACGTGCCTTAGCTGGACACTGTGTTCTGGGGGTAGTCCAAACTCATGATTAGCAGGAGTTAGAGATGAACAAATGGAATGTGGGGTCAGGCTCCTCCCCACTAGTCCACCTTCCCCCTAAAATGCCAACCCCAGGCTGGGCCACTGGATGGGTAGCACTATGCAGTACCGGGTCTCTCTCCCATTTCTCCTGCTTCTCACCTTCAGCCAAGAGCTCCAATTCAAAGTAGGAAAAGGTTGGTACGGAAGTGGAGGCGCCACGAGTAGCCTGGGAAAAAGCTGGGGTGGGGGATTCAGCAGAACAAAGAGAGTCTGTTCCTTATCTCACAGGGTAGGGAGTAAATTCAATTCACTTCATTAACTACATGTTGGGCACACACGATATGCCAGGTACTGTCCTAGGCGCTAAGGCTAAAGTAATGAGTGAAACAAAGACCCTGCCTTTGCGGAATTTACAGTCCAGTGGGAGAGGGGCAGACAATGTGTAATACACGTAAGAGATGATAAATGTGCTGTAGAAAAGAGAAAAAGTAGAGCAGGGTGAAGGGGATTCAAAGGCTGGGGCGGGGCTGCCTGTGAGCAAGGCAAGGTCGGGAAGAAGATGTAGGACGCAAAATTTGAAGGTGAGGGACTTAGCCAAGTGAGACTTTAGTGTAGAAGACGGGTCCTTTCTGTCCTACTTTCTTTGCTGAAGCTTAAAATCTGCAAACAGAATTGGGGAGATGAAATGCAATATACACAGGATAATCAATCAGAAATGAGGACAGTTAGCAATAGTCGCCAAGATTTTTGAGCAGCCAGTAAGATTCCCTTTTAAAAATATGTCTTATAATACATGATTACAAAAATACCTATACTTTGTAGAAAATTCAAAATACAGAAGTATAAGGAAGAAAGTAGACATTTGTGAAAAATCTTACTTACCTGACATTATCACTGTTAATGTGTTGGTGAACATCCTTCCCATACAGCTCTCTGCACATAAGTACATGTGTGAAGCTATAGATTATAGATTCATATATATAAGTGGGATACTATACCTCCCAATAACCCTATAAGCCAGTGATCTCAAGGTTTGTCTCCTGGTCCAGAAGAACTTACTAATTTCCAGTCCTTCTGGATCAGAGACTCTGGGGTTGGTTCTCACAGTCTCTGGCTTAACGAACCCTCCAGGTGATTCTGATGCACATCCAAGTTTAAGAACCTCTGCTACAAGGAAGAAGAATGAAGTGATCAATAGGATGGGCACACCTGAAGTCAGACACCTGGAGGGTTCAGGTCCTGGCTCCACCACTTACAAACTCCATGCCTTGGGAATATTATTTAGCTTCTCTGAGCTTCAGTATTTTTTTCTTTAAATTATGGTGAATGAATTGACTTAACTGACCAACTGTTCTGCTGCATAAAAGTCTTCAGTATAATTTAGCTGTAAATATATTCTTATCTTAGACCTAATCCATTATGAAAATGCCATATAACAAACATTGTGAAATGCAGTTAAAGTGGTTCTTAGAGGGAGATTTGTAGCCTTAAGTGTTTATATTAGGAAAAAACAAAACAAAACAGTGTAAGTCAATTAGCCAAGCATAGCACACAGGATCTCAGAGGAGAACAACAGAGGAAGCCCCCCAAACAACTAGGACAAAAATAATAAAGTAAGGACAGAATAGAAACGAGATGAATAGGGGTAACAGAAAGAGACTGTTGGTTGGGTTCTTGTAAAGCATTAGCTGCCTCTTTCCCATTATCCTTCAGCTTTAGGGTCAGCCTTACAGGGAGGAAGATAAGACAGAGCCTGAACCTTTCCTCTGCCTAGTTTGATGCCTCAGAGTCCACTACAGGAGTGATTATCCAACCATCCACCCACCCACCCACCCATCCACCCATCCATCCATCCATCCATCCATCCATAGATTCTACAACAACAACTATGGATTGAGAACCTGCCAGCCTTTGCAGCCTGACCAGCCTGGGTTTGATTCTTGACCCTACCACTTTCTAGCATGACCTTAGGAAAGGCACGTCACCACTCTGACCTTAGTTTCTTCACTAAAGTTGGAAATTCTAATCTCTACCTTGAAGAGTAACTGCAAGGATAGAAACCTTCACCTAAAATGACAATACAAAAAAACTTGTAACCCCACCTTAGGGGATCACATGGGTTTCTTTTCTCTTAACAAATATTTACCGAGAATTAAGAGCCAGGCCTGTTTTAGGCACGTAGACTGTGGAAATGAGTAGGATGAGGTACCTGCTCTCAAGAGTCTTCTTGATGAAGGAAGGGAAACAGTGATTGAGCGCAGCTACTCTTTATTGATGCTTTTCTGTTTATCAATGCTTTCCACAGGCTATCTCTAAGCCTCCAGTGAGCCTAAAGCATGAATATTATACCACATTTTACAATGAAGAGAACATTTTTTGTTTTTCTATTACAGTTGTCCAATTTTTCCCCCATTGCTCTCCTGCCCTGCCCCCACCCCCACCCCACAGTCAAGGAACTAGTATAAATGAGCCATAGACATGGACAACAGGGTGAGGGATTGACTGCTGACTACATGAAGAAAACTGAACACCAAAGATAAATAGGGGATTTGTTTAAGGTCCCATAGCTAGAAATGATTGAATCAACTTTGAGCCCCACTCTTGGGGTCTAAGTCAGTCCCTTTTCATATGAAACACCTACCATGGAGCGATCATGAGGCAGGAGGGGAAGCCTGGGAGAGCTTAGTCATCAAATCCTAGAAAATCAGATCTGAAGAGGTGCTCAGAGGTGATGGGGTTCAGCTCCCTAATTTCACAAATGAAGAAACGGAGATTTGGGGGAGTTAAGTTGATACAATATCACACAGTAGTCAGTGGATTTGCATCCACTAGAGCTGGACTCTCAAGTCTGGCATTTTTCTTAACACAGTAGGCTACTTCCAAAAATAAAAATTCCAATTTCTGCATAGACCGATGAGGCCACGGCTGGGTAGGCCAGGGGCGCTGGGTGGGAAGAGGTACGGAGCCCAGCGACGCAGACAGCCTCACACTTGTGCCCACGGCTATCCTGGCTCCTGGCATGTGGCGCTAACAGGGGAAAGGTGATACGTTTGGCCTCTCTCAACCACTTTCTCTCTTTAGGCCAAAAGAGTCCCCAACAGAATGTCTCCCCAGATGTTTGCAAGCTGCCCATGGAGAGGGGCCCTTGTCGAGCTCGCATCCAGCGATGGTTCTACAACGCGACCACTCATGCCTGTGAGGTGTTTTTCTATGGAGGCTGCTTCAGCAATGGGAACAACTTTTGGAAGAAAGAAACATGTGGGAAAGTCTGCCACAACATCTGATTTCCTAAGACGGTCCAGTCCTCCCACGCCCCCTGGAGTCAGGACAGCTCTAGGGTGATGGAAGGCGCTATTGTGAAGAAGAGATGCATTTCTCCACCCCAGATTTATTCTCCCTGCTGTGTTCTTAAAGTCACCCCTTTCTGTGCCTGACATTCTATAAATATTTGCCAGCATGTTCAAAATCTCAAGACCTGCTTTTTTTACATACATACATACTGGGGATGCCCCTGGCTGGTTTGGCTCAGTGGATTGAGCGTCGGCCTGCGAGCTAAGTGTCGCTGGTTCGATCTTCCAGTCAGGGCACATCAGAGAAGGAAAACTCTGACTCCAAAAAACCTCCGCTGCCTTGCGGCATACCTCTTCAGGGGAAAGGCTAAGGGAGTAAACCCCGACAGAAAATCCGGAGCCGGAGTCCCTAAGGCGGTTTGACGTTGTAGTCAACACCGGCAACTCCTGCGGCGCACCTGAAGCCAAGCTGTATTGACTCCGTCTTTCCCTTGGACCCTTCAGCTGCGAAGAGAGGGGGGGTCTGCTGCATGGGCAACAGCAGACCCTCCATATCACCCTGCCCAGGCTCTGTAGCTTCAGCTTCACTGGAGAGGACACTCCAGCATCATCGCAAGATGTCGATTCAACACGGGAGGAGACAGATACCGTGTCACTCCCGAGTCGGACTGCACAGCCATTCTCGGCAGTGCAGATAGACTCTTAAGAAGCTACACCATCGTCTCTCGAGACGGACGGCTGCTGACGACGACGACATACTGGGGCAATCAGGAGTTAACGGTTATTCACGCTTAGCTTGAATTACTGCTTAGCCCCTTAGAGAGTAAAGGTTTTGGGGGAGAGAGGGGTGAACCTGAAGACCCGAGCATAGCATGAAGGTCCTCCGTTGGACAAGGAAGGATTCCTGGAGTCCTGTGAAACAAGAGAAGGAAAACAACAGAAACCAGAGGACGAAGGGAAATGGTGGAGGAACCAAAGACATTAAGGCCATTTTTTATTTAAAAATAGTGAAATTTTATAAAAGCCCACCCTCTCCTGCTATGGGCTGCATGGGGAGAGAGAATGAAGAGTACTGGTCCTGGAGTCCCTTGATTTGCTTTAAGTGACATCAATTATTATAGCTTGAAAGGGGAGGGGAAAACATGGGTATAATCTGTTCAGTTATCTAAATCAAGAGGGGAAAATGGAGGGCCAAAGATGGGTAGGAACTTCTTTAAAATCACAGGGTAAGAATGAGGCAGAGGCATCACTAATACAAGAAAAAGACAGTTCCTCTGCAATATCCACTCTATAATTGCCCCAAGCTTCCTCTGTACTCAGAGATGGAACATTCAGTTGGGTGGGAGACACACCCATATGGGGGGCCTCCAGAGCCTGGTCTACAGATCAGTCTTGGCTGTGGAAACTGAGGCAGCCCTGGGTCTCAGTTCCAGTCCCTCTCAGCCATGGTCTAGGGTCAGTTCTGCCAGTTTAGGGACCCATCCAGTGACCTAGCAGCAGTCTTCCAGGGACCTGGTGGGAGCCACACTTACAATATGACACAAACCAAACTTAGTGCTTTCTATACAGTCCTCATTTAATATTCCCAACCGCCCAGAGAGGAAGAGTCTATTAATATTCGTATCTTACAAATAAGGAAGTTGAAGGTCGGGAAGATAAATCACATGCCCGAAATAGCAAACTGTCAGGGAATGAGGCTGGTGTCGGAATCAAAGTCTGACTCTGGTGCCCATGTTCTTAATCAGTTTGCTATCATTAACATTCAGCTTGGCCTTCATCAGCCCAGTCCCTCCTTATTGCTCCATTTCATAAAATCCCCTGGACATCTCCACAGAGGCAATAAAGATGTCTTCTGGGTTTGCCTGCCTCTCCCTTTCCCGGCTCCCATTCTGGAGGTCCTTGAAGTCAGAGACCTGGCCTTATACATTTCTCTCCTACCCTGACTGAAGAAAAGTGACATGCAGAGAGTAGGCAATGTTGATTTGTTTGGTTGCTCGTGATGCTAACTTTGATTACTTGAGTGAGGTGGTATCGCAAGTACTTGCGGATTAGTTTCATGGCGCTTAGATCACAGAGGAAAGGAGAAACCTGGGATTTCTTTTTTGGAGTTCAGGTTTTAAACTATGAGTCAATGCTATGAGTCTCATCATTGCTGAATTATGGAAGACAGCAAGGAAAGCAGGAAGAAAGAGAGGATGGGAGGAAGGAGGGGAGGGGAAGAGAGGGGCCCCAAGCTCTGTTCAGAATGCGTGGGTTAACATAAGGTCTAAGAGTGACCCCCTCTTGGGAGCAGGATGCTACACTGCTGAGGCAGAGTAAACCCTAGCATGGGACATTTAACCAAAACTCAGAGGAGAGACGCCACCCTGGTTTTCCTCCCCCTGTAAGGAACAGAGACATCAATGGTCTATTTTCAGGGCAGTATAGTTAATGGAAAAGAGCGAAGCGGACGCGCCCAGCCGCAAAGTGTCGGTTAGAGGGTCTCTGAGGAAACCCGAGAACAGAGAGGGCACAGGGTCCAGGAGAGAGAGGACGTGGCAGGGGCTGGGGACTGCCGCGACTTGCCCGGAATGCCTTTGAGAACAAAGGGAGGAGAGAATAGCCAATCATTTTTCAGACACGATCGGAAAGATGGCACCTCCCATAGTTTACTCAGCCAATGAGGAAATCGGGGAAGGGAGCCCCGCATTAAGGAATAAAAACCTCGGCCGTGCCCGCGTGGGTGTGCCTGCCCACTAGACAGATCCCCGATCTTGCAAGGCCGCCATTAAAGCCTCACTTTTGCTGTATGTACTTTTTGTCTCCAAGTCCATTTCTTCAGTTTTGGATGGGGTGAAGGTGTTTCCCACGCCATCATCTTCCCCAGGAAGCCCCACGGAGAACCACCACCTCCAAGGTTCTGGTGGAGGGCCTGAGGTTCCGTCTCCCTTGGACCTCTCCTCGGGGTGGCCCCGTGCAGCCAGTAAAACCTCAGCCACCAGGTCTGATATTCTACCGTTGGCACTTTATATCTTGAGTTAAATCGGGAGCAGCCAATTTGCCCACCAACTCCAAAGAATGGGTAGCTGGGGGCAGCTGCCTGGTGCCCTGCGTTGAAGATCCTGTGGCCGCATATAGGCTCATGAAAGGGCAGCATGAGGGGTAACACTTTGCAGTGAGGGTGCTGGGGGAAGGAATAGCGGCGTGCGTACAAAAGACAGACCTCAGCCACCCCCGAGTTAGACGGGACCCGGCCCAGTGCTCTTGTTCCGAATGCAGAAGGTACACCTGGAGAATGTGGAGGGGTGGCAGCCACACGTTTTGTCCTTGACCCCTCTACCCAGACCATCACTGGCTGCTTTTGGTTCTGCCTAGAACGGCTGGGAAGACCCAAGCGTGGACAGGGACAGCAATAAGAAAAGGGGAAGTTAGAAGGAAAGCCGCACTGCTATCTATCGCCAGGGGACAGCTTTACATCCTGAGCACCTCCACACCCATCCAGGAGACTCCTTCACCTTGTACCCTGGGCGGGTGGATGGAGAAGGCCTTGCCTAGCTCATGGCCTGGGGCCGGGACCCACAAGAGGATGAGAAAGATGAGACTGGCCAGACACCCCGCTGCCACACCCTTCTATCTCCAGGAAGCCATACTCTATCTGCCCTGATCTCTCACATTCCGCAAGGGGCGGAGTGGCAGGAGGCGTAAAGGCTCCTGAGGGGCCAGAGTCACTGCCATCACTGGTGTCCCCTCCCTCCTCCTCAGTCCAAAAGCTACGCCCCTACTCCATGGATTAAAGTGAGAAATCACTGCAGGGGAGCAAGCGGGGTACTCTGGAATCAGGTGGCCCAGGTTCAAAGCTAGGCCTGCAAAAGGTTGAAAGCAACTAAAACAGTCTCAGTAGAACGGTGGTTAAATAAATTCTGTACATCCATACGATGGAATACCCTACAGCCATAGCAAAGAATGAAGAAATTCTTTACAGACTTCTGGCCAGGATGGAGGCCTAGACAGACACGCTGCATCTCCCTCCACAACTGAAAAGGAATACAACTACCTCAAAACTAGAGATAGCCAGAAGTTCCAGAAAATTGAGCTGCATAGAAGTCCAACAAATAAAGATATAAAGAAGAAATACTCATCCAGACAGCTAGGAGGGTTGGAGCTGAGGCGGAGAGGATGTGGTGTGGTGGCAGCAGCGGCAGGCCGGAGGAAAGTACAGTCACACATTTTAAAAAGTCAAGAGGGACACCTGGGGAGATCTCCCAGCACAAGACCAGACCCTGCAGCTCACGGTCCCAGCACCGCAGACAATAAAGCCTCATTGCTTCTGACTGTGCAGACCAGTGGGGGTTGGGGTAGAGGAAGAAACTACCAGTCTCTCAGCAGATTCCACTTGTGTAAAGGGCCCCCATGGTCCTAGAACTTCCCCAGACCCACCCACTCTGGGAACGATGGCCAGGGCAACAGCTAGAGAGGTGCCAGTCCCACACGGAAGTGGGAGAGGTGCCTGGAAAAGGGGCAAGTGCTAAGTGAGCGGCATTGCTCCCTCTCAGACCCCTTCCCCACATACAGCGCCACAAAGTGGTGAAATGGGTTGCCCGTACTGATAAATATCTAAGGTTCCGCCCCTTACAACATAACAGGTGCAAAAGCACTACCTAAGACACAGAAACAAACAAACACAGGAGCCTGTCAAGATGAGGAGACAGAGAAGTATGGCCCAAAAGAGGGAATGGATCAAGGTTCCAGTGGGAGAACTAAGCAACGAGGAGATAGCCACCATAACAGACGTAGAGTTCAAAACACTGGTGATAAAGATGCTTACAGGCTTGACAGATACGCTTAAGTATGGCAAACACATAAGGGAAGAAGTGAAGGCTATGCTAAATGAAACGAAGGAAAATCCACACAAAACCAATGGTGAAAAGAAGGAAACTGAAGTTCTTATCAATGATTTGGAACATAAGGAAGAAAAAAAGTCAACCAGTACAGAATGAGGAGACAAGAATTGAAAAAAATGAGGAGAGGCTTAGGAACCTCTGGGACAATTTTAAACATCCCAACATTCAAACCATAGGGGTACCAGAAGGAGAAGAGGAAGAGCAAGAAATTGAAAGCTTATGTGAGAAAATAATGAAGGAAAACTCCCCAAATTTAGCAAAGAAAATAGACATACAAGTCCAGGAAGTACAGAGAGTCCCAAACAAGCTAGACCCAAGGAGTAGCACACCAAGACACATCACAATTAAGATGCCAAAGGTTCAAGATGAAGAGAGAATCTTAAAAGCAGCAAGAGAAAAGCAGAGAGTTACCTACAAAGCGGTGCCTATAAGACCATCAGCTGATTTCTCAAAAGAGACTTTGCAGGTAAGAAGGGACTGTCAAGAAGGATTCAATGTGATGAAAAGCAAGGACTTACAACCAAGATTACTCTGTCCAGCAAAGCTATCATTTAGAATGGAAGGGCAGATGAAGTGCTTCCCAGACAAGGTAAAGCTAAAGGAGTTCATCATCACCAAGCTATTATTGTATGAAATGTTAAAGGGATTATTTAAGAAAAAGAAGATCAAAATTATGAACATGAAAATGACAACAAATTCACAACTATCAACACCTGAATCTAAAAAATAAAGACAAATCCAACTAAGCAAACCAGAATAGGAACAGAATCATAGGTATAGGGATCATTTGGAGGGTTATCAGCTGGGAGGGGGAAGGGGGAGAAATGGGGAAATGGTACAGGGATTAAGAAGCATAATTGGTTGGTACAAAATAGACAGGGGGAAGTTAAGAATCATATAGGAAAGGGTGAAACCAAAGAACTTATATGCATGACCACGGACATGAACTAAGGGGTGTGAGATTGCTGGAGGGAAGGAGGGTACTGGGAAGAGGGGAGCAAAGGGAAAAAAACTGGGACAACTGTAACAACATAATTAGTAAAATAAACTTAAAAAAAAAATGTTCTTTACCCTTTACTATGGAGTGATCCTCAAGATACATTGAGACAGCAAGATACATCACAATGTGTATAGTGTATGAATCATGTAAAAAGGTGGGATAGATAAGAATTGTGTTTCTAGATAAAGATAGATGATAGAGATAAGAAACGGGGGGCATAAGAAGGAGGAGAGGGAGAGAAATAGGGGAGAGAAGAAAAGACAAAACAGCTGGAGAATAAGCAATGAAGAGGGGTGATGTATGTAGAGGAACAGGGAGGGGGTACTGAGAGGAGGGACTAGTGAGAGAAATAAAGAAGATAAAGAGAAAGCTGCCCAGGTGGGGCCACAGTTGCGGCCTGGCCTGGATGGGGCTGCCCTGGGCTGCCCTGTAACCCGAGGGTACCTCATGCCAAAGAGCCAGAAGTATTGGAGGCAAGGTTTGCGCCGATATCTACAGTCACAGAGACGTCCCTCACTCTGGGCTGACACTCTGGGCTTTCTTCAGCCCAGAGCCTTAGAAAATCAGGAAACAGCAAGCATCCATCCTGCCCTCTTGACCGTCTCCAGTCCAGCGAGCGGCATAGGGGTGCCTCATTACCAGAGTTCTAACTTCTGTTGGGATGGAGGTGGGGGGTCTGTCACCAAGGAAGTGACATTGCCCTTGACTGGGTCCCTTTTTCCAACTAGAGCCACCCAATACCCCCCGGGCTGCTGACTGCTCCCCCACCTTGCCCATGTCATCCCCACACGTATACACCAATACGCAGCGCAGCTCCCTAGAAATGTGCCGGCTTCCCAGCGTTGAGGAGAGCTGAGTGCAGGCCTCTTTTTCCTTTCCAGTTCTGTGTCCCAGAAAAGGCTTTCTGCCTCTCAGGGCCTCCTCACACCCCCTCATCTGCATGATGAAGATGATACTGGACAACATTTTTTAAGGACGTCATCGGGTGTAGAGGAGATAGTACTCATCACACCTGTGGGTATTGAGAGAAAGGGAGGGAGAGAGAAGATAAGAGAGAGGGCCATGGAGAAAAGGGGATGGAAAAGGGGTGATAGAGAGGGGGGGACAAAGAGGGATAGAGAATAGAGGGCCCTGGTGATGTGGCTCAGTGGATTGAGTGCCGGCCTGCGAACCAAAGGGTTGGGGTCACTGGTTTGATTCTGTCAGGGCACATGCCTGGGTTTTGGGCCAGGTCCCTAGTTGGGGGCCTGCGAGAGGCAACCACACACTGATGTTTCTCTTGCTCTCCCTCCCTCCCCCTCTCTAAAACTAAATAAAGTATTTTTTTAAAAGAATAGAGAGGATGGGGGTGGCTAGAGAGAAAGAGGGTAGTGAGGGATAGAGGGGGACACAGAGAGAGTATAGAAAAGGGACCAGAGAGAGGGAGAGAGAGGGGGAAGGATAGAGAAAGTAAGGGACAAAGGGGGAAAGTAGAAAGAAAAAAAGAAGAGAGTGAGTAAGAGAGAAGAGAGGAAAATAGAGGGGGGACAGAAAGAAATAGAGAGTAAGGGTTAGAGGGGGAGAGGAGAGAGGAAAAGGGAGAAAAAGAAAGAATAGAGGGAAGCTGGACAGAGAGCTGTCTCCGAACACACACACAAGAAACCGATCTTGGCTGCACCCATAGAAGACAACGGGGTGGCTGGAGTTAGAGGGAGGGAATCAAGGGGGAAAAGTATCTTTCATTTTTTACCTTTTAAATTTTGATACATATGAATATCCTGTTTATACCAAACAATGGTTTGACTTAAAACAATAATAACAAAGGACCCCGGCTTTGTCACCTTCTTTCTCTGTGGCCGCAAGTTAGTAACTTGGTCCATACAGGGGTCCTGGTCCATAACGCGGGCTGTCACCACCCACTCTGGGTGGTCTTGTGGATCCAGATCTCATCAGAGAACCTCCCCGCCCTGCACCTGACACACGGCACGGGCTGCCGCTATTACCTGAACCCCCAGCAATGTATCGGAGTGACCTTAGAAGTATTCCATCATCTCTCTGAGCCTCACTTTTCCATCATCCTGGGGTAATAACCACCCACTGCCCACGAGACGAGCCCTGAAAATATGTTCATTGTTTCAGAGTTGATCCCTCTCTGGGCTTTGTGCCTGGATGATCTGGTAGCTCCCCCATCCCACCTCAACCCAGAGTCAGGGGAGGCAGGGACAGAGTGATAAGAATGGAGGTCACAGCCAAAGCGGTGCTGGAAGTGATTACTTTATTGGCTGGAAAATGAAACTGTGGCCAGCACAGGAGGGAGTGCCGAGGCCAGAACGAGGGGAGGGCAGCTGGGCTGGAGCCAGACAGGGCCGGGCAGAAACTTCCACTCCCTCATTCCTCAGGCTGTGGTGGCTGAAACTGGAGGAGAGAATCATAATAAAACCATCAACAAAAATATCCTGGACAAGAGTTCCTGCAGCTTAAATTTTGGACCAAAGCTCCCCCCATGCCATTATATCTCCCAACACACACACACTGCACCTTCTTTATAGTTCTCTACAAGTCACTCGCCTCTTCTGCTTCGGAGCATTCCTAGGACACACCTGGCCATACCACGGTCCCTACCGGCCATGTGGCCTTCCCAAGTGGCCATCATCATTGGTCTCCCTAGAAGTCCCTCTACCACCAGGAAGTGCCACCCTGCCTCTGTTCTTGGGGATTAACCCATTAAAGAAACCTTATTTATCTCATTTTATAAGTAAAATAATCGCAGCTCAAAAAGGTGAAAACTTAGGTAAGTGTCAAAGCTGAAATTCGAACCTGCGTCTTCCTCACTAAAAGCAGCCGGCCATGCTGCTGGCGCTCGTGGAGGTAAGAGGGTTGGAATCTTTGGGAAGCTCTGGGCCCTGGGGAGACCGCAGCTCCCTCTCAGGCACTGAAGTCATGCCTCAAAATAACAACCAAGGAGCCTTGGGCTCGTCCTCCCCTTTCCCTGGGCTTCAGTCTTATCGGTGCAATACTGGGTTCCATTGTGACCCGCTAGTCCCTTGGCTGAGAACTTGTCAAAGGCAGATCAACAATGAAATTGCAACCAAAGGGCGCTTCCAGGCTCTTGTTCATTCTGTCTCCTTTGTAGAACTGACGACAGGCACTAGGAGTGTCCATCCATTTGTCCACTGCAGCCACTGGCTGCCACTCTGGAAGGAAGGGCAGCAGTCACCTTTTGTCCCAGCACCTGGGACAGAGCTGGTGGCATGGTCCTGGATCACCCAATGGGCCAACTGAGCATGTAATCAGGGTTTGTTTTGCCTTATTTCCTTATGCTTACTTTAGGACTTAATACGGTTTTATTTTTAATTATAGATGGGGACAGAGAGGCTCCACGATCCTTTCCTTGTAGTGTCAGCCACTAGAGGTGGCTGTATACAGCCCCAGCCTGCCACAGAAGACGTGTCCAACACACTTGAGACATACATTTGAGGAAGAAACTGAAGCTAACTGATCTCTACCACGCTCATCCTGAAAAGCCAAGCTTATTGGCAAAAGTAAAGATCAACTCTTCTGCCCCCACTGGTCATGTGGAGCTTCCTACCCACCCCCCACCCCCCACAAGGGCCCTCCAGCCCCTGTTGCCTCTCCCAAGGCATGGCTGCCCCTTCCTTAGTGCCGTGGCATTAAGGAAACAAAGGAGTGACTCTCTTTCCCTAATAGCCCAGTTCATCACCTACCTTCACATATGACCCAAACCCAGCACTTCTCTCTTCGGGTTGCCCTCTCCCACCTGGCTTCTTGCAGGGGGCCTCCTGGCTGGCCTTCCCACTCCTGCCACTGCCCCTGAGGCCTATTCTCCACACAGCAGCCAGAGCAAGACTTTGTAAATCTAAGTCAGAGCATGTCCATTTCCAAGGGTGCAACGTGTCTGGCTCAAGACCAAAGTCCTTACAATGGCCTCTCAGGCCCCTAAGGAGCTGCTAGCTCTCCCTTCTCTCTCCAGCCTGCTTGTCTTACTGGCTCCAGCCTCTGGCTTTCCCTGAAATGCACCAGGAGGCCCCTACCTTTGCACCTACTGCGATGCTCTCCCACATGTCCTCAGGCCTCCCTCGGTCGGCGTCAGTCCCGTCCAGATGTGCAGATGGGGTGTGCCCTGGCTGGCCCGTGTAAAATACCGGGACACTGCCACTGGCCCAGCCCACCCAGCACTCCTTATGCCCCTTCGGTTTCCTTTTTCTCCATGACACTTCTCTCTCTAACATTCTACAGAATGTGCCTCTTATTTGGTTTATTGTCTGTGAGCTAGAGACCCCACCAGAGAGAGACTTCTGATTGGTTCCCTCATCAAGCATCCCCAGCCCCTACAGCAGACCATGGCACATGATAGATGCTCAAGAAATATCTGTTGAGTGGATGAAAGTAAATAAATGAAGACACCAGTGAATGGCCGTGTGTTAGCCCAGCTCCTCCTCTCAGCCAGGTGTCAGCACATCCGGGCATCAGGGCACTTCCTCCCACTCACCTACCTCAAAAGACAGGTGTGACGCAGGACACCTTCCCGCAACCATTGCGGCAGCATTTCATCTGGTCGGGACACTGGCTGTCCACCTGGCACTGGTCCCGGCAGAGGCCAAGCGGAGTCAAGGGAAGGTCCACCTGGGGGCAGGAGCCTGGCTTATCTGTGCAAAAAAAGGATTCAGGGGAAGTGAGCAGAGGGAAATGGCCCGCGGTGAACATTTACCGGCGCCTGGCCTCCCACCGCCCCTCACCCTGGGAGATCACCCTCAGTGGTTTCAGAACCACAGGACCTCAGCGTGAGTCCCAGGCTCTCCTTTTCCCAACTGTGTAGCCTGGGCCAGAAATCTCCCAGAGTCGCTGTACTTCAGGGGCCTCAGGAGAACAGCACTCCCACATCGTGGGGTGGTTGTAAAAGGAACGGAGGGAATATACTGCATTAATTCTCCCTGGAAAATTAAGCTCCTTTGCATGAATAATAACAATGAGTAATTACAGCAGTTCACATTTGCTTAGCTCTTCCTATGTGTTATTCTAAGCACTTGATGTGTGTTAATTAGTGTATTAACTCATCAAAGCCTCATAATAGTCCTAAAAGAGGGGGAGAGGTATCATTACTATTTCCTCATGTGACAGATGAGGAAACTGAGGCACCAGAGGTTAAGTAATTTGCTTAAGGTCATATAGGACAGAGGCAGGCATCCAGCTTCAGAGTCTGTCCACCATGCACTCTGCTGCTTCATGAACTGTAAAGGGCGGTGCACATGTGAGGGGTTACACACCCATAATCTCCTTACTCACTCCCATACACTCACTCCCCTTTACAACCACAGAGCACCATGACCCCCTCCTTCCATGTGTAGACAAGCATTCTTCCACTAACACACACACACACACACACACACACACACACACAGCTAAGGCTGCAGAGGTGCCAGTTACAACGCTCTTTGTGTAAATCCATTACCTCCTTTAATCCTCACAACAATTATCTCCTCTGTAGGGGACAGTTCTAACCCTGTTCCTATCACAGATGAGGAAAATGGGGCGCAGAGATGCGAAGGCACCACCCAACACCAAACTGCTGATCAAAAGGAAAACAGACCTGAGCTCAGCCTTCCAACCAACATCCGTCGTATCTCTCACTCCCTGTCTCTCTGTCTCTCTCTCTCTCACACACACACACACACACACACACGCAGACATGTGCACATACACACATGCAGACATGCGCGCACACACACACACCACACTCCACTTCCTGGGTCAAGGAGAAGGGAACTCGGCTCACTTCCCAGAAGCCCCAGGAGCAAGCCCAGCCAATGTCAAACACAGGCACAGAACTGGGTGACCAGCTGCAGAGGACAGGAGTGGCTGACTTCCTAGCACAAAGAAATCCATTCCTTTGAAAAGGGCAGGGGCTCTGGAGACCCAGCTGCCCAGCGGTTTACTGATAAAACAAGGCACTGTGTATAGAGCATCTACTCTCTAGTAGGATATTTTACATACATTATTTTATTTAGCTCTCATGTCGCTCCTATAAAGTTTGAGTGAGAGACAGAAAGCAGAGGATCACAGAGGCAGAGACTTCCTCAGGATCACATGACTAGCAGGTGACAGAACCAGGATTCTAGTTTAGGAGGTCATCCGGCCCTGGCCCTCTTCCTGCTGCAGTCTGTCCATCTGAGACAGGGAACAGCAAAGACTCCACCTAACAGCAGAGATTCCTATTTTTCTTTTTTTGCCTGTCCACCTCTCTCACCTGTCTATCTACCTTTTGCTTTCTCTCCTGGTCTCTACCTCTCCTTCTGCGCCTCCTCTCTCTGGTGCAGATTAGAGGCCTCCAGACCCAGAAGCTGCTGCCCCAATGGGCCAATCCTTTCCCTGCCTCCTTCCTCCTTGATAAGTGTCTGAGGCATCTTTGGAGAAGTAACAAAGAGGGAAAATCACAGGGACCATACTCTGGATAAGGACCAACAATCACCATACCTTGGTACCCCAGGTCATAGACCTGCTTCTAGTCCTCAGTTTTTCCCTATGAAAAACAAGAAGTTTGGATTCCATGCTGCCTAATGCCAGTTTCTGCTCTGATGGGTGTCCCGTGGCCCTAGTGGAGAGACTTGAGCTCTAGCAAGTACTTAAAAAAAAATTATGTCTTTATTTTAGAGAGAGGGTAAAGGAGGGAGAAAGAAAGGGAGAGAAACATCAATGTGGGTCTCCTTTCACACACACACCCCCTCCCACTGGGGACCTGGTCCTGCAACCCAGGCCCCGTGCCCTGACTGGGAATCGAACCTTTTGGTTCACAGGGCAGCACTCAATTCACTGAGGCACACCAGCCAGGGCGCAAGTACTTTTTATGGAGCACCCAAGCTTTTTCATACATTCTCTTGCTCAATCCCTAGAGTGGAAGAGGTTGTTTTAAAGGTGAGGAAGAGAGAGGAGGGCTCAGGGAAGAGTCTTGACCTTCTTCAAACCGCTGTGACAAAAGTCGAACCCCCTGGCTATGACTCCTGTTAAGTCCAGGGCTGGCGGCGAGATCTTGGGGAAGAACTTTTCTCTCTCCTCAATCTGTAAGATTTCCTCCTGTCTGGATAGAGCAATCCGGAAAGTTCGGCCAGGCCAGGAGTCCCAAAGTCCTTCCCTGGGGGCTGGCGGAGGCCCCAGGCCCTGGGACCCAGCTCCCTCGCCGGCTCTGGGTTTCCCCGCGGCCCCACCCGGTGCGTGAGTAAACTCCCAAACCCGGTCCCCTGATGTGCCAGAACAACGTCCCTGTTGTGCGTGCCGGAAGCCGGTCACGCACCAGAGAACGGAATACAGGTAGGGGTGGGGGGCCCCCTGACCTCCCGCTGCGCCTCAGCGACGCCTTTGTTTCCCCAGGACCAGGCGAGCTCGGACCGATCTGGTTCCACCCGCCTGGACTTTGCCAGGGGTCTCTGGGTCCGGGTGCGTCCCTCTTCCTGCAACCCCGGCACTCCCGCCTCCTGCCTGCGCCCCGGCCCGCCCCCGCGCGGGTGGCCCTGGAGTTACCATCGGGCATTTGGCAGACGGTGGCGCAGCCGGCCGGGCAGCACTTGAGGTTGGCCGCGCATTCTCCATCCGAGCGGCACTCCTGCGTGCAGTTCAGGTCCTCCTTCAGCTCGGGGCATACGCCCGTTTTCTCTGCTTCCGTGCCTGGAAGGGGAGGCTGAGGACGGTCAGCGAGAGCCTGGAGCCCGGGTCCCGGAGGGTAGCCACCTCCTCCTCCAAAGACCCCAAATCTCAAGTTTCAAGGAATTCCCAGTCTGGCCCTAGGCGCCTCCTTTACAGCCTGCAGCGGACCCCCACTTCCAAGCCAGGGGAGTACAGGAGTTACCTAACCCTTGGTCCCAGAGCTCTCTATCCTCAGGGGGACCCCCACACAGCTAGCTGACCGTCTGGGAGCTACCGCTGTCTCTCCAGGCAGAGGGGGTCCCTCCCGCTTCTGGACAGCCTCCGGCTTCAGCACAAAGCCTCTCCCCTCAAATGTCAGTCTTCAGTGGTCTCACCGCCTCCAGTATTTTGGACCCCACACCCTAAACTCAAAGGACCACCACCTTAGGCACCAGGGACCCCGAAATTTTAGTCTTCCTGGATCTCCCCACTTCCGCCCCAGAAACCCCACTTCTCCAGCCGCTGAGAGGCTACGCCTCGGTCCGGCTCCCTCCTGGCGTTCCTGGCCCGGCCCTCCCGGCGTCCGGCCTCTCCCTGCCCCACGCACCTGTGACCGGGTGGAAGCCGAGCAGCACCAGGCCCAGGAAGAGGGGGGCGACGAGCGGGCCGAGGCGACAGGCAGTCATGGTGCTGCGCCCGGCGGGGTGCAGGTGAAAGCCGCCGCCGTCGGGATGGGGGGATTTAACCGTGCGCGCGGGGGGCGTGGGGTAGGGGCGGGGCCGAGCCGGCGGGGATAGACTGCACCGAGGGCGGGCGGGCGGCCACCTCCTGACATTTCACAATCCCCTGGGATCAGGTGTCACTCTTGGCCCCGGTGGGAACCAGGAACCTAATCAGCTTCCAGGCAGGTACAGCCGGACCCTAGTCCACTTCCCCTTCCCCCCTCCCTCCTGGGGCCTGAGGGCAGGGCCGCGGGACTAGATGGTCAGGCCCACGACTTTTGGGATCCCATTCCAAGACTCTGAGGTCTACCCATAATGGCCAGGGTCCGAGGAGGAGGGGGAAGGGCGGGGCCCACGGGGAGGCTATAAAGCCTGGGGGTTCAGTGGTTGGATTTGGGGTCAGCCAGGTCAGAACAGACCCCTCTTTAGGGATTAGTGATGGAGGTCTAGTGTAGAGATAGAGAACACCTAGCAACAGCTAGAAAACAAAACAAAACAAAAAAAAGCAGTTATGAATAAGTGAACCCATTTGACACAAGAAACTGAGGCCGGTAAAGGTGAAACACCTGTTAACGGTCTCCAGCCACCTGGAGTGCGTTTCTGCCTCTCTCCCTCACCAACCGCCTATCAGGACCGACTGTATGCCAGGCCCAATGCTCGCTGTCTGATGCAATCTCAGGGATCTTCCCAGCAAACCTGTGAACAAAGAGTTACTAACTATTAGCATCAACCGAATATGAAACAGACGCGCTCCCCAGCAAGCTCTCGTGTAAGGCTGTGGAGACAAAGTTTTGAATCTGGGTCTCCTTCTCTCCAAGCCCCCGTTTTTCCTGTCCCATCATAAATATTCTCTAGGTGCCCACTAGGTGCTGTATAGCAGGCAAGGCACTTGGTTTAGAAAGTAATCAAAGGAAACTTCCAGCACTGGTCTTGGGGTGATGGGCTGGGTTTGATGACCTCCACCTCTTTCCAGCTGAGGGACCTTGAATGAATCACTTCCCGGTTCTGAGCTGTCATTTTGTCATCTACAAAGACGATGATAATATCAGAATTCAATGAGAACAAGAATGCAATGTTCCTGACGTGGAATAGCTGTGTGATTGAGGGCTAGGTCCACATGATGGGCACAGGAACCCAGTCCTGATACATAACAGATAATTGGTGTCTACTGTTACTAATAAGTAACAGTAACTGATAACACTGATAAGTATGTACCATGTGTTACAATCCAGGCAGGCAACTATCAAGACAGTTACCCAGGGAGTTAGACAAGAATTGCCTTCCAATATCCTTCCTGCTCCAGCACTGAGATTCTCTAAGTCCCAGGAAGTCTTTTCTGCTGAAGGCTATAGGGGGTCTGGGGCAGTGACCATTGGGGTGACAGGTGAATAGGGCTCACCTCCAGCCACTGTCCCCACAGATGGGTAAGGCTGAGAATGCCTCCCCCAACTTCCCATGCCCAGCCTGGGGAACTAGACACATGCCTTCACTGGGAGGGGCCAGGACTGTTGACTCTGAGCTCAGAGACCTCAACAGCAATGAAGCATGAGCCAGGTGGGGGAGCTCCTCCAGGGCAGAGGGCTCTTTGGTGAGCAGCCGGTTTTAGCCTGTGGATCCAGTTGGCTACTGGATACTCACTCAGCCTTAGGCACGGCTGCCCACAGCTTTCTTCCAGGACTGACCCAGCTCCTCAGGCCAGGAAACTGCCCAGCCTCACCACTGCCCAGCCCTCTTGGGCTCCCCTGCTGATAGGCTCCTTTCACAGGAATAAGGATTAGCCTGAGGCAGAGGATATGGGGCAAGGCAGAGTATGGAGAAGAGAGTTTCTTCAGTCAATGGCCCTTAGCAAGTGAAAGATGCTTCACTTTTCTGATGCTAGTCTCTGCTAGGGACATTCATGTGTTTTCTCTTCTACATAAAAGGTAAGAAAAGCAGAGGCTTCAGAACCAAATACATACAGATCCAAATCCTGGCTATTGACCTAGAGCAACGCTTCGCTTTTTGGATCTGCATCTTCTTCCATAAAAGAGGTATGAACATAACTGTGTTGTAGGATTATTTTAAGGATTAAAGGGGGGAAAAAAAAACCCATAAACCAGAGGTTGCAAATCTGGCTAAAACATATCTATTGTAAGCCCACACAATATTTTTTAAAAGATTTTATTTATTTATTTTTAGAGAGAGGGGAAGGGAGGGAGAAAGAGAGGGAGAGAAATATCAATGTGTGGTTGCCTCTTGCATGCCCCCAACTGGGGACCTGGCCTGCTACACAGGCATGTGCCCTGACTGGAAATTGAACTGGGGACCCTTTGGTTTGTAGGTCAGCACTCAATCCACTGAGCCACATCAGCCAGGTCCCACACAGTAGTATATTTTAAAATTTGAATTGGTTGCCAAGACTTGAAAGTGGGGGATTTCACATAAAGATAAATTCCTAGCTTCTCTTGGAAAAAGTAAAACATCGGGCAACACAGTCCTGCAGTGTTGCGTAGCAGTAAGTGGATCTCAAATCACTTGGCGAGCTTGTTAGAACACAGATTTGGAGATCTCTACCCCCAGAGTTTTGACTCAGTAGGTCTGGGATGTGAGGAATAGAGTGAAGAAATAAAATGGAGTCGCTACAGTCAGCTGCTAAATTACTAAACTCAAACAGGTTGAGATATGAGGAAACTATTCTATTCTTGCTTTAACAAGCTTGGGAACTTAAACTTTTGAACTTTCTAGTCCTGTGTCAATGCCTGAATATATATGAAAACTCCAGCTAACCCTGTGATTACTCCCTGAAGGATTCATGTGTCCAGACCACCTGACATCCATCATCCAGATCATTGAACATGACCAGGCCTCCTATCACTCATCCTCCAGACCACTTGGCATCTGATAACCATCCTGAATCAATCTAAGAATGGAGGACTGATTATTCTCAAGAATGTACTTTTTAGGAACTAGTATAAATAAGCCATGGACATGGACAACGGGGTGGGGATTGACTGTGGGAGAAGGGGTAGGTGGGGTGGGAGGGAGCAATGGGGGAAAAAGTGGGACAACTGTAATAGAAAAACAATAAAAATAAATTAAAAAAAAAGAATGTACTTTTTACTGTAAGAACCTTTAACTTTTCTTTCTTCTTTGGAACACTTCTTGGTCTTTTCCTAATTATGTTTCCAGTTTGCAAACCCTGAGACTCTTTAATAAACCTTTACCATTTATTTCTGGCAAAGCCTCCACACTCTTTTCTGAGATCGACAGGTGGGACCTGGGAGAACTTGCATTTCCACCAGTTTCCAGGTGACACTGATACCGCTGGCCAATATCAGTATCTTACCCTACTTTGAAAACCATTAACTACAGTTAAGTAGATCTGCTCTCATTTTATGAGGGGAGAGTTCTTTGCACTTTTCCTATCACCTCCGCCATTCCTTATTGTCTCACATGCCCTCACGCCCACACTAACTACTTCTGTTCACAGGACTCGCCTGGCCTGGAGGAGGTTTAAAATTGTGACCTCTGGGCAGTTTCATAGTTAGTATTCAGTAAAAGGTAGCTAGCGTTTACTTAACAATCTTATGAATTAAGTATTATTATTCATGTATTACAAATAAATAAACTGAAATTCAGCTGTGACTTACTGGTAGAAACACAGCCAGTAAAACAGAAGACACTTGCCAAAAGCTTTGAGTCATGTGGTCCCAATGATTTTAATGTTAAACACACACACACACACACACACATCTGAGGTTAGCATAGATGATGCATCAAAGACTTTGAATATGACTTCCTGGTCATAAAATAATATTTATCAGAGAATAAAAGGAAGAAAGGAAATAGGAAAGAAAGAAAGGTTTACAAGGGAGGTGATATTAGTCAGATGTAGACACTCCCTCTCTAAAATGACTATAAACAAGGTAACCTTGAAGATTTCAAAAATTCCCAGGAACAAACAGGGTGTCTTTAACCGTACAATGGGGTCTTATCCTCTTGGACCATTGGACCCACACAAACTTCCTTCACTTCATGGAAAACTCTCTCTGAACATATTGTCTATTTTGTTGTTTTGTTACTTAGCATTCGTTTGTTCCTCTTCCTGATAACAGGAATGACTCTTTCTACCCAGGACAGGTGATTCAGGGAGGGCCTGCTGATAAAAACAAAAAACACAAAGCAAGTGCCTGCCCTACCACTGGACAAAGAGGGGCTCTCCCTGGAATTTTAACCTGGAGCAATGAATGACTAAAGACCTAAAAGTGTAAGGCATTTGTTCAGAGGGGCCCTGAGAAGACCTCGCTTTTGCTTTATCATTCTTCCCAAGCTGGATTCTTTTAGCTTTCCCCCCATTTCTACGGGCTGCAAGATGAAGGATCCAACAGCAACACACTTAAGGCTGCTCCAGTGAAGGGAGAATAGATGCCCACTCCATGCCCACACCATTTTCACAAGTCCCTTCTCTGCTTAGAATGGCCCGAATTTGTTTCTCTTGCTAGGAACCAGTGAGCTCTAACCGCTCATACCCAGGTCACCGCCAAGTGTCTCATCCAAACCCAAAGGCATTTTCTCAGTCCTTGCCCCCACCCCCAACTCCCAGTTAAGGACTTCATGATGTAAATATTGCACAAACCAAATTTTTTTTAAAAAAAAATTTCCCGCATTGTCTCAGTGCAAAAAAACAAAAACAACAACAACAAAAAAAAAACTCATAAAAATTTGGTTCACTATTTGAAGCACCCAAGTCCCCTTTTGTGACCCCCCAGGGTCTTTGAGGACACAGCCTTCAAACCTTTTTTTAGAGGACAGTCTTTGGAGTCAAAGGGTCTTGAATTGGAATCCTAATTCCTGCCGTGATCGGTTATGTGACGCTGGAGAAGAAATTAAACTGAGCTTCAGCTGTTTTTGTCTTTAAGATGGATGAGGTTTCAAGGTGGAGATATATGTGCAATGCTTGCCGCAGAATACATGCGCAGGGAGTGGCACTGGGTACTATTCTATTCTATTCTACCACCGTCGGAGATCACCTCTCTCAGAGTTACTCCGAGACTTTGCCACCACATGAGGACAGGGAACTCATTCTGCCACATTTGCCCTCTGAGGTACCCAGCAATCCCCATACTTTGTACGAGTCTCAGTTTCCTATGTGTAAAATGGGATGATGACGCCTTCCCCGTGGGCACCTTTGAAGGGCTATCTGCAATTACAAATGTAAAGCACTAAGAAAGTGCCTGGCACGAAGAACCCCATACAGAACCCCAAACAGAACCCCAGCTGATCCAGGTAGACCCACAAGACCACAAAAAAAATAACTTGTTTCAAGTCACTAGTTTTGGGATGGTTCATTCTGCACAATAGATCAGTGTAACAGTGGTAAACCAGATGAACGAAGTATCTGCCCTCATGGAGTATATTCTCTAGTGAATAAAATAAACAAATAAATTACTAAATGGAAAATATCAATAAATGCTGTAAAAAAAAATAAAATAAAAAAAGCTGGGTCACATCATTGTGAGTAGGGGGTGGAGGGGACCAGGGAAGTGATCTCTGAAGAGTTGGCTTTTGAACTGAGACCTAAATGATGTGCAAGATCCACTCATACAATCATCTAGTGGCTGAGCGTTGAAAACAAAGGAAAAACTGAAAGCTTTTGACGTAGTTACCTTTGTATCTCTTCAGAAGTGGTAGAAATGGGAGCCAGGGTACATTCATTACATCCCAAATAAAATGCAGAATATTGTGTAGCTGTACTTTGTAAATGGTTAAATGGCACTGTTCAAGCCATTTTATAGTTGTGATGCACAAAATAAATAAGGGCTGCCCTGGCTGGTGTGGCTCAAAGGGTGGCCCGTTCAATTCCCAGTCAGGGCACATGCCTGGGTTGCAGACCCTGTCCCCAATTTGGGGCACGCAAGAGGCAGCTATACATTGATGTTTCTCTCCCTTTCTTTCTCCCTCCATTCCCCTCTCTCTAAAAATAAATAAATAAAATATTTAATATTGCTTTATTAAAAATTGTGATGAGTAAAAATGAGTATCGATTAAAATTTTTTTAATTTTAAAGATAAATAAAAAAATAAATAAATAGCCCTGGCTGATGTGGCTCAGTGGATTGAGTACTGGCTGTGAATCAAAGGTCGCTGGTTCGATTTCCATCAGGGCACATGCCTGGGTTGTGGGCCAGGTCCCCAACTGGGAGCATGTGAGAGGCAGTGATGAATGTATCTCTAGGACATTGATGTTTCTCTCCCTCTCTTTATCCCTTCCTTCTCTTCCCTCTAAAAATAAATAAAATGAACTCCCCATTCCCTTCACCCCCCAGCTCTGGCAACCCCTATTTCTCTTTCTGTTCCCACAAATTTAAGTACTCTAGGTCTGGCTTATTTCACTTAGCATGATGTCTCTAGGCTTATCTATGTTGCAGCATGTCTCAGAATTCCCTTCCTTTTTAAGATTAAGTAAAATCCCATTGTTACACAATTTTTTGAATACCAGATGGGGGTCTGCCCTGACCACCACACCTACCTGCTTCATTATCTTCTCCTCTTGTCCTCCATCTAGTCCAACCACTTCCCCTTGTTAAAAGGAAAACTGCTGCCCGAGATGAAACAGCAGTATGAGAAGCCAGAACCTGGACTGCCAGACAAGACCGTTGGTGGCGTCACTTGTGTGGCTCAACCCCACACCTCTCAGATGTCCCGACATCCCCTCTACTTGGCCCGGAGCTAACCTAGGTCATGTGAGATCACATCAGGAAGAGCGTGCTGAATAGCCCACCTTGCCCTGAGCTCAAGGTGGAATGAACAGAGGGAGAAAGGGGGTTTCCCCCTTTATTTCCCCACTTCCTGCCATGCTCTTAACTCTACTTACCGAGATTTGAGCTCTGGAAGATGGAGGATAGCTTTTGACTGGTATTTAAAATAATTTCTATTTTCTGATGCTTACACAGTTTAAAAACGAGTATTAAAAATATTTATTTTAAAGTAAAAACAACACATACAATAGAGTGTTTAATCAGTAGCTCACATCAAGAGATGGAACTTCCATTGCATGGAACGTCCATGGTTCTTCCTATTTTAATTAAGACATAATCAAGTTAAAGTTGGTAAAATGTGTAAGTAACTATTTTAAAGTAGCAATTCAGTGAAATGCCACTAATAAATAATGACACCACGCATCGGAGAGAGAGAGGGGGGTGGGGGGAGGAGACGGGACAAGAGCTAGCACCAGCCATGTGCCGAGTCAGAACTAACCGTTTTCTCCTCTCCCAGAAAACGAATCAACCCTTCCCCGGGTTCACTGAATCACAGCACTTACTCCAATGTGTTTTAGTTTATCTATCTCTGTCTCTAGGTTGTGAGTAAGGCAGGGATTATGTCAAACGCATATTTTGCAAAGGACTACATATATTTTAAGCACTGAGTGAATAGTTAATGAACTATTAATCACTGAATGCGTGGGTGCATAGATTCCACCCCACTGAGTCCCCGAGTCAGTCCTGAGGGTCTACCTCCAACATTCATCCCTAACTCCAACAACTGCTCACCACCCCTACTGCTACCACCCGGCCCCCCTCTTCTTGATGACTCCATCACCGCCTTATTGACCGCCCAGTGTCCATTCTTCCCTCCTACAGTCTAGTCTCCACACCACAGCCAGGGGATCAATTATTATCAAATCAGTTGCTATCAAGGGGCTGGTTTTCCTATGTGACAGCAGGCTCGTAGGTGCTTACTGCAATGGGAAAAATACTGAAAAAGGACCACACAGGGACCCAGGATGACAAGGCAGAGGATGATTCATCTTCGTGGTCATGGATGTGCTTACGTAAACACCCCCAGGCAAAGCCACGGGTTCAGATGAGGCTGGTGGGGGAGGAGTTAGCAGACTGGCTGAGATGGGAGGAGACAGGGAAGGTTAGTTTGTTTTAGGGGGTAGGAGTTCCGGTTCAGGTACTCAGCAAATAAGCCCTAGTCCCCAGCTCTTCCCAGCCCTCAAGGAGACAGGAGGCAAAGACCGAGGAAGCAGCCACATTTTATTCCACAACCAGTAATGCCCACGTGCCACACAGTGATAGAAATCCTCCAGCATGCCCCGTCACCGAGGCCAGTGCTGTGCAACAGGACTTTCCGCAAAGATGGAAACGTCTGTCTGCGCTGTCCGGTACAGGAGCCACTTCCCTTCTGGGGACTGAGCCCTTGAAATGCAGCTGGTACGGCTGAGGAGATGAAATCTTAACTTAATTTAAATTCAAATGCCACATCTGGCTCGTTGCTACTGTACTGCACGGTGCAGCTCTAGGCCCTGGTCTAGTCCGGGGCAGTTTTGGTTCAAGAGCGAACTCTGGGGAGAGCAAGTGGCAGAAGCAGCTCTTGGGGACACCACCAGCCCTCCCCAGAGAGAAACAGCAGCCCCGCTGTGCAGGGGGCGGTCGTGTTCAGAGCAGGGGGACGCCCCGGGCACGCCGAATGAGGTTCGCCAGCCTCTTGGCCAGGCCGCCCTTCTTGGGCTCCTCGATGTGGAAGGTCCGGGTGAGGAGGTTGTAGAAGGAGCCGTAGCACACGGCCACCACCGTGCACGTGAGGCAGATGACGTTGTAGGGCATGCTGAAGTCCGGCGTGGGCAGGCTCACCAGCAGCGGCTCCGTGTACAGCCGCACGAAGTAGCTAGAGCTGTCAGAGACCGGGAACCTGGGGGCCAGGAAGGGGCGCTGAGGCCGGACCCCTGCTCCGCCCACCTCACCCCCGGCCCCCCTGGGGCCGCACTGGGCCGTGCTTGGCGGTAAGGATTTCCAAACCTTTCCAACAAAAGATGTCTCAGATGAAGGCTCAGTACATGAACCTGGCGGAGAGCTGCCTTGTTTGATGGAGAGGAGGGGGGCCCTGCCTTCACCTGGCTGCCTCTTCCCTAGCCTTCTGGTCTCAGCCTAAAGGCTGTCTCCTCAGAGAAGCCTTCCTGGATCACCCACCGGATTACCCCCAGCACCGCCTCGACCCCACTGCTCTCTGGAACACAATCTCCCCTCGAACTGGCGGCATTAGCCAGGCAGGGGCAAGTCTGTTCTGTCCACTGTTGGGCAGTGAGCATTCTCTAAAATACCTGTATTCAGTAAGTGCTTAACAGAATATTGGTTAAGAGCGTCGATGAGTAGATGTAAGCTTGAAATACTGCTCTTCTCGCCTATTTATTCTTCAGAAGCACTTTAGAATCATTTTATAAAGTCTGTACGAACATTACAGACCACGGGGGCTGTCATTAGGATTGAGTTAAATCTGCACGTTGCTGGGGGAAGGGCCCCACTGAACCCCAGCCCACCCTGCAGGAACCAGATCATCTGTGTTGCTGTACCCAGAACCAGGCAGCTGACATCACACTCACAGGCTGTTGAAGAGGGGACTCTCTTCCCAGTCCACAGGTTTGGCTGCCACCATGCTGGGCACGAGGGCACTGATGACAGACGGGCTGCAGAGAAGCAGGCAGGTACTGCGTGAGGGATGTTCTCACTGGCGCCCCACCAGGGTTGGTGGCAGAGAAGGTGGGTCGGGAGGGTGGGGGCAGCGTGTGAGGGACGGAGCCCACCTGACATAGAAGCCGTGATTGGGATCTGGGGTGTACTCGGTCCACTTGAGCAGCGCCCGCTCAAACTGGATGGAGACCTTGGTGACAGAGTTGGCTGGCAGCTGAATCAGCATCTCCAGGAGGTGGGGCTGCAGCCGGTCCTGGGCAGGCTGGTAGTGGATGTAACCTGGAGACAGGCAAGGCTCAGGCGTCACTCACACCTCCTTCCTGGGGTCAGACTGCCTGCACCTCCTGCCCCACCTACTGAGGCCTTGAGGCCTGGATCTGGGCGCCCAGAGGTGGGCTCTGGATCAGAGAAGCCAGGCAGGCTCAGGAAAGGGAGTAGGGTCTCAAAGAAGGAAAATTATGTTTCCAGGGCAGCTGTCCGGGCAGACAACTAACAATTAATCCATCTTCACACCGCAAAAACTGGGCAGGGGACATCAGGAAGTTCACAGAACCGCCTGGGACATTTTCCTGCCCAAAACAGGGGACCTGAATCTAATCAAGTCTCTAATACTTTCCATCAATACCCAAAAAATATAGGGGATAGAGGAACATGTTAAACACAGACACAAGGACAAACCCAGAATGCAGAACATTCTATGCACCAACCGCCGCGGATTGAGACATAGGGGTACCACACCAACACGAGGTGTGAACAACAGCGGAAGCGGTGGGTGGGGCGAGAGGGCGCATACGGGAGCTCCTGTACTTTCTGCTCCATTTTCCTGCAGATCTGTAATTGTTCTTTTAAAGAAGGGTCTATTAATTAAAAGGAGAGACACCGAAGAGCGAATCAAGCAGATGCAATGTGAGGACTTGGTTTACATCCCGATTTAAACAAAGCAATTCTAAAAAGCTATTTTTAAGGCCACTGGGGAGAACAGGAATGATGACAGGCCCCGCCTTTTTTACCTGCTAGCGATATATACCGAAGCGCAGTATTTCAGGGTGAACTGCTACGATGCCTGGGACTTGTTTTAAGATACGGCAGCAGAAAAATAACCAAACAAAAAAAGCGGGGGGAGGGGGAGAGATGAAACACAAACGACAGGAAGCCGCCCATGTGTACAGGGGGGCGGATTACACTTGGGTGTGTGTTTGAAATTTTCCAGAGCAAAAGGTAAAAACAAAACAAACAACAACAACAAAAAAACCCTATAAAATACATAGGTAGGATGTTTGAAGATCCTTTGAAGGTGGAACAAGCCATGGTACTGAAAATAAGGACAACTATTAACCGCAGCCTTGAAAATATGGGAAACGACAGAGTTTTAAAGAAGACCTTAAGTCCGGCCACCTGGAATGTGCTCTAACCTCTTGCTGAGAAGTCTTTTCTGTAGCATTCGCCCCTCTCCACTCCAGAGGAAAACAAGTGCCTTACTTAGTGCTATGCCTGGCACCTAAGGGTCAGCAATCGGGAAAGAGTAACTCCTCTTCAGAAAAATAATAGAAAATAAATATAAAATTGAAAAACAACACTTCTTCCCTCCCAAGGCAGCAGAAGGCATCCCCAGGTCTGTGATCGTCTGGTCCCCAGGCCTCCGTTGCTCTGGCTGACCCTCTGCCTTAAAGGGCCCATGACTCATGGCAAAAGACTGTGCCTGGGGCCCCGGGAAGGAGAAAGCGGGAGAGTGCAGGCCACTACTGCCCTCCGAAGGTCTTAGTAAGAATCACCAGTCCTAGGTGTTTTCATTGTTTTTGCTTTATAAATTACTCCAGATCGGGCATTGATGAGGCCACCCTTTCCATCTGTCAAACTATTTCGAACTCTTTCTGCCTGTGTAGCTTTTCTGGGTTATGGATTTCAAAAATGATCTCGAGAAATGAGGGTTTGGCGGGGAGCGGGGGACGGGGGACTCGGCTCTCACTTGGTTTGTTCTCCTTGCCCTTGGAGGTGATGGTGAGCGTGTGCACGTACAGCCGCAGGTACCAGGGCACGGTGTCCAGGAGCAGCACGGGGAAGGCCCGGTAAGGGTGCGCGTTGTACAGCAGCGTGCTCAGCTCCCCGTTCTGCAGCCCGTAGCCGCTCACATACCGCTGGGTGTGCAGGAAGGGCACTGGGGGGGCTGCTGCAGAGACCAAAGGCAGCAGCTAACGGCTCCTAAAGGAACAGTCACTCCCCACTCCCACCCCCCAGGCCACATTCAGAGTCTCAAGGCCAGGAAGGGGACCGGGAAGAACTCTTCTATCAGAACCAGGAAACCTGCATTCTGGGATCATCCCCATCTTCCCCAGCCCACAGCAGTAATAGAATTACTATTATTTCCTAAATATTTACGTATGCTGAGCTCTGCGCCCCTTCCAACCCACACCAGGTGCTCTCGTGATATTCTGCATTTCCTCTTGGTAACATTGAACATGATCATAATTAATTGTTTGATGTCTGCCTCAACTAGTAGACATTACGTTTCTCAAATGCAGGGTATCTTTTGTCTTCAGAAAATATTTGTTGACTAAATGCATACATGAACAAACTCCATACTTTAAATTAATGATCTCATCCAGTAAGGTCGGGAACTGCCCTCAGTCTGAGCGCTTTAAAGAAATGCAGTTAGATGGCTGACCCTAGAGATCTGGGTCTAAACACGAGGCTGTTAGCTCGTGGTAGTGAGGCAGGTCTCCCCAGGAGACGACATCTCAGCCTGCGGTGGCCCACCCACACCCACCATTGTCTGCGGGTCTCTTCCACTTGAGCTGGAGGTTGAGGTTGCGTGAGCTGTTGACCACAGCCGTGTCGAGCAAGTCGTAGATGGCATAGGTCTTGCGGGTACCCAGGATGATGTCCTGGTAGGTGGTGAGGGGGGGCGGGTTCACCTCCAGTGTCTCATTGTCCTGGGGATACAAGGGCAGGGCTGAGAAGGGAGCACAGGGGCAGGCTGGCCTTGGGGAGGCGGACAGTGTGTAGGGCTGGAGACCTTGGTACCTGGTTGTAGCCGGTGATGTCCACATAGACGCGGCTCTCCGAAGCCAGGGGGCAGGGCTCCGTGAGGGTCCGGGAGAACATCCGGAAGAGGGACCAGTCTGAGGAGCAGACGGCAGGGGTGAGGGGGGGCTGGTGTGCACAGGCAGGGCGGGGCTGGCGACGGGTGAGCAGAAGCGAGCGGCCGTGGCAGCTTACCTTTCTTCCCTTGCCCCGTGACAAAGGCGTCAAATACAACGGAAAGGGTCTGCCTCAGCTCCCAGGAGATGCTGGTACAGCGAGCATCCTACCACAGGGGCCAGACAGCAACAATGAGGACACATCACTCCAGCCACAGAGCCCCAGGGACTCCTACCTTGGCTGGTTCCTTGTCTACTACGCATCCTCCCATCCATCAGTTTGCTACCACTCATGAGCACGTGACCCTGTGCCATACCCTGCGCCAGCAGCTTCCTGTGCTTCAGTGGGGGGAACCGTGGCCAACAACCGCAGGAACCACTGCTACTACGACTGCTCTCATTTGACAGATGGGGAAACCAGGCTCAGGGAAACAAAACGATTTGCTCAAGGTCATGCCAGCTGGTGAGTAACTGAGCTAGCAGGTGCGCCGCATAGCTATTCTGAACCACTACGCTCCACGACAAAGATTTACTGAGTGCTTGCCAGGCAACCACTCGGTTTCCTTGGTGCGTGGCCAATGCCCTGAGAAGTCATCATTGTGTCCAGCACTTACTACTGGCTCAGGCCTTCCCAGACCCTGGGCTGCGTGCTTTACCTGCACTTTCTCTCAGAGCCTCTGGATGGCACCCACCCCCATGCCCCTTGACTCACTCTGCAAACAGGGCGGATATGCACTGCCTGGGAGTGGTAGCTAGTGTGGAACAAGCGATCAGCCTTCAGCAGCATGGAGAGGCCTGCCTGGAGGAGGTGGGAAGAGATAAAACATCAGTGCCCGGGGAACCTGGGTACCTAGCAGAGGTCATCTGTGAATACACCCAGCTGACTAGCAGTAAAAGGGCACCTGCCAACTCCATCCACTTCTGGGGCTCCCACCCATGTTAAGACCATCCTGGCCTCACCTTGGAACTACAGGGCAAGAGCTTCTTCCACGGGGTGAGGTTCTCGGTACAGACAACCTCCCGCGGCAGCACAGCGTAGCGCAGGAAATAGTGATCAGTGCCTGTGGGGGACAGAAGTCTGTCCAGGGCGAGCCTTGGACCCCACTCCTCAGGACCCACACGCCAGTTATGGGGATGACCCCTCCTTCTCCCCATACACCTCTCTGGCACCACCACCCTAACAGTCCCAGCTGGGAGTGGGACCCGCTACTCCCCTCGGGAGAAGGCACAGTCTCAGGAAGCCTTCTTCTGGGGCCCACACAGCCAGGGGAGCTATGATTTGGCCCCACTGAGGAAAGAGGAAGCTGAGGGGAAAGGAGGCAAGGTCTGGGCCAGAGGCAACAGGAAGAAGGAAAGGGCTGCAGGGGCTTCTCACCATTGGCCAGCCCCAGGGGTTTGAAGGAGGCAGTGGGAGTGACCGTGTTGGTGGAGTCGATGAAGTTGAGAGAGGCGCAGAAGATCCCTGAGAGGACGTTACTGAGCTCCTTCCAAGACTTATCCACACTGGATGGAAACACAGACCCACTCACTGTCCCGGGGCTGTCTCTGCTCCCTTCCCAAAGGCTGCACTGGCTGCCACAACTTAGACTAGATAGCTGATGGAGCTGGAACAACATCATGGCCCCTGCTCAGCCCCCTCCTCCTCAAGCCCTGCAGCCACACATGTCTTTGCTCCAGTGATTCCTCCTCCTGCCTGGCAATGCCTTACTCACTCCTCTCTGCCCACCTTCAGGGAGGCTCCCTCCTCCAGGAAGCCTTTCCTGCCCTCCTCAACCACAGCCTCTACCTGTGCTGCTGCGGGTCAGACCATCCAAGCCTCTCCCCAGGTCCCTCTGGGGAAATGGCTAGGTGGTGGTAGCATCCTGTCCTAAACACTGTTTCTCCTCAACCAGGCTTAGAGCAACCAGAGGACAGGGAGCAAGTCTGACTCACCTATGTGTGTTTCTCAACACCATGTGAAGAGCCCCACACCTGACAACACTCACTGACCCGCACTGAGGTATGCTCAGTTGGGCAAAAGAATGTACTTCCCTGTGAATACCCTGGGCAGGAAGGTAAGTCCTGGTTCTACCTTCAGGGTGGGAAGTCTTACATCTAAAATGACTCAATGAACAAGAGAAAATAAGCATTCTAGGATTAAAAAATAAAAAAATTAAATGATGTGTTTTTTTCCTTAAGAGAAATATCAGAACAGATTTGATCTCTATATTAACCATAGAAAGCATAAAACTAAAAATCTAAACATCAACTCCATATTATAGGCAGTTACAAGCTGAGTGGAGACTGTGATAGCAGAACAGATGGGGAAAAAGGCAAGGCAGCCAGTGTTTAGGCAGAAGTTGTGGGGTCACTGCTTGCTCCTCACTTGATATCACCTTAGTGCTGTCCTGGGTTTTATTGATAATCCTCTGTTCAGAGCTTTTCCATTGCTCCAAGTCTTAAGCCTCAAATAAACGCTGCACACTTGAAGCCTGAAAGCTCTACCCAAACCAGAACCGGGTTTCATATGCTGTGCACAACACTCACCCACACAGCATGTCTTACATTTTTAAATTCCTTCCTGATATTTAAATTTGCCAATTTTCACACAGTGGGCCTCTATACCCATGGGAACAATCCATAGGGGATGAGTGGCAGCTGTCCTCTGAAGCTCTCTAGCCTGCCACAGTCCCCACTACTCCCTATTGCCCCCAACTTTTAAAAAACTCATACTTCTGCTATTGATTTTCCATATTGGATTGAAGAGGAAATTGTGGTACATAGTAGTGCCTAGCCCTACCACTTCCAAACAAAAGTAACTCCTTTAATATGGAGATCTGGCATCTTGTAGGCCAATTCTAGCCCACCCATGTTTTGTTTGGCCTTGAATCCAAGTAAGCTTCAATTATTTCTTATCTGCCTCTGCAGAGATATGCATGTGCTACTTCAGGTCTGGACGCAGTAGGGAAAGGAAGTATATTCAGCAAAGTAAAGTATGCCACTCAGTGGTAACATTATTGCTTACTTCTAAGGCAGCTTTACCTTCATGGAATTACAGCCTGCTCCAACTACTGCCCCCAAGGGCAGTAGCAAGATGACAACACCTTCCCTGCCACATTCCCTTCATGGCCTGCAATAGGCCTCAAGGTGGGCACTCACTCAGTGACGGTGTCCTGGAACCAGACCCAGAGCTCTGCACCTGATGGAGCCTGCAGGAAGGGTGGTCCCCAGTATCGAGTTCTCCAAAAGCCTTGTGTGAGTGACAGGTGCAGCTCCCGGAGAGAATACTTGGAGATCAATTGCCCCAGGGCTTTGGGGAAGAGTCTATAATGAGAAACTAGAGAAGGAGGAGCAGGTGAGGAATGACCCTGGAGGGAGCCTTCTCAGCTACACCAAAGAAACCGTAGCCCCCAGGCTCTGGGATCAGAGAGATCTGAATTCCAGACCAGACTGTCATGTACTTACCAGCGATGTGATCTTGAACAAGTACTCTTTACCTCTCTACAACTCTAATTTCCTCCTAGCAATCTTTCACAGAACTTAGCACCCAGTAGAAATGGGAACAGGCAACATCATCCTCAGTGTTGTGGGCAGGGAGCGCTAACTTAGGTGCAGAGCGGCAGCCTGGAGCTGCGGAAAGAGCTGGACTAGGAGTCGCCGCCCCTCTCCGAGCCTTAGTTTCACCAACGGTATAATGGGGTGTGCCGATAACTATCCCATCCTTGCCCCGTGGACCCACTTGTCCAGTTCACGCCCACGGGCCGGAACCCCGCCCAGGGGCTAGGCCCCGCCCCCCAAGCTTGCCTCCACCCACTTTCAGCAGGTGCCCCAGATATTGTTTTCCGGTCAGTCTCGTTCTCTCACCTTCCTCCCGCTGCAGCTCCGAATCCCAGAGCGTGCGGAACTGGAATGTGGCCGCTACGTCTCCGGAAGGCAGCGGGGGTGATGACGAGCTCCTCCCGTAGGCTGTCGCGTGGGGGCTGTGCATGCCCCCAGCCACCCGGCCCCAGCAGCAGCAGCAGCACCAACAGAGCGGGCGGCGCGGCCGCCGCCATGCCTGCGGCTGCTTCCGCCCTCCAACAGCGCCCGCCTCCACGAGACGCCAGGCTCCAATAGAAAGAGCGAATAAGGACCGACTTCCGGTATCATCCTGGAAACCGGGGTGCGGTTACCAGAGCAACGACCAGGTTAGCCCCATCAGGGCTACATTTGAAGTGGGCGTTGGGAGGGTATAAAGGGCGGTAGGCGTGGAGCGTGGCCGGGCGCTGGATTGAGGATCCCCAACTTTGAGGTATTCCCACCCACGAGAAAATGCTTAGTAATACTGAGTGCCGCTACTGCCATTGTCCCTCTGTGATAGCTGAGATAACAAACTGAAAAAGGTTAATTACTTGCGAGGTAACAAGGCTTTGCTCTTGCTCTCCCTCCGCTTCTAGTGTCTCCATTTGCTTGGTCCGGAGACTAGCCGGCCCCTCTGGTGGCAGAGCTTTCCCGCAAAGCCCTCAAATAACTGGCTATTTTTTTATGAAAAATTCAAACATACAGCAAAGTTGAAAGAATGAACACCTGTCTCCCCATCACCTAGACTTCACTATTAACATTTTACTATATTTCATCACAGGTCGGTCTATAAATCCCTCAATTAATTGTATGTTTTGATGCATTTCAAAGTAAATTGCGGACATGAGCACACTTACCCCTAAATATTTCAGCATGCATATCATGAACTAGAATTCAATATTTGTTTACATTTTCCTTTTGGTGTTAAATTTATATACAATACAATGAAATTTACAACTCTTGAGGCCCACATTCACTGAGTCTTGACAAATGCATACCGCTGTGTGCCCAAACTCCTAAGATAGAGAACATTCCTAAAGCCCCAGGAAGTTGGCTAATGCCCCTTGCCAATCAATTTCTGCCCCTCCCCACCTTCCAGAGGTAACCACTGTTCTGATTTTCCTTCACAGAATAAGTTAATCTGTTCTAGAGATTCATATAAATAAAATCATCATATAGTATGTGCATTTTTGTGTAAGACTTCTTTCATGTCAGGATGTCTTTGAAAATCATCCCATGTTCTTGCGTGTATCAGCCATTTATTTTTATTGCTGTGTAGTATTGCATTATATGAAGTATACCATAGTTTATCCATTCTCCTGTTCATGGAAACCTGAGCTCTTTAAAGTGTTTAGTTATTATAAACTAGACCGCTGTACTTTGCAGACACATGTTTATCCTTTACTTTGGGTAAATACTTAGTAGTAAAGAGTATGTTAGGTGTATGTTTAACTTTTTTTCTTGCCAGTTTATTCTTGGGCAACAGACCTATATCCAGTTATAAACATCAAGTCATATTATTTTAGAACTAGAAAAGACATTAAAGATATCATTCAGCTAAAGAAATTAAAGTTAAGAATGGATAGGTGAAATGGCATGCCCACAATCAACCTACAGCTGGCTGGTGGTACAGGCAGAGTAAAGCCAGGTCCCTTTACAGAGACTCTCCCTAAGTGACAGACTAACAGGCATTCAGCTGAGATGAATTCTGTAGCAAAAATTTTGCAGTTTTTTGCAATCTTTTTATTAAAATTCAAATAGATCAGGATCACTGGGTTTCTTTTCTTCTGCTTGGGAGAGTATCTCCACTAGTTCACAGAATTTAAGCCAACAGGCTCTGATTGCCGTTACCAAGGGAAATGGGAGGGCCTGGGAGTCATTCTGTTTTCAAGATATTTGTAGGTGGAGTGTGTTGGGTGGATATTCTGTGGCCCAGAAAGCTTCGTACGAACTTCCTTTGCTTGTCCTGAGTACCAGAAAAAGCCTGACTGCTTGTTGCATCAAGATAAGATTTTAAATCTGATTCTAAATCACAAATATTATACAATGTTTATTCAAAATATGACAATTTCTACTAGAACCAAGTAGGAAGAATACCTTTGCTCTTATTGGGAAATCAAATCTAACCACTAGTATTATTTTCTTTTTTTATTTCACATAATTTATTTATTTTTCTTTTTAATTGTTTATTGGGGTGACACAGGTTAACAAAATTATAGAGAGTTCAGGCAAACAATTCCACAAACATCATCTGTACACTATATTGTGTGTTCACCACCCCAAGTCTGTACGTTTAATTTTATAAGAAACCATCATACCTCTTTCTAAAATGTATCATTTTATACTTGTATCAACAATATATGAGTTCCTAGTCAACTTTTGTTTTTAATTTTGCCTTTTCATTTTAGCCATGTTGGAATGTATGTAGTGGTATTTCATTATGGTTTTAACTTGCATTTCCCCGGTACCTAATGATGTTGAGCATCTATTCATGTGCTTATGGGCCATTCATGTATTTTCTTTCATGAAAATTCTGTTAAAATCTTTTTGCACCCTCCTCTCTTTTTTAGTGGCTTGTTTGCCTTTTTATTATCAAGTTGTAGGGGTTCCAGTGTTCAATTTCTGCTTTAGATTTTTCAGCTCCCCTATGGGGATCACATTCATGAAGAATGTTACACACAGTCTCTTGGTGAAACCCACAACCATACTTCTATGAAGAGCCAATTTTGGCGTAAAGCAGGTCTGCTAAGATATATCCCAACCAACCAGAGAGGAAGTGTCAAAGAGGTGTCTTTAAATCATTCTGACTACCTCTACTTGCATCTAGTGTTCCTGTCCCACTAGACATGGAATAGAAGGAAGGCCATGAGTTCGATGTCAGACAGATATGGGTTCAAATCCCCACACCAGCCATTAATCCACAGGAGCATGAGCAATGTGAGTGACACTTTTCCTTTTCTCTAAAGTAGATAAACCTATTTCAGGGTAATTGTGAGGATTAAAAGTTATATACATGCAGGATCTGGAATGTAGTAAATGCTTAATAGCACTTACTCTAACAACTCTTTGAGGTAGGTACTATTATCTCCATTTTAGAGATGAGAAAATCAAGACAGAAACTGAGATAATTCTTTAAGATCACAGTGAGTCATGATGGAGCCAAGACTAGAGGCCACATTATCAACCTCAAAAATTTTTAAATAAAATAAAATAACTGCCATCACTCTGATTATGATTTTGTTTTTCTATGCTTTCTTTCCTTTTGAAATTGCCTGTCCCCGTCATTCAAGACCCAGTTACCTCCAGAGGAGACTTCTCCCTCTCTAGTGTGCTGCAGTCTTCTGTGCACTTCTGCTACAGCCCCCATTATACTTCCATTATCCTTGGCCAGGCTTGCTCCTGGAAGAGCTTTTCATCACCTTAGTATTTCTGTTGCCTAAGCAAGAAGGCTAGCATACAGTACAACAGGTGCTCAGTAATACTGAATGAACAAACACAGAGACAATATCGTAGCACAGGTCCATTATGCCCCACACTGCCATGCTGTTCGCAGTATCAAGTTCTGTGCACTCCTGGGGGCTGCTACAGTGTGAGCCTTCTAATGAGTCTTCCTCTGGGTTGTGGCCCCTCCTATTTCCTCCACACACAGGAGTCTATAGAATGAGTTTGTCTTCTTCCCCCCATTTCCAGAGTCTAAGATAAGTCTATAAAACAGATAGAAGAAGCCACGCTGTGGCTTAGAGACCAAAAGCTGGGCTGCTTGCCTTGGGATTCGCTCCAAATCATCCATCTCCAAGGGTACTGTGTTGCCTCAAGAAACAGACAGCTGGAGATGCTGGCTCTGAAGACAGCCAAGCCCCTGTGGTTTGGCAGAAGAAGAGGTCATTGTCCAAACAGGAAGTGGTCCTGGGGTCTCAGCTAACCCTAGACTTCCCCAGGCATCGCTGGGATTCATAGCAGCTGAACTCAAGGCTCCCCATGGGCTCACAAACAAGTCTGCTTCTCGGGAGGGCTGTAGACAGACCCCTCTCCCCAGGCAGGCTCCCTGCCCCAAACCCCACAGATCCTAGCATCATGTGCCTGGGGTACTAAGAGGTTTGTTGACATGTTGACAGCAATCAAGCTAGTGTGGCTTCTCATCACTCACCTTGGAAGGGAGTGGGGTGATCCCGGGAGCTAAGAACCCCTGCATAGCAAAACTGCAGAGCTTATGGGCTACAGCTCAGAAGAAGGCTCAGCCATAATCAGACAGGACAAAGGACAAAGACCATGTGTGCAGCAGTCATAAGCAACCCAGAAAAACTACACAATTCAACATGAGACGGGGCCCTCACCCAGCTTAGTGGATGATCTCAGCTTGGACACAGCGGCTTCTAGACAAAAGGAACACAAAACTCCCACAAGTTTCTCCCTAGCGCTAGGAAAAGCACTTAAGAACTGTCACTTAAAATGGCCTCCTGCAGGGGTGAAAGCGGGATGGGACTGTGGGAAGACTGCAGCCCTGTCACTCAGCCTGGGTGGCACAAAGACCTTTGGGATTTAGCTGAAGGTCATTGATCCAGGGGTGGTTATCTGATGTACGAAGAGAGGGTGGAATGATATGGTTTTTCCATGTGAGAAATGACTTCATGTTTCTCTTAAGGCTGGGTCCTATGACCCCTTCTTTCACTCCACACACTCTCCCTGGGCACGCTCATTCACACCTGTGACTTCACTTACACCCTACACACTTGCCACCAACGCCCTCATCTTAAGCCACACACATGGGTCCAACTGCCTACTCATGACCCCTTGGATGTCTCAAAAAGCACCTCAGACTCATGTCCAAAACCAAGTTTATGACCCTCTTCCCACACCGGGTTCTCTCCTAAACTCCCCATCTGGGTGAATCACCCCCCAATCATCCTGTTGCACAAGGCAGAAACAGTGGTGGCACCCATGACCCCTTCCTCTCCCACACCCACCTATCAAATCTTTCAGAATTTGCCTCCTAAATATCTCTTCATTCCTTCCACTTTTCTATATTCCATGGCCCCCCAACCCCCCAGCCCATTACCTTTTACCTAGGGGACTGCGATCATCTCCCAGTTTCCAGACATCCACTTGGGTCCCCTCCAGTCAGTGCTCTGCAAGGAGTCCTCCCAGCCCTTCTTCCCCTGGCCTACTCTTACTCTTCTTTCAGGGCTCAGCCCAAAGCCACTTCCTCAAGGGAAACACCTCGTGACCTCTCTGAATAGGCTGTTAACTCCTTTCTAGCACTAGTCAGAGTTGCAGTTTTACATTTGGCCTCCATGAACTCTAAACTCTGTAAGAGAGGGCTGTGCTTTTTTGTTTTCATTCATTATTTTTTGCCACTACTACACTCCCAAGGCCATGCTCAGTCTTACACAGTCCAACACCAACATCTAATATTTACTGAATGAATGTCATTTGCTATATATACCCAGGTAAGCTGATCATCACCACAATCTTCTGGGCCACTGTTATGTCTTGCATGGATTATTGTGTTGTACGTCTGTCTTGACCCTGTCCTCTTCCGGTATCTTCTCTACATTGCAGCCAGAATTATCTTTGTCACAAGCAAATTCAACCACTTGTAATCTTTCATTACTCCCAATAGAGTTCAAATTCATTAACATGGCCTCTAACATATAAACTGCTAGCTACCTATCCAAAGACTGCTGTCCTCTTGTTCCGGAGTAACATAACCCCGATTTTATCAAGATGGCAGTGTGCCCTACTAACGGACTAACCCAGCCTTCCCAGGAGCTGGCATGCTTCTGAGAGGTTTCAAAGGTAGAAAAGAAATCAGATGCATTGGTAATTCCATGACTTGAAAGGTTGACTAAAAAGCCCCCAGAATTTTCTTTCTTCTAGATAATGCCACATCCCTATGTATATAAAATGTCCATTTATAAAACACTTCTTGTGTTAGTAAATGCTGGTCAGTAAGATGAAAATGAAATGGTACCAGTTAGAACTTCCAAAAATGCTTCTTGACGTGGGAACAGACAGCTGGGTGTGCTGTGCCAATCCCCAAGTTTCTTCTCGTGTTCTCTGCCAGTTTCAAGGACAGGATGGTGGACACTTCAACAGCCATCTTAGACATGAAACATCAATAAGAATTCAAGCCACGTGCCTGGAATGGCTGAGCAAAAAGAGCCAAACTGGACCCCGCTGTCCACTGTGGAGCAGCCATATAGCCCCGCACTTTGGACTTCTTTTCGATGAGGACATAAATCTGTATCCTGACTTACTGATATTTTACTAGCAGTCAAACTGAAATGACACAGACTTCTAAGCATTTTATGACTTGACCATTGTCAACCTTACCTCTCCTTTCACCTCCTCAAACGCGACAATTCAGCCAAGCTGAGTATTTTTCAGGTCCTCACAGCTAGTTCCCTCCATTTAAAGTCTCCCAAGCTGTTCTTTCCGCCTGCAATGCAGCCCCCACCTGGCTCACTCCTACTCACCCTTTGGATTTCAGCATAAGAATCAGCTCTTCAACAACCACACAAGTGAGGTGAAGAGGCCCCCGTTTTCTGATACCAGAGTAGCTCCTTGCCCTGCTACTTATTACACTGTGACTTGTGCCATTTACTTCATCTCCTCCTCCAGGGACAGTACACTCCACGAAGGCAGGGATACAGCTTCTTATTCAAAATTGTATTCCAAATGCCCAGCATGGGTGTTCAATAAATGTCTGGAATAAATGGAGTATATAAAAGAGGGATATGGTTTTGGTTATGGAGCCAAACAAATACAGTGGGTTTGATATCTTTACAATGTGAAAAATGAAGTGGAATGGTTGGTATATTATTATTTATTATTTATACTGTGCCTTATTCCAAAAAAGGATGTAAGGAAGCAGGATGGCTGGAGTCACCACCTCACTTAGTGCTGAAGAGTTCATGTCTCTTTAGAGACACTGGTGGAGGAGACTCTGTTAGAAGGCTGCAAGGGTAGTGTGGGGGAGGGGTGCTAAGAAAAGCAGTGGCATCCTGTCCTACCTCATCCCCACCTCCTTGCCTGTGAGCTCTACCTTGCGCATAAGCCAAAAGCTAGAGGGAGGGCTGCAGCAGGAAAAGGTTAGCAGTCACACAGGGGAGGGTCAGCTCCCGGGGAGGCACACCATCCTACCATCCTCCCTCCCCTCTGGTGCCTACTACGAGTAGAGTCTGGTGTTCTCCGAAGAGCTCTGGCTGGGCCGAGGTCTCATGTGGAGAATAGCCCGGTCAGTCCATAGGTGGGGGCCCACTGCTAGCTGCAGGCTCCAGGCTCTGCCCCTCCCTCGCCCCCATCCTCCTCCTCGTCAGACTGTGCCAAGGGCGTGTCTGCTCCGCCATCGCTGGGATTTGGGCTGTGCGGGTTGGTGGAGTAGTCAGAAGATGAGGAAGAAGTGCGGGATGTGGTCCTGTCTGGCGTGCGCATTGGCAGGCTCAGCTCCTCTGGATGGTCGTCCGCCCCTGCCCAGAGGGAAGAGCTGGTCAGGGCCACTAACAGGGCTTCAGAGGATTCTCAGGGATGAGCTGGCCAGGAGACACTGAAGCCCAGAGGGGCAGGGACTTGTCCAAAGTCACTTAGCCAGTCCAGCAAAGAGCCAGGTCTCCTGACTCCCAGCTCCTTCTATTTCTGGGATCACATCTGGGCTCTAGAGTCAGGCCAATCAATTCAAGAGTTCAAGTTCTACCTGTGTCACTCATTTACTCAGTAGCTTTGAGCAAGTCGCTTTTCCTTTCAAGGACTGTGCTCCTTCTCTGTAAAAAAAAGGGATTCCTACATTCCAGAAGAGATTTGAGGGTGAAATCTAATAATGCTTATAAAATGTCTGGTACATAGTAGTAGTCTATCAATTAATAGCAGCAGTTTTAAATAAGAGAATATCTATCTTATAAGTTAGTATATGGACTTTGGAGTCAGAAAGCCATGGTTTGAACCTAGCTCTACTTCCTGGTTATGTTACCACTTCTGAGTCTAATATTCTTCTTTATAAAATGGAGATAATACTATATGCCCTAATAGGAAATTTGTATGGATTGAGATAATATATGTAAAGTATTTTAGCACATTAAACTTACTAAAGTGCTCAATAAATACTGTATTATTAAGGGGGCTAAAACTGCTTAAGTTCTCCGATGTAAAAATGACATTTTTATATCATTTTATTTACATTAAATCCACAAGCATAAAATTAACAAGGCTGAGGGGGCTGGGCATTCCTAGAATGGATTGGAGATCTGTAACCCAGTCACCCTCAGGGTCAACTTCCCTAAAATCAGAACAGACTGCTGTTTCATTGGTGGAAACGCCCCCTTCCAGCCTCCATCCAGCCCCGCGGGTATACACTTCCCCAGCCTTGCAGCCACACTTCCGAGCCCCAACATCTGGCTCTGGTGCCCGAGTCCCAGCATGGGAGCATACCAGCTGTCTGAGGGGTTGGTGGAGGATCTTCACAAGGCAAGAACACGTCTGCTCCGTCCTGATCCCCAAGGTCAATAAGTTCCACTTGCTCCAGGGTGTCCACATTCACTTCCATGGATGAGATACTACCTATGGGGGCTGCAGATCAAGAAGGGGGCAAGTCAGGAGGACCCTGGCTGGAGCTCATAGGATGGTCAGAGGTATCTGTCAGGTCCAGAGATGGAAGTTCAGGGGGACAAGAAAACAAGAGGGGAGGTGCCCCCAAGATTCTGGATCTACAAGACTTTCTCCCTAAGTCCCTCTCCCCAGGACTTAGAACTTACGTCTCTGTGCCTCGAGATGCAGGTGGGACAGGGGGAAGACAAACTCTGTCTCTGGCTGTAAAATGTCCTCAAAGAACTTCTGCCGCTCCCGCAGGCGGAGCTGCTGGCGCTCCAGGGATGCCCGAGGATTGGGGTCCATGTCAGCTCCTGGAGAGTGGGAGATGGATCTATGAGGGTGAGAGGCAATGCTGTGGGACCCTGAGCCTGGGGAGCCCCACTGCAGCCAGCATCCCAGTAACGGGGTCTCTGGTTCCAGCCCAGACACGTCTGGACTTGGCTTCCTCCTTCCCCTTCCCTAAAACAAAGTCCAGTTACCACAAACTTCAAGTCTCATACAGAGGCGGGGCTGGCCCTAACTCCACAAAGGGGATGTCAGTTCCAGGCACGGCAAGAGAGGCTCCTCTGTACTCAGGGGACAGACACAGCAATGGCCAAGTCTCAGAATCATGCCCATCTGCGAGGAGTTGGCGGGACGGCCCAGCCCAAATGGGGGAGGCATTTTATCCACTCCTCAGAGGCCAGGGAAGAGGCCAGGACAGCAATCTCAGAGTGGCAGGTCCTCTTCCTCTAGTGCTCTGGTTCCTGCCCGTTCTTTAACACCCAGACAAAAGCTAAAGTACCCCCGCCCCTCCTTTCTCTCTCACACACCCCATCACCTTTGCCCCATCCCCTCCAAACCCTGCTCTGAAGTCACAGACCTGACTTCCAGGCTTGGCTCTTTGCCTAAGGAAATCAGCGTTCTAGCTTCAGTGTCCCCACCTGAAAACGGCATAATCATCCTACCTGCCTCAAACACAAGGCGCTGCTCGTGAGGGTGCTCTGTAAAATGTCAAGATCCGCAGCTCTTTATTGGCGTTGATGTCTCTTGGAACACGTCTCCTCTGACCCATCTCACTTTTATCTCCCCACTAGCCAGTGTGTAGCAATTGGAAGGGCAGGTCCTGGGTCCTATTCAGACCAGGCCCCCAATGCTGAGAGCTTTCCAGAACACCAGAGCTCTGGGCCAGCCCGGGGCCCTATGCATTCACTGGCATTCGCTCCATCTCCTTCCAGGGATTCGGCTCAGAGCCCATCACCGGAGGCGAGGGAGTAAGTGTCTAACCTGCGGACCAGACTGCCTTCCCCGCCTCCTCAGTAATCTGCGTATTCAAGACCCTGCTCAGCCCCATAGGCGCTGGGGCCGGCCGCCAGGGACCCAGACCTAGTGGGCCCGGCAGGACCAAGGAAGTGTGGGGAGATCTTGGGGCCGCGCGCTGGTGGTGGAGGAGGAAGGCGCTGACGCTGATTCCTGGGAATGGCTTAGATCTGCAGCCCAGGTCACACGCTAAAAATACCCGGGCCCCTGAGGCCGACTGCTTTAGCAGCGGATGGGGGCGGGCGAATGAGGGTAGGGAGTAAAAGGGACCAGGGACTCTGGGACGCCCCCTCTTTTCCCCTGCCCAAACCCCATCAATATCACAAGATTGAAGGAGCTGCCCCCCGGGGGCCGCGGAGCGGAGTGCTGGAGAGAAGGGAGTTGTTTACGCGACTAAAGGCGCTGGGGAGAGGGGTGAAGAGATTTGGGGGCAGGAGGCTGCCAGAGGCCCGGCTGGGACCAGTGAAATGGAGAGCGCCAGTCTCAGCCCCACCCGCACTGGAGTCAGGGAGAGCGAAAGAATTCCCTAAAAGGGACACGCCGTGTCCGCCGGGGAAGGGAGGGGAGGCAAAAGAGCACCCCCCCCCCCGACCCGGGCTGTTCTTTCCAGGCTCGCGTCCCCCCCGCCCCCCCCCCCCACACCGGCCCTCCCGCGGCACCTGCGCCCGCAGCCTCCGCCGCCGCAGAGCCCCTACCTGCCCCGCCGGCGCCCGGGCTGACAGTCTGTCCGCTCGGGCGAGACAGCGGCGGGGGCGTGGGAGCGAGCCGGGGTGGGGCTGCGCCGCCGGGTCTCCCCCGGGACACACCGGCCCTGGGAGCCTGGAACGAGGAAGAGGCGGGAGGCGGAAGTGGGGGAGGGGCGACGGCGGGCACACGCGCTCGCCTCTTGCCGGGTGATTGTGGCGGAGCCCCTTCGGGCACGACAGCTCATACTTCCAGGGCGGGCGAAAAGTTCCCAACCTGCATCCTTCCTCCCCGCGCCCAGGAGGCCTCCTCTGCGCTCCATCCGCCGCCACCGACCATGCACTCGGCTCCGCACACTCGGCTCCACTAGCCGCGCCCCGCCGGCCGCGGCGCAGAGGTGCCGCGGGGACACGCGGGCTCCCAGCTCACGCACACTTGCTGCTCCAGGACTCCCGGGCAGCTCCGAAGCAACCAGCACGATCCCCGCACACCGGCACCCTCGGCCACACTCGCACGCTGGTGCGCGCACATCTCGAGAGAGCTCACGCAGGGAAAGAGAGGCTGACCACCCGCGGGAGGGGGAGCGCACCGACCCAGTGCCGCCCGTCAGGACACGTGCACTGCGGCAGAGGACCCCTGACTCTGGGACTCACCCGGCAGCCCCGGTTCCTGGCTCCAGGACTGGACAGCCAACGCCCAGCCTCCCAGCGCACGGGGCGGGCGCCGGGATGGGGCGGGTCAGGTCCGGAGGGATGGGCCGCCGCGCTGTGCCCCCAGACGCCGCGGAAGAGCCAACTCCTGCTGGGTGCTAAGAGTGGCGCTATACGCCCGCCCGGGCTGGCGGGGGTGGAGGGGCGAGGCGCAAACTCCGGGCCTAGGGGAGAAACGCTTGCCCCCTTGCAGTGCCTCCAGGCTCAGGCCAGTGTCAGTATCCAATCTAGCAGTTACGGGACCGAGAGGCTGTGCCCATTCTCTCCCTCCTCCCTGTACCCAGCCTCCTGTGCTCATAGCTTCAGAAGGCAGTGCGGCGTGGGGGACAGGCGGTGTCTGTTGGAGATGCTTCTGCCGTGGTGTCAGCAAACATCCTCGAGCAAGCCCAGAACTAGGACTCAACCTTGGCACGGCCCTGTCCTTCGCTGCTCTCGTTAAAATACATATTCATTTCCTGTCGATTCTCCTCCCTAAAGATCTTTCCAATCCACCATTCTCTCCGTTCCCACCACCATCTCTCCCTTGGCTCCTATAAACAGCCTTCTAGCTGGTTTCCCTGTACTCACTCTGGCCCTGCTGCGGCTACACTCCATGCCCCACAGGGCAGTCAGGCGTCATTTCAATATGCAAGTCTGACAGGCCACCTCTGCTTAAATCCATCCATTGTCAAAATAAAATCCAGGCCTGCTATTTGAGCTGAGTTTCTGAAGAAATGAGTTCAACAAGCAGAGAAGAGGAAAAAGGAATGGAAGTGTGAAAATCCATGACACACTCAGGTTTCCGTGTCAGGGGACCAGCACTCTGTACAAATACCTAAAGCACTGCCCCTCTTATTGTTATTGTTATTGGGGTCACAACACCACTCTGAGATGAATGCAGCAAGCAGCTTTCCCACTATCTCACAAGCAAGGAAACTGGTTTGGGAGAAGAAACAGTGTAGTGGTCAACAGCTCAGGAAAGGCGGGCAGAACCTCTTGGGTTGTAAACCTAGCCCTGCACCTAACCAGCTGTGAAAACACTTAATTTCTCTGATCCAGGATTTCCTTACCTATTAGATAGGAATAATTAATCCCTATGTCTTATGAGATAATTCATATAAAACGCTAGTACAGGACTTGGGCACTTTGGAGATGCTCCATAAACAGCTGTTTTGATTGTAATAGGTCCTGAGAAAGGGAAGAAACTGCTTTCTTTCACAAATTTCTGAAATTATAGGAGTACGCCCTAATAGTGAATATTTCTACAGAGCTTATTATACACCTGTCACTATTATAAGTACTCGTTTAATTATTATTTCCATTTTACAGATATAGAAACTAAGATGCAGAGAAAAGTTATAACTTTAGTCTAATCCATCAGAGAGCTGAGGTTTCAGAGCAACCAATTAGCCTGAATTCCAAAGAAGGACAGGAGCCTCCAAGAAGGACTTGGAGGCAGGCACTGGTGCACCTGTGAAGCAGGAAGAAGACAAGCAGATAGAAGAGTTCAGCTGCAGTTCTTTCTGAATTGCTAAAAGCTCAGTGTGGCTAGTGTGGGAATGAGAGGCTGCAGATACTAAAAGTAATCATGGGAACAAGAAAACTCAAACCTAGTTTAACTCCTGACAAGACTGACTCGGTCGATATATAGTAATTTCTAAGCATAAATAATATTGTCCCCAGTTTCTCCTGTTCTCCACATTATGTCCAGAAATCAATAAAAAATAACACATAAACAAAAAGCAACTTTACAAAACCAAAAAAACCCCAAAAGCCATATTGTCAAGAGACAAAGTAATCAACAAAACCAGACGGAAGACCCAGATAACTCTCTGGAGTTACCTGACAAGAGAACTTAAAACAATTATAACAATATGTGAAAGGCTCTGTGGAAAAAGGTGGACAACATGCATAAACAGAAGGGGAATTCTAGCAGATATGGAGACTATTAACCCTTTGAGTGCCAGCATCGCTGTAAGCGACTCTTTTTTCGATGGCTATAAATGTAAATAACAATGGCATAATTCGTATTTTATGTTTTGTTTTCTCTTTTTGTACCTCAGGTTATATATTGATATAGTTTTTTCTCATGTTGACCCAAATTTCAAATTACACATGGCACTCATGGAAAAGTCTAGGGATTTTTAAAACGTAACAAAGTAAAGAATGCTTTTGACAGGCTCATCAGTAAACTCAACATAGCTGAAGAAAAAAATCAATGAACTTGAAGATAAATCAACAGAGACTACCCAAACTAAAATAGAAAGAGAAAAAAGAGGGAAGCAAAACAAGACAAAGTAAAAGAACAGAACAACCAAGAGCTAACAAATGTGTGATTTCAATCCCATAAGGAGGAAAGATATAAATAAAAATACGTGCACTCACAAAATATGACCTATCTACATATTCAAACCGTTGAAAACCAAAGATAAAGAGAAAGTCATAAGGCATCTAGAGGAAAAAGACACATTGCCTACAGAGGAACAAAGATAAAAATTAAAGCAAACTTCTCATGAGAAAACTTGTATGACCAGAAGACAATAGAGTGACATCTTTAAAATGCTGGAAGTAAAAAACTGTCAACCCAGAATTCTATACCCAGCAAAAATGTGTTTTAAACTTGAAGGCGATAAGAACACTTTTTTCAGATAAACAAAAACAAAAGTCATTACTAGCAGATCAGCACTACAAGAAATAGTAAAGGAAGTTCTGGAGGCAGAAAGAATGTGATACCAAAGAGAAACCTGGAACTACATATAGAAATGAAGATCTCTGGAAGTGGCTGAAAGGTAAATATAAAATATAAAACATTTTTAGTTTTTAATCACCTTAAAAGATAATGGACTGTCTAAAGCAAAAGAATAGCAATCCACTGTGGGTTCACAGATACATAAAAGGAAAATATGACAATATTTTCAATACAATATTGTTATTGCATAACAATAGTAAAAATTATGGGATGAGGAATTGGAAATATATTGTTAAAGGGTCCTTATGCTATATAAGAAGTTGTATGATATTTTAAAATTAGCTTGATTAATTGATCATATCTTTCTCAAACAAAAGCAGGCTTGCTTACTGCTTGCCATAAAAGTGCTGAACCTGGGTTTCTCAGCCACAATGTGAACCCACTGTGTGTTACTGTGCATCTAGTACAACGGCATCACTTGTTGGACCTAGCGCTGAGGAAACCAACACAAATTTTGCTGACGTCCATGCTGTTTGGCATGCTATGAGTAATAAACTCTATCTAGAGTGGATACAGTAAGTCTCATTGTCTGCTTCTGGTACCCATGAGGTTAAGGTTTTTTCCCAACAAAACATAATCAACCCAAAGTAAGGTAGAAAAGGAGGAAAAACAGGAAACAATCACAGATGAAAAAATAGAAAACAAATAGTAAGATGGAAGATTGTAACCCAAATGTATCAATGACCAATTAAAAGACCGATGACTAGATTGGGGGAATAAAAGCAAGAGGCAATAATATGCTCTCTACAAGAAGCCCAATTTAACTATAAAGAAATATATGAGTTAAAAGTAAATAGATGAAATAAGATATACCATACAAACACTAATCAAAGCAAATTCAATTGGCAGTATTAATATTAGAAAAAGTAGACTTTGAAAGAAGGACTATTACCAGGATGAGGGACATTACATAATGATAAAAGGTTCGATTCACTAAGAAGACGTAACAATCATAAATGTGTATACAACTAATAACAGAGCTTCAAAAATACCTTAAGTAAAAACCAATATACCTAAAATAAGAAAGCAAAAAAATCTATATAATACAGTTAGGAAATTCAATGATTCTCTCTCGGTAATCAATAAAACAAGTACTAGACAGAAAAAAAGCTAAGGATATAGGAAACTTGAACACTATCAACTAAGTTGTTCTTTTTTTAAAATTTGTGTATTTATTTATGCATTCATTGGCTGGTTCTTGTATGTGCCCTGATCAGAGATCGAACCCACAACCTTGGTGCATCAAGATGATACTCTAATCAACTGAGTTACCTGGTCAGGGCTCAACTAACTTGTTCTGACTGACATTTTTATAACACTTTACCCAACAACAACAAAATAAACATTCTTTTCAACTGCACATAAAACATTCACCAAGATACATCATATTCTGGGCCATAAAACAAACCTTAATAAATTTAAAAGAATTGAAATCATACAAAATATGTTTTGTAACCATAAAAGAACTAAAATATAAATAATAACAAAAATATGTAGAAAACAGTGCAATACTTGGAAAGAACACACAACACTTCAAAATAACCCATGAGGCAAAGAGGAAGTTGAAAAGAAAATTAGAAAAATATCTTGACTAAAATTGAAATGCAGCAAGCAGCCAGCCACCTAAAGAGCTCCCAATGTTCCTTGCTTTCTCTTTATTCAGGCTTTTGTATAGTTCCATCCTACGCTGCTGTATCAAGGTTCTTCCGTGTGACCAATAAGACTTGGCAGAAATGATGGTATACATCGCTTCCAAAATTAGGATCTAAAAAAAAAAGGACCCCAGCTTCCATCTTGGGTGTATGTTCTCTCTACTGCTTGGATCACTCACTCTGGGGAAGCAAGCTACTGCATTGTCAACAGCCCCACAGAGAGGTCCACGTGGCAAGGAACTGAAGACTCCACCAACAGCCAGAGGAGAGCAGGCCCTGCCAGCAAGCACGTGAGTGGGCAAGGAACCAGGTTCATGGGCCCTCGCAGAGCCACGAGATGATGCAGCTCTGGTCAGCAGCGTGGCTGCAGCGCCGTGAGGCGTGAGGCAGAACCACTCAGCTGCAACGGTCCCGGGTTCCTGATGCTCAAAACCTTTGAGATAATAAATACTTCTTGTTTTAAACTGCTAACACGTGGGATAACTTGCTATGCAGCAACAGAGAACATGTGGTGACTTTGGTACCGGGGCAGAATGCTGCTGTCACAGCACTCAGATATGAGAGTGGCATTAGAACCAGACAACAGACTTTGAGCAGAGTGTAGTGAAAGGCTACAGCGCCTTGGGAAAAAAGCTGTTACTAGAAGCCTCAGGCCTTTGATACGGTTGCATTCAGGGCATAGAGCAGATATTTTCAACCTGTGTCCTCTCATGGTGCACATAAACTAATTACTAAAATTCTGCAGTACACCAAAAAATGTATTTTTTGCCGATCTGACAAAAAAAAGGTATAATTTTGATTCATTAACACTGGACAGATATTATTGTGTCAACTGTTGTTACTTTTTTATTTGACAATCTAAGGGAAAAGAGGCCAGTGTCCCTGATGAAATTGTCAGGTGTCGCATGTTTTAAAAATTCTTGCAGCTCGGCAGTGTGCCACGACACGGTGGTTGAAATCCACTGGCACAGAAGAAAGTAAAATAAATACTACTGGGAACTGGGGAAGGAGGAATTCTTGTTATCTCATGGCACAACCTTTAGCAACCCTGTCGCAGAACAGCGGAAAGAAGGAAATGTGCCTCACGCGCTGAGTGACCCAGCTAAGGATACTTCCGAGTAAGGTGCGGAAGACGGCACCTGCCCTCCTCTTGCTGCTTATGGTAAATGCACGTGGAGAGAGCGAAACCAAAACAATGGTTCTCAAATGAGAGCCACGTTGCTTCCTGGGGGACATCTGGTAGCATCTGAAGACACTTTTGGTTGTCCCAGCTCTAGGTTGCTACTGGCTTCTAGTTAGTGAAGGACAGGGACACTTAAATAGCTTATAACACACAAGACAGACCCCTCTTCCCATCACCCCCTTCCCCCTCCACATCAAAGAATTATCCTGCCCAAAATGTCAATAGTGCTCAGGCTGAGAAACCATGAACTAAAAGGACTGTTCAGTGTAAAGGAGCCAGGACTTCATGGTAGAAAATTCTCAACCTCTCCAAATGGCAAATGATGGTAAAATTAAGAAATGGTTTCCTAGCAAAGCTCAACCCCAGGGTATTGCAAACAAACAAACAAACAAAACTATAGTCCATAATGAAACTGAGAATGTGACTATAAAACCTTTTGTCCACATCTCAGAAAGATTCAAGGCAATGCTTCAGCATACTATTCAGACAAAAGACCTCTAAAAAAATTATAGGCGTGCCTCTCGGATCCTGTGAATCAAACAATATGGATTCTAGAAAGCTTAAGGGTATTGTCCGTCAGCCATTTCAGAAGAAGCTTAATGGAGAGAAGGGCCTATCTCAAAGAAACTCTGGACATGGCTATTGTCTAATAGACTGGATGTGGATAAGGTTCAGCATGACCCACAGTTCTCAAAAGGATCATATATCCAGGTACATCTCCAGCCTGGACTTAAAGGGATAAAGGGAGTATAGAACAAGAGAATTTCCAGTTCTGAACAACATGGAGCAGATGCATTCCTCTCCATCCCTCCCACTAAACACAGCTTAAAATGCTGGACATTGTATGTAAAGCAAACCCGAAAAGCCGCACCAACCAGGAGTCTCAGTACTCAAATGCTACAGCACCGAGTCCCTGCTAGGGTGGGTGCTGGAGAAGCCAGCAACCTGGACATGCCACACAGGCAGAGACAAAAGTCACCCAAAAATTCATGTCTGCCCAAAACCACTGAATGTGACCTTACTTGGAAATAGTGTCTTTACAGATATAATTCGTTAAGATGAGGTCATTCTGTATTAGCGTGGGCACTAAACCTGATAACTGATATTCCTATAAGAAGACTCTGTGAAAACATAGGAAAACCGAGGCGAACAGCATGAGATGGAGGCAGATGGCAGAACGTTAGGTCTACAAGCCAAGGAATGCCAAGGATGGCTGGCAGTCACTGGGGGCTAGGAGAGAGGCATGGAACAGATCCTCCCTCGGAGCCTCCGGACGGAACCAACACCTTGAATTTTGGACTTTTTGCCTCCAGCACTGTGTGGAAATAAATTGCTGTTGTTTTAAGCCATCAAGTTTGTGGTAATTTATTACAGCAGCCCTAGGAAACTAATACAGAAACCAAAACTTAAAACAAAACAAAACAACCTCAGCCCTGGCTGGTGTGGCTCAGTGGATTGAGCACTAGCCTGCAGACCAAAAGGTTGCCAGTTCGATTCCCAGTCAGGGCACATGCCTGGGAAAGTTCTCTCTCGAACATTGGTGTTTCTCTCCCTTTCTCCCTCTCCCCTCTCAAAAACAAACAAACAGAAAAAAAAACCTCACCTGATAGACTCCATAGGATAATGGAGATAACATTTATATTAGATTTTAAAAAGTGGCATATTTATACAACAAAATACTACTCAGCAATGAAAGAAACAAACTACTGATAGGCCCAACATGTGTGAATCTCAAATGCATTGTGGTAAGTGAAAGAATTCGAGATTCAAAAAGCTACATACTATAGGACCCCATTGATATGATGTTCTGGAAGAAGCAAAGCTATAGGGACTGAAAGTACATCAACTGTCCCCTGGGCCAGGAATGTGAGGAAGGTTAGCTACAAAGAGATTTTGCACAAGGGATCTTAGGGGCATTCTGAAACCAATCAATATACATCGATTATTATGGTTACGCAATAGTATGCAGTTGTCAAAACTCATAGAATATATACTAAATGGTGCATTTTCCTGTATGTAAAATACACCTTAATAAGCCTGACTTCAGAGGAACTAAAGTGCAGATTATGAGAGGAAAAAAAACAAAGGAGTGGAACCTCACATTCATTAGGCTGCTATCCAAAAGTAATAATAGTAATAACAAGGTTGAAATAATAAGCAGAGAAATTGGAACTCTTGTGTAATATTGGTTGGAATGTAAGACAGTGTAGCCATTGTAGAAAACAATATGGCAGTTCCTCAAATAAATTAAAAATAGAATTACCATGTGATCTAGCAATTCTAGAGTATACTCAAGTGAATTTAAAGCAGGGTCTTGAGAGTATTTAGGTACCCATATTCATAGTGACATTACTCACAATGGCCAAAAACATGGAAGCAACCAAGTGTCCATCAATAGGTGAATGAATAAAGAAAAGATGGTGTATGTATCGGCAGCCGTCCGTCTCGAGAGACGATGGTGTAGCTTCTTAAGAGTCTATCTGCACCGCCGAGAATGGCTGTGCAGTCCGACTCGGGAGTGACACGGTATCTGTCTCCTCCCGTGTTGAATCGACATCTTACGATGACGCTGGAGTGGTCTCCAGTGAAGCTGAAGCTACAGAGCCTGGGCAGGGTGATATGGAGGGTCTGCTGTTGCCCATGCAGCAGACCCCCCCCTCTTCGCAGCTGAAGGATCCAAGGGAAAGACGGAGTCAATACAGCTTGGCTTCAGGTGCGCCGCAGGAGTTGCCGGTGTTGACTACAATGTCAAACCACCTTAGGGACTCCGGCTCCGGATTTTCTGTCGGGGTTTACTCCCTTAGCCTTTCCCCTGAAGAGGTATGCCGCAAGGCAGCGGAGGTTTTTTGGAGTCAGAGTTTTCCTTCTCTGATGTGCCCTGACTGGAAGATCGAACCAGCGACACTTAGCTCGCAGGCCGACGCTCAATCCACTGAGCCAAACCAGCCAGGACTGGTGTATGTATACACAACAGATTATTATTCGGCCTCAAAAAGTAAGGGAATTCTACATGCTACAGCATGGACAAACCCTGAGGACATTATGCTAGGTGAAATAGGCCAGTCACAAAAAGACAAATACTGCATGATCCCACTATGTAAGGTACCCAGAGCAGTCAAATTCATAGACAGAAAGTAGAAGGGTGGTTGCCAGGGCCGGGGGAGGGGAACATGGAGCGTTCTTGTTTAATGGATATGGAGTGTCAGTTTTGCCAAATGAAAAGAGTTCCGAAGATGGATGGTGGGGACGCTTGCCCAAGAATGTGAATGCACTTAACACGACTCAACTGTACACTTAAACCACAGCTAAGGAAAAAAGAAAAGCAAGAGTGGTGCTTTTCTGCTCAAGAGCCTTGGGGTAATATCCAGTATCACTTCGGCTACCCCTGACGACCTCGCAGACCCCCGGCAGCCACGGCCAGCAAGGTTGCAGGGCCTGAAGCAGAAGTGGAAGGGGCTGTCCAGGACGCGGTGACTGTCGCCAGAGCAGCAGTTCAGCAGGTAGGGGAGTCGCCAGAGCAGCAGTTCAGCAGGTAGGGGAGCAGGCAACAGAGGTGGAGCACAAAGCCATGGGCCGGGGGGCCAAACCCACCAGGAAACCATCAACAGGACTGCTACCCAAGCCGCTAAGACTTCCTCAGGTTTGGGGGAAAATTAGGCCTCCTGAAGGGACAAAAGGGAGCCACGGGTGACTCCCCTCCAGGCCCTGAGCTCTGGTTAGGGCTGCCCCCTTGGCCTGGTGCCTCATTAAAGCACATGTTAAAAAAAAAAAGCCTTGGAGTTAGTTCCCAAGGCTTACCAGCTGTGTGTCCTTGGTGATTCCCATGTAAATGGAAGGACCAAACCAGATGGGATCTGGAAAATGGCTTTGGGAGCCATTGCTGGGGCACAAAGTCCGGTCATGAAGAACTCCCTGTCCCCTTGGGGATGAACTGCCTAAGCAGGCCCAGCTGAAGAGAGGGGCATGTGAGCGGTGAAAAGCATGAACTGGAACAGAACAGTAGGGGCATCAGGGCCAGGCTCCCAGGGCCGAATCCAGCCGCCTTGCCTCAGTTGCAGGGACCCTTCCAAGGCCCTCGGGCCCTCAGGGCAAACTCCAGGCAGCCTGGTGGGCAAGCTCACTCCTCCAGTTTCAGCCACAGCCCCTCTTAGCCCTTTCTACTCTGGCGGCATATAACTGTTCACAATCCCCTTCCACGCCTATGTTTTTAAGAATTCCCTCTTTTGAGAATGTCCTGCCCACCTTACCCACCTCTGCCCAACCAACTTCTTCTCCTCCTTCATTCCCTGACCTCCTCAGGCTGGTCCTCTGTGTTCCAACAACTCCCGGGGCTACCTTTATCATAGATGACACTACTTGTTTCGCTATTCCAACAAATACTCGTTGGGTACCTACTATCTGCTAGGCACTATTCTAGGCGCTGGGGATTTATCAATGAATAGAACAGAACACTCCCAGCCCCCAGCCACTGAGGAGCCATACTGCCCTGGGCCTGTAAGCTTCTTGAGGGGAGGCATGCTCTGCCTCTGATGTTGCTGTCTTCGGTGCCTAGCACACAGTGGGTCCCCAGCACTTGGCACCTGGGGGCTGAGTGGCAGGTTTAGATGATGCTGATGCAGCCCACCAGAGTCCAGTAGCGCCCAACCGGTGCGAGCTGGAAATGCCTGGCAAGGAGAGGAATGCCTGAGCAGGCAGGGGGCCAAGGAATATTGGGGTAGACAGCAAGGAGAAGGGAGGCCACCTTCCCTGTCTTCCCTCCCAAGTCCCCTCCTGGGGCTCTTCCCAGCATGTTTAGCCACCCTCTCCCCCCCCAACACACCCCGCTCCCTCACCCTAATATATGTAAAAAGCTGTTCTGTGGTCTAGGCTTGATTCATCACCCCTAAAAGGCAGAGCTAAGCACTCCCTAGGCATGCACGCCCCTCCGCCCCAGAAGCCACATGGTGTGAATCGGTTCCCACGCTTGGATGGGTATCAGATTAGCCAACTCTATGCGGGAGAGGGGGTGAGCCCGAGGAGTTGTTTTTCATAAACTCTTCAGATGATCCTGATGCGGCAAGCGAGGCAGATGATTCAGGGCAGCCCAAGTTACCGCAGCCTCCCGTGACCGGTCCCACCCCTTCACCACGTCTCCTGCCACTGCCACGCGCCCCTTCCCTTCCCTGCCCTCCTTCAGACGTCTTCTCAGATCTCCTCCTTTCCATGCCACCCTTTTCATACAGCGAACCTTCTACCTTTGCTCTCTTATACCCTCTTCCCTGTTTAATTTTCTCCACACACTTATTTCCATTCGCCCTAACAGCGGTGTGCCAGGACTGACTTACAAGGGATGGCAAAGCCTATTACATTTTCCGGAGTTAAGCATAGACACCTTTAAAAATTAAATTATACAAGCTTACTTAATGATATTAAAAACAAAAGATGAAAATGCTCAAACTCACCACTTTCTAAATTTTTTTTACTACCTTTTATTATTATCTATGTTCTTGAGAGTCTTCACATCTGTAGAAATACATACTACATATATAATAGTATGGTATTCCGCATTTCTGTTCAACTCTGCATTCAGTGACATCACACCAGTAGCTTGAAATCAGCAGTGGAAGGAGTATTCACACCACAGACAAAGGGAAACCTGATAAATCAGGTTTGATTTATTGTTTTGATATAGACCAGGGGTGGTCATAGGCCAAATGCAGCCCATCAACTGTTTTTGTAAATAAAGTTTTATTGCAACACAGCCATGCCCACTCATTTACATATTACCTATGGCTGCTTTCACACTACAACAGCAGAGCAGAACAGCTGCAACTATATGGTCTTTATAGAAACTTCCCAACCCATGGTCTAGCCTTAAGAAAGTAATGGAGAGGTTAATAATGCAGATCAAATGTAAACGTGTGCCTTGTCTATAGCTGCTACATGGAAATAGCAACACACACACACAAACCCTAAAATGAGAAAATATACTCCCAATATTTGAAAACTCTGATCCCTTAGGCAAATAAGTTGATCATGTCATTGATGAATGGGTGGAATTCTAACATCTTTGTTCTTTCATTTTTTCATTTTCTTTTTTTAAAAAGATTTAGTTAATTAATTTATTTTAGGAAGAGGGAGAGGGAGGGAGAAAGAGAAGGAAAGAAACATCAATTGGTTGCTTTTCGAATGCCCCCAGTAGGGTACCTGGCCCGTAACCCAGGCATGGGCCCTGACCCAGAACTGAACCGGTAACCTTTCAGTTCTCAGGCCAGCACTCATTCCACTGAGCCATACCAGCCAGGGCTTCATTTTCTTCTTACTCTTAGTGTAAATGAAAACGTCAACATTCATGTTGGAACTACACTTATTTATCCATTACAACCACAGGTTGGCTATGGATGTAAGAGTTGGGTACAATTCAAGAAAAGCATACTGTAAGAATCAACTAGCTCTACGAAATTTACAATAAAGAGTACTGTCAAATTTCATTTTAGATTTCTGTCAGTAAAATTTATAATATACACACACACACATACTTCGTTTTAGAGAGCCAATTATTAAAATTTACAAGCACACACACAGTTTTGTTTGCCTTCCACTAGGATGTAAGTTCCTTAAGGGCAGGAATTTACTTTTATTGCAGTACTTAGAATGACACCTGAAATGTACCTAGGCTACAGTTAGCACATGTGACATGAATGAATAGATGAGAATAGTTGCAAACTCCTGGTTTCATGGGTTGACTGTCAGACCTTGGGTTTCCAGAGCCACCATTATCCAACTGTGTGACCCTGAGTAAATTATTTCACCTCTTTGAACCTTGGCTTCTTCATTTAAAAAGAGGAATAACCCTCTTACCTCACAGGGAGGGGTGACAATATATGTCTCTGCCTGCCACCTCCCAGGCTTCTGCACAGATGGGAGTTTCTTCCTGACCCACCACCCCTGCCACACACTCTCCTTGGAGACCCAGCCCTTCTGTTGTCACACATTTCAGTGATGTCACAGCTCCCCTCCCTGGGAGCTGCAGCTCAACCACCCCCATACCCAGCCTGCGAGCTGGCTGAACCGAGAGGGCAGGGCTCAGGCAGTACCTGGTACCAGTGTGTCTCCATCTGGCTTTGAGGCCTCACAGCCCCAGCATGAGTCCATCAGCAAAGAAGAGGCCCAAGAATGGTGTGGTTTTCAAGGTTAGACTAGGTCCTGGACGGAGAGGGGACCTCGCAGAGGCCAACCACACCGAGGGCTGGTGGAGAGAAAGGGGGAGCTGAAGAGTGAAGGGGGGTCGGGAGAGTGAGAATGGTCTCCTCATTTCTGTCCCCAAGCTGAGGTGACACAGCTCGCAGTCTAGGGTCGGTCAAATCATGCTGAGCCACATGGAGAGGCCTAATGGAGGCACTGGGAGGGGGGTGGCAGGGTTCTTCCCGTGTGAGTGCTCCCTCTCTCTCTCTGTCTCTCAGATGCAAGATGAGAAACTACAGGACAATGTACAGCAGCCTGTCCACAAATTAATTGAGTGGAACCAACTTAAAATGGTGAGATGCCCCTTTTGGTCCCAGCTGAGAGCCTGAGCACCCATGTGGTTCCTCATGCAATGGTTAAATGACCCAGAACGAGTCACCGGGCTGAGCTGAGCCACAATGTGGATAGGGAGTGGGAGGCTGTCCCAGGAAAACTGAAGCTTCTGTTTCTCTGGTTTCTCGACTCCAACAGGTACTAAAACATTTGTCATTCTTGATGCTATTCAAGAGCTCGAATCCCCGGATCCAAGAACTGTATAACCTGGCCAAGAGGTGCTGGAATTCGCCGCTCAAAGTTCCGAAGGTGGTACTGATCTCTAGGTGAGCTCAGCCCACCCACGGCCTCACATGCACCTGACAGCTAGCTTTCCTAGAACAGGCAGTGTGCTCAGGAATTTAGAAAACCTAGTTTTCATCAAGCGTCTGTGAGAAAGGCACTTATGAGCCTTATTTTACTAATAAAAAGCTGAGACTCAGGAGATGAAGTGACTTGTCCCAGTTATCTGACCTGGTTAGTGGCAGAACAGGATTTGAAGCCATTCCTGTCTGTTATCAGAGCTGTGACTGTAACCCTGGTCATCACTGTGCAATTATAGGACTAACTACCCCCTGGGGTGCGGAGCATGCTGCTCAGTAGCTGTCTTGGGGCCATGCTAGAGGACCAGGCCTTAGTCCTGCGCTGCTGACCGCTGTTCCTCTCCTTGCCAGGAGCAACACTGTCTGCTCTAAAGTGGACCAGAAGATCAAAGAGCTCCAGGAGGCTAGGTGCTCCAAGAAGAAACTGGAGTCCAAGAAGTTAGAGTCCACAAAAAAGCCTCAGGAGTCCAAGCCCAAGGTGGGGCTGCGGGAGAGGACAAAGGTCTGGCAGTCCCGTGCGGCAGTGTCAGAGAGAGAAGAACAGGTAGAGCCTGAGCTCCCAAAGACATGGAGGGATCAACGCCTGACCACTTGCCCTGGAGCCTGGGAGAGGCAACTGCCCACTGGGGACCCCGGAGTTGTCTTCCTGAAGACCCACCGTGGGGACATGGAACAGCTGGAAGTAGCTGACCAGTGGGTCTGGTTTGAGGGACTGCCCACGCGGATCCACCTCCCAGGGCCCCGGGTGATGTGCAGATCATCCACCGGGCGCTCGGTCAAGCGCTGCTGCACCCGCTTCTGCTCTGCATCACTTGAGCTGCCTATGTGCCGCCCATACAGGGTGTGACAACGCCACTGCCAGGCCAGGGTGAGATGCAGGCCCCAGGCAGGCCCAGCACTGGGCCCCTGAGTCAGAGGGCTCAAGATACAGTCTTGGGGGCTGTGACTGGCAGTGCTGGGGGGCCCCCCCTTCCTGCCTAGAAAGGGAAGCTCAGAGAGGGAGAAACCATTGACCAAGACCACACAGCAGCCTAGTGGCTAGGCTGGAGCCTCTCAGGACCCAATGAGGGTCTCTAGGGAAGGAGAGGCACACCCTGGGAGTGTGGGTTCTGAGGTGGGTCATCCCATTGCCTGGAGGCCTCAGGAAAGGCCACAGCTGCTACAACTCAGAACCTCCCAGAAGTCCGAGTAAGCAGTTCAGGAATTTCTAAATGGGAGGGAAGGGGATGTGGTCGAGTAGGGGCTCTGCTACATCCCATCCTGTCTTAGGTGAAATCCACTCCATTTGTTTTATTTATTCATGCTTCAAATAAGATTTACTCTGAAAAAGTTCTTTAGCATGAAAAAAATAGAATACTCCAGTCACACCGAGAGAGAATTCAGGTCCCGAGAAAGGAAGGGGGTGATGCACTTGGGGGTCCGGTGGGAAGGGAGGCTTCCCCTTCACAAAACCCTCATCCCATCCGCCAGGCTTCGCAGCGCCCGGTCCCTAAGCCCGCTCCCTGGACGGCAGCGCCCCCTGGGGGCGGTCGTCGCTCCTAACACCAGGTCTCCGCTCGCAGGTGGTGTGATCTCGGATGGAAGCCAGAGTGTGAGCAGAGGGCGGATCGTGCAATTGTCTGAATGGAAGGGTTGGATGGGAAAATTTGCGAATATACAAATAAAAAATCTCCCATATGGCACTGAAGAATACTTCCGTTGGCTCTGTTTGCCTGGGGCTGGAAAGGTTGGAGAAAAGAGGCCCTTGCGGAGATGGGGGGTGAGAGTACGCATCACTTCAGGCTTCTTCCACCCCATCCCCAGGTCCCTAAAGTCAGCCTAGAACCCAGAACAAAGAAGCCGAGAGCTGCACCCCTCCCCACCCCCGCGAACTGGCCTCCTGAGTGGTGTGCTCTATGAAGTCATAGAAAGGGAACATTTCGTGGGTGCTTTCCGGGTGTTTTCTGGGTGCCAGATGCCTCACGATGGCTCTACAAACCAAGGAGAGAAGGAGACCACGGTGCAGAGAAGGGAAGTACTTGCCCAGGTTCACACCACTAGGAGTGGTGGAGCAGGGACTCTGACCTCAGTCTTCTGGCTGCTACCCATTCCCTTTTCTGAAGAAAGGTAAAAGGCCCAAGGGAGCATCCATCCAGCCCGCCATGCATGCGCGTTGCGCCCTGATAATCACAGCGTCGGGTGTCAATAAATGGGTGAGTCAAAAATCACAGAAGGCACCACGTCAGTCAGGAAGCTGGCACCGTGCCCCTGCTGCTCCCTGTGACACTGCACGGACATCATCCAACAAAAGCCCTGGCCCGCCCATCCAGTCGCAGTGACCCTCTGTTGGTGGAAGCTATAGGGCCCTGAACACGCAGCTGGGGAGAGGAAACCCCAGGCTTTCTCGAATGAAGCCTATAAGCCTCTGTCTTCCTTCCCCCAGAGGCAGGAGGCGCTGAACACATGCCCGAAGGAAAGCAGCAGAGCCATCCAGGGGCACTGAGCCCGACCCCACCTCACCCCCCAGGAGTGAGGGCAGCGATGAAGAGGGCTTCCCAGATTGGGAGAGAGAGTAAAGGATGGGAGGGACTCCCCTCAAACCCACCCCACTGGTGCTCAGCACCATGACTGTACATCCGGCAGAAAATGGAACGTGTTTCCTTTGGGGCAGCAAAGGCAGCCAGGCCGGCGGGGCTGCTCTGCTCTGCACGGCTCTGCCTGGGTAAGGCAGCCCAGCAGCACTCCCTCCCTGCCTTGCCGCATGGCCCCCACCAATGCTGTGCAGCCGCCACCCCAGGAACCTCCACTTAAAGCTCTCTTCCCAGCCCAGTTCCTGAGTCACCATTTGGGTTCCCTTGCTGGACGTCATGAACCCCATCAAACTTCAAAAGTAACCTCTCCTCCATCTCTCCCCCTAAGTACTTTCCAGTCCATCATCCACCTGCCCGTGAACTTCTTTTCTTAGGCTATCAGCAGGCAGGCAGGCAGGGCAGTGTGATGCCAACGAAAAACACAAAACATTCTGTTGAGGGCCGCGGAGGGCAGCACTATTTTTTGTGGAAGACTACCCAGGGAACCCCAATTGGGGCCTGGGGAGATTGGCAGCTTCCACTTTGCCCCCTGGAAGCCAACACTGCCAATGAGAAATGGCATGGAGCCACAGAGCCTGTGTGGCTAGGCCGGGCTCCAACGTGCCCGGAGCACCATGGGGGGACAAGGACGCAGCCCTTCTGTTTGAGAGACTCCTAGCAGGGGCACTTCTTCCAGTCTGCCCCCCACTAGCACTGTACTCAGTCCTCAGGCAACTTGCCTCCCACAATCCCACAGCTGGGGTCTCCCCACTACACCCTCCCTTTATTTAACCACTTCAAGCTGAAGCTCCTCTTTTGGGCTCAGATCCTGATTTGGGCAGGAGGTTGCAATGGGGATCAGAGAGCACTCCAGAAGTGGCTCCCCAACAGTTAACTGGAGTTGGGGGGATTAATTTTAGAGAATTTGAGTGACTTTTAAGTCACATGACCTCTCTGAGGCTGTTTCATCTGTTTATTAAATAGCGATACTAATATTCATTCCAGAAGGCTCTGAGCAAATTGGACTTGATGTAGGCAAGGCCAGTGTGTGGGGTACTGAACAGCGGTCTGGCCTTTTTCCATGCCTTCGTCCTGGCCCTGCCCCATAACAAAGCCCCAAGGCCAGTACTGACCTCCTTTCTCACTTACAAGCAGCTGCCTAACTGCCCACTATAGGGAACTAGATACTTTTCAAAAAGCCTGTTCTAAGTTCACATTCACAACCTTTTGCGAAGGTGGCATCTGGATTCCTGAGACAGTCCCTCTCATTATCTGAATCATGCACCCCTCAAACAGGACTGGAACATGGAAATAAGAGGCTATGGAGGCAGACAGGCCTAGCTTCTTACCCCCAATTTGTCTGCCAAATGAGGAAAATAATGGTGCCTATCTCATTGGATTGAGAATATATGTCACTTTTCAGTGCCTGGCACATAGGACCTCAATACTTGCAGGCTGTATCTATCATGATGAGCAAGCCAGACCCCCATCCAACAGCTGAAAACACTAAGGGCTCAGAAGAAAGGTGTGCCTTCTGTACAATGGGGTTGGGGGGGACAGACAATAACTATAAGATTTATGGGTCACTTCCTGGGTGCCAGGCCCAGTGCTGAGTGCCCTACACGTGAGCCTTGGTGAATCCTCACAGCCACTCAGGGAAGTACTATTATTATCCTCAGTCGACAACTGAGGAAACCGAGGTAGGGAAAGGTCAAGTAGCCTATCCAAGGTCTCGCAGCTGGTAAGGGGCGGCCAGGACTTCACTCTGCACTCCACTACAGCTCTCCAAGGCCTTCTGTGTGAGACCCCAGAGTTCTGACTTGCCCAGGGAGGGGTAGGGCAGGGATTGAAACCCTCAGCTCTCCCCACCCCCTCATGTCAATGCTGTTTTCACCACCCTTCGCTGATTTCCTACAGAAAACCTCAAGCACCACGGTGGCTTTTAAGTCCCCTCCACAGAGCGCCTCTCTTGTGCCTTCAATCTGCCCCTAGTCGCCCAGCTCCTAAGTCTCTGTGGTCCTTGGGCAGGAGTTCCTTGCCCACACACTGTCCGCCTTCTGGGACTGGTAGAATGAAGTTACCCCGATCTGGGAGTCACTGAAGGAGGAGTCTAAGGTCTAAAAACCTGTGCTTCCAGGGGTGTCTATTTGAGCTGTGCACACCCCATAGGACTCGTGGGACCTGGAGCTCCCGCCCCTGGTGTCTACCAACTGCCACCTGGCCCCATTTGGCTCTGATCTGGATAGGGCCACGCAGAACTAGAGGTTAGAGGCACCCTTGGGGCTGCACATCCTGTTCTGCTTTCCTGTCCTCCTTGCAGGTTATCAACTATTCTGAGCACCTGCTACGCACTAGCCTTCCCTTCTCTCCAAATGACCCAAGTTCACGTAGTGGCTGGGATAAAGGGGGGTCCGGACTTCAGACCCCAGGCAAGTCAAGAGATACAACAACTCAGAAGTGGGATGGATGTAACTTTCCTTTATCCTTTGGAAATAAAAACATTTCCTACATTCTTCTGTTCACTTTGAAATCTGTGGCCATAGTTAACGTACTGTATATCAGTTTTTCTTAGAAAGCTAGTAATGTTTATAAAGCACTATATACATCCTTAATATTTAAAACAGTAGGATGTCGAGGTATGATTATAAGGCAATGGGTTATTTAACCAATAAGAACTTATACATCCTTTAACTATTAAAGTCGTCCAAATGAGTTTGTTAATGTCACTACTGGTGCTCAAATCTTGGCTCCCCCAGCTCCTAACATGTAACCTTTGGCAAATTCCCTGGAGTATCCTCATCTGTAAAACGCAGAGAATATTTCCTGCTTCAGAAAGTTGTTGTGGAGATTAAGTGAGCAAGAAGCAAAACACTTAGCCCACTGTTGGACATCTAGTAAGCACTCAATAGATGTTATTTATTACTAAAATGACATCACTGCCTTTGCTCAATCCTCTCTGGAACCTGCCCCTAGATACTGCTTTTATTGTTACAAGTAAAAAAAAAAATTTCTTTAAAGTCACATATTTTTAACCCCAACTGTCATTCAGCTCAGTCACTATTTAAAAGAAAATCGGCTTCCCTGACTTTTGGTGGTATCAAATTAACACGCAAGGGGCAGAACTCTGTCATCACAGGAAATATGCAGAAGAGCACCAGCTCTTGAAGGAAACCCACAGAGAAGTGTGCCAGCTGCAGCAACCAGCACAGGTGACAAGGGAGATGGCAGCCACCATGAATGTCTGATGCCTTTGTCAAAACAAAGTTAGTCACGTGCCTTTAGAGTTGTGGTTCCTGGAGGAAAACCCACTGACCTAGGGGAAGTCATCTCAGCTGGCCTTGCCTCCTGGACCCCGCAGCCTCGCCAGAGCTCCCCGAGTTCCCGGAGGCGCCTCACCCTAGTGCTTTCCCAGCCTCGCCCAGGCACGTTCATTCTCAAGCCTTGGTCTTGTCAGACCCCACCCCCTACTCCGGAGGGCTGGGTGCCAGGAGGCTGGAAAGGCTTCCTGGGGAGATATAGAACTCACTAAAAGCTGAAAACTGACAGCTCTCTTGGGCAGACTCTAGAGGACCCAAAGAGGAGCACCAATGGTTTCAATGCAGAGGTGGGCCTAGACCAGTGCGTTCCACTGGACATGTTCAGAAATCACTAGCAAGTGGGAAAGGAACCCGAGAGTCATGGTGGTCCAACCAAGGTGTAGCAGAGGAGGCTGCAGGTGCAGGGGGTGGGGCATAGGACTTCCCTGCACTTAGTATTTTAACCACATGGAGGAATAAATCTGGGGTCCAGGAAAGGAGAACGTAACCTAATTCTTTATATACAGCTCCCCTGCCTGACTGTGCTGATCCCTCAGTCCCAACCACGGCATTACAAAGGAAGTACAGGCAGAACCATGGAAAATACTGTATTTATGTACATAGGAAGGCCAGCTGCAAGCCCCTCACAGAGGACACTTCACTCCCAAGAAAAATCCGAACAGCAAATGCCTATCTCCCTTGGCATTGTCAGCGCAGGTTGAGCTGGAACGTTGCGCTTCCTATCTCTGGGCACCCATCATACCCTTCCCATTGCAGAACTCAAAAGAAGTCCAGAAAAAGGACCTATTGCCAGAACTGACATCTGGTGGAAGCCGAGGTGCCTGGTCACTCCCAGGGATTCTATTGTGAGGGTTAGACAGGGACGACGCTGGGATGCTTCTCTCAGTCCTAAGGCCTACTACGCTGAACGCTGGCAGCAGGATGGGGACCCAGTAGAGAAAACTGGAAGTTAGTCACGGGTTCATGCGTGCATGCACACATGCCCATAGCAAGACACAGGTTCTGTGTCTTCCTTGTGCTTGACTGACTCCGTCTGCCGTCCTCTCCCTGATAGCAGCCTAATACTGTACACCGACATCTTTTTCTGCGGCTGTGAATCCAGACATCAGGTGCTTCTCCAAACAAAATAGCTGCGGTTCAGCAACATGATAAAGGTAACAGCTGTCCCAGGGAAATAAGACAGATGATAGAAGAGTGTTCTGCTCCAATTAGATATCCTTGATTTTTTTTTTCTTTTTTAAAATAACAGGCTGGTGATAGGTATGATGGCTCAAAAGTGACATGGTTCCAATTCTGCTATTGCCCACAAAGAAGTCCCCTTGCTGGCCTCCCAGGTACCAAATTCAGATCCCTTTGCTGACCTCTAAGACACCAAGGCTTCAGCAGATGGAGGCCATTCTTGCAGCTGTGATCCTTACTGCCCCCTGCCTTCTTGACGGGGCCTTACTATTTCTCCCACACAAACAGGCTTCACATTTCCAAGGTTCCTCTCAGACGCAGGATGGGCCTCATCTGGAGGGTCTGAGCAGCCCAAGGTGCTGGGGATGGGGGATGGGAGGGGGGGCCACTGCCCAGCAGGGTGTCCAAAGAACCCAAGTCTAGACATTGGATTTAGGGGCTGAGTTGAGGGGGATCTCCTTGAGCTCCGTCCGCATGCACAGGTACTCCCCGATGACAGCCATGAGCGCAATGCACACGGCCTGGACCAGCCACCAGGTCAGCGCCGAGGGGAAACGGGAGCTGTAGAACCAGCAGCCCAGGAGGTGAAAGAAATGGACAGTGACAGTGAAATCCAGACACTGCTTCCCTCGCCGGATGAAGTACAGCAAGCCCAGGGCACTGTGGGGAGAGGACAGCAGTGAGTTGTCACTGGGTTGTCCTGGCCTTAAATCATTTGGGGAGTAGGGACAATTAGGATGACAGCATAGAGGTCAGAAGCAAGCAAGATAAGTGAAGCAAGGGTTACATTATTAGATGCCTAGAGGAACTGGGCAGGTAAGGCTGAGAGTGAGTCAGACTAAGTAGAAGAAAAACAAAAGTATGAGCTTGATGATAAATGGCAACTGTCGCTCGGAAATGGGTGAGGATTGTGGCACCCTGAAGCATACATGTTCCATCCAAAGTGGGGACAAGAGCTACTTGCAGCTGGGTAAATCATCATGCAAGAAGTCTGGCCTAGAATCAATCTTCCCAGTTTTCAAGAGAAATCAGAAATCAGAATGTTTTAAATATAAAATACCCTGACTTTCAACTAAGTGGAAAAATGTTTTAAACACCATGCATGTACTGACAACTGTGTAAGCCCAACAGAACAGATCTGGGAGCCAACTGGAGTCAGCCCACCAGCTTTCAATCTCCAGTGTAAGGTCAAGAGTAGTAATGTGCGCCACGGCCAGGTCGCTCAGTAGGTTAGAGGGTCGTCCCATTGTGCCAGGTTGTGGGTTCATTCCTCAGTCAGGGCACATACAAGAATCAACCAATGAATGCATAAATAAATGGAACAAATTGATCTCTCTCTCTCCCTCTCCCTCAAATCAATTTTTTAAAAAGAGCAGTGATGTGCAAGGTACTATTATAAGTACTTCCATGAATTAGGTCACTTTATCCTTATAACTATGATGTGGGTAATATTATTAGACTTATTTTACTGATGAGAAAACTGGGGCTTAGACAGATTAACTTGTCCATAGTCACTAGACTAGTGGTAAAGCTGAGGTTCAAAGCCAAGTGAGTCTGCCTCCAGAGCCTGAGACCTTAATCACTATGCAAACCTGCCTCCCAAGAGACAGGCAACTGTTATGGGTGACGTTACACACTACCCAGTCAAACCCCTCAGTGTATAGATGAGGAGCCTGAGGCCCAGAGAGAAGGAAAGTAACTTGGCCAATGGCACACAGACCAAGGCTAGAACTCAGTTCTCCTGACTCCCAATCTAACCCTTTCCTCACCTCATTCCACATCAGGGAGGTGACCTGGGACAGAAGCTGTCTTACAGGCAGCATGCACAGCGTGACATAAGAGCTTTCCCGCTGAGTCCAAACACAATGAAGGAGCCCAGAACAAGCCTCTGCCACCCACTTTAGCCCACTGCACCCCGCCCCCCCGAACAAATGCCAGCCTATCTCACATCCCAATTTAGGAAGTTAGTTCCAGTGCTAAGACCCCAAAAGCCAGGCAGCAGAACTGGTGATACTCACCAGGTGAGGGCGTTGAGGATGAAGGACATCATGGAGAGCCGGCCTGAAGGGCTGGAAAAGCCCAGGATCTGGGGGGGGAATCACAAACGGAAACATGCTGGAGAAAGTGACTTGGTCGAGCCCAGGCTCCAGGACCTCAGCCAGCCTCCTAAGGAACTCTTCCCAGGGCACAGAAGACAATGCGCGCCTTCCTCTCCTTCATCTGTACGGCTGTCTATTTCCAACAAGGTGCTTTCACTGACACCCATCCTGGTATCTCATGTGACCCCTCCCCGCAGCTGGGAAGCGGTTACTACCCTCATCTTACAGAGGAGAAATACAGGCTCAGAGAAGTTAGGTGACTTGCCCAAAGTGAAAGAATAAGTAAACAACAAGAGCAAGGTCTAGGACAGGGTTCAGCACACTGTGGCCCCAGGGGCCAGGTGCCTATTGTTGCTAATGAAATTGCATTGACACACAGGCACACTCATTCCCTTAGTATTGTCAATGGCTGCTTTTGTGCTACAGGGCAGCGCTGAGCAGTTGTGACTTAAAATCTTTACTAGCTCATCCCTTAAAAAAAAAAATTTGTCCACCCCAGTCTAGAATTTAGACTGGGTGCATGAGACGGCTCTTCAACGAAGCCTAGGACCCCCACGTCCCCTTCCCAGCAGGACAGGGGCTCCTCCGAGGGGGCTGCTGGGCACCTGTGGGGGTGCGGGCTCCCCCACTGTTGACCCAATACTGCTGACCACCAAACACCTGCACAACACTGTCAGCTTACAGCCGCCTGGAGTACCCACAACCTCATGCGTCCGCACAACCACCTCACAAAGCTGTTGCTGCTGTTGTTGCCATTCTTGCCTCTTCCTGGATAAAACTCACCCAAGGGCTGCCCACAGAATAAGCAACAGGAGTAAGGATTCCATCCCACATCCCCCGGCCCCAAAAGCAGTGCTCCCGACCATCCGCCACCGCTGCCTCCCGGGGGGCAAACGCCTCCTAGGCTCCCGCTACACTTTATAAAGTACTCGCACCTTCCTAGGCCCCTTTGGGCCTCCTAACGTTTTGCGAAGGATCATGTGTCCAGTTTCCAGAAGAGGAAACAGGCTCAGAAAGGCGAAGCGACCTGCCCGAAGGCCCACAGCGAGCGTGTGCGGGCCGGGCCGGAACGCCTAGCCTTTCTGAATCAAAAGCACAGGTTCCGTGGACTGCGGGCCACAGCCTCTCTGCTGTCTCGTGATTTTGCAAACAGCGGAACTCAGGTTCAGAAACAGCCAGTGAGTGGAACTTACACGGAGGCCTGCTTTCCAAGTGCGGGGCGCTTCCATCACACCTCGGGGATACTCTTCTATCCATCCCCCTGCCCAATTGGCCACCTGAGAACCTTGGGGCTCAGCGAAGCGAAGGCACTTTCTCGAGAGCGTCAGAAGGACGGATCGGGCTGCCTGGAACGCTGCCCCGTTGCTAGGACAGCCGGCCCCTTCCCTTTGTGCTGTGTAAACCCGTCTCTGTTATCAGCCATTCCACTTGACAGAGGAGGCAGCTGAGGTTCTGCAAGGTGAGCTCCCTCCCCCAGGGTCACGAAGCTAGAAGGCGGCCCAGTCAGGGCTAGAGCCCGGTGAGGCCGGACCCGCCCGCGCCAGCGCGAAGATCCTACCTCAGCGTTGAACACCTGGTCCAGCGAGGGGCTGCTGCGCAGCAGCCCGTCCACCAGCGCCAGCCACAGGCCCAGAGAGCCGTAATAGACGTTCTGCATGAGGACGATCTGCGACAGGATCAGCAAGGGGTCCCACACGTAGCTGCGGAACTGGCCCGCCATGCCGGCCACCTCGGCCCGGCCTCCGCCCGGGGCCTGAGTCAGCGCCGCCGCGCCATGGGCTCCGGGACGCCCCGGCACCTGCGAGCACACACGCGGGGGCTCAGCCAGCCGGCCGTCACCATGGCAACACCACCCAGCCGAGGAGGAGGGACTGGGACGGAGGGGGCGAGCCCATTCCGGGAGCGAGGGGAGAGCGGGGCGGACAGACCCATTCCCAGTGTGAGGGGCAATCCTGCCTGTCCGGCTGTTCACGCCCCGCCCGTACTCACGTTCTCTTGGGGTTCACTCACCAGTTACCAACTGGAGAATCGAAGCGTCCGAACGTGGCCGAGCCTCACCAGCCGACCCCCGAAACCGTCTTGACAGACAGGATCATGGAGAAGAGGCGATTCCGGCCTAGAGAGGCACGGCTCCAACGACTGGGGCCCCTGTAGCGGCTGCGTAGGAAAGGAGAGCGTTTCCGGGGACGGCGTAGAGGGGCGGGGCTGAGTTTGCGCAGGCGTGGTGGCGCAAGTTTCGCTTGATTCTCTGACCCGGCGTACGGGGCCGCCGGGCAGCGAGGTGTGCACATGCGTGAGATGAAGAGTGAAGGCGACCGGAAGTGAGGCACGGAGAGCCGTAGAGCTTGCGTGCCCTCTAGAGGGGAATCTTGGAGAAAAAGAGCAGCTATGGGAGAAGGAAGAGAAGTAGCCAATGGCGAGGAAATGTTGACTCTCTTTAGCAAAGATTTCCAGCATTTTCTTTCTCCTGTAGTCTGGGATACTTGAAATGAGTCTACCAGTTCTTCCACATATGATTTTCCCGCTGACCGCGTTTCACAGATGATTAAACTAAGGGTCAGAGAAAGAGAGCAATGTACTCTCAAAGACATGAGAGTGGCAGTCAGGATTAGAATTCAGATGTTGCGAACACCACAGCATTGATTTTATACCCACTGGGGGCCAGAAAGGTTTGGACTCATACTAAAGAGAGCCCCTGCTCTCAGACAAAACCTAATTAGTAGGCAGAGTAGTAGATATTTTATCATGTATACATATATATTTACAATGGGGGTTGGGGGGCAGGGCACGGGTTCAGAAGTCTTGAAGGACCTGGGAGCAGATCTTGACTGCTTGCCGCCATGGCTGTTTTCTCTCAGCCTTCTCTAGAGTCCTAATAGTGTAGACAGTCTGTAAATATTTGCTGAAAGGGTCAAGAACAGAGAAAGGGCAACAGCAAGCAACAGATGAGTCACTTTATTACTGACCAGCAGTCCAAAACTTCGTAACTTCATTGATAATAGGTTCCCTCTCTCCAGAGTGGAAGGAAGGAAAGTAACTGGTTCCAGGAAAGGAAACTGGGTTTTCCAGCTAGCTCCATCAGCTGCGTGCCCAGCCAGCCACGTCCTTCTTTAACCTCAGCTTCCCTGTTTGTGAAATGGGCAGTGAGACAAGATAAATGTTTTCCAACACCTAATCTACCCTCCATTAATTATATTCCCATTTTAAAAAAAGAATCAAAAGACTCATGTAACTACAAATCAGAACTTCTGAACAGCATGTGGTAACCATATTGTCACCTTGGGTTGATACAATTCTAAACAAAAATAAAGAACCTTGAGACTTTTATCAAGAGTAAGTATGTGATCTCCCTTATCATTTGGAGATATGTAAGCAGTTTGCTTGGACTCCAGTTTGGAAGTCATTAGGGTCCAAAGATTTCTGAGTTGCTTTCTGGCCCAACCCTTATCTTAGGTGCCTTAATTCAGTTTAATAAATACAGGGGTGAGCAAAAATAGGTTAATAATGATAATAATAATTAATAATACACTAATCAATAATAATACAAGAATAAACTGTTCCGCATACTCATAACTGTAAACTTACTTTTGCCCACTCTGTATATATTCAAATCCCTCTGGTCCCTAATTCATAATCTAGTTTTTCTGAGAAAACGTCTGTTTAAATATCTACCTGATCTTTTTCATCCTTCACAATCCAAGGAGATAGATATCATCCTCATTTTTAAAAGTAGAAACTGAGCCTGGGAGGGTAGCTCAGTTGGTTAGAGCATTGTTCAGATACACCAACATTGCGGGATGGATCTCTGGTCCGGGCACATATAAGAATCAACCAATGAATGCATCAATAAGTGGAAAACAAATCAATCTCTCTCTCTCTCTCTCTCTCTCTCTCTCTCTCTCTCTCTCTCTTTCTCTCTCTCTCTCTCTCTCTCTCTGTCTCTCTCTCTCTGTCTCTCTCTTTCTCTCTCTCTCTCTCTCTCTCTCTCTCTCTCTCTCTCTCTGTCTCTCTCTCTCTCTCTTTCCCTCCCTCCCTCCCTTCCTCTCTCTCTAAAATCAATAAAAATTTAAAAATTAAGGTATAGTTTCAAAGTGAGGCTCAGAGTGGGGAGGGTGTGACTCTACCTAGGTCAGAGAGCTCCTAGGAAGCTGAGCTGGGATTCAAACCTGGGCCATCTGATTCCAAACACCAAGATCCCATTCCAGAAGAGGGAAACAGTGAAATGAGTATAGGAGTGGTGGGGAGGTGAAAAAGGAGCGGTGAAGCCCTCAGCTCAAGTAGCTCTGGGGTGAAGGGTTAAGGGTGGTGGGAGGAGAGGTTTGGGAAAAGAGCTTCAGAGGTTTAACTTAGTTTCTGAAAGCAGCTTCTGTTGTCTTCCTTCCAGGTGCTGGAATGTGTGTTTCTTCCTGAGGCCGTGTCCCTTGACGACACAGCTGGACTCTCTCCACTCCATCTCTCCCACAGAGGGAAGGCTCTCCCCCACCCACCCCATTCTCTTGAAACGGAAAATGCAGGTAGCCTGGAGCCTGAGGCGCTGGGGCAGGCTGGGTAGCTGGTGCTGGTACCTGACGTCATCCTTAGAGTCTCAAATTAACTTCTGGGAACTAACTTCTGGGAAACCCCCAAGGGACAGCCTGTTGCAATTTTCTTTTCCCTAGAGGATTTCAGCTCTTGAATTCTCACCATTTCTAGCCCCAGAAATGGGCAGCATCCTGTGTCTTAATTAAGGTACAACAAGGAAATCAAGGACTGGGGAAAAGCACAGTAATTTCCTTGGCCAGCCTCCTTAATCCATTTTTTAAAATTTAAATTTATCCTCACCTGAGAACATGCTCATGATTTTAGAGAGAGGAGAAGGGAGGGAGAGAGAGAGAGGGAGAGAAACATTGATAGGTTGCCTACATTCTTGTATGTGCCCTGATCAGAGACAGAACCTACAACCTAGGCACTTTCCCTAACTGGGAATCAAACCAGTGGTTTACAGGATGACACTCCAACCGAGTCACCCCGCCAGGGCTCCCTTGGTCTATTATAAGAATTTGACCACAGGCAGCCTGGAGAGGAAGAATGAGCTTTGGGTTCAGACCACAAAGCCTGAGCTAGGACCACAAGGACCTGTCATGTGACCTTAGGCAAGTCCCCTGCTCGTTCTTAGTATCCCAAACTATGAAACAACTTCCAAATGCAGTCCCTGGCCCTGCTCCACCTGAATCTCCTGAGGAACATAACCTATAGTCAGATTCTCAGACCTTGTTGCAAACCAAAGTCTGAATCCCCGGAAGCAGAGTGCAGAAATCTGTATATTTAAAGAGTTCCCCACCCTGACCAGTGCAGCTCAGTTAGTTGGGTGTCATTCTGCAAAGCGAAAGGTCACCAGTTCAATCCCTGGTCAGGGCACACGCCTGGGTTGCAGGTTCACTCTCCAGTAGAGGCGCGTGAGAGAGGCAACAGCCAGTTGATATATCTCTCTCACATCAATATTTCTTTCCCCTCTCTCTTTCTCCCTCCTTTCCCCTCTCTCTAAAAATAAATAAATAAAATAAAAATAAAATCTTAAAAAAAAAAAAAAAAAAGACATCCCCAAGTGAACCCTGGCTCATGTGGCTCGGTTGGAGCGTGCAGGTTCAATTCCCAGCAGTCCCAGTTGGGGCGTATAGGAGAGACAACCCATTGATGTTTCTCTCCCCCTCTCCCTCTCCCTCCCTCCCCTTCTCTAAAAACAATGAAAAAATTGTCCTCGGGTGAGGATTTAAAAATCAATTTTTAAAGCTATTACCTATTTATTTTTAGAGAGGGGGGAAGGGAGGGAGAAAGAGAGGGAAAGAACTGGGGACCTGGCCCACAACCCAGGCATGTACCCCGACCAGGAATCAAACCAGCAATCCTTTGGTTCACAGGCTGACTGACACTCAATCCACTGAGCCACACCATGCAGGGATAAAAAAAAATTTTTTTTTAATAAACAAAGAGCTGCCCAAGTGATTCAGAGGTACAGCTATATTTGGTAATTACAGAACAAGATGATCTGTAATTGACTTCAAACCTACTCCTCCTTCTAAGAGAAAACCACTCTGTGACCTTGCCACGTGCATGCTCTTCTTTGGACCCCAGGGTTTTGTTTTGGTTTTTTTCCATCTGTAATATGAGGGGTTGGACTAGAATAGTTGATCTCCAAAGGCCCTTTCCTCGCAGCCAAGTTTGTGGTTCCAAACTTATGAATGAAATTTTAAACTTTAGGTCAGAGGCAGAATGACAAACAGCCACAAGCTGGGACAAACTGTCCCCCGGGTGCAGAGAAAGAGAGTGCCTCTGATCACTTGGTCACTTACGTCACCCCCACACTGGGCCTTCACTGTGGGCGAGTAAGGACAACTGCTGCTGAGGTCAATTTTCAGATCCACACCCACGAACCCCCTGGGAAACGTCCTCATACAGGTCTCAGGGCTTTGGAGCCCTGCTTGTACTTGAATCCTGGCTCTCTACTACTGCCTTACTGGGTGACCTTGGGGGAGTTACTTCATCTCTCCGAGTCTGTTTTCTCCCCCATAACATGAGGATCAGAATAGTACCCATGTCATGGGCTGTCCAGGGAGTCAAATGTGTGCTTACCCCACTGCCTGATCGTAATCAGCGTTATGTAAATGTTAGCAATATTGTCCTGACCTACGTGGCTCAGTTGGTTGGGCGTCATCCCGCAAAGCGAAATGCTGCCAGTTCGATCCCCGTCAGGGCACATGCCTGTGGGTTGCAGGTTTGGTCCCCAGCAACCAATCAATGATTTTCTTTCACATGCATGTTTCTCTCCCTCTCTTTCTCCCTCCCTTCCCCCTCTCTAAAAATAAGTAATAAAATCTTTTAAAAAATAAAAATAAACGTTAGGGATATTAATTGTTATTCTTCTTCCCTTGGAATGTGGGAGTGGCAATAGCTGACCTCTCAGCTTTACCGAAGGATCTAGGTAGATAGCAGAGTGAGCACAGTACCTGGCACATAGTAGGATCTCAGGAAATGTGGTACCGTCTTCCTAATCCCACCCCGCCCCCAAGGCTCTCCAGCTCCCTACATTTCACCCTCCTTTCTCTTCTAGACTGCCACACAGCCCTGCTTACGTGATCCCTTTCAAGGAATGTTCTGTGGAAACACTTCAGGGAGACACGTGTCTCAGGGACAGGTTACAAACTGCGTCACACTTGCTGGAAACTCCATGAAGGAGGCTAGCGTTTGGCTGCCTGTCCTCTGCATCAGTGACCATCCTGGGCTCTGGCCAGAGTTCCTTTCTCAGAAGGGAAGCTGGAGAGAGGAGAGAGAGGGCTCATGGCCTGTTTTCTCCCCCAGGCTGAGAATCCTTAATTACCCAGGCTGTTTTTGGGCTATGTGTGCCTTCATGTTCGGGGAGGAGCATTTGCTGAGCACCTGCTATGTGCCAGACACTTATAGTATCTCATTTAACACATATAATTTCTAACACATGCTGTGAATTGTGGATACAATATTCCCACTTAACAGGTGAGGAAACTGAGGCTCCCTCAGTTTACAGCTGGAGTGTGGTTGGTCTTGCCCCACCTGGAAATTATTCCTTGCTTGGACCTTGAAGGAGTCAGGGCTTTATTTGAAGAAGGAAAGCTGTTTTCTTAATCTTCTTTTCATTATTATTCATTCAGTCATTCATCTGATGAATATTCGTCATGCATTTACCAGGAAATGGTCTGGTTTGTACAGATATACCCAAATAAAGTGAATAAAAAGAAAAACTCTGACTTCATAGAGTTTATATTCTCATGGAGGAGGCAGACAATAAACAAGTCAACAGAATTTTAAAATTTAACATCAAGTAGTGAGAAGTGCTATGAAGGAAAATGGGGGGAGGGGGAGAGAGAACAAGGATGGGAACAGGAATTATTTCAGAAATGGCAATCAGCGAAGACCTCCCTGGAGAGCTGGCATTATAAGCAGAGATCTGATTGCAGTGAAGATTGGAACCGAGTGAATATCTGGGAAGAACATTCCAGAGAGAGGGAACGCAAGTGCACAGCACTGAGGCAGGAATGAGGTTGGCATATCAGAGGGACAGGAAGGAGGCCACTGTGGCAGGAACTGAGTGGACAGAGGGAGGTGTGGAGGCTCCAGCCACCAACCCTTGCCCAAGGTTTCCAGCTTACAGTTCATAATCACCTTACAACACCCCTGGGAGGTGGGGGAGGCAGTAGGGGGGGTTGGGAGGGATGGAACGAGGCGCAGGCAGCTTCAATCATTCTTTCCCCTGAATTCCAAACCCCTTCCCTACACTTTTCTCCTCCTTATAAAAAGGGCCCATTTATAGTGGAATTTAAGACGGTCTGTTAAGGTAAAAACCCGCTGTCTTCTCAGATCGCTGACCATCTGAATAAAGTGCCCATACAGATTCCATCCCTGTCTCTGCTTTTTGGGTCTAGTAGGTGACAGCCAGGACAGACACGGGCTTTTCCGGTCTCTCTGTGGAAGTAGCCCGATAGTGGTAAACCTAAAAGGTGAGTGAGGTTAGTTAGTCAGGGCAAGGCTGTGCCAGGCAAAGGAGACAGTGTCTGTAGCAGCCCCGGGGGCACCACTTGATAATCCTCACTTTTCGGAGGAGGAAATGTGCAGATGAGATATGAATTGCCCGCGTCATAAATCACAAGGCCACCAGGCAGCCGCTGGCTTCTTTACCCCCCTACCCTGTTACCTCTCTGTTGCACCAACAGCGTTTGCTGTCTGCAAAGAGCACCTTCTGGGCTCTGCGGCATCCGGAAAAGAGTTGCACTAGCTCCACCTTGACCAGATGTTGGATGGAGGCTGGGAAAAGGGCCTCAAAGGGCCAGGGGAAGTGGGAGGAAAGCGGAGGCTCCATGAATGGCTGGTGAAGTGACGTGATGGGCTGAGGTTCAAAGTGTCCCCCTCCGTGCGCTGCGCTCTGGCTGCAGACGCTGTGGCATGTGACTCAGGGCCCTGCGCTACCACAGTAAAGGGCTCAGGTGTATGACGCGGGTTCTAGCGCAGACTCAGAGGCACTAGAGAGTCTGTGGAAAGAGCCCAGGGAACCTGAGCTAGAAACCAAGGCACCTGGGTTTAGAAGAAGCTTTGAAAGCTCCAGAACTCACTTTACCCGCCTGAGCTTTGCCTTCCTCAGCTATTCACTGATTGTAATGACGCCAGCCCTGGCTACCCTCTGGGACTATTTTCTTAAAGAGTTCTGAGCAAGACATGGTTCCTAGCAAATTGCAAGAGCGGCTCTAACACAGAGAAGATCCGCCTAAAGCTGCCAGTCCAGAGCTTGGCATACAGTAGCAGGTCCTTAGCCCCTGGTGCCTATCGTTCACTGATCAGGAAGCTGCATAAGAGCAAGGATGGTGTCTGCTTCACCAGGATGCTTCAAGGGGACTCACACATAGAAGCTGTTCGTCCAAAGTGCATTGGAGGAATGACCGAACAAATGCCTTCCATGCTTGCCTCTAAGGACAAACATGCCAATGTCAGCCATCCAATTATCTGTACGGCAAGCACTTACCTGAGTAGGCACTGGGGACACGTCCCTGCTGTCATGGAGCTTACATCTGGTGGGGAGACAGACAATGCATAAGTAAAAGAATCAATACGTGTTGTGAAGTAAGGAAAGCGTATCAAAAAAATAGAGAAAAGCAAGGTTGAAAGAGTGATCAGAGGAGGTGAGGGTTATTCTTAGAATTCTTTAAAATACCTCTGGGGGTTGCTGACCCACTTGGTGGGCCTTGGTTTGCCTGTCTGATAATGGATTTGCCTATCTCCTAGGTTGAAAGGTCTGGGAGTGTCCTTCCCAGTGTCTGCAGTTATTCAAAGCAGCGGCTGGACATTCCAGGGCTTCTGGAAGCTCCAGGCTGTTGTTATCTGGAACTGAGAGAGATTTGCATGTTGAGGAAGGCCGGAGAGGGTTGGTGCCATTCCAAGAGAGAGCCCCATGCCCACTCTCTCTGCTGTTCTGAAAATAGTGACAGGATTACCTGTTGTTTGTTGTGTGAGAGAGGAGCTGTTGGGGAGGGGACAACTCCAGACTGAGGAGACCTCTGTAGTGACAAAAACAGGTACCACTTCCGTGCTAGGCATTGTGCTAAGCACCATACTCTCCACACACATGATATATAACAACTATAATGACTCCCAAGTGACAAATGAGGAAACTGAGGCACAGAGAGGTTAACATGTCCTGCCTCGGGTCTCTCTGACCCTGAAGCCTAAGCTTTAAACCTGTGACTGATATAGTGAGAAAGGAATGTATGCCCAAGGAAAGGGACAGGTGGAGACCTGCAGGTCTCGGGGACAGCGAGAGGAGAGCTAGGAGGAGAGGGAAGGGATTTTAGAAAGCTTCCAAGAGGAGGAGGCATTAGAGCTGGACCATCAGGGACAGGATAGTTGTAGCTTCTTGGCCTTGGTAGCTCTGGATGTTCCAGCCGAGCACCCAGCCTCAGTTAACTCTGGCCTAGGGGACCTGGGAAGAGCGGGAGGGGCAGCCTCCCTCCTGCTGGAGGCTGAGTCTCAGCTCCTTTTTTGAGTTGTGTGTGGGGCAGGTGCCTGTCGGCTCCCTGAATCACTTCTCTGCTTGCTTGATAGAAAGCTGGGGGGGGGGGGTAGAGAACATCCCCCAGACTTACTCCATATCAGGGGTAGAAAGTAAGAAAGGGGTGGGAAAACCAACATGAGGGACATGTGCAAGGTACCTGGCCCTTATTCCATCCTCCTAATTACCCCAAGAGGTAGGTTTTTTACCCACATTTACCAAGGAGCAAAGTAATTCTCAAACTTTCCTCTAACTGGCAAGTGCTGGAACCAGGATTTTAATCAAGAACTTCTCTAAAATATTCTTTTATTGATGAGAGAGAGAGATTTGTTGTTCCACTTATTTATGCATTCACTGGTTGATTCTCAAATGTGCCCTGACTGGGAATCAAACCCAAAACCTTGGCGTATCAAGACAACACTCTAACCAACTGAGCTACCTGCCCAGGGCTAATCAAGAATTTCTTACCCTAAAAGTTGTGTGGGTTTTGTTTGTTTGCTTGGCTGGCTTTTTGTTTTCTTTTGTTTTTTCTTCAGTCTCAGGCAGGGAATTGGGACTTCAGTTCAGGTCCACAAAGCTTGACTACTTATTGCATTTTGTTTCCTGGGAGCCAAAGACGAACCCATTAGAACTTCTTAAAGTGCCTCGGGTTCTAGTCAACTTGTTTTTAACTCTTTGGGGGTCATGACTTCTTTGTAGATCTGAAAAGAAAATCTGAAGTTTGTTGCCCCAGAAAAATTTACATGGAGATGTACACTACAAATTAGAACCATCCATGTACCCTTTGCCCTCAATCCAAAAAGCACAGGTTCAAACCCTACAGATCCACAAATAACTGTATTCAAACACACTGCACATCTTCAGAGAGATTCTCTGACCCTGGAGAAGGGTGAGTTAATTTCTTAATTTCAGGGGGGTTGGCATAGTTTTATAGAAGAGCTTCCACTAACTGTCTCAACTAGAAGACTTCAATCTTTTTCTCTAGTGTACTCTCTAAATGATTATTGAAAACTATGTACTTCCTGGCACACTTTTTAGTTGACAGCTAACCTTTTTTCATCAAAAGTTTACATAGTTACAAATGTTGTAATTTCTGACACATTGTAAAGTCATACACTTAAAAATAAAGTTACATTCTTTTTTAAAATGTATCCAGTGAACTAAGTACCTGAGCAATCTGATACAACCATCCATTTAAAAAATACATGAACAGGCTCTTCTTGAACAGTCAGAAATCTTACATCATTCTTTTTTCTACTCGAATGCAAATTTCCACTCTATGTTCCACCACCACATTTCCCTATGTGTATTTTTTTATGCTTACATAGCTTATTGATAGCTCTGTCATATTTCTCTGCATAAAATATATAAATGAATGTTGGATCATTACTTCACTTTCTAAGACCATAAGACCAGGGATTAATTTTTTTCTATCATTACAGCTATTATAAGAATACAATTGATCAAAACAATATAAATACATTACAATTTTTAACATTCTACCAAGTTTTTTAACACCTTTATTGAGATACAACTGACATAAAATAAACTATACATATTTAAAGTGTACAATTTGACATACATACATGCTCACGAAACCAATCCTACAAACCGTGAAAAATAATTATTGAACAGAAAAGGGAAAATTGGGTAATATCCCTCCTCAATTAGTTCACATATCGCTGGATGAATATTGTTTGTACTAGAATGAGATTGTTTTAGCAATAATTTTATTCCTAATTTTTACAACTGTTGAGCAGTGGTGTGCTGAAATCAACTTGTACTGGTTCAAGTTTGGGGCATTTTGTGGGTAGTAATTAAGCATAACTATTACTAAAAATTAAATTATGTAAACTTACAATTAAATAAACTATATAGAAAACAAAGAAAGTACTCAAAATGCATCACTTCCTACTTATTTCCCTGCATTTTACTGTTATCTATGCCCTTGATATTATCTGCGCCTATTGTATCTGTGTGATGCAAATACTGCTCATCTTGGCCTGGCCAGTGGCTCAGGTGGTTGGTCCCATAGGTTGTGGGTTCGATTCCTGATCAGGACACATACCTGGGTTTTGGGCTCACTCCCCAGTTGAGGCATGTGTGGGAGACAAATGACTGATGTCTCTCTCTCTCTCTCTCCTCCGCCCTCAAAAAAAAAAAAAAAAAAAATCCATAAGCATGCCCTTGGGTGAGGATTAAAAAAAATTACTGCTCATCCTTAACCAACTCCAAGTCCAGTAACATCACATTGGTAGCTTGAAACCAGCCACAAGGGAGTATTTACACCACGGAAATTGGCAAATGGCACAAATTAGCAGTTTCCTGACTCTCTTTTCCCCACTCTCATACACCACCTATTGCTAAGTATTTACCAGCACACCACTGGCTGTAGGTGCTGAGAAACACCCTTCACTTAAAGAAGATGGTGGGAATGAAAGGTGTTTTGTAACCAAAAGCAGGTCCAGCTGCCTGCCACTATGAAAGCCAATACTCCAGAGGCAGGCGCTGATGTAAAGGAGAGTGGTTTCTTTTCAGGTGTCAGCCACCTGGAAGATAAGGGACTCATGTCACAAAGCCCATGTCCTGGGAAGATGGAGGACTCACGTCTCAAAGCCCATCTCCACCTCCCAGTGAAGACAGGAGGTTTTTATAAGGAGGGAGAGGGGAACAGACAAAGAAAGCAAGGAAGGGGGTTGAAAAGTTCTCTACGTGCAGACTAGCATAGTCAGTTCAGGTAAGGCAGGTGATGATCCGATGTGCATCATCCTGGTTTAGTCATCCTGGCTTCACTTCATCCTGATTTCACAGTTGAAGGTCAACAAATTTCCTGGAGCTGGGATGTCTGAAGGTCAGGGTCTGTATCTTTTGAAGTTAGTTTCCAGGATTCTTATGCAAACATGCTATTACCTATAAGCACTTGTAGAAACAATGTCCAAAAAGTGGTGGGGTGGATTACAATTTCCCACTGTTACAATTTCCCACTGTTACAGTTTTATTATAGCAATATGATGAGAGATAACCAAAGTTGCATAGTGGTCTATCATCAAAAATTATTTTTAATGATCTTTCTGCTGACAACTAGATTAGGCCCTCCTTCAATTCTATGGACAGCAAACACTGCAAAACCTATCTGACTTGCAAAAGAATTTCTTATTCTGACATGAAATTAATTCAATTTCTCAGTTTATTTCCAAATCCTAGGGAAGGGTGTTAAGAATAGCTGAAAAAAAAAATTGCTTACCTTTAAATCTGTGGGGATAAAGCTGAGCAGCATTTGAAGTTTGCTTTACTGTCAACGCTCTCTGCAGCAAAAGATTTTCATCCTTTGATAATAATTAAGGGATGGGATGGAAGAGGGGAAGTCACTCCCAACTCTTCACAAAGCATATGAATCCATAATGTGCCAACAGAGGCCAAATATCCTGGTTCTGAAGCCATGCTTCAGCCTTAGAAAGATATATATATATTCTTTAAGGACATATGTAATGTATGTGTGTATATATCTTTATACCATACAAAATAAAGAAGAAAAAAATAAAGAAGAGATGAAGCTAGGCACTTTAGTACTTTGATTATCATAGGATGCTCCCCACTAATGTTTCCAACAGTGCCTGTGTTTGAGGCCCCAGAGGATTTATCATCCTTCCCACCTACCAGCACTGTTAGGAGGATGCAGGGATAAGGCCGACACATGACTTTTTCTTTTTTAAGATCCATTGCACGTGGTCTGCAACCCAGGCATGTGCCCTGACTAGGAATTGAACCCACGACCTTTTGGTTTGCAGGCATACACTCAATCTACTGAGCCATACCAGCCAGGGCACTTTTTATTTTTCATTTAAAAAAGAAAAAGAAAAAAAGGTGGAAGTAGATCTGGGATTGGAGTTAAACTTGTAGACCAGTTTCCTGAGAGATAAAACTTCTAAGGAACTTCAAAATCTGGAAAAACAAATCCCCTAAAACCCCCTAAAACAGAGGTCAGTGACCCTAAGACCAAAAATTCTACCCCTGGCTTGTTTTTGTTCCGTTCACTAAGAGTAGTTTTTTACATTTTTGTTCTGTTTATCATTATTATTTAAAAAATCCTCACCCAAGGATATGTTTATTGATTTAAGTGAGAGTGTTAGAGGAGGGAGGGAGAGAGAGAGAGAGAGAGAGAGAGAGAGAGAGAGGAACATCAATGTGAGAGAGAAACATCAATGGGTTGCCTCCTGTAGCCCGAGGGGCCCCTACCCGGGATGGAACCCCCATCCTAGGTATGTGCCCTGACTGGAATCAAACCCCGCAACCCTTTGGTGCACAGGGATGACAGTCCAACCGACTGAGCAACCCGGCCCGGGCAAGCACGGCTTTTACATTTTTAAATGCTTGGGGGGAGTGGGGTGGGGTAGGGGGGAAGGAGGAATCAAAGAATGACACGTGAAAGTTTTATAAAATTCAAATTTCAGTGTCCATAAATAGTGTTTTATTAGAGCACAGCCACACGCATTCTTTTCAGGCTATCTTAACTCCCTTTGAACTACAACGGTAGAGTTTAAGTAATTGCGACGAGACCGTATGGCCGGCAAAGACTCAAATACTTAGCCTTTTACAGAAAGTTTGCTGACACCTTGAAACTACCGGTGTTCCTGCCCCATTTGGAAAGTCCTCGAACCCTCTGACAGGAGCGTACTTGGTTTGAAGAGCGCTGGTCTAAACTGAGGACCTTGGGCAAGTCCTTCCTGTCTGTGGGCCTCAGTTTCCCCCGCTTTAAGAGGGGGTTAGACGCAGTGATCTTTGGGGGCCTGCCTAGCAGAGATCGAATAACGGGGGTTGGGGCTCCCGGAGGACAGTGACTCGGGGTAGATGGGGACCCGGCTGGCGCGCACAGGGTGGGTCCGTCGGGGTTTCCATCTCTGCGGGCGGGCTCAGCGCCCCGGAGGCCCAGCTTTCCCCGGGAATTCCTGGGGGCGGGGGGGGGGGGGCAGGGGTGCGGGCGCCGGGGGCGGGGCGGGGCGGGGCGGGGCTGGCCGCCGCCTATAAGCAGGGCCGATCGCGGACCGCGGCCACTAGCCTGCGCGCCCTTTCCGGATCGCGCTACCATGGCCCCCGCCCGCCTCCTCGCGCTGCTGCTGCTCCTCGTGGGCGCCCCCGCCGCCGCCGCGGAGTCGGTAGGTGCTTGGAGATCCCCCGGGGGAGGGCAGACCAGTACCTTCTTTGTTCCTGGGAGCCTGGGATAGAGGGGGATCAGGGGGCTGCGCCGCCCCTACGGAGATGCCGAGGCCGGGGAAACTTTGTTGGAAACTTGGCTCCGAGGTCGCAGGGAGGCCCCCGGGAGGAAAGGGGTGGCTGCGCCGCTCGCCCTGCGCCCCCAGCCTGTTGCTCTTCCCGCCTCCCGTTGGCCTCAGCGCTGTCGCGGGCTCCAGGCTCGGACGTGACTAAGCCGGTGCCGCCTCTCCCCCACCCCCCGCACCTTCCCCGGCGATCCTGGGACCGGTTCGGAGCCCCGAACCCCGCTCCTCGTCCCCTGGGCGCCCGGAGCCGGCAGCCCCAGAATCCCAGCTGCCCGGGGGTGACAGGGGGCGCGAGTACTCGGGAGGGGGAGGAGTTTGGGGTCCTGCGGGGCCTTGTTTCACACACCCCGGGGTGGAGAACTGAGCCCTGACCTCACTTCTGGCCTCAGCTGTGGCCACGGACTTGTGACAGGGCAAGGGCCCTGCCCCTGCCGCGTCTCACTTTCCCCATCTGCACCGAGGCTCCGAGGGAGTGGGGCAGGAGGTGACCGGGGAGTGCGCTTCTCTAGGGTCTGTCTCTGCAAAGCTGAGACTGAGGACTGGCAATGCTTGCGGCTCAGCACTTCACCCCAGTTGAGCGCTCCCCTGCCCCCCTTTCTGTGAGAAGACTTTACCTCTGCTCAGTGCAGACTGGGCAGTCGAAGCACCCACGCCGAGTGAGAGTGAGGCTTTCCTCCTCGCTGTCCACTGGTTCCCGTTGCTTACAGAACCCCGGGCCACCTGAAGCTCCTTTCACCCCAGCAGGCTGCTGGGGAGAAGGGAGGCAATCTCCTCCGGGAAGATGGGGAACTGCTGGGAGAGGCGAGCTGTGCCCCAGGGGCCTGGGCTTTGTGTGCCTTTCTTGCCCTTAAACCCTGTTTTTTTTAGTTTTTTTGTTTGTTTGTTTGTTTTGCGGGGTTGGGGGTGGGGGGCCGAGCAAGTCCCTAGTCAGTTTCTGTATGGGGTTCCTATTTCTCTGGGCTTACGTAGGGGAAAGTCATTTCTGCTTGGCAGGCTTCAGTTAAGGAATGAATAAGACCCTGAGCAATTAAACTTCCAGCACAGTTGCAGATAGGCAGCGATGATACCATTTAGTGCTTACCGGCCCCTCCGGCAATGTTCTAATAGCTTTCTAATGTCTATCCCATGACTATCAACTAGCCTAATTCTGATAACAACCTTGTTTACTGTTCTTAAACTGGTCCTGAGACTAGCGAGGCTAACTAACTTGCCTAAGGTCACACAGCACTTCAGGGGCTGAGCTGATTTCTATTTAGGCAGCTGGGCTTCCAAGTCCTTCCCTGCTCACATCTGAACTTGTAGTCTGATGCTACTCTGAGTGGTTTTCTCCTGTGTCCCATCTTGGATAACTCAAGACTCATTTCGAATCTAAAGATATTGGGGCCGGTCAGCCTCAAGGAATTCTGAGATGGAAGGGAATGACTTCCCCAAACTAAGGGTAACCTTGCTGAGAGATCAGTGGCTGAGCCAGGACCCAAACCCAAGCCTGCTGCCCTCAGGTGCAGTGGTCCTTACTAGGCCCTGAAGGAGTGCAGCCGTCGGGGAGGCAACCAAAGGAATGCCATGCTGAGTGCTGTTGGCTTGGGCAGCGGGAGAGGAAAGTCCCTACAGGTTGTGAGGCCAACGCACGTGCTCGAGTGAGGAGCAGACAACTGTGTCTCAGAAGGATGTGGTTTCAGGGAGGGAAGTCACTCCTGTGCATGCTGACCCATCTGCTGGGGGAGAAGTCAGCCCTGAGCAGCTGCTTCCTGAGAGGGGTGTCCTTCTGTTTCATCCTGATCTTAGTGCTTCCCTTCCTGGCTAGTGTCACAGACCTTCTACCCCTAACTGGGTCACGGGGCTTTCCCCTTTGGCCCTGCCACCCCCTTTCCTCCCAAAGTTGTGGCTGGAAAAATCAGACCTCATCACAGGTGGATTAGACCCCAGGCATGGTCTCGTCGGCTCTTTTTTTTGCTGGTGGAGAAAACGAGGCCCAGGAGGAGGGCTGTGCTAAGCACAGTTATGGTTTGCTGAGTGCTTTTCCTGTGCCAGGTTGGGTGTATGGAAAGCACTCCACCAAAAGCCTGCGGGGACTGTACTACGCCCACTTCATAGATGCAGGGACTGACAGTGGTGAAGCAGGCACCACTTTGGGCTAGCAGGGAGCGTGTAGGTCATCAAAATCTGTGCAGTAGCCCCTCCAATAAACCAAAGGCCTGCCCTCCGCTTAGGTGGTGCCCCCTGCCCCCCAGGTGCCACAGGTTTGGGGAAGGGAACCTGGGCTGAGCACCCAGCCTCCTCTGCATGTGGCCGGGGCTTGCCGTCCTAAACCAGTTCTTCCTGTCCAGCTGGGAGCATTCCCCTGAACTGCCTTTCTGCCACTCCCTCCCTGGCCAATTAAAGGCAGCCTTGTTTTGGGAGTCTGACCCCCACCCCTCCAGGTGGTGCTGTCCAGGAGCATAACCCACCTATGTGGCACCGGGCCCAATTTGTTCTGGGGAATTGTCCGCGACCCACCAGTGTACTTTAGCTTAGAGATGCTTCTGCTCTCCTTGACAATTCTCTCCTTGATTGCACAGAACTGGGGTTGGGGAGGAAGCCCAGGGGGCCAGTGAGAGCTCTTTGGAATTCTTAGAAGTCCTGAGACAATATTTGGGCCATGGCTTGGAGTGGAGGTGGGGGGCTCCATGAGGCTGGGTCCCTTTCCCTCTCTGGGTTTACATCCCCCATCTGTAAGATGGGATTTGAACTGAATGGCTTCCAGAGCCCTTTTCTCACTCCAGTATTCTATTAATAAAGGACATTGGAAACCATAAAGACAGCTAAGGCTTTTCCTCCCTTGAAGAAAGTTGTGTTTGGTGAAGGAATGATATATTGCACCAAATTCTGAGTTGCCTCCCCATCCCCACCCCCAAAATACCACTTTCACCCACACATGCCCAAGGCAGGAACTCTGCTCTGTTCCTTTTTAGTGACATAACTGTCTTGTAGTTAAAAACTCAGGAAATGTTTGGATGAATGAAGAAGTAATATTCAGGTGTGTAACTTCATTCTAATAGGTGCATGGAGGTTAGTTTTTACTGATAAGAAAGCCTCCTGGTGTATGATGCTCGGAAGAATGTAGTGGTTTGCCAAGGTCAGAACAAGGTCTGTCTGATAACACAAGGTTTCTCCTTTGCGCATCCTCAGACAGCATTCCAGATCAGGAAACTGGCTGGGTTGAAGGTAGATACCTCAGGTCCTACTTCTGAATTGGTGGGTGACCTTGAGCAATACGCCCTATCTCTCTGGATCATAGTGTGTCCCAACTCTAAAATGAGGAGGTTGGACCAGAGCCTTCCAGGCTCCTTCCTGTCTTGAGAGCCCACTGATAGGGGGAGGAGCGCTTTCTTGACCCTCTTGGTAAAGCGCCTGAACAAGAGGAGAAGTTGGGGGTGGGAGGGCCATTCAGCTCTTGCCTTTCAGCTCCTGGAAACAGGGCTTCTCCAAGGACTTGAAGTGCTGAGCGGTCTGAATGAGAGGCTGGGTGAGCCAGGCTGGGCTCCCCGCCCCAGCCCCTCCTGGGAGGAATTGACTCTTAACTGTCTTCAGCCTCCAGTACTGCTGGGTATGATTACCAAAAGACTTAAAATGGGTGGAAGGGGCTGGACAGGGCTCTGTGAGTCAGTGGAAGGGAGCAATAACTGGCCTGCCTGAATCACCCATTCCCTTTCTTCCTCTTGGCTACAGGATGGCTCTGTGGTAGGGACATTTCAATGGGTGCCAGTGTCTTGTCCTTCAAGAGCCTATTAAAGATAACATCTCATGTCCAGGGCCCTGAGGGGACATACGGGAAATATTAGTGTGGCCCAATCCTTTACAGTGCCTTGCCCTGTACGCGGACTTTGACAGAGTTCCTCACAATTGGTCATTGGCCCCTGCTGAACAGGTAGTGCCTTTTTTGTTTATTTGTTTTTCCCCTTTCCCCTTTCAAGCAAAACGAAGGCTGCAACTGGTATGAGTTTATAGAGCAAAGCTGGTACAGTCCAGACTGGATTTGACCCCAGGGGTCTCTGGTCCCTCCTTGCTTTCTGGGACTGACTCGAGGGCGCTGATTGGAACACTGGTTTGGAGTTAGGCAGACCTAACTCCAGACGTGTGAAGTCCTACCTGGCTCAGGATGGACCAGCAGTCTCTCAGCTTCTCGGCCTGTAAGCAGATCTGGACTGTGGTGAGGCTTGTAGGAGATGACATGACAAATAAAGCTCCCAATGTCATGCCTGGTAGGGAGGAGGCGTTCTTAGTGACAGTGTCCTTCTTTGTCCAGGCCACTTGGATGCTACCTGGTACCTTTGAGGAACCTACCCTCTTGTCCCCTGGAAAGCTTTCTCCCCTCCCCCATTTCTAACCCACAGCTGCAAGGCGGGGAGGGGGAGGAGTCCAGGGTGGGGCTGATGGAGCCCAAATCAGCTATTTGTTTGTCTTACCAGCGGGCTGTTTGCTAATTATCACATGGGTTTATATTTAATCAAGAACCAGTTCCCAGCAGCCCCACCCCTCCTGCCCCATCTGTAGGAACCCCCTGCTGAAGAGTTGGCAGCCTGGAGGGACAGGGGGCAGGGGGTTTTCAACAGGTACTAACGACCTAGGACACTACCTAGAAGTCGGAAGTCACCCTCTGGAGTTAGAGGACCATGTTAGAGGCTGAGTGGCTCTGGGCTTTGAGGGGTGTGCTGATGGGCAGACAACGTAGTGTTCTGAAAAGCTAGTTGTCTTATGTTTTCATTGCCTGGTGCCTAGAGAGGGAGGAGGAGGAGAAGGCATTTGTCAACAGCTGGGGCCTGACTTAACCCTGGGAGGACAGCACACCTGGCTGGTTTGTCCTTAACTCACTGGTGATCTTTGGGTGCGACCCCAAAATCTCCAAGGGGCCTCTGGCCCTGTCTGCTGAACACTGGATGACTGGAAAGTGGGTATTGGGTATTTCACAGCTAGAAGAGCCCAAGTCCTGCCCAGCTCTGCTTCTCACCCCTCGGTGACACACAGTTAGTTAATAAGTCACTTCACCAATGGGAGCTCCAGTGTCCTCTATAAAACACCTGTGTCACTCGAGGGCCATCATTGGTGTTTGGCAAACTTGTAAAGTGCTGGCTTAAGTTTAGTTTATCATTACCGGCTAGACAAGAGTCCTTAACCTGGTTGGCTTCGGGAAGGTGGCGTCTGTACTCACATTGAAAATGTAAACCAGTGGTTATAGCTCTTGGGATTTAAAACTTTTTATCCTTTTCAGAGGGCTCCAGGAGCCCCTCAAAGATCACCCTGTGATCTGAACAGTTCTTTCCAGCTTTGGCCTCCTGCAGCCCCCTTCCTACCCCTCCTACTTCCCACGTGCCTCTGTGGCCCCACTTACGCTCCGCTCCCACCCCCCATCCAGGCCCTCCAACCCAGTCTCTCCCCCCCCCCCTTTCTCTGCTTGTTCCCTTCCTCATCTTTCAGGCCCGGAGCTCGGCTGCCCCAGTTTTCTCTGGCACGGTAGAAGAGGCTGCTAGTCAGGTGACACCTGGGGTAATGGAAAGGGGAGGCAGGGAGAGGTTGGTATGTGTGGAAACAGTGACTTGGTGGAGCCTGCTGGTCATGGCCAGGCCTGCAGGGACTGGCTGTGCCACTCCAGCCTCTCTGGGCTTGGGGGCAGGGGTGACCAATGGCCGGGCGAGTCATCAGAAGCAGGGGCACTCCTTGCCCTGGGGAAGCTGGGCTGAGAGATGTCCCTGGGACAGGCTGACTTGGTCTGGAGCCTTGGCTTCCCGGAGTTGTGGGGGAGGCTTCGAAAAGGCTTGCAGCCAGCACCCAGAGCTGATCTAATCAGTCCAGACAAGGCTATCGACTCTGCTGTTGAGAACAGGGAGGCTTGTTTACGTCCGTCCCGCCCGCCATCCAGCAGGGACCTGGGATCCAGGATCCGCTGCCTAGATTACAAACCCCAGCTTCAATGCACCTCTGTCTCTGCGGCCCTGCGGGAGCCAGCCCTTCCCAGCTGTCTCCACCGGTAATCGGAGCAGTGCCCAGCTTGGTTACCAGGCCTCAAGACAGAGGGAAGCTTGTCTCTTTGAGAACTGTCTTACAGGTGGGGAAACCAAGGCCCAGAGGGACAATTTCCCAAGATCGCCCAGAGGGAGTTAGTGGCAGGGGTGCGCCATCAGCTCCTGGCACGGGACATGCAGAGGCTCTAGAAGCTCCCGCCCCCTGCCCCCATTCCAAGCTGGCACCCCAGGAACCTGGAGCCCTTGCTGTGGGAATGGGCTGCCCTGGGGGGGTTGGTGAAAAGCTGGCTGCTGGCAGTGCCAGGCCTGGCTACTCTCCTGAGTGATTGTGTTCAGAGTAACCCGACCTCAGAGTGGGCAGAGCCTGGGCAGAGCAGACATTTGAACCCCCACCCCACCCCCAGAGCTGGCTTAACTCTTCGGGTACCAGAGCACCAGGTTATAGATTGGTGTGCTGTCATGTTTGCCTTCTAGATACTTTTTTGCCCCCAAGGCACACCAGGAATTAACTCTGGCATAGAATTTCAGGCATCTGTGGTCATTGCCGTTTGATCCTTTTGGAAAAATACAGCTAGTCTTTTCTCTGCCTCTCTCTGCTTAGAACAAGTGCTCCAAGGTGTGTGACCTTGGGCAGGTCTCTGCCCATCTTGGGGTCTTTTGCCCGTGGGGTCTTTTGCTCTTGTCTGAAGGGAACATGATTGGTTGTGAAAGAGTCTCTGACCCTTTATGGGTTATGTCTCTTCACAGTTTGCAAAGCGTCTTTGACCACCTTCTTTCTAGGAATAGAATTGCTTCAACAACTTTTCTCCGGTCTCTCTGACCCCTGGACCAGTAACCCCCTTATCCAGAAGGAAGACAGGTGGGAATTAGTAATAGCCAATACTCGTTGAGCACCTGCAGTGCGCCAGGCCGTGTGCTGGGTCCCTTGCACACACAAATGCATTTCACTTAATCCTCATCACCCTGCAAGGTGCTACTAGCCTTGGTTACAAAAAGAGGCCGCTGAAGAGTTGAGGTGTGAAATAAGCCCCCAGACTCACACAGTTTTGCTTGTGGATCTGCCTTTTCAGGGGACCACCCTGGTGGAGCCTTCCGTTCTGCCAAGGTATAAAGAGTTCTGGTCGTGGCCCCCAGGGTTTGCTCATTCTAGGGGATGGCTGACCCTTCCGAAGGGGGATGGGGGAAAACAGTGATGGTGACAATGGTGCCTTCTGGAGAGATCCTGCCAGGATCGCTCTGGTGGGTTTACTCATGGGGCACAGGGTGTTCACCAGCCTCCCCACCCAAGCCAGGACACTGAACTTCTCCCTGGTGCCCCAGCCAAGTCTCTGTTCTTTTGTTTAAGCTCTATCACTTTTGCCCTTGTTTATTCCCTGCCCTGGGGAAGGGGTGCCCTGGAGTCCTGGCCTGGCTGTGCGTGCTGTGGACTGTGTGGTTGGGGTGGACAGGTGAAGCGTGGGTGGCGGTGAGAAGCCTGGTTGTGGCTAAGACATAGTCTTGAGAAAGATCTAGGATTGAATCCCAGCTCTGTCACTTTCTCGCTCTGTGACTTGAGAGGAATAATTCCACAGAACCTCAGTTTCCTGCAAAACGGGGCAGAACACCCTACCGGTTCGTGCCAGTAAAGTGAGCTCCTACAGAGCAAAACCCAGCTGGGCGCCCAGCATGCGGTGGATATTTGTGCTGGCCACCCCAGCCCCTGTGCTGACAAAAGCTGTAGGACTCTGGGATAGGGTTGGTGACCTTTTCCTAGCTTTATGCCCATAGCCTAAGGACTGGACGTATATCTGGAGTGACAGCTGCTGGCCTGTGGGCCTGCTGAGACCCTTAGGGCCAGCCAGAGCCCTTGCAGGAGGGAGGGAGGACAACTCCTGTCCGAGAGCCAGGAGATCTAGGCTCTAAGTCTGGCTCTGCCGCCAGCTGCTTGGGTGACCTTGGCAAAGCCCCTTGTCTTTTAATCTGTTTGCTGGGTTATAAGATGAGACGCTTGAGCTCTGTGGCCTCAGATACCTTCTGTTGGCAGGTGTTAGTCCATTTAGAACAAAGCAGCACCTACCCCTCTTCTGTGGGGAAGCATCCAGCATCTCTAAACCTCCAGGCACTTGCCCCAGGTGCCCACCAGCCATGGGCCAGCAGGGTCTGTGACGCCCAGGCCTACTGCTGCTTCACCTGGTGATTTCTGTTGTGAGTCTGTGAGAAGGACAGAGACACAGGGAGACCTGCGGGCCCGGGGATGATGTCTGTACATGAACACACGTGTGACTACATGTCCCTTGGGCAGGGATGGAGTGAGGTGAGGAGAACAGGCCACATCCTTAGCCAGGAGCAGGGTGGGGTCCCTCTCTGGGCAGGGCTGGGCCTGGCTGCTGGGTGACCTCATTCTTCAAAGCCACCCCAGACTGAATGGGCCTTGATGAAGAGGATGGGGGAAGGGAGGGCACGCCTTCCCCCCCGCCCCCCCGCGCCATACACAAAAAAGATGATTACCCACAAACCCCTGCAGTGTGATCCTGTCTTGTTGGCTTAGTCTCAAAGGGCTCCTTCCTGCTTGGGAATTTTCCTGTTGTCAGGGGTTGTGGCCGGAGAACAGGCCAGAGAGGGTGCTTCTGGAGTTGAAGAAGGATTTAATTTCCCGTTTCCTCTCATCAGCACACCTCACAATTCTCCCAAGCCCCCTTGACTTGCTGTAAGAGGGCACCTACGGTCATCCAATGCAGCCTTTAGGGACCCTGCCCAGTTATCTGATGGGGTCTCATCCTGGCCATGCTGCTGACCTCTGGTGTGACCTTAGACATGTCCTTTATCCTCTCCAGGAGCCTGGCATAAATATGAAGGATTGGGGATGGCTAGGTGACCACAAAGAGGGCTGACGGGGGAATAAATCTGGTTCAGCCTCCGTCCTGCAGACGTGGCTATGAGGTTGCCATACTTGCCCCCTCTTGGTCTTCCTTTCACCAACGTGAGATGGAGGTAGTTACATCAGCCCGTCAGCGTGGGCTGTTTTGAAACACTCTCACATACTGAAAGGCAGGTGATGAGGAAGGAACGTTAATTACATGGCTCCTGGGGCCGAGAGGGGCAGGGAGGGCCTCAGCCTGACACAGCTCCTGTCCAGACCCCAGCCCCTGTCTGGAGGACTTGGAGCTCTGATTCCCACAGCTAGTTTGGTCTCCAGGCCAGGCCAGGCCAGGTCAACAGGTGGCCGTAGTACCTACCATCTTTCCCTCCTGGGCTGGTTTGACTTCCACTTCCACTGAACAGGGCTCCCTTCCTACCCGGATAGACGGGCACTATGTGTGCACGTGTGTTTATGCGTGTGGGTTTATATGTATGTAGATAAAGGTTCAAGTGACCCATGCTTCAGTCCTGGTCCAGTGTGGCCATTTTCTGCCTGTGTGAACTTGGGCAAGTGACTTGACCCTTCTGAGCTGCCCACCTCCTTTCCAGTTCTGCAAAAAAAGATCTACTTGTAGAGCCATTATGTGCTAAGTGCTTAACTAGGTAAGCCACCCAGGTGCTAGCTGGTTCTGGGCCCCAGGGGAATTTGCAACAGGAGAAGTGGGTAGGAGTACAGGAACCCCCCGCCCCCCAGGTGCTGGAGGCTTGCGCAACCAGAGGAACCTTACTCCTGAGCCGCCAGACCAAGGCCACAGCCACAGACAGGGCTGTGTGCGGGGGCTGGAATTCCAACACCAGCAGCTCAGCAGCTCCCGATTCCCAAGTTATGAAGTCATCCCTAGCCAGGCCTAACCCTTCTGACTCCTCACCCCCATGTGCGCCAAGCGGTCAGCAAAGATTCTCCCTTCGTGTGGGAGGCGGGCTGCCGCCCACTGCCGTCCTCCCAGCCTGGCCCTGCTTCCTTCCGGGAATCCAGCGTATGCCCTCGGGGGAGTGGAAGAGGGTTTCACAGCAGGTTCCACCCGCCTCTGCCCGGAAGCCGTGGCAGGAGCCTGGGCCCCTCCTGCAATGGTAACCCTGTCTTAGGAACCAGTTCTCCTTCTTGGGCTCTTCCGTGGCACTGGCAGGTGGTACTGGGTGAAGGACAGCCTTGGGCATCAGAAGCAGAGACCTGGCCTCTTCCCTCTGTGAGTTATGCAGCTAACTCACTGTGTGAACCTGGGCAAGTGACTGACCTCTCCGGGGCTCCTGTCCTCTCAGGTTCTGTGAAATGAGAGGACAGGACATGCCTGGCCTCTCCAGCTGGTATTCTGTGCTCCTGCAGTTACAGGCTCTGGGAAAGAAGCTGTTGGGGAGGGGTGTGTATGGGACTTAATCGCAAGCCTAACCCTCCTGGCAAATGATAGACCTTTCATATTTGAGTAATTAGTGAAATGAACTTGGCCCAGGGCTGCTGTTCTGTGGGCGGACAGAACCTCAGCCCAGGAGCTAAGAGGAAGGGTGATGGGCATTCCAAGTGCTTCCTACCCACCTGAGCTCTAGGCACTGGGAGCAGAGGAGCTGATGTACTGTAGGCCCTTAAAAAGGTTCTTTGCCACCCTGGCTGGTGTGGCTCAGTGGATTGAGTGCCAGCCTGTGAACCAAAGGGTCATCAGTTCGATTCCCAGTCAGGGCACATGCCTGGGTTGCAGGCCAGGCCCCCCGCTGAGGATGTGTGAGAGGCAACCACGCATTGATGTTTCTCTCCCTCTCTTTCTCCCTCCCTTTCCCCTTCTCTAAAAATAAATATATAAAACCTTTGTTGGGGGGGGGGGTTCTTTGCCTCCCTGGACCTTTGTTACTTTCCTTTTAAAAGCTTCTCAGTGGGGGTGGACCTAAGATTCTGCTGTAACCAGGTGGGTCCCCGTGGGGTAGGGGCTGGGGGACACTTATGGGTGACATGAGGGCAGAAACTGCACCCCTCTGCAGTGTTGGTGGCAGAATAGATCTGTGGGAGCTGTTTGGAAGGCGGATTATAAGAGAACACTTAGGTACTCTTAAGGCGCTGAGCTGGACCACGCCCTGACCTGAAGCCTGAAGCTATCCTGCGGTGTGGGTGAGCCGGCCCTGCCTGTCCCGGGCAAGTCTGACTCAGCGCGGAGCGGTGTCCCAGGGCCCGCAGCCCTCTGTGACTCAGCTGCAGCGGCATCACAGAGCTCTGGCTCCCGGACCCTGGCGTGGCGTACCCTGCGGCCGGCCTGCACGGGGGCAGTGCTGCTCTGAAGTCAGGCCGCCCGACGTGGAATCCCCACTCTTCCACCTGCTACTGTGTCACCAAAAGAAATGATTTCTTGTCTTTAATATCCACTTCCCTCGTTCGTAAAATGGGGTGAAAATCGTGCCTTTAGAATTAAGAACAAGGCCTGACACATATCAAGTGCTTAGCAAATGGCTCCTAATACTATATGTACATTCTGATTATTACCACCTTTTATCGTTTTTATGAGCCCAGAATGGGAAGTGGACTTATGTAAAGTCACACGGCAAGTAGGGGCCAGAAGGGGTCCGGGACTCCAGGCTCTGGCCCGGTCCCCTTCCAGCACCTCAGTTCACCTTCTCCAATGCCCATTCCACTGCTTTTCATGGCTCAGGGGCTGTTATAGACCATTATGGGGCTATTGGCTGATTTTTCTCCTTTTTCCACCCTAGATCCGAGAGACCGAGGTCATCGACCCCCAAGACCTCCTGGAAGGCCGATACTTTTCTGGACCCCTCCCAGACGATGAGGATGTGGGGGGCCCCGGGCAGGAATCCGATGACTTTGAGCTGTCTGGCTCTGGAGATCTGGGTACGGAGGCTGCGATGGGCAGGCCCGGGGTGCGGGGCTGGAGGGAACGTGGTCTCTCCTTCCGGGCAGCTGACCATACCTTGAGACTTGGACTTCTGTGAGGGTTTTCCTGGAGAGCTCCTTCCCCTTCACATAAGAGGAAACAAAGGAACTGCATCAGCCGTTTCCAGCCCTGGGCTATTCGTAGCCTGGAGCCGTCCACCTAGGGCCTAGTGAGGGTGGGCTGGCGTGGGGAGAACTGATTGTCTTTCTTCCTTTGAAAGGAAAAAAGACCTGGGGGCCTACAAGGGCAGAAGTGTGGGTGGGAAACCAAGAACAAGCCCCTGATTCAGAACGGGTGGGAGTCGGTGAAGGCGTTTGAGCTTCTTGGGGCGGGATCCAGGGCTGGGGCGTGGCATGACTTTCTGGCCCTGGATGCTGAACCAGACAGAACTACTAGGAAACATCCGTCCCATGTGCAAGGTGGTGTAGTAATTCAGTTTGAGTTTTGGAGTCACGTAATCCTGAGTTCAAATTGCCAGGCTATGGCCGCTGAGCCTCAGTTTCCAAGTCCGTAAAATGGGAATAGAAATGACATTACATCAGTGTTTTGGGCATCGGACTCAGGTGAAGCTCTGTACATACCAAGCAGTAAGTAAATGTTTTAATATTGCAATTTCTAATATTTTAATATTGCAATATTGCCTTCTCAAAGGAGCCCCCTGGGGAATCTTGTTAAAGTGCAGATTCTATTTCAGTGGGCCGTGAAATTCTGTATTTGCATCCAGCACCCAGGGGTGCTGTTGGTCCCTGGACCTACCCTTTACTGAGCAAGGGTTTGGAGCTGACCGAGCATCTGTCCAACTACCAGCTTGACATTCCTGGGAAAGGTCCAGGGAGGCAGCTGTTAGGAGCCCCATTTTACAGATGAGGTGACTGAGGCTGGGGTGGGAATGGTCCCTTTCTGGACATGCAGCATTTGGGAGCTGCTTATATGTCTGGACTCCCAGCAGCTATGGCTGAAAGGGGTAATTTATCTGGGGGGTAACTGACCTCATACTCACACAGCCCTTCTGACCTTACAGATGACTCAGAGGACCCCAGGGTCTTCCCCGACGTGAGCCATCCCTTGGTGAGTAACTGCAAGCCTTGCCTCTCCCTCTGCTGCTCTGTGACGTCTGTTGAGAGTGACTCAGTAAGTGAGGGTCTGACCTCACTCTGCGAGAAGACTTTCGTTTGTGACCCTGGGCTCGTTTGGGGCGGGCACCTCTGTGGGTCATGGGCAGGCCATCCTCCCTGCAGGGATGATCACTGTCAACATTTAGATGTGTTTCCAGCCCCTTTTCTATGCTTTTATAAGTATTTTCCAACGTGAACACCAAATGATATACACAGTTCTACGTATCGCGTTTTTCACTTTGAGGGGTCACGAGTGGTGCCCCACATAATTAAAGGTTCTTTCTCTTTTCAGAGGCTGCGTAATTATAGTTCACCTGATTCTCCTGATGGATGGAAAAGTTGTTTGCAATTTTTTGATATTCTAAAATTATAGCACTATAGCAATCATCTTTTATACAAATCTCTAATTAGCATCTTAAGACAGAGTCTCAGAGGCAAAATTGCTGCCTTCAAGGCAATTTTGCAGTTTTGCCAACCCTTTCCTCCAACGTGGTTACTCAGATGCCCACCGAGCAGTAGTGAGGGGACACCTGCTTCCCTGCACCCTTCATGGCATTATTTGTTGCCATTTTGAGACATATCTACTAGAATAGTTGAGGGGAAGGATTTGATGGCATAATTATTGAGGTTGTGGCTGATTTCTGCTCCAGAACCATGTGATTCAGTCAGCAAGATGGCCGAACCAGATTCCCCACTGGGCTGAGTGACCCTGTCTCCTCTCAGCCCCTCCTGAACCTGGGCTGAGTCATTTTCTTCTTCCCCCATCCAGGTGCCTTTAGATAACCACATTCCTGAGAGGGCAGGGCCTGGGAGCCGGGTCCCCACGGAACCCAAGGAACTGGAGGAGAATGAGGTCATCCCCAAGAGGCTCTTGCCACCTGCTGAAGGGGATGAAGAGGTGTCCAACAGGGTGTCCATGTCCAGCACTGCCCAGGGCAGCAACATCTTTGAGAGGACAGAGGTCCTGGCAGGTAAGATCCCAAGGGTGTGTATGCGTATGTGCGAGTGTGTGTATGTGTGTGTGTGTGTGTGTGTGTGTGTAGTGTAGGGCAGCCTGGTAGAGGGAGAAAAGAATTGCACAGCAAAGTCTTCTAAAGAATAGACAAGTTGAGTCGTTCACTTGCCCTGAGAACAAAGCATTTTCACCTCCTGGGTTAGGTAGCTGGGGAGTTAATTATTAAAAGTTAACATTCTTTGGAAACCTCCCTTGAAAGCCCAGGGCTCCTTAGGATTAGGGTGGCTTCCCCTTCCCCAGCTCTATCATCTGACAGCCTTCTGACCTTGGCTGAGCGGCTTCTGAACCTCAGTAGACATGAGCCTCAGTTTCCTCCTCTGTAAATGCAGACGGTGACCCCTGCTTGGGTTGGTATAATGATGCCGTGAAAAATAGAATCTGAAATAACTAGGCAAACTGTAAAGGGCTGTTCTGATTTGTTAGTAGGATATATTAATCTAAAATATAAGGTCAGGGGGAGAGGTGACAAGGGCTTATTTTGAGACCCAGAAGAAGAGAGCTATTCAGGACTCACTGATTCGGGCGAAACCCAAATAGTGTTCCAGTGAGGAGAGGAAGGCGTAGGGGTCTTTATGAGAAAGAGAAGGGGAATGACGTTGAGTGGAAGGAAGGAATTCCTATGGCTGGTATATAAGCTAAGGAAGCAGATAAGCTAGCATAGCGATGCTAATTCTAAAGAATGTCTTCAATTTTCAGGCATGCTATCTGCTTTCCTGATAACTTTGCAAACAGTGTTTGGAGTACAATGCTGCTTTAGGCCCCGTCATTCCAAAGGGTATTTTGTCCTGTTTTCACCTTCTTAAGTTTGAGGAGTTAGTGCCTGCAAAGCAGTTCCTTTAGGGTGGCAACTCTGACTCCATTTTGAAGCTGCTTTGTTGATAACATTTTTCACGTATCTGTCATGGAATCTTCACTGAGCCTTCGCAGTAGGTGACACACAGGGAACCGTCATGTGACTGATTGGAAACCGAGGCCTCAAGCACTTCAGCAGCTGGCCTCAGGCAGAGCCGTAGGGTGCGCGACTCTAGCGTGCTGTTCTGGGGAAAGCCGTGTCTCGGGGTGAGGGAAGGCCGCAGGAGTGGCCCCGTCCAGCCTGACTGTGGGGCCATCAGCTGGGGTGGTGGCTGGTTCCCTCCCTCCTTCCCTGACAGCCTTGCGGGTCTCCAGAGCTGCGGGGAGGGGTATTGTCGGAGGGAGCTCCCTTTGTGGCCAGGTTTTACAGTCTGGATGAGGCAGCTTGGTGACAGGGCACCCTGGGCGCTGGCTCGGTAACTCCCGTCTCCTGGCAGCCAGCTGGGCCAGTGGCTCCCAGGAGGTTTGAGGTACAGGGAGAGAGTCCCGTGTCCTGCCTCCATCCAGGACAGATGAAGGACCTTGCCTGCATCTTGCAGATGAGGCTCCCTGGAAGTATAGCCCCAGGTGACTTTGGGCCCAGCTTAGCCCTGGCCCCTGCCCCCTAGCACGTGAGCCAGTGTTCTTTTCACTTTTCCTTCTCTCCTTTCTGTGTGACGTGGGTGGGGTGGGGATGCTGTTGGGACTAGAGGGGCCCCGAGAGACCATTTGGCCTTTTTAGTTTCAGACTATTTGGTTGAAGTATTTTAAAGCTTCCCCTGTCTTTTTTCAACCATAGTCTCGCTTTCAGTGGGTGTAGTCCTATGGGGGTTTACATGAGGTTTTGCTTTTATCAACTAAGGGTTCTACTCCTTTTAAAGCAAAAAATTTTTTTTTCTTTAAAACCATAAAAGTTGTTTAAAAGACCACTGACCTATTCCAAGCAACTGCTTCTTATACTTGGGGAAGCTGACACCCAGAGAAGGCAAACCACTTGCCTTGGAACACAGAGCAAGAGACAGGACTGAAGTCATGTCCTCTCTTAAATCTTCCAGTAGAGAATTGAACAGTATATATTTGAACAGTATATATATGGTTTTCATGTAAAATGACGTTATTGAGCTAGCTGAGGCGGGACATCCAGTCCCACTTTTTGAAGAAGCCCCTGGGAGTTTATCAAGTGCTTGCCATGTGCCCTGTGATTCATGTGACCCCCTCATTTGAGTCCCTACAACAACCCTCTCCGATGGGTTTGGTTATCAATACTGTTACAGAGAAAGAAACAGGCTCAGAGATGTCAAATCACTTGTCCAGGGTCATAAAACCAGGGAGTGGTAGACCTGGCATTTGAACCTAGGATCACAGTCACTTCTGAGGCTATACTTGAACCTTGACCTTCTGGGGAGTCCCAGCACAGACCTACTAGAGAGGCTGGGGTCATCAGAGGGGAAGGTGAGGGTGACTAGAATGGGGCTGGTTCCTGGTATTCCCTGTCCTTTTCCTGGCATCTCCTGGGGGGCACTTTGTTGCTGCTTTTTCATAGTTTTAGCCAAGAAAGACCCTTGCTCGGCCCCTGTGCCCTCATTCTGAGCTTAGCTTTGACGGAAAGTTAATCTTCTTAGCCTGAGTTAAGACTGAATTAGGGGACTTAATCTGCCGCAGAAAGGGTGCTGGGAGACATCCCTGTCCCCTCCACAAATGGAAGTGAGCCTTCTGGCCTCCTGAGAATATCCACCCGAGTTAGAAACCCACATCTGTCTGACCCTGGCCAGCTGCCCTTGGGCAGTGCTCTTGGCACCCAGCTGTGAGGGTCACTCACTATTGTGCCAGACCTGATTCCGGGTGTGAGGGACACAGATACCACAGACATTTACAATTCATGACTACTGAGCACATGTTATGCACTTCTGAGCACTGTAAGTGGGTTAGTGTATTTAATTCTTAGGACACACATATGAGAAAGGTAGTATTATTTCCATTTTGCAATGAGTGAGATGAGGGAGCTTATGATCACACAGCCAGTAAGTGGAGGGATGGGAGCGGGCACTAGGCAGCCTTAACCACTGATCAGTAACCTCCATCTACAATATCTAGAACAGAGGAGTATGGGGATGATAACGTGTACACCTGTGTATGGTGGTGTACACCTGGGTGTCCAGATGAGTCTACCTGTCTATAGAAGTGTATGCGGCAAGCATACAGGTGCACACAGGGACGGCTAGAGGGCTGCGTGATAAGTGTGTGTCTGTGACCATTTCCACAGCCTGCAATTTTTCTTGCTTCCGGCTTAGTTACGGACGGCTAAGCTGCTGTTGGGGGTGTCAGCCTGGTATTTGGACAGAGCCAGGCTTTGGATTCAGGCAGATGTGGGTTAGAATGGTGGCTTTGCCACTCCGGCCCTATGGTCCTCAGGGACCCTTATGACCCCCCTGCCCCCCATTCTCATAAGTGAGGCCGTGAGAATCACATCAAGCAGCACTGTGCCGGGCACAGGTGGTCGTGATGGTGAGGATGTCTTGCTGTAACAGAACTGCCTGGTGGGCGTGGGAGGGCGCCCCGGGTCCGAAGTTGCCGCTCTCACCTTACTGTCTCCTCTTCCCTCCAGCTCTGATCGTGGGCGGCGGCGTGGGCATCCTCTTTGCCATTTTCCTGGTGCTGCTGCTGATGTACCGCATGAAGAAAAAGGATGAAGGCAGCTACGACCTGGGCAAGAAACCCATCTACAAGAAAGCCCCCACCAATGAGTTCTATGCCTGAAGCTTCCTCTTGGGAACCGGCTTGGACTTGAGGGGGGTGGAAAGCTGAAGGATTTGGGAGGTTGTATGTGAGGGGAGGGGGAGGGCAATCTAATACTGACCTGTCAGCATCTTCAGCCCTGATTACGGTTAAAGGAACAGGAGAGACATCGCCTGCTCCTGCTCCTGCCTGCCTCTTCTTAGTGCTCTGGGCCTCCATGGTCCCAGCAGAAAATGAGGCTAAACTTGGCCTTTCTCAAGGCAAATCAAGGGGTGCATTATTTCTTCATCTTCCCGTTTGGAACCTAGGCCCGTCTTAGAGCCTGTGCTGACCGTGCCTCATCAGAGCCCCACTGAAGCTGTCCTAGAGTCCTGTCCTGCGGGAGGTCTGACCCCAGCGCCTTCCTCCCTCCCCCTCCCTTTCACAGCCGGCCCTTCTGCCAGGAGCTGGGAGCAGGAACCAGAACCATCCGCACCTTGCACCTTGCGAGGCGTCCCTCAAAGGGCACTGTGTCCACACTACAGGAGTCTCTGTGGTGCACCTTGGGCCATTAGGCTCTTTCAAGTGACTTTTGGAAAACTTTTTTTTTTTAATTTGGGGAGGGAGGGGAAGCAGGGAGGGTGGGGAGAAGAGCTGAAAGTTCAGACTAAAATAGATTTGTAGAATATTTGTAAATCTGTTTTTAGTGGGTTGGGTTTTGTGGGTGTTTTTTTTTTTTTTTTTTTTTTTTTTTTACAGTTCATTCCTCTCTGCCTGGGCAAGAGTGCACAGATGCTGTGGTCTCTCTGCTCTCTTGCATGTCTCCACCACACCTGCTAAGTTTGTATTTAATGGGCTTTTTTGGTCTTGTTTGTTTTTGTTTCTAGAAAATGAGAGAAGAGCCGGAAATATGATTTTTATTAATTTTTTAAAACTATTTATAGCTTCAGACAGGGCCTCTTTTTCTTCTTTTTCTCTAGACCCCCTCCTCGTTTTATAAGACATACTTTACAGCCCTTTGTTCATGACTTTGACCCTTTCTGAAGCTGCTCCTCTAAGAAGTAGCTTTTCTGAGACATAGTTTTCTAGCAGATCCCAAGATATAATGTAAGGGATGATAGGATATTTGTGTCTCTTTTCTTGTAATATATTATTATTCTCTCTTGGTTCTAGAAAAATAGATAAATATATTTTTTCAGGAGATAGGATAATATTTCCCATTTGAAGTTGCTGGGCGGTTGAGTGAGTGAATTTGTATGCGGCTGAGGGGGCTTTTGCCTCTTTCTCTTGCCCTGTTCCTGGTGCCTTTTCACTGGGCTGGAATAGCTGTGGGTAGATATTTCTACCTTCTTTCTAGCTTCTGCTTTGAGCCCAGCTGGTGTTCCTTAATTTCTCCAAAGTTAAGAGGAAATTGGAGAGCTGTGCTAGCCAATACAGTAACCACTAGCCACATGTGGCTCATTAAGGCAATGATGAAAATGACATAAAGTTAAAAATCCATTCCTCGGTTACACTAACCACATTTCAAAGGCCCAGTGGCCACCGTGGCTAGTGGCTGCTGCAGCAAGCAGGCAGGTGGAGACCATTTGCATGTGCTGGAGAGCACTGTTAGGGAACCAGACTGGCCTAGCAAGTCCCGGCCCAGCTTTGCTGGGTTGACCTTTGTCTCCTGGAAAGGAGGAGTCGGGAGGGGCTGATTAGGCCCTAGCTCGGGAGCCTGTTATCTGTGACCTTCCCTTCCAGAGAAGAGGGGCTTGGTGCATTAGTCTGAGTAGGCTGCGTCTTCTGACCCCGCTGGCTGGGGAGTGGGGGTGAGGGTGGGGGAGGGGGAAGACCAGCCTCGCTGCCTGCACCCTTCACCCCCATGACCCAGGACCCAGGGTTCCCAGCTGGCTGGGTCCTCTTCTCCACCATCCACCCCCCACCCCCACGTCCTTTCCTCTGGCGATGGTGGAAGTCAGCACCTCTTGTAGCCCCTCACACTGTTGTCTGTTACTGATTTTTTGATAAAAAGATAATAAAACCTGGTACTTTCTAGATCGCCCGCCTCTGTGATTTTAAGGTTCATAGGAAATCCTTTCTGGGCTCTGTATCCCTTGGTCTCTGTGAAGCCTGAGATAACTGTCCTGCCCAAGTACCCTTCGGGGAAGCAGAGATGTAAGAACCAGGAAAGGCCTGGGGAGGAGGGAAGGCCAGGACACGCTCGCTAGGCCTCAGGCCCATGGCCCGCCTACCTCCGTGTTTTGTTTAGGTGGCACCGTGTTTAAAAAACAAACATACTAAAGTCCTTGGGTTAGTTGCCAACTAGAAATGAGGTCATTTCCCGTAAAAATCCACATTCCTCAGTTCTCTGGGGGGGTGGGGGGGATGACGGCTCTCAGGCAGCGTGGCAATAATTAGGAGCTGCTGACCGGCAGGAGCATGTTTAGATGTGGGTTCCCTGACTTGCTACAGTCTGTCTGCCAGCGTCACTCACGCCACCTGCTTGGCCTCAACGGGCGTTGTGATTGGCAGGCTGTACGCACTTCTTTGGATCCTCAGCAACCCTGGGAGGGGGGTAAGATCCTCTTCACCAAGCGAACCACCAGGAAACCCATTCTATGCTTTTTATACCTGGACCCATTTAATCATCACAATTCCACAGAGTAGGCACTGTTAGCGCCCCCATTTTACAGACAAGAAAGCTAACAGAGTAAATAACTTGTCCAAGTTGACATAGCTACCAATGTCAGAGGTGGGATTCGAACCCTGGGCAGACAGGCTCTAGAGTCTGCTCATAACCACGCTGCCTATTAGAGAGTGTCACCCCACAGCCGCTTCGCTGGGCGCTGCTCAGGCCCCACAAACCCCCTCCGAAACACTGAGTCTGGGATCAGATCCCTCCCGAGACCCCCGCCACAATTTGTTTTCCTGACCCCAGCACACTTGGGTGGGTCTATGTTCCTTGTAACTTAGGTCTTGCAAAAGCCCTCACATCTCTTCAGCCTGTGCAGTCCAAAACTGGCTATCAGTCACGTGTGGCTATTTAAATAAATTGATTAAAGATAAAGAAATTAAAATTCAGTTCCTCAGATGCACTAGCCACACTTCAAGGGCTCAGTAGCCACACGCGGCTGGTGGCTCTTCTTTTGGACAGGGCAGGTATTGTACAATTCCGTTGTAGAAACTGCTGTTAGGGCTATGTTGGATGGTGTAAGACCTCGGGGTTTGGATTCCAGCTTTCACTAGCTGCTAGCTTGTCCCCCAACAGCCGATGGGGAGGTAGGTAGGTCATGGCCTGGAACACAGTAAGTGCTTGATAAGGAGCACCTTATTGTCATCATCAGCGCCATCTTTCCGGGAAAGTATTAGCTCCAGATGGCTCCTGTATTATTTATTGCTGCGTAGAATTACCCCAGAATTCAGGGGCCTGTGATGGCATAAGTATCTCACATAGTTTCCATGGCTCAGGAATTTTGGGAGCAGCTTCGCTAAGACGTTCTGGGGTCTCATGAGGTTGAACTTGAAATGTTGGCCAGGGCTGTGGTCACCCAAGAGTTTGACCTGGCTGGAGGAGCCACTTCCAAGGTGGCTCAATTTGATGTCTGGCAAGTTGGTGCTGGCTGTTCATAGTTCCTTGAAAGCTGTGGACCATCCCACCCCACAGGGATGATTGAGTGTCCTCATGACGTAGGGATGGCTTTTCCCATAGAATGATCCAAGACAGCTAGGTGGCAGCCACAATGGCTTTTGTGGCCAAACCTCAGCAGTCATACACTGTCGCTTCCACAATGTCCTATTGGTTACACAGGTCAGTCCTATTCACTGTGAGAGGGGACTACACAAGGGCAGGGGGCAAGCCACGTTAAAGGCTGGTGATGATAGCCCACTGCTGGTCGAGAGCTTTCTGAGTGGAACTTGGTATAATGTTATTTCTGAGAACTGGGAAGGGAATGCAAAGTGGGTTTTGGACAACATTGGGCCATTTCTCTTCATGATCCTGCAAGTCTCTGAGGCACAGAAGCACTGACTCCTTCATGGAGCAATTCCTTCATGAGGCATGGGAGGGCCTACAGGCCAAAGAGATGTCACCTTGCCAATAGTTTGGGGAGTGGGATAGGCAGAATTCTAAGATGAGACAGCCCCCAAGATTTCTGCCCCTAGTGCCTACAACCTGTGCTTTCGCTCCCTTGGGTGTGGGCAGGACCTGTAAATATGATGAGTGCCACTTCACTGGATAGCAAAGTGAAGGGCTTTTGCAGATGTAATGAAGGTCCCAAACTAGTTCATTTCTGAGTTAGCAAAGTGGGAGACTATCCTGAGTGGGCCAGGCTTAATCAGTTGAAAGCCCTTATAAGAGGGTCTGGAACCTTCTTGATAAAAGGGATGTTCTCCCGTTGACTAAGAAGCAGCAGGTTGCCATGAGTTCTACAGCTACAAGGGAATAAATGTTGCCAACCACCGTGTGAGCTTGGAAGAAGACCCTGTGCCTCAGAGAGACTGCAGCCCTTAATTACAACCTTGGGAGGCCCTGAGCAGATACCCAGCTAAGCCATGGAAACTGGGACAATCAACGTGTGTTGTTTTAACCTGCCACGTTTATTGTAATTTGTTACGCAACAGAGAAAGCTAATACAGAAGATCACTTAGCTCCTTCGGGCCATCGGTTTCCTCATCTGTTACATGGACAGTGCAATGTTTGGATTATCTGTAGAAGTGCTTCTGGAGCAACACCAGCAGCAGCTAGCCCATATAAAGTGGCTACTGTGGGGCAGGCCTGTTGAAAGGGCTTTATATACATTAATTATTTTATTCCTCATGACATCTTATGGAACAAATATTATCACCCCCATTGACAGAAGAGGAAACTGAGGCCCAAAGAGTTAAGTGACTTGAATTTGCCAAGCTCACCTAGTTAGCGCACACCACTTTGACTCCAAGATAGCTGGTGTCTGAAAAGTCACCTGACTTTTATTATCCTTCGTTTTAAGGTGACCTCTCTGGAAATATACGTGAATAATTAGTGTGAGAAGTGTATGTTTGTACCAGGACAAAACCAGCCACACCCAGGATACCCCTCCCCAGGGTAAGGCGCTGATGATGCACTCTCAGACCCCAGCCAGGGACTTGGGGATGAGCTTGGCAGAGTGGTTCCCACTTCAATGCTTTCTAACCAAAATGAGTCCATAAATAAATAGCTTGGTCACAAGGTCCTGTCTTTCCGCAGAACTGGGCCTGCTCTTCCCATCCCCCACCCCTGCCCAGGTGGCCAGCAGCCAGATATAGCAGGTGTTTACCACTTCACCACTGAAGGCATTATTGTGTTACCACTGTCCCGCCTCTGTCCCTTGTGGTCTGGAACAGAGCCAAGCCTGATTGGGGGGTGGGGGCGGGGGGGCTCTTTTTGGTGAGTATGGTCAAGGCTGACTCTTGCAAAACTTATTAGATACTTACTGGTTTCATTGCCCTTAAAACCACTTCCTCTCTCCCTCGCCACCTTCCTGGTCTATTCTGTGAGCAGTCTGCATCCTCCCCAGGGAGGAAGGCACCTGAGAATTTCACCCACACTGTGGTTATGAATTATTTTTTTTTTTTTTGAGGAAACCCAACAGAAACAGATGTGAGAGAGAAAGACCCAAAGTCCATGCTTAAACCGCAAAGTTAGCCTGTTCATGGTGGAAACTCAGGCAGCATGAGGGCTGGTCAACTAGGAGATTTTGGAACAGAGATTTCAATCACGTTCTGTGTTACCCCTAGCCCACTCCCCACCCCTTATAATACACCCATTCTGCCCACACCTAGCAGCAAACTAAAAGTATTAAATATCATTAGGTGGAGAATTAAAAGAATCACAGAGCCCAGACTTAGCATCAGGAATATAGGATTCAAATCAGGCTGTGCCCTCAACCTGCTTGCAGAAGTTCATGGGTCTTCTCTCTCAGAGCCTCAGTTCCCCCTTCTGTAAAAATGAGGAGAGTCCTGGCCAGTGTGGCTCAGTTGGTTGGAGCATTGTCCAATAACCAAAAGATTGAGGCTTTGATCTCTGGTGTGGGCCAGTAGGGTTCCCCATCTGAGCGCACGTCTGGGCATGTCTGAGAGGCAACCAATTCATGCTCCTCTCTGGCATCTACCTTTCTCTCTCGCCCTTCCTCTCAAAAAAAGCAATAAAAAAAATGTTCTCGGGTGAGGAAAAAAAAAGTATTTAAAAATGAGGAGAAAATGTGAATGAGAGCAATGGTTCTCAGCCCTGGAAGGTTCTGATCCTGAGAGCTTGAAAAAGTAAAAATTATTTTTAAGGACCCTAACTATGTAACTACCCGAAAACTCAACTCTCAGAAAGGGAACAGTGCCACCTGCTGGTTCCACTTTGCACTTGCAGTCTCCAGACAATCTGCCAAGGCAATACAATTGCAATTTGGTATTTATTGAGCCCCAACTCAATTCTCACGCACTATAATGCGCCCTCCAGCATATGCAGCGATGAGCTCCTTTCCCCTGGAAGCTCACAGTCTAGAGGGGGCACCTGACATGTACATAAAACCCTTTGTTCCAAGGTGGGTAGTGACAAGGTCCCAGTAAGGTTATCCACAAGGTGGAAAGCCTGAAACCAGAACCTGCTTTATGGACGTGTGACCTGTGCAGTCACAATAGACCTTGTGCTTAGTAGGTCCCTGCCTTGATTTCGTGCTCTGCTGTCACTGTCTTGAAATTCTTAATAATTTGGGCACAAGGGGCCATACATTTTCTTTTTGCCAGAGCCCCACAAATTATGTAGCGGGTCCTGCCTTGGAGAAATCTTGGAGGAGGTGACATCTGAGCTGGGTTTGGAGAACAGGGCAGTAGCAGAAGGAGAGGTGGGGCCAGTCCTTAGGCCTCGGAGATGGGGTGCTCTGGGGGAAGGAGAGAGAAGATCAGGGGCTGGGAGGGGGAGGCCAGGGGTGAGGGGAGTTTGATGTTCCATGGACTCAGATTCAGGGCTGGAAGGACAGACAGTCCAGCAGCTGGACCTCAGAAGACAGGCTGAGGCTGGAGCTCTGAAGTCACAGACTTGCAGGTGTGTGCGTGGATGGGACCCAGGGTCCCAGGGGGCCATGAGGGGTGGGCAGAAGACAGAGCAGCATGGCTGGGCCTAGGCTTTCAAGGCAGCCTAGGTTCTTGGCTTCCGACACTCCTGCCTTGTGGAGTGGCTGTGGAAGTCCTTGAGGTCAGGGCTGGATGGGTCCTTGAGCTCCAGCTTCCTGTGTGGTGTACTTTGAAACTCCTCTTAGCCTCCTTATGAGTGGCTTTCTGCTTCAACATCACAGCAAGCGAGGCACTGAACTCTCCCGAGGCGCTCTCCTGTCGGGGACACTTCCCATTCAACTTGTGCCCTGCATTCCTTGGCCCGGCTTCACTCGCAGGGGCCGGGGAGTGAGGGGCTTCGAGCAAGTTCCTCCTCCCCTGTCGCAGTGGGTTCAGCCCACCGACAGAGACTTTGGTCGGTCTAAAGGGCAAACCTCTTGGGAAACGTCAGCATCTTCTTTCTCACAGGGCTTTCCATGTTCTTGGGAGGAGTTCTGCAGGAAACGAGGCCCTCCTCAGAGTTCAAGGACAGTAGAGGGGAGGGTGTGAGTCCTGAGCCAACATTTCAAACTGGTTCTCCGCATCTGGCACCAGCGGGGTCGGTACCGGTAGCTGGCACCCGTGATATGTGTCCCTGGTTCCAGCAGCCTGAACCAGAACCCTGCTTGGTACTTCTGCTTCCCTGTAGAGCACAGACCAGACACAGGTGGGCATGCTGCAGGGAGGGATGGATTATCACTTGGTCCCCAGTCCCCAGTCCCCATGCAGAGAAGGTCCTGTCTTGGCTGGGTAACTGCCCAGTTGATCCCAGGAATTCTGTCCGGAGTTGTCCTGGGAAAAGTTTTATTCTGTGTCCTGTGCTTGCCTCTGGGCCTGGGGTGCATCTTTGCTTGGGGTGGGAGGTAATTAGTAAGATGACTCATTGCCAGACCTGACACAGCAGAGACAGGGGTCAGGGGTCAGGGATGCCAGCTTCTTCTCTAGAAAGGGCCCCAAGTGCAGGCTCTCTGTTTCATTGCAGTGTTTCCTTCCTCTGTGTGCGAGGGGTGGGTAGGGGAGTACACTGGGCACCTGTCTCCTTGCGCAGGTGGGTCACACAGATTCGACTCTGCCCTGGATTGGGGGTACTGCTAACACAGCAGAGGGGTCCCTGACCTTCAATACTGCATCCTACTGGGCCCGCCAGAGAGGTGCCTGGGTAGACAGTTAAGATGACACGATCTTCCCCCGCCCCGGGCACCTGCCCAGCCACCAAGGATGGGAGCCAGAAAGCAAACACAGGCAAGACACTGTGCCCGGCTTCAGCCGTAGGGAGGCCTTTGTGTTCCAGGGTAGAGCCCAGTGCTCAGGTGGCGCTTGGTGCTCCAGGACAGATGTAGTGCTCTGGTCAGGCCCCGTGCTCCAGGACCTGGGGGCCATGCCTGGGTCTGTAAAACTATGTGACCCAGAGAGCGAGAGAGACAAAGATGGAGGCATAGGGGCACACAAATAGATCTACAAAGTTACTGAGGGAGACAGACTTATTGATTTAGAAAGTGAAACAGAGGCGAAGGCAGGGAGAACCACACTCGTGACCAGATGCAAGAGAGCATTACTCAGGTCATATCTTCCTTGACGACAAAGGAGGAGCCAGTGACTTTTGTAAGACCTGCAGGCTGGGGTTTCAATGGCGAGAGCCTTCCGCTGCTGCTCCGACGGGCCTTCGCTTCCTTCGGCAGCCAAGAGGGCAGAGAGCAGGGCCTAGGACCCAGGAAACCTGCGCGGGGCCCGCCTGGGGGCGCCTACGTCGGGATGAAGAGGTGGAAGTTGGTGCGCGTGAACTCATGGTGGATGCTCTCCAGCAGCGCGTCGGCGTCGGCCTCGGTGGCTGGCTGGGGGGCTCCTGCAGGGCTTGGCCGTGCGCTGTATTCGGGGGTGTAGGTGAAGGAGAAGGCGCTGGGGTAGAAGAGGCCGTCGGCGCGCACCAGGCTCACTGCCACGGTGATGGGCGTGCGCAGCCAGCGCCAGTCGCTGCCAAAGGCAGCTACATCAGGTACCACGCACACCAAGGACCGCGGGCTCCTGGGGGTGGGGGCGGGACACGGGATTTAGGACTGCAGTGATATCAGTTAGGGCTGGTGACAAGCACCTTCCTCTTCCCGTTCCCATACCTGTACATGGTTTCGGCCTCCACGTCCCCAAACCACACCTTGAGCCCCGCGTGGAAGTTCTCACCGTGGAGCTCCAGCGTGGCCACGTCACCCCCGCCACTCAGCTGGGGCAGGGTGGGACCAGTTGGTGTGGGGGAAGGGGTGGCCAAGGCCTATTGCCCTCCCTCCCCTGCACCCCACCTAAGTCCTCCAACTCCCGGATTCACCTCGAGGGTGCTGATGAGGGGCACGGGAGTGACCGGCTCCCGGGTACACGCCAAGTTGGTGCTGAAGGAGAATTCCACCGACTCGGTGCCGATGATGGTCCAGCAAGAGCTGTCGTTAAGCAGCTCCTTGTTCGCCTCCTTGGGGCAGGGGGAGGCCTGGGAGAGACCCGAGGGGACACGGGACGAGGGCAGAAGCTCTGCATGGTGGCCACCAGCCTGGGGGAGGCCAGCAGTGCCTGGGCTTCTGCGCTCCATGTTCCAGTCCCAGGCTCCGCAGTTTACCTGCCCCTTGAGTGTGGGCGAGACTCTTCAGTTCTCTCAGAGTTAAATAAGTTTGCTAGATGACTTGGTTGCTGAAGGCCTATTTTGTTAGGGTTCTAAAGTTCTAGTTTTAACACTGTGCAATTCTGTGCCTTAACATTCTACAATTCTAAAATAGCTCAATAATGTTATTTTCTATGTATTATGATTTTATCCCTCAGCATTCTATGATAATCTTCTTTGGGGAGTACTATTGCTTATTTATTAATAACAATCTCCCTTGCCCTGGCCAGTGTGGCTCAGTTGGTTGGAGCATTGTCCCGTAAACTGAAAGGTGGTAGGTTTGATCCATGGTCAGGACACATGCCTAGGTTTCAGGTTCAGTCCCAGGTCAGGGTCCATAAGAGAGGCAGGCAGCCAGCCTGTTGGTGTTTCTCCCCCCCCCCCCCTCTTTCTCTCTCTCTCTCACCTTCCCTTCCCTCCTCTCTAAAATCAATAAGCATGTCCTCAGTTGAGGATTAAAATAATAATAATAATGATGATAATAATAATAATAATTTCCCACATTCTACAATTCTATGACTTAAGATTTTATGATTCTAATAGTGTTTGCTCAATAACACTCAATACTATTACTTATTATTATTTTAATTTACATTCTACAACTTTATATCCCAACATTCTATGACTCCAATATTCTTTGGAAAGAAGTATTGCTTAGTAATATTATTACTGTTTTTTCCTACATTCTCTGATTCTGTCCCCACAGTCTATGATTCTAACATTCCCTGGGAGGCCGTATAGCTCCCCAGGATGATGATGGTCTTACATCCTGTGGTTCACTGCATTTGGCCTTTGTAAGATGCTTGGTGCTGATATTCCTTGCTTCTCACCTGGAATTGCACCACCTTCTCTGTAGCAAGACATAAGTAGGTGCCACCACCTCCAGGAGGACCACCAGGAAACTGGAACGCACACTTGTGCAGCTGGGAGATGGGCTCATCCACGTCAAGGAGCGCACACTGTTTGGCTACTTTGCGGATGATCTACAACAGAAAACTTGCAGGGAGTGTGGCGACAAGGTTTCTGGGTGCCCAGAGGCTGCCCTCCCAGCCAGCTTTCTGCCACTCCCATAAGCCATCTGGGCACTGGCACATTCCCTCCATGCCAGCCCTTGACCTCCATCCAGCCCCACAAAGAACGGAGTATTCTGGGAGAGAACTGCCAAAGTGTGTTCATGCCTTAGGCCCTCACCTTCCCGCCCTGCCCTGTGCATCATACCTTCTGCACAGATCTGGGGGCCCCCCTTCCCATACCATTGGAGGTAGCGTGAGGCCTGTAACAGTGCAGACGAGCTGCACCAGGGAGCCATAGCGGACATAGCCCTCTCGAGGTGGAAAGTCCCCCTGGGAAGGGTTGTCATCAGCTGAAGATAAAATAAAAGAATAAAGGAGGGTTTCAGGGGGGCCCACGCTTCTGCCCTTCTTGCCTCTGACTCCACCCCATTCACACAGAGATCTTGTGGGAAGGGCTGGTGTGTAGGGAGGCAGCTAAAGCTGAAGATTCTCATCCCGGAGGGGTCATTTGTGGCTGTCCCCACAAATGTCTTCCCCCCCTGAGGTGGGTGACAGAATGAGAGACTGGGCTGGACACTGGAGTCTGAAGAGCTTGGCTCAGTCTTTGACTCCCAGGGAACTTTGGCAAGTCTTTTTGTGTTTCGAAGCCTCAGTTCCAAGGGTGGATTTACCTTCCTCAAGGAGTTGTGGTGAAGATTAAATAAGCTAGTGAAGGTGAAGTCCCCAGCCCTGGCCTGCTGAAGTGATTACCCAGGTGGAGTGTGAAGGCAGCCCACTGGCGTGCACTGGCCACGAAGGCGCCGTCCTCCACGGAGAGGTAGCGCGTGGAGACAGTCTGGGAGCGCAGGCGGTTGAAGAGGGAGACCTTGGAGCCCGAGGATATGCACACTGTGAGGGGAGGTGGAATCAGTGCCCTGACCTGGCTTGGTCCCTTGGACATGCCAGATACATCTGAGTCTCTGTCCCCTGTGCCACTTTGAGTCACATGCCCACTGGCCTAGACACACTGGGCATTCATATTTCACAGCTATTTATCTGGTACCTGCTTTAGACTTGTTTCTGCACTTGTGCCTGCCCCTTTTGCTTCCTGGGCATCCTTCAGTTCAATAAACAGAATTATCAAGTATTCACTAAGTGCCTACTTTGTGGCAGGCACTGTGCTGGGTCATGAGCACCAAAAGGTGAATTAGATTCAGTCTTGCTCTGGAGGAGTTCACGGTCTCAGAGAGGAGAAAGGGACATAAATATAAAATTTCAGTCTAAAGTCATAGGATTGGGTTAAGGAGGGCTTCCTGGAGGAGGTTATACTTTCAGCCAGGGAGCAGGAAGTAGGTAGGAGTGCTTGGGGGGCTGCATAAGCAGAGGCCATGTGGTGTGAAACAGCAGGACAATTTTCTAGGTTTTGGTGTTGATTTCTTCCAGCCTATCACAGAGGCAGAGACACAGTTTTGTTTCTGACTAGGTTTTGACCACCTGGGGAGAAAGCATTGGGTCCTCTCCCTCTCTCCCTTCTCAGTGATGGGCATACTAGCCCTCAATGTGTACTTACCCCAAGTTCCCAGCCATTGATTAATAGTTAACTGTTGTGTGTCAGGTACTGTTTTAAATGCTTCATAGCTATTAGTTCCTCTGAGCCTCTCAACAACCCTCTGAGGCAGGTAATATTATCTCTACTTAAGATAGCAGTTTGTGCCCTGGCTGGTGTGTCTCAGTGGACTGAGTGCCTGCTTGCGAACCGAAGGGTCATTGGTTCAATTCCCAGTCAGGGCACATGCATGGGTTGCGGGCCAGGTCCCCAGTTGGGGGCATATGAGAGGCAAGCACACTTCGACATTTCTCTCCCTCTTTTCCTCCCTTCCTCTCTCTCTAAAAATAAATAAATGAAATCTCCTAAAAAAAACAAAACCAAAAAACTGGATCTCCTGGATCTGAGGCATTCTTCAGGGTTTCGAAAGGACAGATATTAAGTATGGTGTAGGGTCCCATTGCCTCAAGTCCAAACCCTGGCTGGGCCACTTCCTAGCTGGTCAATCTTAGGCAAGTCACCTGGGATATGATAGGCCCAAATGTTTCTCCAATGAACAGATAAATGTGATAAATGTTCCAAATCTCATCTTCCTCATCTACAACATGGGCATAATGACAGTACCTTCCTCACAGGAACCCAAACATCAAATAGGATGATGCAGGTAATGAGTTCCAGGAAAGCCAACTCTCCCTTCTCCTACCCTGCCCTCCCGCCTCCCAGGAAGGGTAGAGGTGGTGGGGTCACTGTTATTCAGGCTTTCGCCTCTTATATTTTCAAATCCTCCAGCCCTGGGATTTGTCACTTGGCACCCAGGACAGTATTTATCTCAAACTGTCTCTTTGATCCGCTATGAGTGTCTCTCTCCTCTGCTAATCTGTGTGTCCCTCCAGAACACACATTGGTCTTTGTTTTATAGGGACCCAGCACCCAGCACAGAGCCAGGCATAGAGGAAGCCCTCAATAAATATTTTAACTGAATTTTATTGTTTTATTGTCACTTTTAATCTGTCTCTAGTTGAGCACCTGCCAGCTGTTTCAGAGGCCCCCAACTTCCTCCGCCCCAACACACACACACACACACACACACACACACACACACACACACACACACACACACAGGCGCGCGCGCACGTACAAGTTTGGTATCTATCCCCTCTGCTCTATCTGCTCTTGTTTCTCCCAGACCTAAGCCGCAAGGCCTCAGCCAGACCCCACCCCTCTCTGCTCAGACTCCGCCTCTTTCACTCTGACCCCACCCCTACAAGCCAGGTCTCTCCCCTTCCCAAATCCAGGGGCTCCCGACTTGACGGCAACTGCAATAGAGCCCCGCCCAGCCCCGCTCACGGTCGGTGTTCTTCAGTGACTGCTTCTTCTGCGAGGGCTTTGAGATGACCTTGATCAGGCGGCTGTGGAAGGTGCCCAGCTCCCGACCCTCGCGGAGCACTAGCCTTAGCACCAGCCGGAAGTGCTTTCTCTTGTCGGCGTCTGAGATGTACAGGGTCTTGGCGCAACCGAATTCCTACGGGGTTCACGGGGACGGAGCCGGCTCTTCTCAGCCGTCCGCCTCGTGATGAACCGACCTCCCCCAGTTATCTGACGTCCGCCCCGTCGGACGTGACATGAAGCGGCATGGTCCGAGCTTCGGACTCAGCCTCCATGCAGGCCCTCGGTCTCCGGGCCCCCCTCCCTACATAGAGTTTGGCTTCTGCAGGGGAGTAAATCAGCCCTCCTCCTCAAGGAAGGGGCAAGGATGGGAACGGGACTGGGACCCTTCCCATGCAGTCTCACCCTGGAGTCGGGCTGCTCCTCGAAATTCAATTTCTGCGTCTCAGCGGCGCTACCGGACGCGCCGTCCAGTCCCATGTAACCGCAGACAGTGGGCCCGGTCTCCCCTGCCTGGTGGGCTGGAAAGGGACCCCAGCAGGCTCTGGAAGGACTCCTACGAGACTCGGGTGCCACGCCAGCCTAGTTTTCGCCGCCAGAGGGCGCGGCAAGACTGCGTCTGCGAACCGCCCCGCTCCCATTCCCGGCTGCGTGGGTCCCCTACCGAGGAAGGAGACCAGTCCTGGAGTCTGTCCTCACCTTGGCCCTGCACTGGCTTCACCCTCCAGCCGGGACCTGCGAGGTAGACACAGGGCGGCGGGCAGAAGAACCTGCGGAGACGTGCAAGCGCTGGACTCGTGTGTCATCTCCGCGCCACTGTCTTGTAGTCACCTCAAAGCCGAAACTCGAAAGAATGCCCCTCCACCTTTCCCAGCGCCCTCCCCAGGCTTCTCCATAGCTGTGAACCCCATTAACGTCTGAACCTTCTTTTATCACTGCCCTCATTCAACTCATCAGTAAGTCCTGTCAACTCCACCTTAAAAACATATCCAGAATGCACTGGCTTCTTACCACCTCCACCTTTTTATTTCATGAGTCAATCATGTTACTTATCTTCTTAAAATCCGCCAACAGTCTAAATTCAAAGTCCTCACAGGATCTGGCCCCTGCTTACCTCTCCAACTTTATTTTCTACAACCCCAAACCCTTCGCAAACTGCAGCCACTCTTAACTTCTTTTGTACCTTGAACAGGCCAGGTTGGTACAGCCTCAGTCAGGGTCTCTGCGTTTTCTGTTTCTCCTCATTGGAATATGCTTCCCCCGGATTTTCTCCTGTCTGGCTCCATTTCCACATTCAAGTCTCAGTTCAGATGTTACCTTGACCTTTCTAGCTGAACTGCACCCCCCCTTCCATTTCCATCTAGCTTTCATCAGGATCTTGGTCATTGATTCCATACTAGAGTGAAGATGCCGTGAGATCAGGGACTGTGTTTGTTGGACTCAGCTGTGTGCCCAGTGCCCAGTGATGCTCAGAGAGCCTGGCACTTGACAACACTCAGTTACTAGTTGTTGAATGAAAGTATGAATGAATGCATGAGTGAATGGGGACTAGATTCCCGGGGAGGTCCTGCTGAAACCAAAGTGGGGACTCCTGGTGACTGAGCGAAAAGACCCATGATCGTCCCATAGCTAAGCCTCGGGTTCTCTCCAGGTTCTAAAAGACCCTACACGGGGAAGAGGGAAGAGCGCATAAAGCCGAATGCCAAAGTGACCTGGGAGGGGCTGCTGAGGCACCTACCGTTTCTCATTTCCGTAAGATTTCTGGGCCACCTTGGCGTGCAGGATCCGCACGGTCTGCTCGCACTGCTGCTGCAGGCACCGGCGCACGCCTTCCCTGAGGACTGTGGAGCGCTCTGGGGATGACCTGGGAGGCCCGCAGCGGGAAGTGTCAAGGAGTGAGATGTCATGGAGCTCCCAGCGCTTAGGGTGAATGAAATGAAGTTCTAGTGGTGCCCCCTCGTGGTCAGGGCGAGGAAGTGTTAGGTAAGGAGTGGACGCCTGGAAGTTACAGGCTAAATATTTGGGCTGCACGGTGCTCAGTGAGGCTTGCACTGAGCCCACCGGGACCACCCAGGCGCCACTCTGCGGGTCTGGCTCCACGCCCACTGTATCCTGGAGCACTGGGGAGAGGCCCCAGCGGCACAAAGGCCTCACTTGTGTTGTTGGCCTTGGGATGGAGGCAGAGTATGTGAGGACGCATGGCTTTCCCTGCATCCTGAGGGGACCCATCCCACGGAAGTCCTGATGCCAGGAAGGGAGACCCTGTGCTGGACTCATGGGCTACAGTGTTCTCTTGCTTGCTGGCGGATGCTTGCAAGCACGGAAAGGCCCCCAAATGGTGTGCGGGCTGGGGGAGGGGTTCAGTTTTTCCGCTGTCAAAGTAACACTCCTTTCCCTCTTCCTCCCAAGAGCAGGGGCCGGTTACTCTCTCAGCTTTACTTCCTTTGATCACAGGATCGCCATTGGCCATGTGGAGTGGGCCAGGCAGAGCCTAGGGGCCCTGGTGGCCTCTCAGCCTGGAGGTTTTGATGGGTGAGGGAGGGTGGGCCCAAGACTTAAGCAGTTGCAGAGAACAAGTAAAGGAGTCCCTGAGGGCAGATTTGAGGGACCACCAGGTGGGGCCGGGGAGAACCAGGAACTCTGAGGTTGCCCTTCTGAATCCTTTGCCTTTTTCGCAGGACCAGTGTCGGGGGCCTCTCCTCATTCCTGGAGCGGGCAACGGAGGGCAAGGGCCGGTCGTGCCCTCGGAAGCGGGGCCAGGCAGACAGCGGCCCAGCCAGGCCCCGCTCCGCCCCTTGGGGCTCTCCTCGGGAAAGTGGCTCGGAGGCCTCCGACGCATTCCGGCTGCGGAGAGGGTAGCCGCCCAGGCTCCCGCAGCCCGATCCGGCGGCTCCCAGGGTGGCTGGAGCAGGGGGCGCTTATCTGGCCCCGCCCCGGCCCTGGGAGGAAGGGGGATAGCCCTGCCAGTGGGAGGGGTCGCAGCCCGCGCTCCCCCTCCCCATCCGCCAGCCCGGGTTAAATGCGGCCGCCGCCTCCGCTCCCTCCAGCTGCCTGGCAGTCCCCACCTCGGGCGCGCTGCCCGTGCTGTTACCTGCTCCAGCTGCCCGGGAGGCTCCTCCCGTCGGCTCCGCTCTGCGGCCGCGCCTCCGAGTTGTCCAGCAGGTTAAGGTGAGTCAAAGGGCCTGGGGGCGCTGAGGGGTCTGCCGGGGTGCAGGCGGCCAGCCAGTCCAAGCGACGTACTTAACCGTGGTGCCCGCATTGAACCTTCCCCACTTCTGAGGGGTCCTTTCCAAATTGAGTCCCCACCAGCAAGTCCACCAAAAAGGGGATGGGACGTTTCCCCTAATCTCCGCCTCCTAGGGACCCCTAGGAACGTCCTCAAGGTGTTCACTCTTCAGCCAGCTCTTGAATTATTCAAGAACTGCCTTTCTGAGCGCACTTTCCCAACCCTAAAGGCATTTCTAAAACTTTCAATTTAACGCAGGACTAATTAACCCCTCTGAGGAGCTCTGGGTTTTAGCGTCAGCTTTGTCACCACCTTGCTGTGTGACTTTGGGTGAGACACTACCCTCTCTGGACCTAGTTCCTTCCTCTGTAGAATGAAGGGGTTGGAAAGGTGATGAACTTTGAGGAAGCTGCTATTTTGACTTTCTAGGGTTCCTGGGGTACAGGTGGGGCTGCCAGGCAAGATGTTTGCTCAAGCCAAGAGCAGTATAAGGGCATCCTTAGTCAAGATTGGGAGCCCGGAGGCTTCTGAAAGTAGGAAAGGATGAGAGGTGGCAAAGGCCCCTTGTGCCTTCATCTCTCTGCTCCCCGGGGGTGCTGGTCTCAACTATGGCCAAGCTAGAGAAAGTGTTCCACATCCTCCCACCTCCAGTCACTGGCACATCTGGCTTAGTCACCCTCCCATGATGGACTCTGCCAGAGGGATTTTTGTTCTTCTACCAGGCCTGAGAGTCCAAGGCGGAGAGGATCCGGGCCGGGAAGGCCGCCTAGAGTGAGCTGCAGGCACTCGACCTTGCTTAGAATAGGCCCATTCACGGAATTGGAGGGAGGGGAGGGGCTGCGGTTGAGTTAGGGGCAGCTGGCCCCCTCTACCAAGAGACAGCAATAGAAAAATGGCTAACGCAGCTTCAGCATGGGCGCGGGGGTGGGGTAGAGAGCAGAGCGAGTGAATGGAAGCAAAAGAGGTTCAAAGGCTCCTGGACGGCAGGTTGCCAGGCAGCTCAAAAAGAAGGGGAGCAAAGAGTCCCAGGTTCCTTTGCAGCTCAGCAAGCCGCCTTCTTGGGCCTCACTTTTCCCTTCTGTACAGTGGGAGTCTTTCATGATTCTCAAGGGGCCTCGGGAAGGTGAGTGCTCACCTGCTGCCCCCACAGGGTCCATGGCCACGTTCCGAGGTCCCCAGGCTGCTCACTCAATGCTCTCTGAGTGCGTCCAGTGTCATTGTCCTCAGAACCCTGCGCATTCCTGTTCCTGGGCCCTTGTGCCGGATATATTTTACCCAGTCTTATCTCAAGGCCCCAGGGCTCCCAGCCTGCTGTTTGCTCTGGGCAGGGGCACCTGCAGGGCAGATGTGGGCTTCCCACGGCCACCTAGCCAACAAAGGCCAGACCTTGGAAGGCACCCCCTGGCTGCTTCTCCTGAGAGCTGGTGGGAAGTGGATGCACCAAGCCTCGAATTCAAGTGCATGGTGGGTTTTGGCCAAAACAGTGTCCACCCGCCCCCTACCCTCCCAACCCAGCAAAAAGGCACAGTGCCCTCCCCTGAGGCCTGCGGTTATGCGATGCATGTCTGAATGTGTGTGTGTGTGTGTGTGTGTGTGTGTGTGTGAGAGAGAGAGAGAGAGAGAGAGAGAGAGAGAAGGACAACCACACAGAGGTGCCTTGTAGGGGTAGAGGGTAGAGGAGGGGTCCCCGATGTGGGGAATGGTTTCCTTCTGCAGAGGTTTTCCTCCGGGGGAGATGAGGACATAGAACACGGTGGCTTGTCCTTGGAATCCCTAAGCATAGGATTGTATCGTGGTGCAGCCACTTTCTTGTCCTGAGACCTTGAGTACCAGCATTTAAGGTTTTTGAGTCTGTTTCCTAATCTGTACAACAGCAACAATAACAGTCTGTCTCAGAATTGTCGAGAGGATTAAATGCCACAATGTGTGATGAGAAGTGTCCACCATTGTGCTTGGCATTTAGGAAAGTCTTTTTCTTTTTAAATTTTGTATATTTTTATCTACTTCCATTTACTTACAAAGCAGAATTCCTTGTGTTTCCCAGAAATCTCACTGTAATGAAAATTAATTATTATGGCCCTGGCCAATGTGGCTCAGCTGGTTGGAGCATCGTCCCTTTCTCCAACCTCTCTCTCTCTCTCATAGATGTTTCTCTCTCCCCCTTCCTCTCACTCTAAAAACAATGAAAAAATACCTTCAGGTGAGGGTTAAAAAATTAATTATTATGAAAGCATACAGAAAAGTAGAAAGATTATTAAAATAAACCCATGGCTCTCCTCCACCTCTGAGTACCCATAACCCAGAAAGTGAGTCCTGCAAATACTACTGTTTTGCTATTTCCGTTCCTCTCTCCAGGCTCTGACACTTCCGTTCTCTGTCCCCCAAGTGCCATGAGGGGCCTTCTATGCTCACCACTGCCCATGTTGCTGCTCCTTCTCCAGCCCTGGGAAACCCAACTCCAGTTCAAAGGTGAGCCCTCGGCAATGAAGGGAGAGGAACAAATGTAGGTTTCCTGTTTGCACCCTGCTGGGCCTGCTGGGAAGAGAAAAGCAAGAGCTTTGGCTCTCTCAGGGATGGGTTCAGATTCACCATTTCCCCCCTCTCTGGGCCCCAGTCTCCTCATCTGTAGGAAGTGGCTTAGAAATAACAAAATTGGGCTCACGAGGAATGAACATTTGGTGTTAAATTTTTTAAAGTGGCCCTGGCTGGTGTGGTTCAGTGGATTGAGTGCTGGCCTGTGAACTGATGTGTTGCTGGTTCGAGTCCCAGTCAGGGCACATGCCTGGGTTGCGGGCCAGTTCCCCGGTTGGGGGGCATGTGAGAGTCAACCTATTGATGTATCTATCGCACATTGATGTTTCTCTCCCTCTCTTTCTCCTTCCTTTCCTCTCTCTAAAAATAAATAAATTAATTACATAAATAAGACCTAAACATTAAAAAAATATTTTAAAGTTGATTAAAAAAATCAGATTTTACATAGAAATCCTGATTTGGGACGTGTCTTGAAAAATCCAAGGCTCTGCTAACACGGGGTCCACAAGGCTGCATGGCAACATTTGGCTGGGGCTGTGCACTTTAGGAAGAATACAGGCTCTCTGGTGTCCACCATCCTACTCTACCAGTTGCATGCTTGGCCTTATAAGCATTTGAGTTTTCGACATTCCCTTTCCCTCTCCCAGAAGAGCCCTCAGAGCTGTAGGATAGAGAATTGGTGAAATCTCCTTACCTCAGGCCCTCAGCAAATCATGAGCCAGTGAATGTTCGTATCTAACTTGCATTTGCTTGGCTAATTCTGTGCGGGCGCTGTTATGCAGGGATAGAACCACTCAGCCCTGGGTTTCCCTGGGGATCTATCTCTGGAAATGAGGCTTTGCTGACATAGGAAAGTCCTTTCTGATCTCCTCGCAGGTCCCAGGTGCCGTACTGGGCCCCTGGATTTGGTGTTTGTGATTGACAGCTCTCGCAGCGTGCGCCCCTTCGAATTCGAGACCATGCGGCAATTCCTGGTGGGCATCCTCCGCGGCCTGGATGTGGGACCCAACGCCACGCGCGTCGGCGTGATCCAGTATTCGAGTCAAGTGCAGAGTGTCTTCCGGCTTGGCGCCTTCTCGCGCCGCGAGGAGATGGAGCGCGCCATCCGCACTTTGGTGCCGTTGGCGCAGGGCACCATGACCGGGCTGGCGATCCAGTACGCCATGAACGTGGCCTTCAGTGTGGCCGAAGGCGCGCGTCCGCTAGAGGCGCGCGTCCCGCGAGTCGCTGTAATCGTGACGGACGGGCGGCCCCAGGATCGGGTGGCAGAAGTGGCGGCGCAGGCGCGCGCCCGCGGCATCGAGATTTACGCGGTGGGGGTGCAGCGCGCGGACGTGGGCTCCCTGCGGGCCATGGCGTCCCACCCGCTGGACGAGCACGTCTTCTTGGTTGAGTCCTTCGACCTTATCCAGGAGTTTGGCCTGCAGTTCCAGGGCCGGCTGTGTGGTGAGTTAGGCGAGTGCTGGAGCGAGGCTGAACTGCCTAGATTCCCAAATTCCCACCAAAGTAAATCCCACTCCATCCCGGTAGCCCGGCACATTCCAGCTTTAGCCCCGCCTACCAGGTAGTTGAGTCGCTCAGGCTTGACTCATGCTGTGTCCCTGCCGCCTCTGTTCACTTTTGCTTAGGCCTCGCTCTCCAGGAACAACATTTGGCGTACCTCCCTACCAGGATGAGCTGTGGTTTATCACAGGCTTAATGTCCAAATCCAACGCAAGAAACACCGCCCGTCAAAGTTGAGGGCAACGGTCCACTCCAGAGTCATGTCCGCCCACGCGGGCATGGCCACGCCCACTCGCATTTTAGTCCCTTCCACAATGCTGCAAGATCTGTTCTAGTCACACCTGGAGTTACTCCGCCCACCTTGATTCAGCACCTCCCACCTTTCTATTTTAACCCTGTGTAGACCGGCCCTATCCCATTGACACATCTAGCCCTGCGCCCCCGTCTTAAGAGATTATTCACAGGTGTTGTTCAAGCCCTATTCTTTCCCAAAGCTGTCCCACCTGGATCAGTCCTTCTCAAATGAGTCATATCCCACCTAAAGCTATACTTGATCATGGTTCCTGCCTTTGACCCCAACCAGCTGTCCCTTATTGGAAGATTCTGCCCATCTGTCCCCTGCTGAGTCTACTCTTGTGTGTCCCCAGGAAAGGATCTGTGTGCTGAGGGGAGACATGGCTGCCAGCACCAGTGTGTCAGCACCCCTGGCACGTTCCACTGCACTTGCAACCCCGGCTACCAGCTAGCAGCGGATAACAAGAGCTGTTTGGGTGAGAGTGACTCCTGCCCTGCAACCCCACTGCTCCTGAGCCTTCTGTGGCTCCCCATTGCCCCAGCATCAGCCCAGTGGGTCTGGAAGGGCATTTGGAAGTAAAGTCCAGCTCCCTCACTTTACAGGTCTAAGAAAGGAAAGGTATGCTTGGAGTCACTCAAGTCCTCGGTGGGACCAGGGCCAGAAAGCTGTGGCCCAAAATTAAGTGTGCTTTGTGCATCCGCCTCTCCACTCTTTCAGGCTTGTCTCCTACCTGGCTCCAACACACCTCTCAAACTGGTTCGTCTTCTCACAGGCACACCTTTACAGCTTCTGTAACTTGAACACTGTTGGGGTCTTCAGTGAGGGTCTCCATGCACAGTCACTCCTGCCTCGTACACGCTGTCTATCCTGCTTCTGCGTCTCAGCTCATTCTGGGCTGCTCACCTGGGCTCTCTTGCTGCTCCTCCCTGCACCTGCAAGTCTTTCAAGGCCTGATTCTTCATTTTCGCCTTCTGAAAAGCGATGGTACACAATGCCTTTCTTACACAGCCAGGACTTTCTTTTTCATGTACATGTGTGTTCGTCCACTCCTTTGATCTTAACGGCAGCTACCGTTTACTGAGCCAAGTCGGTATCAGATCTTGTGCGTGGGGCACTGCATACATCACCTCTCAACCTCATAGCAACCTGGAAAATGAGGTCATGTGATCCCTGTCACACAGATGTCCTTTGGGGTCTTCTTGTTTCTAGAGCAAAACTGGCTTGAAGCCCCATGGGATGACCCATGAACATCGCAATCTGTCCCCAGGATCTCTGGGAATTCCTCAAGTTCTCCCTTTCTGTGGTCTCCTCTTTCCATCTTACCCCTGTGTAGACCTGCCCTGTCCCATTGACATATGGAGCCCTGCGCCCCTCCTCTCACTCTGAGCTTCTGCTGAATTCAGCTTATGGCTCCTCCCTCAATTTCTTAGCTTCCCACCTGCTGTCCTTGTCCCACGTGTGTAACCCAGCCCCTTTCTTGGTTTATGCACTTGTGTGTACAAGGGCACGTGCGTGTATATGTAAATGTGTTCACATATCCATTTTACTAAGGAGGGGATGAACAGAGGTGTGAGTTACATCTAAGGAAAGTCAAACATACACACAAAAAAGGAAGCGCCCGTTTTAAAAAAATACTTCATTTATTTATTTTTAGAGAGAGGGAGAGGCAGAGAAACATCGCTCAGTTGCCTCTCCAACCGGGGACCTGGCCCGCAACCCAGGCAAGTGCCCTGAGTGGGAATCAAACCAGCGACTTTTTGGTTCGCAGCTCGGTGCCCAACTCACTGATCCACACCAGCCAGGGCAGAAACATCCAGTTTTTATATTTGAATATTAGGCACCCTTAACCCTGAAAGCCCTCAGTCACCCCACCACAAGGGATTTTTTCCCCACTGGCATCTTCAACCCATGCAGTCACTCGACTTCACACCATTTTTCTGTTCTTCTTCTTCCTTTCTCCACTCCCACCTCTCTTCTAGAAACCCCCAATTCTCACTTTTTCATGCAGACTAATTCCCCTTTCTCCAGTCCCTGCTACCAGTGCAGCTCTAGGCCATCTTTGCACATCTAAACCATCAAGATACTCAACGGGGCAAATGCTCCCCCTCCTCAGAAGGAACTTGTGAATAGCAATTGCTCGCTTCTATTATATCCCCACTTTGCAGATGGGGAAATGGGGGCTCGGATGGGCGAAATGGCAGTCTGGTCCTTCTCTATTAGTCAGTGAGCACCTTCAGGACAGGGGCCCTGTCTTCAGTGGATTCCTGGCTTAGTAGGGGACACTCTAAGGTGCATCTGGGGCTTGAGTTGGGAAGGCCACCTGGCCAGGGGAAGGAGGCCTATGTCTATAGAAATCACAGATGCCTGGGTACCACCCCAGACTAATGAAGTCGAGATCTTTGGGAATTGGGGTCCAGGCATAGGTATGTTTTATTTTTAAATATTTTACTTATTTATTTTTAGAGAGAGGGGAAGGGAGGGAGAAAGCGAGGGAGTGAAACATCAGTGTGTGGTTGCCTCTCGCGTGCCCCCAGCTGGGGACCTGGCCCACAACCCAGGCATGTGCCCTGACTGGGAGTCGAACTGGTGACCCTTTGGTTCACAGGTCAGCACTCAATCCACTAAGCCATGCCAGCCAGGATGGCATAGGTATTTTTTTAAAAGCTGTGCTGTCAGGGCTGAGAAGCAAAGCCCCGACCTATACGCCAGCCTCCCTACCCTCTTGCTCAGTCATTGACATGCACACTGAAGACACCTATGACTGTGAGGCACCACTATCAGCTCCCCAGGTCCCTATTTCTGTCGCTGGCTTTGTACTCCAGCAGGACCAGAGGAGCTGTAGGGGTGAGCGAGCCCCTCCACCTCTAGCACCTTAGACTGAAGTCTCTGATGGCTCCAATCATACATGACATCTTGCTGCCTCTTCCTTCCCACCAGTCATTGACCACTGCAGCTTTGGGAACCACAGCTGCCAGCACGAGTGTGTCAGCAGCCGTGGTGGGCCGCAGTGCCGCTGCAGAGAGGGGCATGACCTGCTGCCTGATGGGAGGAGTTGTCAGGGTGAGGAGGGGTCTCCTGCACCATGCAGAGGGGCAGGGTGGGGGTCTTGGTTGGTGGAGTTCACCCAGACTTAGCCTGACCTGTCTCTCCTTTAAGCCCGGGACCTTTGCAATGGCGTAGACCATGGATGTGAGTTCCAGTGTGTGAGTGAGGGCCTCACCTATCACTGCCTGTGCCCTGATGGGCGGCAACTCCAGGCAGATGGAAAGAGCTGCAACCGTGAGTTATGGATGGGAGGGGATTCTGTCTGTCCCTGCCTCACTGCTCACATTCTGAGCATCCTTGACTTTGGTGTGAGTGTGATGTGAACATGTGGTGATGATGGGATTGGAGCATGTGCCATGCTCTGCCTCACTTCCCTACCCTGCTGCCAAGGTTATTTCTAACATTTATATTTGATCACATCTCTCCCTTGCTTGAAAGCCACCTGGGGCTCACCAGTGCCCACAGAATAAAGGTCAAATGCCTTACCCCCAAGTTTTTCAAGTATGTGTGGGGGTGCGACCACACTAGTGAATAATGAAGTCAAATTAGGGGGTTACAACCGGCATTGAAAAGAAAGAGAGAGCCCTGACCGGTGTGGCTCAGTTGGTTGGGTGTTGGCCCACAAAGTGGAATGTTGCCTGTTTGATTTCTGGTCAAGGCACATGCCTGGGTTGCGGGTTCAGTCCCGTGTCAGAACATGTACGAGAGGCAACCGATCACTGTTTCTCTCCCACATCGATGTTCCTCTGCCTCTCTTTCTCCCCCCCTTTCCTCTCTCTCTAAAAATAAATAAATAAAATCATAAAAAGAAGAAGAGAGAAAAAATGGACTTTACAGTGTGCAGAAAGAGCAAGCATTGCTTCATGAAATTTAATTTTAATTCTATGTAGAACATCATAATGTATTATTATTATTATTATTATTATTTACTGTAGGTTGTGGTCAAATTTCTGATACCACCACCTTAGCTCGATGCAGTCTAGCTCCAGCCAACTCCATGAGCCTGTCCCTTGTCACACTTGAACGTTTTAGCCATCCTGCCCTGCTCATTGCTGAATGTGTCAAGAGTTCTCAGCTTCCATGCCTCTGCACATTCTGTTTCCGCCATCTAGAATGTCCCTTCCTGCCTTGGAGAACTCCTACCCATCCTTGAAGACCAAGTCAAATGTCACCACCTCCATGCAGCCTTCCTCACCAACTCCAGGAAAAATGAATGATTCTTACCCTGGGCTCTCTGCGTGCCCCTCTATTCTAGCATTTCTCTGAACTGTAACATATGGCATGTCTGACTACTCTGCTCTACGCTGGTTTACTTATGGATCAGGATTATGCTGCATTTATTGTTGAAACTTCTTTAGGGCTAGCCACGTCCCTGGCTCAGAACAGGGGAGTCAACATTGCAGAGTGATTAGGAGCATTCGGTTTGGGGTCAAACAGACCTGGTTTCAAATCCTGGCTCAGCCCTTACTAGCCATGAAACCCAGATCAAAGCATTTCCCCCTTCAGAACCTGCGGTTCTAGAAAATGGGGACAATCCCCAAGGTTATTGGGAGGATTGAGAAAAAAATACATAAAGCACCTAGCCTGGTTTCTCGCACATGGTAAGCTATCAAATAATAATGGTCTTGTTATTGTTTAGTATTGTTAACACTAGTTTAGAATTCTGTCTGATACATAGTAGATGATCAATAAATGGTAACTGTTGTGGTTGTGGATATTATCATTATTATTTAAAAAGATTTTTAAAAAAGATAAAAATAAATAAATAAATAAACAAATAAAAGATAAAATAAATAAATAAACAAAAAGATGCCTTTAGCAGATTGCCTGCCTTGTGTTTAGTACTCTATAAATGGCAAAGGTTAAAATGGTGTGCTGATACAATGCATCACGCCAGCGCCTGGCACAGGAAGGCCTTCACACATGGCATCTGTTATATAATTAGTGTTTGTGACTGAATGACCAGATGGCTGCTGCCAGCTGCAGTACTGGTTTCTCCACCCAAGACCTTCTCACTGTGCAGGGTGCCGGGAAGGCCACGTGGACCTGGTTCTGCTGGTCGATGGCTCGAAGAGCGTGCGCCCGCAGAACTTCGAGCTGGTGAAGCGCTTTGTGAACCAGATCGTGGACTTCTTGGATGTGTCCCCCGAGGGCACGCGCGTGGGGCTGGTGCAGTTCTCGAGCAGGGTGCGCACAGAGTTCCCGCTGGGCCGCTACGGCACGGCGGCCGAGGTGAAGCAGGCGGTCCTGGCGGTGGAGTACATGGAGCGCGGTACCATGACCGGGCTGGCGCTGCGCCACATGGTGGAACACAGCTTCTCCGAGGCCCAGGGCGCGCGGCCCCGCGTCCTCAACGTGCCTCGCGTGGGCCTGGTCTTCACCGACGGCCGCTCTCAGGATGACATCTCAGTGTGGGCAGCACGCGCTAAGGAGGAAGGTGGGCTTGGTGCAGGACGCACTGGCCTGGGGTTGGGTGGGACGCAGAGAGGTGGCTTTCTTGAGGTCTAGGGCACCCCCTGCTCCCCTGTAGGCATCGTCATGTACGCCGTGGGCGTGGGCAAGGCCGTGGAAGAGGAGCTGCGCGAGATCGCCTCGGAGCCCGCAGAGCTGCACGTGTCCTACTCCCCGGACTTCAGCACCATGGCGCACCTGCTGGAGAACCTCAAAGGCAGCATCTGCCCGGGTGAGTACACCGTGCTCAGGAGCCCTCCCCTTCTCTCTCTGACATCTCCCCCTTGCTATTCACTCCCCACCCCCATCACAGAGTTACAGCCAGGGCGTGGACTCACTAGGCAGCCTTGTTACTCCAAGCGTGGTCCACGCACAAGCGCCGCCACTGGATAGTTTGTTAGAACCATAGCATCCGACTCTCTTCAGACCTCAGGAATCAGGTTTTGTACTTTAACAAGACCCTCAGGGCGTTCATGTGTATGTTAAAGTTTCAGAAGCACTAGGTTAAGCTACCTGGTTCCCAGATTAGTGGGTATTCAGAATAATTGGGGGGAATTTTTTCAAAGGAATGCCAAACAGCATTTCTAAGTGGAGTCACGTCGTAGATTTTATTAACTTGTTGAACTTCAATTTTGCAGACCTGGCAAAGTGGTAGGATTAAGTGTGTTTCAAGTACACCAAGCTATGCATTTTCTTTTGACCAATGTAGTCTATAAATGCAATCTGGCTGGGCCGGCCCTGGGAAATCTAACACACAGACACTCACACACACACACACACACACACACACACACAGTTGACCCTTGAAGAGCCCTTGAACTGCATAAGTCCACTTATATGTAGATAAAAAAAGATGCCTGTAAGTGGACTTGCCCAGTTCAAAGGCATGTTGTTCATGGGTCAACTGTATTTACCATCTGCAGTTGGGAATCTCCACATGCAGAGGGCTGGCTTAGGTTACACACAGTTTTAACCATGCAGTGGGTCAGGGTTCCTAACCCCCACTTTGTTCAAGGGTCAGCTCTATGTACATATATGTGTGTGTATGCATATACATATATACATATGTACATATATACATATGTACACATATGCAAGCCACTTCTGATAATTAGCCAGTGTGTTGTGGAGGCCCTTGAGGGCCCACTTTGACAGTGGGACTTTGGACAAGTGACTTAAACCCCACGTGTACCTCAACTTCCCTCTTCTGTAACAGGAGAGAGTGCTGGCTGCCCAAGGTAGCCTCCAGCTCTAGAATTCTAAGAAAAATCTGGGATTTCTGATTGAGGCTCTTCACTAATTGGATATATGACCTTGGGGAGATCCTCCCCCCTCTCTGGCTCTCGGTTTCTTTATCTGCAAAGTTAAGAGTCTTTTCAGGACAGTCATCAGTACCATTAATATATGTGCTAAGGGTACATACAAGGTTAAGAAATAACTTTTTAAACCATAACAGTAATTCTTTATTGAAGGCCCAGGCATTGTGCTGTCCATACTAAAAATGGCACATGTTTACAGAATGGCAGTGAATCTAAGATACCATCCATTGTCAAATTCACCACTATTTTTTTAAAAAAGATTTTATTTATTTACTTTTAGAGAGAAGGGAAGGGTTGGAAAAAGAGGAAGAGAAACATCAGTGTGTGGTTGCCTCTCACGTGCCCACAACTGGGGACCTGACGTGCAACCCAGACATGTGCCCTGACTGGGAATTGAACTGGTGACCCTTTGGTTTGCAGGCTGGAACTCAATCCACTGAGCCACACCAGCCAGAGCTTTACCATGATTTTCTATACAGCTAAGAAAAAATCAGGTGCCAGATTTCACTGAAAGGCACTTATTTTTATTTTAGAGATGTTGAAATGTCAGAGATAGACTTGGATCAGTGGCTTTTAACCATTAGTGCACATCTGACTCACCCAGAAGTTAAAACACAGCTTGCCGGGAGGGTTGGTTGAACACAGATGGCTGGGCTCCAGCGCCAGTGTTTCTGATTCAGTAGATCTGGGGTGGAGTCTGATCATTTGTATTTCTTGTGGCTTCCCAGATGGTGCTGATGCTTCCAGTCCAGGGCCCATGCTTTGAGAACCACTGGCCTAGTGGAAATACACTATCAGGCATCTACTGTGCCAGGCAGCTCTCTAGGTCTGCACTCCGCAGTAAGGCAGCCACCAGCTACATGTGCCCATTTAATTTAAATTAATTAAAATGAAATAAAGTTAACATTTTAGATATTTAGTCACACTAGCCACATTTCATGTATTAAATAGCCACATGTGGCTTGTGGCTACCACACTGGACAAGACAGATATACAATACTTATCGAGGGTACATATTATGTTCTAGACCCCCCCGCAAAGTAGGAACCATACATTTATTCTACACTCTTAAACCTACGTTAACTTTAACAACATACGTATACAGTACCGCGAAATCCCGCAATATAGTGAAAAATCCGTGATAAATAATTAAACATAATATTTTTAAAATCTCGCGATACAGTGAGGCCATGATAAGTGAACCGCGATATAGAGAGGGACTGCTGTAGAACATTCTGTCACTGCATAATGTTTTATTTGAAGAGCGCTGCTGTGGACTCTTGCTCCTCAAAGTGTGGCCGGCAGACCAGCAGCCTCAGCAGCACTTGGGAGCATCCCAGCTCCTTCCCCATTCGGAATAATAACCTGTGTTTTAACAAGATCTCCTGGTGATTCTGAGCATCAAGTTTTGAGGAACACTCAAGATGTACGCACAGAGAAAGATCATAGAATCTTCAGCACCAGCCAATGAATAGGTTTTCTCATTGTATCTATTTTTCCAGATGAGGAAACTGAGGCTTAGAAAGGTGGGGTGAGAATTCCAACGTCTCACAGTTATGTAGTCGGGACTCTTCCCAGGTCTGTTTGAACCCAAAGCCCAGACACCCAACCACAGTCTGGGTGGAGGTAGATCAGAGGGCCTCGGCCAGGGCCGGCTAGTCCTCCTGAAGATTCTTATTCCCCCAACTCTCTGTGCCGGGTTGGCAGAGGAGGGCATCAGCGCGGGGACAGAGCTTCGGAGTCCCTGTGAATGCGAAAGTCTCGTGGAGTTCCAGGGCCGCACGCTGGGGGCGCTCGAGAGTCTGACTCAAAACCATATCCTTTGGGGATGGGGGAGCCTGTTGGAGTGAAGGGGACGGGACCCCTGTGATCTTCAACGACTTCCTTAACCGCTCACTCGCCCAGCTGACGGCGCGCCTGGAGGATCTGGAGAACCAGCTGGCCACCCATATGTGAGGACCGCAGTGGCCGGGCAGGGGCGATCCCGAGGACTGTGCGCCCTCATGCGCTGTCGGGGCGCCAGGGCCGCGTGAAGCTGAGCCCCTGGGGCTCCGGCTGTAGGAGACAAGGGGCTGGCTGGCTCCCAGCACTACGCTCGAGCTGGCCTCGCCTGGATCACAAGCCTGACTGTGGGGGACAGGGGGGCGCGTGCTAGATCCGCATGCCCTCGTCGCGTGCTGCCGCGCTCAGCTCTTTGTTGGATTTCTTTTTTGTTTTCTTTTTCTTTAAAAAAATCTGTTTTCCATGGGGTCGGTTTGTGGGTCTTGCTGTGCCGCCAGGGGGAGGGGAGGCCAGACGGAGCGCGCTCCGGCGGCGCCCGGGAGGCGTCTCCGCCGGAGAAAGGCGCATTGTGCGGGGGTCGGGCTGGGGGGCTGGGGACCGGGCACTGCTTCCCCCTCCTTGTTTATTCAGCCGAGAACAGACGATTCCTTCTGCAAGCTGCGGGAAGGGAGGGGGTCTCTACGGGAACCGTTGGGGTCTGCGCAAATCTGCACCCCTCCATCCACCAGAGGATCAAACGCTTCGCTCTGTGGCCATGCCTATCTCCTCGTACTCCCAAACCTGTCTGAGAAGCTGCTAGAACTGGGTGAGGGAAGTTGGTGAGGAAGTGGGAGGCAGTAAATGAGCCTCTAAATGGACCGAGTAGGGGTGGATAGGTGAGTTTCGCCTGGATTTTATCTCCCTCCGTTACTAGGTAGGAAGAAGAGAAGGTACCAGCAGGACCTCTGGCGCAGAGCAGGCCTCTGCCTGCATAGCCTGGGACCCACACTCTGCCCACGCTCCCCAAAATAAAAACCCTAAAACAAGCCCTCTACGGTAAAGAACACAGACCAGTACCATTTTCCAAGTGCATGTAAGAAAATGCAAAGATTAAAATGCTTCCAGTCCTAGAATGATTGTGGGCAAATTACTCTGGGTTTATCTCCATATCTGTACAATGGGGATTGAAACTGTTACCCCTCAGAGTGAAGGTGAGAATTAAGGAAAGTATTCTAAGGCATCTGACATTGTGCCTGGCACATCTTAGGCTCTCAGTTAGTGGTAGCTATTAATTCTCCTTATCATAATAGCTAACATATTTAGTTGAGCATTACTCTAAGTGATTTGCAGGTATTTGCATTTTATCTTTACAACAACCTTGTGAAGTAGGAATCATTGCCCTTATCATTCCCATTTTACAGACCTTCCAGCCAAGCCTTAACCTATGGCTGGGATTTCTGCAGGTGGCCATGGCGGATTTTACAGGTGAATGAAGAGTGAACATGTGAGGTTAGGAGTGACTGGAGCATATGGGGACGGGATGATTGAGATTTCTCTGAATTTGAGGGTTAGATGGGCAAAAGTGCTAAGCACAGTGCCTGGTTTATGACCTCATCTGCCGAATCCCTTTATTTTACTGCTGGGGACGCAGGCCTAGAGGGCAGAGTTGCCTGCCCAAGATCACACAGTGAGAGAAATCCATGCAGATCAGGCAGCAGCCTAGGGGGTTCTAACTGGACTGAGGATGCCAACTGATGGGGTGGCACCCAGAGCAAAGGCAAGACTCTCTCCTTTGGCGTTGGTCGGGACTGCCTCCTCTGGTTTTGTTTTGTTTTTGTTTTTCTTCTCTTTAATCCTGTAATCCCCTCAATAACCACTAGATAGCGCCTGAAGCTATGATTTGGAGTTGAGTCCCAAATCAGGCACTTGGCACCTGGCACTGGGACCAAGGAGCCAGGTCTGTCCTTCTTTATAAGGCCCTCTTCCCTGTTCAGACCCCTCCCGCCAACTCTGGCAGACCCCACCACCCCAGGCTAGAAGCTCCTTCTGTTGCATAGATATTGAGCACACACTTCTGGATTTGCAGACCAGCCTCGCTGCTTACCAGGTACGTCATGTTGACAGGTGCTGGTCTTTCCCATCTCCAGTCCCCTCTCTCATTTCTCTTTCCTCTTACCCCTTTTTACCTTTTGGATAGGAAAGAATGTCCCCCACACATGGGGTAGCCAGCCTTTGCTTCTCTGTCTACACCCCTCCTGCTTCAAATAGTAGCAGACTTACAAAGGACTCAGTTGAATAAAATGAACAATCATTAACCCAAGAATAGAAAGAATCCAAATAACAGTGTTGGGGGGAGGGTTGCGAGCAGGAGAGGAGAGTGAAGGCGACTAAGAGAGTGTAAGTCAAGAGAAAGCACAGAGCCTTAGCAGACACTGGGCCTGGGCTTCCTGGTGGACAGAAGCTGATAACACTGGGCACAAAGTGCTTACATTTTGGGGGAGTCTTGAGCCCAGGTCTCCTGGAAGGAAAGAGCTCCCTCAGCTCTCTTGGTTCCCTGGAGATTTGAATATTTAAAGGGCCAGTATCTTCCACAGTGTTTGGCAGAGATCTTACTCACGGAGCTGTTTCTTCTACTGGGTAACATGCGCTAGACATGCCCCCAGATGGGAAAACCAAGCGCAGGAAGGCCAGTCGGCCTGACCCCCTTTCTGAATATCTGCTCTGACTGGGTTCTCTAACTTTCTGTTTCCCCTGATTTTCAGCCTTTCTATTCTAGCTTACAGCCCTTTTCAGTTTCTCCAGCCGGCACCCCTGCTGTCTCCAAGGGTTGTCAGCTCTTCTGGCTCTTCGGACTCCAGTAGTGGGGAGGGGAGAGAAGCAAACCATCACTTACAGAACACCTACAGCGTGCGGGGCACTCCGCTCTGCTTCGCACCTGCATTGTCTTGTTTAAACTCCGCTGTCTACGGAAGGGAAAACCAAGTTTCAAAGTGGCCGGTTGACCATGGCCACAGAGCTTCTAGGCTAGGATTTGAACCCAGGTGTCCCTGGCCCCAATTCTGCCCGTTTCACACGCCTATCCTTCAGTTTCTCAGGGACAAATTTGGACTTTTTCAAAGAAACTTTTGTTAAGAAACTTAAGGGGTAGACAAAAGCAGAGCACAAAGTGTGGAAGCGATGAGGGGCAGAGTAATGGTTCTTTGTTCAGGGGTAGTTCAAGCACATTTATTTTATTTTATTTTTAAAGTATTTTATTCATTTACTTTAAGAGAGAGGGGAAGGGAGAGAGAGAAACATCAATGGGCGAGTGACTGGTTGCCTCTTGCAGGCCCCCAGCTGGGGACTGGGCCCACAACCCAGGCATGTGCCCTGACTGGGGGTGGAACAGGCGGGCACTCAATCCACTGCATCGCACCAGCCAGGGCATGTCAAGCACATTTAAAACCCCAAGGCCCACAAGCCACTGTTTCTTTCTGTTCTTCCTCCTGCCCTGGGAAGCCCCATCTCCACCCCTACCCCACCCCCTGCTCTGCCCCTCCCAGCTTCAAGCTGATGCTTTTTACTAAAGTGGCAAATATAACTTCTGCTGTTCACCTGAGTATCTCATCCCCACCGAGTGAAGAGTGGGACAGTGCCTCCCGGCAGCTGAGCTGGGAGTGGGGAGGAATGGAAGAAGCTGGCAGGAAAAGGTAGCAATGCTAACACTACAGTATAAAGATGACAGTCTAGGTCTGTTTCCTCCCAGATGAACAAGGAAATCTTAGGGTGGCCTCTGTCCCTGGACAGAGAGAGCTTATTCCTAATATTGGCAGATGCTCAAAAATGTCTATTCTGGAGATATGTCAGGTACTGTACTAAGCACTGGGGATACAATAGGAAAGAAGAGTACGCTGCTCCCTCTCCTTAACTCATGTTCTAGGAGGGGAAGGGCAACCACAACTATGTAAATGAATAAGGTTTCAGATACTGGTAAATACTGGGAAGATGATACGACAGAGCACAGTGCTAGCTAATAGAATTTCTGTGAGGACAGGAATATTCTGTACCTGCGCCACCCAATATAAGCAGCCAGCATGTGGCTGTGACTGAGTAACTAAATTTTAAATACAATTTTAATAGATTGATTGATTAATTAGTTACTTGTGGAATAGTTTCATATGGTTATTGGCTACAGTATCAGGTAGCATCAGTATAGAGAGGCCTTGGAGAGGGGAGAGGTGATTACTTTGAATGGAGTGGTCAGGGGAGACCCCCTCAGGAGCTGATGTTTGAGCTGAGGTCTGATGACAAGAAGGAGCCTGCCATCCAGTGTTCCAGGGAGAAGCTGTAAATGCAGGGTCTGCGGGTGGGAACACCCTCCTTCCTGATCCCTATGGAAAGAAGGCTGGTGAGGCAAGTTAACGGTGGCTGGAGAGGCCGCAGAGGCGAGCCCACTGGGGCTTGGCAGGCAGCCGCGAGGGTGCCCAATATGTTCACCAAGCCCTGCTGCACCTGCACCGCTGGCCTCGGCCTCCTTAGCAATAAAGTAGGTGTGGCTGCCCCCCCCCCCCCCCCCCGCCAGCTCCCTTGGCTCTCAGGGCTGCGGGGAGGGTCGGACAGGACTAGGCAAAGTTCAAAGACCTCGTACACTTAAAACCCCGCCCATTAGAGAAGGACAGAGCAGTGGCACCGAGTGTGGTCCCCAACCAGCCCAGCCGGCCGGCCGCATCAGCGTCACCTGGGAACATGTTAGGGATGCGTTCTCAGGTGCCACCCTAGGTCTCTGCTTCCCAGCTCTGGGGGTGGGACCCACAGTCCTCTAGGTGGAGGTGATGTGTCCTCAAGTTTAAGATCAACTGAGGAGGGTGATGACAGCCACCTCCTCTTCCCCATTCTCACAGACCCCACCCACAACCCCCCCACACCCCCGCACTGCTGACAGGGCTCCTTGATGGCAGGCGGAGGGTGTTCTCCCTGGCACTCCTCCCCCAGGCATGACTCAGGTTTTAGCTCCACATATAGATATTTTTTAAAGCTAGTAAGTAAAATATATACTTCTTTTTTATAAAAGAAATTCAGGCTTATTATTAAACTACAACTTCAATACAACAGAAGGCATCAAGTAAAAAAAAAAAAAAAAAATCCCCTGGCTCCCCTAATCTCATTCTCCAGAGGTGGCCACAGAATCACGGGTTTCTTGTGATTCTTTCCCGACCTTTCCTGGGCTGATGGAGGCAACCAGTGCGCTGCTCTGAAGCCAGCTTCTTGGGTTCGAATCCCAGGCTTGCTTTTTATTTGCTGAAGAAGTTGGACCAGTTGCTTCAGTTTCCTCATCTGTAAAATGAAGTTGACAGCACTAACCTCATAGAGTTGTTATGAAGGTTAAATAAATTAATTCAAGTAAAGCAATCAGTGCTTGGTGTACGAGGAGCACTATGTAAGCATGAGTGATTTCAGTATGTGTTCTTAAAAAATCTTCTTAAATGCTCACCTGAGGACATCTTTTTATTGCTTTCTAGAGAGCAAGGAAGGGATAGAAGAAGGGGGAGAGACACATTGATGTGTGTGTGTGTGTGTGAGAGAGAGAGAGAGACAGAGAGACAGAGAGACAGAGAGAGAGAGAGAGAGAGAGAGAAACACTGATTGTTCGCCTTCCTGTGCATGTGGACTGGGGATCACGCGAGGGATTAAACCCTCAGCCTAGATGTATGTCCTGACTGGGAGTTGAACCCTTTTGGTTACAAGTCAATGCCCCAACCAACTGAGCCACACCGACCAAGGCAGTGACCTGTCTTTATTTCACTGCTACCTTTAAGGCAGGTTTCAAGGGCACATCCCTTTCTGCTCTGTAACATTAAACAAAACAGCCAGCTGGTACCGTGTTTGCACAGAGAGAAACTCCCCATCGGTACCTTGTGATCATTTTATGTTCTATTTCTTCCAACATGTAATATTTATGTTTTTGAGAAATGCCCATAAATCTTGGCATAATTGCTAACTTGTTATAATCTATTAATTTATTTTTAAACCAGTAGAGAGAAAAATTAGTATTATTGTGAGTTGTAGGAGAGTTCCAGACTTGTAAAAGCATTTTGATTAAGGATCTCTTGGAAGAATAGCCAACAAACTTAATTAGATGAGCTCCTGAAAAAAAAAATGCAAATAACAGCCTAATTCTTAAAATAACTTTAAAATAAGAGTTTAGGCCCCTTGAAGGGATAAACAGAATAATATTTATCCAAGGAGAAGTGGAGGATATAATATAAAAAATATAAAAAGCAAGAGGCTGTGCCACACATAGAGCTCGGGTTCTGGGACAGAGGAAAGAAAGTCAGAAAAAATAGTCAAAGACGTGATGGGAGAGGACTTTCCAGAATTGAAGAACGATGTGAGTGTCCAGGTCAAGAGCATACACCACGTGAGGAACAGAGTAAATAAATGACCATCTATGCGATAAGGTACTTGGCTGTGGTTACGATGCGTGGCACTGACTGGAAGCGAACAGACCAGAGGCTGACTCAGGTTACGGGCTGTGCTGGCAGGGAGAGCCCAGCACGGGCCAGCGGGGAGACTGCTTGTTCCGAAGGCAGTCCGCAGACTGTCGCACCAACAGGGGTGGTGGGAGCGAAGCATAATCACGGGGTGGGTCTGTGGCCTTGATCTTTCCTAATGTGATTTAAGGCCTGGAAGTAGCTGGATGCTCCAACCCCCAAGCAACTGTGAGAAGAAAGGCCAGTACTGAGGTGACTTTTTGGGCGGCCGGGATGTGTACGGGAAGACATGGGTTCCCGTTGTGAAAGATCCAGAGGAGGCTGGCCTCCTGCAACCCACTTAGAGCCACACAGCCTTGGGTGCCCTGAGCCACGGATAAGAGCCCACCTGCTTGTCGACTCTGAAGGGGGAGCTTCTGCCCGGCATTTCTAGCTCCATTTTTGCGCAAGGAGCTGTGATGCAAGACCTCCAATCAGAAACTCCGTGTCCTGTGTTGCCTAAACATCTGGTAATATCAGGAGAAGATCTGAACATCCTGTCCGTTTCCTCTCCCCACTTTGCTCCCACTGATAAGGTCTGTAATTATGTAAAGAAGTTGCCGAGAGCTTGTGGTACATGTCAGTGTGATATATACAAATGCGAATCATGAAAAATGTTGCTATAATGGATATCATGTTGTAAAAGAGTCAACAGCTCTTGATAAAGTTTTGACAAAAATATTAGCTTCCCTGAATTAACATCACAGTTGCATTCCTTGGGGGGAAAAATCTAGTAGCTATAATAACTGGAAAAAGAATACTTTCTGTATCTGTAAAAATAATGAGTTCAGTACAAGGTTCAGATAAACAGGTTTCATCTTCTAAATGTCCAATGAGACATTTAAAAACAATTAAAAATGAAAGTAAGCTTCACATAACATAAACTTAACTATTAACTAGTTTGCAGTGTACGCTTCAGTGGCATTTAGTACATTCCCAGTGCTGTGCACCCATCACGTCTGTCTCATTTCAAGACATGTTCATCCCCACCAATGGGATCCTTACCCCCTAAGAGTCACCCTCATGCCCTTTCCCCAAAGCCATTGGGGGCTCCTCATCTGCCTTTTGTCTCTACAGGTTTATTTTTTCTGGATGTTTCACATACATGGGTTCACACGGTAGGTGACCTTTTGTGTCTGGATTCTTTCACTTCGCGTGATGTTTTTGAGGTTCATCCGCAATTGCAGCATCCGAACTTCATTCCTTTTTATGGCTCAATTGTATCCCATTGTGTGGAGAGATCACCACTGCAGGAAATGGCCCAGTGCTTCCTCAGAAAGTTAAACAAAGAATTACCGTGTGACTCAGCAATTCTACTCCTAGTACAGACCCCAAAGAATTGAAGACAGGTATTCAAGCAAATCCTTGTACACAAATGTTCATGGCAGCACGATGCATATCACTGGCATATTCTGAGTCATGCAAAGCATTGACTCTTGTTAGGTGCGAAGGTTGTCAGGGCAACGCATGATGTCTGGCGGCCTTGGCCTCACCCACTAGATACCACTAGGCCTCTACACTCGTTTCAAAGTGCAACACTACCTTTCTACGTTTTCCAAAGTCCCCTGGGGCTTTGCCACTGCCAGTGAGAAGCATTGATGGGACCCGTGCTCTATGAGTGGAGAGACTGAGGCCTAAGGAAGGTTGTTGACGCAGGGAATCTGTTGGAGCCAAGATTAGAACCTGCCTCTCTCCAACCCAAGCTGACTTTCTGTCCATGCTGCGTTTCCCTCCATCCCAGAGAACCTTGAGGGTGGAAAGAAGACACGCAGTCCCAGTGCTGAAGCCTGGGTCTGATTTCCTCCCCATAACCTCATTCCCGCCACCAACTGGAGAGGACAGAACTCCTTCACTGAAGTGTAGGCCAGTCTTAGGAGAACATAATCTCCTATTTTTAAATTCATTTTTTAAAAAATTATTGATTATAGAGAGGGAGAGAAAAACATTGACCTGCTGCTCCACCCATCCATGTATTCATTGGTGGCCTCTTGTATCTGCCTTGACTAGAGATCAAACCTGCTATCCTGGCTCATCGGGATGATGCTCCAACCAACTGAGCTACCCAGCCAGGGCTCCTAATTTTCTATAAAGATCGTGAGAACAGAGACTTTGAGTCTTGATTACTTCTGAATTCCCCATGTCTAGGAAGTAACTCGCATATGGTAGGTTTTACATACATTTGTTGAATGAATGAATGGATGAAGAGTGTGTGGCGTTGTGGTCCGAAGACTCTTTTTCTCCTCCCTGGGATGGAAAAGCGAATGAGTTGTCCCTAGTATAAGCACATCCTTTAAAACTAACTTTGGTTTGGGTCATCTGTGTCCCCCAAGCACTCAACTGAGGGCCTCATAGAATTGAAACTTCGTTGGGTCCCCAAGGAAATGGTGGAAATGCTAGAAGGAAGTGGTTAGGCCATCTGTTTCTCTCTAAGGTGTGGGGAGATCTGGCTGTCACCTCTGTCACCCATGCATCTCCAGAGTGGATTGACGTGGCCGGACCCACCTGTTTCCATCTTTCTCAGTCTGCTCTTCCTTCCTGTCCTCGTTCAGCGGTGCTCTTCCCTGATGGTCTTACCATCCCCCCAACTCCCACCCTGCTGCTTCTCCAGGCCTCCTGGCTTCTGAGTCTCCATTCCTGTTTGGTCATTATTGAATATTTTGTAGGAATGCTATCTTTTTTTTTTTTTTTTTTGGTGCTGAGAGATCTGAAACTAGTCACATGTGACACTGAAGAATATGATGATCTGGTTTCAGGACCCATCAAGGAAGAGATGCTGCCTGGATACTAAGACAAGTCTTCACATGCTCTCTAGATGGACAATAAATAAATATGTTGGCACCTCTTCGCTACCATTATTCCAAATATTCATGGACATAATCACTATACCTCCCACGGACCTATGGACTTTGCAATATATTTTAAAATCAAATTGTTTCTACAGATAGAGGCCCCATAAAACATGTTTGCCAGGACCCCACATGCCTTAGGAGCAGCTCTAGGTATTTAATGAGGTAGAGCAAGAAGGGCCCAGACCCAAGAACTGGGACTGCCATTGGAGCCTGAGCTTCCTCTGTGCCAAGGGTACAGTTCACCCAACTGCGGTGAGAACAATGTCTACCATACTGAGTGGACCTGCCTCTGTGCCAGTGATTTTCTCCCAACGTATGCCACTCTGACTTTGAGTTTAGGTTCTTTTTTTTTTTTTTAATTAAATGTATTGGGGCGCATTGGTTAATAACATTATATTCCTTTCAAGTACACAACTCTCTAACACCTCATCTCTGTGTTGCACTGTGTACTCACTGCCCAGAGTCCAGTCTCCTTCTGTCACCATGTATTTGACGGCTTTGACCCTCTTTGAGTTTAGGTTCCTAACAGCCATGTGGTACTGACCCCATGTGTTTTCTTCATCATAGCCCTGGGGCCTTCCACAGTACCTGGCGTGTGGTAAGCTTTCATTAAATAATTTTTGTGTGAATGAACGAAATGAATGAATGTATCTGTAGTTTTCAGTAGAAGGTAACAGAGGGTGTGTGAAGTAATGCCTCGTAACGATCTTGGGTTAAGACCAGGTTAGGGAGGCGGAGTGTCCACCTTCAAACAGGTTCTGGGCATCAGCATGGGAGTAGCCAGCTTTAGACGAGCTCGAGCCGGTGCCGTGTAATTAACTCATTATGCAACTCTGGGCTGGTACCTTCTCCCAAAGGCTGCCGTCGCTTGCAGCCGACGGGAGTTTTGGTCTGGATCAGGACTCAGCCACAATTACTCAGCCCGGCCTGGAAAGTAGCCACAGACAACATGCAGACAAATGATGTGCAGTTTGTTCCAATAAAACTTCACTTCGTAGAACAGGCAGCCGGATTTGACCCAGGGGCTGTCGTTTGCTGTCCCTTGGTCTGAATGACCTCTGACCTCCTTTTAATCCTAACAGCCTATGAATTAAAGATTTCAAACCTCCGGTGTGCAGGACAGGGATGATCGTACAATGCCATTGTACTCCTACGTTGCTTGGGGAAGACATTGCTAATGGATCACAGGGTGCTTTTCTGGCGAGAAAGGAGCTGGCTTTTATCAATCAATCAATCACAGATAGAGAAGTCTAGCTGTGGCAGCCTCCCTTTTACTCAGTAAGAAGCAAATACTTGGGCAACTCCACGTAGTCTCTGGCGTGTGGCACCAAGGAAGACAGAAGTGATGTCACCACCAGTGGCAGTCTCTCTTACTTGCCTTACTTGCCAGCTAGGAGTGGAAGCACCTGGCTCATAGAAATTATTCAGGGCATGCTAATTTTCTTTTCCCACCAAAATCGAAACCGTTAGGTGACGTCTGCCTAGAGGGGTCTGCTCCCAGTTGACTGCCTAGTTGGAGGCTACAGTGAGGCCTGTCCAGAAAGTATCCAGCCACGTGCTATGAAAAATAGAGATATTTACCGAAGAAGACACAAGATACAAGAAACGTTGTGTGGAGGACAATGGGGCCTCAGTCCCCTTCAAAGGAGGCACCGTGGGACCTCGCACAGTTCTCCCAATTGCCATCAGCTGCCTCCTCGTAATTTCCTGAATCTCATGCACGGTCTGAAATCTCCTCCCTTTCAAAAGTGAGTTTAGTTTCAGGAAAAGCCAGAAGTCTCAGGGTGCCAAATCTGGGCTGTAAAGGGTGCTGAGTCACCTGGGTGATTTGACCTTTCACCAAAAAACTCTGCACGAGACGTGATGCATGAGCGGATGTGTTGTTGTGATGAAGCTGCCAATCACCAGTTGCTCATAGCCGCAGCCTTCTGAATCATCTGACTAGTTTCCAGGGAGGGATGTTCAAGCTTAACACAAAATTTAATGCAGATTCATTGCTCTACTCACTCAGTCATTTTGAATGCAACGACCACACAGTACGCATGCTCACTCAACAGCATCTACCGCCCCCACTGACTAGTACAGTGAAGTCATCATTGTTCACACATGTGCATTCCAGTCCACCCTCCTTGACTGTCAGGTTACACTGATGTCACTCAAACCATTCTTGTTATGTTAACAATGGTTGGACTTTTTCCAGACACACCTTGTACTTTAAAAATTAGCTCATGCGAAGGCATCATTGCTTAATAAAGCCTGTCTCTTTTATGTCTGTTTCAATTTCCACAAACTTTCACTTTGAGGAGTGAATGAGGGAAATTTCAATCATCAAGAAGTCACACGGTACTGAGACAAGAGCTTGGGCTTCGCAGTTAAGAGATAATGATCACTCTCTTGGTATTTAGAAACAATTTCTACAGACTAGGTAGCCATATTTTGTTATCACATGAGATCTGTGGGGAATATTGGGGCAAGAACCATTCCTCTGACATCACAAATTACATGCTATCACTCAATGTTGATTACAGTGACTGGTGACAGCTTTGCCTCTCTAGTGAGTACTTGCCATGTACCACACACCGAAGAGGCACTAGGGATATAATGGCGCAACTATTTGGGGGAAATAAAAAATCTGTTGGTTGAGTGATATGTCCCCTGAACTTCTGAGAAGGAAATTGCATCAGTAGAGAATTCCCTGAGAGTCCAGGAATGTGAGAATTAGGAGAGCATTGCCCAAGGTCTCAGCTGAGAGTCCCCATCCTTGGTTTCTGCTCCAGATTTAAATAACATCTTCGCACTTGACCCCTTCTCTCCCTTTCCACCCATAAAGCTAATGGCCCTGAGGTTCCCCACGATGTTCAGGATTCAGATCAACACAAGAGACAGCCTCCTTATCAGCCTGGTGACATCATGCAGTCCAACATCCTCTATTTCTTCCCTGGTGGTTGGTCTCACAGTCTTGTCTGGGACAGGAAAGAACCACTGTCTTGCTGGTATCAGGACTGCTGGTCTCTCACTGAGCTTCCCACCTATGGAATCCCAGCTGAGAGGGGCCGAGGAGATTCTGGCTTATATACCCACTAGCTAACTCACAAATGGGAAGTTTGCCATTGGCCATCAGAGCCACCCCTGCCCTCACCATGAAGTCCAATGGTCTCTTGCTCCTCATGCTTCTTGCCCTGGGAACCCTGGCATCCTAGGCTGTAGAAGGTGGTATAGATGGTGAGATGGAATCACCCTGGTACAATCTTGGCTGCAGGGTCAAAGGTGGGGGCTCCTGATGGTGTGCGGAGGTCCCCTCTCTAGGCTCAGCTTAGTTTCAGGGGACCTCCCTGAGGGTGGGCTCACGTCCCCCTGGGCTCCCACGTCTCTGCAAGGGCTTCTGAGAATCTGGAAAGGCTTCTTTTACTCAGCATCCCGTTAGCCCAGGTGTCGCTCCCTCTCTGCTCTTAACCCTGTTTCTCTCTCTTTCTCTCATCCTCTGCCTTCATCTCCTCCCCTCTCTTAGCCTGTCTGTGACTCTCCCACCATCAGTCTCTCTGTCTCTGTCTCTCGGTTCTGCTTTGTCTCTGTTTCTGTCCTTCAGTCCTCTAGTCTCAGTTTGCCTGCCTCTGGCTTGGGCTCTCACCCTGTCCTGTCAGTTGTATTTGTCCTTGTTTCTTCCTCTCCGTCCCCATCACTCCCAGCCTGCCCCTCTGCCTTGTCCAGCCTTGCCTCTCCCTGGGACAGGAAATCTTGGGCGCTCGCTGCCCTGACCCCAAACACATTAACATCTCTGCCCCAGCCGATGGAGAGAAGTGAGGCCACAGACACAGCATCTAGCGGGGCAGGGCTGGGCCGCAGGGTCCTGCCAGGCCTCCTCCTTCCCAAGAGTTGTTGGGCCAAGTTTGCCAGCTGCTCAGGGAGTCACATGGCCCCAGACAGGGAGTTGCCCACTTGGTTAGAGGAGCTGCCAGCCTGTTGGGAGGTCAGCCTTTCAGGCAACAGTCACTGATCATTCAGGTAACCAGGCAGTTGGCAGCCGCCCGTCCAGTCAGCACTGGACAACAGCTCACCTCCATTGACTGAGGTCCTGATGTTACAGGAGAGCCAGATCCTACCTCCAGGGGATACCCAGGCCTCACGAAGGAGGCAGTGGTCATGGGGATGGAAGGAGATGATCCTACCTGCCCGGGCTGGGTCTGTGGCAGGGGCTGGTCCAGGAGCGGGGGTGTGGTGTGGGAGGCACCTGGCCTTTGACCTGTGGCTCTAGTCTCCCCAGGTGAGAGCCTGGGAGGTGCCCAGCGGTTTATGAGCAATGTCTGATGCTTGACCCCCTCCCCGCTCCCCAATTGCTGTGAGACACCCAGCTTGTGTAACCTTAAAGCGTGGCAGGGGCATGTGTGGCAAAGAGTGTGTTTTCCCTGTGAAAGGTGGGAATCACACTGTTGGAGAGGGCATGGTGGCAGTCCATTGGCTGGCAGAGACGTCGCCTGGCTTGTCCAAAACCTGAACTGGTCCACGGTCCATAGGCAGGGGCCAGCTGCGGTGCTGGAAAAATCTTCCAGGAAAGCTGCCTGCTAGGGGTGTCGCTGAACAGACTGGAAAGCCAGAACCAGGAAGTCGATAGAAATCCAACATGACACAGCTGGGCCGTCTGCAGGACCCACCCTTACGGGAAGCCTGCCAGGTTGTCCTTGGAACTCTTCTGGGAGCTGCCTGTCAGGGGTTCCCGTGAATGCACCTGCTGGGTGAGCTCCACTGGCGGTACCACATGCCAACGCAGCGGCGAGAAAAAGGGAAGTGCATCAGAACCCGGACGAGAAGACCCTTCCTTCTCCAGGGCCCCTCCTGTACCCACTATGGACCAAGGTCAACATTGTGCTGGCTGGCAAGGGAGAATGTTTCCATAGTACATGCTGGCAATGAAGGATACATTTGGAGCTAAGAGGCAATAACCTGAAAATTAGCACAAATAGAATAGAATAACCAGTCCCAAACAGTTCCCTGCATATACAGGAATTCGATTTATATCACAGGATGTTTTGCAAAGCAGCAGGGAAAAGAGAATCAAGAGTCTTTTCAATAAATGGCATTGGGACAACATATATATATATATATATATGTATATATATGTGTGTATATATATATGTATATATATGTGTATATATATATATTTAATCCTCATTCAAGGGTATGTTTATTTATTTGAGAGAGAGAGAGAGATATTAATGTGAGAGAGAAACATCGATTTGTGGCCGCCCAAATGCACCCTGACTGGGAATTGAACCCCAACCTTTTGGTGTACGGAACGACACTCCAACCGACTGAGCCACCTGGCCATGGCTGCATTTCATGGTTCTTATGCATAGTGAAGTTTGACAAGCCTGGCATACCTGCATCCTAGATCTGGATATTTAAAGGCACATTTGTATGTGTCTCTGTACATAAGTGTGATGTGTCTCTTGTTCAAAGGTGGGGAGCATTTTCTGAGGGTTGACTATATGTCAGACTCCCTGAAAGTTCTTAACACAATCACTTTTATCCTCTGCTTCATTTGATTTTCATAAAGGCCTTCGGGGAAGCAGAGAATGGGGCTGCTTTGTATTGAAAGCCTGAACATTATCCAAACCCTTTGACCCAGTACATTTCACTTCTGGCATCTGTCCTAGCAGGAAAATATGAAATCAAAAGTGATTCACCCACAGGATTTACATACACACAGAACAGACAATAGAAACCAAGAACTGGTAATAACCGGCTGGTCCAGGGAAGTCACACAAACGACGAGAGAGCTTGGAAGTGAACAGTGATACGGTCATTAGTTGAGCTCAGCTACGTAGTATCTGTATAAACTGCTTCTCATTCCCCAGAGGTTGCAAGAGTCACAATTTGAAAGGAACAGAAGGCATGATCTGTGAAATAATATGTGGGGAGGACGGCTTTGCCAAGTGTGGGCAGTTTAGGACAGTGTTTCTCTTTCTCTGTGTAGATCTAGACTGTAGACGTTCTCAGAATTGTTTGTCCTTCAGAGGCTCTGTGTCGTAAATCTGCCTGCCTGTCACCTGATCCCACCAATACTCACTGGACACCCAGAAAAATAGATGATCATCTGCAATTCACAGGACTAACCATGTTACATCATCAATGACCACTCTTGGTTATTCTGGGAAACTTGGAATGCTGAAGACATCATGAGGGCTGCCCCCCTGCACCATGTCCTCACCTCTGGCAAGGGTTAGTCCAGAAGGAGGACCCCAGCTCAGGGAGACATGCTGCGAGGGGTGTGCCCACGAGTCACTGTGCAGGGGACAGAGGCCAAGCCCTCCTTCCTGAGAGGAGATAAACTTTTGAATGACACATGGAACAGCGGCTGAAAATGTGGTTTTTCTTTCTTTCTACTTTTCTTCTCTAATTTTTGACAATGATTGCTTTAAAAAAGCAGAACTCTTACTAATGAATTTTAAAAAAATTTAGAGTCCAAATATTACAGTTGACTCCTTTTGTTTAAAGACAATTTTTAGAGCAGTTTTAGGTTCACAGCAAAGTTAAGAGGGAAGTACAGATATTTCCCGTGTACTCTTCACCCCCACATAGGCTTAGCCTCTTCTGTTACCAGCATTCCCCACAGTTCATCAATTGTAACAAATGGATACACCATTATCAACCAAAGTCCAATTAGCATTCACTCTAGTGTCAGACATTCTATGGGTTTGGACAAATGTATGACATGTATCCATCATTATAGTATCACGCAGAGTAGTTCCACTGCCCTAAAAGTCTTCTGTGCTCCACCCGTTCATCCCCCCTTCCCCGGCCCATGGAAACCAGTGAACTTTTTACTGTCTGCATGGTCTTCCCTTTTGCAGAATGCCATATGGCGGGAATCATGCACCGTGTAGTCTTTTCAGATTGGCTTCTTTCACTTAGTAACATGCATTAAGATCTCTCCTTGTCTTTTCATGGCTCGATAGCTCTTTTTTTTGAGTTTATAAGATTTATTTGGCCGGCTGCAAACAGGCGGACTGACCCAAATTGGTGTCAGCCAGCTCATTTGTTTTTAGTGCTGAACATTCCATTGTTTGGATGTACCATCATTTATTATTCATCCACCTGCTGAAGGACATCTTAGTTGCTTTCAAGTTTTGGCAGTTATGAATAAAGCGGCTATAAACATCGGTGTGCAGTTTTTCGTTTGGACATACATTTTCTGTCCCTTTGGGTAAATACTAAGGAGTGTGATGGCTGAATTGTATAGTAAAACTATGCTCAGCTTTGTAAGAAACTGCGTATCATCTTACAAAGTGGCTGTCCCATTTGCATTCCCACCAGCGATGTATGGGAGTCCCTGGTGCTCCACCTCCTGGTCAGCATTTGCTGTTGTCAGTGTTCTGGGTTTCGGCCACTCTAATAGGTGTGTAGTGGTATCTCATTGTTGTTTTTATTTGCATTTCCCTGGTGACGTATGATGCGGAGCATCTTTTCACGTGCTTATTTACCACCTGTACGTCTTCTTTGGTGAGGTGTCTGTTAAGGTCTTTGGCCATTTTTAAATCTGGTTGCTTGTTTTCTTATTGTTGAGTTGTAAGAGTTTGTTGCACATTTTGGATAATAGTCCTTTATCAGATGCAGTTTTTTGCAAATATTTTCTCCCAATCTGTGGCTTGTCTTCTTATTCTCTTGACATTGATGTTCACAAAGCAGTTTTTCATTTTAAAATATTCTTGAGTAATGATCACTTTTTATCATTGGCCTTAGGTTGGGTTCCGGGGAAACAGTCCCAGATGCAGACATTCCCATGCAGGAGGTTCCCAGGACTGCTCTGCGGAGCAGCACCTGTGAGAGGCCAAGGAAGCTGGGCTGGAAGAAGAAGTGGACTGTGATGCAATCGCCACAGTCACCACAATTTTCATGGGGAGCCCTGGAGCTTGGTGCCCTTCAGAGGTGTCCCTAATCAAGCAAGGGAGCTAAGCCTTTGATCCATAATGGCAACCAGTGAGTGGATACAGGCTGCCCTGGAAATGGGGTGTAACCTGGGATGAAGGAGCTCACTTTGGGCCAGGGCACATCCCTGGGAGGGGCTGAGCTGTGAGTCTCAGTGCCCTGCATTCCCAGCAACCCAGAGCATGAGTGGGGTCTGGACAGCACCCCACAGCATCCACTCTACAATCTGAAAAAAACAAAACAAATAAACTTGCAAATAAAAAGAAAGAATGTGGGGTTTGAGATAAAGGATATTCGGCTCCACTACTGACTTCCTGTATGATCTTGGGCATGTCTCTTTGGACCTCAGTTTCCTCACCTGTACACTAAGAAGGCATTACTAGACAGACTGTCTTTGACTTCCTAGTTGTAGCTAATTGGGACACACCCATCAGTCACAGCCACCAGCAAAGCAGGTGTCCTGGAAGCCAACCACAGCAACTAGAGAAGATGAGGCTGAGGTGGGGCCAAAGGATTACAGGGAAGCTATAGTCACAGGGAGTTGACAGAACTAGATGGAGTGGCCCTTCCTACTGGGACTTCCCCTCAACGCGTTGCTATGGATCATTAGTTTGTAAAATAGCAGAACAAAGTGGGACCTGAATCTTCATTTCATTATACAAACGAGGAATCAAGAAACACGTCCAGTATCACAGACTGGGTCAAGAGCAGGCTTAGGGATCAGTCTCAGTTCTTGAAACCTGGCCAAGTGATTTCTCAACACCCTTGTTTCCTGTACCTTGAGAGACTGAATCGAGGTTTGTTTGGGTTGGAAGAAAGAGATACTCTCTCAAGCTAAAACTTCCATGAGAGGAGGCCTATTTGAAAAGAGTCAGGATGAAAGAAAATGTCCCTCATTCTCTTCTTTAGAAAGGCAGAAACCAAGGGATCAGAAAGAAGCTATCTGAGCATAGAACTCTGCAGTCAGCCTAGGACAGATTTAAAATGTATTCAGCCCTGGCTGGTGTGGCTCAGTTGTCAGAGCATCATCCCATAAACCAAAATGTCATGGGTTCGATTCCCAGTAAGGGCACATGCCTGGGCTGTGGGTTTGGGTCCCCCACTGGGGCATGTGCAAGAGACAATGGATCCATATTTCTCTCTCACACCAATGTTTCTCTCTCCGTCTCTCTCTCTCTTCTTTCCTTCCCTTCTCTCTAAAATTAACAAGCCTGTCCTCGGGTGAAGACAAAAAAAAATAAATAAATTAATTAAAGTGAAATAAAATGAAGTGAAATGTACTCAGAGTATCGGACAGTAAGGTTAGAATTAAGGGAACTGTGTGATAAGATCAGATTCCTTTATATAGACTTTGGAAGGCTTTCATGGAAAAATAATTTTGTAGTTCAAATATTTTATTTTAGATGAGCTAGTTGAGATTAAGCTTGAGCCAGAGTGGAAGACGTAACCCTTTCCCTCTTACTCCTGTCAAGAATGATGGATACCTCCCTCCCCTCTTCTGGACCCCCACCACCCCACCACCCCACCACCCCACCACACAGAATCAACAGACACGGAAAGTCGAGTTCACCCTTTTCCATCAAACACCAGAAGCCTGTGTAAGAGAAAATCGCTCGATGTTCAGGGGACCTGGAGAGTGATGATAGTTTATGTATACATGGTATTCCTGTAGTGAGATTTCTGATTCTTCCGCTTTCATTTCTCACCCCAACCCCACCCAGAGAGGGACTAGAGACAAACACTGCCGTGGGGGGTCCATGATGAAATGACGCACCTCATGGAGCTCAAGGGCAGGAAATAAAGTGCAGTCATCCAGTGGATCCCTAACAGTGGCCAGGACTGTATTATTCATGTAGTAAACTAAGTCTACATCTCCGCGGCTTATATTCTTATTTCTCGTCACTTCTGGCCAAGATGGAGGCTGAGACAAACACATTGCATCTCTCTCCACAACTAAGAAGGAATACAACTACCTCAGAACAAGAGACAACCAGAAGTTCCAGAAAACTGAGCTGCATGGAAGTTCAACAAACAAAGATATAAAGAAGAAATACTCATCCAGACAGGTAGGAGGGGCGGAGCTGGAGCTGAGAGGACACAGTGTGGTGGCGGCGGCGGCAGCAGCGGCAGCATCAGGCTGGTGGAAAGCGCAGTCACATGTTTTAAAAAGTGGGGAGGGACACCTGGGGAGCGTTCCCAGCTCCTGACCAGACCATGCAGCTTAGGGTTCCAACATCAGGGAAAATCAAGCTTCATTGCTTCTGAATGTGCAAACCAGTGGGGGTTGGGGCGGAGGAAGAAACTGCTGGTCTCTCAGTCGAGTCCATTTGTTTAAAAGGCTCCAATGATCCTAGAACATCTGAAGACCCACCCACTCTGGGACCGACGATCAGGGCAACAGCTAGAGAGGTTCCAGGCCCATACAGAAGTGGGAGTAGTGCCTGAAAAAGGGGTGAGTGCTGAGTAAGTGGCGTTGTTCCCTCTCTGACCCTTCCCCCACACACAGCGCCACAACGTGGTGAAACAGATCTCCCATACTGATGAAGACCTAAGACTCAGCCCTTTACAATATAACAGGTGTGACAGCTCTACCTAAGACACAGAGGCAAACAAACACAGGAGCCTGTCAAGATGAGGAGACAGAGAAGTATGGCCCAAAACAGGGAACGAATCAAGGTTCCAGTGGGAGAACTAAGCGATGAGGAGACACAACCTAACAGATGCAGAATTCAAAATACTGGTGGTAAAGATGTTCTTAGGCTTGACAGATATGCTTGAGTATGGCAAACACATAAGGGAAGAAGTGAAGGCTATGATAAATGAAACAAAGGAAAATCCACACAAAACCAATGGTGAAGGGAAGGAAACCAGGGTTCAAATAAATGATTTGGAACATAAGGAAGGAAAAAACAGTCAACCAGTATAGAATGAGGAAAAAAGAATTGAAAAAAATGAAGAGAGGCTTAGGAACCTCTGGGACAACTTTAAATGTGCCAACATTCAAATCATAGGGGTGCCAGAAGGAGAAGAGTAAGAGTAAGAAATTGAAAACTTATGTGAGAAAATAATGAAGGAAAACTTCCCAAATTTGGTGAAGGAAATAGACATACAAGTCCAGGAAGCAAAGAGTCCCAAACAAGCTAGATCCAAAAAGGACCACACCAAGACACATCATAATTAAAATGCCAAAGGTTCAAGATAAAGAGAGAATCTTAAAAGCAGCAAGAGAAAAGCAGAGAGTTACCTACAAGGGGTGCATATAAGACTCTCAGCTGATTTCTCAAAAGAAACTTTGCATGTAAGAAGGGACTGGCAAGAAGTATTCAACGTGATGAAAAGCAAGGACCTACAACCAAGATTACTCTATCCAGCAAAGATATCATTTAGAATGGAAGGACAGATAAGGTGCTTCCCAGACAAGGTAAAGCTAAAGGAGTTCATCATCACCAAGCCATTATTATATGAAATGTCAAAGGGACTTATTTAAGAAAAAGAAGATCAAAACTATGAACACCAACATGACAACAAACTCACTATTATCAGCAACTGAATCTAAAAAATAAGAACAAAATCCAACTAAGCAAACCAGAATAGTAACAGAATCATAGGTATAGGGATCATTTGGAGGGTTATCAGCTGGGAGAGGGGAAGGGGAAAAATGGGGAAATGGTGCAGGGACTAAGAAGCATAATCGGTTGGTACAAAATAGACAGGCGGAAGTTAAGAATAATATAGGAAAGGGTGAAGCCAAAGAACTTGTATGCACAACCCATAGACCTGAACTAAGGGGGTTGGGATTGCTGGGGGAAGGGAGATACTGGGCAGAGGGGAGCAAAGGGGAAAAAAATTGGAACTACTATAACAACATAATTAATAAAAAATATATTTTTAAAAAGATAATATATTTCTCACTCATGTCATAGTCCCAAGCAAGTGGGGAGGAGCTGTGATCCACACAGGAACTCAGGATCCCAGGTTCCTTCCACCTACACCTTCCTCTGGGTCCTTGAATTCCTCTCCGTGCACAGGCAGAGAGTGAGAGAGGAGTTTTATGGCCCAGGTCCCAAACTGGAGCACATCACTACCGCTGATATGCCATTGACCAGAATCCAGTCATAGAACTATGCTCAGTTGAAAAGGAAGACGGGAAATTCAGCGTAGCTGTGTGCCCAGGAAAAAGCGGGGACCGTGGATACTGGGGATCACTAGGATTAGTCACCTGTAGGTCCAGCTGTTGCTGCAGGGTCTCTCCTCTCGGCTTCAGACCCCCTTTGTTTTTTTTAATTTGCAGGCCAGATTTATGCTTTCTTAGCTACATTCTTGGTCCCCAATAGTTTCTTGAACTGAAATGATTTTCTAGCATAAATAGCTTCCGCTGCAAACTGTTAGCTTTAACATTTTTCCAATTTGAAAATTCAATTTCCAGTTCTACACTGTAGCCAATGGGTACAGATGGTTCCTAGTTTCATCAAGATAGGTTTTGAGTTTCTGCTTCTCTTGCTGTGTGCAGCTTTTGGAAGAAGACCAGAAAAATTTGTTTTACCCTGAAATTTGATACTAGAAGTACCTAGTGAGGGTATTATATGTTTGTTTGGTTTTCAGGTAATAAATCTTAAAGATAAACCAACACTACCAGTCCTATTTTCAATTCCTCTTCTTTAGAAGAAACCACCATCCTGCATTTGGTGTGTATCCTTTGGTGTATACCCACAAACAGCTTGCTATTATATATATATATATATATATATATATATATATATATTTTACATTATATAAGCAACCTGATTTTCCCAATAAACTTTTTTTGGGTGAATTGTTTCTATGTTGATTCACATAAATTTATTTTAATTTTTCTGTGCCTATCAGGGTATGAAAATATAACCACAAATGAGGGCTCTTTAGTTTGGTTTCAGTTTCTGATTCATCTGTTTTTTTAAATATGTCTTAAACATTTTTAAAAAGATTTTATTTATTTATTTTTAGAGAGAGGGAAAGGAAGAAAGAAAGAGGGAGAGAAACATCAATGAGTGGTTGCCTCTTGCGCACCCCCAACTGGGGACCTGGCCCACAGTCCAGGCATGTACCCTGATGGGGAATTGAACCGGTGACCCTTTGGTTTGCAGGTTTGCATTCAATCCACTGAGCCACACCAGCCAGGGCTAAATGAACCAGAAAAAAATTTAAAAACCAGATAGACACAGAGAGGGAATGAGATGAGGAACAAGAGAACAAAGGAAATGTCAAAACTGAGAGTGAGACAGGTATAACATGGACAGAGCGGATGTGGCAGACAGAGCTCTTTAGTCAAAGGATCATTGCAGGTAGTCTGCACATCCTCCCAGATGAAGTGCTGACCAAGACCTTGATCCCTATTGTCAGGGTTCCCTTGCCTGGGGTGCCCAGTGCAAGGGCTTGACTGAGCTCTGGTCGTGGGAAAAGAAGAGACAGCCAGCCCTCAGGTTCCCAGGAATCCCTTCCTCTCTGAACCAGTCCTAGAGGTGAGTTGAATTCAATCCCCATCTCTTGAATTCAATCCCCATCTCTCAAGTCTAGCTGACACTTTCTTAATATTGTACTGTGTTCGAGACACTTGCTCCACATCCCTCTCTCTTTCCCTCCTCAGTGGCAGGAGTCAGCCCTGCACCATGGTTTGAGGGATGTCTCATCTCTCATGGACCCCTCCCAGGCATTTCCCCCAATAAACTCTTCATTATCTGCTCTTGGCTTGACTTCTGCTTTTCAGAAGGTCCCAGACTAACCCACTCACCGTTTATTTTGCTTTGAATTGTTCAGGCAATGAAGGGAAAGAAAGTGGGGAGGCAGAAGAAGATTAGGAAAAGAAAAAACACTTTTTTTTTCTAATAGCAATTACTATCAAAGGAAGTTGGTAATTAAATTCCTTTAGAAAAATTAAAAAGAGTGAGTTCTCCATTTTATTTAAATGACAATATTTATCACAGACCTAAAATTTTATCACTTGCAACTACGTAGAGTGCGGTGAAAATATCATATGTCAACTTGAAACATTCTAGGGACTATGCAGTTTTTAAAAAACTGTTTAAGATGTATGAATCAAACAAAAATAAAAATTTGAAGATTACGCTCCATGATCTGAAATCCCTGTGTGACCCCTACTCAAAACAGTCACAGAGCGGAAAGTGAGAAAATACAAGGCTAAATAACACTTCATTATTGGGTAGATTAGGGGTTCAACCCCCAAACTAAGGGTCAGGATAGTTAAGCGGAGCAACAGATAAGACTTTCTTTTCCTGGTTTATGATGGTCTAAATTTTAGACCCTAAATGTAGCCTAGAACTAAGGCACTGTCCTCCTTTTCCAATCCAAAGTCCCAAATCCAGTCCTAGGACCTACTATTCCAACAAGCAGAAAGGTCACCAGCAGCAGTATCAGAGAAAATGTAGCAAAAAACCTCGGTCTTCTATCTCGTGGATTCCAAACCCAGAAAGTATGACTCAAAATGCCCCAGGGCTCAAGGTCAGATTTTGGGATCTGACCAACAGAGAATCTGAGTATGAGAAGACACTGAAAGAGAGAAACATACCAGAAAAACAGAAGTGCAGGAATTGATCAAAACTATATGGGAAACACTGCACCTCATCTTTTTATTTATTTTTTGTATTTTATAAACCCTACGGGATCTTCCCCAAAAGGCTAAAGACAGAGAAATGTGTGTGGGGGAAGGGAGAGAAAGAGAGAGTCACAGTATTTCAAGGACAGTCGCTTTAAACATATAACCCTTTATTCCTTTGTGTTGTTATCATGTTAATAAGCGCTGAACTCTGATGAAAGGAAGTCTTGTGGGTGAGGAGAACGTGGAAGTACTGGATATCAGTTATCCAAGTCTGAGCCCAGACCACCAGTGTCTTCTCAGGCTTGGTTAAGAAGGGGTTTCTACCTGAGGAGAGAAGACAGAACCAGAGATATAAGAGGGCTCAAGCCATGCAGGGGACATGGGCTGGGTCCCAAGACCACTGTGGTCTGAACCCTTCTAGGCCCTCTCCTCCCAGGAGCTCTGAGAATCGGGGCCTGGGGATCAGGAATTCTAAGCAAGCCATCCTAAGGAATTATATAATCTCATGATCATTTACTTCACATTTTAAATGTGAAAAGGAAAGTGATTCGTTATTACAAACTGGAAGGAAAAACAAGGGCAATTGAAAACCGCCATAATAAAAATTCAGTAACGGTTGAGGAGTTTAGAGATAATCTCATCCAAATGTCCCCATCATTCACAGGAGAACAGTGACGCCCATTACAGGAAAATGAATCATGCCACTTGAGAGGAAAGAGGTCTCTTTATGGCCTTTAGGCAGATTTTGGGGGGCAGATCCCAACTTAAAAGCTCTGATCACAGTGATTTCTTTCCAAGGGTGCTGGCAGTTCTCAACTCCCTCTGGGACACCTATTTCTCCCGCAACGTTTCTGGGGCAAAGTCAAGAACGGCAGATGTGAGGCCTCTTACTTCAATCCAGACTCGACCAGGGGTCCATACACTGATATCGACAGTCGTAGAAACAACACTTCTTGGCCTTCTTGCAGCCTTTATCGCGCCAGCACATAGGTAACATGGTGAAAGGGCAGGAAAGGGTGAACTCTGGGCAGTATCCGGATTTGGTCAAGGCTGAGGAACAAGGCCACAGGGGAAGTTGGGGGCAGCCATGCGTCGCTGCTGGGCATCAGTGCCAGCTGCTCCCACGGGCTCCTCGGAGGAACGTTCCCCACCCCAACCACACACCACACACAGGACAGCCCTCCACGCACCTGTCTTCCATCCAGGCTGCGCCGTGTGGAGGCAGAGGAGGAGGAGGAGGAAAGTCGCGGTGAGTACCGAGAGGCGGCTCCACTTCATCTTGCGAAAGAATTGTGTGGGTGGACGTTGAGGCTCAATCTGTTTATATAGGCTACGCAGGGGGCCGCCGGCAGGGGAGCTGTAGTTCCCACCGCCGGAGGTCACACGTGCTGTGATCTGTAATAACCTCTGTGGCATAACTCGGAGAGCCTGTGTTTCCCCCTTTTCAAGGAGCGTCAGGGCTGGCCTGGCCCTTCGTAATTCTTATTTTATGAGTTTGAGGCAATGGGAGGCAATTGTCCTTACCAGGGCCGGCCTTCCTTCTTTTCCTTCCTTTCTACCCTCCCTCCATATTAAAGAATAGTTGATATACAATAGTCTATTAGTGTCAGGTGTATAACAGTGATTTGACATTTATATACCTTATGAAGGGATCACCACAATAAATCTAGTAACCATACAAAGTTATCGCAATGTTATTGACTATATTCCCAGTACCTACATTGCATCCCTATGACTTATTTATTTTATAACTGAAAGTTTGTACCTCGTATTCGCTGTCATCTTTTCACCCATTCTCCCATTCTCTGGTAACCATTCATTTGTTCTCTGTCTCTATGAGTCTGTTTCTGTTTTGTTTTGTTTAGAGTTCACATTTAAATGAAATCACATGGTATTTTCTTTCTCTATTTGACTTATTTCATTTAGCACCATACCCTCCAGATCCATTCATATTGTTGCAGATAACAAGATTTCATTCTTTTTCATGGTTGAATAATGTTCCATCATATATATGTAGTATTGCATCTTCTTTATCCATTCAGCTATCCGTGGGCACCTGGGTTGCTTCCATATTTTGGTTAGTGTAAATAATGCATTAATGAGCATAGGGGTACATATATCTTTTTGAATTAGTATTTTTGTTTTCTTTGAATAAATACCCAGAAGTAGAATTGTTAAATCATTTGGTAATTCTATTTTTAATTGTTTAACGAACCTCCCTACTCTTTTCCATACTGGCCGCACCAATTTACAATCCCACCAACAGTATACAGGGTTCCCTATTCTCCATAACTTTGCCCACACTTGTTGTTTGTTGATTTTCTGATAATAGCCATTCTGATCAATGTGAGGTTCCTGTCTTTTCTTTCTAGTGCAGTCTCGTAGCTACATCATGGCATTTTTTACACCGTGCATTTACACTGCCTTCTTCTAGTTCTAGCTTGGCCTGTCCTCTGTGCATTTCAGTCCAAATTTAGAGAGAAAAAAAAATCCTTTCCAACTTGTTTAACAGGACAATACCTTAAAGTGTCTGGACATTTATTCTCAAAGTGTTTATTTGCAGCTCCACGACCCACTTGTGACCTTTCTGTTTTCAAGGAATTTTGATATTGCAACTTTGATACGAAAACATGACAAGGATATTTATTACATGCAAGGAAAACGTTATGCCAGTCTTGCTAGAAAAAAAGGCAAAAGTCCTAAACAAAATATTAGCCAACAAATTTTGTCATATATGAAAATGATGTTACATGAACAAGTGGGGAGTTATTTCAACAATGTATAGTTGGTTTAACATTCAAAAGTAAGTCAATGGAATATTCCCTATAAACAGTTAAAGGGGGAAAAAAATCACATGATCATTTTCATATCAGTAGTAAAATATGTGAAAAATCACTTAATTAATAGATTAATCAGTTAATCTATTAATGGTAGAAGAATATAATGATACAGGACTAGAAGTTCACTTTAATTTGATAGCAAGCCTCTACAACAGGCTTACCACAAGGGTAAGCACTTTCGGAAAGCCATTAGAACACTTACACGTACTGTCAAAAATCAATCTTTTCAGAACTCTAGAATTCCACCAAAGGCTCACAATGGTCCAGGGAATGTTTATTCAAGAAAAACAGGTGAATCTCAGCAAGAAGAGAGCTGGATCTACCCTCCTCCCATCCCTTTCTTCCTAGCTGCGTGGCAGCCTTGAAAGCAGCAGGATTGCACTGCAGCCAGTAAGAACCGGCTGTGACAACCAGCAGCCCAGCCACCACGAAGGGGAGCATGGAGTTGACGCTACTCCAAAGTTCCATCTCCAGAAAATTGTCACTATTTGAACCCGTCTAGAAGCTTCATAAAAGGTTCTGCTCTCAGGTCATATATCCTTGGGTCAATTTTTTGACATCATAGCTACTTCAGACAGTGAGAGCAATTGGAGCTAATTATAAGAAGCTGGCAAAAAGAAAAACAAACAAACAAAAAAAACATAGAAGGAAAAAGTGGGGAATGAGCTATCTAGGAGGTTTTTCAAATTTCTTTGTTGTTCATGGGGATGTTGCTTGAGAAAGACTCCAAGATTCTCAGCAAAGGTCTCTGCCTGATGAGGAGTAAATTGGCAAGAGAAGAGGAGAAAGATCACTGACAGGATGCCAAAATGATGCAGAACACTTGGCCTTTTGTGGAGTGTCCGTTGGTAGTTGAATGGTTCTTATCTTCTCCCCAAATTTACATTATCTTTGATTCTCCACTTTCGTTTGAGTCATTCTGTTATCCTGGAATTCCTGCTGTAAACTTGATTTCTGGTTCAGGTAAAATGAATAGATCAACAAGTCTTTTTTTTTTAAAGGCTACTAGTCCTCCTGACTTTGTTGACATGCTACAGAAAGAGAAAAAATGTACCAGAATAGGTAGTTCCTGACCTCAGCTCTGCCCTTGACTCCTAGTGTGAACTTGGATGGTGCCCCTAGACTTAGATTTCCCCATCTGCAGGATGAGGATATTTGTCCGGATTATGTCAAAGGGGACTTTCTGGTCCAAATTCAGTGTAAGGTTGTGGCTCAGGGCCTCTGGGACAAGCTGAGACGTGCGTGGTGTCTGTGCAAGACCCTTATCACACTGGACTCCTGGGAGGCAGGCACACATGGCTGGCTAGAACAGAGTCTTCTCATATGAGGAGGTACTGGATAAGGAGGGCCTCAGAAGTGGCCGAGGCATGTCCCCACATGACATGACCCACAGTGACCCAGGCTGCTCAACCCTCCGGGTGCACACAGAACAGAGCCTGCAGATAAAACATCAGGGTCACAGCTCCGCAAAACCGTTTCTGCTGGAGAACGCTCTGTCTCTGGGAGAGCCTGCACACCCCCAGCTGTTCCCAATCAGCCATGGCCTTGAAGATGGCAGCGCTCCTCCTGACCACTTCAGCTGGCGTCTCTGGGTCATTTCACTAATCTCTTGCAGCCCCAGAACTTCTTATCTTTCCCATTGCTCCTGCTCTCTCCCCTCCACTTCACGCAGAGCTGAAAATGCCTTTTATGAGGCAGTAGGTGGTTCTATGCTTATCAGCTGAGAGGACTTGGAAGGCTGACGAGCTCCAACCTCCAACCTCCTTCCTTTTTTTTTAAAAATTAATTAATTAGTTTGTTTATTTATTTATTTTTTTAGAGACAGGGGGAAGGAGAAAGAGAGGGAGAGAAACATCACTGTGTTGTTGCCTCTCACTTGCGCCCCCAACTGGGGACCTGATGTGCAACCTAGTCATGTGCCCTGACTGGGAATCGAACCAGCGACACTTGGCTCGCAGGCTGATGCTTAATCCACTGAGCCACACCAGCCAGGGCCAACCTCCTTCCTTTTTATAGTTGGTTAAACTATAGTCTGGAACTGAGCTTGTGTACAAAGTGGAGGGCAGGTACATAGAAGCTGCTCCGGAGCTCACAGTGGGCATGAGAACGGTTTAGACCACTTTCATTTCTTGACTGCTCTGCATGAAAACACCGTTTCTATAATTAGAGCGTATCCACCAGTCAGTCTTGGGAGTGGGAGGCTGGGCCCCTGTCCCCTATGGAAGCTGGTAGGTCCAGATGCCTGCTTTCCCTGCCTTCTCTGCAGCTGCCCCATTTGCACATGTACTAGTTCAGAGGACACGTGCCAAGGCTCTGTCATGGACGTGAGGCAGACACAGAGGAAGAGCAGAGTTAGAATGTGTTCCAGCAAGCCAAAGGCTGCAGCGTCTCACTTCCAGGAAGGGAAGTGAAAGTGATGTCCAGGGTGTGGCAATGCTGGCCAGACAGGATGACATCCACTTGCCCAGAGGCAGCGGTGGTGTGCTCCACTGTGATTCGGGAGTGAAAGATTATGACCAGCTTTATGCATGGATTGGTGTCTCCATAAAACCACCAAGCTGCAGAGAGGGAAGACATAGTACCATCTAGGGTGAACAAGCCGAGAATGTAACCTGTGATTAAAATGGGGGCCCTCCTCTCTTGTCCCTGCTCAGGTCTTCCCTGCCGCCAACTTTATGTCTCTAGAGAACACTACCCAACGTTCCTACTAAAGCACCAAGGACTTGGTGTGTGCTGTCTCCTCACTTGCATCTTAAAATAGAATGTTGGGGGAGGCTATTGCTTAACCCAAAGGAATTACGTGTTGTTAATGGAGGCACCGCAGGCACAAAAAAGCGCAAATTTCCAGACTTCCATTTCCTGCTGATACGGAGACTGGAGTTCTTGGGTTGATTGTTGGATTCCTAATATGAAACCCTATGTGCCTCTTGCTCCTGCCTCGTGCTCCCCACACCAGGAACAGCTCCCATGGAGCCCTCTCACCCCAACCCTCGCTGGAGAGAGGGAGTCCCAGCTGCACGCGCACCTCCGGGAGCTTCCAGGACACAGAAGTCATGGGAACCGAACAAATGGTGCAGAAAGCGTTTTATTAGAAAGTCAACGTGACAAAGCGCCCCAGGCGTGGGCATGCTCAGTGTGGGAACAGGGAGTGCTCTAGGGACCACAGACAGCAGCCCTGGGGACTTCACAGGGGCGGCGAGGACGGATCCACCTGGGAGGAGAGAGGAGAATCAGAGACGTGACTCAGCAGGTCAAAGCACCCAGAGGCAGGGGCAGATGGGACCAAGTCCACACATCACCCCTCTTAGGACCCCAGTGACAGCCTCTGAGACCCCTCAGCCTCCCCCTCACCTCCCAATATCCTCCCTTTCACCAGCCGAGGATCATTCCCCACCCCTGAGCCTTCTCCATGCCCTCAGGAGTTACTTCTTCCTCCATTTGGCTCTTACCTCACTGGGGTCTCAGACACGCCATTCCACAGGAGCCCTCACAGCACTTCCTGACTCCCTGGCATTCAGAATCCCTCGTACAGGCATTAGGGGGGTTCAACATGGCGCATTTGATCAGAGTCCTGGGGCAGGTGCCAGGCTTAATTTGGAATTTGTGTTGACCTTGGGGTTTGGCTAGACCATTCCCTTTGTCTGGATGTTGACCTCTGAATGGACCTTGTCCTTTGACCAGCACATGACCTTTGTCTGCTTCTTGACCTTTAAAAGGAAGTGCTGAAAGAAGAAATGTATCCACGTTTAGACCGCACATACCTGCTTCAAATATCTCGTCTTTCTTAAAGATTTTACTTATTTATTTTTAGAGAGAGGAGAAGGGAGGGAGAAAGAGAGGGAGAGAAAAATAAATGTGTGGTTGCCTCTCGTGTGCTCCCCAACCGGGGTCCTGGCCTGCAACCCAGGCACGTGACCTGACTGGGAATCCAATCAGTGATCCTTTGGTTTGCGGGCCAGCACTCAATTCACTGAGCCACACCAGCCAAGGCCAAATATCTCATCTTTCTTCCTGATCCAGCCACTGCTCACTCCAGTGTCCCCCAAATTATGACCCGAGATGGGGGAGGGTCAGCAAGGCTGACCTGGGTTTGTGTTCTTGGAAGGCGATCCCCTGAGCTTTGGGAAAAAGGCCTACAGGACCACAGGTGTCCTTCTCTGCGCCACCCCCCAATTCCAAGTCCAGGCGCTCTCTCAGGATGGGATGCCAGACTGGAGTGACTCCCAGTGAGAAGGACACATTGTCACTGGCGGGGAGAAGAGCCCTGCGTTCCTCCTGGCTCCGGAGACTGCCTTGACAATTCCTCCCTCCTCTTTAGGTCACTGTGCCCTCCTTAGTAAAATTGCAGTCTTCAAACTGCATGATCTCTGAGGCCCTGTGGGTTCTGACCTCCTCTTACATGACTGATCACTCTCAGGTGCCTTTACGGGGCAGGCCTGCAGGGGAGACCCCACACCCAGGACCCAGATTCCTGGGACTCTGCACTTCATTCTGCACATCTCAGATCGGAGACCAAGGCCACATAGCAACACTTCTTCCACAAACAGTCCTCGTATCTCAGTCCCGGGGTGACAAGCCCGTGGGGTCTGCTGGGCAATTGCCTGCTTTTCTGGATATAATACAAGTGACCACAGGCTGAAGTGTCAGCCGGAGCCCTACCTGGGGCTCCAGACATGCTCCCTGTTGAGACCCAGGTTTCCCCGGACAGCCTCTCCTCAACCCAGTCCAGCCCCAGTGGGGCCACTTGTCCACTCACCTCCCACGACAGCTGCCTGCACCGCCAGCGTCCCGAGGACAAACAAAACTGCCAGCACCAAGAAGCTGCTGGGCCTCATGTTGTCAGGAGGGTGTGTGACTGAGAGCTGAGCCCAAGCCCGTTTTATGTAGCCACAGCTTGGCCTGGCGCCAAGGGCGGGTCTGTGGTTTTACAAGGGACAAGACCTACATTTTTGTGATTCTACCAGGAACTATCCACCCCCATCCTGGGAGGGAACGTGGGGCTTTCCCTTAAATTATTATTCACAGAGAGAAATGGCAGTCACCGTGTTACATCACTGCTGATGGTGCCAAGAGCTGTCCTCCTTTCTCACGGGGATGTAGGGCTGCGGGCCCTTAGGCACCATCACGACTGAATGCTTTATAGTTAGAAAGAACACGGGGCCCAGAGAAGACAGAAATCACCCAAGGTTATTCAGCAAGTCAGTGGTCCGGTGTTCCGATTTCAGAACTGAGGTGGCCTTCCCCCATGACTCCCTGACCCTGCAAGCCCCACCGTGACCTGCCCTAAGGGTTCACCCCTCCAAGCATCAAGCTGAGCTTCTCTTTTATTCTCCCCTGGCCTCAAAGAAAACTCTCAAAGGCAAAGTTGCCTTAAAAGGCCAATGGCTCATCAGTGCACAGTGCCACGTCACAGGTAGTCTCTGAGACGCACCAAGAAAGGGAGAGGGAAGGCGCAACTCTAGCTCTGGAAGGGTATGACGCCCTTGAAATCAGAGTAAGAAGAAAGAAAACACCTGGAAAGGTAATAGGAAGGAAACAGAAATCATCCGTATGATGGACATCTATAGTGCTTTCCTGCCCCTTAGAAGAGAGCCCTGTTTCTTCTGAAGAACTCTTGTGTCTTTGTATCATCAACTGAAGAGGCTAACGGGGACTGCTAATCATGACAGTAGGGGGGTGTGCGTGTGTGCGTGTGTGTGCGTGCGTGCGTGTGTGTATGTGTGTGTGTGTGGCGCTGGTGGGCCTATTGAAGTCCTTTATTTGAATGGACTCTAAGGGGAAGAGGGAAGTCCCTCTTTTTGGTGAATGTGCTAGATATGAGCCTGGGAACTCCAGAAGCTATGGTTCCAGCTTGGGAGGAGTTCAACTGTGTGAGGGAAAAAGACCCTAATGAATACACTGCTAGAAGCAGAGAAAAAGTGACGAGGGACGATTCAGAAGGCACCAGCCCACCCTTCATTCCCCTTTCCTTTAGGAGCAGCTTATCCCACACGCTTCCCACAGCTGGGTAATGACCCAATAACCCAGCCTTGTGCCTAAGCTAGTCTGAGTTGCTCTTTTGTCATAGCTAGCTAAGTTGAGAGCAATAGAAATTAATGCCCAGAAATTGGGTGTTACCGAGGACAGCACCTGAAATGTGGAAGTGACTGAGTCAAATTCATATGAGACGGAGAAGAAAGCAGACTAATTATTGGGTAGTAAACCAGCTGACCAACTCCCCATCCCTTGTCTCTTTGGACTCAGACCACATGCCCGCCAATGCCAACACATTAAGGGGATATAAACAAAGGTCAGAATGTTGGATTCTGCTGGTGACTTAAACAAAAAACAAACTTCGACACAAAATAAACCATACAAACTAAAAGCGTGTAGAACAAACTATATTCTTTAAAGACTAGCATGAAAATGGACAGTCTCTACTTGCTGCCAGGTACAGGAGAAACTTCCTGTATATGTACCCTGGGGTCCTACCCTATTGTACCTTGTCCCCGGTTGCCTCTCTCCTTCTCCTTCCCAGAGGTAACCACTTCCCTGAATTCTCTGTTAATTAGCCTACTCAAGTATCTTGCCAATTTTTAATGGGTTGTCTTATCTTTCTTTTTTTTATTGATTTCATGGAGAAAAGAAATTCTCACACATTACTAGTGGGAGTCTATATTGGTGAAACCTAGTTGAAAATCGATTTGGCATCAGCTATTAAAATTGAACATGTGTAAAATCTATGATCCAGCAATTACACTTCTGAGTATATACCTAAGATAAATATGTTCACATGTTCACCAGGAGATGTGCACAAAAATGTTCACAAGAGTGCTGTTCTTAGTAACAAAATACTGGAAAGAACCCATATTACCAACAAATAGAAATGGCTGTACATGCTATGGCATATTAATACAATGAAATATTATGTAAGTGTAAAAGAATATGGCCATGTAATATTTATATATTTATAAATATAATGTAATTTATAAATATAAATATAGTCACAATGTGACTCCAATTAAAATAATGTTGAATAAAAAATGCAAGTTCCCCTCCCAAATATTTGGAATCATATGCTGTTATAAGAATCAAAACCAAGGAAACCAAGGAATAAGTGGCCTAGACATACTTATGTATGTAGTAAAAGTAAAAGAGAGGTAAATAAAAATGCGGAAACTGTTTATCATGACAGATGCATACAAAGAAAATTGTATTTTATACATCAACAACACAAATCAGTAAATAAAATTTTAATGATTTTTATAACCATGTAAAAAACCATGAGGATCTTATAAACAAATTTAATAAGTTCTGTGCAAAACCACTACAGAGAAATCTATAAAACTTCAGTAAGAGACATTTTTTAACACTCTCAATTAGAAAGGTATACCACGCTCATGGATTGGAAGACTCAATGTAACAAAGATGCCAATTCCCTTCAAATTGATTTTTAGATTCAATGCAATCCTAATTAAACCCCCAGAAAGTTTTTTGTAAAAGTGAATCAAAAATTTTTTGGCAACAGATTCTAAAATATATACTAAGTAACGCAAAAGGCAAGATAGCCAAGATACTCTTAAATAAGGAGAATTTAATAGGACTTTAATATAGCAGATATCAAGGTTTATTTTAAAGCAGTAGTGATTACAATAAAATGGTATTAGACCAATGATAGGTAAATATGCAAATGAAATAGGATAGAGGGCCTCAAGCCAGATGCTTGCACACAGTGAGAGTATGTTTTTAACATGGTTATGTTACATAAACATAACTATCGTTATATTAAGAAGGCTGCACATCATAATAACAACATAGTTCCCTGAGTGGTTGATGTGACAAAGGTAAGGATGTAAGAAAGGAGGGAGAGGCAAAAAGAAAAAGAAGGAGAAGGAGAAAAAAAATGAGAAGAAGAAGAAGGAGAAGAAAATAAATATTGCTTTACTAAAAAACTCAATGTCTGATGTGACCCTATTATGATTATAAGTATCTTAGAAAATGAATGAACATCACTATTTCTCTGTTTACTAACTTCTGGAAATGTCCATGAACCCTTACCAGCAGAAAAAAACAAGTTGGAGAGCAACATCTGCGTTTTGATAATATTTCAGTAGAAACACAAACTCCCATATATGCCTATATTTATGTAAGGAAAGAGCAAAGGTATGAAGGAGTATACACTACGCTCTTTGTGGACAAGACTTATCCAACCAAGAAACGTTTGCGGGCAGTCACCACCGCCTCGGCAGGACACGCAGCAGGTGTGGCAGGGCCGGAAGCCCGCCGCGTGGTGTCGGAGGCCCACAGGCAAAGGAACCTGAGGCTGACGCAGGCCAAAGAAGCTCAGGTTGAAATTGCGTGGTACCACCTACAGAGGGAGAAGCAGTTCAAGGCCAAGGAAGCTGAGGCTCTAGGATCCCCAGGGCAGTTGCAACACTGAAGTGAAGGACACCCAGGAGAAGTTCACCATCCTCCAGACCTGCTTCCCGCCACACAGGGGTGAAGTCCTGGCTAACCTCTTGGCCTTTGTCTGTGACATCCAGCCAGAAATCGATGAAAACTACCACATACATGGATAGGGGAAGAAGAAAGAAGCGCCTGTTCCGTGGGTTGGTGTTTTAGATGCTTCCTGAGAATAAGAAGCTTTTGCAAAGCTTGAGTTACACTCTTGGGAAAAGGCATTAAGTTATTTCAGTCTATCACATAGTAGGTCCTATTTTGGAGAACAGCAAATCTGGTATCTTTGTACAGCCTTAGAGCTTATCCAAAGATTTTATCTTTTTACCTCATATTCCTTAGAAATTTAAAGGGTATACATTGTTTTCCTATGACTGTTAGCTCAAGACACACACACACACACACACACACACACACACACACACATGCACTGACTTTTTTCTTTCTTAGATGAAGTAAAAAAAAAAAAAAGCCCATAATTTTTAAAGAAAGAGGTTTTAAAAAAAATTGTTTTTTTCCCTAAAGCTTTTTTGAAGGTCAGGGTCTTTATCTATGGAGAGGTAGTAAATAGTTATTTGTAACCTGTGTAAAGCAGCAGCCAGACTTAAAATAGTCCTTTCTGGCTAAGGGTTAGAACAATGAATATAATTGTTTGGGCTGCTTTTAGTATCTTTTAATCAAAATTACTAGATGATAGAATTCAAGAACTTTTTACATGTTATTACTTCATGTACTGATGGATAATTATTTAAAAGTAAAGACTCCTTAAAGAAAAAAAAAAAAAGAAAGGAATGTTTATAGGAATTAGCAAAATGGCCACTGTTGAGCACTGAACAGTTTGATCACAGAACTAATTCCGAAGCGAAAGCGGATCAATAGTATGATTTGCTGTGAATGTAGAAATAATAAAACTTTGATCAAACAGGACAAAGAGGAGAGAAGGTGGGTAAAAGAGTCAGCTCTGTGATGTTTTTATCTGTAAGAGTTTCAAGTTTTCGTTTCTATAATTTAAAAAAAAAGTTTTTTAAAAGATAAGCTCTTCCCAGGAAAGTTCCACATGGCAAAGCTGTCCATGTTGGCCAACACAGTTTGCACCTTAAAGGTAATCCAAATCAGCACCTGGTGGGTTTTGTGTCCCCTGATGAAATCACTGATTCAAAAATCATTAGGTGAAAAGTCTGACTGGGACTGAGTATTTACAGGGTGCCTGCTCCTCACCCCACAGTTTATTTGCAGTTTGCCAGTAGAAGAACACAACTTTACAATGGGGGCCTCAGGGGACCCCACCTAAAGCCCATCCATCCATCTTCATCACTCTACAGGTGGGTGGGCGAGACCTGTGTTCCTCCTAAGGTGACGCAAGAAGGCACACCTGCAAAGTGTTCATGCCAAGACAGTTGAACTTGAACCTCACTGAGCCTCTAGAGCTAACGTTCATCTATGGAAATACAAAGGATAGAGAAGGAAGTCGAAAGAAGTCACAGGGAAGTAATGTGGGACATTCTAGAGAACAATTCATCTTTTCTCTTCAACAGATAAATAGCACAAAGGAGGAGGAGGAGGAAGGGAAGGAAGGGAAGTCCGAATTGGAGGGAATGTTTTAGATTAAAATAAACATACGAGATGTTACAACCCATGCACCTTGTTTAGATTCTGACTTGAACACACCAACCACACTAAGTAATTTTTGAGAGTCAGAAGAATAGGATGCAAGGAGGGTATTCGATGATGCAAAGACATCACCGCTGGTTTTGTTAGGTATGACAACCACATGGTGATTATGTGAGAAAATGTCCTTATTTCACTGAGATGCATATTGAAGTCTAACATTTAAGGGTAAAAAGTAAGACACGTTGGATTTACTTTAAAGTACTTCAGCCATAAAAGGGTGGAAATATACAATAAGAGAGGGTTGTAAAATGTTAATCATTGAGGCGTTCAGTTATAAGATGAATCATTCCCAGGGAGCTAATGTCAGCGGGGTGACTAACCGTCAATACTGTATTGTCTACTTGAAAGCTGCTCAGAGTACAGCTTTTAGGTTCTCACCGTAACAACAACAAAATGCTTACCGCCCCCCCCCGCCCCCCCAGTTTCCGCCATCCTCATTCCTGCTGCTTAGCAGTTCTAAACCAAATGCATTGCCTGAGAGCATTCTAAAAATGATGTCCAGTGCAAGGGATTATTCATGGGGCTTTTTGTGATATTTAGAAGAGAAAATCAGGTTTGAAATTGAGTGCCTTTCACAACAAAATGGTAATTGTGTGAGGGGAAGGCAGCGTGACCTAACTTCTTGTGTTAAGCATTTCACAATACATACGTGTATCAGACCATGTCGCACGCCTTAAACTTGTGCAATGTTATACGTCAGGTACAGCTCACCAAAGCTGGGGAAAATGTTCAGTGTTGAATCTGGATGAGGCTTATATGGGACTTCATAAAAGTATTTACTGTTCTATGGTATGTTTTTGAACATTTTTATGAGAATTTTTTTTTACAAAAAAATAATAGACATTTTTTGAACTTAAAAAATGATTATTAAGTGAATATAGTGAATAATTATCTGATGTTGGAGTCTAAAAGACACTTTGATTGACTTTGCATTTTTAATTGGACAAATTTACCCCAGGAAATAGTCAGGGATGTGACTCAAAATGTATATACAAAGGTTGTTGTCACATTTACTTATGAGAGTAAAAAAAATGGAAACCTATATGCTTCACAAAAGGAAACTGATTACGTATGGTTTGGCATATCAGTCTTATAAAATACCATGTTACTATTAGAATTGATGATATTAGAGAACATTGTATTACCCGCGAAGAGTCTAGGAAATAATCTTAATCGAAAAAGCATTTCCTTAATATGCATGTATAATTTGAAAGCAGGGGGAGAAATAGTCTTGTAAAATACTCCTCCTAAATAAAGACTCCCAGGCGATGCTAGAATTCCAAAAGTAATATCAGATCATAGACTCTAAGGGCCCTGTTTCCTGAGATCTTCAGAGACAGCATTCTAATTTCAACCCAAGGCAGAGCTTCCTGACTGTGAGGGTTGTCCTGGACTGGAATGTCTTCTTTCTCAGGATCAGATGAGGCCCAGAAACTGATTGGGGACTGCGGGGAGGCAATACCAGAAGTGCCAGCTGAGTTAGAAATGAACTGTGTGTCCTGGGCCTACAGTTTCCTCATCTTTCCAACATGAGGGTGGGGAGGATGATCTAATCTCCAGTCCTGGAAAGATCCTCTGGTTCAGTGGGGTTTCTGTTTGGGGCCCCTTAGGACCCTGAGCCCCAGCTACCTCTCTTCCACCAAACGATGTGAAATATAAGGTGGGGTCCTTGGCTGAGACAATTTTTTTTCCCCCCTCAGGATCCCTTTGTGCCAGGGAAGGTGTCCCAGAAGTCACCTAGAAATGTTGTGACCAGCGACGTAAGCCAAACCCAAACCCTTCACCCACTCCTGACATCTGAGCCAGACCCAGTCACAGGGCAGTTCTACCAGATGTCACTGGAGGTGAACTCATCAAAGGCAGGGAGTGCTCTCTCTCTACCTTCCATGGAAGCCCAAGAGGGAAGGTAGGGCCAGCCTCACTCACAGTGCCAGCCTGGGCCAGCCTTCTCCAGCAGGGAGCTCGGACTCTGACCCTAATGCTTCCTAGGCTCCCAGAACTCTGCACATCCTTGCCATTCAAAGATGACTTCTACCCCCTGCCTAGGCCACTGCTGGGACTTCAAGACCTTAGGGAGCCAGGAAAGGGAGTGTTTGACCCAACACCCTTCACCCATTATATGGACGAGAAAAACCGAGGCCCAGGAGGGATAAGACGTGCACAAGATTACAGACCAGTTCAGCAGTACAGGCAGGACTGGACCTAGCCCCTAACTTTTAGGTCCTGCCCCCACCTATCATCAATTCTTGCCCAAGCGCCCTTGCGTTGCGGCTCTTCGGCAGGGGGAGGGGCCAGGATGAGACAGATACCTACCACTCCATCCACCCCCTCTCCTTCCTTCCTTTACTCAGCCGCTCTAGCTTCCTTGGGGCCACAGGTGTGAATTTGAGGGCCTCTGGGCCCTGACTTTATTAGGTACCACAGCAAAAACATGAGGCCCCAGAGCCTCCTCCTCCTGGTGGTCCTCCTGGCTTTGGGGAGCCAGCTGCCTGCTGTCTCGGGCAGGAGAAACAGAGGTGAGTGCGGGTAGGTTCCTCTGTTCCAGGTACCGGGTGGTTTCTACCATGTGTCTGGGAGAGGCAGGTAACTCAGTGTGTGTGTGTGTGTGTGTGTATGTGTGTGTGTGTGTGTGTGTGTGTGTGTGTGTGTGTGTGTGTCTGCTTCTTAGTGCTTGCTTGGGCTTCTTTGTGCCCGTCAGCCTTCCCACGTCTACGTCTGCAAACGTCTTCTGGCCAGTTTCTCAGGGCTCGTCTGCGCCTATCTACACAGCTGAGTGTGGGATTCTGGGTGTACGCATGCCCATCTCTGTGGTACACGTGTATCTCTGTGCCTCTGCACAGTAGGGGGACAAGCCTGTCTGTACCCCCTCTGCTCTGGTTGTCTCCACGGAGGTGTATGGATTTGTCATCCTCTGTGGTCAACAAGGCCGTGCCTAGTTTGGTCCTGGCCTATCTTGTTTCTGTCTGTCTCAGGTCTTCACCGTCCTCCAGCCCCATCTGTGGAAGGGACTCCAGAATTTAGGGGTGTGGTTTCTGGGACCCGGGATCTGTTGGGAGGAAGTTATAGCCCTTCTTCTCTTCTCCCCGCCTCCCCCCAAAAGGCTGGGGCTGACGTGTCATCAGGTAAGGGAGGCCTGGGCTGCCAGAGTAGTTAGACAGGTACCTTCCCACCTGGGCGAGGCCTCCACTTCCAAGCCCTTCCGGGGCTGGAACCCTCTGACCTACATACCCCTGTGTAGCCCCAGCCCTGTCTGGGGAAGGGGACAGTAATGGGGACAGGTTCCCGCCTCCGCAGGGCCCTGGGGAGCCGTTCTCAGCATCCTCTGTGTCCCCTCTGGCCTAACCTGTGCCTTCCTCAGAGGCAGGGCTCTTTCCCTGGGGAAGAGGTGGTTTGGGAGGGAGAGCAATCAGGACCCCCAGGCCATGGAGGGAAGGGTGCCGGCAAGTTCCAAGGCCAGACCCCATGCTGGCTGTGACTCATGCCAGCGCCCCATTCCTCCTCACTGTGAGGCTGTGAGGTCACGACTATTTTTATCCCCATTTTGCAGATGAGGAAACCGAGGCTCAGTGGGAAATCACTTGCCCAAGGGCAAAGACCGACTCTGAGTCAATGTCAAAGGCAGCAGCTGAGGGCAGGTCTTTGGAATCAGGAAGACCTGCCTCCCAAACTTACTCCTTGTACCAGGAGGCCTTACGCCTCCCTCTCAGGGGTAAATGTGTCTTGAGGAGTAATACATGCTGGTCTCCCCCAACTCAGCGCGTCTCTGTCCTTCCTGAGCTCCCCATGAGATTGCTGCCTGGGCTGCAGAAGTTCCGACAGGGGAGGAAAGCAGCGGAGCTGAGGGGAGGGACGTGCCGTTTATTTTCTGTGAATCACCGTCACCTCTGTTTATACGGACCCCCCCCCCCCCCCACACCACATACACACACTCAAATACGTCTGGGGCTCTCTGACATTAAGAGGCTAGCACAGCCCCTGTAGAAAGTGTCTAACAAGTGTCTTTAATGGTTAGATTGTGCTGTGAGGAGACCTGCGTCCGTGTAGCTCTGGGAACCTGGTCACGTACGTAACTAATTGTACACGTTCATGTCTCTCCTCACATGCATATGTATGCTATATGTCTACATACACATGGCTGTGTATGTCTGAGTGTACTTGTGGTTTCTGTGTGTGTATGGGGTGGGCAAAAGCAGGTTTACAGTTGTGAGGACTATATGTGAAAGTCTATTCTTGTGATTATTATTGTATTGTTTTCCATAGGAGCAACTGTAAATCTACTTTTGTCCACTTTATATACTGCTGTCTACTTTATGTGTCTAGGCATGTACATATGGCAGTAAGCCTGTATACTTGTTCACATGTACATATATGACTATGTTTATACTTATATATATATATATAACTATATATGAGATACATACGCATGTATATGAATGGGTCAAACCATATGAAATTGTTATTTTTGTAGCTCAGAAAGGTTGAATGTCAGCATTTCATATGGTTAAGCCCATAGTTAACTGTGTATATACACTGACATGTTTGTGCACATGTGTGTACCTCTCTCTGTATGCATACATATGTATAGTGAACTGTGACCGACATGGTGGGACTCTCCTTTGAGTCGGCGTATCCAGAAGACACACACGTACTGTGTGGCTGTCAGCATGTGTCCGTGACCGTGTCTCTGTGTGCACGTCTGCGGGCGGGGATCTGGGTTGGCAGGGGAAGTTAGGAAAGGCAGAGGAAGCCCTGAGTGTCACCCCCCAGACCCTCTCACACTGTCCCTGCACTGTCCCTCCATGTTCTTATTCCCACCTCCACACTGTTGCTGCCACAATTCTGCCACTTGCAATGCCAGTTCTCATCCTCCCTTCCTGTCTGTCTGTCTTTCCTCAAGGCTCACGTCCTGGCCCTCCCCCTAGAAGCTCGCGGTGGCTCTGTGACCTGACCCACTCCACTCCACCCCAGCCCCTAGGGAGCTCCTGCTTTGAGTTCGGGCAGCTCTGTCTGGCCCCACTCCTTGAGGCCTGAGCCCCTTGGGCCAGGGCTGGACCTCAGAGGGTCTCCCAAGGCCCCTCCGGGCCCCTGCCTGGGAAGGAGAGGCTCATCAGGGTGGGGGGCTCCCTCACAGGCTTGGCTGCTCTTTCTCCAGCAGGGGGCAGCAACTCAGTTTCAGCCAATCCAATTACATAGCTGAAGATGACTTGGAACACTTGCGCTGTGAGCAAAGTGCCTACTATGCGTCCAGCCAGCACCCAGTCAGGGGCTGGAGGGGGAAGGTGGACACCAGGTAAAGTCACAGCACTGGGTCCAGCTGCCTCTGGTGGCTCTTGACCCATTTATCAGATGCTAGGCTGAAAGTGAAGGCTGGGAGCCAGTTCCTGTCCCCAGGGCTCAATGGTGACTAGAGCAGAGGGGTGGGCAGGTCCCAGGGGGCATTGCCCGGGGAGATGAGGACTCCAAATCCATGTGGGTCTGGGTAATCACTGCTCCTTTCAGGCCTTGATTCTTCCCTCTAAATGAAAGAAGACACTGACTCGAGCCTTTGGCATGAAATCTGGAAATGGCCCAAAATCCTAACAAGAAGAATGGCTACATAAGCTCTGGGACAGAACATTCTAGAACCATTCAGAGAACCACCTGCAAGACTAAGTTAATACAAATCCTGAAACAATGCCATTTGCAGCAGGGACGAGCACAGAGCAGACGTGGCCAGCAGTGGCTGTGTGACAATGTTCCAGGCTGCCAACCTCTGACATGCCTGCGATGCAGGATCCCCCTTTGAAACCCTTTCTTTCAGACAGTCGCCGAGCCCCTAGGGTTGGCGGTCAAGGGCTGGGCTTCAGCCTAAGGGTGATCAAAGTGGACAGTTATTGTCATAACTGCTAGCCAAGTGACAGAGGCGGAGTCTCCAACTCTGAAGGAAAGATTCTTTGGGGGTGTGTGGGGTGCTGTGGGGCTGACCTAGTTCAACCGGGGTCAGACAAGCAGGATTTTCTGAGGATGTGGCGTTTCAGCTGAGGCCTGATAAGAGGGGTGTAGGAGAGAGCCCCAGGCAGAGGGCACAGCCAAAGCAAAGGGAAGTGGCTTGGAGTAGATCAGGTGCCACAAAAAGGGAAGAGGATGAGGCCAGAGAGACAGGTAGGGGCCAGACCAGGTGTGGCCTTGTTGGTGCAGGTGGAGATGTTGAACTTCATTTTTTTCCTCTCCTTTCTGTCACCTGAGTCTTAAACCTGCCCAGAAGGAGGGGGTGCAGCTTCCCATTTCACAGACAGAAAACTGAGACTTGGGGTGAAAAACAAAACAGGATTTGCCAGCCATTTGCGACGTGGATGGGCCTTGAGGGCATCAGGCTCAGTGAAGTAAATCGGACAGAGAAAGACAAATACTGTGTGAGCTCACTTCTATGTGGAATCTAAAAATCAGAGCAAAACAAACCAAACCTCAGAACACCAAGCTCATAGATACAGAGAACAGACTGGTGGCTGCCAGCAGTAGGGGGGCGGGTGGAGGGTGGGCGAAATGGGCAAAGTTATTTTATAACTGGAAGTTATAAATATAAATAACTCATGAGGCTGTGATGTATAGCATGATGGCCATATTGAATAATACTGTATTGCATATTTGAAAGTTGCTAAGGAAGCAAATCTTGAATGTATGTTTTCATCACAAGAAAGAAAAATGTTGAACAACGTATGGTGGCGGATGTTAACTAGATTACTGGGGTGACCATTTTGCAATATATAACAAATACTGAATCATTATATTGCACATCTGAAATTGACATAATGCTATATGTGGATTATAGCTCCATAAAAGAACTAAATTAAAAAGTAAATAAAGAAAAGCAAGTTCATCCAAAAATACAAATAATAACTTGCCAAAGGACAGGCAGGAACCGAGAGGAGACTTCCGAGCTGGTGATTCCCACAGGCCAGCCGTTACTACGAACTCTGATCTGCCTCCATCTGCAATATTTGGTGGGGTTCTTTTACAGAGAAACTTGGGGGATGCCCACCGGACGACGGGCCTTGCCTCCTCTCGGTGCCAGACCAGTGCCTGGAGGACCGCCAGTGTCCCTCCATGATGAAGTGCTGCTCCAAAAGTTGCTTCCGCCAGTGTGTCCGTATAGTCTCAGGTAAGTGGCCCTCTTCACCTTGCTGACCGCCTGAGCCCCAGGCCCCAGGGCTGAGGATCAGGCAGGGCTCACCCCGGCCCCTGTGTTGCAGTAAAGCAGGGCAGCTGCCCCGAGGACCAGCTGCGGTGCCTCAGCCCCATGCAGCACCTGTGCTACCAAGACTCAGATTGCCGGGGCGACAGCCGGTGCTGCCTGAGCGCCTGCGGCCGGGACTGCCGGAACCCTGTCAGAGGTACGGCTCTGTGTGCTGGGGCGATTTGTTCCCTCTCTGAGCCCCGGCTCAAAGATACCATCTAAGTTTGACAACCTTAATGGGACATCTCCCCAGAAGCCTATGCCCCCCCTGGGGCCATGACCAGGGAAGTGGATGGGGTGTGAGGGGTCCCGTTAGGATGATGGAGGAACTGGGGATCCTTGATTCTCTTAGTGACCTTGCTGTGTGTGTCCCCTGGACTGCAATCTAAACTGCTCTGAGCTTCTGTCTGCCCTTGTGAAAGACGGTGGGGGGGTGTCCTGCCTTAGTGGTCACCAGGGCTGGGCTCATGGGCTTTGGATGGGGGATCAAGCCCACAACTCAGAGCCCTAGTACAGGAAGCAGTTAACACTTTCCTTCTCTCTCCTCAGGCTAATTCTGGTTCAGAATGCGATCCGCCACTAAGAACCTCAGGATGGGGTTCCCAGCAGGAAGAGATGATGACGGGGGCCAGGGACGTGCCGCCCAGACAGTGGCAGCTCCGACCTTCTGATAAACACTGATCAGTTGTGACTTTTCCAGCTCCCCAGTCACGCCTGCTTTTTCCTCTTGGGAATCAGGGTCCATGGCCAGACCTCAAAGGACTCCTCTCTGCACCAGTGCCACTCTGAGCCCCTCATCCGTCCTAACACGCACCTTCCCGTCTCTTTGTACCTGTTTCTTCCACCCAACGTGCCCGGTTCAGGTAGGCCTCTCTTTGTGGGGGCCCAACCCCCACCTCAGGCAGCCCGATCCCCTGACTGTACGTTTCACAGTTTCCTGAACAGATCCCTTTCAGAATTTTCTCCATGCCTGCGAAACCGCATCGCGCTGCTTTACTCGCTCGCTGTCTCTGCTCCTGCTCATCTAACGCTTCTCCTTAAGTGGACTCGCTTTTGTATATAAATAAATTCAGAAGAAAATCTTGATGTCACTACTATTATAAGCAGGGATAAGCAGGATCACTTGCCACAAATAGAATGTGACTGCAAAAGCAAATGCAATGAAAACAGCTAAGTTCCATTAAAATCATGTCTGATTCAACAATATTAAGTAATGTGATTAAATTCTAGCTAGATACTGCCACTGCCAAGACTGTGAGCCTGAAACCTGCTCCCTGTTGTAATCAATGAAGACCAGTAAGGGTTAAAGAAGAAAGGACCCAGGTCTCTAACCTGAGACTTGCTTCCTGGTAACTCTTTCACTCCAAGAGTCAGTGTTGTATAATGTTGCATCCACGTACACCCTAAGATCATTTAGAATTGCTCCACATTTGGGGAAATGTCGCTTGAGCAGTTGAGATGTCATTACTTTGGGGAACGTCTGTGCCCACCATTGGGTAATACCTCATTCACCTCCACTTCTTGAGGGGCTCAGTCTGTAGTCAGGGCCCAGGAAGGAGTGGGGAATCAGTGAGGGAATGACAGCCATTTCAAGGGGCAGTCCTGGACCCAGGGATTCTTGACTATCCCTTTTGCCCAGGACTTGCTTGGGGGAGAGGGTGGAGGTGGGCAGACTCCTCCCTGCCTTGTATGCTTGTGTGCTGATAGAACCTGGGGCTGGACATTTAACCGTGGAGGTGAAGTTGGGCATCCTGGGTCTTCTTTCTTGGTTCCCTTGATGATGTGCTGTGGTCACAGGTGAGCCACCAGTCTGTCCTTCTCTCTGTCCTGTTGGAAGATGAAAAGAATTCTACTCCCTCACTGCCATAGTCCTTCTTGTGGGATTCAGATGCCTGAGCTGTTGACTCAAAGGCAGCAAATGCTAGTTATAGGGATACAAGGGGAGGCCTAGGGGAGGGGAAGAGCAATCTGAGAGCCACCGATGCTGTAAGCCTGGGTATTTCCCTTCTTCTTTCTGGGCCTCAGTTTCCCCCATCTATAAACTCAGGCACTTAACACAGATAATAGGGCGCACTGTATTGTTTAGCCACACTCACCCCTTCCCTCCCCACCCTCATCACAGCTTCCCCGGGTGAATGTATAGGTCACTGGTCCAATGATGAGGGGTTTGGTCTTGGACTTGTTTTGGCTAATGGAATGTGTATGTAATGACAGTGTGGCAGTTTTAAGGCAAGACATCAGCCTTCCTGCAGCTTCCACCCTCTGCCATGAGAAGAGCTTGCCCAGAAGCCATGGGTCTCAGGATAAAAGACACGGGAGGCAGGCTGAGACATCTCAGCCAGTCCTCAAACTTGCAGGAGGAAAACGAGTGTGACAGGCAGCCAGGGAGACTTGGGGACTGATTATTCTTTAGTAAATTCCTGCACTTTTAAACATCATTTCACTCATCCATCCTGAGAAATGCTGAGAAAGATGGACCCTGTAACTCCCATTTGACAATGAAGCAACAGGGGCTTTGAGATAAGTGACTTGCCAGGATTCCCAGCTAAGAGGTGAGCCGGGCAGGATTAAATCACACCATACGCCTCCTTAGGAAAATCAGCAACAGTTAAAGTTACAGAGCACTTCCCCTGTGCCGGGAGTTCTGTTCCAGGCTCCACAGCCAATGGGGGAAGAGCCAGGTCCCCAGCAGGCTCGGGAGGGTCTGGGGCTCCCAGTGGGGTGAGGCCACTTTCTCCCCAATAGACCCCCGGGGGCCACCTTAGAGGATGAGTTCCTATCTCAACTCCTAGCTAAGTGCTCCGAGCCGGTGACTGGGCCTCATTTGTAAAAGGGGGAACATAAGACCCTATCCCTATCAAGTTGGTGTCAACAATAACTTAAATAAGTCACTTGAATCAGAGTGACTGGCACGTATCAATTTAGGAAACTATGATTACTGTTGCACCTTTGTCAGAGAAGCTCTGGCTGAAATACCTCTTTAGCTGGGGGGCCCGTCCCCTAAGTGACCCTTCCTCCCCCTGGTCCCTGACTTGGGAGGATGTCCTGGCTCTAGGGCCCAGGCCCCAGGCACCGTCACACACCCCAACCGAGTCAGGAATAGAAACCTCCGCCTCCGGCCGCCCGCGGTCTCCTTCCCTCCCCCGGCAGCGATCGATGCGGCCTCAGCCGCGGGGGACAGAGGAAGACAGGGAAGGAGGAGGCAGCGGGGCCTCCGCAGCAGCGAGGCTCGGCGGGGCCGCCGGGGCAGAGAGGAGCCCCCAGGCCCGCCAGCGGCTCCCCAGCCTCCGCGCCCTCCGGGACAGACGCGTTAGGTCACAGGTAAGGGGCCCCCCTCCGGGGGGGGCGTGGCCTGGGGGAAGGGGCGGGGGCTGCGCGAGTCTGAGGCTGGCGCTGCCTGCTTCCGGGTGCTCATGCCCTCTCTCCTTGAGACCCCCAAGAAGGGAGCAATGTGGGATGGCCGCGCTTTAGGCTGGTCCTGTTTGTTCATCCGTCAAATAGAATTAGAAAATTTCCCCGGCGGGGTTGGGGTAGGGATTCAAACCAATGAAGAGTACTCGGAGCCCAGAGAAGTGACCAGCACAGAGTACGTGATCAAAGATAAGCGTGGAGAGTGTCTTGAGAATTACAAAATTTAGTTTCCTGCCTTGCCTGTGCCGTGGACTAGCTGGGTAATTTTGAGGACATTACTTAATCTTTCTTACTGGTATTTAGATTCTTGTCGGGGAAGGTTTGTTGAATTAATTGTCCTATTTCACAGAGCAGGATGGTGAGAAGGGGGTTTGCCCACAGAGGGGCAGCTCATGAGTGATGGAACTGGATTAGAGACTTCACTTTCTGACGCCAAGTCCGGGGGTGGGATGCAGCTTCAGCGCACGCATATTTATTGTGCACAACTTATATGCAAGGGACTGTGCTACTGATAAACACCTTGCCTGTTGTAGTCCTCATAGCTCTCATGGAAAGCATAGTGTTCTCCACTTTACAGATGGGGCAACTGAAGCTCAGAGAAGGGTCTGCTTGAGGTTGACAGTAAGAGGCAAACTCAGAAGTGGAAGCCAGGTCTGACCAAAAAGACATGCGAGAGATGAACATTTATGGAGCACCTACTGTGTTCCAGGGGCTTTGCACACATGCTCACAACAACCCTTCAGCTGAAGTGCTGTTATCCCATTCTACAGATAAGAGAGCTAAAGCCCAGAGCAGGAAGAGACTGGCCTTCGGTCACACAAGTAACAGAACTAAGAACAAAACCCCGACTCGCCTAACGCCAAGCCCAGGGTAAGTGAAGGACACCCTGCCCGCTCCTTGCCAGGCACTGGGCCAGCTGCTTGATGCAGCCTCAATCCCTGCCCACCCCAGGAAGCAGGCTTTACTGAACCCACAGTGCAGACGACATTACTGAGGTAAGGAGGTGAGGCACTGGCCCTCGATTCTCGCAGAGTTTAGAGACAGTGGGCAGTGGCCAGGTTTAACATCTCCTCAGTATCCACGAAGGCTGAGCACTTTCATAACCTACCCTCATCCTCCAGCCTTCCTTGGGGGCAGGTGCTACTGCCTGTATTGTGCAGGAAACTAATGTGGAGAAAAGTGTCTTTCTCAAGGCGCCAGATGCATCTACAGTGGAGATAAACAAAGGTTTGCCTGACTCCAGCAGACAGAGAAACAGGTGGATAATTCACTAACCCTCTTCTGCGTGCCAGGCCTGAGGAAGACATTAGTTCACCTAACCTTTTTAACCACAGCTGGAGGTGGGTATTTTTATCTCCACTTGACAGAAGCTCAGAGAGGTGACATGACTTGCCTACGATCACCCAAGAAAGCCAACGTTCACTCTGACAGACGTTTTATATAGTCTAAGCCAATGGCTATCAAACCTGACCTTGCGTCAGAAACGCCCTCCAAGCTTGTTAATACACAGACTGCTCAACAGTCCCTATCCCCAGAGATTCTGATCTCGAAAGTGTAGAGCAGGCTGAGAATTTGCATTTTGACAAACTTCCAGGTGATGCTGACGCTGCTAGTCCAGGGAACACACTTGGAGAACGGCACAACCCTAGGAGGTAAGCATTCACTACCCCCATTTTTCTAAGGAGGAAAGAGGTTCAGAGTGCTCGCGTGTCCAAGATCCCACAGTAGACCTCTGGGGTTCAAAAGTCCAATTTTGTCTGGGAAAGGGAGATGTCTTATATGGGTACCCCACCCCAACCCCCACCCCCTGCCAGGTGCCAGGACATCCTGCCATTCATCTGCTCTCATCCTTCGTGGTAGAGCCCAAAAGTTCATGCCCATGAAATGAGAGTGGTTTGACCAAAGCCCAGACTGGGAGTGAGGGCTTGTCAAATCCAAACCTGACTCCAGTCCCGAGGGCACTTGTACGCCTATTGCATACCAGGCGCTTCTCATAGAGCATCCAACACACCCCTGGACGGTGACGGGGCAGGAGATGTGACGATCTTCCCTGGAACCTCCCTCAGAGGGCTCCTCCGGTGTCCTTAGGCCAGCGCGCCGCAACGATGGTGAGCGAGTCCCCAGGACGCGGCGCCAGAGTCCCCTGGCGGCGAAGCGACGAGGCTCTGAGCGTGAATGTGGGCGGCGTGCGGCGGCGGCTGAGCGCGCGCTCCCTGGCGCGCTTCCCGGGCACGCGGCTGGGCCGCCTGCAGGCCGCGCCGTCGGAGGAGCAGGCGCGGCGCCTGTGCGATGACTACGACGCGGCGGCGCGGGAGTTCTACTTCGACAGGCACCCGGGCTTCTTCCTGGGACTGCTGCACTTCTACCGCACCGGCCACCTGCACGTGCTGGACGAGCTGTGCGTCTTCGCCTTTGGCCAAGAGGCCGACTATTGGGGCCTGGGGGAGAGCGCGCTGGCCACGTGCTGCCGCGCGCGCTACCTGGAGCGGCGCGTGGCGCGGCCGCGCGCCTGGGACGAGGACAGCGACGCGCCGAGCAGCGTGGATCCGTCCCCGGGCGAGATCTCCGACGTGCAGCGCGAGCTGGCGCGCTATGGCGCCGCGCGTTGCGGCCGCCTGCGCCGCCGTCTCTGGCTCACCATGGAGAATCCGGGCTACTCGCTGCCCAGCAAGCTCTTCAGCTGCGTCTCTATCGGCGTGGTGCTCGCCTCCATCGCCGCCATGTGCATTCACAGCTTGCCCGAGTACCAGGCCCGCGAGGCGGAAGCCGCCAAGGCTGCGGTGGCCGCGGGCCGCAACCCAGAAGACGTTCGCGACGACCCCGTGCTGAGGCGCCTCGAGTACTTCTGCATCGCCTGGTTCAGCTTCGAGGTGTCGTCGCGCCTCCTGCTGGCGCCCAGCACGCGTAACTTCTTCTGCCACCCGCTCAACCTCATCGACATTGTGTCTGTGCTGCCGTTCTACCTCACGCTGGTGGCGGGGGCGGCGCTGGGCCACCAGGGAGGTGCGGGCGGCGAGGACATCGGCGACCTGGGCAAGGTGGTACAGGTGTTCCGCCTCATGCGCATCTTCCGCGTGCTCAAGCTGGCGCGCCACTCCACCGGGCTGCGCTCGCTGGGCGCCACACTCAAGGTAGGGCCTCTGAGGCCGCGTTGGGGGTCATGGGGGAGGCAGGTGTACCCACGGGGGCAGGTGAGCGGGTGAACTTACAAGCCTGCTGTGACAACGGAAATGACACCCTTTGTACCAGACACAGGGCTAGGTAACAGCCCTTCCCACGTCCAGTTTCACCTTCCCAACAGCCCTGTAAGGAAGAGCTTCCGGTTATCTCTATATCCGAGGGGCGAAAACTGAGGCAGACCTTTGCCGGCCTTCCTTTTCAAAAATAAAAATAAAAAAAGACAAAGGTCACCTTTAATCTATCTGTCAAATACTAAATAATACATTGCACAAAATTATGCAAAGCAGAACGCTACCCGGCTTCTCCCATTAAGCCTTTCTTCGGACGTTGTCAGAGGGCGCAGATAGCACAGGTCACAAGTAGTAGACCAGGTCTAGTAATAGCCCCAGAGCTAATACTTTCCGAATGCTAATTCTGTGCCATTTCCACATCCATTATCGATTTCATCCTCAGGATAACGTCCTCGGGCAGATGCTATTATTTATTCCCTTTCCGTAGGTAAAGAACCGAGGTTGGCTTTTTAAGGCCTGGTTGCAATTTACTGAGCTCCCTCCTTGAGTCAGGCCCTGCGCTGGGGGTGAGATTAGCCTGGTTTGGGGAGGGAGGACATGTGGACAGCTTGGACAAAGGCCCGCAGAGAGAACGGGATGAATGGTGGGAGGGGAGACAACGGAGGGGGTGCCAGTTGATGAGGTTGAAGAGGTGAGTGGGACAGGGTATTGAAGGGCCATGAATTCTTGGCCCATGATTTTGGACATTATCCCAAGGGAAATGGGGTATAAGCAGGGGCAAGTATTATTGTCACTACTTTGCAGATGTGGAAACTGAGGCTCCATGAGGTGACAGGACTTGTCAGAGGTTTCTCTGTTAGTGGCAGAGCCTAGAGAAGAACCCAGCTGTGCTGACGCCAGCACCTCCTGTACTTTCTCCTAAAGCCCCGTGTAACTGTGCCAAGGATCCCTAGACAATGCTGATAGATGTCTTCCACCCGTAAGGCCTGTAAAGCTTTTTGTATGCCCTCACGGCAGGGCAGGCAGGGTACCCTGGGCAGAATGCTGGGATACTGGACAGGTACAAAGAATTCCATTAGCCAAACACCCAGAACTCAGCACTTCTCTAAGGAGAATGCCCTGTCCCAGAACTCAGCCTTGCCTCCACCATGCAGGGAGCCAGGGCCCAGTGCTACCAGCTCTTTCTGCGAGGAGGGAGAAGAGTATTGATGGAGGCTCCCAGGGTCCAAGGTACAGGTGTAAGACTCCAGATGAGAGCTTTGCTACTCAACTAGAGGCCCCTGACCACGAGCAGCTTTCTCATTAGCTGGAAGCTTGCTAGAATTGCAGAATCCCTGGCTCCATGCCAGACCTCCTTGATTGAGTTCCGCCTTTTAAATAAGATCTCTATACGATTCCTCTGCACGTAACAGTTTGGGAGACTCTGCTCTAGTCTAGGAGTTCTCAAGCTCTATTAACATTTGGGATCAGATCATGTTTTGTCATGGGGCTGTCCTGTGCATTGTAGGGTGTTTAGCGGTATCCTTGGCCTCTACCCAGTACATGCTGGTGGCACATCTGTCCCAGTTGTGACAATCAAAATGTCTCCAGATGTTGTCAAAGGTCCCCTTGTGGGGGGAGGGGACAGGATTGCCCTGTTTGAGAACCAGTGCCCTAGGGCTTGGCCTCAGGGGCAGAGCAAATATACACATCCATAGTCAAGCATATTCGTCTAGCAGTCTGGGAACTCTCAGCCTCCTTGGGAGGCAGAAAATATTTTTGTACTCATCAGAAATGTAATCAACCAGCCAAAAGTGCACGAAACCAACCCTTTGCATTGTGGAATATAGACTATGGCTTTCTCTTGGTTCTGCAACATGTAAGAATCACAAGCTTCTCATTAACTGGCTGGTGCCACTGGTGGCCCGTGTTAGAATAAACAAATGTGGCTTAGCAGGGACCTTGGACCAAGGAAATCAGGCCTGTGTTCAGTCCTAGGGAGTGTGGCTGCTTATTATAGTTGGAAGGCCTTAGTTTGGAGTCAGCAGAGCTAGGTCCTGGCACCAGCTCTACTTTGCTCTGTGACTTCGGACCTGTCCCTTCTACTCTCTGGGCCTCAGTTTCCCTATATGCCCAGTGCCGGTTCTGACTCAGCTTCCTCCATTCTCTTCCAGCACAGCTACCGCGAGGTGGGCATCCTGCTCCTGTACCTGGGCGTGGGGGTGTCGGTGTTCTCTGGTGTGGCCTACACCGCTGAGAAGGAGGAGGACTCGGGCTTTGACACCATCCCCGCCTGCTGGTGGTGGGGCACAGTGAGCATGACCACTGTGGGCTACGGGGACGTGGTGCCAGTGACAGTGGCTGGCAAGCTGGCAGCCTCGGGCTGCATCCTGGGGGGCATCCTGGTGGTAGCGCTCCCCATCACCATCATCTTCAATAAGTTCTCTCACTTCTACCGGCGCCAGAAGGCTCTGGAAGCCGCCGTGCGCAACAGCGGCCACCAGGAGTTTGAAGACTTGCTGAGCAGCATTGATGGGGTGTCAGAGGGGTCTCTGGACACATCCCGTGAAACCTCCCAGGAGGGAAGGTCTGCAGACCTGGAGGCCCAGGTTCCCAGTGAGCCTCCAAACTCTCAGATTTATTAAAACCAGGGTTCCATGTCCCATTTCCCACACCTGTGCAGCCAGCTACAACACAGATGCATCTCCTGCTGAAGTTCTTCGTGGTAGCATGACCGCTCGGGGTCACTCACCCTGGCCTGAGAAGTGACACCCAGAGGCTGGGTCCCTTCCTTCAAAGGCTTGGAGGAGGATAGTGTTACCCTAGATCCTGCGAGCCTGGAGAACGACCTAGAGACTTTTATAAACAAACCTCCAGGCCATCCGGGAAGCAGCATGAGCCAGAAGGAACAAGTCGGAAAGATGCTAAAAATTCCTGCACACCTGCTCTCTATCAGCCAGATCACATTTGGCCCTATGTTGGAGGATGAGAATTATCCCCATTTCACAGATGAGGAAACTGAGGCTCAGGGAGGTACAGTGTTTTACTCAAATGTTACACAACTAGAAGTGGTAGGGTCAAGTTTGGAATCCATGCTTGTTGGTCTGCTGTAACAATGTTTTTTCCACCTCTCTCTTCTGCCCTCATGCAGTTTGCATGGAGTTTTAGTAGGTTCATGGATCCCCGGAGTTTTAGTGTGCTCATGGGTCCCCAGAGTTGATCCATAAAGCCTTCTGTCAGAGCAAGGGAGGGGACCACACAGGATTCAGATGCAGGAACTCGACCTCAGCTGTGGTCCTTTCCAGGAACTTTCACAAGGAGTCAGCTCTCTAAGATGAGGTCTAGGGGGAAGAAGGAGTTGTCCCCTTGACTGATGGACAAGGTTTGCACAGCGATGCCTGTAGCTTCCTCCCAGGGCTGGCTTGAGATACAGAAAAGGGGCCCTGGCCTGAGGCCGGAAGTCCTGACCCAGCTATGCTAGGACCTGATGTGTGAGGTGGGCAAGTCCCTGTCCAATTCCCAGCTTCCAGCCCACCTGTCAAAGGGTCCCAGTCTGGGCCCAGAGGGAGATGAAAGCCCAATGGACCAGGGGAGGCACTGATTTCAAGTCAGCTTGGCTCAGAAATGTTGGTGGCAAGGAGCTGCCATGCATGGACATCTCCACTCCCCTCCCCCCAACGGTGGCAGTTCCCTTCTGCCCACCCTGCAGACCTCTAGCCATATCTTGAGTTACCATCCAGGCAAATGCTTGAGGCTCCTGTCCCTTCTGGCAAGGTCCAGCCCCCCCATCTCTGCTGCGGGCATATCTCATATACTCACCTACGGAATTCCCTACTTGCTAGAAAACGTTGGGAGGCAAGGATTCCCACAGCCCTGTCACAGACTGTTCCTAGAACATCCATCACTATGCGTTCATTGCCTGACTGTGGCTCTGTCGGTCCCACTACAGTGAGCTTCAAGACAGAGGACATTGTCTGGTTGAACCTGGACTTGGTGTGGACTTAGGTATTTAGTAAATGCTGAGTGGATCAACCAACTCATACAGCTACCATGTGCTGAGCACTGGGGAGAAAGAGGAAGGAAGGAGCCAGAGGGGGCCTTGTCTGCAAGAGGGTGTAGACAGGACTGAAAAGGAGGCCCTTTCAGTTCTGCCTCCCTCTTCCTCCTCGCTTTTGGGAGGCTTTTACAATGATTTCCTTGTGGAGTCTTCACTCACTCATTCAACAAATAGCCACTGGAAAAGTCATAAGCAGGGGCTTCACATGTGGCCTGCAGACAGGTTTTATTTAGCTGAACAGTATTTTTAGTATGTTTTAAAAACGTGAATGCCTTTGGGCGAGGCACGCACTCTCCGGTTCCCCATCGTGCGCCCTGCCCCCCTTACACAGTCGCTCCTGTGTTAGCCCCACCACATAAATTTACTTTACTCACCTGGCCTGTGATTTATTGACATCTTACTAGATTCAAGAGATGGAATGTCAAGCAAAATATATATCCATGTCTTGAAGCTTATAGACTAATGGGGAGACCAATTTGAATCCACTAATCACATAAATGTGCAATAATAAGCTCTACTGAATACAAGAACTATAGGGTGTATAATATAGCAGGGACCATTGGCCGAAAAGTTCAGAGAAGACCCCCACTATATGAATAAACAGTGATTGGCCATTTGGGAGGGTGCTCCAGGAAAGCAATGTATTCCAGGCAGAGGAAATGGCATGTGTGAAGCCCTCCTGGCATAGACGGGGCCTGGTACATGGGTCCCCAGACATAGATGGACTCCAGTCTCCAGATTGGAGCAGAGACTGGAGCTAAGCCGAGGGGCCGCTTGTGAGTTGACCACACACATGCGCTGGCCCTCCTGCATGCTCACCCTGTAACATCTAAGCTTAGCTCTGCCCGGGTCAGGGCGCCGAGACCAGGAGAGCTGCATGCATCGCCCTTATGGTCTTAAGGAGCATACCAAGGAGCCAGTTGGCTTCTAGACTTTCTGGTCCCACAGATGAGTCCCTGAAGCTGGTTTGGGGAAAGCTCAGGAGAGAATCGTCTGGCCTGAGTCTATCACGAGCTTGTGTGTGATCCTCCTGCCAGAAAAGCAGCGACTCACTCCCATTCCCATGTATCAATGAAAACCATTATGCAAATAAACAGGCTGGACCCAGGGACCTGTTTCTGTCTGCATGGAGCTGGCTGCCTGGCATGTTTTCTCGGTGATGGGGGAGGGTAGAGTGACTCAGAATCCCCATTCTCCATCATCTTAGATTTGGCACAGGTTGCAAGTGACAGGAATCCAGCTGGAACTAACTTGGTTGAAAAAGATAATTCATTAGCCTTAATCATTGAGGTGGTAACGGTTACAACTAGGATTCTTGGCTACAAACAACAGAAACCTCAAGAAAAAAAAATTGATTTATTGGAAGGTGTATTAGTTTCCTGTGGCTGCCATAACAAATTACCACTAGTTTGATAGCTGAGAACAACAGCATTATTCTCTCACTGTTCTGGAGGCCAGAAATCCCAAATCAAGGTGTCAGCAGGGCCACACTCTCCAGAGGCTCTAGGGAGAATTCTCCCGTTGCCTCTTCCAGCTTCTGGTGGCTGCCGGGTGTTGCTTGGCTTGTGGCAGCATCACTCCAAACGCTCCCTCTGTCATCACAGCACCTTATCCTCTGTGTGTCAAATCTCCCAGTGCCCCGTCTCTCATAAGGACACCTGGGGTGGTATTTAAGGCTCACTCGGATAAGCCAAGATGATCTCATCTCAAAATCCTTAACTTAATCGTATTAGCCAAAAGACCCTTTTCCCAAATAAGGTAACATATATGAGTTCCAGAGATTAGGATGTGGACATATCTTGGGGCTCACCGTTCAGCCCACTACAGAAGAGTATTGAAGTTCACCCAATCAAAGGAAAAGCTGACTGTCCAGGCCTCAGAAAATACAGGAATGAGGAGAGCTCTAGTGACCACAATGGGGGACCCCTGAACCTTCAGTTTAGGATGCTGCCATCCAAATGATCCTCCTCCAATCACCTTCCTTCCCTGGCTCATTCTGCTCACGGTCCTGATTCAGGAGAGGGGTTGGTTTGTCTGACTTGCGTCCTATCCTCTCCCTTGGTGGGAATGGGGGGCAGGGTCCCTGGATTAACATTTACAACAGATCACATGGGATGGAAGAAAGGTAGTTACCCATGTGATGTCACCAAAATAAAGGGGAAGAGATGCTAACAGGCAAAGATAGATTTCCACCATATTCTGACCCTTGGCTCTCCAGCACACCTTCTTGCTATACACACAGTTTTATATGAGTATTCCTAACATAAGGAAATGATCTTTGCTCTCTCAGTCCTGTTCGTGCGATTTAATCAACATGGTGAATCAGTCTGATGTCTTGTAGTGGAGTCAGGGAATCAAAGCCTTTCTCATACGGAGCGGGAAGAGAACTGAGGTATCCCTGACTGAACAGTAAAGGAAAACTGCTGTCCTTTCCAGCAAAATGCTTCCAGTGGTTTCTGCTTCTTGGAATAGAGAAAGAAACCAGTAGATGCCTATTAGCTCCAGGACTATAATAAGAAGCACATATCTAATACAGCAGCTAAAATTGGAATTGTCACTTGATTAAAATAACCCCCTGTCAAGACTTATCCAATCCGGCATCAGCCAAATAGGGGAAGCTTAATGGTGTTTTGACAGATGTCACTCTGCAGGGTCCCCAGTAGAGGCACTGATTTGTGCAACCTCCCCAAAGACATGGTACCACTGTTGCATTTTCCATTCTGTAACAGTTGCTCAATTGGATTCTATTGGCCTTTTATATTATAATGGCCTCCATGGGTCAGGGAGCCAAGTGGGGATGTTTTTAAACTATCAGAAACTGGAGATAGAGGACAACTTTGGGATCCCACTAGATCTCCAGTGACATGGGAAAAGGCCGAAACACTATTTTTCACGTGGTTGGCAGATCTACAGTAATCCTCACGGACACAAGAAATTGGGATCAGCTCCTACTCTACATCCAAGCTTCCCTGAGAGATTGGAGCGTTTCCCTTTCTTTAGCACCCTGTTGCCCAGGTCAATGGCCACAGGTCCTTTTGGAGAAGGTGGAAAATACATTCCATCCATGTAGCAGCAGTACAGCAGTCCTTCCTCAAGGTCAAGCAGCATATGCTGCATCCAAAGGGCTTAGATCGATCACTGAACTCAAGTCCAGTGTTAGGTGATGCTCTTGCACCTGTCATGGTGGCCTAAGTCAGGACTTTTTTTTTTTTTTCCTCTAGAGAATGTATTCAGTTTTTGTTTTGCTTTGTTTCGTATGCTTTGTTGGTTATACAAATCAAGTAAGACTTGAGTGGTCACCTCCAATTAAACTTTTTGGGTCTTCTAGCCTGAGGTCTTGCCTCATACAGAGCCTGCTAAATACTACAATGACCATTCCCACCTCGTTTTTGAGGGTTAGATGCCAACACCTGGCCTCCCACACCTCTGCCTTCTACCTCTCCTTGGATATCAGGGAGCCCCTGCCCCCAGCACTTTTGACCTAGACTTCCCTTAAAGCGAGGGTCAAGTGCTCGGAGTTCACTGAGGGCCACAGCTAGAGGTGTTTGCAGGAAGGAGGCACACAACAGATTCAGTCCAGCATCCCTGTCTTCAGAAATCTTTGGATCCTTTGTGATGCCAAGGGATTTGGGGCCTTTACATTCCATGTCGTGTGGGCCAGACTTTGGTCCAGGTTTGCACTGGCCAGTGCGTCAGCTGTTAAGAGCCCAGCCAGCTCCTGGCATGAGCACAGGGAACACAGAACTTCTGGCACCTTCGTGCCTATCAAGATCAGCCACAAAAACCCATTCCCATGAGTATTCCCCACATTTCTGATGGATCAGTTAACAAGTGTCTGCACTTCTGTATGGCTCCAAGATTCTTTCCTCCTCACTCAGGGTCTAGTTTTCACCGTCCAGGCCAAAACTGATCCCCACCTTCCTGCTAGGTGGCCCCGAGAGGTGGGGCTAGCAGGCGCCTGAGAGCTTTCTCCAATAAGCATGGACCAAGGCTGTTTTAGATTGCCTTGGGCTTCTCCCACGTCCTTTCTCATAGTCATCCCGCTTGTCATTGTCCCATTCTGGCTGTCAGTGCCCAACTTCACTAACGCATAGCGGGGCCATGACCTCGGCAACCTGCATCATCACCCGCCAGCTTTAGCTGGGAGATGTCAGCCCTGCTGCTGAGCCACGAGCTGCTTTCGCCGCGGTCATGGAAGTGCTCTCCTTTGCATTCCGTGCTCGCACCCTTTCGGGCTTACTCTGTTGACATCCCCGTTACGGTATTCTGTGCGGTTAAGAAGGAAAACATTCTATCCCACAGCCTGGGCACTCCTCGCCTCCTTACAACTGGACTGTGACAAAAGCTACCCCTTCTTGGAGAGCCATCTCCTTGGTCAGAGGATACCAAGTGACACAGGAAGTAGCCTCTGACCGCTGGGTCCCATGGCCTGCTGGTGCCATGGGCATGATGAGCAGCGATCTCATTGTGTCTTGTCTCACGATGGCTCATGTTTAATACCCACATCTTCTGGCAGACATGTTGCCTGTTCCAATTTCCGCATCAGTCAGGAGTCTATAGTTGCGAACAACAGAATCCAACTCTGGAAAGCTCCTGGCTAGGATCAAAGAAAAATTAAACTACCAGGCTCTGAGAAAGAGAGGAATGAGGGTGACACAGGGACCGAGGTAGTTAGAACCCATGAGTCACCTCTTCAAGGCACTGTAATTAAAACTCCTGACTGCCAACCGCCTCCATTTTATGTGTCAAACTAGAAAGTCCCTAAAACTGGGTCTGACTGGACTGGTCTGGGTCACGTGCCCAGGACATGGCTGCGGGAAAGGACGGAGGAACTATCACAGCCTCCCCAGGACACACACAGCAGAGGCGTAGATCCCTAAAGAAAAAGTAGAGCAGATCCGCAAATAGCTCATTCAACCTGGCTTTGCTGTGACTTTGATGTGATACCATAGGAGCTTAACTCGAGTTTACATCAGTTGGCCTACAGTAAATTGGTTACTTATGTCATTTCACTTAAAGTCATAAAAGCCATTGACAATGTTAGGTGAGGGCTTACTTTGTGGTTAGATGTGATGTTTGGTTTAACATCAGGTGTATATAAACATTTTTCTCACACCAGACTGTTTGCATAGGCTAGTCTCTCTGCCCGGAATGCCTTCTCTGTCACTTCCCACCCTTTCTCCACCTGGCCACTTCTTCCTCATTTTGTAAGTCCAGGATGTATTACCTACTCCAGGAAAGCTCTTTGGACACCCCAGCAGAACTGATCATCACTCCTTCTGTGTCCACAGGCTGTGTACTTCCTTCTACTGTGGTTGGTATCTCCAATGTTGTTCTTGTGTGTTTGACCAACTCCCCAGCTGGTCTGCAAGAACTGCGTCTGGTTCATCTTTATATCCCTGACTAGCTCAGTACCTGGCACATAGTAGGTGCCCAACAAAACTTTCCTATCCTCCTACCTCTCCCCTGGCTTTGGAATCTAGAATCAACACAACACAAAGTCATTGTCATTAAGGTTCGCAACACCATTATCCAGGCTATAGATGGAGGATCTCATTTTTAAAAAGAAGAGCCTTTGGTCCCAAGGACAGTTTATTTAAAACAAAGGTGACAAGGTATAGGAAGGAGGGAGGAAGGGAACACCATTCCAACATAAAAGCACATAGGAAGCATCTCAAATTAAAAAAAAAAGGCAATGAAAGAAGCTATGACTCATACATATACAAACTGCTGACTTAGACAAGTATTTACATCCAAACCTTATAAAACAGCATTTCAAGTCAGCACTTATGCCAGTGTCGTTAGTTTTTGTTACAAAAAGTTAAAGCTACAAAATTCACATTTTTAAGTTGTACATCTGCAACAGCATTTTTTTTTTCCAAGTTGATCTGAGTGCAAGCTGGTGGAAAAGATGTTTTTCTCAAGCACAAATAAAAACAAGGATTCCAAAGACGATGAATATAATCCTGATGAAAACACAGACCTGGCGCTTAAGAAAGGCTGGGGTAGGAGGCTGTGGATCGGGCAGGAACAAGTTTCCAGTAAATAAGGAGCTGCAATCTCTAGAGGCAACATGGTGCGCTAGAAAGGGCACTGGAATAAGAACCAGAACTGAAATTGAATCCTGGCTCTGCCATATTCTAGCTACGTGACCTTGAGCAATAGACTTGATCCTCTCTGAGCCTCAGTTTCCTTCTCTGTAAAAGAGGACAGTAATGCCTGTATCTCCCAGAGCTATTATGTTTTAATAGATATAGGACTATTCAGATTATCTATTTCTTCTTGAGTGAGTTTAGTACTTTGTATCTTTCAATTAATTTGTCCATTTCATTTAAACTGTTGAATTTATTAGCATAAAGTTGTTCATATTATTAGCCTTTTAATATCTGTAGGATTTATAAGGACTTCTCTCATTCCTGATATTGGTAAGAGCTATTGAGTTTTAAATGCTAGGTGCCATATAAATGTTACCTGGATCAGAATGTATGGTCTCAAGAAATTAAGGCTGAATTTTTAAGCTGCTTCAGAGTATTGGGTCTGTCTGTCTGTCTATGTATCTGGCCAACCAAACATTCACCCATCAAATCAATGGTTAGGAGAAGGGCCAACGGAAAAAGAAAAATAGAAATTGCTTTAAAATTACTGATGAGGAAGCAATTAAGATATTCTTAGAGAATTTGAGATTTTTTAAAGAAACAAGTAGGTGTAGGTCATTGTTTCTTAGGAGAAGACAAGTAAGGGACTCAGAGTCCCCTGGAAGCTTGAGTCACAAATGCTCAATCAGTGACGGGCACTCGGGGCTCAATGAAAGCAAATGACTAGGATTTGCTCCGCTGCCTTTCCGTCGCTAGAAAACAAATTCACCTTGTCAGGTAGTTTATCTGACCCCAAAGAAATTGACTTCTGGCAAGGGACCCCGTCTAGCTAGAATGGAGAGCAACGTACTTTGCTGGACCAGCATGTTGGGTGTACACATGCCTGAAACAAAATAAACTCCAGATCAAGGTTCAGGAATATTTATGGGGAAAAACTGAGCCTTCTTTTCCTTCATCTAGCTTAGGTCGGGAGAAAACGCCCTCCTGTCTGGCCAAGGGCGAAGTCCTTTTTAAAACAGAAAGAGACTGAGGCAGGACTGTTAATTAGCACAGCAGATGGTGGTGGTGGGGGGGGGGGGGAGCCTGCTTCATGATTTGGTTTTTGAAACTCACTTGGCTGGCAGACTTGACTACGAATTCATCTGTTTCCCAACTTAAAAATGCCCATTAAAGAGATCTTTAGTTTGTGCGAGAAGAGCCGGTCACTTCATTTTAAAAAGACTTCCCCCTGTAAATACTGGGCCCCTGTGGTGATGCTGTGAATCCCGATTCTACCACCTACCAGCTGCGCTACTTGGGAAAGAGCATTTTCCCCTCTCTGAACCTGTTTCTTCATCTAAGAAACGGAGCTAAAGCACTTAACTCACAGTTACGTGAAGTTTGACGCTGACACCAAGGGCCTCCCAGGCTCTGTGCCCAGCAAACCGGAAGTGGTCAGCAAATGCTAGCTGCCATTCATTATCCAGTGGGAACAACCTCCAATGTCCTCTGTTCTCTGTACCTGCCACACAGCTGCTTTAACTGGCCGAGCCCTGCAGACCAACAATGGCCTCTTGCATTTTTTAGAACTTGCTTTAATTGCAGAGAAGAGAATCTGGCCACAGAAGAGGAACATTCCCTGCCGTTCCATTGATTCCCAGGTTTGGGAAGCGAAAGCAATGATGGAGTCAACTTGCAGTATCCTCAGGTGCAACCTGGTCACAGTGCCCTGTCTGCAAGGAAGAGGTATTTGAAAATAAAAACACGTTTGCCTTTCCCAACTGTCTCCTCTTGGCTGTGTGACTAAATGACAGGCGGCCTGCGCCAACGCTGCGGAAGGGCTCCGTGCTGCCTTTGGCAGGCCCTCTGCTCTCCTTTTGGCCCTACGCCTGCCTGCAGGAGGCCTGTCGGCTACGCAGCAGATGGTGCAGAGGCCATGGAATGGCTGACGTGGGATGGCCTGGCTCCCCAGGGAATCTCTTCATAGCCTCACCCACTGAAGCGACAAAGCAAGAGCCAGCTCCCATGAGCATGCTTTCCTGGAACAACTTAACCCAAAGCGACACAAGTTTCTTCCCTCGGAGAAGGGGCTGCTTGGTCAGTGAACCAAGTGTGAGGAGCCCGAGGTTTAGTCCCAGCTCCTACTGTAACTTGCTCCGTGACTCTGGCCATGTCACTTGCCCTCTCCCAGCCTCAGTTGGACCAGATGATGTCTAGGGTCCCTTCCAGCTCTGGCACTTCACGTGTCTGGGTTGAGCCTCCTGGCAAACAAATCTTAGTCTGATATTCACTATCCTTTCCAGACTCCTTAGCAATTAAAAAAAAAAAAAAAGTCACATACTTGAATGCAGATCACAAAATCAATGCCCTCTACCCTTGTAAGGAATGTGTGATCTTCACCTGAACAATGAGAACACGGAAAACCCTTTCCCTTTTGTGGACTGAACACAGCCCTGTTTGCTGAGAGTTCCTGGCGGGCCTGTCCCCTCACTGGGTCACGTCTCTAAGGCACTGGGCAGTATCTGTGCTGTGACTTTGGGCATTTGGGAGAGGGAAGGTGGATGAAAGGCGCTGAAACTGCAAAGACCAATTTGCAACGGGGCGCCAGGCTTCTCCTGGGACTCAAAAAGTAAACGCAGCTCCCGGGGCTTCCCCTTGGGCGTCACCTACAGCTCCGGAACGACCAGCACGAAGCCGAAACCGTGCTGAAGATGGGCCCAAACCTAATTTTTAAATGCAGCCCTGCCAAAGGGTGAGGCTGGCTCCTGGGAGTCGAGTGCCCTCAACGGCCCCCGGTGTCCCCTGCCCTCGTGTTCCACAGTACCGTAATCTTACAGAAAAGAGGCAAACTGTTCAAAACTGTACCTGTACAGAGATGCCACCACACCAAGTGGGGAATCTACCTATAATTTATATATATATGCATATTTATAGTTTTTAAAAAGTCTTCCAGAAAGGACAATTGAAAGTGATTGGTAGAAGAAAAACAGGAGATAATGTAAAACTTTCCCAGCTACCACTCGACTAGGGGTCTGTGTCCTGGGGTTTAAAACTCTGAGTTTAAAAGCGCCAATGTAAGTCCTTTGAATAATACACCTGACCCATTCAGACCCACACAGCAAGTCGGCTCGCTGGCTGGCCCGCGAGGCGGCCCTTTCCTCTGGCGCACGTTCCTGAGTTCACACAGGGGCAGTGGAGAAGCGCGGGCGGAGAAGTGGTGGCTGACGAGCTTCAGTGGCAACAATCCCGGGCTCACCGAAGGCCGTGCGGGAGCGGGGCCCTCCCGGCCAGGCCTGGCTCAGAAGTTCTGTTGCCGCCGCTTCTTCGCCTCAATGGCATCCAGGATTGGCTGCCGCTTCGACTGGTACTTCTGCCGGATCTCTTCAATCTCCTGCTCCATCATGGGGTCGAGGGCCGAGAGCCTCTTCCGAAGGTCCTCCACCGTCCAACTCTTAAGCTAGAAGAGAAGGGGAAAGTGCGGTCACGACAGAGCCCACAGCAGGGGCCGAACAGCAGAGAAGCCAGCCTTTTCGGGCACCCAGGGGAAGGGAGCGAGGAGGAGGACACGGGGTCACAGCGTCTGGGGTGGCAGTGGGGGGGAAGCGACAGTTCCTTCAAATGATGGCACAGCGCCAAGCGCTTCTGAGACAATGTATCTCTTAAGAGTGCGAAGTGCTGATCTCTTTGAGTAGGAACTTAATGCCTCATACTTTCATCTCCCCGACCCTTTAAACTCACTATTAGGCATTAACGTAATAGTGGCCTGATATACGCAAAACAGGGGTTGTCTCCCAGCTCGTCCTGCCCCGAACATGGGTGTCTGGACGGCGAGCATGCCTGCTGGCTACCGTGCCACGGAGGCCGGATGCCGGCTAAGGGTCAGAGGCTGCTCCCCCCGGCCTTCCCACATCCCCAGTGTCTGGGCGCTGCCGTGCCAACCACCACGAATGTTTACTGGGGATAATGCCAGGTCCCACTCTGCACACTTCCCATGGATTATCTACATACAGACACAACCGGGGGGCTGGGGCAGTTGGAGAAACCCTGAAACTCCTGAGTTGCCGTCGCCCACAGGTGAAAATAGGACACATAAATTAATAACAACGGCAAGCACGTATACATACAGCGCTTTCTGTGTGCCAGCCACGCAGCGCTTTACGTACACTGATTCACTTAATCCTCGCCACCACCCTATGATCTGCGTGTGTAATTATCCCCATGTTACAGACGAACAAGCCCACGAAGGGGGTGGCTAAGTAACCCGGCAGTGTCTTATAGCCCGTACGCGGCAGAGTCAAGATTCAAACCCAGAGTCCGTGCTCTCAACCAGCATTGCAGAGCGAGCAGGAAGCAAAACCCAGGCTTTACGAACAACTCCGCCGGGGCCGAAAGCGTGGCCCTGCCCCCGGCAAGCGCTGTACCCTCCGGCAAGCGGCCGGCTCTCCAGGCCTCCGCCACTCATCCACAGAGGCGGGCGGCCGTGCCCCTCATCGCTGTCGTTAGAACTGAGTGCGATCCGGGCTGCGGAGCGGTCGGCACGGCGCCCGCGCCCCTGTGCGTAGAGATGGCGCTGCGTGTTGACAACCCGCTCCCTTCACTGCAGCCCAGGCGCGCACCGCGTGCAACCCGCGTCTGCGGCTGCCGGGCAAGCGGCTCGGCCGCCATACTTGGGGGGTCTTCGCTGAACCCAAGCAAGGCCAGTCCCAGCCAGCTGGCGGGCGGGAATGAATGAGACCTTATCCACAGCAGGTGGTAATCCGCCCTGTGAGCTCACTGCCCTTTAATAGGTGCCCATTTCAGGAACTGAAAAGGCTCACTCAGGCTCAGAAAGAGATTTATAGAATCATCGCCTGCCTCACCCCTTCCCGGGGCCCCAACAGGGAAGTGGTGCAGGAAGGTGGGTGAAGGAGTCTCTTTCTGTCGCCCCTCCTTCAAGGGTGGGGGGTGAGTGAGTGCGGGGGCTACAGTGGCCTCCCAGAAACTGCGCAGTGACCTGTCACCACAGGAATCTCCCTTGGCCCACGGCAGGGACGCTGTCTGAGCAGTGAGAAAAGCCTAGTAACAGTTCAAGACCAAAGGCCCTCTGTAACGTGAGAACGGAAAGCCCTGAGAGTGGGGAAATGCCGGGGAGTCGGGCGGAAAAAAATGCTCCTTCCTTCCTAGCCCGTAGTTTTACACCCTCCAGGAGGCTGGTGTTCTTGGCCCAGGACACCCAAGAAGTGACGCCTGCCTAGTCTTTAGCTGTCTCAATTCCTTCTCCAGAGAGCACCCCAAACCTAACATACTGAATGTGATGGTGGTTAAGGACTTCGCCCTTGAACCACAGATCCTAACCCTCTAGTGGCTGGGTAACCTTGGACCGCCTCTTCCAGCCTCGGTTTCCTCCTCTGGAAAACAGACAATACCAGTTCCTCAGCCTGGGGCTCTCCTGAGGACTGGATGGTTAAGGGTGTGATGTTCTTAGCTCAGAACTTCATTCGGCACACACATGGCAGGCGGGAATGGTTCCATAAATGGGAGCAGTTATCACTGTGGTTATTAATAGCTGTTACTGCTGCTATTATTAATAGTATTGTTAGTAGTAAATTATTTAAAAGTCTCTTCATCTCCCATAAACAAGCTGTTCCTGTAACCTCTTATCTAAGCCAGAATCAAACAAATGAAAAAGAAAATATTCGACATTATTTTGGGCTACAATGTTCTGCACTAAGGGTTGGCACTTTCCCACACTGCCCATTAACTTACACTTCAACAAAAGACTTTACATCCATCCACCCGTTTATCAAATATTCACTGAACACCTGCTATGGGCCAGGTGCTGTCCAAGGCACACAGGATACACAGAGGGCCACTGCTGTGGTGACAGGCCACTGCACCATTTCTGGGGAGGCCGCTGCAGCCCTTCACACTCACTCACCCCCGCCATCTAAAGGAAGGAGAGAGTGGTTTTCTTCAGTGAAAAACCAAAAAACCAAAAATTAGTGCCCTTGTGAAGCTAACATTTCAGCGAGGCAAGCCAGACACCACCACAGTGAATTCCTTTACATTAGAAGGTGTTATGTGCTTCGGGGGAAAAACAAAACAAAACAGTGAAGGAAGGAACTGGGAACTGAGAGGGGAGACTCGCTTTTTCACCCATTCTCAGTAGGAAGAGTCAACTGCAAAACGAAGAGACGCGAGTTAGCAGACCTGCACTGGCTTTTGGCTTATCTGCGACTGAACGGCAAGCCCCGTCCTCTGTACACCCGTCTCCCCCTTCAAGAGAGGGCTGTCTAGATGGCCTCAAAGGTCTTTTTAGACTCGACATCTCTCAAAGTGTGACCCATGGGTCACCTGCACCAGAATCACTAGGGAAAAACAGGCTCCTGAGCCCCAACCCAGAGCTGCGTGGTCAGACTCCCGGGGCGAGGCACAGGACTTTGCACGCTGAAGAAGCTATTCAGGTGTGTCTTACAAAACCTCAAGTTTGGTAATAAGCATGATTCTGCATCTTCCTTCCTGTTTTCCTGGGAGCAGAATTCTCACAACGTAACTGGTCTGTCTCTGGTGGAAAGCTTCCTCTAGGTTTCCGATTTCTATGCAGCTTTTTTGCCCTTGATGCTAATATGGGACAAAAACAAGCTCCCTTGCTGTACTCTCAGCCACCTTCAGAATGATCGACTTGCCCAGAGGCCTCTGGGGCTTAAGTTACACCTGACGTATTAGAACACAGCCTGCCGGTCACCGCTAATGACTCGGTCACACCATCCAGATATGGATTTTTCTGAAAACAAGCTCAGAGAACGGTTCTTTGGCGCCAAGGACAGCATTTCACCTTCCTGGTCATGGGAGGCATAAACTTCCAGGGGATAGCTCGCAGTAAAAGAACTGTGGTTCAACAGTTCTGTGACAGCCAGCACCCCGAAGGAGCAAATTCCCAAACTGGCGTGAACTGTTGTCACGAGTGAAACGATACGCTACCATTTAGTGTGTCCGCTCTACACCGTGACTCCCACATTTATAGCTCTAGACCGGAGTTCTCCTCTGAGCCTGACCCACACGTCCAGATCACACCCCACCGGACAGCTCAGTCCCTGAGGAGCTCGTGGATGTCTGCCACTTCTACAGCAAAGCTCTGCAGCCCCACCCCTGTTGCACCCCCAACCTCTTCCCTTACTTCCCAGCCTTTCCCCTCTCAGGGTGCTCAAGTTCTCCCCCCGCATTCCCTTTCCCTCATGACCCCCCTGCCCAAGTTCTTTGTCAATGAAATACTAGTAGATCTCAAGTCCAACCACTTTATTCCCTCTCCACCTCCAACCCCTCAGTTCAGATCACCATTATCTCATAGCAATGAACAATTAAAGGCGCAGACACGGGTCAGATCTCTCCACCCTTACTTCCTATTACACTCAGAGTGAGACCCAACGACTCCTCTCCATTACCCTCTACCTCAGCACCTAGCTTATTTCCTTCATAACAGTCACGGCACCTTGTCATCATTCTTATTTCCTTTGGTTTACCTCTCTCACTAGGATGAAAGTTCCACGGGGACCGTGACTTAGACTCGTTCGCTCTGCCAAGCGTGACACTGGTGAAGGAACGAGTCAAGTGCCCTTCGTTCCCGGTCTACAAGGAAGGAGGCCACAGAAGTCAGGCCGGCAGCTTCGCCTGAGCACCACCACGTGTGACAAGGCTCTGGGTGAGCTGCTGAGGCCCCGGTGTGGAGTGAGGAGTGAGTTCTGCCCTCAGGGAGCTTACCCTTTCCAAAATTGAAGGAAGTCTCTGCTCACTTGATTAAAATTTCTCTGTTTTATCCTGAGTGATAAGAAGCAGGTCTCCAATCTTGGCTTAGTCAGCAATAAAGGGCATGTCCACTTTTATTTATTTTTTCCCAACAAAAAAGAACTTCTACAAGAAACGCACTCGGGAAAGAATGAGATAATTGAAAGAATAGGACATGATCCTTCTGCACAAGACAAAATGAAGGCCAAGCCCGGAGCCGCAGGCTCATGGCCGGAGGTGGGTTGTGCTGAAGAGAACAGATCGAGCACAGGGATCGTTGGCTCTCTTCCTGGGAGGCCACAGGAGGATGGAGAAAGTAAAATAAGCCTCAGGCTCATGGTTATTCAGAATTCCCTCACCGCTTGGGAAAATGGAAAGGGGGTGGGGGGTCTGAGAGTGATAGAAAGTACTGATGTTTTCAGGTTCTGTTCCCTCACTACTGTCTGATACACACCCAGACGTCACTCACCACTGCCTTTGATCCTATCCGGTAATGCCTGTCAGATGTCTGAGCAAGTAATGGCAACATCATACGTGCAGGTGAGACTTCTCTTAAACAGTAAGGCCTCTGGAAATGTGTCCTACCTGTAGGAGGCGTTTTTTCTATCTGAAACTCAGCCTCCCTCAGTTGCAGCAGGAGACCACGCTGTATTACTGCTGATGCCACCCGTAAACGTGGAAGAAGCATGTCAGTTATATGAGCATACACTGCGTTCAGGACGGAGCCAAGCATTTTGTCCGCATGATTTCATTTAACCCATGTGTAAGGCAGGTATCATTACTGCCCTCCTTTTATAAATGAGGTCAATGAGGATAAGAGTGGGCAAGGAGTTCCCCCAAAGTGAAACAGCGGAGAACTGGAAGAGGCTGTAACTGCCATCTGGAGCGTTTCTGGAAATGGGTCCCTGTTAGTGACGAATGTGGGAAGACTAGAAGAATCATGAACTTAGCTGACACTAAATACATCTGATGGCCCTCGCATTCGAAAATGTCACTGCTCGGCAGTGACAGTGACTTCTGGCAAGTTCTGGGACCTCTCTGGGACTTGATTTCCTCACTTGTGAAACAGGGGTGAACGAGGCTGCCCACTTCGCTGCATTTCCTCACATGCAAACACAGGTGCCGAGTGCATGGCACCGGCGCTGGGGCGCAGTGACTCAACTCCAAGGCAAGGAACACGATTCCAATCTAATCGAACGACTTCGCTGGCAGCTGCACAAGGCCAGGAACACTGTTGAGCAACATGAAAACGAAAGGCAGTACCTGCTGCAGAAGCACGCAGGTGTAGGGGCAAGGGAGGTGGCCTGGAGTCAGATGGACCGGGGTTCCCTGGGGGCTCTGCCCCTGGTGGCTGGATGCCTCACGTTCCCCGTTTTTCAGTACGGACAACAGCATCTATCCCCCAAGGGAAGTTGTGAGGCTTAGAGGTATTGGCAACGTCTGTAACACAGCGTCTGGAGCACACCAGAATGCAAGCAGGTACGTGAGAGCTACCTCCTCAAATCCTTTTCCGGAAAACGGAGGAAACTTGTGAGTAGTATAAATAGTAGCTGCTGGTGCTGCTATAAGAACTGAGCTTGATGAGCTCCAAATACAGCGCAGGACACACAGCATACACACCCTGTGTGTGAAGAAAACCCAAATCACATGAATCTGGCTTGTTTCTTCTTCTGGGCCAGGCCATAGCAAAAGCCTCAGATTCCAGCATTTATAGGAATAAGGAAGGCTGATGGGAACCGGCTTCTTCTCACGTAGCTTTGCAACTCTGAAATTGTGATTACAACGTATCAATGTTTCTTGCACAACTGGCCCAGAGAACAGCTGAGAAGATCAGGCTATGTTTCATCACAAGCGATATAACTCATAGAAATTACACTGACAATTAGGCTGTCGTGAATCAGCAGGGTCCATCTAAACTAAACACATCGGAATGTACAGCAGGCCTCACCTGCCTTGGCCACAGGCCCATATGAACAAAGAGTTCTGATCCTCATCCCAGGTACTCTCACCTCAGAAGCCTATTGTGCAAACAGTGTCAAGAGATGTCCCTGAAAAACCATCGAAGAGAGACTTGCCAAAGCCTTAAGAACAAGCTTCAATTCTATATCGACTGTCCGTGAGCACTCACAATTCTGTCTCCAATGTTACAAACAGGATTTCTCAAACGCATCACCCCTTCTGCACAGGCGAGTCGGGCTGATGCCCTGTCACAGGTGATATTTACTGTGGCCAAGAATAAGGAAAGAACACACCTTTGGAATTTAGCAAGATGATAAGGAAGCTTGATAGAAGCTAAAAAATCAAATGAAGCCACTAACATGCCATTTCATACCTTCCACGCTCTCCCTAAAAGGTTAACAAAAATGCAACAGAGAAAATATACGGAGGTTGGTTTAAACGCATTTAGAGCATTAATTTAGTTTCACTGAAGATACTTCCCTTTCTCCTCTCTACTAAGTGGATTCTAGACTGGGGAGAGGTGCCTTCCGCAGGCTAAGAGTCCCAGGTGAGGCAGTAACCTTTCAGCGGATGAGTGAGAAGATAGTCAAGGAGGAAGGCAAGGAAGCTAACAATCAAATCACAACTTGTGCAGATTAAGTAAGCACCAGACCCTTAAATTTCAAAAGATATTGCTCCTTAAATGAATCTTGTGAGAATTTTAATGAGCGAAGATTTCCTCGGATTCCAATTATGGTCATGCCAAATTTCGCTTCTATCAGGCCCTTATAAAATCTTCCCAATGTGTCTCCAATAAGGAAGAAAAGTTGTAAAACTGTATCAATTAAAAGATTACTCCTATTTCATTTTGAGTTTACGATTTCAAACCAGTACATGGAATTATCAAAATTCCAAACAAAGAAAACATGACTGCATGTATACAAAATATGTACTAAGAAGATTGGAAGGAAACGCAAACCTCAAGTTTGGGCAAAACAAAGAAATCTGGCTCCAAGCAGGCCTGGTGTTATAATGACAAGAGCTCTGACGTGGGTCAGCTGGTTGGCCTCAGCCAACTTGAAGACTGAATCCAGGGATTTGATAAATGGTATAAGAAAAACACAATATGAAGTATATTACTTGCATACTGTTATTTGTGATTTACTAAAAATAATCCTCATTGACAAAATTAATTTTGAACTAGGATTTCTGCATGCTTAGAATTTACTCTGTCTGCTCGGCATGAACTTCCACAACCCGCTCTGAGTATCACAATGCACCTGCTTTTTGTTATTCTTTTGTTTTTGTTCTGTGAGTTTTATTAGAGCCTTTGGCCAAAAGTAATCGAGTTTTGACCAGACCCAGATTTGTTTCCTGCTCTCATGACTCTGGCTTTCCACAGCAGGAACCCACAAGGAACTTTCCTGCCCCAAAGCACAAAGGCCAATGGCTCTCCCAAGGCACCGCACTGCTGCTACCTAGCATTCAATATTATAAAGACGGGGAGAGCAGCCTCTCTGTGTCAGACACCTTGCTCAGCCTGGACCGGGCAGGAGCAGGGGCGACAGGGGTGGGGCTAAGTGTGCACTGGACGGAAGTCTATGGCAGGGTCCCTTTACACTAGAAGTGGAGATAAATGAGGCAGATAATCATGAGAAAAAGCTGCAGTCTGGCATTACTGAGTGCCTAGTGATTGCTAATAGCCTAATGATTGCTAATGGTCATGAGAGCTACCTTTAACTATGTGCTGGGCCAGCAACTTCCAACCTTTTTCACTTCATGGCACACGGAAACTAATTACCAAAATTCTGTGGTACTCCCCCAAATAATTTTTTGGCAATCTGACCAAAAAATAGGTATAATTTTGATTCATTCACGATGGACGGCTATTGTAGTGTTGGCTGTTGGCTTTTTTTATTTGACAGTCTAAGGGAAAAGAGGTCAGTGCATGTGACTAAATAGTCAGGTATGGCATGTTTAAAAATTCTTGTGGTCCACCAGTGTTAGGCATTGTGCTCAGCACTTTACATGCATTATCTCATGTAATCCTCAGACTAGGTTATAATGTAAGTAGTATTATCCCATCTCACAGAGGAGGGAGCTGAGGCTTACAGAGACAGAAATTTGCCCACAGTCTTAACGCCAGTAAGTATAGGTGGTTGAGCTGGATGTGAGCCCTAGCACAACCGACTATAAAGCCCGAGCCAACTCCATGTCAGGGCAACATGTGCTGTAGAGTTGAGAGAAGGAAGCATCTCTGTGGTCAGAATCTCTGAGAGAAACATCTTATCTTTTCATACATTAAAAAAAAATCTTCCCCCAAAGATATGTTTATTGATTTTAGAGAGAGAGGAGGCAGTTGGGGGGGAGAGGGGCAGAAACATCAATGTGAGAGGAACATCGACTGATTACCTCCCATACATGCTCCGACTGGAGATCGAACCTGCAACCTTTTGGAGTATGGGACGATGTATAATCAACTGGGCAACCCGGTCAGGGCAAGTCTATACATTTATAGTGCAAAGAACCTTTAACTTGGGAAAGGTCTGCATTGTAGAATTAAAAAAAAATAAAACATGAATTTATTTCAAATAATCATTACACTTGAGATTCAGGGAACTAATAAAATTAGGTTAAATACAGGGTGGGGCAAAAGTAGGTTTGCAGTTGTGAGTATGCAAACCACAGAATTTATTCTTGTATCATAATGTGTTAATAATTGTATTAATTTCCATATGAACAACTGTAAACCTACTTATGCCCCACCCTGTAAATGAAAGGACTTATGAGTTTACTTGTCGATATTAATATAGCTACTGAAAATTCCTTCAGCTGTCATATTTGCCCACACATCCATGTTTCTGCTGAATAGAATTCCTTCTGTCTTTGGTTTAGGGAATGCCCACCACGCCTTCTAGCCCAGCTCAAGTTCTTTCTCCCTATCTTTCCTTTCACAAAGTGGAAGCTATTTAAGGGAAGGAACTACATTAATATATTTTCAAGGGTCAGGTCAGCAGAAAAGAGTTCTCAATAAATATTTAATAAAGAAATGTATACTTAAGCTTTAAGTCCTTACTTGAAAATGGCCTTTTACTGGGTTCCCTCAATTATTAGTAAGATACTGACTGGGCTTTCAAGAAGCTCTGAAAATCTGTAATCAATAAATAAGCCTAAGAGTATACTCTAAGTTTGTTAAATAAGGTTATGTCAATTAGTCCAAACTGATCCACACATGCCAAAATCAAAATGAATAGCTCATCCAGAGTCATGACTGCAATCAAGTTACAAGGGAAAATGGACATAAAATTCTCTCCGGTCTTGGTTGCTCATGATTGCTTAAAAAAAAAAAAATTCTATTTTAAGGGTAGCTCTAAATTGGTTTATAAATTCCACACTTAAGGAATCCAAACTGTGAGAGGAAAACTTTCAGAAAGTTAGCAAACACATAGCTTAGAATAAGTAAACCTCCTAGAATAACTGTTAAGTGTCTGTAAGTGTCTGATGGCAGAGCACAAGAATAGAGCAGAATACGATGTTCCTGATACTTGAAAGCACTGAAGGGTGATGTCAAAAGTATCATCGTTCTTGCGGCGATATTAATCATTCAGAAGATAAGAATACCTAAACACCAATTGTACCGAGCTGCTGTTTTAATGTAGCTTAATAATTCAGGAAAGGAGCCAGCTGATCACGTAAGAATCCCTGCCAGTTGCGCCTCTGCACACTTTCTCCGGCTGGAAGTTTCCGAGATCACAAAAAGGCCAGGCTTTTCCCTCTCATCTTGCCAAACACAAGAAGCCCGAAGAATCCCAAGCAAATCTGAAAGCTCAAATACAAAACCGATCCCACTCTCCTTAATAGAGGGAGTCTTAAAAGGTATCTTCTGACTAAACAGGATCCAACTTAAATACACTGAAAGAACAAAATGCATACAGAAAACTAGGGAAGAATGCAAATAAAATTCTCTGAGTTAGCTATTTTGCAGGCCTAAATTTTTACAAGCTGGGCTTTCTTAGACTGTGAAAACTTATAAGTGAACAGCACTCAATCTCTGGAAAGTATATAAAACCTCTGTAACTAAGACCTACTGCTGGGAATGCCCATATAATGAAGGGTCAGAAATCTACAACCTAAACACCCCTCAATGAAACACTCTCCCAATATCCTTTGAGAAAAAAGAATTCTGCAACAAAGCAGACACGTTCTATCTGCAAGGCATGTCAGAATTTTTCTGCAATGGCTATCAACTCTTGTCAAAAACACAAATCAGGTATAGACAAAGGTGAGTGTGTGTGTGTTTGTGTGTGTGTGTGTGTGTGTGTGTGTACAAGAGACAGAGAGACTGATTTTCAATTCTGCCAGAAATGCATAACTGTCTAATAAGAATTATAATTTTTAAAAATTTTCTGATTTAAGACAGTCTATAAAAGATGAGTGTATTTCTAGTCTGCAAAAGTATTAATATGTATACATCCCATATACCTTAGGATAGTCCTTTATTCTTTTTAACAAATGTTTAATTGGTATGAATAACAAGTGTGATTTAATTTACGACATGGTAATACTTTTCAAATGTGTGTAAGTTCACAGCAGAAAAAATATTCTTTGTAGAGACCATATTGCTAGTTTTTTGGTTCAGAAAGGATGACTACCATATTACTAGCAGTAAACTCATATAAGCTCAGAGTTAAAAACAGCTTCCCTAGTATAAAACTTTTAAAAATTTGTATCCTAAATGTTTTCTGTAAGGAGCTAGCATCATGAAGAAAGCAACTGCCTCCCATCTGGGGTCTGACATACAGCTTGGCATCTACAATGATAGGGAGAGGGGGGACAGTGACATATCATGATGTGTATTGTATGACAGTACACCATGGGAAGGTATACTTCATGAATAATAAAATTGTATTTGTCAATAAACATAATTCCTTCTAAGTTCTCATTTTCTTTTTCTCTCTCTTTTCTTAGAGATTTTATTCATTTATTTTCAGAGAGAGAGGAAGTGAGGGAGAAAGAGTGGGAGAGAAACATCAGTTGGCTGCCTCTCGAATGCCCTCAACTGGGGACCTGGCCCGCAACCCAGGCATGTGCCCTGACTGGGAATTGAACTGGCGACCTCTCGGTTCACAGGCCAGCACTCAGTCCAATGAGCCACACCAGCCAAGGCAATTTTCATTTTCTTAAACCCCTTTCCCCTCATGAAGCACCTGATTAACAGCACAAGCATGCTGTTATCGGTGCTTTTAAATTGATAGTATTTTTTTTTTAAATAAAAACAGGGAGAATAAAACATTGATCAATTTACTGTCTCTTTGCCCAAATGCACCCTTCTCTAGATGCTCTATGGTGAACAATGGAGTCGCTTTAAGCACTTCTTTCCAGTGTGTGTGATGTTAAGCTAACATCGATCTTGGGAGAGGGGTTGGAGGGACAGTGTAGGGAGGAGGGGGCTCCCTGAGTGACCAGCAATGACCCAGCATGGCCCAGAATGTGGTCTCTGCACCCCTGGCCTGGCCACAACCTCTGGCCGCCCTGTCAACATGGACCCCAGAGTCCCCACACAGCTTGCAGGCTCTGGAGGCCTCCTGACCCCACTGGTGCCCAGACCCCCAGTGCACACCAACGCCACCAGCTGCGATCGCCTGCTTTGCGCCTCTGCTCTGCAGGGTAGTCTATGGCTTGCCCAGAGCCTTTGGGCCACCTCTGGTCTAGCCAGACCCCTCTGCTATGCCGCGGGCTACACCCTGCCTTCTCCACTGCCATCTGAACCCCTCCCTGGTAGCTGGTCCTTCATCGGGTGTGCTCCCACAGCCCCGGGGACCACACAGTGTCCCTCTCTCTTACTCCTACAGGGAGTAAGGACACAAGTGAGTGCACAGGGGCACAGTTGTCCACTACCCAAAAACTTCCCAAATGCCAACCCCGAATAAAACATAAATATCAAAAATGCCCAAATAATTTTAAATCCAGAATACTCTGGTATCTTTATTTGCAGCTCAAGTGCAGAATTAAAATGCTCTTCTTTGGTCCCACTAAAAACTCTTATTAATGGTGAATAGATAAAAATTATAGGGACAAAAACAAGGTATGAGGGAACTCTTGGGGGTGATGGAAACGTGCTGTATCTTGATTATGGTGGTTATTTACACAACTGTATACACTTGTTGAAACTCATCAAACTGTACACTTAAAAGGAACAAATTTTATGACATATAATTTAAACCTGAGTAAACCTGATTTTACAAAACAAAAAAAGCACATATCAAAAGTTGTAGAAGGCAGTTAAAGTACGACTTAAAGGGAACAGCTTTATGTGCATGTATTAGAAAAGGCAGATGAGTGAAAATTAATAAGCTTAATTGTCCAACTGGAGAAAAAAAAAACAGAATAAACCCACAGGACTTAGACAAAGGTAAGAACATAAATTCATGAATCCAAAAGCAAGGATCAACAAAATGAAAAGCTGGTTCTTTCAAATGACTGGGGGTAAAAAAAAAAAGAGAGAAAACTCATAACTTTGATCCAGAAAAAAACAACAACAAATATTAGGGATGAGGCGCAAGCTGCAAATTTTAAAATCCAAAATTTTATGCCAAAAAAAAAAAAAAAAGGTAAAACTGAGAAGAAATCAAGATTTCTAGGGGGGAAACCCCCCCTAGATTTATCTAGAATAAAACCATAAAGACCATGGACTATGAATTCTGGACCCCAAGGACAAAGCAGGATGACAGAGCCACAGAGGATGACATAATCTTTGAAAACAGAGACAGCATGACATTACCAGGCAGAGGTGCCTCTCCTGTATGCAGCAAGAAAAGGACTAGTTAGTTCCCAATTCCCAGTTCTAGCACCATGACAATTACTTAGATACGCTCCCCACTCCCTCCTGTGAAAGAGGGGAAATCTCCCGGAGCCTGGAACACTGTGTGCGCGCCCACCTCCTTTTCCTACAGTAACGCTAACATTGTTATTCCTGGTAGCTCAGGAAGACGGGAAGAAAGGCAGGGCAGAAGTGTGAGCAGCGCCGCTGCGGTGGTGAGAGCGCAGGATTTCAGGGCTCACTGCGTAATAATTGTCGTCGTCGGCAGCCGTCCGTCTCGAGAGACGATGGCGTAGCTTCTTGAGAGTCTATCTGCACGCCCGCCACTGTGCCAACACCTATTGGCTAAACCTATGCAGAAGCATTCAGGAAGCCGCCGATATAGGCAACGCACGAGGAATGTATGAGGGTATCAAGAAGGCAACAGGCCCAATCCCCTCCAAGATCGCCCCCCTTAAGTCCAAGACAGGTGAGGTCATCACTGACCAGGAACAGCAAATGCGGCGGTGGACCGAGCACTACCTCGAGCTGTACACAACGAAGAACACCGTAACAGACACTGCTCTTAACGCCATCCCAGACCTACCAGTCATGGAGGAGCTAGACACCCCACCTACTGCGGCAGAGCTCGGCAAAGCCATCGACCGCCTCGCTTGCGGGAAAGCACCAGGAAGCGACGGAATCCCTCCAGAAATCCTAAAGAGCGGGAAACCAGTCCTGCTACAGCCGCTCCACCATCTACTCTGTCGCTGCTGGAAGGAGGGTTACATCCCCCAGGATATGAGAGACGCCAACATTATCACCATGTACAAGAACAAAGGAGACCGCAGCGACTGCAACAACTACCGGGGCATCTCTCTCCTCAGCGTCGTCGGCAAAGTATTCGCCCGGGTCGCTCTTGCCCGCCTGCAGACCCTTGCTTCCCGCGTCTACCCAGAGTCCCAGTGTGGCTTCAGAGCTGGCCGCTCAACAGTGGACATGATCTTCTCCCTACGCCAGCTGCAGGAGAAGTGTCACGAGCAGCATAAACCACTCTACCTTGCCTTTATTGACCTCACGAAGGCGTTTGATCTGGTCAGTCGAAGCGGACTCTTCAGCTTGCTACGGAAGATTGGCTGTCCACCACATCTGCTTGCTGTGGTCATGTCCTTTCACGACAACATGCACAGCACGGTGTCCTACAACGGCGCAACCTCTGAGGCCTTCCCAGTCAGCAGCGGAGTAAAGCAGGGCTGCGTCCTCGCGCCTACGCTGTTCGGAATCTTCTTCTCCATGCTCCTCCAATATGCCTTTAAGGACTGCAGCGAGGGTGTCTTCATTCACACCAGATCCGATGGCAAGCTCTACAACCTGGCCCGTCTACGAGCCAAGACCAAAGTCAAAGAGGTGCTCATCCGTGAGATGCTCTTCGCTGACGACGCAGCTTTGACATCACACTCCGAAGAGGGACTCCAGCAACTAGTCACTTGCCTTTCCCACGCATGCAAGGAGTTCGGACTAGCCATCAGCCTGACGAAGACGAATGTTATGGCTCAAGGCACGGGGACTCCCCCATGCATCACCATCGACGGATACACCCTGGAGGTTGTCAACGACTTCACTTACCTCGGGTCCACCATCTCGAGCTCTCTGTCAGTCGACTTGGAGGTCAACCGGAGAATCGCCAGGGCAGCCACAGTTATGGCCAGACTGAACCGGCGAGCGTGGAACAATTCCAGCCTCACTGAGAAAACCAGACTGCGAATCTACCAAGCCTGCGTACTCAGCACTCTCCTCTATGGCAGCGAGACGTGGACCACCTACGCAAGGCATGAAAGGAAACTCAACAGCTTCCACATGAGGTGCCTGCGACGCGTCCTGCATGTCGCCTGGCAGGATAAGGTCCCCAACACCGAGGTGCTGAAGCGAGCCAATATGAGCAGTTTGCATGCAGTTCTTAGCGAGAGACGCCTCAGGTGGCTCGGCCATGTCAAAAGAATGGATGCAGGCCGTATCCCCAAAGACCTCCTCTACGGCGAGCTAGCAGAAGGCAAGAGGATGACAGGGTGCCCAAAACTGCGGTTCAAAGACATCTGCAAAAAGGACATGACACAATGCTCCATCAATCTCAACACATGGGAAGTTCAAGCAGACGACCGCCTAGCCTGGAGGCTCGCGGTCAGGCAAGGTACGTCACGCGCGGAGGCTGCGCGCAATGAGGAGGCGGCCCAGAAAAGATCGAGGCGGAAGCAGCGTCAGCAGCAGCAACAACAGCCATCTGCCTTCACCTGTACCAAGTGCGGCAGGGATTGTCACTCCCGAATTGGACTGCACAGCGTAATAATTACAGTAACAATAACAATAAGCCAGCATTTAAAACCACTGATCAACTGTTATTAGCTGGTCACTGAGTTACGCACTTTCATGCATTATCTCATTTGACTGTCGTTGAATCTCACAGTCGTAATTATTAACCTGATTCTATAGATGGAAAATTTGAAGTCTGCAGAATTAGTCTGTCTGAGCTAACAGTCGCCAGTAGCAGAGATCAAAACGGAATCTGGCTCTGTCCGAACATCACCTACTATCTACTACTGGTCAGGTGCTTTCACGCTTATTAGCTACAGAGAGAATGAAGCACAAAGACACCAACACAGCCCCCCACAGGGAGAGCACCCACGGTTCAGTGGCTGCCTCGGTAACAAAGAGTGAGCATGATAAGGCTGACAAGGTTTACTCAAGTCAAGTTACCGCAATACGAGGTTCTGGGCAGAGGCCAGAGACTGGCCTTCTCCATCTGTAAAATGGAGAAGCCAGATAAAGCCAACTTTCTGCAGAGTTTCTGTGCGAAATAACCAAACACATGGGTAGAAGTTCCCTAGGGACAAATTTTGGGTGAAATCAAAAAACATAGTATCTTCAGGCAGAGCTTTTTAGCAATGATATTATTCACTTTGCAACCTGTGGAATCCCCGCTCTTCTCAGAAATGGCCAGAAGTGGTCAAGAAAACATTGGCTAATTTAACCTCTGGTTGGAGACGTAACAGCTCTGAATGGTACAGGGTTGGAACAGCTTCTGAGCAAGACAGTGGCTTCTAGGAATTTAAGACGTATGCCACTTGGCATCCGTGCTTCCAGTGAAGCCACATGGAGATGACCTCCTCACAACACTTCCTAGGGCCTGAGGTGCCAAGATACTTTTTTGCAGGTCTTAGGACCCATTCCTCATCTTCTGTACTAAGCCATCTAGATCTAAATGATTTCTTATCACTATTCATACTCTCTCTACCCAAATTCACGAGGTCTGGATTCAGCAATTTTGGCTCACCATGTGGTTAAGATAAAAACCATCCCGTATTTTAACAGCGGAGAATAACTGGCCATGAAGAGTGAACTTGAAAGAAGAAAGCTGCCAAGCGGTTCTAGAACCAAACACAACAAAAAACAGTGTCAAGCTCACACAGACTGATACCATTTTAAGCAACCTCCTGGGTCACAAACCTTACTGGCATTGAAGTCTTGCTCTCGGTGCCATTCCAATAACTGAGTTAAAAACCAAGCTGGAATCAGCCAGCACGAGTCACCAACAGAGCCAGGCCACTACTGTGACCTGAGACAAAGAGGACATTCATATGCCATGTGGTTTCTCAGAAAGCGTATCTAAACAGCAGGTTTCCCTGGCAATCCTGGATACGTATTTCTTTTTCAGACTGCTGTTCTTGGCTGGTTTTCTCAAAGTAAAAAGTACAAGATCTCATTATATTCCCCAGTACAAATGAATTCAGCTTTAACATACTTTAAACCCAGCTTTACAGGAAAAACAAGAAATTTGAAACGAAAATAGTATTCCTTGTCAAGAACAATTTAGGACAGTCTTCTCACCAGAAACTTCTCGGCATGGTCACTTCAGCAAAGATCCATCAACATGCAACTGGTGTTTATTTGGGTTAGTTCCTGGGCATTCACGTGGCACTGCGGGGTCGGAGACCAAAATACTAATCATGGCCTCCATTTATTTTCTTCCAGCATCGGATTATGAAAACAAATTCATCAAAGAAAGATGGAAAAGCAAACAGGCATGGAGATGGTCCAGAAGAGAAAGCAAAAGTCTGAGAAGATACAGTCTGACTCCCACACTCAACAGACAAAAAACAAAAAACAAAAAACCAACCACCTCAAAATTGCTTCAACTCTTAAACCTGTTGTGGACAAGGAAAAAAGCCTGGTCTAATACGTTAGAATGACCTAAAAGCAGACTAACTCCAACCAAAAAAGTTCTAAATACTATTAAATGCCAAAGAAAAGGAGAATGACTAAGTCAATTGAAAGAATATAATGTGATGAACTACTATGTAACCATCAAAAGCGATGGTTGTATGAATGTTTTTAATATGAGAGAATGTTTAAGATATACTAAGTAAAAAAATCAAGATACCATATTACACACATAGAAGGATCTCAAATGCCAATATATCTCACAATATATACATGTATGATAATATATAAGTATTAAAAACTGGAAGCAAATATGTTAAAATGTAAACTGTGATACTTGCTGGGGATGGTGGAACTGTAGGAGGAATGTCCTTCTCTAAGCTTTTCTTCAAGTTCTAAACTTTCTACAATGGGCATGTCTTCTTTTTATAACTAAGAGGACAAAAAAACAGCATCGCAACATCCCAGAAGAGCAAATCAACATTAAAAGAGAGGACGAAAGATAACTTATTCAATGCTTACTTTAGGCCAGATAGGTGTGACTTTTATCTACGGTCAGTAGGTAAGGGAACTGAGGTTGGCCAGGTGACATAACAGGTGGAGGAGAGGGGTTATGGATCCCAGGAGGATGGCTCCGGTGGCTTTAACCATTATGTGTACGGCCTCTCAACCACCATAGTAGAGAATGTGTTCTCCTGTCTACACACCTGACCTAAAAACAAGCATCAATAATAAAGTCTACTTGAAAAAACCCACTATAATAATTTAGGAGAATATGATGAAAGGAATCTGCCAAGGTACTAAGGTTCTCAGGTAAATTTTCAAACGAGAAGAGCTAAAAGAGCCTTTAATTAACGTTACAGAGATAATCGCTGTGATCATACATCACTACAGGTAAAAATATGCCAGCACAACAAATTTAACAAGACAGCAGGCTTCTACAATACAGAGAAGGTTAGAAATAACTGTCAAAGAAAAGACTTCTGGTAGCTATTCATTAAACTGCTAAGGAAATAAATAAAAGCATTTTAAAGCTACAATACTAGGACTTGGACAGAAAGGATCTGAATTTGGCCCCTGACCCCTGACCCAACAACGAGAGGCACTGGTCACTGAAGGACAGAGAACAGAAAGAAACTTGAGAAAAATAAGAAGCTTTGTACCTGATGCCAAATTACATAACCTGCCACCAGCCTAGGAAGACCCCTGACTCTTCTGTCAGTCTAGCACCGAAGGCCTTTTGGTTAGACATAATCAATTTTGCTTGGCAAAAGAAGGCATTAAGACATAGAAGTACTTTGGATCAAATTCTGTAGAATCAGCCTATTCGAGATGCATTAAAGTTAATGCCAAAACCAATATGGTGTTCTGTTCACAGCTCCTTTCTGAAGATTTTAAAAGCAGAAAAATACTGAAACTCAGAATTTGAAGTGGAAACTTCCTATAAAAACAAGTCATTTTTAGATACTAGAGGCCATCAAGATCTGGTAATTCCAAATTCACTGTGTATATTAAAAATTTGTGATTTTCAGGAAAATTGGCTAGCTGTTTAGAAAAATATGAAGCTGGATCACTACCTTACTCTTTATACCAAGATGAATTTATAGGCAGAATAAACACTGAAAAAGAAAAAATATCTAAAAGGGTTAATATTTTTATAATTTTGGGATAGGAAAATGTTCTAACATGGCATAAATTTCCATAAACCACAAAGAAAAAGCTGCTAAATCAAGTACATAAAAAATTTAAATATCTCAACTCTTACACACCATATACAAAATTTTAAGAAACTGGGAAAATATCCTTACCATATATGTTGAAACATCTGCAACCTTGCTTGATATATAAACAACTCTTTGAAATCAGTAAGGAAAATAAGAATTCCCTTACGTTAGATAAATCACACAAACTGGCAATTCAAACAACAAAACAATAGGGAAATTTGACAATATCCATCACAATTTCAAATTTGTAAAGTTTGACCCAAGCATTCTAATTGTAGAAATTAATTCTAAGGACATACAGATCATACAAAGATGGTCATTAAAACAATGTTTAATATCCGTTTCAGTAATTCAAATGATAAAATATAAAAATTGTACGTGTCACGGCCAAACGGACTCTTCCGTCCCCAACCCTGCCCCCCTGGGTTAGATGGATCATCCACAGCCAGGAAATAAGTCCTGACAATTACTGCTGCCTGGCCCCGGAGACCAGCCGAGGACCATCCTCCTGCTGTGGATGCTGAATGCCCACCTGTCACACTGAGGAGCTAGAAGAGTTCACTGGTGCAGCATCACTCTCAGGATTGGACAAGACCTTAGACGTCATCTAGTCCAACGCACTGAGCTTCCCTTGAAGCTACAGTCATTCGACCTTGTTTTACAGGCCCAGGTACAGAACACAGACGGGGGGGAGGGGACTGAAAGGGAAAGTGATGCTGCCAAAGGCCCGTAGTCAGGGAATAAGCAGGCTTCCTGCGGGATTTTCATTTTCCGTAGTAACAAAACTGAGATAGGAGGGTAGACAGTGAGAATTAAAAATTAAAAAAGAGAACTCCTCCACACCATGTACCTTTTATATAACTGTACATAAATCTGCACATTTTGACTAAATACCAGGAACTCGAGCATGATTTCTTAAAATTCTCACACCAAGTGCTGGATTCCCAGTACCGGTGTGAAACGCGTTCCTTCAGCAATGAACTTCTGGAGAGCTGCTGCCCTCGTTCACCAAGGTGCACAGGGCAGCGCTGCCTCAGGTGAGGGGACAGATGGTATATGGTATTTTATCACACGTCAATTCACACCAGAAACTGGTTTAAATTCATCCTAGTCCACAATTACAGTCTCAGCAGCACTTCAAAAGCAGGAAACCTCCACGGAATCTGGAAAGGTTATGTGTCTTTCCAACATGTGACAATAACTTCCTGCCACGTCCGAGAATCAGAGCACCTGAGAAAGCACAGCAAGTTTCTGGAGCTTACTTCATTTAAAACCCCATGCCCTTAAGGTTTTTTAAACCTCAAAACAGATACATTGAATAGAGACCAGGTTACTGGTTGCTAAGAGTTAGGAAACGGGGTGGGGAGTGTATAACTATAGAAGTTAACAAGAGGGATGCTTGTGGTGATGGAATTGTTCTTTATCGTGATTAATTAATGTCAATATCCTGGTTGTAATATTGCACTATAGTTTTGCAAGAGGTTAACGCTGGGTAAACTGGGTAAAGAGTAGCCAGAATCTCTCCATTATTTCTTAAAACTGCATGTGAATCTACAACTATCTCAAAATAAAAAGTTTAGTTTAAAAAAGAAGAGACACAGATAAGATTTTCTAAAAAGATACATCTCTGTCTGAATAGTCTCTGACATGATATTCCTAAGTAAAGAGCAAGTGGAAGTGACTGGTGGGTCTGTAAGGTGGCTCCGAGTTTGCCTTTTCTCCAGCAGTGCCACCTTCTGATCCCAGGTTGCGCACAGTGCAAGCTCAGCTATGCAGACAGGGGCACTGACAGGTGACAGGCGATGGCTCCCAGGATGCGTCTCTCTCTGATGGTCACACACACACACCCCACTATTTTATACAAACAACACCGCCATCAGTACTAAGAACATCAATATGGGCCATTTCCAGGCAGATGCAGAAGGAAGTAATCTGATCAGAGAAAACACAAAAGGTCTGTTTAAACCTGTATGTTTGACACGTAAACCCTACAAAGAAGAAAGTCACAACAGAATTAAGCTCATTTTAATACTTAAATACTTCAAAGCAAACATTTAACTACGAGTGGGAGCTGCCCCAGCAGGACCCTCAACAAAACTGTAAAATAAGTTTTGGGCTTGCCTCCTACCTCTCTTGTTTCGGGCAGCCCACCTCATTACCTGGAACTCTTCCCCTCTGGTAGTTCAGCTTTCCCACCTAAGTATTACAGCTGTAAATAAAACTTAGCGAATGCCTCCTGTGTGTCAGGCACTCTGCTAAGCACTTTAACAGTATTTTCTAATTTAATCTTCTCAATTACCATGAAGTAAATTATGATTAGAATCTTCATTCTAGGCTAGCGGCTTGCCTAGAGTTACAGATCTCGGAAATAGTGAGGCCAGGATCGGATCCAGGTCTACTTGGCTCTGAGCACGTTACACGCTCCTATGCTCATCTTGGTCTCCAGGGTGTCCAAAGTATCTCCCTGCATTTAAAAAGGACAGGGGGAAACCCTGACACATACTGAGCATCTTTTATATGCTTCACACAGGCTATCTCTTTCAGGCTCAAATAACCCCTATGCCAGGTATGTATTATCTCCATTTTAAAGTTTGGCAAACAAAGACTGGGAGTTTGAGGGCTCTTAAAGACTTTTTGATCTCACTTTTACTTAGCAGATGAAGAAACAAGAGTCCCAGCAAGATTAGGTGCCTTGCTTAAGGACACAAAGCTAGTGACTGTCAGAGCTGAGGTCTGTTTCCCAATCCACTGCCCTCTTTAACTTTCTGTAAGCTGTCACTCGGAAAGGAGTGAACATATTCATGACAGAGGATGCCGGCCAGGCACTTTGCGAAATGCTTTACATGCTGTACCCAACTTTGATCTAGGGGATTTCCAACGCTGCAGGTCCAGTCAATGTTTTGTTGTGCTAACATTTTACCCAAGAAGGGGAAAAAGACTTAAACTTCCTATCTACCAAATTTATAAGCTGATTGACATGCTCCTATACACTCAGATGAATGGCTATTACAAAAAGAAAATAAGGCCCTGGCTGGAGTGGTTCAGTGGATTGAGTGCTGGCCTGAGAAGCGAAAGGTTGCCAGTTCGACTCCTAGTCAGGGCACATGCCTGGGTTGCGGGCCAAGTCCTCGTTTGGGGGCGTGCGAGAGGCAACTGAGTGATGTTTCTCTCCCTCTCTTTCTCCCTCCCTTCTCTCTCTCTGAAAATAAATAAATAAAATCTTTAAAAAAGAAATTTTTAAAATGTTTAAAAAAAGAAATTGCAAAAGCATTTGGAAAGTTTTCCAAAGAATGCACAGTGGGTTCAAGCCTAATAATGAAATAACACATTTCTGTTAACTGTTATTTTCACCATTTTCTTCTCAAAGTCTGCCATCTTAAGAGAGCATGTGTCCCGGTCGATAAAATTTAAAATAAGACAAGAGGAAGGGGAAGCAGGGCGCTATAAGTGAAAGGGTGCAAGGTTCCGGGCACACAGAGGAACAGGTTCTAGAGATCCACTGTACAACATGGTGCCTATAGGAAACATCCCGTATTGTGTACTTAAGAATTTGCCAAGAGGGTAGACTTAATGTTAGGTGTTTTAATCAGAAAAAAATAAAAATAAAAATAAAAATAAAGCAGGGGTGGGGGGGGGAGACAAGATAATGAGCAACCAATATGAAAACTACAAAAAGTATTCAATATCTATTACAATGATAAGAAAAATAAATTTAAAGAAAAGCTAATGTTGAACAGATTAACAGGGTATGGAAAGAGGGGACAATTCGGGAATAAGTGCCTGGATGACACCGACAGGCACATTGTGACAGAGATATCACCTATGAGTATATCAAATGTTGGCTTCAGTCATTAAGACTCCTCTATAATAGATACCTTTGTTTCCACAGAAGTTATATCTGGTCAAAACCAAAAGTGTTCTTAAAATAATAATGCCCTTTCAGTTAGCATGACATTTCGTGAACAACAGCATAATAACTGAAAAACCCATGGCTATAAAGTCAATAATAAAGAATATCAAAAGAAAGTGTAAATTCAATTGTTCCAACAAAGGAATAATTCATGTAAATAATTAATGAAATGCAAAGCTTGTCAATCTGCCTTATGTGCTAAGTATTAAAAAAAACAAACCATTCGATTCAATGATAAATACTCCTCTAATATTACAAAATTTCCGTTAAGACACAATACACCTGAAACCATTCTTCCTGGTCACTATAGTCCCCATGACATATTATATAAAAGATGATTATTTTACCTGCTTTGTAACATTAATTAATAGGTACCTAGTATGTGCCTGGAGTTCACAATCAGTTTGTTTTGTTTTGCTTCCTATGAGGAAACACCCAAGGTACCAGGGGCAGGAAGCTACCTGGGGATTTGGGATCCAGACCTGATTCTGGCAGTAGGTAGAAAAGTTGCTTTTTAATGTCTCTAGATTTCAGATCCTCAAACTATAAAAAGGATAAGAAGTCTCATCTTTGCTTCCCTCCCAGGAACACTATAACCATCATCAAATAAAGAAGCAAAATATGACTGTGCCTTGAACAGTGTTAAATGTTAATTACCCTAATGTGGTGACAATATTACCATCAGCAGCAAACAGAAGCATGGCAGAAGTCGAGGCAGAATTGCTCCTTTGGCCTTCTCCTGCCTCTGGGTTATTTGTTATTGTTTAAAGATCTAATAATTATTTTTACAAAGGTAAAATTAAGAGTGAAATAACAAAATAAGTAATAATACACATGAACAACAAAAACAAACCAACCGTAAACAAACATAAGCAGTCTTACAATTCTCTGCTAGCAGAATTCTACCATAGTTCTAAATGGTAGAATTTAGAACAAACTTGGTTCAAAAAGCCCCAGCCTCCATTGCATTTGATCTTCCCCCTAGCCCTTTGGGAAAACCAGGACAGGTGGTATTAGGCTTGATTTTCACAGACTCAAACCTGAAACTCAGAGAGGAGAGTGGCTCACACAAAGCCATTCACCCCTCTTCTGACATAATGAAATGATACAAAGTACCCCTATTTTCAAGGAAACTCACTTCACACGATGTCCAGCTTCCAGGCTGATGAAGTAATTCTATCACTCATTTTCTATAGCAGGCAACCCTGCTTCACCGTAAGGAAAGGCCACGCAGGAGACGGCTCACAAGAAGTGAGAGGGTGGCACCTACTGGCAGAAAGTGTGCATTGCAATGGGGGGGGGGTGTGAGCTTCAATGTGAAAAGCATCAGGAACATTAAGCTTATGACATGAGAGGCGGCAGAAGGAAAAAAACTCTATGGAATAGAGATGTTAAGGGAAGCAAGCAAACCCTGGGAGGTTCTACAAATGATGCCCATGGCTGCTCCGGGTAGTCAGTTTCCAACTAGCAATAGTTCTAATTCCTTTTTTTAAGAACAGTTTTTAAAGCGGTGTCTGGGAGCAAGTTTTCTTTGGGAATGGATCTCTGCTTTATAATGGGAGTGAATGGCCATCACTGAGGAAAGCGGTTTAGGTTCCTGAAATTTACTGAAAGAACAATGCTTCAAGAAAGAAAGGGAGAGTGGAGGAAAGAGGAGGAAGTGGACCCTGTGAGGTGGCCATGGAAGGCATTTCATATGCATTCGCACACTAATCCTCATACACACACAAGGAAACTGAGGCACAGAGAGAACAAACTGGCCCACATTTACTCAGGACTGGACCCTAAAAAGCCTGACTGTGTGATCTTAACTACCAGGCATGCTACTGCCTCAGCCAAAAGCAGTCACTTAGCTACCCACAGGCACAATGGATTTCCTTACATGCTGACCCAGCTGCAACTTTATCAGGACTTCTGTACAAGTGTGAAATCTAACATGTTCCCGTCCAAAAACAACCGACGACGCCCTGAGCTGTGTCTTTTTCTCAGCAGTAGCAATACAATAAATCACCATCAATCAGCTTTCACTTGTCTGAATCATCTCAATCTCTCTGTTCCTCCCACTGTCGGCTCGAAGTCTCAGTGATACCAGCATCAAACTCCAGAAATGAGATGGAGAAAGGACAAGAGACATGCCTCCCATTCAGAATAACTGGTGCTGGGAGCAAACGCTGTCAAAGACAAAAGACGCTCAGTTCTGCTGTATTTCATTTGAGTGGTGAGGCACCAGGATTTGGGGGGGAAATGATATAAGGAATGTTTCTCAGGTAATGAGAGAAGTTCCAAAGCATGAGGCTGCAAAAGCAAATACTACTACTTTAAGAATTCTGATAGATTCTTCCTTTAGAGAGGGGATGAAATTGGCATAAATCTTCCCCCTGTGCTCTCAACATTTCATGTCCCAGGAATATACTGAACTGTTAAGAGTCCATGTGAACCCTGGCTGGTGTGGCTCAGTGGATTGAGCACCATCCTGCAAGCCAAAATGTCGCCAGTTCAATTCCCAACCAGGGCACATGCCTGGGTTGAGGGCCAAGTCCTGGTTGGAGGCATGTGAGAGGCAACCGATCAGTGTCTCTCTCACACATGGATGTTTCTCTCCCTCCCTTTCTCCCTCCCTTCCTGTCTCTCTAAAAATAAATAAATACAATCTTTAAAAAAAAAATATTTTTTAAGAGTCCATGTGAGAAAAAAATGGGAGGTGAAGCTAAGAAGAAAGTGTATTTGACAGCTCAAAAGGAAAGAGTGAAAAGATATTTCTAGGTGAAGGAGATCACAACTCAGGGTCATGGCTGTGGATTCCACAATAAGAAAAATAATTTACATTCATCTCAGCTGCAAATATAAAACTGTTTTCTACATTAACAATTAATTTACAATAACAATATCATTTAGCCTTTGGAACTTTCTGATTGATGAAGAGTAAATAATGCAAAACTGGAAGTAATTTTTCTTTTCTGACTTCAAATTCAGCAAAATTAAAGTAACTGAACCGAATCTTGCCTCGGTTGAAATGCGATTCAAACTTAAGTCATTTCAGAATCTGGTTACAGCGTTTAGGAATTCTAGGCCTGCAGGGAACTCCTTCACGCCTTAATACCATCCCAGCAACATTTTGACACCTGGGGCATCTAACAAACAGGAAGAGCAATTACTCACTCTCATGTGACATAGGCATTATGACTAATTTAGCCTCTTTAGTTTCTAGAAACAGCACCAGATCGTGGCAGAGACACACCTCTGAATAAATCTACTCATTGTTCATCATCATCACTATTATCAGCATTAACTACTAAAAAAAAAAAAAGAAACCCTCTACAGGCTTAAAGTATATAACTTTAACTTGCTTCTCAAAACTAAAAGGCTAAAGCATGAACTTTAAAAAACAAAGGTAACAATGAAAAAACATTTCATTCACTATTTATATTTATAAGTTTATTTAGAGATCAACTTTAAAACCACTACAAACAACCTGTCTATCATCAGAGGACTGGCTGAGTAAACCACCGTACATGTAATGAGGACCACCTCCATGTACTGCTACGGAGGATTTCTTGGATATATACTTAAGTGAAAAGAAAATTGCAGATTGAAGTGTGTGTAGTATACTGTTGCTTATTTAAAATGGGAGTGCAAATATATATGTGTTCGTGTGTGTGTGTGAATAAAACCAAAACATAACAAAAAAAGAGGAGACATAGTAGAAGGGATAGGGACAGAAGGTAAGTCTGCATAAGTTTGTTTTGTACATTTACCTTTGGAACCATGTAGTTTATATAATTATAAAGTGAAACAATAAAAGTGTCTAAAAACAGAAAGTAAATAAAACAAAAAATCTATCTGCATATTAAATCGGTGGCATAACCACATACACAGAAATTATTCCATATGACTTTGTTAATTTGACTGTACATCTCGGCTGGGATATGGCCTAAAGACAAGGAGAATTGCAATACAAATCTTAAAATTGTTTTTAGTAATTATCATTGGTGGAAGTGTTGGTATTGTTATTCTGAGGCTGACATATTTATTGTGAGATATAAAGCAAATGAATGATTACACTGATGTCCCCAGAAAGTGAGTTATCTGAGGGAAAGGAGTTATGAATGCAGGGTCAATGAACCCTATTATATTCAACCTGTACTGGAAATAGCATCAGAATTCATTAGTTTGTAATAAACATACTTTCTGTAATAAACATACATTGAAAAGGTCAAGGAAAAAATGACCAAAGTGCTGTGAGTACAACTTGCAGCCAAACTGTGGTCTCCAACTTCCATTTCCCACTAACAGAACTCAAGTTCCTTCAAAATATGGCTGTTTCTACAAACTCAAAGCAATAGAGTAGAAATGGTGGTTGCCAGATGCTGGGGGATGGGAAAAATGGAGAGGTGTTGGACAAAGGATACAAACTTACAGCTATAAGATAAATAAGTTCTGGGGAGCTAATGTACAGCATGATGACTATAACAAACAACACTGTATTAAATACTTCAAAGTTGCTGAGAATAGATCTTAAGTTATCACCCCCCACCCAACCACACACACACAAAGGTAATTATGTGAGGGGATGAAGGTATTAACTAACTTTACTATGGTAAACCGAGCCATTGTTAATATAACAAGAACAGTTTGCAAGACATTGATGTAACCTGGCAGCCAAGGAGAGTGGATTGGAATGCACATGTGTGAACAATGGCGACTTCACTGTACTAGTTAGTGGGGGCAGTAGACACCATTGACTGAGCATGTCGCATTCAAAATGACTCTGCATGAAATTTTGCATTAAGCTTGAACATTCCTCTGAGGAAACTATTCAGATGACTTGGAAGGCTGCAGCTATGGGCGACTGGTGATTGGCAGCTTCATCACAACAATGCATCTGCTCTCATGCATCATGTCTTGTGCAGTCTTATGGCAAAACATCAAATCACCCAGGTGACTCAGCCTCTCTACAGCCCAGATTTGGTGCAACTTCTGGCTTTCCCCCAAACTAAAATCACCTTTGAAAGGGAAGAGATTTCAGACCATCGATGAGACTCAGGAAAATATGACAGGGCAGCTGATGGCAACTGGGAGAAATGTGTGAGGTCCCCAGGTGACTACTTTGAAGGGGCCTGAGGTGTCATCATCCTATGTACAATGTTTCTTGTATCTTCTTCAACAAACGTCTTTATTTTTCATATTACATTGCTGGATACCTTCTGGACAGACCTCGTATGCGTGTATCAAATCAGCATGTTGCACACCTTAAACTTACATGTGTTATATGTCAATGCTGTCTCAATAAAACTAAAAAAAAATGGCTGTTTCAAGTAAATGTACAAGGTGAGTCTGGAACTTCTCTTCATACTAGAAAGCAAGTAACCTATCAAAAACTACTGCAGAGTATATACCTCAATAAACCAGACTGGAAAGCGAAAACAAAACTATTGGGGTCATATCAAGGTGGGAGAGAATTTGAACATAAAAATGCAATAACTGAAAGAATCAAAATGTAGCCCTGGCCAGTGTTGCTCAGTTGGCTGGAACATTATCCCATAAACAGAAAGTCACAGGTTCGACTCCCAGTCAGGGTACATGCCTAGGTTGCGGCTTAGGTGCCCCGTTGAGGCACATATGAGAGGCAACTGAGCGATGTTTCTATCTCCCCCTCTCTCTCCCTCCTTTTCACTCTAAAATCAATAAGCATGTCCTTGGGTGAGAATTAAAAGGAAGTGTATCAATATTTTTAAATCCATTAATTCATAATAATACAAACAAAATCAGTGGTAATCTTTGGAGAATGCTAGGGAACCACCTCATTATTTTAAAAAATGGTACATAAAGGGAAAAAAATAAGTATATACTGTTTTTCCTATATAAATTTCATATGATATCCACATAAGTATTGCAGTGCTTCACTACAGAGGTATCTCAATTGGTAAATGGAGAAGGAATAATTCAAACACCATCATCTTGTAACCTCTAACGAAATAATGCATCTAGGCAATGACCCCCAGTGGCTGAAAAACAGAAAAAGAGTGATGAGCATGTATCGAGATATTTTAAAACTCCTGATGAAAGTACACACACAACATATGAAATATCCCTGCCACAAAGAGTTGAACCTGAGTCTGATTAAGCTTCCAAATCAGTGATTCTTAAGAGTGTGGCCTGGGAACCCCTGGCAAATCCGTGACACGCTCTTACAGAACCTGTGAGATCCAACTATATTCATACTAATACTAAGACATTATTTGCTTTGTCTATTGTGCTGACATCTGCACTGATAGCACAAAAGCAATGGTGGGTAAAACTGCTGCCCTCTTGGAGAAAAAAAATAAAACTGCTAGCCCCTTAGTATGAATCAAGAAGTGGCACTAAATGGTACCAGTAGCTGTGTTAGTTGCTACTGCATTCTTCAGACCACAGGCTCCATTAAAAAAAAAAAAGTAACAAAAAATTCCTTTAGGAATGTCCTTGATGAAGTAAAAAGATAGTAATTTTATTCAAGTTCGACCTTTGAGTATATGTCTCTTCATAGTCTCTGTGATGAAACGGGAAGGCTGCATAAAGCACTCCTGCTGCAGACCCGCCCACGATGGCTGTCTTGAGACAAAGCACTTGTGTAAACGAGCTGGCAGCTAAACTGGCCACTTTTTGCATGGAACATCGTTTTTACTTGAAGGGATGACTGACAAACTGAGGCTGTTCTGACTTGAATACTGGCAGACATTTTTACAAAAATGAATTGAGGCTGTCACTTCAAGCAAAACAACAGAGCATTGCCAGTGATAAAATTCAAACTTTCAAACAAAAATGAGAAACTTGGAACTCTACCACTATGAGCTTGACAGCCTCACTCACTCAGAAATTTTTCTGATGAGATTTGTGGTAACTTCAGAAATGTGATTGTTTTTAATATTGTATAATGAAATATGCCAACATCTGGAAGCTCTATGACCTCGTATGTAACTTAGGGAACCAGTGTTTTTCAAATGACCAATGCATCATATTACAAAATCATGTGTGAGAGAAAGTTCATTCAAAGTGCAAGACACGAAATCAAAACCACAATGAGAGAGCACTTCACACCTGTCAGAGTGGCTATTATCATAAAAAATCAACAAATAACAAGTGCTGGTGAGGATGTGAAGAAAAGGGAATCTTCGTGCATGGTTGGCGGGGCTGCAAGCTGCTGCAGTCACTATAGGAAACAGTATGGAGATCCCTCAAAAACTAAAAATAGATAAAGCCTACGACCTAGCAATTTCACTTCTGGATACTTAGCCAAAGGAAATGAAAACACAAATTCAAAAAGATACATGCACACCTATGTTCATTGCAGCATTATTTTTAAAAATATTTTATTTTATTTTATTTTTAGAGAGAGGAAGGGAGAAAGAAAGACGGAGAGAAACGTCAATGTGTGGTTGCCTCTTGCGTGCCCCCAACTGGGACCTGGCCACAACCCAGGCATGTGCCCTGACTGGGAATTGAACTGGCAACTCTTTGGTTCACAGGTCGGTGCTCAATCCACTGAGCCACACCAGCCAGGGCCCAGTGCAGCATTATTTACAATAGTCAAGATATGGAAGCAACCTAGGTGTCCATTGACAGATAAACAGATAAAGATGTGACACACACACACACCATGAAATATTACACAGTAACAAAAAAGAATAAAATCTTGCCCCTTGTAACAACATAGATGGATCTAGAGGGCATTATATGAAGTAAAAAAAGTCGGGCAGAGAAAAACAAATACTGTATGATTTCACTTGTATGTGAGAAATCTAAAAAAACAAAACAAAACAAAACGAAACAAACAAATGAACAAAACAAAACAAAGATGGTTACCGGAATGGAGGGAGTGGGGGAATGAGTGAAAAAGGTGAAGGGGAATGTAGTTAATAGTATCGTAATAATGTTGCATGGTGACAGTTGGTTACTAGAATTAGTGGCGTGACCACATTTTAAGGTATAAAAATGTCAAATCACTATATTATACACATGAAAATAATATTCTATACCAACTACACGCCTTTAGGAAACCACCAGGTGTTAAGTTTCAGTGTGGCCTCAAAGAAGAATATCCACAATTATCTGAAAAGGCTATTAAAATACTCCCTTATTCAACTACATTTCTTAGGTCAGACTTTCTTCGTATCTTTCAACTAAAATGTGTTACAATAGACTGAATGAAAAAAGCAGGTACAATCATGTGTTAAACACTACGCATTTGAAAAAAATGTAAATAATGCCATTCTCACTTTGTTGTTTGGGGAAATATGGTTCTTCTTAAAAATATGTTCTTTCTATTAATGTGTAATGGGTTTATTACTTTTAAATGAATTCACATAACTTTAAACTTTTCTCAGTTTTAATTTCAAATTCAATAAATACCAACAGATACAACTCACACACACAGAAGTTGCTGGGGTCCCCAAATACATTTAAAAGTCAGAAGGGGTCCTGAGAACTCCCATTCTAGATCAAACTGCCAATTTACAAGAAATTAAAAAACATATTAAATGGGCTACTTAGATGCAGTTAGCAACAGAATGTGGGATAATAACTGATTTCTTCAATAATATCAAAAATTGGTGTGTGTACAGGGCATTAAAGGGGGGGCGTACAAATTAAAAGCAATTTAAGAGACCTATCATACTGAAATGTATGAATTTTACTTGGACCCTAATTCAGACAAGCGAGGCTGGCCCATTAGCTCAGTTGGTTAGGGCATGGCACTAATTCACACAGACTGTAAAAGAAGAAAGAAGAAGTAGATGACTGGAAAAAATTGAACACTGACACGGTATGTATTTTAAGGCAATACAAAATCATTATTCTTAATTTATAAAGGTATGATTATGTTTTTAAAAGGGATCTTTACAAATATATATGAAAATATTTAAAATGAGATATGCCTGGGATTTTTTTTTTTTTCAGAATAATCAAATGGTGGGAATAATAGAAGTGGAGGATCAATCATAAGTTGATGATTGCTATAGCTGAATAATGGAAACGTTATTAGATTCTCTCTTACCACTGGAGGCTGGGATATTTAAGGATATACACTAATTTTTGAAAATTCATTTTGAAACAAATGGACCATAAGTTCAAGACAGAATGGTTTGGGAGTGTTTCTTTTGGTTTTATAAGATGGCAGATCAAGTTTCAAGTTGTAGATACCTGGGTTCCCACAAAATATCAAGCTGCATCCTTGAGAGTATTAATTTAAACGTGTAAATAAAGCATCTCTGCTACCACAGCAACAATCATGATTTTTAATTATAAATGAGATAATTATTCTCACTTCCCATCAAATGTCTTATTTCTAAGGTGTACAGAAAAAGCAAAAAGTGCAATCTAAGAAAAAAAATGAGTAATTGATTATATCCTAATAATTCATTGAAGCTTTTTCATAAAAACCTAAAGAAATCTCTACTTCACAATCATATTTGAAGCCCTATCTAGGAAAGAATGGTTAAGATAAAGTTACATAAAATCAGAGACTATCACCCTCCTGGGGAAAACTCGGGGCTTAAAATGTATCCTTCCTTACCACAAAAAGCTATGAATGGCTTATAATTTTGTAACAACTACCCAGGGAATCCAAGCAATCAATCTTGTTCAGGTTCTGTTACTTTCATCAACTTAATTTTGAATTAATAGGTTAATGATTTTATATCCTGATGGACCCATTATCACACTTCAGAGAAATATCAGCTTATTAGCTCTTGGGCTGCATTAGAATTCTATTTTTAATCTCTCTGATTCGCCAAGGAACATTCTAAAAAGAGCTCTGCAGCTTCCAGCAGACGCTACGGGCACGCTGGGCACGCACGCACTTCACCAGAAGGCTCTCCTTCTGTCCCTCTGCCCCCTCCCAGGTCGTGTGCTCCAACTACATTCCTCAGCACCGCCCCCCCCACATTCCTTCATGCCCACGCACTTCCCTCTCAGCCCAGAATGCCCTTTCCCCCCTTCTCCAGCTCAAGAATTCCTACTCACCTTTCAAAATATCCTTCAAACGAGGCTTCCTGATGCTTTCCCTCGGCTCCTACAGCACTTTTTAAATGCACGTGATGAAGAGAATTGACCAAAACAGCCTAGAGAGAGGCCGTAACAGTGCCGGTGGTTAAGAGGATGGGCTCTGGCGCCCACTGCTCTGATTCAAATCCCTGCTGTGCCACTTACTTCCTGCGTAACCTTAATCAATTATTGAGCCCCTCACCCTCAGTGTTTTCATCCACAAGATGAGAATAATAATATTACTACCTCGTGGGTGACTGTGAGGATTGGGCTCACAAACATAGAGGACTCAGACCAACGTCTGGCACATAGTATATTCTCAGTAAATGGAAACTATTATTATTAGCACAATGCATCAAAATTATTTGATTATCTTTTCTGCTACACCATGAGCTCTCTCAGGGTAGTGACTGCATTTGCTGAATTAATTCAGAGACCGTGTCCGAGTGTAACTGAAACGTGCGTACTGACTTTAAGCTCGGCAACTGCTAGGTGTTAGGAACACAAAGATAAGGATAAGAAAGTCGCAGCTGTCAAGGGTCTTGGAGTGTTGCCTGTTCATACAAAGCCCACACAGGGGACTTCAATGAATAGACTAAATCAATATGTGGGGGCCAGCTACTCTCAGCTCTTTTTATAAAATAAATCATAAGAAATCTGGAAACAGCTTCATTTGAATAAATAGGAATTGTACTCCAACGCCTGAGGATACCTAGAGCTAATAATCAACATACTTGCAAAGTTAGTACTACCGAAATTACTGTGGTTCATCTAGACCTATGGAGTTAGCTCTGGCTAACTCTAGATTAAAACCAGGGAAACCTAAGTAGAATTTTAAAAACTAAAAAAAAAAAAAAAAGAAAAAAAAATTTAAGCAAGTAATACGTTAGTACAGTCATACATTCTTGCTGTAAAAACAGCTAAAACTAAAGTTCCTCTCCTCAAAGGTAATGACTCTTAAGTAATTTTATATCCTCTTTTTTAATCTATGCAGTTACATGTGTGGCGATATATAGCAATATGCAGCATGGTTTGTGGCTTTTAAAAAATTTACCCAAAGTGTATCATACTGTTTGCATTATTTTGCATTTTATCACTATTATAAAATAAATTCTTATATACACACAGGCATGCTTCTTGGCTCTATCACTTGTACCACTGATCTATGTTGTATTACTGTGCCAATGTCACAATACTTTCACTGCTGTGGTTTTGTAAGTTTTTAAATTTCATACATATATTGATTCCAGAGAGATAGAAAGAGAGGACAGGGGGGAGAGAGAGGGAGAAACATTGGTGTGAAACATTGATTGGTTGCCTCCCACATGCACCCCAACCATGGAACAAATCTGCAACCTAGGTATGAGCCCAGATGCGGAATCAAACCCACGACCTTTCAATACATGGGACGGTGCTGCAACCAACCGAGACACAGCGGCCAGGTAGTTTAGTAAGTTTTGACATCTGGAAGTAAGTCCAACCTCATCGTTCTTCTTGTCCAAAAATATCTTGGATATTTTTAAGCATTTACACTTCCTTACAGGAAGTGATCATGGCATAATGTTTAAACATATATTTACCTAGGTTTTCAAATGCGATGATACAAAATTATAAATAATAACATTCTCTTATTCTAACATTCTTCCAACTCTAATAACATTCTCCTCCTCTTTCCTCTAGGAGAGTTTATTGGTATCTTCCTTTATTAAGGTGATCCAATATGCCAAATGTCAAGGCCTTTCAAAGAACAAACTTTTGGTTTCATCGATCAACTTTTTTGTTTTCTATTTCACTAAATTCTGCTTTTACCTTTATCCTACTTTTATCTTAATTATAATCTTTCTTGTATTCTAAAAGAAAAATGCATTTAAGGCTATAAATCTTCCTCTGGGTACCATTTTTGCCGCATCCCACAGGTCTGAGTTACAGGAATCAGAATTCTGTAGTTTAATAAATCATTTCTAAATAGCTTTACATTTTCTATTTTGATTTTATCTTTAAAGCAAGAATTATTTAGAGATGGATAAAGTGACTTTGGCTACTTTATTACTGTTAATTTCTAATTTTATTGTGTAACAGTCAGTGAATGTGGCTTGTATAATTTCTGTGCTGAGATTTCTTTTCAAGAACCTTAAGACATAGATTTTGTGATATTCCACATATGTTTTAAAATATTCATGGATATTTGAAAAGTGTTCCCATTTCTGTTTTATCAACCTTGTCAACTGTATTAGTCTTGTTTTTGTCTAATTGAAAGTTCACTTTTTGAGAAGAATGTTTACATTTCAACTAGGGCAGTTTTCTCTTTGCTATTTCTTTATACTTCTATTAGTTTTTGGATAAAAACTGGATCAAATACACCTTTTAGCAATATATATTTCTTTCCCACACAATATTTTTCTTGGATTCTATTTTATCTGATATTAATATTGTTTCACCACTTTTTTTAGTGAGTATTTTCCTAGTGTATCTTTTCCCATTCCTCTGTTGTAAGCTTTTCAGTTATATTTTATTTCGCTTATAAACAGTATTTAGCTGGACTTGGAGCCTCTGTCTTCTAATATATTTCAATGCACTCACATGTGTTGTGATTACTGATGTGTTTACATGTGATCTGTTCCCTTATGTGTAACTCTCCTCCAGCCACACACTCTGTCCCTTCCTAATGTACACCCGCCGGGTCCGGCTTCAGAGCCTCTGTACTTGTCGGTCCCTCTGCCTTCTACCCGGGGCTTTGCTTCCCTCTTTGTTCAGGTCTCAGCTGAATGTCTTATCCCTCTGCAAGGCCTTCGCTCACAGTATCCCTTTACTGCGCCTTTTTCCTTTAAGTTCCTATTCCCCGAACTGTTACATGACTGACTCCATGCCTGCTTCCCCTGCCACACTTAAGCTCCAGGAGAGCAGAACCTTGTTTGCCTTGCTCATCACTCTTGGTGCCCAGCCACCTCAGACTAAAATCCTACCGTGTGTTTTTGGAAGACACATGAGTCAAAGTGGATTCAAGTTTACAGCTTTCTGTGGCTTTATAAATGGAAAAATGGGAGGGTCGGAATTCTCACAAAAGTAGCATTCATTTCCAAAAATGCGATCTGTTTATAGAATATTAAGTACCAACTTGAGAAAACATTTTATTCTCAAGCACTTCTTATTTACATTTAATCACTATATATACTAAACATTAAAGAAAACCTATGTTGCATTTTCAACTCAGCAAGTAAGGCAATTCAGTCTTAGAAATGCAACAAGTATTGAGTTTCTCTTGAAAGTATAAAGATTTCTATCAGCATCACATCCTGCTATTCCAAATTAAATTACTCCCTATTTGCCATTTTGGGCAAAAAGTTCATTTCAAAATAGCAATTGACTTCACAGGAAGAAAAAGAGTATCTTTTCCATAATTAAATACTGCCTGTCAGGAAATCAGAAAGTCTCTGTAAGAGACTGTTGAGGGAAACATGTCAGCCAGCCTGACACACACCCTTCTTTAAACTGAGTAAGATCACTCAGGATACTTTCTTCACTCAGTGGACCAGGCTCTTTCTTTTCCAGAAGTTACTTACAAATGTACATTTTCCTTATTCGATACCTCCAATGAGAGTACAGGAGATTCAAAAGCGGGGTAAAAAGAACATTTAAAAATAATGCAACATTAATAAAACAGAAATACATCCTTATCTCTGGATTTCTATAGCACTTAATAGAAAAGTAAGAAGCCTATATGAATTTAGCGGGTTAGTCATCATATGTACATAAAACAGATTACTGGGCACTACCTGTCTTCAGAGATTCTGATTCATTGTCTTAGAGGTGCGGCCTGAGAACGTCCTTAACTCATTATTTTAGGTTGCAATTCTCCCCACCCCCCCCGTCGCTCCCTCCCTACCTCTCCTCTCTCTCTCCCCACCTGCCTACCCCAACAGTCTCCCTTTCCTGTTTTATATTTTCTAGCACCATCTGATGCACTAAGTATTTTATTTCTTGTTTTCCATCTTCTAAAAACCATGAGAGATGGATTTTGGGCTGTTCAATTCATTACTATATTCCTAGAAAAGCGTCAAGCCCACATCGGTACTCAGAAATTTAATAAATAAATGAATGAACAAATAGATGATAAAACAAATAAACCTGAGTTCTCATATGGGTTCAGTGACTAATCAGTTGAATAACCCCAGGTGAGTTATTTTAGTCCTCAGAATATCTCCATCATTAACTGTGTAACTATGACATTTCTGCCACTCTACAAAAGTAGGAGTGATGTTATGGAAGAAGGACATCATTTCCTCTAAGCCAGTCAGTGGGACAGTGGAATGCCAGGACTAGAAAGGCCTCTCAGAATCCATATATAACGCCCGAACTAAGCTCTTATAGTCAATAATAAAATTATGACAGAATTTAAGAATGTAAAACTTTTTAAAAGAATGTAAAAACTAAATGTTCCTAAAGAGAAAATTCTTTTCTATAAATATTCAGGAAAGGAATGCACACTCCTTAGCTTACTTCTTTTTTCCAAACTTTTTATTGCCTCTACTCATTAAATCTTTGTGAACATTAACAAGTGTCTGTGGCTGAGGGAGAATGTTCCACAGCAGAGAAAGGAAAAAAACACACCCAGTTTTTCCTAAGAAACTTTGGGACAAATAAACATTCATCCTTGGCAAAATTCAGAACAACCCTCTCAGAGACCCTGAAATTAGGATAATGGTCAGTGAAACAGCAGAGACACTACGAAACAGCATTAACTGCCCTCCAGTCTAATTCTTAAATGAAAACTCACCATCTCAGACAAACTATTAAAGACAGCGTGTTTCCAGTTGGTGACTGGATATTTCTTTTTCCATGAACAATTTCAAACTCACAAAAGAAAAATGGCAAGCGAATAAAGGGTTTGTAAAGTGAAAAAGATGCCACTCGCTGGGAGAACCAGAGCTGCGCAGTGCTGGTTAAATTGCCGTGTCAAACTCGTGAGGCCCTCAGCCCAGGAGCGGCTCCCAGGGGTGGTGTTAGAGGAGACTTGAACCATGTGGGAAAATGCTCCGGCCCTTGCAGTGAAATGACAGAACTGGATGTGTGATATTTCGAATAGCTTTCTCAGCAGACGCAGCCACTGGCTTCCGACACTACTTACAAACTCGTAGTCGCCATCCTGGGGCACTTTCCAATCTGAAGAGTTCTTCAGTGGGCCCGGTACACTCTTGCCAAAGCTGTTGATCTGATTTTCCTTTTCTTTTTGTTCAAAGTACTCAAGGAAAGACGGTTTTGCAGGCTGCATGGTCTCATCCCTTCCTGAAAACCAAGACAAATAAAAGGTGAAATACAATGTCTTAGATTTCAGATAAGTTTAATAAATAGCCGTATCTCCATCCAGATGGGTTACAGCCTCTGGATCTGTGGCTTTTGGTTGCATAAGGACTTCAAAAACCTAATGAAAACTATAGGAAAATGTACAAATGTTCACTGAAAATATTTCTCATACAAGTTCGGAGGATTCACAGTCCCCCTAGAATACATGCAAAGATTTCCTCAGGGTCCCTTTTTCTAGGTGGAAAGACTAGGGCGATACAATGACTCCGAGTAAGCGGCAAATAATATTTTTGGGGTCTCCTATAGGTTATTGTTCCTGTAATATTACACTGAAAACAGAAGAGCAAGCAAAATATTAATCATCTACAGCCACTACCGTCACTGCAGTAGGAAAGGGATAGTGATTTAGTAGGGTGACTTCCCTTGATAATCTCAATTGGACTAATGAGAAAAATATGCATAAAAAAGAAAATATAAGTAAATGACAATCTACTCCATGAAATATTATATAACTTTTTTATTTTTAAGTGTTTATTTGCTTTTTGATTTAATTTTTATTGTATTTTTTCCATTGCCATTTAGTCCCCTTAACTACCCCCCAGCAACCACCAGTGTCGTCACTGTCCATGAGTCCTTTGTCCTTTTTGCTCAATCCCTCCACCCCTTCACCTCCCTGCCCTCACTAGCTGTCATCCTGTTCCCCATCTATGAGTCTGTCCCCATTTTCCTTGTTAGTTCAGTTTGTTCATTAGATTCCACATATGAGTGAAATCATATGGTATTTGTCTTTCTGGCTTATTTCACTTTGCATCATTTTCTCCAGGTCCAGCCATACTGTCACAAAGGGTAAAACTTTCTTTTTTATGGCCGAGTAGTATTCCATTGTGTAAATGTCAAATAGTTGTTTTATCCACCTATCTGCTGATGGACACTTGGGCCGCTTCTGTATCTTGGTAATTGCAAGTAACTCTACAAGGAACATAGGGATGTTTATGTTCTTTTGAATTAGTGTCTTGGGTTCCTTCAGATATATTCCCAGAAGAGGGGACACTGGGTCAAAAGGCAGATCCATTTTTAATTTTTAAAGATATCTCAATACTGCCTTCCACAGTGGCTGAAATATTATATAACTTTGAAATACTATTTATATCACAGCCAATCCTTGAAGCTAACTGGCCTGGGTATATCCCCCTATTGACCTGCCAATAGCAACCAAGGTTCCACTACAAGAGAAGGATGCACTCAGCCCACACAAATGGCACACCTCGAGTGCCCAGCTCGGGTGACAGGGGAGGCTGTGCCACTGGACCCTACAGAACACCTACTACGTCAGGCCACGCTACCAAGACAGGGAGTCATAGCAGCTCTACCTAATACATAGAAACAAATACAGGGAGGCTGCCAAAATGAGAAGATAAAGAAATATGGTCCTAATGAAAGATGAGAGGGGGTGTAGGGAAATGGATGAAGAAATGATGGGATTAAGAAGTACAAATAGGTAGTCACAGAATAGCCATGGGGATGTAGAGTACAGTACAGGAAATGGAGTGTCCAAAGAACTTGTACGCAGGACTCATGGGCAGGAACAATGGTGGGGGGATGGCCTAAGGGAGTGGTGGGTACTGGGCGGAGGGGGGCAAAGGGGGAAAAATTCATACAACTGTAGTAGCATAATCAATAAAATATAATCAAAAAATAATAATAAAATGACATTTACAAATGGTTTATGATAAAGTTAAGGGAAAAATTGAATACAATATTATATACACAGTATGATATAAATTTTGTAAAATAACAGAAGAAAAAAATAAAATGATAAAAAAATATATTAAAATGTTAATAGGATTTGTCTCTAATAGTAGGATTGTAGGTGATTTTATTCTTTTAAACATTTTCTTCTTTTAAATAATTTTTAATTTTTCAGTTACAGGTTATATACAATATTATATTAGTTTCAGGTATACAGCCCAGTGATTAGACATTCGTATAACATACAAAGTGGTCACCCTGATAAATCTAGTACCCATTGGACACCATACATAGTTTGAAACATTTTTTAAAAGAAGATAGTACAGGATAAGTATTACATAGATCGAACTGATCATACAAGTTACATGGGCCCAGAAGATGGAGAATTCTTGCAAGCTGGGGTAGTCAGGAAAGACATTGTTAGGCTGGGCCTCAAACCATCCCTAAGAGAAGCATCAGAAGTTACAGAGCAGGGCAGTTAGGTAATAGCAGTTACCATATGAGAGCAGGAGATAGCAGTTACTAGTTATAACTAGTAACAATAGCAAAAAGAATAATTTTACCTGGCATGACTTAAAACCTAGCCAGCTCAATGTACCTATTTCATATGCTGAAGCCGTTTTGTGCGTGTGCTTAGTAGTCCATACTGGGAAGTACAGTTTTTATTTAGTGCTTTCCATGAACATGTGGGTCTATACAGCCCTCCTCCCAGTAATGAAAAAAAAAAACACATAGAAGGTTCAGAGCCTTAAGAAGTGGATGGGCTATGCATGGTCCCAGGTGGATACTAGAAATACTGGGGGAGCACTTCTTCAGTTCTGGCTGGTTTGGCTCAGTGGATTGAGCGTCGGCCTGCGAGCTAAGTGTCGCTGGTTCGATCTTCCAGTCAGGGCACATCAGAGAAGGAAAACTCTGATTCCAAAAAACCTCCGCTGCCTTGCGGCATACCTCTTCAGGGGAAAGGCTAAGGGAGTAAACCCCGACAGAAAATCCGGAGCCGGAGTCCCTAAGGCGGTTTGACGTTGTAGTCAACACCGGCAACTCCTGCGGCGCACCTGAAGCCAAGCTGTATTGACTCCGTCTTTCCCTTGGATCCTTCAGCTGCGAAGAGAGGGGGGGGTCTGCTGCATGGGCAACAGCAGACCCTCCATATCACCCTGCCCAGGCTCTGTAGCTTCAGCTCCACTGGAGAGGACACTCCAGCGTCATCGCAAGATGTCGATTCAACACGGGAGGAGACAGATACCGTGTCACTCCCGAGTCGGACTGCACAACCATTCTCGGTGGTGCAGATAGACTCTTAAGAAGCTACACCATCGTCTCTCGAGACGGACGGCTGCCGACGACGACTTCTTCAGTTATAGAAATGTCTAACCACTACGCTGTACGCCTGAAACTAATACAAAATAATACTGAATGTAAACTGTAATTGGAAAATGAAAAAAAAAAATTTTAAATTCCTTGGTTTCATCTTGTTTCCGAGCATAGTTCTGTGATATCCAAATAGCATTCCAATAAATTCACATTTACTTAAAAGAAAAAAAAAAGAAGAAGTGGCTAGGGAAGGGTCTAGAAGATAAGGAACAACAAGTGTTTCTCTCCTGGCACCCCTGTTCCCTGCAATCTAACTTCCTGACCTGGGCTAGTGCAGTTTCAGGCCAGCAACCGGACTGTGTCTCAGACATCTGTCACCTTACTATCTCCATTGCTAAGCTTAACAGCAGCCAATCCCAGATTTGCCCACTTCCAGATGTTGCCAACAGCTTACTTCACTATTTGTTCCCTCCTCACTTATCAGGAATTCCACACAATATTTGCTAACACTAGTCAATGATTGTGTGTTGAATGTGTGTTTTGTTTTGTTTGTTCTAGGCATGATGTTAGGTGCTTTTCACACTTACTGTTTAATTTTTAAGTTAAATTTAAGGTATCGCCCTGGCTGGTGTGACTCGGTGGTCTGAGTGCTGGCCTGGGAATGGAAAGGTCGCCGGTTTGACTCCCAGTCAGGGCACATGTCTGGGTTGCGGGCCAGGTCCCCGGATGGGGACACTTGAGAGGCAACCAACTGGTGTTTCTCACATCTGTATTTCTCTTCCTCTCTTTCTCCTTCCCTCCCCCTCTCTCTAAAAATAAATAAAATTTTTAAAAATGAAAAAAAAAATAGAAAAAATTTAAGGTATTATTTCATAATATAGTTCTGAAGGAACTACAACAAAATAAAGGTTGTAAAAATGGGGGTGTTTGGGACTCTGCTGACAAATCAGGAAGCTAAGTCCTTCCGATCAGTCCCCTTCTCCGACCACTCACTCGCAGCAAAGGTACACAGAAGCCTGCGCATCTCAGACTGGGTGTGTTTACAGAGGCTCCGAGCCACCCAACTGCTGACACATGAGGAATGCAGTTACTTTTATGCAAAATGTCCTTACTCGATACCTTGATCAGCTGAGCAGAACAGAAAGTCTGGAAACAATAGAGAAAGCCCAAGTGGCCATTCAAACAACTGGAAAGCTCTTTGGAAAAAGATTAAATTGGATCCACACCTTGTACCTTAAACTAGGAAAACTCCAAAAGGAGACGAGCTCTAATTGCAAAAATGGAAACCGTAAGTACTGGAAGAAAGCATGTGTGAATGCATTTAAAACCTGGGTGTGGAAAAGGCTTTCTAACTATGGCAAAACCCCAGATGCAATAAAAAATGGACAGATGAAAACCTTTTGTGTGAAGAAAACATCACAAATTTTTAAAAATTAATAAGCACCACACACTCTAAGTGAAGACAAATGATGAACTGGAAGAAAACATCTATCACAAATATCATAGTTTTTTAAAAGAATTTTCTTTTTCAAAAATTGAAGAGTTCTTTATATATAGGCAGATAAGTTCCTAAAATGCATAAAGAATTCTGAAAATCAAGGAAGATAAGACCAAAAGGGAAAAAAAGGGGGCCAAAGACATGAAAAGACAGTATGTACACGAAAGATATCCAATTAGCCCTTAAACATGGAAAAAAAAAAATGCGTAGGTTCACTTGTAATAAGAGAAACAAATCAAAACTACTTCAAGATGCAACTGCTTACACTTCAGATTGGCAAAAATTCAAAAGTTTTGAATTTGGTTGGTGAGGCTGTGAGGACAGGCACTTTCCTACGCTGTTGGAGTACAAACAGTACAAACCCTCTAGAGGAGATCTGGCAATACCTAAGTATCAAAATATTAGACGGGAAGTACAGAAGAATCTTGGGGTATCATATTTGAACTGCAAGTATTAACATGTCTTCATAATTTATTTTAAAAAATATATTCTGAGCTTTTTTCATTAAAGGCTCTGAAGGAACAACACCCTGTTACCAATGAGCACACTGAAGGCTCAGATCTGGGTTTCTAAATACCATTCCCACTCAAAGGAACTAAGGCTTCTTAAGAGAAAGAGCTAATTCCAGGTCTAGGGCAAGAAATGTTCAAAGTGGGCCTGGACCTCTTTTTGTGTCAGAAGAAGCAAGCAAATACTCAAAAACTGATGGGCACACATCAACAAGATACAGGAGCCCCCATGAGGGGTTCCACTGGTAAATTATGGGACACTAGGAGCATCAAAAACAGTGTACTGAATAAAACAAATCCAAGAGCCCAAAGTAATAATTTTGAAGTGAAGAAGGTTGGGGAGAGAAGAGAAAAGCTCTTCTTTAAAAAAATCACCACTTAACAACCGTATATTGGTAACAAAAGAGAATATCCTCTTTCTTAGGAAATACACACAAACAGAATGTCTCCTTTCTTAGAAAATACACACTTAATATTTGAGAGTAAGTTGCATATATCATACACTAACCTCTCCTCATTACTTCTGTCATTTCACGTCTGTTCATCCATCCATTTTTATATATGCACAGAAAAGTGACTGATAGAAGTTCATCAATAAAAATGACAACTTCTGGATAGAAATAACAGGTAATTTAAAATTATGTGCCCCTATGGAATTGTTACAAAAACCATAGACTTTTTTTTTTTTTTTTTTAAGAAAGCTCCATATTTAACAATAAAAATTGTATAGTCAGCACTATATACTTCTATGATGCTTCATTAATTCCTTTCCAATGCAATACTGGTGGGTTTCAAAAATTCAGGTCTTTAAACCAGGGATGAAACACTAAAGATAACTTTTTTGTGGTCTAATTCTGAAACACAGCATAAAAATCAAAGGACTGTCTGTTAAGCTAAAGTATAATCACTTGTCTCATTTCTATCACTATTTACATGAGAAAATGAGAGTATTTGCTTTCTTCACACTTGAGTTTTCTTATTTAATGACAATAGCCCTTCCCAACTCAGTTAAAGACTTCTAATAATTTTGGAGTTAAATCACCAACTATTCTGTGTCTTTTTCAACTGAGTGCTTCGCTGACAGATGAAGTTTATATGGAGGAGGTATTACTCCCGCCGTGACCAACATATCTTTAATAATAACACTAGTCAAATTGTACTACCTGTTCTCAGTCTGACTTTTATAAACTAATAAAATTCTCAGTAAACAGATCTACATTATTATCATAATTAGTACTTAAGGTATATTGTCTGTAGAAATAGAAACAATAATTTCTTTTCTTCCTGGTATCTCTGCCCTTTGATTGCGCCCTCCCACAATGACTCTGGGCCTACCCGATGTGTCTTGCTTTGGCCATTGAGACAATTGCAAATATCTGAAAAGTGCGTCTGTGTCCTGCTACCATGCAAATCAACCTCAGTGAGCCCGCCAGATGCCACGTGGAGAGAGGCCTTACTCAACAGGCTGTCTCAGCTGAGGCCAGTGTAAGTCAGCCAGCCCCCGCCGCTCCGTGCCGGCTGACCACTAAGGTGTGAGGTGACACAGCGAAAACTAACTGATAGAGCCTATCTTCCCCTCATTCCCACACAGCATTCTATCGACAAGAAGAGGTCCATTCTTTGGGAATCCAAGTTCAAATTCAGCTTACATTTACTGGACACCTTCTAAGTTTCCAGCTTTTTACTAGGTACCTTCACATGATGATGTTCTCATCCCAACTTCATGACTGCCATGTAAATAAATATGAGGGAAGCAAATGTGCACTTGTTAGGCACCTACCACGTGCCAGACAATGCACTATTTCCTTTAATGCTCAGGTCTCTGAGTCATGTGTTATTATTTCCACCCTACAGGTGAGAAATTTGCCTAAGATTTCATAGATAGAGTATAACCTTCACCATGAGATTTTAAGTCTGGTGAGCTGCATCTCATATTGCAAATTCTGTAAAAACAAAATGAAAATTCTTCACATGTCAGAACTGCCATTAAGTTGTGTAGAAAGAGCCAGGGAATGGAATTTTCCCAGTAACCTTATCTCCCAACTTTTCTTTCAGCGCTTTTGAGCTGGATGATCAAGTGAGCTGGACAACAGCCTGTCAGCACTGAAAGCGTAAGAGAATCATTCCAAGCTGATTAAAGGCAATGCTGTCCCCAGGGCTTCAGCTGGCTGGTGGGCTTCTTGTTCCAATGTGAGCTAGGGCATTTTTTCAGGTGTATCCCAAGAAATGAAGACGTTCAGTTGAATGATAATACCAGAAACCTGAAGCCATAGGGAAAGCAGAAAAGTCAAACTTTGAAAATAGCCATGTCTTGCTCTGATTCTTTTATCTGATGGAGGAAATGCATGAATTCCTATACTAGGACTGGCCCATTTTTCTTTGTAAGCAGCATCTGGCAAGCTAAATGGACAATCTGTCTAAGCCCACAGACAAAGGGGTGAATTCATAAGCAACAGTAGCCTATATTTATTTTCCTTTGAAAAATGCTAGGTAAAAGCAAAAGGACCCAAATGTCCATCAACTGATGAATGGATAAATAAAATGTGGTGTATGCACACAGCGGACTATCATTCAGCAACAAAGTGGAATGAATCCCTGATACACGCATGGTCCAATGTGGGTGAACCTCATTATGCTAAATGAAAGAAGCCAGTCACAGAAGACCAATATTCTATGACTATTTCGATGAAATGTTGAGAATAGGCAAATCCATAGATACAGAAGAAGGTGAGTGGTTGCCTAGGGCTATGGGGTTGGGGTGAGTAGGTGGGATGACGAGTGACTGTTAAAGGATATGAAGTTTCTTTGGAGAGTGATCGAAATGTTCTAAAATTGGATTATAAACAAAATGGAGTCTATCCATACAACAGAATATTTTTCAGCCACAAAAAGGAATGATGTACTGATATATGCTACAAAACGGATAAACCTCGAAAACATTAAACTTGCGAAAGAAGCCAGACACAAGGCCATATTTTATATGGCTCCGTTTCTATAGGATGTCCAGAATAGGCAAACCCCAAAAGACAGAAAGCAGATTAATGGTTGCTTGAGGATAGGGGAAGCGGGGAGTGAGAAGTGACTGCTAACAGGATTGTGGTTTCTTTTGGAGGCAATGAAAATGTCTGGAATTCAACAGTAGTTCTGGTTGCACAACCTTGTTTAATACACTAAAATCAACAGAATTATAATTTAAAACGGTGAGTTTTATGATATGTGGATTATGTCTCAATTTTAAAATAATAAATTTTTAAAAACTAGATTATGGTGATGGTTGTGCAACTCTATAAATACACCAAAAAAACCACTGAATTGCATGCTTCTTTTGCATATCAATAACTTCATTGAAATGTATATGCTTTAGTACCAAAACATAATGGTAGTTGGTTAGGTTACCTCTGCCAACTCAAAGTTAACATGGGTGAAATCAAAATATCGAAATATATCAGCCTTTTGGGAAAACTGAAATGCTATCTACAAAACACTATTTACAAAAGTATAAGATATACTGTGGTTCTTCGGTTTATTTTAACGTGTATATTTATCCATAATATGTCAAAATTGGGTAGTCATCCTGAATGGACTCAGGCTACACAGTGCACTGAGCTGCCATTTATAGCACCGGACATTGCACCCCTCCTTATATTCACTGACCTAACAGAAAATCCTGACCACTACCCTCAGCAGCCTCATGACTATGAGGATGCATGTTCACTTAAGATTTTCTGTTGGAATAGGAGGGAAAATTAGGGAAAGTATATTCTCTTCATTTGAAATAAAATTCTATATTAGAAGCAATGGCAGTTTTATAAAAGCAGTCCTCAGGAAAAACTTCTGGAGTGTTAAATCACTGAACCGCATGCTTAAAATGAGTGAATTATATGATATGCAAATTATATATCAATAACTCACTTTAAAAAACAGCAGGACCTTGTTCCTCTACTACTTCTTTCGTTTCTGGATTCATCTGAGCTCTAACATAATGACAAGGTCACCATAACTAGGAAGGAGCTTGAGCAAAGGCTGAAGCCCATCTCTTCATTTGGAATGACCATCATTAGACATTAAACTTTATGTCCTTCCATTTTAAACATCCATTTTGAAGGCTGTCACTAAGTAAACCACATGGTCAACCTACTCTCTCCTTAATTTCCACAATAGTAACTCTTTTCTACCTTAACAGTAATTAATTCTGTTTAAACTAGAGAACTGGACAGAGCCTGCATTTTCTTCTCAGTTTCACACGTGAATTTTTGCAAGAAATTAACTTGAGTAATCCCTCAAAACTTTTTTCCTTCCTTGGAATAATACGCCTTATCATAGGTTGTTTTTTCTGCTTTTCCATATAACATTTATTATGTGCGTGTGGGTTTTGGTTTTGTTTTTGTTACTGGGAACCTACATGTATGAACTCATTTAATTACACAAGTTATTCTTCAAGTTTCTGTGTGTGGCTGTAACTGTTCCTTTGAATGTTTTTTGAAACCACTAAGAATTACTGGAATCATAAGTTATAAACTCCCTAGAGCCCAACTGAAATAACCAGTTAACCAGTCTTGGTAAGTGCCTTTCTGTAAATTGACTTAACTTCTGGGCACCGGTGCTCTAGTTCTTTAAGTCTGGGGAGCTGTCACGTATGTATTCAAAGAGATCTAAATCCATATTTCAAAGGGTTACTAACTAGAGGAATAGAGGCAGCACATCTAAAAAGATACAAAAGAGCCCTGGCTGGTGTGCCTCAGTGGATTGAGTGCCAGCCTGCAAACCAAAAAGGTTGCCGGTTTGATGCCGATTGGGGCATGTGCCTGGGTTGCGGGTCAGGACCCCAGCTGGGGGGTGCATGAAAGGCAACTGCACACTGATGTTTCTCTCCCTCTTTATCTCCCCCCCTAAAAATAAATAAATAAAATCTTTTTTAAAAATAAAGAAAAATGAAAATGAAAGTATACAAAAGGCTTACTGGTGAGAATAATCCATACCTTAGTTATTTCAACAATTTCCTAATTGGTCTCACCTTTTCTGGCCTTTTCAAACTCCAAATCATCCAAATGACTCTTCTAAAAAGAAACACTTTGGTTTATCACTTTTGTGATAAAAATGTCTTTGCACTACACGATTACCAACAGAATCAAGTTTAAACTCCTTGTTTTGGCATTCAATATTCTCCAATATCTGGTCAACATCCACATCAGCCAAACAGAATAATCAATGTCTTTTCCCTACCTTTCTGACATTGTACCTGTCTGGAATAGCCTCCCCTAGCCTTTCGTATATCCAAATCTCTGCTTCTCTTCTTACGCATCCTTTAACACTTTTCTCTAGTACTCACCCAGCACTGGCCAGGATTATATCACCTTCATGTGCGGAGGTCCTATAGAGCTCTAACTAAGGTATGTCACCAGTGAATACCACTATCTGAAGCACCTCAGTGAGGCTTCATCCATACAACAAGTGAGAAAGAACAGGGACAGTACAGTAGGCGCTCCATGAATATTACATAATGGTCATAACAAATGTCGTTTTCCCCTTGTAACCTACAAATTCCTAGGCAGCTGTGACAGTCTCGGTTGATTTTTGTACAGTACACAGTAATGACATGGTGACTACCTAATAAATACTTCTCAGTTGGCATGTAATAATTATTTTTAACAAATACTATTTCAAGTGGTATTTTTTAGAACACTTAAGAGGATCAACTACTTTCTGTTTATAGATCTTTTTAAATTTAACAAAATGCACCTCCATTTCTAGCAGGTCAAAACGGCTTAGAGCAACAGAGAACTGACTGAAATAGATTTCTCTGCCTCTTAGGCACAAGAGCCGAAGTATATCTTTTGGGACTCGTTTTCCTTTGCTCTTCATTACTATCATACTATGGCCCTCTCTTGGCTCGCCTTTACCAATCGAGCTGCGAAGGAGCACCTTATCACCCCCAAAATATAGGTCTTAAGCCTTTCACCCAAGTTACACTGAGATCTGGTGCTTTCATATCTTAACATGTGGTCTGGCAGGGTGTTCTGAATGAATTTTCAGGCACCAAGAGTCTGCGCTTTTTGGCTCATCCCAAAAGAATCAAGAATGTTAATGGTTTCCAAAGATAAAAGTGGGCCCAAACATCTGGACACAATTAGAAAAACTGGGCAAAAATTAGGATCTAGTCTCCACTCTGGCACGATGACCTTGAATTATTTGTGCAACTGTGAGCAAAGTCTAAGGACCAAGATATCTGCTCTTCTATTGTAAATGTCACCCAGGAGGGAGCTTCTGATAAACGCCCAGTGAACCACAGTGACCATCTTTCAGGAATGGAAAAAATTCCAGTCAGTAATACATTCCACAGTATTAAGATAAGAGTTTGAAACTCTACAAAGGCAGGCTCATGTGGACCCAAAGTCTAGCCTTCTTTGAAATCTACCATCTTGTATTTTGAGCTATTTAACAGATTCTCAGAAGATCTATCATCTCATTTATAAGGAATTTGAAACACACACACACCTCTCTCTCTTTTCCTCTCGCTCCTCAGCACATTTTTAAAAATATTACTAAAACTGACAAGTGACCTTCCTTTAGATCAACCAGTTTCATGCCAGTGTTCACAGAGGTATCATTTACAAAACATCACTAATACCAAGAGTAAAAACTAAAAGCCTAACTAGCAAGAGAAAAGGAATTGGGATAATGAAAAGTAGCCCTGGTTCAAGGAAATTTTAGGTCCAACGAAAACGCCACTGTTAAGTATTTTACATAGACTGTCTCACATCATCTTCACAACCCTACAAAGTAGGGACTTTTATGCCCCATTTTTTTCAGAGTAGAAAACTTGAGGCTCAAGAAAGGAAATAAGTTGCCCAATCTGACTCAGCCCATAAGACTCTGAGCCAAGTTTCAGACCAAATTACTGATTCCACAAATTACTGTTTTTCCACTACTCCATTTTCTTTCTCTTGCTCCTGTGCAGAGATACGATTCCAACAAAACTGAAGTTTTAATTTTTAGCTTTGGTAGGTATAGCTACACTATCTGGAACTCTCCTGTGATGGTGACTGTAAGTGGCAAGGATACATGAACACTTAACATTCTCTGATGATAGTTTTAAACATCCTGGGAATCAGAAACTAGACAGAAAGCCTATTGTGGTGAAAACAGTGTTAAAATACCTGCAGGCCTTTATGTTCTATTTACCGTCCTTGCAAATGCTATCATCTGAGTCCCAGAGAATGGGACAGATAACACACAAGAGAGGCAATGTTATAACAATCCCCTTCAAACAGCTGCAGATGGAAAGAAACTAGGCTGTGAGTCAAGAATTTCCATCTTATGCAGCTCCGAAATTAGTATCTGATGGATGGTGGTGAAATCAAATCACTTCAACAAGAGCCTGGACTTCGGTTTTAACATGAGGAAACTCAGAGCAACAATAGGTGTCTTCATGAGACTTAGGACTTTCTGGGGAACTGTGAATACGGAATGTTTTTACCACATAATACCATCACAGTAATTTACCTAAAACATGCGTTTGAGTTACACTAACTTAGTTATTAAAATGCTACTTCAAAGAGATTAATGCAGCAATGGCTCTGCAGTAAAAATGAGGAATTTATGAATGGAGTTCAAGTTTTAGAGAGAAATCCTCTACTCACTCCCTTTAGTTCACTGAGTCTAATTTGAAAGGCTCTCTAGTCAGCGGAAACAACCTTCCCATTCAGTCATCCCCGTTCTGCCACCCCCTGGCCTCCCGGGCCTGGGCATTAGGAGGGGAACTGGCTGCACTGCGTGTCTTGAGAAGGCGGCCAGGAAGGAAGCCATGACATCACAGAGTCAGTGAGCCCTGGGAGGGAGAACTACATGTCAGATCTTTACGCACTTAACTGCTAAACTTGAAATTTATGTAACTCAGGTTCTCTCAGGTGCTCCAAGAGTTTTTTGTTATCACTGCCTATGAAAAAGATCCTCTTTTTTTGTTTTAAATATACCCTGTACATACAGTATTATTAAGGCATATGCTCTTTTACCAAATACATATAATATGCTTTCTTTACCGAAATATTTTTAATGTTTTGAAAGCTTGGATTCCTTCTATACTTTTAGTATAGAACTACAAGTTCTGATTTTAGCTCCTAAATATTAATGTCCTATTTGATAATGATAAATAAAACACAGGAGAAGTCTCTTCTTTTAAAACTACGCTTCTGCATATTAAGATGCACCAACAAAACCCACATATAATCTAATATAAAATGCACAGGAGACAATATGTACAAAATTTCCTTATTTTCACAGCACTAATGGTATTCAGTGTCCAATATAGTACTTTGCATGACATACAGTAATATTAATTAACATTTTTCTAAACCTCTGCGAAATGCTTGATTTTCTGAGGCACGTATTTCTATCAATATTAATGACAGGAATAATACCTGAATCAGTTAGTAAATAACCTCAAGATATCATTTTATTAGGAAACGCTTTCAATTTATAAACTATGCCAAATTAGCTTCTTGAGACATATTTCTAAAAACTGAAGCCCTGGATTGAAAACTGTTTCATGCGTTATGTCGACATACTTCTATAGGTACAAAAAAACTTTCAGTGTTACAATGACGACCCTTTACCCTGATTTCTCAAATGTTAATATTTTACTACATTTGCTTTATCCTTCCATCATACTGGCTAACTAGTTTATAAAACCAGTCTATTTATCATCACACTGTGAATCTTGATAACACAAAATACCAATATCAGAAACAATATTACTGACATGCTAGGACACAAATGTCTCAAGAAAATACCAAGGAAAAGATATCACACAGACCATATTCTTTAACCACAATTCTCTGAAATTGAAATTTAAACATAAGTGGTTTAAAAAAAAACACCTCTGAATAATTCATGGGTTGAAAAAGAAATATATAAAAAGCACAAAGCACCACAAGTAAGGCAGAAGATTTATAACATACCATGTACAAAGCTTACGGGGTATAGCTAGAACAGAACTTAGAAGAAAAATGAGTGTTAACTGAATACATTAGTAAGAAGGAAAATTAAACACTTGAGTGTTCAACTCAAAAAACTAAAATTTAACACCAACTTGGATTAAAAAATGAAATCACAAACTAGAAATAGGTAAGAGCATCTTTAACCTGATTATGGGTATCTACACCAAGTCCTGCTGCAAAATCAGGCTTAATGGTAAAACATTAGAAGAATTTTCTTTAAGGTAAGGAATGCCCTTCTTCACCTCTATTATTTAAAACCATAGTGGAAGTCTTGGTAAAACTGAAAAATATGTTAACATCAAAAGGAAAATCTAAGATTAAAATTCAGACAGTAAGATTGTTTTCACTAAAAACAACAAACTACGAAACACCCTCCAAAAAACCTAGAACAAATAAAACAACCCAAAATGAATCAATTTAACAAAAAGATCCAGAACATTTTTGTGGATAAAATTACAAAGTTATCTAAGGATAGAAAAATAAGCCAAGCAGATGAAAAGATAAAACCATGTTCACGAACAGGAAGGATTAACATCATAAAAATGGCAAATCTACCTAATTAATCTATGTACTCAATGCAACTCAGTCGAAATCCCTATGCTGTTTTATGAAATTTATACACTGTTACTAAAAACTATATGGAAGGATAATGATCTAAATTTCAAGTAGTCAACTGTGGGAAAGGAAACTTTATCTTAGATAGATGGTCAGAAAGGGTCTAGTGCAGCGGTTCTCAACCTGTGGGTTGCAACCCCTCTGGGGGTTGAACGCCCCTTTCACAGGGGTCACCTAAGACCATCGGAAAACACATATATAATTATATATTGTTTTTGTGATTAACCACTATGCTTTAGTTATGGTTGGGGGTCACCATAACATGGGGAACTGTATAAAGGGTCACAGCATTAGGAAGGTTGAGAACCACTGGTCTAAGGAGATAACAGAACCAAACACCTGAATGGAGGGAGGAAACAAGTCTTTCATATGGAAAAAATAACTATATATAGCTCATATTGTAAACAAAAACATACTTCTGACAAATTAAATAAAGTCAATGTGAAGAGTAAATCTTAATAGAAAAAACACATGAGACTACTTTTCAGATATCTGGGTACCAAGAATTTCTTAAAGAAGACACAAAAAGCATACTGTGTAAGAAAATTCAGATAAATGTGACTTCATGAAAATGAAAGTTACTTTCTAAGAAAAGACCCGGCAAAATTAAAAGTGCAAGTCACAATGCATATAACTGACAAAAAACTAGTGTCTAACATAAAGAACAAGGAAAAGGCTATTCCCAAGAAAACAAACTTCTGTGTGGGCAAACATGGAGAATTAGATGGAAACCAAAGAGGCAAGGCGACAAAAGCTGTAAGTTGTCATTATTAACATTTATTTTGATATATAAAATAACTTCTCCCGCCCTGGCTCCTGTGGCTTGGTGGACTGAGCACCGGCCTGTGAACCAAAGGGTTGCTGGTTCGATTCCCAGTCAGGGCACATGCCTGGGCTGTTGGCCAGGTTCCCGGATGGGGGCGTGTGAGAGGGAACCACACAGTGATGTTTCTCTCCCTCTCTTTCTCCTTCCCTTCCTTTCTCTCTAAAAGTAAATAAATAAATAAAATAAAATAGCTTTTCCCAAGTCAGTTCTGCATAAAAATTTGAAGTTTCATTTTAAAAATTAATTCAATTATTTGGTTAGAGTCATTTTCGCTGATGATAGTTTCAAAACTCTATGCATGGTACAATGATGCAGAAAGAACATATCAATTCTGGATAAGAATTCTGAGATATCTGGGAAGAGGGAGGAAAAGTTTAAATTATTTTGACAGGCCTTGGCTGACTTCAGTCTTATTTGAACTTTGCCAAATATGAGGTATCCAAACTCCTACCTCAATAAAATAAAGATATTGCCCTAGTGCTGCTGTGCTTACTCAGAATAGATTTAAAAATAAATAATGGTCTTAATCTTGAGTAAATACTACCATATATAGAAAGGAGATTAGGGAACACAACTGGGAACACAATTTTAACTCATAACCTATTACAGAGCTCCCTCTGCTGGCCAGAGGAAATACAATGATAGTAACACTGACAGAACCTCTCACTATCACTTCTGTTCTTGGGGGTTAAATAAAAGTTCTTCTATAGCTCTTATCAAAAACCAAACCCATTTACATAAACAAAGAGCAGAAGCCTTCCCAAATCCTCAAACTTATATTTCACCCAGACATGCGTTTTCAGAGTAGGGAGGGCCATGGTTTACCTCTATGGTTCTTACAGGCGTTCTGGAGGTGTCTTATAAAGCAACCAAATCTCACCCAACTCTAACCTCCTCCCTCCACCTGCAATCTGATTCTTTATTGTACATGCAGGTATTTGCAACCAAAACCCCCTCATGTAACAACATCATTATCATATCAACAGAGGCAGACCCCCTTTGAAAATCATCCACACTTTGCTTCTGGAAATCCTGGGGAAACGTGTAGGGGAGCTCGTTGTCCAAATAACCAGCAAGGAGAGCTCGGTCCATGCAGGCCAAGGCCTGCCGACACAGGACCTGGGACCTGAGCCTCGGTTCTGTCCTCCAACGACGTTAACAAAGGGGCTCTGCTGAGAGGCAGTGTGATACAGGGTGCGGCAAAAGCAGGTTTACAGTTGTTTGTATGAAAAATAATACAATAACTACTAAATAATACAAGAATAAACTCCGTATTTCGCGCACTCACAACTGCAGACCTACTTTTTCCCCACCCCGTATAGAATTGAAGTTTTGAGAAGTTAAAATTTGTGGAAATAAATAGGCTTTCAGCTAGTGCCTTCTTTGAACTTCTGTGAAATGTTTAATCCTTGAAAATTAAAATTATACCGGTTACCCTTTATAAACTTAAGAAAAGGCATACATATAACTAGAGTCGTTTGCATTAGTTTCATAGAATGCCATTTTAGTGTCTAATTTTAAAGAAACTTTAATATGAAAATGGAAATATGCTTGCATTAATAATTTATGCTTAGGAACATCTCTGAGTTTTCTGATACACTTTGACAACTGACTATATTTTATAGATTTTTTTGAAAATTTATGTCGTTTTAGAAAAGTTAGATATTTCATTCCTCACTTATTAAAAATTATTATGTCAACAGTATTACAGCAATACTAATGCATTGTTAAAAAAGAAAGTACATAGTTCACCCTCATTCCAACAACGAACTCCTATTCATGACTATATGAAAAAGGTGAGGGATTAAGCAAAAACAAAAAAACTCACAGACACAGACGACAGCATGGTGACTACCAGAGGGAACGGGGAGTGGGGGGAGGTACAGAAGGGTAAAGGGGGGGTAAAAGGTGAAGGAAGGAGACTTGATTTTGCATGGTGAACACACAACACAACATACAGATGATGTATTATATAGAGCTGTACACTTGAAACCGACATAATTTTACTAACCAATGTCACCCCCAATGAATTCAATAAAAATTTAAAAAATAATAATAATTCTTTATTTTTACTGATTAGGGCACAGAGGCTCATACAAGGGAAGTGAATTACCCAACACAACACAGAGAGCATCTGAGTCAGGCTTAGTCACACAGTCGCCTTTAAATGTTTAAGAATCAATTCTGAAGAAATGATATGATGCCTGAGATTTGCTCTAAGTTATGTCAGCTTGTTTTTTAACTCTTTTTTGGGGGGAGGGGAGCTGAAATATGATGGACGGTGAGTTCATCATTTTTGAAATTGGGTGATAGGTCCATTGGAGTCATCATATTATTCTGTGCAATTGTATATGTTTAAATTTTCCATCATGAAAAGTTTAAATAACTGCTAAAACACTAAGTGGTAAAGATCTTAAAATAAATGGTAAATCTATCAAACTTGCGACTCAAACACTGCATTATAAGACCTGCAGCAGGCTGTATGTGGACTGAGTATATTTAATATCACTCAGTTGTGACCGTTAAGGTTTTTAAATACTTTTTCATCATGACTATAATAAAAGACGCATGTTTCCCATTAGGTATGCTAAAACTATGCAAGCTCAGAAGCTGAACAAACAACCCACTGAATTAATTAGTCCCTGAAATATGAAAATGACATTTGGAACAAAATGAATTCTTTAAATAAAAAAAGCAGATTTTCCATGACATGTGCATGCACAACATGTTCATGGGTCAGCCTTGATATACTACATGGTGATTATAATCCTCTGCATAATTAATTTAAACAAGAAGATATGGCCCTCAGACTCAAAAGACTAGAGGTCAGCAGCTTATACTGCAAAACAAACTTTCCTAAGACATCACATGAGCTACCTTAAAAAAAGGAAACTAAATTTAGTTCACAGCATTCACTTAATTTATGTAACACCAAGCACAATACATCTAGGGTGCTTCAGTCTTGAGTTTAGGGGATGAAACATACCCTAAGACTACAATGAGATACGAACTTAAAAGAGACAAGCAGGGAGTGACAGATGTCACTTTGTAAACATCCATTTTTAAGGCCATAAAAAGCAGGGAGAGGAGGAAGAAGACAGAAAAAAAGGATTCTTGTTTGTGTTGCTGCTGTTGTTCGATTATAGTTGTCTCAATTTTTTCCCCATTGCTCTCCCCTGCCCTCCCCACCAAAGAAGATTCTTAAGGCAATGCATAGTTCAAAGTCCAAATTTACAGGACGCACTATGACACCTGAAGTATTTTTAGTGGGATTTTTGTTTTTTGGTAAATGCTGGAAAATAAATTTAAATACCTATAATCCTGTCACCAATAGTAGCTACTTTTAATATTTTATTTCCCTCTAGCTTTTTTGTTATTTTTTTTTCAGTCTTTTTCTGTGCACATATTAACATATGTTAATTTATTTTTTTACTTTTGTAAAATTGGAGTCACACTACAATTTTTGACTCCTCCTTTTTTCACTCAACAACATATCCTAAGTAATTCCCTGCAAATAGGATTTTTAATGTTTTTGCATGGTGTAGTATTCCATCTTAGGGTTGTATCATAATTTATTTGCCAAACATCTGCTACTCAACACTGAACTTAATCCAGATTTCTTTTATAATTTTAAGTAATATGTTTGCAAAAAATTCTTGAATATAATTTGCCTAGATCTTCAACTATTTTCTTGGGCTGGATTCCTAGAAGTGGAATTTTCTGGGTCAAAGGTCTAAACTTTTAAAACTCTTGATAAATACTACATTCCAGAAAAGTTAAACAATTTATATATCCATCAACAGTATTACTACTCTGTCACCATCTTTGGGATTCCGATCAGATCAGAGTCCAAACACAGATGATGAGCCTTGGCCCCCAAACAAAACAACAAGAATAAGACCTTTGCCCTTCAAAAACCAAGGGTTGATTATAAACATGAATACCCGCAGGGTGAAAATCAGGGGGACTGCCTAAGACCCACAGCCCCGGCACTGTGTGTTCCAGCCCCAATAAACCAGCTGCGGTTCCCCTGAACTCACTGGCCTTTCTCTTTCCTTCAGGAATTTGTAAACACCGTTTCCCCTGCTGGAACACCTCCAACCTACACGCACTTGCCAACCTGCCTGCCTTTTTCTTTCAGGAATTTTTCAGTAATCCCCAGTCTAAATTAAATATTCTTTCACTCTGCTTTGACAATACCCCGCATCACCTCTATTTTAGAACCCATTTCAGACACTGAAGTCTAATTAATGGTCTGTCCCTCACACTAGACAATGAGCTCCTTCAGGGAAGGACTGTTTCTTCGTTCCCTGTTGTAGCTCAGCATCTACCAAAGTACCTGGGAGGTAACAGGCACTGAAGAAAAATATATTAAATGAATTATCATTCACAGAGCAGAGGGTCTAGGGCAAGGGTTAGAGAACTTTGTCTGTCAAGGGCCAGACAGCAAATACTTCCCACTTTGGAAGCCACATGGTCTCAGTCACAAATACTCAGCTCTGCTTTGTAGTACAAAGGCAGTCATAGAGAATATGTAAATGAATGGCTGTGGCTATGTTCCAATAAAACTTTATTGTCTAAACCAGACGGCAGGCCAGATTTGGGATGTGAACCATAGTTTGCCAATCCCTGGTTTAGAGGAAGAAACTTTAAATTCTTGAAAAGAAAGGGGGTTAAGAAAAGATAATGCTTTAAACCAGCGGTTCTCAACCTGTGGGTCGCGACCCCTTTGGGGGTCGAATGACCCTTCCACAGGGATCGCCTAAGACCATCGGAAAACACATATATAATTACATACTTTTTCTGTGATTAATCACTATGCTTTAATTATGTTCAATTTGTAACAATGAAAATACGTCCTGCATATCATATATTTACATTACAATTCATAACAGTAGCAAAATTGCAGTTATGAAGTAGCAATGAAAATAATTTTATGGTTGGGGGTCACCACATGAGGAACTGGATTAAAGGGTCGCGGCATTAGGAAGGTTGAGAACCACTGCTTTAAACCTATGCAAAGTTTAGGCTAAATTGTACTTATACAACTCAATTATTCCCACTTTGTACTCTCAAACTGCTTTTCTCTGTGACTTGGTCTGTAATGCATAGTAAAGGGGGGGGGGGGACACAACTGAAGTTCAAAGAAGGCACTAGTTGAAAGTCTATCTATTTCCATAAATTTTAACTTCTCAAAACTTCAATTCTATATGGGGTGGGGAAAAAGCAGGTTTGCAGTTGTGAGTGCGCGAAATACAGAGTTTATTCTTGTATTATTATGTAGTAATTATTGTTTTATTTTTCATACAAACAACTGTGAACCTGCGTTTGCCACACCCTGTATCACACTGCCTCTCAGCAGAGCCCCTTTATTACGTTGTTGGGGGACAGAACCGAGGCTCAGGTCACAGGTCCTGTGTCGGCAAGCCTCGGCCTGCATGGATGGAGCTGATGGGAGCTGAGCACAGGTGTTAGGCCTTAGTCATAGGAAAAGAAGGATAAGCAGGATAAGAAGTAGACATGGGCTTAAACTTGAAGGGACTTTTAAATTTGTAGTCATTCTGAATAGATTGACTAAGTACTGGTAAACCTGGGTGAGACACACAGACTGTTATGAAAATAGACTGAAGATATGCACAGTCAACAACTCAGAATTTCAATAACTCAGAATCACGCATCAAAACAATGTACGTGGCTTGCCTCTACAGATCCAGAAAAAGGAGGAAAAAATGAGATCACCGAATGAGAGAATGACCATTCAGGTTCCAAAGTAAGTCCCTTCTCATTGCTCTTGCTTTCCAGCCTCTGGATCCACAAACCTGTGCCCTCCCCACATCCCTCCAGTGTTTTGACTCCTTTGGCTGTGGCAACAGAAGAGGGCCTCGAGATGGAGCCTGTGTGGGCCGCGGGGACCCATTTTCTCCGGAATGTGTACCGTCTGTCTGAGAAGTGAGTATATTTCATCAGAGCCTTACTTTTCATAGTCCCTTCCTCTTCCTCATCCTCTGCGTTGATCACCATGGTGCCCAGCTGTGACGGCAATGTGTCATCGTGCTCAATCATAGTATTGGCTCCATCGCCCATGGTGCTGCCTACTCGGACAGTGCCCATCTCGTCACCTGCTGCTCGGACCATCGTGCCAGAATCCATTTCATCCTCCTCCTGTAAAAGGACAAAATCTCAAACTGGGGCTACTTTGATCAGAAGCAAGTTTTCTGAATTACTATTACCCATCTTGGTGCGAATATTTCTGAATTTGACACTTATTCAGGTTCTAAACCCACTCTGTAGTACTGAGGGCACTCTTGTTTACCCAAAGAACATAAATTTACCAATGAGAGAGTGGCATGTCTAACCCTAAAGGACCTTCTCCCTCTCCCCTCCTTATAGTGTTTTGCAACATAGATCTAAGAAGCTGAGATACACACTCTTGGAATCTCAGGGTTGTGAAGGAGTCTGTAAGTGTAAATCTACATATTTAGTATGAATCCTAGATTCCCCAAAAGGACACAGAAAAACCAAGTCTCAGACCTGAGCATTCTCATTCCCAAATAACAAGTTACATTGAATAAAAGATAAAATTTCCAAGTGCCTCAGGAAGCGTTACGAGAAGAGCAGGCACAGACGAAGCAAGCCCCCGGCAAGCCCTGGGCCGGGCCAGGCCAGGCCAGCACGCAAGCAGGGTCCCCAGCTCCAGGCTGAGCCAGCACCTGACCCAACACCCACGTGTCCGGCCCGGCTCAGCAACCATGCAGTAAGCAGCATTAACGCCGGAGACCCAAAGCCAGGCCTGCCACTCACTGAGTTTTCTTCATCGTCCTGGTCCACCTCCCGCTGCTGGGCCTCCTGGCGTTTCAGTTTCACGTCCATGGCTTCGTTAATTAAGTCCCGCAGGATCGACACCCCTTTGGCGCTCTTGACAAACGGGTGCTTAAACGAGAAAGTGAACAACGCGGGGACAGTTTATACGCCACAGTGCCAACCAGTGCCCGGCACGCCGCAGGTACTTGAGACTATCTGTGGACTCGGTCAATGAATTTAATCTCTCATTTTTCTCTGGACAACAGCTCAACCACACTCAGTTTGCAAGTGAGCGGATGCACATTCAGGCTTTGCCCAGCTGTTTTTCGGCCTGGCTGGAACTGTCTCCTCCCTTTCTCTCTGCCAAATCTAGAGATTCTCAACAGGCTGGTATCACCCCGGAGAGGAAGTTTTGCAATGTTGGGAGCTTGCAGTTACAATGTTTCAAGAACACAAACAGCACCGGAGGGGAGGCAGGGACGCTACAATCTTGCAAAGTGTGGAACACTCGGGCACAACAGCGGACTGTAGCACATCCCGCACCCCTTCTAATGTCTCAGAGCGCATGTACACTTTGATAAATAATACTGAAAACTTTTCCAAGACATAAGCAAAAGGTCTAGTAATTTGGGAGGTGAGTTTGGGTGGGGGCTTCAATGGGATAAAGACATTGTTTAGAAATCACTGAATAATTACTCATCCTGCTTATTCTTTCTGTTCAAGGTATTATAGCATTTCCAGCTATGTATTTAGGCAAAAACGAATTTCATGTAACAGCGTAGTTACTGCAGAAGTACTAAAACTAGTGACAAGCATGTAACAGGGGTAGGCTCAAATATTCAATCAGCAAAGACACATTAAACATAGGAATATTGCTGGATTTCATTTCTAAAACTGAAGTTTTTAAATATTAATACCAACTTACATTTTCGCTGTTTGTAGCACAACTGTAAGAAATCTATGCTGTGAATACTACATATAAAAATTCTTTGCCTGTTGTTTTCCAAACTTATTCTGATACTGCCCCCAGTGTTTCTCTTTGTAGTCCATTCTCTATTCCCCACCATCCATTAAAGGATGTGGTCTCCAAGTTCTTTGTAAATACTCTACCAATTGAAAGCATGTCTCAACATGTGGTGGAATCACAGTGCAGGAGATATCTTTTCCATAAAACTTTATCAATACCCCAGCCAGACAGGAAAAGAATTTTGCCACTACACTTAGAAATAAGACCCAGCTTGTTTGCAAAAATATGTTTTCTGTTTTCTTCACTTGGAAAGCCTATAATGCCATTTCCCTCCTCTCATCATATACAACTAAGTCTGGTCTGCTATTGCTTAATATTAGTTGTATGCAAGTGCACACCCATTCATATTTCCGTATTTTGTGAATGGAATGGTTTGTTTTCCTTACTGCTCTTAAATCTAAATTCTTTCATGATGATAGGTACATGTCTCTACTTTATTATGTCTGTAAGTTGAGTAAAGCTGGATGGAGCATCTCCATATTATTTCATTATAAATTATTATCTTTACATGTCTCCATTATATCACAGACATTATATTGACTCTTAAAATTATAGGCATAAATAGATTTATTATCTGTGAGTTTCATTCCAGAAGAGCAATGAGTTAAAAAATACATGCATATATATGACAAGGTCTGTCTGGAAAAAGTCCAGCCATTGTTAATATACTGAGAATGTTTGTGTGACATCAGTGTAACCTGGAAGCCAAGGAGTAGACTGGAATGCGCATGTGTGAACAATGACGACTTCACTGTACTAGTCAGTGGGGGCAGCAGATGCCATTGAGTGAGTGTGTGTACTGTGTGGCTGTTGCATTCAAGATGACTGAGCAAGTAGAGTAACAAAGCTGCATAAAATTTTGCGTTAAGCTTGAACATTCCTCCGCAGAAGCTATTTGGATGATTCAGAAGGCCGCAGCTCCAGGTAACTGGTCGGTGATTGGTGTCTTCATCGTGACAACACTCCCACTCACGCATCACACCTCGTGTAACTTTTTTGGCAAAACATCAAATCACCCAGATGACTCAGCCCCTCTATAGCCCAGATTTGGCGCCCTGTGACTTCTGGCTTTTCCCAAAACTAAAATCACCTTGAAAGGGAAGAGATTTTGGATTACCGTTGAGATTCAGGAAAATACAGTGGGGCAGCTGATGGCAACTGGGGGAACTGTGTGAGGTCCCAAGGTGCCTACGTTGAAGGGGGCTGAGGCATCACTGCCCTATGCACAATGTTTCTTGTATCTTCTTCAATAAATGTCCTAATTTATTACATGGCTGGATACCTTCTGGATAGACCTCATATATATGGGGTCTGATATGGTTGAAAGTCATTGACGTAGCTCAATAATAACAGCAAATATTTGTCAAATTTGTATCATACTATCTTTAATACGTGTAACTTTATTCAAAGTTTCACATATCATTTAATCTTCAAAACATACGAGATAGATACTTGATCTCTATTTTATAAATAAAAAACTAATATAACACAGAGGTTATATTACTTGCCTGAGGTCAGAAAGTTAGTAAATAGTGAACCAGGATTCAAACCTGGGCCGTCTGAACTCCAGAATCCAAGTTCCTGACCACTAAGCACACTGCCTGCCAAATCCCACCCATCCTTCAAGGTCCAAGCACAGAGATTACCTCCTCCAGGAAAGCATTCCTAGTATCTCCAATCCAAAGTGACCCCCTTCCACTCTGACCTACAATACCACCTACCATTGATCTCTGTTCTTTGCCAGAACTGGGTAGATTTGATGGCACTTCTGCTTTGGAATCAGAAAGACCTAGGTTCTAATCTCAGCTCTGCCATTTACCAGCTGAGTGTTCATAAATGAGTTAACATCTCTAAGCTTCCATTTCTCACCTATAAAAATGAAATAACACCCATCCCTCATGGGGCCTATGTGGTGATTAAATGACTTAACATGTGAAAAGCACCCAGCACACAGCAGGTGCTCACTAAGTGTCAGTTCCCATTATTCCATCCCAGAGAGCCCTGCATTCTCTTGTCGTATTATCTTGTTCAATGATTTAACATTCTTTTCTATGTCTTTCCTACTTAGTTGGACCCAAACCTCCAGAGAGGCGGCAAGTTTCGTACTTTGTTACCATCTCCATGTGCGTGGGTTAACAGACTCATACCTGCAGGAGTTGAGTAGCTGTGGCTCTCTGCTCAGGGCTCTTTACAAGACACTGCTTCACAAAATCCATGAAGTGATCTGACCACAGCTCTGGCTTTCGAAATGTGGGAGGAGGGTTGGTAGGAATCATAAAGATTGCCTGGATTAAAAAAAAAGGATTTGGTGAAATAAAAGTGATGCTCCAATAAAAATGTAACGAGAAATACATTTGAAGTTTGATACAATAATTTTTGTCTTATCCACTGAAGGGCCCACCCAAATTCCAACACAAGTCTAAGTATTCAAAGGAAGATGGATGATTCTCTTGCCCTCCCCTCCCTTCCCTCTCCTTCTCCCTCTTTCATATGTACTGTTGTTCCCCGAACCTCACAACATCCACCAAGCTTTCTTTGACTTTTGTTAACCACAGTACATTGCCTTTCAAAGTGAAAAGACAAGATCTAAGAGCATCGACATCCTGAAGATAAAACCTCAGCCCCACAGCTGTCAAATTTCCCTCCCCGCTAAAGGTTACCACTACCACTGGATGTAAGCAGTGATTGCAAGGAGACCATAAACCCAGAAGGCCCCAAAGTTATAAGGGGTTCATTAACTTCCAAGACAAGCCAATTCAACATGCTTGAAAAAAAAATTGGTCCACAACATTACACTTAAAAAAATGAAAAAGCAATTACTTATTGAGTTTTCAATAAAAGAGCCACAGTGAAAAAAAACAAAACAAAAACTCTTTGCAACGATCAGCTTAAATTACAGTCTTTAAATCAAAATATATAACCAATAAATCATCCTACCCGCCCCCACTTCTGCCCCCCCCAAAAGAGAGGAGCTTACCTTTGGGACCATAAATACTTCAAAAAAGAAACTGTTAAGTCTTTCAATATGACAACTAATTAATCAGTGAAGAGAAGGAACTAGGTTGGGAGGTATGAAAACTATAAAGCCCCTGAGGAAGGGTCAAGGTCTTATATCAGTGCTATGGTGCAGGGGGCTGGGGGTGGGTGAAACTGGAAACCCGTTAGGGTGTTCTGGTGGAGAGTAAATCTGCGGGCCCTTAACATTCCAGAAGTAGCTGGAGGTGGGGGAGTACAGAGCCTCCAGCTGGAGAGCCTGACGATCTACCAACCAGAACTTAACAAATTTAAATTCCTGTAAGGGCCAGGCAGGAAAAAGACAACACATAAACAGGCTAGGTGTTAGTGTCATGAGTTCAAAAGAATGGTTTGCTTTCCTCTTAATGCTACTTAAGACAAACATGAGAGAAAACACTGCAATAAGTGACAACTGATACTTGGTAAACGGAATCGTGGAGACGGATCAAGTGGGAAGCCCATGCCGTGTGTAAAGGAGGAGAGCACTACTCAGCTCCATTAATAGTTATGTTAAAATGTGAGCACCTAAACTAAAAAGATATACATTTCACAAGTCAAGCCAAGCATTTCTGTGGCCCATATTCTCCCTAGGTTATTGATACATGCCTTCTGGAATGAAGAGGGGGTAAAATTATACTTGGAATTAATTAAAGACTACAACTAGCAGAAATGTATTATCTGGAGTCTAGACTGACACTTATCAATAACATACAATTAAGTCATTTATCATTTGGCACTTAACCAAGTACATCATTTAACTAACTTTCTAATGATGATCAGTAACGAACCAGCCCACTGGTTTCCCGTCTATTTCCTTACCCTCATTGGATGGATATCGGCATATGGGGGCTTTCCTTCGGCCATTTCTATAGCAGTTATTCCCAGCGACCAGATGTCTGCCACACAGTTGTACCCAATTTCCTGAATCACTTCTGGAGCCATCCAAAATGGAGTTCCTATTACTGTATTTCGCTTGGCCATGGTATCCTAAAACAGAAAGGAAAGAGATGAACACTAAGCATTAAAACTATGAAGAAAAAGGACTTTTCCAACAATAAATGTCTTATACTTGAAATACATACAAAAATCATACTCAAGGCATGACCAGCGAGTCACAAAAGAAATTCAAATGACCTAGAGACATAAAAAGTCTCACTTAGTTACTAAAACACAAAAAATAACAATTAATAAAACACTAAAATAAGACTGACAAAAATTAAAAAGATTACTAATAACTAGTGTTGACAATACACTAGTATTACACTGTTACTGAACTATAAATTGGTACACCTTTTAGTAGGTACTTTGGCAATATTTATTAAACTTAAATGCCCACATCCTTTGATCCAAATTTATTCCTAGACATGTATCTTATGTGTAGTCACCTCAAGATATACAGAGTGGGGCAAAAGAATGTTTACAGTTGTGAGCATGTGAAACAGTTTATTCTTGTATTACTATTTTCTATTATATAATTTTTATACGAACAACTGTAAGCCTACTTTTGCCCCACTCTGTATGCAAAAGTATTGTAGAAGTATTTGTAATGGGTGGGGAGAGGAAGTAAAAGGAAATAACCCAAATGACCATCTAAATTTAAAAACAATATCCATACAGTGAAATATTACCTTAAAAAAAAGAAAGAGATATAAACACTTTTTTCTGACATAGGAAAAATGTACAAGGTATATTGTGAAGCAAAAAAGTTAGGCTGTGAAATTATATGTAATATAACCTCCTTTTATAAAAGAAAAATAATGGAACAGCAACCAATAATAATAAATATTGTTGTTATATAGCTAACAAAAACAAAAACAAAAAATCTCAAATAACATACACCAAACTATTAACAACAATTATATCTAAAAGTTAGAATCACTAAGGACTTCTTTCCATTCTATATCCTTCTGGAACACTCTATGGTTTACATGAGCATGTATTACATGTGCAAATAGGAAATTAAAAAGAAAATTATGTATACACACGTTACATATATACATACATAATTTTAAATAATATATATTTTATACAATATATACATTTTTATATAACATATACATATATATAAAGTCTTAGTCTGGGGGTTAAAGAGGAATATACAGATATAGTACACATGGGCAAATAAGTACCTGCATGCTTCCCCAGCATGGCATGGCCCTAATGAAAGAGAACCTTCCTAGAATTCCTGTATTTTAGAAAAAGACTTTAAACAACTAAATATGCAAAAGGATTTCCCATCATCATCACCCATGTTCCTTCTGAAATGCCTGTGGCCATGTCAGTCAGGAGCAAATGACAGGCAATATTTTTAAATCGATCTCACTTTGGCAGTCCTATGCAAACAAATTAACACAGGAACTATCTTACTGCTTAGTCATTTCCTTTGCTCTGAAACTTGAAATCTGCAAGGGTATTTTCAAATGGTGGTAGTCAAAGTTGTTTTCAAGGATTATTTCAAGGATTATAACTAGAAATGGGCAGTTTGATAACTGGAAATTTTTTGAAAATTAAAAGTAATGAGTAGATACTAGACCAACTAGATCAATGGAAAATATTCAGTCCAGAAACAGACCAACATGTTCTAGGTAGATTTAAAATAAAAAGAATTAAAAAATTAAAACTGTACATAATATCAGCTCTAAAAAAGCAAACAAACAAAACAGTCTCCCACCCAAGAAAACTGTTTGATATATAAATTTGTTGCAACTTTTAGTATATACCTGTCCAGAATTGTTTTTATTTTTCTACATGTATTTCATATACACTTAGGTTTCACAAAATCAGATAATTCTAGACTTCCTGTTTTGAAAAAAAAATTTTTTTTCACTGTTATGCACTGGTGAGGCAGAAGAAGCAGCAAGAGTCTATATCCTGAAACCCAAAGAGGACAGTATTTTCAGTAACTGCCAACTGCTACCTGAAGGTTCAATGAGAAGACGTTATGTCTTATTCAAGGAAAGTAGTTTGGATTTAATTTTTCTTCCTTTTATAAATATAATGATGTAACCGAATATAATTTAAACTTCTGTCATTTCTTGTTTTAGAATTTATTTTTATCAAAGTTAACCAAACTTAAACTATGGGACCCGAATCCCAGAAAAGAAGCTAAAATAAACTACTAGCTCTTTGGTAACCTATTGGTACATTCTATGTTTGTTTGTTTTGTTTTACTAATACAATTAAGTCAAATATTATATTTTATAAATAAATAAATAAATTCCTTCCCAGAACACAGCTGAAAGTTATCAGTACAAGTAACATTTTTACTTACTGTAAGTTGACCTGCTACCCCAAAATCTGCAAGTTTTGCATGTCCTTCTGTATTTAGCAAAATATTTCCTGCCTTGATATCTCGGTGTATTTTTCTCATAAAATGAAGGTATTCCAGTCCCTTAAGTGTTGATTGTAATATTGTAGCTATTTCATCTTCTGTTAACTGAAAATAGAATGATAAATCAAAATTCTATCAGTTTATATCAGCATATTTGAAAGAGGAAAAAATATTGATCCAAAATCCTTTCCTAGAATACAAATATAAGATCTTATTCAACCTCTAAACAGCATTTGACAACTTGTAATACCATTGCTACTCCCAAAGTTATGTTTCCAGTCCGGATATCTCCCCAAACATGAGATTCATGTATCTGCGTACACAACATCTACAATGAATAACTAACAAGTATTATACGCATAACATGTCAAACTCAAATTCTTTATTTCTGTCACCACCTTACCCTTCTCCTCACCAACCTACTCTACTCTTCCCTGTCTCCTCTCTCTCAGTAAAAGGCAATTTCATTCTTCCAGTTGCTCTGGTCAAAAACTTAAAGAGGCCATCCGTGGCTTTTCTCTGTCTTCAAAATATATCCAAACATACCCTCTGCAATCACCCTGGTCCAAGCTATCATCGTGTCCTGCCTGAATTATTCTAATAATTTCCTAACTGGTCCCCTTGCTTCTGCCCTTGACCCTCTACAATGTATCTTCTTCCTCTCAGAGGCCATAAAGAACCTTTTAAAATGTAAGCCAGATCTGCCTATCATGCAATCCCAGTAATAGCAAATAATCACTCACAGAAAGTATTCTCTGATTAATAGGATGTAGAGTAAGTGAATCTGTGAACATTGTGGGTAGAAGAAAACTAAATCCAAATTTAAACATTTAAAATGTACTGCTTAACCAAGATTGGATAGTCACTTTTTTTCCTAATACGAAATCAGCAAAGCACGAATTGGGTTGGCAAAACTGCCACATTTAAGAGACATGAAAGACCACACGGGGAGAAGAACCGTGGAAAGGGGGAAATCGGAGGGTAGGAAAGTGTGCAAGAAAAAAGGCAGAGGAAAGATGACGGCATAAGAGATTAGCTCAGCGGCATTATTCTAGAAGGTAAACTTACTGTTTTATTTCGTAATCGAATGATATCAGACACAGAACCAGCCCCACAGTACTCCATCACAATCCACAAGTCTGTGTTCTTAAAATAACTGCCGTAATATTTGACTACATGAGGGCTAGAGAGAGAGAGAGAGACAATACAGATTAGTGGGAAAGCCTTCAAATATCTCTATTAATTCATGCTGTTAAATACCTGAAAATTTCTCTGCTCAAAAGATCAAGTATTCATATTCATGGTTAAAATGGACACCCTCCTGATAAGAATATAAACTAGTATAATTTTTCTGGAGGGCAGTATGTAACAAAAGTGGGGAAAAAATGTATGGGTCCTTTAACCCATCATTTCTAAGTCTACAACTTATCCTAAAAAAAAAAAAATTTACAGATATTCAAAAAGAAATGATTACCATGATAGTACTGTTTATAAAAATGAAAATTCAGATGCCATCTTAATGTCTAACAGTAGGGCCCTGGCTGGTGAGGATCAGTGGACTGAGTGTTGGCCTGCAAACCAAAAGGTTGCCGGTCACTGGTCACTGGTTCAATTCCCAGTCAGGGCACGTGCCTAGGTCGTGGGTCAGGTCCCAGTTGGGGGCATGCGAGAGGCAACCAATGGAAGTTTTCTCTTGCAAATCAATTTCTCTCCCTTTTTCTCCCTCCCTTCCCTTCTCTCTAAAAAAATTAATGAAGTCTTAAAATATATCCATACAATGAAATAACCATGAATCCATGGAAAATGTTACAGAATACTTGATAACACGAGATTTCCTGAACACACACGCGTGCGCATGAACACACACACACACACACAAGCAAAATGGAGATTACATAACAGTGAAATTCCAGAAAGAAATATGGAAAAATACGTATGCCAAGAAGTATTTAACAATGATTATTCTTCCAAAGGGAAAATTTTATTTTCTTCTTTTTATTTGCATGTTCCCAAGAATTCACATGTATCATACTTTGGGGTGGGGGTGGGGGGGACCCAGTACAATTATAAAGAAAAATTTGGGAGTTTCAAGCCTGAAGAGAGATACCAAACAAGGAATTTCAAAGAAAAGTCAAACATCCCATTAAAATGAAATAATTTGCCATCTGAGAGCTACCAGCTTTAACTAGCTAGATTATCATCAGGCCTAAATAACACTGCATAATAACTGAAGATGTTAAAATCAACTCAGCTTCATTAATTCTCAGAATTTCAAGCCCCTTCACCCTTAGGAAACATGCCAATGCCAAGGACAGCAGGAAAAAACCCCACATGAGTGATTATTAATGAAGAAATGGATGAATAAATCTCTGAAGGTACGTATCACCACACTCGCCCTTCCTTCCCTAAACTCCTGGGGTACTCACGGCCTCTATGAGGCAATTGCTGTCAGGTACTTCCTGTCCGAGTATGTTCTATACATCCTGTATTTTCAGCTAGATTTTCCTGCACATTTATATGCCTGGCCTGTCCAGTCAGTCTACCACCCAAGGATGAGAACTCAGCCCTATATTTCTTTGCATTGCTTATAGTACTTAGCACAGAGTAGGATCTTCAAAATATCTCTTTCTTTAATTACAGACATTTGTATACCCTGTTTGGAACACAGCTCTTTCATAGTTGCTCAAAAGTGGCAAAGTCCCAGAATGAAAAAAAAATACAATAAAAGATAAACTATAAAAAAATAAATAAAGTGGTAAAGTCCCAACTTGCCAACTGGAAAAAGCTCCCATAATGTATCTTATGGAGGACGAAAAGCAACACTGCTAACTTACTCTCGTCAAGCCAATCAAGAAATACGAGGTTTCTTTAATCTCATATTGAGTAACCACCAAAGTAAAGAGAATCAAAGAAAGGGAGGGAAGGAGAAGAGATGTGACTGCATTTGTGAGTCTGTGAGACTTAAGGACTCCCCAGCAAACTTTCATCTGCCCTAATGTGGAAGGTTTATTAAAAAAAAAAAGGCAGCCTCAAGTGCAAGACTTTCTCATTCTCCTTTCAACTCCCTAGGGCTGGCATCGCCCCTAAGTTTGTTTCTCTCAACACCAAGCAGCGCTGGGGAAGTCTGCGCCACCTCTGTGACCACCCATGTTGTCACGGAATTTCAGAGCAAACCAACCACGTGCTTTTCTGCGGTCGCCTGTTGGCCTCGACTTCCTGCTACGGCATTTGACAAATCTTAGTTCCTCAAAAATATAATATTTGTACTTAGCTACTCTTCACTAGAATAATTTCTTTAAAATTAATAGTAATACCGAAATGCTAACGGTCTTCTCTTTTTCCAGATCTATCTGTATGTTCCAAGGTTTCTAAAGCTAAAAGCATTTGTATTATGTCTCCTTAGTTGTCTCTGTAGAAATGCTTTCTCAATAGGAAGTAAGAGATCATTATTTTAAAAAAAGACAAAAAACAGCAACATCTTCTCCCTCTTTGCCTCTTCTTCCTAGTTCTAAAAAGGGCTTGCTGAAAAAACAAAACAAAAACCTATGCAGAAATAGAAACTATAAAAGATTAGCTACTAAAACACACAAACTTTTTCATCAGATTTTTTTCTGAAAAAGTCATGCCTAGCGATTCCATTCGACTTTCCCTTCTGCAAAACATATAACTAAATGCAACTCTAGGCATCAAACTCTATTTAAATAATCACAGCAAATTCAAAACCATGTTCTTTCCAAAGTAATACCACATGCCTTTACCTGTCACATTGCTGCATTATAGAGATTTCTTTGATTATCTCCTGCAGGTCTGACTCCACGGGAACTTGCTTGATAGCCACAATCTGACCGGTCTCTTTATGAATAGCTTTGTATACGCTGCCATAGGACCTGTAATTGGAGGAAGGAAAACATTTATAAGTCAAAGCAGCCAAGAGATAAAAGTTGTAAAACACAAGCAACTTACAGTTCTAATTTACATGCCTAAGTGCCTAATCCATATATACTTTACTTAGTGACACTTGCAAAATTGAGGTAGCTAAAGCACTTTGGGGGGAAAATTGGCATTAAGAGAACTACCACAAAATGGCATCTTAAAAACTTGACATTTAAATTGTACTAAATGTGTTAGTATGAAATAATTATAGTAACCACCATTGCATGCCTCATGTCTGCCAGAAACTACACATCACCCAGTTCATCCTTACAAAAAACAATGAAGAAGGGGTCATTATCCCTATTTCAAAGGTAAATTTGAAAAGGCTCAGAGAGATCACATGACTTGATCAAGGTCACATAAGTGCTAAATAAGTGGTCAGTCCAGAATTTGGATCCAACTGCGACTAAATACAAAGCCTATGCTCCCTCTACATCTATCCTGGGTCATAAAAGTGGAGGTCTTTGTTTTCTTGCAATCACTCTAATACCTAGAAAGAAGTCTTTCGTCCTTTGCTCTTCTTACTTGCAATGGAATTTAAAACACTATGAAAACAAATTAAATATCTAAACCTCTCTAAATGCTAGTATCAGGTAAACAGAACACATACATATTTTTTGCCATAAGACCTTCTACTCTATCTTCCCTTAAGAGTTTATCAAAATAAATAAAAAGCATATGTATCCATTCAATTTGGAGGGTAAGAGTATTAGATTTAGAATCTAAAGACCTAAGATTTTAGTTCTGCCACCACTACATTTACATAGTATTAACCCTATTGTGCCTCAATTTTCTCATCTGTAAAATAACAACACCACAAACTACTTTACAAGACAACTGTGATAGTCAAATGACATACCATCATCATCTTAAATAGACTGTATCTTCATTGAAATACTGCGGTTGTCAGTAAAATAATGAGTAAACTGTCTTGGTGAAAAAAAAAAATCAAAATAACAGCGTATCCTGATATATCAAAGTAGCTGAGCGCTCTGTTACCAAAATGGTACTCAAGAATCATTTCAATGTGTTTTTAAAATCTATGCGGAGCACATAAAAAATTCCACTGTCAAAATCCCTTACACTAGCAAAACTAGTATAGTGATCCTTAAATGTTACATAAAACTGTTTTGTTTTTGTTTTTGGTTTTTTTTCAAGAGTAAAGCAACCACTGACCATGTGGAGAAGACCCTTCTTCCTTGCTAAGATAATCCTCTGATGTGTTAGGGTGGTGAACACTGGTCCCAGAGGATAAAGCAATCCTATTTCTCTCAGCAAGTGACCTAGCTCTGGCCAATGAAATTTAAGGGGAATTCTGCTGAAGGGTTTCTGGGAAAGACTTTCTTCCCAGGTAGCGGAGAAGCACCCAAGAACGCCGATTTTTACTCGTCACTTCCTTTCCTGTTTTGGGTACTGTCATGTGAGACGTGATGCTTGAGACTATGAGAATTATACACATGCTAAACTATTACCAAGGCAATTAACCATTCTGGAATCTTTCACTCCCAGATTTATTATTACTTAGTTATTAAATGTCCTTATTGGTTAGCCACTGTTAGATGGGTATTCTGTCACTTTCATCCAAAGTGATTCTTGATACACTAATTCCCGTATGTGTGAAAATGCCTTTATTTCACCTTCATTCTGGAAGGAGTGTTGCTGGCTATAGAATTCTTCTTTGACAATAGCTTTCCCTCAGCATTTTCACTGCGGTTTTCCAGCTTCTATCGTTGCTCCAAAGTGTGCTATCACCAGATTCTCATTTTTCATAGGTAATCTCTTTCTGTAGCTTTAAAGATTTCCTCTTTAGCCTTAACAGTCTACAATTTTCCTATAATTTAACTACAAGTTGATTTATTCAGCACTTCGTAAACTTCGTCAATCTGAAGGCACATGTCTTTCCTCCAGTCTGGAGAATTCCCAGCATCATCTCTTTCCTTCTTCTTTCTCTCTTCTATCATATATCCTTCTAGAATCCCTTTTGGATCTGTATTGGACCTCCTCAATCCATGTTGTATTCCTGGTTTCTAACACGGTTATTTCTCTGTGCTACATTTTGTGATCGGTCTCATTTCTATCTTTCAATTCACGGATTCTCTTTTTAGCTTCTCTAGTTTGCTGTTCATCCAATTTATTATGCTTTTGAATTTCAGTCATGGTAGTTTTCATTGTCAAGATTCCCAACTTTTAATTATTCACAGGGCTAACTCTTCATGTTAATGATCTTGCATTCTTTTAAGGATGTTATTCCCTTCATTTATATTTTTGAAAATCATAAACAAACATGTTAAATCTCTTTCCAAAATGCTCCATCATTTCTACTTCCTTGGGTATGAATTCTCCCATTGGTTAAGTCTGCTGATTGATCCCATGATTTCCTTGTATAAGTTTCCTTTGATCTCAAATGATTTTCCTCTACATAATGCTCACTGTCCTGAGTACTCCATGACATCATGATGGTTCCATAGTCCCTCAGCCCAGTCCTCCAAGCTGTACAATTTAAACCATACTTTGTATTAGGAGTTTGGGGGTTTGGCCCCCTCAAGAGACCAAACCTGAATGCAGTGCAGGCCCAGTTCCTATTGTCAGACCAATACCTCCCCCTTTTCCCCAGGCCACAGGCGAATGATACTGTACTTTCCAGTAGTGATCAGACACATTTATTTAAGCTTTAGCTCATAGAGAGATGCAGAGCCTCATTCTAGCCCACAACTTCATATAAGAAGCCCACCTGCAATCTCCTGACAAGGACAGACATGCTTTACCCACCTCTTACTATTATAGATATCTTTTCTGTCACTAGTACATAGCTGGCTATGTATCCTAATATTTAAAGAAATAATTTTCACTCATTCTTATATATTTGAAATGGAAAGGAGAGGTCTCTGCATACTCAGCAATGATGAACAGAACAAGCTCCATGCCTCCTTATGTATCTTGATAGCAAAGAAAACTCTGATAGCTCACATGAGCAATTAAGTCAAGATTCAGTAACCTGAAGAGGATTTAGAAGGCTTCAGCAATTATGCTCACTAACAGATAAGTCCCTTAAGACCTGATTCCAGACTGACTGCAGTCTTTAGAACCGATACGGTCCTTTAGCCATAGTTCATGTCACAAGGAACAAGTTAGTCAGAGTTCACAATTCATTTTCCAGAACAGTTGAAGGATGGCATGGCAGTTTGTGTTGAGAAAGTAACTGCGGTTAAGATCTTCCTTCATGATTTTGTTGGTTAAATAAGGCTTGATGAGATTCATTCAGCCACGATGACAGAAATCCAAGTATTTGTGGTATCATATAAAAGAACAACACGGGAAGAAAGACTTGATGCATTATTTGTTTTCTCCTTGGTAATATTTTTATAGGGAAATTTCCATAGATGATATCCATAGATCTAAAACAAAATTAAAAATGATCATAATTAGCTTACTTTTTTCTTACAGTATATTCTTGATACACTGTCTGTAGTTTTCTCTTGACATTTCCCAAACCCAATCAACTCAAACAGAGCTCCCATCAAAAACACCTAAATATACTTGAAAGCTTCAGATTTAACTTTATTTGACATGAGAAGGCCTCAAAAATGCTGCAGTTAATATAGGTAAAAGTAAAATGATAGTTGTCACTTACTGAACACTTACTTTGTAACAAGCTCTGTACTAAGTAATTTACCCCCATTATCTCACGTAATACTTGACATAAACCTACGAGGAAGATACTAATATCCCCATTTTATAGCTGAGGCTTGTGAAGCTTCAAAATATTAAGCAATTTGCTCAGGTTCACTCATTTATTATGACTAATAAACAATAGAGCAAGGGTTTTAACACAAATCTGCCTGACTTCAGAGTCAAAATACTAACACACTTGAAAGAAACAAGTCAGTTGCATAGTTCGTTATTCCCATCCCTCCTAATCTTATGCAAACCACAACCTGTGGGCATTGTTAGATTAAGGGCCTCAGACTCATTTCTTTGAGGAAAATACCAAGGACCTCAAGCTTAAGCTAAAAACGGCTGGCAAGAGATGTAGAGCCCTGGCTGGTGTGGCTCAGTGAATTAAGTGCCTGTCTGCGAACCCAAGGGTCACCGGTTCGATTCCCAGCCAGGGCACATGCCTAGGTTGCAGGCCAGGTCCCCAGTTGGGGGCGTGCAAGAGGCAACTGATTCATTCACACATTGATGTTTCTCTCCCTCTCTTTCTCCCTTCCTTCCCTTCTCTCTAAAAATAAATAAATAGAATCTTTATTTAAAAAAAAAAAAAAAAGAGGACTGTCATTTTCCCTTACCTTTAAGTGCTGCCAAGTCAGCTGCAGTCATCAGAGGCACCCTTCACTTATTGTTAAGCAGCACTGATGGCGTCCCCTTTCAGTTTCCTTTTCTGTTGGATTTCTTGCTTGATTCCAGAGACTGTTTCCAACTTACAAAAAGATGACGACTAATTTTTTTACATGGAAATAGTCCATGAAAAAACCTATTTCGTGTCATCCGGGATGGGGTTTAACATTATTACTGATTTATATTAGGCATAAATGACACACTAAACCCCAAAATAATTTAATGACGTATGAGATCTGATTTTAAAGAGCATACAGTAATTAAACAACAGACATTTAAAATCAGAGCACACAGTAAAGAGACAATAGACATTTTTTTAAGTTAGTATTTCAGGTCTTCTCTTGAACCAGTACTCCCTGAAGACTAAAACACACACACACACACACATATGCTTATTTGCTTATATATACACACAAGCTATTTCTGAAGGATATATAAAAAATTGCTAGCCCTGGCTGGTGTGGCTCAGTGGATTGAGTACCGGCCTGCAAACCAAAGGGTCGCCGATTCAATTCCCAGTCAGGGCACATGTATGGGTTGTGGGCCAGGTCCCCAGTTGGGAGCACGCAAGAGACAACCATACATTCATGTTTCTCTCCCTCTCTTTCTCCCTCCCTTCCCCTCTCTCTAAAAATAAATAAATAAAATCTTTAAAAAAAAACAAAAAACTATTATATTGTTTGCTTCTAGATAGCTGAGAGATAGAAGGGGCAGACTTTTATGATGTTTGAATTTTGAATATGAATTACCTAATCAAAAAATTAACAACAAAAACTTAAGCAAGGGTATCCCTAATATTTTATTTATTTTTATTTTTTTAAAGACTTCATTTATTTTTAGAGAGAGGGTAAGGGAAGGAGAAAGAGAAGGAGAGAAACATCAGTGTGTGGTTGCTTCTTGTGCGCTCCCAACGGGACACCTGGCCTGCAACCCAGGAATGTGTCATGACTGGGAACTGAACTGGTGACCCTTTGGTTCGCAGGCCGGCACTCAATCCACTGAGTCACACCAGCCAGGTCTATCCCTAATATTTTAATGTCCCAGTAATTATAGGAAAATAAATAAACACAAGAATTAAAAGGACATGTAAACGCACAAAAAATTATGAAGTAACCTTTATATATCATGAAAGTCAAGAATGACCACTGGTTATTACTAAATATCACTTCACTGGTGTATTATAAACTCATTCACAAATCTGTATTTCAAGAAGTCTACTAGTTCCCAACCTGGGATTCTGGATCTTTTAGGAAGCTATAAACAAGTGATAGTCTTGATTTATTTACTATATTTCAAAATGCTGCACTAAAATGCTGAATTACGTTTTTTATTGAAACAAGTTATTGCATATCAATCAGAAGCTGTGAACTACAAATAAAAGTGTCTAATAAAAATGTTTAAATGAAGTATAAACTAATCAGTATTATCAATTGAATATATAATATCATGCAAACCATGGATTCTACAAGAGTAAAAAATAAAAATAAAAAATAAAAAAGATATCCTTGGTGTTAAAAAGATCAGGAATCACTAAATCCAACTATACTAGCGACTGGGGAGAAGGAGGAAAGAGCATTCCAAGCAGTAAAGTTACCTCCCACCCCACCTAGAGCAGTGCCAAAGCGCATCATTCCGTTCTTCTTAGCTTTGCAAAATACTGCTTTAAGGAACATTCTATCTGGTGTTTGGGGAAGAAAATGATCGTGCACTACAGGCCTCCTCGTATCTTCTGTACACTCACCCTTCTCCAAGCTTCTCTAAGACATCAAACACTTCTTCTGGCTGTTTAGTTAAACTATCTTCATCCAACTTTTTCAGCTGCCTGTGAATGAAGAAATATAAACACAAAATACATTTTACTTGCTAGCAACTAGAACACAAAATACATTGTTTATTTTAAAATGAGCATCTTAGGAATTTCTCTATGAAGTCTTCACTAGTAAACAACAACAACAAAGGTAAACTAATAATTTTAAGGGAAGGTGAAGGGCTGTCCTATGGAAGCATAACATGTGTCCTGGGTCACTCTGATGAGCAAAATCAGGACCAGATGGTGGAGAGCTACCGAGAGGCTAACTTCAGTCCAACCAGTGTAAGAATTTTTTAACAATAAAAGTAGTTCTAAAGTGGTTTAGACAGCCTTAAGGGGTCCCCAGATTCCCATCATTGGAGACTTTAAACAGAAAATAAATTGTCATGTGGCTGAAATGCTATAGAGTGGATTGAAGCATTAGATGTAACCTTTAAAATTCGTTTATATCTCAAGATTCCATGAATTAAAGTGGTATAACTATCTCTTCAGAAAAGAGGTTTAAGGTAAGGTTAACTATGAATTGAAACATGTTCTTAGACTGGAGGCCAAGGAAGACATAGAAAATCCTTGCTCTCCATTAGCAAGTTGTCAATAATTTTGTGAAACAGAGATTCTCCAGGTGTCACAGAACAGGCAGTGGAAAGTATATGCTTAGGCACGATCAAAAGGGAAAAATCACTAGGCAGCTGAGAGTTTCAGTCAGTATCACAAAGACTCTCCCCTGAGTAGCCGTGTACCTCTGACCAACCCCCCAAATCATATATATATATATGGTTGCTTACAACTTCCAGATCATCCAGAATTTTCTGACTAGGCTAGACAATGGTAACACACATGGGAAGTTATAAATTAACAATATTTTAAAACTCTGAGACTGCTGAAAATTATTAGTGGGCTTACTGAAGGAGCTTGCTAAGAAATATTTCTACATTCATGTATTTTCTACACAATGACTTCCTGAAACGACAAAGGACAACAAAGAAAAGAGAGCTCAGGAAATGGTGAAATATGGAAGTAGTCACACTGGAGATTTCTTTGTAAAGAAAAAGATTTAAACTAGCTGAATAACACCAATTTTTACAAAAAAAAAACCCTTGAATTTTAAAAATACACACACACACGCACAAATGTGTAACTTCCTAGAGAAAATAACAAAAGACAACATAACAAAAAAAACCTATGTACCAAGAAACACTGATCTCAAAAGGCCAATCTTATAGAATTTCCTAAATATCAGACTATGTACTAGAGAAATGCAGTTTTGCTGCAAGTCAATAACTGCCATAACTTGAAGATTAACATAACAAAATGCCCACGCTGACCTTTGAGAAAGCGAAAGGTCCTAAAACTTAAATTCCACTGACATCATTAAAAACTCCCAGCTTCCAAACATAAAGGGCTGAAGTGAAACTCCTCTTAAAACTTCCAAAGTGAAATTTCTATGGGCTCAGAAGTCAGAATGACATCTCATAAAGCATGGGGGTTTTGGAAGCACTGAATTTATAACTATATAAACAACAGGCAACACCTCATTCCTCAAGTATAATTAAAGCTTTATAAACAGCTTATATAAAGGAAGATCAAATGTGCTCTTTTGAAGTGTTGACTCTGTGGTTTACGAAAAGTAAAACTCACTATTTCGGAGACCGCGGTAGCGAAACAGAGGAAATGGCTCTGCCGTGACGGAGGCAGCTGCAAGCCTCTGATAATACTTTGACACGCCAAACTTTGGGTGACTGCTCAGATACTTTTTAAAAACAATCCAAGAGCTTTTCGGTTTGTTTTAGGTTCGGTCTTAAGAGATCCTTATATCACTGGTACCTGATAACCCAGAAATGGTCAATAAATATTTGCTAAATGGATTAATGAATAATAGAATGAGGGGGAATCATAAACCTTCATCAGCAATCGTTGTGAGTTTTCAAAATAAAACAGAATTTCACCCTATCATGAGATTATCAACAAACAGGATTTCTACGGAAGATGTTTTGGTAAGTGATGTAATGATATTTTACACCGTGACTCCTCGTGGAAGAGGCACCATAACCATAACAGCCTGACTCAGATGACTCAACTCTCTCAGCTAGGACTTCCCCAGGTAGTTTCACGGCTTGCTCATAAACAGACAGGCCTGGCCAACACATCCTCCATTGGCCAAAGACCAATGGATACTCTTCTCCTAAATCAGATGGCTGTGTGGATGGCCAGCATCCCAGAAATGCATTCTACACCTTCCGCCACGCTATTATCTAATGGCTACTCACTTTAAAAATCAACCTCCTACATGACCATCAACTTTGATCTATCACCACTCACTTAGTCACACACAAATGTCAAACTCATGAACACAAAGAGCATTTCCTGCATTGGGGTTGCTATCCATTGCTGGAAACACATACTGCCTGGATCTCTGAAAAGATACATGGACCTTTCCAAACACAAATAAGGGTGGTCATGAAGTAGTTACTCACAGGTTTGGCTAAATCTCAGGCTTCTTTCTCCCATCTTAGAACTCTAGTAAGGTTCGCTTTATTTACGGATATGCAACTCTCTTTCCACACGGTATTTGATATAGGCGGGTTACAACAAAAAAAATAAGATAAACTGATGAAGTTTTTTAAATAATAGTAAAATCAATGTGTTCCCATCCCCTCAATTCATGTGTTGCAGTAACTCCAAATGTGACTCTTTGGAGGCAGGGCCTTTAATGAGTTAATTAAGGTAAACTTAGGTAATATAGGGTGGGTCCTAATTACGACTGGTGTCCTTACCAGAGGAGATGAGGACACAGACAGGTACGAAGGGAAAACAGTATAAAGACATAAAAAGGAGACAGCCATCTACAAACCACGGAGACCAGCCTCAAAAGAAACAATCTAGTGGACACCTTGATCTCAGAATTCCAGCCTTCAGAACTGTGAGAAAGGAAATTTCTATTATCTAAGTCGCTCAGTCTGCAAAACTACACTGCAGTCCTAACAATGTGTACCAATGTTAATAAATTAAACTGCTGCAGACTAGGCAGTCCACTAATTATGAGAGCAAGAAAGCAGCAATCATTTGAAAATTCGGCCCCGCAACGCTCTTCTCTTCCACATTTAATACATTTTTAAAATCCAAAAGGCACAGGAATGAGTGTCAAAAAACAAAAAAAGTAATTTACTCTTTTGCCCAAGATCAAACACAAAGCAAAGGTAGGAAACAAAACTCAGACGCCTGATCCTCTTTTCAATTAAAGCAAAGCCTCGGAGAAAGAATGAACATGTTTCAGAAAGATACATAACCAGTGTACATTTATAACTGGATCACTATGGTGCTTCAGCAAATCTTGTTGCCGTACACAAGGCCTGGGGAAATAGGGGTACTTCCAAAGAGGCATCAGGGTGAGGCTGTGAAGAGCATGGACTTTGGACCACGCTGCCTGGATTAGCATCCCAGTTCTGCCACTTACTGATGCTGCCAAATCACTAACCTCTCTGTGCCTCAGTTTTATCACCTGTAAAATAGAGACACAGAAATAACCACCTTACAGGACTGTGGTGAGGACCAAATGAGTCAATAATAAGTTGAATCATATGACATTACCATTTTTATAGGCCCCAAAATAGTCAAATATCAGCAAGTTCATATGGTTCAACAGGGGACATGGAGAGCCCTGAGCAGTGTCCGGCATTCAGTAAGGGCTGCGGGAGTGTAACAATCGTCATTATTTCAGTCTCAGCACACCGCAGTAGGGTGTCCATCCCAACCAGCTATTTGCCTTCTGTAGTGTTTGCGCACTTCAAACAAACCCCAAGAGTGCAGCCCAGGCTGCCAATCCCTTCCCTTCAGCTCTTTATTGGCCCGCACTCCCACACACACTGAACACTTCCTACTTTAGTGCTCATTCTGCTGCAGGAAGTCAGAGGTCTCTGCGAAACAGAAGCTAACAACTTGGCACCTCAGAGAAGCATGACTCCCTCAGTCTCGACTGTCTACTTTTCTCCAGATGTGGGTGGGCGACGTAAGACCCTGGTGTCCACAGAGCAAAGTAACCACACTACCTGCAACCGTAACCAACCCCGGAGTTCACACTTTCCAGGCACAGCTATCTGCCTGATCTTGACTTACAACAATTCCAGGTAGCCTAGGATCTGGGGCTGATAGTCACAAAACAATAGAGGCCTGAAGAGGGCAGTGACCCAGACCTAGAGCAAAGACACTCACAGGACTGTGTCTCAACTCTTCCAGGCTTCAATTTACCCATCCTGAAAATATTCTGTTTCCTTACCCACCTTCCAACATTGAGTTTTGAAGGGTTGTGGAGGATGGGAGGAAAATAAGACACTGGATATCAGGAAAGAAAGATGCCATCACCGTTCTAGAGTGAGGACACTCTAGATCCAAGATCATCTTCCTAAACGCTATCCTCCACGAAGCCCTCCCTGACTAGACCTCTACCCTTTCTTGGTGCACCTTCAACCTCAGGAGCAGAGCTTGCCCCCTCATCAGACCCCCCCCTGCAGCCCTCAGGTGGGACTCCCTCCCTTGCAAAGTCCACCCAGCCTTCTTCTCTGCTTGTCCAGATCCACCCTTTAGAACTCTCATAGGTTCTCACCTTGCTTCAGCATTCCCCTCATCTCAGGGAGTCCCTTCTACGATAGTTTTCCCCCAGTTCCCACCCACCCCCCACCCTCAGCAGGTGCGCTCCCTAACTTGTCCCCGCGGTCCTCAGCAGCTGCTCCCTTTGGCGGTGCCCTCCTAACCCCAGAAATGTCCCCTACAGCAAGTACTCTCCCCAACCAGCGCCACGTTTATAGCCCTCCTCGCGTGCTCCCCTCTGCCGCACACCCAACCGCCAGAGGTCCCCCATTCAGCAGGTGCGCTATCGGTGGGTCGCCACGCGCCGCAGATCCCTTCTCTCCGGGGGCTGGCACACATGGATGTCTCCCCTCCGCCAGCTCCCGCCTTTCCCTCCTCCATCCCCTTCCTCTTAGCCAGTGGCCCCTCACCGGCGCGGCGGATTTCTCAGCTGCACCGTCTCCATAGCGCTGCCAGCAGCCGCCCAGACCCGCTCACAGCTCCATCCTCCCTCGGGACCTCCCAGAGCCCGCCCCGCAGACCCTCCCACACTTCCGCTTTCCGCCCATACCGGAAGCGGAGCGAGCGCGGGGAGCTGGGCGGGGCCTGAGTGCGCGGCCGGGATCACGTGGTGCGCCGGGGCGTGGACCCAGAGCTGTTGGGGACAAGAAGGCCCTTACCTAGAGCGTCCTCAGCCAGGCTCGAGCTGTCCTCGGGCGTTGCCTGTTTGCGACGCTGTTTGCCGAAGAAGGTCGATTCCCAGGCCCGGAACCCATCTCTGCCTCGGTCCCGGCCCCTCATTTCTGAGACGGAGATGCTGAGGCTTTGTGCGAAGCGCCGGCTTGATAAGAGCTGTGGATTCTTAACACGCCAAGTTGTACGCGATTTCTGGAAAGCGCTGCTCTAGGGACTCCTAGAGCTGTTGGTGGTTTTCTAGCTTTATTACCTGGTTGAATTCTTCCAGATGGAGGCTGGACCTTCAATACTCTGTCCTTGGATGTCACAGAGGATCAGCCTGCAAATTGACCCACCTTTCTTAACTGCCTCACCTGTGAGTCACTTTGCAGACGTAAAAATAGCTATTGTCTATTAAGCTCTTTGCCGTTGTACAGAACAAGGACATAGTGACTCCCAAACCAGTAGAAAGACATTAGTAACAAAGGGCAAATGTAATTAGAGGATCTCTGAGAAGGGAGTTGACAGCATTAGCATATTTACAAATCAAAATAGGGGCATTTAGGTGAAGGCCTTATATTGTAACTGGAGTAACCAGTAATGGGGAAGAAGGAGAGGGGATGGGGAGCTAATTGCGTTAGGGAGGGGGAAGCTGATCGCAGCGCTCACTTTAGGGCGAGGAAGCTAATCAATTTCACTTTCCTGTGGCAATTTCAGGGTGGGGAAGCCATCTTTGTCTACTTGGTGCTCACATTCTCCTAGCTGTGAGGGTGCGCCCGGCTCTGCAGACTCGTGAATAAAGGCCTCGCTTTACTGCTCAAGTCCTGTGTCCCAGTTTTTATTGTGAGCGTTTCTCACACCGTGTACTTGTTTCATATATTAGCTCATCCAATCATTATATCAAGCTTGTAACATTATCCCCAATTTTACGTATTGACCGCCTTACTATGCCCTCAGTGCTTTATTAATTCATTTAGCACTCCAATCAACACTATAAAGTAAGTACAATTATTACTCTCACAAGGCCGCAGGGGTGAAGATCGCAGAGCTAACAGTACAGGTTTAGGGATTTAAAGTCAGGATAATTTGGTTCTAGAGCCTGTACCACCAAACTGGACGACCAGTGATGTGTACCCTCTAATAGGACATGAGAGCCAGAGAACTTCCTTTCCTCTGGGCTCTAGTTTCAGCTGCTCCCACTGGTAAATCCTCAGTTGCCAAAACCATCAGTGAGTGTTAGGAGAAAAGCAGATGCCCCCAATTTACGATGGAGACAGTTACAGGAGAAAACTTACCCAGAGCAACCTTTTGTTACAGAAACAGGGGTGTTCCAAAAAACCCCAGAGTTTGCGGTTGGGGGATGGGGAAAAGGAAGCAGCTTTTAGAATGCCTCCACATGCCTGAGGCTGGTGGCTAGTGTCTTTTTTTTTTACGCAAAATGGCTTTAATGAATCCAAAGCCTCAGGTAGATGGGAGGGGACTGGGACCAGGGGATGGTATGAAGAAAGCACACAGAGCCTGCGTGAGGTTCTGTGAATGGTCAGAACTGGTTACCGCACCCACTGCGTCAGAGGACGTAGTCAGGGATTTAAAAATAAGCGGCAGACATTTTAGGCAGGCTGACTGTGCGGGTTTGACTGAGGCTGAGGCTGACCATGTGGATTACAAACTATGCAGTTTACAAGGAGGCTGAGAATCCACGAGGTTCTGGATTAAAAGCTGGTGGACCCCATAACACAGACGAGGTCTCCCCAATCAGGATTGAATGACTGGCAGCTACTGGTAAAGCTGAACTGTGTTTGGAAAGTAGGGAAGGGGTTTCTCTGACTTTTCTAAAACTAGCCTGGTTTGGTGGGGAGGCAAGGATATGTGTTTATGGGTGTTTTAAAGAACATAAGACTTAACAGAAATCCGCAAATAACTAAATCTATATAACTGTTAAATAAACAATTCTTTTTCTTTTCACTAAACTCTGGTATTGAGAGTTATAATTTTGGCGGTGGGCAATCGGGCCCCTAACTAAAGAGCCTGTCGGTTTGTTTTCAATTGGAGCAGCCCAGGGGTTCTGTAACACTTTCACTGTTTTTTAATTGTCCTGCTTTTACCAAAGGTATGCCATCTACGAAATTTAACACCTGAGCAACCACCTTTGAGGGCCACCCAGGTATACAGCACCCCATATTCTAAAAATGGGATAATAGAGCCATTACCCTGACACAGAAAGAAAGTATTTACTGAGGATCTACTATGTACCAGTTACAATCCTATATTGTCACTTAATCTTTAGAACAACACTATGAAGTAAGAATTATAATCCCGGTTTGTAGGTAAAGAAGCCAAGACTTATATTCATGGCTAGTGAGAGGAAAGGTTTTAACCCAAGACTGTTCCTAACCATAAATATCCATGTTTTATTTGCCACTTTGCTCTATTAGAAATCTGTGCAGATGGCAGTGGGAGCCCTGAGGTAGTAAAGATCAAGGAGAGTTTCTACAAAGTTCAGGAAGCCATCACAGGTCCCTCCTGCAAGAAGTCAATTTTCTGTCCTCTGAAAGCCAGAGCACTGTTCCTATACTACCCTACTTTTTACCTCATGTTCAGGCCCTGCTGCGCACTAAATTTTTTCCTCCTTGAAGGCTCTAACCCCCCCATTGTGCCCACACATTCATCCCTGTAGCTGAGTAGGTACTCAATAAACATTTAAAAAATTATGTCAGTGTATTAATACACCATGTCAAACATCCCTTCTTTGTCCCTTTCCCAGGATCCCAGGATTTTTCCAGAAGATAGACATTAGCTTTGGAAGGTACATAGTATCTTTTCCACTGTGGAGGATGCCCCAGAGGCCCACCCAGTTTCAAGGAGAACAGACACAGATTATACCTCTTGATGGGGGAGTGGCAAGTTCTGGAAGGTCATAGAAGAGTGGGAATATTGTTTTGGCCATTTTTGGAAAATATAGTTTGCCACAAGTGTACTTGTGTGGTATACCATTTAGAATGTATTCATTTGCAAGTAATTGAAAAATAAAAAACCAAACGTCTAAATGGTGACAAAGTACTACGGCACTTGTTTATTAATTTTAGGTTGACTCAGTGGCTTAACAATGACAATTTCATTCTTCTCCTGTCTCCTACTCAGCATGTTGGCTTTTCATATTTGTGTATTTTTTAAAATGTACATTGTGTTTTGTTTTTAAGATTTTACTTATTTATTTTTAGAGAGAGGGGAAAGGAGGGAGAGAGGGAAACATCACTGTGTGGTTGCGTCTTGGGCGCCCCCAACTGGGGACCTGGCCCACAACCCCAGCATGTGCCCTGACTGAGAACTGAACCATGAACCCTTAGGTTCACAGGTTGGTGCTCAATCCACTGAGCCACACCAGCCTGGACTGTTTACAAAATGGCTACCACACCTCCAGGTATTATGTCTTTAACCCAATGCTACCCAAAGCAGAGGAAGAGCAAACGAGGCTATTTTGAAGTTCTGTACCCCTTTCTTTCCGGGGAAGAAAATCTTTCCCATGAGCACCCAGCAGACACCCTCTTACCTCATTGGTCAGATCAGATCACACTCTCACCCCTTGACCAATCACTGGCAAAAGAGAGTAAGATTATTGTTGATCTATGTCAAGCCCTGGAACAAATGCACGTATTAAGGGGGCTCCTGGCTAACTGGGTTCAAATTTATAAACATAGTCTAGCACCTGGTGCTAAACAGGGGTCTCTCACTCCTGCCATACTTCAGGGAAAAGCCACACTAAACTGCCTGCATATTACACTGTGTTCCTGCAGCTGAGCTGACATTTACAGAGTTCCTGTGATTAAATTCTACCAAGAGGACTTTTTTCCATGTCCAATGGAATTGCACACCTATGTCCTTATTTGCATTTTCATCAGCCAATCAGAGTGGCTTCATTCTGACCAATTAGGATGATACTATTTGGACCAATTATACTGTGAGGATTTGGAGTCCTTATTTGCATATAAATGGTCTAATCGCTAGCAGGGGTAGGGGAGTGGCTCTTTTTTTATGTAAGTCCAGCCTCTCCCCTGACTTCTGGGGGCTCACTTTCTGGTTTCCACTGAAGGTAGCAGTTTCTTGGCTAGGGCCGAGTCACCAGAGCCACCTCATGCCCAGCCCACCTCACCACTGAGCTGTTTCACAATTGAACTGTTTACACTGAACAAAGTCGCCCCTTTACCATGCCCCAAATTGGTATTAATTTGGCAGCAATAACCTTTAGTTGACAGTTTAGAGAATCATTTCCTGGGCCAGGAGAACCTTAGATTCTAGAAGCAAAGATGGATGGTGCTGAGTAGATAGCCAACGGTGTGTGTGTCTCATCTGGTTCTCCCAACACCATAAGTGTTCATTTTTTCCTCTTCTATGGCGCCTGAGCTGGGGTGATAGGATTCAGATGGAAGTCATCCAACCCTCAGGAAGTTCATAGTCTGGTGGGCTAAGAGTTTAAACAAATAATTTTAACTGGATTCCTAAAGGCAGAGACCAGATATTTGTCAACAAACTTCGCAAGTGCATGTTGGGTGTCAGGTCCTATTAGGTCTTGGTCTCGTCGTCGGCAGCCGTCCGTCTCGAGAGACGATGGTGTAGCTTCTTAAGAGTCTATCTGCACCGCCGAAAATGGTTGTGCAGTCCGACTCGGGAGTGACATGGTATCTGTCTCCTCCCGTGTTGAATCAAGTGCGATGACGCTGAAGCTACAGAGCCTGGGCAGGGTAATATGGAGGGTCTGCTGTTGCCCATGCAGCAGACCCCCCCCTCTCTTCGCAGCTGAAGGGTCCAAGGGAAAGACGGAGTCAATACAGCTTGGCTTCAGGTGCGCCGCAGGAGTTGCCGGTGTTGACTACAACGTCAAACCGCCTTAGGGACTCCGGCTCCGGATTTTCTGTCGGGGTTTACTCCCTTAGCCTTTCCCCTGAAGAGGTATGCCGCAAGGCAGCGGAGGTTTTTTGGAGTCAGAGTTTTCCTTCTCTGTAGGTCTTGGTCATGCTTAGATAAAAACCTACGTTCTGCCTTTAAAGTCCTCAAAGTCTGAGAAAAACTAAACTGACAACCTCAGCGTGATAACTGCTAAATTAGGGAGGGAGAAAGGGGATGAGAATCATTGTGAGAGAAAAACATCCATCGGTTGCTTCTCCTACGGGCCCCAATGGGGGACCAAACCTGCAACCCGGGCACGTGCCCTTACTGGGCATGAAACCAGCAACCTCCCGCTTTGCAGAAGGATGCCCAGACAACCGAGCCACAGCCGCCAGCCTCTACCTAAATCTTCTTAGGTCTCAGCTCAATTATTAGTCCCTCCGATAAAATAGTTTACCCATGGTCCCTTTCTCCTGCATTAGTGTTTTGTTTTCCTTACAGCACTAATAACATGAGATGATCCTCCCCCCCCCCGTTGCATCCATAACGTTCTAGCAACCCAAGGAGCCCCGCGCTGCCCGGGAGAGCGCGCTTGGCAACGTAAGCTCCCAACTGAGCATGCGCCGAGGGCGGGCCACTACGGACCACCGGTTCACGCAGGCCCCTCCTCCGTCCCCTGCGTCCCCCCACCCCAGGCCTGCTTAGCAGTCGGACCGAGTTCTCCCCGCCTCGGCTTTCCGCCCGGACTCTGTTCCGCAAGACTCGGCTGCAGGAACGAAGGCGGCCGCCATTTGCCGGCCGGACCCCAGGATGGCTCCCAAACTCTCCGAATCTGTGGAGGGGCTCCGCGCCGCTGGCAACCGGAGCTTTCGCAACGGCCAGTTCGGCGAGGCCGGCACGTACTACAGCCGCGCTCTGCGGCTGATGCTGGAGCGAGGTACAGCCCTGCCCCCGCCGTCGTCCCGACACCACGCCACCCCACCCCATTTCCTGCGCCGGGGCTGCTGCCTTCTCCCGTCTCCCGCACCCCAACTACCCAGACCTCGCTCTGCTCCTGCTTTCTAGGAGCTTCCTTGCCCTGCGGGCCTACAGTCCTACCGGCCCTCCCCCCCTTCCTCCCCCCATTCCCTCATCCTACGAGAAACTTCCTTGGCCCTTTCTTCCTGTCTTAAAAATATATATATACGGTTTTATTATTGGTTCTTTTTAACTTAATGACATGTCAGAAACAATTTCCATGTTAATAGATGTTTTACCACTTTTTGGTTGTGGTAAAAAATATTAAATGTACCATCTTAACCATTTTTAAGTGTAGAGTAGTGTCAAGCATATACTATTCCCGTTGATGTGCCGCAGATCTCTGGAACTTTCTCATCCTGCAGCGCTGAAACTCAGCACCCATTGCACGCTGATTCTCCTCTCCCTTCAGCCCTTGGTTAATTACCTTTCTACCTTCTGTATCTATGATTTTAATGAGTTCAGGTATTTAAAACGAGTGAGATACGGTACGTATTTATCTTTTGTGATTGGCTTATTTCCCTTAGCTTAATGTCCTCGAGGACATTATAATCCATGGTCGTTAGCATGGGACAGGATTTCCTTCTTTTTAAGGCTGCATTGTGTGGATATGCCACCTTTTAAAATCCATTGATCCGTGCATGGACATTTGGACTGGTTCCACCTCTCAGCTCTTGGGAATAGTGCCGTGATGATCAGGGGTGTGCAGAGATCTCTCTGCCTTGAATTCTTCTGGCTATATGTCCAGAAGTGGGATTGCTGGATCACATAGTAGTTCAGTTTTTAATTTGGGGGAGCCTCCATACTGTTTTGCATAGTCGCATCATTTTACATCCCCACCAACAACGCACAGTGGCTCCAGCGCCTCAGCATCCTCACCAGCCCTTATTTTCTGTTCCTTTGAAAGTGGCCTTCCTGTTAGGTATGAGCTGCCTGCTTTTTACCTGTCCTGTTGCCCCCGCCCACCCACCCCCAGTCTGTTATTCAGGCCCCCTTCTGATCCATGAGGATATAGATAGCTCAGCCTTCCTTCTCCTTAACCATTTACTCAACTAAATTAATATTTGTTGAGCACCTGTATGTACTGAGTGTGTAACCAGGCAGAGAAGGTCCTTTCTCTCAACGATCATACATTATTGTTTTGGTAGGAGGGGATGGATCTTAAGCTAGTAAACAAGACCTGTCCGATGATGATTAGGGTTTTGTAGAAGACAAATATGATGTGATAATTGATTAGGGAGCTCTGTTAGAATGGGGAGGTCAAGGACAACTTCTTTGCACAGGTGACTTGTGAAGTGACATCTGAATGATGAGAAGGAGCCAGGTGCGCAGTTTTGGGTGCTGAGCGTTTCAGGTGGCAGGCGCTGTAATTACAGGCATACATCCTTCTATTGTGCTGCTCTTCAGCGCGCTTCACAGGTGGTGTGTTTTTTACAAATGGAAGACGAGATCCTCCCCCAGCAAAAACATTACTACTTGCTTTATTGCGGGGCTCTGGGACTGAACCCACAATATCTCTGAGGTATGCCTGGACAAAAGCACCTAGATGGAGTAAGCGTGGTGTGTTCCAGGAGCCAGAGCACACTGAGCCAGCGGAGGGAGGAGTAAGACGAGGGCAGTTAGACAGGCAGAACCTTACTGTGTAGACATTTTACTGATAGGCCGTGGTGAGGAGTTTGGGTTCTGTTCCCTGATGGGAAGCCGCTGGAGTTTTAAACGGAGCAGCAGCATATTCTCATCAGTTCTCCTGGCCTCTCGGTCATTTCAGCCAACCACAGCCCTTTTTTCAAAACTCCTTCTCCAAAGTCTCTTACCAAGGAGCCCTCGTTGGAACCCCTTTCTTTAGTACCGATTTCCCTTTGCCTTCCTTCTTGTCCTCGTTACTTTTGACTGGCACTTGTAGAGTGCTTTACCGTGTGCTAGACGTTAACAGACGTCACTCCTTTATAGCTTCATACTAACCTGACTAAATTGCCTGTCCCAGGGTTACACGGTGGAGATATGGCACAGCGAGGATTTGAATATGGGTCCATCTGATTCCCAAGTTCCAAGTTTTTAATCATTTTGCTAGACTTCGCCCCGAACCTCCAAATTGCAGTCTTTTTTCGTTTGAAGTTTTGCAGTTTCAAGCCATCTTGCCCCCTTTTTTTCTAGAACACTCCTTTTTAGGCCCACTTGTTCACCTCAGCATCACTTGAAGTTGCTGAAGAATCTGAGATATTGATACTAATGCCTTTTTCTTCCATCCTGCCCCCGCCTGCCTGGAAAAGTGTGTGCTTTGTATGGATTTATTCTGGGTCCTGAGAAGAGCTGGCTTGGTTTCTAGAAGATTTAGTAGGGGACCAGAGTTTGGTTCTCGTCCTTTTCTAAATAATATATGGGCAAATCCCTTGATTTCTCTGATCAGTTTTCCTCTGAAAGGAGATCAGGGAGCAACCTAACACAATGAACCCTTCCAGCCAGTCTGTGAGGTGATATGTCCATGTGATAGGTGAGCGCATATGACCAGAGGGATTGAGTGACTTGTGTAGCCCCACAGGCTGGATTGTAGGTTCTCAGGCCCTTTCCACCACAGCACTGCTGCTTCTGAGCACCATGCTCTGGGGACTTGAGATGGATTACAAGTCTTAGAGTGCTGGTACTTGTTCCCTAAGGGCAAGGATATATTTTACTTATCTCTGTACATTGCTGTCTCCTTCAGGGCCTGACAAAATAAGAAAAAAAGTTAATATGTTATTGTTTATTATTGTTGGTATTGAGTGAAAGATATGCGTCAATGTGGTAACATGATACTTAGTGAGAGAAACAAGTTACAGAAGGATAGACAATAGGGTGCCACTTAAGAAAAGCTTTGAAAGACAAATAAAATGATATCTTACCTGTGGTTACATATATAATATAGACAGACAAACATATATGAGAATGTTACATACCAGCCTTAGGATTGTGCCGACATCTGGGGTTCTGATGACCAAGCAAGGGGGAAAGGATGGGAATGAGTGGAACTTTAGCCATCTCAAAAATAAAAGGTTGGAAGCAAATAAAATATATGCTAAGTCTAGTGACGGATACTGTGTGTCTGTTATACGTACTATTTTCTGTATGTTTCACAATTTTCAAAAGAGTTGCTAGTGTGGCTCAGTTTATTGAGTGCTAGCCTGGGAATCGAAAGGCTGCTGGTTCGATTCCCAGTCAGGGCACATGCCTGGGTTGCAGGCTAGGTCCCCAGTTGGGGGCTTGTGAGAGGCAATCTATCAATGTTTCTCTTGCACGTTTCTGTCCCACTCTTTCTCACCCCTTCCCATCTCTCTAAAAATAAATAAATAAAAATTTTAAAAAATGAAAATCCTTGCCCTGGTTAGTGTGGCTCAGTTGGTTGTAGCGTCTTCCCATAACCAAAGGGTTACAGGTTCAATTCCCAGTCTGGTACGTACAAGAGGCAACCAGTCAATGCTGCTCTCTCGCATCGATGTTTCTTGCTCTCTCTTCCACTCTTTCAAAGCAATAAAAAAAATGTTTTCTGGTGAAGATTAAAAAAAAGAAAAAGAAACTAAAAAGGACAATCATTGTAGCCATAATAAAGGACATGAGCTTCTGAGATTCCTGAAGGTGAAGACAGCCTGTAGAGAAATATCTGATAATTCTCCCCACTGGGGAGCTTGAGTCCTTCCCGAGTAAGTTCTCTATAGACCTGCCATACCCAGGGGATTTTTTCCCTGGCAAAGTCCTGATTTGGCCAGGTAGAATTAGTCTCTGTCTTTTATCTTTTCCTTGTTTTCTTTATTTGGTTTACATGCTTTTTGTAATAAAATTAACACACACACCCCCCTCCCAGTAGTGACAGCATGGATTTCTTTGAGGTAGAAGCCAGATATTTCATGTTTATCTTTTGCCTAGGACCACGCTCAGTGCTGGCGTGAGTAAGGTGCTTGGTGTTCTCACTCCCATGTACTGATGGCAAATGCCAGCCTATCGGCCCAGCGAGCTTGATCACGTTACAGTCATCTCTGCTCCCTTTTATCAAAGCTCAGAGAGCTCAGAGCGTGAAATGCACTTCATGTCCCCACGCATCCATTTCCCAACTTGTTAACCCCAGGCTTTCTGCTTCCACCTGGGCAGGTGCTTCGGACCCTAAAGAAGAGAGTGTTCTCTACTCCAACCGAGCAGCATGCCACCTGAAGGATGGGAACTGCAGGGACTGCATCAAAGACTGCACTTCGTGAGCGGTCAAGGGACACTTGGGGGTGCCTGAGGGGCTCAGAAGAGGAAGCGGGGTTTATCTGGCCTATTTCCTCTTTGAAATGATCCCACCAATGACATCTATGACAGATGCTAGGAAGTGTCCCTAAGTGTCACCAGCTCACTGAGAATAGGAGGCCCTACTTGGTCTTTGTGGTTCCCGCGTGTGTCTTTGGAGTCTTAGCTCTACTGCTGTAAAAGGAGGAGGATGGGGACTTACAGTGGGCCTTAAAGTCTTTGTGAGATTTGGCGCCTGGGGATGAGGCAGAGTTGTAGGCTAGTGAGTGGCTTGCCCCGGTTTTTTCTGGGGTGGATGTGTGTGGAAAGGAGGGAGGGAGATAAAGAAGGAGAGAAGGAGATGAATAGATAGCTGGGAAAGAAGCAAGGAGAGAGGAGAGACTGGTATGCATCAGTGACCACGTGTAGAGGACATTAAACAGTTTTCATACTTCCTTCTTCTTGCAAGTCTGATAGTGCCTTCTTTCATTATCACTAAGCAGTCATACATACCTTAAGGTGTTCTTAGATCTGACATCCTGTGACATTGCCTTAGATTTATGCCCTGGTGGTAGATGGGCGAGAGGTGAGCGTGCTCATGGAGCCTGAACTAAGTTGATTAGGACCAGGTCCAGTGCTAGTTTCCTTTTTAGAGGGCTCATGACCACTCTGTGGGGTTGCAGAGGCCTGAGGTGGTCAGCTGATTTGCCTGGGATCACACGGTTAGTGGCAGAGGTGGGATTCAGACACCACTCCATCTGCCTCCAAAGCTTCAATGGTGTTCCCATTGGGCCACAACTCTGGAAACACATAGAAGCATAAAAGCTACAAGGCACTTGTTCTTGGATTTGGGGGAATTGCAACTGTGAAAATTGATGCCTGTGCACACAGATCTTACAATATTAGTGGCTCTCTGCACTCTTTCCCTTCTCTATTTCAGTCTAAGTTGAGAAGTCCCTCTTCTAAGGTTTGACATTTTTAGAATTGTCTCTGCACCAGAAATGACCCCCCTCCCCGCCACATGTGGAGCCTGCCTGGATGGAGCTGCAGGCGGGTGGGGCGGAGCCCTGGTGACTTCACAGCCAGATAACATTTCTGCTTCCTGCTCTAGAGCACTGTCCTTAGTTCCGTTCAGCATAAAGCCCTTGCTGCGGCGAGCATCGGCCTACGAGGCTCTGGAGAAGTACACCCTGGCCTATGTTGACTACAAGACTGTGCTGCAGATTGATGACACTGTGCTGTCAGCCTTGGAAGGCGTCAACAGGTGAGCCTGAGTCACTGGCCATTCCCTCTGGAACTCCCTGCCCTCCGTCATTGGCTTGGAACTGTCACTGTGATCATCTTCTGGCAGGATCCCTTTGGGATCAGCTTAGAAATTCCTAATGATCTTGTGGGGAAAATGTGGAAGGAGAATTTGCTGTCGTATTTGGTAGGTATTTAAGGGGTCAGGATTACTGAGCTGTTTTGTTTGCCTAGGTGCTCAGACTCACATAGTAATAATTTGTTGAGCCCTGTTTAAGGTTCTGTGCCAGGTTCAGTGGGAATACCCAAATGCAGAAAAGACACAGACCCCACTTGCCCCAAAGAGCTAACTAGATGGGGAAAGTAAGACCCAAGCACAAGGCAGCTCAGACATGAGGCTAAAGGGGTATTGTTCGTGGATATGCTTCAGTGTATTCAGTGTATTGTACTATGACCCCTTCACAAGGCCCCTCAGCAGTTGACATCTCTGGGATGTCCTCAGTTGTGTGATTGGTCATGTTGCCCTTCTTTGCGTGGGCTGCTGGAAAGCCAGACACCACACCAATACAAATCCTTGTTAGGACTCATGGTTTGTGTTTGTGCGTCATTTCTGCTTGCCTTCTTTTCTCTCTACCTCCTTTTCATTTCTGTCATTCAACAGATCTGTCACTTATGTGCCCGACTGCACTAGGGCCTGAGCTGATGCCCGAGACACCTTTCTGCCCCGATAGAGCCCCTGGTCCCATGGAGAATGCCAGTCAGTAATAGACAAGCACACTGTAAGGGATGAGGCAGCGTAGGGGCCAGTAGGAGCGGAAAGGAGCCACCTAGCCAGCTAGGGGGAGGCCGGAGAGGGTTTCCAGAGGAGAGGGGCTGAGACAGAGGTGTGTAGAGACCTGGCGCCGAGGCCAGCGAGGAGAAGGGGGCAGCCTGTGCAAGAGTGCGCGAGTGGGATGTGCTACAGAACTTGTGAGGGGTCCGTTTCCCATGGTGCTGCGCTGCAGGCGCGGAGCTCAGCTCCGGACAGGCGGAGTCCAGGGGCTTGGACTTCATCCGAGCACAGTGAGCCGTCGTGAAACGGCCTTAAGCAGAGGAGCTACATGAGCAGATTTGAGAGCGAAGCTCACTGGCTGCCACGTGGAAGGGTGACATGAAAGACTAGGAAGGGGCATGGGGCGTGCAGTAGTCCAGAAGAGATGGTGGAGACAGCGGATGGAGAGCAGCGGGACCATTTAGGGGATGTTTAAACAGTATTTCAGCAAGTTTTGGTGGTTGGGCAGTGGTGAGAAGGGAAGAATAGAAGAGGTATTAGGTGGGAAGGGGTACTGGGAAGTGGAAGAGATTTTTCCTGGAAGAGGACAACCATGTGCAAAGGCTTAAACATAAAAGATCAAGAGGGAGCGTGGCAGGGGACCAGATCTCATGCCCTAGGGAAATGGAACCACTGAAGAAGTTTTAAATGTGAGAATGACATGATAAGATTTGCATTTAAAAGAAATCTCTTGAGCATTAATCACATGTTAGGTACCTGCATAGCTCATAATAGATCTGTTAAGAAAATATAAAACAGGCCATGGCCAGGTGGTCCGTTGCTTAGAGCATCATAAGACATGCCTAGGTTGTAGGTTCAATACCCAGTCAGAGCACACACAAGAATCAACCAATAATGCACAAATCGATGTCTTCTCTCTCTCTCTCTCCCCCTCCCCGCCCTCCTCCCCTCCTCCCTTCCCCCTCCCCTCCTTTACTCCCTCCCCTAGCCCCTCTCTCTCCCCCTTCCTTTCTCTCTCAAAATCAATTTAAAGAAAATATAAAACAGTCCTTTCCTAGGGACTTTGTGGTCCTTTGGGGTTAAGGTAAGGGTTAAGTACCATTAACAAGCAACAGCTCTTCTCTTTGAAGTTGACATAGTGTGACCAAATGAGGACCAGGCAGAGAGGGAGCTGAGAAGACTTACGGATGGCAGACTCCTGTTCCTTTCCTGCTACATGTCAGGAGGATATAAGGAGATGGTTCAAACCAGGGGAAGATGGTACCCTGTCTCTCATACACTTCTTTTGGGGTTACGAGAGCAGAAACATCTTGACCCAGCCAGAAGCCTCCCTGTAACCCTGCCTTTGTTTCCAGAATGACCAGAGCGCTCATGGACTCACTTGGGCCCGAGTGGCGCCTGAAGCTGCCCTCTATCCCCGTGGTGCCTGCTTCAGCTCAGAAGAGGTGGGATTCCGAGCGTTCTGAAAATCACAAAGGGAGGAATAAAAACAAATCCAAAGAAACCACAACTGCCAAGAGCAAAGGTAAGCTGTGACTTCCTGCTCAGTTTTGCAATTTCCCCACAGCTGCTTTCTTTTGAGAACAGTGATCCCTCCCTTATCGCGGGTATTACGTTCTAGACCCCACCCCCACGACAGGTGAAAATCCGCGAAATAGGAACCTTATATTTATTTTAGTATTTATAAATATTTTAAGGCTTTATAAACCCTTCCCACACTTATAAACCATCCCCAGTCCCTTATTAACCTTTCCCACTCCCTTATTAACCTTTTCCACACTTTTATAAACACTACTTATGTTCTTAAACATATTCTACACTCTTAAACCTATGTAACTTTAACAACATACGTATACAGTACTGCAAAATCACGCGATATAGTGAAAAATCTGATAAATAATTAAATATAAAGTTTTTTAAAATCCTGCAATACAGTGATATCGCGATAAGTGAACCGCGATATAGCGAGGGACTACTGTAATCTTGTAAAGATTGACCTCATTTAAGCTGAGTTATCAAAATAATATTAAAACAAAGGGACTTATCCTCTTAGGGACTGTTTCAACTCGACAATGAGGGTTGTGAGAACAGCTCCCCCACTGTGGGGATCAAGTGATACAAGGCATGTTGAGCTCCAGCCTGGCACATAGGTATATGTGTTAGTTCCCTTCATTCTTCTGGCAGCGTTTGTGATGCATCATACTGGACTCTGGTTACAAGAGCAGAAAACTGACCATAGTAAAAATAATAAAGAGATTTTATTGGCTCACATAACTGAAAAGTCTAGAGTCCAGGTTCAGGCAAGGTTTGCTCACCAGCTCGCTACGTTACCAGGCTCTGACTCCATTTCTCTGCACTCCGTCAGTTCTCTTGTCTGGGGTGGTCAGGTTTGTCTCTGGGCAGGCTTCCGTCTTAGCAGGAAAATGGTTTGGCAGTTCCTGGCTTCTCATCCATGTGCCATGCTTCATGACCTAGGGGAAGAGAAAAACTTGGAGAGTTTCTTTCCCCTAGATCCCTAGCTCACTTATTTGCTCAGTTTATTCTGGCCTTTTGGTCCCAGGCCATCCCTGGAACTAGTCCCTGTGACCAAGGCCTGCGGTTTTATGGTTAGCTCAGCCCTGAGCCATCTGCCCTGTCCCCGCAGCTGGAGCGTGATGCTTCCCCAGGAACCCGAACACTGTGTGAGTCCCCAGGGGGGAGAAATAAGAGAAGGGAGGTCCAAGGCAGGGAGCTCTACACAGGAGAGTGCCCACCTCGCCTGTAAGAGCAGAGGCCATTCTTCAGGTGGGGGCTCAGTGGACACTGTACTCCCACTCCAGGGGAACTGTCCCAGCTCGGCAGCCGGGTGCTGAGGACAGGCAGTGCAGAGGGGGTCCGGGCTGGAGCCTGGCGTGGATGGCAGGAGTTACTCCCCTCCTAGGGGGAAACCGACCTGGCCGTAGGCAGCGTTCACTCTGGTTTGTGGCAGCCTGGTAATAACTGTTCCCCACTCCCCCCTAGAATGAAAATGGGAGGTGCTAATGAACTAGGTGGCTCCAGTGCACCCACCACTTATTTCAGTGTTGCAGTCACTGAGCCATGTGTGTCCCAGGCCCTGAACCAAGCAGTGCGACACAGACAGGGTGAGCGGCCTTGGCCCTTGGAAGCGCTCGGTCTGATGAGAGACTGAGACACACAGACAGCATGTTAAGGTACCAGAGTGAGGACAGGTGCTTAGGAGTTTAGTATTTGGGGAGTTCAGAATCAGAACTGACACGTGCTCACAGAGCAGGTGACAGCGGGGATGACAGGTTGAAGCTGGGCCTTAAAGGGTGAGTTCTTCAGGTGGTAATGGGAGAAGGGACAAGAATTATTGGCAGGGACAGTGGAGAGTTGGTGAATGCACGGGGTGTTGCTGGTGAACAGCAGGGGTAGTATGTGGTGTGTCGCAGAGCCGGGTGAAGCTGAAGCTGTGTGTACATTGCAACCTGCTGGCTCTACTTTTAGAGAAACTCATGCATGTGTGCGCAAGGCGATACGTGAAACAATGTTCACAGAAAAATGTTTATAATAGCCAAAAGCAAAACTGGAAATAACACGAGTCTCCATCCCAATTGTATTGCAGTGGTGAGAATGGATGAACTACTATAGGTATCAACACAGATCAATCTCAGCAATGTAAGTGTGAGGGGAAAAAAGAAAACAAGGTCATAGAAGAATAGATAGAATTATTTGTTCCTTTATATAAAGTTCAAAACCAAAGTAAGCAAGTGGTTTAGAGACTATGGATGTATTAATGAAGCTGCCAGGAACAAAAGAGGGAGGGAGGGCTAGGACTGAGGATAATGGTTTCCTCCAGCGCTAGATTGGTTTGGGGACGGGTCCACATGGCTTCAAAGATCCTAGTAAATGTTCTGTTTCTTAACATGAGGGATGAGTTCGAGGGTGTTACTTTACTCCTAAAACCTTACTCTTGTCATAAATATTTAGTATTGTATAGTTTTTAAAAATTAAAAATGCCAGTGATATGGGAGCTGGGGCTGGCTGAAGGCCAGGTTGAGCAGCTTGGATTTCACCTTCTCTCTCCTGTTTCTCCTTGAAAGCTGGGGCCGATGTGTTCGGTGAGGGGGAAAGGGAGACAGGACGAGAATTCTTGGCAGGGACAGTGGAGAGTTAGGCCTGCGATTTTGTGGTTAGCTCAGGTGGGGCTCACTGGACGCTCTGCTCCCACTCCAGGGGAACTATCCCAGCTCGGCAGCCGGGTGCGGAGGACGGGCAGTGCAGAGGGGTCAGGGCCGGAGCCTGGCGTGGATGGCAGGAGTTACTCCCCCTCCCAGGAGGAAACCTACCTGGCCATGGGTGGCACACAGGCCCAGACAAAGGCAGCGATGAGGACTAGCACTGGTCTTCCCTTTTCTGAATGCCTGGGAGCTGCAGCCTTTCTTTACCAGATACTTGTTTATTTAAATAATTATTTATGCTCCTTCTGTAAGTTCCTAGGAGGTTCTACCTTTCCTAGTATAGTCTCACATTTCCTCCTGACAAGAGCCCTGTGTACAGCAGGTGCTGCTCCCATTGAATTGGTGAGGAAATTGAGGTCCAGCAGAGCAGATAGGCCACACAGGATCTTCCAGCTGCCAAGTGGCAGTGCCAAGGCTGGAACCCAGGTTGCTTTTATCACGTGTATGGTACTCTGTGCATGTATGTTGACATCAGGAGTCCCCAACTTCTTCTGAACAAAGAACCGTGTTTAATTTCCCACAGGCCATTGATAGAAGTTATCACTGATCAGGAAGGATGCTTTACAACAGTGTGGGAGACCTCTGGGAGGAGGGTTGTGGGCGACTTAGAAGAGACGATGCTGAGGACACCTCACTGATCTCACTCGGGCGCCTGCTCCCCGGTTTTTCCCTCTTCTAAATTTCTATCTAGTGCCTTCCTCTGCGGATGTGGAGAGAGCGCGAGTTCTGAAGGAAGAAGGCAATGAGCTGGTAAAGAAAGGAAACCATAAGAAAGCTATTGAGAAGTACAGTGAGAGCCTCACGTTTAGCAACCTGGAGTCCGCCACGTACAGCAACAGGTACGTTCCCCGCCGCCACTGCCAGGGGGTTTCAGGACAGTGGCTGTCCCGTTCCCTGACCTCCTCTCGGACTGGGGTGGGCTCCTCTGCCCTAGCATTTAGTCAGTGTTCCAGCTCAGAACGTGCATTCACACTCATTGTGGTCACTGTGAGGGAGTCGTTGCCAGTGGCGTCCACTCTCTTACAGGGGCAGGAACTGAGGGACGTCAACGGGGAGCCTGGGCTTTGTTAGCTCCCCTCCCCGGAATTTCCATTAACCGCCCAAATTAGATGTCTTGCTACACAGACACAAACTCAGCCCAAGTTCTGTAGCATTTCCACCTTCCCCACTCCCACCCCATGGCTTTGCCAAGATCCTCCTGCTAGAAATGTTTGCACTGAGAACAGGGCAGAACGCAGGGTCTGGAGTAGCTGTCACCTGCCCTGGGAGTGAGAGACCGGTGCGGTCTCGCTGGAGGGGTGAGACTCCTGGCGCTGGAGGAGGCCCTGCACCTGCACCACGTGTTACTCCGGTTCAGAAATCTTGTCTCTACTGTAGGCTCACCATTCCTTATCGGAAAATGTAAAATGGTCCACATACTGAACCACATTAGGGTAACATTAGGGTCTGGGGCAGCTTGTGAAGTTAGTTGTTAGCATTTCTGCAGTGAAACATGAGGAAACTCCACATTCATATGGGGTGGTATAGAGAGAGACTAGCCTCGTGGCAGTTCAGGTCAGGGTTTACTGCCTAAGAAGCTGAAGAGAGAACTTTCAGTTTTACAGCTTAAATTTTGGACCTTTTGTTTTCCTGGCTGATTGGACCGGGGGTACCTCCATCTGCCACGCTAACTTGACAAAGGGCTGGGCCCACCTGTTCTGTGTTTGTGCAGCAGAATCTTCTAACCCCACTTCCTCTGGGCTCTCTGGCCTTGCTAACCCCGCCTTTCCAGAGACCTCGTTAACCCACTTTCCTGAATATTTACCGCATTTTGAGACAGTGTTTTGTTTAAATACTGTTTTTCATGAAGACGTGTCTGTGCCACACTATTTTCATTACTGTTCTTTAAATACAAGGCTGGTCTTTTCCTCATCCTCGGTGAGCATCCCTGGCTTTTTTCCCAGATTTGCTCTTCTAGCTAAACCTTAGGATTATTTTGACAAATTCCAAAAAGTACCTTGGGCTTTTGGCTGTGATTACACTGAGTTTGTCAGTTTGATTGGAGGATCAATAACTTGACACACAACATCATGGCCGAAATTCTACCATGTCCTGGGTGCCGTTGAGGGCTCACGTGTGTGCACCTGTGCGGACTGGTGCATCATCTCTGGCTCACTTCCGTTCTTAGTGCAGCTGATGTCCCAGTGGGTGTCACCACTCAGGTACCCCGCACCTGCAGTTTGCCAAGCCCTGAATGGACCTGCAGAGACTCCCAGTCCTCATAGCAGCTCTTCAGGTTAGATCACGGTCTCATTATAGGAGAAAACAGATGCAGAAACATGAGGAAGAAGTTAGACAGCTCATACATGGTAGAGCTGTGATTGAAGCCAGGTCTTTGTGACCCCAAAGCTTGAGTTCCTTTTCCCGCACTCCCGTTATCTCCCAGACTGCTTTGTATTGAAAGATAAATTAGGCACATTCGGCGAAGTGACCACTCTGCACCCATTCAGAATGGTGAGACGGAAAGGCTGGACTTCCACACTGAGCTCCCTCACATCCGACTGTTCCTAGTGACTGTCTTTGGAGAAAGGACTAGAACTGAGTGAGGAAGATAAACACACATACTTTTTTCCCCATAGATGCAGAATGGTTTGCTGTATGGGTGCACATGCCTTACTTTTTCCAACATTTTGCTTTTGAAAAATCTTTTCCAGCATTTTGAAAGTTTTCGAAATAGAAGTTGAAAGGTATCTCATTAAACACCCATAAACGTACCATTTAAATTCACCGTTAACATTTTGTTAACGTTTGCTCTGTCACTGCTTAGCCATCTGTTGGTCCATCTCATTTTTGATGCATTTCAGCATTGCAGGCACTTCTCATTCCTCACACGTCAGCATGCATAGCATTCAAGTCTGGTATTTATATGTTTGTTGTGACTTTTTAACCTGTCCATGGACGGCTTCAGGAAGCCTTTTCATTGCTTGGCAGAGCACAGCGTGGAGCGTGAGGTAGACGGAGTGCTGGAACTCAGGGACATCAGGGTCTGCAGGCCGGAGAGCCAGGCCGAGTCCCAGGTCAGCCCTTCAGCAGTGGTAGCACCTGGAGCGGGTCACTTCACCCCTCTGCGCTGGCGTTTTCACCTGTCGGAAGGGACTAGGGTGCTTGTGAGGATTGAAGGAGATATAAGTAAGCAGCCAGAGTAGGTGTTCAGCAAATCAAGGTCACTCCTCAAACCACCTCACGGCTTGGGGTGGCCCCTAGGAAGTGACAAACCTCTGGGTGGGTCTTTCCCTGTCAGAGCGCTCTGCCATTTGGTCCTGAAGCAGTACAAGGAAGCAGTGAAGGACTGCACAGAAGCCCTCAAGCTGGATGGAAAGAACGTGAAAGCATTTTACAGACGGGCCCAAGCCTACAAGGCTCTCAAGGTAAGATCTGACCAAAAGGCACCAACTACAGACATTTGTGCCCGTGGTGGCACTGCCAGAGCATAGTCAAGGTGAGGCGATGTCTGCCCCATGCCTTCTCATCTGGGGGCCCAGGGCAGGCCTGTGTACCAGGGTGTGAAAAGCCTCTGCTATCTCAGCGGCTGTCCCCACACCCTCCTCTCTCCTGTTAGGACTATAAAGCCAGCTTCGCAGACATCAACAGCCTCCTGAAGATCGAGCCCAGGAACGGCCCTGCGCAGAAGCTGCAGCAGGAAGTGAACCAGAACTTAAACTAAAACCCCGAAAGGGCAGCAGGAAACCTCTGCCAGACGACCTTCCTCTGTGCCTGCTCCTGGGACCCAGCATGCCCCAGTGAGCACTGTCCTCTGTCCATCAAAGAGGTAATGGCCTCCCATCCCTTAAGAGGCTTTGTTCAAATGAAGCTCATTGTAGCCAAAAACCAGACCTTGTTTTGCTGGAAAGGTCCCCGGCTATGCTGAAGCCCTGTTCTCCATTCCCCCTGCCTTGGACAGTTAGCGGATCACAGACAGGTCCGCAGCAAAGCTTGGGCTCTGTCCCTGCCCCAGGCATGTCCCAGACTGAGTGCTGCCCTTCGAGTGTCACCAGACGCACCTCACTGGGGCTCATCTGTGCAAACTGAGCTGGGGGTGTGGGAGGGGCACGGCTAGGAAACCCTGTCCCACCCACACCGACAGCGGCCTGTTGAGCTGGTTCTCCAGGGCTGCCGCCCTGCCCTGTCCTCCGCACAGCCCCCCGGTTCCGAGCCCCAGCCCCTTCTGGCCAGGCCCCGCTTGGGGCGGGGGGGGGCAGAACCCTGACTCTCGGAGGGCTCTGACTGGCTCTGTGCCACCTCCTGCTGGAGGCGCCTAAGCTGTTGCAGAAGCCAGCGGGGTGACCGCTCCTGAAAGGGGGGCAAGAAGAAAGGCCGCCTTCGAGTCTGTGTCCTTCCGTTCTGTTCTGGGCAGGGACGTGCTTTTTGACCCCAGTTGTGGCTCCTTCCCGGTTTCTTATTTCTTTGTTATACGAAGTTAATTTGAACTGACTCTGGTTTTGTTGAATCGTGTGTTTAAGTGGTTACATTAAACGTCTTCTACATAAACGTGTTGTACTTTCATTGATGCTTTTCCCGCTGAGTGCCTGGAATCTGGCAGCAACTACAAGAGCTGCCGCCCTGAGTACTCATCTTCCTCGTTGAACACACACACTGAAGTGTCTGCTCGGGCCAGGCACCGTGCGCAGTGCTGCGGGGCCCACAGTGAGTAAAGGCGCGGCCCCTGCTCCCAGGGCCGACTGTCAGGTGGGGCGGTGAGAAATTAATCAGGTGATCCCAGCAACAAGTGCGGAACTGCAGCCAAACTAGGGTTTTTGTTTTTTGATTTTATTTATTTGCTTGTAGAGGAAAAAAGAGGGAGAAAGAGAGGGAAACATCAATGTATGAGAAACGTCGATCGGTTGCCTCTCACACGCCCCCAACTGGGACCTAGTCCACAACCCAGGCATGTAACCAGACCGGGAATCGAACCAGTGACCCTTCTGTTCGCAGTCCAGGGCTCAATCCACTGAACCACCAAGTCAGGGCCAACTTACGCACTTGAAAGGAGTCACCGCACAATGCTTTCCCTCCCAAACTGAGGAGATTTGACCCCGTGGAGGGAAGGGGTCCCTGAGGAAGTAAGCTTGAATTGAGTTCTAACACGGAAGTTTAGCTGGTGAAGAGGGGGAGGGGAAAGGCCCTTGTTGGGAGGATGGGGTGAACACAGACCAGAAAGTGCCACTCCAGTTCATAAAACATGGTACGGATGAGGCTGCAGAGTTCTTTACCATCCAGCCAGAACTGGAGTCTGCCCCCCTTTCCCAGCCTGTGTCCTAGCTCAACTGTTTTCCTCCTAATGGAGTAGCAGTTTGGTGACCCCAGAAAGCAGAGCAGACGGCTTTCCTTGTCCCTTCGCTCATCACTCACAGCATTCAGCTGTTGGCACGCTGCTTTCTGACCTCCGAAGGGGGAGTCTGAGCAATCACAGACCTGCGAGCTGAAGCAGGTTGTAGAGTCTCAGGCAAATGCCAGGACCAGGCTACCATTTCAAAGCAGGAACTGTCCCCTCATTGCCCCCCTTATTCGGGCATGGCTTTGACCTGATTTGAGGCAGGTTTAGCGCTGACATCCAGTCACTGGCTCTTAAGGTCTAGAAGGCAAATACCTCGATTTACTAATGAAAACATAGAGGCTTTGTCCTCCCTGCAGGGGAGGAAAATCAGGACCTGGAAAGGTAGCCTTAAAGCAGTTTTTTTCAACAAGGGTTCTTGATGTTACACAATCCCTCGGCACAGAGCCTAGAAGCAGTTGCTGCCTCCAGGCTGGTTACCTACACTGCAGGTGCTCAAGCCAGGCGCCCAGACCCGGGCACCTGTAGCTTGAGGTCACTTCTCTGTGCTGTGTGATGACAGCCATGCAGTCATCCACTGTGCGCTGGTGGGTGGCAGGTGCTCCTTTGGGGCTCTTGCAGGTGGCCCTGCTCAGTTCCCGGCAGTCCTGCTGTCACCTGCACCCTCTGTACTTCACTCACTTGCATTTCTGTTCCTTAGAGCCAAAGCCCCAACCCAGTCAAGCCCACCCTTTGCTCTGCTTGCGTCCCCCCCCCCCCCCCGTAAGAAGGCCTCCTGGGAGACAAACTGCAGTTTGCAACACTTTTAATGCACAAAGGAAAAGGTAACGGACTGGCTGGGGGACCAGCCTTCATTCCACATAGAGCTTGGGTACAGGTACAGCCCAGCTGGGAAATAAGTTACAGTTCACGGGGTCTTAGAGCCAAGAGCAGGAAACGCTGTTCTGTCAGCCAAGGGAGTGAGGATTCCATTTTCTGGGGGTGAAAGGGTAAAAATAAAATGTTTCTGAAGTATGGCAGACACTGGGTCTTCAACTAAGAACAGAGACTGGGCCGGGCCAGGCCTTTGAGCAGGCGGAACGGAGCCTGGCAGGCAGTGCCCCGGGGAAGCCTAACCTATGAGGAGTGAGGCCAGGCGGAGTGCTAGCAAAAGAATGCGTCCTTCACTTTGATAGTCAACACCCATTCCAGTCACAGCTCCCAGATTCGGTCTCGGGGCCTCAGAGAAAGCAGTGACATGACATAATTCTCAGGGACTTTGTGGAAGTCCCCGCCCCGTGCTTGACCATTTCTGAGCTCAGCTGTTTCTCTCACTGTTCCTCACCCACCCACCCACCTGGTTTCAGGCACATTCCTTTTCATCTGCTCCGTGGCCTGGTGAGCCTGCAACACGGCCAAAGCCTCTTCTACCTGCGGGACAGCGGGAGGGGCTTTGGGCAGCTGCGCCGGCAGGGTCCCAGGAGAGCCTGCACCTCCCCTGCCCTCCACAGCATTTCTGCAGAGCCCTAGTCTGATGGCTGACAGCTGCTGGCCAGCTCCCATGACAGAAGCCCACCGTCACCTTCTCAAGGCAGGTGATCACTGCCTATGGAGCAGCAGAGAATCACCTGTCCCACTCCAAGATTCTGCAGGTATTGGCAAGACGATTGCCCTCCTCTGTCCAAGCAGCAGTCTGCTTGCTCATCTAGGAGACACCCTGGCCCCGAGCTCTCATGCGCTCAGGGCTCCCTGCCACCCAGGCCCAGCCCACCTTGGCATTGAGGGACTCTGGAGACTCCAGCATGAGCAGCAGCTCCGAGTTGTCGATCTCCAGCAGCATGCCCGTGATCTTGCCAGCCAGCTGGGTGTGGACATCGTAGATGAGGGGGTAGAGACGCTCACCTGTATGGAACAGCCTCTGATGGCTTATGAACATGCACCTGGCTGATATCCCAGCGTCCCTGGAGCAGCAAGGCATTTGGGTGGCTATCCCAGAACTGCTCCTTCCAGGCTGCATCATTCAACCTGGTTACCAGGAGCCTCTTTCCCAACTGGAAGGTGGGCATGAGCAAGCCCCGCTTTGGAGGTCAGTCTGCAGAATCATATTTGATATTAGACATGAAGTAGCTGCATAGGGTCTGACACAAAGGTGCTTGGTTTTTAAAGACTACTCTTGTTCATTCTGCAGGAAACAGTTCCAAGTATACACACGGACATTGAGACAGAATATAATGCTGAACTTGACATCTTGGTGGGGGAATGGAGAGCCAAACACACAAGGTAAATTCACTTTCCACCATCAGATACTTCTAGGACAGGGCCTGGTGTTGGTGGTCAGCCCATTTTGGCCATGTGTGGACGGTCTAGCAGGCTGAGGTTCTGGGGTGCCTTGAGTGGGAATGGGAAAGGTCTTCCCCATGATGAAAATGAAGATGTTTTCAAAGAACTGCTTACAGAGCCTTCTGCCTCCATTAAGCCCACCGAGTAGTCATCTTTGAGGTGTGGGTAGTAAAGTGGCAAAACCCGCGTGAGCTAAGGAAACAGTGGGGTAATAGCAGTGGGTGGCTACAGAGAAGGGTCAGGAGGTCTTGGAAGCCTTGAAGAAAAGAGACTGTCCACCACCACCAGCAAGCTTGTTTGTTCAAAAGTTAGTTGCACCCTTGAGCAGAGCCTGTCATAGACATGGGATGAATTGCACAGGAATTCAGGGTTCAGTGGAAACATTTATTTTCTCAACTCACTTATTTCCTGCCCCCCTGCAGCGAGCTCCCCTGGGAAGCTGATGAAATGTAGGACAGCTTCTTCCCATTCGGGGGAGGTGTGAGGAACCACAACACCCACCTTATGGGTCATGTCTCAGCAGAAACCCAAGACCACAGCCATCGTACTCTTACTCCTCCTCCTGGCCCCTGATCTCCCTATGGCTGGGGTCTCTCTCCCAGCCTAAGTCAAAGTCAAGAACAACAGAGCTGAAGAGACCTTGGGAACATCTGGTCTGACCAGTATTGTAAGATGGGAGAACGAGGCCTAGATGACAGAGGCAAGGTCACCCGGCAAAGCTGGGTCTTGTCCTCACATCTGACCTCCACTCAGGGCGTTTCCCAGCAGGCCAGCCAGCTCCCAGCCCCCCTCCTCCTGCTCCAGAGCAGGGGAACCAGCCACTCACCGATCAGCTGCTTTTGCTTGTGCAGTGGTGCTGCGGCCAGCGTGGACGCGGTCAGGGGCTCCTGTCCGGGGACGCACACAGCAGGCTCCTGGACCTGCACATGGTGCCAGGGACACATCCCTTACCCACCACGTACAGGCAAGGCCTCGACACACTTAACCCTGTCAGGTGAGCACAGGCCTCCAGGAAGGCTCTGGGAGAGGGGGGTGGGGGTCAAGGTATGACGGCCGGGTGGGACAGGCTCCCCAACAAGGGCACTGTGGACCAGACGACAAAGTTCCACTCTAATGCAGATGTTTTCCACAGTGCGAGGAACCTCTGGAGGCCTCCGAAGCACACTGCCAAACGAAGCTGCACCTTACTGATCACTTCATGCCAGACGAAGCACTTCCGATTACGTAGCTCTTATGGCTATATTTCCAACATGCTTCTGACCCTTCCCCATCTTAATAGCTTTAAAAGCATTTTGCTGTTTGTTTTTGTTTAAAATATTTTACTTATTTTTAGAGAGAGGGGAAGGGAGGAAGAGAGGGAGAGAAACATCAATGTGTGAGAGGTACATCGATCAGTTGCCTCTCACACACCCCCAACTGGGGACCTGGCCTGCAACCCAGGCATGTGCCCTGACCCGGAATCAAACTGGCGACCTTATTAGTCCACAGGTTGGTGCTCAATCCTCTGAGTCACACGAGCCAGGGCTTTTATTTTATTTTTTTAAATATTTTATTTACACATTTTGCTGTTTAAAGACTACTCTTGTTCATTTTATAAGAGATGGTTTGAAGTACACATACTAAAATTCTAGACAGGAGATGAAAATGCTGAGTTTGAGACATTTAGGGGTAGCAGGGAGATTAATACACAGCCCTTAATGACAGTAGATATTTGCAGTTTGTCTTGCAGATTAATCACATCTTTGCCGCTCAACACATAAACACTAAGGAAATCCAAATTGTGACTAATAAACAAAATGTGATCCTGGCCCTTTTCCTCCTTCTGTTAGTAAGGGTGAGCTCTTCTTGATTGTACACATTAATAAATGAAACTTTACAAGCCAAGAAAAGGGCCAGTGCCTTAGCCAAGGTTCTAGCCAGGCCCCGGGGACCTGGACTAAGAGGGCAGCAGGGCCAGCCTTACCCCAGAGGTGTTGGGCATTCCCGAGGAATATCTGTGTGTAAGGAGAGGCCTCTTTGGCATAGAGCATCCTGTCTCACTGGGTCCAGGGGTCTGGGTGCCAATGTTGGCTGTAAGAAACAAGCAGGGATGTTAGGGCCTGGCACCAACCTGAAGCCATAAAGCCTACAGATGAGCATTTACATAAAATCCCCAGCACTGAGTACAGTGCCAGCACACAGATGTGCAAACATCTGCCACGTGTGTTTGCCTATAGGCTACATCTACACCCTTGTTCACAGCTGCTGCTGTAAACCCACTGAGCTCAGATCTGGTGCTAATCCCCTGCATGCATGATCCCATTGACCCACACAACAAAACAGGAAAACTGTTCTCATCCCCATTTTAGAGATGAGGCAATCCAGCCCTGGCCAGCATGGCTCAGTTGGTTGGGTGTCATCCTGCAGAGGAAAGGTCGTAGGTTCAATTCCCAGTCAGGGCGCATGCCTAAGTTGCAGGTTCGGTCCCTGGGCACATGCGAGAGGCAACTGATCCATGGTTTCTCTCTCGCATAGATGTTTCTCTCCCTCTCTTTCTCCCTCCCTCATTACACAGCCTCTACAGTCAGCCCTGTTCTCCAAAAGAGTGAATGCCAAGGTCACTTTGGAAGCTGATCCCCAATAGTGCCAACCCAGCACCAAGCCCCCACCCCGGCCCATTCCTCGTGGCCCTGCCAACACTCACCCACTCTTTGGGTGTGGGGCACGTGGTGTGGCACCTGGGTGGAGGCCTTCCTGGCACTGCTGCTGTGGGGCGGGGGACACTGGGACCTGGCTGGTGGCTGGACCATTGAGGCAGCTGGAGGGTAGGGGGCTTGTGGTACAGAGAGCATGGAGAGAGAAAGGTTGGCGGGAAGGGGGGGGGGGGGCGTTACAAATCAGAGTGGCACACCACACCCTGACGGATCCAGGGTGGGGAAGGGGAGCCAGAACATTCACAGCAGGAAGATGAGTAAATTCACCTCCTCAGGCAGACCCAAAACTCCAGGGAGGGGGTGTGGAAATTAGCTATTACAGACCAGCTCACGTCTCCCCAGAGCCCCAAGAGGCAAAGGTGTCATGACAATTTCGTCCCCCACTCTGATAATTTCAAGTCAGGTGGACTTCACTCTTAGAGAAGGGCCATTCATCAGCAACACAGCCAAAGGAATTCATTTTCTCAGCTTTGCAAGAATTGTCAGCCACAGATCGGACAAGCCTTTGGAGCTGACTGAAGGTAACGTGAGCCTTTGAAAGGCTCAGCGCTGTGCTGGGTGCCTCCACACACCTCATTCAGGCCCACACTCAGAGGAGGAAACTGAGGCTCAGAGAGAAAGTTAACTACTCAAATTAACACCTTAGGAAGTGACAGAGAGCCAGGCGTGACCCCAAAGCTCGTGTTATTTAACCACTATGTCGCACACTATCCCATGTGGTTCACACTCATGGCTGGAAGGGGCTGTGTCACTCACAGGAGGGTCTGGGTGGCTGGGCCACCCACCTGGGGGCAGGCTGGACAGGTGCGCCAGAGCCATAGTACAGAGTCTGGGCTGGAGGCTGTGTGGGAGAAGACGATTCAGCAGGGGAAGTGAGAACTGCATCCCCTCGGGGACACCACCCCAGGAACTCCACTGTCCCCTCAGGGAGGCTGGTTAGTGAAGACCCACAAAGCTGGGATGAAGGCCTGCTTCCTGTTTCAGGAAGTCCATTATCCCTCAACCCTAAAGGGCAAGATCTCAAGTTCAATCCTTGCCCCTTATTATCAGAGCGACTAGCCCAACAATCTGGATAAAATGGTGACAGGTCCTACTGAATCTTGTGCCAGCTTCAGCAATCACTAAAAGGAGCAGGAATGTCCCCATTCTAGTAGCCTTTAATGGCTAACATCTTCCTGATTCCTCTAGGTCACAAGAGCTCCTTTCCCAAACCATGCCCCTCAGAGATGTTAGCACCTCTCAAAAGCAACCATTTAAATTGGGGGTGTACTACCTACTCTCTGCCGCTTTTGAAAAGTCAGAACACATGCAGGCCTATCAGGGTAGAACAATGTACGTGGTAAGGAAACCTTGTTGACTGTAACATTTCCCAAATTTAAGTTGGCCAAAGAATCTTTTTCAGCACAACATTCACAGATCTCTCTCTCTCTCTCTGATTGGGAAGCACTGTTTGACAGCGACACCATCAGCCCTTTTAGACATGGGGTTAAGACGACCTGCTGTTTCTGACAGACGCAGGCTGGGAACATATGTCTGCCTGGGAAGCTCTCCTGCTCTGCCTGGCTGTGGGGCCCTCACCTGGGGCACGGGGGGCAGGAAGTAGGTGGCGGGCTGCTGGAAGGACCCCAGGAAGGGGCTGCCCGGGGTCCGCACGGAGAGGTGCTGCTGCGTGTACTGGTTGGTCAAGATGGCCTTCCGCTCCTCTTTGCGCTGGGCCAGCGCCACGTACAGCGGCTTGGTGCCGAGGACGCAGCCGTTCATCTCTGTCACGGCCTTCGTTGCCTCTTCTGGAGAGGAAAAACACACAAAGCCAAACCCTTTGCTGTGGCCACCCTCTGTCATCACCTAAAAGCAAGACAAGACAAGGGTTGCTGGGAAGGTGAAGGAAGACTCCAGGGGCCTGTTCCCCCACCTCGCCCGGGGCCCAGCCTGGCTCTGAGCTGGTCCCCGAGAAACCAGCTATCGAAGGTGTACTGTCACCCTTGCATTTACTGAGGGCCACCGCATGCCAGATACTTGACTCTCCCTCTGTCACTGCAACTCCCTCTTTATAGGGGCGGAACGTGGGCTCAACAGCGACAGGTCTGAGACCAGCCACTGTCTACCAGGGTGCTGCTCGTGTTACACAGACCACTCCCCAGAGTCAGGGGGGAGAGCTGCATTTCAGAAAATGTTTTTATCTCAACATTTTCCTTCTAAAAAGATTTTGTAGGCTGTGAAGGGACGCTATCACAGCGGGGCTTTCATGCAAAGAGATGGTCGCCTAGGCTTAGTTGAACAGCTAAGACCAGGGCAGATGCTTCAGCCAGGGCCATGCCTTACACCTTTCAGGTGAGGTCGTTGTGATGGAAACAATCTGCATTTCCACTACTTCCTGGGTTTTATGCAACTACTCTTACGATTCTCTACTGCGTCTGTGAATTACAGACATTAAAAAGGTGCTCTTAACAACTGTATTTCCTAAAGACTCCAGTGAAGAGTGAAATTTCACCCTGGCTGGCATGGCTCAGTGGATTGAGTGCCAGCCTGTGAACCAAAAGGTTGCTGGTTCGATTCCCAGTCAGGGCTCATGCCTGGGTTGTGGGCCAGGTTCCCAGTAGGGTGTGTGCAAGAGGCAACCAATCCCTCTCTGTCTCCCTCCCTTCTGCTCTCTCTAAAAATGAAGTCTTTAAATCTTAAAAATAAAAAATAAAAAAAAGAAAAAGAGAGATTTGTAGGGAATATAAAAGAACTTGAATTTCTAATTTTGGTGCTTTAATCTGTTAATTTTCTTTTTACTAGGAAGAAAAATTCTTTTTACCATTTAAAAAAAGTGACTTGTCCAGGGTCACCCAGCCAGTGGGTCATACATACATCAGCTAGGACTCCAACCCAATGCACAATCTGGTACACCCCCGTCACCTCCATAAAGCCCTGAGCCAAGTCTTTCAGAGTCTGGGGAAGAGGTTCTTAGACCTTTTTTAAATTTTCTTTAAAAAAATTTTTTTCTTTACTTGTTCTTAGACTTTTAATTAAAGTAATCTTTTTATTTTTGAATAACTTTAGATTTATAGAAAGGTCTCAAAAATAGCAAATACACTGTAGTTGCTGTGTACCATTCACCCAGCTTGCCCTCAATGTTAACACAGTATATTTGTCAAAATGACCATGGCAACATTGGCACAATGCTATTAACTAAACTGTACATTTCCTTTGGATTTCACTAGTTTTACTACTAATATTCTTTTTCTCTTCCAGGATCCAATCCACGTTTATTTTAGGGTTCTTAATCTGTTTTAGGGTCAAGACACTGGCCTGGCTCTCCCACACCATGAGCAATAGAACTGAGATAATGTTCAAATTAGAGCCCACGCTCTACATCAGAGGTTTCCCAACTGTACTTTGCTACCTGCTAATCTAGAGGCCTGAACCTGAGCGTTCACAGATCCACAGGGAGGTTAATGGATGGAATTCAGGGGGTCTATACACTCGGAAGGGGAAAAAATGGCACCTGTATTTTCACATTAGCATTTCCTTCTATTTTGAATGTGGGCAACAACAAAAATAATAGTAGTATTAGTTGTACTTGTGACTTTTGACAGGAAAAGGAAATATTTTCATATCACATTCATTATTGCTGGTCTCAAAATAGCATTTATGCCAACTGCTACTGCACTAGATCTTACAGTCTGATGCATTAATAAAGAAGCACAGCCCTGGCCAGTGTGGCCCAGTTCGTTGGGCGCTGTCCTATAAACTGAAAGGCCTCAGATTCAAGGCCTGCTCAGGGCACATGCCGAGGCTGTGGGTTTGGTCCTGGTCGGGGCGTGTACAAGAGGCAATGGGTCAGTGTTCCTCTCTCAAATGATGTTTCTCTCCCTCTCTCTCTCTCCCGCCCTTCCCTTCTCTCTAAAATCAATAAGCATGTCCTTGGATGAGAATAAACAATAAAATTTTTAAAAAATTAAAAAAATAAAGCTGCACATACTGTCGTCACCTTATTCCAATATAATTTTTTTTTGTAATTCTATGAATTTTCCTTTATGCATTTAAAATTATTCTCAGAAGGGGTCCATAGGACTCATCAGACAGCCAAATCTTCTTGGCACAAAAATATTGTCCTAACAAGTTAATAAAAACTTATGTTAAATAGTAAAAATAACTAATAAAATTACTACAACACTTATGCAAAGCTTACTATGACTCAGTAGTGTTGTAAGCACTTTATATACATTAACTCATTTAATTTTCCTAACTATTTATATAAAAGATGCTAAATTATATAAATATATATAAACTTATATAAAATCAATTAACAAGATAGGTGTCCCTCAATTCTAAGCAATGTAGATTTTTACAATCCCCTTCATCCAAGCAGTCCCCAAGGAGGTGAGTGAATCTCCTGAAATTATGTGCAGTGTGTGTAAATAATTAGATCGTGACATCACTACTCAGTGTGGGCAAGGTGCTCTATATGCAGGTTCTTTAGCTCTCAGGAAACCTCTAGAGAGAGAATGTTGCTCCCATTTTACAGATGGGCAACCAGAGTCCAAAAGGCAAAGTCACTTCCCTCAGGTTCTAGAGCTAGTGAATGGCAGGACTGGGATTTAGATCTGGTTCTGATTAACTTTAACATCCCAGCTTTCAACCACAATACTAACCAAATATGCATTTGCTGGAAGAAAGGGCACACAACTTCTTATGATGTTTAATCAAATTTCCTGTTGCTTAATTTACATGTCCCACAGCTCTCTGTCACTTTTTTCAAAAGCTCCTTACCTCAAAAATTGTTAGAACCTCTTCCCCAAATAATAGGATCCATAAAGTTCATTTAAAATTTGATTTAACAGGCAAAAGAACTTCTATACCACTTCCTAAGAACATAGCCATCACAATACCTGTGCAGGTCCCCAACCCATTATCCACACAGATCTCTTTGGAAAAAGTTCCTCATTCCCACCTGCAGCTCCCTACCTCCTCACAGCCAAGTCAAACACTGCTGCCACTGCTGCTTCTTACAGGAAGTCCTCCTTCCTGTTTCACTGAGCTACTGCAGCCCTGCCTCCAATACTTACCCCTCACCCAACACATGCCTTAGAACAGATTTCAGTTAGTGATGCATGTGACTTCCCCACTATACTATAAGCTACTCAAGGACAAGGATTTATTCCTGTATGCTTTCCACAAGGACTGTTAAAACATCAGGTGCTCAACTATGAAATGAAAGAACACTAGGCCTTCTTAAAATCATCTGGGGAGCTTTTAAAAATAAAATACCAGTCCTTACCCTCAGAGATCTATATGCAATTTCTCTGACTCAGGTGTCTTTACTTAAGAGCTCCCTAGGGGATTTTAGTGAGAAGTAAGGGTTGAGAACCACCCAGCAAGCCCAAGTCCTTCATCCATAAGACGAGGCTCAGAAGATATCTGCTCAAGGTCACAGAACTACTGAGTATGACAGCCAATTGTCACACCTCAGGTACTAAGAGGACTTAATAAATGGGGAGAATAAATCAAGAATGATGTAGCCCAACCCTTCTATTTTTCAGATGGAGAAATTGAGGCCCAGAAGGGGTATGTCACTGGCCAAGGCCGGACATCAAAAGTCAACGGAAATGCTCAGACATGCATTTCTGGAACCTGGCATACAGTAGGCTCTCAATAAATGCTTGTTGAGTGAACGAAGGTGACAGTGAGCCCCAATAAAACCAGCTGTGTTTCTACCCTCTTCCCCTCCAACCCGGATAAGGCTACAGATGAACAACAAGCTCCAATGGGGTCAGACATAGCCCCAAATTCAAAAGGTGTGGCTCAGCACCAACTCCCTGGAAGCCATGGGAGGAAGGAGGGGTGTGTGGGCAGTGAGAGGATGCAAGGGGAAGGCTCTCTGTCCCCTGTAGGTGCCCACAGCCCTCACCTTGGCACTGGTGATCACTCCATAGGGAGAGAACTCTTTCCTCAGCTTCTCATTATCAATGGAGTCATCCAGGTTCTTCACATACAGGTTCACGCCCTGGAAGGGAAGGGTTACTGCTAGCTAGACAGGCGTTCCCCTCCACGCTCCCAATTGCTTAGGGGAGGTGGGGGAGGGGGGGTGCGTAGGCAGGGGAAGCCCTGGCCACTAAGCCTCCTGTTTGCAGGCTCGTACAGCACCCATGCACGCCACCACTCAGCATGCCACCACCTCGAAGCTGGAGCTCCCACAATTCCTAAAGCCAAGCTCCCAGAAGTGGGATTGCCAGAGGAAGGAGTCACATGCGGGACCCTCCACACATAGAAGCAGCTGCCACCAGGAGGCTGACCCTTACCTGGCAACGGTTCAGCCGGTCCTGATTCATCTGCTCGAACCTTCGCTTAAGCTCATTCTGCCGCTCCATCCGCTTCTGGGCCCGGCCCACGTAGAGCAGCCGCCCACTCACCTCCTTCCCGTTCATGTCCATCACAGCCTGTGCGGAGAAGACGGAGCGAGAGTGCATGGTAATCACGCAGATGAGGCCCTGGCCTTAGCCTTGGTCTCCATCCACTCCTACCTCCTTGGTCTGGAGTGGGCCGCCTGCCAGCCAGGCAGGCCGATCTTGTTAGCTGAAAATAATTAGTACCAGGATAAAGGCCGTCCACTTTTTTAAAAAATGGGGCAAAATTTCAGTCAATTAGATTTTTAGAAAAACTTGCTTTTGACTCTATTTTAAAGAGGGAAATTGAAATTTGCAAAGCTTCCCATATTTGACAATTAGTTTCTAACTACACATTGATTTTTTAACAAAGCAGCAAGCATAATTCTTTCAAAATGACATGATAACATAATCAATATCCTTTTCTTCATGTTGGATTTCACAGCACAAAGAATCCTTTTGCTAATTGGGAATTTGAGTTCTGGAAACATTTGTGTCTCATCCCTTCCTGATTTTTCTTTTCTTCTGTTAACTGGCCTAACTTGTCAGTGGCTTTGATTACATGAAATCCTCCATCTTCTGTGACATGTGCACCTCCTCTCTGCTATCCATTTACACTAAATTGAATTTGCATTGACTTATCCCCCCAGATCAGCAAAAGGCAGTCCCATGTGTGCACCGACTCCATAGTGAGGGTTAGATAATGGTGTTAATAAAGAGAAATGTTGAAGGGAACTGACTTCTTAAGTGGTTGGTTTACTAGTAAATACTTTCACATAATGACTTTTGCTCTCCTGCCTAAATATGCAAATATATGTTGTGGACCCAAGAACTGCCAGTTGTATGCCAGTCTTACAAGGTCATTACCAAAGTATCTAAGACCTTGGAGTTAATGGACCCCTGCAGCTTCATCCATCTACTTCCACTAGTCATTCATGTTACAGTTGGGGAAACCAAAACCTAGAGAGGGGGCGGGACTTGTCCAAGAACTCACAAGAAGTTATCTTTCAAAGGAGCCATTTACTTAAAAAAAAAAAAAAGATTTTATTTATTTATTTTGAGAGAGAGAGAGGGGGGTGGTAGGGAGGAATAATCAACGTGCAGTTGTCTTTCGCAAGCCCCCAACTGGCGACCTGGCCCACAACCCAGGCATGTGCTCTGACTAGGAATCGAACCGGCGACCCTTTGGTTTGCAGGCTGGTGCTCAATCCACTGAGCCACACCAGCCAGGGCTGGGGCCATTTACTTAAGAACAAAACTTCATAGTCAGAAGGAGGTAGTTCTAATCACAGGTATCATTCTTACTAGCTACAACCTATAGAACCTAGTAACAGGAGAGCCCACATTAGTGGGGGTAGAGATGAAAATGTATGTAAAACCCTTAGCACAGTGCCTGGCCTAATCTAAGTGCTCAGTGAGAAGTGGCTGCTATTGAGATGGTACCAGGATCCAGGTCTCCAGCCAGAATCCACCAGGAGCTGGGCTCTTCCATGCCCAGTGATCTTAAAGGGGCAGCAGCCATAGAAAGAGCTTTGTGGTGGCAGGCCAAATATAACATCCGTTATTCCAGCTTTGTCACTGTGTGACCATGTACCATTTATTCATTCAGCAAATATGTACCTGGTATCTACTGGCAGGGACAATACTAGAGACTTAACAGTGAAACAAGACCCAGCCCCTACCCTCAGTCCTACACATGGAAACCTGTGCTAATGATAGAGACAGACACATGAAATCTCAAGTAAGTGAAGACAGGAAGAGGCGGCTTCCTGAAGGAAGAAAAGTATAGGCCGAGACCCAAAGGACAGGCCGAGACCCAAAGGACAGGCACTAAACAGTCTGAAGTTACGCTAATATGGTAGTCACCAACGACCTGCGACTACTAAGCATTTGAAATATGGCTGGTCTGAATTATGCTGTAAGGACTAGATTTCAAAGAATTAAGTACAATAAAAGGGAATGTAAAAAAAAAAAAAAAAAAACCTCAATTTTTATAATAAATACTAATTAAAGTGGTCATAATTTAAATATGTTGAATAAAATGTATTACTGAAATTAGTTTCACAGTTTCCCTTTTTGCCCTTTTTAATGTGGCTACTGGAAATTTTATTTTTTTATGTCTTGGAAAATTTTAAATTGCACATGTGGCTCATGTTACATTTCTATTAGATAGCACTGGTCCAAAGAGTAGGAAAAGGAATGCCCTGGCTGGGTGGCTCAGTTGGTTGGAACGTAGCCCCAATGCACCAAGGTCATGGGTTCGATCCCCTGTCAGGGCACGTACAAGAAGCAACCAATGAATGCATAAATAAGTGGAGCAACAGATGAATGTTTCTTTCTCTTTTCCTTCCTCTCTTTCTCTAAAATCAATCAATAAATCTTTTTTTTTTTAAGACTAGAAAAGGAAAGTATTGTGAGAAAACAGCATTTGCAAATAACATGGAAGCAAGAAATAGCATAGCACTTCCCCTCCCTGGCCTCAAGCCCACCATCAATTCAAGAAGAGGGTAGAGGCTCTCTCAAAGGCCCCTTCCACCTTCTGTGCAGCAAGGATCTGTGAAAGTAAGCCAGCCTCATGGCTTGGAAGTCACCAAAAGACACTTAAGCCTTTTGCCTTCAGCACAGGCGGGAAGGGCCCTGACTCAAGTGGCCAGGGCTGGGGAGGGACTTCCTTTTCTTCCACAGGCAGCTGGAGCCCTCTGTTCCTGATCTCCCTCCTTCCTAGTCCTGGCTCAGCACCTCCATGAAACAGGGCCATGAGAAGCCAGGCTCCTACCTTCTGGGCTTCCTCATGCTTTTCAAAGTTGACAAAGCCAAAGCCTCGGGAGTGGCCGCTGTCGTTCCTCATCACCTTCACACTCTGCATCTTCCCTGGGAAGACCCGACCTGGCTCAAAGGGGAGTGTGGGGAACCCCAAGGTGTTCTCCTTTTCCTCCCACAAGTGTTCGGGAAGCCCCAGCAGGGCCCCTCTTCCCAGCCTGACCACGGAGCAGAAGAGAAAGTGACCCCAAACTCCTTTGGGAACCACACCCACCAAACTGGGAGAATAGCTCCACCAGGCCCTGCTCGTCCATGTCCACATGGAGGTTCTTCACGTAGATATTGGTGAACTTCATGGTCTGAGCCCCCAGCTCAGCCTCCCGCTCCTGTCGGGACTTGAAGTGGCCAACGAAGCTGTGGACACACCGACAGGGTAGGCAGCTGCCAGCCATTAGCCACCAGCACCCAGCAAGCCTGGGTCATTGGGCTCAATTGCTACCAGCCTCCAGACCTCTGATTCCCTCGTCAGAAGACTGGGCAGGGCAGCATTGTTTAGATGGAATATATCCAAGGCCCAACCACCTTCCATAGCCAAGATTCTATGTGCCAGCCTAAGGTTAAGAAGACATAATTCTTGTGGCAAATGCACAAGGAACTCCTACCAGACGCCCCAGGCAGCTGCATGTACAGGAGGTAAGAACGTGAATTTGAGAGTCACATTTGAATCCTCGCTCTGCAGTTGCCTAGCCATGGCAAGTTCTATAATCTTTCCAAGCCTCAGTGTTCATCCCTGTAAAACTGGGGATCAAACTCACACCACAGGGACGGGCTCATTCATTTACCATGTCCTGGGTACGCCGGGGAACAGCAGTGGGAGAACCAGACACAATCCACGCCTGCATTGCTATGGGGGAACTGGAGTCACTTAAAAACGATATTAATTTTAAGAACTATAATATCCAAGTTCATGTCAATGCATCTAAGAAAGTGTCATAGATTAAGGAAAAAAGCGTAAGAAAATTTGATGGTTTCTACAGCACATTTAGCACAAAAAAGTCATAGCTGGCACTCAACATTGGAGAAAACTGGGTGGCAAAGGTAGCCTTGGACAAACTGGCTAACGAAGACAACATCCTTCTGGGAAAAGCCCGCCATTGTTCAGTTTCATTGACAGGAGCCTCCACTGAAAAAACCAGGACAGAACGGCTCAGTGCAGCTCCCAGCTCAAAGCCTCCCTCACTCCACAGCACTGGGCAGGGGCTGAGCCACCAGATGGGCAGAAGCAAAAATGGGGGAGAGGTACCACCAGAGAAAAATTCTCTCCAGCACCTGCACCTCAATGTTTCCATCTGTGAAGTGGGGATGAGGCCAAACTGAAATGGATGAAAGCCGGCCAAGAACATGCCTACTTTCTCTCCCATCCAAAAACCCCATGAAATGACACAAGAGGCTTAAGAAAAAAATTCACAAGCACGCTAATGGCCGTTGATGATCTGGCGATGAGCTGTTCCTGCTTGAACTTCAGAATCATCACTTCATTTACTACTTGGAACAATCCTCTCAGCATACCAGCAGCCCCATTTTTCCTTGAGGAAAGGGAGACCCTGAGAGATCGAGCCATTCTTCCGAGGTCACACTGACAGGAAGAATACCGGCTGCTGCTCAGTGCCTCGTGCCTATTAGATGGTGGTGGGTAGCATGGGTCCCCAGTTGGTGGTGCCAGGATTCTGTCCATTCAGCTTCAACCCACCCCCATGCCTGCCACTCACACTTTGCGGTCATTCAGCAGCATCCCATTCATGGTGCTGATGGCCTTCTGTGCAGCTTCATGGGTCTCAAAATGGACAAAGCCAAAGCCTCGGGAGCCATGATCATCACACACCACCTGGGCCAGAGAGAACAAGGACAAGGAGAGCATCCAACAGAGTTCAGGTAGAAAAGAATGGCAGGATGATAACAATTAATGTCTTGAGTGCTTGCTTTGTGCCTGTGAAAGACAATCCTATGTCACACACAACAGCTCCATTTTAGAGATGGGAAACTAAAGCTCAGAGAGGTTGACCCACTTGCTTAAGATCACACAGTAAGGAGGAATAGAGCTCTCAAATTAAATACAGGTCTTCTATACCACAATGCTGTTAAAAGATTTTATTTATTTCTAGAGAGGGGGGAAGGGAGCAAAAAGTGAGGGAGAGAAACATTAATGTGTGGTTGCATCTTGTGTGCCTCCAGATGGGGACCCAGCCCGCAACCCAGACATGTGCCCCGACTAGGAATCAAACTGGCAACCCTTTGGTTTGCAGCCCGGTGCTCAGTCCACTGAGCCAGCCAGGGTGAGAAATTTTTAATTATCTTCCTATTCTTGCATCCTTGTTTCTTTCTTTAATATTTTAATATTAAATTGTACCTATTTACTCATTTATTTACTTTAGAGCCAGAAGAAGGGAGAAAGAGAGACACCGATTTGTTCTTCCACTTATTCATGCATTCACTGGTTGCTTCTTGTATGTGCCCTGACCAGGGATTGAACCTGCAGCCTTGGCATATAGGGACGATGCTCTTACCAACTGAGCTACCCAGGCAGGGCCCTGTATCCTTGTTTCTAACAGAAAATTAGAAACAATCTGAGTATCCATCAAGGAGACTGGTTAAGTAAGTTATAGGACATTGATACTGGTTGACTATATGTGTGCAGCTAAAGAGAACTGGTAGATTATGTAGCTGACACAGAGCGATCTGGAGGGTATATCATTAAGTGAAGAAAAAAAAAAAAAATTGAGCCCTGTTGGGTTAAAGTGCATCTACACATGGGGAAATTTTAAACAGAAACACACAAAACTGTTAAGAACAATTATTTCTGGGGACTACGGTTGAAGAGGATGGAGCCTTCTTTTTCACTTTATTCCTTTCTAAATTTTTAACTTTACCAATACATGCACTGTTTCAACAACAAACTTGTTTTAATTTTGTAAAAGGTCTACAAACATTCTATCTCCACTTTGTAAGCCTCCTGATTCAAATTAGGACAAAGTCTGAGAACAGAAAAAGTCTTCAGGTCATGTAGTCCCCATCACTCTGGTTGAATTTGCACTAAGACCACTAATGCCCATTTCAAGTGTCCCTGGCTCCACCCACCTCTGCAGCCAGTGCCCCAGCTCAGCTAAGTGGCATTTTGTGCCTAGACAACCACCCCGGCTTCCATGCTGACCACTGGAACTCTTTTTCTAAAATGTAACTGTGACAATGTCCCATTGGCGTCTCACTCCAGTAGCTCCTACAGAACTAAATCAATTTGGCATTTGAGGCTCTTCAGTTGGCTGTGAACTAGTCTTGCTTCCAAATCCAAGCTTAACATCTGCTCCCTCCACTTCTAGTCCCAAACAGGGTCCCCCACCTTCAACTCAAGTGCCAGCTTTTCCATTCAGATTCAGTCACGTTGACTGGGTTCCCGCTTCAGGCCAAGCACCTGCTAAGGGCATCGCATATTTATCTTGTTATAGTTGCCATAAGAACACTTTCAGGATTTCAAAACCTCTAAGGCCCAGCTGCCTGATTGGGGGAAATGCAAATAAACCTTTATTGAGTATCTACTAGGTGTCACATCTTATTCTAGGTACTGGGATACAAAGGTGAATACAAACAAGTTTGCTACTCTTATGGAACTTCCATTCTATTAGAAGAGAAATCTTAAAAACAAGTTCTGGCTATTGACTACTATGGCCTCGCTGTATCCACACCCTTTGTCCTATAGTTTCTACTGTCCTCTCACTCTGAATTGGACCTGGTCCTGTGACTTGTTTTGGCAAATAAAGTGCAGTGGAAATGAGTGTGTGCCAATTCCAAGCTTAGATCTCAAAGGGCCTGGTGAGCTCCCACCGTCACCACCATGAGGACAGCCTAGGCCAGGCTGCTGGAGGATGAAAGACCACGGGGAGGAGAGCTGAAATGTCCCCGCTGACAGCCAACCACTGTGGAGAAGCAGAGCTATCCCATTCCCCATGGGCACAGGAAGGAGCCCAGCCAAGACCAAAAGATCTACCCAGCTGAACTCAGCCCAAATCTCCAACTGCAGAATTATAAGCCAAATAATGGTTGTTGACAGTCACTAAGCTTTGGGGTGGTTACACAGCAAGAGCAGATCGAAACACAGGGGCCTCTGGTAGGTGTATGAAGATGGAACTGCAAGGACCACCACCATTCAGGTACTTGCTGAACCTGGCGCTTAACTGAAAAGACCTCATATACTGCACAGTGAGGTGCTGCCTGGAATCCCTCTCCCACACAGGTACCTGACACAGACCACCCCCTCCCAAGAGGCATACCCACTTTACAAGAGAGGATGTTCCCAAAGGTGGAGAAGGTGTCATATAAGGCCTTGTTGTCAATGGACTCCTCCAGGTTCTTGATGAAGACGTTGCCCACACCTGACTTGCGAAGTCCTGGGTCTCGCTGGGACCACATGATGCGGATGGGCCGGCCTTTGATCACTTCAAAGTTCATTGTATCCAGTGCCCTCTCCGCTGGACAGGAGGAGGAGAAAAAGGAACAAGTTAAGGAGACTTTCTTTCTGAGCCCTCAGGTGCTTAACTGGGAGCCCTCTCCCCTCCCCCGCAAAAAGAGGCAGGCACTGGAAAGAAGGGCCTGAAGGCTCAGGAGGGATAAGAACGAAAAATGTACGTCATTCCTCAACTTTTAGGATCTCATTCAAACCCCTCATGTAGCCATGTGAGCATGGATTCCTACCCCCATTTTACAGAAGGGAAAACAGGCTCAGAAAGGGGAAAGATCAGCTGCAAAGCCAGGTCTACTGTGGTCTCTAAAGCACACAGAGCAGATGAAAATGTAAGGAAGGGCTCTTGGGACCAACGGTGGCAGCATTTTAAGGAAATTAAAGCTCAGAGGTGCTGAGCAGCAGAGTTGAGATAAGATCCCCAGTAGCAGGGTTTTGGGGGAGGCAAACATCACCTCTCTGAGCCGGCATGATGATGATATTAACCATCCTTTCACACTTAACAAAGGGAGATGATCCCACCTACCTCCATGCTGCTGGACGGGCTGAATATTAAATAAGGTATGCAAGGTGCCTTGTCCTTTGCACCCAGCACAAAACAGGCGGTTGGCAAATGGCAATGTGTCTGAACACGGCAGCCTACGCCCATCCTCCTGCTATGGCCTGTCCCCTTCCCAGGTAATATGCTGTCCCCCTGCTTCAAGGATTCCTCTACTTTCAGAGGCATAGAGAAGAACTGTGAAGAATTCAGTGGAGCACATTTCAAGAAGTCTAGTTTTTTTCCATCTAGTCCTGCTGATGAATACCCAGAGGCAAATCCCTCCTCTCTGGAGCTCAGCTTTGCAGTCTAGGAAGTCTGGCCAAAAGGTCAGGTCATGCAAGGCTTGGAGGAAGATGGAAATGGCAGTGGGTGGGGAAAGCAGAGCAAAGGGTAAGTCCCCCTGGAATCCAGCTCAGTCACCCGTCACCTGTTGGGACACAGGCCGAACCACCCCAGCAAATCTCCAGCGCAGGGAGCCTCCCCATCCACACAGGAGACTAGGGAAAGGGCGCTCTCTTTTGGACTTGGCCAGGCAGGGCCTTTTTGGGTTGTTTCTGGCGTCTTAACACGTGAACGATACAGTTACTATTGTTTTTCGCAGGTTACCACTTACTGAGCCCTTACAATTACAAGAGATATTTCATAAGACACAGTTCTCCTTCCCCGCTGCCGGGGAACAAGCCTTAGCCCCATTCCACAGATGAAGTGCCCAGTGAACTCTTGCTCAAGCTCACACCCTAGTGGTAGAATTCGAGCAAAACGCGGTGCTCTTAGCCTTGAAACTTTTACCGGTGTGGACATATCCATCAGGAGAGCTCTAACCCAATCCTATGAGCTCTGAGAAACCGGCTGTGGAGCCTAGAGTGGAGGTGGCTTTTCAGGGCTCGCCCAAGAGGGAGGCGCCCGGTGCACACCTCCTGTTACGCTGCCAGCAGAGGCCGAGCCCCAGGCCTGGCTCTCCTGACTTCCCCACTCGTCATCTGTGTCGCCTCCCACAGCGTTCTCACCAGGTGCTTTGAATTTTCTCCGCTTCCCAACCACTCGATTAGGCAGGTCCCATCCCCCTCTTCAGACAGGTAACTGAAGCTCAGAACGGTTGAGTCATTTGCTCAATGTCACACAGCTGCTGGCTTTGTAATCCCAGGTCGGCCTGGCCCCAAAGCCCTTGGCTGTTTTCACTCAGCCTTAATACCTCCCCTCCGCAAAATGGAGCGCCAGTAAAACACACAGTAGGCGCACACTAATTGCTAGTTCCTGCCTCAGGGGCCTCTCTGGGCTTGTTTCCCTGGCTGCAAAACTGAAGATGCAGAAGGGATGAAAGAGCGGATAGCCGGGATGCTGTTGGTCGGTCCGTCTGTCTGTCCCCCGCCCCCGGGGCTCACCGTCGGCCGGCTGCTGGAAGTTGATGTAGGCATAGCCCAGCGAGCGGCGGGTGGTCACGTCGCGGCACACGCGGGTGGACAGGATGGGCCCGGCGGGAGAGAACTTCTCGTAGAGCATGGCCTCGGTCACGTCTGGATGCAGGTCGCCCACGTAGAGCGAGGCGAGCGGGAGGCCCACGACGCCGGCGTTCATGGCGGGCGGCGGGGGAAACGAGGAGCCGGCCAGCGCGGCCCCGCGCGTGTCACCCGGGCGGGAGCCTCGGTTGCGGCGGGCGCACAGAGCAGGCACGGGACTCTCACTCCCGAGAATGGCCGCCTCTCCCTTTACCACCCCCCGGCGCCCCGCGCGCCAATCGGCTGCGCTCGGGGCTCCTCCCTTCTTAGCTCCCCACCTGGGACCCCCTCAACGTTCTAGAAGCCTCAGGTGGGCGGCACCTCTGGCTCCGCCTCCGGAGGCGGGGAGAGCCCGTCGCTCCTGACCTGGGGTGCGGCCGTGGAGACGCGGTGCTGAGCCCTCGAGCAGGGCCCGAGGCCGAGTTCTAATGCTCAATGTCATTGCCTTTCTGGGCCCTTCCCTTCTCTGCAAACTCCCTCTTCGCAGAAATTAAAGACCAAACAATCTGTGTGTTTGCCTGACCGAGAATTTGAAGCCAGATGCCTGGTCAGTTTCAAAGGGGTGTACTTAGCCACCTGAAAGAAGTCTTTCTCGACAGCCCCCATGTAATTCCACGCTTCTGCAACCGGCTTTGTGACCTGGAACTTGAAGGCTCCAAGTGGGAATGTGAAACCACTAAAGCCTTCCTTGACACTGGCTCTTACATTGTCAAGACCTTTTCCTGGGATATTCCCTGCCCACTTCTTAAGACTCCATTCCACCTGCACACCACCAGGTAGGTTCGTTACTTGTAACGCAGCCTCTGTGGGAACAGTGGGGGCCTAACAGGGCGGTGGTCCCAAGCTGAGCAGCAAGACCCCTCTGTCCATACGAGTTGCAGCTTCAATCTGTAGTGTGGGTTCATGTCTTAAGAATTCCGATCTACTGTGGGGCAGTGCTCGCCAGATTTCCCTGCTGCAATAAAGCAGGTAGGTTCCCACTGACCTTTGGTTGGGCGTGGTTTTGCAAGGAGCTAGTCTGGCCGCCCAGGCTACAGTAGCAAGAAAGCGCCAATTCTAATCTTGCACTAAAAAGTACCGTCCGGATTTCTTTCCTCCTTGCGGGAGAGTGAACATTTTTAAAAAGGGGGAAATCCCTTGAGGAAACAGTGCTGTTGGCTACCATAAAGTGTTGGGACAGATGACAGTGACTGGTATTTACTTTCGAGATGACCAGGGCTTATGTAACATCTTACTGTCTGGGTTACATCTGGGGTGGGGGGCGCGCTAGCTGGGTACTAGTGTGTTATGTCCCCGGATAAAGCCCAGGTTGCATGTTCGATCCGTCAGGGCACATACCAGACTCAAACAATGAATGCATAAATAAGTTGAACAATGAATCAATGTTTCTCTTCTTTCCTCTAAAAATCAATAAAACAGAATATTTTCAAAAAATAAAGAAAGGGGGGGACTTGAATGTGATGCAAAATCCACTGGCTGAACTGAATCTTAGAAGCCCCCAAAGACCCCAGACCCAAGACCCAGTCTGTGGAATGGAAGGTGGATAGGTTCTGTGTTAATAATTCCTTTCCCTTAACACCCTGACTTCTAGTTCCAAAGGATGACATAAAGCTGTTGCTGCCTTTTAAAGAAAAGAGTAAGAGCCCAAAATAAGTATGATCAAAAAAGTTAGCTGCCCTGGCTGGTGTGGCTCAGCGGATTGAGCGTTAGCCTGTGAAGAACCAAAGGGTCACCAGTTTGATTCCCAGTCAGGGCCCATGCCCGGGTTGCAGGACAGGTCCCCCAGTTGGGGATGCATGAGAGAAAACCACACATTGATGTTTCTCTCCCTCTCTAAAAATTAATTAAAAAGTTAGCTAATTCTGGTAGGGATAGACATAGTGCCACACACCAATTCACAGGCAACTAACTGATAAAATTTTTTATTTCACTTTTGAATTTTTACACGTTTCCTGATGATTCCGTGTAAGGTGGAAACTAGAACTGTTTAAAAGACATACACAAATCTAGTACATCAATAACTGGGGATTTTTCTTTTTTGCTATACTATTTTCACAACCACAGGTGTGCTTGCTAAGTAATATAACCATCACAGAAGCAAACGTGAGGCGGAATACTGGTAAGGAAAAACAAAGCAAGAGCTACCAGATATACAGACAGGCTCGTTCCACATTCACTACTGCATTTTCAAGCGCCAAGTATTTAACTGCACATTTTTGTTCGGCTAGAAAGGGATTTTTTTTCTTTTTTCTTTGTTTTCATCAGTGCATGAATGTTTCTTTTCTCATTTCAGCAGATGGACAAACAGATGGATATTCCAGCTGTGCGGAATGTTAAAGACAGAGAGGGTACACTGTGAGACTGGTAGGCCCGGGTATTCTGGATTCTCCCCATTGCAAGCGTTCATGCAACTTCCCTGCATTATAGGGTCTTGTTTAAACACGTCTGTGAACTTGGCTGGATGAGTACAGTTGGGCGATCTGGTGACAAGTACTAACAAGCATTATCAGGGCTGGCTCTAATACATGGAGAAACATGGACATTTAAAAATACTTTTTTGATTCAGATCTTGGTGTGACTAAAGAGCAATAACTGTGCTGAGAACAGGAGGAAGACAGAGCTTTGGTAATGGAAGCTCTTCTCAACTCTTTGAAACAAGGCCTGCTCACCAAAGTACTCATCAATTTCATTGCTCACCCCCCCCCCCAGGCTCCCATCCCTGCCCATACAATATTAAACTGAACAAAAGACAAATAGACTTCAAAAAGAAAAAAAGGTGAAGCAGCAGGACAGTAATTTAAAGAGGAAAGAGAAAAAGAAAGTCAACAGTCAAAAAGACAGTGGAGAATGTTTAGATTTCAAAATTTAAAAGCCCCAAGCTAGGAAGAACCCAAAGACTGAGTACTACTCATGTGAAAGGCAATCTCTGCAGAACATTATTTTTAAAGGTATTACCCAGGAGACAGATAAGGCCATTCATAAAACACACGACTTTCATTCTTCTTTAGCTCATGGTTAAAAGGAAAACAGATTCCATGACTTAAGTACAAGTCGCAAATCAGTGACATTATTTTAGGACAGGGGTTTTAGTCACGTGTGTTACATGAGCACTGGACCTTCTCATGGTGTCGTAAGCCAGTTATATGCCACCAACAATTTCAATTTTAAGCTTTGAGTTTCCTAGGAAGACACTGGACATCTGCAGTCAAAACCTTTTGAGTGGCAATAGCCCCAACTGGTCAAGGATCTGTAGGCCCTGAACAACAGGCAGAACTGCTGTGAACTGCCATCAGACTCGGATGTGAAATGACAGGTGTCTCACTCCAGGTCCCAGCATCACAATATAATCTCTATAACTTTCTGTACAACTTTACAATGGAGCTGCAGTTCAGTGACTGTTTTGATATCAGATTAAACTTCCCAAAGGTTAGATAATTCAGATGTATTTTTTTCTACCAGTAAGAGTTCTGCTTAGTTACAAAACCCCATAATCACAGTGTTGTTTCAAAACAAATTAAACACAGTAATCCTGTCAATGTTAAAAAGCAAAACTTCAGAATGCTGTGTGGCATTTATGTGACCAATCTGAGTTTGAGATACAAATACCAGCTGTTTATCCCATGGACCATTTTTGCTAGGCTGAGGTTGTGAAAAATCGAAAAGTCGATGTACGATTCTTTTTCTTTTTTCTTTTTTATCTCACAAAGGGATATATGTGGAGGGTACAGAGTGACACTGAACAGATCACGAAGCACGACAGACATTAGTTCTCTCCCTCCCCGGCATCTCCTTCATCTCCCTGGTTTTCCGACGTCCACAGCTGCAAGAGAAAAACAGAGCTGTAATCAAAGCAGAGCAACTAAAATTCACTCGGGGAGGGCTCCTCACGTGTAGCATCTGATCTCCCTCAACGTTTTAAATTCTTTCTGTATGACCGCCATCAGTGATGACTACACAAAGGTCAAAGCTTCAGTGCTCACTTAAATACTTAAATTTTAACCAACTTAACATTTAAAAATGTTAGCTCTACTTGGAAGATACCAAACCCCTGTTGAGCCTTGGGCACTAGTGAATTATGAGGTGGGCGAATAGACTGCAAATGCCCCAGCCGCAGTCACTGAGGGCAGCAGTACTTACAGTGAGATTGTCCCTAAGCAACTGCATGATCAGCGTGCTGTCTTTGTAGGACTCTTCATTCAGCGTGTCCAATTCAGCAATCGCTTCATCAAACGCCTGCAACAAAGAGCCCTTAGCAAAGAGGTCGCAGGTTCTCTGGAGCAAGTTAAGCCCAATTTTTTCCTAACGAGTAAATATAATTTCTCCTTCCGTCCAGTACGCCGGGGAACCTAGGCCATTATTACTTCGTTTGCCAGTTGTTTTAGCAACCATATAATACATGTTTATAAAACACAGACCAACAATGACCAGAATTCCTAGATAAGAACTTGAAGTTACCTAGTAAGTCAGCAGGTATTACTGTTAATACAGCATTAATTCTAGGGAAATTCACAAAATTTCTTCACTACAGAAGACATTTCTAGCAATCCTTAAAAACAAACAAACAAACGAAAACCACACACACCTCAAAACATCTGTATAGAAGGGAGGAATGGAGACCAGCAATTCACACCTCTAAATCTGAATTGATTCAGTAACAGAACTTTGAGGACTCATTTCTAAATTTAAAAAATTTTAAACAGTGTGCATGATTAACGACTACAAAAATATGGAGAAAAGGCAGCTGGGTTACCAAGAAATTAGGAGGTGACCCAGCACACACACACAAAACACGCTCCTATTTCTTTCATTTCCACGGCCTTAACTTCAAATCTTGGTACAAGGAATATAATAAATATACAATAGTCCTATAGCCCAAAGCTTGACAAGAAACAACTACCTGTACGCTGAATTTCCACCCATCCAAAAAATAGTAATCAAACATCAAAAACAGCAGGTGTTAAGAAATCAGGAAGTAGGTATGAATGTGTTTCATTAACTCAAAGGTTTACTATGATCAGAAACCACAGAGGGTCTTTCTCACCGTTTTTGCCAGGCTGCAAGCCTTTTCAGGAGAGTTCAGAATCTCATAGTAGAAGACTGAGAAATTCAATGCCAGGCCAAGTCGAATTGGGTGTGTGGGCTGCATTTCTTTCTTACTAATTTCAAATGCTTCCTGGTAAGCCTGCTGAGAGTTTGACACAGTGGCTGAAAGACAGATAAAAAATATTAAAGGCTGGGTTCTTTCATAGGCTGCATCATACACTGGACCACTACCTAGTTATTTTACCAAAATGGGCTGGATTAACTGACCTGTCAAAGGAGGGATCAGTATCTCCACCATTTGACATACTATATTAAATACTTTGGAGGAAGACAATTATGACAAAGCACACTAAAACAGTAAGAGATACAGAAATAACCTTTAACAAGATAGAACATAAAAAATAATGTGCTCTAGTGGAAAGGTCATGGACTTCAGACCCAAACTTGAATTGCCAACTCTTATTCACTAGGCGTGTGGCTTGAAATGAAAATCTCCAGAGCCCTGGGCTTCTTTATCAGCAAAATGAACCAACTCCCACCTAAACTCTCAGGGATGTGTAAGGAATAAATGAAACTGAACAATACTTGGCATATAGTAGGCACGTAATAAAACACACCTATAATTATCACCATCTGTGTGATAAAAGAAATGTATGACCATATGGTGGTTTCACCTCTAAAAAGAGCTACCAAATAATCCCCAAGATAAAATTCTCTTAAGCACGACCGCACCAGACGCTTAATGCCCTCTGTGGCTTCCCCTTAAGATATATTTTGATCTGTCAACCCTATGACCCTGTTTAACACAGGTCAGCACAATGCTGTGGTCTTTCAAATTCTGAGTACTGTGATGTTAGTGTCTACGGTGAACAAACAAAGCAAAAACGATTAAAAAAAAAAAGTTACTTACTTTGCTTGTTGTCTCCAGATGCCACCTCAGAAAGATATCTAAAATAATCTCCTTTCATTTTCAAGTAGAACACCTTACTTTCTGGTTGAGTAGCATTGGGTATAAGATATTTGTCCAAAAGCTCCTAAAAAATGATTCACATTTTGTTAAGAATCTGGAAATACTATTTACAGGATGTTAAAACTATGAGATTCAAGATACATACTACCACTTCTAAATAAAAATTTTTTTTTTGAAGATTTAAAAAAACATTTTTCAGCCAAAGCTTTTAAATGGTTTTTAGCCCAGGTCATAACAGCAGATGTCTGTTTTCTTCTGTTAAAAATCACTTTGACCATCCATAAGGGGTTGATTAAAGTAGTCATACAATGGAACACTATGTAGGCCTTAAAAAATGATGATGTAGAACTATGGTGATAATATGAAAAGGTTCTCAAAAGAAGTCTGAGTGAAAAAAAAAGTTTATAAATACCATGTGGATCCTATATTAATGTAACATATGTATGTGTACACACACAAAAATATGTCAGAAAAAGTCTGGAAGGATATTTTTCAACGTTAACAATGGTTCTTTAGGTGACAGGAACTATCTCTATGACCGTGGACAAATGACCTAATTACCCTGAGCCTCAGTTTCCTCGGCTCTCCAAAGGCAGCACAACAGCCATCTTCTAGGGTAGTTATGAGAAAAGCTAACATACATAAAAGTGCTTCACAGGTTGCCTGGCACATAGTAAGCACTTAAAAAGTAGCTACTACTATTATTAATAATAAATTCCTTTAAACATTTATGCTTACAACAAAAGCAGTTCTGAAGGAGTCCAAGCTTCGTAAACAGAGCAATATTTTCGAAGAGTTGTTTTAGAATGTGGCATCCTGAAAAACTGGTTAAGAGGCAGTAAGTACCATGCTTTCTTCACATTCTTTCAGATGCTCTTAAAAGCTGGTCTACATTTTCAGGAATTATGGAACTTTCTTGCCCTTGGAATACATGCCATACTTCTCATCTGAGTATCAGATGTACCTAACATTCAGGAATTAGTGCACCATTAACAAACCCCATATTACCAACAGGCCACACATTTAGTCATGACATTCTTACACTAGGAGTCAAACAAAAGAGCAGCTCAATGCCAAAGCTCAGTTATAAGGGGACTGAATGAATCAAGGCGAGAAGATGCAGGGGCAGTAGTCATTTTAATATTCTTTGCAGAAAGACAGGGTGTAACTCCTGATGGGTTCGGGATGAGGGAAACTGTCTTGATGGCGGACAAGCTTTGTACAGGTTTTCAAAAGAAAGGTGTCATGGACAGTGATTCGGAGAGGCAGCCAGCAGGGGAGGAGGTAGATCCACAAGTGTGAATTCCTTTTCCCTTCAAAGCAGCCCTCACCGTTCATTTTTTACCTGATTTCACCTAGAAGAAAACGAAAGTTCCCAGTGGGCTCCAGATGTGAGGGAAAGACAGTATGATCATGATTTGCTCTAGAATATATGCACTCCTCCCATCCAACCCCAGATGGTCAGAGTGAAAGCAGTTAGCAATCAATCATCTGACCAAGGCTTCTATAAAACACAGGATAGGCGAATCCCCAAACCACTGTGGACTTGGCTTTGGAATGCAGACCTGAACTGACCAACGTGGCTAACTTTTGGACAAAAATAGGACTTTACACTGGGTAGGCATGACTGGGGAGAGGCTGAAAGGCAACTCAGCTTTTTGCTCCTGATATACAGAATAGCCTGTCTGTATCCGCATCTATCTGTAATACTGCTTATCTGGACTCAGTTCGTAAAGAAAAAATGGAGGGATGCTGACTAAATGTTCCTGTTTTTCACAGGTGTTTTTGAAGGGAGAGGAAAATTCCCCTTAAGTGACAAGCAACCTCTAATCAAATAAGAGATAAGAAAAATGACATCATATGCTGAAGAATTAGTTGCAAATGGTTTGCAGTTTTCCAGTATATTCAGACATCTTTGCCCCATAAGCTGTTTGAGAGTCTGCATTTGTACATTAAGTTAATTCCATTCAGAAGTCTCCATTTAAAACAAGCACTGGCCTTACCAGAACATCGTTGCAGATGTCCTGCAGCTCCGCCTCTATCTTCTCACGGTACTCTTTGCCCATCTGCTGCTTCTTCTCGTTCCGCTCTGTTTTCTGTTCGATGCTGGAGATGACACGCCAGGAAGAACGGCGCGCGCCCACCACGTTCTTGTAGGCGACGGAGAGCAGGTTTCTCTCTTCATTGGAGAGTTCATGCCCCTGCTCCGTGACTGCCTTCATGGCTGCGGCCATGTCGTCATAGCGCTCAGCCTGCTCGGCGAGTTTGGCTTTCTGTACCAGCTCACTTTTATCCATGGTCATTCCCTAGAACAAGAACAGGAGAAAAAAAATGCTCAAAAAAGAAGGAAAGCATTGTCAGGCTTCAGGGCCCAGGAAACTCACGGGTGAATCTTCTTCTAACCCATCCGAAAAGAAACATACCTACGTGTGAAACATCTGCTTCCGGAACCCTCGGCAACAGACGCCTGGTACCTACTGGCTTCAGTACATTGCTACAGTCTTTTTATGACTTTGGCCGATCACTTTCCCCACAGTCCTACAGGGTAGGTATGTTCACAACAGCCCCTTCCCCCTTCTCTGAGGTGAAGACGTGGAGGTTCAGAGAAGGCAACACTGCTTAGAGGTGGAAAGAGAGCCAGAACTCAAACTCAAGTCTCTCTGTCTCTGGAGTTTTCTGTTTTCCTGAACTGCCTCCTCAGTATGTAGAGACTGCTTAATAGTTATTTCTTTAGAAGTGTATGCTAAATATATGTCCTTTCCTTTTTTCAAGAATTGTCTGGTTTTGGCCACATCTGGTTTTGCCCCTATAGGGCAGGAAAAAAATCTTAAGTGTGATGATTGCTTTAACCTTCAATCTTAAAGCAAAAGATAGGACTTTAAATGTTACATTTGGCAGTGCCCATCAAGCAGGAGGTACGTAAAAAATACCTGCCATTTTTATCATGTCTTCTGCAGTTTGCTAAATTTGTTACAAAAACACACTGTAGCATAAATTAAGTGCAGGTAGATGTGGCTCTATCCAGCACCAGACCTTGGTCAAATCGCTTAACCTCTCAGCTTCAGTGTTCTTAGAGGAGAATAAGGAAACTGCCAACTCTCCACAGGCTGCTGTGAGGAACACAGGACCCAACCCGAGCGAAGGCGCTCTGAAAAGTTCCCAGCATTATACTGCAGACAAATACCAGGCACTAATTCTGTACACGGTAGAGGGTGCAAGAAATATGAGCGTATTCAATATGCACAGAACTTCAAACTGTAAGTGAGCTCATTTGTTTTTCTGAAATAGACAAAATCTTAGTGGCTTCAGTTTATCATTTTATCAAACCTTCTATATAGCAATCAATGAATACCTCTTATTCACCTCGCCTTAGTCAGTTCCCCACTATAATCATCATCATTTATAGAGAATACAGTAAGTTTTGGGTAACACGTACCTAAAAAATTACTTATCAACCAATACAAATTAGTTTTATGTACTGTTGGTTTAAATTTCAATATATCAACGTAAAAATACACTAATACCCTAAAGTACACAAAGATACTTTAAACAGTAGAATAAATATCAGTATTTTTAAAACAAATCCTGTATACATGTATCACAATTTAAGACTCTGAAAATGGTTAATAATTTTAAAACAGCAAAGGAAATATAACCCCTACTCACAAAATGGTTTTGCCTCTCAAAGGTCATTTCTGTATTTTCAAAGGAGAAATTCTACAGACAGGGCCCTACCACACAAAAAATATTTTGAGATGAAGCACAAAGATAAGATACACCCCAAATCTAGGCAATTCAGGAAGAGTTGGTTCTCTAGTTCAGAACTGTATTTCTTGCCCCTGCTTATCATCTAAATCACATTCCGAGCTGTGTTCTATGCAAGGCTTGCTAACTCTAAGCTTACACTCAGTGAAAAAGTCTCACCTCGATCTGTTTGACATCTTCACCCACATCACTAGAGCGATACTATAAGAGAGATAATAATCCTCATGAAGTACCCCATTTGCTCTCATACATCTAGTAACCCCTGCACTTAGGAGGGGCCACGTGATTAGTTCTGTCCAATGAAACATGACCACAAATGATACTACTTCCAGGTTGAAGCTGCTGAAAGCCTAGGTGTGGTTCGCCAGGCTCTCTTCTTACAGAGGCCACCTAGAAGGCCATGTGTTCTAGATGGTGCTGTCACAAAACTGGAGTTTTTGTAACCCGAGTCTGTGAGGCGAAGGGACTCCTACAGACCTGCACTGGACATGCCGACGTGAAAAAGAAATACACGTTTGTTGTATCAAAGCACTGAGATGTGAGATGGTGGGACTGTTTGTTACCACAATACAACCTAGTCTACTGTAATACAAGCACATCAAAAATATAATAAATTCATCATCTTAAAATTATACTCTCTCTCAGTATATCTTTCTTGACCATGAAGTCTTTGAGATCAGGTCACTATCTCCATCACCAAATAACTCTACTTCATTGCTCCTAAAGGAGAGAAGCAGAAAGAAGCCAACTTTAAATGGACTTTAGACATTTCCCAGTCTATAAACAAATTCAGAGTCAGCAGCCCCTTAGTGGTCCACTCCAAAGCTCATAAAACAGCACCTGTGCAACGCTACCTAGGAAAGATTCCAATTAATAAAGTACTGGCTAAAAGCCAAGTCAGAGCTAAGCCACTTGATGCAGTATTAGAAAAGAGTGCTAGAGAAATACAAAGGATCAACACAGCTAAAGGACGCAGGGGAACTCTGGCCATACTAGACCCCCCACCCCCCAATTAAGGCACACACCTCCTTTCCGCTTTCCTAAACATTAAAAGTTAAATCACACCTCTCTGAAGAATCTTGACTACTCCCTGGGACCTCCCAAAAGTACACACCCTAGTTCTCAAAAGGAAATGTTGATCTTTCCGGTTTGGGGCCAACTATTTCAAGCTTCTTTCGGATCACTGCAAGAGCTCTTGGAGATTGAGAACCCATCATGATATGGTAAGACAATATATGCCTTAAACAAAGTACGCACCTGTTTTAAAATTTTGTATTATACACACAAAAACAACTTACAACAAGCAAAATCCATAGCTAAATGTCCTGATGCCTGCTGCTTATGTAAGGTAACTTCTGACTTATATAATATGGATTCTGAAGCAGCTAGACCAATTTCAACAGGAAATGGATTACACAACACTGAGCAATTCGGAGGAAGGCAGCAGACAACAGAGAGATTGAATTGTCCTTATTTCTACATCTATAATAAACCTCCCATGCACAATCTTTCCCTAGTCCCACTGCTTTCAATCTCTCATTATCTTTAGTCCCCCCCTTCATGTCTTGGATACCAGACCCTTCTTAATGCTCTGATCAAGTCACTTCCTGCTCAAAATCCTTTCAAGCCCCCTACTGCCAACAGTAGAGTCAGATTTCTTCCCTGGCCTTTTCCCAAAGCATGCCTTCCGCACAAATACGCTCCTGTCAAAATGGGTTTCTTACATACAAAGTATGCTGCTCACCAAGCCGCTCCTCTACCTGGAATGTCCCTTCCCATCTACTCTGCATACAAAACTCTTGCAGAGCATGGCTCATAAGTCATCCCCTCCATGACACCTTTTCATAAGCTGCTAAGCCTGAGCTGCCTAATATGATAGCCACTAGCCACACCTGGCTAGTGCCACATGTTTAAATCATAGTATTTGGAATATAGAGCTAAATTTTTTAGAAGTATTAAAATTAATTTCACTTGTTTCTCTTTACTTTTTAAACATTACTATTAGAAAAATTTAAATTACATATGGCTCACATTGTATTTCTTTTGGATAGCACTACTCTAAGTTGAAAATATTCTCACAAAGTAATACTTGATCTCCATCTCTCTTAATGTCTTATCACATTTCTTCAGTATTGAAATTATGTGTATACACTCCTTAAGTCCCTTACTACACCATAAACTCCTTTAGGGCGTATCTCGCACAGCACCTTGCACGTAACTGACGTGAACAAAAATATCTGCTGAATGAATGAACAGATCACAAAATGAAAAAGTAGTAAAACTGCAACTTTGGTAGAGTTCTCTCTCTTCTCAAACAATTCAAAGCACCTATTCGTCAAAGCACATTAAATTCTCATTACATTTTTACCTCATACCTTGTATTTCTGGCACCCTACTTCACAATTACTTAGTTATGCCTCCACTCTTACTCTGTAACTTTCTATGATTCTCTTTTGGCTACTCCATCAAATCTAAACTACCAGGCCTTCAAAGTCCTTCATAAGGTGGCTCCTCCAGATGTTAGACTTTCTCACCCACTATTCTCCAACATGCACCGTTCCCCCAGGCTGAACACCACTGAATTTTAGGCATGCTCAAACACGCCTAAAATTGCTTCTGTATTGTAGTCTTTCCTATCTGTGGTTTTGTTTTTCACAGTTTGTTACCCGCAGTCAAATGCATTCTGAAAATTCCAGAAATGAGCAATTCTTAAGTTTTAAATTACAAGCCATTCTGAGTATCGTGATGAAATCTCATCATGTCTGGCTCCATCACACCCAGGACGTAAATCATCCCTTTGTCCAGAGTATCCAGCTGTAGACGTTCCCTTAGTTGCCATCTTGGTTACAAGAGGGGTGGGTGACACCACATTCACTTAATTTTTATTACAGTATATTGTTATAATTGTTCTATATTATTAGTAGTTAATTTCTTACTGTGCCTAATTTATAAGTTAAACTTTATCAGAGGTATGTTATATAAAAATAACCATAGTATATACAACAGGGTTAGGTGCTACCTTCGGTTTCAGATATCCACAGTGGTCTTGAAACATACTCCTTGAGGATTAGGGGGGACTACTATAGTTCCTTTCATCTAGAATGCTATTTACTTCCTGCCTATGCAAACTCTATCCATCCATCTAGGGCCAGAATGACTTCCCTGACTACCCCATCTCCAACTAATCTTACCTGCCTATGAATCCAAATACACTATAGCCTATCTTACACAGTCTAGGGCTTCTCTATACCTACATTCAATGTGTCTTGCGGTAGAGATGATAAGCACCGTACCATTTAGTTTCACATGTGCATGTCCTCAAAGAAAAGCTTAACATTTGTTTCTCATTTAATGCCTAAAAAGGCCGATCACAAACCGAATGCTCAAATAAGTATCTGTGAAGTTTTTCAACAGATCATTACTGGGAGAGCAGAAAGAACCCAGGCTACCGACACGTGGCATGGCAGAAAGACATCAGGATGATGTCTAAGAGTGGGATCTGCCACTACATAGTCACAAGAGCTTGATCAGTCTCAGGTCTCCAATCTATAAATTGGAGGCAACAGCTTCTACCTCCAAAAATGTGGTGCTGTGAAGATGAGGGAAACACAAAAATTTTTTAATGTCTTGTACGTATCACTACTCTCAGAATACCTATACATCACTGTTTTAGCCCACAAAATCTGAGCTTGGGTTTAAAATATACATATATACACAATCCATGAAAAGGAAAAGAAAGTCTAGATTAATCCTGTACAGGAAGTGAATATGTTATAACATTAACATTCCTAGATAAGACTCCACCCCTCAATGTCCTCAAAAGGGGTATAAATGTTAACTGTAACAGTTTTATTCAACAGTTCCTAACTGAATTTTCTAGATGTCAAGCAGTGATGGTTTGACTTACTTTTCTTCCGAGGCTTGTGAAGGAAGGTTCCAGACCAAAATAAACATCGGCAAGGGAGCCTTTATTTGCCTCCCAAAATGCCTTTCAAAGACTGCAGTCTGTTGTCAGGCCTGTCAAGGCCAGTCAAGATAGCAGAGCAGAAAAATTCAAAGGCCGAAAGACGTCTAACCCTGCTGTGGGCCCAGACACTTCCTGGTGCCCCGTGAGGATCAGGAAGACACCCACAGGCTTCAACAGGAATTCTCCGGCATTGGCACATGATGGCAACAGCTGAATTCAAAGCCACTAGAAGTAAGCACTTCAGAGGACAATCCAAATGTCCACCAGGGGAATGGTTAAAAGAGATGTTACAAGATTACATAGCCGTCAAAAGGAGGGATTTAATGCCATAAAAATATTTGTTTAAAAGATACAAAGAAGAGGGTAAAGCTGCTCCACCACATTTCATCTTTGTGAAATATCCCCTAAAGGACATTATGAAGAATAATTCTACAGGTACTCATGAAATTCTAGGACTTCCTTCAAATAAATGAAACCCTAAATCAGACAACACATGCTGAAACAAGAGCGCATCTGTGAGCCAACCTAGCCCCTCGAGGTATCTCCATTCTTTGCTCAAGGAATATTTTTCTAGCCAGGGTCAGAACACTGAGGTTATTTCCCAGCGGCCAGAAGCAGGAATCCAAGGACAAGAAGAAAAAATAATAATCATAAAGGGCTATTTATTTTTAATTCATATTTTCTTAAAAAACAAAAAACAAACCAAAAACAAAAAGGCAGGGCAAAAACCAAGAGTTGAAAATGACAGCCGTGGCTTTTGGAAGTATTAACTTTCACCTATGTTTTGTTTTCAAGGCAAAAATATCCACCATTTAATTGAGTTTAAGAATTTGTCAGAAGTTTAAAATGAGGATTCTGTATCTATTATCATATGTCAGCATTACCGAAGCTCTAACAAGAAACACGTATGAGCAGGATCTGTTATTAGGAAAGCCCTACATACAACACATCTGAGCTTCTCAAAAAAAATTAGATGATTTAAGAAAGTAACTCTTCTGAACCTCAGTTTCCTCAACTGTTAAAAGAAGACATTAATAGCTAACAAACAAGATGATGTACATAACATACCTAGAACTTCACAAAAATGTAATGTATATAATGAAAAAACTACCAGTATTTCCAAGAACTGTTTTGATTCTTCACTGAGAGAACATGAGAAGCCAGCACATACTTAAGGGTTACGAAGCTGCTTCTTGGAGAAAGAACCACCAAGAATGAGAGGGAACAGGTTAGTTTACAGTAGTCCCTCTCTATATCACAGTTCACTTATTGCGGCTTCACTGTATTGCGGGATTTTTAAAAACATTTTATTTATCGCAGATTTTTCGCTACGCAGGATTTTGCGGTACTGTATACGTCTGTTGTTAAAGTTACGTAGGTTTAAGAGTGTAGAATATGTTTAAGAACATAAGTAGTGTTTACAAAAGTGTGGAAAAGGTTAATAAGGGAGTGGGAAAGGTTAATAAGGGACTGGGAGCGGTTTGTAAGTGTGTGGGAAGGGTTTATAAAGCCTTAAAATACATATAAATACTAAAATAAATGTAAGGTTCTTACTTCGCGGATTTTCACCTATTTGGGGGCGGGGGGGTTAGAGCGTAATACCCGCAATAAGTGAGGGAATACTGTAAATGCTACTGGGTCCTGACTGGCTTTATGGGTTGGGTGGTGGGGTTCCATACAGGAAAGAAAAAGGAAACTCTTCAGAGGGACCGAAAACAGATGTATAAATAAAGTGCATTCTGTTTTTCTAGATGAAATAGAAATCAAAGGCCAAGGTAGATACAGAAATGAGAACAGTTATCAATCTGGTGAGAAAACTTCCAGGAACACCTTAAAAATAAAAATCTACGCTCAGAACATTCCATGGGGTAAGGAATTGACACTGACTTCTGAGTAACATTCACAGATGTACCGTTCCAGCACAGCACCATAAAGAAAATGACAGCTCTGGAGTCATTCTGCTGAAGGAAAAACAGACACAAGGCTGCCACAGGAGGGACTAAGGAAGTCAGTGGGACCAGGTGGTTAGTGGGTGTTCCCCAGAAAACGCATTCCTGGCTCTTAAAAGAAAACTACTCACTGAAAAACACCCACTCTAAAAACGACTATGTGCCATTCTACACACGAAATTCAGAGTCCTGTAATAAATTTAATTCCATTCAGACATTTGCAGGCTGTTAGAAAATGAAACACAGCATGTCTGAAATACAAAATCATTAGCACGATGTCCAAAGAACACGGAATTGTGGAGGGAAATTGCACTTCTTTTTGAATATCCCTTCTACCTCTCTCACATCAGTTGTTGAATATCATTGTTAATTATGTCCAATTGGCCAAAATACAGCCTAGAACAATAGAGGCGGTAAGTGTTATGCTCAAGGTCACACAATGTGAATCAATAGCAAGTGTGGACAATAAATTGACCTCCTGGCTTTAAGTGATCAGTCTAAAAAGACAACATGCTAATTCTGATCCATAAAGACAGCCCAATCGGCTGACCTTATAAATAGGGTTCAATAGCTTTGGGCCCACCAACCAAATGGGAGTGACCCAGTCCAACTGATCCGTACCACACACCAACTCCACAGGTTACCAGACCTCTGTGAGTCTGTTTTCCCATGCATTACACATAGGCAAGTCTACTTAACAGGGTTCTTGTAACTTGTTCCCATCACAAAGCCTGTAGCACAGCCTCTGCACACTGTACTCACTCAAATGTCAGCTACAGTATATTCCACACATAGTCTTCAAAAGCTGGGGAAGAGACACTATACACCTCATTTAAATTCAGATGGCTTTCTTTAAAGACTTTTGTGAAAGAAAGGTACATGTTAACGTACCCATGCCTAGTTCTGAAACAGCAGTTATCACAGTTTACTGTAAATTTTGCTGGCTCCCACACTGGATTGTGAGCTTCAGGTAGGAACCCAGACTTATCTGTGGGTGCCCAACCCACAGCACAATGCCTGCCATGCTGAATATGAAACTTTTATCAATTGAAGCTTTTTTTTTTAAAAGAAAATGAACAGGTTGCTATTTCCTATGTGGACAGAGACAGGCAGACCACACCTGACCTATAAAATATAGACTATATTTATACTGTCTTGAACTACTTTTATCCTTTAAAAAAAATGAAATTAGGTAACCTTGGTTAATAACATTACTTAGAAGTTTCAGGTGTACAACACTGTATCATCTGTATTTGTCTTGTTGCTCACCACCCAAAATCCCCTTCAGCATCCCTCTTCCCCTCAGGTAACCACCATACTGTTGTCTGTGTCCATGAGTTGGTTTGTTGCTTTTTATTTTTAAAAGATCCACTTCAGCTCCAATCAGGAGATAACACTACACTTTTTGACTAATGTTTCTTAGCTACCAATTGTTATATTTACAGATTGAAACTGAGCTTCAACAGGCCCTTGCAATGTTTTCAGTCCATCTCCTCTACTCAAAAGTCCAACCAGTTAGCTATACAAAAAGCCATGCCAGCTTTTAAGTAGTTTAGTGGGAAAAAAAAATCCATTAATTATGGTCTGCCTACATGTGCAAAGCACTAAGGGTTTATATCAACTAATTTAATCCTGAGAATCCTATGAGGTAGGTGTCATTGTCCCATTTATAGAGGCTAGGAGTTACCCACCCAGGGTCCCAAAGGTAAATCTGTGCCTGCTCTTTCCTCTATGTAGGTTTATTCCTAAAGATCAATTATGATTGCCATGCTTACTTAAGGAAAAGATAGAATGGACAATTTTTCAAAAATTCTTAAAAAGTTATTACAATAAGGGTTGAAAATGGCCTTAATTTATCTAGCTTTAAAAGCCAAATGTCAAATCAAGCAGTTAAAAACAGTATATGCCCGAAATTCACCAGATTGTTTGCTTTAAGGTAAGGTTTTTGTACAAACGATCGCAATGTCCAGGGTTCACACTACTTTATTGTTGCCTCCAATCTATCCTGGTCAAGGCCATTCAAAAATATCCTTTATTGTTGGGTCTCTCAAGGAAAACAATGAAATAAACTTACATAATAGAGGAATGGCCAGATTTTTAAGTCATCTCACTCAAAGTCTGCTGGGAACGACTTGTTCTCTTGAGGCCATTGATCAATTTCATCTCATAAGTATTACAAATATATAACAACGCCTCTATTAGATCTCTTAGCAGAAAGCAGTAAGGTGATTGGATTTTAGCAAACACATTACAAAAAAGAAAGTACATTAGTCTATATTTCCTTCCCAAGTACTCCTCTTAGAAAAATTCCCTCAGAATCCAGCTCTGTCAGTTTCTCCATCATGATGACTAACTACTAGGATCATATTTGTATTGAGGCCAAAATGGTTCCAAATCTTAAAAGTTGCTATTATACAATTAATGAATATCTTGCTCCCTAGCTAATGAATAGTCACCTCTCCCTAGAAAAATGTAGGAACCCGGAAACTTAGAAGTTCCTTTACAAGTAAATTTTAGTTCATTCTCTAAGGCACCCATCCTCACTTAAAGAAAAACTGCTTATCTGATGCCACTGAAAGAGCAGGCAGCATAACTGATGTTATAATTTAGAATTTTTTCTCTACTAATGTAGATATATTCCTCATCTCCTCCTCCTTAACAAAATACGGAAAATCTAAACTCTACCAAAAGGGTAATATGATAAAACAATAATAAAGGTGGTTTTAACTAACTTCAATTAGATAAAGAACCACGGACTGGATGAATCAGTGTGCCACAGAGTAACTGATGAACATTCTCCCCAGTGTGAAGCAAATACTATGAAAAAAAGGTCTTTCACAAGCACTATCAACCCCTCTCCAATAAACTACATTGTACCTATTTTCAAAAATAGCTAAGACTCCTGTTTAAACACAATTACTTCAATAAGATACATGCACAAAAAAAAAATTAGGGAGAAATGGTGGCGTTCACACAGATCCACATGCAGCGTTCTACTACAAGCAGAAAGCTGTCATTACAGCCAGACCACCTGGGCTCGGTCCCTGACTATGACATTTACCTGTGCTGTGTGTTTATATCCCTTGGAAAAGTATTTAAGTTCTCTGTGCATCACTTTCTTCATCTGTAAAATGAGGCTGACAGTACTTACCTACCACTGGCTGCTATAAAGGGTTAGTGAACATGTGTAAAGTGCTCACAACAAAGTAAGCAGTATAAGTGGTGGCTATTAGCATGGACTGCTTGCTGTTACCTCCTAAGGGGGTGAATAAATCACGAATGGATGAACTCTGTATGTGCCTATGCTATACAGACATATATGCATATGTCTTACCTTTATATGTGTATATTCATTTACATGGACAATAACATTTATTAAATATCTACTATATCTTAGAGCCTTATTTTGAGTCTGTCATGATAACACATTAAAGACTGTTACCATTTGCATTATACAGGGGAAAAAATATGCTTGAATGACTGGCAATATTAAGACACAAAATAAGGTTCTATAATACTATCAATTTTTGAAAGCAGTGTGTGTAAAGGTTGAATCTCATCAGAATGCAACCAGAGGAAAAAGAGAAAGCCATTAAAACTCTGATCAGAAAACAAAACCAAAAGCCTATCTTTAACAATCTACAGTTTGGAAAGGCCTCACGACAACTCTGGAGATACAGAACCCAAAAGCTAGAGATTCCAGCCTGCTGAAACATCACACAGCTAGAAAATGCTGCAGGCAAGGCCTGAATCACATTGATCTGATCAAGTCCACTGCCCTCCTGCTTCTACATCCACAGCCAAATGGGCAAAACGACTTTCAGCAGTGGCCCCCAAATCTGCAGACTCCGCCTTGGGAACTGGCACCATGGGAATGGGCTCAGCCTGGTTTTCTGGAGGCTGCCTCCCTGGCCCATAGAGCTCCAATTCTAAAATGGCTTTCAACACAACACAAGCCCTGCATGACGGGAAATGTACAGAAGATTACAGGGTAGGAGCCATGGGGGGGGGGGTTTGACAGTCCATTAATATTTACTGCTGATGAATGAAGATATTCAATCCAAAAACCAGGTGTGTGGTCTAGGCCAAATCACCTCACTTCTCATCAAGATTCCATCTGTAAGATGGGTGAATGGTTTCTTATCTCATTGAAAGGAGGGGCCAGGAAAATTCAGCAGTTGCTACTGAAATTACTATCCTTCTATTTTGCAGATCGCATGTACAATTCTAACTGGGGTCCAGAAAACTGACAGGTTTTATCCTTACCATCCCATGTGGTGCTAAGGACACAGATGCAAGAGAAACGAGGACCCAGGCAACTGAGATACATACTCCTAAATAAGGAGTAGGGTGCACTGGACATGTTCAAGAAGAAAAAATCACTAAAAACCAAGGAATATTTATATATTTAAATTTCTAACAGAAAAATGCAAAAAGATGAGTAGCCACGTGTCGTGTTCCACATACCGCATGTGCGTGCTTTCCATACGAACAATTGAGAATGAAAAACGAAATTTTCATATTCTTACAAAAGCTTCATCTTTCTGTTTGGGTTCCCGTGGCTGCCTGATTTTATATGTTCAGAACATCGTCTTGCCAAATTCCGTCCCCCACTCAGGGCAAGCAAAATCAGAGCCTGATGCCATCTAGCCTTACCAAACAGAAGAGCAGTGAAGGCAAGGACAAGAGACATAGATAGATTTTTACAGAAAGCTTGGCAAACAGTTTTACCAATACTGCCACCTTTGAAAACCCCATTACGTGTGAGTTCTCCATTTGCAATAGACAAAGATGTACTCATCTTTTGAAGAAAAGGGGCCCAAATCACTCCCACCCCTCCCTACCCCCGCGGAGGCCATCAGGCAAATTTCAGTTCTAAGAACATGCTAACTAACACACAGAGTATGGGGGAGTTTTGGGCGAGGACAAAAGGCTCTAACATTAATGACAATAAATACCGTGGGGAAATATTCGATTCCCAGCCTCATTTTTTTTCCCTGAGGATTCAGACTGACTCAGTAACCGGTTCCAACAAATGCAATTTTTTAATTCAAACCTCAACCCCGTGCTTCCCAGGGAATCTCCGGTCCTGCCAGGCTCCAAAACCAGCGAACGATGATGAAATGGCATTACTGCAAAGTGGGAGGGGGTTTTCTCTCCCAAGGTTAAACCCCTCACCCATCCTAGGGGAGTCAAGCAGGAGCACAGGGGCTCGAGAACTCGCCCGCATCTGGTTCAATTTTAATTTTTGGAACCCGGAAAGCGAGCAGTAGGGGTGACAGGGCTGAAATAGTCGGATCTCGACGCCCAAGGCACAGGGAGGGGTCGCGCGGCGATCGAAACTAGGCAGTGATGAAGGGTCCGCGGGTCGATATCCTCTCCGGTCCCATAGGGAGCCGCGCCCAGCCCTCCGGGCAGAGCCGCAGGCGGCGAGGGCAACCCGGGCTTCTCCAAGAGCGCAGGGGCCGGCCCCGGAAACTGGGAGGGGCCGCGGCGAGGCTGGGCCCGCGCCGCTGGCTGTCGCGCGGGGCCTAGGGGGGCACGCGCCGTCACCCCCGGAATCCACCCGAGGATTGCCTTGGTCGCCGCCCCCACCGCCGCCGGAGCAGATTCGGGCTTGGCCCCCCGGGGGGCCCCGGGCGGACCCCGCGCCGCACTCACCGTGGGAGGTCTGCAAGGGACAAAGGCGCTTGCGAGCGATGCTCCGAGCGCGGTGACCTTTTCCTTCGTAGGCTCACTCCTCAGGCAGCAGCAGCGGCGATGGCGGCGGCGGCGGCGGCGGCTGCAGTGGCGGCGCGGCAGCTACCCCGGCTCCGGAATCGACGGCGGCGGTGGTGGCGGCAGCTCCACTTCCGCTCCGGTCACCACTTCCGCTCCGAGCCGAGCTCCGCCCCCGGCCCTGCGCCGTCTCCTCATTGGACGGGCGGCGCACGGGGTTGCCTCGGCCGCCCTAGAGGGGCACTGACGGAAGGAGGAGGAAGCAGAGCTGGGGGCCGGCGTGCTGCGGCAGGCGGAGGGCCTATGCCTGGAGCAGGGAGCAAGCAGGCGGAAGGGGGCGGAAATGGGGGCGGGGGAGCGGAAGGAGGAGGTGGAGGAGTGGGGGCGGCGGGGGCGGGAGGAGGGTCCAGAACTGGGATGTGTGGGAACAGGGAGGGCTGGGCGAGCTTTGGGGTGGGGCGGGCCTGAGGCCTTCTGGGCTTAAGCTGAAACGCGCACGAGCCAGGCCGAGCGAGTCCCAGGTCACCGGTTCCCACCCAAAATGTGACTGCCTAGGGATCAGGGGTTGAGATTTGCCCCCTTTTGCTGTGTCTTTTGGGGACTGCTGGACCTAGGGAAGAATAGACGTTGCTCATCCCTGAGTTTTCGTTTAATCCTCTCATCAGCCCTTCAACGTAATTATCATTTCCTCTTTTGGGGACTGAAGAGGCTCCAGGAATAGAACCGATGAAGTGTGTTTAAGATCTCTTCCCAAGCTTTTAGAGCAAACTTAAGGAAAGGTGACAGGACCCCCACTCGGATGACTGCTCTCTTCATTATCACCATCGTGTTCTGCCCCAAACAGTTGGCTCTTCCTTTTCAAAACAGAATTTATGAGGGTGACATTGGTTAAAAAAATTATACAGGTTTCAGGTGAAGGCAGTTGACTCTTAAAACTGTCTTCAAAACGCCTCTCACCTCTCTCCCTGTCATCCAATCTTTGAACAAATAGGTACTGAGCAGGCTTTGTGCTTCGTGCTGGAGACACAGCAAGCGCTCGGCGGGAGGGGGCCGGCCGTCTTGGACTTTACAGTCTGCCAGGAGGAGATGGAACAAAGTGAACAGGACTTTGTTATCTCTCCTTGTCCCTGCCTTGCTTGATGATAGACTTCTAACTCACCGCCTTACCCTCAGCCCCGCCCCCATCAACTGCCAAAATGATCTTTGAAGAATGCCATTCCGATCATGCCCCCTTTCTTGCTTAAATGCTTTGTGATTACTCAGACCTCCAGGAGAACATGGATAAGCACCTGGAGTGTGACGAGGTTCTCCAGAAGTTGCCCTTAACCTGTAGCCTTTCCCTGCTATTTCTCCCCCATCGTGAAACCCCAATTCAATTGGATGATTCCGTCTCCTCCCAACATGCTAGCTCCAGTATTTCTAAACCGTCTGTGTTAGTTGCCAACTGTTTTTAAAGACTTAAGAGATTTCTGTGTGAACAGAAATCTGCATCTCTGCCTTGTCTGGTAACACTGTGTCCACATTTCTGTGTGGCAACAGTTGGCTGAAGCCAAGGAGTAGCTGCCCACTCAAGGTCAGGCATGGACTTTTCAAAGTGCCAGGGACCCCTCCTGACCAAGTCCGCTTTCCTCATTCACGTTATCCGTCATAAAGGCATTTGTGCCGGTCACCCCTGTGTCATACCACCTTTTAACTTGAGCAAGGTTGAAAGAGAGTGTTGTGTAAGGTAAACAGCATGGATTGGACATCAAAACCACAGGATTTGAACCCCAGAAAAGTTTCACAGTTCAAAAACTTCCCCATGGGGATCCATCTCTGGCAAACAAAAGATCAGTAATCCAGAGACTGCTTAGGTTGAAATAAGCCTTAATGTGATATGACTGTGCCTTATGCCCCCATCCAGAAAATAGCCTCGTGGGTCACCGGTCTCATGACAATTACGCCACAGATGACATCAGTGCATCGAGGGAACAGAAGTGCCCTTTGCCAGGCATCCCTGGATGCCTGCTAACATGTTGCATGGATTATCTGCTTTCACCATCTCTGCATTCTAGACCAGGGGTCAGCAAACCACAGCTATTAACTGACAGAGACACAAAGAAATAGTTACATACAATGTGGCAGATGCAGCCATCAGAATATATATGCCGAGGGTATTCTGGGAGCCCAGGACAAAAGCACCTAACCCATCTTGGGAATGTGGTGGGAGAGTAGGAAAGACTTCCTGAGAGAGGTGATACTTGAACCTTAGTTTCCATAATGGGTTTTTAAAAAATTCATAGACTTTATTTTTATAGAGCAGTTTTAGGTTTATAGAAGAATTAACCAGAGAATACAGAGTTCCCATATACCCAATCTCTCTCACCCACAGTTTCCCCTATTATTAAAATCTTACATTATGTGGTACATTAGTTACAACTGATAAACCAATATTGATGTATTAAAGTCCATAGTTTACATCAGTGTTCATTCTTTTTGTTGTACGGTTCTATGGATTTTGACAAATGCATAATATCAGGCATTTACCATTACAGTATCTTATATAGAACAGATTCACTATCGTAAAAATCTCTGCTTCAGCTATTCAAACCTCACCCCTTCTCCTCACCCCAGCCCCTGGCAATAACTTCTCTCTTACACTGATTAGTTTTGTTTTTTCTGTATGTCACGTGTTTGGAATCATAGCCTTTACTGAGGATTCTTTCAAAGACTTTATTTTTAGGGAGAGAGGGGAAGGAGGAGAGAGGGAGAGGGAGAGGGAGAGGGAAAGAAACATCAATGTAAGAGAGAAACAATGATCAGTTACCTCTCGTATGCACCCTGACCAGGGACCAAACCTGCAACCCAGGTATGGGCCCCGACCAGGCATTGAACCTGCAACCTTTCACTTTGCAGGACAACACCAAGGGCTACTGACAATTCTTTTATTAACCAATCTGGTCCTTTCATATCTTTTCGTGGCTTAAGAGTTCCTTGCTTCTTATCACTGAATATTATTCCATCGTATGAACATTCTAGTTTCTCCATTTATCTACTGTTTTGGATTGACTCAAGTCCTTCCAAAAGATACGTTGAAGCCCTAATCCATGGTACCGATGAATGCAACCTTATTTGGAAGAGAGCCTTTGCAGATGTAATCAAGATAAGGTGAGGTCATTGTTGTGGACCCTAATCCAATATTATTGAGGTGTTTATAAAAAGAGGAAAACGCTGTGTGGAGGCACACGGGGGGGAAGGCAGTGAGTGAAGTGATGCAGCTACCAGCCAAGCAATGCCAAGGATCCAAAACCACGAAAAAACAGGGAGAGGCAAGAAAGTATTCTGTCAAAGGGGCATGGCCCTGCTAAAACCCTAATTTCCGACTTCTAGCCTCAAGAACTGTGAGAGATACACTTGGTTGTTTGGAGCCATCTGGTTTGTGGTACTTTGTCACAGCAGCCTTAGGAAACTGATACACCTACTGAAGGACATGTTGAGTCAGCTTTTGCTAGTTATGAATAATGTTGCTATAAACAACTGGGTGCAGGTTTTTTGTGTGGCCATAACTTTTCAATTCACTGGGGTAAATACCTAGGAGTATGAATGCTAGATTACAGGTAAAACCTGTGTTTAGCTTTGTAAAAAAAAAAAAAAACCCACCAAACTGTCTTCCGAAGTGGCTGTACCATTTTGCATTTCCCCCAGCAATGAAAGGGAGTTCCTGGTGCGCTACATTCAGGCCAGCATTTGATACGGTCAGGTACTGGTTCGTTTTGTCTTTTTTTTTTTTTTTCTTTTCCCTTCAGTCAATCTTATATAGATGGGTAATGTAAGAACCTGGTTTGTCTCTCCAAAAGTTTCTTTTTGTTTCTAATATCTGAAATTCCATGATTAATGGCCTTGAGACACCCAGTGGGTCCCTTTCCTTCCCATTTTCCTTCTTTCCTCTCTCCCTTCTTTCCTTCCTTCCTTTCTTCCTTCTGTTCCCCCTTCCCTTCCTTTCCCCTTTCTTCCTTTTCTTCTTTTCTTCTTCCCTCCCTTGTTTCTTCCTCTCTTTCACTTGTTTTTATGACAATTTTCAAACACAAAAGGAGAACAGTACAGTAAATTCCATGAACCCATCATCCAGCTTTAGTTTATTATTTTAAGTCAGGGAGGGACTTTGTTTCAATCACCATGGCCGTGAACCAGAGGTCATGGTGGCTGCTGCTACTCCTGCTGCTGCCATCATAACGTCCTGATCACATGAAGCTGGGCACTGGGCACCACACCAGGGAGTCTGCCGCTGACATTTGGCTCAAGAGTAAAGTTCATAGAGGGCTGTCGTTTGGCTTGAATAAGAAGTTGAAATTGCAGGATTGTTTATGATATGTCAATGCACATGAGGTCTTTGATATCCATCCAGCCAATTTTGGCTTCTCATTTTAATGGAACAGAGGCTGAAATCCCGACTCAGAGAGATGTATAGATATAATGAGAACCAAAGTTTCCATAGCTCTCACTAACTTTGCCAGACAAGGGTAGGCTGTGTCAAGGAGACCAGAATTCTCCAAACTCACTGAATTAAATTTTGGTGATATACAGTAATCACCTTTGCTTTTACATCAGTTAGGTCACTGGAAAGGTAGACATCATTAATGTGAAAAAATGAAGATTATCAATCTGTATTTCTATTTCATGACAGCAGAATCAGAAGTCAATTTCACAGTGTGTCTAGGCTTTGCAGATTTCTACCTGCAGGGAAAGTGACAAAGCATTGTCACGCTCCAGTACTTCCTCTAGCCTTGGAAAGTTCACAGAGCTATCCGCCGCCAGCCTCTTTCTTCAGAGTGCCAGCTGGGCCATAAGAACCATTACTTTATTGGCTGTTTGTGTGTATATTTTAAGAATGATATTTTTTAGTATTTAATTTTAAGTTAGAAAACACCTGTTTTATTCCTTTTAACTAATGTACTTGTATTACACGGTGATGTGTGAATATATTTTCACTGTAAGAAAGTGAAAATGCTAACAATAAAAGCTAGAGTCCCCTGTGATCACCACCCCCCTATGCCATTTCTCCTTCCTAGAAAGTGACCAAGTATCAATTATATAGCAGCATGCATTACTCATGGTAGGTTAGGTTATGCTGCAATAACAAACATCCTCAAAATCTCAGTTCCTTACAACAACAAAGGTTCATTTCTTGATCCTTACCTGTTTGTCATGCATTGGCTTCAGGTGTAGCTCTGATGCAGGTCAAAGAAGCAGCTGGGATATACGCATCTCATGGAAGAGGCAAAAGAACGGTGAAACCTCCTAAAGCTTCCTCTTGGAAGTCTCATGTCACTTTCACACACATTTCCTTGGTCAAAGCAGATCATACCGCCAACCCTGACTCCAGTGGGATGGGGATGTGTAATGCGTCTATAGAGAGGGGCAGCGAACATTATCCCAAAGTTACAGAGCTTATAAAACTATAGAAATAGTTATTTTTTAAATAATGTGTTATGGTACTGAACCTTACTTTCTTCCTGCAAAAAATGTCTTAGAAGTCTTTTCATGTTATACAAATAAATCCATCACTTTTCTAAACAGCTGCATAGTATGCCGTGGCATGGATGGATGTACTATAGTTTAGCTATTTCCCTATGGGAAAACATTTACACTGCTTTTAATTTTTTATTATTGCAAACAAGGGTGTAGCAAATACCCTTTACTTGCCCCTTGTGTGTATGAGCAAGTGTTTCTCTAGGGTGGGAACAGAGAAGTGGAATTGCTGACGAATAGCTCTCCAAAGGAACTGTGCCAATTTTCTCTCTGTATCCTAATGTGGCACACTCATTAGGAGAATTTCAAAGAGAGTTTAATAACAGGACTGTTTACATAACTAGTGCAGTGCCCCAGGGCTGGTGACATTGGGGCTGTCACTCCCCCTGGGCCTGAAGGAGCAAGAGGAGAGAGCAGTTACTAGACACAAGAAGGAGAGTTGTGTGGAAAGGGATGGGTGAAGCCAGCCCAATATGGCCCCATTGGAAGGAGTCAAGGGAATAAATGCCTCAAATCACTGTTTTCTCTCCAGTCTCCTACTGGGCTGACCTCACCCAGATGAGAGAGGGCCAAGGAGTCTGTTGATGTGGCCCATGCGGCCTGCCTCCTGGGACACAGAGGAGGTGGAGAGGAGAGAGCCAATCTGGAGGAACACCACTTTTCCACCCACAGTCCAGGAAATGACTTAATTGTTTGCCAATATCATAAGGGAAAAATAGTACGTAAGTTCATTTTAATAAGTTGTATTACCCTAATTATTAGTGAGGATTTCTGCTGATAATGCAGGGACACAATGACGAGAAGATGTAAAGCCAGGTACTGCTTCAGCCATGGTGTAGTCATATGGGGGGCCAGTGGAGAGAAGAAGAGCCAAGAAATGGATCTGATGGCATATTTTGAGTCCTGGATCAAGCCTTACCTGAAGCTACCTAGTGACATGAGCCAACAGACAGTTTGTTGGTGGTGGTGATGTGTGTGTGTGTTGGTCACTCATAACTTAAAGGACTCCAACTGGCCTGGGATTTGAACCCCATTCTTTATCTTATACCAAACTTCGTATATGTTTTGTAGATATACATTTAGGGCTGAATGAAACCTTAGATATTACTTATTCCAACTTTTATTTTTATTTATATATTCAAAAGTTTAAACATACAAAAACATAAGAGACAGATAACAAATCTCTTTTCATTTTTGCTTTTAATTTTAAATAGTAAAAAAGGAGAACATTATAAATAAAGCTGAAATCATCTTTATATCCTTCCCTAGTTTATTCTCCCATGGAGAACCACCATCATGAATTGCTTATATATCTTTTCCTACCATATTTTACTATGTTTATCACATAGACATATAACTATGAATAGTATATAGAATTCCTTTGTGGGTTAAAAATTTTTGTGTGAATGCCAGCTTGTTGTATGTATCCTTGGTACTTTGCTTTTAGCACTCAGTATTAGATTCTCGAGACCTAAGCATGCTCATAGTCACAAGTGTGGTTCATTTTCACTGTTCTGATGTGCTCCATTGCCTGAATTTGGCACAATGGACTTATCTAATTTATTTCTATAATACGCATTGATATTGTAGGTTGTTTTCTCTACGCTGCAATAAACATCCTGGTGTATCTCATGGGACACACTATCAAGATTGTCTCTAGGGTATATATCTAGAAGTTGAACTGCTGGATCACAATATACACACATTTTTCAGCTTCACACTGATGGTTAATTTACGTAGGTGGTGCCAAGTTACACTTTCACCAGCACTGTATGAAAACTTCTGTTTCCTCCAGGTCCACATCAATACCTGGCTTTTTTATTTTGACAATCTGACTGGTGTGAGATTTTATCTGCTTGTTTTAACTTGCATTTCTCTTATTATTAGTGAAGGTAAGCCTTTTTCTACGTTTATTGATGATTCTGCTTCCTTTTCCAACTCCCTCCCCCCATTTTACCAGTGAAGGAAATATGGCAAGGGCCACACAGTTCATCAGCAACAGAACTGGCTCTAGAACTTGGGTTTTCTAACTCCAGTCAAGTGTTTTTTCCAGCACACTGAACCACTTCTGGACATAAATTTTCAAAGTGTTATTGTTTCTACTAACAGAAACAACAAAAGAAAGCTCTCTTTCCTTCTAATTAAATGAACTATCAATAGTTGAATGCTGTATCAGTTAGGGTTAGGTGTGTCTGTGAATAACAGAGATACTAAATATCAATTACTTTAACAAATTAAAAGGTATTTTATTTCCCCTCTTCTGTTAAAGTTGTAGGTAGGAAGTTTGGGGTTGATTTGGAGGTTTGTGCCATAGAGTCTTCTGGGACTTAGGCTCCTTTTATCTGGTTGCTTTGGTTTACATAGCTGCTATTTCCAAACTCACCTCATGATCCAAAATGGCTGCTCCAACTCCTGCCACTACATCTGCATCCAAGCCAGAAAGAAGGAAGACGAAACGGCAGAAAAGATGGAGGTATAGGGTACAACCCAGGTGTCCCTTAACAAAATGTTCTAGAATCTGCTATGTAATTATGTGATTTTCATCCTGTTGGACAGAACTCATGCTCGGCTATAAGGGAGGTTGGGAAAATGAGCATCAATTTGGGGGACCATCTGCCTAGGCACAAGGGAGATAACCTTTATATACTATTCAAAGTCCAGAATTAGACATCTTATCTGATAGGTGAGTTGTTTCTGCTTTCTAGAGGAATGTCCCTGTCCTCTAACCTCCATGACCCCTGCCTCTTCACTCAGGGGGACTCTTCCTTGTCCAGTGTCCTTATGGACATACCTAACAGACATTAATGTCATATTTTATGGGACAGCACAGATTTTATAACCTTGTTTCCCAATAGTTTGGGGACCCTGGAGTTTCTTGTTGCTCTGTAGAGGAAAGGGAGACATTTATTAGGTAACATTCAGTGATCTCTGCCACGAATGCTGAGGAAAATGCCTGGCTGCATTGCAGTTTGAGTGGTCACTCCCCGCCCCCCCCCTCCCCCGTGATCCTGAAAGCAGTCCACAGGAAACTTCCTGCATGCCTACCTTCCTGCTGGAGTCTGATTCCTGGGGAGCCCAACACATGCCACACTCCCAAGTCAGACAGAACTGGGTTTGAATGTTATCCCAAACACGCACCAGCTCTATGACCTTATACATTATAAATCCACTATAGGTCTCAGTAAGCCTCTGAGTTTTAACATCTAGAGATTCAATGATAATAGCAGTTGCCTCTTCTAGTTACAGTGAGAATGAAGAAAAATAATGCACATAAATCACGTTAGCACCCCTTTTCCTCAGCTCCTTGCAGGCATTTGCAGAAGCCATGTCCTCATGCCTCACTAAAGCAGATCTGTTGTGTCAACTTAGTTCCAGAAGATGGCGCCAGTGGATAAGGCTGCAGCCTGTCCAGCTCAACATTTTTTCGCTATAGATTACCTATCAGTTTCACATGCAGCATCTCATTTGATTCTCCTTCAAACCATTTTCCAAGTGCTAACTATCCTATCATTTATTCTTTCATCCCTTCCTCAGCAAATGCTTACTGAGCACTTACTCGAGCCAAAGAGCAGCTTTAAATCCCTTTTAAAACATGATGGTTTCTGCTTGGCTAAGAAACCAAATAAAACAAAAAACAAATTAAAAAAAGGAAAAAAAGGAAGGAAGGAAGAAAAATTGCAAATCCCTGTTCGAAAGCTTGATTATGAGATGAAAAGATAAGTTTTAGCCACTGGTTCAGCGTTGGCGCCAGCTTCTGTTCTTGAAGGAGGCTGCTTTAATAAAGCAGAAGAAGAAGCTTGATTTGACTGAAACGGAGGAAGAAAGCCAAAGTGCTTCCCGAGAGACCATCTGCAGTCCTTCCCAAGGGCTATTGATCTGAGGGCAGAGCAATTGGTTCCTGGACTGATTAGAATTGCCGAGTAAGAGAAAGAAGAAAAAAAAAAATCCATCAAGGAAGCATTGAAGGGCTTGTGGGGGAGGCGAGGTGAGCTGGACTGAACGCAGGAGCTCCAGACCGAAGTGACTTTGCAGGCTGGCCGGCCGGCATTCCTGGAAGCCACAGGCCCTGGGCCAGCTGAGGTCTGTCTCTATCGGGGGGACAAAGGGTGCCCGCTTCAACCTGCTCACACCCACTCCAGGACAGTGGGGGAATGAGTGTGCCTGAAGGTCACCTCAGCAGTGCCATTCTGAGGATGCCAAAGAGGGCTCCCTCCATGGGTGAAGTCCCTCTCTCCCTCAGCAAGCAATCTCTGGTGCCCAAAATGCCCCCATTAGGGACACATTGTCTCTTAACATGCATATTTTGGGAGTTAAGAGCAGGATTTCTATAAAGGCATTGTGTGTGTGTGTGTGTGTGTGTGTGTGTATGTGTGTATGAGTAACCTTATATTGACTTGGAGAAAAGTCTGCAAATATACTCATCTGCTCTCAGCATGGGTTATCTTGAGCCAGAAGCTATGAAGCAGAGCCTACACCACGTGCTCATGTCCGAGATGCAAAGGACATTGGGAAGCCAACCTTTGGCATTTTCTGCCTCCTCTGTGGGAACTGAACTCTGGGTCCCAAAGCATCTAATAAAGCAGGCAATTCCTTTAAGAACAGGAAGAGGGTTCAGATGCTGGGAAGGGGAAAAAGTAATGCCTTACGAGTGTGATGAGTGTAGTAAAATTGTTGAAATCTCAGCACCCAAGTTTCCCCATGCGTGATATGAAAATAAATATTAGGACCTTTCTCAAATCATCGTTTAGAATATTAAAAGAATTAACATGTACATATAAAAGTGTCAGAACTATGTCAGCCACATAATGGTTTGATGAATGTTAGATCTGAGTTTTCAGTTATATGAACTTTTTGGCTCAAGCCACTTAAAAATTTTATTTATTTATTTACTTTTAGAGAGAGGGGAAGGGAGGCAGAAAGAGAGGGAGAGAAGCATTAATGTCTGAGAGATACATCGATTGGTTGCCTCTTTCACGACCCCAACTGGGGACCTGGCCTGCAACCCAGGCATGTGCCCTGACTGGGAATCGAACTGAGGACCTTTTGGTTCACAGGCTGGCGCTCAATCCACTGAGCCACACCAGCCAAGGCTGGCTCAAGCCATTTTGAGAGTTGTTTTGTTTTGTTTTTCTACTTGTAACTGACAATCCTGACTAATATGAAGATCAATGACACACCTCACAGGGTTGCTGTAAAAGCTTGAACGATGAACTGTATTTATAGTTCTTGATCCATGGGAAATTTTCAATAAACGATAACTACCGCTACCAATCAATGGTTCTTTATGAACTTCCTTTATGTAATTGCTGAGAGCAAGGCTTTATAAGAGGTACCTGAACTGGTAATCTAGAAAAAGGGCTTGATTATTTGAGGGTTACAAGAGAATCCAGGACTCAGAGATAAAGAGAACCCCAATTCAGAGAACCAGACACACAGATAATTTAGTAAATATTTGTTAAGTAAATGACTAAAGAAATGGAAGAATTTAGAAAGAGGTTTTCTTCAGAAAGCAAGAGTTACATCCATATTTCCAACAAGCATTTATGGGGGACCTACTCTGAGCCAGGCACTGTGCTTGCTGTTGGAGTTACAGAGATGAACAAAGCTCTGTGATTGGTTTTAAGGAGCTCCCAGCACAGTGCAAGGTGGAAAGCCCCGCTACCCACAGCGTCCAGTCTGGTGATGCAAATGAGGGAAGCGGACCAGGTGTGAGGAGGGAACAGGGCTAAAATAAATATTTCACATTCTCCTTTAATCCACTGTGAGAAAAAACAATATTGCAAAAGTTATGACGAATGGCTCTGATAGATGTTTTAATGCCAAGTAATAGGGCATGGTGAGGACTGTGGAGAAATGGAGAAACCATGCTCTCTCCAAAGGGGACTGCTGCCATCTGGATGGAGAAGAAGTACGCTCATGTTGCTGGATTTCCAATTTGTCCAGAGAAGCTAGAAATCTGGATTTTTGTGTGAAATCTCTTTATTTTTAATTATTGGTAATGAATGCAAAAAATTAAAAAATACCATGTGGACTCAAACAGTGCAGGTCCAGATAAAGCATAGAGATGGTCTGAATGCCAGACCGAGCCTGAGGGTTCAGTGGATGGTCTCCAGTCCGATGGGAGGGACAGATGGGCATATGGGAGATTTCAACACAGCTTGATAAGTGCGAAGATGGGAAGACGTGAAGTGTTGGGGGCACAGACGCAGAGACGGGGGCAGGGGGAGTCTTTGAGGAGAAGATGACACCTGATCTGAGTCCTACAGAAGGACTCAGCAGGCCAAGAAACTGGGGTCTGGCTCTCAGGTCTCAGGGAGCAGTACAGGGAGTTCAGTGGTCAGGAGCCCAGCAGACCCGCAAAGCTCAGGAGGCAGGTGTTGAGGGGGAGAGCTGGCGAGGTGGGCAGCGCCAGATAGTGACCTTGAGCGCATCATCTGTCTGTTCAATGATTTCTTAACATGTCTGCCTTATAATTTCTGTTGTTTCTCATAGCAAACCAGAGGTTATCTCTGGCCCCCAAACAATATTTCCTGTGATAAAAAGAAGCCCTTTCTCTATCCAAGTTGGCAACAAACCTCTTTCTTTCTCCTTTCCCCCCTGTGACTGCTCCTATTTGTACTTCACTCTTATCCTTAGAGGATTCAAGTAAATGATTACTTTTGACCTTTGTCAGAACACCTTGGACTCGCCAGCACACGCACACAAAAAAATTGCATGGGAGGAAACATTTCAATTCTTCCCAAACGTCTCTCTCTCTCTTTTTTTTTTTTTTTCTATGTCCAGAGCCAAATGCAGTTATGATTCTGAGGTGCACGCGGCCAGTGCAGCCCTGGGGCTAGAAGTCAGGAGCCAGTTCCTCTCCTGGTCCTGTGGTCTGACCCCTCGCGTAGCTGTGGATGAGACCAGACCACTTTAACTTGACTCTAGTTGCTGGGCTTAGTATGTGTTTGTTATACCGTGTATAGCTCATTGTACCTTAAATCGCTTCCATTTGTCTTACCTCTGGTAGACTTACAACATAAAAACAGGTAATGTAATCAATTAATCAGAGCAACTGCAGTGATAAGATCTGACGTGGGGCAGAAGGGAGGGGTGGGGTGGAAAGCCACTCAATAGGAGAGGAACGTTTTCTTCAGATACCATATTTAACAATGAATGAGAATCCCTGTTGTTCCACGTCCTCACCAGCTTTTGGTGTCTGTGTTTTTGGAGTCTGGCTGTGCTGAGGGTCTCTCATTGCATCTAATTTGCATTTCTCTGATGACATATGATGTGGAGCATCTTTTCAGGTGCTTATTTGCCACCTGTGTATCTTCTCTGGTGAGGAGTCTCTTAAGGTCTTTAACCCTTTTAAAAAATCATATTACTTGTTTTCTTATTGTTGAGTTTTAAGAGTTCTTTGTATATTTTGGATAACAGTTCTTTATCAGCTGTGTCTTTGCAAATATTTTTTCCCAGTTTCTAGCTTGTCTTCTATTCTCTTTACATTGTATTTTGCAGAGCGGAAGTTTTAAATATTTTAAAATTTATTGATGAGCGAGAGTGAGAGAGAGAGAGAGAAACATCAATTTGTTTTTCTACTTATTTATGCATTCATTGGTTGCTTCTTGTATGTGCCCTGACTGGGGATTGAACATGCAGCCTTGGCGTATTGGGATGATGCCCTAACCAACTGAGCTATCCAGTCAGGGACAGAAGTTTTAATTTTAATGAAGTTCAGCTTATCAACAATTCTTTTCATGGATTATGCCTTTGGTGTTATAACTAAAAAAGTCATCACCGTACCCAAGGTTTTCTCCTGCTATCTGCTTGGAGTTTAGGGCATGTATAGTTTTAATCTAACCTGTGGCTTTTGCCCTGTGGATTGGTTTCCAGCAATGCCCTTGGGATATTGTCCTCTTACTGGCATGGTAATGTGAACATTCTATAACCTTCTCTTCCTTATCTTGCTGAGAAGGCAATTCCAGGGCAGTATTTACAATCTCTAAGTACTTATGTCCGCCAGACCACTTCTCCTCTCTCACCAAGTCTTCTTATCAAATACAATCGGGACTTACACTTCTGTAACTGAGATTTGTTTGGTTCTACACAGGCTTAGGGGCTGATGACTTCTCTCGGAAGTGGAATTACATTTCCCGAGCTCATGGGACTGACGTGGAAAACCGTAATGTCCACGTATTCCCTGATAACAAGAAATGTAAGTGTTAAGCAGACTGCAATGTTCTCATCAGCATGACCAGCACATCCTTTCCTGAAGGCCTATCTAAGTGAAAAGTCAAATTGTACAAAGAATGTAACTTGGAGAGCATTTGATCATTCAGCGCTATTGACTAAAAGCCTATTACATGTCAAGCATTGTGCTGGAAGCTTGGAGAGAACAGAGAGTAAGAGGCGGGCTCTGTGCTCATGAATCCTGAGGTGCGGAAAGAAGACAGGCCCTGGACAGATAACAAGACTTTTAGGCTTGAAAAAATAAAAAAGGCTGCTTACCTTAGCCTCTGCTCCCTCTTTGAACCTACTAAAATAACACACAGAGATAGTTTTTAAAAGGCAAAGCAGTGAGACAGCGGTGGGCGCACTGTAATCCAAGGCCAAATCTAGCCTGTTGCATATTTATGTACAGTCTGTAAGCTAAGAATAGTTTTACTTTTACACATGGCTGGAAAAACATCAAAAGAAAAATAATATTTGTGACACATGAAAATGATATGAAATTCAGATTTCGGTGTCCAATAAAGGTTCCTTGGAACACGGCCATGTGTTCTAATGCGTGTCCCATGTGCTGCCTATGGCTGCTCTCATGCTACAAGGACATAGTTGACTAGCTGCAGTGGCGGCCATATGGCAGGCAAAGCCAAAAATATTTACTGTCTGGCCCTGTACAGAAAACTATGCCAAGCCCTGCTCTGAGCAGCACTGTTCCGTGGAACTGTTGGCAAAGACAGAAATGTCACGTGTTGCCCGGTACAGTAGCCCGCCACTAACTCCATGAGGTTATCTATCAAACGCTTGAAATATGGTTAAGTGTGGCAAAGGACCTGAGAGTTTAATTCATTAAATAAACTTTATTTTATTTTAATTAACTTTAAATAACGCGTGTGGCAGAGGCTGCGGTACTGGACGACGCAGCTGTGGAGGTAGCAGGAGGGTATCGAGACGGGGTGGCACCGAGCCCGGCGGGAGATGGGACACTGCCCTCAAAGCGGAGGGGTTAAGTGGAAGCTTACCCGTGCAAGACCGAGACGCCCTGCTCAGCCTCCTGCTCTCAGGCTTTTATCCCAACCTGGTTTCCAGGAGGCTGGCCAGGAGGATTATACTCTCTTAAAAAGAAGCTGGAGGAGCCTTTGCTGGAGAGTTTGACCAGCTCAGGAGGAAAGACCTGAAGGTTCTCCCCATCGGAGAGTCCCACCCAAGCTCATAGTTCATAAGGGCCCCTCGGAGGCACACGGCTTCCCGTGACTCCAGCCTGGGTCCTACCCTTCGCTCTGAGAAGACAGCCCAGGAGCATAAACAGTTGAGGAAAGAGGAAAATGACAAAGAGACCAAACGAACAGATAAACAGATGTCAGCGAAAACCTACGGGAACACATACTTTATTAAATTTGGAGAGCCATGAACTTGGATGAGAAACATGGTCTCAATTTTCACTAAGTTCAACTTAAGTCCAGCATTTCCTTCACTTATGAACATTAGCAACAAACCACAGTCATATTAGCAGTTCCTGTGGCTTCATCGCCAGCAGGAACCAGATATTCTCCTATCACACCGCCACTGTTGAGGTTATCGCAAAATACCATTTATGCTCATCATGACTTGGAACTTAGAGCGGTTAGTAGGCACACTGCTAAGTCTTCTAATACAGAAGCACATTGACTATATGACAGATTTGGTTTTTAAAATATTTTGATAACTGCATTTCAATATAAATAGTTTCCTTTGAAATCCTATGTATGGAAGTTTATTCATTTAAAAATACAGGGGTGGGCAAAAGTAGGTTTACAGTTATAATACAAAGAAATAATACAATAATTAATATATAATAATACAAGAATAGCCCTGGCTGGTTTGGCTCAGTGGATTGAGCGTCGGCCTGCGAGCTAAGTGTCGCTGGTTCGATCTTCCAGTCAGGGCACATCAGAGAAGGAAAACTCTGACTCCAAAAAACCTCCGCTGCCTTGCGGCATACCTCTTCAGGGGAAAGGCTAAGGGAGTAAACCCCGACAGAAAATCCGGAGCCGGAGTCCCTAAGGCGGTTTGACGTTGTAGTCAACACCGGCAACTCCTGCGGCGCACCTGAAGCCAAGCTGTATTGACTCCGTCTTTCCCTTGGACCCTTCAGCTGCGAAGAGAGGGGGGGTCTGCTGCATGGGCAACAGCAGACCCTCCATATCACCCTGCCCAGGCTCTGTAGCTTCAGCTTCACTGGAGAGGACACTCCAGCGTCATCGCAAGATGTCGATTCAACACGGGAGGAGACAGATACCGTGTCACTCCCGAGTCGGACTGCACAGCCATTCTCGGCGGTGCAGATAGACTCTTAAGAAGCTACACCATCGTCTCTCGAGACGGACGGCTGCCGACGACGAGAATAATACAAGAATAAACCCTGCCTTTTGCATACTGATTACTGTAAACCTATTTTCCTCGCCCTTGGGTTATGCTGGGAAGAGGCCCATAGACTTCATCAGATTGCAAAGGAGTCCACGGCCCAAGGAGGGTTAAAATCCCCTGTATTATTCTCTCTAGGGCTACAAGTGGATGAGAATGAAAAGAATAATCACCAAGCACTATGTGCCAGATTTTAGACCTCCTAACTCCAAGAGTAGGTATTATTATATTATTATTTTAATAGCTTTCATTAGGACTTTGCAATGTGCCTTTTGCGGTGTTTGGAGGGAGGAGAGAGAAACAGATGCACTTAATCAGCACTCTTGACCCAGAAGCTCAGCTTTCTTTTGTGAACATGGTACATGCACTTCATACACAAGCAAGAGAAGTACAAAGAGGACAGCGAAGTCCACCCCCAGTTCCACCGCCTGTTTGGTGAATGCCGTTCTAGACAGCACAGTACGGGCATAGTCATAAATCTATATCTACGCACACCAACTTACCTAACGATAATTATATGTATAAAGATATATACATAATTTTTTACAAAACAGGATCAAACTACACATTTATTATTATTACTTTATGTTTTATTCTTCTACTAAATAACATACAGCATTTATTTTTCTTAGCAACAATAAGAATGAGGCAGGTAATCATTTGCACCATACAGGTAAGGAAACTGAGATCAGATCATTAAAGTCTTGTCCATGATCATACATGGTGAGAGAGGAAGAACTCCTTTGGTCATCCCAGAGGCACTTACTCTTCAAGGACCTCGTGTCTGTGAGGCGGCAAATCCTAGAATTGAGCTGGACCGAGAAGACTTTCTCTTTTCAATTGCATTTACCTGAAAGTTTATAATCTTATAATTCTAGTATAGCTGGAGGTCTTAGCAGTTTCAGGGGGTTGTAGCTTGGGTGCACGTGATCCATATGCCAAGTCTCAACAGAGATTTACTGCTGAAAAATTTCAATTTACCTGGCACACTCAGAGACAAGAACCTGGCACATCCTGGCTCCTTGTTCTGCATCTCCTGTGAAGCAAATGAGATCTTGGAGCCAATTCCTCTCACTAACTGCAAACGCAGCAACTCACCACTAGGTGTCTCTATGGGCACTGGGTGCTGCCGTGGGTGGTGGAGAGCCATCTGAACAAAAGTTGACGTCTTCATCCTGTCTGGCTCCCAGGAACTGGAGGAAGAGGAGAGCAGGTGCACTTTCCAAGGCCAGTCCTAGGGTTTATTGAATCTGCAGGATCCCAAAGCTCGGATTGGCTACATCAGAATCACATGAGGAGCTTGTTGAAAGCAGTTATGCCGAAGTTTCACGCCCAGAGCAGTGGGTACCAACCTTGGCCATGTAACTGTAAGGAACTGTAAGAGTGGGAAGTTGCAACCCACCCCGCTATTCTTTTGGCTTTGTTTCTGCAAGTGCTGACTCTGACTAATATGTAGCTTGTAGATAAACAACATGTTTGTATAGGAATTCTAGGAACTAACTTCAAGAGATGCAGACTCCAACCTTCAGAGAGAGGCAGTGGTGCAACGAAACACATCCCAGGATGGAAGTGAGAAAGGCTCAGCCCTGGTCCCAGCTCTGCCCCTGTCTGGGTGTCACCTTAGGTCACCTTGCTTCCCCTCTCTGGGCTTCAATTTCATCATTTAAAAAAATGAGCAAATTAAACCAATAATAACTCTCATTTGTCAGATAACTACAATGAACAACATATACATGTAGTCTTGTTTGAGCCACATAAAAACTGTAACGTGTCACTCCCATTTTAAAGTTTACAAAATTGAGACACACAGAGAGGTTCAGTGACTTGGCCAAGGTCACAGAGTAGGTATCTGGCAGAGCCGAGATTTAAAACCAGGACTGTTTGACCCTTTTTGATTAGCCTGTCTACCTTTCACATGCTTTGGAGGTCAATGCCATCTTTAGAGGACATATCTATGCTGCATCTGGTTTTTGCTCTAGGCCATAATGAAGATGATGAAGGGACTGTTAACAGCCCCAAGGCCACCCTCCAGCCCATTCTAACTTTCCACATTAGGGCTCTGAAAACTGGTCCATCTCTCTCTCTCTCTCTCTTTTTTTAATCCTCACTCAGGGATATGTTTATTGATTTGAGAGAGAGAGAGAGAGAGAGAGAGAGAGAGAGAGAGAGAGAGAGAGAGAGAAACATCCATCAGTGCCTCCCAGACACTCCCAGACCGGGGATTGAACACAAAACCTTTTGGTGTATGGCACAATGCTCCAAGCGGCTGAGCCACCCAGCCAGGGCACAACTGGTCCATCTCCTGTGTTCCTGAGAACCTCTGACTCAGCCCTTCAGAGGCTTCCTGCGGGTGATCTGTTTCCCATCTCACCTTTGACAACAGACGCTACTAGTTGCTTACCCAGTATCTGTTCTCCCCTCCTTAGTAACAAAGTCCCAATTTTGCTTGGATAAAATGTGCCCAGTTAAAAAGACCTCTCCGCACCTCTTGCTGCTAGCGGTGGTCCTCCGACCTGGTTCTGACCAATGAGATGTAAGCGGAAATTTGGATGGGACTTCCTGAGAAGCTATTGTCTTCCTCACCCGGAGGGGTGGGGGAACTCAGCAGACACATGCCTTCTCCCATTGCCTTTGCCTTCATTCCTGCCTGAATGAAGCGGGAAGACAGAAATAACTTCAGTCCTTAATGATTTCTTTGAGCCTCTGCACCAGCCTGGACTGCTTATTCCTATACTTTTTTTAAAAGACTTTTTTATTTTTAGAGAAAAAGGAAGGGAGGGAGAAAGAAAGGGAGAGAAACATCGATCAGTTGCCTCTCACACGCCCCCAATTGGGGACCTGGCCTGCAACCCAGGCCCCGTGCCCTGACTGGGAATCAAACCTTTCAGTTCACAGGCCGGCACTCAATCCACTGAACCACACCAGCAAGGGCCCTAGACTTCTTGTTATGTGAAAGAAATAAAGCTTTATTTGGTTACATGAAACTCCGTGCAATCCTAGCTGAGAAGTCCTTTAAGAAATGTCTCTCCTCTGCCCTGTAGTCCTGACATGTGGCCTTGACAAGCACCTGGAGTGATCCAAAAATAGACCTAGGGGGGAGAGGGATTGGCCATGGCTGTGATTCTGAACTTGCTGAGCCATCACCTGTTCTGTCCGTGCTCTGAAGAAGAGTGCCATTAATTACACTCTCTTCAGCCAGTCAGAGCGCAGGAGGCTGTGTCTGTGTGCTCAGGGAAGCTCAAACACAGCTCAGGCCCCTCCGCTGCTTTTGCTGAGTGTGCAGTATCCACATGTCAGGCAGCCCTGGGAAAGGGTGGGGAAGATCCTCCCCGGAGAAGGGAGTTGAGACAGGGTCTGAAGCAGGCGCCAGAAAGCAGAGATTTGGGCAAGACCTGGTTCAAGGAAACAAGACCTTCCCTCCTGCTTCCTGCAAGGTGGGTGTTATGTCTCCTAGTTAGTAGGTAACAAAACGTGCTTGAGGTTCTGAAGGTGGTGTGACCGTGTGTCAGTCCTGTTATTTGGTTGCATGTAATAGAAGTGGACTCTATAACTGGAGAAAAAAATATTGGGGAAAAATATTCAAAACTGTAGGCCAGGCTGAAAAACCATCTTGGACACAAAGGGAACCATAGTTGCAGAGAGTCCGGGTAGCAGAAACCAGCACTGGGGCTACGTAGCCTAGGTCATGAGCCCACTACACAGTTAGAAGGTAGGGTGCCTTGACTGACAGTCTTTCTAGATGGTATTGGGAAGGGTGTTTTTCCTGAAGCAACCCACAAGTTCAAGTACCAGAAAAATGACAAGAGGATGTTGGGTATAAAGAGGATGTTTGTAAAGACAAGCAAAAAAGGTCCACTGCAGATAGTATAGAATCAGTCGGGGTTTGGGTCTGGGGAACAAAGTGACCTTAGGTAAAATCTTAGCTCATCCCTTTGCTATCTGTCTTTGGTCAAGACCTTGTCTTCATCTATGAGTGATGAGAATGAGTCATGTTTAAAATCATGAGAATATAAGCTCTTGAGGATGGGGATTTTTGTCTTTTCCCCGCTGTTATATCCCCAGCACCTAGGCTAGGGCATGGCTCATAGCGAATGCTCACGGCATACTTATTGAAGGAGTGAATAAACTTTACATTTGTCCCAGAATGCCTCTTAGGTAGGGGGCTGTTTTGTTGAAAAGATAATGAGACGTGTGCTTGGAGTGGAAAGCGAATACTCCCTCTTGCCTCCCCGCCTCAGTCTGGGGAGACAGACGGTAAGAGAGGGGGACATCGAGGCAGAGACTGAAATACATAAAGAGACCCCGCTCTGTAGACGCTTCCCCTGACGGTCTCCCCGCCAGCACGCTGACCTGCTTACTCACATCAGTCTCTCTGCCCTCGCCTCCTGAGCAAGGCTCTTTAGCTGAAAACAATAATCCCATGTTAAGTGCAGGGTGGATCTGTTCGAGCTAGCTCCAGAACTTCCTGACGTAGTGCTGGGGCATTGAACTCTGCTCATCAGTTTGACGAGTTCAGAAGTCTGAGGTCACCATGTCCCTGCATTTCACAGTGAACCATGACATACAGTGGCAGATAGTGTAAATTACAGCTGTGGAGAATGTGTGCACTCTTTAAAAAAATACACACGGTGCATGTAGGGCGAGGGAGGGCATCACTGGTGAAGTGAATGTATTTCAACTCTGTCTGCCATGTTTCGTCCTCTAGTCTTAACAAGCTGAAATTCTAAGTTGTTTCATTCCCCAGGGCCATTGTAGAAATGCAAAGCACAAAACAAAGGACAACCCTTGAGTAAATAGGGATTTTTGAGATCCTTGGTCCCTCAATAATCAGCATCTTTGTCACAGTCATCATTACCCTTGGAAGTACCATTGTTACCACCACAATTTATCACACTACTGTCACACCATCATTATTACCACTATCACCACCATGTCTCCAGCTACCATCAACACTACCCCAACCCAACCAACCCGATGTTGCCAATAGTAGTGAAATCACCACCACCGTTACCGCTTCTAGCATCTCTATTGCCATCATTTCAGCATGAAAATTACCATCAGTGTTGTTATCACTACGCAGTAAATGATACTGGGCTACGACCCAGAGGCCCTTCACTCACCTCCTAGCTGCTGAGACAGGTTGCTACTGACAGGTCACAGCTACTCCCGTCTCCCGAGACTTCTCTTCAGCCAACAGAACTTCCTTGACAGGAAATGCCTGGAACGTTCCACCTCTGAAGGCAGCCTGCACCCAGTGACTGACTACCTGAGATGTATGAGTCCCCGACCCCTCGTCTCATGCCGGGACAAATCTGTGGTCGTAGTCACACTCCGGAGTTCTCTGTGGGATCAGGCCGAGGCTAGACCTCAGTGGAACCCATATTGTTTTGCTTAGCTTTTCCTCCTGTCCTGTTCTGCTTCCCTCATCCATTAGCAGGTTTCGCAGTGAGAAGTCCCTCAATAAATCAGTTCTACAAGAATCCCATTTCAGACTTTGCTTCAAGAGAACCCAACCTAAGACACGCTACTGTCACTTTAGCTAATGCTCTAGGAGACGGGTTGGGGAATGCATCTCCTGCCGTATCTTCTTCTTGGAGAAATTCTACCTGCACATTCAGTTGAGTGCTGGAGCTGGCCAGCTCTAGCTCACGAGGGCCCATGGCGCACACTCCTCCCAGCTCTGCATTCAGTGGCATCACTTTGGTAGCTTGAAATCAGCTGTGGTGGGAGTATTTACACCATGGAAATTGGCAAAGATGTTTGTTGTTGTTGTTTGTTTGTTTTGGAGCGCTGGTTGTTAAACATTTACTGGCATATCGCTGGGCATAGGCCACCGTGCAATTCCACACCTTTGTTGAAATTCCGACCCCAAGTTGAAACTTAAGCGTCTGAGAAAGACTGCTACCCATGGGGAGACTTATCCACACGTTACCAAGTTATGTGACCTGGTAAGACAAAATGACTTAGGCCAGCAGATGTCTCACGGCATTGGGAAATCAACAAACTGTGGTCAGTTGGCAAGGAGAGTTGAATAATAATAATACTCATAGCTACCATTTATTGAATGCTAAGCTAAATTTGTGTTGTACTAAACATTTGTGTTACATGCATTATCTTGTGTAATTCTTTAATACCCCTGGCAGGAATAGCACCAGCCTCTTTTATCAGAATGAACAAGTTCAAGGAGGTAAAGTGCTTGCTCAAGGCCACATCACTTGTTGGTGGATAAACTTGGATTTGACCCTCTGTCTTCGTAGTCCAGAGCCTGTAGCCATAACCACCCATGAAATGGATCTGGGGGCCTTGACAGGCAAAAACCGCAGCATGATGTTTGAGAGAATAGACACTAGAGCAAGTACATAGAATGTGCTCACCAGGAAACCTTGGTTTCAACCAAACTTGACTAGCTTTGATTTAAAAAAACTTTTTTCATGGGCTCAAATCCATCGTTAGGAGGGAAAAAATGGGCTGGCCTTGGGACTGACTAGAAGAAGAATCTAGAATCCAAAACCAAGCATTTCTGTCTCTCTGTCTCTCTCTCTCTGTCCCCTCTCTCTTTTCCCTTCTCTCCATCTCTGTTCCTCTGTGCATACTGGGGTCCTGTCAAGGGGAGGTCAAGGGAAAGCTGTTCCAGCTACCTGGGGCTCTCAGGCCCAGATGATTGCAGAGGGTAGTTGTCCAAGGCACCCAGAGGGTAGTGCAATCCTGAACCCAGGCAGTCATGCCAGGTGACTCTATGGGCAATGAGGAGACGAGAGACCATGATGAATATGAAGAGCCTTAGGAATAGGGGATGGTCACCAAAGCTCACCTTCTTTTCCCATGACTGGAATTCCTGTCCTCACTCCTGGTTCTTCCCGGGCAGCAGGTAGTGTGAAGTGAAAGAGACACAGCATAGGTGTGATGTCACAGGGATTTAGGTCCAAACAGTGGCTTTCCTGTGCCCACCCATTAGGCATGTGATGAGATATGTGGTGGGTAAGTGACAGTGTGGCTTTAGCAAGTCACATCCCTTCTCTGGGTCTCAGTCTCCCATCTGTAAAATGGAGGTGATCACCACGCTTGGCTAGCGGAGCAGTGAAGAGTAAGTGACAAGCAGAAGCACGTGGGGCACAGGCAGTGCTCTGTCAATGTTAGTCCCCTTAGCCACTCTCTTTTCTAATAGAATCAGCTATTCTGTCCCGTCATCTTCACTTTGACCCGTGAGGTGGCTGCCGCTCTCACCTCAGGCTATAGGGTAAAAGGAAATCAATTATTTTAAAAATACCTGGATAAGGCCCTAATTCTTTGTTCTGGTAGCAGTTACGTAAATCCCAAAGCTGTCTCTCTTTCCCTGCCACCCTGGCTGGCCTCCAGACCAAGTAAACGCTGGTGTTCTAGATATCCTTACCTTCTACTTCCTCTTCTAGCCAAGGCCTGGCCATTAATTCTCTCTTTCAAATACAAAATTTAACCCTCACATTTGTGGCATTCTTTGGTTTAAGAATCACTTCCAGATTCCCTGTTTTCATATATATATTATAGGCATTAAAGCCCTATCGAGAAGTAGAAATAAGAAAATAAAAAAAAGTCAAGTGATCAAGGTCCACATCATCGATGATGTCACAGTGAGATCATGTACCTCTGAGATGATGTGATGGAAAGAGCACACCACTTCTGGGGTCCTCCTCCCCCAAACCTATAACCACAGTCTAATCAAGAGAAAGCATCAAACGAGCCAAAGCCGAGGGATATGCTACAAAATATCTGACCACTACTCTTTGAAAGTGTCAAGGCCATGAGAGACAAGGAAAAACTGAGAGGCTGTCACAGGCCAGGGCAACTAAGGAGAGGTGACATCTCAGTGCAGCGTGGTATCCCGGTTTGGAGACTGGGACAGAAAAGGGACATCAGTGGAAAATTGGAAAATATGAATGAAGTTTGTAGTGTAGTTAATAGTATCATACCAATTACCAAGTTAAGTTCTTAATGTTGATAAATGCTCTGTGCTTATGTGACATTAGAGGAACATTAGTATTAAAGGAAACTGGGCAAAAGGTACATGAGATGTACCTTTGTGCATTACCTTTCAAATTTTCTGTAAATCTACAGTTGTTTCAATATTAAAAGTTTAATGACAAAAAACTTAAAATTCACATAATTTAAATGAGATGAACATTGTGCCAAACATCTTACAAAGCATGTGTACAGATAATCAGAAATAACTTTATTTCATATTTTAATACTTTTCTTACATTTTGGAAGATACTTATTTTACTTTGATTCAATAAAAGTTGTAAATGAAAGTAAAGATGAAGGAATTTCTGAACTTTAGGTAAGTATCTTTCTCCCAAAGTGCCCTTTGGAAAATATCAAGAGGTTGTAGCCTCAAGGGTGTCAGGACTGGGTTCTCTGAAGTTCTTCTGCAGTTTTCCTCATGGTTGGTTGCAAAGCAGCTGCTGCTACTCCAGCCATCATGTTCTTTTTCCACCAAGGAAGGTGGAGAGAATTACTCTATCGATAAGGGAAAGCTTTGCACAAATTCTTACTGTGTCTCATTGGCCGTAGCTGTGATATTGCAACTCCCAGCTGCAACAGAGGCTAGGAAATGCGGGATTTTTTGACGAGGTGTATTTGATGGCCCAATAAAACTTATATTTCTTAGTAAGACAGAAAGGAAGCAATGCTGATTCTCAGTCATATATCTTTTGCTTTGTATTTAAATATATTTAATACTTACAGGAATCTTACATACTAAAGCTTCTTTATCCTTAATTTTTTTTCTTTTGCTCCACCTCTTGGTTTACAGGATTTCACTGTTGGGATGAGCTGAGGCTGGGGATCTCAGGAAGCACCCATAGAAACCTGCCTCATAGCTCCCTAGTTTCTCCACTGCCTTGGAATCAGATTCTAAATGGGAAGAGTCAAGGTGGGCCCTGGCTGGTGTGGCTCAGTGGATTGAGTGCCAGCCTGCAAACTGAAAGGTTGCCAGTTTGATTCCCAGTCAGGACACATGCCTGGGTTTCGGACAAAGTCCCTAGTTGGGGGTGTGCGAGGGGTAGTTGATTGATGTATCTCTTGCATACAAGTGTTTCTCTCCCCCTCTTTCTCCTTCCCTTCCCCTCTCTCTAAAAATATATAAATAAATACATATATTTTAAAAAGAGTCAAGGTGGCCCAAACCTGCTTCCAGGCGGAAGCTGTCCCTTTGAAAGAAGCTGTCCCTTTAAAAGAGGCTGACAGCAGAGGTGGCTCACTGCCCTCAGAAATGGCTTCTGATTGACAGCCAATGTGCTCCCTGGAGGCCTGGCGTCTGACTGGAAACAAAAGTATGAGTTGTCCAGGGTGGCTTGTGTAACACCTACCCAGCAGGATTTTCAAGCCAAAGGAATTTGTCTTAAGCGCGTTGCTTCTCGTCCATTCCAGGCACCTCAGGGCCTCTCAGCTTTTTGTTCCAAACAGAGCTAGTCACTGGCTTCTCTCTTCTATTCTCTCTGATCTAGGAACTGGGGAGTCCTGCCTGCCAGACCAGACTCAGGTGGGCGCCCAGGACTGCAGACCCTTGAACAGCTCTGCCCGTCCCCAGAGTTCCAGGTCTGGACTACGGTCGGCTCTCAGGTGCATATTCTCCTCTCTAACCCAATTAACTTGGCATTATTTTTCTTAATTATAAAAATAATACAAGCTCATTGTAAAAAAAAAAAAAAAGAGAGAGAGAGAGAGACAGAATATTATGAAAAAGAAAATGGAAATTATACTTAGCAACAATCACTGCTGACATTTTTCTGGTTTTTTCCTCCAGGACTTTTTCTATGCATTTATGCATGTTTTTAGTGAGATATATAAGCTTATATAAAGCACACAAATTTTAACTGCAAGTGGATGAATGTTTATGTGTGAATACACAGATGTGACCAAAACCAAGATCAAGATCTAGAACATTTCCAGGACCCCAGTAGGCTTCCCAATTAATGATCCCCCACTAGATCTTGATCATCATAGTCTAGTCTCTCCTAATTTTGAACTTCATAAAATGGCACAGTTGTATTTTTTAAATTAAAATGAGACATAACTATTTTACATCATGTTTTTTTCCAATTAATATATCATGACTATTTCTCCATATAATTTATTCTTTCAAAAGTTGTTTTTCATGGCTACGTATTTTCTCATATGATTCTATGTGATTTGTTTGATGATCCCTCAATTTTTGTGCATTGCAGTTTGTTCTAAATTTTTGCTATTTTAAATAGTACTATTTGGAGCATCATCTTTCACACAGTATAAGAAGGTGGTTCAGAGCACAGTCTGGAGTTAAAGAGACCAGGGTTCAAGCCCCAGCCTGTCACTTCCCAGTTGGTTGAACTTGTGCAACTTATAACACCCCTTTGAGCCTCAGTTTGTCCACCTGAGATTAAACACAATAATATCCATCTCATCATGTGTTGCTGGAAGAGATAAATGAGTGAATTATAAAGTACTTGGCACATTGCCTGGCACAGAACGAACACCCAGTAAATGTTAAGCCACTATTATTCATCTCCGTGTTCACTTCTAATTATTTCCTTAGGAAAAAATTCCTAGAAGTAGAATTGCTGGATCAAATAGAATGCTTGTCTTCAGGGTTTTTAAACACAGTCTGCCAAACTGCCCTCCAGAGAAGCTGTGCCAACTCACAGAACTACCAGCTGTGTGGGAGGAAAAATGTTAGCAGTGAATGGTGCCCCCTTACCATTCTCTAAACTATGGGCCCCATCACCTCATCAGAGAGAGAGAGAGAGAGAGAGAGAGAGAGAGAGAGATGGTGGCGAAGGAAAAAGAAAAAAGAAACCCTGCTGATCAGACAAGAAAAGAAAATTCCTTATTTTTGGTTTGCTTTCTAATGAGGTTGAACATTTTCTTTTTTTATATTGCCCATTTGTTTTGGCGCATTTGGACATTTGCCTGGTCGGGGGTTATGCTGTTTTCTTCTGTTGGGACATGGGCTGGTATTTCAATAACTGAACTACTACCCAATTCAGGAAGTTCTGTTCTATCCTGCATGGGCAGCAGTTCCTATAAGAGGGCTTTGGCCTTCCAAGTTCCCAACTCGGTGGTCTACCTGATTTCCTGGTTCCTCTGGTTTTAGCTTTCTGCTTCATTCTTGCCAGGACCCCTTGTTATCTGACTCTCTCTTTTCACCACACCTTGCCAGCTGAGACATGTAAGTTCCCAGAGCAACTACTGTAATAATTTACTCTCTCTTTTGCCCTTTAAGTACATGTTTGTTCAACATTTGTTTAGAAGAGAGACTGGGTGATGCATGAAGGTGGAGTTGAGAAGAATGACTCCTTGTGGCAACAAGCAATTCAGCTCTGCCCCCAAATTTGCATGACTGGCTGAATGAAACTAGAGCCCTGCAGTTAAGCAAACCCATCTTCTTAGAAAGCCCTTTACCAGTCCAAGTCATCTCCCCCTCACTCCCCAATACCCCAAATGTTTTTTTAAAGTTTCATCTTTAAATAAGCAAAGTAACATCCTTGAGAGGAATTCAGGTCAATATAATTCTCTCCATCTCATTTTATCTCTAAAGTTATTTTAGAGCCCCAGGGGTGCTTAACACCTTCTGTAGATTAGCACTCTTGCTAACTGCCCCTCTGACTAGTGCCTTCCTGGTTCTGCCTGGATTTCTGAGATCTTTAGGGTCATCCTTTGCCAAAGAGGTGACCCAGAAGGAAAGTCCGTGAAGGAAATGTCCAGAAAAGCTGGTTATCCTGAAAGAGGACACCATTTCCATCTATTAAATTGAAGAATATTTTTAAAAAGGGAGACAGAGAGAAGGAGAGAAAGTGAATTATCTAGAAATTAACTAAGCATGCCAGAAAACAACCTACTACAGAAGTTCTTTTTTTGTTTGTTTAATCTCCTGGATAAATAGAAGATCTGAATAAATGGAGAAATGGCCTGTGTTTGTGGAGGGTAAGTCATAGCATTGTAATGATGTCATTTCACATATGTCTAACTAAATATTTGTGGGGGAGAAATTGGATAAACCAATTCTAAAACTTTCACAGAGGAACAAGTTTCCACAAGGAGCTAAGACAACTATTCTCAAAAATAAAAGCAAAGGTGGGATCTCACCCAAATAGGCATTGCGGCGTATTATGAACTCTCATTCGACAGTGTGCTAGTAATGCAAGAACTATAGACCAATGGAACAGAAGAGAAGAATCCAGAAACAGAGCCACGTATGTGGCTGTTTGGTATGTGATAGATGTGGCAACATAAATCGGTGTGGAAAGGATGGGTCGTTTGAAAGGTGTTGGGGAGAGTGGCCCCACAGTACATAAAAAATAAAATTCTATCCACACCACAAAAAGGCAAGCCTCAGGTGGTTTAAGAAGCTGTGAAATATTGAAAGGGAAATCTTTATGATAGTGAATTAGGGGTATTTTTATGATATTCATTTCTTAAATAAGATTCAAAAAGCCCAAACCCTAAAGAAAACAATTGAAGGATTTCTCTTCGATAAATGACATCACATATAAAACTGATGTATGAGTGACAGGCTGGGAAAAGGTATTTGCAGCGTACTCGCAACAACAATCCGTCAAGGATTGAAACTTAAATTACACAGCGAGAACTCAGCAAGAAAAAGTCTGACAATCTAACAGAAAAATGGGCAAACTCCCTCTCACAGGAACTCAAGTAGTGAGTTGACATATGAAGAGAAACTTAACTTATTAGTAACCAGAGAAAGAACAGTTAAAACCACAATGATATATTGCTTTACATTCATCAGACTAACAACAACAAAAATAAGATAATATCCAGTGCTGGCCAGGATGGAGGAAAAATGAGAAGCTTTGCCTTGTAAATTAGTGTAGCCACTCCGAAGAGAAATTTCAAAATATTTAGTCAAACTGAATATATCTTAATGCATTATTTTTCAAATTGTGGCTCATGGCCCATTAATATGTTATAAAATCAGTTTAGTAAGTTGTGAGCAACATTTTAATAAGGAAGTCAAATTAAATAGAATAAAACATCAGAATGCTTTTCTCGTAACGAGTTAGTGTTATTTCACGGAACTTCTGTTTTACTTATGTGTGTGGAGGGGGTCTTACCAAATTCTGATGTAAAATATATTTCCTGTTGAAGGTCACAGTCAAATAAATTTAAAAAACACTGGTAACCCTACCACCTAGCAGTCCCACTTCTGCATAGAAACTCTAGTAAAGATAAAGAGATAGATACGAAGACAGTCATCACTGCATTGTTTATAATAGCAAAATGATGGCAACCAGTTACATCAGTTTGAAAATGAATTTTTTAAATGAAGAAAAAAATTACACAGTAGTTCAAATGAATAAATTAGAGTTACATAAATTAACACAGATCTTAAAAATAGTATTGATTGAATAAAAAAAGGGCAAGAGTCCTGGCCCGTGTGGCTCAGTTGGTTGGAGTGCCGTCCCGTACACTGAACAGTTGTGGGTTCCATTCCCAGTCTGGGAACATACCTGGGTCGCGGGTTCAATCCCAGGGTCGGGGAGCCTACAAGGGGCAACTGATTGGTGTTTCTCTCTCTCTTTCTCTCTCTCTCTCACTCTCTCTCTCAAAGCAGTGAAAAAATGTCCTCAAGTGAGGATAATAAATTAATAAATAAAAAGAATTTTAAAAGGGCAATAGAATAAAATACACAGCATGATAGCATTAACGTGAGGACTGCATCCACCTTCCTGTTTGCCCCTTTCTTCACTGAATCAAAAACAAAGACACCTGCCATTAAGATCTACATTTAGAGGTGTCTTGAAGTGGGTGTCTGGCTGCGTGTGGTTTCCAAAAACAAAACAAGGAGGGGGTTTTATTAAAGGGAGGCAGGGGAATGTCAAAGAGGTGATTGGCAGGAAATACCATCAGCTGAGTGTAACCACTGGGATGCTTTTGGTGACAATAAAGCCCAGAGTAGCATGTATTGTACAATAATGAAGTGTATATGCTAGCAGTCACACTAAGACACTAAGTAGGGCAGCTCCAAGATTGGTTAATCCGGTGGCTCAATGACATCGTTAAGGATCTGGGTTCTTCCTTTCACCTGCTCTGCCGAACTGTGTTTCAGCTTTGCCCTAATTTAGCCTCCCTCCTGGTTGGTTGCAATGAGCATATGTGCAGCAATAGAAAAGGTAATGTTTCTCTGAAAGTGTCTATTTTTCAAGAGCAAGGGAATCTTTCCAAGTAGTTTCTTGCCCCCCAAATTTTGCTCCCCTCACATTGTTCAGAACTGAGTCATCTGCACGCACCAAACACTGGCAGAGGAATGGCTGTGTAGTGGAGGGTGAATGACCCAAATAAAAAGAGGAAGGGGCAGGAAGATGGATTTGGGTAGGCAACCCCCTATGTATGTTTCAGATGATTTCAAGAAGAAATGGGGACAGGGCAGAGGAAGAAATGGAACTGGAAATTGAAATATCAAGCACCAAGGCTGGTTTTCTTTGTTCATTTTTACAGAGTTCTTTTTCACTCTCCTGCTTTCCTGCTCAGTCTGGCTTTCTTTGCCCCTTATGGCCCATGACCCAGACAAGGCTCCTTGAGCCCCGCCTTAATTTCTCCTCCCAGGTCAAGTACGAGTACCCTGCGGTGAGTGTGCTAGCCAGGCAGGGCTAATTGCTATAACCAACAAGTATGAAATCCCAGTGACTCTGAACAATAAAATTTTATTTCTTGCTTACATCGCAGTCCAGTTTGTGTGTGTGTGCGCGCGCGTGCGTGCATGTGTGTTGTGTGTGCGTTGGTCGAGGATGACCAAGAAGAATGGCGGCCCTTGAGGCACAGGCTGCTACAGTCGAACCCTTGCTTGGGAGCAGCCCAAACCAAGTCTGCAATAAAGCCTGACTTCATTCCCTCTGACTTCCTGCCTCCAGTTCCCTCCCTCCCTCCCCCTGGTCTCTGCCTCTGCCTCTTGTCTCCTGTCTCTTAGGTCTCTGTTTCCCTTTTCTTTTCTAATCTCTGTCTCTTTCTATCTGTTGTTTCCTTCTTTCTGTCCCTTGTCCAAAGTGATGGGTTTTGGGGGCAGAAATCACACTCCCTACACAGTTCTTTCTCCTTTCTTTTCTTTCTTTCTTTTCTTCTTCCTCTCTCCCTCCCTTCCTTGCTTCCTTCCTTCCTTCCTTCCTTCCTTCCTTCCTTCCTTCCTTTATTCCTTGCTTCCTTTACCAGAAGCCCCTCAAATAGTAAGAGAAGATGCTCTTCATGGAGAAGAAGGTGTGTTCTTGCCCCCTTTGCCTCCTGATTCCCCACACCCTTCCTTGATCCCACCACCACAGCACATTAGTGCTTCCCCAGAGGGAAAACAGACACCAGAAGGCAGCAGCAGGAAATGGTGGACTAAGCTCTAGGTTCTGGCTTTGTCCCAGCTCTGTCTGACCCTCCAGATGATGCAGGACAGGCCCCTGCCATTCTGAAGCTTTGGGTTGTCCCCCTGGCCTGCTACATAACTATGCACAACTCTTTGTGGTTTTTGAAGTGCAGGTACACTCAGAAGCTCCATGGGGCAGGTGGGGCAAGGGTACTGTGTCCATTCTTTGGGTCTAGGCTTTTTCCAAGGTCACACATAAAGGTGGTGGCAGAAACGCTTAATGGCCTCTGCTATAGGTAGAGCTGTACCAGCTTCTAGCTCAGGGGTAGGTGGCTCTTAGTAAAACTGTTGATGAGAATTTGCTGAAATATACTGGCCACCACAATGATGATGATGATGATGATGATGATAGTTAATATAGTAAGCTCTTACTACATGCTATGCAACATGTTAAGTGCTTTATATGTAATATCTCACTTAATTCTCTCCCATCCCACTCCCTGCCCTTTATTATCCCCATTTTGTAGGTGAGAAAACTGAGACACAGAGAAATTTAGTAATTTGCCTAGAATAGATAACTACATAGCTAGTAAATGTCAGTATACTTGAGACAAACGTGTAAGTGGGTGAATGGATGGATGGATGGATGGATGGATGGAAGAATAAATTAAAGGTTAGGATGGTTAGAAATAGGACCCTTAAATGGGTACATAAATAGAACCAACACAACCCAGTCCCTCTCTCTCTCTCTCTCACACACACACACACAAAGACTAATACACTCAGAGGTAAGGCAGACACAGACAGAAGGACACACTCTCACTAGAAGACACCAGCACATACCCACTCAAGCAGACGCACAGCCACACAGAGATTGGGACACGTGGGTCATGTGCACAGAAAAGAGACAAGCACTCTCTCTGTCTCTCTGTCCCCCCACCCTTTCTCTTTCTCTCACACACCTCAGTACATACAAAGACCAGGCTGCATGTTGCATTTAAAGCCAGACTGGACAAACAATACAAGAACACACTTTTGCAAGGACATGCTCAGAGACAAGGTCATTCACAGACAAGGATGCAGATATGCAGATACACCCATCTATTCAGAGACATGCACACATACCCAGACATGTTTTACACAAACACACACACACACACACACACACACACACCCCTACCCCAGCAGACAGAACACAGACAGGATCAATCCGCTCTCTGACAGAGCAGCAAACTGGGCCCTGTTAAGGTTTAGCTACATTCCGGTCACTTCTCACTTTCCTTGGAAATGCACTTGCTTGGGTCTTGCTAACTATGCATAATTTGGGGCCCACTTCCCTCAGTGCTTCATCTCAGAGGAGAGAAGCTGAAGAGGAGGGCTACCATCCAGATGTGCTTTTTTTTCCAAATGCTCCGAAGCTTGGCAGTACCTCTGTCCCCCCCTTTTCCTTCCCGATCCTCACTTGTCCAGTCTGTGACTTCGTCCTGCTCAAGCCATCTCTGCAACTTTCCCAGGCTCAGCCCTTCCTGCCTTCTCCTCGGCCTTCGCTCTTGTTGCCTCCCACCCAAGTCCCACAGCCTTCCATCTGGCCTTGGTGCCCCACCTCCTCCACGTCACCTTTCCAAAGGGAAGTCTTTCTCTGCCTTTCCCATTTTAAAAACAACCAGTGGCTTTTGGGTTCAAATCAGGACTTACTGAAGAGAAGAGGGAAGGCAACTTCTGAATTTACTCCAATACATTCCTCCCAGAACAGTCCCAGGAATTATTTCAAAATGAATATGCAGAGGCAGTGACTCTGTGTGTGTGTGTGTGTGTTTGTGTGTGTGTGTGTCTCCTCAGGGCCAAGAACAGTGCCAGGCACACAGTAGGTGCCATTTTCAGCTTAAATGTCACCTCCACAGGGAAACCTTCCTCGATCCCCTCAGGCTGGGTTAGATGGGGGGCAGCATGTCACTTGCAGGTGCACACACATGTACTATAAAGTACACAGGTAGAAGGCTTGTATGACACTTAACACAACTGTAATTAAAATTATTATCATTATGAAACTATTATACAATGTTGTCATTGATCATTGGCATAATTCTTCATTTAATTTTGCTAGATTGTAAAGGCCATGAAGTCAGAGACCAAGTCTGTTTTATTCATTTCTGTGTTCTTAGAGCTGGGTACCATGACTGGCAGAGGGTAGTACTTGAAGCTTTTATTCAATAAATGTGCCTATTACATGACATCTAACCTTCACCATGACTTTGCAAAATGAGTATTAATCGTATTCATTTAAAAAATTAAAGATTTTTCTATTCCAATTGATACTCACTATTATTGTACATAGTTTCAGGTAGACAGCACAGAGGTTGGACTCGAGATTTTCAGCAGGTGTGCTGCAGGAGGAGCACGGGTGTGCCACGAAAAGTTAAGTTAAGCAACACCTGACTACACAGTCAGGGGCACTGACCTCTTTTCCCTGAGATTGTCAAATAAAACATGGCAACGGCCAGCACAATGAGAGTCGTCTGGTGTGAATGAATCAAAATTATTCCTATTTTTTTTTTGTCAGATCGGCAAAGAATACATTTTTTTTTTTTTTTGGAGTGCAGCAGAATTTTAGTAATTAATTTATGTGTGCCATGAGATAAAAAAGGTTGAAAATCCCTGTGTTAGGCAATTATATAATTTACAAAGCGATCCCCTTGATAATTCAAGTACCCGCCCAGCCCCATTTTACAATATTACTGATTCTATTCCCTCTGCTGTAATTTACATCCCTGGGACTGTTTTGTACCGACCAATCTGTGCACCTTAATCCCTTTACCTTTCCCACTCATCACCCCAACCCCCACTCTCATCAGGCAACCCTCAGTCTGTTCTCTGCATCTGTGAGTCTGTTTCGATTTTGTTCATTTATTTTGTTCATTAGATTCTACCCGTAAGTGAACTCGTACGGTGATTACACTCAGTTTTTGATGAGAACCCTGAGGGAACCTCCCCAAGGTCACACAGCTAAAATAAGAACAGACACACCCAAGGCAGGCATTGCCTCTTCATCTCCAATCCATGCAGCTGAATGGCCCTTGGCATCCCCGTCTCCCTGATTTCTCACCCTCCCCTCTTCTGCACCCACCACTTCCCCCACCCACCACCTCAAGCATCCCCTACCGTCAAGTTTGTTTTAGAACTCATTACTCATACTCAGGAGCAAATGGTGGAAACTGATTTCCCATGGGGAAATTACATATTTACAAGGGATCAAAGATTTAAGCTTATGGGTGCAAAACTCTACTGGTGGAATCGTAGTCATGAGCTAACCAAGAAAGGGGAGAACGCCCTGGCAGTCCACTGCCTATGTTGCTGGCCAGAATCCAAGTCAGCTTCACTGGTTGCCTTTCCTACTCCACACTGTCAGCTTTGGGGACCCCCTGCCACTGTGGCCAGGTGAGTCGGCAACCTGGAGCACAGCAGGGAAAGCAGTGGCTCAGGAGGCTTCTGTCCTGTAATGAGCTTTGCCCCAGTGTGTGACGCAGTGTTAGGCAGTCCCTGTGTCTTCTGTCTTCCGGGCCTCAGTCTCCCTCTCTTCCAGAAGAGGGCGTTAGATGGCCTTTCAGGTCCTTCCAGTGCTGGACGGCTGCCTCTGGCAGAGGGGGGCTGTCCTGCGCTTGGTGGTAGGAGCTCAGACTTGCAGAGCACTTACTGTGTTTGGGCCCTGTTCTGAGAATGCCACATTTATGTATTCCTCGGTCAATGAGGACACGCTGTGAGGCACCGTCCCCATTTTACGACTGAAGAAACCGAGGCCCAGAGAGGTTCATTCACTTGCTCAAGGTTCCTATTCCACTGTGGCAGATAGCATCATCCCAAAAGTGAGTGGTGTAAAACCACCACCATTTATTCTGTGGGTCGGGAGTTTGGGGAGGGCTCTCTCGTGCTGTTGCCACCAGATGTCAGCCGGGGCTGCGTCAAAGTGGGACACCCAAGATCACTCACTCACATGCCTAATAGTTGGTGCTGGCTGTCAGCGAGGAGGTCAGCAGCGCTTGCTGTGGCCTCTCCAGCATAACCGTCTCAGGGGGCAGTCAGACTTCTTACGTGGAGCCTGGCTTTCTACTGAGTGGGTAACCTGCCTGAGTGAGCCATAAAGAAGCGGCAGGACGCTTCCTGACCTAGCTTCAGAAGTCTGCATATCACTTCTTTAGCACTCTACTGGTTACAACCCAGTCCCCAAGGTTGACCCAGTTTAAGAGATGGGGACATAGACTTTACTTCTCAATGGGAGGACAAAGAATGCGTACACATGTTTTAAAACCACCGCAGGGACTCAGCTGATAAATGGAAAAGCTGGAGTCTGACCCTGCAAAGGCTGGTTCATTGCTGGTGTCTCCAACATTCCTCATGAGTCCTCCAGGAGGGTTTTGGGCAGAGGAGATGCAGCCTCTGGCTTCGGTTTTCACAGGGTCCCTCGGGCTGCTGGGTGCAGACGAGCTGTAGGGGCCAAGGGCAGATGCGTGAGGACCAGGGAGGAGGCTGCTGCAAGGCTCCTGGTGAGAGATGATGGGCGCTCAGCTCAGGGTGGCAATAGGAGGGTGGTTGGGAGAAGTTATCAGAGTCTGGATCCATTTTGGGTGTAGAATTGATAGGAACTGCTGATGAACTGAATGTGGCAGGTGAGGGAAAGAGAGGAATCAGAGACAACTCCTAGATTTATGGCCTCGACAATGGGGAAAATGGAACTGCCAATGACCAAGATGGGGAAGATTGCCTTCAGGCTAGGTGTGGCTCCTGGGAAGAGGGGAGGGATCACGAGGTGTTACCTGCCACATATTGCAGTAGGCAGAACTGTAAGAATGACCTCAAAAATTCTGGCCCTGGTACCAGCCCTTCCGGTTGGACTGTTGGGTGAAACTTATGGATATAATGAGATATCATTACCGTGATTAGGTCATATTATATAACAAAGGGAGATTACCTGGGAGGACTTAATTGAATCACAAGAGTACTTTAAAAGTAAAGTTTTCTCATGTTAGTAAGCAGAAGGAAGGTTAGAGAGTCAAAACATGAGATGTATTTGACATCTTGTGATGACCTTGAAGTTGGAGAAGACTGTGTGCGAAGACCAGAGAGCCACTTCTAGCAGCTGAGAGTGATTCCAGCTGACAGCCAGCAGGGAAACAGGGGCCTCAGTCCTACAGCCACAAGGAACCAAATCTTGCCAACAGCCTGAGTGAGCTTGGAAATGGATTCTTCTCCAGAGCCTCCAGCTAAGAGCCCAGTCCGGCTGATATCTTGTAAGGCCTAAGCAGAGAACCCAGTTGAGCCTGCTCAGACTTCTGACCTACGGAATTGTAAACTAATAAGTGGGCATTGTTTTTAAGCCTCACAGTTTGTTATGCAACAGTAGGAACTTATTTTACTTAATCCACACAAACATTCAAAATGGAGGGTCCCATCTGTATCGTACAGATGAGGGAACAGGCTTTGCCCTAGGTCACACAGGATAGTGCTACAGGTGGAACTGAGACTGGAATTTTACCATTTCACCAGGCTGCTTCATAGAGAGGGTGTCAGAGCAGCTGGTAGACCCTAGACGTCTGGGGCCTGACTGGGTGGGGACCTCAGGTCCTGGTCAAGGCCAGAGAATGGAGCTCCCGTTTCCAATTGTGATTGTGTTCATCTCAGGAGCTCTGAGTGCAAGTCCCTGAAGGTGTATACATGGGCGTGTCCATGTGAGCTTGTGAGCTTGGCTAATGTGTCTCATCATGTGTGAGTCTAAGTGAGCCTGTGCATCACAATCTACCTGTCACTGGGAGGGACTAAGTCTGTGTGTGGCTGTGCCTCAGTGGGAGCATGTGTGTGCCCACTGAAGTGTGTCTGAGTGTCTCTCCCTGACGTCTGTGCCCGAGGGTGACTGTGTGTGAGTCTGACAGTGTTTGCCAATGTTTGTGTGTGTGTGTGAACCAGTGCTGAGGGAGCCATGGCAGGAGGAGTGGGCTGAGTAGCTCTGTGTATGTCAATCGAGTCTATGGGTGCCGGTGTGTGTGGATTCTAGGGTGTCCGTGCGTAGCCTGGGTGCATGAGTGTGTGTGCCCGTCTGAACTTCCCTGTGGGTTTGTGTAGGATCTGAGGGTCTCACAGTGTGGCCAAGGCTGTCCATGCTTGTCACACTGTGCGTGTCTGCGAGTCTCTGGATGTGAGTCTGTGTGTGTCCATGGTTGTATCTACCTGAGTGGGTCTGTGTGAGTCTGAGGGTGTCTCTTAGTTGTATCCAACTGTGAGTCTTGGGGTGTCTGGAGTCTTTGGTTGGTTTGGCAAGTGTCTCCATGAGTGAGGGTGACTGTGGTGTACTTTGCAGAGCGGATGCAATAGAGTGGGTGCCTGTCTGAGGTCTTCCGTGGGTGCAAGAGTGAATCTGAGGGTCATGCCTGCTGGTCGCTCCGAGTGTGTCCTTTCTGAGAGTGTCTGTGTCCCTGGGTGAGGCCTGTGTCGGTGGGTGACTGGATGCCTCCATCAGGGCCAGAATGAGGTTAGGGCACGGCCATGGGATCCGGTCGGAAGCAGCCCGGCGCACCGGTCCCTGCGGCACACACCTGCTGGGCTCCGGGCGGCGGGGAGGCCCCGCCTGAGCCCTCCAGGCTCCCACGCCCCGGTGCGCGGCACCCCCTCTCCCGGGCGGCGCCCATTGGCTGCGGCGCCGGCTCCGAGCCCGCCCTGCGCGGCCGGCGGGGGGCGCCGCGGGCCAGAGCGCGCTGCGCCGCCACCGCCGCCACCGCCTGCGCCACCGCCACCGGGAGCGCAGCGCGCCTCGAGCTCCGCGCACCGCCAGCTCCCGGCCCTCCCGTCCGCCGGCCCAAGCGCCCCCCGCCAGCCTCGCCGCGGAGCCCCGGCCTGGCCCCGGGCCGCCGCCACCACGCCGCGCGCTGTACTCCGCGTCAAGAATGGGGCGGCCAAGCTGCCCAAGCCGCCCGCCGCCGCCGCCGCGGCCGAGGCGCCCGGCGCCGGCGGCGGCATGGAGCGCTCGCAGAGCCGCCTCAGCCTGTCTGCCTCCTTCGAGGCGCTGGCCATCTACTTCCCGTGCATGAACTCCTTCGATGATGAGGACGCGGGTAAGCTTCCAGGCAGTCAAATCCAGAGGACCCCTCCCCGACCCGGTGCTCCCTTAGAGGTGGCTTCTCCCTCTTCCCCACCCCCAACCCCTCCCGAGGATGTGCCCTAGGGTCTCCTTTCCCACCCACGGGACCCTCGGGTTTCCAGGAGGCGGTATCTTTTAGCCTTCCGCCGCCCCTTAGGGACCCCTAGACCCTCTGCATTCATTCACTCCTTTCCCGCAGGTGGGTCCTTTAGTCGCCGGGACCCAGCTCTCCCTACTCACCTGCACCTACTGGGTGCCCCCTGTCTTGTCCCTGGATCGGAACTATCACCTTTCCTGAACCTCTTGTGTGTACCCGCTCCTCAAACCGCGGGGCTCCGACGCGCCCCCCCTCCATCCCCGCCATTGGAGGTGGCGCGCAGACCTTAACTCTCCATCTTTGTCTTGGCTGCATCCAGAGGCTCCCTGCCCTAGACCCCCTGCCCTGCGGCCAAGGTCCCTAGTACTCTAGTTGTCTCTTCTCCACTTCTCCTAGAGGCGGGGTCTCCGGACTCCTGTTTTTTTTTTATCAGACTGGAGCGAACCCCGGGGGTGGAGTAGGGGAGCTGGCCCGGTGATGGCCTATCTTCTCCTTTCCAGCTCGCTGGTCCTGGAGGTAGACGTAGGGCGGCGCCAACTCTACACCTGCGCGCTCTCCCGAGTGTGCCCCTGACCCTGGGCGCTCTTGTCCCTGGAGAAGCCCTTCTGGGAGGGCCGAACCCGGGCACCATCCAGCGGCCCGAACCTCTGGCAACCTGGCTTGCGCGCAACCTCAGCCAGAGCCCGAGGGGAGGAAACCGTAGGGAAATCTGATCTTCGGGGCCCTGGGACCGGGCAGAGGGAACATAAGGGCTCTGAATCAGGTCCTGCCCTGTGGAAGTGAATTCACCAACAGGTGGGGTAGCCAGAGGTGTTGGGTGAGAGTTCCCCAAAGAGTGCCGGACTGGGAGTCAGAATCAGGTTCCAGCCTTGCTTCTCTACTTATTAGCTGTGACCTTGAGCAAGTCGTGCCACTCCTAGCCTCGGTATCCTTATCTGTAAAATGGGGTGACAGTGCCTCAGACACAAGGGTGGAGTTAAAAGTGTTTTGTACGCTGAAAATCTGAGAGTATTTGAATTCAGTCAGGAGGCAGAAGGGAAAAGGAGTATATGTGGTGAAGAGGAGCAAAATGGCTTCATGGACACTTTTGAGAACCCGATGAAAAAATGGACTATCTCAAAAAAAAAAAAAAATACACATATGCACATCCACAAAAATTTGTGTGTAGTTGTAAGGAATCCATGGGCCCTGCTTAAGACTCCCTGCCTGCAGGGAGTTTTGTCTGGTCAACCTGTTATGTGATAAGCCATGGGATGGAACCTTGGGTGATGACGGCATGCATCTTCTTGCTGGAGTAGGAGGCAGGTGGGGAAAAGGGGAGAGGTTCTCCAGAAGAATTTGTTGGCCAAGTGAATGAATGTGGTTGTGTGTGTGGCAGACCCTTGGCAGACCTGTCTTGCTATTGACCTAGAGATGGGGGTGGGGTAAAGATGGTCCCTGCAAAACCATTTTGCAGAATCACTGTTTCACAGAAAAAAAATAACTGAGGTTCACAGGTTTAACTGCCCCCTTGATGTAGCTGAGGGATGCTGTATTTATTTGGACAGGGCAAGGTGAGGGGGAATGGAGGGGCTCTCTAACACCACTGGAGCAAAATCAGATAGAAGAAATCAGGCTAGTATGGGGGCTAGGGGAGGGAGCCTTACCAGCCTCGGTGAGTTGGCCCTCCTACCCCTGACTTGATTGATGGTCAGGGACTCTCCTGAAGTTCAACAGGTCACCTGGGTCTCAAGTCACAGGCTGGGCAAACATATGGGTTTGTAGGAGCATCTGTGGCAGGGACAGTTAGATTTTTCTCCAGTCATGTCCATGTCATGTGTCAGATGCCTTGGTGATTATTGCTTGTTACAGGTGACTTGCTCTGATTTCCCTTAAGTCAGAATAGGTCACTTCATGTAATATTGGAGAATTTTAAAATGTCCACATGATGTTCTTTCCAGGGTTTTTTCCAAATTCTTAAGTTTTTTACTTGGAAAAGACCTAGAAATCATCTTGTCCAACTTTTTTTTATTTTGCTCCCAAATGCGAGAGGGAGAGGGACAGAGGGAGAGAGAGGGAGAGAGAGAGAGAGAGAGAGAGAGAGAGAGAGAGAGAGAGAATGAGAATGTGAATGTATGTGTGAGATCCTAAAGCACCGGTGTGCATGTATGTAACCCAAGGTCACCCAATGAGGCAGGCACAGAGCTAAGACTAAAATCACGTTCTCTTTCCAGTAAACTACTAGCCCTCTCTCTGAAAAAGCCAAATCTTGCTCTGTAGAAAATGGTTCCCAGGTGAGGAGGCCCCAGGGAGCAGCTGACAACCAAGAGTTTGGTTTGGGCTTCTCATGCTCACTGTTCCTCTTAAGGCTGCCTCAAGTTTGGGAGCGGGGAGCGAGGTGGGAGAAAGTCAAGTTTCGTTTCCGGAAGACTAATGAGTGTCTAGCGAAAATCAGAAGTAGGGAGCGTTGTCTTGGTGCTTAATTTCCCTGGTTCTCCTCAAAGTCATTAATTTTCTCCTAAAAAAAGCCTTTTGGATTTATTCTTTTCGAACAGCATCGTCCTGAACTAATTTCTAAAAGCAGCTTGAATAATCTCTCAGATACTGGACAGACACTGCTTCAGGAGGAGGTCTGTCTGAACCGGCTTCACTCCGTCATCCTCTGCTCCCTCCCCTCTGTTCCCCAGGTCTCCGCGATGGCTCAGAAGTGTGTCCCTGAAGGGCCTCTGGCTCATCTAGGTGCCTCCCCCTTTTTGCTGCTCCTGACTCCTGTCAAAGTCATCTTTTCCATCAACCAGATCAAGCCAGAGACATCTTCAGGGCTTCCAGGGCTTCCATGCCACCCTTTAGCTGGTTTCCTGAGAAATCATGTGAGGAGGAGATTGTTTCATTAGCCTCATCTGGGCCAGAGCACCTTCCTGTCTTGGGCTCGGGAGGTTTGGACATTCTGTGGGCAAAAGAAGCTGCCCTTCCTTCCACCCCCTCCCAGCCACCCTCGGGCTCAGATGCCAGTCATTGCAGATCCCTAGAATTCCTCTCAAGGAGCACCTTCCCTTGCACACTCAGAACTCCTTCCTTATGCTTTTGCTCCTTTTCACAAAGATGCTGGGGTTTTAGAGAGGTCTGTGCTTGGGACCATTTTTGCGTCTGTCTCCCTCGCTCAGCCTTGCTGGCACTGGGTTTATAGTTGGGGAGGGTGGTGGGGAGGAGTTAGACGAGGGGCCTCGGCTTTCTCATCTTTATGGTAAAGAAAATAATAGCACTGACCACATAAGCTCAATGTTTTAAAAATGATTACTTTTGACTAGGCATCTTCTTAGGTACTTTAAATATATTACCTTAATTCTTTCCTCGTAGCAACCCTATAAAATTAACATTTAACCTCCCCATTTTCAGATGAGAAAATCGAGGCACAGAGAGAGTATTCCTTCAAGGTCAGTCAACCAGGAAGTGAGGGAGTTAGGATTTGAACTTGAACAATCTGACTCAGGCATCTCTGCTTTTCATTATTATGCTGTTAGTGCTACGCAAAGGGCTTCCTACAGTCAGTACCTGGCACCAGGTAGGCTTGTGTACCTGGTAGCTATTATCTGTCTTATTACCAAATAAGATATGTTTCTGAGCAGGACTATAAAAAAGAATCTGTGGGTTTGGGGAAGGGGAAAATCTGATTCTCAAAAATGTTAGCTTTTATCATTTTTAATGAGCTGATTTTATTGCATTGCTACAGCTCTTAAGGCAGAGCTGAGCCCCCCTTCTTGGAATTGGTTTAAAGATGGGGATTTGGGGGACTTGCATGCGGAACAAGAGGGTGAGGAGCAGTCCAGCTCCCCATGTCCCTGTTCTTCCTGAACAGTTCATTTTCATCACATGTACAATCAGCCCTGCCACTGTGCCTTGGGGCACAGCTAAGAGTTAGGGGTGTCTCCAGTTTCCAGCAAATACCAAAGGGGTTTGTTAGAGCAGGGTCTGGAATTGAGGATGATGTCCCTGAGTCTGACCAAGTGGTTTTGGCGTCCAGTTCTCCCCCTCCCGGGAGAGGGGCGGAGAAGCTAGAGCAGCCAGCTCTGATTTGCCTGTAGGATGCTTCCATCTAGCGCAGGGAGGAAGTTGCCATGGCAACACGGGCTGTCTACCGGTCTCTTTCCTAGCGGCTCTGGCCACATCTCTGGGCTGGAAAACCCTTTATGGCACCTCCCTCTTCTGCTCAGGCCAAATCTGGTGGGTGGGGTGGCATGGTGGATGGGTTCCACAAACACGTACCCGAAGTCCCCTCCCCTTCTTTTTGGACAGAGGGGAAATGGAAGGAGGTAGCCTGAGTTACTTCACCTGGGTTGTGGGGCAGAGACAGTACCCATATCCTGCCAGACAGATCCCGGCAGGAAGAATCCAAGCTCCAATCCCCTCCCTCTCCCATTTATTCCATTTGGCAGAGTTTTCTTTCCCAGACCAAGTGCTAACTTTTGTCCTTGAAATTTGACCTGAGCTTTTTCTGGGGAACAAAATGTCCTGCTGTTCCACCCCTTCCCCCTGAGATGGAACAGAGTGCTTCAGCCCTAGAGGGGGGCTGGATGGATACGAGGAAATGGTGAGGGGGAGGCCTTAAAATATCCTTTTGGGTTAGGGCCGCTTGAGGGCATGAGTTGAGGTTTTGAACCCTCCATTTCCACCCTCATCCCTAGGGCAGGCCACTCCTGTCCCCCCCCCTCCCCCAATCCCAGTTTACCACCAAGTGCAGTCATTCCCTTTGTGTGCTGGGAGTTGGGTAGAACTCTTCTAGATTTGGATAACTGAGTCACGGTAAAGGACTGAAGCAATTATTCCCATAGTTGAGGCCATGGGACGGGGTGGGAATATGGCCCCAAACTGCTTTATCTTAATCCAGTTACCCTGAAAGAAGTATCTCAGAAACACCAGGTGCATGAGGACTCACCCCTTCCCCCACTGCACAGATCACTGGCAAGAGGATCTGCTCAGATGTTGTTAGAGCTCTTTTCTTAAATTCTCTCTCCCTCAGGCATCTCCTCTTTCCTGTCCCCAAGCTGCCAGACTCATGGCTCCAGCTTCCTTGCCTTTGCTGCTGCCAGAGGCCCACTTGGTTCTGTCTGGTGGGAAGGGGGAAGGCGGAAGGGGTGGTCCGTCCGCTTTGATGTCCTTGAGGCTGATGCTGCCCCACTCCCCACCCACCTCCATCCCAAAGGCAGTAGCTCCAGCTGAGGCTGAGTGAGGGCAGGCGAGGAGTGCAGGAGAGCGAGGACGAGGACGTAAGAGAGCCTCCTTGTCAGCTGACCTCTTCTGCCTCAGGGCCTTTCTCTTGGTTTGCCTCGTCTTACATCTTCTCTTTAGGGCTTGACCACCATCACTTGAGCATGTTTTTAAAGACTTGTTAGAAACGTGGCAGTTTTGGAGACTGTGCTCAAAAGGGCACAGGCATCTCCCCACTGTAATCTGTTCCCTGCCTCCTCCCCCCAAGGGGTACAGGCAGTCCTCCTACAATCAGAGCTCCACCTCCCACCCTCTCCTCTCCTGGAAAGACTGACCACCCGCACTGGAGTTCTCTCCCTCCCCAGCCCAGTTTATTCCCTAGGGTTTGGATTTGACTTCTCTTTGGCTCTGGGGCCTCAGTTTCCTTATTCGGGGAAAAAGAAAAAAGGTTAATTCTCCTTGCCTGAGCATCTCTGAGGATTATACAAATAAAAAGATTGAAAGGGTGCTTGGCTGTGCTCAGTGCTTTCCACGATCTCGCCGGATCCTATAGCAATCAGAAGGTAGCTACTGTTGCAGATGCACCCACTTGGCAGATGAGGAAAAGCCAGGCAGCTTGGAGTAGTTGAACTCTCTTGGCTTGCAAGGTGGTGATTCAGACCCAGATGTGTTTGCCTCCAGAGGCCACCCTCTACCTCTCGGCATGAAAGGAGATTCCAGGTTGGAAGGAGCTGTGCAAGCCCTCGGGTTGTGCTTGAGCTACCAACACAGTGAGTGGCAGAGGCTGTGGTGTGGGGACCTGTTCACATGCAATGCACCCCTTTAGGGTCTGCCATCCCATCTCAATTTTCCCCAGCCCCCTGGAGTGCCTTCCTGGCCATCAGTTCCTGGATGTTTCCCATCACGGGGCTGCCTGGCCTCCTTGAAGAATCCAGTTGTCTGCCCTGGCCCTGGGGGGCAGCCATCACCTGCCTCTCCAGACTGATGTAGGCCAGTGCTGGATTATATTTAACGCTGTGCTATTTCCACTTGACAGCTCCAGAGTGCCATGCCCCCTCCCCTTTCCTTCTGCCTCCCCCCTCCCCTTCTGATTCACTGAGAAACTGAGAGGCTGATGTCAGCGCCTTATTCTTAGCCCCCGTAATTGTAACTGCATTTAGCCGTGCGCACTTCATGAACAGTTCCTGCAAAGGGGGTGTGAGAGGACGGCATGGCTGGGCAGCTGCTTCTTCTGGATGGACCAACTGGGCAGGTTCCAGGCCTGGCTTTCCAAGACTGGCAGTCTTAGAGAGATGCTTAGAGAGCATCCAGTCCATTCTCCTCACTAGGCAGAGAGGGAAACTGAGGCTCACGGAGGCAAAGTGGCTTTGCCAGGGTCACATGTTAAGGATCTAGGACTCTGGCCTCTGAGTCTGAGTTTTCTCCTTTGGTATTTCTTCATTCAACTAATATTTAATGAGCTGCTCAGCGCTGAATGGATACTGGGGGTATATCGGGGAACAAGGTAGACACGGTTTCTGCCCTCCTGGACTTATGTTCTGGGGTTGGGGGAGACAGACAATAAACAAGTAAGCAATGAAAAAATAAATAATTTCAGATTGTGTTAAGTGGAATGAAAGTAGAACAGGCTAATGGGATAAGAGACAACATTAAGTAACGTAGTCAGGGAAGGCTCACTGAGGAGGGGACATTTGAGTTGTGGCCTGAATGACAGAGAGAAAGCAGTGGAAATATGAGAGCCTAGAGTGATCCAGGCAGAGAGTAGTTGGTGCAAAGGCCCTGAGGTCAGTGTGAGTTTGGGTGTTCAGGGAACAGCAACAGACCAACATAGTTATATAGTAGGTGAGGGGAGACGAGGCCAGAGAAGTAAACTGGGGGTAGACCACTCAGTCTTGTAGACAATGATAATAACACCAGGTGGGGAAACTGGGGTCCAGAGTGGGAAGAGAAAAGCTCCCCCCGCCCCAAGCTGGGTGAAGTCAGAGAGAAGCTGAGAACAAGCTTCCTGAGCCCCTGCCTTTTTTGTTCCTTAGACATGGCTGTTCCTGAGTGCACCATGTGGCTTCCTTTCACATTGTAGCGGGGAGGAGGTCCGGGCAGGGCCCACCCTGCCTACCCTGTTCCCCTTCTCGAATCTCACCTGACCCAGCTGTAAAGCTTCGGGGCTGACGTAGCTGTGAAAGACCCTGGAGAGTTTCCATGGTGGGATAGAAAGAACATGGCTTTGGAATCCAACAGATCTGGTTTTTCATCTTGCCTCGGCCACTTCTAAATCATGTGACCTTGAGCAAGTGGCTTCAGCTGTCTGGGGCTCAATTTTCTCACCAGTAAAATGGGAGCATGAGAATGATATAGTAAGTTCTTCAAAGGGTGATTGTGAGGAATAAATGACATAATGCACAAAACGTACCTTCCCCAGAGCCAAGCATGTGGAATTAAGATTTCCTCAGCTGTGAGGCCTAATGAGATTGCGTTTAATGCTGGGCACATAGTAGATGCTCAGTTAGTGGTAGCTGCTGCAGTTGTGGTTATTACTGTCAGTTTTAATGGGAAAGAATCATCTAGGGAGCTTGTTAAAACACAGATTGCTGGGCCCCACCCCAGAGTTTCTCATTCAGTTTGGAGTGGGACCTGAAAATCTCATTTCTAACAAGTTCCCCAGTGATGCTGATACTGATGCTGCTGGCCCAGGAACCTTATATTGAGAACCACTGGGTTAGAGAAAAAAGCTGGAGAGAAATGAAGATGGGCTGTCTCCTGGCTACCTGTGTTTTAGATGCTGGGACATTGGGTATCAGAGTCAGCATTCAGATATAGTCTTCAGGTGCTTCTGTTCTTATCACATGGTCTCAGATCAAATGAGCCTCAGCTGCTGCCCTGCTTTGCACCAAGTTTAAGGTGTAGGACCCCACAAATAAAGTCTTCATTTGCAGAAATGCTAAATGAATAGGCATGAAGAATACAGCAGGCCGTAAGATCCTTTTGTGAGCTAGAGGACTCAGACTCTGGGCATTCTGAGGAGTTCAAGTCTGGTACCTTTTACTAGAGGGACCAGGACACAGCCCCTTTCTTGCGCTGGGGAAAGGCAGGGTTATCTGTGAAAACCAGGAGGTTCATCTGAGGACAAGCTTCTCTGGGCAGAAGTAAACCAAAGGAATAAGGAATTATCCATACAGAGGGGCAAAATGCTGGGAAATGCTATCGGGGGAGCTGACTGAGTCAGTTTATTTAGATGTTTCTTGGAAAGGGGTTGCTGGTAATTTTCTAGGAAAGGTTGAGATTTAGCTCAGGTTGGAGGCAGCAGAGACGAACCTTATCATGTGATAAGATTCCCATCCAGACTTATAACACTCAGAGTGTGAAGACAAAGGCATTGATGACGTTTCCAGGTGGGAAATAACTCTCCAAGAGGGATGACGTGGGGAGCAAAGGAGCACGGACTTTGGAGGCCCCTAACCTGGGTCTGAGCCTCCGCCCGGTACTGGCTTCTGTCTCTTCACTATGGTGTGTAACTGTTCTGGGCCTTGGCCTTCACAAAATGGCGTGAATAACTCCTGCCTCGTGAGAATTAGAACACATCCAGGAAGTGGGAGCTGCTGCCTTTCCTGCTACTGTAGACTTCCTGGGTGCAGGAAGGGAGGGGTAATGGGAGTGCGCTGCCTGGGGTTGGGTGCTGGCTGTGGTCTGGGTCTTTGGTGTTTACTGTGTATCCCATGGAGCCCAAGAGGCTGCATTAGGGGTCAGGAGAAGAAGTCTCTGCAAAACTCCTGACCCTCAGTGTCTCCTCCAGCCACTTCCCTTTGTCTTTTAGGCCTCATAATCTCTATTTGCAGAGCGAGGGTCTGGTGGGCTTGGTTGAGATACAACTAGAGGGCTCCAGAAAACAGAGGACACTTGTCCAGGTCCCCTAGCTCCTCCTTTGGAGTCACCCCCCCCTACTCTGCTATAGCTCCTCCACTGTCACTTTCATCCCCAGAGTGTGTCCCCTGCTGCCAGAGTTTCTCTCTAGCTGATCCTTGGCTGATTGGTCACTGAATAATTTTTAGAAGAGTATTATTTGGATTAGGTAGCACATGCAGATGGCAGAACATTTTAAAAGCACAAGTAGATAATTAAGCACTTGGGGTAGTGCCAAGCCCTGTGCCAGACACTGAGGGTTCAAGAATAGTCAGGTTATGAGGCAGTTTGGCATGGTGGTGGTTACAATACAATCTCCACAGCCAGATGGCCTGGGTTTGAATCCTGGCTTTGCCACTTACTGGCTGTGTGACCCTGAGCAAGTTACTTAACTTCTCTGAGCCTCGGTTTCCTCAGTTGTAAAATGGTCTAATAATAGCCCCTCCCTGCCTTGAAGGTGTCATGAGGATTAAATGAGTAAATATTTGTGAAGCGCATTGTAGAGAGCCCGCACGCAGTAAAAGTGTGTCAGAAGTATTAGCTGTCACTATCTAAGCGCTGTCAAGGGGAAGCCTCTCTGAGGTCCTCCACTCATCTTCACTCGGAGCCCAAAGAGGGATCCCACAGGCTGTCCAAAGCCTCACAGCAGGTCTCGGCAAAGCCAAGAATAGAACCCATGTTTCTTGACTCCCTGCCAGGACCTTTTTCTCTCCCCTGAGTTGTCCCAAGCAACCACCCTAGACCCTGTCAGAACCCGAGGCTTCAAGTCTGCATGCTACATTACCAGCATTTGGTGTCCCCGGAAAATGCCACCTGGAGTCACCCTGGGAGTGGGTGGGAGAATGTGTCACTAATTGGAGCCTGTAATTAAATTAATTATTCAGCCAATGTCTAGAGAAACACCTTTCATCTGCCTGGGCCCAGCATCAAGATTGGACCAGGTGCCTCTGGGGCCTACCCAGTCCCAGGCCAACCCACACCCAAACCATCTGGCCCCACTTCTGTCCAGGTGGTGTTGGGTGTGCTGAGGGCTGGGAGTCAGGTGGGTGCCGCCAACGAGGGAGAAATAAACATGTACAGGCCCACCTCGGCTTATTGCGCTTCGCTTCATTGCGCTCCACAGATGTTGCGTTGTTTGTTTTTGTTTTTGTTTTTGCAAATTGAAGTCCCTCCACCAGCAGAAAGATTACAACTTGCTTTTTTGTGAATCTTTATTGTGAACCGAACAATAAAGTATCTCTGAGGTATGCCTTCATGGTGTTCTTAGACTCCTCCCATCGGTCTTCAAGTTCAAAGAATACAGAAGATGGGAGAACTCTTCCCGCTTGTTCCCATCGTCTCAGCCTGAGACAGGTTTACGTGCAGGTGATATTGCTGTGCGCATGCTCTCAGGTGAGGTGCATGGGAGGGTGAGAGGGACGCGGGCTGGGCAGGAAAAGCAGCAGCTAGCGATGGGCCCTCGGCTGCAGGCTAGCCTCAGCCTGATCCGGGGGACGTTCTAGAGAGCGGGTGGCCTCACAGAGTTGACCGGCCTTCTGTATTTCTGCACCAGGCAGTCATTGGCTCTGGGCAGTCCCCTAGGCTGGGGGTGGGGTCATAACTGTTGGGCAAGGCAGCTCCCATCAGTTCTCCAAAGAAGGGGCAGCTGTGAGCCAGAACCCGTAGATACAGCAGATACTCACAGATACTCCTGCTTGGTAAAGGGGATCTGGCTGGGTCGGGTCCACCCATGTGCTCTCTTGGGGCCTGGGGAGAGCAGGTGTGGCCCACTCTGTGCTGAAATTGCTATTTTTGGTCACCCTCTCCGCAGAGGTGTATGTGATCATTGCATTTGGTGGGCTGGAAGAACCGAGTGTCTTGATGAGCTCTTGTCTTGACCAAGGTCACACGGCTGGTGAAGGCTAAGAAGGGCTTCAGACCCAGGTCTGCCTCCAACACTTGTGGCCTTTTAACATTCTGTACTGCCAGTATGACTGAGATCAGCTGAGCTGAGCCTTGCTGGGGGCTTCTGGGAGGCTGTGGAATGAGACTTGGCAAACTTCTATGTAGGACCAGACAGTGGATAGTTCTGTCTTTGAGGGCCAGTAGATCTCTTTTGCAATTGCTCAATTATGCAGTTGGAGCACAAAAGCTGCCCCAGACAGTATGTAACTGCTAGATGAGGCTGTGTTCTAATAAAACTTTATTTACAAAACTGGGCAGTGAGCTGGATTTAGCTCATGGGCCATAGTTTCCAGACCCTGCTGTATAACATGCACCCCAGGAGCGAGGGAGCAGGAGCATTTTCACACCAGCTTCTACGACTTTTCCACTGCCACACTGTGAGTCGCTCCAGGTCAGGGACTGTGTGATTCTCATCTGCATTTCACCCAGGGCACAAATGACTTGGAGCTAAAAGGTGAAGCTGAATCCCAAACCTGTCTCTCCTTCCCATTTCTTCTCCCTCCCACTCTCCTTCCCCCTCCATTTTTCCGTCTTCCTCCAGTAGTTGCTGATGGCCAGGTCCTACTCTAGGTGCTGGTGACCCAAGGTGAGCTCAGTCTTTGCCCGCATGGCGTTTATAATCTGGCGGGAGTACTGCTGTGATGCGTGTCATATAAGACAACTGAGGGGAGCCAGAGAGGCTGGAGCTGGGAGAACTCACCTGTCTGGGCTTAGGGGGCCCAGCAGGGGAAGGGGGAGCTAAACTGAGACCTAAGGGATGAGTAGAGTTGGCTGAGTGAATGCAGGGAAGTAGGACCAGGTGCCATAATGCTGAGAGCGTGGCTTTGGGATTCAGTTATTGGGGTGTGTGCGTGTGTGTGCGTGTGTGTGTGTGTGTTCAAATCCTGGATTCTCTCAGTCTGTGTGTCTCTCCCCTTCCCTCCTCTCTCTCTCTCTCTCTCACACACACGCACACACACACACACAGAGGCATGCGCACAGATGGAAATATTAACTATAATTACAGTACTTCTGCATGGCAGAATTATGGGTAGTTTCTTCCTTCTAGTTGGCGCTTTTTTATATTTTCCTAATTTTTTTACAATGAATGTCTCATGGTGAAAATTGAGGGCCTTCAGGATCTGGAGCCCACACTCCCACTGGAGTTATGTGAGCTTAACCACGTTGTTTAATCACTCGGTGCTTCTGTTCCTCTCGCTGTAAAATGGGGATACAGTAATGATGATCAACACGCAGTGCCCACCACGTTCTGATGCACCACCTCCACTAACTTGTTCAGGCCTCGCAGCTACTCCGGAGGTAGGTACTATCACCGTCCCTGTTGATAGATGAGGAAAAAGGCACAGAGAGGTTATGTATGTTGTCCAAGATGACGTTGTCAGTATGGGTCAGAGGCAGGATTCCAACTCAGCTGTCTGGCTCCAGAGTCTGAGCTTAACCGCTGTGCTATACTGCCTGCCACACAGGGTAGGGGCGAGAACAGTGCCTGGCACACAGGCAGTGCTCTGTTAACTTAGTTCCTATTATTAGCAGGTGTGCAGAAGCCCTGCGGGGGGGCATACAGGATTTTGAAAGCTCAGGGAAAGGATCGTGTGGGTGGGGGAATAGCAGGACCGGACTATAGGAGATCATCAAAGTCAAGTCTCTTGGACTTGAGCTTAAGGACAGTTAAGCCCCTGTTGGGGTTTTAGCAGTGAAGGGACAGACTCAGAGCTGGGGTTTGCAAAGACCTTTGACTGCAGGTGGAAAGAATGGAGCCAAGAATGGCTCGCTTTGGTTATCTACTGTCCCCAAATGAGTCTGACCCCGTGGGCATGGAATCCACAGACCACGGTGATGATGATGACCTGGTGTCTAGACTGGCTGCGTGGGCCAGAGCACAAGACACGAAAATGTCAGGAGCATGTCCCCAGGCTGGCCCGGTGACGCTGGGAGGCTGGGAAGTGCCAGTTTGAAGGCAGGAACAAATTACTCTCCTGGAGACGAGGCCGAGCCAATTCCTGCCGTGTTACATTATTAAATTTGTAATCTTCATTCTAATACTTTCCAGTAGTGAATAAGAACCAAATTTAAAATGCCGGCTTTATATTTCTGGAATGAAGCTCTTTGTCAAGAACTCTTGAAACCCATAATTTCTCTCCAGAGGGGAATGTCTATGTCTTTAAAAAATAAAATAAAATAAAAAATAAAGGAAAACCACTCTTTCGTTAAAGGTTGGGTTTGCATGGTTGCCCGTGACCCTAATCCTGGCCAGGCATTGCGAGGAGGGTCTGTATGTCTCCAGCCCCTGAAGGGGCTCAGAGCAGGAGTTGGCCTGGGGCTGCCTCTGAAATTTTGCTTGGGAAGAAAGGTGAGAGAGGTCTCATGCCCTCCTCACCCCCAAGTGGTTGGCGAATCTGTTGACTGGTGAGAGGGTTTGGTAAAAATTGGACCACCATCCCCAAAAGAATTGACCCGTGTCAGGCTCTTGTGAGTTTTCTCACCACCTGTTTGGGGACTGGTAGACCTCGCTACTGGTAGAACTATGGGCTGCATTGGTACTGCCTGGAGGCTGGGAAGAAAGGCCCTGATTTGGGGTCACTATTGGGTTGCTCTCCAACCTTCCTTGTTGGGACAAATCGGAGTATGCCTACCCTATTCTCTCTTTTCAGGCTGTGTTCTGGGTACGCAGGACCCCAGAATTCCCTGTGCAGAGGGCTCTGAGTCAGCTTCCCGGGTCTGTTCAGACCACTTCCCTAGTTCCATCTAGGGTGGGCTTTATCCATCACTGATATCCTGACAGGTGGCCCCGAAGTGGCAGTTAGTGAAAGTGAGAACAGAACATAGATGCGCAGAGTGGGCCCCTTGATATGCGGAGGTGTTGGGGTTGGGGGGTGGGGGGAGAAGGTGATGAAGGGAAGGGGCAGGCTACAGCTGAGGGCCAGCTCCCTTCTCACCCCTTAATCCGCCATGGAACTCTGAGGGTTCGAAATTTGAGCCAGTCCTGGCCTTCAAGGTCATTATGAAGGCATATCTGTCAAAGCGGAAGGGTAGGACATATTTTATTTAATAGCCTGATTTATAACTTTTAAATATTTAGAATAAGTATGAGGGCCTCAGTCGCCCTGGCCCTGCATCGTCCTTTGAACTGAGAGCCAGAACAACCCAGAGATGGCCCTTCCCTTCTTGGGCCGCTGTCCTGGGCCCTGTGTAGACACATGGTTTATACAGCACCTTTGTACAAATAAGAGGAAGACACTTCTCCCCTTACCTCCATTCTGGGTGATTATATAAAAAAGGGTACCTCCTATAGGAGGATGAATTAGAAAAAGGTTCCCCCTTCTCTAGTACCAGAGGGGGGGTGTACACCCGGGCAAGTGAATACAGGTAAATCTCAACCCTGTGACCACCCTCAGTCAGACACCTCTGTGCAGGTAACAACCCGTGCAATAGTTCACAGGGCCCATCGGCCTGAACCGGAGGGGAGCCACGGGCAAGACCAGAAGAGAAAGTGCTGATACTCTGGGACCTCGAGATAATCATTAAGTCATCCTACACTTTTTGTTTTGACTTGCTTGTTTACTTTGTTTTTAGATGTCACGTGTAAGTGAAATCATACAGCGTTTGTCTTTCTCTGACTTATTTCACTTAGCGTGATAGCCTCTAGGTCCATCCACGTTGCCGCAAATGGCAAGATTTCATTCTCTTTTAGGACTAATATTCCATTGTATATATGTGCCACTTCTTTATCCACGTGTCTATCATATCTTACACTTTAAATGATTATCCTTATCATGATAGCTAATGTTTATATTGTGTTTAATGCATACCAGGTACTCTGAGCCCTTTACCTGGATTATCCTATTGAAACATCCAGATGTGAGGGGAGTACACTGATCCTACCCATTGTACAGACAAGGAAACTGAGGCTCAGGGAGGATAGGCTCCTCTTTGGCCCAGGGCCATTCAATAGTTGGGCCTGCTGGTACTGAGTTCGTTAGCCTGACCCACTGCTCTGCACCACTCTTTGTCATTTTTAAAAGCATTCTTTATGCAGTTACCTTATTTACTGACCTCTGTTCTACTGGGCTGGGTACCGAAGGTGTAGTGCAGGAGGGGATGGGGCCTCCCTTAGCCGAGGAGGAAAGAGAAGCAAGCAAATAACTGGGTGACCCCATTGAGCAGGGGCTGAGGAGTGAGGCCTTGAAGAAGAAAAGCTCTTTATTAGTCCGGACCCCGGGAAGGTGCTTCAGTCTCCTGAGTGTCCTGTGTGGTCAGGGAGGAGCTTCCTGTGGTTTCTTTATGCTTCGTGGGGGTGAGGTCAGTGCATTAGGAAGTGGGCACAGGGAGGAAGTGGGGCCAGGAAGGGGTGTGGGTGGGTTAGGAAAGGCCCTCAGGCCATGCCCCGGACCCCGCCCTTCCTGAAGACCGGAGCTGTGCCATCTTCTTCAGGCCTCTCCACCACCACACCACCATCCTTTTCCAAGTAAGAAAAACGAGATGAGAGGGGGCGGAAGGGTTGTTGGTACATTTCAGCCAGGGTGGCCGGGAGCTCAGGCCTGAGCCCTCCCAGGCCGTGGTCTATACCTGGAGTGGGAGAGTCACTATCGTTTTAATTTTTTAGAGCAATATTGTACTTTTACAGGTTGCAAATCCTCGTGTGGTTGTGCTAGCTGGCATTTCCTGTGCACATGCATGCTCCAGATGCCGTGCTAAGATTTCATGCACGTGACCTTGTATAGACCTCCTGGCGAAACTCCAACCAAGATCCCCTTGCTGTTCCCATTTTATAGATGAGGAAATTAAGGAACTCCTCCAAGGTCAAACACCAGCAACTGGCAGAGCCAGTTGTATGCTGCGTGTACCCATGATAGAAATTTTGGGAAAATGCAGAGAAAGCACACAAAAGCAGAATATTTAAACATTGGGGCCATTTCTTTTCAGGCGTGTGTGTGTGTGTGTGTGTGCGTGTGCAGGAGTGCATATTTAAACTAAGGCGGGGTCATGCTATGATACTGCTTTGAAAACTGAAGCCACTATTTAAAAGTCACCTTAAAAAGACCTTCACAGACTGGTCTCCACAGGGATACCAATTTCTAGGATCAGGTCTGGAGCTGCGTACAATTTGTCTATAGACCACAGACTTGCCAAGACAGGCCCAGGGATGGCATAAGGCAGCTAGCCCTGATAGCCACGCTTCATTTTCCTCCCTGCTTTCTGCTCCTGTCCTTGTAAAATAAGTAACTAAATAAGTAAATAAGTAAATTTAAAAACTGACAAACCTACCCAGGATTTTATTCCATGCCTGGCCTGGCATTTAAATGCAAGAAGCAGGAGGCTTGTGAGCTATAAATAGTCCAGGCTGCTTCTGAACGGTGGCAGGGAGAACTTGTAGGTTCTGATTCCTCCCAACCTGGTGACCTGGATTACTTCCTTCCTGTGCGGCTGCTTTCCTCGCTGCCTCCTCTGCCCATCCTTCAGGGAGCACAGCTAGTCTCTCTCTAAGGGTTCAGTGAGCCCCTACACTGGGCTTGGGTGCTGGGCACCTGGACTTGAGGGAGCCACGAGCTCCATCACAGCCTGGGGTGGTGCAGGCAGATGTAGACATAGACGTCTGCGAATGAAAACCTTGTCATTGGGCAGGGCCAAAGAAGGGTCCCTAGGTCTGGGAGTCAGGAAGGCCTTCCTGGAGGCGGGGATGCTGGAGCTGCAAAAGGGAAGAAGGAGACAGGGAACCCAGGGAGTAAGTGGCCTGGGAGAAGGAGTCTGTGGGGCCAGGAGTGTAATGCTAGGCACAGAGCAAGGCTTCAGTATTACTAAGTGATCACATGCTTTTTTTGCTGGCATGTCGTGGGTTCCGTTGGTGGTTCCCATGGCTTCTAGAATCCAACGATATTGGCTAAGGAGGGTGCTCAGCATTTCACTTGTCTGTTGATTCTCACCCTGCTCTGCGTGCGCCTGCCCATCCGGAACCAGGATCCTGAGCTCCCACCCAGACGACTCAGTTAAACATCTCCACTGGACCTGGAAGGCGTTGCTGCACAGTGCGCTCCCCGGGTGATTCTGATATCTGGCCGCATACACTTGGGGGCTGTGCCTTAGTCCCCAGTCCAGTCTCTCTCAGAGGACAGTGAAGGGAGTTCACAGCCTTTCAGTTCCTTCCATTGACAGCTCAACTGCAGAAAGCCCTTTCCCCCTTGTTCCCAGAGTTACCTTCACCTTTAATGCTAACACAGTGATGATATTGAAAAGTCAAATTTGTGCAATCCTTTGCTGTCTACAAAATACTTATTTAATTTGAAGGCAAAACTACATAGGTTTCAAAATCAGGCAGGCCAGTATTTAAACCACTCCTCTTTTCTTGTCCTACCCTATTCGCTGTGACCTAAAACCAATGACTTAGCCCCCCTGTGTCTCACTGTCCTCATCTCCTAAATGGAGGTAATAATGCACCTGTTAGGTCACTGGAAGGACTGAATGGCATGTGTGATATGGGCTTAGTAGAGTAGTAGACACTTCATAGTTACTATTATTACTACTATTACACAAACATTTCACCCTGGCTGGTTTGGCTCAGTGGATTGAGCGTCGGCCTGCGAGCTAAGTGTCGCTGGTTCGATCTTCTAGTCAGGGCACATCAGAGAAGGAAAACTCTGACTCCAAAAAACCTCCACTGCCTTGCGGCATACCTCTTCAGGGGAAAGGCTAAGGGAGTAAACCCCGACAGAAAATCCGGAGCCGGAGTCCCTAAGGCGGTTTGACGTTGTAGTCAACACCGGCAACTCCTGCGGCGCACCTGAAGCCAAGCTGTATTGACTCCGTCTTTCCCTTGGACCCTTCAGCTGCGAAGAGAGGGGGGATCTGCTGCATGGGCAACAGCAGACCCTCCATATCACCCTGCCCAGGCTCTGTAGCTTCAGCTTCACTGGAGAGGACACTCCAGCGTCATCACAAAATGTCGATTCAACACGGGAGGAGACAGATACCGTGTCACTCCCGAGTTGGACTGCACAGCTATTCTCGGCGGTGCAGATAGACTCTTAAGAAGCTACACCATCGTCTCTCGAGACGGACGGCTGCCGACGACACAAACATTTATATGGTAAATTCAACGTTCTAGAGGTTTTCAATGAGTGCTGACTGAATGCGCAGCCTTACTGTAGGTGATGAGGCATATCGTGAAAAAGTTCTTACTAAATGGCCGTTGTCATCATCGGTATTATTGGTATTATTTGAGCCATACTGAGCTGCTGGGGTAGGTATCAAAATCACCCACCTTATACTGATAGGAAGATGAAGCTCAGAGTGTTTGGGGGTTTCTAAAGCCTCACTCAGCTGATAAGAGATGGGAAGTAATTTAATTTGTCTTCAATCCATCTTCTGATAGTGTTTGGCAGTTGTGCATATGTGAAGGAGGAGAGGAAGAAAGGAAAGAAGGGATGGAGGGGGGCGGGGACCATTATGCACAGGGTTAAGGGTCTCCCCCAGCCGTAGCCTCCGTGGTTCCTCTGTGCTGGGCAGTTTCCGGACAACTCTTCCCCCTACAATATTCCAGCAGAGAAGTTGAGTTCTGATGTCTCTGCGCATCTTACAGGCATAAAAGAGTCCTCGGGAAGCACCATGTGGCCTGGCGGCTCAGCCAACTGTCCGTGGTTGGGTTTGCACACAGAGTCTTTGGATTTGCTCTGGTAGCTGCAGGTCCAGCCAACACCTTGTCCGCTGTCTGTAACCCCTCTACCCTGGGTCACTGCCCAGCGCTCAGTGTGGCTTCCTGGGGTCCAGGCCCCACCCGATTTGTGGGGGCCCAGGCTGACCCCTGCTGGTAATAGAATGCCCCCTGCTCTTGGTCTCCTCACTGTTCCGGGAAAGTGAGCAGGAGTTTGGGCCACGGAGTTCTCTCTCCCAGAAGACTGCCACTCAGCCTGATCTTCCTGCACTGGGTGAAAGACCTTGTCCCCAAGTAAAGAAACCGTACACACCAGCTAGGGAACGAGAAATGTAGCTGGAAAAGGGTCCTTGGAATCAGACAGACAGGTGTGTTCATTGCTAAAGAGTGAGATCCCAATCCAGGGGCTCTCCTGTCTTTTATCCTGTACAAGATGTTGGCTTGGGCTTCCCTCTCACGAGGCTTGCTCTGAGCTTGCTTGCTCTCTTGGACCACCTCAGCTGCCCTGTTCCTTTCTCCCCTTCCACCCACTTCGTTGATCATGCAAAGCTGATTTCTATAGCCTCGGACAGTGGGAGACCCTGGGCTGAGAGCTGAGGGACAAGTTCTAGAGCAGTGCAGTTCCATAGAAACTTCTGTTGGCCACAGGTAGTTTATTCCGCACTTGAGATGTGCTCAGTGCAACTGAGAAACCAAATTCTTAATCTTTATTTATTTATTTTTTTACTATATCATTCTTTAACTGTTATTCTATTACAGTTGTCCCAATTTTTTTGCCTTTGCCCTCCTCCACCCATCCCACTTGTCCCCCCCCCCCAGTCAATCCCCAACTATTGTCCATATCTGTGGGTCATTCGTATGTGTCCTTTGTCTAGTCCCTTCCCCTTCTTTTCACCATTATCCTCCTCTGGTCACTTTCAGTCTATTCCATGTTTCCATGCCTATTTTGTTCATTGGTTTCCTCTTATAGGTGAGATCATATGATATTTGTCTTTCACTGACTGGCTCATTTCACTTAGCATAATATTCTCCAGTTCTATCCATGCTGTCACAAAAGGGAGGCATTCCTTCTTTCTTCCTGCTGCGTAGTACTCCACTGTGTAAATGTACCACAGTTTTTTTATCCACTCACCTACTGATGGGCACTTAGACTGTTTCCAGTACTCGGCTATTGTAAATAGCACTGCTATGACCATAGGGGTGCATAAGTTCTTTTGAATTGGTGATTCATGATTCTTAGGGTATATTCCCAGGAGTGGAATTGCTGAATCCAAAGGCAGTTCCATTTTTAGTTTTTTAAGGAAATTCCATTACGTTTTTCACAGTGACTGCACCAGTCTGCATTCCCACCAACAGTGCACTAGGGTTCCCTTTTCTCCACATCCTCGCCTGCACTTGTTGTTTGTTGATTCATTAATGATGGCCATTCTAATAGGTGTGTAGTGGTATCTCATTGTGGTTTTAATTTGCATCTCTCTGATGGCTGGTGATGTTGAGCGTCTTTTCATATGCCTATGGGCCCTCTGTATGTCCTCCTTGGAAAAGCATCTGTTCAGGTCCTTTGCCCATTTTTTAATTGGATTGTTTGCCTTTCTGTTGTTGAGTCATATGAGTTCTTTATATATTTTGGAGATCAAACCCTTGTCTGATATATCATTGGCAAATATGTTCTCCCATACAGTCAGTTCCCTTTTTATTTTGAGGATGGTTTCTTTAGCTGTGCAGAAGCTTTTTAGGTTGATGTCGTCCCATTTGTTTATTCCTTCCTCTATTTCCCTTGCCTTGGGAGATATAGCGACAAAAATATTGCCACTTGGGATATCTGAGATTTTACTGCCTATGTTTTTTTCTAGGACTTTAATGGTGCCATGACTTATACTTAAGTCTTTTATCCATCTTGAGTTTATTCTGGTGCATGGTGTAACTTGGTGGTCTAGTTTCATTTTTTGCATGTACCTGTTCAGTTCTCCCAACACCATTTATTGAAGAGGCTATCTTGACTCCCCTGTATGCTCATGCCTCCTTTGTCAAATATTAATCGACCATAGAGACTTGGGTTTATTTCTGGGCTCTCTATTCTGTTCCATTGATCCATGTGTCTGTTCTTATGTACCAGCCTGTTTGATTACAGTGGCCTTGAAGTATAGTTTGATATCAGGTATTGTGATCCCTCCTATTTTGTTCTTCTTTCTCAAGATTGCTGAGGCTATTCACCAATTCTTAATCTTTAAAATTTTTAATTAATTTAAGTGGTCACATGTAGCTAGTGGCTACTATGCAATATATTGGGCAATACAGCCCTGGACCCAGCTCTGTATTTGCTGAGCTCTGAGACCTTGAGCAAGTTTCTGACACTCTCAGGGGAGATAAAAGGGTACAATCAGGGACTCTAAAAGGAAGCTGTCTGGAATAGAGACTGAGGTCTGAGATCAGCTAGATCTGGCGTAGAGTCCAGCTCTGCCACATCCCAGCTGTGTGAGCTTGGGCAGATCACATAGCCTCTCTGCTTCAGTTTCCTCATTTGTAAAGGGGGCAGAATAACAGTGACCTCATCAGGTTAAAGTGGGGTTTAAAGATACAACATATGTACAAGTGCCTCACTCCCAGAAGTCTCTTGACAAATTGTAGGAGTCGTTTTAGCTGGCGTATGGGAGCCCATGTTTCCCTCCTGCCAGTTGAGACAACTTTTTGCTACAAATGTTGAGAAAGCACTGACTTTCAGGGCATGAGTTCATAACCTTGAACGTCTTGAAATTATGTACAAGTTGTATCATTGTGTGTCTATTTTTTATTCTGCAGAAAACCAGCACTTTTTAAATAGAGAAAAACAGCTTTCAAAAGATTTTCAGAGGAATCCAAATGGTTTAAGAACTCTGGGAAGGAAAGAAACTGGTACTCACAGTGCCCGTGCAGCGGGGCTGGTGTGGTCAGGAAGGCAGAGGCCTGGCTCCAGACTGCCGGCATTCCTGTCCCAGCCCTGCCACCTCCAACCTGTGTACCCCTGGATGGTCTTCATTCTCCTCAACTATAAAGTGGGAATTACATAGGACCTATTCCATGGGTTGCTGTGGGGATTACATGAACGAATTGGCATTCATTGTATAGCCTGGCACCTGGCCCGTGCTTAGTGCTCAGGGAGTGCTAGCTGCTTGTATCATCATCATCATCATCATCATCATCATCATCATCATCATCATCGTCGTCGTCGTCATTATCTTCCTCCTCATAACCATTGTTTCCATGTACTGTATGCCAGGCTTGATGAAGGGTGTCTCCGCCTCCCAAAGCCTGCACTTCCTTGTTCATCTCATATTTGTGTGGTTTAAGGTTTGCTTGCCTCCTCTCAATTGGAGCTTCAGGAGGGCACTTTGTTGCCCTTTTTTTGTTTTGGTTGTACCAAGGAGGGGCACTGGCCAGCCCGGGGAGAAGTGGGGCAGAGCTGCGGGAGAATTCCCACACAAAGCGAGGTGAGGAACCTTCTCCTGTCCCTTGGGAGCTTGCTTTTACTCTCATGGGGCCAACTATGGAGCAATTTGGGAAGGAGGGGAAGGAGGTGGCCTGTGGCAGCCCTTCTATATCTCAACTTCTGCCTGAGCCTCTGTCCTTGAAGTTAAAAATAGCCAAGGATGGGAGCACAAGGACATGCGGTCCTTCTCTGCCCGGGAGTGGGGATTCTGCTACCTGGTCTCAAAGGGGGCTACAGGGCGGCAGGTTTCAGAAGCCAGCAGCCTGAAGAGTTGTCCCTTCCTGCCCCCTTGAGGAGAAGCACAGACTTCTCTTTCCCCGAGTCTGGGATGACTAAATGAGCTATGGAATGTCACAGCTGGAAGGGCCCTCCAGGCCTGGGACCTTGGCAGACATCGCCAATTAATTAAGCCACCCCACCCCCCTTCCCTGAGACCGTGACAGGTATCACCAATCAATCACAGCACCCTTTTCTGCCAAGTCTAGACAGTCTAAGAATTCTTAACATGGGATATTTTAGGTAACAGCTACCAGAGCTGGCAAAAATAAGAAGATATATTTATCATCATAATCTAGTCCAGTTCCCTCATGGTGGGGAAACTAAAGCTCAGAGAGGGGCAGAAACTTGTCTGACATCACATAGGAAGTCCATAGTGAAGCAGGGACCAGACCCAAGAACCCTAACTCTTCGATGAGACTCACCCCCACATCCCATTCTCTGCTGTATCCTCTTTTCCACGAGAACTGTACAAAAGAAAGGTTATTAACCCGTGGACTGCAAACCTTAAAATGTTACGCAACGTAAGTGTGTATGTGCTGGCAGGTAGTTTTCTCAGGAAAGAGAGAATAGCTTTCATCAGCATCTCAAGAGGATCCTTGCATGATCCAGAAAGGCAAAGAAATCAGGAAAAAAGCGAGAGTGAAATGGCCGAAGTCTTGTGCTCCAAGTGCGGGCCACAGACCAGCACAATCAGGCTCCCCTAGGAGTTGTTCCACATGCAGCCTCTCAAGCCCCCCTGCACCTTCTGAGTCTGAATTTTAACAAGATCCCTGAGTGATTCATTTGCACATTCAAATTTGAGAAGCACCGAACTGGAATTTGGAAGCCTAAGCAGGCTTCGCTTTCCTGGACCTGTAAGGAGTACCTGCTGAGTGCCAGGCACCTTTGTAAGTCACATCCCTGCCCTCATTTGAGGACCTGGAAAGAAACTGAGGCTCCTTAGCCAAGACGAGGCCCAGCTGCACCGCAGCTCTGCCAAGGCCGAACCAAAGGAGGTCTTTGTTTCAGCTGTTTGCAAGTAAAGGGTCGAACTTCTGTCCACGGAGTAGGAGACCCCAGCTTGCATTAGGCAGGTGGGCAGGGAGGTTCTTGCCTGGAAAGCCTCAGTGGGCACCCTTAGCTGCCCTCCCGCAGAGCGGTGCCAAAAGAGACTGGATTGTAAGCAGTTGTGGGGTTTGGATGAGCTGAGTGGCAGCGACAGGGGCTGTGCTGTTTAGGCTGGCTTAACCAGCAGCTCATCCTAGGTGGGCTTTCTCTGGTGAGTGCTAGCGCCAGGTGGTTCTAGATGGTTCCAAGTGGTCTCAGCTGATGCTGGCTAGTTCTCCTGGGTCTGTTAGGCTCTGAAGGAACTGACCATGGGTAGACTGAGGAAGGTGGCCGTGGGGAGCCTGGGCCACAGACAGAAGGCCTGCCCTGGTGGGACTGGGAGTAAGGAATTCCGCCTCCTCTCCCCCATGTGATCACCGCATGTATTCATCCATGTGCCTTTGTGGGGGTACCAGAGTCTGTGTGTGCTTTGGGGATGGCATGCCTGGGATCCAGACCGCACAGCCCAGCCTAGTCTGGCCTTTGCAACAGGGTTCATGTGCTGACAGGGGCCAGTGTTGACCTGAAGGAGCCCTACTCACCCCCATACCACTGGCCCCTTGACCCTCTGGGGGTCAATGTAGAATAGGGGTCAAGAGTAGGGTCTGGGAGATGAAATGGGTCTACGCATATACATAGAGATGCACTCTATTGAGATATAATTACATAGCATATGATTCACCTACTTGAAATGTACACCTCAGCTGGTTTTAGTGTATTCAGTTATGTACTCATCACTGCGATTGTAAAACAGTTTCATCACCCCCAAAAGAAACCCTTATACTCACTACTAGTCACCTTTAAGTCCCCTCCTTACCGTAGGCCCTGGCAGCCACTAGTCTGCCTTCTATCTCTACGGTTTTGCCTATTCTGGATATTTTATGTAAAGAGTCATAGAATATGTGGTGTTTTGGGACTGGCTTCTTTCATGTTGCTTATTCTCAAGGTATATCGACGCAGCAGCATTCATCAGGACTTCGGTCCTTTTTATGGCTGAATGACATTCCACTATCTGGATCGACTACCCTTTGTTTGTTCATCAGCTGATGGGCATTTAGATTGTTTGCAGTTTTTGACTGTTAGGAATCGTGCTGCTGTGAACATTGTGTTCAACGCTGTGTGTGGAGGGGATGCATTTGTTTTGCCTTCTGCCTCCCCACCACTTACCGGCTGTGGGACCGTGAGCATACTGCTTCGGTTCTGAGAGCCTCAGTTTCTGAGAGTTTCTGGGAGCTGGAGACAGTGCTGTCCCCCTCAGCGTACACGGGTAGCGCTACTTATTGATAATTATGTATTATAATTTACTGAGTGCCTTTATCTTTATCGCGACAGTCACTGTACACATCTTATTATTGAGGTTGGCCCCACAAGGGGCACAAGAGAATGTATTTATTTCACGATGAATGTGCTATAATAGGTTAACATGCTTCCTTGTTATAGCAAATCATTTGGTAGTTCAATGCATTCCCTTTTCAATGTGTATGCAGGGGAGAGAACTTCCCCAACCTCCCCTATACTTTTGGCTTCTTCACGTTATTAGGGGGCATATTTCTTATCTTTTCTTTTATACTTAAATTAAAAATATATATACATGGAGAAAAGGCCAGTGGCTGGAAGAGTTCTGGTCCCATCATTCCTGGTTTTCCCTCTGCCCTGAGAACTACATGTCCCCAATGGGGCTGGCTCCGTCATCCTGCATCCCAAAAGAATTCATGGCATAGAGCCACAGCTGACTCACAAAGGATGTTTAACATGAGCAAGAACTAAATCTTTGTTCCAGAAGCCACTGAGATTTGGGGGTCACTTGTTACTATAGCATAACCTAGTGAGAGCTGACCAATACAGTTAATCCTTACAATAATATGTGAGGTGGGTGCTATCATTATTTCTATTTTTCTGAGGGAACTGAGGCTCAGAGAAGTTCAGTAACTTTCTTTAGTTTACTTAGAAAGTAGCAGAGGGACGCTTCAGGTCCCAAACCCAGTTAGTTATTCTGGCTCCAGAGCCTGTCTTCCTCTTAAGAAGATGGAAGTGTCTGGGTTGTGTTTGGTGAATGATGAGTAACCCAGTGTGGACAGAACACCTGGTATGTGCATGGCATCCAGCTTGTGTTCTAGGTTTGGGGAAGATTGTGGAAGCCTTGAGTGCTGCTCCCACAGAGTCTACCTTTGGCTCACAACCCAACTTCTTCCAGAGCTTGCTCAGCTTCCCCCAGTGCAGGTGGCAATGGCTTCCTGGAGAAAGGCAGGGACTTGTGGGGACTGTAAATCGTCTTCCTTCCAATGATTACTGAGATGCCCCTCCTTCAGAAAGTCTTTCCACACTAGCTGGAATAGTGCAAGTGACTTTCCCATGACCTTCCTTGCCAGGTGTGGGACCTCCTGCTTCCCCGAATGCATTTACTCTGCATTCAGAACTCTTCACCCTCAGTTTATACTTTAGTTCCACATTTTTGCCTTCTCCCTACATGTTTTGCACTTATCAGTATAGTTCTCAGTTGTAAACTTCCAGGAGGTAGTACTTGCATCGACAATAAAATTCTATATTATGATTTTATTTGCAATCATCTTTAATTCAGTATTGAAATAATTCTGCTTACTACCCAAACCCTCCTTCTACTTCCAGTGCTGTATTAATTACTCTTCTTATTACTCTTATAATACTGTGTACATTCTACCCTTGAAGCATACTGTGTTGTAATTATAAGACCTTGTGTTATAATTGCCCCTTTACTTCTCTGTCTCCTGGCAGACTGGGAGTTTCAGCAAAGTCTGGGTTTAATTCATCTGTGTTATGAGACTCTAGCAAGGCCCTGAATAGACAGTTAGTAAGAGTTTGTTGAAGGAATGATAATTACTTATCTGTTTCATCTCCCCCACCCCTCCACTGACTATAAGCTTCTGAAAGACAATGACTGTGTCTTATTAGCATTCCCAATGCCAAGAAAAGCATGGAATAGGGAATGAGCTCAGTGAATATCTATTTTATTGCATAAGTGAGAATACATTTCATTCCAGGGGCAGAGTTACAAAGTACAGTCATATACATTGCCCAGTTGATCCTCTCAAAATCTTCAGATTCTCCTTGTCCAGCATTCTTAAATCCTTATCATGGGCTCTTTGCCCCCCTTGCTCCTACTCATTTAATTTTTGTGGCTTTATGATCTCTCCCTTTTTATCCTTCAACTCATCTTGGAAAACGGTCTAAGGAATTCACTGCCCCCTCCTCCTTAGTGTAAAGCAGCCAAAGGGGCAAATTATGCTCTGTTCTGCTCTGAACCAAGATCATGCTCCCACTTAGCAGCCTTGCCATCTTGGGAAGGCTTATTGACCTCCCTGTGTTCTCTTTTGAAAGTGGAAGCAATAGTGGTTGTGAGGATTAAATGAAGTAATATAAATTGAGTACCTATCACAGGCTCCGGTTGAGCTCAGTAAGTGGGAGCTCCTGTCCATGTGGAATGGTGGACTTTGAGGCAGCAGCAAGCCAGTGGAAAGGAACTGTGGTTTAATAACAAGGAGGGGTTGGGGTTGCCTAGTTATTTTGAGATCTCCTTTTGCCCCCAGGCAAGCCTAGGCCTCTGCTCCTGGTCAGCACCACGGACAGTTCCCCTGCGTCCAGTGGGCTGTGTGGCCTTTGCACTTAATAGTGTCTAGCTCCATTCAATCAGAAGTCATAGCTTTATTGTATATAGACCCCAAGAGAAATAAAACATGTTGGAACTTACCATCAGTTGTCATTCATATTTTAATTCTGGAGCTGTTGAAAAAATAAGACGTCTTAGAATCTATGAAATGATGACATATTATGAGAGACAATATCAGTGAGTGGTTGACCATTGATCTTTGAATAGGTTAGTTATGATAGCCAGCATTTATTGAATGCCTACTGTGTTCTAGTTCTTTTTTACTCCTTTCTCTCCTGTCTTGGGTGCTGTCTGCTTTCCATACATTTATTTAACAAGTATTACATTTAGAGAAGATAAATGTGAGCCAGATAGACAGTTAATGAACTGTTCTCCCACCATCCTTATTCCCAAAATATTCCAGACCTGAGCCTTATTTCCTTAGAACATTGCTTCCTGATGACAGATAATCTAATGTGTTAACCTTTTCAGTCCACATTATGCTTAATCCATTTAAAAAGCAGTTCAGATGCATAGCTTATGACCTAACGATTTCACTCTTAGGTATGTGCCCAGGATAAATGTGCACAAATGGTCACCAAAAGACACATACGAGAATGTGCTTGACAGAGCTATTTGTAATATCCCCAAATTTGGAAACTACTCAAACACTCAACAACAGGAAGGATGGCCAATGCTGTGTGCTGTCCTAGGTGCTGAATCAAAGGAAAGGGAAATGGGCTTACACTGTCGACATCAGCTAGGTAGGTGGACGGAGGACTGTGTTTCAAGATGCAATGGAATAGAGACCCAAAAAGAGGTGAAATGAAAAGGTCCCCAGGGCTCAAGGAGTTTGATCAGGGAAGTCTTTGTGGAAGAGATGGCACTTGAATTTTGTGGTAGAACAGTGAGTTAGTGATTCAGTAAAAACATGGTATCGGGCTTGAATTCCAGCTCTAAAACTCATGGCTGTGTGTGTCCTTGGGAAAGTTACACAACCGTCTTGATCCTCATTTTGCTGCAATAAGTTATAGTTACTCACGACTTATTGTGAGAATTAAATGAGATGATACCTATATATAGCATAGCTATGTTTGGCATAGCATCTGGCAAAATGATAAAAATAATTTTCATAATAGCCACCTTTGTTGACTCCTTACTGAATACCACCACCCACCTGGGATGTCCTGAGGATTAAATGTTATTATATTACTACATTACCTTATTGTTATGTTTAATCCTCACAAAAGCCCTAAGAGTTTGGTGGGTGCCCCATACTTTACAAGGGTTCTTTAAAGCTTAACTCTGGAGGATGGTTAGAATTTTGGTAGGGCAGGTGAGGGAGGGAGGAAAAGACCAGGATGAGGAAGTCCTTGAGGGTGTACATGAGCTGTGAGGTCCCTAGCTGGGCTGGGGTGTGGAGACTGGGGGAGACCAGGAGCAGATGGGGAAGGGATCAGGTGATGGAGAGTCTTGAATGCTTGGGTGCAAAATTTGATCCTGATTTGGCAGGCAGTGTGGAGCCATTTGAAGGTTTTAAGGATTATAGCATGATTGAAGGTGTGACTTATTTATGAATTTGTATTTTACCTTCATTTCCATTATAGAATTAACATATTATTCATAAAACTTCAAGAGGCGTAGAAGCATACAAAAGAAAAAAAAAATCTCTCCAGTGTGCTGGTTGGAGTATTAATTAGTACAATTCCTTTGGAAAATTATTTGGCAATATCTGCTAAAACTGAACAAATGCCTGACCTATGACCCAGAAATTCCACTCCTAGGTATATTTCTAAGAGACCTGGGTACAAATATTCACCAGGCCATGCACTAAAGTAATTATAGCAGCATTATGCTTAATAGCCCTAAACTGGAAAAAATCAAGTGCCCATAAACAGTACATAAATAGGTCATTTTATATTCAACAGTGGAATACTACATAGCAGTGGTGATAAGCCGTTTACAACTACATACAAGAGTATGGATGGCTCTCATACCATCAACACAATAATGAACAGAAGAAGCACCCCTTCTCCCCAGAGAAGGCCATGCTCTGTACAGAAAGTGAAAAACCAGGCAATAAACTAATCTCTGGGGTTAGAGATCAGGATAGTGGCTGCCCTTGCAGAGCACGACAAAGACTGGAAGATGGCAGAAGTGGGCTTTGGGGATCCTAGCAAAGCCCTGATTCTTCACATGGGTGCTGGTTACATGGGGATGTTTAGTTTGTGAAAATTCATCAAGCTACCCACTCAAGGCTTGTGCAGTTTTCTCTCTACGTCTTATACTTAAATGAAAAGGTTACAAAATGGTCTTCCACACACCTCCTCTAAAACCTGTCTCCCTACAGTTATTCCCCATTAACCATTTGGTTCATATCCTCCCAGATTTTTCTGTGTCTATGAACAAAGATAAAGACAAAGATATGTATCTATAGCTTTACAAAAACCATATTATGTTTTATATACCACCGTACAACATGTTTTTTAGCTCAGTATGTTGAGGCAGAGTCTTCCTGTGCTGCTGTCTGTATACAGAGATCTAGATGGTTCTTTTGTAACAGTTGCTCAGTATTATACTGTGGGATGCGTCATTTTGTAAACTGGTCCCCTGTTGGTGGACAGGGAATTCCAGCATTTCACTGGTGTGAACGATACTGTGGGGAACCTCTTCGTGGATATCTTTGAGTACTTTTGTGGCTCTTGGTGTAGACTAAATTAGTAGGGGTGGAATACCTTGGTCTGAAGAGGTGATTTAGGGTGGTTCATCTGTTAATGGCTTGTTTGGTGGGTTGGAAGCAGGGAGACCAGTTAGGAAGATGTTAAAATAGGTCAGACTTGAGGTAACGAGGGCAGTTAGATGTGAAAGGGGTAAGAAGGGAAAGCTACAAGAGACAGGAAGGGCAGAAACTTTGCATGACTTGGCATCGATGGGAGACGGGGAAAGCCAGAGAGGTGTTGGGGGTTCTGAGCCCGGGTGGCTGGGAAGTGTGGGAACACAAGTCAGAAGGAGTTGATTGGGGAACGTGGGGCCAGGGACGGGTTTAGTTTGATCAGGTTGTGTTCAAGGAGCCTTGCTCAGCACCCAGGTGGTGGTGTCCAGAAGGTGGTTGGGAGTATTGCTCTGGACAGAGCGAAGGGCTGCGGATCGGGGCGTAGGATTCACGTAAGGTGGCCCTCATGCTGCTGGGAGGGAATGAAACCAGCAAGGCTGGGAGCGTCTAGAGGAGAGACAGAGTCCGACATACAGGGACGGCAGTAGTGGTCAGAGAGATGGGAGGAAATCTGCTAGAGTTCACTATCCCAGAGGCCAAAGAAGGAGGAATCTGAAGGGACTGTCATTCAAAGGGTGAAGTAATCAGTAGCCCCTCCCTCTGGACTCCCAGTGGCTGTTCTCATTCCATCTTGTTCTTCAGCGCACTCAACACAGGTGTGATTAATCCATGTGATCACCGGTGTGATGCTGCCTCCCTCTCTGACCCGTGGGCTCCGTGGAGGCAGGGGCCACACCGCCCTCGCTCTGAGCCCCCAGCGTCAGACATGGCGTCTGGCACACAGAAGTGCTGGTTCCCTAAGCATTTGCGTGTTTGCTGCCTCCTGCGGAACTCCAGCTGTCCACACACTGCCCCCCTCCCCGGCCCCATGCACAATACTCCGCACAAGTCAGGAGAAGAAGGACTTAGGACCCTGCGGGAGACCATTCAAGCTGCGCACTTTGAGTTGTGGGTGCAGCAGCGGTGAGTGGGTGGCCAAAAATGGGTCACTCGAACTCCGTTTATTTGTACATCACAGTGGCCTGCCACAACCGGCTCCCAGCGTTTACGGACTCCGCTCTGGGCCTCTGCAGCGGAGCAGTACAACCGTGGGGGACGAAGCCTCTCTGCTCAGCGGAGACAGACTTAGAAGTGCATTTAGCATCTTCAGGAGGGCTTCCCACTGAACAGGAAGGCGCCAGGTAGATGATTCCGAGTGAACGAAAGCACCACCGTTCAGCAGTTGGGGGCTGAGAGAAGGCCCTGGCGTGTGGTCAGAGCAGTCATAGGACTGGCTTAGCAGGCCATGTGAACGGAGTGGCAGCGTGGCAGCCACATCGTCAGAGATGGGAGTGCGTGGTCGGTGACATGGTGGGAGAGGCTGTTTTCCGAAGAAGTGTGTTGGTTGAAGGGGGTGGCCTTGAGCAGACTTGCAGGAGGAGTGGAAAGAGCGTGAAGACAGAGAGGTGGCAGATTCAAGGTCCAGAGAGGACACGGGGTAGGAGGAGGTGGGATGGAGAGGGCTGATGGCAGATCAGCCTTGGCCAAGAGAGGGTCACCCCCCCCCCAGAAAGGAGAGGAGGGTCAGGGGCAGGTTGGAGGGTCTGATGATGGTGAAATCTGGAAGTGAGAAAGGACAAGTCAAAGAAACACATCTTTTCAGCAAGTGGGAGAAAGGTCATCTGCTGGCATGGCGGGGGCTCTGGAGACTGACTGCATGAGCAAGAGATGGCCAGTGGATGGGTTAGATGGTGAACCTCACTGGTGTGGTTGGGTACAACTGTGGTCCCAGGTTGGGGACTCACGAGGTGGGGAATGTGGCATGTCAGGGGGAACACGCGAGGCATTGGCCTGGGCACATCTGGGGGAAGTGCTGGAGGCCTTTCTCTGCAGTGGCTCTGGTTACTTTTGTTTGGCACCTACTATGTGCCAGGCACTGTGGTAAACGTACTGTCACTTAACCATCTCAGGAGCTCCATGCAGTAGATGCTCCCCAACCTGCCCAAGGTCAGCTTGCCTGTGACTGTGCCTGGGCCGTTGATTGCAAAGCCAAGCTCCCCTATGGCATGACTCATGCCTGTCCTGGGGCCCAAATAAGGTACTGGATGTGGGGTGCTTTGGGGCTGTAGAATGCCACTCAGATGTGAAGCCCACGTCTCTGAACTTCCTCCCTCATCCCCATGGCGATGGAGTTGTTGTCATGTTTTGGTTAGGCCCTTTTCCAAGAGAAATGTGGCAGACCCTGGTGGGTAGGGAGAGCCAGTGAGGGGCTCCATCACAGGGCTCAGAGGGGAGGCAGAAATCCCAGGCAGGGGTCTGGTGTCTGTCCCCGGCCACTTGACTATGCTCTGTGTTTGTGTGAGTGGAGGAGGGACGTCTCTGTGCCTGTGAGTCTGTTTCTGAGTGAGCGCGTGTGTGTTTCGGAATCTTTCTTTGTGCCTCTGTGCCTGCTCTACCCAGGGAACCAGAAATGGGGGGGGGGGTGTTGCTGCAGGTACAAATTAGTGAAAGAGCAAGTGGTGGAATGAAGGGAACACAGACGCAGGGACACACACAGGAATGCACAGTGTCACTTTTCCCATGTGCTTTCTTGAGTGGGTTGGCTTATACCATATCGTATGTGGATATGTGTGTCTGTGTGTGACTGGCCTCAGAAACACAGCAAGATGGGCCTGTGGAGACCCGTGGAAACACAAATATGGACACTGAGATATACATAAACATGCTATGTCTTTGCACGTATATTCCTGTGCCTGTGTGTATGTGTGACACCTGTGTGTTTTTCTGAGTACCTGTGTCTGAAATACACAGATACATATGGGAGACAAACGTGGGCACAGCATCGGTGTCTGTGTGTCTGTGTCTCAGTCGGGAGGAAGGCGACACCATTGCTGAGTTGGAGGGAAGCTGGGAGAAGGCCAGTGGCTGGTGTCCTGGCCTGACTCTGTCTCCTGGCATGCAGACCCAGCTGCCCTGTCCTCTTGCCATGTGGGACGGCGGGGATTGAGTGGCGCTGCCTTCCTCCAGATGGTCAGCAAGCACTGGTGAGGCCCTGCAGTGTGCCAGTGCATCCCAGACTTTGAGGGGAAGACCCCACTGAAGATCCACTTGCCTCTAGCAAAGCCACTGTCCCTAAAGGGTGGTGGCCACTGGAAACCTTATGGTGATCACCAGACTGTGGAGCGTGGAGCGAAGAGATCCCCCCGGGGTCAATGCCTGGCTCCCTCCCTTTCTGGCTCTACAGACATGGACATGTCCCTTAACCTCTGTGCCTCATATCTTGGTGTTAAAGGAGGGAGAGCAGGGGTATGTTCCTCATAGGGCTGTGGAGAATTAAGGCCGCTCTCAGGGCAGGCCCTCCTTCATCCAGCAAGTTCTAACTGAACATCTGCTATGGCTGGACCTGTTCTCGGCCCAGGGTCTTCAACAGTCAACGGAACAAAGGCCCGTGTCCTTCCAGAGCTGACCCTCTTTGTGGAGATGGGTGGTCGATAAACGGAGCCTGCACCCTGTGTTGGGGGTGGAGAGTTAGGAAGAAGGCCACAGGGCGGGAGGGGCGGGGCGTGGGAGGACCAGGGGATGGTCAAGGAAGGCCTAGGACAGGATGGCGTGTGATCATAGAGGCGCAGGGAAGGATTGAGCTGCTGTGGGGGAGGGGTTGCCCAAGGGGAGGGAAGAGCAAGGGCGAAGGGCCATTTGTCTTTATAAAAACCTGTTGTTCTCCCCTTTGACGGTTGGGGAAACGGAGGCACAGAGAGGCTGAGTAATTTGCCCAGAGTCTCACAGCTGATGAGAAAGACACCCAAGATTTGAACCTGGACAGTCCAGTGTCAAAGCCAATGGTCTAAATCAGTGGTCCTCAACTGGCGGTGACTTTTGCCCCCAGGGGATGTTCGGCAATGTCTGGAGACATTTTTGATTGTCATGCTGGATTGGAGGGTGCTACTAGCATTTACTGGGCAGAGGCCAGGGAGATACTGTTAGACCTTTGCCATGTGCAGGGCACCCCTGACAACGGAGCAACATCCCATCCAGACCGCCGGCTGTGCTGGGGTTGAGAAACCCTGCAAAGCATTTGACAGGAATATGATCTTGGGTTGGTGCTCAGGAAGTCATAGCTGAAAGGAGGAGGAGAAAGGATTTGGAGAGGTTGCAGGGGAGGAGTGAGTTCCAACCCAAAGGGGAGAAACCGTCCATGTAAAGGAACCCTCCAGTTAAGAGAGCACAGGTGACCATTTTGGGGTGGGTGTGAATAGCAGACTGCCCCAGGGAGGGTAGGTGCAGGTGAGGCCGATGGTCGGAGGAGGTTGATGGTTGGGGTGGGGGCCGAAGCTGGGCAGCCACCAGCCACTGAAATGCTAACCAGATGTCTCGCCTCTGTCCCCTCCCACCCTGTGTCTCTCCCCCCATCTCTCTTGGCCTTTCTGCCAAGAAGGTGACAGCCGGAGGCTGAAGGGGGCCATCCAGAGGAGCACGGAGACAGGCCTGGCAGTGGAGATGCCCAGCCGGACGCTGCGCCAGGCCAGCCACGAGTCCATCGAGGACAGCATGAACAGCTACGGCTCGGAGGGCAAGTGAGTGTGGAGCCGGCCTGCCCACAGGCTTCCTGGCTCTGGGTCTTCCCTGGCGTGGGGCAGGAGGACTCAGACTGGGGGCGGTGGGCATTGGCCGAGGGCTCCTGGGCCGTCCCATCTTCAGAAAGGAGGTGATGAAGCCAGGAAGCTCTAAGGAAGAGCAAGGAGAGCCAGACTCTAGTGCCTGATTGCTTAGATTTGAATCTTGGCTCCACCACTCACTGGCTGTGTGACCTTGGTCAGGTCATGTGTCTGTGCCTCAGTTTCCTCATCTGTAAAATGAGGATAAATACTAACCAGGTTCATTTTTATAAAAAGCATAGGACAGGGCTCGGCCTCCACCTTGGCTCCCCCACCCCATTTCAGGCCCAGCCTTGCAGCTGGGGGCTCCCGCTGGCTGAAAGCCGTCCCACAACCAGCCCCTCCTAAACTGAGCATCTCCAGCCTCTGTGAATGGCCTTGCCTTGGCAGATACTGCTGTTCCACCCACCTCCTTGCGAGACTTTCCGGAGGGCGAGAGGAGGAGGAGGAGGACAAGCGGAAGGGAACAAATGTTTTCTTGAACCTGAGAAACTGGTGAGGCAGCAAAACTTGGAGGAAGATATTCTGGGCATCTGAGTAGCAGTGGGTCCCTGCTGAGCTTCAGGGGGTCAGGAGGTTTGGGTCCTAGTCCTGGCTCTGCCACTGACCCCGAGGGACCTTGGGCATGTTCCTTGGCCTGCCTACGTATCAGGAGTCCAGCCAACATCTGGTCTGTCGGTTTCCAGGCAGACCAAAGGACCGGGTCACGGGAGGGCAGTGTGGTGCAGTGAGCATCAACAGGGAGTCAAACTCCTATTCCCATTTTATATATAGAACAGGCAATGAAGGCTCGGAGATACCACACAACTTTCTCCAAAAGGGGAACTGCATAGGAAGTTGCTGTGAGGATTAAATGAGTCGATATATGTGAAAGCACTTAGAACAGTGACTGGCACGTAGCAAGCACAGTTATTATTGACGGTGACGATTGTTGTTTGTTATTGACTTAGCCGCTGTTATTTGGGTGTTCTGCTCCGTGAGGTCGATTGCATCCTAATGGATACAGTGGGCCCCCTAAATGCAATCGTGTCCGTGAAGTGCTTAGCACAGAATAAGCACAGGGTAAATGTTGGCTGTACAGTTATGAAAAGGTTTTGGATGGATGTCTTGAGCGCAGTCGAGGGTGGGTTGGAGGGTGTAGGGTCCAGTAGAGGGCAGAGTCTTGCCCTCCTGACAGGGGCTGAGCTCAGCCAGGTGCCACTCCCCTGCCCAATACCTCGGCGAGGAAGGGAAGGGGAAGGGACAGGTTGGGACCATGAGCTGTGGTTGGCATCCTCCTTGTTCTGGAGATATTTTGGGCACTGACAGGCTCTGAAACGGGGGGTGGGGGGGTGACCATCCTCCTCCTGGGCTCCTGCCAGCCCGGCTGATACTTACAAGGAGCCAGCATGCTTGAGCAGCCTCCGCCAGCCTGCGGCCCCAGGCGCTTCTGGGTCTGTCTGCCCTGGGCATGGGTTCACTGGGCGTGAGTATTCCTGCAAGTGGGCACAGGGGTGCTCCCGTGTGGATTTTTATTTTAGCAAATGGGATCGAGCGCCAACAGTGTATCAGACCTTTGAGCTGGGCACCTTGGGGACCCTGCCTTCTTCTGATGTAGCAACTATCAGTGCTGCAAAAGATAGTTGGGCAATGCTGTTCCCTACCCAGGTGTTTGGGCTGGAGAAGGGTGCATATGGATTGGGCCGTTCTGTTAGTGAAGATCCTCGAGCCCCAGGTCATACCTGTCCCAGGCTAGAGTGGCTTCAGCCCTCGCTGCTCAGGGTGTGGTCCACAGTCCAGCAGCATCGGCCTCCCCAGGAGCTTGGTGGAGATGGGGCATCTCAGGCGCCGTCCCTGACCCACTGAATCAGGCTGCAGTTTAGCAGGCTCCCCGGGTGGTTCATGCGCACAGTAGGGCTGATCGGCCCTGGCTTAACGGGAGTATGTTCCAGAGCTGATACCTCCCAAGCTCGGGCTGTGTGCAGACACTGTGCGGAGTGCTCCTACACATGCTCCCTCATTTAATTTTCAGAGCAACCGGACGACGCTGGGACTGTTATCGTCCCCATTTTACAGACAAGAACATGGAAGCCAAGAGAGGTTCATTAACTTGCCCAACGTCACACAGCCAGTCTGTGGCTTCAAATGCTAGGATTCGGATCCAGGCATTTGGAGTCTGCCCTTAACCATTACACTTGACCCTTTCCCTCATTTAAAGGCTGCATCTACTTCTGGACGTAGCTGATCTCAGGATGGTTTGATGGCTAAATTCTGCCATCGGGGGCCCTGAGTATTCTCTCCATAGGCCCCAGTATGTTGTACTGATTCTGGTTTATCCCCTGAAGTGGGGGAAGGGCTTTCTTTCTCTGAGCCCCTTTCTGCCCGGTTGAAAATTGGAGTTCTGAAAGTCAAGGATGGAAGGGAACAGCTGTGGGTCTGGCATCCTGCCAAACTGCCCCCACCAGTGGGCCTACCTCTCCCCAGACAAAGGGCAGGGTGAAACCCCCTGAAAAAGGACTACGAGGACAGTATCTCCTCTGGAATCCTGAGATACTTCCTGGGGGCTGTCTTCTTTAGCGTGGGTTCTTCAGAACCTGAGCCAAGACCTGGATCTGAGTGCAGTCTGTCATGGGAGGTGATTGCAGATGACCCTGGCGGAGGAGCATGTGGGGGTAATGGGGCAGGGGAGGCTTCCAGTGACGTGTGCCTTGAAGAGCCAGCCACTGCTGTGGACAACCAAAGCTTAGCCCTGAGGGGGACTTGGATCTGGTGTGGAGCACGTACCTGAGAGTCATCCCCTGGGAGGCAAGGGAGCTGAAGTATTTCTGCCCCAGCTCTCATCACTTACTGGGGGCATCCACTCCAGCGAGCCCTCCTGCCCTTCCTGCGGCACAGAGGGCTCTGGAGGGCTGAGAAGTTCCTCAGGGGCCAGAGGAACGCAGAAGCTGGCAGTTGGAAGTCCGTGTGATGTGGTCAGGCCCAGGGGATTTGGGGGGTGGGGGCCAGCAGGATCTGCTTCCCCATCTGAGTGCACAGCACCACGTCCCGCTGTCCAAGCCAGAAACCTGGGGTTCTCCCAGAGGGCTCCCCCCGGCTCACATTCCAGATGCAATCCACAGTTGGGCTCTACTCTTTCACTACTAATTATCTCTTGACTCCATCCACTTCTCCCCATTTCTACCCCTTTGGTGAAGCTGCCTATCACTCCTGCCTGGGTACCTGTGAGTCCCCATAGTCTGTCACTCGGCTCATTTCCTCTGGCCTCTGCTAGCCTCTCCCCGTCCCCAGCCCTGTGCCTCTGCTCCAGCGCCCAGAACCTCTTACACTTCCCGGTCTCACCTCCCGGTCTTTGACCCGTTGCGCCCTCCTCATGGCACTTCCTTTCTACCCCCACTGCCGCTGCCTCCTCTGACTCATTCCTCCTTCAGACGTCAGCGAAGAGCTGGCACGTGAGCCTCATCTCATGTGCCAGCTCTAGTTAAGTGATAGTGGCTCCCTGGAGGGCTGGGTTGAGGAGGGTTCTGGAGCCCAGTCCGGGCTTGGCAGGGGTGTTGAGGGTGATTAGTGATGTCTGCCCTGGGTGTGGGCAGGGGAAGTGGAACAGCTCTGTCTGCCGTTCCTCTGACGGAATCAGCCTCTTTCAGTTCACGCTTCCCCCGTCACAGCACCTTCCACACTGTAGTAATTGCCACATGTGTATGTCTGTCTGTCCCCCGGAACCCTGGGGCCTTGCCCACAGAAAACGCCCTGGAAACTTCATTGAATAATGGGTAGGCACCATGAGCAGAAGCATGTGCAAATCCTGCTTCTCCACGCCCCTTTCCAGTCTCCTTCATCAGAGTCGGGCCTCAGCACCCACCCGCTCTGTAAACCCAAAGCTCTCTGGCTGCCAGCGCCCCTCCTGCCCCTCCCCTCTGCTCCTTGTTGTCCTGTGGTGTCTGGGTCATCAGCATCCAGCTCCCTGGGTGTCTGGGTCACTGTGCCCAGCCCTAGAAAGCAGAGCGGGAGCCGATGGCAGGGCCACCCGGGCACCTGCCAAGGCTATTTGCTAATCACTCAAAGCCCAGGAGGCTGGGTGGGTTGTCAGGACCCCTTTAACCTTCCTCACTTCTGCTGTCTGCATGGTCATTGTGTCTGAGGGACACACCAGCACTGGGTGTGGCTGGGCTAGGAGACAGGGTGGGTGGGGGGAGGTTTATAAGCACTACTCTTTGTTTAGCATTGACCGTGCCAGATTCTGTTCTGTTCTGAGTTTATCTCATTTAATATTTACAACAGCATCGAGGGGGTATCCTATCATTGTTTATTCCCACTTGATGGAAAATGAAGCCCGAGCTCTGATAGGTGGGGAAGGTGTCTTCGCAACTAGTGAGTGGGAGTTAGGATTCTAAGCCAGGCCTGCCTGACCCCAAAGCTTGGACCCAGATCCCTGTGCTCTGCTCTGGGCAAGGCTGTGGTCCCCTCAGGGCGTATAGAGACAGTATAGCACACTGGTTAAGGGGATGACCTCACCAGACTCCCAGGGTTCAAACCCCAGATCTGCCACTTACTAGCAGGGTGATCTTGGTTGGGTTACTTGACATTCCTATGCCTCGGTTTCCCCTTCTGCACAATGGGTATTGATAATGAGTACCTTGCTTTCATGGAATTGGTAAATGAGATTTAAATGAGTTAATGTTGATAACCTAGTACTATCAGTGCTTGGCTCCTGACAAGTTTTTGATAAAATAAATCAAATTCCTGGCTTCACATCCATGAGCCATACTCTCATGGCAGGTGGGAGTGGGGTAGGGGAGGGGGCAGGTTTGGAAACATCTTCAAGGATGGAGAAGCCAGAGTCAGGGTTGTGTGAAGCTGTGTATCCTAGCATAGAGTTAATTCTGCTACAACGCTTGTTTGGAAAATGTAAATTTGTTCCAACATGATAGAAGTATTAGGGAATAATTTGAGCATAGCACACATTTTACCTCTGCTCAGGTACAATTTCATCCACGAGAAACTCTAGGTGGATGCAGATATGAACCCACACAGGAGTACCCAAAGCACACACACACACCCCTCAAACGTAACCTGCTTGCTCCGCTCCCCAGTGTTACCCCACCCACACCCTGTGCCATGACTCTCTGTCCCATGTCACAGCCCTCCTTCCCTCCCAGCCCCACCATAGCTCACAGGCTGCAGTCTTTCTAATATTCATTTTCACAAGCAGACTTCAGGTCATCTTCAAGGTAAAGCACCATATTTACTGTAGTACTTATGCATTTCTTAGTCATTTAACATGTGTAAGACTGCCACCACTTTTACTATGTCCCTGTCTTTTTTCCTTTTTTTTGGATGTGTTACTGACATAGTATTTGGGGATCGTGCCCCAACCCCATTGTCCCCGTGAGCTCTGTGATTTTTATTGCAGGATTTTGCATGTGCCGTAATTTTTAGGAATGCATGTTTCGTGGGTGGTAGGCTCAGCAAGGAAGGTGGATGGCTGTGTGGATGTGTGGGTCAGGCGGTGAATGGATGGACAGAGAGACCATAAAATACTAACGCCTTTCAGAACCACGTAACCCATAATCACCACAAGGGCTGTGCAGCCTTTTAATTTCAGATGCAGTTGGGACAGGTGATCTGTCTGGGAAAGTGAATAGAGTCAAACTCCCAATAACCCAATTACTTCTTTGACTGTGCAGAGCATGGAAAATCCAGGGCCAAACCGAGCCTGAAGATTAATAATAAAAGACGACTGGGTTTCAGCTCCTCAAACAAAACTAATGGTATTTGAAATGCAGATAATCTGATTTAACCATTAACACAAAATAAAAGGCCCGGAGAACACGGGCTGTAATCCTGTTTCAGGCCTCTGCAAGGCATGGGCGCCTGGGAGGACCCAGCTGCTGCCGTCCCCACTCCCGCCACCACATGGCCCGGGCTTGGTCTCGGGCAACCAGATGCTGCACTTCCTGACAGGTTTGGCGTCAGAACTGCCAGGAAAATGCCAAAGAGGGAGAAGAAGCTCTCCCAGGTCAGGTAGCAGGCCATGGTGTCTCAATCCTTGATTCACTCAGGAAATACTGTGCGCCAGGTCCTCAGCCAAGCACCTCGCCTGCGTTATCTCACTGTCTCTCTCCAACAATTCAGCAAGGCGATTACAACTTATTCCCATTTTATACATGAGGAAACAGCAGCTCAGAGAGGGTACAAAACCTACCCCAGGCTGCACAGCACTAGAATCCAAGGTCTGAATTATGCCAAAGTCCAGTCTTAACCACCATACATTCCCAGGGCAGGACCAGCTGAAGGGTTCGGCAGGGAACATTTATTGAGTTCCTACTGCATACGAGGCATGGTCTATGTAGTAGCATGTGGGTGGTAATAATTCAGCAAGCTCTTTGCAAATGGATCCGATGTGCAGGGATTTTGGATACATGTAAAACTGATTCAGCACAGATACCCACACTGTCCATGAGGTAGGTGTGGTCTTATTTGCAGATAAGAAGATTCAAGTGCAGAGACGCCCGCAGCTTGCCAGTAGTTGATGATGAGGAGTAGAAGCAGCTCTGACTTTGCATCCGCTGCCTTTCATCCTACTCCCGAGAAGACCCCGAGGTGATCTGGGGTCCGATACATTTGGTCCGCTGGCCAGCAGGGATGCGCCACCATTGTATCCTTCCTTCCTCCAGCGCCGTGGAGGATGTGATAACCCATTCAGGGTTTCTGGGGCGTCTGCCTGGTTCCTTGGCAGCCAGCGAGCACCCTGGAATGGGAAATCAGGCAGCCGCCCAGATATTATAAACAATTACTGCTAATTACCAGGCCTGCCAGTTCCCCATTGTCTGCTCACAATCCTACCAGGAACTGAGGAGCAGACAATGATGATGTTGGAGGAAACTTTCAATTTCAGGCTGCAGAAGGCCCTCTCTGCTTGGGGGCGGGGCCCCTTCAATGACTTGGAATTCAAGTGGCACCAACATTTGGGTGGCTTTTGGAGTCCCCAGGCCCCTCCCCCAGGCGGCCAGGAGGTTGGGGTGGAAAAGAGGTGGGTGTGGAGGGAAGGCCATGCTGCCAACCTTTGTGAGAGGGTCTGGGTCTCAGCTGTGCTGCTGTTACTTAAGGGTCTTTGGGTTCATAAGAATAACGGGTACTCATTTCTATCCCCAGATACTTAAGTTATTTTTCCCATACTTTCTCTGTGATGCTGTTGCATAATTGTTGAGCTAAGAGATTCGGGAGCCCCGACTGCTTGGATTCAAATGCCACTCTGCCTCTGTCTTGGTTTGGCCTTCTCTTGCAGGCAGCGGGAACATATGCTCCCATCTGGGACTTGGAGGGACAACAGAGCTAAGAATCTCCTGGGTTCACCTCACAAGACCCCAGGCAGCCTTGGGTGCAGAGCATCATGCCCTTTACTCAGCCCCGCCCAGTAAGAAGGATGGGCACCAGTCCTCTGCGTGCAGATTCCCAGACCTAGCTTGGCTTTCCTGCCATCCCTCAGCACCGTCAGCCCAGCTCGGGGACTCAGACCTTCCTCGAGGATACTCCAGTCTCCCAGCCCTCTTCCGTCCCACCCTGACATCCCTGCTCTCCCAGGCTGGGGTTGGTTTGTTTGGAGGCAGGGAAGCCTAGATTTGCATTTCTTCTTTTAAGTCTGTTTCTTCTCAGATTTGAAGCTCAAAAGCCAAGACTCTGTCTTGTTCCCTGGCTACTACCTGGATGGGGAAAGGGTGACGGGGTGGCAGGAAATCACGAAAATGAGAAGCACAAAGGCCAAAATGTGAAGTTATTTTCCTGCTAGAAACTCTGCCAATAACCTAAGTAAAAACAGAATTTATTAGAACAGTGCTGGAGCATCACACATGGTTGAGGGGCAGCTGAGCGGCCAGGACTGCGTAGCTAGTAGTTTGAGGCTCTTCACGAGGGTAGGCCATTCGCACATGCAGACCTAGGAGATGGGAACTTTATTATTCCCATTTGGGAAAGAAAAAGCTAACTAAAATTGGCCAAAGCAAAATATATTATTGAAATTGTTGTTCACTTGTGTAACTAAAAAGAGAAAAAAAATTAATGCTTGCTTCAGGCAGAGCTTGATCCAGGAGCTCATGCAATGCCACCAGTTTGATGTCTTCATTCATGGGCTCCAAGTGGTAGTAAGGTAGATGCCAGAGACTCCAGTCTGTTTCAGGTTCAAGTCTGGTGGGAAAAAAGTGTTTCTCACTCCCTACAGGTCAAAGAAGGCTTCCCAGCCAGAGTTCTGGGGGCTGAATTGGGCCACACACCCATCTTTGAGCCAATCACTGACCAAGGGAAGGATTGGCCAGGCTGAGCTCACACCAGCCTGTGGAACCAGGTCTGCTCCTGTCCATGGGAATCAATACCTTGGAGAAGGGGCTCCCCAAAGAGGACTTGGGATCTTGTTTCCAAAGGAACAGGGCAGACATTTGACAGCCCACAGCAGCAACGAATGCAGACCTCCAAGGCTGAGCCACTGGTCTCATGCCTCTCAACTGTCAGGTGCAAATGACTCTTCTGAGGATCATGTTAAAAGGCAGATTCTGATTCAGCAGCTGGGGGTGGAGTGGGGCGCTGTTCTGGTTCTAATTAGCTCTCGATGATGCTGGTCTCTGGACCAGACTTTGAGTACCACGGCATTAAACCATAGTAGCCAGGCACTGGCCAGAATTATCTTCTGAGATTCCTACAACCACCCCAAGAGGGAGGCATCACCTTACCCATTTCATGAAAGTGGAACCTAAGGCTCAGCAAGGAGAGGTAGGGAGATGGTACAGGAGGTTTTAGGGCCATGGAGATAGAAAGGAGGGAGAGGCAGGACCTGGGTCTGCCTGAGGCTGGGTGATGGATGTGGACATTCACTGTGGCATGAGGGGCGTTCTGGAGTTGGCCGCCTGAGTCATCTGAGTCCTCAGTCTGCCCCTGGGGACATTTGTTTTTATCTTATCCTTTCTCTCTACAGCCTTAACTATGGGGGAGTCTGCTTGGCATCGGATGCACAGTTCAGTGACTTCCTGGGCAGCATGGGGCCAGCGCAGTTTGTGGGCCGCCAGACCCTGGCCACCACACCGATGGGTGAGTGCCCCGAGACCTGCTCCAAAGGGGGGTACCACTGGAAGCCCCGCGTTGCCCCCTTCTTCCCCTCTGTTTTGGCTGCATCTGCTGAGCACCCAGCTTGGAGCCTAGTCCACACCTGCCATGCCCTCAGCAGAGCCTGGGCATGTGGTGTGGAAGGTGGCTCTGATCTTATTTTGGGCTGGGAGCAGGGGCAGGGGATTTTGTCCGAAGCAGAGAGGAGGATCTGAGTCCTTGATTGAGCTCAGGGGCCACTTCCCAGTCTCATCTGTTGAGGTCTCTTGCAGGGGACGTGGAGATCGGCTTGCAGGAGCGGAACGGTCAGCTTGAAGTGGACATCATCCAGGCTCGGGGACTGACAGCCAAGCCAGGCTCCAAGACACTGCCAGGTGTGGGGTGCCCTCCCCCCTGGCAAGGCGGGGGTGGAGGTTGGGGAGCAGCATGTCTGGAGGGATATCTGGGTTTAGAAAAGAGAAAACTGAGCCCTACTGGGAGGGCTGCTTTGTTCCAACTCCAGTGACTCACAAAGAACTGGTGATTCAGGGTTCATTCCGGGGACCCAGTAGAGATTGTCAGCTGACCTTGTCGGTAGCGCCCGCTGGCCTGAGCTCCTGGAGAGCAGGGGTCATCTTTCCTGTTTATGATTGTACCCCAGTGCTCGGTAGGGTGCTTGCCATGCAGGGGGTGATCAGAAAGCATTTGTTCAGTGAATGGGTAGCAATGAATGTATAAGCCAGGGAGGGGGTGGATGAGTCAGAGACAGAGAAAGGAAACAGGTGAGTATAGAGTGAGCAAGGGAAGGGGCAGGCTTGCAGGGCCACCTGAGGGGGTGGCGTAGGCCTCCCCAACTCTGGCTGCACCGCCCCCCCACTCCCACCACCTGGCTTGGCCCTGTTTTCTCCTCCCCAGACCCCAGGGGGGCCCTTTGACCCCAGCAGTGCCCTCTGCTATGCCCTGTGCCCGCCATTTGAGGCCCACACTAGAGCTCACCCTGCTGGCCTCTGTCCCCAGCGGCCTACATCAAGGCCTACCTGCTGGAGAATGGCGTGTGCATTGCCAAGAAGAAGACCAAAGTCGCTCGCAAGTCACTGGACCCATTGTATAACCAGGTGCTGCTGTTTCCTGAGAGTCCCCAGGGCAAAGTCCTGCAGGTGAGGGCCGCCTGTGTGTGTGCGTGTGTGCGCACCTGCACCTGCGGTATTAGGGGACGAGGGAGGCGCCCCCGGGGAGGGCCTCACCTGGAGGAAGTAGAGTGCTGTCGTTGATCAGTGCTCCACAACTTGCTGTGCAACTTTGAACAAGTGTCTTTCTGAACCTCAGTTTCTTCATCTGTAAAATGGGGACACTAATAGCACCTACTGATAACAGTGACAGCAGCAGTGACATGTGCTTTGTGCAAGAAAAGTATTTGCAAGTTTGGCTTGTAGTGCGTGCTCTACAAATGGCTTCCATCATCATCATCATCATCATCATCATCATCATCATCATCATCATCATCATTGTCATCACCCTCATTGCCATCAACCTCTGGAGGCCAGGGCTTTGGCCTGAAGCACAGTGATAATAAACTGGGAGCCTTCTGAGCAGCCAGAGAGGTGTTTGGCCCTCTGGCCATTAGGAGAATCCCAGTAGTGACTCAGACCTGGAGCCAGAAACAGCTGTGCATTGTGGGTACAGGCAGGGCCCAGGCCGGTTGCCTGCAGAAGCCGTGTGCCCGCTCTCTCTTGAAGCTATCTTTTGGGTACTTCTGGCTTATATCTGATTCCTTGCTCCTCACTTGGGCAGGCTAAGCAAATGAGGATGGGGCCAACGTGTCACAAATTGCCAGGACAGCGGGGCTTTTGCTAAACTGGGCAGACCAGGTCCTGTCTAGGACAGAGTTTGTCAACCTGTGGACTGAGACCCATCATTGAGTTGTGAAATCAATGTAGCTGATCTTAACAATTGTTTTTCAATGGAATGGATGGGAGAGAGAACCTTTCTCACTCGTAATTTTTCTTTGGCGTAGTACTTGCTTCCATTTGTGAAGCCAATATGTGTGCGCGCGAGGATGATTCCTGTCAAAAACGCTTGTAAAAACCCGCTTAGTACAATTTCAAACAACCAGAAGACCATTCAGATACTGTGCATGTACAATACCTGCCACTTTTTAAAACCTTGTTTCACCATGGGGGTTCTGAGGTTCTGGAAGGGGAGGGCCCATGGGGGAAGCAGGTAGGGAGCTCATGATCTAGGGCCAGCCCTCAAGACTTGGATTCAAAGGTGGGGCGTGTGGAGAATGGACTGGAACGGAGCGGGGGAGACTGGAGGCAGGAAGGCAGTCCTGTGGCAGGGCAATGACGGCAGCACCGGAGCCAGTGATTTAAAGGTGGTCGAAGCGACAGGACTGGGAGGTGACTTGGGCACGGGGATGACCCCAGGGTCTGGTTCTGGAACTGTGAGTGGCATTGGGTGGTTAGAACCACTGTGTCTCTTGCCCCACAGGTGATCGTCTGGGGGAACTACGGGCGGATGGAGCGGAAGCAGTTCATGGGCGTGGCTCGCGTGCTGCTGGAGGAGCTGGACTTGACCACCCTTGCTGTGGGCTGGTACAAGCTCTTCCCCACCTCCTCCATGGTGGACCCAGCCACAGGCCCTCTGCTCCGGCAAGCATCCCAGTTGTCCCTTGAGAGCACCTTGGGACCCTGCGGCGAGCGATCTTAGTGCCAGGGATGGGGAGGGGCTCCCCGAGATGGCCTGGAGACCACCCAGCCCTGACCTGGGACCCCAGGCCCAGGGGCACCTTGAACAGAGGAGGACGGGGTTCTCCCCCATAGTGGGGAAGCAGAACGGGGAGACCTGCCCCCCCTTGGGACCCTCCTCACCCCTTCTTTGCCTCCTATCCTGAGACCTTTCCTCTCCCAGCGGGATTGGCTGCGCTTTTGACTTGGCCAGTTTGTGACCTGGTGGATATGGCTGCAATCCGGAGAAGGGACTGAGGTGGCAGAGCAAACCATTCTCCTGCCCCAGACACTGTCTGACTGCTCCCCCTTTTTGCGTCCTCGGAAGCTTGCTGCCCGGAGCCAAGTCCAGAACCCAGCGGCCATCTCCATGGTGCCAATTACCAGCAAGTGTCTTTCCTGCGGCACCGGGTTCAGGCAGCTACACCTGCCCCAAAGCTGATGGGGCAGCTTTGCAAGAATCCGGAGCCAGCTCTGGGGGGCCCATACCCGCCCCCCTCCGGTTTGAAGAGGAGCTCCAGCCTCCCTCCACCTGCCCGTGGGAGGAGTTTTGTCGCAGCCTGTCCGAGTCCATCTGTCTGTCCCCTCCTGCCTGCCCCTCTTCCTGTGGAATTGGAATCCAGCAGGGACCAAAGGAAAGGAGGAGGTGCCCAGGACCTGGCACAGACCCCCAGGGTGCCTTGCTCTGTGGGATTGAAACAAGTTGCTTTGGAAACTGTGGGACTGGAAGAACTCGGTCATTTGGGTTTTGGTGGACGAGAACCCTGATTTTCCAGGACTCCAAGCCCAGAGAGCTCACTGTCTCTGCGTTTTGGGGTGCTGGATTGGAGAGGGAGTCGAGGGAAAGCGGGGGTTGGGACTGGTGGTGCCAAGGTGAGGGTTTTCCAAATAGGAGACTCCCTTCTTGTTGGATAAGGTCAAAGGTCATCTTGTCTATTCCTCTGCCTCCAGCCTGGAGGTCTGGGGAGGCAACAGAACTCCCCTATTTTAGTCTTTTTAAACAAACCACGTATACTAAGAGCAGAACCCACTGCCCCGGCCTCAATTACCTTGGCTCAAGGAGAGGAGAGGAGAGGTATGAGTCTAAGGACCGTGAGATTCCTTCTCAAGTAGGCCTGGGTAGCTGCCTTCCCGGCCCAGCCCTCCCTGGGGCCTCCGGAAGCCCTTCTGCATGCTGGGGAGGACCCGGGCTGGCCCTCTTTAGAGAAGCACATTTCTGCCACCTCCCCTAGGAGGCACCCAGCAGCCCACCACCCCTCATTACCCGTCCCTGCTGTGTAGGGCGTAGTCCAGGTTAGCTGGGTAGAGTTAGTGGTCCAAGCCATGGGGCCTGTTCTTAGCTCATACGTAGTTCTCACAAAGTCCCAGGATGGGGTGGAGAGGAGACACAAGTACATTCCAGGGGACCACTGTCTCTTGCTGGCCTGGGCCTGGGGCTCAGGAGGCCAGCTTCTCCTTCTCCCCCTGCCTTCCCCTCCCCCTGTAGGGTTGTAGTAACTGGAGCTGCCCACTATACTCAGATGTCCTGATTTATTATCCTTGGTACTGGTTTCATTTATGAAGCATTCCTGAGGATGTGGGCCTTGGTGGAGGGGGCCTGGATGCTATTAGAGTGGGTCGTTTTCTACTGAGGACACCTGGCTGTGTCCAGTCCCATCCTGTCCCTGGTTCCACTATAGGCTACTGACCAGGTAATTACTTCACCTGGAATTCCCCACCACCCCCACCCGCACCCCCACATGCCCGCAGCCTGTCTGAGCCTTGGGCATCCTTGAAAGTCTGGTTGGGTTCGATGGCCTCCATGGAGCTTCTCACACTGCACTGGGAAGGGGCGATGGGAGGCCTTTCCTTCCAGGAGGCCTCCAGAGCTACCGGGGCTTTTGGGGGTGGAACCCTGAGACTTGGGCAGGAGGCAGCCAGGCTCTGGATGGACTCACATCTGAGGCCCAGAATCAACCCCTCACCATTTTGTTTTGGTTCTTTAAACCAGCGTAATTTATCTGCTGTTTGTTTATTACTTGCCATTTGGACTATTTTGAGCCAGGAGAGCGCCTTTTCTCTCTGCAGCCATCACCGCTCTGGTTGTACAGGGGTAGTTTTCAAGGATGGGGCACAGCCTGGCTGTCCCAACCAGAGGGAGAAGGGGCTCAGTGCCCCCCAGCCTGAGCCCACCCTCTGGGGTCTGCACAGCCTTTATAAAGAGAGGGAAAGCTCCAAAGCAATAACAACATCCTGGGGGTGGTCCCCAAGGGCCCTCTCACGGACTTTCTTGTTTGTTCTGTGAAATCTCAGCTCACCTCCTGGAGGGGTGGTGTGCGTGGGGGCTGGAGCCCTTTTTCTTTGTATCATCGTTGTGAGCACGTGCCCCCTTCCAAGGGGCTCTGACCATTTGGTGGGGGAACCACCATCTGTCCTCCCCAGGAATAGGGGTTTGGGAGGAGGTGACTGTTCTCATTAGTAGCTTTGGGAACCGCTGCTGTTGGATCCTTTGCAACTTAAACTCCACCATTTCGAGAGGATCAGAGAGGGTGAAGTGGGGGAGGATTCGGGTGGGGAGGGGGTGGGGCTGATTTTATTTTTCCAATCTCTGGTCCAAAGGTCACATGCAGAGGTAGCCTGGAGGGAGTAGATTCCACTTCCCTTCTCCAGAATCTGCTTTTCATACTAAAGGGAAAGAGGCTTTGGGACCATTAGTAAAGCCATTTCCATTTTACTGAGGAGGAGACTGCAGCGAGGGCAAGAATGGCTGCATCTGGGGTCACTTGTAAGTTCACTGGCACCCCCGGCCTGGGCCTCCTTCTCCTGCCTGAGTCTGAGCGGGAGCCAGGGCAGGATGAGGTGGAGCCACCATTTCTCACCACCCTTCCTCCTCCCTTCTCTCCTTGGCCTTGGAAAGACGGGCATGGCAAATTGTAGCCCATCGGAGACATGAGGAAACAGGTCCAGAAGCTGGAAGTGATTTGCCCAGGACCCCTCAGCAAGTGAGCAGTGGGGACGGGCATGTCTGCTATGTTAAGTATTGGTGGCCTTTAAGCCCTGGGCCACCAGGCCTGCTTGGTTCCATCTCCATGGGCCAATAATTTTTCTGGGCTCAGGATCGGAGAAGAGGGTTTGCCATAGCCACCTAGCTCTCCTAGGGGGTTGGCCCAGCTGACTGAGGATTTGGTCAGGCCTTAGTGACTGGGTAGGAGCTCCCACCGAGGTGCCATAGCCCTACAGGACTGACTGGAGGGAGGTTAGAAGCACCAGTTCCTGCCCGCGGCTGCGTGGGTAGGTATGAGGCTGCTCTGGTACACCTCATCTTAAGGAAAGCCTCACAAAACCTTCAGCTTGTACGTAATCATCTCTCATCCTCCAGTAGTACTTTTCCAACTTCTTTGTTTTCAAAGTGTTTTACCCCCAGTGTATCCTCACAGGAGCCCCTGGGCAGTAGGTGGGGCCTCTTATGAGCCCCATTTTAGAGGGGGAAGCTGAGGCCCTGGGCGGGGAAGGCACCTGCCAGGGTCCCACTGTGAGTCAGTGGCCAAGCTCAGACTAGAACTCAGTTCTGCTGCAGTTCAGAGCTCTTGCTTCTACACTGGTAGGGAAAGCAGTCAGGTGTGGCCATGCACTTTACAAGCTGATTCGCCATCCAGTTCCTTAAACCAGAAACTCCTGGGCACACCTGGTGTTCAGAACAGCACTGAGCCTCTCCCCTTGGAGCACAGCTGTTGCGTCAGGCAAGGCCACCTGTATTTATTTATTGAGCAGCAGCGCTGTGCCGGGCCCAGGGGACCCAGCCATCCCCGTTCTCGGGTAAGGACTCCCACAGCCCACTGGGAGGGTCCTGTGTATGGCCGCACCTCAGTGACAGTAAGCTTTCATGTCCATGAGCTCATCTGACTCACCCTGTGGGGAGGCTGGTTGTGTCCATTTTACTCACAGCTTCTGTGAGAGCAGAGTGGAGACCTGAACCCAGGGCCTCAGACATCACATCCGGAGCCCTTTCTTCGACTGCCTCCTGAGAAGGTGGCAGGAAGGCAGGCCCCCGGATCCTCAGGCTGAGGCCTCTCCATCCACCCACCTTCCCTACATTCCCAGGAGCAGGAGCCACCCGGGCCTTTGGGGAGGGGGGGTTTCCCCAGCCCCTGGGTCGGAGTGGGCCTCGTTGCATTGTGTTCATGACCATGTAGCTCATGTTGAAAATTAAAGTTTTTGGCTTTTCTAACTTGTCTTGCTCTGCTTTGTGTTGAGGTGCTTGTACCTGGGAAGCTAAGGGCAGTTGGTGTTTTAAGGAGCTGAGTGTTGTGGGAGGCCAGCGTGCCCCACCATGGGCTTTTGTAATGCCCCCTCCCGGGCCCGTCCCGGGGACCCTTGCAGAAGTGCACGGGAGGGGGCAGGATTCTGGATGAACCCAGTCATTTTACAGATGAGATTTAACTAAAGACTGGGTAGGGGATGAGAGTCCCCAAAGTCACATTGCAGGTTACTCACGGGACCCAGTTCTCACACTCCCAGACGAGAGCTTATCTTACAGCATTCAGCTGTGTCCAGGTGGCCCCAGTGACATGGTGGGTGTCAGCAAGGCCCCCTCATCCTAAAATGGGGCTGCCCAAGGACAGAACACCAGCTTGGGTGGGAAAAGAGCGTGCTTCATTCCACAAGGGCCAGTTCCTATCTACATGCTGAGCAAGAGAATGCAATCGTTTCAACAGTGCAGTGGTTTGCCACTGGTCCACGCTGGGTGACAGATGGTTCCCATCAGTCCATCTCCTTTTAGTGCTTCTCATGGTGTGAGCAGCCGGCCTCGCAGGTAGGATTCCGGTGTTGAAAAGCATGCATTCCCCTACAAGACAAAACCGGCCTCTTTGGCAGGAGAATAGCCACCTGTTCCTACTCCGGAAGGCCAGATAGTGACACGGGCCTGTGGAGAACCTCTTAGGTGACTGAGTGGGTCATGCCTTCCTAAAATAATTTGGACCCCAGGGGTCTGCACCTACTAGGTGATTTTAGATTCGTGCTTGTTGTGCTTATGACGTGACTTTAATATATTTTTGGAGAGGAGAGCGTGGCTAGCCACAGAAGGGAATGAGAACCCGCTTGTGGCAGAAGATGGCATTGCGGCCCTGGCCCCTCGCCCCTCTCCCAGCTCTGGGGGGAGAGGTGCGCTGATGGTCGAACCCAGGCCCTCCGTTCCAGGATCCACTCCTACCCCCCAACGTGGTAGGGCTGTCAGATGGACTTCCGCCGGATCGGGGGCCTGCCTGTCCCGCAGCCACTACCCATAGGCCCAGGGCTCGCGGGGGGCGAGAAGCCCAGATTGTCGCGGGCCCACATCTCTAGCTGGTGGATGCGATAGGAGACGGAGGAGGAGCCCCCGGGGCGCACGGAGCGGTGGGTCAGGGCGGGGCCAAGGCTCTCCGGCGTCCCTAGGCAGGGCGGGCTGGCGCTGCCAGCAGCGCTCTCGGACGCGTCGGTGCTGGCCGCCAGAAAGCGCAGGACCACCAGGTTGAGGAAGGCGCCGATGACCGTGAGCCCCAAGAGGATGTAGAGGAAGCTGAAGGCCACGTAAGGCGGCTTCCTCTGCAGCGCCTCGTCGCTCTGCAGCGCTACGAAGTCGCCGAAGCCGATGGTAGTGAGGGTGATGAAGCAGTAGTAATAGGCGTGGAAGAAGGTCCAGCCCTCGAAGTGCGCGAAGGCGGCAGCCCCGAGAGCCAGGGTGGCCGCGCACACCAGCAGCCCTGCCACCACCATGTTTTCCGTGGACACGCGCGGCCGCCGCAGGCCCAGGCAGCGCTTGGCCGCCAGCAGGAGGCGCCGCACCAGCGCGTTGAGCCGCTCGCCCAAGCTCTGGAAAGTGACCAGCGTCAAGGGGATGCCCAGAAGCGCATAGAACATGCAGAAGACCTTCCCTGAGTCCGTGCCTGGCGCGGCGTGGCCATACCCTGGAGGGAAAGCGGAGGGGAGGGTCGGTGAGTACCCAGTGCCATCTAACAACACTGTCATCCTTGGCCTGCCTGTCTGGTCTCCCATGCCCCCATGCGGGCTGAGCATCTTGAAAATGCTAATTTCATCTACCTAGGTCATTCTCTGGCTTCAAAACCTTGCACAGTTATCCATAATTACCCCAAATCGTAAACAGCCCAAACGTCCCTCAATTGGAAAATGGATAAACAACCTGAGGTACATCCACACAATGGAATTCTTTGGAGCAATAGAAAGGAATGAATGATGGTTATCTGCAGCAACAAAAGAATCTCAAATGTATTGTGCTGTTGCCAAACTCAAAAGGTATAAACTGCACGGTTCCATTTAAGTGACATATTGACAAAAAACTATGGGGACAGAGAACAGATCTGTGGTTGCCAGTCATTGAGACTGAAGGAGGGGTTAACTACAAAGGGGTACGACAGAACTGTGGAGGGTGATGGGAAAGTTCTGTGTGTTGATCCAGGCTGCTGTAACACAACAGGTTTTGCAGAAGTGTGCACTGAAAAATGGTGAGTTTTATTGTATGTAAATTGTGTTTTGATTTAAAAAAAAAAAAAGGCAAAATCTTCCCTGGCTCTCAGTACCCATAGGGTAAAGAACTAGTTGTCACCTGGTGTTTGAGCTCCTTCCTGATCTAGATCCCCTCTACCTCTCTAGAACCCCCAGTTGTTTCCCCAACCAGCGTGTCCCACCTCCATAGGCCTTTTCTCAGGCTGCCCCACCCCCACCAGCTTGCCTATCCACCCTGGCCCAGTCCATTCTTCCTTCCCAGATCCTGATCCAAGCCAGCGCTCACTAAACACCACTTCAGTCTGGTGCAGGGATTCTTCACTCAGTCCCCTAACTGTAGTAGGGAACCTAAACATAAGTAGATATGCATCTTTTCCAGGAGAAAGGAGTGAAAGCTTTCATGGTATCCTCAAAGGGTCCCATGACCCAAAAAAAGTCAGGTGGGCCTTCCCCAACAAACATGCCTCCTCTAGCAAAGTGAGCCCATCTGCCAAAATGTAAAATACCCAAACTCTCTGACTTATACAGTCCCACAGTTAGGAAGTTAGTCCTCCAAAACACACATGTGCCAACTGATGGATGCACGTGGGTTACACTGAAGCATTGTTGCTCATAGTGAAAATTTTAGATAGCCTAAGTGTCTGTCGATAGGGGCCTGGTTTTGTAAATGACAGCGCCATCCAAATGATGGAATCTTTCACAGTGGGCTCCAACCAGGGCTTATTTTACTCCTGAGGGGATATTTGGCAATGTCTGGAGACATTTTTGATGGTCACAGCTGGGACGTGTTGGCTGTGTGCTACTGGGTAGAGGCAAGTGTACTGCTAAGCACTGTGCCATGCAGAGGACAGGCCGCACAACAAAGTATTCTCCAGTCCCAATGTCAGTTGTGCCAAGGTTGAGAAGGGCTGCCATATAGCTATGAAGAAGATGACACAGTTCTTTAGCAATGGGTATAAAAACATCACCAAAATACAGGGTAGGGCAAAAGTAGGCTTACAGTTGTGAGTACATGAAACACAGAATTTATTCTTGTATTTCTCATACGAACTACTGGAACCCTAATTCCCCCCCACCCCCGGCCCTGTATACAAGTTTAAAAATTAAGAGAAAAAACTGTGTGTATAATATGTCTATGTGGTGTGTATGTTTTAAAGGAATATATAGGCAGATAATATATCTAGGAGAATACACAAGAAACTGGTTAACTCTTTGATCCAGGGAAAGGAATTTATGCGTAGAGGGACAGGGTAAGAGAGAGTCTTCCTTTTCACTCTGTACCCTTTTTGAACATGTGAAGTGTGTACTGTGTGCATATATAATCTATTCAAAATATCACCAATACAATTTATGTGTTTAAAGACCTATGGCTCCACTTCCACTTTTCTCCTGCATGACCCTATATGTTACTGGGGTAGTGAGGGCTTTGCCCACCACCAGACTGTGAGCTCCTTGAGGCCAGAAACCATGCCAGTCACTTCTCTGTCTCTCTAGTCACCAGAGCCTTCTGTAGATCCTGGCAAAGACTAAAGGGTCAATGAAAATTTAATAATAATAATAAACCAAATTGAAGAGGGTGCTGAGACAGAGAAGCCTCCTCAGGAGTAAGAGGCCAGGCAATGCTGTGTCCAGCTCTTTGGGGCTAGTCTGGTTTTGGGCACAGAGTGAAATGAATAACGATATCCTAACATGCTGAGTATTTTACATGGATTATCTTATTCAACCCTTTCAATGACTGTATGAGACAATATTATTCCCATTTTACAGATAAGGATGTTTGGATTAGAGGGGTGAAGCTGCCCAAAGGTCACCAGGCCAGAGCTGTTAACCACTATCCTCCACTGCTTCTCAGCGCCTCTCCTCTGTTCCTGCAGCGCTTATGCTCCTGGGTTCTGGCCTGTCTGCAAGGCTGACTTATGCAGCCTGCGCCACGCAGCACGTGCTGGCGCCCCCAGGTGGCCAAAAATGCAAAACTGTTTCCAGTGTTAATCCCTTCTCCAGACTCCCAGATGCATTTGTGTGTTGTTGGGGAAGAAGAGCCAGGGGAGGAGGCCAAACCCAGCTGGGAGGGCTCCTAACAATGCCAGAGAAAGCAGAAGAGATGGATGGGGTCCCACATCACTGAGCACAGTGACAGGGAGGATCTTAGGCTGAGCTAAGATAGAGAAGCAGGGGTCCCATGTTGACAGGAGCTGGCATAAGGGCTGAATGGGAGCTGGGCCCACAGTTGGCAAATAGTGAATTGTCATTATTACTAATTAATAGTGCCTATTTAGCCTCAGGCACTGTGCCAAACATTTTACATGCTTGACCTCATTTAAACTTGGCAACCACTAGAGAGATAGGAACAATTGCATTTTGAAGTTGAAGAAACCAGGGCTCAGAGAGGTACAATCAATTACCAGAGAGGCAGGAAGCAATAGAGATGAGAACAGAATCCTGGTCTATGTAATTGCAGAACTCAGGCTTTTAACTCCACTGCTAAACCCACAAGCTCACATTCACTTGCGAGAACATTACGGAGGCATTTTCTCCAAGGGATGGGCTTCCAGGGTGGTGGTTCAGCCCCAAAGGGCGCCTGGACATCCACAGCTGAGGCCTCAGAAGTGTCTGGTACCCAGCTTGGAGCCCTGCAGAGCCTGCTTCTCTACTTTCCTGCTTCCCTAGGCTTAGGCTCCGCAGGTACCAGCCAGACAGTGGCCATGGCAACGGCTGGCGGTCCAGATGCTGCAGAGAAAGTGCTCTGGATACCTGGGGGGTCCAAAACTTGTGGTAATCAGTCATTCCTTTAACAACTATTTATTGAGTGTCTACTATGCACCATGCACTGGCCATACTGCAGTGACTAAGACAGACTAGATCCTCATCCTTATGGAGTAACAGAATAATAATTATAATACAAAAACCAATTACTTTTTTTAGTGTTTTCTATATGTCAGGCCCTGTGCTAAAACTTTCTGCATAGAGGGCCAATTAGCACCCCTACTTTACAGAGGAGACGTGAGGCTCAGAGAGGTTATGCAACTTGTCTCAGGTCACACAGCTAATGTGATTCAGCCAAGGAAGCAACTCCAGCGATTTGGGCTTCCGGGTTTCACTTGATCTGCCTCGCAGTCCCTGGAGTATTTTCTGGTCACTCCTGTGTACCCGCCTTTTGGAAAATTTAACCTACTGACTCCCCCCAGCCCATCCGAGGCAAGCGAGGCTTGGTGAGTAGAAATGACTCCACCAAAGTCACCCAGCTGGGCAGGGGATTCAAACCCAGGGGCACTGCGGGCGGCTCGGGTTGGAGCGAGCGCCAAGGGGGGTCTCCGGGGCGCTCACCGATGGTAGTGATGACGGTGATGGCGAAGTAGAAAGAGCCGGCGAACTTCCACTGACGGCCGGCGCGGTGCGGCTCGGCCTTCAGCGCTAGGCGCTCCAGCTCGCGGTAGTCCTCGGCCGAGAAGCCGTACTTCCTCCGGAGCTCTCTCCGCTTCTGGGCCAGCAGTCTCTGGCGGCCGCTCTCAGCCTCGGACTCCAGCGCATCGAAGACGGCGGCGCCCACTAGCAGGTAAGACAGGATGCACAGGACTAGCGCGGCGGTGCGCACGCTCTGCTGTTTCATGACGGCGCCCCGACCCGCGCTGTCCCGCTCCGCGCCCCCCGGCTCCGCGCCTCGCCAGCCGCGTCCCCACCCCGGGCCATGCGCCCCGACGGCTGCCGCGTGCCCGTCCCGCTCCAGCCAGCGCCCAGGGACCGGGGCGGCGGGAGCCCAGGCTGCGCGGGCCGGGGTGGGGCATCCAGAGGCGGGGCCTGGGCGCGGGATCGAGGAGGGCAGGAAGGGCTCCGCTGCTGCTGCCGCAGCGCCGCCTGCCCCACGTCTGCCTTTGTTTAACCTCTGGCGCCCAGGGGCTAAAGTGTCTGCAAACAGTGGCATCCGGAGCAAAGCGCCCAAAGCCCGGGTCTGCGAAAGACCTGTCTCCACCACTCTCTTCTGCAACCTTGGGCAAGTCCTTCTCTCATTAATTCGTTCAGTCAGTGATCCAACGAGTATTTTCCCAAGCACCTAGCTACTTGGTACAAACCAGATTCCTGGTGTAAATAGAGCTGATATCCTAGAAAGGAGGGCTGGCTAAAAACCACACAAAAAAATAACTTAAGACATGTGTGAGCAAGAAGGGAAACAGTTTCTGGGAGGAGGTGAGCACCGCCAGCTAAGGTAATGAGGGAAGGCCTCCTTGGGGAATGACTGGAGGGAGAGCAAGCAAGTTCAAGACTTTTAAGACCTGAGGCTGGAACCAGAACTGGGTCTGAAAGGGGGTTGGAGGAGAGAGGTGGGGAGCAGAAGGAAGACAGAGAGATGACTTCAAAGAGGGTCTTTCTTATAGGCCCTTATATGGGTTTATTCTTCAGTACAATTGGAAAGGCTATAAGCAGGAAGACAGATACACTAATGATCTGACTGACATTTTTAAAGAGAGCACTTTTGGCTGTCATGTGGAAAACAGGTGATGTCTAGGAGGGGAGGCCAGTTCGGTGACCCTTGTAGTCTCAGTGTGTGCTGAGGGTGGCCTGGACTAGGGGCAGGGTACTGGGGACGTTGAGAAGCAGATGGACCTGAGATGTGTGAGGGAGGTGGGGCTGAGCACATTTCCCAATCCCCCTTGCTCTTAGAAGCAGTAGCCAATGGAATGTGGCCAGAAGTGATCTGTACCACTTGCAGACCTGATGCATAAAACTCTCCCACGCCATGTTCCACCTCTCTCCCTCCACCTGCAGGCTGAACGCAGAGGCTTTAGAAGATGGCAGAGCCACAGGGTGACAGGGGCCTGGGTGCCTGAATGACATATTGCAAAGCCACCTCCCATCAGGAATACCTATTTTGAACTTTTGTTTTGTGAAGCCCCTGCGATATGGGGGCAATCTGTTACCGCAGCTCATGTCACCCGGCTGCACAGAGCAACAGGACTTGCTGATAGCTCAGATATGGAGGGCAGAGGGGAGGGCTCAAGGATGACCCCTGGGTCTTTCACCTGAACAGCTGGGCACTTGAGGACCCTTCTATTGACGTCACTTACTCTCCAAGGAATCCACTCTGGCCCCCCAGCACCAAGTTGACACTCATTTCAGAGTATGGGTGGATCTTTGTGGAGGTTCTGGGCAGAGCACCGGACAGCCCCTCCTGCAGCTGTCCGGAGTGCCTGCATCCCTGGTTTTGGCTACAGCCTTGGCATGTGTCACCTATCTGCCACCACTGCTCTGACCTCTCTCCCTGAAGCTCCTCTGCACTAAAACTCTCAGCTCCTTGCACAAACTTGTTCTCTGTTCGGAATTGTCCTCTCCCCATCCACTCAACAGCTAGCATTTATTGAATGCCTGCCAGGGGCCAGACTCAGGCTGAAGCACTTTACAAGGATTAGTGCGTTTAATCATCACAGTCTCCTTGTGCTGTCAGTGTGGCTGGCTCAGACCCTACTCATCCTCCTGCTCTCAGTTTACTTGGACATCTCCCTTCCTGGCTCCTCCCCAGGCAGCCCTCCTCTGCTGCCAGTGGCCCGGCCTGCTGCCACCTTGCGTCTCTCCCACTGCATTGTGATTCTTGTATTCCATACCTGTGTCCCCTCCGAGGACAGGGATCCTATCTCGGTCACCTCTGTGTCCCTAACACCTGGATCTGGCACAGAGGACACACCAGTGACTGCGGACAAAGGAACAGCCACAGCCTGTAGAGGTTAAGTGCATGGACGCTGCACCTTGACTGCCTAGGTTTATAGCCACTTCTGTTGTTTACCAGCAGTTTGAAATTGGAAACTGAGGCCAGTTTCCCTGCCAGGAAAATGGGGTTGAAAAAGTTCCTATCTCATTAGGTGCTGTGATCAGCAGAATAATGGCTCCCCAAAGAGGCTCATGTCCTACCTTGGGACCTGTGAATATGTTAGTTTACACTGCAGAGGGGGGAACTAAGGTTGCTAAACAGCTGACCTTGAGCCAGGCGATAATCCTAGATTATCTGTGTGGACCCAATGTAATCACAAGGGTTCTTATAACTGAGAGACAAATGCAAAACAGGGAGCACCAGAGAGATGCAAGATGAGAAGAGCTCGGCTTGACCTTGCTGGCTTTGAAGATTGAAGATTGAGGAAGAGGCCACAAGCCAAGGAGAGCAGGTGACTTCTAGAATTTGGAAAAGGCAAGGAAATGGATCCCTTGTGAGAGCTTCCAGAAAGGACCACAGTCCTACTTGACTTTAGCCCAGTGGCTCTCAACCTTCCTAATGATGCAACCCTTTAATACATACAGTTCCTCATGCTGTGGTGACCCCCAACCATAAAATTATTTTTGTTGCTACTTCATAACTGTCATTTTGCTACTGTTATGAATCATAATGTAAGTATCTGATATGCAGGATATATTTTCATTGTTACAAATTGAACATAATTAAAGCATAGTGATTAATCACAAAAACAGTATGTAATTATATATGTGTTTTCCGATGGTCTTAGGTGACCCCTGTGAAAGGGTCGTTCGACCCCCAAAGGGGTCGCGACCCACAGGTTGAGAACCGCTGCTTTAGCCAGTGTGACCTGTGTGGACCTCCACCCCTACAGAACTGAGAGATAATACATTGGTGTTGGTTAAGCTGCTAAGTTTGTGACAGTTGTCGCAGTAGCAGCAGGAACCTACTGCAGTGCTTGTGAGGATTAGTTGAGACGGTAGATGCGATGCTGTGAGAGCAGCATCCAGCCCTGAGCACTTGTCTAGAAGTGTCAGCCACTACTGCAAATATCCCAGCTGAGCAAAGGCCTGGGCCCATAGGGACGTGGCACCCAGAACCTGCCCAGACTCTGTTGTCGGGCAGAATTGGGTCCCGGTGCCTGTGCTGGGGGCGGAGAGGGGGGGGGCTTGGAAACTCTTTGTCCCCCAAAAGCTGGACCGCAGCCCAGTGGCCTAGAAGTTGGGTGCTGACACTGCTAGCTCAGCCTTATTTTTAACTATGGCATCAGCAAGTTTGATTTTCTGATTCCTGCCCAGACTTCAGAGGAGCAGAGACCTGGGATACAGTTTCAGATGAGGGTGGGTGGGACACCAGGAACCTACAGCCCTGAAAGGGCCTGAGAAGAACTTGTTGGGACAGTGTGGGGGTGGAGAAGGCTTGTTCTTAGAGGAAAGACTGGGCCCATGCCAGGGACACTTATTAAGGAACTGGTCATGAACATCGCTGGGGTCAGTGAGGCCTGGGTTCAAATTCCAGCTCCTCCACTTTCTAGGTAGGAGTCTGTGGATAGAGCACTTCCAATTTGCTGTGCCTTGGTTTTCCCAGCTGAGAAATGGGATGATAATGATGCCTACCTCATAGGACCATGCCAAAGATTATATAAAATATTGCTTGTCCCTTTCCAGGTGCCTGGTAGCAAGTAGCTGCTTCCCCCTACTCCGCTCCACCCTGTGGATACAACTGTCTGCCTGTAGATGTCAAGAATTCTTTTCCAGAAGCAGGGGCAAAGCTAACACTGGTGAGCACCTGTCCATGCACAGCGTAGTCACAGACGCTACTGATGGAGCCCTTACTTCCCCGTGCAGGAAACAGAGGCACAAAAGAGAAGAGGCCCTGCTTGCCAAGTCCTCAGAGCCAGGCAGCAGCCGAGCCAGGACTTGACCTCAGGGCTGTCTGGCCACCACATTTATGAACCTTCCAATACTCAGCCCCAAGATGCTACTGGCTTTAACACCTTCCTGTTGCCTCTCTGGACCTCACTTCCCTCATCTCTAAGATGGGACTGAGGAGTGCTGGCTGGCTGTCCCCCACCCCCATTGCCCTGTGATACGCAGCTGAGAGGTGCTTTGTCAAATGTGCCCACTGAGGATGGGTGTTATTGGGGCTGTGGGGGAGCTGTCTGGCTCTGCCGAGCAGGTGACTGTGCCCTGTGCTTGGCATTTTCGGTTCAAGGCTCTATTTTAAGCCAAAGGAGGTTGGAGTTTGTGTATGTGTGTTTCTCAGCTTGGAAGCCATCAGCTGTGCAGTCACCAAAAACAGCAACACCCCAAGGCACCCCTGCAGCTCCCCCTCCCTCTGCCTCCCCCCCTTCTTCCTCCTTTGGGAACCTGAGAGGACCTAGTGATTTTCCTCTGTCTCTTCTTTCAACGAGGCCTTGGATCTTCTTCCCCAGCTCCAAGGTTGTCGGCTTTGAGGACAACAATACGGGTGATCCCAGTCCCCAGCCGGGCCCCGGGCGCCTTTAAAGCACTTTATATCCCTTATGAGTCTAGATCCTTCTGAAAGTTTTGTGAGCCGGGCAGGCCTTGCCATCCCACCTCAGGGAGAGCAAGCAGGCTCAGAGAGACAGGACTGTCATCTGTGGGGCAGTGGCTGAGAAAGGACATGAGTGTCTGAGGACGCCAGACCTCAGATCCACCTCGGGTAAGCGACTTCACCTTTCTGAGTCTCAGTTTCCTCGCACTGTGACATGGGGGTAAGAATGCCTGCCCGACAGTGTCCCTGTGAGGACTGAATGCAGGTGTGCAGAAGCACTCAGTGCAGAGTAGGTGCCAGTAGATGTTAACAGGCCACCTCCACCCAATTGATTTCTTCCTTTCCTTTTCCACACTGCTTATTCCCCAGGCTTACTGGAATCCTAAGGCATTGATTTTTTTTTTTAAAGATTTTATTTTTTTACTTTTAGAGAGAGGGGCAGGGAAGGAGAAAAGGGAAGAAACATCAATGTGTGGCTGCCTCTCACAAACCCCTAACTGGGGACCTGGCCCATAATCCAGGCATGCGCCCTGACTGGGAATCGAACCGGCAACCCTTCGGTTCACAGGCTGGCACTCAATCCACTGAGCCACACCAGCCAGGGCAAGGCATTGCTTTTTATAGTTTGAATATACTTCAGTAATTTTCCCAAAGGCCAGAGGGCTGGGCAGTTTTCCCCAATCAGTTCTCTCTCTTGACTCTCTCCTAAAATAATGGATTATTTTGACCTCAGGGGACAATAAGTACCAGCTCCTTTAAGATGGCAGCTGTGGCCTTTTGGTATCCTGAGTATCACTTAGGGATGCGGCTTGCAAGAAATTAAAAGCTGCCTCATGCTAATTTAAATAATGTTATTGGTAGGATTTGGGCATCTCCCAGAACCTTCCAGGTGCTGGAAGACAAACCCTATGGTTCGGGACACCCAGACAGATGGAACCTTGAGTATCTCCAGGGAAACAGCAGAGCCATGCCCAGTATAAGGGGGCATCATTGTTCCCAGGAAGATGAGGGTATTATTTAGGGGACAATTGACAATTGTCTGAGCACGACCCTGTCTCTGACTGTCAGGACCAGCCAGGGCTGCTCAGAAAATCCCTGCCATGTGTTTACAGAACCCTTGGGAGTTTGTTCTTCAGCCTCCTAAGGATGGATGTCATTGGGCTAATGGAGATATTGAAACCATTACTCTGGTTAATAATTTTTAAAATTTTTATTCATTGATTTCAAAGAAGAGAGAGAGAGAGAGTAGCTAGAGAGAGAGAGAGAGAGAGAATAAGGATGATGCTCTAACCAACTGAGCTACCTAGCCAGGGCTACTCTGGTTAATAATTTTTAAAAAGATTTTTTAAATTTATTTTTTGAGAGAGGGGAAGGGAGGGAGAGAAACAGTGCTCGGTTACCTCCCACAGGCCCCCAACTGTAATCTTCGAAACACAAGGCACTTTTAACCCCACTGTGCAGAGGAGAAAGCCAAGGCTCAAAGGGTTGTGCTAATTTGCTTGAAGTCATGCTGCCAAGGAGGGAGGCAGCTGTCCTGTCCTGCTGCCAAGTTCTTGCTCCTAAAGGCCACACCTCCTTGACCCGCAGAGCTTAGCCATGTGCCGGTACAGGATGCCACATGGCAAATCAAGGTCAGCCATTGCTGACAGAAGCCTGTCCCCTTCTCCAGGCAACATAATGGATTGGAATTGAGATATGTCTGAATCTCTTGATTCAGGGGGCAGGGTCTGCATTTTTGAAGATGGCATGGCTGCAAAGGGTCAAAGCAAAGAAATAAAAGCGCTTGAGACATTGAGAAAGCCATGGGCTAATGTTAGTATAGCACAGGCTGCGCTGGCTGACGTGGTAGCTACTAGCTACTTGTGGCCATTTATATTTATTCATTTGAATTAAGTTAAGCTTTAAAATTCAGTTATCCAGTCACATGAGACATATTTCAAGTGCCTACTACGTTGGGCAGGCAGCTATAGAACAGCTGCAGCCCTGGCTGCCGTGGCTCCGTTGGTTGGGCAACATCCTGCGGACTGAAAGGTTGCCTAATTTGATTCCTGGTCAGGCCACATGCCTGGGCTGTGTGGGCTCTGCACTCTGCTCACATTGGGGTGCATGCAGAAGGCAGAAGGCAGAAGGCAACCAACCGGTGTTTCTCTCTCACAGCAATGTTTCTCTTCCTCTCTTCCCCTTTCTCTAAAATTAAATTAAATTTTTTAAAAAGGCTAAGACCCAGCATCACAACAACCCCCCAAAATACCTTAATAATAATTAGAAAAAGAGCAGCGTCATCATCACAGAAAGTTTGATCGGACATCGCTGGCATCCAGTGGACTTTGCAACCAGACTGGCTGGTTTTGAACTGTGGCTCCACCCCTTACCAGCTGCTTCCCTGGGCCTCAGTTTATTCACTTATAAACGAAGGTAATAATCCTATAAAAGACCACGTGTCCAGCTTAACCCAACCAGGGATTAATCAGTTAATCCAAGAAGCAGGGAATTGCTTTAAATGATATATACCTTGAATGTTTGCCCATCTGTTCTTTGAGTGTGGGGCTAACTGGCTTTTCACATTGTCCTCCTGACATAAACTACACCCAGAATCTATCTCCTGATTTCCAGTGTTGGTTGATTTTGAGTGGAATAAGAATTCAAAGACCCTTGGATAGCAATTTGAGTGCAGAATCCCTCTAGATTTCCAGGGTAATTTTTTTTCCAGATCATTTGTAGTTGTTTCTTCCGTGCCTAATTTGGCAGTATTTTTTAGAAACTCATCTTTATTGAGTTTCCACTAAAACAAATCTCTTCCTTTTTGCACTCCTATTTCATCAGTTTATGGAATATCTAATAACATGGCACCAGTACAGTATAATAACAAGGGTGGCTGGTACAATCTGGTTGGGAACAAACCCAGCAGATTCTTGGTGAATGTGCCGTTCATCTTAGCTTGGGCTGCCGTAACAATACCATAGACTGGGTGGCTTCGATAACACGTGTTTGCTTCCATATTTCTGAAGGCTGGAAGTCTGAGAGCCAGGTACCGGCACGGTCAGCTTCTTGGTGAAGGCCAGCTTCCTGGTTTACAGACAGCCAGCTTCCCATCTGTAACTCACATGGCAGAGAACAGAGAGGAAGCGAGCCCTCTCATCGCTCTTCCCATAAAGGCACTAATCTCATTCCTAAGGGCTCCACCCTCATGACCTAAGCACCTCCCCAAAGCCCCACCTCCTACTACCATCACCTTAGGGTTAGGAACCTATAAATTTTGAGGGGGTACAAACTTTCACCTTTCAGCCCATAACACCGTTCTCTGGGAGGGTGCTGAAGGAGACATGGATGCCAGAGAGTGGCCTGCTAGTGGGGAGTGTTTGTTATGTCTGGGACAGGAGTGGTGAATTCAGACAGAATGGAGAGCACTGGTTAGAGTGGCGAATGGATTAAACCGACATTAGTAAAGAGACCTTTGTCACATTCTGTCAAAGATCATTGTGTGGAGTTGACTTGTAGAAGACACCTGTCCAGTTAGAGACTACATTTCCCAGCTTCCTTTGCCTCCTAGTAGGACTTGTCTCCACCAACAAAAAGTGAGTGGGAGAGGTGAGCATCTCTTCCAGGAGGGGCCTTTAAGAAGCAGGTGAGCCTGGCTGGTGTGGCTCAGTGGGTTGAGTGCCAGCCTACAAACCAAAGGGTCACCATTGTGATTCCCAGCCAGGGCACATGCCCAGGGTTGCAGGCCGGCAACCACACATTTCTCACTCCTTCCTGCCATCTAGATGCAGGATGCTCTGAGGCCCAAGGGGATGGTGGAGCCGTAATAGGTAAGTCACCTGGCTCTTCCCAGGAAGGAGTGCCACCCTCCAACCATGAACATGTGCCTTGGAATATTATGTGATTAAAAACTAAATTCCTATTATGTTAAGTCACTGAGCTTGTTGTGGCAGCTACCATTACCCTCATTAATACATTTACCTAACAGGGGTGTTGTGAAGATTAAATTAAGAGGACATACATGTAACAGACTCGTAAATGGGACTTTTCCTTTGTTGCATATTTTCAGTCAAAGCCCCAAAGCAAGGACACAAGGTGCTGAATACCCCCAGATTGCAGAAAGCCACAGACATACCTGTAGGGGCTTTCTTAGAGACATCATACCTTCTCAGGAACCTGATCTCCACTCCCTCAGCCTCCATAATCAGAAGACTAGAATTTGAGAATGATTTTCTAGAATAGGGAGAAATGATACACATTTTCTTCTTTCTTGGGGGAAGAGAAACAGGGTGCTCCACCTGTTCTGACAGGTTCCACTTGTAGAGATTTGGGATTCATGCCAGAGTGGTGAGTGGTATCTGATTCTCTGCTTGTCAGGCTGGCAGATATGCCCCAGTGCCCATTTGTGTGGGAAAAAGCGCTGAGAGAGATGGCAGGGTGGGGTGGGGTACAGTGAGCATCCTTCACACCCACCGACCGTTTGGCTGTATGAGAATGGGTGAGCTTTCCCTGAGCGGAGGGGGTGCCAGGCCAGTCCCCTGCCCAAAAGAGATGATCTTGTTGCTTTTCAAGAAAGAGGACCACCGGCAGAAAGAGGCTGTGGAGTGTACTTCTGGGGACAGGGTCCATGAGAGGTCAGGGTCCCAGCTCTCCCTCAACAGCCAAGACACTAATACAAGCTACTCATGTGGCCCAGGAATGCTAGCCTTTGGACACTTGCCACACAGAAAGAATCCATCTTCCCGAGAGGACTAGAAAAAGCACTGGCTGGATTTTTGTCCCCTGTCCTCCTCTGCTCCTTCTAGGACCTCATAAAGAGGAAAAGCTAGAACATAGGAGGGACAGAGGATGGGAAGGACTCTCACACCACTCGCAGCACTGCAGAAGACTGTATGCAGAGATCAGGTGCAAGTTTTTGGACCAGAGAGCCTGGGTTTGAATCTTGTGTCTATAACTTACTATCAGTGTGACCTTGGGCAAGTTACCTCACCTCTCTGGGCCTTAGTATCTGTAAGATGCAGAGCATTGTAAGATTCACTCAGTTAAGCTTTTAACAGTTTGCTAATTTAAATAACAATGCATTCTTGAGATGAGGAGTCAAGCTTGATTTAGAGGGAATGTTAAACAGAGTATGTTTTGATGTTCAAACTGAACCAGAAGGCATGTGGTAGGAGGAGAGATTTGATTGAATGTGTTCAAAGGCCATAGTCAAAGAAACACTAAACCCATTTGTGTGTGTCCTTCACCAGATTCAGATTATTCAGTAAAGCAGTTCTACACTTGAAGTGTTTAGCTCAGTTAGGGACACATCAAAACCCTCAATGCATGTTAAATATTATGATTCAAACTCATGCCAGGTCAGGAATCAAATCCTCTCTAAGCTATATATTAGTTTGGAGTGATTATAAGAATGACTGTTTTGTGTGTGTGTGTGTGTGTGTGTGTGTGTGTGTGTGTTGTGGTGTAAAGCAATGATGCTCATACTTTCTGGTCTTTAGAAAACCACCATGTTCCATAAAATATTTGTGAATTCAAATAACGTTGCCAACTCTGCAAAGTAAGCACAATGGGAAAAAAATCCACAAGTACTATTCATAATCATCCTTGTTTTATAAAAGAATGAGGTTTGTAATTCCTCACGCTAGGAAAGTCACAGGTTCAGAGGAAAGGACAGTTCTACAGATGGGATCCATTTACCTTGATGAGTTCTACTGTTGCCCTTATTTGTAGCACCTGGCTGGTGTTAGAAGCCCTCAGCTATAAATTACCATCGAGTTAGCAAGCATTCAGAGCTCTTATCCCCTTTAAGCCTCGTGGCTGCCCTGAAAGACTGAATCCTAGTCTACATTTTCTTTATAGGAATATTGATGGTTCAGAGGTTAGATGACTTGCTCAGGGTCACTCAGCTAGAGCATTAAATCAGTCCTGGCCCCAGAGTCTCAATGTTCCTAGAAAAAAACAAAGTAGGTTCTCAGATAACATTGTTTTGTTCAATGCCATTTCATTATAACATCGATGAGAGGATAAAAATCAATTCCCAGCCAGGGCCACTGTCTGTGTGGAGTTTGCACATGCTTCCCATGTCTGCGTGGGTTTCCTCCCACGTCCCACAGATGTGCACACAAGGTGAATTAGTGTGTGTACCTTATCCCTGTCTCAGTGAGCGTGGGTGAGTGTGAGCATGCCCTGCGATGGAAGGGTATCCTGTCCAGGGTGGGTCCCACCTTGCACCCTGAGCTGCTGGCCCAGGCTCTAGTCACCGTGACCCTGAACTGGAATAAGCAGGTTGGAAAATCATGTTTCTTGTTTTTACTCATCTTTCTTAAATGTATGTATAGCCCATATTTATTTCAGTGTTTAATATTGGAAGTATTTGGGGTCTTCATTTAGAAGTTTGGTGATATTTTTGTGACCAGGAATATGCCATAGGAGCTTACCTCGTGTTTCTATCAATTAACCGGTGATCTAATTGCTTTAGTCGTCTTGCTTAAAGTCACAGTTTCCAAGAACCTATCCATGGTGTTAGGTGAAGACTTATTCTAGTCTTTTCCTCTGGTTTGAGTCAGTGTTGGAGGTGCCTCTGTTCTGTGTGGTCACCCAAGGACCCAGGCTCCTCCTTTCTTGCAGCTTTTTCATGCCCTGAAGCAGATTTTTACCCCAGAGACAACAGATTCCCAAGGGATCTGTGGATGGCTTGCAGGGATTCCCGAACTTGAAAGGGAACATAATTGCATCTTTACACTGACCTCTAGCTGACATTTAGCACTTTCTTCAGTTATGAGTACAGTAGTCCCTCTTTATATCGTGTCACTTATCGTGGCCTCACTGTATCGCGGGATTTTAAAAAATATTATATTTAATTATTTATTGCGGATTTTTCACTATATCGCAGGATTTTGCAGTACTGTATATGTATGTTGTTAAAGTTACGTAAGTTTAAGAGCATAGAATATGTTTAAGAACATAAGTAGTGTTTACAAAAGTGTGGAAAAGTTTAATAAGGGAGTGGGAACGGTTTATAAGTGTGCAGGAAGGGTTTATAAAGCCTTAAAAAATATATAAATACTAAAATAAATGCAAGGTTCCTACTTCGCGGATTTTCACCTATCGCAGGGGGGTCTGGAATGTAATACCCGCAATAAGTGAGGAATCACTGTATAGACAATATTACTTATTGTCGCTGAAAGGAATCACAGGTATTTTCATATCACTTGGCAGTTATAGCAGAGATGTTGAAATACTGTTTATCCTATCACCACCTTAAAATGATGGTAATTAGACTAGATCTTCTTGTTTATTGTTAATAAAGAAGCGCATATGATGGCTATCTCGCTTTTTTTGTTTTAGTTGCCATATTTTGATAATTTGCTTCCTTTGTAATCCCATGCATTATATTTTATATATTTAATATTACCAGTCTGAGAAGGTCATTGACTTTACCAGCTGCCCGAGGAGTCCTGGACTCAAAAAGAAAAGTTAAGAATTGTGTTGTAGAACCTTGGAGTCCTCCATTGGGTCCTCTGCGTGGGCCCAGTGGGTGGAGGCAGAGAGTGAGTGTAGAGGATTGAGAGGGGGGTTGATGGCCCAGATCTGGAGCCCTATCTCATGGCCAGACCCCGGTCACCTGGCTGGGAGATGAGGTCTCCCTCTGGGTGCCCAGGAGGAAAAGGAGATAGTTTAGAGAACAATCAGCCAACCTCTGCCCAATTATCACATCACTTGCAGTGACCCAAATTTAAGGAGACACTGGGACCCCCTGGCTTAGTGAGTTCTGGCAGGAGGGTGTGGGAGGCAGCTGCTGGGCACCAGGGACCCATCCTGCTCACTTATCTGCAGATACAACAAGCCTGGTGTTGCCTGGACACGGTGCCGGGGGCAGCAGAAGCTGCTCTTTTCAGGTCCTTCTGCTGTTACAACTTACTCTCTGCTTTGTGCCCCCAAGAACCCACAGTCTGTTGGGGGGGATAATGAAATTAGGGCAAAATGTACATCCTTGAAAATATAACGATAGTTCCTGTGTATGCAGAACTTTAGCGTTTGCCAAATACTCTCATAAGCCAGGACTCACCTGGTTCTCAGCACAGCTCTCAAGCAGGGCAGGGCCAGGATGATTGTATCCAGAGTCAGGAACTTGGCTCAGAAAGGAGAATTAGATGCTCAAGGTCACAAACTAGAGGCAGAGTCAAGGCTAGAACCGAGGCCTCAGTCACCATTCAGTAGGCATCCAGTGAATACCTACCATGTACCAGGTCCTGGGTTGGGCTTTGGGGATATAGGAATGAATCAAAAATTTACTCAACTTCTAGGGGACAAAGCCCAACATAAAACTCAAGAATGGACCGGTAGTTATAATACATGACTATATACAATTATACTTATTGCAACTCTTTCAATTCAAGTGCTAGGAACTCAACTCAAACTAGTTTAAGTAATAAAGGGAATGCATTGATTCACATCACTAAAAAGTGTAGGGATGTATGGCTTCAGGCATGGCTGGATCCAGCAGTTCAAACACCACAATAATTAAGGCAACATTAAAAACATGACTATTGACATGACATTTTAAATTACACTTGTATTTCTTTTGGAGATCAAGTTAAAATATGTGAGAAATATGGCTGAACTGGTGAAAGGGCCCAGAGGGACTTTACATTGCACAGGGGACACACTGAGACCCTGGACTGACCATCTAGAGTAAGGGTGAGATAGTGTGGCTGCCACAAGGTTCTAAAACCTTGGGCTTTGATGGGGTAGAGGGTGGGGCATGGAGCCTGGATCAAGAGAGGAAGGAAGGACAGGACATGAAAGGGATATCTCAGATGGAAGGATGCAGAAGGGTAATTGGGACATGGAGGTCCAGTCCTTGATTTGAGAAGGGTTTGAAATCAAAATCAGCCACTGGTATTTAATCACCTGCTGGCTTCAGGGCTGGAGAGAAGAATCAGAAGTTCATGTTAAGTATTGCCCATCCAACAGAGAGTGGATGAAAAGACCTAGCCCAGTGATGAGATTGGAATCATTTTAATGCAAGCCAGTGGTGAGGGGGCAGAAACCAGCGAATGAGCTACAGACAGCAAACAAGCCAGTGTGATGGGGCCACTAACAACTAGGCTCCTTGGCTAACCTCAAGGTGTCCAAGATGCCTAAGCTCTTGCCTTTGGGTCGTCCCTGGTATTATAATTAATTGCAGTGGAAAAGGAAAAAAGATGAGTTCTCGTGAGTTAGCTAAATCATGACCCTATTGCTGGGAATGTGCCTTAGACCCTAGAACCACATTTTAGCCACAGAGTGGCAGGTGGACTTTTTGATGACACGTCAAACCTGGTGGCCATATGTGGCCTTACCTTTCCCAGGTACCCCCAGTGAGGCTACTGGAGTTGCCCCTTGAAGAGGGTATGCCACCTCTTGTTACCAGAGTAGCCAGGATGGGCATGCGCTGGTGGACTGCACCATTCACAGCACTAGAAAAAGGACATGTGCATGTGTATTGATGGGAATGACCTGGAAGAAAGGGAAAGATGGAAGATGTGGGAGTAAGAAGGGTAGAATGGTAGGAGGACAGTACCTGGGCAGGTGAGAGGGGATGGGAGCCAAGGCATTGCGGAGGGTGGGCCTCAGGTACACAGGGAAACTGTGGCTAATGAAGAATAATCAGGGTCCTCCAGGTGGTGGGGAAGCAGTGCCCCAGGCAGAGGGCACAGCCTGTGGAAAGGCCTGGGTCAGAGCGGGTAGCCCTTTGAGCTATCCAGTGTGGCTGGAGCATGGAAGAGGCTGGAAGACACAGCAGGCCCGTGAGTCATGGAAGGAGTCTGGACTGAACCCAGAGGGCAATGCTGAGCCTCAGAGGGGTTCGAGCAGTATGACATAAACATGATTGTGCTCCAGAAAGATCCTTCTGGCTTCACAGTGTGGCCAACGGGAGGAGGGAGTTGGACTGTGGGCAGAGGGACCAGGGAGTCAGCCAGGGGACAGATGGAGGTGGCCTGGCTCGGGGCCCAGTAGAGGCCATTACAGGCATCTATTTAAATAATATTTTAAGAAAAGAAAGCTGCTGCATTGGTCACAAGTAGGAAAGAATCCCATGCCTAGCTCTGTCACTGCCTCCCTCTGAGACCGTGGGCAAGGTGCCTCCCTTCTCTGAGACTCAGTTTCTCCATCTGTGGAACAAGAAAAGGCACCTGGACCCCAATCTCTGAGGGCTCCTCGGTACCCATGACCTCTCTGCAGTTCATGCACCAAAACGCCACAAGGGGGCAGAAGGACACCACTGTTTCTTTTGATTCTTGTACACAGATTTTAATGAGGTGGAGGTTTATTAAAACACAGGTATATGGGCCCCACCTCCAAGGTATCTGTGAGTCTGGACTAGGCCACAAGATATTTGCATTTCTAACCAGGTCCCAGGCGATGCTGATGCTTCTGGTCTGGGGCCCCCACTCAGAGAAATATACAAGTTGAGGATCAGGGGTGTGGAGCAGGGGGTAGGGGACAAGCACTGACCCACGCACACACGGAACTGGGAAATCATTGTGAACTGGGCAGACACTCCCACTTGCCAACTACATATTTACTTTTCTAAGCCCCATTAAATCCCTTTTAAAAAAGCAAGATATAATATTTCATTCACACAGTAACCACTGAGTCTGGTTCTGTCCTAGGCACTGTGGTAGGTTCTGAGGTCCATCAGTGAACAGAGCAGACAAAGTCCTGGTGCTTATGGAGTTCAGCAACAAGTAATAAATGTTATTTGTAAGTTATGTAGCATGTTAAGAGGTGGTATGTGCTGCATGCATCAAGGAGATTGGAAGAGGGAGACCAGGGTGAGCTCTCAATGAAATGGTGACTTGTGAGTCAAACTTGAAGGAGATCCAGGGGATTTGCCAAAGGGACAGCTGGGGGAAGATGATGTCAGGCAGAGGGAACAGCCTGTGCAAAGGTCCTGAGGTGGGTGCATGTCTAATGCATTCAAGGAAGAGCAGGGAGGCCAATGAGGTCTAAGCAGCATGAGCAAGGAGGAGAGTAATTGAGAGCAAGGACAGAGGGGTGACCAGGGTGGGGTGGGGGGCTTTCAGGTGGGGGAAGGCTCTTCTCAGAGGGAACAGGAGTGGTATGATCTGGCTTGGTTTTCGCAGGAACCCTCTGGCACACACTGTAGGAGCAACAGAGGAAGCCAGGAGAGCGGGAGGAGGCTACTGCTCTCGTCTGGGCAGAGCTGGTTGATGGTGGCCCCGCGAGTGGGGAGCGGAGGGATCGGACAGGGGCGATAAGAGCTGATACACACCCTCCACACCCGTTCTTGTTTTTGCATTCCCTAACTGAACATCTGATTACCTTCTCTGCTCCTCTGTGCAGACAACTCAAATTCTCGACTTGAACTCTTTACTCTGTGTCAGACCTGACCCGTCTTTGATCTCCAGCCTCCTCCCACCACACTGTCCTGGTGGCTACTTCCTCTTCAAACTCAAACATCTAAAATACCCGCTCATGTCTGCCACCTGTGGGGCTCACCTTTGCTCTTCCTGCTTTCTATCCATGGCCCGCATTCTCCCCATGCTCCAGCAGAATGCCTGGTGTCTCATTTCCCCTGTTCGTCCTGGCCACCCTTCCAACAAGATCCACAAATGCGGTCAGGCCCTGCTGAACTCCCTTCTGTTCCTTCCTTCCCACTCTCGCAGGCTTCCCTCCAGGCTTGGGCACCTCAGCCGTGAACACTGTAGCAACATTGGTCATTACTGCAGCCTAGTGACCAAGAGCGTGGGCTCTGGAGCTGACCCTCTGGGTTTGAGTCCTGGTTTTGCCAACTTTGAACTGTGTACACTTGGGCTACTTCCTTAATTTCTCTAAGTTAAAGGGTTATAGTGAGGGTGGAGTGAGGCATTGCACAGAAGATGTTTAGAACAGAGGCTGGTATGTGTTTAGAACTCAATATATGTCAGCTCCTAGTTTATTATTAGGGTAATACGTCTCTATTGAGCACCTATTTTGTGTCCAGACTTCGATTACACTGGGAGAGAACCTGACCCGGGAGAAAGATCCCAGGCCCCAACCAAGCAATTCTACTTCTAAATACGTATCCAACAGAAATGTTTGCCGATGTACTAGAATGTTCACAATGCCCTATTCATAATAGCTGCAAACTGGAGACTACCCAAGTGCCGAGGAGAGTAGAATGAATAAATCAGCTGCGGTGTATTCACACAATAGAATGTTGTATAAGAAAGAATGCGTCGTTGTGACTTGCAACAACATGGATACACCTTACAATGCCATGGATACAATGTACAAACACAATAGGAATGGCCGGGCAGGGCACCTCTGGCTGTGAGCTTCTGTGGGCGTGGTCTGATTTTCACTGGGGGTCTTTGTCCCGAGACACCTCCTCCTCTTCTCCACATATAAGAAGATTCCCAGTCCTTGCCTGCACATCACTCTCTCACTTGGAAAGAACCACAGAGGCAGGATGATAATAGCTTCTATTTAAGGCAAACCTAGAGGAATTACCTGATGTTTGCCGTACTCCTATGTGGTGGGTACTCACTCATCACTGTGATCCTACGGGGTGGGAATTATTACTTGTGCCCATTTTACAGATGAAAAAAACTGAAGCACCAAAAAGTCAAGTTAAAGTAATAATAGCTAAAATGTTTATTTAAATCACATAATACTCTCAACAACCCTCTGTGTTGAGTACTGCCATTACCCCATTTCAGAGAGGAGAAAACTGAGGCACGCTGAATTTAAGTACCCCGCCTAAGTTCACACCGGGGAACAGCGGGGCCAGAACCCGGCCGGTTGGCCAAGCCCCACTCTTCACGGCTCTGCTCAAAGCTGCTCAGGAGTGAGCTCATGGATCTGCGGAGAACCTGGCCCGGAGTCCAGCACCACAGCCCTGGGGCTACTCATGAATCACCCCAAGCCTCAGTTTACCAGTCTCTAAAAGGGGACTAGCAATTATGTGGGTAAAGCTCTCCGCAAAGAGGGCCCTGTAGGAATCCTTCAATGCAAGTTCATTGTTCTCATCCTCGCTCTCTGCTGCCCTCCTTTCTCAGGATATTCTCAGAATCTTTCCTGGCTATGTGTTCAGAGATGACCCACGCAGAGCCAGGTCCACCGAAACTCTCAGCCCGAGAAAGACCATGAACTTGACTAAAATCCCACCCCAGCTGCCTTTGGACAGGTCACTTTTCCACATCATTTCTTCATCTGGGAACCAGAGGTCGTTATGTTTGGCAAAGATGAAATGGCTCAAACACTGGCTGTGCTTCTCAAACTGGAGTCCCTGGTGGAGGTGATACCTGAGCGGGCGGGTCATTTACAACCTTGTGGGTGGACTCACCCTTGCTCTCAGACCTGCCCTGCATTCCCCTTCCCTGCTTTGTGTTTCGGGGCTCTGCATTCTCAGGCTCTTTCCCCTTCCACCTTCCCAGTAGGTTTGATCAATGGGAGGCCCTACTGGAAACAGGGGCACAGGAGAGAACAGAAGCCGGGGTCTATCCCCCGATCTCCGTCTGCTTTTTGTAAGGTCTTCGTGGCTTCATCTCCTTGAAGGCGGCGGCTCCCGTACACAGCCCTGCTGTGGTTCCATTTCTGGGGCTGGTCCCCCAACTTCTGGGCTCTGCCCTTCCTCAGCCCCTCGGCCCCTCAGTCCTTTGGCCCTCAACCCCTCCACTCTAGGGCTGGTATTGAGCCAGAGAAGCCATTCATTAAAGGTACCTACTGTGTGATTCTATTGATGTGAAGTTCAAGAACAGGCAATACTCACTATGGTGATAGAAATCAGATCAGCGGTTGCTTTCAGGAAGCAGAGGGGATGCATAGGAAGGGGCCAGAGGAAACTTTTAGTGATGACAGAAATGCTTTATGCCTTGATTGAGGTATGGGTTACATAGGTGTGAACATTATAAAGATTCATTAAACCATACACTTAAGACCTAGGTGCTTAACTGTGTGTTTTCTAATTTCCTAGTTGAATCCTGAAGAAAACACTGTTTTTATTTTTAAACAAACACGGTAGGTCACAGAGGAAGATATGAACTTAGAGGTAAGGGTTTTTTGTTTGTTCGTTTGTTTTTTATTTTTATTTTTTTCAAACAATGAAACAGGAGACTTTAAGCAGAACTTCGCACTCAGTTGGTTTATTTCAGACCATGATCCCCAGTCCCCGGAGGACAGTCTCCCCTGCTTGTCTCGAGTCCAGACCATCTCAGATCCTGATCTATATAAAGTGTCCAGCTCCGTGCCTGGCATATTGGAGGGGATCAAAAAAAGGCTCATTCTTACTAATACAGGTGGAGTTTAATAGATCATTTCAAGGCCTATTTTCTGACTTTCTTCAAGACAGTGATTTCATCTTGCCATTTTCACAAAGCGTTCGGCCCCTGAATTCTGCCCAGGCTAGGGAGGGCTTTCTCAGACAGCATAAGCCTGACACCCAAGTTCGTGCATAGGTACATATTCAGAAGTATTTTGACATCACCACAGGAAAGGGTGCAGGAGATGCAGAAGGTCTGTGCCCCTCTTCACCACTCCCCCAGAAAAACAGCCAGTCCTGCCCAGTACCTGCCCGAGAGGAGAGATGGCTGCCCATCTCCTGGAAAGCTAGCACAGAGCATATTTGGTAAAGGCTGTGTGGAGGCTGGGAATGGAGTAGAAGACCCTAGAAACCTGGCCAGTTCCCCAGGCTGGGAGTCAGAGGAAACAGGACTAATGGATGTACACCTGCTCTATCTCGGGGTCCAGACAGACCAGGCCACTTGTGACCATTCTTGTCCTCCAGGGCCCGATGGGGGCCCCGAGCTGGATCATTGCCTGTAGCCAAGCTTGCCTGCTGGGCCTGGCTCTAAAAGGCACCATTTAGTGGGTTGTGGCCCTGGGTGGGTGGGCAGGGACCAGGCAGGCACAGGCGGCGCTGGGTCTCCAGTCGGCAGAAGAGGTTCTGGTTGGACACCCGGGAGGTCACGCCTAGCCCACAGGTGGTTGAGCAAGGGCCCCAGGCTGTGCTCCATTCTGGGCACAGGGTGCCAGGAGGTGGGAGAGTGACGAGGCCAGAAGGCTGGAGTCCTGGGGGGAAGAAAGGAGGGTCAGCACTGAGAGGTCAGGACTTGGCAGCCAGATCAGCCCACTGGGTCGTGGTGGGATTAATTTGGGTCATGTTGCTTAACTTCTCTGGACCCCAGTTTCTTCCTGTGTAAATTTCCTAACAGTTGATTGTTAGGATTGAATAAAGTAATGGAGGGGAAGTGCAGTGCCTGGTACTTGTAAACACCTCGCACGTGACGGGGCTGACCAGGACTATCCCCCAGGAATCGGCGGCCTTCTCATTTTACAGCGAGGCTGAGGTTGCCGCCTGTGTGTCGTGGGGCGTTTCTTGGCCACAGAAATGTTGGTGTTTCTAGGGCCTGGAGCAAAGTGGCAGGTTCACCAGGGTCTAGCTTTTCCTCCTTCCCCAGTCTTTTTCTTTTCTGCTAATATGTTGATGTTCTTTCTTCTGGTCCTTTATACGAGGGGTTCTCAGCCGGGGGTGATTTTGTCCTCCAGAGGTCCCTTGGCAATGTCTAGAGACATTTTTGCTGTCACAGTTGGGGGAGGGTGCTACTGGGCTCTAATGGGTAGAGGCCAGGGATGCTGCTAAACATGCAACAATGCTCAGGACGGTCCCTCCACAGAGAATTAGCCTGCCAAATGTCAGCAGTTCCGAGGCGGAGAGACCCTGTGTTATATGCACACATGAGTATATGATGTGTATATGTACATATACTTGCAGACACACACCTATGCACACACATAGTGGAGATAAAATTGCATGCACAATGTCCTATCCTGCTTTTTATACATTCGCCTGTGGACTTAAACAGGTGTGTCACATTCCGTGTTTGGGATAATAACAGCTGCCACCAATGGAGTGCTGTGTGCTGGGCACTGTCGTAATGGCTTTCCCTGTGTCAACTCATCCAGTCCTTGCAACAGCTCTGTGAGGTGGATACTCTTATCTTACAGTTGAAGGACGTGAGGCACAGAGAAGTTAAGCAACTTGCTCAGAGTCACACAGCTAGGAAGTGGTAGAACTGGGCTTGAAACTGGGGCTGACTTCCTGGTTCACCCACCACGCTCTACCGCCTCCCCTGTCACCCTGTCATCTTTGGAACCAACACCCTCTTTTCAGCTTCCTTAAAAAAAAAAAAAATCACATTCATATAATAATAATTGTTTAAAACCCACAACAGAACAACAAAGTCTAGGCCCATGACCCAGGTATCCACCTTGCTGTATTCACTTTGGAGCTTCTCTTTGATAAGCCCAAATAATAGTATATTAATATTATGTATTCTATGATGTTTATGTTCTATAAATTATTACTAATCTGTATCAATATATTATAAGTATAATAATCATATGTATTATAACATACTTCGCTATGAAAGGTGAGAATTTGGTGTGTCCAGGGGTCCTGACACCTCGGAGGTCCCGCCCCACAGCCTGGGCCAGGCCTGCACTCACCTTGGGCCAAGAGGGGCTGGGCCCGCAGCCCCCCTGCCTGGTCGCACACCCACTCAGGGCAGCACTTGCCAGGGACCTCAACCCGCCTGGGGTGGGGGCAGTCCCAGCTGGGCAGCCGGACGTCCTCGCGGCACAGTGGCACGCAGGTGAAGCCGCCGTCCTCGCAGCGGCAGCGGGTCCTGCAGTGGGGCTGGAAGGTCTCACCCTCCCGGTACCGGCGGCCGTTCACCTCACAGCTCCCGTCATTCTCTGCCCCTGCGGAGGAGAAAAAGGGCCTCCATCGGTGACCCCCCAGCTTTCCTGGGACACGGCTGTGCCGGCCACATCCTCCACAAGGCTCTGTCTGCAGAGCTGGCCCAGATCCCATCGGGGAGCAGCACCCTTAAAGCATTTGAGCACTGCAAGGGGCTCCAGTCCCACAAAATGCAGCCCCGGCTGTGGCCAGCCAGCCCTGGCCCCTGCAGGAACACCGTGTGGCCTGCTGGGTCCTGGCATGGGGCTGGCGAGAAGACTGGCCTGGTGTGAACCCCTTTATTAGCTCTGGACCTTGGCCAAGTGATTTCACTTCTTCTAAGATGTTTCAGTTTCCTCTCTGGCAAAATGGGTTATGATGGTACTTACAGGGGTGGGCAAAAGTAGCTCACAGTTCTGATATAAATGATACAATAATAAACTCTGTTTCATGTGCTCACAACTGTAAATCTACTTTTGCCCTGCCCTGTATTTCATAGGGTTGTGTTAGACACTAAACAAAATTAGATCATGTGTGTAAAGGGCTTGCATGCAATGAATTCAGCATAAAGGAGACAGTAGATCCTAGCTGCTCTGTTGTTACCAGTGTAATTATAAGATATTAATAATAGGTAACTATGATATATACACTGAGATTTCATGCCACCAACTTTCAATGTCCATCTGCTTATTGTAGTCATCACTGTTGGGTCGGGGCTTAACTTGCTGGCTGTGCAACTTTAGGTGAGCCACTTAACTTCTCTGAGTCACCTGAACAATAGCAATGATGAGAACAGTGATTCCTCCCTTCAATTGCATGAGATAATTTGTACATAGTATCTAGCATAGTGCTAGGCATATAGTAGGTGCTCAGGAAACACACTTTGAATGAAGCCCTTAAGTGTGGGTGTTATTACCTCTTCCTCTATTAGACATAAACTTCTTGAAGACTGGGGCTGAGAGTGTTCACCCTGGCATTCCCTGTGCTGGTTCACAGCATGAATGGGACACATCCATGTCCTTTGAATGAATACCTGGCACAGTGCCCAGCATAGAAGAGACACTGATAAAATAGTTCTGACTTCTTGTAATTCCAGAGATATACCAGAGATGTGCCAACCACTGTGCTCCTAGACAGGACTAAGACACAGTCCTTGCCTGGAGAGACTCAGGGGCCAGTGGTGGGCGACAGATATGAAAGTTATCAGCTCCACGATACAATAAATTGCCCTGCAGAGGTGCATGTGAGCTGCTCAGGAAGTTCAAAGAAAGGAGCAATCAGGAGGGCTTCCTGGAGATGTGGGTGGCAGTTCATCTGGGCCTCCAGGAAAGGATTCATTGGTAAGCAGGTTTTCCCACGTCTTCAGAGAAAAACCTCAAATAGGTCCATACACACGCAGGAATTTTGGAACCATATAGACTTGGGTTCAAACCCCATTTCCCCACTTGAAAGTGGAGGGACCTGGAGCAAGCTACTTCACCCCTCTAAGCCGTGGTACCCTGCTCACAGGGCGGCTGAAAAATTAACTGAGCTAATGCCCTTAAAGCACTTTGCCCCAAGTCCAGAACATAGCAGATGCTCAATAAATGGAAGTGGATGACATTTTTTCCTCTGGGGGCACAAAACCAGAGTCGGCTTTCTCTCCTTGCTCCTTACAGGCCACAGCCCTTTGGCTTCAAGTCCCAACCTTTTGGCCTGGACCATGTGGCCACTGGTTTTTTAGAAACTGCAGGGGCTGTTGCACCTCAATCCCTCTCCCCAACCGGGCCGCGCCTGGTCTCCCAGCCCTGGTGCCACAGCGCTGGGCCTCTTGGTTGCTGAGATGACCTGGTAAACAGAGGGACTGTTTGGGAAGGTCAGGTGGAGGGGTGATAATTTTAGCTAGCTTTCCTGGTGCCTCTCCTGGGTCCTCCAGGTCAGAGCTGGCTGGGGTGGGGGCGGGGGTGGAGGGGATGCTGCCTGGGCAGCCACTCTCCAGCCCTGGGGCACCCAGACATTGTCCCAAACAGCATGAGGCACCTCCAAACTTACTCCCTCTTGAGTCTCCCCACCATCCATACATATACACACACAGAGCTGCCCAAACCCCACAACTCCTTCCAGCCCCTCTCCAGTACCCCCTTGTCCAGCAACCTCCCCCAAATAATTTCAGAGCACACTTTTGTCATCTAGTGATTTCTGCATCCTTCTCCTCTGAGAGTCCCTTGCAGGAGAAGGAACAATAAGGGTGTTTTTGTTTGTTTGTTCGTTTTTGCCTTCAGCTACTTGCATGCTGTGTGACTTTAGGCAGGTGATTTAACCTCTCTGAGACCCGGTTTCCTCATTTGCAAAATAGGGAGAATAATAGGATCTACCCCATTACTAAGGCTAAAATGAAATCAGGTGCCTAAAGGGCTTGCTCTCCATACATGCTCAATAAATGGTGCCTGTTACTGCTAGCCCCACTAGAACTGTTGTTATTATTCATTTATTATTATTCATTCATTCATTCAACAAGTATTTATTGGGTGCCTACTATCCACTAGGCATTGTTCTAGGCATCTGTGATACAGCAATAACCAAAACAGGCAAAGTCCTGCCCCCATTGGAGCTTTTACTTTAGTGGAAATAAATACAATAAACAAGTACGTAAAGTTTATAATATCAGATTAGTGCTAGAAAAATGAAGGAGGACAGGGTTAAGGAGTGGGGCAGGGCTATAATTTTTCAGTGTGGTGATCAAGGAAGGCCGCACAGAGAAGGTGATGTCTGAGCAAAGATGTGAAGAAGAGTATTTATCATCTGGGGCAAAGAACACCGTACAGGGAATAGCCAGCACGAGGACCCTGAGCTAGGAATGTGCCCGGGGTATTTAAGGCACAGCAAAGAGGCCAGTGTGGCCAGAGCAGAGAACAGGAGGGAGAGAGGGAGTTAGAAAGAGAGTAAACAGGATCAGGACCCTGCGGGGCCTTGTAGGTCACCATGAGGACTTTGCCTTTTACTCTGAGGAAATGAGAAGCTGTTGGAGGCTTTCAGGCAGAGGAGGGACATGACCTGATTTATATTAAAAGGAGCCTTTGGGCTACTTTGTTGGGAATAGGCTAGGGTCAGAAGCAGAGAGACTTATGGGCCTGCTGCCAAATCCAGACAAGTGATGGTGGGGTTCAGAGCAGGGTGGTAGCAATGAAGGGACTGCAAATTGTCAGGTTCTGGAAATCCTGTGAAGGACTTGCTGGTGGATAGTATATGTGGGATGTAGAAAATGGAGAGACGCGAAGAAGGCCTCCAAGGTTTTGCACCTGAGCCAGGGGGAGCTGAGCTGGGGAAGCTGCATGTTTGGAGTGTGGGACATCAGGGGCTTGCTGTTCCCCCCAGAGCCAACACCTAGTTCAGCCCCTGAGAGGTCTTAGTTGGCTCTGGCCCACCTGTGGGGTGCACCAGCTCCCAGCCTCTAAATTCAGTTCAAATCATTAAACATTCACGAGCACCCGCCATGTTGCCTGGCCAGGGCTGGGAGTCGTGGGAAAGAACAAGGACCAAGTGAATCCTTGGTCTCCAGGTGTTTGAGTCTGAATTAAGATGGAATTTTAAAAGCCCTTTAATGAAGTTCTTGGCAATTGCAGTAACTAGGTACCAAGCATAGAGTCAGGCCATAGAGCAATGGAACTAAGATCGTGGAGCCAGCTTCCTGAGTTCAAATCCCAGCTCAGCTCCTTCTGAGCTGTGCGGCTTTGCACAAGTAGCTTAACCTCTCTGAGCCTCTTTTTTCCATTTATAAAATAAGGATAGCATCAGTACCTACCTATATGTTTGTCATGAGATTAAATGAGGCAATATTTGTGAAACTCTTAGCACCTGGCATATGCTAAGTGCTATACGATGTCAATAAATATACTCTGCCAAGTGCTTTACATGTGCTGTGGCTAATCTAAATATCAGCCTTATAAAGCAAGTGTTATTTGTCTCATTTCTTTTTTTAGGCACGTTTTTATTAGCAATCACCTATGAGTTTATCTAACAAATTGCCCCTTATTTTTATACTTCTCTAATGAAATAAAGTATTTAACAAGGATTTACTAAGGGTAGCTTTCTGTCTCTAAGTTTTGGTTGTTTTGCTTGTTAACAGGGTTTTTCCTATAGATGGACTCATTGTCCATGGTTCATGGTCCCCTCTTTCTCATTCTTATTTTTATAAAAGTGTGACTTGCACATAGATGAAAGAGGTCAATTGCTGTACAGGGCTTATTATCAGAGAGAGCGAGGCAGAGAGAGAGAGAATGGAGGGAGGGAGAAAGGAAGGGACGGTCCCTTACTTCTTTTTATTTCTCTAAAGCAGTGGTTCTCAATTGGAGATTATTTTCTCCCCAGGAGATATTCGGCAATGTCTGAAGACAGATTGTCATAACTTGGGGATGAGGGTGCCACTGGCATCTAGTGGGTAGAGACCAGAGACACTGCTAAATGTCCTACCAAGCACAGGACATCCCCCACAGCAAGAATGATCTGGTCCCAAATGTCCCTGATCTGAAGCCTCAGAGACCCCGAGACCCAGGGAGTGGTGGAAGATGTCAGATGCTCAGGCTCACTGGTAAATGCAAACTCAGAAGTCAAGCTATGGGCTCCTTACACAGCAGGAAGACAGACAGAATGTTGCCTTAGAGCCTGCTGGACCAGGTCCCAAACTGTGTGATACTAAGCATGTCAGTTAATAGCTATGAGCCTCAGTTTCCTCATCTATAAAATGGGTCTGAAGGTACTTACATCATAGGATTATTGTGAGGATTGTGTGATTTATGTAGCATGTGCTTAGCACAGTGCCTGACATACATTATGCCCTGAATAAGGGGTTGCACTTTTATTTTCCCAAATGTATTCTGAGGGTCCTGAGAAGGGGCTGATGTCTTCTGGTTAGAAGAATCTGGGAAGGCTTCTCGGGGAAGAGGTGTTTGAGTTTGGCTTTGCAAGCTGGCTATGATCTGGACAGGTAAGAATGGGGGCAGGCTGTTCAGGTGGTGGCATGGTCATAGTAAGTACAAGAGGGGAGAAGCAGGGAGTGGGCCTCGGGAACTTTGGGTCACCAGGCTTGGCTGAAACGGTGGACCTGAAGTGAGGGTAAAAGGTAGAGAAGAAGGGCTTCCCTTTGACTGAAGACACCTTGGCCTTGACCGCCCCTTCCCCCAACCATACCCTCCATCAGTCCCGCAAACCTGCTTACAGAGGCACATGGCCCCCCAGCCACCAGGGCCCGCCCCGAGCTGGCAGACCAGGCCCTGGCTGGGGTCACAGACGTGGAGATGGTCGCAGGGCTCCCCGAGCCGCCGTGCACATACCCGGCAGCAGTTACAGCCATCTAGCACAAGGGGCACCCCCAGTGGGCATTGTGGTGGCGGCCAGGGGCAGGCACATGGTGCTGGGCATAGCTGGGCACACACCTGCAGAGAGAGAGAGACCTCGCTTAGCTACGATCATTCAAGGTGGGCAATGGGACATTCACAATTGGGCCACCTCTCTGCCAGGCTGGACTGTGTGGGGTCTGCACCGTGGCCCCAGAATCACACAGACCTGGCCTTGAATCCTGGCAGTCACATGGTACTCATTGTGGTCACAAGCATGGACTGTGGACTAGAGTTCCAGTCCTAACTCTGCTCCTTATCAGCTGAGTGATCCTGGGCAAGTTACATAAGCTCTCTGAGCCTCAGCATCCTCATTCATAGTAGGGGGCAACAGTAGTATGTACTCAGGGGATTGTTTTGGGGAGTCCATGGAATGAGGCCGGTTAAACCCTCAGCACAGACCTGGTGCACAGCAGATGCTCCGTGCAGTTAGCTCTTCTCATCATCATTGCGAATTACAGTGAAGGGCTTTGGCCCTGCCCTGTATGAGCCCACAGAAGGCAAAAGCAGTAAAATGAAGGATTAAAACCACAGGGTCCTATACATTTCCCAGCAGGGGGACTGTAGGTACTTATCTTGAGGGCTGAATAAATAAAACAGTACCACGGAGGTTTTTGATCTTTAGGACAATCCAGACTACGTTGCTGGACAAGCATCAAATCATTCAGGAAACTTGGTAAAATACCGACCCCTAGGCCTCCTCTGGGATTTGCCAGATCAGAACTTCTAGAGGCAGGGCCCGGGAATATGAATTTTAACAGGCTGTTCAAGGGCACCTGATGTGCAGCCAGGTCTTTGGTTTCTTTTCTCTGTTCCAGTCTAACCCCTCCCCCTACCATGTACAGATGGGGCACCCGAGCATCAGAGAAGGGAAGGGACTTGCCAAAAGTGACAGTGTAGCTGCAGGGCTGGGCACCTGCTTCTGCACTGAGGCCCCAGGGCCCCAGGGTGGGGGGATGACTTTTCCTGTAATAGGAGAAAGCCTGAGCCAGGGACCCATGCCCTGGGGGTAGGGTCAAGGTATCGATCAGCTCAAGTGTCCTGATTGGCCCTCCCTACTCAGGACAGAGAAACAACCAAACCAGAAACCAGATGCTATGGGGTCCCTTTATGTCCAGTTGAAGGTGGGACCAAGAGGTAGGCATGATTCAAGATAGTCCCACTGGCCCCATTTGTGGAGGGCCAATCTCCAGTAGAATCCTTGGGGGCCTGGGGGTTTTCTCCAGCCGATAAAAGACTTGCAGCTTGGGAAGATGAAATCAGTGCCCTCATAACCCCTGTGTGGTCCCAAAGCAGGCAATGACCCGTTTGCCCCGGTTGCCACCTTGTCCCATCTCTAAGATGCCCCACATCCCAAGTCTGCAAACATGCTTTCAGTGGCTTGTAGTTCCCACTTTGGCCACGAGGGGGTGCCCCAAACAGGCCGACCAGGTGGGGGTCTCAGAGCAGGAGGGGCTTCAGGGCTCCCATCTAAAATGCAACTGGTGATGGATGCAGGTGTACAGCTGTGTGCCTGAGCATTTACGAGGGAGTGAGTTCAGATCTTTGCAGGCATTTCAGGTGGGGACTGGGTGATATTGAAGAGATTGAAGATGAGATAGCCTGGCCTAACCTTGCCCCTCAAGTGTAGTCTGGACCAGGAGAAGCAGCAACATCATCAGGAAGCTTGTGAGAGAGGCAGCCTCTAGGGCCCTCCTTTATGAATCGAAATCTGCATTTTAATAAATCCATGTGAAATTGACCCAAGAGGCAACTGGCTGGCCCAATCAGAGGCCCAGCTTCCTTGGTGAGTGGGAGATGGGGAGCTCTGCCCAGGACTGGCTCTTGGGTCCCTCCCACCTGACTGCAGGGGGCCCAGGACATAGGCCTTCTGCTTTGCTCCTGGCTTCCCACTTTGGCTCTTTCTATCGGGCAAGCTTGTCAGGGGCTGGACTCCAGGTCCTGATACCCAGGAGAGGCTGCTCATGATATTGATGATCATAGCTAATATTCAGGCCCCCAATGTGCAGCACTGTCATTATGCCCATTTTAAAGATGAGGAAACTGAAATTCAAGGCAATGTAGTGATATTTCCAGTAAGAGGTAGAGCCAGGATTGGAATCCAAGTTCCTGAGAATCCAAGGCCCAGGGTCTTAACTGCCATGCCTGCCTCTTGTTCTCTGGGGGCTCTGATGCCAACTGAGCTGCTGTCTCAATTTACTCATGTGTTCAAGAGGAATAATGACAAGTTAGAGAGGGCATTTCAGCATACCCCAGGAGAAATATGCCCCTCTCTGGTCTCCCTCTATCTCCACACCCATCCTAACTACCCCATCCCTCTGTTCAAGTTGCCTAGACCCTTGCTGTGCTCACTAGGGGGCAAGGCTCTGTGGTAAGAGCCCTGGACATGGAGTCTTCTGGGCAGGAGTTGAAACCTGAGTTCTGCCACTGGCTTGCTGTGTGACTTTGAGCACTTCCCTTAACTGCTCTATGGGGAGGGCGCTGTTTTCTCCTCAGTAAAATGGGGTGGAGACCACTTGTCTTGGATTAAGTGAGGTCAGGACCAGCTCTCTTTCAGTGTGACTCTGCTTGTTTTCAGGGCTCTGCCGCTGACCTCTGTTCATAGCCCTGAGCCCAGGAGCCCACCTGCCTGGAGGACATGGCATTCTCTCTCTGACACTGTGATGGCTTTCCATGTTCGTTATGACAGAGTCCCTGAGTTCTGTGTAGGAGGCTGTCTGACACCCTGGGACCGGGAGAAATGAAGGGGTGCACAACAAGTTGTAGATGGCTTCATTTTTGGGCCATCCTGGGCCCCGAACCCCAAGTTCCCTGCTCCAGCTACCCCAGCCACCCACCCTGGCATTGTGTGCTGCCCACCCCCTTTGGCAGAACAAACAGCAGGATGGGGCTCCCAGCGGGGTTCTCAGCCTTCCCCGCACCACTGCTTGGGATCCGAAGGGAGAAACTCCTGCCCGAGCTCCTCAGAGGAGCATGAAAATACCATGAGATCATGGCTTGGGGTGGAGCCAATCCCCATGGGACTGGGAACTCAGCATTCACTGAGGGGACAGGGCCCAGGAACTGTAGCCATAGTTCAGGTTAGGGGTCAAGAGACATAAACTGAAGTCCCCAGCCCCATCCCTACACACCCAGGCCTCTCCTGTGCTCTTCCTCCTCTGTTGCTCTGATGTTTCTTTACTGTGTGGCTTTGGGTAATGAACTAACTCTCTCTGAGCCTTGCTTGATGGAAAATGAGCTGATAATTCCTGATAGGGTTATTGGGCATGTTAGACAAAGTAGATGTTCCACATGCCCTTTGAAAAATGTCCCATAAGGGAAGGCCGTTATTCCATGGGGGTGTCTCCCTGTCCCCTCTAGCCAGGGTCGGCAGGTCACTCACTGCATGAGGACCCAACAGCATCGACACAATATGAACTTTCCAGTGAGTTAGACATCAACATCCATTCAAATCCTGGCTTGTTGTTGGGCAAAGCAGGTCATGTCCTGAGTCTCATTTGTAAGGAGGACACACACTTCTGCTTTGTAGAAGGCTTGTGGGGCTGGGTAGGAATCATAAGATCCTCTTCTGAACTTTTGCCATGTGCCTGGTCCTGTGCTAAGCACTTTAGCTGAATTATCAAAAATGATCCTCACAAAGACCTCATGAACATTGTGCCCATTCTACCGAGGAAGCAGCTGAGGACCAGGGAGGAGAAGGGACTTGCTTGAGGTCACATAGCAAGCTGACCAGAGGCAGCTCTCTGGGGACCAAGGAGGGAGATCTAGCTGTGCCCAACACGGGGCCCTGCAGAGACCCTCCCAGGGGCCCTCAGCAGTGATTTTACTCCTCCCCACCACACCAAGGAAGCCAGCAGTATGTTTCGGGACCACAGGGCCCCCTTACCTTTGAGAGGAGGCAGAGGAAGGAGAAGGCCAGGAGGTAGGTCTGAGGTGTGCCTCTCATGTTACTGTGTCCCCCACGGAGCCAGCTTTGAGCCTGGGAGGCAGGACCTCTAAGTCTTTATGTTCTGCAGGCTGTGAGGTCACTCCCAGGCACACACACACATGCACACACACACACTGGTCTTGCATTCCTTGCTCTTCTCCCCATCCTCCGCCTCCCACCAGTTACCTGATGGTGAGACTGTGGAGGCCACCAAGGGGGGGTGGGGAGTGGAGGGTGCCTACCAGTATGTGTGCGTGTGTGTGTGTGTGTAAGCCAGAGCCAGTGTCAGCACCAAGAGCCTGTGACAGGCTGGCAGGGGACTCTGTAGCTCCTCCCAGCCCAAGAGGGCCTTCCCAAGCCTTGGCTGTCCCTGCTGCAGCCCTGCCCAGACCCCCTGCCCGACCCTGGGGGGCTGTAGATCCAGGAAGTGCTGAGCAGACACCCCCTAGCAGAGCTGACCCAAGTCCTCCTAAGCCCTGTGGCCCGTTCTCTGGGCAACTTTGGAGGGCCTGTGGTTTCTGGCAGGAGGATTGGCAGCCACCCAGAGGCGGGTGTGACCCAGAGCAAAACATCCCTGGCGGCCTGTTTGCTTTTGGCAGCGCGGGGCCTCCCCAGAGCCTGCTTTCCGGGCCCTGGCAGGCGGTTGCGGTGCAGGAGCCCACGCAGGCTGGACATGTTGCGTGCTGGCGCTTGCTGGGTACCATGAAGTGATCTGGAAGAACCAAATCCATTTCATGTAGTTCAGCCATCTCTGAGGGCCCCTCTGCAGGGACTGGACACACGATTCAGACTTTGGGTCAAAGCCCAGAGCGGGAGGTGAGAGAAAACAGGTGGAATTTCTGGGCACACCAAGAAGGGGTCCTTGTTGAGACAGAGGGTGAGGGACAGCATTCTCAAGGAGGTGCCTTTTCAGAGAGTCAAGGAGAGATGGGGTCAAAGAGGACAGAATGTCCCCAGAGGAGGGAACAGCATGTATGTACACCTGGAGGTGGGAGAGAGCATGTTAGCGGTGCCTATTCTAGGAGCCAGGTGCCCGGGGGTAACTAGAGCTGACTGTGAGGAGGCAAGTGGTGTTGTACGTGGGGAATTAGAGACCCACGTTTAAGCCACCAGTATTTTGGGGACATCTACGACAGACATTCCAGCCAATGAGGGACAGGGGGATGTAAAGGCATGAGCTTTGACTGTAGACTTTGGCAAAGATACTAGAGGTGATGTCCAAGCGTGACTGGGGAAGCCTTTGGCCCCTGGAATCACCAGGACCTCAAACCTCAATATGGGGTGCAGTAAAGAAGGAAACTTTATTCAGTGCAAAACAGCTCAACTGCACTACAGCACAGCTGCGGAGCAGCTCAATTGGGGTGCAACGTGGCTGTGAAGTCAGCAAGGCTGTGAAGCAGCTGTGGGACCAGCCCCTCTCTGGCTAGTGTTCAGCCAGGACGATGAAGGGTTCAGCCTTTGGAGGAAAAGAAAAGTACACTCGCCAAGCCACAGGGGAGCTGGCTTATATGGACAGGAGTCCCTACCCCTGGTCCCCGATTGGTTTGTCCTCATGCAAATGAGGATTCCAAATCCTCACAGTTTGATTGGTCCAATAGGCACTGTCCTGATTGGTCAGAATAGAGCTGCGCTGATTGGTGGAGAAAGCCTCAGTCCTAGCGGTCGAAATAGGGTTCCAGGGACTCCTTTATAAGGGCTGGCTCAGATGGCAGAAACACAGTGCAGGCAGGTGATTCCTCCCAGAGTCAGGCCGTCCAGGGCAGGCTTCTCTGTCAAGTGCCATTTGCGTGAGAGGCCCCTGTAGAGAAATGGCTGCTAGGCTCTCTTTTTATAAAAATTTGAGCCCAGTTAGCCACCAGGAGCCCTTCTGAGTAGGTGTCTTTTTTTTCTCAGAGTTCACAAGGATGAAGATGAAATGGCTGGAGGGACTGTCTAGGGGTAGGGGTGGAATGTCCACAAACTTGGAGGGAAGGAGAGATATTTGACTGATTGATTGATTAATGATTGATAGATCAATTCTTATATTTTAGTCAGAGGCACGCCTAGGGTATTTTATATCCAGAGTGAATTATTTCTGAACATCTCCCTTCTTTATACACCAAAGTTATTTTCAGTAATAATCATGAGGTTAAACTAATATATGTCTATTTCACGTGGGAACTAGAATCTGCACTTACCGAACACAATCAGTATCCTTCACAGTTCCCACTTGTTCACTGTTTTAAATTTTAAACACCAATCAGAACACCCAGAGTCACATAGAATGACAGGACTGAGGACCATGTCTTTGTCCCCACTCTCACTCTAGAGCCATTGTTTCTTTGGAGCTACTTGAGATGCAGAAATCCATAACATCAGGGGCTGGAAGCAGGATCCGTCCTTGAGGAATGCAAAACGAATTCCAAACTGTTACGAAGTTTCTCGATGGATGTGTGTTCCTCAGTTCATGTGTGCTGGGGGCCATTGTAGTCCTGGAAATTCTCCAAATTAACTTCCATGTAGAATATGTTTATTAAAGGACAAGAAATTAAAATGTGTTGATTCAGAGTTTACATATAGATTAATAAAATTCAACAGTTAGAACTTAGACAAAAAAGAAAAGATATTTTTGGGACAGAATACTTCATAACTGACATTATTTAGATTTGCCAGTGTGTGGTGATAATAGAAAGCAGACTGGCTTCACCTCGATTTTACTGCATCGTTCAATTTTCTATAGAGAGTGTACCCCAATGGGAAGACCACTCCCATATTCTGTCCTTGTAGGGCCACTGATTTTATTATTTTTTTACCCTCACCTGAGGATAATTTTTTTTCATTGCTCTTTTCGAGAGAGAGGAAGGAAGAGAGGAAGGGAGAGACAGAAACATCAATGTGAGAGAAAAACATCAATTGGTTGCCTCCCATACACACCTGGACCTGGAATTGTACACACCCAGACCGGGGCTTGAAGCCAAAACCTAGGTATGTGCCCTTAACTGGGAATTGAACCTGCAGCCTTTCAATTATAGGACAATGCTCCAACCAACTGAGCCACACCAGCCAGAGTGGGTCACAGGTTTTAATGATAACAACAGTGATTATGTATTGAGCACCCAGTGGGAGCCAGCCTTGTGTCAAGTACTTTTTATTAAAAAGTGGTGTTTCTAATCTTCACAGTCCACACCTCAAAAAGAAAGGTAAAGTTCAGAGAGGTTAAGTAACTTATCTAATGTCACACAGCTAGAAAGCTGCCAGATTTTCAGTACAGGTCCCTATGACTTTTAAATGTTTTGGTTTTTGTTGCCATTTATTTGGCTACTGCTTATAGAGCTCTCTATGGAATCTACTTTTTAAATTGAAAGTGTATTAGTATTAAGTTCATAGCTCAGCAACTCTTTACATATGTATACACCCATGTAACAGCCAACCAGATCAAGGCACACTTCCCGAAGTTTCCTCATGCCCTTTCTAAGACTGTACTTCTGCCCCCCAGTACTCACTCTCCTGACTTCTGCCGCTATGGATCACTACTGACTCGTTTTTCCTGGGAGGAACAGTTTTGAAGTGCTTCTTTCTCTGAGGCAAGAAAGAAGCCCAGAGAGAAAGGAGGTGTGAGGAGGACTAGGAGAGAGGCCCGCTGAGCAGCAATGTCAACGTCATCAGTAACAGGGCGCGCTCTGCTGACAGTGAGTTGGTGAGGAGGGCCAGCTGCCCAGGGAGGTGACAGGAGATGAGTGGAAGTGTTCCGTCACCTGGAGGGGCCTCTCTGAGTCAGAGCATGGCTTTTGCTTGGAATTTGTACTCTCCAGTAACGGAGGATGGATGCATGGGGACAGCGGGAGGCCCTGCGGCCCGGCCAGTTCAGGAAGCATGCGGCTGGCACCAGGGCGTCCGGCGCTGAATGTGTGAGTGATGATCCTTCCAAACACAGCTCCAAGTGTCGAAGGACTGTGGCGGGAGCTGCCCCTTGGCTGGCTGCTTATGGGTCATTCGGGCCCCCACACCACCAAGTTTGGCGCCAGAGGGATGTGATAGTCCAGGGAGCCCCTAGACCTTTTGGCTGCTGCTGCAGTCCCCCAAATAAGAACCCAGAATAAGCACAGTTGACCTTTGCATTGCTGGAAACAAACTCGGCTCATAAGTCAAAAGGTCTGGGCTTCAAATTCTGACTCCCCCACAGAGGGCTAAGAGCCAGGAGGGATAAAAGGGGCACCTAGGGGGCAAATGTCAAGAGCTCTCACTCTCAGATGCCAACCTTGCACTTGCATGACTCTCAGAGCGAGGGCCTTCTTACGCGCGAAATGAGTGCACGGTAGGAAGTCAATAAATATTGGTTGAGTGACTAAATGACAATTTCCTATTCCAATGTCTTCATTGGGGTACATTAGGCGATGCTGAAGTCACAAATAAACCTCCAAATCTCAGTGACTTAAGACAGTGAAGTTTCCTTTTGCTCCCGAACGGTCCAGTGAAGTTGGGCAGGTCTTCATGCTGGAGTTGCCCCCTCTGGCCCTTCCCTACTCAGATGTCTGCCCGGAGGCACGGCATCGCCTGGGTGCTTGTTGGGAATGAAGAATCTCAGGCCCTACCCTAGAATCAGAGTCTGCATTTTAATAAGACCCCCCCAAGTGATTTGTATGCACATTACAGTTTGTGAATCACCGGTCTAGACCGGTGGTCTTCAAGGTCACCTTGAAGAAGAGGGGTGCCTCAGGCAGGAAGTGATGCTCATTACTTAGGCTCATATTTCATTGGCCAGGACTAGTCACAGGTCCCCAACTTAACTGCAGGGGGAGCTGGGAAATGTGATCTTTCTGTGGGTGCTCAGAAGAGGAACCAAAGTGAGGAACATGTGACGTACCTTTGCTACAAGTATCATGGGATCTGGGCCATGTATTTTTGCTTCTCTGGCTCTCCACTCTCTGCCTTGTTTTCTTTTGAGGTGGCCTACATGTCCTTTCAGACCTGGGCCAGGCCGAACACTTGAAGATCTAGGAAATGCATCTGAAAAATGAAACTCACGAAACACGTCTCCATCAGGGCACAGCCTATAAAAGCCATGAAAAAATGGGTGGAGTTGAAAGGATGAAGTCAATTTCAGCCATTCGGTTGGTCTTGTTCCTTGCACAGCGACACCCTGCCAAGCCCTGGGCTACATGCTGGAGAGATCAGGGAAATAAGATGCCCAACACTGGGGAACTCACAGTGGCGACATTGGTGGGGGGCTGGGGTGGGGACTGAGAAACCCAAAACAGACCCGGATCCAGGCAGGCCTAGGAGTGAGCAGCGTCAGTGCTCCCGTGGCTGGACATACCATTGAGAGAGGAGACACCTGTCTCGTGGGAAGATCAAGAATCATTCAGATGAAAATCCCAACTCTGCCACTTATTTGCTTTATGGCTGGGTGTGAGTTTCCTCACCTCTCTGGACCTCAGTTTCCTCTTTTGGAAGTTGGGCTCTGTGGCAGAGCCTGATGGATGCCCAATCCCTTATTCTTTCTCTCCTCCTTCCTCCATAGCTGAACCCTGATTTCATTTGGGGCAGCAATGCCTTCAGCTGTGCAGCTACACATGGCCACATGACCAGATTTCAACAATGAGATACAAGCAGAAGCGTTATGTACCAATTCTGGGGAAGTTTCTCGGAAGGAAGAGCCTCCTGTTCATCTCACCATTGCCACTCCTTGCTTCCTCCTGCTTCCAGTCAGTAACGCAGACATGATGGCAGTTTGATGGCCATCTTGGACCATGAGGGCACCTTGAAGATGGTCCTCATGTGCAGAGGAGGGAAGAACAGAAATAAAGGAGCCTGGGTTCCTGATGACATCTGGAGCTGCCATGTGCACCCTGGACTCAACCTATAGATTTCATTCACATGATTAAAAAAATAGTATGCATGCCATGGCCGGGTGGCTCAGTTGGTTGGAGCATTGTTCCCTATACCACTGTGTGTTTGATTCCTGGTCAGGGCACATACCTAGGTTGTGGGTTTGATCCCTGGTTGCATATAACTGTTCACAATAGTTTTTAAATTACTTTTAATCCCTGTTATGTCCAAGTCCTTCTCCTCTTTTTTGGGGGGGGGGGGTGGGGTTCTACAGTAACTTTATTGTAACAGAGGAACCAGGTTGCAGTAAGTCCACATGATTAGAGCAGATGGCGGTTATCTTTCCAAAGGGGGCAGCCGAGTCCTTCTCCTCTTTTACTCTGTATTTTATTCCGGTCCCTCATTTCTCTTTTGTAATAATCTTCTGAGGAAGATTTTGTCCCAGAAGCCAGCTTTTGGATCTGTTGTTCTTCCACATTCTTCTTTTCTTCTTTAGTTCATTGACTTGTTTTCCGAAGGTTTTCTCTTAGGAGCAGCTGAACCTTAGTTTGGCTGCTAAAATACTAAGTTTTTCCACATCTTCAGAGAGGTCCCCACCAACAGGGAGGCCCATAGGAGGGGCCCAGTGAATGGCCGTGGTTTGCCCTGTCTGGGCTCTTGTCCCTGAACACAAGGCTCCATCTCTGAGACTGGCTGCCTCTACTCTGACCTGTCTAGAGCCACGTCGGGAGGGGCTAATAGGGTTGGGGTGGGGGGATTGCTACCTACTGCCTGCTCATCTGGCCTGCAAATACCCAGCCCCCAGGTTCCCCTCTGTGGCCTCTTCTCCACAGTCCCCAGTCTGGGTGGGAGTTCAGTGGTCTGCTCCCGGCCCCGCGACCCCAGATGCCACGATGAGCTCCAGCCCCCACCCCAGGACAGCTGTGAGGCTTGAACAGTTTCACCCTTGGCTTCCGTCTGAGCTGGCGAGGTTCCGTGTGCAGGGACCAGCCTGGTCCCCGTTGAGGGAGGGTGAAATGAAGAGCTCTCAGGACACACATGTGACTAGCTCTGTACACAGCTGCACAAACCAGTGTGAGCCTGGAGTTCCTGGCAATGAGGTTGTCCTCATTTGCTGGGTAAGGGGATTGGCACAGAGGCTGTGCCAAGGGTGCAGCTGGTGAGGCATAGATAAGCCTAGTGGGGAGCTGGAGGAAGTCATAATGGAACACGGGAAAGGCTTCGAAATTGGCACAAGGGTTTATTTACAGACCTAATATGCCAGGAAAAAGGCACTGAACCTGGCATATGTTAGGTGCTAGATGCATTTTTGTTGCATGAATGAATGAATGGGGGGACCCAAGGTCTAATCCCAGCTTTATTGCTGTACATTCTTAGGCAAGTTCCACGGCCTTGCTTGGCCTCAGTTTCCTTGTTTATAAAACGGGGCAGGGATGGATGCCATCTTTTCTAGGCCTGTTGCCTCTGGGCGCCTCTGCTTCTAACCTGGAAGATTTCTGTAGGGATAGCTCTGGCCCAGAGGGCAGCATGGTGGGAGGGCTCGCGGGTGTGTGGAGCTCCAGGTGTCAGAGTTCTGTGGGCCCTCTGATGCTGGACTACTCACTGGAGTTCAAGAGGCCTCATTGAGCTAGAATCAGCTGGTCAAGAGGAATCAGGAACCTGGGCAGAGATGGCTTTGCTCCTGGCCAGATAACCCTTGGAGGAGGCAAATAGCAGGTTACTGCCTCCCCAACCAAGATCCCCTCCATCATCCAGGATATCCAGTCTCTGGGGACTTTCCTCTCACTGTCTGAGTCCCTACAGAGGCCATTATCTGTCTAATCCATTCATCCATTTGTCTATCAAGCCACCTGTCATCCATTGATCCATGTGTTTTTCCATCCATCCATCCATCCATCCATCCATCCATCCATCCACCCATTCATTCATCCATCTGTATGTCCATATATCCATGCATTCATTCAACAAACACTGGGTATAGTGGGCTAAGCCCTACTCTTAAATAATGAATCAAAAATAAGGTCCCTGCAGCCCTGGCTGCTGTGGCTCAGTGGATTGAGCATCGGCCTGCGAGCCAAGTGTCGCTGGTTCGATTCCCAGTCAGGGCACATGACTAGGTTGCACGTCAGGTCCCCAGTTTGGGGCGCAAGTGAGAGGCAACCACACAGTGGTGTTTCTCTCCCTCTCTTTCTCCTTCCCCCTCTCTCTAAAAATTAAATAAATAAATAAATTTTAAAAAAAGGTCTCTGCCCGCAATGAGCTCACAGACTAGAAGGAAAGACAGAGACAAGCAGAGAGATGATTCCAGCACAGTTGTCGGCAAGTACCAGGTATCAAGGGTGATAAAGGAAGAGGACCTAACCCAGCCTGGGAGGTGGGAGAGGAGGCTTTGAAAGTCTTATTGGAGAAGGTGACATCTGAGTTGAGTCTTGAAGCAAGAGTAGGAGTTGCCCAGGTGGAAAGGCAATTCAGCTAGAGGGACAGAGAGAACGAAGGCCTGGAGAACGCAGGAGCGCAGGAGCTGCTTGGGGAGCTGTGAGTAGCTGAGTTTGGGTGACACCTGGAGAGCCAGGTGAGAGGCGGGAAGGGACGAGGGTGTGGAGTCCCGGCTGTGTTAGTTGGGGAGGGCCTTTGCGGCGGGGGGTGGGAACAGGGACAGAGGCCTTGGGACACCCAGGGACTATCTGAAGATGTAGAAAAGCTCTGGGTCAGGCACCAGCGTTCCTCCTTCCATTCTACTCCTGAGTGACATGAGGCAAGCCACCTCACCTCTCTGGGCTCAGTCCTCCTGCTGTGACATGACAAGGTTGACCTCTGTGCCTCTTGGAACCCTTCCAGCTCTAAGGGAGTTCCTGAGTCATACATGGTCAGCAAAACCAGTGCCCACGTGACCATCTGGCCTGGCCTGAGGAGGGAGTTAATTGTTCCCAGTCCCTATGTGTGCTGGGGGCGGGGGTAGGGGCATTGGCTAGAAGACCCACTTGAGGCCGCCCCTGTCATGGGATGGTAGGAAGAGCTCAGAAGGGAGTGAGTCACTGGCCAGTCATCAGCTTGGGCCCCAGGGTCCCCCGGTGGAGGAGGGGAGCCCCATTTGTGTTCCTTGCTTCCCACAGCCCCCCTCTCAAGACAGCAAACCCTTGTTCAAAACAAAAATCCCCTATGAAACTCTAATATTTAAAAAGGCCCAAGGGAGAGTGTTTGGGAGGAGGCAGAGGGTGGAGGCCTCTGGCTGGGGCTCTGGCTCTCTCTCACCCAGAGGCCCTAAGGAGCCACTTTAAGTCCAGGAGTCCAAATGCCTTCCCCCCTCAGGAGGAGAGACTGAGTCCCAGAGGGGGAAGGGACTGACCCAAGGTCACACAGCACGCCGACTCACTCCTCTCCCCTCCTGGGCTCCGACACTGCCCTTCCCCAACTGTGGAGGACAGAGAATAAAGCAAGTGCCTGCTCCATCTTCCCCTTCTCTCTGTAGGGCCTCCCTTCCCCCAGAGGAAGCCCTGTGTCCAGTGACCACTCCCCTGGGCACAGACACATCCCAGCCCCTCATTGGCACCACAGGAGACCTGGGAAAAAGCTGTGCTCTGCCCCAGGCAAGACCCGGCAGGTTTTGCCCCCATCTCTGGGCCTGTCTTCCCAGATCTCCAGTGGAAAGGCTGGGAGACCAGAAATAGCTGGCATTCACAGGGGCTTACTCTGTGCCTTGTGTGTATTTAATCTTCACAGCAATCCTCAGAGGGTTTTCATTAAACCAATAAGAGACGGAACTGGGATTTGAACTCAGGGAGCCAATCCTTGAACCCCTGCTCTTACCCACTGTGCCATATCGCCTGTTAGGCAGTGGCCTGCAAACAGCTTCCAGTTCCTACTGCCTGGGATTCAGACAGTAAGGAAAGAAGTGGCACCCAAAAATCAGATGATATAATTTCTGATACATTGAAGTTTTATATTCTAAATAAAATATTACTTAGCTAAACTCTTTCCTTCACTATACTAACGGGTCTTCATAAAGTGGTTACTAATGTGAATGTACCCCCTTTTATGTTTAAAAAAGCATGTTTTTGGAAATTATTGATAAAAGATTTGTTTTACATGTAAAAAAAAAAAAAAGAAGTGGTTCAGAGGGAAGGGTAAGAGTTACATCCTGGCTTTGTCACTCACTGTGTGACCTTGGGTAAGTGACTTTACCTCTCTGGGCCTCAGTTTCCAAGAAGGGCGGTTGTAAGAATTAAACAGTTGCATCCTGGAGACAGTACACTCACCGTGATGGATATTTCTTCAGTCTCCCCACAGCTCCCGCCCATGGCACCTTGCAGTCACTCTCTTTGGGTGGGAGGAGGTGATGGCTGGAGCTGAGATGGCCCCTTCCGTCTCCAAGTTCTCTGGCTCTGGCTCCAGTTGTTTCCTTAACCCCCCAGCCTCTCGGAGAGGAGCAGCGGGGTAGGTTCCAGCCACACCCTCCGTCTGGGCTCAGAGCCTCAGCCCTGTCCCCTTAGAGCCAGGTGACCCTCGGACACCTGGTAGGCACCTGGACTGCCCAGGCTGCGGTGAGGGGCTTCTAGACCCAGCTTTCAGGAGCCCTAGTAGGGGCAAGTGGGACAGGGAGGCCCCATGACCCGTCTCACCAGCCCCATGGTCCCCAGAGGAAGCACTTTATTACTGGAAGCACAGCCAGGCAGAGGGGGTGGAAGCGGCCATGTTAGAGGAAACCACGCAGGGTCAGCCAAGCCACTGCCCTCGAGGCCGTGGCCCGCGGACTTACCACGAGAGGCTGGCTCGCTGGGTGTTTACAGAAACGCTGGCCCTGGAGCTGCCCCAGCTGCTGGGCTGGGATCCCCTGAGGCACCCCCAGGCCTCAGAGTGCCAGCTTGGCTGGAGATCTCAAAGGCTGCAGCTGGGGCCTTGTTTTCCTCCGCGGCCCACCTGGGGAGCAGAAAGACGAGGAGTCCAGAGGTGCGGGACACTGGAGATGGGCAAGGTCTTCCTGCCAGCCCTGGGCCTCGCTGAGCCCTGCAGGAGACTGAGCCCTTTCTGGACACCCCTGGAAAGTGGCAGTAACCCAGGAAAGGCATGGATCAAGTGGAGTCCAGATCCAGACAGCCAGGGTTCAAATCCTGGCTGTGCCCCTCACTGGCTATAAAACTCTGGGAAATCTGCCTAATTTTTCTGTTCCTCAGTTTCCCCATCTGAAAAATGGGGATGGTGATGATAGCATATACTTCACAGGGATATTGATATAAGTACATGATTTCATATTTGTAAAGTGCTAAGAATAGTCACTATCACATACTAAGTATTTGTTACAGAAATGTTTTCAACTGAGCACCCAGGCCATGAGGAGGAGCTGAGGTTATGGAGATAAATTAGATTTAGGTTCTATTCCCAGGAGCTTCAAAGTCAAAGTTCCAGTGACACCCTGGTGGTGTCAGGGTGAGCTACCTAACTATAGTCACAGTGGCAACTAATTGGGGAACGTCGGCCTCTCCAGCCTCTGGGGCCACACGAGTCCCTCCACTGCTCTATCCCGGAGCCCAGCAGAGAGACCAATGCCACGTGGGTGCTTACACCTGGCTGTGCAGCAAGTATGAGAACACCTGATGCTTTCTGAGCCCTGACTGCATTGCAGGCACGGAGCCCAGAGCTTTGTGTGTGTGGCCTCCTTTCACCCCCTCTGAACCCCCAATGGAGTAGGTCATTTTATTCTTTCTATGTTCAGAGAAGCAAACTGAGGCTCACGGAGGCCAGCCCAAGGTTCCATAGCTGGTAAGTGGCAGGGCTGGGATGGAATCCACATCTGTCCAAGTTCAAAGCCTGCATTTTTAACGCTAAGCTGATTGCACAGCCTACCTTAGGCCTGGGAGTTCAGAGCTGTGCCTAGCCCAGCCTGAGAAGATTCAGAAGGATCTTGGACAAGGGAGGACATTGCAGACAGAGGGACCCGCTGGGGAAGGCCAAGAGGCAAGGCCAGCCCACTGCAGTAATCTCTGCAGCATGACCTGTTTGTGGAATAGCAGACTGGTGTGCGGGGCTCCGGGAGTGTGGAATGGTGGGAGCAACTGGAGGCAAGGCTGACGGATGTCTGCAAGCAGCCCCGAATGCCAGAACAAGGTTTAGGCTCTCCTGGGGGCGGGGGTGAGACCCCCTGGACAGTTCCCAGCAGAGGACAGTCCCCTGGCTGTGGCCAGACAGGTGAGTACTCTAGTGGTCAGGATGGAAGATGCATTTTGAATGAAGGAGGTAGGTAGGAGGCAGGGAAAAAACGAATGTGTACAAATAACAAACCTCAGCGTCATTATTGGTGAGAAACTATCTCCCCCCAAAGCAAAATATACCTGCCCTGCATTCCACTTTATTCAAAGGTCTGTGCATGTGTGCGCATGCCCTTGGGACTCAGGGCCTGGGCGTGGAGCAGCCAGACTCAGACACCCATCCTCCTCCTCACCCCAGCCCCAGCCCTAGCCCCTGCAGTGACCTCCTTTTGGGTTCACCCCATTTTGGCCACAGTGGCTGCCTGCAGTGGGAGGGGGCACAGAAGGTAACAGCAACTGGGGTCAGGGGCCCACAAGGTCCTCAGCAGCCAAGTCTTCAGCTCCCCCACCCTCACCTGGGATCAGACAAATGGGAGTGCCATATATTTGGGCCATGACCCTGGCCTTGAGCTGTCCCTCATTCAAAACATAGAAGCAATAATAAATGAGTGGGCTATTGTGAGGATGGATCAAGATCTTAACTGTGAAGCTTGTAGCACAGCTCTGGTTCCGGAGTGAACTCTCCGTAAATGTGAGCTCAAGGCCCTCATCACGGCCCGAAGGCAGAAGCCGCTGGGGACCTGGGAAGAACTCAGAAACCATGCGCTGTGGCCTGGAAATGTTGAGAGGGCATCCGGGCCATGCCCCTATCCCCAGGCACCTGGGACCTGACACAGCTCAGGGAGGTCAGTCTGCCTAAGTGGACCTTGGGGTCCATGGATCCAGCCATCTGTCTGCACCCCTTGGGCAAAGGATGGCAAAAGGCAGGAGGCAGAGTGTTCTGGGCTCCATTGTGTGGGTTGTGGGGTTAGACCGCTTGGGCTGCCCTGCAGCCCCCTCTCCAGTCTTCCCTAACAGTGCATCCTTGGACAAGTTACTTAATGTGTCAATGCCTCGTTTTCCTCATTTGCAGAATGGGCATAATCATAGTTCCTACCTCATGGGGTCATGGTGTATACTGCTTAGCGCAGTGCCCAGCACACGGCAAACAGCAGCAATCGTGGCTTTAATGCCACTACAGAGAGCAGGGGCTTTAGGATAAGGAAAGCAATGAAGTTCATAGTCATTAAAAACTGTGCGAAGGGACAACTAATGACAAGGGTGCAGTACACACTGGTGGAGAGGGACCCAGAGTCTGGGCCCAGCCTCCTTGTGAAAAGAAGTCAGTAAGAATAATAGTAACTGCCCTGCCTGGTGTGGCTCAGTGGATTGAGTGTTGGCCTGCGCACCAAAGGGTTGCCGGTTCAATTCCTGGTCAGGGTACATGCCTGGGTTGCAGGCTGGGTCCTCCTTTGGGGGATGCGAGAAGCAACCAATCGATGTATCTCTTGCACACTGATGTTCCTCTCCCTCCCTTTCTCTCTCCCTTCCCCTCTCTAAAAATAAATTTAAAAAATATTTTAAAAAATAATAACAATAAGCATATCTCAAAGAGTGAGCACTAAGCATGTACTAGGCACCATCCTAATGTGTTTGCATGGAATATCTCATTTCCTTCCCAGGAGAACCCCAGGAGCAGGAGGGGACTAGGGTGTGGCAGTATGTGACAATCATTTAAGGAGGCGCTTGCCCTCGGGCTCCTGCACGTGCAGGGCCAGCGTCTGAGAGTCAGCGCCTCCTTAAATGTTGTACCCTGGGCATCTCCCTTGTTAGACCCTCCTCCCAGATCTGCTGTGAGGTTGGGATAGAAATGATCCCTATTTGATAGATGTGAAAACAGGGTTTGCCGCGTTGGGCACCTGTCCAGTGTCCCACAGCTAGGAAGGAAGAGGCAGCCCCTAGGTTTCTCTGATTTCGAAGCTGGGAGCTGTTTTTACTCTGGGCAGCTAGCTGCCTTCCAGCCTGGGGACAGGAGATCCTGGTCCACCTCCAGAGAGGCCCGGCAACCAGGAGAGCTGCCCAGAGCCGCCCTCCTCTCGGGTTGGCCCAGGCGGCGGGGAGAACTGGCCTGCAGGGTGGAGGCCTGGAGCCTTCTCCCTACATTCCTGGGGACCCAGGCTTCCGGCATCAGCCATCACGTTCCCCAGAAGGAATCTCTATTCATAACAAACCCCAAAGGTCACCCGTCTGGGAAGGAGCATTCCATCTCCACCCCAGGGCGGGAGAGAGGGCTTCCGCCTTTATGGAGCCCACCCTGGTGTCCAGATGGGGATGACTTGCTCCTGGTCAGCCTGTAAACCCTTTTTTCTCCTCTGGGGGACCTCTGTGGATGGTGTCGGGATGGGACAGGTGGAAAGAGGATAAACAGACATCTCAGTGGAAGGAGCCCCTAGAAAGTCCTAGTGCAGTTAAGTGTGGACTCTGGGTCAACCTGCCTGAACTCAAATTCCCCTTTCACTGCTTCCTAGCTGTGTGCCCTTGGGCAAGTTGCTTTACCTTTCTGTGCCTCTGTTTCCTCTTCTGCAAAATGGCGATAATTATAATACCTACATAGGTATTATGTTGTAGGTATTATTACGTAATACCACGAGATCCATTCATTCAACAGCAATTTTTTGAAGGCTCACCAGCTTCCAAGCAGTGAGTAATAAGGCACCGAGTAAAAGACAAAACTCTCTACCTTCAAGCTTTAAAAGAGGAAAATTGGGACGAATATTGTTTACTTTAGAAAATACTGGCACCAAAAACAATGAAGCAAATATAGTAAAATGTTAACAGTTGTTAAACCCAGGGGATGGGCAGACGGCACATGTTTGTTCATCACATGTTTTTGATGATTTCCTGTATGTTTTAAATATTTTCCAAATGAAAGGAAGGAAGAAAGAAAAAGAGAGAAATGAGATGGATGGAAGGAAAGAAGTAGGAAGGGAGGAAGGGAAGGAGGGAGAGAGGAATCTCTGCCCTTTGGGAACTTACAAGTGGGTGAAGAGGCAGTAAACCAGTGAGTAAAGCTTGCAGGGTATCCGCTGATGCTAAGGACTTTGGAGAAAAACAAAGAAAAGGAATCAATCACAAATGCCCAGGATGACGGGGGGACCCATTTGAAACCGAGTGGTCAGGGAAGGTGACATTTGAGAATGAGGCTCAGATCTCCTGGCTTCTGGACCTGGCTGCTCCCAGGGTCCATGTCCAACCTTCTGCACTGAAAGTCATGGCAAAAGCCCCAAATCCTAGACTCTTGGGATCCTGAAATCTTAGAATGATGTGTGGCAGGTACAAATTTCAGTTTCACGTTCAGGTGGTCAGAGAAGGCAATCTATTTTGAATTAATTTTTATAACGATATCCCGTTTTCTATGTGGGAAGATTAACTTTGGTCGGTTTGTTTATCCCCCGCACACACAAACACACGTGGACATGCACACACACACGCACGCACACTCCTTCCCTGTGGTTGTGTGTGTTTGTCTCAGGCCCTCCTGGCTGGGACACACCACATGACATTTCATCAAGTCCTCTCCCACCTACTTCGGATTCTTCAAAGCTCTTGGGGTCACGTTGACCCACAGAATTACAAATATGTTCACTCGTGGCTTTTTCTCGGGCTCCCTTCCCAGCCTTTTTATTTGGGAGAAAGGAGAGACAGAAGGGAAGAGATGTGTATCCGTCAGGGCCGGCTAGGTCAGGGTGCCGTAACAACCACCCCCAAACCTTGCTTCTCGTAGGCTCGGCTGCAGCCCCGCCCCCTGTCTCTTCACCCCAGGACACAGGCTGCCGGAGCAGCCACCACCTGAATGCTGTACAGCAGAGGGACAGAGAGAGCATCGGATCACGCCTATCTCTGATTCGTTAGGAATTAATATGCCTCAAGTCCCTTCTGGAATGTTTTTCTTTCTTTTTTTTGGAGTGAAACAGGGCTTTTGAAACCTCAAAAACGTGTTCTCTGCTTTTGCTGAAACACCTCTTCCCTGAGTCGTCAATGCTCCCGGGTCTACCTGCCTGCACAGGGGACAGAAAACACTGAGGGGAAAAATGCACGCAGCCTCAGATTCCCCAAGTTTGGGGGTCCTGCGGTCTTAGGTTGGAGCCGAGAAAATGGGATGGGAGACTCCGACAGGCACAGCTTTGCAACAACCAAAGGCCTTTGAATCCAGTGGCACGTCCCATGCAGGAGTTGCCTCTGTCACCTTCTTTGCGGGTGGCTGTCAGCCTTGGCTTGTACCCTCCAGGGCCAGGGAGCTCACCACATACATGCCGGGCAGCCTGCTTCATTATGGGTCAGCTCAAATTGTTCAACAGTCTTGCTTTATCCAGTGAGCCAACTCACTCTCTCTTAGGCCCTTCCGCTCCCGGCCCTCCTGGGAGAGCAGGGGTGCAGCCTTCACCAGGACGGCCGTGGAGGAAGGCTGACCTGGCAGCCAGCTTTGGGGAGCCTGGGGGTCAAATGCATCATTACTCTGACAGGTGCAACTCCACCAAAATAGTCTCTGGATCTCCATTCGGGGGTGCTTATAAATAGTGGAAAGGCCAAAGACTTGGACTCAGGCCTGGGTTCAAATGCTGCCATCTTGGTCCCGCTTGGAGGCAAGTCTTACCATCCCTCTGAGCCATGGTTTCCCCACCTGTCCGATAAAAATAATAGTAACAACAATACTTCCTGCGAGGGACCGCTGTGCAAATCCAATGGGACAATATGACTGAGCACCTGACAGTGCCTGGCACAGAGCAGGTGCTCAACTAGACCTGGGTTCAAATCCAGGCTGTCTCTTGTCTGTACGACCCTGCGCCTCACTGCCTTGAGCCTCAGATCCCCTCTCTCTCAGGGGAGTTACTATTACTCATATCCCACAGGGTCTGGCCAGGACTTTTTAAGCTCATGTTTCCTGATAATGTGCTAAACTCTTTACCAAAATTGGGCATTTGATCCTCTACCTATTAGGTAGGATATTTATAGGCTCCCCCATGTTAGCAATGGAGAAACTGGTACAGAGAGGTTGAGTGATTTACCCAAGATCACAGGGCTGATGAGGTGATGGAGCCAAGATTTGACTTTGGGTATTTTGCGCCCACATAGACACTATGTCAAGGGCCTGGCACATAGTAGGTGCTCAATTTGTGTCTGAACTGCTGCACCTTCCTCTGCCCCTCCTCCCAGATAAGCACAGCATAGGCTTGCCTCTGCTTTTTTCAACTTTCATTCCTGGGTGTCAGTCAGTTAGGAGGTTTCAGCCTGCAAGTAACAGAATATCCTGATAGTCCTGACTTTTGTGTGGGTGGGTGGTTCCAGAACTGGTTAACTCAGAGGCTCAGGGATGCCCTCCAGGACCCAGGCTGCAGCTCCAGCACACTCAGTGTGGTGGCTCGGCCACCTCATGGTCTCAGCATGGCTGCCAACGACTCAGACACCACGTCTTCACACAGCCGCTTAAAGCGGCAAAAGAGGGGGGCCACTTCCCTACACAGCTTTTTGAATCGAGGCAAGCCCTTCTCAGACGCCCCAGTTGCCTTCATCTCCTTGGCCAGAACTAGGTCACAGTCTTGTGGAAGACCGCTAGTGCCATCCAATCCCGTCTTCTCGCTGGGCACAGAGTTGAGTTATATGTCGCAGCCTCCTTTGAAGTTAGATGTGGCCACGTGACGGAGCACAGGCCAACTGAACGTGAGCAAAATTAACTGCACCGTTGTCAGGTCTGACTTGTAAAAATCTCCTCCCCAGGATCCCCGCTCTCCATCGGCCTGCTGAATGGAGAGGACTCTGAGGACGAGGAAGGCAGAGTCACAAGGCAGGAAGTATTTGGGTCCCTAAGTGTCTACACAGAGGAGAGCCCTCCTGAACGCTGGAACTGTGACGTGAGAAAGTACCAGATGTCTGTGGTGTGCGGCCACTGAAATCGTGGAGTTGTTTGTTACAGCAGCTAGCGAGAGTTAACCCAGCCAAGGGGACTGGAGAACGTTGCCTGGCTTAGGCCATGGGGCTGGGGAGGGATTTCTTTCTGAGTGTTTTGCCCCCCACCCCGCTGCACCCGAACACAGGCAGGCTGCAGGGAAGGAGGAGGAGTGAGCATTAGGTTTGGGGCTGGGCTTTGGGAGACGGCTGCATTCCCCCTGTGGTGGGGCAAGAGGGTTGCTCCCAGGCAGGGGAAGGGCTTCTGCAGACACCTGTCAGTGTGGTCACCGTGGGTCTGGGCACCCAGGGCTTTGTTGGCGCAGCCCTCTGGACCACACTCCATATATCATCCCATGGATGGTCGAGAATCAGGCAACTCCTGTGGAGGCTCCACTTGAGGAGTCTGGGGTTCTTAGAAGCACAGGCCCGGGCTCTCAGCACATGGAATCTTGGGAGTCTAGGCTCCGGGGCCTGCGGGGCATGCAGGGTTTCCCAGGCCACTTCTCCCTCTTCTCCTTGGGGAAGGGAATTTGCATGGTAAGAGACCAGACTTCAGCATCTCCACAACTTCCTGGCCTGGCCAGCTGGACGCATGAGCTCACCTCCCTGACCTGAAGTGTTTTTATCTGTGAAATGAATGCCTTCAACATGGGTGCAGATGGAACGAAATAAGCAACACAGAGTGTTAGGCCGAAGACCTTGAACCCAGTGAGTGCTCCCCAAGGGCTTGTCTCCCTTGTTATTGCTGGTGGAGGGGGACTACATTCAGATTCCGTCACATGTTTATACCACCCCCAATTCCACTTCTTCAGGCTGAGGCTTGGCAGGGGCCTGTGCTCCCCCAGAAGAACTGGACCGAGGTCTGCCCTGGCTGCATGGGGCTGAGCCCCGCCTCCTCCCCTTGCCAGCTGCCACCCCTCTGCTCCAAGCCTCAGTTTTTCTACCTGCAGGGTGGGCACCGTTGGTCCCCGCGTCTCTGCCTCACAGCGTTGTAGCAGAATTCAGTAGAAACCACAGATCACTGGGCTTCAGTGGAAAGATCCCACAGCCACCCTGCCCTGCGTTTGTTCAAATCCAGCTCTGACCTCTGCTCGTTCTGTGACCTTGAAAATGCCACTGAATTATGGTTTGGGGGCTTTCAAAGGGAATGACACTGGTTCCTAGCTCAGAGGAGGGATGAAACGTGACCAGCCATGTGAAATGCTCCGTCTAAACCTGAGACTTAGAAAGGACTCAGTTAATAGGAGCAATTGTTATTATCACCCATAGTCTCAAGATTTTGGAAGGTTTGGAGAGCGCTCTAACCTGAAAGGTTCTTAGGTCAGTCTACTTGCAATACCAAGGAGGAAAATTGTGCTTCACCTTGAGGCCATGTGGGTTTGTGGATGGCCCCTGCCCCAAGCTGATACCCTCTTCCTGGAGCCGGAACCACATGGGAGGCAGTGTGGTGCAGGGTGGGCAGTCTAGAGTTTCAAATTCTAGTCCAGCTTCCACTGTTCTCTGGCTGTGTGACCCTGGGCAAATGCGTCACCCTTTCTGAGCCTCCTTATCCATCATGTGAGGCAACGGTATTGCAGGCTCTGCCCTAAGGACCCAGATGCCTATGACATTCATTGACTCCTTCCTCACAACAGCCAGTGGCCAAAGAGAAAGGGTGTGGCTCCCTGCAGGGGTCAGGGTCAGGGTCAGGGTCGTTGCTCTGTGTGGAATCTGGTCTCTGCTGCCCAGAACCGCCTTTCCTGATGCCTGGAATTTCACCATTAGTGACTCATGCCTTTGGGAAATCATTGCCCTCACCCCGCTGAGTAATAACAATAATAATCCCTCGTGGCTTCTCTTTGCCGAGTGCTCCTACTCGCGGTCTCACTTGGTCTCATTGAGCGCCGTGAAGCAGGCAGTGACAGGGAAGAGAGTCCGGAGCAGATGCAGAAAGTGATGTGCCCAAAGCTACGTGGGGCTCAGCGGTCAAGTCTGGAGACCTGGCCTCCTAGCTTTCGTGGTCAGGGCCTTTCCCTCTGACAACTTTGTTTAAAAGTGCTGCTCTGGGTATTTGCACACCCATCCAAAAGGGGGAGGCGACCCCTGTGTCCAGGGATGGCTGGATGAATAAGCGGCATGTGGTACTTCTAGGTATAAGTACAGGGCAGTATTAGCCTTTAAAAGGAAGGGAATTCTGGCATACGCTACACCATGGAGGAGCTTCGAGGACTTCAGGCTGAGTGGCATAAGCCAGCCACAGAAAGACAAATGCTGTACAATTCCACTTCTAAGAGACACCTAGACAAGTCAGTCATAAAAACAGAAAGTAGACTGGCGGTTGTCAGGGGCTGGGGGTGGGGTGGATGGAGAGTCGTTTGATGGGTATGAGGTTTCAGTTTAGCAAGATGAAGAGCTCTGATGGTGATGGCAGATGGTGTGAATGTCCCAAAGCCACTGAACTGGGCGTTTAAAAGTGTTAAGATGGCGCCCTGGCCGGGTGTCTCGGTAGGTTGGAGCATTGTCCTGTGCGTCAGAAGGTTGCGGGCTTGGTCAATGTTTCTCTCTCACATCAATGTTTCTCTTCTCCTCTTCTCTCTCTCTCTCTCTCTCTCAAATCAATGATCATATCCTCGGAGAGGATTTTAAAAAAAGAGTTAAGATGCTGAATTTAAAAAGTAAAAAAATAAAAATAAAAAATTTAAATGCTGCTTCTAAGAGGACGATGGTTAAGTCCTAACATCGTTAAGGACATATAACTTAGGTTATCATGATTTGTATCAATCAGGATACGGGCTAGGTCATGTGGCTGTAATAAACAGCCCCAAAGTCTGACTCCCGAGTCAAGCATGTAACTGTACTGTGCTGTCTCTCACGCTAACCCTTGTACCCTCTGGAACATTCTTCCTTGCTGCCCTAAACCTCTGCCTGCTCTGTCTACACCTCAGGCCCAGGATACGGCAATGAAACCAGTCACATTCACCCATGGCTGGCTGTGTGGCTGTGGGCAAGCCAGGTAACCTCTCTGAGCCTCAGTTTACTTATCTGGGAAGTGGGGACAATAACAGACAGTGTCTTGAGGGCAGAATTCAAGGAGCATGGAATACATTAGCATGGTCTGAGGCATGTCGTCAGGCTGCGGTTATATTTTAGCCTCGCATAGAGTCTGGCAACCAGGCAAGAATGAAGCAGGCTTTTGTCTCCTGCCAGCCAGCCCGCAGCTTCCAGAAATACTTTCCATCCCCAGAGAGATACCTTCTTCCAGCCAGCCTTGCATCAGGGCTGGGGAATGGGTGGGAGGGGAGCCAGAGGCTGCGGAGACAGTTATCTTGAGTCTGAAATACTTTTCTCCCCAATAATCTGTTTTCAATCTCTCATTCTTTTCTTTTTTCTTTGTTCAAATCTATCCTGCCAAGGAACAAGCACGGAAGTGTGCGTCCGTTCCCAGGCCAGCCAACATCCCAGGCTTCGGGAATTTCTGCTTTACATGCTGGGGGTCAGGACCCTTCCAAACACCACGTGCGTTCCAGCCTCTGCACCTTTGCATGCGCCAACCCTCCTCCCTGCCATGCCGGCCTCCGCTCCTGGGTCTGCTCTGATCCTGCTGATCAGCTGTCCAGGTCGGCCACGGGGCCCCCTCCCGTGGTCGCTGCTCTGATGGCTCCTCCCCTGTGAACACAGCCCCTCCAGTCTCCCCAGGTCTGGGTGCACGTCTTGAATTCTCATTTCCCCTAGTTATTAACACTTCTGAGGGCAGGGCCAATGTCACCCATTTCTTTGCAAAGTCTAAAATGGGCTTCGGTCACCACCAGTCAATAGGAAGGGATTATTATTGTTAGACCCCCACTTTGCGGATGAGAAAATGGAGGTCCCAGGAGTGGAAGTGAGTCATGTCAAGGCTGGGGAATTGGGGCCTCTACCTAGTTAGTCTGCATCTCCCAGCCCCAGTTGCAAGGGAAGCTGTAGCACGCAGCGCTACCAAAAGGGATTCGAACACGAAAGCACAGGCACTCTGGATGGTGATAAAGAAAAAACGCTTTATTAGGGGAAGAGAGTAAATCAATAGGAAGACACAGGGAAAGGCAGGGGGCTGTTTCAGGGGCAATACGTCACCAACCCAGCTATCAGCATCTGAGGTCACAGAGCGACTCGGCTGGGAGAGGGAGAGGGGAAGACATCACTGAACAAGCTCACTAACAGCATCCCAAGTCACAGAGCAATGAAGCCCTGGGGCCATGGTCCTCCAAAGCCTCGGTGGGGACACTAGGCATCCCGGGCAGTGCCTCACTCCACGGGGGAGGCTTCAGAGGACAGATTATATAGATTTTAACAATACTTATATGAAGATAATTGCTCTCTGAGTGACAAGAAATGCCTGGTGGGTCCTTGGCCCCAGAGTACACAGAGCCACCGCCACCCCCCTGCCTTCTAGCATTCGAGGTCAATACAGTTGTCTTTGGGGGGATGCTTATATAATAATAGCTCTTGGCACTTTTCCCTTTTGGGGTAGTGCCCAAAACCATGTCCCTGGTTCATTGTTAGGCCTCAGCAGTACAGAAGCAAGGCCTTTTTGGTAGACTAAGCCTAAGGAGACAGAAAGTGGAATGAATGATGGTTGTCAGGGCGTGGGAGAAGGGGGGAATGGGGAGCTGTGGCTGAATGGGTAGAGTTTCTGTTCAGGATGATGACAAGTTCTGCAGATGATGGTGGTCATGGTGGCGCAGCAATGGGAAGGTGCTAATGCCACCGATCTGTAAAGTTAAAAATGGGTAAAATGATCCATTTGATGTATATTTCACCACAACAAAAAAATGTAATACAAACCACAGGTGCAAACCACATATGTGATTTAAAATTTTCTAGGAGACCCATTTTAAAATGTAAAAAGAAACAAGTGGAATTAACCTTTAAAATTAACCTAATCAGTCAAAAACATTATCATTTTAACACATCGTCACTACAAAAATGTTACTAAGGAGTTATTTTACTTTTTTGCCCCTTAGCAAAATCCGATGTGTATTTTACACTTACAGCAAGCACATCTCAACTCGGACTGGCCACATTTCAAGTGCTCAGTAGCCACATGTGTCTCGTGGCTTTCATAATAAACAGATCCGGTCAAGTACAAGTCTTTCAATTAATGTATTATGTGTTTACATTGGATGCCTGTGCTTTTAGTTTTTATTTTTTTTTTTAATAATAATTATTTATTTATTTATTTTTAGAGAGAGGGGAAAGGAGAAAGAGAGGGAGAGAAACATCACTGTGTGGTTGCCTCTCACTCACGCCCCCAACTGGAGACCTGACGTGCAACCTAGTCATGTGCCCTGACTGGGAATCGAACCAGCGACACTTGGCTCACAGGCCGATGCACAATCCACTGAGCCACAGCAGCCATGGCTTTGTGCTTTTACTTTTGATAGATATTACCAGACTGCCTTCCATAGGTGTTCAAACAGGGTTTGCCCTTGCCAGGTGGCTTGGTTGGTTGGAGCATCGTCCCGCACACCAAAAGGTTGTCGGTTTGATTCCAGGTCAGGGCACGTACCTAGGTTGCGGGTTGGATCCCCAGTCAGTGTACATGTGAGAGGCAACTAACTGATCAATGTTTCTCTCTCACATCAATGTCTCTCTCTCCCTTTCTCCCTTCTTCTCTCCCTAAAATCAATAAATATATCCTCTGGTGAGGATTTATAACAATAATAAGGTTTTAATCCACCAGCCATGTATGAGGGGCGTTTCTCCATACCCTCACTGGTATAACTGCCCATTTCAGAGACTAAAAAGTGCCTGCTCAATGTGCACTTGACACGGGCTTCTCTTAGTGGGAGTGAGCTCGTTTTCCCTGTTATGAGCCATTGTGTTTCCCCTTCCGTGAACCGTCGGCTCACCTCACTTGAGCGATGCGTTTAGTATTTCTCTGCACACCTCTCCGTGGTTCCCAGTCCCCACCAGAACCTGGGACAAAGCCCATATATTTCAGAATCCTGCGGTCGTGGTAGCTGACTGTTCCCAGCAGGGAGAATTCAGCTGGCCAGAGTTCTGGGAAGCAGAACTTACCCTTGAGGGCACACCACCCTCTGCTGGCGAGGCGGAGCTTCTCTCCTCCAGCTTGGGCCAGAGGAGGAGGCCCCGCAGCTACAGATGAAGGGGGCTGCCTATGGAGTCTGGGTTCGATATTGCTACCATTTACTGCTGATTGATGTTGGCTAAGTGACTCCGCCTCTCTGGGCTCCCTACCCTCCCATCTGTGAAGTAAAAATAGCAGCCATTTCTCTCATTCACAGGGTTGCTGGAGGAATGATGAGGTGACAAGACATGAAGATGCTTAACAGTGGTTATAGCACAAAGCAAGTGCTAAATAAATGGGAGCTGGGCTGCCTTGGGCCTAGGGAAGAGAGAAGGGATGGCTTGAAGCCTAGGAAAGGAGGCAGGGGTGCAGCTGGGTTCTCCTAGGTCCACTGCTGCTTAGCCAGCCTCAGTTTCCTCTGCTGTGGAACCATCACCTTCCTTCACAGCAAGGGGCTGGGACAGGCTGCGATGCCTAGGACCATCATGCCCCTATGACCCCCTGCCCCACCTGGGTAGGACCCAAACCTCTCACCCACATTGGGTTGGGCACACAAGAGTGTCAAACAAATCCAGGCTGAACAACCACTGAGGCATTTGCACCCTCCCAGCCTGGACTCTGCCTCGCAGGAAACTGCAGACATCCTGTCCGCGGCTTTCTGGAGACATTTCTCCCAAAGTGCGCCCCAGTGGAGGGCCCCCTCATGACTGTGTCACCCAGGCACCAGCTCTCTAGTGATTCAGGGTGGGGACAGTTTTATCGAGCCAGCCTGGTACCTGTGCTGTAGGGACCTGTCCTCTTAACTGACATTCAGCTCTTCCTTATTGATAATTACTCTCAAATCCTTCCTCTGCTCTAAAACCTCCCATGGCTCCCCATTGCCTGCTGAATGAGTGCAGATTTCTCACCCTGGCATTCAAGACCACCACGGCCTAAGTTTGGCCTGTGTGTGGACGGTGCTCCTAGACTACGTAAGTACTCACTATAATCCTGCCCTTCCTTCAGACCGAACTAAATGCCGCTTTGTTCAATTCATTCCTCTATTATCTATTAATTTAACACAATTTGTTAATCACATTATTTGTTTCTTAACACATATTTATCACCCACTATATAGACATTTTTATAGACACCGGAGTAGAGACAGTGATCTTAACCAACACAACTAAAATGTCTTAATTTATAAATTTTATAAAACATATGACCATGTGATTGCATTGGACGGGGACATGCACAGTGAGCCATCCTGAATCTGCATTAACCTCAGGGCAAGCCCACCTTTGTGTCCAACGGCTCAGGCCCAGCTCCTGGTGTGGGAAGCCCTCCCTGATGACGTTTGCTTTCACCTCTGAGCTCCGAGGGCTTGACATTTGGCTCTGCCATGGGAAGTTATTTCCCTAAATCTCCCAGGTTATTTTCATCAGCTGGTAACAGAGATTCCTACCCTGAGATGCTATTGTAGGAATTACATTAGGTTAGCTGTAAAAGTGCCTGCACATGGTAAGCGTTGGTGGAGTGGCAACCCTCATTAGCAGCCGGAGCAGCTGATTTCAACCCTGGCTCCCAGCTCCTCTAGGGATCTAGAAGTTTTTCTCTTTTTTTTACCACTAGAGGGCACCAGAAATCACAAACTTGTCGACCAGCGCTCTGCACGTGGTGGCACAGACTCCCAAGCTCCCCGGAGTAAGAATGAGGGATTTCTGGGACTCAAAAGAGACACACCAAGGCAAGCCAAGAGCCTAGTAGGTACCCTGTGTTCCTAGGGCAGGCTGCATCTGGGGGCTACCCAAACCTCAGGCTCCAAAGGGTAGAAAGCAGCGAGGTCATCATTTCCAAAGCCCCACTGTTCATCCCTCGATGCATCCCACAGCCCCAAAGAGTGGGCAAAAGAGCTCTGACTTCTGGAGCTGGACCTTGGTGTTTCTGTCTGTGTGACCTTGGGCAAGTGACTTGACCTCTTTGAGCCTCAGTTTCGTTTTCCATAAAATGGAAATGCCACTGGTCCCAAAGAAGGGAAAAGCCTCTATATGCGTGATTGCTTGTGTTGCTTTCTATCAAGTGAATATGCTAAAGTGTAATGAGCTGTTTCCTGCTGATCACAAATGTAACATATTGATTAGTCAAAATATTTTGTTGAGCACCTCGCCATGAGCCAAAACCTATGCTGGCTCATGAGACTGGCAAAAATGAAGCCAGTAGTTTTGTTAAGGGTGGTGGGGTTCTGGGTGAGGGATTTCCCCCACGTCAGCTCCCCTCCCCAATTCCCCAAACTCTCTATAATACTGATGTCTTGACTTTACTACGGTAGGAAAGGAACAGAGGGAGGAACATTGGGCACCTACTATGTACCAGATGTGTTGCTGCATCCTCCCTCTGACTCTGGGCTCTGGGCAGGCAGGGACCAAGCTGGCTTCTCACCACTGTATTCTCCATGCCCAGGACCATGCCTGGTCCTCAACAGATACGTCTTCAGTGATCAAGAATGACTTGTGCAAAGTTTACAAATGAGGAGCTGAGGTTCAGGTTGTGTGACTTGTCCAAGGTTACCCAGGATCCTGAGGAAGTTCTTTTTGAATCAGTGCTGTCCCTGCTCCCCCCACCCCCACCCCCTTTGCCCAAATACATATTTACATAGTACTCATTAAGCAGCAGCCCTAAGAGGCAGGTGTCAGAATTGTCCCCATTTTACAGATGGGAAAACTGAGGCACCAGCCATTCACTAACTTGCCCAGATCACACAGAGTAAATATTAGAACCAGGATTCTCATCCAGGCAGTCTGTGACTAAAATGCTTGCTGCTGACCATTCTGCCTCATGGAGGGACGTCAGGGTGTGAGTCTTCTCTTCTCAACCCCCTGGGGGCCCCCTGGAAGACCTGGCTCATGCCTTCTTTTGAACAGCCCCTGGAGACCCCAACAGAGTTGGACGTGATGTAGGCACTCAGTTCAGGACCCCTGGCTGGAGGTTTGCCCAGCGGATAAGGTCCCTTAGTTGCTGGGGCCCTGTTTGGAAGTTAGTGGGTTGCCCTGGGTTTCTAATGCAAGGTCATCTCTGCCCTTTGAGCTTATAGCCACCTGTCCACACCCCACCCAGTCCTGTACACACCTGCCAGCAGCAGCTGGTAATTTGAGGGTGCATGGAGGAGGCAAGAGTTGGACTTTTCCCCTTTATCTGCACCCCTTTCCTCACTTTTAGATGTACGTCCAAAAGTGTAAGGCCTCTGTGCACATGGGTATACATGTGCATATAGCCCACATGGACACACGTGTACCGATGCACACATGTGTGGAAGTGGGCTGTCATGTATTGAGTGCATGTGTGTCTGGTAGTGGCCTGTGCATCCCTGTGTGTGTCTGAGGGTACCTATGTGGACTTGAGAGTGAACATGAGCTTATGTACTCATACACAGCTCTGCACGTGTATGAGTAACGTGGAAAGATAGACCACCAAAGCAGAGGGCACGGCACCTCCTTGCCCAGCCTCAGTTTCCTCATCTGTAAAATGAGAACAATGATATCTAACTGGTGGGAGAGTGCCAGACACACAGTAAGTGCCATAATGTTAGTTATTATTATTATTATTATTACCCTCCCAGGGGTTGTGTGTAGATTCCATCATATAATAGCTTTCAGGGTCTGGCTCGAGAAAAGTTTCTTCTCTCATCCTTGGATCAGTGGTTTTCCCTTCTTCCCCTCAGTGTTATCATTGCCAAGACAACATAACAACTACCGAGAATTTGGGAAACAGCAGTAGGGCAGGCCGACTATCTGTCACCCTGCCCTTCTCAGGTTTTGTCCGTAAGTAAGCCGGCACAGGGCTTGGCACGAGGTTGGTGCCTAAAACACAGTTGAACCGGTTAACAAGCATATTCTTTTCACCTCAGATGACTAAAGTGAGTGTTTTTTTATCCTGCTTTTGTTCACTCATCATGGACATTTTCCATGTGACAACCAGTCTTTATAGTTACTAGAGATGTTAGAAGAAGATTAGAAACTTCTCAATGCCTTCAAACTGATATATAGTTAATTTGCTTATGAAAGAGCCACTTTAAAAAATGTGAGTCAGGCCCTGACTGGTGGGACTCAGTGGGTTGGGCATCATTCCCATGGACTGAAAGGTTGCCGGGTTCAATTTCCAGTCAGGGTACATGCCTGGGTTGTGGGCCTCGTTGGGGACATGCAAGAGGCAACTGATCAATGTTTCTCTTGCACGTTGATGTTTCTCCCCCTCTTTTTCTCTCTCATTTCCCCTCGCTCTAAAAATAAATAATAAAATCTAAAAACAAGGAAGAAAGACAAAATGAGTCAAGCCCTGGTTAGGTAGCTCATTGGTTAAAGCACCATCCAGGTACGCCAAGGTTGCAGGTTCAAATCCTTGGTCAGGGCACATACAAGCAGCAACTAGTGAATTCATAAATAAGTGGAACAACAAATCAATGTTTCTTTCTTTCTCCCTTCTGCTCTCTCTTTTAAAAAAGGAAGGAAGGAAGGAAGGAAGGAAGGAAAAGGAAAAAGAAAAGAAAGAAAGAAAGAAAGAAAGAAAGAAAGTCAGTAATGGCCATATAAGATATATAAGATTCTTTTCTTTTGGGGGACAAGTTAGTATTTCCATATTGGGAATAAGGTGTCCCAGGATTTATCTGTCCCTGGACATTAAGTGACTCCATTGAAAAAAATGAAGACATTGGTCATCAAGGAATAGCAACTCAAAACTATAGTACGATACCTCTACATGCTCACTAGGATGGTGATAGTTTTTTAAAAAGAAATATCACAAGTGTTGGTGAGGATGTGGAAAAATGGGAACCCTCCTACATGGCGGTGGGATTGTAAAATGGTGCAGCTGCTTTGGAAAACAGGCTGGCAGTTCCTCAACAGGTTAACAAATAGAGTTACTATGTGACCCAGCAATTCCACTCCTAGATATCTATCCAAGAAAATGAAAATATATGCCCACACACAAATGTTCATAGCAGCATTATTCTTAAGAGCCGAAAGGTGGAAAACCGAATATCCATCAACTGATAAATGGGTATATTAAATGTGGTATGTCCATACAAGGGACTGTTATTTGGCCATAAAGAAGGAATAAAGTACTGATTCCTGCTGCCACATGGCTGGCCCTTGAAATCATGCTAAGTGAAATAAACCGGTTACAAAAACTTTGTATGATTTCTGATTTGTTTGATTCCATTCTGTGAAATGTCCAGAGCAGGCCAAGTCCCCCGAGACAGAAAGTGAATTGGTGATTGTCACGCGGGGGAGGGGAGATCAGCAGAGAGCCAGGGAATGGGTATAGGCTATTCTAGGGGGATGATGAAAAAGTTTCTAAACTGATTGTGGTAAAAACCATTGAGCTGTATACTTTAGATCAGTGACTTCCACCTTTATACGTTAGATCAGTGATTTTCAACCTTTTTCATCTCATGGAACACATCAACTAATTATTGAAATTCTGAAGCACACCAAAAAATATAATTTTTGCTGATCTGAGAAAAAAGGTAAAATGTTTATTGATTTAGAAAAGAATATATCATAATAGTAATTACCTATACTTTTTGCTCTAAGGTGAGATTTTAAAAAATCCGGTGCCTGCACGTCTATATAAGGATTTCTGATACCAAGAATTAATCAGTCAGGTGCAGCCTATATTATGCGATGTGATGTGACCAATAAGATATGACCCTATTTTATGAGCTATATATTTATAGTTCAAGACAGGGCATTCACACCAGATGGCTATTGTTGTGTTGGCTGTTGTAATTTTTTTTATTTGACAACCTAAGGGAAAAGAGATCAGTGCCCTGACTAAATAGTCAGGTATTGCATGTTTTAAAAATTCTTGTAGCACGCTAGTTGAACAGCGCTGCTTAAATGTGTAAATCATATGGAATGTGAATTTTATCTCCATGAAGCTGTTAGAATGATTTCAGAAATAGAATGGAGAGCCAACATGACAATGAAGATAGAAACCAGCATTCCCTGGGAACGTGGACTGTGGGCCAAGGGCATTAATCTCACTTGGCTTTCACAGTAGCCCCGTGAGATTATATTTCCCGTTACAGAGACGAGGACACAATCTGGAGGGAACTCAAAACCCTGCGCTTCTCCCGGAGCAGCGAAGCATTTGAGCCCCACATCTGGAACCAGAAGTGTTTCTGTGGCCTCCTTGGAAGGGGCTGGGAGCTGATGCACCAGGTCAGCTGGACAGACACAAGGGGCCCAGGACCTGGGGCTCCTTCCTGCCCTGTACCGAGCTTGGGCAGCCGGAGCTCGTGGCCAGGGCTCTCGATCACTCCCTCAGGCCCCCTCCCAGCATCCCCCTTTTTAGGGCCCCTTAAGTAGAAACCCAGCAAGGGGCTGCCTGAGAGGCCCCGGGACTGGTCTGGCAAACCGGGCCAACTCAGGCCTCTGAGGCAGGGCTCCAGCCTGTCTGCTGGGCAGCCCCCAAGACTTCCCGTCTTTACTATATGAGATAGAGAGATAATAATATGTGTGCCCAAGATGTACAGACAACGGTTTTCATCACTGCATTGTTTCTAAAAGGGAAAACCCAGAAAGAACCTGAATGCCCAACACGGGGGTGGGGTGGGGGTGGGGGTGGTGGTTACGAAGCCACAGAACGCACAGCAGAAGAAGGCAACGCAGCCCTTAGAACTCGAGGAAGAAAAGGTCCGTTAAGTGAGAGAAGCAGCCCCCTGCTGGCTGCCCCCACTACCTCACCACCACCCAGACCGACCCCAGCCCACATCCTAAGCATCTAGTAGTACTGAACCTCTTATGGTCCTTATCACGGTCCCCAGCTGCCCAGGCTTTCTCCCCTCTCAGGCATCTGTGCCTGCTCTTCTCTCTGCCTGCAATGCCACTCCATCCCCTTTCTTTTCACTTATTTTCCAGCTGGTTAACTCTGATTCAGCCTTTAGGTTTCAGGGGAAATATCTCTTCCCCCCTGGGAAGTGCTCTCGGGCTCTTAGACTGAGACAGACAGGGTCCCTGCTCTGTAATCTTGCAGCCCCTGGGGGTCCCCCATCACGGCATGGGTCACACTCATCTAACTGTCTGCCTCCTACCTTTGACAGATGAGGACAGACCTATCTCACTAGCTCTCAGAACAGGCACCTGCAGTGACTCCCTTGGCAACTGGAGTAAAAGCCGGACCCCTTGTCATGTTCTGCAAGGCCTTCTGTGGTCTGGCTAGGGCGCACTTCTTCAGCTCACGTCCTATAATTCTCACCCACTCTGCTCACGGATCTAGATGCTTCTGCAACTTGCCAACTGCATTCCTGCCCCAGGACCTTGGCATTTGCTATTTCCACTGCCGGGAATGAATAACTGAATGGTCAAGACTTAATCCCTCACCTCACATTCCAGTGGGTGAGGCAGACGCATAAAAAGGCCCTCCTCTGGGCCCTGGTTTCTTCACCATTAAGAGGGAGGTGGTCTTCTACCCAGTCTCTCTCTCTCCCCCCTTCCTCTCCCTCCCTTGCAGGCCCCTGTTTGGTGAACCATGCAGGGCAGAGTGGGCGTGAATGGTTGTAATTACAATGGGCTCAGAGCTGGGGGCCTAGCTTCCTGATGGATCAGGACACCATAAGGGCAGGGGAGGAGGGACTTCAAAGACAGACCTGCTCAAGACCATTGCCACCAGGTGCAGCCTGGCCTGTAGCAGGGACCAGCTGAGGCTGCTGGGCCTCTATGGGGTTGGGTATCTGGTGACTGCGGACCCTTCCCTTCCCAAGCCAGGAGGGCCTGGGGTGGGCTGCAGCGTACCACCAACCCTGGTACTTTTCCCATTACGATTGTCTCTCTGTCACGTACTTGACTCCTCTCCTCCCAGGAGGAGCCCTGGAGAGCTATAGGATACCAGAGGCTCCAAATAATCTGTTCTTGCGTGCACCCTCTGCACTTTGGGCCCATTCCTCCCCCCCCCCCCACCTCCATAGCGCTTCAGGGAGTGGAGTGCATGCCCCTCACCTAGACTCACCGCCCTCTGAATCCTCGCGTGCCTGCTTCCCTGGCAGAAGAGGCTACCGCAAACCTTTGTATTTGTCGGGCAGCTGGTGTTTAGTCAATAAAGCACGATGTGAAGTTATGACTTTCATGACTAGGGCTTCTATTCCCATTTGATATATGAGGAAACTAGAGCTTTGAAAGATTGTGACCAAACCCTGGCTGGTGTGGCTCAGTGGATTGAGCGTCGGCCTGCAAGCCAAGTGTCGCTGGTTCGATTCCCAGTCAGGGCACATACTAGGTTGCACGTCAGGTCCCCAGTTGGGGGTGCAAGTGATAGGCAACCACACAGTGATGTTTCTCTCCCTCTCTTTCTCCTTTCCCCTCTCTCTAAGGATAAATAAATAAATAAACAAACAAACAAATAGATAAATTATTTCAAAAAAAAAAAAAAAAGAAAGAAAGAAAGATTGTGACCACGTGGATTCAGGGGGAAAAAAAGCTGAAAAACTCATCAGATACCTAAGGTGCGGCAGGCACTTTACAATCGGAGTCTCATTTAATCCTCCCCGCAGTCCTTCAGGGTAGGTGCATTTGTCTTCATTTAGCAGGTTAAGAACTGAGGCTGGGAGAGATGAAGTGAACAGCCCAAGGTGGCCACACAGCTGAGCAGTGGTGGATCCGGGGCTCAGAATCAGGCATGACCACCTGCTGAAGCCAGAGCCCTGAATCCCCAACCCCACCCCCCACCCCCCGTGCGGTGTTTCAGCTGCACAGCATGCTAAGGGGTAGTTTATTGGCTGTAGTTCCCAGGAGAGAGAACTGAGGATGAGAGGTTAACAGACTGGGCAGAATCCCGCAGCTGGCAAGATGCAGAGTTCTGATCATTTGTAGAAGTTCAGGACTAGGAGGAATAAGAGGGTCTTTGGAGGTCATTTTATCGCCCTCCTGTTTTACAGATGAGAAAACAGATCCAGAGAAGGGGAGCGACTTCCCAGTCTCATACTGTTGGCAAAATAATCCTCACAGCTCTTCCTCCTGCACTGGAGTGGTCTGACGTCCTCGGGCAGAGACAGCAGTCCACCGTCACCACCTTCCTTCAGCGCTAGGTCAGTCCTCCAGCTCTGCGTGACTACCTCACCATCCCACAAGTATCACGTTGGATCAATTTATTGATAATATCACGTCACTAGGGCTGTTGTTGGGGAAGTGGTAGGCATCTTAGATGCCTCGCTAAGATATACAAGGATGCAGACTTAAAAAATAAAAAATGTAAAAAGGCACAGAGATTATAAAAAAAGATATATGCAGACAGACCCTTTTTATCAGTCATGGTTCTCCAGAAAAATGCGTCGATCCTTGAACAACACATAGATTAGGGGAGCTGACACCCACACACAGCTGAGAATTGGTGTGTAACTTCTGACTCCCCAAGAGCTTAACTACTAATAGTCTTCTGTGTACTGAAAGCCTTACTGATAACAGAAACAGCCTTAAAACATATTTTGTATGTTATATGTAGTATACACACTGTATTCTTATAATAAAGTAAGCTAGAGAAAAAATGTTATTAAGAAAATTGTAAGGAAGAGAAAATATGTTTACAGTGTTTATTGAAAAAAAATCTGCCAATAAATGGATCCACCAGTTCAAAGCCATGTTGCTCAAAGGTCAGCTGTTCGTGTGAGTGTTTATACGTCCCCAGAGTTGTGCAGAGCCAAGGCTCAGTGGGAAGATATCAGGGAGGAGATTTCTGCACTGGTGGGAGGTTGAGGAAATGACTTATGAGGTCCTTTCTTTGGCTTTTGTCTCTCTGGACAAGGGTCCCAAGATTTCCTCCACTGTTTGGCCACACAGCCAGTGACAGGTCAAGTCAGGATTATAAACAATACCCTTCCCTCCTTTTCTGCCTGTGCTCTGTGCTTTTCTGTTCCTCAAGCACAGCCGTGCTCCCAACTTGTGACCACTGGGCCTTTGCACATGCCAGATCTTCTCCATAGAGATACATCCAGATTTTAAGTACCTGAAACATATAAAGCTGGGAGACCTTGAAGAAAAGAAAAATACAAAATCAGATGAGAATGTGAACATTGAGAAGAGGAAACAAAACCACAACACATTTTTTTAAATGTCTGATCTCTTTATTTATTTATTTATATTATTTCATTTATCTGTTTTGAGAGAGGGGGGAAAGGAGAAAGAGATGGGGAGAAACATTAATGTGTGGTTGCCTCTCACGCGCCCCCAACTAGGGACCTGGCGTGCAACCTAGTCATGTGCCCTGACTGGGAATCGAACCAGTGACACTTGGTTCGCAGGCTGATAATCCATTGAGCCACAGCAGCCAGGCACAACACATTTTTAAAAGCTGATAAACATGATACAATGTTCAGAAAAATAACATTTACATTCACCACCTGATACACCTCTATAATACTGTTTATTCCTTCACTTTGGTTATAGACCTTTAGGATAACCTCTTCATATGACATTGAGTTTGTCATGTCATTTTCTTTAGAATAAGAAGACAATTTAGTCTTTTTTCTAGTGCAATCCACCAAATGGTTTTTTTTTTTGGGGGGGGGGGGTTAGTATATTTTATTGATTATGTTGTTACACTAGGCCCAGTATTTTCCCCTTTGCTCCTCTCTGCCCAGTACCCCCCTTCCCTCCAGTAATCCCACCCCCTTTAGTTCATGTCCATGGGTCATGCATATAAATCCTTTGGCTTCACCCTTTCCTATATTATTCTTAACTTCCCCCTATTTTGTACCAACCGATTATGCTTCTTAGTCCCTGCACCATTTCCCCATTGCTCCCCCTCCCCCCTCCCAGCTGATAACCCTGCAAATGATCCCCATACCTATGATTCTGTTCCTATTCTGGTTGTTTGCTTAGTTTGTTTTTACTTCTTAGAGTCAGTTATTGATAGTTGTGAGTTTGTTGTCATTTTAATGTTCATAATGTTGATATTCTTTTTCTTAAATAAGTTCCTTTAATATTTCATATAATAATGGCTTGGTGACGATGAACTCCTTTAGCTTTACCGTGTCTGGGAGGCACTTTATCTGCCCTTTCATTCTAAATGATAGCATTGTTGGATAGAGTAATCTTGGTTGTAGGTTCTTGCTTTTCATTACTTCGAATACTTCTTCCAAGTCCCTTTTTCCCTGCAAAGTTTCTTTTGAGAAATCAGCTGATAATCTTATAGGCAACCCTTTGTAGGTAACTCTGCTTTTCTCTTGCTTCTTTTAAGATTCTCTCTTCTTCTTGAACCTTCAGTGTTTTAATTATGACATATCTTGGTGTGGTCCTCTTTGGGTCTAGCTTCTTTGGGACTCTCTGTGCTTCCTGGACTTGTATGTCTATTTCCTTCACCAAATTTGGGACATTTTTCCTTCATTATTTTTTCACATAAGCTTTCAATTTCTTGCTCTTCCTCTTCTCCTTCTGGCACTCCTATGATTAGGATGTTGGCATGTTTAAAGTTGTCCCAGAGGTTCCTAAGCCTCTCTTCATTTTTTTCAATACTTGTTTCCTCATTCTGTACTGGTTGACTGTTTATTTCTTCCTTATGTTCCAAATTATTGATTTGAACCCCAATGTCCTTTCCTTCATCATTGACTTTGTGTGGATTTTCCTTCGTTTCATTTAGCATAGCCTTCACTTCTTCCCTTATGCATTTGCCATGCTTAAGCATATCTATCAAGCCTGTGAGCATCTTTATCACCAGTGTTTTGAATTCTGCATCTCTTAGGTTGGCTATCTCCTTGTCGCTTATTTCTCCCATTGGAACCTTGATCCGTTCCCCCTTTTGGGCCATACTTCTCTGTCTCCTCATCTTGACAGGCTCCTGTGTTTGCCTCTGTGTCTTAGGTAGAGCTATCGTACCTGTTACATTGTAAGTGACAGAGCCTTAGGTATTCATCAGTACAGGGCGACCTGTTTCACCATGTTGTGGCGCTGTGTTGGGGGGAGGGGTCTGAGAGGAAACAATGCCTCTTGCTCAGCATTCGCCCCTTTTCCAGGCACTTTTCCAACTTCTGTATGGGACTGGCACCCCTCTAGCTGTTGCCGTGGCTGTTGTCCCAGAGTGGGTGGGTCTGTGGACGTTCTAAGGACCGTGGGGGCCCTTTAAACAAGGAGACTCTGCTGAGAGACCTGCAGCCTCTTCCTCTGCCCCAACCCCGACTTGTTTGCAGTCAGAAGCAATGAGGCTTTATTTTCCCTGGTACTGGGACTGTGAGCTGCGCGGTCTGGTCTGGTCCTGGGAGCATTTCCCAGGTGTCCTTCCCTTCTTCTTAAAACATCTGACTGTGCTTTCTGCCGGCCTGCCACTGCCACCACTGCTGCCACCACCACACCGCATCCTCTCTGTCCTGGCTCCACCCCTCCTTCCTGTCTGGATGAGTATTTCTTCTTTATATCTTTCTTTGTTGGACTTCCATGCAGCTCGATTTTCTGGAACTTCTGGTTGTTTCTAATTTTGATGTAGTTGTATTCCTTCTTAGTTGTGGAGGGAGATGCAGCATGTCTGTCTAGGCCTCCACCTTGACTGGAAGACAGCTTTTTATTGTTGATAGCTTAGAAAAGTTTGTTTCAAATTTACAACTCATTATTGATAGTGTCATAAAATTTTAGGATTGTTGTCAAATTTAGAAAACCCTCTCTCCAGTTTCTTTCCTAGAGGAGCTGTAAGATTTCAGGACCTCTCATGTTACCTTGATTACTAATGAAAATTTTTTTACTTGATGCCATCAGTTAACCAGTCTGTTGCAATGTCTTCTTTGCAGTGATGGTATTTGAGTTTTGTTGTTTTCATTGATGTTGCTTTCCGTAAACGCTTCCCTTAGTTACAGCCCCCAAAATGTCACAGCCACACGGCAACACCCAAAGTTAGAGAAATGTGACCGAGGGGGAAGCTGGAGAGGAAGGAGGCAGCACTTAAAACTGCGGACTTTGGCAAACTCGATGGCAGCATGTGATCCTGAGTCCGCATTGCCAGGGCCCCTCCCGGGTCGCTGGAAAGTGCCTGGTCAGTGAGAGGCTTTGTAGCATGAGCTTGGGGAGTTCGGTAAAGCCAGTTCTGCCTTTCCCAGACTGAAATCCCTCCCCTGCCCACCCTTGATGAATGTGGGGAACAGCTCCGCCTCTTGTCCACCTCCACTCAAGCATCACACCTCCAAGAGGACCTCCGGAACAGGTTCGCTGCCCCATGAAGCTGGAGGCCATGTCTGCATCTTCAGTATACTGGAGCAGTGCCTGGTACATAGTAGAATCGTAAGCCCAAAAGGCAGAAGTGGCCTATCAAGGTCATCTAGACAGTAGGTGACAGAGCTGGGATTCAACAAGGAAGGAAGGGATACAGGGAGGCAGGGTGGGGGAGAAAAGCAGGGAGGGAGGGAAGGAGGGACCCCATCTGCCCAGATGGGCTACAGGTCCCAGACAGAGAAATTCACTTCTTGAGCCCTAGCTGGCCGGCTTCCCTTCTTCCATCCCGGGCGGCTGATTGGGAAGCCCCGGAGAAGGTCTTTTGAGCCCTGCCCCTGAGCTCTCCCTTTACTGTTGGGAGGCACGGAAAGGAAGCTGCACCTGGGATTGAATCCGAAGGCCACTCCTTGCAGCTGTGTAGTGTTGCGCAAGTTGACATTATTTCTCTGCACTTGGACATCAACATCTGTAAAATGGTTGTGTGCCGGCACCTCCCCTCCAGGGTTAGAGGACTGTAGATAGTGTTAGATTAGAGGAAGTGCCCCGCCCCGGAGCTACAATCAAGTAGTAGTGTTACTGCATTAACTGGGGTCTGAGCAGAGACCTTTTCTTCTCTGCAGTCTGGGCCTGTCTCAACACTGCATCCCCACCCCAGTCCCCTGGGCTTGTGCTTATGCTTCTTTGCTGATGTCAACCAAGATGACTAACCATCTTTTCATGGTAAAATAACTCTGGATTGAGCATGCATTTCTCCCTCTGGTGCACACCTCTATCTTGGGCCAGGCAAGGGCCAGCCTCACACCCACCAGGGCAGGGGAGCAAGGGGTTGTGCATGTACTATGTGCCAGGCACTGTGCTCGGCTTTTCCACGTGTTTCTCTTGTTTCCCACAGCCCTGTAAAATAGGAAGCATTAGCCCCATTTCACGGAGGTGGAGACTGAGGCCTGGCCAGGACAAACCTGGGCCGCACACACCCTGGATGGTAAAGCTTGGAAGCGACAATGCAGCCAGGGCTTCTGACTTTGTCCACTGCCCTTCTGATGAGTGCTTCTGCCTGGAACGTCCCCCTCAGGAAGTCACTCTTTTCATGAAGGAATTAATTCTCTTTTTGTTAAAATGCAACATGACTTCAGGGAATGCTCAGACTTACTTTTAAAAATCAAACACTGTTTTCTGCGCAGGGACAAAAACAACCGTGGGATCTTCAAGGGAAGGAATGAGGTTTTTTTGCTTTTGCTTTTCCCATGTCCTCACTGCCTGTCGCAGGGCCTGGCGTGGAGTACAAGTTCAATAGATGTGTGGAAATGGCTGTGTGCATGTGTGAACGCCTCCACGCAGCGGCCGCACCAACCCTTGGCCTGACCCTGTAGAATCACAGCTCATTTGGGCAAGATGAGGCCACCTAACCTAGAGGTCACAGACTGACAGCACTGGGGTTTTATGGCTCATAAGAAGGTTTCGTTTAATCCATAGAATGTCTTTTTAAAAATTTTAATTGCTTGCTATTATTTAAAAATAAGAAGGTTTCCGCATGCTGGCCGGGTAGCTCAGTGGCTTAGAGCATCGCCTTGATATGCCAAGGTTGTGGTTTTGATCCCGTCAGGGCACCAAGAAGCAACCGATGAATGCATAAGTAAGTGGTACAATAAATCAACGTTTTTTTCTCTCTCCCTTTCTCTCTCTCGCTCTCTAAAAAAAAAAAACTAGAAAGTTTCACATAAAATCCAGGCTTCTGAAAAGACCATCATCAAAAGTCTACCTTCCACCAAACCCATATTCTTTTCTTCCCAAAACATAGTTAGACTATATTTTCCATCCTCCCTTGCAGTTATCTGGGTCGATGTGCCCACATCCTAGCCTGGAGGAAGCGTGAAGAGGTAGTATGTGCTACTTCCTGCCTGGTCCCCAAAACCTCCCTCTAACCCTCCACATGCTCTTCCCTGTCTGCTGGAGGACTCCTAGGCCGTAGGAGAGGCAGCGCTACCAGGCGGAAGGATAGGCCCGCAGGGGCAGTGTAAGGCCCCCCGCTGGCCCATGTGGCCCCTGGCAGTAACAGGAAGTAAACCTTTGCAGAACCAAGGAGCTGAGCTTCTGGGATGTTTGTTACAGCAGCTTATCCTGACAAATACAGCTTCTCTTGGAAAATCAGAGATCTGGTAACACTGGGCTCACTTTTCTACATGACAACAATGAGCTATAAATTTGTTAAAGGTTTATGTTATTCTCATTCGAGAGAGAAGGGAAGGGAGGGAGAGAGAGAGAGAGAGGCAGAGAGAGAGAGAGAGAGAGAGAGAGAGAGAGAGAGACACTGATCAGCTGCCTCCAGAATGTGCCCCAACCAAGGATCGAGCCCGCAACCCAGGCATGTGCCCTGACCAGAAATCTAACCGGTGACCTTTTGGTTACCGGACGATGCTCCAACCATCTGAGCCACACCAGCCAGGACGAGCTGTCATTTTTAACTGCTGCCCTCTTTAGTCTGGCTGGCATTTGCTAGTTCACCTGATCTCTGATCTCTGATTTCAATCAGCCTGACTCCTAAAGATGTTTGATTTTGCATCTTCTGATCAAATTTCATCTTTGCCTCAAATATATGGGGAAATTGAGGCACATAGAGGACAAGGGATCAGCTTGAGGTCATAGTGTGTGGAGGGCAGAGCTGAAACTTGGACTAGAGTCTCCTAAATCCTATGCCAGGGATTTTTCTCAGGAACCATCTTACTTGTGAGCAGATAGGAGGTTTGATTAGGAAATAAGAGAGAGAGGGCGATGTTAGTGTCTAGAGCTCTTTGGGGCGGGGGGGGGGGGGGGACTAAGTGCCTAAAAGGAGAAGGGGCGCCCCGCTGATGAATGGGTGAATAGCAGAGGAGGTGGAAGCCATGGCTTCTCTGTGATTCCACAGTTTGTATAAGGCTTAGAAATGCTGAAGGCAATGAGGGCTCCCTCCCCAAGGCAGACCCGGGCGCCTGCTGGGGAAGCCTGGCCTTAATCCTCCCCTCACCACCCTCCCTCTTGGGAATGGGCCCATGTTCTTGATTGCAAGACTCCGCTGACAAAAAACAGGAACCAATTATCCCTCCCAGACCATTAAATCCCCAGAAGAAATGCACTTGCAAAATAATCCCGTGACAGGTCACGGCCGGGAACATCCCTGTGGGGAGGCCTGGAGGGAGCTCTGTGAGGTGTGGGGGTGGGTTCCTGGTGGGCCCCCTCCCTGTGGCTATGCTGGGGGCTCCTCCTTCCCTCTCAGCCACTATAACTCCCCAGCACCTCGAGCACCTGTCTGCCATGCCTTCCTGGAGGGCTCAGAAAATATGTCCCCCGCCCCCCAACTGAGGAAGCATCCAGATTCCCCTCTGCATACTTTTCTGCAAGTGCAGCAGGTCTGTGGACGCCCAGGGGCTCCCGAGGGGCCACAGACCCCTCTTCGGCTCCACTATCTCATCTGCCCCGACCAGCCCACTGCCTGGAACCCACAGCAGCTTTACCAAAAACACAGCTTGCTCAGCGCTTCTCTACAGCTTATGTCCCCCTAACTGGGGGCTCCCCTAGATCAGACTGGGGAAGGCTCTTGGAGACTTGAATTTGCAACCGCCCCTCTGCTAACCACTACCCACCTCCACCATCAGCACCATCACCACATTGAAAGGGACAGAAGATATATCTCCAAATTGGAGGCCTGCATCGAGAAAGAAGAAGAGGCTGTCTCCTCGGTCTTCAGAGGCTCTTCAGTCCTTCTGGTGCAGAAAGGCCCCACTAAAAAACTCCACAGCAACACCCAACCCACTGAGCCGCACCGGTGAGGGCTCATCATGGTTTTAGATATGGGATTGTAGCCTGAGCATATTCTAAGTGCTTTACGTCTGTTAATTCATTCAGTCCTTGCAATAACCCTATGGGGTAGAACTTATTATTTTTCCTCCCATTTTATAGATAAGGAAACTGAAGCAGAAAGGGCTAACATGACTTGCTTTGCAGCTGGTAGGTGTTGGAGCTGGGGTTTGAACCCAGGCACTTAAGTTCCAGAGCCCACCTCTGAACCCCCCACCGTCTGCCTTTGCTAAGTGAGGTGGGGGTTAAACAGCACAGAATTACCCTTTTAAGCTGCCTTTGCAACAAGGACACACCCAGGAGGGTATGTGAGAAGCCAGCCTGCTGTGACAGGCGGTTTCAGAGGGTGACCAGCCATCCTGGTTTGCGCTGGAACTGTCCTGGTTTTAACACAGAAAGTCCTGCATCCCAGCAGACTCCTCCTTCCCATGATACTGGGATGGTTGGTCACCCATGATCTTGGGGACTACATGCCTCTCCTCTTATGAGCCTCGTGAGCATCACAACCCACTGAGAGGGATTCTAGGATCTGAAGAAGCATACTGTTCACACAACATGGCTTCTCAACGCACTGAACCAAGACACGGGGAGGAAATGCTGACTCTGCCACATTCACCGAGCGGCAGTATATCTGCATCCAAACTAGCACCTGCTTATGGGGTTTGCCAGGACAAGTGCGACACTGTTAGGCTTTGCCCCTGAGCACTGACTTTGGACTTCATTGTAAACACAGTGGTAATATTCCAGTGGGGAGGGGATTTACTCTGATATTCCAAGTTAGAAATGTCTGTCTTTCAGCCCCACCTTTAAATTTTAACTCATTAAAGCCTCACAGCGGACACTTGACTTCTCAGGAAAGAACCACACAAGGGACTCATATCCACCTGCCGTAGGCCTGTCTGGTCTTGTCTAGTTGCAAAGAAGCATGAGGCAGGGCTGGGGCTGTAGAGGCGGGAGGGACACGAGCCTGGGCTCAGAGAGGGAGAAACAGAGCCCCATGTGCTGATGGTCCCAGGGGCTCCTGAGCTGTGTGAGCAAGGAGGGGACCAGGGCGCTAATGCCACACGATCCACATAACCACTGAGGGGTCCCCCAGTCAAGAACGCAGGCGGGAGGCTTCCGGTTAAACACAGCCAACGGAACACACTTGCACACTTGTTTACCTCCATTGTTCTCAGAAATTCCAATGAAATGACGTAAAGGCATTTAAAAAATACACAACCACCCAAGGGGACAAAGAGAACATGTGAAGAAATAACAGCAGCTAAAGGGAGTCAACCAAACTCTGGAAGCTGGAAAGCAAGCAGAGGCTGAGTGGGGACTGATGTAAGAAACCCAAGAAGTTGAATCAACCAGACTGTTTAGGGAGAGCCATCTGGACACAGACAATTTAAGATCCTCAGAAACGTGCGAGGCAGGACTAAAAACGGGAGGGCTGGTTGGTGATCCACCCTGGGCACGAGTGCCCTTGGAGGTCTCCTGCCCCAGCTGGCACGGGCAGGACATGACCCAACCCCTCCACCACAGGAGGCCCACTCACGGGTGAGGCTGAAAGATGAAAATCTGAGATAATGTTCACCCGAGGCTCAGCATGGGGCCTGGGATAGAGCAGGTCCTCGGTAAGTTGCTCCAACATTATGATGTTCAGATGGCCTCTTTCTGTCTTGGTCTCTTAACTTCTTGGTCAGGAAGTTACGATGCGGAAGAGAAGTGGATGGCAGAGTCTGGCTGCCTGGGAACATCCCTCCACTGACCCACACACCATTCTCACAAGCGGGGCTATTGGATGTGACAGAAATAGACTATTAGAAATAGTCTTCTAATATCTGCTATCTACTTCTAGCTAGCTTACCCTGGCTGGTTTGGCTCAGTGGATTGAGTGTCGGCCTGCGAGCTAAGTGTCGCTGGTTCGATCTTCCAGTCAGGGCACATCAGAGAAGGAAAACTCTGACTCCAAAAACCTCCGCTGCCTTGCGGCATACCTCTTCAGGGGAAAGGCTAAGGGAGTAAACCCCGACAGAAAATCCGGAGCCGGAGTCCCTAAGGCGGTTTGACGTTGTAGTCAACACCGGCAACTCCTGCGGCGCACCTGAAGCCAAGCTGTATTGACTCCGTCTTTCCCTTGGACCCTTCAGCTGCGAAGAGAGGGGGGGTCTGCTGCATGGGCAACAGCAGACCCTCCATATCACCCTGCCCAGGCTCTGTAGCTTCAGCTCCACTGGAGAGGACACTCCAGCATCATCGCAAGATGTCGATTCAACACGGGAGGAGACAGATACCGTGTCACTCCCGAGTCGGACTGCACAACCATTCTCGGCGGTGCAGATAGACTCTTAAGAAGCTACACCATCGTCTCTCGAGACGGACGGCTGCCGACGACGACTTCTAGCTAGCTGAAAAGGTTTATCTATCTTGCTTTTCAGCCTCAAGGAATTTCCCAATCTGCTTTACAATGAGGCATGGCCATGTGACTACAGACGTAAGAGGAAAGCCATAGTGTGCACTGAGGGTAAGGGCCACATGCGAGGGACGGCAGAGCAGAGAGGCGGAACTAGCCACCTGCATGGAGTTTCTGCCCCGCCATGCATTGCCCTCTAGGCTTCTTACATGACAGAGAAATAAACTTTCTTGGGTTTTTTTGCTACTATTTTTTTAGGATTTTGTGTTGTGTGCAACAGATCCTAATTCTGTCTGAAAAATTTGAGTTGGGGACATCTCTCCCTTGTCCTCTTTCCTATTCAGAGACCCTAGAAGATCAGAATCTGCAGAGACCTTAGTTATGGAGTTCATAGAGCCAAAGACAGAACCGGGCCCCCACACACATATAGGCTATCCCACGAGCTAGGTACGGTTATAGGTTATCATATGTCTTAGGTATATATGCGGGTTTGTCCTGTGAATTAGGGTTGTCTGTGTGTTATCCTGTGAGCTTGGTATTTTATGTGTTATTCCCACTCAACAGATGAGGAATTTGAGCCTCAGCGAGAGCCCGGCCGAGGTCACAGAACTGTTCAGGGTGAAGCCAAGACTCCGGGCCGTCTGTGTTTCATGCTTGCTCTGTCAGCATTTGCGTTTCTGCAACCCCTGATTCCCAACCCCTCGCCCAAATTTCACAGGGGAAGACGATAGAGCCAAGGAGGAAGAAATGCTCAGTGACCCTTGTCACGGTGCAGCAAACCCATGGCGCGGGCTCCCCCACTGTCCTGTGAGCACACCAACCAGACAGCGGGGTTTCTCTCCACATCTCAGTGTCCCCTGCAGGGCCAGCCTAGGGAACTGTGAGCTGGATGAATAGAGTGACCCACCCTCAGTCCCACACAGCAGGATGGCAGAACAGGGCTGCCAGCTCAGGGGGGCCCGCCTCCCCAGGGCTCTGCCCCAAGACCTGGCTGCTGTCCAACCTGCTGTGCTTTCTCCTGAATCCTGACAGAGGTCACGAGCACAGGCTCTGAGGTCTAGCACATTCACACCCAAGCTCCAGCTTCTCCTCGCACTGGCTGTGACCACTTTGAGCCTTGGTTCCTCCGCCAGTGAATGGGGCTGGTCACAGTGCCTACCTCACAGGGCTGTGGGAGGACTAGGTGAGAACATGTGTATTAATCCCTTCTCTTGGTGACCAACTCTAGAAACAGTGGCTTTTATTGTGACATATATTTTGTCTGAGTGTGTGGGATAGGGCTGGATTAATTTGCCTATGTCTCTTTTTTATTTTTATTTTGCGGAACGTGTATTAAACCTGGGGCAGTGAACGGGAAAGGGCTTAGGACAGAAGAAGCAACAGGAAGGAGCCTGGGCAGGGCTGCTTTGGCTCGCTGGAAAGTCAGAGAAAAGGGGACCCTGGGGACAGGTTCAGGGGGTTAGCGTGGAATGAGCTGCTGCTGCCTATTGCTACCCTGGCTGCAGGTTTTGTGGGACCCTGAGAGTTTAGGAGATGCGTGTCTGTGGAGGAAGAAGAGTGGGGAGAGAAAGGTGAGGGCGTGCTCCCAGGAATGGGGGCGCCTAAATTGCCTAGCTTGACTGACATCCTTTTCCTTAGGCACTGACTTGCCCTCCCTGAACCCAAAGCAGCCCGAGCCCTGGGCAGGACTGGACCCAGGTCATGCTCAGGTGAAGGCTTCCCACCTATCTCAGGAGCTTGGGAACAATGACCTAAATTGCGCACTTACATTCCATCATCCCATCAACACACAACAATCTGCTCTCCACCAGGCCCTGGGTCAGCTCGGGAGATCCGGAAGAATTTGAGCCTGTCCTATCTTTGAAGACCATCTACCTGACTCATAGGGCTAGACAAGGTCCCATGACTCTCCAACACACAGAAGCTGGTGACAGGTCATACGGGAAAGGGAGCAAAAGCACTTCCTTGAGGAACGTGCTTTCCCACTTCAGCAGAGATGCTGGGTGCTCACCCACGTCCCTAGCCTCCTCTCCTTCCGCACTGGCTGCTGGATGCCTTTCCCAGTCTCCCCGCAATCTGCCGTGGCCACATGACCCAGCTGCGGGGACTGAACGTGGGTTGGGCTGATGTGCGCCTCTTCTGAGCCTGGCCCCTCCAAACCCCAGACACTCCTCAATACTCTCTTCCCTCTCTGACTGGCTGGAATAAGGATGAGCCTCAGGGCAACCTTGAGACTCACATGTTGCAGATTCAGCCTGAGTCCCAGAAGGACTGAGCAGAGAGTTGCCACCCACCCAGACTTGGTACATGAGCAAAAACTCTATTTCTAACACATTTGCCAGGTATTTGTAAACGTCTATGTGTTACAGCAGCTCAGGTTACCCTGGCTAACCCATCTGCCTTCCAAGCCTGCTTTTTCTTCACAACATAACGAACGTCTCCCCTTTGCAACTTGAACAATTACATTTGGGGCTGTGGCACTTAATTCCCAGCGCTGTTGTCACGGCCTCATTCTTTGTTTAACTGGAGATAATGCTCCCGATCAGCATGCATAGTTTCAGGTTAGGATAGTCTTATCCATCAGTTCTATTTGCACTGGCTTCTTTTGTTGGCTGGAATGAGATCATGACCTAGGTGTTTCTCAGGAAGGATATGTGAGAAATTCCTGCATGTGTGGGAATGTATCTCCCGTGTCTTCACACGTGCATGGCGTGCTATGTGGGTGACGCATTTTGAGGGAAGCATCTCACTCCATTCCTCTTCCAACTCTGTAGACATTGGCCCACTGGGTAGTGACGTGGAGAAGTTCAAGACCAGCCTGTGTCACCCAGGGCCCTGGGAGGGACCAGGCAACACACTCCAACTGAGTAATTGAGGAGAGTTTTAATAAAGGAATTATTAAATATTTACAATGATCAGATCAATAAGATCTGAGGATCTCACATACAATGCAGTGACTGTAGCTGGTTGCTAACGCTACAGTATAACTAAATTTTGCTAAGAGTAGAACTGAAATGTTCTCACCAAAAGAAAAAAAAAGGTAAATACGTGAGGTGATGGGGCACAGGGTTCTTTTGAAGCAGGATAGCATGAAGCTAGGGAAATTCTCAGACAAGTAGAATAAGGAAAACTGAGACAAAATAATTAAATACAGCCAAACAGCCTGAGCAATTTAGAGCCACCCAACGAATCACCAGGTTCTATCTTCCCTAATGAAGGACACTCAGGAGCAAATAGTTTACATATTCCAGACCATCCCAGGACAGACCAGCCTGGGTCCTGGTCCCTCTTCAATGACGTTCTTCATGACATTCTTTAAAAAAAAAGCTAACCAGAAAATAACCCTTGACCCCTCTCTATGCACATTTTGATGAATCAGCACATTGAAGGACACACCTGAAGAGCTAATAAATATTCTGATAAGACCCTCCCCTGAGGCCTCCCCTAGGATTCCAGCCAGCCAAAGAAGATAAAAAGCCTCCAGACAAAGGACACAGGGCACACTCTCACTAGGGCACACCCACCCCCTGTATCTCCACTAGCTTTCTCCTAAACTGTAAGAGGCCCCACAAGACTTGCAACCGGGGGAGCAGTGGGCAGTGGCATCTCGTCCCAGGCTTACTCCCTGAACCTGTCTCTGAGCCCATCCTTTTCTCTGACTTTCTCTCTCCTGTTGTTTCTTCTACCTTAAGCCCTTCCTTTTTTTCACTGTCTCAAGCTTTAAGAAACATACTCTCAAAATCACCTGGACTCAGGTTGTGAAATCTTTCCTACACAAAGCCAAGAGCCCACACACTAGTGGCTGGCTCAAGGCCGATCTTCTCTGGGCCCAGACCCTCTCTGGTGACATTTTCATGATATATACACATATCAAATCATCACAGCATAGTTGAGCTCCATCCGGTTCAACAAAGGGCCCTCTTGCAGGCTTTCAGCTGAGGTCAAGAACTGGCTCCTGTCTAAATATGATCCTAGAAGGAGGCGGATCTCCACAGCTGGAATGAGGGACTCATGGGGCTTTCTATCAATCCCGACTTCCAGAAGGGTCCGAAGGACAGAATTATCCTGTGCATACTCACAAATAAACTGCAGCTAGGCTTGGCCCCCAAGATGAACTGCTCCATGCAAAACTGGCACCAGCTAAAAATCCTCTCCAACTTCATCGTGGCTATGGGCAGCTACGGCATGAACTCTGTGGACTTTTTCAAGGCCAGTGACCTGTTGAGAGCGGGAACATGACACAAGGGCAGGTGTCTCTTCTGGCTCTGGCAGGAAAGGCCAAGACAAAGTGGCTGCAGAGTGGTGTGGATATCGGCATCAGAGCAGCAGGAGCAGATCTTCAATGACGCCATCATGAGGACAGGCCAGCGTGTCATCAGGCTTAGGATGGGCACCAACAAGTGTGCCAGCCAGTCAAGCATGATGGTGGATGGAGCCCAGTGGGCAACGGGGCTCCAGAGTCAGCCATTGACTACCCAGGCCCAAAGAGGGCCCTGAAGCAGGCAGGCTACTGAGGCTCCCCTTGCAGGCAACTCACCACATCATCGCCCCGTCTTGGATTTGGGGTTTTCCTGTGTTTTCACCTTATTTTTCTTTGTGTTCAAGTGCTTCCAGTTAAGGGTCTGTGAAGGCCAGATCCACATGCATGTGGGGTGGGAGTCCCTGCCAGTCCTACATTATGACTCAGGGTTCCCAGAGAGAATGTTTGAGAGGTCTTATGGAAGCTGCAAGGCTTCTTTATTCTTTTTCTTTTTAAAAATTATTCATTTATTTATTTTTTGAGAGAGGGGACGGAAGGGAGAAAGAAAGGAGAGAAACAACAATGTATGGGAGACACATCAATTGGTTGCCTCTCTCACACCCCCAACTGGGGACTTGGTCTGCAACCCAGGCCTGTGCCCTGACCGGGAATTGAACTGGTGACCTTTTGCTTTTTGAGACAACACCCAGCTAGCTGAGCTACAGTGGTCAGGGCGCTGCAAGGCTTCTTATGACCTAGATTCAAAGTCCAGAAATGTCATGTTCACCACATTCTGTCAGGCAAACAAGTTACCTGGTCTAGCTCAAGTACTAAAGGAGGAAAATTAGACTCCATCTTACAGTGGGAGGAATAGCAAAGAACACGTGTCTCCTTTAATCAGCCAGCAAGTCATCCAGATGAGCTCGTGTTTGAGGAATGTGCTGGGAAGTGAAGAGACTGGCATTGGAGAGGAACTTGAATGTCCTGTCAGAGGCTGGGGAGACAGTAATAAGGTAGAGAGTGAAGGTTCTTACGCCAGAAAAGTCAGTGTTCATGCTGCCTGTCACTACCAGAACCAATAAGTAGAGACACAGTGGATCTTTATGGGTGCTTTATTCAGATGCCAGCGATTTCAGGAGACATCTCATCTCAAGCCAACCTTTTTATAAGGAAAAGAAAAGGGTAGCTAAGAGGTTTGGGAAACCAATCAGAGAAGAGTTGCAGTCCAGCCCCATGTGCCTAGTATAGGGACGCCCAACCCCTGGGCCATGGACTAGTATCACCCTGTGGCTTGTTAGGAGCCGGGCCGCACAACAGGAGGTGAGTGGCAGGCTAGTGAGTGAAGCTTTGCTCACATGACCACCTGAGCTCTGCTCCTTTCTCCCCCTTCCTCCTCCCCATTGGAAAAACTGTCTTCCATGAAACCGGTCCCTGGTGCCAAAAAGGTTGGGGACTGCTGGCCTAGTATATCTTTATCTACTGATCAACAATTCTTTACCTGCATCAAGGACATTCCCTCCCTGGAATACAATGGCTCAAATACCTGGGGCACAGAGGCTGAATTGCTTGCCAATATCTGGAGTCACATAAATCACATATTCCAGTTCCTGGAATAACAGCTTTCCACATGCATTAATCACTTAAGCCTCTCAACTAAAGTTAAAATCTTTTATTCTTGAGTTTCCCTATTACTCCCACATACAATCCAACCCAAGTTCAGTTGATTTTACCCACTAAATATAGCTTAAATCCGATCTCCCCCATCTCCCCCCACCGTCACCAGCACCTCCACCCGTGCTACTGCAGTTGCCTCCTTCCTGGTCTCCAGACCTGCTCTGGCCCCTCTACAATGCCCTCCCCTCGTGTAGCTGAGACAGGCCAGCAAGCCAGGACAAGTGGAACAGGGAAACTGAAACAGAGACTTAAATGGCCAAGCAGCTTACAGCCACCTAGTAAACAGCAAAATACTATCTTCCCTAACCAAGGACACTTAAGAGTAAATGGTTTACACTTCCCCTCCCCAACCAGAGGGTAATAGCTAAATCACCCTACTCGGAGATAGATAACAAAACTCCAATTAGTGCCATTTGTGCCAACCACACCCAAGGATGGATGAAGTCAAGGGAATCAATCTCATTTTGGCACATCAGCAGAAAGCTGATGAATATTCTATTGAATCCTCCCTTAAGACCTCCCCTGAAATCCCCCCCTTCAGAAAACAGGTAAGAACCTCAAGACAAAGACCCAGCGGGGCTCTCTCTGGAGCACACAAGTGCATTTCTTCCCTCTCACATGGGCATCTTACTTTTCTCTCCTAACTTCTAAGGGTCCCCATGAGACTTGCAACCAGGGAGCAACGGGCAGTGGCAACTGGTCCCGGGCTTACCACCTGACCCTGTCTCCAAGGTCCCCTTTCCTCTGACTTCTCAGGGAGCTAACAGCAGCCCTGCACTGGCTCACTTCCGTCACCGTGACTTTTACTTCTCAGTGAGTCCCCGCAGCCCAGCGTGGCTCACTTCTTTCCTGTAACATTTCTAGAGATCCAAAGCAGAGCACCACCTAGGCTCTTGCCTGTTGCTTCTTCTACCCTAAGCCCTTCCTTGTCTCAGTGTCCCCAGCTTTAATAAACGTACTCTCAAAATCATCTGGACCTGTGAAATTTTTTCCACATGAAGTCATAAAGCCAGACACTACTGACCTGCTTGAGGCAGATCCTCTTTGGCCTGGTTCCTTTCTGGTGACACAGTGAGCCCAGGCTTAACCTGCAACATGCACAGGAGACAACGGGGAATCTTGTTAAAAGATAGATTCCAGTTCAGTAGGTCTGGGGTGGGGTCTGAGAGTCAGCAGTTATAATCTGGTCCCAGATATCATCCATGCTAATGATTCCCAGACCAAATTTTGAGAATATTTTTTTCCAAATAAATGTTTGATTCTGTCTTGCCTCCACTTAAAACCCTCCACTGACTGTCCAGCACTCTCAGGGGAGAGGCCTCACTGTGCCCCACAGGTGCTTTGTGACCTAGTTCTCACCTGATTTTCTAGCCCCTTTCCCTCCCCTCTCCTGTCCTCTCTTTCCCCCTTATTTATTATCAATTTATTTATAATATAATAAAATGAAATAAAGCCACCAGCCCACCCAGGCACCGGAACATCACCAATAACCTGAATGTAACCTATAGGCGCCTCCCCTCTCCTGACCTGAGGTAACCGTTCTTAAGTTTATACTTATCTTTCCCTTGATTTAAAACATTTTCTACCAAATGCATGCGCCTAAATATGCAAATTTTTGGTTTTGCTTTTATTATACATTCTACAAGTTGCATCATAGTGTATGTAGTTTTCTGCAACTTTTTTCACGGGACTGTTGAGTTGCTGTTTGCAGCTGAAGTTCATTCAGTTTCACTGCTGTATAATATTTCATGCCCTGGCTGGTTTGGCTCAGTGGATTGAGCGTCGGCCTGCGAGCTAAGTGTCGCTGGTTCGATCTTCCAGTCAGGGCACATCAGAGAAGGAAAACTCTGACTCCAAAAAACCTCCGCTGCCTTGCGGCATACCTCTTCAGGGGAAAGGCTAAGGGAGTAAACCCCGACAGAAAATCCGGAGCCGGAGTCCCTAAGGCGGTTTGACGTTGTAGTCAACACCGGCAACTCCTGCGGCGCACCTGAAGCCAAGCTGTATTGACTCCGTCTTTCCCTTGGACCCTTCAGCTGCGAAGAGAGGGGGGGTCTGCTGCATGGGCAACAGCAGACCCTCCATATCACCCTGCCCAGGCTCTGTAGCTTCAGCTTCACTGGAGAGGACACTCCAGCGTCATCGCAAGATGTCGATTCAACACGGGAGGAGACAGATACCGTGTCACTCCCGAGTCGGACTGCACAACCATTCTCGGCGGTGCAGATAGACTCTTAAGAAGCTACACCATCGTCTCTCGAGATGGACGGCTGCCGACGACGACGATAATATTTCATGGCACGAATATTCCACAGTTTATTTGCCCACTCGCCTGTGGATGGGCATCTGGGGGTGTTTCCAATATTTTTATTACCAACAGCTCAGGTGTGAACATTTTCTGGTTTGCCCTCTTCCACCCCAACTCCCTTCACCTGGCAAACAACTTCAGATCCTCAGACAAGCCTTCCCCGACGTGCAGGCCACGTCTGGACCCCGTTAAAGCTCCCTAATTATACCTTTATGTTGTGCGATTATGTGATGAGCGTGGGTCTAGCCCGGGTAGAGGGAAGCCCGCAAGTCTGTGATGCTCACCTGTTCCCAGATGCCAGCTGGGGCCTGGCACACTGTAGGCGCCCAGGCAGTAGGCTGAGCGCTGCTCCCAGGGGCCGGCAGGAGGCAGAGCCGCGCGGGGGCTAGAGCCTGAGCCCACAGGTGGTTGCAACCCCAACTTTCCGGGCCAGTTTTTGGGCGGAGCCGAGGCAAGGAGGGGACTTGTGTTTGTCCCCGCTGCTAGGCCGGAATTCCAGGAAAACCGCAGCTGGGACCGCGGGGGCGGGGGGCGGGGGGAGCCCGGGAGCGGGCAGGGGGCGGGGCCTGAAGTGGGGCGGGGCGGACGGGGGGCGGGGCGGGGCGGGGCCGAGCCCCGTTAAGAAGAGAGTGGTGTGCCGCGGTTACTGCGGGACCCGAGGGAAACCGACTGGCGTCTTACTCAACGGCAGGCCGCCTGCATTCAGCGGAGGGAGCAGCGCCGTGGCACACGCTTGACACCATGACACAGACGCCCGCCTTCGACAAGCCCAAAGTGAGCGCGGGCCGGGGCCCGGGGCCCGGGGCCCGTGTCGGGCCCGGGACTTGGGGTAGGGGTTCTGGCTCCTTGTCTGGCTGGAGGGCTTAGGGGCTTCCACGCCGCGGGAGCGAACGGGGCCCCTGCAGGCGCTTCTTACTTCAGCTGAGGCTCTCGTCCGCCTCAAGGCTATTTAGTGAGACAATGAGGGAAGGAGGGTCTTGAATTTGTAGGCATCCCTCTCTGGCTTCTGAGTTCTGTTTCTGCTGCTGACTTGGCCCTTCCCGGTCTCAGTTTCACAGCCTGTCAAATGGGTATCCCAGCATCATAGGCGTTGCATGAGTCTGGGCAGGGGTTCCACCTCTCTGAACCTCAGCTCTAAAATGAGGCCTGGGGCTGGGTGTCTACAACCGTAGGTATCTAGTGTTGTGTGTAGTGAGTACTGAACACTTTGAATCATACTCTTAACACTGATAGTTTTGTCCACGCCAAGGAGTCCATTATGGATGTGCCAGTGGGGAGAACCATGAGCCATGCCAGAGAGAGGGGCAAAGGGTTTGGATGCGCCTTGGGCTCTTCTGTTAAGATTCATCTGGCCACTGGGCCCCAGGAATAACCCTCTTGTCCTTCCTCTCACCAGCTGTGGAGTCTTGGGAATGGTGGGGTCAGAGAGAGTCCAGGCCCACCTGTTGGGCTTCAGAGCACTGAGATGCCTCCAGGGAGGGGAGCCACACAGAAGTCTGCGCAGCAGAGTGAATCTTCTAGTGAGATTTGAGACTGCAGAGGGGTCAGGGGAAGGCATGAATTTCAGTCTGCCTTAACTGACCCACCTGAGAAACAGCTGTAAGTGATAGCCGATGTCAGAAGTGTTGGTGAGAATCCTGTGTCTATATTCAGAAGAGAGAGGAAGAAAGGGAGGGACTCTGAGGCAAAAGGCCTAGCCTCCCCCCACCCCCACTGCTGATGCCTCACCATAGGGCAAATGCTCAGCTACTTCCTGCCAGGTGTTCCGAGTTCTGGGGCAGCACTTCTGCCCCCCATCCCCAACGACTCCTTCACACCTTGTCTAAATGCAGGTGCCCCATCAATAGTGGTTCCTTCCTTTGAAGGCTTTTTTAAATTTTATATATTTTTAAACTGTTTGAGATTCTCTCTACCACCTTACCTGATGTGAATCCCAAGGCAGTAGACAAACCCCTGTGACTGGGAGTGAAATGGGAATTATGGAAATAAATAAAAGATAACACTTCTATAGATTTTTGCTATATGCGCCAATTTGATCCTTGCAACACTTTTGTAACAGCCCCATGGGGGAGTAACTATTGCTATTATCCCTAATTTTTGGCCTCACTCAGTCCTCTACTCTGATTGAAGCGGGCAGGTCATTTCCTGTCGGTTTCCACATTTCCTGATTGTAGTGGTATCCAGAGATCACCCACTATGTACTAAATTTTATATCCTGAAGAGGAGGGGACATGCCTGAGCAGGCAGGGGAAGCCAGAAGGAGCATGAGTCTCAGACACTGCCACCAGAGCCAGCTCCCTGCCTTCCCATGGGTGGGGCAGATAATTAACTACTAGTATTGGCAGCTGGTGCTTACTGACTTCCATTATAGCTCCGTGCTAGGCACCATTCTGAACATGTTACCTGCATTAATTCATTTGATTCTAACAGCGACTGCAGGGTAGCTGGTGTCTACCTGTTGTACAGACAAAGAAACAGAGGCACAGAGATTGGCTAGATTAGGAAAATCACAGTAGCTGAGCTAGGGCTTGAGCCCCGTGGGGCCGGCTTCGCAATCCTGTGCCCCTCACCAGCTTCCTGAGCTACCTGTGCAGAAGACTTTGTGGGTGGAGGAACCAGGGCCCCAGGTGCAGGCCTCTCTGGCTTCCCACACCTACCTCCAGGTGAGGCCCAGGACCTGGCCCGCTTTGAGAAGTCAGAGCAGAGCAGTGTTTTCCAGACTTTAAGGTGTACTCCAATCACCTGACTTTTAACATTCCCACTCTGAGTCAGGTCTAGGGAGGGCGCTGAGGTGCTCCACTTCTGACAAGCTCCCAGGTGATGCAGATTTCTCTGGTCCAGGGACCACACTTTAGGTAGCAAAACCCTAGGCAGCTGCCTGCGTGGTTTGTTATTCCAACAGGTGCTTCCTGAGCACCTGCTGGGCACTGGAGGAGGTACAGAGCGGTGGGGGGTGGCCCTTATGTATTGACACAGGAGGCACAGCAGGGAGATGCCGTGCCACTCAGGACGAGTTCTGTGTTATGGAAGGAGGGCCCTGCTGATCCATACCCGGGATTTTAATAATAATAACGGCTGTCATTTGAATGTTTGTGGGTGTCTGGTACCTTCTGTGATTTATCTGTCAGAATCCCCTGAACAAGGGCTTGACAAGGCAGCTGTTTCTCTCTCTCTCTTCTTTTTTTTTCCTGCTTAACATGGTTTTTATTTATGAGAATTCAGGAGAATAACACCCAAAGATTAAAGAGGTGCTGAGGGAGATTCCTCTCTGGATGATACAGACCCCACTTCTCCTATTATGCTTCTGTTTGGGTCACACAAGCCCCGTTGGGGAAGGGGAAAGGAATGTGTCTATGAGTGACAGGGTTGGAAGGTATCCATCCAGAGCGCTTCCCAAAACTTCTCAAAACTGACCGCGTGGTATGCAAGATATGCGATAAAACACTTCTTCACAGTGTCCCTTGCAAATGGTGTGAAGGAAAGGCTGTTCCTTGTCAGGGCCAAAGACTACAAAACTCAGACACTTAAGCCACCGAAAGGCAGAATACAGAGTGAGCGCAAAACGCAAAGCGCCATGATCGTTGTGATCAAACGCGTGGGTGCGTACATTCTCTTCAGCTGTTTCATTGGTCCCACAAGGAAGATGGTGCTCCCAATCCATGCGACGTCACCAAAGACATAAAATACTACAAAGGGGACTAGCCCCTTCTGGGCACCCAGAGCAGAAGCGGGTACCAAGCAGTGAGTGAGCAGAGAACTCCTGTACTGATACACGCAATGAAGCCTTTTATCCTGGCATTCCAGCTTAATGAAGGTGTCTCAGCCACCTGGGCCAGGCGCCCCGGTTTTTGGTGTCCTGCACGCTCAACACCTTTGGCTCCTCAGCCTCTGCCTGCTGTGCTGCCCCATCTACCAAGCAGATGTTTTCATCCCTATTTGTAGATGCTGAGGCTGAGGCCGGAGAGGTGAAGTGGCTTGCCCATGGCTACTCAAAATCTGAGAGATGAGTGAGCCAGCCAAGTTGCAACAGCAGTTTTCTAAACTTCCTTTTGAGGCAGAGGAGAATTGGGGCTAAATCTCCAACCTACTTTTTTCTTTCTCGTATTTGCATGTTTGCTCCAAATCAGGCACTGTTCTGATTTGCATATGTGCATGTATTAACTCAATGCTCACAACAGCTCTCCTGAGATAGGTCCCATTATTCTCTCCATTTACATATAAGGAAACTGAGGCTCAGAGAGGGGAAGGAACTTGCCAATGTCACACAGCCAGAAAGCAGAAGGGATGGACTTAAACCCAGATCTACCTGAAACTGACATGGATGCTGTTACTGACCTTGCTAACCTACCATCCCCACTTTGTTGGGAGCGGGGAGCTAGAATTAGGGTAACCTGGGACTTCAGATGGCCTGGGGTAGGATCCCTGCCTTGATACCTAGCAACTACAAGAGCTCAGGTGGACAGTTTCCTGAATCCCAGCTTCCTTCTCTAAAGGAAGGTCATGGGGCTCTTGGGGGAAATTGATCTGATTGGTGCAGTGGGGGCTGCTGTGGACTCTGGGAAGTCTCTCCACCTGCCACGTCTCTGTCTTGCTGCCACTGGAAGACACTGCCTTGGGCTTTCGGTGCTTTTTTTGGTTAGCAGAGCCACCTGTTAAAGTAAAAATGCCCCTGGGAAGAGCCCACCTCACCCATTACAGCTCCCCGCATGGCAGTTGGGAGGGAGGGGAACAGAGACTAGGTTTCATGGAGCTTCTGTTTGACAGAGGAGGAAGTGAGGACCAGAGAGGGGAAGTGCCGTGTCCGGGCACACAGCAGGGCACACAGCAAGGCGCAGGAGGACGGCCAGCCTCCTGATTCCATATCTGACCTCACTCAGGTGGGCTTGATTTGTGTGGGAAAGGGCCCTGTGAGCTGGGAGAAACCTGTCTACCTGTCCAGTTGTCCTAGGGAGTGTCCCCACAGCAGGCAAGGGCAGGACTGGGGTCTGGCTTTGAAGAGGGGAGAAGAGTAGGCTGGGGGTGGGGGCAAAGAGAGGTTCAAATCTGCATTTACCCAGAGAGTTGGGGGCAGGCTTACCCCTACCATTTAGGGTTCTGTGGCCCCAGAGCCGCAAGGTTGGGAGACTAGTGAGTTTATAAACTTGGGTAGCAGCTGGGGCCAGGCTGCCGGGGTCTGAGCACTGATTTCCCACTTATCAATTGTAGGAGCTTGAGTGGGTTGCTTCCTTGTGCCTCAGTTTGCATGTGTAAAATAGGAATCATGCTTTTATCCACTCTACATAAAACGTCAATTACAGGCCTGGCGAGGGTGGGGCCTATCAATGATAGCTGCTATTGATCATCATCCTCGCCATGATTATTAACCATTCAGTTCAGATTTGACCAGCACTGACTCGGTGCCAACGTGGAGGGTGAGAGGTGGTGGTTGTGACTTCATCCTGGCTGCAGCGCTCATTTACCTGTGACCTACAGCAAGTTCCTTAATCACTCCGAGCCTCGGGTTTCTCACCTATAAAATGGGGATAATGCTGCTGAGTTCCAAGGCTGTTGCCCCACAGGATGTCCCCCTGTTCAAAGACACACCTTGCCTTCCATGAAACCTCTGGGGAAGCTCACAGCAGCGACAGAGAGCTAAGTCAGGCTCCACGTCGGTAGGAGGCACTGGGGAACAGCTCTGCCCCTTCTCTTCTGTACCTCAGACTGCAGGAGCCCAGATAGGGCTGAGCACAGAGGACTTCCTAGAGGAGGTGTGGCTGAAACAATTTGTCAGCCCCAGGGTTGCTCTGTCTCCTCATCTTACCCCAAAAGTCAGCTGAGAGGCTGTGTGGCACTGACTCCTGATACTGCCCAACTCGTTGCCAAGAGCAGGACTAAGGAGAGGAGGTTGGCCTCACAGTGGGCACTGTGGTTCCTCCAGGTTCTGGCTGCCATGCCCAGATTCCCAGGGCTGGCCAGGCAACACCAGCCACTCTGCCCTGTCTAGATTCTCTGCCAGGCCAAAGCGAGTAGGTCAGCCCCTCCTCGGGGCAGGGAGACGACACAGCACTGCTCACGTAGAACAGGGAGAAGGGAAAGCCACCACTTGGTCGCTCCACACTTGCTGAGCACTTTTTGCTGTGCCAGGCACCGTGCTAGGCCCTAAGGGTCCAGCATGAGGACACAAAGTCACTGCTTTCAGGGAACTAACAGTGGGGAGACACACATGCTACACATGGTTGTATGAAAATGCATGAAGATGGTCTAGCATCTGGTAGATAAGTCAGAAGCCACTGCTATTTCTTTTCCCTGAATGGGGCCAGTGGATCCGGGGCCCCATCACAGCCTCTGAGCTTGCCCCCCACGTCATCTGGAGGGGGGTGCTGACACTTCTCCATGGGTAATTCGCAGTTTCCCAGAAAGTCCATGGGAACAGCTTGGGCTGCTCGTGGAGGTGCTTCCTGCCTCTGCTTCTCCTCCGAACCGTGTCTAGGCAGCTTCCCAGAAGCCCCAGGGAGGGTAGAATCTGTGGGGCACGGTGGGCACGTGGCTTCTGCCTTCTCTCTCTCCCTGGGGCACTCTTGATTCCTGCCCATCTCTCTGCCACGCACCGTGACACCAGGTGGCTCGTGCTTGGTGAGCACCTGCTGCGTCTCGTGTTGTAGTTCTGGTTACTATTCCACGCCCACCTGGATGCCTGCACCAGCCCTGTTCCGCCTCCCTCCAGCCTGCTCACTGTGCCTCAGCAGAAAGCTTTTAAAAGGTCACTCCCTGTTTAAAGCTCTTCAGTGGGTCCCCTTAACTGTGACCTCCCTTAACTGTACCTCCCTGGCCTCCATGCCCTGACTTTCTGGCTTCATCTCCCACCACCAACCTCATTCTCGGCGTGAACCAATTTCCTGACTGCTTCCTGATTCAGACACTTAGCACCCGCGGTTCCCTCCCTCTGGAACAGTTCTCTGTCCTTTCTCCCCCCACCCCGACTCCTCTATTTGTTCCCTCCCCTCAAAGTGATCTTTCTGGGTACTTTCTGAATTGTAACCCCCCCCCCTTCTGGGGTGTTTTTCTTTTTCTCATGCACACAATCAGTAACAATGAGTTCTGAAAGCGGTACCTGTTCCTTGTCAGGCGGGATAGACTACTGTCTGCTGCGGTAACCAACATCCCCAGGTCTCAGGGGTCTAAAGCGGCCGAGGTGGCTGTCGTTCCTGCTCACCTGACATGTCCGTCACAGTCTGCCTGTCACAGTCATGCAGGGACGCAGGCAGATGGGCGGTTGCCATCCTGGGCGTTTCCAGTTGCTGTTCCAGCATGGAGAGAGGGCTCTGGGGACTCTCGCGTTGGCATTTCAGTGCTTGGGCCAGAAGTAGCCTCGCAGGTCCACCCACCCACCATGGGGACAAGCAGCACCAGGGACAGCCTCCCGGACTGACTGACCGCTGATGTATTAACTCACAGACACTGATTTTTGCCTTCTAACCTCTCCTGCCTTCTCGAACCTCATGCAGCTCCTCTCTCTTGGCTTCAGTCTCCTCCAGCATCATTGAAACATGCCTGTGTCCTTCCCACCTACAAAAGAAACACAGTTCTCTTGACCCACATCCACCTAAATGTTCTCCATTTTCTGACCTCTTCTTTTTTTCCCTATTCCAATGTGGAGTCTGCTCAATCAGCCCTCTGGAATGGTTCCTTTAGGGCGGTGGTTCTCAATCTTGGCCTATGTTTACAAAATGAAACAATAAAAACCTGTGCCCAGGCTGACCACAAGGATGGTGATTTAATTGACATGGGTGGGCCCGGGCATTTGCCATTTTCCAAAGCTTCCTGGGTGCTCCTAATGGGCAGCCAGGGTTGACAACCATGCCTCCTGGGCCCTGGGCTCTGTGTTCTTGTCCAAGGGACATGTTTCTGTTCTCCTACTCCTTGACGTCTGGCAGGTCCCAACTGTATTAGTTTCCTGTGGCTGCTGTAACAAATACCATATATTGGATAACTTAAAACAGCAGAAATTTATTTCCTCACTGTCCCCAAGGCCAGAAACCCAAACTCAATGTGTCAGTAGTGCCATATACCCTCTGAGGGCTCCAGGAGAGGGAGAATCCTTTCCTTGCCCTCTTTCAGCTTCTGATGGCCCCAGACATTCCTTGGCTTGTGGTCACATTGCTCCCATCTGCCTCTGTGGTCATGTTGCTGCTTCCTGTTGGATGGTGGATGTGTCTCTGAAAACACTTTGTCTTCTCATAAGGAAACAGGTGATTGTATCAGGGACCATCAGATAAGCCAGGATAAACCCCCTCTCTCAAGATTTTTAATAATCAGATCTTTGCCATATAAGGTAACGCAGGCCCTGGGGATTAGGACATTGACATCTTCGGGGGGGTGGGAGGATGGGGCTACCGTTCATCCCTCTCCTCAAACCAGATGGGCCACTCCTCCTCCTCCTTGAGATCTGATTGTCCCTTGCCTTCTGCACACTGCACACTCTAATTTCCCTCCCACCTCTCCAGGCTATTCTTCAAGCCCACCCTCTTCGGTAAAGCCCCTGGGTGCTGGTGCTTGTCAAAGCTTCCCCTGGGCCCTTTCCTCCATGTTCCCTCCCTGGGTGACCTCACTTGAGACCACAGCTCCAGTTTCCTCTGTCCCTCTTACATCTCAAGCCTCCATCTCTCTGAGAAAGCCAGGCCCTCATAGCCATCAGCTCCGTCCATTTATACTTGGAAATCTCAAAGTTTTCCCAGTTTGACGTTAACAGAAATCAAAGGGATCATGCGTACCTCCCCGCACTCCCGCCCCACCTTACCCCCTTTGCATGTGGCCTTCTTCCTGAGCTCTCTGTCTCAGAGTGTGGGAATCACTACCCACCCAGGCCCAACCTGAAGCATTATCCTTGATCTCCTCTTTCTGTCTACCTGCTTTTCCACATCCACCTCACCTCCTGGGTCCAAGGCATCATCTCTCATCAACGTGACTGCAGTAGCCTGTAACTGGTCCTGCTATGAGTTCCCCCCACCCCTACTCTCCTCAGCTTCAAACTCCATCATGGCTTCTCGGCGCTCTCAGGTTAAAGCCCGTGTCTTCCTGGTGACCTGGTGGCCCTGCAGCCTCTCCAGTCCCACAACCCCTCCCGCCTTTGCACCCATGTTGTGGTTCTTCTCACGCACCACACTCTCTCACCACGCGGCCTTTGCCCACGCTGTTCCCATCTTCCTCCTCACTTGGTTCTTCATCTGTCAGATCTTAGCGCAAGATCAGCTTTTCCTGGGAAGCCTTGTCGGCCTCCTGGCCGGGCGAGGTTCTTTGTTTTGTTAGCTCTTTCACAGGACTGTGTTTGCGCTTCCCAGGGAGTTGTTGTGGCTTTGATTGTACAGTTGCCAACAGGACACTTCACGTCTCTCTCCCTGGCTGGACTGGACACGTCACGGGAGCAGCCTCTGTCCCTTGAGCTCACCTCTCCATTCCCAGCAGGGCCTCGGCAATCTGGAGCATGCAGGACTTAGCTGACGGTTATTTAGCGTTGGTCTGCGCTAGGCACACCGCGTGCGTTAACGTAGTTAACCCTCACAAAGCCTAGGCGGACGGCATGCTGTCGTCCCTGTTGGGTCAATGGAGATGCCCAGGTCACCCAGGGAGTGAGCGAGTAAAGGAGCCAGAAGTCCAGCTCTAATGATAAGGCTGCCCTGCCTCTCTAGCCAGATCCTTACCTCAGCCGCAGGGAGGGCTAAGAATAAGCAAACAGCCCTGGCTGCTGTGGCTCAGTGGATTGAGCACCAGCCTGCGAACCAAAGGGTCTCGGGTTCGATTCCCGGTCAGGACACATGCCTGGGTTGCGGGCCAGGTCCCCAGTTGGGGGCACATAAGATACAGCCACACATTGACGTTTCTCTCCCTCTCTCCTGCCTTTCCCCTCCTTCTAAAAACAAATAAATAAAATCTTAAAAAAAAAAGTAAGAAAACAAAGCAGGGGAAGGGACTAGCCAAAGACCATGTATAAATGACACGTGCACACGGACAACGGGGTGGGGAACGACTGGGAGAAGGGATTGGCTGGGTGGCGTGGAGAAATGGAGGAAAAAATGGGACAACTGTAATTGAAAAATAATAAAAAATAAAATAAAATAAAAAATAAAAAGAGAATAAGAAAACAGAGGCTCAGAGAAATGAGGTCTTCTGTCCAAGGTCACGTAGCTGGTTGACAGGTCCCCGGATTAGAAACATCAGTGTTCCCAATGCTGAGCATTTCAGGGGGAACCCAGTAATCATTTGGCTGGGTGGGCATGGAATTCATTTTGTCAGAGAATCCAGCAGCGCGGTTGACTCTGAGCCTGGGTGTGAGTGCTGCTTGGTCCCATGCCGGCCACCCGGCTTCTGGAGAGATCTGATGGCTCAGATGTCCTGCTGAGAGGCAGGCTTGGCAGCTCTGTCCCTGCTGGCCTTCCGTGGGTCTGGCCCAGGTTTCCTCCAAGGGAGGCAGCCCACGTGGGTGTTCTAGGACACTTTGAGCTGCCTTTCCTGCCAAGGCAGCCGCTTTCTTGTCCACGTCCCTAAGTTCTAGAGATGGCCCCATGCTGGTGGAGATGGCAGTGAGAGTTTTCTGGATCTCCCCCTGACCCAGGGAAAGTTTCTTCCGTGACCTGGGATGGGCAGATGACAAAGGCACTTCCCTGCTAGACAGCATGTGGAAAACACCCAAGAGGCAGGGGGCCATTTCCCATGGGCCATATGGATCCACATACACTGTCTTTTTGAATCCTTATAATTGTTCTTGGACAGGGAGGAGATCATAGCCTGCTCTTTTCCAGTTGAGGAAACTGAGGCTCAGAGGTTGAGTGTCTTGTCTAAGTCGCACAGCCGGAGGAAGGGGCAGGGCTGGGAGTCAGGCCTGACAGGTGTCTCCCAAGCCCCTGTCCTTAAACTCTCGGCTTTGGGTGCAGAGTGGTGCTCGTGGGGCCGGGTGTGTGGGACATGATCACCCAGATGGCCAAGTACCTAGCGTCCTTTCTTGAGTCCTGGAAAGATGTTGTGTTGCTTTAATATCAATTCCTGAGAAGCTGTGCTTAAGTAACACCTGCTTTTGAAAATTGGAGCCTGGCCGGTGTGGCTCAGATGGTTGGAGCATTGTCCCATAGACCGAAGGTCAACGGGTCAATCCCTGGTGAGACCACACGTACAAAAAGGCAACCAATCGATGTTTCTCTCTCCCTCTCTCTCTCAAAGCAATGAAAAAAGTGTCCTCAGGTGAGGACAAAAAAAGAAAGTGGTACCTGATTTTTGAGACATGCCATGTGATTCAGTAGTCCAGGAAGTCTGTGGTCAACCCTTGTGTTATAGTTGGAGTTTATTTAGCGAATTTTCTGAGTGGGATCTGTCTGGGTGGTGGCTGGAGCTTGGTAGCTCCAAGGGGACCGTGACTGGCCTTGTGTGTAGGAGCACCAGGTTCGGAACTGGGCTCAGGTTAGAATTCTGGTTCTGTCACTTATGGATTGTGGTTAAGCACAAAGGCACTGGGTTGGGTTCCTGCTTCCTTCACAGGCTTGCCGTGTGACTTTGGACAAGTTCTTTAACCTCTCTGAACCTCAGTATTCTCAGCTGTGAATGAGATAGAGAAACAAACCTACGTCACGGATGAGGATTAAACAAGATGGCGTATTAGAGTTTAGTGACGGCCAATAAGCAGTAACTAATGGTTATCACGGGTAATATTAATACTAACTCTCTGAGAAGCCCTTCAGGCGTTCACAGGTGTGTGTTCTCTCTCCTGCTTCCCTTTCCCCCTTGCAGGTAGAACTGCATGTCCACCTCGATGGATCCATCAAGCCCGAAACCATCTTATACTATGGCAAGTAAGTCCACAGATAAGAGGCCTTCCTTCCCAGGATTTGGGCAGGGCCCCCAGGTTGAGGCCACTAAAGCATCCCAGGGCTGCTACTCCTTCTCATGTCCCAGGGGGTCTCTGAGCTGGAGACCGAGAGCCCATGGCTCTGGCTTTGGTGCCTTTGACTTCTGTCTTTCTGCTTCCAGGTGAACCAGGGGGTACATGTCTTACCTTGCGCGCGCGCGCACACACACACACACACACACGAGTGGAAGCAGTTCCCACGGCTGAACCAGTCACTGGTTTTTGGCAGAGAACTGGTGGCAGGTGGCACAGCCACAGGGGAGGAGGGTATTGCTCCCTGCATCTCACTGAGGAGACAGCAGGTTCAGAGACGTGAAGGCAGTTGCCCAGGGCCACACAACAAGGAAATGGCAGGGTCAAGCGTTGACAGGCCAGCTGACTGCCACGGCTTTTCCTACATTACCACGGAGCTATCGACTGGGAGCCGTGAAGGGGCTCCCTCTCTGGTCCCTACTCTGCATCCTCCAAGGGAGACACACTTCCTGCCTCAGGTCTCATGGATTCTGGGGGCCAAAGGGTCCCCGGTGCCCTCCAGTGAGGGAGGCCCGCGCCTCCCTCCCCACGCCTCAAGGGCCCACGACGGCCCCTCTGTTGGCCCAGCACCCAGAGCACAGGGACTTTGAAAGTCAGTAGATCTGGATTTAAATCCAGCTTTCTCCTGTGCTTTCGGCCTTGCAGGCTGAGGATAAAATGAGGGCTTGGCTCCAGAGCTGACCTGGGTGATGGGGACCCCTCCTGCCGCCCTGCCCTTCCTCGGAAGACTGTGTTCTTCACACTTCCCCCAACACTCATTTTGTTGGAGCTGGAAGGACTGTCTGCCTCTCACTGCTCCAAGCAGGACAGTTGCTGCTCCTTGGAGTTTGCCCCCAGTTCACAGAAGCAACTCTTTTAACTCCCGCGTGAACTCTGCAAGAACACTCAGTTCCAGCTTGTCCCACGTCCAGCCCTCTTGCCCTAGGAAGCGGCGATGTAATTGTTGTTTAACTATATAAGAACCTTCGCATTTACTGCATGCCAACACCCCTGGGTTAACTTACTGATTCCTCGTGGCAGGTGATGAAGTAGATACTATTATCGTCCCTGTATCACAGATGTGGAGGAAACCGAGTCATGATAGGTGAAGTGATTTATCTAGTAAGCACAGCTGTGACCAGGCCCCTGCCCCTGCCCGGTACCCCTGCCACTCGAGGTTTAGGGAACGCGCTTCGCTCAGGACTCCAGGAGAGGCACTTAATGACGACAGTGTCATTAATCATAACCAATGGCTCTGCTAAGTGGGGTAAAGCCACTCAGCTTATCTCTGCCTGTCCCTTGCCTATGTTGAGGGCCAGCCATTGCCTCAAGGTCTCGATGAGGCCGTTAGGGTGTGTTCTTGGGGGCCAAGATGGGATCTAATCGGGATGCTCATTAAGGGGTCATAGAGCACTCATTAGCACACTCATTAGCGCAGCGAGGAGGTGAGAGTGCCAGGGCGGGGTGGAGGGAAAGGAGCCACCGGTGTTGGGTGGCTGGTCAGGTTTTCCATTTCCCATGTCTCCTGGGTACCCTGGGAACAGTCTTGGCCCTGGAGAGGGGATGCGGGTGCCAGCTGGAGTTTGATCTCGAGGTCAACAGGCATGGGGAGCAGGGAGTGGGTCAGATCGATATGGATAGCCCTGGAGGACTCCCAGGTTGGGGTGGGCCAGGGCTGGGGCTGGGGGGAGGGAGGGGGAGGGTGGCGGGGTGTCTGGCCTATGACCTCCCCTGCCCAGTCCCCTGCCCCCTACTCCAGCCAAATCCAGTAGCTCCTTTCTGCCTCTGACTGGGGCCTCCATTGATTCTGTTTTCACCTGTTTCTTTTTCCTGTGAGTCCGTCCTCTCCGGGGTTCTCCTGACTCTTTCTCGGTCTCCTCCATGACCCCATTTGCTCTTTCTCTAAGGCACATTCTGACTCTGGCTGTTCTCTCTCCCCGTTGCCACCCTGCCTGAGCCACCACCAGCCCCTCACTTAGACTATTGCCATGGCCTCCTGACTGGTCTTCAGGTGTTCACTCTGGCCTCCCCCATTGACTGTCCCCACAATACTGTAGTCAGAACAGTTGTCTTAAAACATGGTCTGATCAGCTCACTCCCCTGCTCAAACCCCCTTACCAGTGCCTCCCACCTTGCTCAGGGTCAAAGCCAAAGTCTGCACATGCCCTTAATGTTCTGCAAAGCCCGAGGGAGATTCTCTGACCTCCTCTGCTCCTTGCTTAGTCCACAGCAGGTGTTTCTCAAACATGCCAGACCTAGTAAACACAGAGACAGTGGGTACCTTGCTCAAGGTCACACGGCCTTTAATACCAAAGCTGGGGTTCAACCCCAGGCCATCTGGCTTCTGAGTCTGCTGTCTTTCCCAGGACACATACTATGTGTTCTCTGTACCTGCAAAGAAAATGCTCTCTGCATTTTACTGACGAGACGTGGAGGTCCTCAGAGGGTACAGCTCCTGCCCATGGTGGAATGGCACCCACAGGAGGGGTGTGGGCTTCCAACTCCACCACCTGAGCTCATCCTGCTCACCAGGCTTTCTGTGGCCAGGCTCCTTGTAGGCTCATTGCCCACCGTGGCGGGGAGAGGACAAGGGAGATGAAGTTGGGGGAAGGCCACCGTCTCTGGTTTGCTGATTGGTTAGATGGAGGAACCGTACTTGGGAAATGTGGAGCCCAGGGGAAGGGGGAAGGGAAAGGAGGTACAGAGTTCCTGCCTTCTAGGGGTGGCCAGGCGCACAGGTCTGTCTCGGTCACTGCTCTCTGTCCACTGACTGGCACATCAAAGGCTCTCGGATGGTGTGTCCAGATACGGAGCTGGGGGCTGTGGACCTCTGGATCCTGGGTTGAAATCCATGAAAGGAGATCTGGAAGAGAATGGTCAGGAGGCAGCACCCCGACAGGAAGTGGTGGGGTCCAAGGCAAATGTGGCCACTGAATCTGCCCATATGGGAGCTGGAGCCTTAGCACCACCTCCTCTGCCTTCAGCCCACTGGCTCGCAGAGAGAGATTCGAAACACAGTATGAAACAGCCAGTGCAGGCTCTGCAGATGCCATGGCCACTGGGGAGGCCTCGCGAGGGGGACTTGGGAGCAGGCTGGCCAGGCACAGGGAGAAGGCTCAGTGGACACGCTTTGGGCCAGGACAGCACCCGAGATACCATCTGGTGTTACCCACTGAGCAGTCATAGGGACTGGGGCCACCTGAAGGGGAGGGGGCATTTTAGGGGGCTTAGGGAACAGCAGCTATATAGTAGGAAAACATTTTACTATTTGAATAACAGAAGCCATTAAGGGATTAAACACTGTTCGGTCAAACTTCTATTTCTTTGGCAATTTCCTGTCTGTCATCTTGCCTCGCAGATAACTGGATGCTTGAATCTCCTGATTTTTTAAAATTGGATTTAGTGGGGTGACATTGGTTAATAAAGCCATAGAGTTTTCAAATGTACAAGTCAATAAAACATCATTACCCAAATGAACCTCCTAATTTAATCATCTAATTTTCTCCACTGTTTGCTCCTTTTATTTTTTTTAAGAGAATTTTTATGAGTTTATTTGAGCCAAACTGTTGATATTGCCAGGAAAAGCAAGACCTCAAGGGCTCCCTACTCCTTTATTTATTTTTTAAAGATTATCTTGTCTTTTGTTCTACTTGCTAAGGGATTTTCTCACCTTTATTTTGTATGCCTTTGGTTACAGCCTGACATTTGCTGCCATGTTCTTTAAAATTTCCAGCAGCTCTTGCTTACTCTCTAAACATCCCCTTGTTAAAAAAGCGATGTTCTTGTTGCCAGGATGTACTGTCCTTACATCTCCGTGAGGATGTCCATCTTAGGGTTTAAGTTTTCTTTTGTTTTCTACATTATCTCCTTTTGTCTCTTGTTCTGTCCCTTGTGGTAGAAGCGCTCCTTGAGTGTCTTTTCTGTCTCTTTTATCTTCAAAGTGGGAAAACTGTGGCCCAGGGTGACCTTGAGTCGGGGCAGAGCCGGGATGAGCAGAGGGGGCTGGGGCCTGCTGCCTGGCTGTGGACCCAGAGATGCCGGGCCTTACTGAGTAGTGACGTGTCCAGCTTTGGGGGTGGGGGGGTTGTTGTGGGCAGGGAGGAGAGGGACTCTGAGGTCAACAGCTTGCTAGCCGGCCCTGTCCCAGGACACTGGGCCAGACAGGCCTCTCTGTTAGGTTGTCCAGACAGAGCAGAGAAGAGGGAGGTCCAGTGCTCATCCTGGCCCCGCCCCGCCCTGTAGTATGGCCCCTGCCCCGGCACCTTCCCTGCTCCCAGGCACGTGTGTGTGTGTCTGTGTCCATGCACACATAGAGACTTTCACCTCAGTTGCCCCTCTTGAAATCCACTGGCTGGTGATGGCCTCGGGGACAGGAGGTGCTGGAAGAACTCTGGTCCTGGCTCTGTATGCACTGGACTTGTTTTTCCATCTGTCCGATGGTGGCATTGGATGGAGAGGTCCTCAGGTTTTCTGCTGTGGCCCTCTGGGGAGTCGGTTGGGTCCCCGCCCAGGGGCAGTCCATGACCCTTCTGTTTTGTCCCCAGGAGGAGGGGGGTCGCCCTCCCTGCTGACACCGTTGAGGAACTGCGGAACATCATCGGCATGGACAAGCCACTCACCCTCCCGGGCTTCCTGGACAAGTTCAACTACTACATGCCCGCCATTGCGTGAGTCCCCATGCCCTGGGCAGCATCCATCCTTGTGCCTGGAGGGGCTGTCAGCCCCCGGCCTGCGCCTCAGCCTGTGGGGCAGGAGACCCCAGCTCTGCTTCTCACCGTTTGTATACTTGCTTGACTCTCTCTGTGCCTCTGGGCCTCGATGTTCCCTTCTGGAAAGTGGGTGTGATCAACTGAAATTCCTTCAGCTTCTACAGAGAAGTGATAGAATATGGGGGTTAGGAACATAGATCCTAGTCTCAGACTCCTACATGAAATAATATTAGGCAAATTCCCTCTCTGGGCCTCAGTCCCCACATCTAGACACTGGGCCTAGGGATCCTGCCCGGCTCCTAGGGCTAGAGTTTGGATTGGACACAGTCCTGTCCTCAGCAAGCCCCCTCTCACTATGCAGACAGCTGTTGCCTTTATTGACAGCCAGACATCGGTGATTTTATGTCACTTTACATTCCTCCTAATTTTTCGTAGCAGAATACCCCAGACATAGATGAATATAATATGTGCACAGCTCACAGAATTGTACTTTTATAGCTGTCCACAGACTTGCTAGGTGGACTTACTCATTTCTAGAGGTGAGAATGAAGACCCAGGGAAATGAAGGGGCTTGCCCAGGACCCCAGAGCTGGCAGGGGATAAAGCCCAGATTCTCACCTTGGTGCCACCTCGAGCTTTCTGGCAAGAGGCAGAACTTCCTAAGGCAGGCAAGAATCAGCCTTGACAGTCAGTGCTGCAGGAGCTGAGGATGGGGTTGGGGGGAAGCAAAGGGGCTGGGGGCAGTCAGGAAGGGCTGCCTGGAGGAGGCAGTATGGGCCCGGCCATGGAATGGAGAGGGTGTAATATTGGGTAGAGGGGTAGGCCTGAGGAAAGGTTTGGAGGATGGGCCAAACACGGGTCGTTGGAGGATCCGTGAAGCAGATGTGTGACACAAACCTAGGTGTTGGCCGGATAAGCGGCAAAACAGGTACGAGGAGTCATGGGGGGAATGGGGTGCGGCAAGGTTGCTGACCTCATGCTGGAAGCTCTGGGGCTGAGCCTGGAGGGCACTGACTGTTCCAACGCTTGCCCTTGGGAAGCAGGCCCATGCCACCTTCCCGGAGGCACGTGCTGCATCTCCCAAGACACTGCCACACCAGAACATACGAGCAGGCCTAGGCACCTCTGCCATGCTGCCCCCGAGGCAGCTCCTGTCTCTCTGGTCACATGACATAAGAGGCCCAGCTCCCTGAAGGCCAACCCACCTGACTGCTGGAGATCACCTCCTGCAGAGCTGCCTGGCTGCTTGGGGCCATGGTCTTGCAACTTGGACTCTCCACCCACTTGCCTGCATCCACAGGGGTCAGATGAGAGCCCTCATCACCTGCCACTGGCCCCTAGGCTCGCCCCTCCCCAGCCATGTTGGCCTCCTGCAGCGCCTCAGGCACCGTGCACGCGCCGACCTCAGGTCCTCTGTGACTGCTGTTCCCTCTGCCCAGAGCACAGTTCCTGTAGATGCTCTGTGGCTCACTTCCTTGCTGCCTCCACATCTCTGCTCAGATGTCACTTACTCAGTGAGACCCTGGTCATGCTACGGAAAATTGCAGTCCCCTACACACCCCCACACCCCCACTTTATGTGCGTCCATCAAACTTCACCATCTGACCTGTGACATAGTTTATATTTTACTTCTTTCCTTTCTTGTCTCTCACCAGACTGGAGGTTGTGTGAGGGCAGGGATTTTGTCTACCTTGTTTGCTGTGTCCCCTATGCCTAGGGCACTGTTGGCCACAGTGTGGAATGAGTCCCACAGCCGTGGGGGCGATAAGGACCCCTCTCCCTCCCTAGGGCTGACCCCACCCCCCAGGGATTTCCCGCAGTAGCTGCCCACCCTCATCCTGGTTCTCAAAGGCACAGGCCCTTCCCTGACCTCCTCCTGGGAGTGGCCGATTTCCTCACAGCGCCTAGCTGACACATGGCTTTCCAGTAACCGCCCTTTTTCACCCTTCATGACAGAAACTTCAGCCAAGGCACGGCCCACTGTCATCTGCTCAACACTCACAGCAGCCCATGCAGGTTAATGTGTGCCTTGTGTCTGGAGCCAACACTCAGAAATAACCACTAAAACACTCGGAGCCTTTGTCTGTTCTGCTCCAAGCACTGGCTCAGATGAGTTTATGAGGTTTAAACTCATTTGTCTTCACAATAATTCTTTGATGTAGGTATCACACAGAAGGGGACTAACTGAGGCCATGCAGCAGGTTAAGTGTGGGACCCAGGGTTCACGTCTGAGTCCCAGGTTTCTCTCCCACCCCAAATTCCTCTGAACATGTCCATCAGTGCCCTTTCTCTCTCTCTTTAGTTTTATTGGCGTAAAATTTACAAAGAGCAATTGTATCTAAGGTGTATAACTTGATGTTTTGACATACACATGCATTGTGAAATGATTACCGATCAAGCTAGTTGACATATCCATCACCTCACATAGTCTCCTTTTTTGTGTGTGGCAAGAACACTTAAGCTCCACCCTCTTAGCAAATTTCAAGTAGACACTACAGTAGTAAGTTAGGCACCGTGCTGTACCGCAGCTCTCCAGAACCTACTCATCCTGCATAACTGAAACTGTGCCGTTGGGCCAACACCTCCCCTCCCCCTGCCCTCCTGTCTCTGGCAGCTACCCTTCTACTTTCTGCCTTTATGAGTTCTACTGTTTTAGATTCCACAGATAAGTGAGCTCACGCAGCAGTCGTCTTTCTCTGCCTGGCTTCTTTCACTTAGCATAATGTGTTCCAGATTCATTCGTGTTGCAGATGGCGAGAGTTCCTTCTCTAAGGCTGACTAATATTTCTCTCTTTGTATGAGACATTTCTTTAAAAGATTTTATTTTTTTAGAGAGAGGGGAAGGGAGGGAGAGAGGAAGAGAAACATTGATGTGTGAGATATATCGATCAGTTAGTTGCCTCTCGCACGCCCCCAACCAAGACCAGGGCCAAGTCCTACAACCCAGGCATGTGCCCTGATAGGGTATCAAACGGTGACTTTTCACTTGTTGGGATGATGCTCAACCAACTTAGCCATGTCGGTCAAGGTCGAGACATTTTCTTTATCCACTCATCCATTGGTGGATATTTGGGTTGTTTCCACATCTTGGCTGTTATGAATAATGAACATTTTAAAAAATATTTATTTTTAGAGCGAGGGGAACGGAGAGAGAAAGAGTGGGAGAGAAACATCAATGTGTGGTTGCCTCTTGCACACCCTCAACTGGGGGACGTGGCCCACAATCTGGGCATGGGCCATGACTGGGAATTGAACTGGCGACCCTTTGGTTTGCAGGCCGGTGCTCAATTCACTGAGCCACACCAGCCAGGGCTGAATGAGCATTTTGAGATACTGACTTCATTGCCTTTGGATCTATACCCAAAAGTAGGATTGCTGGATTGTATGGTAATTCTATTTTTAATTTTTTGAGGAACCTTCATGTTGTTTTCCACAGTGGCTGCACCAATTTACATTCCCACTAACAGCGCCCAAGGGTTCCATTGTATTGCCAACACCTGTCATGTCTTGGCTTCTCTTGTTGATAGTGGCCAGCCTAGCAGGTGTGAGGTGGTAGCTCATTGTGGTTTTGGTTTGTACATCCCTGATGATTAGTGAGTTGGGCACCTTTTCATGTACCTCTTGGTCATTTGTGTGCTGCCTTTTGCAAAATGTCTATTCCGGTCCTTTGCCAATTTTTTAATCAGGTTATTTGGGTTTTTGCTGTTGAGTTATGGCAGTTCTTTGTATATTTTGGATATTAGCCCCATAGCAGATGTATGGTTTGCAAGTATTTTCTCCCATTCTGTGGGTTACCTTTTCACTCTGTTCATGGTTTCCTTTGCTGTGCAAAAAGCTTTTTAGTTTGGTGCAATCCCTCTTGTCTGTGTTTGCTCTTGTAGCCTGTGTGGGCCCTTTTCTCTATTTCTTGTCCCTGCTGGCCTACATCCGTCACTCAACAAGTGTTTGAGTGGCCACTGTGCCCTAGGTTCTGTCCTCGGTTGAGGAAGCATAGCTGTGACAAGACAGATGGAGTCCTTGTCCCATGGCGACTACATTCTAGTAGGGGAGATGAAACTTGGCTGATAAACCACATGATGTGTAATGTCAGATGGTAATACGGGCCATGGAGAAAAGTCAGGTCCAGGGGAAGGGTTAGGGTATGACAGAGGGGCCCTGGCCAGTGTGGCCCTGTTGGTTGGCCATTGTCCCGCAAACTGAAAGGTCTCTGGTTCAATTCCCAGTCAGGGCATGTGCCTGGGTTGTGGACTCTGTGTTCCATCCCCAGTCGGGTCATCTGCAGAAAGCAACCAATCGATATTTCTCTCACAATGTTTCTCTCCCTCTCTTCCTCCCTTCCCTTCCTTCTAAAATTAAATTAAAAAACTTAGAGGTGGAGGGAGCATGGGATGATCTGGGGAAATGAGCATGTAGGCTGGGGAGCTGCAACGCAAAGCCCCAGATGCGGACACAAGCTCCCCTGCCCCTTAGACAGATGGGCCGGGGAGTGTGCCAGAGGGGAGGAGCCGGGGAGGTTGGCAGGGGGTGGACCACACAGGCCTTGTGAGCCAGGCAACAGAGTTGGGATTTCATTCCATACAATGGAAGCCATTGGGATTCAGAGCAGAGGAGTAACATGCTTTGATTTAGGTTTGTGAGAGATTGTTCTGGCTGCCAGGAGGCATGGAGACAGGGAGGCCCACTAGATGAGGTGGTGAGAACCAGGGTGACAGGGACAGGAAGTGGCCTGCTGTTTGGAAGTGGAGCTGACAGGACTAGCCAAGCTTCTCGGGTATTCTCCAGTGGATGCTCAGAGCTTGGCACTGGAGGATAAGGGATTGGGGACCAGAAGTGGATTTGATCTGCCAAGGCTGGGGACAGACTGGAGCTCTTGAAGGAACATCGGAGAAGGTTGTCCAAGTACTCTCTTCTCTCCCCAGAGGCTGCCGGGAGGCCGTCAAGAGGATTGCCTATGAGTTTGTTGAGATGAAGGCCAAGGAGGGCGTGGTGTACGTGGAGGTGCGTTACAGCCCACATCTGCTGGCCAACTCTAAAGTGACACCGATCCCGTGGAACCAGGCTGAGTGAGTGACCACCTGGAGGGGCTGTACCAGGGCTGTGGCAGGGTGGCCCAACCTGGGACCCGGGGGACAAGCTGTTGGGAGGCCCTGACCCAACCAAGACTTCAGTCTTGCCCCCCAGCCGGGTCTGTGGCCTCAGAAAGATGGGCGTAACTGGCATGAGAGACGAGGTTTCCGCCCCTTGCCTGTACTTGTATTTTTGCCTTGGGAGGAAGTGTTTGGCTGTGTCTTGTCACCCCTGGTCCTAGCGCAGGCCTGCAGCCCAGGAACATTGCTTACCCAGTGACTCCCAGGGGGCCTGCTGTAACCCCGTACCTGGAGTGAGTCTGGCCACTCCTGTCCCCCTGCTTGGACCCCCAGGGATCTCTAAGTGGTGTTACCCAACTGCTTTGCCCCCTTCTAGCCATGACTCTGGTACAAGTGGGAATCAGACCAGATGAACTTAGCCGTGCGCTCCATCGGGGGCAGGGCTGTGTCTGACCGCCCCCCGCCCCCATGCACTGTGACATCCTCCAGATCTGGAAGTGCCCAGGCAGTTCCAAGGAAGCTGGAAGGGGGTGTGCTAGGGCTTGGGCCTTCTCCCTCAGTCTTTTCTCAGAGGCAGTGGGTTGGTGGGGAGAGAGGGCTTCTGGAAGATTCCTCTTCCCCCCCTCCCTTCCTCCCTTTCCCCATCCTCCTCTGTCCCAGTCCCAGTGCTGTCCTCTAAACTGTCCTTTGTCTCAGGCCCATCCCTGCTCCTCTCTGCATGCAGGGGGGACCTCACCCCGGACGAGGTCGTGAGCCTAGTGAACCAAGGCCTGCAGGAGGGAGAGCGAGATTTCGGGGTGAAGGTGCGGTCCATCCTGTGCTGCATGCGCCACGAGCCTGGTGAGTGTGATCTCGGCCCTGTCCTGGGCTGCACATCTGACAGCGGCCACGACCTCCTGGCCTGGTGCTGGGGCTGCCCCTCGTACCCCCCCTGAGTCCATTAACTGGGCGTCCACGCTTCCTGAAGTCACCCGAGCCTTCCCAGGCAGGCTCACAACTTCCTGGAAACAGACTTTTCTCCCCTGGGAGACCAGGCCTTGCAGCCACATGACCTGCAGGAGGTTCAAAACTAAAGGAGCCTGGACAATAGGAAACAATCTAAGCCAGGTTCCCAACAGCCCCCAGTTTTCCCTTGAAGTCCTGGGAGCCTGGCCTCTTCTGGTCTAGGCCATAGGGCCTGTGAGTATTTCTGATCTCTGGGGTCTGAGGGGTCTCCCTTTTCACTGACAGCGGTCAGCGCTTCAGGGCTGGAACTTGCCAGGTGCAGAGCCCCACTCTGAGACCTGGGGCAAGTCACATGACCCCTTGCCTGTCACAGGAGGTGGTGGCACTACCTCATTCTCCACTGGAAGGAGTGGTGAGGGCTACAACAAAGGGCTAATGCCAGCCTGTCAGGCTGCTGCACAGAGTGGCTTCTGTGTATGTTCTCCAGTCCACGGGAGTCACCATCCTTTATCCTGTGTGACGGATAAGGAAACCGAGGCAGAGAGGTACAGCCTATTGCTCCTCAATCAGGAAGGCAAAAATCTCAGATGTGAACCCAGGGCCATCTGCTTCCAAAGCCTGTGATCGTTCATTCTTTTCTGAACACTTTGTGATGACGTGATCAGTTGAGAGTCCCCAGTAGGTGAGCAATACGTGCAGGAGTGCCAGTGTGAGGTACGCGCTAGACTTAAACGTTCAGCGGCGTGGGCCTCCAGCTCACCTGAGTGGGGAAGAGCCCACCTGATGGCTCTGTGGGGACAAGTGAGAGAACAGCCATTGGTCGTGTACTGAGCCCAGGCCCTGCCCTCTGTGCTTTACACACGGGGTCTCGGCAAAGCCTCGCCGCGACCCTGTGCAGGAGCTGCTGGGGTCCCGAGGAGAGGAGACCGAGGCCCTGGGGGCAACAGATTCTCAAAGGCCATGTGGTTAGGCTGTGTTGGTTGGGATTTGGAGACAGGACGCTGGGCCCTCTGCCTTGCGCTGGCCTCAGGTGGGGGGCAAGGTAAATGGGAAGGCACAGAAGCAGGCGTTCTGGAAGGCTCTCCCCCAGCCGCTGCTGCTGACAGAGCCCCGGCGGGCATCTCCCCCACAGACTGGTCCCTTGAGGTGGTGCAGCTCTGCAAGAAGTACCAGCAGCAGACCGTGGTGGGCATCGATCTGGCTGGAGATGAGACCATTGCCGGGAGCAGCCTCTTCTCTGGACACCTGCAGGCCTACGAGGTGGGTCTTGTGGGAAGGAGGTGGGAGAGGCTGTCACCAGTGGGCTGTGGGAGAAGCTTGTTTCCACCCACTGTAAGGAGAAGTCACAGGGACTGGGGGAGTGAGGCCTCCTGGCTTCTCAGGTGGGTCTGGGTCGGGGCTCTAGGAATTGTGAATTTGGTATAAAGAAAAGGACCCTACTTGCTGGTGGGAGTCTGCCTGTGATTTGCTGGGTGACCTTGGGTAGTCTGTCTCTTCTCTGGGCCTGTGTGGAGCAGACGTCTCAGCTTTTTTGGAAGGGGTTAAGAGTTGGGGCTCTGGAGAATCACTACTGGGGTTCCGTGCTTGGCTTCCCACTTTGTATTTGACCTTGGTCGTGTTCCTTAAGGTCCCTGAGCCTGTTTGTCCCGACGCCCTGTAAACTAGGTAATAGCAGTGAATGTTAGACAATGTGTGCAAAGCATTTCACCCAGTGCCTGGCATACGACTGTCTAACTGATGATAGCTACCACTTCAATAATAATTACAAAGGCCAGGCGTCCCCACCCTGACGCAGCTGGCCCAACCGTGAGCACGGTTCAGCCTGCCAACACTCAAGACACAAAGCACAGTGAGGACAGGGCCTGCCGGGGGCCCACCAAAGCCACCCAGGCCTGGCTCTTGACCTTTCAGGAGGCTGTGAAGAGTGGCATTCACCGCACAGTCCACGCCGGGGAGGTTGGCTCTGCGCAGGTGGTGAAAGAGGTGAGGAGACGGGGCGGGCTGCGGGGCGCTGCTCCCTACTCCCGCCCCGTCCCTCCCTGGGCTCTTGTCCGCTTCCCTGCAGGCTGTGGACAGGCTCAAGACAGAGAGGCTGGGACATGGTTACCACACCCTGGAGGATGAGGCCCTTTACAGACAGCTGCGACAGAACAACATGCACTTTGAGGTACCCGGGAGGGAGGACAGAGGCGGAAAGCCAGGGGGGGCCTGGGTGCTGGAGCGGGGCAAGCTGTGGCGGGGGGCCATGGTGGGCCCCACAGCTGCTAGGGGCTGGAGGAAGACTGGGATGGGCAGGCTCGTGGGAGCCGGCAGCAGAGGCCAGTGTGACTGGCAGAGTAGGTGGCTCCAGCCCCGGGGCGTGAGGGGGTGGGGTCCGCGTGGCCTGGGGGTGTCCGTGTCAGCCCTTCACCTGCCCTTCCAGATCTGCCCCTGGTCCAGCTACCTCACAGGCGCCTGGAAACCGGACATGGAGCACGCGGTTGTTCGGTGAGGCTCGCTCCTCTGGGGCCCATTCAGTCTTGTACCAGGAGAGCCCAGGGTGGGAAAAAAATGCAGGGACTGGGCACGGGCCGTGCGGGGCCTCTTGATACAAAATCTGTCTGAGTCCTTGGGAAGCAGGCATCATCCTCACAAGTGAGGAACCCAGAGCTCGGATGGGCTGTAACGTGACTAATAGCAGAGCTGGGGGAACTGTAACTCACTGAGCAGAATGTCCTGCTGCCCAAGAGGAACTTCACACTCTAGCTCCTGCCTCTGAGGGCTCAGGAAGATGAGTCCCTCCTGCTCACATGGGCTCTGCTCCTGGCACTTCTGGGCATTCCCCTGGAGGGTCTGTCCCACCCCACCCTGCTGCCACCCTGCAGCCTAATGCAGTGGCCTTTGTCTTTTTGACTGAGACTTGGGAGTGGCATCAGCCTCAGGAGGGCAAAGCCGCCTTTCCCTTACACAGGATGAGGACAGCAAGAACTCAGGGTGACCACGGTCAGGCCAGCACTGGTCCGTCCACCACGCTTACGTGAAGGGAAGGAGCTTGGGGTCTGCTGTCGGTTACAAGGGGTCCTGAGATCTGCTTCAGGAGAAGGGAGTGTGCAGCCCTGTGGTGTGTCCAGGTGGAGGTCCTTGGAGGTGCATGGGCGCACAGCCTATGTGCTGGAGAGAAATCTGAGTCATCCTCACAGACATGTGGGTGAAGGGAGAAATGATGGCCTCAGAGATGGGGAGCAAGAGGGCCTAGGAAAGAACCCGGGAGGAAGTGACAGTAAAGGATAGGCCGAGGCAACAGGAGGACAGCCAAAGTGTGGCATCTGAGAAATCCAGAGCAGCCCAACACAGGCGGCAGGGGTCATGTCACATACAGTTCCACGGTGCACGTGAAGGGCAGAGCCCAGTGGGATTGAGGACGATTGGGGTCGGGTGTGGACAACTATCCCAGAACATTGGCTGTGAAGGGACATGCTAGAGAGGATGGTAGCTGGAGGGGCATCGCTTGCAGGCCCTCCCCAAGTTGCCTTCTACCCGGCTCGCTCTCCTGCCTTTGCCCGACTCTAGCCTCATCAGATGGTTTGAGTCTTGAGCTGCTAGTTATGTGGTCTCAGACAAGTCACTCAAGTTCTCTGAACTTGTTTCTTCCCCTGTATGAGATCATCCGGGCGTGTTTAAGGGCAGTGTGGGACTCAGAGGTTGGTAGGAGGTGTCTGTTCACAACAGTTAAAGGGAGGCTCTTCACCCCTCCTCCCCACATCCAGACTCAAAAAAGATAAGGCTAACTACTCGATCAACACGGACGACCCACTCATCTTCAAGTCCTCCCTGGACACTGATTACCAGATGCTCAAACGGGACATGGGCTTCACTGAAGAGGAGTTTAAGAGACTGGTGAGTGGGTGGGGGCCCCGCCAACCTTGACTCTGGCCCGGGGTGCGTGAGGCCTGCAGGACTTGGGACCTCTGGGGATGAGAAATGAGTTGGCCTCAAAGGCCAGCTGAGCCACATCTAGAGTTAGATGCCTTCCAGAGTGATGGACTGACCTAGCACCAGGTGTTTATCCTGTCTGCCCTCCATCTGATGAAAGCCATCTACCCCCTCCCCCAGTGTGGGCAGCTATAACACTTGCACACACTTTCACACCATTCATAGGTCCCAGGCTGAGCCCTCCATTTTCAGGTGTTACAGTTCCCCAAGGCCATCTCTGCAGAAGTCTCTCTCTGGCCCCCACCCCCTCCCCTGCCTCCCCCGCTGCTTCCTTCTCACACTGCTGCTGCATCATGGAGTGCCACTTTGAAAACACAGAACCTCAAGGTCCCTGTTCTGGCAGCTGCTGCCATGTGACCTTGGACAAGTCCCTTCCCTTCTGAGCTTAATTAACTGCCCACATTCAATGAAGAGTGTAGACTATGACTAGATTGCCAAGGGTTCCCTTTTATCTTCTCTGGTTCCATGTTGTCTGAAATTCTGGCCCTTCCAGAACATCAATGCGGCAAAGTCCAGTTTCCTCCCAGAGAATGAGAAGCAGGAGCTACTGGATCTGCTCTATAAAGCTTATGGGATGGCACGTCCGGCCTCTACAGGTATGTTCCTGTCTGAGCTTCTGGGCTGCTGACATGCCCTGGCTCCAGCTTAGCTTTCTGGGGACCTCTAGCAAGTTGTCTTCCCTTCCTCTCTTGGGCAGCAAGCACTGTGGACATGTGATGGCCCCCTGGGGACAGGGCCCTGGCTGGTGGCAGCCTTGCCCTAGATCGGTTGATTTTCTATGCAGTGCTCTCTTGAGGTCGGTGTGGGGCGTCTGCATGACTGCCCAAAGCCAAGGGCAGGGAGTTGGGCCCAGGTTGTAGTTCTATTCTGCCCCTTCTGGTGTGGCCTTGGCAAGGCATTCCCTTGCTGGGAGCTTCAGTCTCCCTGGGGGATCCTCTCTGGCTCTAATGTTCTGTGATTTGTTTTTTTAATGCCCTGGGTACTAAGTTGCCTGATCTTTCTGCTTCTCTGACTTGGCCAGCAGGACAGCAGTGAAGACATTGTGGCCGCCTCTCTGGGCCCTCACCCTGGGGATGGAGACTTCACAGCTCTGCGGGATTGAACGATACTCTTACCTTTGCTCCTGGGAAGACTATGATTTCCAAAGTCAGCTACTGACGCTCTTGAAGCCTGTGTGCCCGTTTCTATACACATACCTCAGCATGGCCATGTCTCTCTTGGTTATGTGCCAGCCCAGGGCAAACCTGGAACCATCCTCCTGTGGTGACTCATGCTGAAAAGCTGGTGCTCAATAAAGAAGCCAATGGCTGGTGTTGGCACGCGTGATACGTGGTCTTGGGCAGGGTGACATGGAGGTGGGGTGGGGACAGAAGGAGCCACTGGGGCTCCCAGCCTCGGGCAGCCTGGCCAGTGGCAGGGCCTGAGAGCCAGCGGGAGCTGCAATTGGGCAGCTGGAGCTCCCCGTGCTGGGGGTGAGAGGCCCACAGTCTGGCTCCCTCCAGGAGAAACAAGGCCTCTCCTGAAGGGCTGTCTGCTTGTGTGTGCTCCCGGAACTCTCAGCGCCTTCTAGTCTAGAGTTTAAGGGGGAAACCTTCCTTTGGGGTTCCTGAAGCTGTAGTCTGTGGTGAGAGAGGGTGAGATGGAAGAGTCCTGGGACACCAGGCCCAGGGCCGCGCTGGCCCCTGCGGAGCCAGGGGTGGCAAGGGATCCCCGCTAACTGTGGACCTGGGAGGACAAGGCCCAGCCCCTGCTTTTGCTGTTCAAAGGAGAAATAACCATCTTAACCCAGTCACACAAATCATCAGCATTTATTTCCTGGGTCCCGGGTGTTACTTATCTTGGTAGAAAGAAAGGACAAGAAAGAAAGGACAACAAGTTGATAAGGTAGCGCTGAGCACAAAGATCCCTTCCCCAAAAAACGACCTGCGAAGCTCCGTGGGAACCTCAGAGCTGCATAGAGGCTCAGAGTTCAGCTTACAATGGCTTCCAAAAAACAAAAGTGGGATCGATTGTCAGCTCCTTCCCTCTGTTGAAAAACGTTTAAAATTTTTTAAAAGTTTAAAAGCGTTTTTAAAAAAGGGATCAGAAGGTCTTGGCCTAGAAGGTTGGGTTTGGAGAAGAGGGGGCAGAGCTGGGATGTGGTCCCGGCCCAGGTCGCCCAGGAGAGGAGCCTTCTGGGGTGGGGCTGCTCACCCACATGGGCAGGGCCCAGCCCCCGAGTCCCAGTGCCCGATGAATAAATAACATCCTGTGGTGAAAGTGTCTGAAAAGTGTACCTGGGCACAGTGAGGAGGTGGCAGCGTGGAGCCTGTGGGGGTGGGCAGAGGGCCTTCCCGGGGTGAGGGCCACGGTGGCCTCTGGGGTGCCTGTCAGTCTGGCCTTGTTTGCCTGGAACACGGGGCTCACAGAAGAGGCTGTCGGGCCCGGGCTTGCTGTCCAGGTGGGGACGGCAGGTCTCTCTCCAGCCTCCTCGGGCAAGGTCAGATTCAAGATGAGGCAGTCCCGTCGCTGCTCTCAGGCTGGTTGTTCGCCTCCTTGTCTGGGGTGCCTGCCTCCGCCTGTCCTTCTGCAGGGAGAGGAAGAGGAGGTCTGGAAGGGCCTGAAGTGGTGACAGTGGATGAGCCCTGGGGCACATGGGAGGAGTGGATCAGGGGTCATGGTGGCCAAAGGAACTTCAGCCTGGTCTCTAAATTTTAATGCTTATAAAGAAAACACATGTGGAGTTACTAGTATAATTAAAGTCAGTCAAAGGCCAGGGCTGTGGATGGATGCTAAAAGCCACAGGCAAAGGGTCGCTAAGGGGCAAGATACTTGTGCAGGTTCTCCAGACAGAGGGCACATGGGAGGTCCCGGCATGTAACAGGTGCTCAGCGAACGGTAGTTCTTAGGACTGACAGACAGGGATCAGGCACGGCCAGCGAGGGGGAGTACCAGGGTGTGGCCTGAATCAGGGCCGGGGTGGAGCCTATGACTGTCTCACCAGGCCAGCATACTGCCCTCTCTGGTCTCTGGCTTTGCACCCTTAGGCTAGGCCTGTCACGTGACTAACCACCACCACCCTGCACTGAGCTCCATGCAATCCACACAGCAGCCTGGAGGTGTGATTAGGGGCATGATACATACGGGTGAGAAAACCGAGGCTCAGAGAGTGACCTGATTTGCCTGAGATCAAGTGGTGGAGGGAGCCAGTGCCCTTCCCATGGCTTCCAGCTTCTGCCAAGCGGCCTTCCCTAGGACTTAAAAGGCCAGTTGTCATCGACAGGGCCTTGTTTTGCCCTTGCAGCAGTCCTGGGAGTGGGGATGAGCAGTAGCAAGTGGTACATCTGATGAATTTGGATGTCTGGCTCCCTGCCAGGCTACCTCCTATCCTGGGCAGTAACTGTAGCAAAGGCCTGGCCCCTCCAGAAGCCTGACAAACTAGATGGCACTCTGGGCAAATTTCCCAGCTTGAGATGCCCTATTTGGCCCTGAGCTTCCACCCGGAAGGCAGGAAGAATCTTGGTAGATTGCCCGGTAACCTCTGCCATCCCATTTCTTTGTTGTGGGATCTTGGGCAATTCATTTAACCTGAGTCTGTTTCCTCAGCCAGAACTCGAGGCTGGTGATACCTCTGGCTGTTCACGAGGGGGCGGGTCTGTATGTGGCCATTTGACATATGTGAGTGTCTTAGCCAATGGTGACACTTCCTCTGTGCCAGTCCCAGCTCTCCTGGCCTGAGGAGAAAGTCCTGAAGCACCTTCCTCGCCACCCAGCACCCTTGGGACTTCTGGGACCACTTTCCAAGCACCACTTGAAAATGTTTCACGGTCACACACTGCCTGGCAGTGCACTTATTTCTTCATGCCTGGCCCGTTTCTCTCATTAAAAGGCCAAGTAAGGAGACGTTTGTGCTCCCACAGAAGGAAATATAAGGGACGACAAAGGTCTGCACATAACAGGCTGTCCGTCAGTCTCCCAGGAGGCTGTAAGCAAACAGATGCTGAGCCAGGCCTGCGGAATCAGGCTGTTTGGATTCCCACCCCCTCGGTAAGTCTGCTGGGCTGAGCACGGCCCACAGGCCTGCTGTGGGAACTCGGCACAAAGCCTACTGCAGGGGGCTCCGGGCCGCTCCGGCCTGCACCCCACCATGAGCGCGTCACTTCCTGGCAGAGAGCACTATTCCTTTCTCAGGTCCCCTTTTTAATGTTAGTCACCCTGCAAGGGAAATGTCATGCACACGCTCTGGCCAGGTGGCTCCGCTGGTTGGAGCATTGTGCCATACGCCCGAAAGGCTGCAGGTCTGATTCCCAGTCGGGGCACGTACGGGAGCAACCGATCAACGTGTCTTACACATCGATGTTTCTTCCCCTCTCTCTAAAAATTAGTAAAAACATATCGTCGGATGAGGATTTAAAAAACAAAAAAGATTGCATGCAATCTATGTAATCCACAGGATGCTACAGGTCAAGAAATATAGAAAAGTTCTGTGGAAATGTCATGCCCTGTTGGACCCAAATGCTTTAGACATTTCGAATTGGAAGGGAGAAACAGATAGTAGAAGGGACGAGGTCCATGGACGAGTGGCTATGACTCCTGAGGCCGAGGGAGGAGACAGCTCACCAGAGCTGTGGCTACAGACGCCCTGAGAACGAGCCCCTGGCAGCACGCCCAGGTGGCAGCTGGTCCTTCAGCTGCACAGTGAGAAGCCATTGATAGGCACCTCTATCAGGTTCCCCATGCTGCCAGGCACCAAGGGCACAACGGCAGACCCTGTGTGGGAGAAGCACACAGCCTAGAGAAGAGCTCTGTGCTAAGTGCCACCGTGGAGGCAGGGAAAAGACACACCCCCTGCCCGAGAGGGGCCTATGCTCACGGAGGCCTCTCGGCAGAGCAGTCAGGGTTTCTAAGAATGAGGACAATGAGCCGGGCAGCAGGCAGGCAGCAAGAACCAGACAGAGGGAGCAGTGTACTCAGCCCCACAGAAGGCTTTTAAGAAACAGAAGTATTGCCCTGACCAATGTGGCTCAGTTGGTCAGGCGTCATCCCCAAAAGCAAAAGGTCACTTGTTCGATTCCCAGTCAGGGCACATGCCTGGGTCGCAGGTTTGGTTCCCAGTTGTGGGGAACGAAAAATAAGTAAAAAATAAATATTTAAAAAGAGATAGAAGTACTTTCCTTTGGCTGGGTCAGAGGCACTGAGGAAGGAAGACTAGCGGAGGCTGGTGAGGCGAGCAGGGTGACACCTGCAGAGGTTCGTGTGCCTGGCCGGGGAGTGTGGGCCACGCGATAAGGACATTACAGAGAAGTAGTGTAGGGTGTGGTTCTCTGGGCAGGGTGCTGGGGGCAGCCAGGTTCTCATTCGAACTATGTTAACTCGCTGGTGACCCTGAGCAAGCCACCCAACTTCTCTGGGCCTATTTGTCCAGATAAAAAACACGATAGGGTTGAGTGCATGTCCCCACAAAGTCTTCTCTGTTCTGTTCTTGGGAGCGGGGAGGGGAAGGGAAGGAAAGTGAGAAGTGGAGGGGACGGGGAGAGGAGCGAGGGGGAGGAAGGGGGTGGAGGCAGAAGAGGCATCCTGGAGGGGACAGACAGCAGGTGCAGCTTTCTCCATTCACTCATTCAGCCTGTGGTTTCCAAACACCTGCTTTGCCAGCAGAACAGAAGGCCCCTGCTCTCCTGGAGCTCATATGTGAACCCAGGAGACCGCGTCCCAGGGCCGAGGAGTCACGTGATTAGGGAGGGCTGACTATAGCTGTCAGGGAAAGCCCCTCTGAGCACCTGGTATCTGAGCTGGGGCCTGATGCAGTGGCCACGGGGCTGGCTGGGGCCTGTTCTAGCAGAGGAATCAGGGAGCCGCGCAGAAGTGCTGCGGGGTTCTGACCTGCCCCCTCCAGAGCCAGCTCGCCCATGTCTCCAGCCAGCTTCCTCACGCTCACGGCCTCGGAGTCTCCCTGGATGTCAGGGACTGCATTCCGACGGCCGGTCCGGTCGCAGGAGATGAAGTCCGAGTAGGAGGACTCGACCTCCATCATGCCTGTCGCATCGCTCTTCAGGCCTGTGGGGACAAGGGCAGGAGGGCAGCAGTGAGCCCAGGTGCATCCTGCAGGGGAGACACAGCTCTCGTCCCCAGCACTGATGTCTGCTGACGGAAGGACAGTTATTGCCTCGATCGTTGAAGACAAAACAGAAAGCACAGGAAAGTGCAAAGACAAAAATGTCAGCTGTTATTTCCCACCCAGAAAACCACAGATGTTTTAAAGAACATCTTTGTCTTTAAGTAAAGGTATTGTTATAAATATCTACACATATATCAATATCACACGTCAGTCTTGACCGGTTTGGCTGAGCGTTGTGCTGCAAAGCAAAAGGTCACCAGTTAAGATTCTGGTCAGGGCACATGCCTGGGTTGCGGGCCAGTTCCTCACTGGGGCACATGCAACACACAACTGATCAATGTTTCTCTCCCTCTCTTTTTCCCTCCCTCCCCCCTCTCTAAAAATAAATAAAATATTTGTAAAAAGCCACGTGCCAGGCACTGGCTGGGTGCTGTAGATGCAGGAACGCACAGGTCACCCATGGTCCCTGCCCTCAATGACCTACATTACCTCGCACCTAAGTCATTACCATGGTGCTCATGGCTTTGAGGGAGAAGGCAGGGTGCTGGGGTGATTACCAGGGCCTGACTGAGGCTGGGGGTCAGAGATCCAAGGAGGAACAGGCGTTAGCAAGACAAGGAGTTGGAGGGAAGAGCGTCACATAGTGGGGAACAGCACGTGTGAAGGCTGCAGGCTGGGGGATGGGGAGGAGGGGCGGTGACACCTGTTTTGCTGAGGACCTGGGCAGGGGCCAGATCACATGGCAAGTTGGTCCCTGAGGTATTCAGGGAAGGTCATGAAGGATCAGATCTTCACTTTCAGAGACGATCTGGGTGGAGCAGGGCCCGGGAGGAGGAAGGGGAAGCTCCTGCAGAGGTCAGATGAGAGAAAGGTGGAGAGGGGCGGAAGGAGGTGGGGTGGTTGGACTCTAGATGTCATCCGGAGGGTGGGCCAGCGGGACTTGGTGTCTGACTGAGGGGAAGTGAGCGTTCTGATATGAGTTAGTAGGTGGGCACAAGTGTGGTTTCCCTCGTGAGACGGGGAGCAGCAGAGGAGCATTTGGGGGAGTGGTGGTGGGTGGAGGTTAATTCTATCTGACCACGTTAATTCTGAGAAGCCTGTGAGCCCTCCAAGGGGAAGGGGGCTGGAGCTTGGGGGTGGGGGGCATGGCACGGGGAGGGAAGACAGGAGATTAGAAGTTATCGCCAAGAGTGGTTAACAGCCCTGGTGGTTGATTAATAGCCTGTGAGGAGAGAACCATATATATAAAGAAGAACCATACACATTTTAAAAATTACTTGGGGATCATACTGCACCTTGTATTTTATAGCCTATTATTTGGAGCACTCTAGAATGGGCCATTAAGGAATCCTATAGATGACTTCTGTTCATACATCCTTGGGTGTTCTATGATTTGATCTATCCCCTAGAAATGAACTTGGAGGTACTTTCCAATTTTACACAATTATAGATGGTACCAGGCCTTTATGTAAATCCTTAGAGCATATTCCTAGAAGTAGAACTGATGGGCTAAAGGGAAGGATGGAATAATTTTAAGACACGCTGCTCTGGCCCATTCCAAGCTGCCTTCCTGAGTGGCACGGTGGTGCAGCGAGGGGCGCCGTCTGCCTGTGCTGCCAGCAGCCCGCGGGCCCCTTCAGGCGGCCCCTGCACAGTCGCACTCCCACCTGCCGGCTGACCCTGCACAAGGCAGGTTTGAACTGCGTGGGTCAACCAAAAACCATAAGAAGAACCCTGCTTGTAAACGGACCCACGCAGTGCAAACCCGCATTGTTCATGAGTCAGCTGTATTTATGACAAAAAAAAAAAAAAAAAAAAGAAATAAAACTTTATAAATTCATTACTGTTCCTACTTATATTCCCACTAGCAGCACATAAGAATGTCTGTTTATCTGCACCAAGTATTGCTTTTATACGAAAAACTTTAATCTGCTTGGGGGTATGAGTACCTCTCAATGACCGCCTGTGACTTTCCTGAAGGCAATCAGATCACACGGGCACCGCCTGGACCCTGGCTATTGGCAGAGCCTGCTTTGGGACATGGGGGGTGGTCTACACCTCTGGCCTGATCTCCTGAGTTCAGAGTCCTCCTGGGTGGGGTGGGCTCAGTAAATCCCGGTTCTAGACACACGCAGGCAAAATGCCAACGTTCTCTGTAGTGTGAGCACGTTTACTGCACGTGGTCAGCAACGGCAAACCGCAGGGAGCCCTCTGCACGTCCAGCAGGAGGCCAGGCATTACATAAATTATAAAGTATTTATAAAAAAGAATGTGCCAGATGGACCTGTGCTGATATAGCGAGGGTTCTGAGATAAACTGCTAATTGAAAAATGTAGGCTGCAAAACAACACCTAAAAAAACAACAGCCCAGCTTCTGTGGGGAAAGATAGCAGATACAAGCAGGAGAAAACCTGCCAAGTGTGATTCTTTGTGACTAAAGGCAACTTCCACTTCTATATTTTTGTAAAGGTAGAAGTTCTTACCTGCTCAGGTTACTGTGTGGTGCTTTCAGGGGGTAACTGATGTCGGCTGGCAGTAAGTGCCCCAAAGTGCCCGGGGTGCGGCTCAGTAAATACTCTGGGGAATGTGTGTGTGTACATGAGAAAAGGGGAGGGAGAGCAGGAGGGAGAGGGGTAGAGATGGAGAGAGGGAAGGGGGGAGGGGGAGGGGGGAGAAGGGGGAGGGGATGGGGGAGGATAAGAGATGGAGAGAGGGAGGTGGGGAGGGGAGAAGAGGGGGAGAGAGGGAGAGGGTAGAGATGGAGAGAGGGAGGTGGGGGAGAGGCAGGGGAGAGGGAGGGGGAGAAGGAGGGGGGAGAGGGATGGGACAGAGGGAGAGAAGAGGGACTGGCCAGTATGGAGGGCTAGGACCGCATCTCACAATATCTAACTCAGAAGAGACACCTGAAAACTAAATTAGGGCACTCAAAGATCAGGCATGGGAGACAGGCGGTGTCCAGCTGTAAAGAGAGCGACCTTCTGTATGAACCTGGTTCTCCCTCAGGAACTTGGGTAAGACTCTGCCCCTCTCTGGGCCTCGGTGCTCCATCCCTTAAAGGCAGGGCCAGATGCTAAGGTAACCCCCCCAACGCGCCAGCAGAGGGCGCGCCCAGCCTGTTTTTCTCAGCTGCCTGGAGAGAGAGAAGTGGCCCCCAGCCTTTGTGCTTTGGCTCCTTCTCAGCAAACAACAAAAAAACCCTCTGCAATCCCAGAGGTGGTTCCTTCTGCAGGTCACAGAAGTTCCACTCCTGCACGCTCCCTCTGGGTAAACTGCTCAAAGCTGCATAACCGGGGAATGGCCTGTTGCAGTAGCAGTACAGCAGTCCCTCGCTATATTGCGGTTCACTTATCGCGGCCTCACTGTATCACAGGATTTTTAAAAACGTATTTAATTATTTATCGAGGATTTTCTGCTATATCGCAGGATTTTGCGGTACTGTATACGTATGTTGTTAAAATTATGTAGGTTTAAGAGTGTAGAATATGTTTAAGAACATAAGTAGTGTTAATAAAAGTGTGGAAAAGGTTAATAAGGGAGTGGAAAAGGTTAATAAGGGACTGGGAACAGTTTATAAGTGTGTGGGAAGGGTTTATAAAGCCTTAAAATATATATAAATACTAAAATAAATGTAAGGTTCCTACTTGGCGGATTTTCACCTATCGTGGGGGTGGGGGGAGGTCTAGAACGTAATACCCGCAGTGAGGGAATACTGTAGTAACAAAATGAAAATTATGATAATTCTAACAATAAAGGTAACATTTACCAAGTCATTACATATGTCTTTCATACCTCACTTGTCACCACAACTCTGCGGTCAGTGAGGTGAGTTTGTAACCGTGACTCCGAAAGGTCCCAGGCCGACCCCTCCAGCTCTGGGCCCCGGCGCTTCCCCACGTTGTCCTGCTGCAGGCAGGAAGGGGCAGACCCTGGGCAGGCCCAGCATCTCCCTGAGCACCGTTTCCTGAGCTCCTTTCCTCCAACTAGAATGCTGGCTCCATGAGAACAAGGATTTTTATCTGGATGTTTTTCTTCTTTTTTTAATCCTCACCTGAGCACATGCCCGTTGATTTTAGAGAAAGGGGGAGGGAGGGAGAGAAACACTGAGGCAAGAAACATCTGTCAGTTGGTTGCCTCTCCCATGCACCCCAACCTGGGCCCAAACCCGCAACCTAGGCATGTGCCCTGACTCCTGACTGGGAATGGAACCCGCGACCTTTGGGTGTGCGGGACGACACTCCAGCTGAGCCACACCAGCCAGGGCTTTATCTGGATTTGCACCGTGCCAGACTGCAAGGCCTCATCCTGGCAGCTGAGCCAACATGCTCTGGCTGCTCCATCCTCAGATTCTCGACCAGCACAAAGAGCAGAGGCTCAATAAGTGCTCCTCAAGTTAAATGTGAATCTGCCTACCTGTCTGCTTTCCCTCCACCCCTCTTTGCCTCTGTGGCGACGATAAAGCAACTCCTTCTCAGGACTGCTGCGAAGGGCCTCTGTCCACTACAGACTGCTGTGCTGATGAGGCTCTCGTCTGGCATCTCTAGGATCTGACACCGAGTTACAGGCTCCATCTAAGAGGAACAGACACCCTGGGCTTTGGCTCCCGCCCCTGTCCGGCTGACCTTACAAGCTGCCCAGTGCAGGAAGCTGACCCTCCTGGCTCCAAGAGGGAAACGCACCAAGCTCAAAGCACAATCCTGGAAATTGCCAACCCAGCCAACGAGCTCCGGCTGCCCCAGCCCCGCGCCCTCAGGGGACAGTGGTTCCAGAGCTGGGTCTGGGGGTTGTGTCTCGGGGAGCATTCTGCCCCGCAGCATGAGCACAGCACACCGCTGCATTTTCCTTCAGCATTTGCACTCTTCCCACACTCTCTCCTCTTTTAAGTCAATGGCAAGTATGGAAATAAAGAATTCTCAGAGCTGGAAAGCACATCAGAAAATGGTCCTTCTCAGGCTGGGGATGAGAGTGGGGACTGGTGGGGCCCCTCTCGACAGCGACGCGACAAGATGCAGCAAGAAACCTCGACTGTTGATATCCTCGAGCCACTAAGTCAGTATGTCTGCTAAGTCAGCTCACAATAATTTATCCTAAGAAAATAATCCAAGTTGTGCATTAAGATAAATGTACAAAGATGTTCATCACAGTGTTATTTATAATAGTCAAAAACTAAAGACATCAAAATGTGCTCCTAAATGGACATCTCAAATGGCCTAAATGGAAAACAAGAAATGTCTATGTTTATTTAACTAATTTATAACCAAATGAAGTATCATTCAGGCATTAAAATATTTGTGAATATGTTCAGAAGACATGAGGAAATGTTCACATATGTTGTTAAATGAAAAAGAATCTCAATGACATGATCACATATTAATACTATTTAATCCAATTATGAGTGACTTAAATACTCTGTGTTTTCTCAATTTTTACAGGGAAAACATTCACTTTAAAAACACTTCATTTTTTGAATGTGTGTGCATGTGATACCAAACTTCCAAGCTACACCAGGATAAAGGGTAAGCACGATGGCCTTCTCAGGACCAACCCCCTACCCCTGCAAAAACAAGCACTTTTTTGTGTGCTTCCAGAGGGCCTCTCTGCCATGGTCCATCTTCCCTCACTCCCCCTTTTCCTTTTTCTTATTTAAAACAGAAAGTTGTTTTTGTCTTGCTTTTTTCATTTACAGATATATCCTGAAGCCACTGCAGCACTCATCATGTCAATTAGTAAAGTATTAGAATGGTCCATTTTTGTTGGGTGATATCAGTAAACCTGTTCTTTTGACATTTTGGTTCAACTCCTTTGTTTTTACTGTTTCATGCACATAAGAGGCCAAAACGTGGACTTCGTTCTTTTGTACTTTATGGTGTTGAGTGGAAGGTAAGTTCCACAAAAGTGGCGACTTGCCTTGGCTGGCAGGTGCAGGGCTCTATCTGAGACTTCTGGTACCAAGGTGAAGCTCAATGAATATTTGATGAATGAGTGACGATCTAGACTCCAGGGCAGAAAGAGCCAAGGGGTGTGCAGCCTGGCATCGTAAAGGTGGCCAAAGGTCTGGCTCAATCTCTAAGCAGGAGGGTGACCCCCGATGAGTCCCTTCCTCTCTCCCAGCTTCCTTTCCTCCATTTGAATAATGAAAGCTGAAATATAATCTCTAAGTCTCTTCTAGTCCTGACATTCCATTCATTCATTCTTCCATTCGTTCAGTATTTTCTGAGCATCTTCTGTAATCTAGGCACTGTGCCAAGTATGGGGTACACACTAAAGCCTAAAAAGACATTTATAATTGAAGACAGGAAACACACCGACCAGGTAAATGAACCTACCATCACAGATCATGGTAAGTGCTATGGAAGAAGAGAACAGGGTTCTCTTTGTGGATGGCTCCGTTAAAGGTGACAAGGTCGGGGAAGGCCTTCTTGAGGTCACCCTGGGCCGAGATCTACAAAACAGTTGGATGGAGGGTGATCCAGGCAGAGCTAACAGATAATCTGGGTTCACGGCAACCCAGTATCTCCTGTCTCAGCTCGTGTCCTACAGGAGTGATACTCTTCCTCTTCTTCATCCTCAAGAGGTTTTGGTGCCTTCCTGGGGTCTGGACTCTTATAAGGCATTTGACGGACCCTGAATGCACAGTCAGAAGGGGAGAGGCCTCTACAGCTTCCGAGACCCTCGCTCGGTGGCCCAGGGTCAGAGGCTGCGGCTCCTACAGATGCTGCTCCGGGCACGGTCAGGTCTCCCCACAGGAAGCCACCTTCTCTCCCTTGGCTTTTCACTTGCCCCAGCTTCGCAAACTGAAGAGGCCCGGCCTCTGCCAAAGGCTACACAGTCTGTTCCAAGTCTGCAGCTCTCAGTCCTCGCGCTCGGGCAGATTCCATTACCGCTCCAAATTGTTTTCCAAATATACCAGAAAGGTCATTTCCTGTTTTTTTTGTGTGTGTGTTTTGTTTTTTGTTTTTTAAATTAAATATTTGCAGAGACCATATGAAAAGAAAGCAGACCATTTTGCAGAGGACACAGAGCAACAGAGTAGGACCCGGTCCCATGGGAGAGGCCCCCTGGGGGGGGAGCAAATGCTCTCCGAAGTTTCTCTGAGGGAAGAAAGGGCCGTGCAGAGCTGATGGAAACACCAGGGCCCACTGAGCTGGCATTCCTCAAATTCAAAGTGCACGGCCTCTCTCTGGGAGGGGCCGCCAGAACCATAGAGGCACTGAGGCGAGCAGGAGAGCCAGGGCCCCAAACCCAGCACATCCCGAGAACCTGGGAAGGGCAGGGCGCTGGCTCCCACCACACCAGCCTGCTGGGCCGCCACACTCCATCTGGTGCCTCAGGGTCACACCCAGCCTGGGGTCCCAGGGAGGAGCGCTTCTCCTGCCAGGGCAGTGCCTGCTGTCCACGCAGAGGTTCAGAGAGGGCTTCCCGGTGATGCTTAGTTTCTAAACAGGCAGGCAGGGCCTTGGCCTCTGGGGGTGAGACCGCCAGTGCAGGCAGTGGGGAGGCAAACTGTGGGGGGCCTCCCGGCCAGGGGTATGGGCAGGGAGCTGCAATCACTTCCAGACAGCCAGTCCCCAGGGCCACCATGCTGTCCTCCAGGGGCTTCCAGACACCACCCCCCTGGGCCTGCACACAAGTGCCTCCTCCAGTAGGGACCTTTGTGTCAGAGGCCCTCAGGACCAGGCCTGCTCCTCTTCCTTTTATTTACTCCCTGGGATTCTTAACCTTCCCTCAATAGTTTGTGTTGACAATTCCCCAAGAGCCCCAGGCCTGTCTTAAGAGCTCAAGATTTGTGATCTAACTGCCTAGTTAACCTGTCCCTCTGCTCTCTCCAGCAGTCTCCATCAGGTCAAAGTTCACATGTCCAGTCTCAAGCCCCCCCCCCCCGCCCCCCCCCCCCAGCCTTCCCCAGCTCTGCTGGGCACCATCTGTCTGGACCACTCAAGTTGGGAACCTGGAGCTGTCCCGATTCCTCCTCCTCCTGCACCACTCACGCTGAGTCCGTCACCAGGCCCTGCCATTTCCACTCGCTAAACAGGGTCCTGTCAGTTCTACCTGCAAAACAGAGCCTGAACCTGCCCACCTCTCCCCTCCATGCGCACCTCCTGGCTCCAGCGTTTCCCACCAGCCCCCCTCCCTGCACCCCTGCTCCCTTCCATGGCCTTCGCCCAAGCTCTACTCTCCACACAAGCAGACGGGGTGGTGCCCTCAGATCAGGCACTGGATCATGTGATTCCCTGCTTCCTCCAGCCTTCGGTGCTCTTCCATTCCACATCTGGCAAAATTCAAGCTCGTCCCCGCCCGAGATCCAGTGTGGACCTGGCCGTGCCTTCTGCTGCGACCTTGTCTCACTTTCACTCTTCTTGGCCCATTTTGCTCTGACCAAACTGGCCCCTCTTTAATTCCTCAAAGCAGCTAAGCTCTTCCTGACCTGAGGACTCCACGAGACTGTTCCCTCTGCCTGGAACATTCTGTCACCCTGCTCTTCACACAGCCTCGTCCGTGGATTCCAGGCCCTGACGTTTCAGATGTTCCTGCTCTAGGCCCCCGTCGTGGGGGCTCTGCAGGGAGCGAAGCCTCTAGAATCCCTGGGCCAAACACAAGAGCCTGCCGGGAGGCCTGGCTGGAGCCTCCAGTGGCGCAGCAAGCAGCCTGGCGCAGCGGGCACCCTTGGGCAGCGGGCACCCTTGGGCAGCGGGCACTGGGGCAGCGGGCACCCTGGGGCAGCGGGCACCCTGGGGCAGCGGGCACTGGGGCAGCGGGCACTGGGGTGCAGCGGGCACTGGGACAGCGGGCACTGGGACAGCGGGCACCCTGGGGCAGCGGGCACCTTGGGGCAGCGGGCACTGGCGCAGCGGGCACTGGGACAGCGGGCACTGGGACAGCAGGCACTGGCGCAGCGGGCACCCTGGGGCAGCGGGCACCTTGGGGCAGCGGGCACTGGGGCAGCGGGCACTGGGGCGCAGCGGGCACTGGGACAGCGGGCACTGGGGCGCAGCGGGCACTGGGACAGCGGGCACTGGGGCAGCGGGCACTGGCACAGCGGGCACTGGGGCAGCGGGCACTGGGACAGCGGGCACCCTGGGGCAGCGGGCACTGGGGCAGCGGGCACTGGGGCGCAGCGGGCACTGGGACAGCGGGCACTGGGGCAGCGGGCACTGGCGCAGCGGGCACTGGGACAGCGGGCACTGGGACAGCGGGCACCCTGGGGCAGCGGGCACTGGGGCAGCGGGCACTGGGGCGCAGCGGGCACTGGGGCAGCAGACACCCTGGGGCAGCTGGCACCTTGGGGCAGCGGGCACCCTGGCGCAACGGGCACCCTGGGGCAGGGGGCACCCTGGGACAGCGGGCACCCTGGGGCAGGGGGCACCCTGGGACAGCGGGCACTGGGGCGCAGCGGGCACCCTGACGCAGGGGGCACCCTTGGGCAGCAGGCCCCATGGCACAGCAGACACAGCAAGGATGGCAGGGTCGCCTCAGCTTCTGTCCTCACAGCTCAGTGACCTGCCTGACTACAGACCCCTCTTCTATAAAACAGGGCCGTCACACCTGCCTTGTAAGCTGGCTGTGCGGATTAACCGGGGCCGGCACCTACCAAGCCCTCATTGCACACCAGACTGTACTAAGCACCGTCCAGGCAACAGCTCACTTAGTTTCCCAGCGACCCTAGGAAGTAGGGAGCATCCTTGCTCCCGCTCTAGAGGAGGAATCTGCGGCACAGGGAGGGGAGGCAGCTGCCCCAGGTCACGTGCCCGTGGAGCAGGGCGAGCCTGTTCCACCAGGCTTGGAAGCATGGAAATGAATCAGCGCCGTGCCTAAAAAAGTGCCCATTCCCTTTTCTCCTCTTCTTTCTTCTCTATCCCCAACCTTATACTAAGGCGTTTCTGAAGGGGCAGCAAGGAAGCAGTGAAAGTCCCAAGAAAACATTTGATAATACTGGCAGAAACGTATACCCTATCCTACCCTGGCCCCAGCAACAATTCGCCCTGTGGCCAGGCAGTGTTAGTGCTGCCTGCAGGGTGGGGGCGGGGGAACAGGGACATAAACGCTTCCGTCCCGCAAGTCTGTGCTCCCACGGAGGTCTTTGGAAAGAGGCAGAACAGTGCGGCTGAATCACTGCTGGAGGCCAGGCTGGGTCTCCCTGGCCTCCTGCTGCTTGCGGGTTACCTACACTGGGTGAGGAGGGCTCAATGAGGAAGCGCGGTTCCCAGAGACAGCAGTGGAGGGAGGGCAGGGAGGGGAGCTGAGGTCACTTCCAAGCAGGACAGCCCAAGTCCAGGGACTGGACTGAGCTCCTGCTCTGCTGGGGCCCGAGTGGGCACCGCTGGTGAGGTTCTTCCCCTCCAACCTCAGGGGTTTGGAGTGTGGAATGCAGGGGTAAACTGGGCATCTCTGGTGGCTCTGAAACGTGTCTCAAATTCTCTGACATTCCTTTTATCAAGAGGTGAATCTGAATGAGCTGGCCTTGGTGACTTGCTTCTAAGAGAATGCAACAGACACTATTGTGACTTCTAAGATGCAGTTAGAAACAGCGATAGAGCTTCCACCTGCTCTCTCTGCACACCTGTTTTGGGGGCTTTGAGCTACAGCTAGGAAATCTGAGGCTGCCATGCTGTGAGGAAGCCCTAACCAGCCCCAAAAGGTGACCGCGTCTGGAGTCCTGGGCCAGCAGCTCGCAGCTGCGCTGGCCCCTACCTGCCCCCGCGCCGGCTGCGGTCTAACTGCAATTGCACAAGAGGTCCAGAAACGTCTCGCCAAGTCGTCCCCAAATTCCTGCCCATGGAAACCATGAATGGTAATAAATGGCGGCGGCTGTTTTAAACCACTAAGTACTGAAGGTGATGTACGTCCAGCTCTGTGGTCCCTCTCCGCTTTCTCCAGAATTCCATAAAAAGCATGCACTGTGGAGAATGAAAAGATCTTATCTCTATAATAGTAATAAATTTAGGCAACAAAATGTAACTTTCGCTCAGTGAGTACCAGGCTTGGGACTAGATGCCACGGATACGAAAACAGTAGAGCACCGCTGAGTCCTTGAGGGAAGTTTGGGGTGTAGCTGAGGGGCCCACATTAATGGATTGCATACAAGATTTCCAACCCCTTGGTTCTCCAGCCCTCTGGCCCCCACCGCCAGGCACTGGGTCGCCATGGGGCCTGCCAACCCCCAGCCCAAGTGTCCTGTGAAACTCCTTGTGGCCCAGGACAGAGATTCCTCACCCTGAACACCCTCTTCTTTGAGCCAGCAGAAGAGAGAAGACCCCTTGTCCTGCCATTTGCAGCGCTTGCAATCCATTCACTAGCCAGTCAGAAAATATGTACCGAAGCCCCCCGTGAGCCAGGCACCATGGAGGTACGGATACAGTTACTCGGTGTCTGTCTTCCCGACTGATTCCAAGAGGGTAGGTACCCTAACTTGCTTGTCTGTCTCTGTATCCCTAGCATAGTTCCTGACACACAGAAGATGCAGAATAAACTCGTGTGAATGAATTAATGAACAAGCAAGCAGACAAATAAGAACTTAAGAACATCCACCCTCTCAAGCCAGTGATTAAAATAAGCATCTGAGTCCTGGCTCCTGACCAACTAAGAAACAATGGTAGTAACAAAATAAAAACGGCCACCGCTTATGGGATGTTTAGACTGTGCGTGAGACCTGGCAACAAGTTCTTTCTGTATGCCCTCTTATTTCGCGTCACAGTAGCCAGGCACAATCAGATCCCTTTCACACATAGCTAGGATCTACTGGACCCTGGGCTCACACCCAGGACTGGCTGGCTCCTCGGTCCAAGGCCTCGAAGGTGGTATCTCTCTTAGGCTCAGGGAAGCAGAGGAGGCCGAAGCCCTAGAACGAGGTGAGCTTAAAGGGGCTGAATGGCAGGAGGCGGCTGACTGGCGAAGAAAACGAGGCTCTCCTTTGCCCTCACTCACACCTGTCTCCACCTAGTCGTCTGAGCCGCTCAAGTTCTTCTCCAGCACGGAGACCTAAGCACGTCCCTTCACTCCTTCAGTCCTTACTAAGTACGGACTCTTCCCAGCAACAGCACTGAAGGTCCTTCCAGAGGCCTTGTGCTGTTTAGCTCTCCCAACAGAGACCACGGCTCAGCGACGTGGCGTGACCCACCCAAGCGCCTCCAACCAGTGAGCGACTGAACCAGAACTGAATCTGCGTTCCCCCCTTCCTGATTCAGTGCCCGTTCTTTAGGGTGGCTCATTCTGGTGGTGGCCCTGCCCTGATGTGGATGAGACAGCGTCTGTCTTGTCCCCACGAGAGGACTGTTCTGTGAGCAAACTCCTGCCTCTCTGGCTTTTCTCAGCCCCCATGGCTGTCCCCACCTGGGTCAGACAAAGCCACACACTGTAATAATGGGGGTGATCGGCTTTCAGAGGGATTGACTGAGCACCTACCACAGTGCCTGCTGCAGAGACCTAAAAAATTTCTTCTAAGAGAAGGAATGAACAAACGAATGAGTCAGGAGAGAGATGCACTGAACCTGCTACCATGAAATGGCTCAAGAGAGCGTGCCTAACGGACCCTATCTTTGCTGCCTCCTGAACGGCAACAAGCGGCGGCACATTCACGAGCCCCCTTCCCATCAACAGCTAGAGCGAGGCGGCGAGAGAAGCCAAGCCAGAGGCTCAGATGACAAGACAGACCCTGTGCTGAGCCGCCACAGGTCCTGATGCCGATGCGTAAACGTGTGCCCACAGAACCATCGTCGTTTTACCAGACGCACGCTGAGAAAAGCCTATCTGACAGGCGATGCTGACAAGCAAAGTGACTCAGAGAAAAGCCTGTCCCTTGTTTATGTCAACCTCAAATTCGAGCTTGTAGCTTCTTGGCTAATAAAACCATTTATAAACTACATTGAGTCGAATTTTACTTGTCTAGTTAATCCTTAGGGAATGACTCAACTCCACATCACCAACGTTCCCACACTTATTCGTTCAAGTATCAAAACTTTATCTGGAGAGCACTGGCCAGTATGGCTCAGTTGGTTGGAGCATCGTCCCATAACCAAAGGGTTGTGGGTTCGATCCCAGTCCGGGCACATACGATCCCTGGTCTGGGCGCGTATGGGAGGCAACCAATTGATGCTTTTCTCTCGCATCAATGTTTCTCTCTCTCCAGAAGCAATGGAAAAAATGTCCTCGGGTGAGGATAAAAAAAATTTTAAGAAAAAAAAAACACTTTATCTGGAGAAAGTAGATTGCTGGTTGTCTAGGATTGGGGAGGGTTGTGGGGCTGGAAGGGTGATGGTTAAAGGGTTTGGGGTAATGAAAATGTTCTTACATCGATTATGGTGATGGGTACACAACTCTGTGCATATACTGAAGGCCACTGAATTGTACACTGTTGTTATTTATTTTTAGAGAGAGAGAGAGAGAGAGAGGGAAAGAGGGGGACAGAGGGACAAGGAAAGGGAGGGAAACACCAAGGTGGGAAAGAAACATGGATCAGTTGCCTCTCATAAGCCCCCAACCCAGGACATGGCCTGCAACCCAGGCACGTGCCCTGACCGGGAATGGAACCTGCAACCTTTCGGATCATAGGCAGGTGCTCAATCCACTGAACCACGCCACCCAGGGTAAACTGTACACTTTAAATGGGTGAAATGTACAGTATGTGAATTATATCTCAAGCTATTAAAACAACCTCACTTGAATTATAACAGATAGAAATTCTTCTGTATCGCACTAATACATTAATGTACTACCCACTAATCTTTTTTTTATTGAATTAATTGGGGTGACATTGGTTAATAAAGTTGTATAGTTTTTTGGTGTACAACTCTATAACACACCATCTGTACGCTGCAGTGTGCGTTCCCCACCCAAAGGCAAGTCTCCTTCTGTCACCTTCTATCCCTTTACCCTCTTCTACCTCCCCCCTAACCTTCTTCTTAATGATTTAAGGTCACGGCTATAAGCATAGGTGGGTTTTTTTTTTTTCTGCTATAATACAGCAGTGTTCTAAGTATTATAATATACAGGGCTGTTTGCCTGACACTAAATAGCTCCATATTTTTCTGCTTACTTTATTTTCTTCTAGAAATGCCCTTCTGTTTTAGTTTAAAGTTTGTTGGTGAGGCGCGTGTGCTCGCGTCACACATCACTGACCGAGTCACTGTCGTCACTTCCTGACCGTGTGATCTCTCCAGAATTACTAGATCTCCCTGTGCCTAGGTTTCTCCATGTGTAAAATAACAGAAGCAACCTCCCCGGAGGTTTGAGGATTAAGTAAGGTAACGTGTGGAAAGCAATGAATGCTAAATTTTAGCTATCAAACTGTTCTTGATATTGTCAGTGTAGGTGCCTGGAGCAACCCTTCTGAGCTATGGACCCCGAACCCGAAAACCGCAGAGTGTGTTCAGCACAGCTGGTGGGGCCAGTGAGATGAAACAGGGGCTGCGCGTACGGTTTCATGACTGGGCTTGGGGACATGCGTGGGATGGCTCTGAGCTGTAGCAGTACGGGGTCATTTGTCCTACGTCACCACTGAATAGAAAACCTGGAGGCCTGGTTAGGGCTCCCATAATCCTAGCATCTGACGGACTGGTGCCCAAGGGCACAAAGTGGCTCTCTCTAGACCAGGAGTTCTTAAAATTCAGAGGTCATAAAATTCAGAGGTCTCCGACTCATCTGGCAGTCTTTTTTGCCCAGAAAAGTGTGTGTGCGTACATACATGACTGTATTCATGGTGACGGGGGGCTCGTAAATTCCAGAAGCCAACCATAAAGCCCTGGGTAAAAACCCCAGCTTTACGTCACCCTGATATGCCAAGGTTGAGTCAAGGCACATACAAGAATCAACCAATGAATAATGACTCTATAAATAAGTGGAACAACAAATGGGTGTTTCTCTCTATCAACAAAAAACAAAAACAAAAACCAGCCCTAGGCTTCTTATAACAACAGCATTCTCAAGGCTCCGTGAGTCTGGCCTCCGATGTTCCCACAACAGCTAGAACAGAAGGCCCTTTGGAGGCCTGCCCTCCGAGACTGGCCTCGGCCAGATAAACAGCCCTGGGAGCAGACTGCCGTATCCTCATTACTGCAAACATCTGCATCCAGGGGATTCCCAGGGGCGCTGAGTCACAGCGGGACACAAGCCCGGTGGTTTGGAAGCTACTGGGGGGCCGGACCCAGAAGCCTTGCTGATAAGCAGCTGGGGAGCTCCCACCCCAGGGCAGCTGCCTGCCAGCCGAGACTCTGGCTCTGCCAACAGAGAAGAGACCTCTTAGGAGAGGTGTGGGGGGAAGGCTAGGCCATGAGAGGAAATTCAAAGGAGCTAGAAATCCCCCGAACTCCCAGAACTAGGAAGGCTCGAACAGAGAAACAAAGGCTGGGGATTCTACCCTAACTGCACGGAGCTGGTGCTGAAAGTCGGTGGGCAAGCTGGGGTGGAGGGCGGTGGCTGAAGCATGGGTCAGAGGCTGCTAAAAACTGTTCACTTATGCCGGAAACGTTTAGATACATAAAAACATGGACACTGTCCAATGTGGCCATACTTCCAGGCCACTCATGTTCTATGAACTGCATTCTTCTTCCAACTGGAGGCCAGGGCTTGCTTCTCTGGGCTGGGTTTTTCTTGCTTTTGTTCCTCTATCACAGTATTGAAATTACCATAATGTGCCCTAGCCTTCGTGAGAATAGCTTTACGGCGAACAAGTGGTAGACAGAAAAGCTGACCTCATCCCACATGTGCTAAAACCTCCCGTGTATGATCCCATCTGCTTCAGTAGATGGCTAAAGAAACTGTTCCCTGTTGAGCCACCAGAGGCAAATTGTCTTCCTGATGCTATAAAAAAGCCGGCTGTAAATGAAATCATGGTTGTGAAATTGTAGTGTGACATCATATAACTTCTGGAAAGGGCCATCTTGCCCTTTCTTCACAGGGCCAAAATGCCTCTCTGATTTCATTCAGAACCTCCATCTTTTCCTTCTTCAAGCAGAAATACAGGTTTTTAGGCAAACACTCATGACACCACAGCAGGATGGTGTGAACGATGTGACTACCCACCTGGTTCAGTTTCTTTTTCCCGCTCGCATCTCTCCTGATTTTCCACTGTTCACTGATCAGTGTGGAAACGCTAAGGAGCCAGAAGAAAAAAAAAATTAGGACCAGTCATCCTCCAGGGTTGTAACTGAAATAATTTTTTAGGAAGACAAGTGAACAATATCTATGGACATGTTAAATGTGCACATCTTTTGAGTCAAACATCTAGGAATTTATACTATAAACAAGGTCACATGAATAAAAGGAAGTTCAGTAAAACAAATCGTGTAAAAACAAAAACAAAAAAAAGAGGAAACACCTGAAATGTTAACAGAAAAATAGTTAAATTATGGCATTTTATACAATGAGAGACTATACAGCCATTACAAAAAAATGTGTGCCGTTTCGTTATACTGACATGGAAAGAGATGTACACGCTGTATTGTTGAAAAGTATGAACATATTTGTTTACAACTTAGAAAAAAGTGTACCGCATTGTGTACATACACTCCTTTTGAATCTACACAGGAAAAGGCGAACAGCAAACTCTCAATGGTGGCTCTGAGGCTCAGAAACTGGGGGGAAGAATGAAAGACTTTCACTTTTTAGGTGAACTCTGTTTTGGCTCAAAACTTTTAAAGAGGCATACAGAGCTTTCCTAATCATTATACAAGCTGTTTATCTAAAACGATAAAACAGCAAGAGTAAGGGCAAAAGATACTTCCAGGCAAAGACTGAGCAAGTGCACCACTCATAGAGACTCAAGAACATTCATTCGCCAAGAGAAAGGACGCTGAACACGAAATCAGTGAGCGAGCTGGAAACAAAGCTGCAACACAGTCAGTCCTCCAAACCCCAAGTCCAGTGGGAAGCTCAGGTCTGATGTTACAGACAGAAAGAGGAACCATAGGCAAGCCAACGAATAAAAATAGGCTCCTGGGGGGAAGAGATTCTTCCTGGCCCTTAGGGCAACATCCTAATCTGCGCAGTGTTAGAAAGAATCTTGCCTACACACTGGAATCCAGCTGCGGAAGAAGGGAGGGAAACCCCGTGCAGCACGAGGCCCCTCCCCTATTCTCTTGGCCTCCCCACTCTCTCTCTTCCCCTGCCCTCTCCGCTTCAGCCACGCCGACTCCTCCCAGTTTCTCCAGCATTCCACATGCTTCCCTGCCTTGGGCCCGTTCACAAGTGTCTCTCTCTGCCTGGACTACTGGTTCTCACTGCATAGCTCCCCTCTTCCTCCCGCCTCCCTCCCGCCTTAGCTCCTGGATAACTGATTCCTCACCTGGCTCTGACCACCACCCCTTCCTGCCAGCTTGCCCTGGCCACACTCTCCTCCTCATCCATCCTCACCCTGTGAGCTTCATGTGAGGAAGGACCGGGCCTGTTTTACGGAACACTGCCTATCAGTTTGCCTAGTGCCTGGCAGATATTAGATGCTCCATAAATATTGGATAAATACATGAAAGTTTGTTGACATGAACTGAAGGTTCCTCTCCAATGCTGTCCCTCCCACTTCTCAGGTAGAGCACTGTCCCTCCCTTGGGGCACATAATCACCCGTGTTAGTTACCCGAGTCTGCTTTAGCTCAGACTCTCACTTTCCTAGGTATTCCCCTGAGCATCCTGCATAATGCCTACCACATACAGGTGGACGAATGAATATACACACATACAGGAAAGTACAAACAAAGGGTGCAGCCTCTGACCAGCCACAGTGGTTCCTCCCACGCAGGGGCCTGAGCACCTGAAAACATGAGCACCTTTGAGATACGCAAACAGACCCTGCCCAGCGATAAATTAAAATCAGAACTAAACCTGACATGCAGAGGTAGTGTATATGGGTGAGAGGACGAGGGGGAGAATCATGCTAATGGGAACCTATATAGGCAGAAACTTTCTGGTGCCAAACTGGAAATTTGTATCAGAGATCTAAAAAAAAAGTTCATGCTCTTAGACCTAGTCACGCCTTATTAGAAAATCAGAGAAGTGAAATCAGTGGGTGATTTAAGTATGTTTTTCTGAACTGTCTAGCTTTCCTTCCATGAACATGTTCTAATTTTGTAAAAAAACAAAAAAACAAAAACCCACACAATAAATGCTATAAAAACGAACTAAGAGAAAACCCAGTGGTGATTTTAGATTACAGAATTCCCATCCCTGTTTCCTTACTGAGCTTGGGACTGCAGACCTAGCATCCTCTGTGGAGGGGCCTCTATGTTTGGTGAGGACTTCCCTTCTTTGTCTGAAGCCACGTGGGACAGGAAGGCGCCAAGAGTGAAAGCTGCAGCAGGGGGCAGCTCTCATTTTCCCTAATGCAAATGCTGGCAAAGCTTGGGAGGAATCAGCTGAGCTCAAGGTCAGCCCCCCCCAATCCTGTAATGATTTCTTCACCTGCCCCCTTCCCTGACGCACTGAGAACTCCACAGGACCAGAGGCTGTCTCTTACTCAGACTGTTGCTCTAGCTGCTTGCTTAGTACTAACTGGCCCTCGGGACAGTTTACTGAATGTCAGAGACCACACCTATGAAGTTTTAAACGTAATGACTGACCTGAATCCCTGGGACATAATAAGTACACATTAGCTACCAAATACTTCATTTCTTTAGTGCCTGGAAGGTCCATTATTCAGTTTTGAAAAGCCAAGTTAAAGAGTAGTGATTTCTTGGAAGATTAAAGAGCCTCCTTTTAAATAAAGTTAGGAAGGCTGGTTTCCTCAGTAAGAGCAGATGCATTTTAATCTGCAATTTGGAATCACTCAGCACCACCGCTGACTGCAGCTTCCAAAGAAAGCACTCTGTAAAAGCAGTACACACTCAAGGTTTTCATAAGGCACGTCTGATTTCCAGGAGGTAGTGAGCTCAGCTTTGAGTCATGATTAATGACTTGTTTCCATGAACTTTAGATTTTCCATGTCTGTCTCCACTTAGGGGTCGCTTCGGGCCTCTCATCCAAACAGCAGAATTAAATGGGCAGTTCAGCTGGTCACATTCACAAAGTGACACCTGCAACCAGCTTCTTCCTCAAGCGGCTGGGCCAGGGTCATTGGCCCTAGGAGAACAGCAGCCACTTCTGCTTTTGACCCTGGCACCTGACAGGGTGACAGGAAGTAGCAATGAAGCTCAGTTTGGAGAGCCAAAGAGGCAGCTCCAGGGCCCATCACAAGGGGTTTCAACAAGGCTGAGATCCAAGGTGACTTCCCATTCCCCATGCAAAGGCCATGCCGGGACAGGGGGCAGGGGCTGCGGGCATGGGCTAACACTGTCTCTCTGGAAACTGAAAAGCAACGAACCCCGAGTATGTCTCTGTGTACCAACTAAGTTCATTAGGAGCTTTGTCCTATTCCATCCTTGTGGCACCCCTTGGAGACAGGTATAATTGTGACCCCTCCTTACAGAAGAGAAGCAGGCCCTGTGACGGAAGGTCATCTGTCCGAGATGTCTCAGCGAAGAGGTGGTGAGGGCCAAGTTCTTAATGCGGCCCTTGCCAGCTTCTCAGTGAACCATAAACTGTCTAAAGTGACAGGAACTGTGGACACCAACCAGTCCAGGGGTGGGAAAGGCAAACGTACATGGGGGCCAAGGGACAGGCAGGAGGCCAGAGAGAGCCACAGGCTGGGCGAGGGAACGGCAGCACTGGCAATGATGGGAGAACACGCCCACCTAAAGGCACTCGCATTCAGCTAAAAATAAAAACCCAAACCACTCTGACTTCTGACTGGCGTCCACACTTCCTCATTTTTACAGATGGAGAAGCTGAGATTCAGGAAGGTGATGTGGAAAGGGCAGCTCAGCGTGGTGGCAAGTTCAAGGGCTCTGGGCAGAGCCTGTTCTCACGAGGAAAGGCCTGGAAGCTTGGAGACCCATGACCCAAGATCTGACAGCTCCTCTCGCTTTCCTTCAAGCTTTGGCTCCGGCCACCCTTCCCTGGCAGCAGTGGGGGCCGTGTCCAGGTGAAACAAAGGGGGGAGGGAGGCAGATAAAGGGATTCCCCTTCTTCTCCCTCTCTTTCGCCAAGCTAGGACCTAGAGCGGTGGGCTTTAAGTCCAAGTCAGTCTGCTGTGTCCCCTCGGGAGCGGCACGCCAGGCTTTCCCCGGGCAGTGGGGTACAGTGATGCATGATGCACGGACAGGGTGCAGGCAGTCTGGCAGGGACACAGAGACCTGAAGTTACGCCCGTAATTCCGTAAGCCCAGCGCAGGTAAACACACGGAAGGAGTGCAGGGACCATACGGGAGCATCTAGTGGAGACTTACCCTCAGCCAGTGGAGTCAGGGAATGGTAATCACCTCTCATTCTAGAAAGGCATGAGTATAACAGGGAGCCTGGCACCCAGGGGCTGCTCAGCAATGCTAATTCTTTTTTCTCCTCCCCCTCCGCTGCATGTGAGCCTGCGCGCACACACGTCATCGCCCTGAAACTTTCTCTTTCTTCAGGAACACCAAACCTGACAAAACCATAAAAACTCAGGAGTAACCTAATGGTGCCTGTTTCATGTCCTGGTGGCACCAGTTCTCAGGCATTCTGGGACACTGAAAACCAACGGTGCTTTGCCTTTTAGGCCCAAGAGTTCTCCTCCAAGGGACAAGAAATAGCGATGGTTCATTTTAAGTTGGATTTGGAAATACAGTGATCATCTAGCTTCGCCCCCTCATTTGCGTACAGATGAGGAAACGGAAGCCCAGAGAGTGTGAAACCCTTGCCCAGGGTCATACAGTCCCCTTGGGTGGCTCTTCTAATATATGAGGCCCCTTGTTTGTGTTCTCTTTAACTGTGATTCTTCAACTACTTTTACCTGCAACTAGGGGAGATGGGTGACACTCGGCAGTGGCAAGCCATGTCCCTCAAGCCACTTGAGAACCCTCCGCTCAGGCACCAGCAAACAGGTGCACAGTGGCTCAGCGGGTTTAAAAGCCTGAAAACAGGCCAGACAAATGAAACGGCCATTGGCTTACAAGTTCTGTTTATTTTCTAGGTATAAACAGCAAATTTCTAAAAGGATCAGAGAGCCAAAGTTAAAGATTTCCAATGCTTCTTTCCATCCTGGAGTTCTGTACGCAGCTATGGCAGCACTGGGGTGTATGTGATGCCCCAATGAAATCTAATCATAACTGTATCTTAACTTTAAAATATCAGTCTAATATCTGACTAAGACTAAGTCTCCACTGTATGAGGGAAAGATTGTAGGGAATTTTCACTTTGACATTTCTCTCCAGAATGTTTAAAAATTTTTATACCACCTTTGTAATCAGAAAAAATATATATGAAGACTTTTACAAACACCTATTTCTAGGGGACGATTTCTTCACCAATATTTGGCACAAGGAGCTGCTTTTAAAAGTTCTACATGCTCTGTCCAAGTTCTTGGGTAAAAAAGTAAAACAGCATTTGAATGGAGCCCATCTGTGAGCCCTGAGGCTCAGACCACAGTCCTTAGCAGTTTCAGACAAAGCCATAATTTTCAGCGCAATAATATATCATAATATAAAAATAGACGCTTTGGGATCAGCAAAAGCACGCTCTCCAGAGCGCTCTGCTTCTCCCCGGGGGGCGGGAGAATGAAGTCGTACTTACAAGGGCAAAGAGTTTCTTCCCAGTCCTGTGGTCCTCAGTCAGAAGTGAAGGCGGAATTTAAGAAACCAGGATTCAAAACGCTTCCCTTCCGAGGGTGAACCAGATGAGCAGACCAGGCAGGATCCCTCTTACCCCTTCTCGCTCCCTCTCCCTGTGTCTCCCAAGTAAAATGCACTTTGAGGTTTTAGTGGGTGTTTCCCACGTCTCCAGCCAAGTAAGTCCCCATTTGTTGTAATTCAATGCTCGGCCTGATGATGTCAACCACTCAGCTCCCTTGCTCAGTTTCCACCTCTCCGTCCACAGGAGAGATCCATTTCCTTTGGACAATGAGCCAGGGGGCCGTAACAGTATCCCGTGCCCTGTCACACTGGCCTAACATCCTTCCTTCAATTTTCAACGCTGGAGCCTTACTGACAAAAGGCTTCCTATATGCACTCACTGGGCCAGGGCTCCCGGCGTAAATCCCTCTGCCTTAGTCACTGCAGACGGTTTAAGTCACTTCTTTCGTATATAGGATACACTAGGTTAGGGTGGAGAGCCGCTTCCCTACCCCACCCCCACCTCTTCCTGCTCAATTTCCAAGCTGTTTAATTTCTCCATAAAGTTTTCCAGGTAAATGCTGGGCACAGTGTGTGCATGAGCTTGTCCTTCACTTCGGGGACATGACATGTGCTCACATGAAAAGGCCTGAGACGAACACTGCTCTGTAACCTGGGGAACTGGAGTCCTATCTGGGTCCTGCACCTAACTGACTGAATGGCCTTAAGCAAGTCAGCCCTCTCGCTGGAACTCAGTTTCCCCATCAATAAAATAATGGCTTTGATGTCTTCCCTTCTGCAATTCAGTGACTGAGGAGCTTACAAATGCAACATACGGCGTTTTACTAGAAGCTGACCAATTAATTACAGGTTTGAGGGAGGGAAGGACCCAGGAGGGGTCACAGGACACTGCTCAAGAGGTCAGGCCGAGCCTGACTCCTTCAACCCCCTTTATTTTGGAGCTGAACTGCTCCTCTGGGAGAAAACCCGAAAGAATTCACTAAACAAGTCCTGGGGGACATTGGAAGAGGCAGCATAAACTGCTAAATAAGATAAAGAAGAGAATGCAGCTGTCCTTAGGGACGCACATGGAACAGCAGTGGTTACAAGAGGTAATAATAACCACTTGTGTTTGCAGAGTGCTGGATGGGGAAGACACAGAAACCCCCGTGCTTCTGTGCAGAGTGGAACGCGTGTGAGTGCAGAGTGATTATGAGCATGAATTTGGGATCTGAGTCCTGTGTGACTTGACTTCTCTGAACTCCAGGGTTGTTGTTTTTTGTTTTTTGTTTTTTAAACTGAGAAATGGAATGCTGGGGCCTGCATGTTCGGACTGTGAGAACTAAGTAACACGTAAGGAAACTGAAAGTGTCTGACACACACTCAGCGCTCACTGCTGTAGGGCATAATTTCATTTGATTCTCATTTTATGGGAATTAGGTACCCAAGGGCTGGCTACATTATCGATCTCCTTTTCCTGAACAGAAAAATGAAACACAGAGATGTTAACTGGTGTGCCTATGGTCACCCAGCTCAAGATGAAAGGGCCAGACTTGAAAAGTGAATCTTAATTAGCCCAGCACACAGGCCACCCACATGCCAACGCTACTTCTCTAAATAGTTATTTTGTCGAGCCTGGCTCTTACTTCTAAATGTGGTCATCTCCTCTTAGAAAAACGAGCTAAGCTTATTAAAATAAATGGGCAAGGAGTGGGAGGGAGAGTTTCCCTGGGTTCAGCCAGGCCAGGGATGAGGAGAGCTAGTCAATCTTGTGCTTAAAGAAAACATCCGGGGCCACCAGGTAAGAGGTGGTGCTTACTTGTTTTACTCCCGAAATACTGTGTGACCTGAAGCAAGTCTGGGCTTCCTCTCCTCCAAAGAGGCAGATCTGATTTGTCTTAAAACTACTTGGATGTGAAGGTGGGGCTGGAACTCTCCTGGGGAAGAAGAAGCTATTTATAAGGCTGTGAATAGTTTGTAACTGAACCAGAATTTTAATTAGATCTCAGAAAATGCTGATACTCATCAAGAAAGGGCCAAGCCGACAGGCTCTACATAGGGTGGGAAAATGTAGGTTTAGAAGTGTGAGTATGATAAACACAGAGTTTGTTCCTGTTTTATTATTTATTAATTACTGTATTCTTTTCCATATGAACTGAAAACCTACTTTTGCCCTGCCCTGTATTAGGAGAGAGCCTGCGAATCTGAAGGCTTTCCCACAAGTTGGTGGAATAAAAAGAACACCAGCCCGTAACCCATGGAGAGCAGCAGTTAATGGCTCAGAGACCTGGGTTTCCTTGCTTCTAGCTGCGTGTGACCTTGACCTAGTTCTGTGTATGTGCCTTGGTTTCCCGATGTAAAACGAGAATTCAAATGGCACTTATCCTGCCAGGTCCTTAAGTGGATAAGGGCCTGACACATACTACAAATTGGAAAATACTTGCAAAAAATAAGCTATAACATCTTAACAGTAAAGACATTATTTTCTAATTCTGACTCAGTTTCACCATCCTCCGCCCGGAGGATGATGTGACAGTGAATGAGCAAGGAGTGCTGGGAAGCCAGAAAAAGCACCCACGGTTTCTCTAGGCCCCAGGGTGAGCCCGGGAGGGAACCTGGGAGGGAACCCGCGAGGGAAGCCACGAGAGCTGTCGCAGTGCCCACAGCAGCCGGAGGCCGGGCCCGGGGTTGTCTGTGCCTTTATTCCAGGAGCCCAACTGGCGTCCGGAAATGAGGCTGCGCTCCTCACAGGTCGGTTTTACTGACATCACCCTCAGTGCTCTGAATCATGTTTTGTCCTTTACTTGAACAAAAATAATAGTAAGGAGCCCATTCATAGAAACGAAGATACAGTTTTCTTCTACAGCCTGAGTGACTAACCGTACACCTGGGACAGAACCCACGAGGAGAGGACCGTGACAACCACAGCACGCTCATGTCTTCTGACCATGGCAGATATACTCTGTGGACTGGGACCACGCTTGGTGCTGAGCACTCTATAAATACCACTTGATGTCACCCTTAACAATAATCAGGTGCAGGAGGTATTAATATACTCTCGTGTTACAAATGTGGAAACTGACGTGTGCGAAGACCAGCCGATCCACAGAGGTTCACTGGAGTGAGCGATGGGGCCCACGCGCCAGACCAGGGCTGTCTGGGGCCTGATCCGTATTTTTAAGTCCCTGACTCTAATGCCTCTTAAAAAGGTTTCTCTGCAGGAAGCCCGGCTGTTCACAGCGGCACTGTTGGCGCCTTTGAGGGTAAAGGAAACTTTGGATGCTTCACGGCACAGATCGGGGCTGAAGGGCTCCGGCCCCTTGACTGCAAAGCTGCCCTCAGTTCTCACCCCCTCACCCCTGATCTTGGAGGGGTCTCTCCCGCCTCTGAATTTCCTCAGTACTTTATCTAGTTCTCTCCTAAGAAACATTTCCTTTTCTCTTTTGAATCATATTTATTTCTGGGCAGATCTTATTCCTCTACTAGAATTTTAGCTTCTTAAGGAAAAGATCCGTGTCTAATTTATGAGCATTTTGTGCATATTATGAGACAGTTCTTAAAATAAAAAATCCATAAACAACAAAAACTTTTATGGAATGTTTACCACATGCCAGATAATATTCTAACATAATCATAACTGATTATAAAAATAGTAAAATATAGAAGAACAGGAAAAAAGGGAGGGAAGTCCCCCATCATCCTATCACCCAGAAATCACCAGTTATTCTCCTGGGGTACAGACACAGAAAGAATCACACCTACACTCCAAACAATGTTTTGAAATTATACACTTAAGTCATTTTGGGGGGGGGCAGGCTTGGGAGGGGGCAAGTGAACCCCATAAAAGGTTAAAAGAAAGGTTCCATTCTTTGTTTGTTCGTTCCTTTGGGAGCACACCTGCCTGCTCGTCTACACACAGGGTTTGCTGTCTGTCCTGAGGCCCCCCTACCTGGTCCCCCTCAGATCACCTCCGACAGAGAGCCGGAGAGCGGGCGGGAGGAGGGAAGCCTGAGCGCGCATCTCCGAAGCGGGCAGGGGTTTGCAGGACGGCACACTGCCCCTGCCGGCCTTTCTCAGCTTTCTTGAGGCCTGCTTCCCGCCAGCTACAGCTAGGGTTCAGGTGGGGGCAGGTATGGGACGGATGGATCTTCGCTCCTGAGAAAACAGTAAACAATCTTAGCCTCACCGATGTTTACAGCTGCAAAGGGCATGTGATCACCTCATTTTCAAGGTGAGGAATGCTAAGCCCAGAGAAGGCAGGAGATTCCCTGACTCTGCACCGCCTGGTGCTCTAGCAGTAGGAAGAACTTCTATAGACGCCAGGCTGTCCCTCACCCCTACACTTGGAAATCCTACTCAGCCATCAGGTGTCAGACGGTTGCTTCCCTCTGGGCCCCCTCGGTATGGGCCCTTAGCTCTCCCTCTGTTTCTCCTCTCATACCCTTAACACGTGTTATTTTAAGTACACGTTTTATGTTTCTTCCTGCCAGACTGTAAACTCCATGAGATCAACAACTTATCTCCCTTGTTCACTGGTATAGAATAGGAAACTCAATAAACATTTTCTAAACACACACCCATACTCACCTTGGATAGTCCTGGCTTGAGGTAAAGAAAGCAGTAACATGCTTTAAAAAAAAAAAAAAAATTCACATCTTTGAAACTGCAAACCAGGCTTTAACTCTCGCACAGGCAGCTGGCTCCCTACCCACTCCTGCGGCGCACAGAGGGCCAGGCAGCTCTGCAGAACTCCAGGCAACGACAGGAAGGCCCTTTAAGTCAAGTGAAAGGTCTGCCTGGGGCAATGGAGGGCTGCCAGTGAGAGCAGGGAGTCTAACTGCTGCTCAGGTGCCCTGAGGCAAAGTGCACCCTTTCTCTTGGTACTGGCCGCTTCCCAGGCAGGGGGAGGCCTAGGGGGCAAACAGACAACCAGTTCCAGAGAAGTCAAGGCCTACTTCTTAAGAGTTTTATTATTAATTACGAATGGCCAAAACAAAAAACAAAAAAAACAAAACACCAAACAAACAAAGAAACACACACACAAGGCATTTGAGAAAACCCAACGGACTAAAATAAAAAGGACCCTATAATAAAAAAGGAAATTTGGACAAATGAGAAGCCTAAAACATTTTTTTAAAGATTTTATTTATTTACTTTAAGAAAGAGGAGAAGGGAGGGAGAAAGAGGGGGGAGAGAAACATCAATCGGCTACCCCTTTGCACACGCCCCAACAGGGAACTGGGCCACAGCCCAGGCATGTGCCCTGACCGAGAATCGAACCGTTGACCTTTTGCTTTGCAGGATGATGCTCAACCAACTGAGCCACACCGGTCAGGGAGAGGGCAAGAAAAAAAAAATTCTTACGTCTTCAGAGAGCTTCTGAAGATACTGTGTCCGTAAGACTTAAAATAAACTAACAACACCAGGCTCTTGGAAATTAAAACATGAATACTGGAATTAATAATTAGCAGAAGAACTGGAAAATAAGAAAAGGAAATTTTTCAAAATATAGGGAAAAATATTCAGAGGACAAAAAAGGATCTTGATATAGAACAACAATCCAGGGAGTTCACCATCAGACTAAACAGGAATTGCAGAAAAAGAACAGAAAGGGAAAAAAAATACCACAGGAGATTATCTGTTGATAAGAAATCATGACGAAAAAATCCCAAAGCTGAAGGAAGGCTGCATCTTCAAACTGAAAAGTTTAAAAATTGCTGAGAAGGATGAAAAGAGACCAAAGCTAGACACAGTTTCCTAATCTTCCAGAACTCAAAATGGAAAAAATTCTAAAAATTTCTAGAGAGACAAACAGACTGTTTCAAAAGAAAAGAATCAGATTGGTATCAAGACTTCTTACCAGCAACACTGGGTGCCTGAAGACAGCGGGGCAATGCTTTCTGAGAGAAAAGTTCTGAAGGAAAAAGATTCGGAGCCTAGAATTTATACTCAGCTAGGCAATAAAGACATTTCTAGACATGACAGGACTTAGAATGCTTTCTCTCTCATGCACTGTTTTCTCAGTCAACTCCTGGAGAACATACTTCACCTAAACGAGGGTTTACACTAAGAAGATTTGAAAAACAGGGATCTAACAAGCGAGGTGAAAGGAATGTCAAGAATGATGATGATGAGGGTAGCTCAGGGCCCTTGGCTGACTGACAGGCCCACAGAGCGCCAGTCTGACCACACGAGGAGGGTGGGTGGCTCTAGGAGACCAGAACTGATGGATTCCTTGATAGGTTTGCTGGCAACTGTATTGAAGGTCTACAGGGAAGTGCAGAAAGACTTAGCAATAAGAACAACAGAACCAAAAGCTGAGCATATTAAAGCAGCGGCTATTATGAAGTCCAGGAAACAGAGTCATACAGAAAGGAAAAATAATTAGAACGTTACCGGCCCGGTGGTAAACAACATTTGCCGCGTTGTAACACTGTAAAACTCTGAACAAGGAGTTAATCAGCACGTGGTATTGGGAGAAAAGGGCAAGGAGAAGTGTGGGCGGAGCTGGGGCGTTTATAGAAAAGCTAAAGCCTCCAGGGCTGGTCAACTGGTAACATCTAAGACGGATGAATAAAGGATGAGCAGCGTGGCAGTGTGTGGTCTTGGTCTGGATGTGATCTGAACAAAAAATACTGAAGAGTTCATCAGAGATCTTTGCAAATAAGGAATTATTAATTATTTTATGTGTGTGATATAAATACACACACACACACACACACACACACATATATATATATGAGTCCTTATTCTCTTAGAGATACATGCTAATGTAGTTACTGATGAGGTGGTATCCAGTAGCGGAGGGAAAGGGACTGTGGGAACAGATGAAATAACACTGGTCTTGATTCTAATGAGTGGTACGGGAAAGCGCTACACTATTCTCTTTAGTTTTGTATGTGTTTGAAAATTTCCACGCACACATGCAAAAAAAAAGTTTAAAGAAGAGAGAACTGTATAAGCATATTATTTTAGATATAGTAAAAAATACTAGAACAAACAGCCAACAGGATCAAAAGCAAACACTCTTGGAAACAGAACAGGGAGAAGGGGAAGAGAAGGGGTGGAGGCAGGCGAGAGCTGCTTTTTTAATATGTTTTTAATGATATTCGACCTTAAAAAGAACAAAGCAAAACTAAGCATATGTGCCATTATGAAAAAAGTTAGCTTTAAAAAAGAAACGGAGGTAATATTATTTAGAGAAATGGAGGTAACCAACAGAATAATTAAAAGGAGAAAACTTAAATGGTGGCCCCAGAGTAAGGGGGTAAGCAGGATAATGGATAATGATGTATTTCTGGACTCCGAGACTTCTTTTAATGATGTTCATGTATTTCTTTCTCTCATTCATTCATTCATTCATTAAATTTTTTAAAGACTTTATTTATTTTTAGAGAGAGGGGAAGGGAGGGAGGAAAAGAGAGAAAACATCAATGTGTGGTTGCCTCTCATGCACCCCCAACTGGGCACCTGGCCCACAACCCAGGCATGTGCCCTGACTGGGAATCGAACCGGAGACCTTTGGGTTCATAGGCCAGCACTCAATCCACTGACCATAGCAGCCAGGGCTCATTCATTATTTTTAATCCTCAACCAAGGACATGTTAATTGATTTCAGAGAGAGAAGAAGGGAGAGAGAGAGAGAAACATCGATGCAAGAGAGAAATGCTGATCGGCTGCCTCCCATACATGCCCCAGTTGGGGATCAAACCTGCAACATGTCCTGACTAACAATTGAATCCTGGTCTATAGGATGACACTCCAACCAACTGACCCACTGGCCAGGGTTTTATTACTTTTATTTTTAAAAATGTTGCTCTGGACGGGTGGCTCAGTTGGTTAGAGCATCGTCCCGATGCTCCAAAGTTGAAGGTTCGATCCCCAGTCGGCACATTACAGGAGTCAATCAGTGAAATGCATGAATGGGTGGAACAACAAATCAATGTTGACTCTCTCTCCTTCCCCCCTCCTCTAAAATCAATCAGTAAATAAAAATTTTAATCCTCATCCAAGGACATGTTTATTGATTTTAGACATGGGAAGAGAGGGAGAGAGAGGGGAAGAGAAACATCGACTGGTTGCCTCTCGCAAGTGTCCCAACCAGGGACCAAACCACAACCTAGCCGTGTGCCCTGACTAGGAATCAAACCCGTGACCTTTGGGTTTATGGAACAATGTTCCAACCAACCAAGCCACACCAGCCAGGGCTTAATACATAAAAATATTTTTTAAATGTTATCTATTATTATCAGTTATTGTCATCAGCTTTTAGCAGGGCCTTTGCTAATCCTGACATCTACAAACTGAATCTGTTTCTCCAGGTGAAGAATCCCAAACTATCCAGTGTAATAAATATCTCCATCTTAAATGTAGAAATAACTAGTGTTGCCACTTAACTATTGTCTACCATTTGTCTGTCCTTTATCTTTGTCATTTCTAATCTTTGTAATACTCCTGCAAGGCAGGCATTGACATCCTCACTTTACAGATGACAAAATTGAGCCTGAGAGGCATTAGCCATCTGCTTGGTCACAGAGCAGGCCAGGCTGGGAGACTTTCCACCACCCCACCTCTCCTAACATCTCACTAGTTCAGCATAGTCCAAACATACTTTTACATAAACTTCCTCATCAACTCCACGAAACAAGAGAGACAAGATTACCCTCACCTGATATATGAAGAAACTAAAGCTAAGAAAAGGTAGGTAAAGTGCCTAAGAATCCAGTGCTTTCTTTCATCCCTTCTCATCCACCCCCTCAATGACAAAATGTCAAGTTATTCATCATCCTCATGGGCATCTGACATAAGAGTCACTGTAAATGAAGGCAGCTGAAGCAGGACTTTTTTTTTTAAAGACATTTTTTCCAAAGGAAATACATAATAAACCATGGAATGTCCCCAGTTGCTCTAATGTCAGCATTTTGCTTCAGTCCGCAAAGGGGCCCTCCAAATGTCAGCTGTCTGCGCCTGGCACACAGCAGATCAGCTGCTGGGCCAGGCAGCCTGCAGCAGTTCTGAGAACCAGTGCCGCTCTTCTTGGCTCCAAAAGAAAGGAATGAGCCGTGCATGCTTCTGCCCCAGAAGAGAAATGGCTATCTCCTAAATCTACTGCAGTCAAGGCCACGTGGCCCAAGGCTTTTCGTAGCTGCCAGGAATCTCAGCTCGCTGACTCTAGAAAAGAGGCAAGTCCGTAAAGCTGCACAACAGACCGCAGAGGAGTACGGCCAAAGCGGGGAACTGAAGGGCCTGAATGAATATCTGGTCCTCAAGCCCTGAGTAGTTGACAGTTCTGCCTGGCAGAGCAGCAGCCCAAGAGCTGGGCACAAGTGCCACGAGCCTGCTGTGAGATGCTGCTCCCGGGCTGTTCTGGCATCTGGACAATGGCCAAGCAGCAACCAGGGGGAAGCAGCTGTTTACGTGAGTTCAAACTATTTCCAGCACCAGCAATCTGCACATATTGGGATGACATATCTTTGAGCTTCAAAGTGAGCAGGGCTGTGCTCCTGGACAATTTCACCAAACACACTCCCTCCCCACTCCACCCCCAGACCGGCTCACTTCCCAACCCATGTTGCCCTCAGGATGTTTCATTTAAGTTGCTGAGTTTTAGAAGATTATAAAAAGAAACTACATTTTAAGAACAACCGCCTTTCAATCCATTTGTCTATGAGTTTAAACTACCTAGTATGATTTTCTTTAAGGCCTGAATTGAAATGTCGACTCTAATTCATGTGTATGCTATAAAAAACACAACTGAAACGAAAACAGCTCCTGAATGAGGTCTCTATTTTAATATCGCTACAAGGCGGTAGTACTGCCGAGCCCCGCTCAAGACCAACGGAGACTGTTTCTTAGGACAGTGTCTGCAGGGTGGCAGAGGCTTTACAGAACAGGTCTACAAATGATACGCAACGACATAGACATTCCAAACCAACAAAAACGTCCTATTGCCCAGTGAAGACCTGTCCTGTGATCAGAGGTGTCCCCTCCCCCACGGCACTGCAAACAGGAGAGGGCTGACTGTGCCGAAAAGACGTGCAGGTGCAGAGCCCACCGCGCAGTTTTAACTCACAGAAAGTGTTACTTGCACCCTTGCCAACAAATTTGTTGGGGAAAACAAGCTGGCCTCTAAAAGCGGTCTTGTTTTTATAGCAAAAGCCATGCTTATCAGCCACCCACCCTGAGCCAGGCACTAATTCCCAAGGGAAAAGTGGCTGTTAATCATCATGTGCAGATTTACAGGTGTGAGTACGCAAAACATTTATTCTCTCCTGTCTTACTATTCATTTATTATTGTATTATTTAGTTGTATTATTTGTCGTCTTACTGTTATTATTTTGTATCCTTAGGATGTATCGTTTAGGTAATGATGACTGGTGACTGAACCACTGTAAACCCACTGCTGCCCACCCGTCTGCTGGCTCACGTGTCGGCAGCGTCCAGTCCTGCCACACAACGCAGACAGGAACCAGCAAAGAGAAGAAGGGCAGTCAGGTGAGAAGAGAAGTTTATAGTGTGAAGGGTGAGGCTGGACAGTTAATTTAGGGAGAGGCAACAGAGGGGACTAACTTGTTTTCTTTTCCCTCCCCACCCAACTTGTGCTAACCACCCACTATCATATCACTTTCTTTCACCTGTCTGCACAGAACTATTTTTCTTGTTTATTAAACTTATTTACTGCCTGTCTTTCACTGCTAACCTCCTCAACCCAGTAAGATGTCAGCTTTATAAAGAGCAACAACTGCTCTTCCTATGTGTTAGATACAAGCCAAGGACTTTACATGATCATGTCACTTAAATCTCTCAGCCATATTGTTACACAGGACAGACAGTAAACCAAGGCAGGAAGGGGGAGGGAGACAAGTCTCACCCGCTGACTTGGCGGTCCTGAGCCCGGTCCAATAAGACTGCCAGATGTTCCAAACATCACAAGCAAAGATAGCGCAGAAGGAGGGGAGTCCTTGAGACTCTGGGCCAGGAAAGGGAGCCTCTGTAGCAATTTCACTGAGACGAAACTGCATATTAATCCCAAGGTCTGGAAGGGGGAGAAGGAGGGGTACCTAGAAGCTGACTACAGCATATAACTCCTGCAGCCCCGATGGTCGGGGCACTCAGATTAGCTGCGTGGCCGCTTGCAGCTTTTTGCTCCAGTGTATAGACAGACTTGCAGCTGCATTTTCCAACACATGAGGTACTCACGTTACAGTCGCGTGAGTAGCAGAGGGGAAACAAAGGCAGGACCCTCACCACTGTAGTCTAACAAAGAACTTTACAGAAGAAGCTAGAAGCAGAGGGAGACATGTCTCACTCGCTAACTCAGCAGTCCTGGGCCTGGTCTGATAATATTGCCAGGTGTTCCAACATCACAGGAAACACCATGCTCCCACAGGAGGAGGGCGGTCCTTGAAACTGTGTAATTTTCACTATTTGGGAAGGAAAGCCTTTGAAACTGTGCTTTCACCCCAAGGCCAGAAAGGTGGGAGAGTGTCCACAGAGCCCAAAGCAGCAGCCCATAAAACAACTGTGGCTAACTGCCTACCTCTGGCTGCTATCTGTTGCTATCTGTTTTACCAGGGAGTCCCTAGTGCTCACAGAAAGAGCCCATAAATAACTCTGAGTAACTGCCCCAACTGTAATTAACTGCCTCCTGTCACAAGATAAACAAATGGAGTCTGGAGCAAGATAAGGACTCAGGCTGACAGACCCCCTACACATACCTAGAGAAGCAGGCTCCACCTTTATCCTTCGATCAACATGTAACTACTTCACTCCCGTCAGGCCAACTATATAGTCTTCAGAACAAAGGACTCACTTTCTGGGCCCTTTTGCCACAAGGAGGGGCCTCTGGCCACACTAGGGCGAGCTTGCCACCCTGGCCTTTGGCCACCCTTCCTTTTGCTCTCCCACTAATAAACTTTGTGTGCACGCTAATAGGCTTGCTGATCTGTGATTCTTTACTGCATCGCCGAGAAGAACCAGATTAGCTGAGTGCCCACTTGCAGCCTTGTGCTCAAGTGTATTTCATAAATAAACTTACTACCATCTCATTTCCACTACACATGTTGTCTCTCGCTTGAATTCTCTTGCAAGCAAGGCAAGGACCGAGGAGGGGGAGCCCCTGACTCTGGTCTCCTTAACAACCATGTGAGGTTTCTGTTATCACCCCATTTTAAGCTGAGCAAACTGAGGCACAGCTGCAGTCCAGTGAGTGGCCGATAAGTGGCAACAGGAACAGGAACACCGGTGAGCACACTGAACCCCATTACAAAGCCATGCTCTTAATCCCCTGTCTCAACACGACCCCAAGTTTCAACGTGTACACTTTTTGACCAAGTGATTCTAGCTTTGGAAATTTGTCGTTTGACGATAACCAGACAAGATTACATTGTCAGATGCATCTTTATTTATTGCAGATTGCTGATAGCAGCAAATACTGCCAACAGGCTCAGGCAAGTCACCAGTCAGCTATCAAGCCTCAAGTTTATTTTTTGGTAAGCAGAGGCCTCCACCTCAGAGACTGAGATTTAATGAGACAATGCACAGTACTGGTTTGAAGCCAGTGTTTTTGCTGTTGCTACACGCATTAAAGTTTCTAAAAGTGGGGGAAAGATGGGACAACTGCAATAGAACAACAATAAAAAATGGGGGGAAAAAGAAATTACTGCAAAAAAAAAATCTCTAAAAGAATATAAATGTACCAAATTGTTAATACAGGTTATTGTAGGAAAAACTATGTTCTCAACCACTCAGTAAAGAATTACAGATCAGCGAGTCAGTATGCAAACAGGGTTTATGAGTAGTATGTTCTCAGGGAAGAGAACGGGCGTTGCCAAGGTGGGGAGCAGGGCACAGGCGAAGGGCAAGGCAAGGGGCAGCGAGGCACCAGGTCCTTTGTCCTGAGGACTTAAATAGTTGGTGAGATGGGGTGAGGGACTTACATACTGACTGGCGGGTAAAGGTGGTGCCAGCCTCCCCTGGGGGAACATGACCCCCTCAAAGTGGGATGTGTGGAGGGTTGTTAGCCCAGATTCTTATCTTGCTCCAGACTACCTCTTGTCATTTGTTGCAAAATAGATAGGGGACCCTGAGGCAGTTAATCAAGGTTAGCAGTTCACTGAAGCTATTCATGGGCTTTTTCTCTGAGTACTGTGGACCCCCCCATTGTAAAACAGGTAGTGACCAGAGGAAGGCAATTAACCCGAGTTGTTTTATGAGCTGCTGCTTTGGGCACTGCGGACCCCCTCCCACCTTCCTCCTCCTGCATTTTTAACTTCTACCTAAGAATTTCAGACTAACCTCACCCTTCCACTTCCTTTCTGGCTCCAGGACTTACTAACTCCAACTGGAACAGGTGGAAATCATGGGCAAGAACACTGAGCACAGGCAAGGAAAGCAACAAGGGGCCAGCACACTGGGGCCCTTTTAAAGAGCCAGTCTGCTTCTCCGCACTTTTGATTTCTGTGTCTGCATAAAAATATCTCAAACAAAACAAATCAAAACAAAAACCAGAGCCCTTTTCTCTAATAAACAGTAACCATAGGGTTTTTTTTAATGCCACTTTAAGAAAAAGGAATTAACTAGAAGAATGTTCTGAAAAACTCACCCAATGCTCAGAGAAGCCTGCACTCCATGTTGCTGGTTTGCATTGTTAGATCAGTAAATATTTATGTATTGACCTCTGAAATAATAATAATGTCTGCTATTTGCACTGTATGGGGCACATCCATATAGATTGTCTCATTTCTTCTGCAACACATCATCTCTTTTTAAGTGTTTATACTCCCATTTAATAAAAAGGAATTGGAGGCAAAGGAGGGCAAAGTGACTTGCCTGGGGTCATTTATAGCTTGTGAGTCCTGCAGCCAAAATCAGGATACAGACAGACCTACCTTTGCCTAAGCTCACAGGGGTAAGGACAGTAATGACAAAAACAGGAAGGCTAGGGGAGGTCGTAGCAGGGAAAGTGGAGAGAATATGTTAATGTGGCACTGTTAAAGCTTGGGTGTGAACCCAGATGTACTCAGGACAAATCCTGGCTCCATCTTCCACTTACTGTGTGACCTCAGGCAAATCACTTAATGTCTCTGAATTCTGATAGCTCATTTGTAAGCTAAAGAAAATAAGAGTATCTATTGCATTTAAATGTAGGGAGGTGTAAAGAAGAACACGAGGTTGAATGGGAAGTGAAAAGGTGCTAATTTCTTCATCTTTTACAGAGCTACAAAGTGAGTGGATTAAGACGGCCATTTCAGCTAATGGACTATATTTCCCAAACCCCTCCAATGATGTGTACCATCACCCTAGCAAATAGGTCAAATGTGTGGCTGAGGTTGAAGGCAAGCATAGGAAATTTTGCGAGGCCAAATAAGCAGCACAAATCCAGTGAGATGAGCAAGCGCTGGAGCCTTTAAAGACACTTGCAATTCTAATAATACGGAGCTGCTTATCCAAGTTAACTGTCTCAAAGGAGAAATGAAGAAGGAAACGTGTGTATGTGTGTGTGTGTGTGTGTGTGTGTGTGTGTATTACTTAAAATTTTGGACACCCCAATTACTAAAAACTATTCAAGTAAAAAAAACAGTGGCTTTCAGGAGAAAGCCTGGGTAAGTGGAAGGGAGATTATTTTACTCTTTCTATCTTAATGTTCTACCTGGATGTTTGTTTTTGTGTGCATGTATTACTTTTATAGTTTCTGTTAAATTGGCCAACAAAGGAAGGTTGGTGGTATTCTGCCATCACCTACCATAAGAAATAGTAATGGGATGCATAACATAAATATAAATTCAGAATAAAGGAAATTTCTTAGGGTGACTGGAGTGCATATTCTGCTCTAAATGTGCCTTATCCAAGATTTCTTTGCACCGATAATACTCAGTGTTGTGGAGATATGGAAAAATGTAAGTGAAAATGGAAAATGCTTCAAAATTCCTAAAAGGCAGTTTGATAACACATCTTGAAATCTTTTTTTAAAAATGTACATACACAGGGTATACATGGAAACTCTACCTTCTGCTCAATTTTGCTTGAACTTAAAACTAGTCTAAAAAGTAGTTTACTAATTCTAAAAAGCGTACATGCCCTTTGATCCAGTCATTTCACTTCTAAGAATCCATCCTAGAGAAATCATTACACACGTGTGCAAAGACTTGACTTAAGGTTGCTTCTTGCTTCAGCACTGCCCAGAACAGTGAAAAACTGCAAACACTAGGAGTGGTTAAATAAACCCTGATATATCTACAGAACAACATGTTATGTAGCCACCATAAGAGATGCTACAGAAGAATATCTCAGGACATGAGAAAAAGTCTCTTTTTAATGTAAAGGTGTACTGGGTTGCCCTAAAAGTCCATTTAGTTTTTTCCATAAAATAAAAGACACATTTTTCATTTTCACCAATAACTTCATTGATTTGGATATTCTGAAGATGCTGGCAATCTCCCGCTATTGGCTTCTGGTGGGTAGAGGCCAGGGGTGCTGCTAAACATCTTCCAATGCATGAGACAGCCCTACAACAAAGAACTGATTTGGCCAAAATGTCAGCAGTACCAAGAAACTTCGCATATCACATTTGACACGCTTGTTGTTCACAGCACCTTCTCCATACACTGCACAAATCTTTTCTTTGCGTTTCAACTACCTTTCTTGAAATAATAAAGCACAACAATGCTGAAAATGTTGCGTGTTCTGTCATCTTCAATATTAAAATGGCTGCACAAAAAAACCACCAATTTTTTATTTTTTTTAAATGCACACTGATAAGACAGCTGTCACAATACAATCTAACAAAACTGTTTCGAACCAAGTTAAAGACAACTAAGCACTATTGGAGCCACCGTACAGAAAAAACGTAACGGACTATTTTGGCCAACCTCAAATATACAGTAGGGTTTCGTATTTGAAAAAGGAAAAATAGTATTATGCATTAAAAAAGAAGACAAACTATTAATAACACTTAAGATGATTTTATTTTCTTCTTTGTCTATTGGTGTTTTAAATCCCTCTAAAAAGCACTATTTTTGTAATAACAATATAGTATTATTTTCATAAAAAGAAAAACATAAAAAGCTATTTTTAAGTTCCTTTGGCTGATACATACCAAGTGCTACAAATATGTACATACTCTGACTTACAAGTGAGAGAGACATTTATAGCAACGATTTATAACAGTGAAAACAGTGGGAACAATCAAAATATCAAACACACTGTCTGGCCATTAAAAATGGTGGAGAGAGACACAACCCACATGCTGCCAGCCAAGCGCAGTCCCCAGGGCCCGGCTCCTGCCCTCTTACTCCCCTGGCCTGGCCCGGAAGGTGTGCTGCCAGCCTGTGCCGGGTACGGGGGGAGGGCGCCAGGACGCTTCGGACACTTAGAGGGCACACCTGCACGTGGGAGGAAATGGAGTCTCCAAGCTCTCAGTTCAAGCACCTCAACCATGATTCAGGCTACTCCATGACAGCAAAGGTCATGGAAAGCATAAGAATAGAGAGAGGAAAAGGAGAAAGAAAGGAGAAAAGCAGGTCCCAGGAAAAGAAATGGAAATAAACGGAAGAAAAAGGAAGATTTTTAGAAAAGCCAGATGGAGACAAGAGAGGATGAAGCGGGATCCTCCTGTCTGAGGGAAGTGCCCTGAGCAGCCTCCAGCTCCTTAGCCAGAGCCCTCCTTCAAAAGCTTTGATGAGACACAGAGAAAGGACCCCGGAGCTTTCTTCTCCTTTCCAGGACTGATCCCATAGCTCCTGCCAGCTCAACTGATAATTATACATCCAGTGGATTTCAGTACAATGAAAAATTAAGTCAAGAATAAGACTATCATTCCACAGACCTTCAAACTAATGTGCAACAATGCCACGATTTATAATACACAGAGACTACTTATGAAAGTTGCAAAGAGGCTTTTGTTTCCACATAAAAATTCTTAACCAGGAACAAATTCCAGGCCTGAGGCAGAGCAGTCTTTAGAAGAGAGCTGATCTGCAAAAGATAAGAGGGATCCTCCCCTTCACTGGGGTAAGACCAGGCTGTTGGCAGTGAGATAAGTGTGTAGATACTTATGCTCTTAAAAGTTTTTAAAAGACTCAATTAGGAAAACAAAAGGAAAGATGATATACTTGAAGATACATTTAAACAAATTAGAAAGAGAACCAAAGCAGGCTGGCCTCTTCTATTAAAGAACTAGAGGAAGCTGATGGAGAAGCTCAACGTGAATAAAAAAAGAAAATCCGGAAAGGGACAATAACACTAGGACGTCTCTATCCCTCAGATCCCGTGGTAGGAGAATCAGGTGACTGCCTTGTAAGATGGGGAGTAAGACCAGAAGACTTCAGTCTGGACTGAATATACTATATGGCTTCAAAGAAGAGAACAGAGTTATACCTGAATTATGGCTCCTACAATCCTTATGCACCCAACTGTTAACTCCATATTTGCAAATATCAGCAGGGATGATTCTGATTTAATTAACTTACAGAAAAGACTGATCTTTCACATACTCCTTAATATACATTAGTTTCTGGCCATTATCCAAGATTATCCGTATGTCATGGCAGTTTTTTAGATTTCTAACAACAGAATCCTCTATGACATGGAGACACCATCATTTGAAGCTGAGGACTTGAAGGGACTCTTAACAGAGCAAAAGGCAAAAAATAATAATACTAAAAATAAAAGTAAAAGAATTCATTACAGAAATAGAGCCAATAGTTTCTTCGGACCTGAGCAATCAAGGCAGGCTCATGACATTGAATGCAGTAATAAATGCTGGCACTTGAGTTGAGATTTTTGACCGAGGTTTTTTTGACTGAATGTCCCAAAGGAACATCGCATTACTCGGAGTTGTAAGAGGCCCAGAATGAACGTATGAGCATTGACTGCCTGTCCTAGTCTCTTAGGATCCCCTTACCCAGAGAGTAGCTCCCTGAACAAGTAACTGATCATTTTAAAGAACTAATACAGCAAGTAGCTCCTGCTCCAACTGTTCACCCCTGCCGGCTACAGTGCAAAAGCAGCCCTAGACCAAGTGCAAATGAATTAACATGGCTGTATTACAATAAAAGTCCCTGGCTGGTTTGGCTCAGTGGATTGAGCGTCGGCCTGCGAGCTAAGTGTCGCTGGTTCGATCTTCCAGTCAGGGCACATCAGAGAAGGAAAACTCTGACTCCAAAAAACCTCCGCTGCCTTGCGGCATACCTCTTCAGGGGAAAGGCTAAGGGAGTAAACCCCGACAGAAAATCCGGAGCCGGAGTCCCTAAGGCGGTTTGACGTTGTAGTCAACACCGGCAACTCCTGCGGCGCACCTGAAGCCAAGCTGTATTGACTCCGTCTTTCCCTTGGACCCTTCAGCTGCGAAGAGAGGGGGGGTCTGCTGCATGGGCAACAGCAGACCCTCCATATCACCCCGCCCAGGCTCTGTAGCTTCAGCTTCACTGGAGAGGACACTCCAGCGTCATCGCAAGATGTCGATTCAACACGGGAGGAGACAGATACCGTGTCACTCCCGAGTCGGACTGCACAGCCATTCTCGGCGGTGCAGATAGACTCTTAAGAAGCTACACCATCGTCTCTCGAGACGGACGGCTGCCGACGACAACGACGACGATTACAATAAAGCTATTTACAAAAACAAGTGGCGGGCCATATTTTGCCTGCTGGCCATAGTTTGCCAATCCCTGTATTGGAGGATGGGATGCTTGTAGTCAAAGGCACACAGTGTTGAGTTTTTAAAAATAATCATCTATGGTCATCTAAAGTGAAGTCTGTTCTGAAGGCAAAGCTATTGCAAACGCAGCGCTTGCTGCTATAGACCAATGAGGGGCATGAGTAACAAAGACCGTGAATTGGGCTGATTGCATCTAACAGCCCTGGAAACCTTAAAGAAAATTACGCTCATGTTCTAGGGCATAGTTTCTCATGTCCAGTATCTAATGCCATTCGTGCTGAAGAAGTGAGTCCAGGCTGCAATGGTGTTTTCTCTCAAACAGTCTCCCTGAGCGCGGCTGGGCATTTCTCACAGAACGCTGTCCCTGACTGCTTCCTTTCCACCTGTGTGACATTCAAGCCCAGATCTATCACCTTCCTGGAGACTCTCTAAGCTCCCTTTCCGCTTACACCAGCTAAGGTGCATTTTGCCATTTGCTATTAAAACTTCTGACCAATACCCAGTAAGCACCTCAGTTCTAGTTCTCAGCACAGTGTGTTGTGATTACTTGTTATATGTCTGTCCAGATGGGGAATGTATTTTATTCAAATCTGCAGCCCAGCACCAAGCAAAGCGCCTGCCTGGCAAACGGGAGACGCTTAAAAATAAGTATAGATGAACACACAGAATAGAAACAAAACACAAACCCTATGAAAATGTTTGCTTTAGTTACAATAGCGAGATAAGCAGTTTTTAAATGACATTTTAATATATTTTCTTAAGTTTTTAAGTCAAAGTATCATTCATCCAAGACCAAGAAGCATAGTTGTATTCATATCAGGGATTGCAAGTTCTAATGAAGAAAAAGGTTGCTAATTCTCTTGATTTCCATTGGTAAGTTTGAACTGAGTTTCAAAGCTTTGAAAGGTTTGCACATTTATGTCCAGAACAACGACAGTAATGTGAAATCATGATCAGGAAGGTGTGTTTCCTTCTGTGCTCACAACTTGTCTTATTATAATAAATACAGAAGTTAAAGATCACTGGATGAGATGGCGAGTCCTCGGAAACTGGTCACAAAAATAATGGCTGGAAGTCACTGTAACTCACGCTATATCACAATTCAGAGAGCTCGTGAACGAAATGAAGGTGTGCCCTTCATAACATGAACAGGAGGCCTATGTTACCGGGGTAACAAAAGTTTTGGGAAATGAAAAGGAATAATAAAAAAGGTCTCAGTTTAAGACTGACTTTTTCCCCACCTGCTGTGGGGAGCAGGGAGCTTTGACTTCAGGTGCTCATTCCAATTACTTTGAGTAAAAGGAATTCCATCCCCCTAAAAGATGATCAAGACTCTACCAGATCCTTTCTTCCCCACAGTCAAAATTAGCCTCTCCACCTATCTGAGAAGGTGATGGTAATAAGTAGAGCCTCATACCTCACAATGAAAATAACTCCTGGTGGATCTACAAATTTAAATGCAAAAATACCCAGCCATTTAAGTACTAGAAAAATACACAACATTTTATAACTTCACAATGGGGGAGGCCTTTCCAAGTATGATATACAAGTTAAAATCCAGATGTCATTAAAGAAAATACTGATAAATTTGACTGTATATAAATAAAAACATTTTGCATGGCAAAATCATGATCAGCAAAGTAAAAATCACGTCAAATTGGGAAAAAATTGTATTTCATATTGGGAAAAAATTGTATTTCATATTATGAACAGCCTATTTCCTTGATCTATAAAGAGCTTCTAGAAATTGGTAAGACAAAGTCCAACAACCCAAGGAACAATAAAGTCAGAATATGAACAGGGAATTTACAGAAAATACATATGGCTCGAAATATATGGAAGTAGTAACCTTAGGTGATATTCGATTTCTCCTCTACCACTGGATAACATCAAAAAGTCAGACAATACACCATTTGGTGTACTGGAGTCTCATCCATTTCTGATGTAGTTATACATTGGCAGAACATCACTGGCAATCAAATAAATTCACATATCCTCTCTGCCTTGGCAAATTCACTTTTAGGAATTTCATCATAAAAGCATATATTTATAGTGGGAAATGTGTATTCATTGAGAACACTGCAGCAAAATATTAGAAACAATATAAATATCTATCAATAATAAACATATTAAATAAATCAAGGCTCTTCTAAACAATAGAAGCCTATGTAGCCTTCTATTGTTTAGAAGAGAATGATAATTATTTAGTGATACAAAAATATCCAAAATATATATTTGAAAAAGCCTGATGTAGAACAATATGAACAGTATACTACTAAATTCATAATAAAAATATGCATATTTACTTTTACACACATAAAATATCTCTGGAAGAATGCATGAGAAACTGGAAACAGTGGTCGGTCTCTTCAGAGTGGCTGAAGGGTAAGGATGAAAGGAAGATCTTTCTCTTTTTGATGGATTTTGGATCTAGCCAAGAACCCCACTTTGAACTCGACTGTTTATTTCTTAAGTCTCCTCTAATCTAGACTAGCACCCTTATGTTTTATAAAGAATTCATCCTTAAAGCAGTGAGTTTTCTCGTATTTGCAACATGATCTACCTCTCCTTTTATTTAGGTGTTCTTAGTATTTCTCAATAAAGCTTTATGATTTTCTCCATAGGGACCTGCTATTTTTGATGCTGTTGTAAAGAGTATCTTTTAAAATTTAATTTTCTATTTGTAGTTGGTATTATATAGAAATATAATTGATTTGTATGTTGATTTAATATCCAGCTAACCTGCAAAACTTTTATAGCTTTAATAATTTATATAGAATTTTTTTATAATTCTATATAAACAATCAGGTCATTTGTAAACAGTAAGTTTTTAATGCTTCCTTTCCAGTACTTAAACATTTCATTTTTCTGGCCTCGCTGTGATTGCTAGAACTTCCAATAAACGCTGAATAGAAATTATGCTTGCAGATGGGCAACTCTGGTTGCTGACCTCAAAGTGAAAATTTCCTCGAAATAAAAACTCACCAATAAGCATAACGTTTGCTGCATGTACTTTATAGTTACTCTTTACCAGATGAAGGAAGTCCCCAACTACTCCTAGGGACTACATGTTACTGTTTTAATCAGGAATGGATGCTGAATTTTATCATACAATCATGACTTCTTTTAATCTATTAACAAATTACACTTGAGTGTTTGTGTTAAATCAACCTTGCACTTCGGTATAAACCCAACTTGGTCACGATGTACCACGCTTTTCATCTGTGAGACGGGGCAGTCTTGTTTTCCAAACATCGCCTCAACAATACTACCCCAGCCCACATGCTTTTCTTAAAATGGGACCACGACACTCTGTCCAATGGGTGTTAAGGGCCTATGACCCCTTCCTCAGGATCTGGACAGACTTTTGTTAACTGCCTCAACCAGGAGAGAACTGTGGATATGGCAGTACGTGAGTTTTAAAACTAGATCATAAAAATGCCAAGCATTTCCAACTTGCTCTCTGGGCCTGGCACCTGGCACCTAGAACCAGCCGCCATGCCAAGCAGCAGCTCAACTAGTCCATGCAGACCGACCACAGGAGTCACTGAGGGTCTGCACACCAGGCAGCACAACTGTGGAAACGCCTCCAGATGATCTGAGCTCTCCTGTGAGTCCTCCCAGATAACATGGAGCAGAGATAAGGCGTGCCATTGTGCCTGGTCCAAATTCCTGACCTACAGATTCTTTGGAATAACAGAATGGCTATTTTAAGCCACGACATTTTGGTTAGCTTCTCATATCACAACAGTAAGTACAACACTGGATTTTGCTTTGCTGATATTTAGTTTGGGATTTTTTCATACCCATGTGTAAGTGGCCTGTGTGTTTCCCTTTTTCACTGTCAGGTTTTTTGTTTGCTTTTTCTTTCTTTTTTTAAAAAATTTTTTAAAAAATTTATTGATTTCAGAGATAGCCCGTGCAAGAGAGAAAGATAAACATCTATTTGTTCTTCCACTTATTTATGCATTCATTGGTTGCTTCTTGTATGTGCCCTGACTGGAGATCGAACCCACAACCTTGGAATATCGGGATGATGCTCTAACCAGCTGAGCTACCAAGCCAGGGCCTAGCTTTGTTTCATTTTTTAATTTTATTTTTTGCTAATTTCTTTTTCTATTCCCAGGAAGGGTTTGTACAATATTATTCTTTCTCTCTTAAATGCTTGATACAACTTCCTTGTGAAACCACCCAGGTCTGGAGTTTTCTTTGTGGGAAGGTTTTTAATTGCTGATTCAATTTTCATTAATAGTTATATTACTAATAAATTTATCCATTCACCTGAATTTTCAAAATGTTTGGCATAAAATTGTTCATTATACCTGTTTTTTAAGTTAATTTTTACTGTATTTTTCCATCACCATTTATCCCCCTATGCCCTCTCCCCCTGCCCCCACCCCCCCGGTCCCCTCCCTCCCTCAGGCACCTCTGGGGTCCGTGTCCATGACTTCTCTCGTTTTTGCTCGATCCCTTGTTCATTCTATCTTCTCTTGTTAATGACTATATGGTCCTCTCTTTTCATTCTTGGTATTGGTTACCTGTGCTATCACTAAAGTAAAATTCCTGTCATATACCTTTCATTAGCTTGTGAATTCTGTAGCATATTAGTACTGCCGATTCAAATACAACAAATTTTGAAAAGATAAGAAATAGAGTGATGAAAGCCCAGCACTGAGGAAAACAACCATGGAAAAAAGGGAGGAAGAGGAAGTTGATTTACCTTTTAGCATGTCATAGAATACTGGAATACCTTGGGTACTGATGAACATGTTAGTTTCTTCTTCTTCTTTTAAATCTTCACTGGAGGACACGTTATTGATTTTAGAGAACAAGAGGAAGGGATGGAGAGAGGGAGAAAAACACTGATGTGGGAGAGAAACATCTATTGGCTGTCTCTTGTACCTGACCCAGCGGGGGACCAAACCTGCAACCTAGGCATGTGCCCTGACTGGGAATCGAACAGGCAACCTCTTGGTGTACTAATGATGCTCCAACCAACTGAGCCACACCAGCCAGGGCTACATGTCATTTTCTTAATGGAAAACTATAATCATCTAATAAAAAACTTATTAACACACCTACTCCTCAGTAAATGTTGAAATTCTATATTGCAGCCACTTAAATTTGGTTTTCCACCTAGTTGGATTACTTTGTGGCTTTTGCAGAGTATTTGGTTTTAAATAACTTTGTATCTTATAAGGTAAAAGAAAGCCAGTTCACTCCGTAGATGGGAGTGTAAACTAGTGCAAGGTTCTAAAGATAAATTGGCAGTATTCATCAAAATTTTAAATGTACATACCCTTTGATACAGCACAGTCTTTTACTAGAAATTGAGTTTAAAAATTCACAGACATAAAATAATTCTTTGCAACAGTAGCTTTTGCTAATGAAAAACTGACTATGACAACTTGAATATCCACCAAGAAGTAGCAAGTAAATAAATTATGGCGTATTTATACAACAGAACACCACCGTGATGGAAATTCATCACTTCTGTACGCTCCAGCATCCAGCTGCCTGGATCCTATCTGGAGGTCCTCCCCTACTGGGGCTCTGAATCTTCTGCCAGGAACACAAAGGGACAGTTGGAATTTACTCCTGACAGTGTCCTGGGGCAGTGAGGGCAATATACAGGCCTGGCTGCTTCTGCTAAAATAGGTTCATTGAACCGACTACTTCTAGGTCTGCCATGGTCCCATTTTTCAAACTTTCCCCTATATTCCTCCAGTACATTTTCTGAGTCTGTTACTCCGAGCCAAAAGGTTTGTAACAGATACAACCATGAAGTGGTTTAAAAGAATAAAATGGATCTATGTGAGCACAGGTGACAGAACATTATGTACGGTATGATCTCATTTATATAATTTTAAAGCAACAAATAGGTCGAATATTTCTGTTTGGATATGCACAATTTCTGGAAAGATTATCCAGGAAATCACTTATAATAGTTATTTCTATGAAATGAGAATGGGGATTTGGGGGAAGAGGGAAAATAAATTTTACTTATAACATCTGTACTTTTATAGTCTGTCCAGAAAGTTTATTACCCAGCCATGTAATATGAAAAATAGAGATACATATCGAAGAAGATACAGGGAACATTGTACACAGGACAATGATGCTTCAGTCCCCTTCAAAGCAGACATCTTGGGAACTCACACAGTTCTCCCAGTGTTTCTTCCACTGTTCAAAACACTCTGCAAAATCCTTTGTTGGAATCACCATCAGCTGCCCCGTCGTTATTTTCCTGAATCTTATCAATGGTCTGAAATCTCTTCGCTTTTAAAGGTGATTTTAGTTTTTGGAAACCCCAGAACAGCTGCTCTTTGGAATCGTTGATCTTTGTTCCCTGCAGCCCAAACACAATCGGCATTCTCAGGTGTTCTGCTTGTTGCAGGCCTTCCAGGACATAGACCACTTTCAACAGGTTCTCCACCATCTTTGAAGAGTCTGTGCCACACTTTTATTTGCGCTGCACTGATTGCATCGTCCCCGAAAGCCTTCTGAATCATCTGAAGTTTCCATGGAGGAATGTTCAAGCTTAACGCAAAATCTGATGGACTCATTGTTCTATTCGCTCAGTCATTTTGAAGGCGACAGACACACAGTACGCATGCTCACTCACGGGCATCTACAGTAGTCCCTCTCTATATCACGGTTCACTTATCGCAGCCTCACTGTATTGCGGGATTTTAAAAAATATTATATTTAAGTATTTATCGTGGATTTTTTGCTATATCGCAGGATTTTACGGTACTGTGCAGTAAATACTAAAATAAACGTAAGGTTCCTACTTCGCTAATTTTCACCTATCGCGGGGGCGTGTAGAACGTAATACCCGTGATAAGTGAGGGATCACTGTACCGCCCCCAGTGATGAGTCCAGTGAAGTCATCATTGTTCACGCATGCGCATTCCAGTCCACTCTCCTTGGCTGCCAGGTTACATCAACGTCACACAAACGTTATATTAACAATGGCTGGACTTTTCTGGACAGATGTCATTGTATATATGTATTTTTAAACAGCTTATTTCAAAAAGGATAACATCATGAACTGTTCTGAAGCTGAGACACAATGAAATGGCTAGGTACTTGTTCTTACTAAGAGCCATTGAAAGCCAAAGCCAATTATCATTCTATAGGTGATAAGAAATGACTGAAACATTTTAAGTGGCAGGGTAACACAGGCAAAGTAGGGTTTAGATATACCTTTGGCAGAAGGAGCCGCACCAAGAGGATGGATTAAAGTACAGAGAGGCTGGAAAAAGGCAGATTAATTAGACTTGAAGAACTATAAGCTTGACCGCTGACAGCAGAAATACAGTTGACAGTAGAAACAGAATAGAATATCACAAAAGACAAGATGATCTTGCATCTCACATAATTAGTTATTACTCAGATAGTTACTGAGTGTCTATTTTTGGGAAGCATGGTATAGCGCAAAAGGTATCTGAACCTGACCTAAACCAATCAACCAAACAAACAAATCATATAATCTCCATAAGTCTCAGTTTTCTTCCCTGTAAAATGGAGAGAATAAAATACCTAGTTCATAAGACTGTTAAAAGGATTAAAGGGAACTATGTATATAAAACATACTAAGCCTTCCATAAACTAGTAGCACTACCATGTTTACTACTACTACAATGAGGAGGATAATTTAAATAGTAAAAGCAATACCCCAGTAACCCACCTTTCAGAAATATATCTACATTATGGAATGGGGTGTCATATATTCATTCTGTTATATTAAAATATTATAGTCATTTAAAGACCGAAAGTTTTATTCCTAGTAACTAGTGGCTTTAGGGGTCCCTTGCAAAACTAAACCACACACAGAAAGACGAATACTCTTATGATCTCAGTTATACATAGGATCTAAAAATAAAGTTGAACTGATAGAAACAGCAGAATGGCAGTTACCAGGGACTTTAGAGTAGCAGAGATGGGAGATGCTGGTCAAAAGGCAGGAGGCTTTGGTTATAATATGATTAAGCTCCAAGGATCTAATGTACAGTGTGGTGACCATAATTAATAACACTGTGTTGTATTCTTGAAATTTGTTAAAGAGGGTAAACCTTAAGTATTCTTACCACACACACACACAAAGGTAACTATTTGAGGTAATGGATGTGCTAACCTGATTGTAGTAATTATTTTACAAAGTATATGTATGTTGTACACTTTAAATATATACAATTTTAATCAATTATACCTCAATAAAGCTGAAAGAATAAAATTAAAAGTTTTAATATATGAGGAACAATAAACAAAATAATCTATACACACACACACACACACACAAAATGTAGGCATACTGAAATGAAAGAAATACTTTCAGAATTTGCGCAGGGTTCTTTTCAGGTGAAATCCTCAACTATTACCAAAAATCTATGGGTGAGGAAAACCACCTGGGCCCAAACTACTCTGTAATTTATACAAAACCAAAAGGGTGGAATTTCTGAATTTAGACACAGAAAGATACAAGACAGTCTGGATACATAGGAGGCTTTAGTTTAACACCAATGTGTATAAACAACAATTATAAACTTATATAAAACCTATCGAGCTTGGGAATCTTTAGAGAAACACAAACATCTAGTGAGAAACAAACTTCCTGTAAATATATTTCAGAGTGTTTTGGCAATAAACTGTTTTTAAGCATTGTTCCTTAGTTTTGTAAAAGGAAACAACGGGAGGGGGAGAATAGACCTGGATCTTTCAATACATTTTTATGTTTGCTTACTTGTTTTTAATAAAAAACAAAAAACATCTCCTAATTATAGACACTGAGGATAATTCTATCCATAATATCTTTTCTTTAAGAACAGTAACAACAAGCCCTGACTGGTGTGGCTCAGTGAGTTGGGTGTTGTCCCACAAACTGAAAGGTCACTGGTTTGATTCCAGGTCAAGGCACATGGCTGAGTTAAGGGCCAGGTTCCTGGTCGGGGGTGTGTGAGAGGCAACCAATTGATGTTTCTCTTGCACATCTATGTTTCTCTCCCTCCCTTCTCCTCCCTCTAAAAATAAATAAAATCTTTTTTAAAAAGAGAGAATAACAACAACAAAAACTGCACAGTAACACATTAAATAATTTCTGGCACTCAAAGTCCAGATACTGCAATAGAACACTTAAACTATTTAAGCTTCACTATATCCCTAAAACCCAAAACTGAAACAATACTTAATACCCTGCTCTTAGAAAAAGAAAATGTCACATTACTGTCAGTAACAAAAACAAATCAGGAAGGTGATTATTGTCCTGTGTTTGTCAATGACGTCGGGAAACACACCGCCTTTGTAGTCAGGTGGCACAGTCTTCTGTGTTATCTACTGTGGACGCTTTAGGTTTTACAAAGCATTTAGGGATTTGTCACCAGCTAAAAATGTCTCAGGGGTGCACACCCACCCCCGAGCACACCACGGCCTTCCCCTTCCCCCTCTCCTTCCCCCACAGGCATGATCTCCTAAACTCTATGAAACCCCATGAGGCTTGCAACCAGGGAGCAATGGGTAGCAGCAGCTCCTCCAGGGTTGACCCCCTGACCCTGTCCCCAAGGCCCCCTTTTCTCTGACTCTTAGTGAGCTAAAGCAGCTCAACTTAGTCTCTTCTGTTCCTTCCAATATCCTAAGCCCTTCCTTGTTTCACTGTCCCCAGCTTTAGCAAACATCCCCTAAAAATTAAAAAAAAACAAAAAAATTTTTTGAAGATTTTATTTATTTTTAGAGGTGAGAAGAGATGGAGAAACATTGATGTGTGAGAGATACATCGATCTGCTTGCCTCTCACACACCCGCGACTGGGGACCTGGTCCGCAACCCAGGCATGTGACCTGACTGGGAATTCAACCACCAACCTTTTGGTTCAGAGGCCAGTCAGTATTCAATCCACTGAGTCACACCAACCACGGGGGGAAAAAAATTTTTTTTAAATAAAAAATAGAGTCTTAGGAAAATCAAGATCCTGGTCCGTTAGCAAGCGGGGTGCCCCCACCCGCGTGTGCACCACCACCCGCTGGTGCCCTCCGTCACAGTCACACAAAAGGCACGCACACACCAGCACAGCTGCTGCTCCCCGCCAGCCGGTGAGTCTGGGCCCTGCTCCAAACCTGTCTCTCCTATTGCTCTTCGTATCAGGTCAGAAGTCCTTACAACGGGGTGTTGCTGATATGAGTGTATGCACTTGCCATGAGCATTTCACTGTGTGTAAATTCTACCTCCATTGAAAAAAGTTTTTGATTTTTTTTTAGAGAGAAAGGAGGAAAGAGAGAGCGAAACATCCATTTGTTGTTTCACTTCTGTATGCATCCATTGTTTGAGTCTTGTGTGGGCTCTGACTGGGGATTGAACCCGCAACCTTGGCATACTGGGATAATGCTCTAACCAATTGTGCTACCTGGCCAGAGCAAAATAACATTTGTTTTAATTAATAAAGTGATCCACAATGCTCTGCATGGTCTGGCCCTGCCAGTTTCCCCAAATTTCTTTTGCCAACCAACCCCCTCACTGACTGTCCTTCGGTCACACTGGAACCTATTTCACTTCCTCCGTGAGCAAGCGCGCTCCTACCTCAAGGCCTTCACCCAGGAGGCTCTTTCTGCCTGGAACCTCTCCGGCCAGCCCTGCCCCACCCCGCTTCTCCTGACTCCCAGTTACCCAGCCTGTCTCAGCTTGGGGGCCTTTTCCTCCAAGAAGCCCCCCTTCCTCCCTGCATCCTCACAGGAGCACGTGCTCCCACGGGCCACAGGCACTTCCCTGCTCCCCTCCCATTCTCCATTCCCGTCAACCACAGCCCTTTTTACACACGTGGGTTAGAGGATACAGTCCACGACTGCAGGCACCATGTCTTCATGATTCACCGCTGTAGCCCTAGCGTCTGGCCTATCACAGGTGATCTGTAAAGAGTCACTTAATGGAAGTCAAACGAAGACATAAGGATATCAGTCACCTGACCTGTCGCCCCCCCTTCCCCATTTTGCTGACCTGAATGTGCGGCCTGAACCCTGTGACTGTCACCTGAAATCCAACAGTGAAGACAGCATAGCTCTGGCTCAGATTTTGCTCAGGTTTCTCATCTTGGAAGAAGAAATATTCTGCCTTCACTAGAATTTAAGGTAAGGTGGCACCATGTGTTTAACACATACATTTCAGGCACCTGTCTAATCCTTTAGCCAAAAGGAGTGGTTTGTCTCCACAGGGTCTTATGTGACATGGCGCGGGTCACAGCCACCCCAGGGCAGCACAGACTTGAGCCTCTCCTGAGATGGAACTGATGACATGACAACCTTCAAGCTTTCAATTTTGGAAAGGAAAAAAAAAGTAACCCAATTGAATTCCCTAAAAATTCTCTCCCATGCAAAGCTGTTACAATATAAGGGGTGGGAAGGAGAATGAGAAGGATGAGTCAGGATGAGTCAGCATTAAGGAAAAACCTCTGCTTCTGGTAAACAGTTTGCTCTTTTACAGACAGGATTAGGATTACCCGACTCCGGCTGCTAAAAATACACAAATAACAGGTGGTATACATTATATAAGTGGTTCCAAAACAGAGACTCAGCCCAGGGACTCTGCAAAGGGAACAGTTAATTAGAGATGGGCCAGACCTTCCCCAGGGTCTGTTTCTTCTCTGAGAAGTCCCAAGACGAAGTAAGCATTTCCTTTAAGACAGGTAAGATCCTATACGCCTACTGCTCCCTCAAGTGACCTAAAGAAATGACTGAGCTTCCCTTCATAGAATTCATCTTTAAACTTACAACAATCCTGTAAGATGAGTGTTATTATCAACGTTGTATATAGATAAGAAATCGAGTTCAGAGAAGTTAAATGATTTACTTAAGGCTGCACAGTGGTAGCACCACAACGTGAACTCCAATCTGACTTGTAAGTGCTTGTTTCCCTCTATCTCACACTCCATTCAGAAACATGAATGAATCACCACAGGCAAGGCAATGCACCTGGTACCGGTACCACAGGGGCTACAAGGGAATGAGGCCACCCAATTATCAAGAAGCAAAATGAAAGGATAATAGGATTACTAGGAGAGACTCCCTTCTCGACATCCATAATCTTGAACAAGGCCAGCCACAGACGTTATCGCTGAAATACATGTGGAAAACGGATAAGTTTCCAATCAACTGAAACACAAGGCAGTCTGTGGTTAGTGTTGAAAGAGAGAACATGCTATGGGAATTAGGTTACATCATGCTGCAGGGCTCCAAGGAGGGTCCATGGCATTTGAGATAAGCTTGATAAATGCACTTGACAGTCAGCAGTGAAAACCGAAGAGATGGGTGGAGTACAGGGAGCAATACAGTGGGAGAAACCCTTTAGCACCTCCAGCAAAACGTGGAAAAGTAAAGCTGGAGGAGGAAATCGTGTGCGCCCCGAACGTACATTTTCTTTTAATTTAACCTATAGCTCCTTCATGAGGGGACTAGTTAGGTCAAGGACTCTAGTCTGTGGAAGGGAAGGGCAATTTTGGTTGTCACAATGTTTGATGGCTTCCTTAGTATTTAGCACATAGAGGCCAGGAGGTTAAAACGTCCAGCAAACGGTAAGGCAGTCTTATAGAAATAAAAATTGCCCTTACCTTACCTGGCTTTCAAACACCAAAATATTCATACAAGTGATGAACCTGTTTATAATTATCTGAGTCTAGAACTTAACTCCGTATTACAAGTTACAAAGCACTTTGCATGGTTTTAGAGGCAATATACTCATACATTGCTTGGAAAAGGAAAGATACAAATACCATGTAAAATGAAGACAATGCTTTGTTTTGTATGTAGGGACAAATTATCACATTTGTAACATACTTTCAAATAGTTTCAAAAAAACTGAAAAGCACATACACGTATGTAGATAAGGCATATTCAGCAAAATGTTAACATTGTTTGATCTGTAGATGTTTGTTTTACTTTTTCATTTTTTTCTGTATGTTTAAATTTTTCATAATAAAAAGCTGGAGGACAATTCACCTGGCCCTCAATAAGTGAGAGGTTATAATAGAGGCTAAGAGCACAGACCCTAGGGCTCTGTGACCTTAGGCAAGTTCCTTTCCCTCCCTGTGCCTCAGTTTCCCCATCTGTAACACAAAGATAATAGTGCCTACCTCAAGGATTGAATAATCTGATAAATGGGAGCTGGGGAGAACAGAGCTTAGCACAGATATGCACTACTGAAGTCAGAGGTACTATCACCCCACATCAGTAAATTAGTACCCATCCAACAACTGCCCATCTCTTTGAGTTTTCCCTGCAAGTAGAAAGATTGGAAATTCTCGACCAAGAGTCGTTTTCATGCTATTTCCTTCCAATCAGATCCTCTCCCTCCCTGCTGCTTCCTGAATCTGCTCCAGCCAGACAGATCCTGCTTAGCCTAGCACACTCAGGGCCTTGCTTTCTCCTCAGGCACCTCCAGGTTTTGTTCTCTCCCCATCCCACCTGCACACCCTTCTCCTCCCTCCCTCCCTCCTAATTCTTACTTATCCTTAAGGACATGGGCCGGGCATCAGCTCCTCTGTGAGCCCTACCAGACCCAGCCGTCACTTGGCTGTCCCCCTCTGGAGTCGTCCCAGAAACTGAGCCTAAGACTGCCTTCAAGTGTCAATTACCTTTCCATTTGTAGATATCTCTCTACACAGACTTTAAACTGCTTGAGGACAAAGGCCTTTCTTTGCGATATTTTCTTAGGCTTCTCACAGCCCCTCGAAAAAGACTCCTTATGAAATCTCCCTTTGATGTAGGCTGCTGCATTTGCTCTCTGAAACATGCCCTTGTTTTTAATGATGCCTCAGATAAAAAGTTGCCCCAAACAGAACACTTCACTTGACAACGTCTTCTGTGCTAACACAAAGCCCAGGGTGGTACCCAAAAAATCCAAGCTACATGTGCTGCACATGTAGAGGCCAGGACACACTAAAATACTGATCTAGGTGCCACCTGGTACCTCGTCCTGAACACACTCAAAGCCCAGCATGAGCTGTGTCTTCCTTTCCCTCCAAGAAAACCCATCATTCTGCCAGAATTCCTGTTGGAAGGAGCAATGTAATTAATGGGTGACATGCTGAGGGTGACCAGACCAGACTCCTTTTCCTGAGGTGGCTGCCAAGAGAAATGTATACAACACAAGGGAGCAAAGCAAGGAAAAGGAAGGCATCGTTGCAGACCAGGACTTTGACCTGGGCACCAGGGTAGAATTCCAATGAGTTAAGTCAGACCATGTTGTTCACAGTGTTCCCTTGCTTAGGACCTTCTAATACCTTCCACCGTGCTTAGAATGAGGTCTGTACTCCATCACAGTCTGCAAAGCCTCAGGTGACCAGGCTAGACTATGCCTCTTGCCTATCCTCCGGCACCATTCTGTCTGTTCTCTGAGCAGGACAGACTCAGCTCTGTTCTAAAGTCTTTGTGCCTGTGGCTTCAAGCCACGGTTCTACCACTTACTAGCTGTGTAGCCACAGGCAAGTATCTTAATCCCGCTGAAACTCAGTTTCCTCACCCACGAAGTTCAGTCATGTGGGAAGTATTTATCAAGTGCCTACTGCACACGTGTCCTGTTCTAGGCTTTGGAGATACAGTAATGGATTGGAGAGACAAGACTCCCACTCTCTTTAGCTCACCTTCTACTGGACAAAGGGCAATGAAACAAATAAGACCATTTCAGACAGTTGCAAATTCTACAACGAAAACGAAATCGAGCACTGGGGCAGGTGGCTGAAAGTGGGGAAGGCAGGCTACATCACAGACAGTGGTCAGGGAAAAGTTGCCGTGGGGAGTGGGCATTTGAGCTGTTAAGGAAACAGTAAATGGTACCTGGGATCTCTCTGTATTACTTTCTTCTTTTTAAATCTTCACCCGAGGACATGCTTATTGATTTCTGAGAGAGGGGAAGGGAGGGAGGGTGAGAGGAGAGAAACATCGATCAGGTGCCTCTCGCACAGGCCCCGACTGGAGCCAAACCTGCAACCCAGGCGTGTGCCCTGACTGGGAATCAAACCCTTCAGTTTACGGGACGACACTCCAACCAAATGAGCCGCCCTGGCCAGGGCATCTCTGTATTATTTTCTACAACTGCATATGAATCTTCAATTATCTCAAAAAGTCAAGAAAAAATCACCCTGGCTGCTATGTGGACATTTATATACATGCATACATAATAGACAGACATAATACCTTTTCAAACTTTAATCATCTGTTTTATTTAACCCAGTATTTCTAAAACATTACCTTTTCAACATGTAAATACAAAAATGATTAATGACATTCTCTTTGCACTAAGTCTTTGAAATCCAATGTGTACAGTACATCCTAATTCAGAAGAGTCACATTTCAGGTGCTCAAAGGCCTTTGATCACGGGCATTTAACTCTGAGCCCCGCTCCTCTTGGTACCCATTGCCCTCACCCCAGTTTTACTGGGGTACAACAGACACATAACGCTGTATTCGTTCTAGACGTGCAACCATGAATCTTACAGTGGGACAAGAAGGGAATCAGGAAAGCCTGTGAGGAAGCTGTGCTGTCGGGTGGCGCACAGGCTGCGCAGTGGAGGAGGGAGTGTTTTGTTGCTATAGCAACGTAACCAAACGGACTGTCGCAGACGGGGTAGTGAGAGAGAGAGCAAGGAAGGTTTTTAGTTTAAGCAAGCAGGTATTTAAATCATGTCTACCTAACAGTGCTTCTGTGAGAATTAAATGAACCAACAGATGCAAAACACCTAACACAATGCTAAGCACACAGTAAATGCTCAATATATTTTGAAATTTAAGAAAATAATCCTAAAATTCCAGCACATAAAAAAAAGATACGGTACACCTCAGACACTGGATAGAATCCCCCAGCTCCTACAGAAGTTAAAATTAGTTCCAAACTTCACTTCAAGGAATATATTTATACCCCTTCCTAACTGCCTTTTCACTCAAAGAGACATAAATATATATGAAAGAATTTGCATAATTATAAAAATCCAAAGTTTTTCCTCTCAACCCTCTCAATTCAGAAGTTTGAATTAAGATTTAAATTATAAGTAGCATATCTTCTAATACCACATTGGCTAGATGACCACTAGAAATAACTTGTGCTAGACCCTTTGAAAAGAAATATTAACAAAATATACTGGAATCCCAGGGGGGGAAAAATCAAGAAAAGAGATTGTGTAATAAAACATTTAAATGGAACAGTCTATGGGAACTAAAGCTGAGAGTTCATATGTCATTGGGACCGAAGAGTGGCATTAGGATACTGCTCTTTATGAGATAAAACTGTCCTTTGTGTTGTTTTTGTTATTCGAGGGCAGAGAATGGGAGTTTAGCTTGTTTGACTGAAAAGTTTATAAAAGTACAAGATGCTATAAATCACAGATGGAAAGAAGGCCACGTTTTTACTAACTGAAAAAAACAAAAATCACACTTTTAAAGTCAAATCTAGTGGCGAGCGGTATTCTGAAAACAGAAAACCTTCCCAACAAATTTAAGTGCAAGGCACTGGCTTTCTGACCTGCACTTAGGCAACCTAGGAGACATGACAGCTGATTGTCCTGTCCAAACAAACACTGCAGAAATCTGTTACAGCCATTGGGGCCCTCCATTTCTCTTCCCACAGTATCTCCTAATTCTTATCTCAGACAGATGTGTGTGTGTCTGGTTTGGATGGATGTCCTACATAATTAGAATTCTTTGCAGGACTGAGGAGAAAACAACGTGTTTAAAACTTGGTCTCCATTTTTTTTAAAAACTGATTTTTTTTTAGAGGAATTCTGGCTTTGGGAAAAGTATTTTAATTAGGAGTTGAGCAAAGTGTTGTCAGAAAAATAATAGACAAATGAAGACACTGTTTATATTTCAAAGATGGTGAAACAGATTTAGCTGCAAAATTTTACCAACACTAATCCCCAGTACACAATTTCTTCAGAAAACTATTTTTATCCCTTTATCAACTCGGTTGATAAGTATTTCATTTCTTGTGCATATATGGACAAGCTATATAAGGCAAAATTGTTTTCATGCTTTAGAAACAAACAGTTTGCAAAAGGAAATGAAGCTTATTGCACTATGCCGTTTATTTGCTAGGCTGAAAAACAACTCTGGGGCTCACTAATATGAAGCCTCAGAATGAGAATCCAAGCAGGAAACAGGCCTGACTTCCCCAAACTCCAGAAGAATAGTCCCTCCGGACCAGAACACCACTGTGGAAAACTGTGATTGATGCTAATTAAGCCAGACAACATGTACATGGATTCTTTCATTGCCTTGTGTGGTATATAAGATGCTATTATCATTCCCATTTTTTCAGATGAAGAAACTGCAGCTCAGAAAGGTTGGTGTTCAAAGTCACCAAGTTAGGTCCAGGTTGGGGAGCTCAGCTGGTTAGAGTATCATCCTGATACATCAAGGCTGTGGGTTCAATCCCTGGTCAGGGCACATACAAGAATCAGCCAATGAGTGCATAAATAAGTGGAATAACAAACTGATGCTTCTCTTTCTCTCTCTCTCTCTCTCTCTCTCTCTCTCTCTCTCTCTCTCTCTCTCTCTCTCTCTCTCTCTCTCTCTGTCTCTCTCTCCCCTCCCTCATCCCCCCTCCCTCCCTCCCTCTTCTTCTTTCGAAAAAAGTCACCAAGTTAGTAAGTGCCATGGCTACCAAACTCAGCTCCCTCAAGCAATGCAGTAGTGATAGTAATGGCAGTGACAGTGGTAGCAGGGACAGCCCTAAGTCATACTCGCTTTGTGCTGGGCATTGTTCTTTGCCCCATTCATGTGTCAACTCATGTGACCTTCATGACAACCCTAACAGGTGCACAGGCAGGTTTGCCTTTGAGTCACCAACCTTCCCTTTCACCACCCTGCGCACCACACATCCCTGCTTCTTTGCACCCCAGAGTCATATTTTCCCTGCCCTCGTCCCAAATCAAAACTGGCTCTAAAATGTTGATAATTATGGAAGCTGTATGATGGGTAACGAGGGTTTCTTTATACTATTCTACCTTTATGCTCGAAAATTACCTTATACACCTTAAAATTTGTTTACTCTGCCATGGAATCTGACCTATTAAAGAAGCTAGAAGCTAGCCTCCGCTAACAAATTCAAAGTGAGTGTTGTAGAAGACAGATACATAAGAAAGCCACCTTACTCCATGAACATAAAACGAGCGCCCATTATTTTAGAATAAATAAAGGCCCAATGTATGACATCTGTCCTCAACTAGCTAGGGGTTCAGTAGCAAAGCAAAACAAATGCAAAAGTAATTACAGAGGAGGGCTATTTATAAGAAACGTTATAAAAAGAAAAGCGCAAACAAAGCGCTATGTGAATTGGAAAAAGAAGTCACATCAGGACAAATTCCATTACACGTAACTCTCCGGGATGATCCAAACTTCTTGGTGTATTAAACACGAAACATCATCTAAACTCAGTGAGTGGCCCACGAGAAGAGATGGAGCTCACCCCAAAAGCAAAATGAGCGCTGGAAAGCCCACACGCCCTCATGACGATAATGGTCTCCAGACAGAAATCCAGGTCTCTAAGTGAAGAGAGGCAGAATTCCTCAAAAGCCTTAGGATCAAACATACTCCTTAGAGAAGATTTAGCTGGAAAGAAAACCAACAAAATGCCACTTAGAACACTAAAAACTGAGAAACAATGTAAAATGCTCGGGATTAGGCTTTGGTGATATTACTCACGATGCCCAGTCATCCACACATAACAACTTAAAAAGAAATACAGTAGAAGCTCTCTCCCTGATGTGACCGGCACTACAAATTCTTGGTAAGAAACCAAGGCTTTTTCTTGAGAATAAATTCTAGCAATTAAAATTCCGGCATGAACCACACCCATGATGCATGTCTACGATTTCTGGTTTTTACTGGAAAGCCTCTCGTTTAATGAAGTCGGAGGGCAAAATCCTACATTTTGATGAACGCTTGTCCTCAGTCTTTTCAGAGATCTCATCTACCTATAATTTGACAAGACCTTTTGTTAAGTCATTTGTCAGATCTTTTAAACACATTCAACTTATTTTTCACAAAAACAATGTCTTTTTCTCCCCCTCTTTGGTCACATATTTCACTAGTTAACACTTCGTTATTTTGTAATTCAGTAACAAGTAGAACAGACTTGGAAACAAACCCATCTGACTCTTGTTCCTCCTCTGCCTCCTCCTCCTCCTCCTCCTCCTCTTCATGGTAAATACTCACCATGTGTTTAATACATGCCAGGCACTGTTCTAAGCGCTGTGCATACAATAAGTCCTTTAATCCTCAGAGGCTAGGTACCACTGTCACCACCACTCCACAGATAAGGACACTGAGGCACAGTGAGGTTAAGGAACTAGCCTGAGGCCACACAACTAGAAAATGGCAGAGAATTCTAACAGAGAGTGAGTCTGGTTGCAGGTTGGTGACTTCAATCACCACACGAAAAACTCCCCTAAAACCGAGCCAGTGAGAGAGTCCATGTGCTGATGCCCCAGAGCAATGCTGCTCAAGCTTTTGAACAGATTTTGAACACTGAAGCTTCTGCAGTGATGGAAACGTTCTCTATCTGAAACAGCTGTCCAGTGCTGCATCACGAGTCACATGTGGCTACCAAGACTGAGATACTGAATCTTTAATTTAATTTAAATTAACCAGATACATGTGGACAGTGGCTGATGCACTAGGCAGCAGAGTAGAGCTGTTTACTAGCTGAGAACATTCAGAGGGCCATGGGAAAGAAACCCTCAGTTTTATAGTGAGAACAGAGGGGATCTGTTAATCTAGCTAGCACCTGTTACGTGGAGACTGTTTAAGAAGCTTCTAATGCATGTTACCTGACATGAAAAGATACTTATCATGTGTTTAAGTGGAAAACATGAATTATAAAACATTAGTTAAGGTATGATCTCATTACTATTTGATTTAAAAATCGGGAGTAGAAAGAGAGTAAACAGATATAAAAGCGGCCTCCTCCAAGCGGAGGGTAGAGTGGGCAGGGCTGGCTGCTTTCCCGGTGAGAACTGCACATCGCCGGCCTAGAGCCATTCTGCCTTTCTTCCACAGCAACAGAAGTCCTATACTGGGGGGAAGAGCAATGTGCCCAGCTAAGAAACTACACCCACCAGCCTCCCTCACAGATGAGAACCGACAATAAGCTCAACGTGTAGGTTGGGACTTCCGGTACTTACTTTAAATGGTGCGCTTTGCTTTTTCCCTTTCGTACTTCTTCCTGCCTCAAGGAAAAACAATTTGGCTAGAGCCAGAAGCCCACTTGTGGCCCCATGCTGACCACAGGAGTGCCAGACACGTGATAAGGATGGTACAGCAGAGAGAGAGAGAAGTCTGGACTGCCTGATGGCACTGTGGATCTGCCATCCCAGCAACAGACTGCCTACTTTGGACTTGGTTATATTTTTTAAGAGAAAAATAACCTGCGTTGTTTTAATGCACTGTTATCCGCAGCCGACGCAATTCCTAGCTGACCAATCTACTCAGCATGCATTCATTCCTCCTACTCACAGAAAAATACCCTTCCTACAGAAACACAATTCTGATCCTGATTGGCCTGAAGATCATTTCGCCCCCTAGCACAAGCCCAGTAACTCGCGCCATCCTTATTACACCCACCTGACAAACAAGGAGACCCTGAAACTTAAAAAGAAAGGTTCAGTAACTTATGCATGAAACTAGAAAGTGCCTGGGTCAAGATTTGAACACAGGTCCAAAGGACTCCAATGCTTCCTAACCATGACTCTGTACTACTTGCTTCCTTAGGATACATAAAAACATAACTATGATTTCCCTGAGGTTGTGCTATTTTACTTTTATTTCTTTTGCTATCTTTTTGTTTTGCTTTTGCACTATTTTAAAATAGTCTATTCTCTTAACTCTCTAAGTATACTATACTCCTCAGACCACAAGTCCCAGTTTTTTTGGTTTGGAAATACGGCCACCACATTCACTATGCACCACGTATGACATGCAAAGATTATCGAGAACCACTGACTGTTAAACCTGTGTACACAGGAGAGCACTGTAACTACATGTGTTCCGCTGGGATGGAAAATTAGGGTCAGACCATCAACTTTTCTCAGTTTCCTTTTGGTGGGAAATACAAACACACAGCAGATGGACTTATAGAACTGGGAATGGGAGGGGGAAAAAAGATAACTCACATACATTAAGTCCCTTCTAGTTGCCAAGTTTTATAATGGTTAATTCCCCAAAGGCCTCATGAAACAGTTTTCAGATAAGGAAAGTGAGATGAAAAGACTTTGTCCAAGGTTACCCTGACTTGCCTGAAATCCAAGTTCTTCCCACTATACAACTCTGCGTTCTTATGAGTTCTAGAACTTTTCAAATATTGGCTAAAAGAGAACAATGACTCTCAGGCCATAGGAAAGCTATGCCATTTTATTAGCCTCCTTGAAAACATTTTAATGAAGTTTCAGTTACTTTTAATCATGGTGCCTTCAGCTTTAATAGGTTATCCATAAGAAAATAAACCTAAAGTGCTTCAGGTAACCTAAAAACCACAAGGAAACAGATACTATGTTTCAGATACACACAGTCATTATTTTCTTAGGTTACAAAAGTACAATCAGGAAGCAATAGAATGCTAAGCTTTGATACAAATATTCAAATAGAAACAGTCTAGTCTTAAAAGTACACTGGCTACAGAGAATCACTGAAAAAACCACCACCCAAATCTGCCTCATGTATAACTAAATGTTATAATAATTGTTTATGAAAACTCAGAGGCTATATTTTTAAGTGACATATGTATATAATAATGGCATTCCCCAGGCAGCTGAGCTCCCCAAATAAGGAATGTTATAGCATAGAATTAAGGATTACTTTGATAAAAGTAAAAATTAAATTCAAAACAAAAAAGTATTTATGTACAAAACACTTTACACAGTTTCTCTGTTCACAAGGTATCGACCATTTGCCTATCTCCCCCAAATCCTACCATGTCCAGAGTCACCCCAAGTAGGTGCTAATTTCCACTTAATATCTTGTAGCTATTAGTTGCCTCAAACCAAAGGAGACTGCTAATCATTTTTTCAATAAAAAAGAGCATGCCAGCAGTCCATATAGAATAAAGGCAGCAGCTGAAAAATGAAACTGGGCAGGGCTTGGGGTATCCAGAGGTTTAACTGGTCAACACAAAAACATATTTCAGAAATAATAATAGCAGCTAATATTTACTGAGTGATTCTCAGAGCTAGATACTGTCTTAAGTGCTTTAAATACATATTCAGTCCGCACAACTCTATGCAGCAGGTGCTATTATTAAGGAAATTATCATACATTTATTCAAAACATTCCTGGGAGACAGAAAAGCTTTGAAATTTGGCTTCCCCACTTACTGGCAGATTCTGAGCAACTTACACTTTCTGAATTCCAGTTTTCACAGCTTAAAATGCTAAGTGTACACTGTAGTCCAACATCTGCATTTTCTAATCCCTCATCTCTGGTGTCACTAAATACCCCACCCACTCACGTCCTAAACCAACCCTGATTAGGGCAGGAACAATATTAGGGCTACCTGTGTTACCACTGTGTCCATGAGAGGTCTGGCTGCTCCTATGCAAATCCCATGCCCCAGAAGCCAGCCCAAGGGCTGAGTCAGTTTGTCTATCTGCCCAGTCCTGACTTTTTCCCCCCTTCCCAACAAACTTATATTAAGGAGGCTCCAGCATGCCTTTTAATGATGCCAGTACTAGTTATAATCATATACATCACCTCAAGGGTAACAGAGAGTCAAAAACACCAGTATATGTGAAGACCCCTGGAGAGTTCACATTTCTTCATGTATTCAATTGAGCTTGAATACAGGAGGATTAGATCATAAGGGCTTATATAATTTTAGTTCATTAGAATTCACCCCAAAAAGCCTTTAAAGGAAATTCTGAAGTGGATCAATATACTGTACTATTTTATTAGTTGTAGATTTGAACATAACTAAATCCTTGGCTGAGAAACTTGGTATATCTCAGGGTGGTCATTTGAACACTGGAACAATATGGTTTTGACCATGACCCTGATAAGAAATACATTTTTACATCATGGCTCAAACAGACATACATGAACAGAGCTGAAACAAAAACCTTACAAAACAAAGCTTATTTTTACTATATGAGATGCACTCTTTTCTTTTTCCGGCTCTATTCTATATTTTCATTTAAAAAAAAAAGCTGGACCCCCTCCCTCAAATAATTCCTCAACATACTAATGTGTAACAACTCACCATTTGGAGAACACTGATACAGGCAGGCCTTTCACTGCGTGGTTTTGCCGATACATAAGACAATCCCAGAAAAGCAATGTTGTGAACCACCAGTGTTGGACAGAGAATGGAGGACCTGTTTATTTTTTAATATGTTAAACGGAGGGATTCTTCTCCACTACCAGGGCAGAGAATATATGACAGTATGCAAAGGCTTCCATGAATCGAGACCATGGGATCTGCCAGCAGCACGTGACTCGGCATCAGAAAATCTGGACTCGTTTTGCAACCACTAATGAAATACTAGATCTAGGCAATGATCATTAATAACTGCGACCACTCTGTAAGACAGATGAGTAACTTATAATGGATAGATCATGCAAATAACACCTAAATCCAGTGATCAATCTTCTTAACATACAGAGAACTAGACTCTTACTGCCTGCTGACACAGTACACACCACCACCTATTAAAAACAAGGGCAATAATAATGGGAATACAGGAACACATCAAGGAGATGCAATCAGCCAAATCCACAATGTGATAAGTTGTACAGGACCTTATTTTTTCAATAAATAAAAGAAGGATAAAGAAAAAAAAAAAGAGAGAAATTGCTATAGATCAAAAGACATAAGACAATCAAAAGATGTTATAGGTGGACCTTGTCTGAATCCCAATTCAAACAAAGCAATTGGAAAAAGAAACATTTATGAAATAGTTGAAGAAACTGAATACCAAATGGATATTAAGTAACATTTTGGAATTATTACTATTTTTCTTAGGTGTGATAATGATATTGTGATTATAGAGAAAAAGTTCCTATCTCTTAGGTATACATATTGAAGAATTTACTAAAGAAATATGATGTCTAGGATTTACTTTAAAATAATCCAAGGTAGGGAAGGTGGGGGTATATATGAAGTAAAATCGACCCTATGTTGATAACTTGAAGTTCATGTTGGGTATAAGGTATTTATTGTAATATCCTTTGTATTCCTGTGTACGTTTAAAATTTCCATAATAAGAAGCTATTCAAAAAGAAAATAAGAAAACCTAGATTCAAACTCCAGGATTTATGAAATGTAGGATCTGGGAGATCTCTTGAATCCTTTGTTCTTCAATTTTTTCATCTGAAAATGGGAATACTAATCCCTAGCTCACAGAATTGTTTTGAGGAATAAATGAGATCATGGACTGACATCTTCTGAAACCCAGCTCTTATAAACTGCAAAACTCCTACAAATGTTATCAAAACAGTTCTCTCTGTCTGCAACACTCTGGAGACAGAGAAAGATTACAGGTTTGTGGGAGTAGAAATAGTAACAAGCTGAATCCATTCAGACTCTTAAAGGGTTTTTGTTTTGTAATAACTCCTTCATGTGACGCTGTTTACTTTACACTGGCCCTTTTCTCCCAAAAGGAGAGTGTCAAAGATATTTCCAATAAATTGAAGTTCTCTAACTTGAGTTGTTTACATTTCTTGTTTACCTTCCCAATTATTCATATTTCCCCTATTAAAGGTAGAAAGTAAATTTACAGGAGACTGTGTTGCTGAGATAAAACTGAACACAATGGAGTCAATGTAATGTAAATAGGACTTTGTTTGAAGTATTCCAGGTGCTTGGAGAAGAACAGATATGTATCTTTCAGTACTAATGCTTCATCTCAAAATGAAAGGAAATTAATGAGGTTCAAGTCTAAGGAACACAAAGGGAAAGTTGGCACAAGCTGGCTTCAGCGGGCAGAAGGGGTTGGAGAGCTGGAGTGATCTTTCTATAATGCAAATCTAATTAAGTCACTGCCCTTCATCGGCTTCCCTCTGCTTTCAGGAAAAAGTCCAATCGCCTGAGCAGACTCAGGTGGCTCTCCGGCCTTATTTTCACCCTCCTCCAGGGCCGATGCCCCTTTCCCACCACAGGTGGGAAGGCTTCCCCTTCCACTCCTCTCCCCGCCCCTTAGCTCTCAAGTCCTGTTGATTCTCCTGAAATGTCTCTCAAATCTGCCCTCTCCATCCCATTCCCACCTCCAGTGCCCTAAATCAGGCCTTTTTTTTTTTTTTTAACCTTTACTCTTCCATCTCCCCAAACAGGATAAATATACCCTTATTGATTTTTTCTTATTATTATTATAAAGGCAATTCATGCTCATAAAAAAAAATGCAATAAGGAAAGGAATAAAAGTCTCCCCATAACCTCATGACACAGACATGAAGAACTTATCTTCCTAGTACATCCATGTTCATGACAGCATTAGTCACAAAAGCCCAAATCAGGAAGCAACCCCAATGTCCAAATACATACACTGTATATGCAAAAAGGAATACAATTCAGCCTTAAAAAATAAGGAAATTTTGATACTTCCCAAACTAGACGAACCTTGAAAACATGCTAAGTGAAATAAGCCAATCACAACAAGACAAATATTGTATGATTCTAGTTATGTGAAGTATCTAGGGCAGTCAAGTTCACACAAACAGAAAGTAGAATGGTGGTTGCCAGGGACTAGGGGGATGGGGAAATAAGAAGTTGTTTAATGCTTGTTTAATGGGTATAAAATTGCAGTTCCACAAGATGGGGAAGTTCTGGAGATTGACTGCACAACAACATGAATATTCTAAATACTGCTGAAATGATAAATCTTATGTTATGGGTATTTTACCACAATTAAAAATTTTTAAAATTTAAAGAACTACTCTTTCCAGACATTTTTCCTATAAATATGAATGCATACATTTAAAAAATTAAAAACTAGGAACATACTGTAATGGACATGGATCACAGTGTAGTGACTGCCAGGTGGTGGTGGGGGAGGTGGAGCAGGTGAGTGGAGGTGGGAAAGGGTAGAGGAGCGATAAATGGTAATGGAAGAAATATAATAAAAAATGGGGACATACTGTAATCTGCCTTTCATATCCAACCATATGAGGTTAAACATCTTTCTCATATATTTAGTTTCCTATTCTTTTTTAATGGCTAGTAGTACCCATCACATGACTGCACCATAATTTAACCAGTCTGTCTGCAGTTTTTCAATATTATAAACACATCATAGTCAACATCTTTGCATATTTCCTCATTATGTCTTATGATAGACATATGGGTTTTTACATACTCCTTTTTGGGTATCAATATCGTGATTTTCCCAAGGAAAGAATATCTCCTCTTCACCCAAACACCTGTCCTGCACCCTAGCCAACTCTTGTTCTCTTTGGCTAGCCTGGCACATTTAAAGTTTATTCCTGGTGCTTATTTTTCATATTGCTACTGTCATTTCACCTTCAATTACATTTTCTGACTACTATTGCTTGCATAGTGACTGCTTTTTGTCTCTCTTGTAGCTGCTTGTTCACTTAACTCTGTATCTAATTATTTTTAACTTAATTCTGTTGAATCTTCTCAGCAGTAATCATGTTATAGGCAGGCAATCATATTGTCTAGATAGTTATTAAGAGTAAAAGCTCTGGGCTCAGGCAGACCTGAATTCAAATCCTATGTGACCTTGCATAAGCATTTTCCCTCAGTTTCCTCATCCATAAGCTGGGAATTATAAGGAGGCTATCCAGCAGCACGGTCATAAAGGTCATATTAATTGAGATTAGTGCATGAAAAGTGCTTAACACAATATTAGTTCAATAAGTGTCTGCTATCTGCAAATAATGAAAATAAAACTTTATCTCCACATTTACACTTTTTTTTCTTGCTGCATTATACTGGTGGCACTCCTTTTCAGCATTGCCTCCCAATTCTCAAAATAATGCAGAGGCCATTAGCCTTCTTTTAAAGCATCTCATCCACTCTCACCTTCTCAGGAAAGTTGTACTATTGATTTTCCCCTTCATCTTCTGTATTTTCTCAGTCTCTTCCTCGCTCCTCTTTGCCATCAGCATTTAAATCTGCTCACATCTGGGGCTCTCTGCGGCTTAAAAAGGCTTCACCTGATTCTCTCGTCACCCTCCAGCCTTCTCCCTCTTCCCCTCCACCAAATCCTTCCAGCTGCCTACACTTCGTCTTTCTCACATCCCACGCTCTCCTCATCCCACGGGTATATACCTTGAAGCTTTGGAAGCTGCTGGTATTAGATTCCGCCTCCATCATTTCACCAAATCTGCTCAGTTAGGTCCCCCATGACCTCCGTATTTATTTATCCAAAGGACACTTTAATGCTTAACTTATCTAATTGGAAACCTCAGCAGCATTCAGCAAAGCTGGGCTCTTCCTTAGGCTTTCATTACTACACAATCCTAGGCCTCCTCCGACTTCTCTGGCCATTTCTTCTTGGTGTTGTCTAAGTGAATGGTTCTTCCAAGAGTGTTCAATGCAGTGGCCCCGAATGATCTGGGACTTTTAAAATCTCTCTCTGGATGGATCTCTTCCAATATTGATTAAGTTCTAGTTGTACTGGATGGCTTTCTCTTTTAAGTATCGATTTAAGTTCAGTTTTGCTAGACTGCTTTCCTCTCCATGAAGGTATTTTTTTGAACATGTTTGGAATACACACCATAATGGCAGGGACCTAATCCCTTACTGCCTACACAATACCCAGCACACAGTAGATGCTCAATAAATACTTTTTGAATCACAAATGAATGGCTGCAATGTGAAAGCAGGTTGGAGAGGTGATGACGCCAAGCAAGAGTAAGAAAAAAACTCGTCTTTCTGAAACCATACCTTGATCAAACGCACACAACACACTCACCGACTGCTTAAAATCCTCTATCCTGCCCTCAAGATAAAGTCCAAATGCCTCAAAACTTGCAAGGAGATGCAAGGAAAGTCTTTCAGAACGGGCACCTCTGATCTCTCAAATATCAGGTAGTCAGACCACTTCCACTTCTCAGAGTACAACTCCAGCCTGTGACATCCCAGCCCATTCCCAGGAAGCCTGCAACTCCCAGCCTAGAAAGACACTGTGCGCTCTCCAGCCTAATCTTCTGACCAAGAAAGACAGACTTCTATCTCATTGTGGAAGTCATCCCCTTGTGGAATCTCTCTTTGCCCATCCACCCTCACGTCATCTCCCACATTCTGGGTTAACTGCCTTCTCTGTGTATTCATTGCCCCCTGTATGTCCTAAGTCACAGCGCGAATCAGGACAAACTCCTATTTATGCTGTAAAACCCAGGTGTTCCCTGAGGACGAAACACACCTGTGCAATCAGCACTGACACACCTACACGCTCAACGACAGACCTGACCTCCCTGTTAGTTACAAGTATACCTTCGCGATGTGGCAAATTGGGTTCTAGACCACAGCAATAAAACAAGTATTGCTATAAAGCCAGCTCTGGCCTGTTTGCTGGTGGCGGGTCTTGTTTTTCATTTGTAAAAAGTGCAACACCTGTGAAGTGCAATAAAAATCAGGAGCAATTAAACGAGATATACCTGTAGTTGTAATAATAAAAGCTCCCACGTACGTATTGAGGACTTACCTGCAAGGGTTTTAAATATAAATCTACTTTGTAATAACCTTGTAAGACAAGCGCTATCATTATCCCCATTTCGCAGACGGGAAAACTGATACACAAAGAAGTCAATCCTTTCTGGCCTCAGAAGTCACATAAACAGACATGTTCTGCAGTTTTGAGTTATTCTCCGGTCCCTACACAAGAAGGTCTTTTCTGATTTTAAGAGAACTTTCGGATCAGGCCCAGCAATGGCCCGAAAATACAGTGAACAGCCCCGAACGCACTCCCAGCCAGCGCCTAGCAGGGTTAAAGCGCGCGACGGGGCGCCGCCCCAGCGCAGCTGAGCGGTCCGGCCGCAGTCTCCTTCCCGGGGGCCCCCAGCCGCCCAGCCCCTGGCCCGCTGCAGAGTCAACACTGCGGGGGCGTGTTTGGCCGCGACTGCCCCCTCCGCCCCTGCTCACCTGCGGTCCCGCCGCCTCGCCGCCTCGCCGCGCCCGGGCCGTCGGGCCGCAGCGCCTCCCCCGGTCTGCTGGCGTCCGCAGCGCGCGCGGAGCCCGTTTCCTTGGCGACCGGAGCGGCTGAACGCCCGCGGCTCGCGCTACGGCGGCTCGGAGGGGACCAGGCGGGTTCGCCCGTCCTTCCGCGGCCCCGGGGCGGGCGGCGGAGGGACAGCGGCTGGGAGTTGGAGGCGGTGATAAACCCGCGTGGGGTTTGGCATCGTAGAACTTCCCCGCGAAACAAAGGAGAGGAGGGGAATGCGTGGGGAAAGGGGAACAGCGAGGCCGGGGGAGGACTTGAGCTCGGATTTTGCCTGTGCCTCGATTTCTCTCTCTCTAGCGTGGGAAGGAGGCTATTCGGAGAGAGGACGGGGCCGTCGGCGGAAGCCTGCTAGACTGGGAATATTTAAAGACGTGAAAACTGATGTGGGAGGGATGGCAGATGCCTCTTTCTTTAGTCTCCGAAGCGGTGGTGTGGCAAAGAATAAGTACCCTTGTTTCTTTGGGCTCAAGGTGACAATGAGATCACCACATTTAATTTCAACATGGGAAATAATTTGTGATCAGCAATTGTACTTCTTGGAATAATCCTGCAGGTAACACTGGAACACGAGCATAAAGGATATTCATTGCTCCGTTGTTTGTAAAAGGGAAAGGATGAAGACCGGTCTAAACGTCCATCAGTAGGGGATTGCGTATATAGGGTGCATTCATAAAACGGATTAAGAATTAAGAGACGTAGGTAAAATCTAGATGTAGACCTGTAGAAGGAGGTGATAATACATATAATGCTGGCATAGGTATATATGAACTCTGGAAAGAGATCTGGGAGATGTAGTATTTTCAAAAACCAAGTACATGCATTATCTTTTCAAACTATATAGGAGTGTAAGGGGTCAGAATATGCCCCTTTGTAAGGATTATCTTGAGTTGAAGGCAATTGAAAAGTAGACACATAGACTCTGTCCTCTCCCTATAAATTTCCCTTTAAGTGCCCCACCACCACCACCACCACCAGGAAGGGCAGAATTTTATCACAGGAGACAATTCTAGACTCTTAGCAGTGAGAAGAATATACATAACAAATCTTGCTAAAACAACATATATCTTCCATTAATTTCTGCCATGTATCTACCTTCCCAAAGCCTGCCCCCCAAAAGCCTAAATCCCTTTCCATTGTCTTACCACTTCTCTACAAACTTAAAATTTACCAGCCTTGAGACCCTGGCTGCTGTGGCTCGGTGGATTGCGCGTCGGCCTACGAGCTAAGTGCCGCTGGTTCGATTCCCTGTCAAGTTCCCAGTTGTGGGCGCGAGTGAGAGGCAACCACACCGTGATGTTTCTCTCCCTCTTTCTCCTTTCCCTTGTCTCTAAAAAGAATAAAATAAAAATAAAGTTAACCAGCCTTGGTCAATTGGTATAAAAGCTCCGTGTCTAGCCAGCCCAGTCACTGAATTTAAGAGATTAGAAGAGAATTTTTTCTCCCTACAGGGAGAAAAAAATACCACCTAGTTCTGACAACTTATAAATACGGGAGGGGCTGCCCGAGGTGGCAGTGAGCCCTATCCTTAGCAGGGATGTTGCTGAGGGGTTCTTACAATAGGTGGAAAATTGGAGTAGAGGATCTCAAAGATATGCTTTCCCCCAACTTAGCCAACTAGAGGGGGCACACATAAACATTTAGGGTTAAAAATACAGAGAGATGGGCAGGCTCCCACATTTGGGAGGACTAATGCTGACAGGTCAGAAAATGAAAAATTCTTCAGCTGCTGGCTTGACCCAATGTTCCTCACTGAACATAAACAGTGCACAGAATGTAAACAAATATCAGACAAGCCTCCTCCATAATTGGAACGAAGAGACTAATATGATCCAACATCTTCCTCTTCTGACTAACACGAGTGTGTCCTGCTTCTTTTTCAATTCTGGCCCCGCTTTAATCTTCCTACCTCCTGGAAAAAATTATTAAGATACGTAATCATCAGACTGTTCCTGCTTCTTGTCTGTATCCAATTCAAAACAATTCCCCACTTCCTTACACCACTCTTAGAGACACCCAGCATAAACCCAAATCCTAACATAAGCTCTTTCCAAGTCCCTCTTACCAAGACACATCACTGTTTCCCTGGTCTGTGTTCTCCCTTAAAGAACAAGCTAAATAAATCATCTTTTTGATTACAGGGTTTTAAGTGCTACCTGGAAGGTTCAGTGGTCCTGAAGCAACCTGACTTAGGCAGGTATTTGGGGATAGTGTTACAATAGAATGAGTAGCAGAGGGGAAATAAAGGCAGGACTCTCACCACTGCAATCTAAACTTAATAGAAGAGGCTAGAAGTAGGGGGAGATATGTCTCACTGGCTAACTCAGCAGTCCTGGGCCTGGTCTGATAATATTGCCAGGTGTTCCAACAACACAAGAAAACATCATGCTAACACAGGAGCAGGGAAATCCTTGAAATCCTATGTATCCTTTTCACTATCTGGGAAGGAAAGCCTTTGAAACGGTGCTTTCATTCCAAGGCCAGAAAGGCAGGAGAGGGTCACAGAGCCCAAAAGGGAAGAGTTCCAGAAAACAACTTTGATTAATTGCCTACCACTGGTCACTATCTGTTTTACAAGGGAGCCCCTAATGCTTACAGAGAGCCCAGTAACAACTTGGGGCAGCTGCCCCAACTTTAATAAACTGCGTCCCTTCACTTACGTGTTTTACAACAAGATGAACAAATGGAATCTGGAGCAAGATACGGATTCGAGCTACCAGACCCCCACCCAAACCTAAGTTTAGGTAGTCACGTTCCCCTGAGAAAAGTGGGCACCACCTTTATCCATGAATCAATATGTAACTTCTTCACCCCCACCCCACTAACTATATAAGTCCTTAGAACAAAGGATTAGCTCTCTGGCCACACTAGGGCGGCTTACCACCCAGCCTTTACCCACCCTTTCTTTTGCTCTCCCATTCACTAATAAAGTTTGTGTGCATGCTAATAGATTTGCTGATCTGTAATTCTTTATATGCATCAGCAGGAAGAACCAGGCCACTCCCGTTGACAGAACTGGTGCAGAAACCCAGGAGCCTGACCGGGGATCTTGACTCAGATGCCAACCACCCTTTGTCTCCAGCCATTTGGAACACAATGAGTGAGGTTTCACCAGCAAGGATTTCCTGCCTTTTATTTCCTCTCTGCTGCTAATTCTACTGTAACAGCAGGGGGTAGGTACTCTGAGGCAGGAATTCGAAAAGCTTAATTCTCCTTTCTTTGCCATCAACCCTTTCTGTGGCCTTGGGCAAACCATTTTAACACTGAGCCTTTTTCTTTTTCTTTTTTTAGATTTTATTTATTTTTAGATGGAGGGGAAGGAAGGGAGAAAGAGAAACATGCGTGTGAGAGAGAAATACCCATCAGTTGCCTCTTGTTTCTGCCCCTACTGGGACAAACCCACAACCCAGGCGGGTGCCCTGACCGGAATCCAACTGATGACTTTTGGCTTTGTGCAGGACGCCGTCAATTGAGCCACACCAGCCAGGGCAAGCTTTTTTCCATTTCTGTAAAAGACGGGATCTGAGTATATTCCTAAGGCTTCTTCCAACCTAAATATTATAGGATTCCAAACTCTACAGATTCTTAGTCTCGGGTAAATGTTGCCCTACATTAGTCATTTGTACAACATTGCCATCTTTGTCATTTCTACATACCACCTATACTGTTATGCATTTAAATAAATAATTTTCAGGTTTTTTTCTTTAAACAGACTCTCAATTTTTACTTACCTCTACAAAGAAAAATGTACCTCACTGCTTAAATGGGAAACCAGCATTGCGTGGTAGAAATGGAAGAATTTTTGCAAACACACACAAACCCTAAGAAAAAGTTATTTTTAACTGTAGATGTGGTTACCTTTGGAAAGATTTGGAAAATAAAGCCTTCATTCTATGAAAAAAGGAGAAAAGCAAATGTTAGAAAAATGTTAAATACATACTAGTCTCAAGTAGACCTTCTCTTTGGTTTGAAACAGGACTGCACTGGGCCTTTCAATGTTACTTAATGTCATGTTCATTTCATTTACTCCAAATAATAATACAGAGCCCGCGTCTTAGGAAACAATGCCCATTTGCCCCTGATTAACTTGACTCGCCTTTCAGTTCTCAGATTAAATATAAATTCCGCAGAACAGCCTTCCAGGTCCACCCCTTCTCCCAACTAAGCTGCTTTCCCCTTTCATAGGGGGCATTAAACTTTTATTTAAAGAATATTCCCTTATACTACTTCTTCATAGTACTTATCACACTGTCTTGGTGCATTTATGTTCATTGTCAGTCTCTTTTTTACTAGGCAATAAACTCTTGTACACTCCTGTACCCCAGTTCTCGACACAAACTGAACTCCCAGTGAATTCAAACGAGCTGAAGAATTAAAGCCTTCACAACTCCCGCCGCACCAGCTGGCTGAGCCCCGCCTTCCACCCAAGGTCCCGGCCGGTTTAGCCCCGCCTCCTCCCTTAGCGCGGCGGCGATTTAGCTCCGCCTTTTTCCTCTACCAATGACAGGCGTCTTCTGGGCAGCGGCCGAGGGGGGTGGGTGGGGGGCGGAGCCACGCAATGACGCCTGCAGCGCGCTTTCACCCTGAGTAACCGTCACGTTTCCGAGGAGACATTTCTACTAGCAGTTACCGCCGAGCTTAGAAGCCTCCCAGTCCGTCACCTCTATCACCACCACCACCACCACCACCACCACCACCATGGGAGCTGTGCTGGGCGTTTGCTCCCTGGCCAGCTGGGTGAGTTTCGGGTCCGGTGTCTCCGTCGGATCTGTGGTTTGGCCGGGGGGTGGCGATAGTGAGCGCCAAGACCAGACCCGATCAGGCTTCGGCTGCAGCGGCCGGGGGTTGGAGGGAAGGGGCGCCGGGCTGCAGAGTGTATCGACGGGCCCAGGCAAAATCGGCGTGCCCGCGATCGGGATCAGGGGGCTCACTTTCCGGGTTTATTGAGGAACACAGGAAACCAGGCGACCATTGTTTACAATTTCTGTTGCTCCGCCCCCGCGAGCCTTCCAAGCCTCTGGGTTCACCAGAAGCTCGCCTAGAAACAAAGAATGAGTTCGCGGGGCGGGAGCTCTGGTTCATTTCGAAGCACCTTCTTAAGGTGGCGCCATTTAATTTGGGTGGCTTGAATAATACTTTTATCCGTAGCACGGGATTTACCAACCCTACAGAGTATGTGGCAGAGCTGTAACTTTAACCGAGGCCTGTCTGCAGTTTTGGTGCAAGGGGAAGAAGGCCTTGTAGATTGTTATTCAGAATTGGAAACTTTGGGACCTTGAACAAGTCATTTATCTCTCCTTGTACGACGAGGATTATCACCCTAGCATTCCTCGCTTGGAGAGCTGTTGTGGGATAAAGTGAATAAATGGGTTGAATTACTTTGTCGATTGTAAATTCCATATTTAAAAAAAAAATTTTAGGATTTCGGTAATAGAATATGCTGAGTTCCCTCATAGACTCACTTCAGAGGAACATGGTTTCTTGAAATCATTCCCTTGTTTTCTAATTCCCCAGCTGATTTAATTGACAGAGGACTCAGATCTCAGCTCATTCCATTACCATTTCTGAGGGACACAGTGTATTTTCCATTCTTTAAGGTTGTTGATCTTAAATGAAGAGGGCGGGCTCCTTGAGAGCAGCGACTTTCTTATTTTTTTGACCTTGACCCAAAGTAAGAAATAACTTATACATAGTTAATACCTCCATTGAGACATGTTTCCTGAAATAATTCTTACGTTTACCATCTACTGTACAATTTTTCTACCATATTTAAAAAATCCTGATCAGTTGATTTTTACAATCTACTGGTGGGTCAAACTCACTAGTTACAAAATAGATGTAGAAAATGATAGCTAAGGTCATTACTCCAGCGGGGTAGCTCAGTTGTTTAGAGCATCATCCAGACTGCCAAGGTTTCAGGTTTGATCCCTGGTCAGGGCACAGACAAGAATCAACCAATGAATGCATAAATAAGTGGAACAACAAATAGATGCTTCTCTCTTTCTGTCTCCTTTCCTTTCTCTTTCTAAAATCAATTTTTAAAAAAAATCATTAACTAAGGAGTGAATGATAATTTGAAAGAAAGATACCCTTCCTAATAACCTGAAACACATTTTGGCTTTGATGTAAAGCTAAGCTTTGAGTTGATGCCATCAAAGCATTTCTGTCTATAAATGATTTTTATATTTTATGAATCCCTTTTGTTTAGTAGGAACAGCAAGGAGTTTGGTATACCAGAGAATGGAATGAGTGATAGGAAATGAAGTCAGAAAGCAGCAGGGAGCCAAATCATGTAGATACCCATTGTATGGTCTTCTAGGCCAATTTAAGGGCTTTGGCTTTTATTCTTAGGTGATACGGGGATCCAGAAAAGAGGAATGATCTGATCAGATTGTGTTTTAACAACATTGCTTTGTGAAGAACAGATAGTAGAAAAGGATGGGTTAAGCAGTATGGACGGGGTGGGGGGGTACTTTTCTTCCACTCTCTGTTAGTTGTTAGGGGCCCCTGAATTAAACTGACGAGAGTATCAAGAGAAAAAAGAGTTTATGTATGAGTGCAACACACACACAGGAGAGCTCACTGATGAACTCAACGGGGTGGTTAGCTTATGAAGCTTATGTTCCTTACTTAGTAGGGGGAAATGAGGTGGGAGAAAAGGGCTTCTATGGGAAGAACAAATAAGTTTCTTTAGGAAAGACAAATGGGTTTTTAGGAGAGCAAACGCGATAAGAATGTGGTAACAACTTGTTTGCGTAGATGCAGAGGTCTTACTGTCTTTGTGGCCATAGAACTCCCCTTGAAGAGAGAACTTAGGGCCAGCCTCACATCCTCAAAGCTGTTGCTTTTAGTCAGAGGAGGAAAGCTCTGAGGCAGCTTTTCTCTGCATCTGTTCTGAATCGCAGATATTTCATCTTAAAGCAATCTTTATCCTAGCGCTGGGCCCTGCATGGGTCGCTACAGCAGGGAGACGGGAGCTATTGCATTAATCCAGGTGAGAGATGATGTTAGACTAACATGGTAGCTAAGGATGCTGTGAAGGTGGTCAGATTCTGGGTATATTCCGAGGATAGAGCTGACGTGCTGACAGATCGGATGAGGGTTTTGGAAAAGAGAAGGCATCAAGGATGACTCCAGGGCTTCCGGACTGAGTAACTGGATGAATAGCATTGTCATTTAGCGCTAGGGAAGTGACATAACATGTAGTCGGACAGGTTTGTTCCACAGATCAAGTACTTTGACACAGTAGGTACTTGATTCATTTTTATGGCTGAATAATATTCCAATTGTGTAGATATACCACATTTTACTTATCCGTTCATTAATTGATAGACATTTGGGTTGTTTTGCCTTTTGCCAGCTGTGAATAATGTTGCTTTGAACATTCATGTACAAGCTTTTGCTTGAATACCCGGTTAGTTCTTTTTGGGTGTATATTTGGAGTGGAATTACTGGGTCATATGGTAATTCAATGTTTAACTTTTTAAGGAAACTCGGGTTCCCCTTGAATGGAGCAGAATGGCTCTTGCTATCACGTAATGTTGCTTTACGTTGTAATATCGGATTTGGTAACTAAGATTCTCAGTAAACAGCAAGTGCAGTTAGGTTTGTACTTTTCTCAATATTAAGGTATATTGTTTTTATTAATTTATTTTTATGTGACTATCTAAAAGGATAAAATAAATCACTCAAAAATACAAAGTTTGAGTGGTTTACAAATGCCAAAACATCACAGAAACTTTTTAAATAACACTAATATTAATTAACTTTTATACTTTTTCCTTCATTGTTTTGATTGCTTCTTTTATTCAACAATTTTGTAATATTTTCTTTAGCATAAAGGGAAAGCAGTCTTCTTTCTAGCCTGCTTGATTGAGATCTTTAAAAATTATTAATAGTTAATAATAGTTAACTATTCGTTTCTTTTAATTTTACAACTCTTCATTGGCAATGCCTCGTAAAACTTTAGGATTGTTAGCAGATCTGGGAAAACCTCCGATTTGGTCACTATGACTGAAACAAACCACCTAAACTTAGTGACAGAAATCAGCAACCGCTTTATTAGACTCTTAGTTTCTGTGGGTCAGAAATTCAGAGAGGGTACAGGCCGGGGCGACTCCGCAGCTGGGCTGGAATCATCTGAAGGCTCATTCATCCCCATGTCTGGACCTGGGCCAGAAGGACTTGGAGATGAGGGTGTCTGGCTTGGACGCTGACTTGTAGCCTCTCCATGTGGATGGCCTCCCTCAGAGGACAGGGAACTCGGGGGACTTGGATGTCTCACATGGTGGCCCTCAGCAGGAGAAGCTACAATACCTTTTATGACCTAAACTCAGAGTCAAGCAGTATCAAGTTCCTCACATCCTGTTGAGATTATAGTTTTTAAATTCAATATGATCCCTGTGTGAATATCAGTAAAATTTATTGGGCTTTTAATGTGTTTTAGGTACTGTGTTGAGTGCTTATTTAATACAGTAGTGTCTGAGGGAGGAAGACTCTGTTGCTGAGTCTGTTTTACAGCTGGAGAAAACAGTTTGCGGAGAAACACTGGAGGAAGTAACATTGACTCCAGAGCCCATGCTCTTAACACTTCCTCGCCGCTATTATTAATTCTCTGTGAAACCTGCCCAAACCTTGTTTGCTTAGTCTTCTGTCCTGCGACACCAGTTCATGAAGAAGTCCACCGAAAGGTCTCAAACGGCCATGTGTGCTCACTACAGGTCCCGTGCCTTTGCGGTGGCGCGTCATGTTTGCTGTGCTGCAGTTGCTGTCCCAAGAAGAACTCCACGGTGACTCGCCTCATCTATGCTTTTCTTCTCCTCCTGGGTGCTATCACCTCCTGTGTCATGCTGACGGAACCCATCGAGAAGCAGCTGAAGAAGGTTAAGTAGAAGTGACAGAACCCTTCACGTACTGATTATTTTTATATTTTGCGAAATTTTATTTGACATGAATGTTCTTATTCATCTCTTCACTGTTATCAAAGTCAATCAAGTTCCTTGTAATTTTGGGGTATAGTCAAGACACAATATGAAGGTATTAGTCCTTTTCCAGAAATAAAGGAAGTCAAAGAGAGTATCTTCAGGTTCTAGTCTGACAATGGAGAGAAAAACAGATATTAAAAGAATGGCCCTAAAACATTTTCTTCCCATGTGTGTTTAAGATTTAAACATTTAAACTGAACTAGGCCTTCACCTTCGGAAGGAGTTAAGTTGTAGCATGAAAATCCATGGGAAAATGGGAGATGACTTCATCAATAGAAAAGAGCAAAGAAGAGACCACTTCATTTTTATTTTCCAAAATGCAAGTTATTTATACCATTTAGTGACAAGAGTATGAATGAATTGGAAGACAAAGAAAAATCCCACAGGACAGTCTTGTAGTTGTTGACATAGTCAGCTTTATAAATCGAGGCTTTCCTATGGTAAAGTAGAATCTATTTAAATGTGGGTGTTCCCATAACATTGAAATTATTTTTTCCAGATTCCTGGATTCTGTGAAGGGGAATTTAGTTTCAGAGTGGCTGATCTAAAGGCAGATAAAGATTGTGATGTGCAGGTCGGCTTTAAAGCTGTATATCGGATCAGCTTCGCCTTGGCCATCTTTTTCTTTGCTTTCTCTCTGCTCATGATAAAAGTAAAAACAAGTAAAGATCCCAGAGCAGCAATACACAATGGGTATGTAAGATTTATTTATTATTAACTTGTTATATTATGATGTGGCTCCTCCCATTCAGCAGTTAAGGTCGCCATTCTAACAGAAGCAGTAGGGTATGTAAATCAGTGACCCAGATGTATTTCTGACCTATTGTATGTGTGAGGTTGTTTCAATGTCATCTTCAGTTGGAGACCTGTGGCGTGGAGGAGGTAGAGGGAACGAGGAAAGTCTTATCTTTTTTTTTACTTTAATATCTTTTGTTTCATGTTTCTAGATTTTTATTGAACACTTATGAAACAGTTCAAGCACTGTGTTAGGAATCACTCTTTTCCTTATATTGTTAAAAAAATAAGCATGTGCATGATATAAACTATACAGAAAGGTGAAAGTGAATATGTTTGGGCCACTGATTTACATATTCTGTTGCTTCCCATTCCTGGCCCCTGATTCTCATTTGAAGACTGAAGGGAGTTCTGTAAACTTTACCTATATTATAACCCCCTTTTTACAGATGTAATAACTGAGTTTCAGAGAGGTTATATAAATTGCTTGAGATCTCTCAAACACTGAGGGTTGGAGCTGGGACTGAAACTCAGGTCTGTCCAGCTCCAAAGTCTTGATTCTTTTCACTCTACCATACGAGGAGTCTTTAAAGATCGTGGACTAAAAGCCAAGTTTGGTCGTGGCTTTGCCAGTGATGAACTGTATAATTGTGAGCAATGCACTTACATCCTATGTTGTAAAAGAAGGATTGGGTGATAACTTTTCTCCAGATCTAACAGTTAATTGCTCTGTATTTAAATAACATTGTGAGTTTAGAATATTTCAGAACTAGAAAAATTCCTGTCTTTAAGTGCTAAAAGTAGGGAAACTAAAGATACATGTTCCTCTTAGTGTGAATGTGAATGATCTGTTTTCTGTGCTGTTTGTTCTTAAATTGTGTAAAATATTCAGTGAAGTAGCTTCATGTCAAATGAGGATCTAAGCCCAGACAGTCATGTTGAAAATGATACTAAAGCTTATTTTTGCATTTTATAAATTCATTTTCTTAGTATAATGGTGAAAATTACCATTTCATAAATGCATTTTTTATATTTTAATAGGTTTTGGTTCTTCAAAATTGCGGCCATTGTTGGTATCATGGTTGGATCTTTCTACATCCCTGGGGGCCACTTCACCACAGGTATGGCTCACTGTTAAGGGGGTTAATTATATTATGTACAGACTCTACAAATGATTGAGTTAAAGCTGTGTTTTCATTACTGATTTTGCAGAACTGACAAAGGAGGTGTGGTGTCCACTTATATGACTTGGTACTACTATTATTGATTGATTAAAGCCAGGAGGCATTCAGGTCACTTTGCAGCTGTTCTGGAATCATATTTAATTGTGTACCAATATTTTAATAGTTTATCTTCTTCATGTCAATAATAAACTGATTGGAGAGCTTGTCAGCATAAGGACTTATAACTCATGTGCTCTACCATCCATGTCTTTTTTTTTTTTTTGAACTTTTAAATTTTATTTATTTTTCGAGAGAGAAGGAAGGGAGAATGAGAGAGCGAGAACATTGATATGAGAGAAACATTGATCGGTTGCCTCTTGTATGTGCCCTGACCGAGGACTGAACCCACAATCTAGACATGTGCCCTGACTAGGAATTGAACCAGTGACATTTCAGTTTGTGCGATGATGCCCAGCCAACTGAGCCACACCGATCAGAGCTCTACCATCACTGTCTTAACCTGCATCCTTTCCACGGCATCAAGAGACATGTGTGGATCCCCACTGTGATTGTTCCTCCCTGTATAGTAAAAGAAAACACTTATAGTAACACTTGGAATATCAGATCCTAGGCTTTCCTCTTGGCACAAGCTAGAACAAGTTTTTAAAAGTCTAGAACCCGACAGAACCCTTCTCAGAATATCTTTGAGTTTGGAATCAGAGTAATCTTGCTGTACTGCTGGAGACAGAATGTCTCCACTCTTACCGGAATTGAAATCTTTTTAGAATGTTAGTAACATTCTGAAATGTTACTTCTATGGGAAAGAATAACTTTGTTCTTTTGGTTTGTAGCCTGGTTTGTTATTGGCATGATTGGGGCCTTCTTATTCATCCTTATCCAGCTGGTGTTGCTGGTGGACATGGCTCACACTTTGAATGAAAATTTGGTAACTCGAATGGAAGAAGGAAACTCAAGGTGCTGGTATGCTGGTAGGTATCTAAACTCACCCATGAGAGCCATTCTACATTATTCTACATTAAACAGGGTATGCAAGAAAAATCTCCATTGATTTAAATGTATAAACTTCCAACGTTGAGCTGATTTTTTTAAAAACTGTAATTTTCCATTGAGTTAATTCTGAATTATATTCATTATCGGAAGGGAGTAGCTCAGATAATATAAAATATAAGCCATTAGATTTTCCCAGTTCATTCATTTTGAGATTTGTGATGTAACTACATGTATTTAGATAAGGAAAAAAGTATTTAGTGACATAGTTCTGGTTTTTTTTAAAGTTGTCTATCATCATTATGGGTTGGGAATCCTGAAACTCCTTCCTTCTAATAAAAGGTTATTTCATTATTATTTACTTCTGTTTTGTATAATTCATTTTGTATCACCCCAACTCTAGAAGAATTTAATAACGAATTGTAGATCTGTCATACTTTGGAGTAACTAAAAGTAAGAGACATCTTATATGTTCAGATGGAAAAACATTAAGAACTGTGCTAGTAGCTTAATGTACAGCATTTTATGTAACATGTACATCATTTAAACATGCAAAATCCATTGAGACTGAATAAGCAGAAATTAGTTTTCACAAATAACTTTATGCTTTGAATTAAACAGTGACTGTATACTGTTTTTTGTTTCTCAGAGCTGATCGTTACTTTAGATATTTGAAAAATAGCAAATAAGCCACTTTCCCACAATGATGTGGTCTTCTTGTGATAGGAGTCAGGTTTATGTGGCCAGTGGCTACAGAGGAAAAACAGCCATAAAAGATGCCTGTTTCTTCTGTTTTCTGTTCACACCATCCCTGGTCAAGGAGTCATTTAGGTTCCTAAGAAAAGCTTATAAGGAACAATTATAGCATGTACTTGACTTTACTCTAGCTAGAATGATGAGATGTCTGGTTTTTCAACCCATGAAATCAAGTTGGGTAATCCAGGAAGTGAAGTCTGTTGTTTGGTAGGTCTTGTAATTTAACATTGGGCCAACTGTAACACAGTCTGAAACTTCAGCCTTGAGGCTTCTGTCTTTTCACTGCATATTAGCAACCACCTTAACAGTGAAATAATGTCTCTTTATTTTTATACAGAGTAGAAGAAAATTGGTCTTTACAGAAGTTTGTTAGACTGGTGGGCCTTCATAGTGGTTTCCCTTTTTTGTTTTAGTTTTACTGTCGGTCACAAGCGTCCTCTACACGCTTTCACTCCTCTTTGTCAGCTTGTTGTACGTGCGCTACACCAAACCAGACGGCTGTGCCGAAAACAAGTTCTTCATCAGCATCAACCTGATCCTTTGTGCTGTGGTTTCTGTTCTATCGATCCATCCAAAAATTCAGGTGTGGTGGTTTTCTGCTTCTTCGGTGAGATTTTTAATTAATGCTAAACTTGGAACCAAGGTAACCTTTTATATGAATTTATGTCCAACTTTTACCCTATTTAAAAATTTCTCCATATTATGATAAAGTCTTCATAATTATAACCTAATAACTAAAATGTGCCGTTGAGTTGCCTGTATTACAATTAAATGAATAATTTCCCTATCATTTAAAAAAACCTAGGTCACTTGAGAATTTATAATTTTTATAAGATTGTTTATATTGTGACAATGACTCTTATGAATCATTAGCCAAGATATTTTAGAGGAATTAAACGAGGGGGAGAAATTTGATTTTTGTGGCTCAGTTAGTTGGAGCGTTGTCCCGTACACCAAAAGGTTGGGAGTTCGATCTCCATTCAGGGTACATGCCTAGGTTGCGAATTTGATCGATGTTTCCCTCTACCTCTCCCTCCCCCCTCCCCTCCTCTCTCTTTAAAATCAGTAAAACATATCCTCAGGTGAGGATTAAAAAAACTAAAAAAATAGTAAAACTCATGTTCCTGAGTTTCATCACTTAAATGTCATACTTTTAAAAATTCATGCGATTTTCTATATGAAATATGAAAAGACCATCTAGATGTCATCTCTCCTTTTGAAGGAGAAAAGTGGAAGTTCCAGAGAGATGCTGAGCCACCTAGCTAGTTAGTGGCAAAGCTGAGTTTAGATTCCACTACACTATAAGAGACTAAAGAGACTAGTAAATCAAAGCGTTTGTGTGATACACAGGGATTTCCAGGATTATAAATGCCTTGAGAACCAAGAGTATATCCTTCATTCTTGGTCCTTTTTCGAGCTAACTCAAACTGAAAGGTTACTTGTCATCTTTCAGCTATCAAGGAAAATTAGAAGGTTCTTAGTTAATAACAATTCAGTGGGCCCTAGGGAAGCACACTGGGTTTTAGAAAGTCAGCCCTTGCGATTCCTGTGGCATTGTTTTCTTCTTGATTTCATAGGAACACAAGCCTTCCTCTGGTCTCCTGCAGTCCTCTATCATCACCCTCTACACCACATACCTCACGTGGTCAGCCATGACCAACGAGCCTGGTAAGGGAACAGCAATAGCACATTCATTTAATGAAAAGAAAGTATGAAATGACTCCTTTTGTGGAGTAAAAACCAGAACTAGAGCAGATGTCAAACAAGTAAACAAAAAACTTCACTGAAATGTACAATGTTCACTGTTTGCAGATACTTATCTTTCAATTTTTATCCTTCATGTCTATTCATAGCTATTCATAGCTGACAGTCTTAAGGGATCACACAGTGTTTTATATTAGTCTAGGCTTTTCCCTGAACTAAGTCAAACTAGTTAAGAGCTAGACAAGGCAACATTGTTTAAGCGCTTTGTAGAATTGTTTTAATTGAATTTTACTTTGGTGTAGGAAATTTCCTTTTGTAGTTATTATAGATAGGGTTTTTTTCTCAAGAGGGTATTCTACGGGTTCCTTTTAAAGGAAAACAATTGTTGCAGACCCGCTAGTGATGACTTGCCTTATTATATTCATATGTAAGTACTGAACAATAAAACTAGGGATGAATGCCTGTGGTTAAAGCCTCAGCATAACTGTAGAACCAAAAAGATTCACCAGTTAAACTTTAAAACCAGTGAAATCAACATTGATGTTTATGAAATTTGACAAATTATTGTTTTTTTTTTTCCCCTAACAGTAGGTTACTGATTGCAACACAAATATGCTACTGACTGCAGACTTTCCGGTTCCTTTAAATATAGTATAGCATTTCCATGTGTCATGACTGGTTGTGCAACCACACCCCTCAGATCCTTTCTTGGAACAAGATGAGGTCTAACTAAGGAGAATAAAATATTTCCCATTTTCAGATCCTTCCTGCAACCCAAGCCTGTTGAGCATCATTACATACGTGACTGCGCCAACCTTGGCTCCCAGAAATACAACTGCTGTAGTCTCTACCTCTGCTCCACCATCACAGAGTGGGCATTTCCTGGATAATCATAGTATTTGGGGGCTGATACTCCTTATTTTCTGCCTCTTATTTTCTTGGTAAGTTAAAAAATACTTAGGACAAAATTCTCATGAAGGTTAAATCTAGAATGAAGCAGCTATTTTGCTTTCAAAAAGCAGTGTGAGGAATTTTAAAAAGCAACCTAATTTGCCCTCGCTTGGTTGCTCAGTTGGTGGGAGCATCATCTCATACACCAGAAAGGTTGCAGGTTTGATTCCCAAAGTCAGGGAACATAGCTGCGTTGTGGGTTCAATTCCCCATTGGGGCACATACAGTCTAACTCGCATACCACAGAATTCACCCTTGAAAAGTGTACAACTCAGCAGTTTTTAGTATATTCACAGAATTGCACAACAGTCACCACAGTTTGAACATTTTATTTACTCAGAAGGAAACCCTGTCCTCATTAGCAGTCACTCCTCATTCCCCGTCCTCCAGCCCTTGGCAGGCAGGAACCTTTCGGTGCCTAGATTTGCTTATTCAGATGTTTCATACGCTGTATGGTCTTTTGTGACTGGCTTCTTTTACTTAGCATAGTGTTTTCAAGGTTCATCCATGTCATATGTATGTCAGTATTTAATTCCTTTCTGTTGTTGGAAATAATACCTGATTGTGTGGATACACCACATTTTGTTTATCCATCCATCAGCTGATGGACATTCAGATGTTTCCACTGTGGGGCTATCATGAATAATGCTGCTATGAATATTTGTGTGCGCATTTTTTGTGTGGGTGTAAGTTTTCAATTCTCTTGGGCGTATATACCTGTGAGTAGAATTGCTGGGTTATATGGTACTGCTCTGTTTACCTTTTCGAGGAACTGCCAAAGCGTTTTCCAAAGTGGCTACATCTTGTTACAATCCCACCAGCAATGTTAGGAGGGTTCCCATTTCATTACCTCCTAATCATTACACTGTCTTTGATTGCAGCCATTCTAGAGAATGTCAGGCAGCATTTCATTTTGGTTTTGATTTACATTTCCCTGGTGACTAATGATGTTGAACACTTTTTCATGTGCTTATTGGCCATCTTTATGTCTTCTTGAAGAAATGTCTATATAAATCTTTTGCCTATTTTTTTAGGTTGTCTTTTTGTTGTTTTATGGTTTGACATATGGGGACTAACTTCATTCTGTTGTATGTGGATATCCAGCTGTACCAGGGCTATTTTTTGAAAAGATTATTCTTTCCCCGTTGACTTGTCCTGGCATCCTTGTCAAAAAATCAGTTGACCATAAGTGTAGTGGTTTATTTCTGAACTCAAAATTCTCCTTCATTGATGTTAATCCTTATACCAATACCACTTTTTGGATTACTGTTGTTTTGAAATCGGGATGTGTGAGTCATCCAAAATTGTTCTTTTTTGAGATTGTTCTGGCTATCCTGAGTTCCTTGCATTATCATATAAATTTTAGGCTCAGCTTCTCAATTTCTGCCCCCTAAAAAGGTAATGGGGATTTTGAAAGGGACTGCGTTGAATCTGTACATCAACTTGGAGACTAGTACCATCTCAATAATATTAAGGCTTCTAGTCCATGAATGTGGGGTGTCTCATTTAGGTCTTTAAGTTCTTTCTAAGTATATTTTTGATTGTATTATAAATGAGATTGTTTTCTTAGTTTATTTTTTAGGTTTTTCATTGTTATGCGTAGAACTATAATTTTGTGTGTTAATGTTATGTTCTGCAAGGTTGTTTATTGATTCTGAGTGTGTATTCCTTAAGACTTCCCATATACAAGGTCAAGTCATCTGCAAATAGAGATCGTTTTACTTCTTTTCTAATCTGGATGCCTTTTATTTTTTTCTTGCCCAATTGCTCTGGCTTGAACCTCCACTGCGGTGTTTAAAAGAAATGATGAGAGTGGAGTACTTGTCCTGTTCCTGATCTTAGGGGGAAGGCTTTTACTCTTTCACTGCCAAGTATGGTTTTAGCGCTGGATTTTTCATAAATGCCCTTTAACATCCTTGAGGTGATCTTGTGGGTTTTGTCCTTTATTTGTATGTACTTTGTTATTGAGTCATTTAATAAACTTTATAGTGAGCATCTGCTATGTGCCAGAAATGCATAGATGACTAAGGTCATTGTTGTTATAGAGTTCTATGACTAGCAAGAAGGACAGGAATGATAAGCGTTATGGCAGAGGGAGGCATAAAGAACTATGGGGTGATACCAGAGAAGGACTTCCAAAGGATATGGCACATAGCCAGAGAATTGAAGGATGAGTAAGTCAGCTGGGAGAAGGTTGGAGGGTGGCACCTTGTCAGAATAGAAGAGGTGCTTGTGAAATCACGGGCATAGACATTGAGAGCATAGTATGTTTTGGGAAACTAGCAAGCAGTTAAACCATTGAGTAGTAACCAGTAAGCATACTATCTGTCTTGTAATGGCAGAAGACAGTTCAGAACTTCAAGCAGGGCCCTTCAGAAGGCTGTCAGGCCCCAGGGTAGGAGCCGCTCAGGAATCATGTGTAGAGGCAGCAGTTCATCATCTTTACGGCCCATTTATGATTTGTTTTCCTTGGGATCACTTTCTAGCTTCCGCACTTCCAGCAATAGCCAAGTAAGCAGGCTGACCCTGTCGGGAAGTGAAAGTGTGATCCTCCGTGATACTGCTACCAATGGTGCCAGCGATGAAGAAGATGGACAGCCTCGGCGGGCTGCGGACAACGAGAAAGAGGGAGTTCAGTACAGCTACGCTTTCTTTCACTTCATGCTCTTCCTGGCTTCCTTGCAAATCATGATGACCGTGACCAGCTGGTACAGGTAGGCGGCACAGACAACACAGATGGAGATCACTTAGCCCCTTTGGGCTGCCTGTAAACTCTCCATCCATTTTTCTGACTTTAGAATCTCCTTCTCTTACCCATGTAATAAAGTTGTGCTCAGTACTGACTCTTTCCTGAAATACTTTTGACTTTTTCTCCTTTTGGATTTAAAATCCAGTTGGAATTTTTACGGTGCAGGTTATGAGGAACTAACTCTTCCAGACCTGAGTGCTTGAAGGAGAAAATCCTGACACGGAGTGACCTGACCCATTAGACTCTTACCAGCATCTAGAACAACCAGATATTCCTGAACCCCTTTGCCCAAGGATTAGAGTAGTCAGGGTTCTTCATGCTGGGAAGGAGAGAAAAGCCCTTTGAGAGGCAGCGTTCCCTGCTTATAAAAACTAAAAACAGCAGCTGCCTCAAGTACCTGCTAGAACCTTCCTAGGGAGCAGTGTCAGTCAAGTTCCCGCTGATACCCAGGTCCTCTTCCTGACTCTCTTCTGTTTTCTTAGCCCAGATACAGAGTTCCATAACGTGACCAGCAAGTGGCCTGCTGTGTGGTTCAAGATCAGCTCCAGCTGGGTCTGCCTCCTCATCTATGTCTGGACCCTTGTGGCCCCACTTGTGCTCACCAATCGAGACTTCAGCTGAACCTCCGCACGCCAGGAGCACCACTGAAGGTCATCAGGGTCTCCGCTGCTGAAAGCCTTTTCACTTTTGCTTCAACTAAAATATCCAGTGAACACTTCGTGGATTTGACTATATCCAGGTTTATATCCGAGGGCAAGGTTGAATTATGATTGATGCAGGGGCTGAACTTCTCATTTACATGTATATTATGTTTATTTTTAAGGATATAAAACAGAGGGACATTTTTGTATTGTAAAGTGAAACTACAGCTGTGCTGTGAAGAGAGTTCTTTATTAAGACCTGTAGGTTCCTACAACTTTGATTTAAAATGTAAAGATAGAAAAATATTGGATATTTGAGGCCATTGTTAATATATTTCTATTGCAGTATCCTTAAAGAGCAGGAAAAAAGTAATAATGTATTTCTATGACAGGTTTCTTCTGTGAAAGCTTAAAGTGTGGTACTAGCACTCTGTTCAGTCCTTAAACTCTTGCAAGGTGTAACATCATAGTACTTGGGCAAAGGAGTATGTGTGTGGATCCTTCTCCAGAGAAGGATTATTGATAGGGCTACTGCTTCTGTATCTTGACTTTTTTCTTTTCTTCTTTTTTTTTTTTTTAATACTGTGGCATTGATGCTGCTTGATTCAAGTCTGGCTTTTTCAGAATGTTAATTTCAAAAAAATGCTTTGTAGGTTTGGTTAAAATGAAGACTCAGGAAAACACTGCAACTTGAGTCTATGTAATTATCCTGTTATGAGTATGTAAAAGTAAAATGCATGTGAATTTATTATATTTGCACTATAAGGTATTTGATTAAAATAGACTTATGCTTTTAAGGCCCTTTTTTTTAAACAGCTTTTATGAATTAACAGCCATTTTATATTTTCTAGTTATGTGGGCAGTCAGGTTTATCAGACATCTAGCAGAATGCACCCATTCCTTCTAAAACTTAAGGGCTGGCAAGTAAAGTCTTAAACTCATTCACAAATTGTATTAATAAATATCATTGGGTAAGACGTTTGGGTAGGTGAGAGGCAGGGGCAGGAGTGTCAGCAGTCCTCCAGGAGAGGTAGTGCACAAGGAGATAGAAGTTTGTTCTTTAACAAAGATATGCCCTCTGTTCTTTACCAGCCTGTCAAGTTCTGGGACACAACACCTTCTCTGCCGCCTTGGACTTACAGTTTCTAGGAGGGTGAAAATGAGCTGACAAGGGGTATGGTGTGGTGTAACTAGTGCCATGATTGAGGAATTGCGGAGAACTCGAAGAAGTGCCCAGGGCAGGGAGTGTCATCAAAACTGCATGTGAAAGGGAGGGAGGTAAAGCTGAAATAGGGAGAAACGGGCAGGGACTCTGCTATGATGAGCTTTGTAAACCACCAAGTTTGGACCTTACATTGAGCTTAGTGGGGAGCACACCCGCAGTGGCATGGATGACTTGTGCCTTCCGTCGCTTTGTCTATAGAGTGGACTTAAAGATGTGAGACCAGGGCAGTCCATGTAAGATTTGAAATAAGTAAAAGTGAGGATGGGGAGAAACTGATAGCTCAGTGCTACTCAGTAATTAAAATTAAAAATTGGCAATTGATTAGATACGGGGGAGGGGTAGATACCTGAGTGATTCTGGTGTGATCACCTGGATCGATGGTGGCTCCATTTGTATGGTGAGGGGCAGGAAGAGGGACTAGTGCTCCAAGGATGGTGGTGTGGTCCCTTAAGAATGGCTAAGAGCATCATGCTTGGAAGTCCGACTGGGTTTGCATCAGTTTCGCCATTTTCTGTTAAATAGCTAATATTTATTGAATATATGCTAAGCTTTATGACCTTGGACAAATGACTACCTGTCTGAGCCTCATTATTTTCTTTGCGTAAGATTGTTTAGACAGTAAAGCTACTTTGCAAAGTGCTTAACCCACTTTAAGCACTCTGGTAGTAACTGGTAATCTCAATAAGGACTAAAGAGACTAGACAATAGCCAGAGATTTTCAGCCAAAACCTAGCGCAGGCTAGACTTGAGGTGGTGTTCCATAATTAACACATAGGGAACACAGAGGACACAGTCTCAGCTGGGGTGGAGGTGGGGGCAGGGAAGCAAGGCTTGATAGGAATTGTTGGAACCACCATGTTTTTTAAACCAGTGGTTTACATTGGGGTATGATGACAAGGTTGTAAGGGATTGGGGAGGGGGGCAGATAGGGGAGGTTTAGCCCTTACTTTTCCAGTGTAAAGCAGATACTCCCACTTTCCTGAACAGTGGGACCAGCCAGACTGAACCCACTAAAGGTCCTAAACTTCAAAACATTCTGGAGTACCCCCCCCCACCTTATGCAATTTAAAATAAAAGCAATACTACACTGTAAAATAAATGTAATAAAGTTTTTTAATTTTTTCTTATGATGATAACTTTGATATTAATTTGAAATAACAAATTTTCTTTAAAAACTAAGGGGCAGTATCCCGGCTGTGTGTGGTTTTGTGCCCTAAGAATAAGTTAAATTGGAAACCCAATAGTTTGCCAAGGCTCAGGTGAATTCTCCACATTGAATACTGAATTATAGACCAGCATAAATGTCAGCATTTTGAGTAAGTCCAGGACCAGACTGTATTTTGAACCATCACACCTCGTGGTGTCAGTTCACTCCAGATGACTCTCCCAGGGTTCATCACCATTAACAGTCCCGCGTGTCTCCCAGGACTGCAGGTGGAGGGTCCTGGCTGGGAGGTCCGCAGTATGCTGTAGGAGCTCTCCAAAGGCAGCAGCAGCGGCTGTGACTCCCTGGGGTACACCTGGGAGGAAGCCTGTTGGCCCATGCTGACTGTTCACTTTTCTAGGTGGTTGTTACAGGGTATTCTGTTGGGAAATAAAACTGACAACCAAATACACTGCCAAATAGTGGCCGTGGACCGGTTATCAGTGCTTTTGATGTTCCAGATAAAATCCTACATCAGGCTTAATTTAAACCCGGGCAGCTTTTTTGTCCATTACAAGTCCTTGCCTGCTTGTCTTTTTCTTCTCACACATTCAGCTGAAGTGAGTACTCGGTACTGGGAGTCACGCATTTCATCCCTGCAGCCTGATGGCAGCGACCAGGTTTAGGCACTTCCCCTCTCTATTCCTTTGTGTTGGTCCCTTGTATCCGCTGTGTGACCGAGGCCCAGTGATGTCCCAAGTACTGCTGAGTGGCCCAGACCCCACAGTACCTGTAACCTCAGGCAAAGAATAATCAATAGCTACATGTACCCAGCAACGAACAGACACTGTCCACACCCCTGCGAGGTGGTGATTATTCTCTCCCTTTTACAGATACACTAAGGCCTACGGAACTTAGTTCTTTCTTCCGTTACACAGACCCCTGTTGTCTCTTGGCCTGTTGAGTGGTAGGGAGACAATACAAACTAGAGACTGCTCAGGGAGGGACATGCAGGGGAGTCAGCTGGCTCTCTAAGCTACCCATCACTAACAGCAAAGTTAGTAATCCCCTGAAGGCAGTAGCTAGTTTCTCACTAGGTCACTATCCCTCATGGCCGGCACCTTATCAGGTGAGAGGGTGAACATTTGTTTAAAATGTTTTTTCCAGAAAAGTGGCACCTTAAATGATTTCATGACTCACCAACTTTAAATGCAATAACATGAAACATTTGCTGCCATTTATTACAGGAATGCCAAACCAATACTATGTGAAGAGAGGGCATTGAGGGAAACTAAGGTATTACAAGGAAGTGCTGGCTCATAAAATGGACAGTAACTTCAGTGGCTTAACATCAAGTGCTGTGTATGTATCCTTGTAGCACTGCTATAAGGTAAGAAGGACTGGAACCGTGAGCCCACTTTTCCAGCTGTGAGAAACAGACTGAGCTTACATCCCACAGCTTCCTCAGCAGGCTGACCTGAAGAGCTGGTATGTTGCAATGTAAGTACTTAACCTGCTGAATCATCAGAAGCCAACAGTAAGTGTATGGATGTCCTGCATGAGAGTCTCAACTGAGCCGTCACCAACACACCAGACCCACCGTGGGGACTCTGGGGCAGAGTGCCTGCTCCTCTACAGAAAAATGGGACAGGCAGAAAAACGGGTAAGCATGCAGAGGACCAGAGGTGATCAAGCCAGACCCTAGCTACCCTCCCATGGAGTCTGTACTTACAGGTGCTTTTAGAACCTCTGCTTTATATGTCCTAAGAAGCCAAAAAAACAAACTCAGTTTTTAGACTGATGCTTCCTCATGCTACAAGTTCCTCCCTTGGTCCTTCTGTGTTCCGTCTGGACTAAGAGTGAGAATAGAGAAATGCACAGCCTGGTGCCATCAGGAGGAAAGGGTGGTCTCCAGTCAGACTGCCCAGCTTTGAATCCCAGCTCTACTGCTTGACCAGCTACGTGTCCTGGCGCAAACTGCCCCGCGTTTCTGTGCCTTGCCCCACAGCGGCAATAATGCCGCTTCCTTAACGGTGTTTGACAATTGAGATCATCTACGTGAAGAACAGATGATGCCCAGCCCACATGGACTCCCACTGGAGGGATTCGGGGCCAGTCCGGGGAGTACATCTGGGCCTTGAGAACCAGAAAGTGCTCGTCTCCCCCACTGTGTGCATCTAGCTCCTTCCTCCTCCTAACGCGCGTGACCTTCAGTGGCAGCCAGCCCTACATCTGCAGAGCGCGCTTGCGTACTGTGAATAATAAAGCCTCGGAACCCTCATCCAGACTTGTTATCACAGAGGGACTCCACATACTCAGGTGTACAGGGATTTTTATTGTGTCAGACCCAGGCATGCATACTGAAAGTACATGTTTTCACCACTTTGACTTAGAAAATGCACTAGAAAAATAAACTTTTGGTCGAAACAAACACTGAAGTAGATGAATCCACCACCATGTGTCCCTCTACTCAGAAGCCAAACTGAATTTCAGTTTGAAGTGAGGAATGGGAACCGTGGCTGAAATGGTGCCCCCGTGTGGTCAGGAGATTAGCCCACCTCCCACGCCAGCGCCATCAGAGTGGTGCCAGAGGCTGTCGGCCTGAGCGCAGGTTCAAGTACTTCACCTGTACCAGAGGTGAGGCATATCCACAAGAGTCCCCTAGGGCAGCTGACTGAACAGGAAAAGCAGATGGAAGGAAAAGCGGTGAACTGGCAAACAGGAAATTCATCACCAGCATCTTCATCCACAAATCACACTGGGCTTTCCCAGGGAGCAAATGCTACCAAGGAAGGAATGTCTGACTGATGATGCCTGCTCCTTCCATTCCAAGCAAACCACGTCCGAGTCAGGAGAGCGGAAAGGAACTGACTTTGGATTTACAAAACTAACAGAGGCCAAGGCCGAGAGGCGTGTGAGACCTGACGTTCCTGAACCGTCACGTTTGTTTGGCGTCTCTGTACCTCATGCCACAGGCAGCCACGTTTAAACATCAGCTAGCATTTTACTTCCTAAATGAAAGAAGAGGTTTTAAAGGAAAACCTTCAAAGCCGAAAACTTGAAAATGAGGTATTATGATAATGCCACACAGTACTACAGCTTTTGCCTGCCCAAATGAAAAAGTAGCCCCATGACTGATCTGAGAATCAGGTGGCATTTAAAGAAACTGCCCACCAGGTGGAATTCTGGAAGGCTCAATGTCTCACAGGAATTTGGGGGAAAATACCTCTTCTTGTCCTGCTTTTTGGCAAAAAAAAAAAAAAAAAAATGTAGTAGCTTATAAACTGAAGTGTTTGTAAACCTAAGGACAGGTTGCTCCTGTGAAAGCAGGATGAAGTCCAAGGGAGCTAAAGTCACCTTTGCCAAAGAGCAAATAAGAGGAAGCCAGAGTTGCATTTCCTGCTGTTTCTGTAGCTTTCTGTCGAGTTCAGCCTTTCCCACAAAGTACAGTAGGATTCTGGGGAGAGACACACTTTTCTGTGTAGTAGTATGAGGGAAGACAGAGGAAGAAAACCCCCATATTACCTAAACGTACAGGTCTCGTTTGGAAATTTTAGGTGCCTATTCATTCAGACCTACATTTCCTGAATAACCCAGATGGGATGGCCTCTAATAAGATAGTGTCCCTACGATACAATGTCCCTGTGACAGGGTGACTGATGCCAGGAACACAGCACTCAGAGTCGGGGTGCAATCCCCTTTTAGTACATGATGATTCGGGATGCTCAGTGGCTCGCCCAAAGCCACACAGCAAGGGACAGCCGGAACTCATTTCTCCTGATCCCCTCTTCTTTTTCCCTTCCCTACACCACACTACCCTGAATTTAGGGAAAAGTTCATTTTGGGTGCCCGTGAAGTGGACCAGAGTTTTTCCCTAAAGGAAAATACTCCCGGTTCCCCAGCTGTTCTCTGGTGCGTTGTCAGTGTGGCTCCACAGCTGAGGAAGGCTTCCATGTGCTCCCTCCGGCAGTCCCTGCCCTCCTGCTGGGGAAATTATAGAAATGCCCGGTGGAGCCACGCAGAGACTGCCTTGATTTTCACCCAGTGGGGCCCTGGTTTCGCAGCTTGGTTCAAACTCCTGAGGTGCCAGGACTACTGGATCTCTCTTTGGAGCCAAAACAAAGCACAGCAGCTCCAGAAGGCAGGCAGACACACCCTGGCTCCAACTCCTTCCACAGCTGAAAGGACTGGCTCCTGGGTCCAACCACAAAGGCCCGAACAACATCCTTCCTGGTCTTGGAGATATTTCTCTAGGTGAGCTTGGCCACCTCTATGCGACGTCACACAGACGCAGGCAATGGACTACAATGCAGATTTTAAACCCTGGAAGCTCGGTGGGGCTGAGCAATTCGTTCTTCTCTCTGTCTAGCTTGTTTTGGTGTTTTGTTTTAATCTCTCTCCTCTTTGGGACCTAAGAAAGCCTCTAACCAATTTTCCCATTCTGGCAGATGGGTTCCGAACCGTCTGTCTGCATTAGCCACCCCGCTTGCCCTACTTAGATCTTTCCAGCAATGCTGGTCACACCATCATTGTCAGATGGAGCTAGAGGCAGCCAGGGGTGTGCATTTTGGCACTTGTAGCTCGGCCAGGTCCCTAGGGGACCAGGGTTAGTATCTGGTGAAAAAAGCTCTCCCTAGAATTGGCACTAATGAGGTAAGTAATTTCCACCAAACTTCTCCAGACATTTTGAAAAGTGCTGTAAAGATGAACAGCTTATTCACAACAGACTGGCCTTTGAACTTCAGCACACTGTTCTGTCCCTAACTGAGCTGTCCACCTTGCCTGCTGGCCTAGTAAGTGCACAAAGAAGGTACACACACAACCCATAGGACTTGTCACTTTTTAACATAATTTACATGGAATGAATAGGAAAGGAAATAGGTCAAAAGCCACAAGATGAACCACCTAATTTGATGCTTGGGCAAAGGCTAAATTCTTGGCAGGAAGGGTTTAAAGTGTTGAAATGCAAAACTAACATTCAGTCTGGCTGGACAGACTAAAGTGTGTCCACCCACACCAGAGAGAAGTACCAGTGGGTTCGGGAGGGCAGGGGCCCCAGAAGTGACCCAGCAATAACCTGCGCTTGTATGCATTTCCAGAGACCAAGACTTTAGAATCCCAAGCACCTGAACCCTTCCCTGCTGCCATCCTTCCAATACACCACCAGAATCTCAGGGATGGGAGAAACTCATACAAGATCCTGGTCACCTCACCTGCCTGCCCTCACAAAAGCCATTCTTCCCACGTTTAACCCTCGCTATGAAAAACAAGGTAGTATTGCTGAGTCCCAGGAGTATACATACTTGCTCCTTTCAAGGCAGGGCCAAATGGTGACTGACACCTCCCTCCTGGGAAGGCCCAGGTGTACCATAAACAACAGGATCCAGCCGCTTGCATCTAGAGAGTCGTCTTTCTAAGCAGAAAAGTGATGTCTAACATTTAATAACTAGGTCAAACCCCCAAACCTCAACAGCCCCAAAGGCCTTAGGTGTCATTTCACTTAGCCTCATTTTACAGATGAGAAGACTGAGGCTCACAGAGGTCCAGGTCATGTCCATGGTCACACACCTGAGGCTGGAGCTCAAGGCTCTTAATTCTTAGGCCAGAATTCTTTGAGCTACACAGGCCTGGCACCCAGTATTTTGGGTTGAGTAAAACGACATACTTCTAGGACCCTGATTGATCCTACTGAAAACCAGGGCTAAGGCTTTTTGGGTTTGGGAAAACAGATTTCTGCTGCAAGATTCAGCCGCTGAATCCCACGGGTGCTTGAAGCCTCTGGCCCCCGCATTTGATCAGGAAGTGCTGCTTGTGCCCCGATGGATGCCCGATTCAGGGAAGTGCTTTCCAAATCCATGGCAGCAACAGGGGCCTGGACCTCAAGCTTGTAGGTTCCTGATAAGTAATAGAGGTCTGGAGTCAGGGTTCATGTGAAAGACACAAACTCCCGAAGTCTCACGTGCGGCCACCTTATAGCCTTGACCGCAGTGTTTCAGAGCAACGTGCTGACTGGCCAATCGGGTTGTTTTCTCCTGGGACATAGGATCAAAGTGACTTTGGTCCTGACTTTTCTTGCTTTGAGATGTGTAAGAACCAGATACAGCTTCTGGGTTAATAGTTGCAAACTGGGATTCTAGACATTTGGGATTCCCTGGAAACATTTTCTGAGTCTTCCATGGAATGATTCAAGTAATCAAGGGCGCACCCCTAGGATCACCCTCGGGGTTCTCTAGGCTTTTCCTCCAAGCTGCAGCGTAATTACAAGGAGCAAGAATGAATCCATGGCACCAAAAATTCTCCTTGTGCCTCCCCAAAGGAAAAAAGGAAAGGATTTAAAGATGGTGATGCTCACAAGGGACTGGCTAATAGCAGGAGTACAGCTGTGATTTCACGGCCCGCATGGAGTCATCACACTGTGCGTCTGAGGACAGCCCCTCGGCCAGCAGGGCCTGGCCCAGGATGCTGTCATAGGTGGGGACAGGCTGGCAGAACTCCCTCACAAAGTCCTCCTCCGAGGCCAACAGCACCGCATTCCAGGCGGTGACGTCCAGCTCACCAGCCGTGCCCCCGTACTCGTTGGGGAGAATGCTTCTTGGAAGGTTTGTGTGGAGAGAGTTCAGGTCAGACCCATGGAGAAAAAACTAGAGGGGAAGGAAATGAAAACACACGTGGCCTTGGGTTAAACATCAGTAATTCAGTAACCTTCATGCAGGTACGTGCTCACATGAGCATCTGGTGAGCGAATAAAGGAACGGTTGATGGCAACTCTACCCTTCCAGTTCCTCGAAAAGCTTGAGGATCCTTAATTCTCTTTTCCTTATGCCCTGTGCCTTGTTGGCTGTTACTTCAAAATATACCCAGAATCCAACTGCCTCGCTGCCCCCCTAATGGTACCATGCCACCCTCATTTCTCACGCGGACCCCCCCAATAGGCTTCTTGCCCGTCCCCCTGCTCACACCCTTGTCCCACCACAGCCGAAGTTCCTTCAGGGGAAGCCACTCCTCTGTGCAACTCCCCAGTGCCCCCGTCTCACAGACTCAACGCTGAGGTCCATACGCCGGCCCACGGGCCCGCCGCAGTCTGGCCCCTGTTACTTCTCCGCCTCCCGCTCCTCACACTTGCCCTCTCCTGCTCCTCCAGCATGCCAGGCACGCTCCCACCTAAGGTATCGTCACAGCTCACTCACCTCCAATGCCAGCGGCTCAATGACACCCCCTCTAACCACCCTACTGACCACTACAGCCCCTTCCGCCTCCCGCACTCACTGCCCCCTTTTGGGACTTTTTCTCCACTGCACGTATCACGTTCTCAGACTAGCTAACACACATGATTCATTGTGTCTATCTCCCTAGAACGCAAGCTTCCTGGGGCACAGATTTTAGCCTGTTTTGTTCATCTAGAACAGCGGTTCTCAACCTGTGGGTCACGACCCCTTTGGGGGTCGAATGACCCTTTCACAGGGGTCGCCTAAGACCATCGGAAAACACATATATAATTACATATTGTTTTTGTGATTAATCACTATGCTTTAGTTATGTTCAATCTGTAACGATGAAGATACATCCTGCATATCAGATATTTACATTACGATTCATAACAGTAGCAAAGTTACAGTTACAAAGTAGCAACGAAAATAATTTTATGGCTGGGGGTCCCCACAACATGAGGAACTGTATTGAAGGGTTGCAGCATTAGGAAGGTTGAGAATCACTGATCTAGAACATATTTATATGTGGTAGTTGATCAGTACTTTTTAAAAGATTTTATTTATTTACTTTTTAGAGACAAGGGACGGGAGGGAGAAAGACAGGGAGAGAAACATCAATGTGGGAGAGATACATTGATTAGTTGCTTCTTGCATGCCTTCAACCAGGGAACCTGGACCGCATCCCAGGCATGTGCCCTGACTGGGAATCAAACCTGCAACCTTTTTGGTTTGCAGTCACCATTCAATCCACTGAGCCACACCAGCCAGGACGGATCAATACTTTTGAATGAATGAATGAACATATGAAGGACCAAAGGAACAAGATTATGGGCCACAAATAAGGTCATTTCAGATGTAAAAGACCTGGCCCAAAGGCTGCTTTGGGAAAAGCAGGTTCCAAATAGGATCTCCAGAAACCAACAGAGGCTCAAGCCCAGGCATGGAAGTCACTAAGTTAGTGGTTTTCAAACCTAACTGCATCAGAAATACCTGGGAGGTTTTCAAAGGACAGATCCTTGGGCTTCACTCCTGACCTGATGAATTAAAACCTTCCAGGAAAAGGCCTGGGGATCTGGATTTTTAAGTTCCCTCCCTTGCAGTCTTGAGATTCTCTATCTTTCTGCGCTTCCTCTTTGAAAAAAAAACTACAAAATTCAAGACCCCATCTTTGGAATGATCACAATATTTGTAGGCCGAGGGGAGAAGGAGAAAAATACCACCCATCACCCTTCAATCATGGTGCTGGGAAGGCTGAGAATTGGCTCTTCCATCTTTGAAAGTGTCACCTGCCCTTTCTTAATAAGAATTAAGGTAAAAACTGACAAATCTCATAAACCTTGACTGAGTCACAAACTTTATATGGCGAGAAAAACGAAGTAGGTAAATGAAAAGGCTTAAATAGCATTTTGAACCCCAATGAGCAGTAGTAAGAAATTGCCATAACTCTTCTTAACCACCTGCCTAATGACTACCTTTTTCCGTGCCCTTTTACACGTAAAATACAATGTCGGTTCATAATGCCCAGCCCAGGATATTAGAAAGTCTAAACAATGACAGAGCTCTTCGGATAACAATCCTGCCTCTGCTCTCTCTTCCGTCAAATATTATATTCTTATTAATTTTATCTTCCCCTCACAGAAAGGATTATTCATTGCACTTTCCAAGTTAACAGTCCCAGGAAAAAAAATAATAAACTAAGTTTATTGATGATGTCACAAAGGAGCAAAAAAATAAAATTGAAAGTATCTTAAGTCATTAGGATCATCACTTACTCTGTTTGCTATTTTCTCCTTCAGAAATGGTTTTATGATGGCGAAAATGCCTTTAAATATTCGAGGCTCATTCACTACATGGACTGCTTTTATCCGGATGGGGAAACCGTCCTGTGGCAGAAGGAAAGGGCATGTTAGAACATATGGGTATTCGTAACGCGTCTGTTCCCACAGCCTGCCTCCCCGAGTGACACTTCTTCACTTTAGGCCCCAACGTCAGTCTGGCCCAATTCTCACGGCCTCCTCAGAGAAACCCAAGTAGGGGCTAAACAGGAAGGCAAGCCTCAGGGCAAGTCTCTCTTGGGACCCAGAGCTGGGTTAGGAGAGAGTTAGGCAAACGAGTGGCCAGCTGCTCCTCTTGGGGCAGAAAACAGTCTGAGCCTATGTGGATGGATCTAGCAAGTACCGGGCCTTCTCCATCAGGGCTGCCCAAAGGGTATTTCTCAGGATGTCACAAGTGGGATTCATGAAAGGGCTCCGTGGTAGGAAAGTAAGTGTGAGGAGCAGTAGACTAAATATAGTCAAACAGGATTCCTTAACTGCAGGACTGTTCAGAGCTTTACTATGCAAATGTTTACAGTGGAATTTACAAGGAAGGGACTTACTTTACCTTATTTCCCAAACTTATTTAACCCTGGTATTTTGTCTCCCAGATCATCTTATAGGACTAGGGAACAATGATCCAAACTCATTATACTGACCCTTGAATCTACGTGGAATTGAGCAGGAGGCATCAAAAGAAGAGAAGCAGCTAAGAAAAACCAGAGTACTGCCTCAAAGCCAGAATTCAAATTTCTGATAATGACCAAATATGACATTGATGTTTAAATAATCATCACAGTCGGGGCTCGAACACACTGGGAACTGTTCTCTCTCTGGGGCCCCACAGCTCACAAGAGACAGCACCCCACAGGCTGGGTCAGAATGAACCACGGATCAGGCCTGTCAGACTACATTCTCTCAGTCTTAGTTTCCCCATCTATCAAAAAGGAAAAATACTTCCTGATTTGTCTGTCGTGAAAGACTCCCTGAAGGACTGAATGGGTAGGGTGGCTATAAAAGTGCTGTGCAAACTGTTACACGCTCTTAAGATACACCAAGGACTCTGTGGTTCTCAGTGACTTGTGTTCTGAGACCCGGAACACGAAGGGCAGCAGCACCCGGCCAGAGCAGCCCATCGGCGCTCCACATCCCCAGGTCCCGCGGGCGGCAGGACAGGCTCTATTAGCTTGGGCAGATGCACAATTTCTCAGTTTCATTAGTTAGGAGAATTTCTCCTCTGCCTTCTGGATTAAAAAAAAATTTTTTTAAAGCAGAAAGCATTTCTCTGGTTTTTGGACTCCTGCTCGAAAGCTGATCTTGTCTAGACTGAAGGTACCTCAGGGACTATTGGAGACCCTCATGGGAATGAGTGGTAAACAGAACTTTTACATTTCCCATAATGCTTCTGTATTTTTCTGATTGTAGGAGTGGGAAGTGGGGTGTGCGTACCACATGGGTCAACGGACAGGGCCCTGGGGAAAGCCAAAACCACCAAAGGACAGGCACACAACAAACGGGAGCCATACCTGAAGGATGCCAATCACCTTTTTGGCTATAAAAGGGCCAAAGTGAGATGCTTTTGATAAGCTCACTCCTTTGTAGTCTGCAAGAATTACAATTCCATTCACTTGGGTTTCTTCCGACTGAATGAGTTTTTCTAAAGTCAAGTATATGGCTCGGATATTTTCGGTAATTGGATAGTTGTTCGGTATCCACCTGTCTAAGGTCGTAAGAGATGATCAGTGTGTTACAGAAATAAATACAATCAGACAGGCTAAGATTTATCTCCGTGCTAAATCTGTTTGACCATGGAAAAGCAAGATATTCTACTGGCATGGCTCTATTTAGGGTAGGAAATCAGACACCTTCAGCAGCAGCTGACACTTCTTAACTGTAAACACAGCAGCACATTCTGAAATGGAAATGCAACTGAGTACTGAAGTAAAAAGCGTGACTCTAAAGTCAGAGGCTGGGCAAGCTACTTCCTTATTCTGAGCCTACATTGCCTCATTAGTGGAAGGGGCTAATACTACTTATCTTAATGGACATCTGTGACTTCTGCCATCAGATGTGTCCCCTTATCCTCATAACCACACCCTGATTTTTCTTGGGGAACCACCTCTTCCTACGCTAGCCATGCAGTTTGGATCCAACTGAATTGACTCCTGGCTCCAGAGGCGGGTTTGGCCAAGCCGTGTCTTACATCTCCCTGGCCACCGTGTGAGATCCAAGCCTGGTCAAGCGAGCAAAGGGGACTCCATTCTAGGACCCTTTCCTCTTGGTGAGGATGGGAGCCTGAGACTCAGGAGCCCCATGAGACATGAGCTGGTCTGAGAACGAAGCCCATGCTGAGGACGGTGGAGACAGAGACCGCTTCCTAATGCCACAGTCTGAGCAAACCCTCTTCCCAGGAGGGATGCTCCTCGAACACTCCTCACAGAGCCAAGGAATCTTTCCTTTCTTTGGGAAAAAGATGCAAATGACAACTTTTGACTAGTCACTACTATTCTCAAGAAAATCCCAAGATTCACGTGACCTTTTGTTAGAAAGATAAAACACCACATGATCGCCACCAATGGGATGTGTGACACGCACAGAATTCCTATGAAATCTTTGTCCAAACATTGTGCCAGCTTGCTGTTTAATGTTGCTGCCAATTAAACCTGCTCCTGCATAACTGGCTGTCTTCCTTTTCAATCACAGATGTCTCGAAAGAACTTCTAAAAAGGCAAAGTTAATCCCCAGTTGAGAACAAAACCTCCTCTTAAAAGGTTGAGTCGGTGGGGAGGGGTCTAGATCCACTCCAGACAGATGAGAAAAAAAATATGCCTTACTAGCAGAGGGTTGAAGCCACACCAGAGGTGAAATCAGTGTGGTAATATCCGAGTGTTTCATCATATTCTTATGGTTTGAATACAGAGAAGTGGCAGAAAAACCTCTGACTGGGTTTCTAGGTCTCCTGGCGCCCTGCAATCTCCACTGCATTGCTTATGTAAATTTAAAAATAAGCACCTCTCACTTTGAAAAGTGCCTAAAGTACAGGTAAGGCAGTTGTTAATTTCAACGCTGTAAGTGTTACACAATAAAGGCTCAAGAGAATGGTTTAATCCCCAAAGAGGATTTAGCAAGTGACAAACGGAAAGGGCGACATGAGTCTTAAAGGAAGAGGCAAGTGCGCGGAGGTTTCCACAGCCCATCAGGGGTCCCTTCAGGAGGCGTTTGCATGCATGAGCAAAGGGGAGCAAAGGGGACTGCCAGCACGTCCTCATTCCCCCGGCTTGCTGGGAACAACACTGTAATCTTACTTTCAGATTTTGCCTGATGGAAAATCTGCAGCTCAGGTCGGGTGGAAAACACTCCTGAGTCTATTATGCATTAGAAGGAGGAATCCAAAGGCTTGAGCTCTAGCATCAACTAATCATGGTGTCAACTAAAAATATGTCCCCACACATTTGCAGTATATGTGCTATCAAAGAGAGCACTGTCCCCACTCACTTCTAAATGCTTTTGGGGATGTGATGGGGCAGGGAGCTACCACCGATTGAAAACTACTTTGCCAAAGAAATGTAAGGTGTCCATGTAAGGACTATCGTGAAGATCAAAAAGTGGATCCAAAGTGCATCCTTTCCAGGGCTTAACAAAGGGCAGAAAAGGAGGAAAAGTTGGGAGGAGGCACGTGGTAGACACAGACCTTTCCAGGTGTTGCCCAGCCCCGACTGATACTGGCACCCCACTTAACTCACAAAGGAGGGATGGGGCTGCGGGGTCCTGACAGCCCTGCTAATACCCGATGACCAGGGCAGCTTTCTCAGCCCACCAGATACTCAACCCTAGAAATCTGGGATTTGCATTGAAGGGACTTAGCTGGGCAGCCAGGTGAACCTGGGAGCTGAGGGGTGCCCAATCCAGCCATGTGCACAGAGGCAGCAAAAGCCAGGCCAGGAGAGAAGAGCGAAGAAGATATGCCAAGGGCTGCAGGCATGTGTGGCCCAGAGACACCTGGACTGAAGACGGGCAGAGGCAGAGACAGGGGGAAGGCTGGCTTAGTCTCTCCCGGGGCAGTGACTGGACTCTGGCTGCCAATGTGCAATGCTCCTGTCTCCTCAGACCAAATCCAGATTGAGTAGGGTTTTGTCATCTGCATCAGAAGAGCCTTGACTAAAACAGGGAGGGGACGAAAAGGGAAGGGAAAAGGAGAGAGGGAGCTGGACAGATCCGTCCCAAACAGAGGCTGTACACTCGCAGGGGCCTCGGGCAATACCTGGGCGAATGCAGAGGATGTGGCAGCCCCGGGGGTCGGTGTGGGGCAGCACGGTGAGGAACCCGGAAGCGAGGACATCTTTTAAGGCCGAGGGCTTCAGGTTGTTGAAGACTTCGGGCCAGCTTCTCCTGCAGCTGTGGTAGTTGATCAGGAGCTGCAGGGCCCGGTCGTAATCAAACTTGCGGGCACGGAGGAAGCGCAGCAGGAAGGCATCGTCCAGGGAGGTGCTCAGGTTCGGGTACTCCTTCCGCACCATGTCACGGAGGGCCTGGACATCTCGGAGTCTCCATTCCGGCTTCTCCTGCAGCTCTTCCCTGGCCTTGGTGACCAGCTCCTCCGTCAGCGAGCACACATAGCCAGGAAGCTCGGGGGCTGGCGGCAGCTCATTTTCGGAAAGTGAGGCCGCAGAAGGGCTGGTTCTCAGAGAGTCACTTTCTTCTGACATTAGCCACCAGGATCCCTGTCAAAACAGAAGCCCCACGGGAAGTTAATAAAGTGCAGCACCGGTCATTTCAAACCCCAGGGCAGCTGATGTCAGGGGACAGGAATATTTTTGTTGTCAACCTCAGAGCAATGGGTCTCAACTCGGGGGAGGAGTAACTGGATCCGAACCCCATGCCCAGGTCCAACCCCAGACTGAATAGTTAGAATCTCTACCGAGGGACCCAGGCACCCACAGCAGGATACACAAAACCCCTCGTCAAACACCATGGCCTTGCTCTCCATGTACAAATGGGCGCTCAACCTTTCTCATAATCAGAGAAATGTGCCTTAAATCAACTCTGATATGCTTGCTGATGGGGAAATGAATTAGAGAGCCTCTTTAGATGGCAGGCTGTCAATATCTATCACAACTTAAAACCACATTCCTTTGCCTCAGCATTCCATTTCCAGGACATATATGTGTGGACAAAATATGCACAGAAGGATCATCATCACAAGTATTAGTTATAATGGCAAAAGACTGGAAACACTTGAACTACATACCAGTCAGAGACTGGTTAAATTATATCACCATATAAATGGAATAGTATTTAGTCATGTAAAGGAATCTGGCAGAACTTTATAAATTGACATGTTAAAGGGAAAAAAGCAGGTTGCAGAACAGTGTACATAAAATAATCGTGTTTATATTTTTTAAATATATACATTTATACACTTGTGAATGCACCTAAAATTTCTGAAAGGAGATACAAGAAACTGTTGCCAACGGTTCCCAGGGAACAAAACTGAAGAAACGAATATTTAAGGTGTGAGACTTTTTACTGTACTGTTTGAATTTCTTTTTTAACCATATGCAACGTGACTTATCATGGTGGCCACAAAACTGAGCTCATCAGATCTCCAGCAGGTGTGAAGCAGAACTGACGGATGGCCCAGCTGCTGCCCTCTGGACCCACCACCCAGTGGGTGCCACACTTCCCACAGGTGACCCGCAGCCCGTGGCTGAGACACTGGACTGCTCTGACAGGCGACTCTGCCTCGAGGACTCCCTATCAGCCTGGCCAGCCGAACCCTGCATGGACCTGCACTGCAGCCTGACACTTCCTGCCCGAATCTCCTTCCCAGGGGCCAGCTCCCCTCCCTTTATGTTTTGTGGGTGTTGCCGCTGATAGATTTCTTGCACATCTAATCTCATCCTAGCATCTGCTTCTTAGAAGACTGAACCAGCACACTTACCGAATGAAAAACAAAACAAAACAAAAACAAAAACAAACAGCTGCCTTAGACAGTCCAGGAATAAACTAGCAGCAGGGCTGTCCAGCCCCAAAGCTCAAGCTCGTGTCCCTGGGCTGTCACTGAACAGCCACTCAGAGCTCAACAAGGCAGGTAGAGACCATTTCAAGGGTTTCTGCACATAACCAATCTTCCCCCCAAGTCCACAGCAGCCATTGTGACCAGGTCACTTCCCCTCCACTCCATTTCTTGCATTCTAACTTCTAGCCCTACCCAGCTTCTTTCACTTCCTCAAAGGTGTGTTCTCTTGTCTCGTACTGTTCCCTCCAACTAACATGCTCTTCCTCCAGTTCATCACCTGACTGATTCGCCCTTAAGCTCCAATTAGATGCCACTTCATTCATTCAACAAACACTGAGCACTTACTATGTACCGGGCCCACTTCCAGGCACTGGGGATACAGCAGTGAATAAAAAATCCTGCCTTCATTGAGCTTAGCTACTAGTGGGAGAGGGGAGGACCACAAGGAAAACAATACATAGTTTCTTAGAAGACAAGTACTATGGAGAGCGATAAAGCAGGGAAGAGGTTTGAATGACTCTGGGATAGGAGCTGCGCTCATAAATTGGGTGGTCAGAGAAGGCCTCACCCAGGTGACAAAGGAGCAAGGACAAAGGACACAAGAGCAAGCCATGCAGGTATCTGGGTAACAAGTGCAATGCCTGAGGCAGGAGCATGCCTGGTTTTTCCAGGAACAGAGAGAGGAGGCCAGTGTGGCTGGAGCCAAATGAGTAAGGCGGAGAGTATGGGCAGATGAAGTTAAAGAGGTGCCCGTTGATACAGAGCTTTGTAGGCCAGTAAGAAGCCCGACTTTGAATTTGGTGGGAGCCATGGAGGGTTTTGAGTGACATGACCAGATTTATATTTTAAAAGCATTACTCGGCTGTCTTGCGAATGGTCTTTAAGGGGATGAGGACAGAAGTGAAGAGACCACTTAGAAGCTACTGCATAATCCAGGCAGGAGGTGATGGTCGGTGCCTGAAGCAGGAGGCCTTCTCTGACTCCAGGCCGGGTCCGCAGCCTTTCCCACAGGAGCTCTTTGACACAGCGCTTCTCCCACTCAGTTGTATTGCAGGTAATTTGTGGGCAACATTCCATCTGTCTGGTTCATCACCTTAAACCCGGCACCTAACAGGGTGCCAAACACATAGTCTGAGCTCCCTAAATATTTGTTGAATGAGTTTAATCTGACTGGCAGAGGAATACTGAGCAAGGGATAGAACAATCACAGATTCAAAGGATCCACCCTGGGCTGTTTCCATGGGAGTTACCAACAGATGCCTGTCATTCCAATTCCGTGCTAACCGAGGAGAGACTGTAATGTCCACGTCCCCGCCTCTCAATGCGCATTACATGCCAGTCAAAACAAACTGATGACCCCCCATTCTTGGGACACCTCAAGCATTTGTGATACCTCTGCCTGGAACTCCCTCTCCTTGTTTGCTCCAACCAGAAAATTCATCACCTTCCACATGCAGCTCCACAGTCACCTCCTCTGTGAAGCCTTCCCTGATTCTGCCTGGGTGACCCCCTCCAGTTTTCCATAGCACCTATCTCTTTCAGAAATGGCAGTCCAGTGTCATGGGTATTTGCATGAAAACCCCTCAGGGTGTCTCATCATCCATTTACTATCAAATAATTACTGATCACCTATTATAGGCGTCAGGCACTGTGTTCATAGGCAGTGGGCATTCAACAGCGAACAGTATAATTCTTTGCCTTAGAAAGTTTAACTCGCAGTGGAATAATGAAGAGATAACACATACTTGATCATTTTATCATGTATCAAGTACAATGATAAGCACCTTACATCTACCTCTCATTTAATCTTCACAACATTTGGTGACAGCTCTATTACTGTTCCCATTTACAAAGGCGAGAAGTGCCCGCTGTGATGTGGGTTCCATGAAGGCGGACAATTTGCCCGGCACGTCCACTGCGCTCCGGTGCCTGGCACATGACGGCGCTCAGCAACTATCAGCGGATGATGTGACGTTAAGCGGCGTGCACAGGGGTGCCCGGCCAGTGAGGCAGAGAAGTATGCGTCCGGCCCCACAGTGGGCTCCGTGCTCCCCCTGGAGCTTCCCGTTTCCCTCTGGGGTCTCGGCAGTGTCAAGCACAGAGCAGGGCTCAGTCAGTCTGGTGCACGAACTGATGGCTGGGCTGAGGGTGGGGGGTGCGGCGGCGTGCAAACACCATTCGTTAGGGTGGCGCCCTGACTCTTCCTCACCTGGAGTTCATCACTCTGCGAGCGTCACCTTCCTCCCCACGCCACCCAAACAAGGAGAAGTCAGGATGCCATCCCTCCTGGAGCCCCAGAGACTCGACGTCCCGTCGGCAGCCTTTTGAGGCCCCCCACTTCCGGCTGTCGCCCCTTCCCCAGGTGTCCCCATTTCCTGGGGTCTCTCTCCTCGGGTCGCCACTTCCGGTTATCCCTCCCGCTCAGGGGTCCCTCTCCCCGGCCCCCAGGGCACACGGACGGGCTCGCGGGCACTCACCGGCCCGGCTACGGGGCGGAGCGCGGGTCAGTCGGGCGGCGGGAGCCTCGTCCGGCAGCGCGCACAGAACAGACCCGCACTCCCCGCCCGGCCGGCCCGGCCCCTCGCGCCGGAAGTGACGTACGCGGGGCGTGCGCAGACGGGCGCCGCTCTGAGTGCGCATGTGTGAGCGCTCGCTGCGGCGTCGGTCTTCTGGCCCCACCTGGCGGTCAGAGCCCGGCGGCGTGGAACGAGAGCCCGGAAAGGGGCTGGGTGGGAGGAACCGGAATGCCAGCAGGTTTAGGTGGGATAGCTGGGGAAACGGAGGCCCAGAGAAGGAAGGAAAGAAGCCGTTTACCGTGGACGGAACTACCACGCGCGTGTTTGAGATTTTTTTTGTCTCGTTAAATTATATTTATTTATGGAAACTTTCATGAAAGGGGAACTGGCCATCAATGAAATAAAGGGCTTTAAACCTAGATTTTAGGGTTAGCATTCCAGGATTCTTCTCTGCTTTGGGGTTTGTGAAGTCTCCTTCATGAAGGTGGTAGCTTGAAAAACGCTTTACTAACCCCCAGCACCAGTCCATTACAATCCCCAGACCCGTCAACATATATTTTGTGCAAACAGAACTTTGAGAGAAATCTAGGTCCCTCTTTCAGGAAGAGTAAAGACGCTAAACCATTTCTAGAGAGAGAAATTCTGTCATCCAGGAGCACTCTGCGCCCAAAAGAGTACCCAAAAGATGACATTAAGCTCTTCCTTCCCTACTCCAGGGGCCAGAGGTCCCACGGAGATGGGAACTGACCCAAGAGGGCCACAAGAACGTCATAGTTTCAGTGAGAAGCTAGATTGTGTGAAAACCACTACTTACAGAATCTTTCCATTGTATCTCTTGTGTGGAAGAAAGGAGCTACAGGTGTAATATAGAAGAGGTTAATTAAAAACCTCGTAATGCTGTATTTGCATTGGAAATATCAGTATGAATCCAAGAGATTTATTTCTGAAAAGAAAAATATATATGTATATATACATATATATGCGTGTATATATATCTATATATCTATATTGTATATATAGTACTATATATAGTATATACATACTATATATCTATATGTGAATATAGATATATAGTATGTATAAAATACCTAGTTCTATCCACTAGAAAGGCCCAGAAACAATGACTAATCAGATTTTAGTCTTGAAGTGTCATTTTCTATTTAAAAAAATAAAGGGACTTCTTAGAGATATTGCTGATTACAGATCAGTAGCAGAAATTATGCAAGATAAGCCTGGAATATCTTGTCATGCTTGATAACAAAGAAGCTATCAAAAGCACTTGGTTTTAAAAGAATTTAGAAACCAACCTGAAGGTGAGATAATCTTAGCTGCAACAAAGATAATTTAAATTACCTGAAACTCATCAAATATGTTTCAATCCCTGAGTTCATAAAACCAGCACAGAAAAAGAAGTCCATATTCAGTAAAAATACTAATTGATCACCTTCTGAAGATGACACAGAAACAAATTATATTGTTGATAACTAGGTAAATTAAAGGAAAGAATTAAGTATTTCACCTTTTATATATGAATTGTACCACTGGGTAACCAAATAATAGATTAAGAAAAGCAACTTCTTATAAAATTATTAAACATAATAAAAGAAAACAAAATGGTACAGTATTGCCATTTTGCAATCTTCAATAAATTCACGTCTGTAGCCAAAAAAGAAGAAGAAGGAGAAGAGGAGGAAGAGGAAGAAGACAAAGAAGGAAAAGAAAGAAAAAAAGGAGCAAAACTCCAGTCATGTTCAAGATTCTTGGTAAAAGAACCTAGAACGACCTGTTATCATGCCAAAGGGATGGAATCTGGGTCTGATCCAGCTGCTAATTTGCAAGAAATGCAGAGGCCAAAGGGCCAAGTTGAACTGTACAATGAGGATACAATTGACAAAATCCGGACTGAGAAACTCTACAGGTCAAGCAGTCTGAGTTCTTCAACAGATAAACTGCAAGGAAAAGAAAGATATGGAGAAACCTATGCATTAAAAGAGGTTTAAAGACATATTAAGTCTTTTAAAAATGGACAAAACTAAGCTATAATGCCCGGAGGTACACACTCAGATGATTAAACCATAAAGTAATGCAAGGAAAAAATTACTATAAAAGTCGGGGTAGTGGTTACTTTGAGGGGAAGGGCTGTGATTGGGATGAGGTACAGGGAGGAACTTCTGAGTGGCTGGCAAAATTCTTTCTTGATCTGGGTGGTGGTTACAAGGGTGTTTTTCCTGAAATGATCCACTGAGCTACAAGTTTAATTTGTATGATTTTCTGCATCTGTGTTTTGTTTTAAAATATAAATGTTTTAAAAAATGAAAATAGAAGCACCTCACCTTGTGTGTGTGTGTCTATACATATACATAATGTCATTCATCGGCAGCCGTCCGTCTCGAGAGACGATGGTGTAGCTTCTTAAGAGTCTATCTGCACCGCCGAGAATGGTTGTGCAGTCCGACTCGGGAGTGACACAGTATCTGTCTCCTCCCGTGTTGAATCGACATCTTGTGATGACGCTGGAGTGTCCTCTCCAGTGAAGCTGAAGCTACAGAGCCTGGGCAGGGTGATATGGAGGGTCTGCTGTTGCCCATGCAGCAGACCCCCCCTCTCTTCGCAGCTGAAGGATCCAAGGGAAAGACGGAGTCAATACAGCTTGGCTTCAGGTGCGCCGCAGGAGTTGCCGGCGTTGACTACAACGTCAAACCGCCTTAGGGACTCCGGCTCCGGATTTTCTGTCGGGGTTTACTCCCTTAGCCTTTCCCCTGAAGAGGTATGCCACAAGGCAGTGGAGGTTTTTTGGAATCAGAATTTTCCTTCTCTGATGTGCCCTGACTGGAAGATCGAACCAGCGACACTTAGCTCGCAGGCCGACGCTCAATCCACTGAGCCAAACCAGCCAGGGGAAGTAGGTCATATTATTGATAGGATATTCTATATAATAAACATATCAATTCTTCCTATATTTATATATAATAATATAATAGAATTCTAATTCTTCACAAAAACTGGTAAGTCATTCTTAAGTCATAAGGAACACTGAAGGTTCAAAATTAATTCACATACTTTTAATAAAAAGAATAATAGTGAAGGACACTATTGCAAATAACAAGTTATTATAGTACTATAATTAAATTGCCATGGATCAATGAAAGAAAATAGAGAACTCAGAAACAAAACCATGAATATAGGGAAATTGAATATAGATGCCATGCTATATACATAATGTATATGTATGGATATATAACTTCTGGAAGTGCCAGGTACCTAGTAGGTGCTCATTAAATGAGTTCCCTTCCCTGTTAATCCTGTGAGAAACCCTTACCTGTGTGATTTTATTCTAATTACTAACATTACTAACTTGTGTGACTAATTAAAAGTAGTTGATTTTTATTAAGTGATTATATGCCAGGCACTGTTCCCAGTGCACCTATCTAACTGAATCTTCACAACTTTATTATTTTTATTCCCATTTTACAGAGAAGAAAACTGATGTTTGAAGAGGTTATCTGTGGCCCCACAGAAAGTCGTAGAGCAGTCAGGTTTTGAACCCAGGCAGTCTGGTTTCCTGATCCATACTCTATATATATGATAATATGTATATGTACCTCACTGTTTGTTTAAGAGAGAGAAATAAATGCTGACTTATTGCCCCAGTTATTTATGCATTCACTGGTTGATTCTTGTATGTGCCCTATCTGGGGATCTAACCTGCAACCTCGTTATATCAGGACAACACTCTAACCTACTGAGCAACCCAGCCAGGCCCTTTTTTTCTTTTAATTTGGTGCCCAGTGCCCCTGTTCACACAAATATTAACTCCCCCTTATTGAGTGCCTGCCAATGTGTGTGCCACCCCTTGACATGCCATACCTGAGTCTCACACAACTCAGAAGGTGGAGATACTTGTGAGTCTGCATTTGACAGACAGGAAAATGGAACTCAGCGGAATAACTTGCCCAAAATTACAAAGTAAGTAAATGGTAGGGTTGCGGGGGAGGCAGGTGAATTGTAGATGGAGAAGATTCATACTCGTTGGCCCCTGGGATTCTAAAGAACAAAATGTTCCATACTCTTAAACGATGCTTACCTGATGGATCTGACCCAGTCTGAGGTCATAGGTTGCCCAACCAGTGGTCCGGAGCCTGACTTGGCTTGAGAAGTGTCCAGACTAGGGCTGGGAGAAGTCAAGAGCTTGGCAAGTGCCAGACATGCCTGACCCCAATCAGAAGGTCGTGTGAAGCTTGTGATCCATGGGCCTGGTGTGCCTCAGGGAGCCAGAGACTTCTACGTGCCAGGCTTTGGTTCACAGCCTTAAAATCAGGGCCTATACTAGAGCTGTGCACCTTTCCGAGCATGATATAACATGTGCCGGGCACTGGCAGCGTGCATTTCCCATAAGAGGCGGGAGTCCAGCTGCGGTTTTCCGGCCACACATTGATTTTCTAACCTGAGTCAGCATGACTGCTTGGAGGTACAGTCCATTCTCTGTTCCTGGGGGCTCTGCATCCCAGCTGGGCTGAAGCATTTCCAAACAGGGTCCGGAATGGTAGGGGGCAAGGAAAGGTGGAGTCGCCACATCCCCTGCCCCACAAGTACCAGCCTAAGAGCATACTCAGCCCACCCTCCTTTGTGTTATTAACACCCAGCAGGATCGACTCCTTTGCAAATGCGAGGCACCGTGCTAAGCCATTATATGCATTCACCCAGCTAACCTTGCAGACAGGCTATAGAGTAGGGGTTCTGAAGAGTTCCAACTGAGAGGTGAGAAAACGGAGACCCAGAGAGGTAAAATCACTTGTCAGCAGTCACACAGATGGAGTTTCGGGTCTCTGACTGTGGACTCACAGGCTGTCAGACCTGGCAACACTGTGGACTCACTATGTCACAACCACCTGGTTGGGTAGTCTGATCATCTCCACGAAGATATAAGAAAACCAAGGCCCGAGAGGTGGATGTGACTTGTACAATGTTGCTCAGAAGTTCTGCTGAGACAGCCAGTACTTACTTTTCAAAACACAGTGAAAACCCACAACTAAAATTTGGTCAAGGCCCTGACTGGGTAGCTCAGTTGGTTAAAGCATCAACCTGATACTCTAGGTTCAATTCCCAGTCAGGGCACATACGAGAATCAGCGAATGAATGCATAAGTAAAGTAGAACAACAAATCGATGTTTCTCTCTCCCCATCCCCCTTCCTCTCTCTCTAAAATCAATTTAAAACATTTTTTTAAAATTTGGCCAAAATCCCTTTATGTGTTATTACCTTTAAATTCACCCACAACTCTTCTATGATGGACAGAAGGGATAGGGAATCCTTTGGTGGCCATCTTCTGGGAAGGGTGGAGTGGGGGTCATGGGGGCTCCTCTGTGTGAGGGCCCAGTGGTGTGATGTGGGCAGGGACATCTAGAGGCTGGGAGAAACAGGATGCTTGGCTGCACTGGTGAAGGAGCCAGAGGGTGAGTGTGCTGAGATGAGCCCCTGCTTCCTGGCACTCCAGGGCAAGGCTGCGTGAGTTTCCCATGGACCAATGTGGACAGAAAGCAGCTATAAGGAGTCACCTTGGGCCCTTGGGCCCTGTCCCATAGGGTTTCCTAGAGGGGCAGAAGGGTGGCAGCAGCAAGAAGCCAGATAGAGTTGGATGTCAGACCGCCAAGGGCTAGCTAGAAATTGCAAGGGATGGCCAGGAAGAGGGGGGCATCCATCAAGGTCAAAGATGAGAAAAGCATGAAGCAAGGGCCATCTCCATGAGCCCACGACCATGTCCCAAGGCAGAAAGGGGCAGCTTCAAATGTCTCCTGAGTCCAGAGCATTTGAGGTCAGTGAGAATGGTGCAGGTCAAGTGATAGCCTTCCTCTCCTCTCACCATCTCTACCCAGCCCCCGGTCGACCCACCGAGCCTCTCAGAGAAGCTAAGAAACCATCAATGGGCCCCATAAGAAATAAAAAACTAAAAGAACAAACTAGTGCTTCTAGAATGGCTGAAATGAAAGAGACCCCAGCAACTGGAACTCTCCAACATTGTTGGTGGGAATGCAAGGTGGTACAAATACTTTGGAAAATAGTTTGCAGCAGTTTCTTAAAAAGTTGGTTGGGCATTATCCCATAAAGCAAAAGGTCACAGGTTCGATTACCAGTCAAGGGCTCATTCCTGGGTTGCAGATTCAGTCCAGTTTGTTTCTCTCTCACATTGATGTTTCTCTCCCTCTCTTTCTCCTTCCATTTTCCTCTCTCTAAGAATTAATAAGTAAAATCTTTTTCAATAGTTAAACATAAACTTATATGACCCAGCAATTACACTCCTAGATATTTGCCCAAGAGTAATGAAAGCGCTTGTCCACTCAAAGGCATGTACATGAATGTTCTTAGCAGCTTTATTTATAATGGCCAAGAACTGGGGGCAAAATGTCTATCCACAGGGCAATAGGGTAAACAAACTGATATATGCAGGGGTAGACAAAAGTAGGTTTACAGTTGTGAGTACATGAAACAATTTATTCTTGTATTATCATTTATTAATTATTGTATTATTTGTATTACAACTGTAAATCTACTTTTGCCCACTCCTGTATATATCTTAGCAACAAACAGGAACAAGCTATTGATACATAGATAAATTTCAAAATAATTATGCTCAATGGAAAAAAGAGTACAAATTGTATGTTTCCATTTCTATAAAATTTCAGAAAATTTAAAGTAATCTGCAGTGAGAGAAACTAATTTGTAGTGACTGTGGTTGTCTTTACTGGGACTGGGAGGGGGTGATGAGGGGGAGAGGAGGATAAAGGGGCGCTGGGAAACTTTTGGGGTGATAGGAATGCTCATCGTCTTGATTGTGGTGGTGGGCTCCTGGATATGTACGTATGTCAAAACCCATCAAATTATGCGATTTAAATAGTTGTAGTTCATTGTACACCGATTATACCTCAATAATGCTGTTTTCAAAAACCTAGAGAGTGGCACAATTAGGATTTGAACCCATGTGTCTGATGTGAAACCACTCAGGAGCTGACAAGTTGTTAAAAGGCCTCCTTTCTTGGCTGGGGATGTAAAGTCAGTCTACATGGCACCACCTCCAGGAAGCTTTCCTCTCCCCCTCCGTTGTGGAACTGCCTGCCCAGTGGCATCCCCCACTCCACCCTTTTGCCTACTTTCAGGATTTGTCAGTGGCTCCTTTCTCCACTTGGAGACCTTCCCTTGTGTCCTCCTGAAAGGCCGGTGCTAGAATCCGACCAGCCTGGGTCTGGTTACACCAGCTGTCTGACCTTGGATGATTCCATTACCTCTTTGAGCTTCAGATTCTTCACCTGAATAATAATAGCAGCTACCTCGAGATTGCCTTAAGGATCAAAAAAGAGACAGTTCACCTTAAACAATTAGCGCAGGGCCGGGTGTGTAATAAAGCACTCAATAAATGTTAACTATTATTGATCTTCACCTGGGCAGTGGCTGCTGACTGTTTAAGTTTCTCAGCCTTTGAATCAAGTACTTACCGCCCCAGCTATATTTATTGACATGGAAAGATGCCCAAAGCATATTGTTGGGGGGTGGGGTCGGGTGGGGGGGCTACAAGACAATATATGCCTCTCCAGTCATTTTAAAGATTAGAGGAAAAAATGGGCATACAACTCTCAGCACGGTGCCTGCACACAGGAAGCGCTCAAAGAAAGCCAGTTGTGATCATTATTCATTTGAAGGCATTTTGTAGCCCACCCAATGCTACTTTCAAATATTATCATGTGAGTTCTTGTGAAACAAGATGTTCATAGCTGTGCTTCAACGGTGAATCAGAGAGACAGACCTGTGTGGTCCCTTCTGCCTTATTTCTGATGCACTTCAGGGGGCTACTGTGGGCAGGGCTGGACTTGGACTTGGGACCCATTTGTCTCTCGTGGATCTTGGTACTTTCTTTTGTGGTCCTGGAGAAAAAAAAAAAAAAAAAAAAGTAAAGCCAAGCCTTGTCCTTTCTAATTAAGACTCTAAGCTTGGATAGTCTTCTTTGCAGTAACTGAAGTGCCATGACAAAATGTAGACACTTGAGGGCGCTCCAATCAATCGGCAATAGAGAAAATCACAGAAGGGTGGTAATAATGATAATAGGAACGTTGCTGTTATATGTAACGATGGCTTCCATTCATTAAGTTTTTTGCTATGCGCTCCTAAAATGTGCTAAGAGACTCACTACCTTTATCTCCTTTTATCCTTCCAAATATCCCATCGGTTAGATGCTGTTACTAAAGATTTTAATAGATAGGTGTATTGTTCTTTAGAATTTTTAAAATATAATTTTTAAGAAGTCACAAGTCACAAATCTTATAAAATGTAAAACTAGCAAGTGTACAGCTTGGTGAATTGTTACAAGTGGGTACAGACAGGTAACCCAGCCCAGATCAAGATACATACCTTTTTTATTTTTTAAATTAAATTTATTGGGGTAACACTGGTTAATAACATTATATAAATTTCAGGTGTGCAACTTTATGATACAATATCCATATACTCTATTGCAGTCTCACCACCTGAAGTCTAGTCTCCTTCTGTCACCTTGTATTTGACCCCCTTCACCTTCTTCGTCCTCCTACCTCTATGCCCCCCTGGTGGTCACCATTTTGTTGTCTGTAGCTATGAATTTGTGTTTTGGAAGATATATAACTTCTTAAGCACCATTTCCACTCACCCCTCTCCCCACTCAAGGCAACCACTATCCTGACTTCTATTACCATTTACTCATTTCACTTGTTTTTGAACTTCATATAAATGTAATTATACACATATACTATTTTGGGTTGCCAGGTTTAGCACATAAAAATCCAGGATGTCAGTTAAATTTAAATTTTCCACGGGATGTACATATACTAAAAGAAAAAAAAAATCATTGTTTATTTGAAATTCATTATTTTTCCCTATATTTATAAAATATAGAACGTCATTCTGTATTTTTACCTGGCTACTCTAGCAGTCTTTTGTACCTGGCTCCTTCTGATGTGATTCTGAGATTCACCCATGTTATTGTTGCTATTGGTAACTTCCTCTTTTTCTTTTCTTTTATTTTTATTTTTATTTTTATTTTTGGTTTTTCAATTACAGTTGTCCCATTTTTACCCCCATTTCTCTCCCCTACCCAGCCCACCCCTTTACCCATAAAATTCCTCTTTTTCATTGCTGCGTTGTATTCTATTTCGTGAATGTGTCTCAATATATTTGTCCTTTTACTGTTGGTGGGGATCTGCAGCCCCAGTTTACAGAGGAGAAAACTAATGCTCAGGGAGATGCAGAGACGGGTCCCAGGGAACACAATTTGTGCCTGCGGAACAGCAACTCCAAGTCCTGTCCACCTGACCCCCAAACCCTCCTGGATTTCTCGAGGCTTGTTCTTCAGCCTTGAGCTCTACCTCTAGAGTTCAGAGGTTAGAGGTTCCAGTCCTAGCTTTGTGGCCCCAGGCGAGTTATTTGCTCTCTGTGAGTCCTGGTTTCTACACCTGCACACAGGTCTGCCTTAGGGAATATGCAGAAAACAGATCCGGGCAGAAAATCAGCTGCATCCTATGGAGCTCTCTTGGGGACCTAAAGTGAGGAGGGGCTCCTGATGAGGAAGCTGTTCAGCCCCTAAGTCAAAACCCGACTTACATAAGTAAGCCTAGAGACGTGGAAAGGTGCCTAGAATATCCTGTGGAAGGTATTAAGTCCGGGTCTAAAACCACAAGCAGGTGTAGCACGCGCGCTCAGACCATGTCTGAGGGGGGTTTGCTGAAGCGCCGCTTAGAAAGCCCTGCTGTGGGGCCGTGCTGAGTGCTCCGCAAGCCGTGCCCTCCTTCCGGCCTGTGGGGCAGGGGCTTCCAAGAGAAGATTTTGCAGGTTGGGGATACTGAGGCAGAGGAGAGCTGAGACTCTTCATGTCACAAGTCGGCACTGGGACCTGGGAGCCTGTGTTGACCATGTGGCTCTGCTGCTGTTGCTCAGGGTAGGGAAATGCCGGTGTTTTGAACTTTTTTGTACTTCTCTGCATTACTGAGCTTTTGTGATACATAGGTTTTGTTTTCATTTGTTTTTTGTAAAACCAGGAAATAGAACTCAGGGTTCTCAGGTGGGATTTTGATGTTTTTAAGCCTTGGCTGTGAACACTTACAGAGACAAGTCACTCCCAGTCTTTCTTGTGGCGGGGAAATCATGGTCCTTGGAGGTGGGCACCCCGGGTCCAGCCCTGCCGTCCCACTGCCCCGGGGCACTGTGACTCTGGGTGAGGGCCCAGTCATCAGCTTCCTCCAAGCAGGGCCCCTGGTATAGTGTGGTCCCTCAGTCAATGTCCCCTGGCTATGAGAGGAATGAATCACTGTACTCCGTCTTCCCCTGGGGCCCTGAGGATTAATGAATGAACCAAGTCACTATGAAGTGCTAACAGTTTACAGGTTTTTAGCAAGACCAGCAGCTATAGACACAAGACCAAGTCAACCAGATGGGTAGCTAATGGTGGCCCATCAGCCTCTGGGGGGCGTACCCCAGAAATCACAGCCCAGGCTGGTAGGAAGAGCCTTAGGTCCCACTCCAGGAAGGGGCTGCTGGGAGTTTTCTGCCTGTGACCCCACTTGTGACCCCAGCTCCTATCATGCTAGCCTCCAAAAGGCTGGGCCCACAGGGCCATAAATTCCCACTATCATTAATGCCTATCACTCCAGCCCAGGCTGATTGCCAAGAGCTCTACAGTTATTTTTATCACTTACAGGTTTCATAATGATTTTTTATCACCTTTTTCTCACAGCAGCCTTGCAAACGGCTGATTTTGCTCTTTCGATTTGGAGTTGGGGGAATCCAGGCCCATGAGGGTGTCAGGGAATTTATTTTTACTTCACCGAAAGCTCCAGAGAGGATCAGGGTTTTACTCACAGCCTCTCTGGGGTCCAGGCTGGGGCTTTGTATGATGCCAGAGGCTGTGGGACGATCAGGAGGTGGACACTGGGAACCATCGGTAACCAGGGAAAACCCTTAGACTCAACTACTTCTGAGCTGTGTGACCTTGGGCAAGTCACTCAACCTCTCGGTGCCTCAGTTTCTTCATCAGTCAAACAAGGAAGTAATAATAGTATCCACCTCATAAGTTAGTACATATAGGTGCTCACTAACTGTGAGGTTCTATATAATGTTGAATCAGGATCAGACCCTGGAATGCTGGATGACTTGGGCATTCTCTTGCCCTCTCTGAGCCTCACAGTTCTCATCTGTAAAATGGGCATAATCTTGCCTGCCTCACACCCTAACTGTCTTATGTCCAGTCCCATCAGCCTGGCCTCCTTAGGTCCTCAGACCTCTGCTTGGTGCTAAGCCCAACCCAGCTTTGCCTGGTTAATGCTCCAGTATCATCTCAGACACCCTTCCTTCCCTCCATCCCTTCTTTTCTTCACTTAGTCAATAAATATTTATTGAGCATTTACTATGTGCAAGGATTGTGCTAGGTGGTAGATAAGACAGGTAAAATCCCTATCGTCATGAAGGGGAGGTAGACCATAAACTAAAAAGAGGTGAAAAACAAAACAAAAAACCCAAAGCAATCGCAAACTGTATATAGCACTTCATAAGGGAAAATTAAGGCGTTATAGAAGTAGATGAGGAAGCTTGCTTCCTAGAAAGTCCTCTCCAAGGAGACACTTCTGTTTAAATAAGTAAGTTACCTGACTATGCCCATGGTACAAAATCCAGGTGAGGCACCATGTCACGTGGTCAAAAATGCTCCTCCCTGCTGGCTCCCACCCCTTTTTCAGATCTGCAGTCCTCCAGAGAGGCCCATGTCGCCAGTTTCTTGAGAGTGGGTCACATTGGTGGTGGTATCTGGATCACAAGAAGCAGCAACCATTTGCAAATCGGGGAGAAGAGGCGTTCAAGCGGAGGGAACAGCAAGTGCAAAGGCCCCGAGTCTGGGCCAGCATTACTGGAGAGAGGAGGGACCCAGAGGCAGTCGGGGCGGACGATGTGGGGCCAACGGCCAAGAGAAGGAGTTTAGATGTTTCTCCGTGTGGCCTGGGTATATCTTTCAAGTTGGGGGGCAGGGGCAGGGCGAGCATCTTGGTTTGTGTCTTACAAAAACACTGGGGAGAAATGGATTTAGGGATCTGAGTGGGGCAAGGAAACCACTGAGGTAGCAACTGTGCAGCTGGGGATGATGAAGGTGGGGCCAGGATGGAAGAGGGGGGTGTTGAGAAGCTGTCGACCTGGGTTGTCTGGGACATGGGGTGGACACCAGCGAGGGTCCCCCGGCCATGTGCTCTCACGACACCTTGCCACTGTTAGGTGCCCGTTTCTGTGATTATTGGACTAACGTTGTGCCTTGTAACCTGGCACAGAGTGGGCACTTGGGACATGTTTGCTGAAGAGGTGACTAACGATGAAAAGGCCCTTTGTAAATGGAGTCACGCCCTGTGAGAAAGGCTGCAGCGGGCTCCCCTTCCCACCCAGTCTTGCCAGGCCGATCACCCCCAAAGCCACCCTGCCGTTTGGAGCCTGCTTTGGGTATGAGGAATTTTTGAACCTCCACTTTAAGAGGCCCAGATTTTCTTAGCTGTGAGACCCTTTCCCCATGAAAGCCTGCTACGGAAAATGTATAGAAAGTTACTTTATAACTTCAAATACCTAACTTGGATGAAGGAGGGGTGCAAGTCAGACACAAGTTTCCACACAAACATGATACAGAGCCATCATCGAGAAAAACAAGATTGTTTTATTAAAAACCACAGTTTCAAATTGGGGTATAACCTGGCAATTCAAATATCAAAAATATAAATGGAATCTCTTCATTCATCCAACAAAGAGCCACAGATGCCTCCTGTGGGGAAGCCAGCCTCCGAGTCCGGCTGTCTTAGCAGCTCGTTTTTCTTTTTTACATCCACACAAAATCCTGCTTCTTCCAGAGACAGAGTTCCAGTGGTGACAGTCTGTGTGTATCCGTGTTTCAAAGTTTTTAGATAGTTTAACTGACTCAACATCTGTTTAAAAAATGCACAAACCTAAGGGGACAGCTCAGGAACTCATCACAAGGAGAGCACCGTCATGTCACGGGCCCCCAGGTGAAGACACAGGATGCAGCCAGCCCCGCAGAAGCGCTCCTGCTGCCCTTTGCCAGTCACTCACTACCCACCCCCTTCCGGGGCAGCCACAGCCCTGACTCCTAACACCCTGGATTAATTTTGTCTGTCGTTGAACTTTACAGAAATGGGAAACACAGGGTGTTTACATTGGCGTCTGGCTTACAGACAATCATCCATATTTTTTAGAGCTAGAGTTTATTCATTCTCATGGCTGCACAGGCTTCCATTGTATGGCTATACCACAGTTTGTCACAGTATTTTTTTTTTAAAGATTTTATTTATTTATTTTTAGAGAAAGGGGAAGGGAGGGAGAAAGAGAGGCAGAGAGACATCAATGTGTGGTGGCCTCTCACACGCCCCCAACCGGGGACCCAGCCCGCAACCCAAGCATGTGCCCTGACTTGGGATCGAACCAGCCACCCTTTGGTTCCCAGGCTAGCGCTCAGTCCACTGAGCCACACCAGCCAGGGCTCACAGTATTTTTTTAATAGCACATGTGGGGTGGGTAAGGGGCAGAGACTGACTGGATGTGGCCCACAGGTAGGTTTCATTTCATACACCTCATGCTTTTGCTTTGTTTTCAGTGAATTCGTTGCTATTAAAGACAGACGTCTGGCTTTTCTTGGAAGATCTGGCATTGCTGGGCCCCCAGACCCAAGTACCCAGAGCTGCATCCTGGTTGCTCCTTTCAGCATGTGCATGTGATCCCCATTTTGCCACAATCCCCACCACTCCCTCTTACTCCCCAATACTGCCCACCTGGCGCTGTAAACATGTGGGTCTTCCACTCTCACTGTAATTCAACAGAGGCAGCCCACATGCTTTATGCTGAAGTCCACACAACAACGGGCAGATCTGGCAGCCCAAGGCGGAATGTGAGTTGTTGCCACTGGGTTAAACTTTGGAATGCATAGTTGAATGCTCAGAAATGTTATTATCATCAGTACTATTTCAAAAGATGATTTAAATATATATTCAAAGGTATAGTAGAGGTCCTGGTTAAATATGGGCACTCTGGACCCAGACACCCTGAAATCAAATCCTGGCTCTATTACTCAGGAGCTGTGTGACCTTAAGCAATTAAAGAACCTCTCTATGCTCTTGTACAAAGGGGGATGCTAATAATATTTACCTCGTTGGGTTCATATGTAGGTTAAATCAGCTAATACTTATCAAGCCATTATAAAAGCCCCTGGCATATAATATGTATTCAACATATGTTACTTATTAATTATTTTAAAATTTATGTGGGCAGGCTGATCCTCTGACCTGCCAGGGTGACCAGCCATCTCAGTTTGCCCAAGATTGGGGATTTTCAGGAATTTCACTGCCAAGACTGGAGAAGTCCCAGGCAAAATAAGATGAGTTGGTCACCAGAGGCCTTTCTGACTGTGCTCTCATGGGAACTTAACCAACTAGCCTTTTGCTTTAATCGCATTATAGATTTGATTTTGAAAATGACATTTGAAACCCATGTGGAACCCCTAAAGCATCCCTTATGATATAATTTCTGCAAAGCAATGATCTTGCCCACCTAATCCCATTTCATAGCTCAGGAAACCGGGGCCCAGGGGTGCAAAGCAACCCCAGGTTAGTGGCTTAGCTTTCCCCCAGGCCCCACCTTGATGCCCCTCCTCCATCGCTTCTCCCAGAGAGCTGATGGATGCTGTTCATTCGGCACCAGCCGGCCCGAGGTAACGCACGGAATGCTTTCCATTAATGTTATTCTCATGATAATCTCAGCAGGTGGGCTCTATTCTGAGAGATGAGACTCTTGCCTTCTCCTTGCCTTCTTTCCTGCCCACCTGCCCATATCCCCAGGGACTACCATTCATTCGTTCTGTGCCTATCTGCCTGGTCATGGTTTTCCCTGAACTTCTGTCACAGGGAGAATCTCCTTAGTCCCCTGAGTCCTGTTTAGCCACCGAGTCTAGTCCCCTGTCTTCTGCAGCCTGTTTTGAGACATTGTTGAAGGATTTTTTTTTTTTTAGCTTAATCAGCAAATGTCTGTTGACCTCTTAGTACTGGGACTATGTGGTGAATGACACAGGACTCCAGTGTGGTGGGGGACCCAGTTCACCAGGGTCTTCCCCTTGCATAGTGGGTGACTGATGGCAAAATTGGGTCTTTTCACCTCCATGCCATCAGGAGGGGGCCAGCGGTAGGCGTGTGAATGTGTAGGTCACACTGGAGCGCAGAGAGGGCAGTGGGCGTCCAGAGCCCCCCGCCACGAACTGTCATGGTTCCCCCAGAGAGCAGCTGGCATCACAGAGTTTTCAGTCAGGGCCTCTTCCTCTCAGCACCGTTGACATTTGGGGCCGAATAATCCTCTGATGTGGGGCTGTCCTGCGCGTTGTAGGAAGCTTAACAGCATCCCCAGCCTCCACCCACTAGGTGCCAGGGGCTCTCCTACACCAGTCGTGACAACTAAAACTGGGCCCAGACTGTTTAATGGTCCCTGGGGGGCAAAATCACCCCAGCTTGTGAACCACAGGCTTGACTGAAGCGAAGTTAATAAAGGGAGTCTTCCCAGAGGCAAGGGCTGGCGAAGGGAGACTTCAAGGAATGGAGAGGCACCCAGGGGCTAGGAACATTGGGGAGCCATGGGCACCCCGAGTCCCTAAGGGGCAAGAGAGGGAACAGTGTTACTGCTCCCAGACATAGCTGGTTGTGTGGGAGTGAGGCAAAAACAGGTGGGGAGGCCAGAAAGAAGCGCAGCCCCTGCCAAGGTCAAGGGAAAAGGGGAAGAGGTGGGTAGCACCAGCACCCCTGCTTCTCTCTCATCCTGTCCGTCAGTCTCCCAGGGGCTCCCCCTTTGATGAAGCCCAACAGGAGTCAGGAGGCCTGGGTGCCTCCTGGAGCACAGAGCAGGGCACCCCAGGGCCCACGAGGTGCGGGGTGAACGGAGAGTCACTATCTCAGGGAGGTGGCCCCCCAGCTCCGGACATTTGAGTTCAGTCTTTTAACTTGTGTGGGACTTTTTCAGATGGAGAAAACCCAGAAAGGGTGTTTCCACCCGAGGGAACAGCAGGTACAAAGGAGTTACAAAATGCCTGGCTCGCTTCATTGTTTATTTAATTATGATTGTTTGTTTGATTGATTGACTCTGTTCTGCACTTGGTGAAAATAAAACACTCAAAAGGTACAAAAGGTCATAAAATGGAAACTAGGTCTTCTTCCCACCCCTGACTCCAGCTACTCAGCTCACCTCCCCAGAGACCACCATTCTCTCTAGTCTGTTATCACCTCCTAGCAACAATCAATGCAAGTGATAGTAAACGCTAGTAACGTGAGTGACGTGTGTCACTCCTAACTTACTTAATGTGAGCGATGTGTAGAGCACCTACTGTGTGCAAAGAAATGGGCTGAGAACCCCGGCCTTGGACTCTAAACCTAACTCTTCACTAAGCACTGTAGTTTCAGACACACTACACTCAGCTTCTCATTTCCTCCTCCAGTCAAGGAGTGAGTGTCCCAGGTCCTGCCAGCTCTGTGGGGTGTGCCCCGACTTGTGTTGTTCAGTTGACATTTTGTGGATTGAACTGAATTAAAGCTGAACCACTGGCAAGAAGCAAATGTAACACAGGAGCACACATAAGCCTTGGGTGTGGTTCTGGAGACCACATGGGGCTGTTCTGGGGAGAGGAGTGGGGTTTCTGTCCCCAAAGACCTGCTCTCTCAGCCACCAAACAGGTGCCTGTGGTTTGGCCTCGAGTGGGGCTGGGCTGGGAGCAGTTGGGTCCAACTAACTGGGTGGCACATGGCCCGGCCCAGACCTCCTTGGGGAAGGCCAGATCTTTCCCAGCTACCCCCAGCAGGTGGCTGCATCCCTCGGGGAGTTTATGACCAGAAGGGGGAATTGGGGCGGGGGCAGCAGGCTACAGATATGGGGATCCCCACAGTCAAGTCATAAATTTTCCAGTGCCTGGAAACACAACCAAATCTGGGCCCCCATATTATTTAACCCAGATGCCCAGCCAGCAGCCCCGAGGACAGAGCAGAGGAGAACAGGGCTCTTCCGTATCTCTGCTCTTCTGCTCCAATCTTTCTCACCCTCTCAACACGCAGTTCCTTCCTGACCATGTCTGTGTACCCAGCTCTTAGGGCCAACATGCCTACCATGTGGGACCACCTGCTCTGTGCACGTGCTGACCTCACACCAGCTCCCACCGACCCCGCTAATGCTCTGCAAGGAAGGTGATGATCCCCACTTTGTAAACAAGGAAACCCAAGACTCAGAAAGGCGGGATGCAGGGCAGCGTGAGGTAGGAGATCATAAGATATAGTCATATCAATGGGCATTTTGTATGAAAAATTATGGAGTCAAACACAGAACCAGAGAATCTTAGAATCGTCCAGTCCAGGAGCCCCAGACTCACAAACCTGTATATTAACAGTATAATCCACCCCCATCCGTTCGCCACACCACGGATGAAATGTCTCTCTCGAGCCCTTCTACCTCCATTCAGGTCTCCTCTCCTCTCACCTGGGGTCTTGCTCCAGTCTCCTCTCTGGTCTCTCCTCCTTCCCAACCTGCATGCAGCAGCCAGAAGCATCTTTTTAAACTTTAAGCAGAGTGTGTCACTCTTCCCCTTAAAACCCTTCACTGGCTTCTCTTTGCCCTCAGGATAAAGTTCAAACCCCTTGACCTGGTTTATGAGGTCCTCTGTCATCTTGCCACTCTTCCTTTCTCTGCCCCCACTAACTTGACAACAATTCATACCGACCTTGTTTCAGTTCACCAGGTACACCATGCGCTCTCTCCCCCTCCCTAACCCCTGGACCTTTGCACTTGCTGTTCCTTCCACTTGGAACAAAGTGTACACCAGCGCCCTCTCCTCTGGTTGGAATACTCTCTCTTCCTGTTTCCACTGAGAAGCCATTTCTGCTCACAGCCCTCCCACTCCCCTGAGCCTCCTCCCAGATCCTGGGTCTATGTGCAGACAGAGCTCGCTGTGGATCCTATATGCATGTGCTTGCCTGTGTCCCCCTCAGCCACAGGAGGGCAGACACCTGGGGTGTCTTTTCTCTGCTGGGTGCCTAGCTCCTGGCATTGTGCTGGGCAGAGAAAGTGTTGCTGAATCAATGTGTATTGATAAATGAATCACAGTACATTAGAATCATAGAATCACAAAATTTTAGAATCATGGACTTGGTGGAACAGAAATCTCAAATCTCAGGATCATATAATCATAAACTTAGGAAGTGCTAGAAACACAGAAGCTGAGCATCCCAGAAGCTCAGGGTCTCAATGTTGGAAGAATTCTTGTATAGGCATTTTGTCCTGTTAGTGGACTAGGTGAGACTAAACTGTGCCCTTCTATATTATTTAACTTATATTTTCACAGATAATTATATAATATTACCTTGCCTTTCAAACATTTATTTTTATAATGTGTCGTTCTGTAATGCATTGAGCACCTACCTTATGTATTAATCACTACTTATTGAGCACATAGTACACACCAGATACTATGCTGGCCAACTATATTTTATCTATGACAGCATAATAAATGATCCTGATTTAAAACAACAAACATTTATTATCTCACAGTTTTTGTGAAGCAGGATTTCAGGAGCGGCTTAGCTAGATGGCTCTCTCATGAGATTACAGTCAGCCAGGGCCATGGTCACCTGAAGGCTTGGCAGGATCTACTTCCAAGATGGCTCATTCACATGGCGGGCAGTTGACAGGAGGCCTTGGCCCCTCCCCGTGTGGACCTAACAACAAGGCTGCTTGAGTGTCCTTACAACATGGCTGCTGGCTTCCTCAAAGCAAGGAATGCAAGATGGCAAGATGGAACACACAACGCTCTTTGTAACCTAGCCTTGAAAGCCACACTCCACGTCCACACAGCCCAGTGACTATACAGGACAGCCCTGTTCGATTTGGGAGAAAACTCCCCAATGGCATCAGTACCAGGAAGCTGGTTACCACCACAATGTTGAACAAGGCTGGCCACGGCCCCGCTCTTAGAGTTCACAGTCTTGGAGTGTGGGGGTGGGGGTGGAGAGAAAAACAATAAATCAATGTACAAATAAATAGACAATTTCAGATAGCTATAAACGCAATGAAGAAAACCAAACAAGACAATACATTAGAGCAAGGGTCAGCTAACTATAGTCATTGGCCAAGTCTGGCCTGCTGCCTGCTTTTGTTAATAAAGTTTTATTGGAACTCAGCCATGCCTACTCACTTACATATTGTTTATGGCTGCTTTCATGCTTTAACGGTAGATTTAAGTAGTTACAAAGCCTCATATGTTTAGGTCAGGGAAGGCCTCCCCAAGAGGCAACGTTTGAGTCGAGATCTGAGTGGTTAGAAGGAAGCGGTCATGGGAAGAGCTAGGGAAAGAATGTTCCAGAAAAGGGGAACATCAGGGTAAGGAGAATAGCTTTGTCATGTTGAGGAACAGGGAGGAAGCCAAGGGAACTGGAAGGGAGGGAGCCAGGGGCTGAGTGTAAGAGGTGGCCTCAGGGAGGTGGTCAGGAGCCATGTTATGTACAGCCTGGCAGCCCTGGTGAGAAGTTTGAATTTTGTTGTATGAATGACAAGAAGCCGGTGGAGGGTTTTAAGAGGATGGGGTAGGCTCTGACGGGGATGGGGAAGATACCTGCTGTCGTTTGGCCCCATCCTCTGGGCAAGACAGTGCCTCTGCCGCCCCTCTAAGCAGAGCCATCCCAGGACTCGCTGGTCTTAATGAGACCCAGGGAAAGCCCTTGGAATTATCACTTGATGGTGTGTTCAGGGCCCGGCCATCCCTCGTGCCAGAATGTCCTTTCTTTTGACTCACTTTGCCTCGCTGGCTCTCCGTGCCCAGCTTGCCTCTTCTGGATCTAGGAGATCTGTGAGATTGGAAGGAACACTGGACTTTGAGCCCTGGACTCCAGACTCTTCCCAGACACCAACTCAACTGTGACCTTGAGAGAGTCAGGCCACCTCTCTAGGCCTCGGTTTCCTTATCTGTAAAATGAGGGGAGAATCCAGCTGCTTGGTCCAGGACCAGGTGATTAAAGATGGGGTCACACTGGGCACATACACCGGAGTTTCAGGGAGCGCCCAAAGGACACGTGACAGCTCGAGCTGCGGTGGGCGTGCCCAGGCTGGGGTAGCAGACATGGGCAATGGGGAAGAAGGGAGGCCAGGTGGGAGGCATCTTGCAAACCCTCTTCTGCTTGAGTTTGAAACAACAGGGCGGCTTGCTGCCTCCCAAGGACTTGCGTGGCCCAAGACCTTTGAGGGAGGTGACAGAGTCCATGTCCACGTCTGAGTCAGCCTCGGGTGTCAGGAAGAGCACAGGATCTGTTGTCAGAGAGAACCCCGCCCCCACCACTTATTTGCCTGTACCTTCTGTGTCCCCAGTTTTCTCATCTATGAAATGGGTAGAACCTCACTAAGATGCTCCCTTGTAAGAGGCACTAGCATTTTGTGTCCCACTCAGAAAACACACTGACAATTTAGTTGTGACGTAATGCTTTCTTAGCACTTAGAATTTTTATTTTGTATTTATTAAAGAGCCCTAAGATGTTGTTTTTAAAATCACACATCACTCTTGTACATAACTATGAAGGAAATACGTAAGTGAAATAAATGAGTCCCAGAACTCCTGAAAGTTCTTCACGGTCAGCATCCCGCTGATGTAGATCACTTTTCCACTCAGAATCTTCCATGTTGAAATTTTTTATGCAATATTGTCCTCTATACCCTCAAAAGCTTGGCTCCACTATGGCCTCCAGGATTTTCTTCCAATCCCATTCCTCCTACCCTGCAGGTTTGACCCTGGTGCTTTCTCCTTCTGATCAGAAGGTGTCAGCAGGTTTTCAGGAAGCAACCAGGGCTCATGTCCCCCACTCAACTGATCCTTAAGTCCTTTGTGATGAAATACACTGAAGATGCAGCTGTCCGGTGAGGCCACCGGAAATAATGACCAGAACCAACCGGGTCATGACCGCCACCAGATCTAACTGGCAGCGATGATGGGATGCCACTGAGTTAAAGGTGCATCCTAACTTCAGAGATGTCTTAATGGGAAAAAAAAGTGTGTCACAGAATTTTAGAATATCGCAGATACTTCTGGGGATTTATGCGAGGACATAAGCCTGTGACGGCCCTGTCAGCAGGGGCGGCCCCTGGCATTGCTCAACTGCCCAACTCGGGGCCCAGGGCATTGCCCTTGCAGGGCCCACTCAGGTTTATGGCGACAATCACACCCCTGCCAGACATGATCTCAAAGCCATAAAGGCTTTTACAGTTTCACTCTCCCCTGAGATAAGCCTGGGGGGCCCTTCCCAAGGCCGGGAAGCAATTTCAGAGCCCCAGGGGGAGCGGCTGGGTGTTGCACAAGGAGGGAAATGGAACAAGTTTTTATGGCCCCAACTTCTCTAAAAAGACCATGTTCTCATATCCTCAGCTTGAATCTCTCAATATCTGGAGCATGGTGATAATCATTCATTCATTCATTCACTAGTTCATTCATTTGTTCGTTTATTCATTTGACAAACAGGGAATAGGGTGCCGGGCATGCCAGTATGGATCTCCTCACTTCACCACTATGAGGGTCTGTGTGGACCCACGGCAACTCACTTCCTCTCATCTGTAAAACAAGGACAATGCATTTAACCCGCCTCACGGCCTCACTGAGGGGGCTAGGCAAGACCAGTGTGCTGGCGCACTCAGCACATAGTAGGACTGCAACCACCACTGCTCTCCTCCCCATTGACACTTATCTCACTGTGCTTTGCTCCTCTTTCCCTTTCCACCTGGATGACGGAGCGGCCCAGGGTGAAGTCCCCACGTGCATCTCTCTAGCTACACTCCCTCTTTAAATGATCACGCACACCTATTTTGGCTTGTTTTTCTTTCATATTTTTTATTAAGGCATAATTTCCATACACTAAAACCTACCTTATGTAGTGTATGGTTCTCCAAGTTCTGGCAAAATGTGCGTGGTTAGGTAACCATCACCACAGTGAAGATACAGAGTATTTCCGTCACCCCCAAGTCCTCTCTCCACCCCATCCCTAGCCCCTGGCAACCACAGTATCTCTCCCTAGAGCTGATATTTCCAGAATATCATAGAGATGGAATCATATTATAGGTAGCCTTGGGGGTCTGGATTCTTGCACATAAAATGATGCATCTGAGGTCCTGGTGCTTGTATCAGTAGTTTGTCCCTGTATCTTACTGAGCAGTATTCCCATCTGGTTTTTCTTTTTTTTTAGAGATTTTATTTATTTACTTTGAGAGCAAGGGGAAGACAGGGAGAAAGAAAGGGAGATAAACATTGATTGGTTGCCTCTCACACACCCCCAACTGGGGACCTGGCCCACAACCCAGGCTTGCGCCATGACTAGGAATCGAACCGGTGACCTTTTGATTTGCTGGTCAGCGCTCAATCCACTGAGCCACACCAGCCAGGGCCCATCGGGCTTTTCAATTGTATTTGTGCTTATGGCTTGGCCTCTATCTCTCCAGCTCATCTCTTCCCTGAGCTCCAGGCTCATATATCCATTGATTCCTTGGATGTTTAATTACCGGTAGCATGTCAAACGAAGCATCCCAAGGGAAAGGTGCTTTCTAACCCAAATCTACAACTCCTGCAGTCTTCCCCATTTCAAGGATGAGCACCACCAGCTCCACAGTTACTTTTCTTTTCTTCGCACATCTTCTCCGTTAGCAAATTCTTGGCAGTGCTACTTCTAAAACATCTCAGTCTGACTAGCCCTCCTCACCACCACCTGTATTGATTTTTGATGTTGCAGAACAAATCACCCCAAATTCAGTGGCTCGAAACAACACCCATTTGTTATCTCACTGTGTCTGGTCAGACAGACCTGGCGGGATGGGGTTCTCTGCCCAGGGTCTTAGGCAGCTGAAATCACGGTGTTGTCTGGGCTTTCTTCCCACCTGAAAGCTCTGGGGAAGGATCCATTTCCAAGCTCCTTCAAGTTGTTGCCTGAATCCTCAACCTCAACCTCCAATCCTGTCTTTTCTCCACTGTACTATGGCCTCTGAAGCTTTCTCTTGCCGGTGCATGCATTCTTTTTCCCAGACCCCAAACCATCATCTTACCAGCTGTCACTCTCACTCCTTTGGCACTTCAGATTCAACTGCTTGTGCCCTGGCCAGTGTGGCTCACTTGGTCGGAGCATCGTCCCGTAAACTGAAAGGTTGTGGGTTTGATTCCCATTCGGGGCACATGCCAAGGTTTCAGGTTCAGATGATGTTTCTCTCTCTCTCTCTCTCTCTTTCTCTGTCTCCCTTCCTCCATTCTTTCCCCTCTAGGAATGCTCTCTGGTGAAAATTTAAAAATTAAAAATAAAAAAGATGCTGCTGCTTGTTATTTTCCCCTACAAATGAAAATTCTAAGTGCCAGGAGGGAGGCACCCAGTGGTACTGGCTCTTCATAATCCCCAGGATGCTTTGGAGCAGGGCTTTGCCCATCTCTGCCATTTGTCAAATTATGAACTTCCCACGGCTCACACTGCATCTGTGCCCACCATGCAGTGGCTCACTCATCAGCCCGCTCCTGAATTCCATCATGGTGGCCTCTGGAGTCAGACAATGGGTGTTCGAATTTCAGCTGTCATGCTGGCTACAGAGCTTGGTCAAGTCCCTCCCTCCTGCTGAGCTTGGTTTCCTCGTTTATAAAATAGAACAACGAGAATAAGCTGACTCAGGGGTTGTGGGGATTACATTATGTCCAGCAATGTTTGACAAAGAGGAAGAGGTCCACATATATTGTCCTTGGCATCAGCATTGGGTTTTTCGCTCCACAGTCACCAAACAGCTGCATGGGGTTCTACGATTCAGGTCTCTTAGATTACGCATTGGAATGTACATATGACACACTGATTCCAGAAATGTAGACCCAAGGTGATCTGGATTCCACCAAAGAGGCAATACGGCAGTGCCACCAGTTTGGCATGGCAGGTCATCCACACTGCATGGAACTTCCTATGGTTCCTCACGCAGCCTGTCCCCAACCCAGAATCCCGTTCACTTCTCATCCCCACTCTTTGGGTAATGGGGTTCCATTTGGAATAATGGGATCAAAAGCTTCTAATATCATGGCTGGGGAAGTAATCTTTGTAGGGGACGTCAAATTCCCAGTTCTCAATGAGGCCACGTGGGTGGTAGAGGCACAGGTTCAAGTCCGGGCTCAGCCGCTCCGGAGCTATGTGCCTTGGACAAGTTCCTTCACTTTTCCGAACCTTTATTTCATCACTTCTAAATATAATGGGATTTGCTGTTTTTCTCCCAAGCTGATGTTTTGCAACTGAAATGGAAACCAAGCTCTGGCCGCCCACGCTGAGATTTGAGATTAACTGGGGCAAAGGGTTGATGAGGTGGAGGCACCAAGGCCTGAGGAATTTATGGCAGCCCAGGGTTTATGGTTTTGATACGGACTTATTAAGCACGCTCTAGGACTGCAATCGTCTCCTCTGGCCCCCACCCCCATGTCCATGCTGGCACCAGTGTGGATGAGGCTTCTGTTGCAATATCATGGAAAACATTTCCTGGTGCTCATGAGGGGAGGGAAGAGATGGGGGAGGCGGGAGTGGCCCCAGGATAAGGCAGGCAGTCAATGGGTGCTCCGGGGGCTGGAGAACTTCATGTTAGCCGCTGACTAGAAAGGGACTGGCTGAAGAGTTCACACTCACCGCGTCCCCTGTGGTGGCCACTTGGGGCACCTCATGTACACAGCAGCTCTGACAGTTATGATGATCTCGCATCATTTAATGTTGACAACACCCCGGCAGGGAGGGATCACTTGCATTTTACAGATACAGCTCATGGGGGTGGAGTGACCAGACCAAGGTTGCCCTAATCATCAAGATGTGTGACTCCTGGAACTGCTGTCCCCTCTTCAGGGAAAGGACTGAAAGGGTCACTATGCTCCACCCTCATCCGTGAGTGACACCACACCTAGGTACCGCACGGTCCAGCCATCAGCACGCCCTCGTCCAGCCATCTCTGAATGCCAAGGTGTGTTGGTGAACGTTTGACAACCAGCTCTGCTGGGGAAAGCCTGATGTACAGTGTCTGCCAGTTCCTGTGGCGTAAATGCTCCCACCACTGCGGTCAGGGCCACACTGCCCAACAGGGCGTTGAGAAGAACAGGTAACAACTGACTCGCAACCAGCTGCCGCACATCCCCGCGTGAGTGCGAGGCTGAGGTCCTTGGTGGCTAGTTTATCAGGGGACAGGACCCACGTGGCTACAAACGTGGCTGGAAATTCTCATGTGCGCCCCTTGCTTTTTCAAAACAACACTTGCTTTGATGAAATTTCCCCATTACCTACTGGTCCCTTCTTGCTGGCAGGTTGACCCAGGACCCAGAACAGGGCTGCATCTGGGGCCCTGATGGTGGATGACAGACCTTTGGACCCTCTTGCTCGTCTTCCAGGTCTTCCCATCACCCCACTCCCTTATTGCTTTCGCTCTCCACATACTGAGTCCTCAAAATCGAGAGACCAGAGTTAGAGCCTGTCTCTGCCTCTCAAGGAAAACCACTTCCCCCGAGCCTCAGTTTCCCCATCTGTAAAGTGGGGGTGTCTAACCTGCTTACCTCTTGGCGTGAAGGTTAAACAGTTATGGACACGAGAGCACTTTGCACCCTGTAGAAGACTGTCTGACTATCTTCATTCCTATTTCTAACACTTGGAAGGAAGAAAAGACACCCATCCAAGGACTTAGAAAACATATGCGCCATTTATTTTGCTTTATAAACTTTTCTTAAAACACACAAGAAATGTTGTTTGCTTGCTTGTTTGTTTGCCCCACTGGGTGGCAGTGACAGGGGCTCAGGTGTCAGCACAGGACCTAATGACATTTGCACCAACTGGAAGACGCGGACGGATCTGACAGAACCCAACCCGCTTCCAGAACCGCTCGATGTGAATTTCACAAGTCTTCCCGGTCAGGGCAAGTGACAGAGCAAGCTGGTGCAAGCCGCCGGCTTGGTCATCACAAGAACTGCAGGAGCGTCCATTCTCCACCCCTTTTTCTCCTCCTCGTCCACTTTCAGGAGAGCCGTGCAGACTTGGAAGCTTCTGACAGCTGCCTCAAGAAGGGGGTGTCTCAGGGGAAGAATGGTGGGGTCCATGCTTGCTCTCCCAGCCATTTTCTAGTCCATCAGATTTTGTTTTAGGACCACAACTCAGGTAGACCAAAAAAAAAAAAAAAAAAAAAAAAAAAAAAATCCAATGTGGTGTCTCAGTTTAGAACCAGAAAAGTAAACTTGCCTTTGCATTGTTTCCTGCACTGCAATAAAATCATTAAAGTGGGATGGATTTCTCCTCCAGGAGATGATTTGAGCAGCGGACTGACCCCCTGCCCCAGGAAACTGCTACCATTAAAAGCCACTGTTACCCCGCTCCACCGCATGGGAAATTCTCATTGCAGCCTGGCTCCCGTGACATGGCGGGGCAGGAGAGCAAGCAGCAGGACTGACCACAATGACCAGAGTGACTCCAGCGTCCCTACCTTGCCCCAGGCCAGTCTGAGCCCCTGGCTGGGATTTCTGGGGAACTGAAATGAGATGTGGCTAAGGGAGGCTTGAGACCTCTGAGCAGGAGATGGTTCCTCTCGGAATGGGGGCTTGGCTTGCTGGAGTGGGGAAGGCCAACCCTGACAGCACTGGAGATGTAGAGACTTCCCTTGGACATACTGTCCCAATCCCCTTCATGCCTCTTTTTGCCAGAAGGAACAATCGCGAACGGTGGAACACGGGGGCCCTGGGTCCTGCCCCATCTACTCAGGAGGGTCATCCCAGACTGGGGGCAGGTAACCAGTCTAACTGCTCACCGCCCTGTACATAAGCACAGCTCTGGTCCCAGCTCTAATTCCCACTGGCAAGTGGCATTTTTCAGAATTCTGCAAAGCCACCAAGACTCTGCATGGACGAGGCTCCAGAATGTACTCTGAGTGAGGCTTCCTGGAGCACGTCTCAAACCCAGACCTGTCCCCTCCTGGAATGCCAGGCCACCTTGGTCTCTCTCCCAAGAACCAGACCTCCGATGCTCATCCCTCAGAGTTGGGGAGTGAAGAGAGAAAAGGGGTCCAAGAGTTACGAATTCTCCTTGTTTATCAGCAAACAGGATTCTGTATTTGGCTTCTAAGGCTGGTGAAGGGGGCAGGAAGTCCCTCGGCTCTACTCCAGTGAGGACAGAGAGGCCCTTGCAGAGAAGAGGTTCAGCCACCACTGTCAAGAGCACCTCTTCTGATCCAGGCAGACCTGGGATCAAGTCCTGACTTGATCACTTACTAGTTCTGTGAGTTCCAGAAAAATCACAGCCTCTTGGTTCTCAGTATCACATTCTGTACTGATCTCTGGGTGACAGGGAGGAGGAAAGGAGATGATGCGTATCAAGTGCCTTAAGACAGTTCCAGGAACCAGGAAGAGCTTGAGACAGGCCCTGGTGCGTAACTCCTCCCTGATATCACTCCGACCCGGGATTCACCCATCCCTCCCCACCCTCAAGCCTCATCTCTCTCACCCGGATTACAGCATGCACCCCCCTGCCCCCATCCGATCTCCCTGCTCCTTCCCAAACATCCAGCCTCCGAAGGACTGCTGTCATCAGCTTCTGAAAGCTCAGCTGACTGCGCGCCCTTCCCAGCTACTCATGGCCTAGGAACCCAAGTGTCAATCAGTGCCTCGGTCTGGCATTCAAGGCTCCTGTGCTGCCCAGCACGCCCACTCTGCTCCAGATGGCCCTGTCTTTTCACTGCCTCGCTCCCCCGCCCTTTTCCTGACCTCCAGGCTGTTTGACCTCCCTTGGGATGTCCTGTCTCACCTGCTCCATCAGCAGGAAGGGCCTAGTACATAGTCTGCCCGTTTCTAGATGCTCTCTCTGACCAGCCCAGCCCTCTCATTCCCAACCAAGGGATCCACCCAAGGCTCCCACTCAAGTCCCCCGAGGAAGGGAAGAATCTTGGGTCAGAGGTGGAAAGTGTCTTCCTTCTCAACGATCTGCTACACTATGCTTAGCCCCAGTCGGTGCTCTAAAAATGTCCCCACAATGACTGGGAGAATTGTTTCCAAGTCTTCCTCAGACTCCGGAGAGGCGGCTTTGGAGAAACTAACATGCTGGGGCGACAGTGGCAGGTGGAGAGGAGCACTGGAGGTTGGGGCAGCAGAACAGGGGGGAGTAAGGGGTTGCGATCTGGCCCAGCGAAAAGGGCTCTCTCTGTCGGGACACCATGACAGCGCCGGGAGAGAAGGCCCAGCCTGAGGGGAAGGGAGCTGTGTTGGAGCAAGATTCCACCTCGTCCCAGGCAGCAGTCCTCTGCAGGTGAAGCAGATGGGGGTAGATACGGATGAAGGGAAAGGCAGTGGCTTCGGCAAAGCTGTCCAGGGCAGCGGAGGATTTCCCAGCTGGGATCTCCCCAAGTCAAAGCCCCATCATCCAGAGCAGTGGTGGAGGGCGGCAATGTGACGTGGCCTGCAGCCCAAGTTCTTGGGCCCTTTGCCCTTTTCATTACTGCTCTGGACTGGCCCTGTTGTCACAGCTTCCCTCACTGTGACCAAGTGACCACCAGGGGCTCTCTGAGGGGGCTGGGGGGCCAGCAGAGCCCCCGACCCCCGGCGGCTTGCTAGATGACTTCTTGCTTGGTGATAGTCAGCTGCGGGATGGCGGAGGGGGGCTTGACAATTGTGGCGATGGCTCCTGGCAGGAGCTTGTAGGGCTCAGACCCTGAGCCACCAGGCGGCGAGGGCTGTGGAGTCTCAGGGGTTGCTGGAGGGACAGAGAGACAGACAGGTTGCTCAGAATTCCAGTCCTTTGGGGAGTAAAGAAAGAGCCCAGGGGAAGTTCTTCCCCTTCTCTGGGGCTTACTTTCCTCTTCTGTAAAATGAGAGAGTAAAACTAGATAATCCCTAAGGTGTCTTAGGGTTCAAACTTCCTGAGTCCCAGATTCCCAGATCGTGGCTTTAAGTTCCATGAGGTCTGGAAGGCTGTGGCTGGGCCAGGTTTTGTGGCCAGAACCTTTCCCGGGTCCTGTCAACCCCCATCTCCTCCACCGCTTGATGTGGAGATGTGAGCTGCTTCTCCCAAACTGGGGCCCAAATCTGACTCTCCCCAAGGACAATGGGACAGACAGGTGACAGGAATACCCACCCATTCTGGGAGGGAAGGAGAAACAGTTGATAAAACGCAAAGGGTCTGACTAACTGGCTTTAAAAATACTATTTCTCTGACATCTAAGTAGGTGAGTAAGAGAAGCTCATTGGCCTCACCCCCGTAATGGATTCAGAAAGTGACTTTGACCATGACCCACTTGGCTAATTTTATTCAATGGGCAGCTTTCCCAAAGAGCAATCTCAATGAAATGAAATCTCACTTTAGTGCGCTGCCTCATCCCAGTGATAATGTCACTCTTTGAAGAACTTTGCCAGTTCTTGTGAGATTTCATGTCAGAAGAGAGTCTAGGCCAGTGGACATCCCAAACTAATAAATAGTCTCACCCAATTGTCTAATGGATAGCCTTACCCAGTTGAGAAGCCTTATTTAGCAAACAAGTTCCCCTAGTGCACAACACCCAATGGCATTTTCACCCCAATGGACACCGTCACCCAGTGGGCTACCTCATCTTGTGGCTTACCTCGTTCCAGGGCCAGCTTCCTTCAGCAGAAGCTGACAGTCACCTCTCTGAATAAAAGCCTTAATAAGCGGACAGTCTCCCACCTCGTCCCTACCCTGGAGCACAGAGAACTGTGATATCCTGGTTCTCATCTCCTAGACCCAACCTTCCCCTGGCTCCCCTCTTAGGCCCCAACCTCACCCCTTTTTGAGAAGAGCCCAAGTTGCCCACCTGCCTGCGCCCTGGGTCGGGGCCATTCACACATCTGTCCATTGCTGAGGTGAGCAGGCATCGTGTTGGCAACAATGACATTGGTGCCCATGTGTTCCTGCATCAGGTGAGGGTGCAGGGGGTGATGGGCATGGGTCGCATCACTGGAGGATCCTGCAGGGAGAGGGGGAACTCAGTGAAGATGGAGAGGTTGGGATAAGGACCATGGACCTTGAGACACCATCTTCCTCAGACGTGGCCAATCAACCTGCCCACCCCTTATTGATGAGGCCTGTTGGGTTCCTGCTCCTGGGTTAGCAAACTGGGGCTTACCATTCTCATCCACAGGCTTTAGGAGGGTACTGAGAAGACCCAACACCAAGGGAACAAACGTGATTTAAACGAAACTAGGAGTATGTTAAGGAAGCATTGAGATAATTTAAATATTATATTGAGTATTGACTGGATGTTAATATAATGGATTTAATCAATGGCTCTCAAAGTTCATTGGCATGGAAGTCCTTCAACCATTTGGTCCCAAATCACATTCAGTCTCAGCCCCACCCCTCCAGCCCTCCATGTCCACAACTCCAGCTCAGCTATTTCCTCCTTTGGGAAGCCTCTCCTGATTCTCCCCACTCCAATGGGAAGGAAACCTCCCCTTCCTTGGAGTGCCCCTAGTAACTAATTTACCTGTAACCCACCTTTTGGGAATAACCACTTCTGTCTGTGAGCATTACAGGCTTCCTCACGTGGATCCTGCCTCCTATCTTTTCAGCTCACTTCCTCTGTAACATCACTGCAAATATTCTTCAACCCTATTGAGGCTGCCAACTCAATGACCCGCACTTTTCACTATCTATCACCCCATCTTTGTTCCTCTGTTAGTCCAGCCAAGAGCCCATTGTCCATTATTATAATCACTCCCCTGCATCCACCGTCAGCTCCCTCATAGTTCCCCTTCGGACTAACATTTTCAAAGGCTTAGTCTACCCTTGTTATCTGCACCTCACCTTCCCACTCGCTCACGCTGCAACGCCTCCCAAGCTGGTTTCCTTTCCCACGGGCCTCTGACACTACTCTTTTCACAAAGCCAAGAGCCTCCCTGTTGGCAATCCATCCCTCCCCTGCGGAATTTAACACCATTAAGTGTCCTTAAAACACGCTCTTCTCTTGGAACTTCCCTGGCTTTGCTCCTATCCCCCTGGCTAGCCTTCCTCCAATCTCCTTCCCTGGCACCTAACTGCTGGACACCGCAGAGCTGCCTCTCATTCTGAGTGCTGGGTTTGTGTTTGAGCAACAGACTCAGACATTCAACTGCCTCCTTGACAACTCAACTTGGGTATCTACTCATCACCTCAAGCTCAACCGGAGTCTCAGATGGAGCTGCTGGTTCACCGCTCACCACTGCCCCCACACCCAGTCTCACACCTTTTTCTCAGTCTTCCCATCTTAGTGAATTGCTCCACAAGAATTCCTGTTACTCAAAGCAGAAACATAGGCTTCATCCCTGACTCTTTCTCTTCCCCTCCTTCCCCACATCTGCTCAGTCACCAAGTCCTGCGGGTTCTTCCTCCACAGACATGATCAAGTTTTTCCTCTGCTGCTAAGTTTCCAGTCATGCTTCAGTCCAAGCCCTCATTGTCCTTCCCCTGATTAGAGACAACACTCTCAGGGGTCTCCTGCTTCCACTTTGCCCCCACCCCCAACATTCAGTTTCTCCCCAACAATCAGAGTAGTTCATTTAAAACACTAGTCTGATTTTCACTCTTCTTGTAATAGCTGTATGAGAATAAAAGCCAAGTTTCTGACTGTGGCCTATGAAACCACATGCTTCTCATGTGGTTTCTGCCTGATCCCCATCTTCATCGCATACAGCTTCCCCATCACACAATGTTATCCTTCCTTCTCAGAAACACTGATCTCTTATGCTTCAGGACTTTTGTATTAGTTACTTCTGCCTAGAATGTTCTTCTCTTGGCTTTTAAATATTCTATTTCCTATCAAAAGAGGCCTGTTTCAATTATGCTGTATTGTTTTACCTGGTTATTCAAATATCTGCAGTTACCCCTTTATTATGTACTTGATTATTGCCTGTTCCCATGGGCCCTTATACACGCAGGCATGTGTGCACACACACACACACACACACACTCACACAACTACCAGGAGGGCAGAGATCTTGTTCTCTGCTGAATCTCCAGCTCTTAAAACAGTGACTGGCACATGCGATACTCCCAGTGCCTGAATAAATGGGCCATTGTCTTCATTTTCCTGATAAGGGAATTGAGACTCAGGTAGTTTAGGGATTTGCCCAAAGCCACAGAGTGAGGAAGTGATAGAGCTCAGTGGTGAGCCCAGGTCTGCATGAGACTTGTCTCTTGGAGAGGCCCCTCTGTCCCCGCCCACCTCTGAGCCCCTCCTGGGCCTGGCACGGACCTCCCAGCAGCATCTCTTGCAGCAGGTTGTCAATCTTGGCCATGCCGAAGAGCTTAATAAACTGGATCTGCTCGATCATCTGCCAGGTGATGCTCTGCAGGGTGGGCAGTAGCAGCAGCAGCTCACCGAAGCGGCCACGCGAGTCATACTGGCGGTCGTTGATGTAGTCCTCCAGGCTCACCTGCACCTGGGACCGCAGCCGTTTGATCTTACCCGGATCACTCAACCCCTTGGCATCTGCAACGGGAGGGGGTGGGCAAGGGATGACAGGGGGCCCAGCTGGAGCATCTGGAAGGTCGGGGCCCAGATCTCCTGTCACTCATGGGTGGCCCAAGGTCACACCAGAGTCCTCAGCAGTGCTGGGATGAGGATTCAGGGTCCTCAAGAACCAGAGTTCATTAGGGCAAATGGTAACTTCCTGGACTCAGGCAGGAAAGTGTTTCTGTCACATTTCCTGAGGTGCAGAACTGGGAGACGGAAATGAGGGATGGGGGATGGGACTTCGGAACATCTCCAAGAGGGTACTTAGCAACTTCCTCATTACACATGGGGAATTTGAAGCACAGAGCAGGGAAAGGACTTGGCCCAGGTCACACATTTAGTTGTTGACAGATCCATGATGTGGACTTGGGGCTCCTGACTCCCAGCTGAGGTCCCCTTGTCCGTACCTCAGCCCAGGCTGCTTCCGCTGCCTTAGAACAGGAACCCTGCCTCTCTGCTCCCTGTGTCATCTTAGGGTCTCAGCTTAGGTTTCACCTCCACCAGGAAGCCTTCTCCATTTCACCCTCCCCGAGTCTGAATTATGAGTGTCCATTATGTTCCCAAATTTCTGTAGCTGCTGACTGCACAGGAGGCAATTGTCCCTTCCACTAGACTATGAGCTTTGCGCAGGCAGGCATATGTCTCATTTGTCATTTTAAACCTACCACCTGGTACATGTATAGTCAATATTTGTTGAATAGGTAACTAGATGAAAGGATAGGTATATGGAAGGATAAATGAATGAAGAAATCAATGGATAAATTCTAGGTCCTCAATCTCACGAAGGAGGCTCAAGCAGTCCCTACTAGATCATCTCAGACTTCATGGAGGTAATGCATCTATTCCCTAAAGTAAGCGGCAGAAAGAGAATTTCACCCTCACTTCTAGTCCAGGGCTCTCGCCACTGAACAATGTTTGTGCATCCCTTTATTCAGTCAACGTTCTTTTATTGAGCACCACCTATATGCCAGGTCCTACTCTAGGTCACCTGCCCCTCCAAGCTAGGTAGCTGATCCTGACTCAGCATCAGTAATTCTGCACATTTTACTGAGCAATTACTCTGTCTAGCCTAGTGCTGAGCACTGCAGGGGATACAGCCTGGGCCAGGCTCTCAAGGAAACTAGACCTAGAAATCTTCCTCTTTAAGAAATGGGGAATAACATGTGGGAGGTAAGAACATAGGCTTGAGAGCTGGATAGTCTGAAGATCAAATCTGAGCTCTGTCATTTCCTGGTTGTGTGACCTTGGGCAAATTAATCAATCTCCCTGTGCCTCAGTTTTCTCATCTGCAAAATGGGGATAATAATCCCTCCCTCACAGGTACCATGTTGCAAATAATAAGTGAGAAAATCCGCGTAGATGTTTAGAGTGGTCCCTTAAAAAGCACCCCATAAATGCTGGTCCTCTTCTCCTTCATTACTATTATTACTCTGCTAGAGGTGATCTTCATGCAGATGACGTCTAGCTCTACGACAGCGCCTGGCACATAGTAGGTCCTCTATAACATGTAAGGAGGGAAGGAAGCAAGCAAGCCTTTGGGGGCCCAGGAATTTGACCTCGTTATATAAAAGCAGGCTTTGGACAAAGACTTAACTACAAATGCAGTTGGAAAGTTAGTAGATGAAATGGAGAGAAGAGAGTCACGAGCTAAAGGAAAGGGTGGGATGCAACACAGTAGACCCCGCTTATTAGCGGGAGATACAGTCCAAGACCCCCAGCAAATGCCTGAAACTGAACCCTTTATGTACCACGCTATATACTATATTTTTTTCCTACACAAACTTACCTATCATAAAGTTTAATTTATAAATTAGGCACAGCTATTAGTTATTGAGATTAACATCAATAACTAATACAGTAATAAAATAGAAGAAGTATAACAATACATTGTAATAAAAGTTATGTGAATGTGGTCTTTCTCTTCCTCTCTCAAACTATCTTATTGGACTGCACCCACCTTTTCATTTATAGGAAGCACTTCACGGCTTCTCTTTTGAATGTCTGAATTGCCGGCATCACTACTCTGGCACTTTGGGGCCATTATTAAGTAAAATAGGATTACTTGAACTCAAGGACTGCAATACTGCGACAGTCCATCTGACAACCAAGCTGGCTACTAAGCGACTAACAGGCAGGTAGCATATGCAGAGTGAATATACTAGAGAAAGGGAAAGTTCACATCCCAGGTGGGCGGAACAGGAGGGCGCGACATTTCAGCACGCTACTCAGAGCACCGTGCAATGGTAAACTTACAAACTGTTTATTTCTGGAATATTTCACTTAATGTTTTCAGACCAAGTTGGACACAGGTAACTGAAACCACAAAAAGCAAAACTGCGGATAACGGGGCTACTGTATCTTCACCCTGCTAAGTAAAGGATTAGGAAATCCTCTCCACCATTGATAGCACAAGAAATACAGGCGTAAGCGCATAACGAATGTTATAAAGGGGACCAATAAAGATACTAAAATAGCCATAAAAATATATTAAGAGGATGGGGGAGAAAAGATGGGAATGGTGACAGGAAAGTGCAATCCTCCACTAGCCTAGGAGAAAGATTAGGATCTAAAAAAGATCAATCACGAAAGAGTAGGCTTAGCATTTTATTTAGAGCTCAAGGTAATGGCCAGAAGAGACAGTTAAAAAGGATCAGAAATGGTTCCCTCTGGGGAGTAGGCTTTAGCAGGAAAAGTGGGACAGGGAGGACTATTTGCATTGTAGGGATGGGCAGATGTTATTTTGATTAAAAAAAAATTTTTAAGGAAAAGGAGAAAAGATCAAAGGAAAGGAAAGAAAAAAGTTAGGAGGTAAGGAGAGAGAAGGAAGGAGGGAGGAAGGGAAAGGCAAGAAAAAGCCCATGCCTCTGGAGTCAGTGTGCCCTGTCAAGTCTTACCATCCCCTTGCATCTCGGTTTCCCTCATCTGTTAAGCGGAGCTAAGAAAAATGCCCTCTCTAAAGAGATGAGGCTGTGCACTCAGGGGGCGAGTCTGACAGAAGGTCTGGAGCGTCGGGGGTGGGTGGGAGGTGTGCACTGTACCTGGGTCAAAGAAGATGATGGCTTTGAGGCAGGCGTACTCATTGTCATCGATCTGCAGCTCCTGGAAAGGCAGCACCAGCTCATCGAGGATGCGCATGGACACCCGGCTCATCTCTGCCAGCTCCGGGCAGTGCCGGGGGATGATGTAGTCATTACCTGCACAGGTCGGAAAGGCGAGGGGGTGGGGATGGGGATGGGAAACCCCTTACCCCTAGCCTTGCACAGGCCCTGCTCTTTGCAGCTGCAGTGCAGCTGGTGCCCCCGGGGACTGTCATGCCCATTTTACAGGTGAGGACGTTAAGGCTCAGATTAAAGGAGTGAGTTGCTTAAAGTCATTGGACTGGGCCTGGAGCCGGGCTTTCGAGGACCCTTTCACATCACGCAAGTTCCATTCTCCAACAAGACCCACAAGACTGATGTGGCGACATTTCAGGGCCACTTGGAAGGCACCAAAGCATCAAGGTTAAGAGCCTAGATCTGGGAACCAGAACTCTTGGGTCAAATCCCAATTCTACCACTAACAAGTCAGTATTTGGATAAATTAACTTCTATGCCTTGGTTTGTTTTTTTCATCTGTAAAATGGGGATAAGTAATAGAGCTTACCTCATAAGAGTTGTTGTATTAAAGGAATTAATATTCGTAAAGTACTTGGACTAGGATCTGGCCCATAGCGTGATCTATATAAGCATTAAAATAATAAACAAGCATGCCATGAAGGCATAGGTGGCATAGACTAGGGTTTGTGCCATTTCTGGCTATCTCTCGCTCCTACTCCAGAAAGACCACCAGAACACACGAGTACTTCCGGGGACAACCCCGCGTGTGGGCAGGCTGCCTCCTCACCTAGCAGCAGAACGTCCTTGAACACCATGGATCGCTTGGTGGCTCCGAGCAGCAGGTGCTCACCAGCGTGGGCTCTGAGCAGGGCTACCTGGAAGAGAGAAGGGATGCTGTCTGTTGCCTGCACCCCTGGGAAGGCTGCTCCTAGCCAACTCACTGGCCCTGGGCGAGTCAGCTTCCGGCTTTGCTTGCCTTTACCTGCCTGCACTATAAAATGGGTGTCAGAAAACTGCTGCTTTCTTCCCGTAACTGATCAAACCAGGGACCTGGAAAAGATTCAGTAGGTACCTAGAGGGGGAAGAATATGCATTCAGAGCAGGGAGACCAAACGCTGAGTCTGACCTTGAACTTCTGTGTCCTTGGGCAAGTTGCTGCTCCCCTCTGGGCCTGGTTTATGTGCCTGGTGAAACTGTGACAACATTCTGGGTGTGATTTTTCATTAGAGGCTGAAAGGCTTTCATCAGGCCCTAAAAGAGGGTCTACTACCCTAAAAGTTCTAAAACTGTGGGTCCAAAATTTCTATCCATGGACCAGCTATGAAAAATTATGAAGAGTGTTTTATAAAAATGCAGATTCTTAGGCCTTGGGATGAGAGATTTCAATTCTGTATGTATGGAGTTGGGTCCATAGATCTGTATTAAATAAGCTCCCCAGTTGACTCTGGTGTGTGCTGCTGTGTTTGGGAAATCCCTGCTCCAGAAGATCTCCAGGGCACCTGTGCACCTGACGCTGTAGGAGTCTAGGACTCTGAGAGTGAGTTACAAGAATTCGGATGTGGATGTTGGTTCCCACCCAAGGCAAAGGGATGAGCCCTTGTCCTTGGAAGGGGATGAGCTTGACAGACCCCTTCCCTGCGGAGAGGGCAAGGCTAACTTGGAAGACTAAAGTCAGAGGTAGGAGCCCAGCCGACTCACAGGAGGACATTGCCAGCCCTTTCAGATCCACCTGCTGTAGTGCTTGCAGGAGAACCAAAGGATGGGCTAGAACAAATCGTGGCAGGCTGGTAACCTCAAGGGCCTTATCTGCAAGGCTGGGGTAGGGAGCTAAGAGGTCTTTTTGCAGGCTAAATTCTGGAGTGAAGTTGCTTCTCTTCATTAATGCAGTTGATTGTTCTTTCTTTCAGTCATCAAATGTTAAGTGCCTACTAAGTGATAGACACTTTTTTAGACAATGGGGACACAGTGAAGAAAGAAAAAAGAGAGCAAGAGGAATGGGAAGAGAGAGAGAGAGAGAAAGAAGAGAAGAGAGGAGCAAGAAAGAAGCAAAGGAGGATGGAGAGGAGGGAGGGATGGAAGAAGGGAGGGAGAGAGGGAGGGAAAGGAGGGTTATATGATAAAGAAGCAACGGGGCAAGAGTGACTACATGAGTGGGGAGGTCAGAAAAGGCCTGTCTAAGGGGATGAAATTGTTTAAGGCACATGATAAACACTCAATAAATATTCGTTTGAATAAAGGAAGGAAGAAATGGGTGCATGAACGAATGAGCAAACTAGTTACCTTCCTCTCCAGATCTAGCCCCTCCTGGGCGGCCACCTGTCCTTACTTAGTCTCCTTCCCCATAGTTAAACCTTGTGGAGAAGACAGGAAAGAGGAGAAATGGCAAACGGGAGGTGCAAGGACACTTTCCATGACCAGGCACCACAGCCAGGACAAGGATGCTTGTACTGAGCACTTCCTATACTGTTCACCCAGCACTGGGCAGGGTTTTTGTCACATAACCAGTGACTCAGACTCAGAGGCTGAAGACCTGGCATCAAATCCCAGCTCTGTGGCTGCCTTGGGCAAATCACCTTCCCTTGCTAGGCCTCAGACCCCTTATTTGATGCTAACAAGCCCTCCAGGTTTCAATGGATTGATGTCCCAAACAAAGCAAGAAGTAAGCAAACTTGGAAGGTGGCTTCTGGGGCAATGTCTATAGATTTGGGGTGTCCTTTGGAAGGCAATGTGACCCAGTCCTCCATCTTGAGCAAGATGGGCTCCTTATATACCATGAATGGGGAGCTGGGAACCCTCATGATCCTGGGTCCAGTCCCCTGACATGGCGGCTGTTCTGGGGGTGAGCAGGCAGGGGGGTGTTAATGATTGCCCTGTGTTATTGGCCACCCATCACTGCTCTCTGAGAATGCTCTGAGCCCCAGCCAGGGAGGTTTGGGTGGGAAATCGAGGTTAACAATTGTTCAGCTTGGGGGTGTCTTGTTGCCCTGCTGAGCCCCTGGGAAGGAACAGGAGGGATTAAACATTAATGTAGACTCTCCAGCAGAGGGGGCCAGGGCCAGAACACGAGGGGCAGGGGAGAAAGCAGGGGCAGCTCTGCCAAGATCCTGGCCCTGGCATCCCTCTCAGCACGGGAGGCATCCATGTGAGAGGACATCCGATCCAGACCCTGGTGCGAGGCTGAGCCAGCCAAACCAGCATTTGTACAGTGTGTCCCACCGCGGGACACTAATAGGTGTCCCAGGAGAGTCTGGGTGTCAAAGGAGTTCAGAAGCCCTGGGTCCAGCCACAAAGTTCAACAGCTGCCTTGTCTGTGGGACTTCTCAGGAAATTCAATTTGTGCGACACCGAGAATCAAATGCACCAGGAGTTGGTAACTTGGCCCTGTCCATTGGTGACTCCAAGCTTCCCCAAGAGCTGGGAAGGTGACCCAGCCCAGCTTTCCTTTCCCAGACAGGGGAAGTGCCTACAGAGGCCTGACAGGTGCCTGAAGCAGGAGCTATCACATGCAGTATCTCAGAAACTCATTTGTCCTCAGGCCCTCCCCCACCTACACAGTCCCCATGTTCCCCCTGGGACATTTTTGGTATGCCAAAGAATGTACTTTGGGAAATAAAATGCTGAGTTCAACCATCTTGGTGGGGTACAAGGAAGAAACTGACTTTTAGGGGGGCCAGCTGTGGCTTAGATACTGTGTAGGCGCTCATTACAGGATCTACACTTTTCAAATGGTCATGTCCTTAATCCTCCCAACAACTTTCTGAAGCAGGTATTATAATTTCCACTTTACAGGTGAGAAAACCGAGATTAGAGACAGGAAGTAGTCTGTCCAAGATCACACAGAGAGCCAGTTTTAAAACCAGGACTTAACCCCAAATCTCCTTATTCCTGGCCTTGGGCCCCTGGACTTTGCTTGCCTGGTTCTAATCCCAGCTTTGCTGGATAATACCTGTGTGACCTTGAGCAAGTTACTCAACCTCTCTGTACCCTAGTTTCCTCCCCTATAAGATAGAACTAATAACAGCACTACTTCACAGTGCTTTTGGAAGGATTAAATGTGTTAATATTTGCAAAGTGATTTTAAAAATTCCAGGGCATAGGAGCACTGTGTGCATTTTGTTAAATAAAGCCAAATCCGCCCAAGGCTCAAGGCCAGGTGGGTCAGCAAGACAGGACCCCCCTGCGCAGGGCCCCCGCCGCCCGCAGCCCGTGTTGGCCCGCACCTGGTCGTCCAGGGGCAGCTCGCAGAACGCCGGGATGTACTTGGCCCACTCCACGAGCACCAGCAGCTGCTCCTTCATGGACTCGCACACGTCCGCGATGCTGGCGACCTTCTTAGCCCGGATGTCTCCGTTGATCCCAGAGACAGGGGAGGTGATCTGGGGGGCGATGAAGGAAAATGCTGGGGACGGCTGGGCCTGCCCCCACTCTCTGAACCCTGCACAGAGCCCCCTCCTCAGATAGTTTCCCTGTCTGGAAAGGGGGAGATGGACTGCGCACGCCTTCCTGGCTGTGCAGGCAGCTCAGGGGAAAATGGACAGAAGGAGGCAGCTATGAGGGCAGAGGGCTTCCTCTGGGCCTTCATCTGCTGCCTGTCCCCCGCCTTTTCTTCCGCTTGCTCCCCAGGATCCCAAGGAATCCCTCAGCTCTAGGGGAGAAGTAGGGCAAAAATAATCATCCTCACCTGATAGATGAAGAAACCACAGCCCAAGAGAGGTGCTGTGACTTGCCCAAGGTCACACAGCAAGAGGCTGGCTGAGTCCCAGTTTGCTACCCTGTCCACTTGTTCACTGCTCTGTTCTCTTGGGGCTAAGCTGATCTCAGGCCCTCGGTGAAAGCAAAGACCCTGCCTGGTAGTGGGATGAACTACGAAGTACCCCAGAGTACCAGACCTGGGTTCAAGTTTCATCTTGGCTACTACACTGGCTGTGTGACACTGGGATCAGTTTCCCTTCTGTGATATCTGAGGGTCTTTCTAGCTGCTGCTCCAGGTTTTGGCTGGGGAGGACAGGGTGGAGGTGACTCCACTTCAGTGTCTGGGGGTCCCAGGTAGGTGAAGGGGTCACCCCAGTACCTGCTGGGACAGGACCTCGGCCTGCAGGAGCGCATTGATGGAGGGCAGACTGCTGTCCTCGTAGCTTGACCTGCGAGTGCTGATCCGGTCCCGCTCGTTCTGCACAGCTGTGAGGACAGTAGAGAGAGGTGAGGAGGGAGGGCAGGGATATGGCAGAGGGGAGGGTTTTCGTGTGACTGATGGGGAGTGGGTAAGGTGCAAGGGGACAGTTCAGTTCGGGAAGGGGCGTCCAGGGGGCAGAGCCCAGATCAGCTTGTGGGAAGGAGGGAAGATGGGTTCTAACCCAGCTTGTGGAAGAACTTTTCCACAAGTGCCAGTACTGCCCCCAACACAATGTTGGCAGGAGTGATCTGCTCATCACTGGAGGCATGCAAGACAAGGATGACCTGGCAGAGGGCTTAAGGTGGGTCTTGAGCATTGAAGAGGGTATCTGTCTAGGTGACAGACTTTCAAGCTCTGTTTTGGAAAAAGGGTCCCTTTCTTTTCAGGTGAAAGCATGTAAAACAAGCAAAATGAAATCATCTGGGTGACCCAAGATGGTCCAGAGATTCCTGAACACTGAAGCAGAAGGTCTGGACAAGGGGATCTGAGGCCACACCTGGCCTGGCAGCCTCATGCATCAGCAGGAGCTGTGTGTGCTCCAGACTGACCTTCTCAGAGACAGCAAAGGAACACTGTCCTCCTGCCCCAGTGCTGGGCTCTCTCCCAGGAACTCAGAGATCTGGGACCTCTGTCCCATACCCCACTGCGCGTCCCCATCCAGGCCAGTCCTGGCCTAAGATGTAAGAAGGGCTTTCTGCTGCCTCCCTGTGCAGTGAGGCTTGGCGGAAGCTGGAAGGAGGGAGGGCAGGGTGGGAGGAGACCCAGTTCCTGTTGGATATTAGATATTACCGCTCATGCCCTGAGTGCTGGTGGGAACCACTTCCTCTCTCTGGGCCGCAACGGCCCCATCTACCAGCTTTGGCCGCCCAAACCGGCTCCTCTGCTGCCTTTCCCATCTCAGGAGCAGGCATCCTCCCACTTCCAGCCTGGGAGTCTTTCTCTCATAGATAACCTCTACTCATGCCCCACACGCTGTCGCAGTAACCGTTATGGAGCCGATCCCAGCTCCCACTCTGCCTGGGCCCTGCCTTCTCTGGCCCGGGGTAGTTCGGGCCCCCCTCGCTGGTCCCTGTGCTTCTGGCCTTGCCCCTGCAGTCTGCGCCTTCCAGTGGACTATAACGGAAACTCAGGCCACGTTCCTCCGCTGCGCAAAACCAGCGCCTCCCATCTCACTCGAAATTAAGCCACAATGCGTCCCTGCGGCCCTTTCTCTCCGATCTCCTTTGCTCACTCTGTCCCCAAGACCTGTCCCCACTGCTCCCTGGACACACCCTGCCTCTCTCCATCAGGGCCTTTACTGCCACTTTTCCCACACCCTAAAATCCTCTTCCCCGTGGCTTGCCTGCATCTTCATGTCTCTCCTGTCTCAGTGCAGATGTCACCTTCTCAGACGCCCTCTCTGACCCCCTGTCTGATGTGGCACTCCATCCTCACGCTCTGCCCTTCATCTCGCTTCACTCTTCCTCTTGGCACATACTCTAGAATTCTGTGTTTATTCTCCCCCCCCCCCTCTCTCTCTGAGAAGGAAAGCTCCAGAAAGCACTTCCTTCCTCTTGCTCGCTGCTGTGGCCCCAGTGACTAGAACAGAGCCTGGCGCAGAGTCGGTGCTCAGTAAGAATTTGTTGAGTGCATGACGGAAGGCGTGGGGGCTCCCTAGCCCCGTTCCTCAGTGGGACATGGACATCCCGGCTATGCAACTTCCTCTGGATTTCACATGTTGGAATCCGAGAATGAAAGTCAGACAGTCTAACTGGAGCCAGGAGTCAGAGAAATAAAATAGAAGTCCCAAGATAAGAAACCTCCCGGGAGACCCACCGCCCTGCTGCACAGGGCCAGCTCCCAGAACCGCTCCCCAGCCTGGCCCTGCCCACCTGCCCTGCCCACACCGCTCCCAGAGGCTGCCCGCACCCACCAGGGCGCCGAGGAGGCAGGCTGAATAAAAGAGCTGCTGTCAGCAGCTGCGGATTGGGCTCCTCAAGGTTAGGCCGGCCTTATCAGTGCCCAGCGCGAGCTCAGTCACGGAATGATGTTTTCTAAATGTTTGCTCAGTATTAGCAGGGTCGGGGACCTAATGTAACTTCTATTGAATATTAACCAACCTGGGCAGAGGCGGAGAGGAGGATGAGCTTGTCTTCTCAGAGAACCCCTGGATGGGAGCCTACGGGGGGCTGGGCTGGGGTTCCAAGAAATGCCCCACCACCAACCTCCTGCACCTGTGGCCCTGCTTCCTGGTCTGGGTCTCTAATGCCAGGAGCCTGACATTTGTCCTAGGTCCAGCAGCTGAGGCTCAGGTAGGTGCTGGGTTATTGGAAAGAATTCTTGACCTGCTGTTGTGCCCACTGACCCCCAGGTTTCTCTCCAGAGTCTTTGTCACTTCAGGAAACCCACTTCTGGCCACCATGGAATATCCTCTGGCCAAGAGTTACAAGCCCTAGGACATTTGGAGCCCATCCCTGGGGTCAAGAGGAACTTTCAGGAATCTGGACCCAAGATGATTCCCAAGCTGGTCCCCCATCCCCCCACTCCCATAGCTTCAGTCCCGGGAACTTGGTGTCTGCCCAGTTCTGGGAACCTGAGTTCTAGTTCTGACTCCACCTTGGAGCCAATCATGCCACCTCTCTGGCCTCAATTTCCCCATCTGCAAAGTGGAAAGGAGGTAGATTTAATGGCCTCATATACACCTGGCTGGTCTATATATTTTGTTTTCAGCCCATGCCTTCCTGTCCTCAGGGACTACTTTCTTAAAAAATATGTGTCAGGTACGCAACGTTATAATTTGATATCTGTACATTCGGCAAAGCGATCATCCTCAGAAGTCTAGTGACTATTCATCACGACACAATGGACCCCTCAGGGACTACTTTGGGTTTAAATGCCCAAATCCTGCTAAGATCACCAAGGAAGAAAAATGAAAACTTGCCTCAACTCTTCTGATCCCCGTGGCTTCCAAAAATCTCTCTTGGCTGTGGGAACGTCCTGCAAGGCTGGCGAGGAGTGTTGGGGCTACAGGACTTAGGTAGAACTTCTCAGAATTTGACCACAGTGACAACTGAATACTTTGCTGCCCTGGACTATTCTCAAAGCAACCAAGCCATACATGCACATGTCCCAGTCTTAGCCCAGGCATATAAATAAGCACCAACATTTACTTGCCCTCACCGACTTGTCGTGAGCCAGTTCTCCTATCCTCCTGGCACAATGCCACCTTCCTTGAGCCAAGAAGCAATCGCTGTTTTCAAGGCTAAGCTAAGGCAGGATGGCGCGGTACGCTCTCTCCCCTTCCAGGTACCAGGATATGGGCCTCTATCTCCTTGGCAGCTTTGGGGGAAGACCAGGAAACAAACACACAGGTCCCAGGGTCTATGGTGAGGTTCACAAGTCTGGCAGGGATCATTACCAACCCCTCATTTTATAGAGTCCAGAAGGGACAGAAACTTCCCTGAGGTGACACACGTGAAAATGACTCCGGACGCTTCACAAGAGACATATGTAAAGACTGACCACAGCTAGACCAGACCACATACAGCCTAGGAAGGCTGCCAACCCTTCTCCCACCTGCCTGTCACAGGCATGAAGTTTTAACATGAGAGATTCATTCTCTTGAACCTATAAACCTAGACTGTGGGGAAATAGAATCACTGACTATTAGAACCATGGACTCTTAGGTGCTTAAGACAATAGCTCTGAATCTTCCTCTTGCCACCAGCTGTTCATACATACGGGGTAGGCAAACGTAGGTTCACAGTTGTGAGTGTGCAAAACAGAGTTTATTCTCGTATCATTGTTAATTATTGTATTATTTGTGATTGTTACTAACCCACATTTGCCTACCCCTGGATATCACATTCCCGTTTGTAGCACTTCTCATTCCACAGAGTGATTCCCAACGTGGAGGTGAGAGCGAGAGAGGGGCTTAAGCTTAGCGAACACTGGGCAGCGGGGAGAAGCGGGGGGGGGGCTTCACACTTTGAAAGAACGCCTTCCCTACTTTGAGAACCACTGAGGGAGGTCTGGAAGCTAGAATTGTGTTGAGAGCAGGAGGGGGCCACTCCTTCACCGGAGTCAGCAGGCCCAGGTTTGTCCACAGGACTCGTGAGTGCAAACCAAGGCCCTCTTAGGATGAGACACAGAAGAGGTTTTCTAGGGAGGGAGCAGAGAAAACAGGGTCTTAGAGGCAGGCACAGGGGAGGAGAGGCTGCCAAAGCAGAGTTCCTCTTCTCACTGGGCTCGGGCAGGCCGGGTCCCAGGTTCCTGCTGTGGCGTGGGAGAGGGGAAGCAGGTGTGCAGGCCGAGACCAAGGGTTGCGCTGGGGCACCGCAGCTGGGGGCTAGAAGCAAAGGCCTGGGGGCTAGTCCCTGAGCTGGGAAACGTGAGTTGAGGGGAGAAAAAGGGATTTGAAAATGAAGTTACTTTGAGAAGTGGCTGAAAGATTTTTTGCTTTCTGAGCTTAGGCTGAAAAAATGTTTGTTGTTCCCGAGGTCCAGAGAGCATAAAGTAGGCAGCACGCAGGTGTCGTCCAAACATTACTGGCCTCAAGTTCGAAGCTTTGGATTCAAGCCCCAGATCTTGCCCTGACCAGCTGTGGGGCTTTTGACAAGTTGCTGAACCATTCTGGGCCTCCATTCCCTCATCCATGAAAAGAAGGAATAATAATAGTGCCAGCCACATAGGACTGTCATAAGAATGAAAAGAACTACCCATTGTGGGAATGCCCAGCCCAGTGATTGGTGTCTGCTAGTATCAGGAGGCCTGGAAAGACCTGAATCAATGTACTCCGGTCTTTTCCTTCTCCACCACCCACGACAAGTTGGGTGCCTGTTCCTATTCCCTAGAACACGAAAACCTTGACTCACCTGGTACTCAAGAATGATGACTAAGAAACTGGGGCACTTGTCCCTGGACAGAAAGCTCAGAAATAGAGCCCCCCACCCCTTCATATTTGCTGAGTCTGGGTGATACATGGACGTTTGTAGTATCATTGTCTACACCTTTTTTAATGTTTGAAATACTATATGTCTATATATTTTTAAAAACCCTGACTTGGCTGGCTTGTGGCTGTGAAGGCAGGCAGGGGTGGTGGTGGCTGGGAACCCAAGTAGCCGAGAGTGGGAGCTTATCTCTTTGAATGTTCTCAAGACCAAGCCCAGCCCCTCCCTATGGTCAGATTTCTAGGCCCTTCCTTCTCAGCCATTAGCCAGTCACCCTGGGGCCTGTCACTGAGTCATAAAGTTGTGGGCACAGTTGTAAATGACTATGAGGAGCTGCGGATGCAGGTGGGGCAGCGGTGGCAGGGGGAGGGCCGAGGCTCACCTTCCTTCTTCATGCCGGCACGGAAGCACTTCTTGAGCCTGCAGTAGCGGCACTGGTTCCTCTTGTCTTTGTCCACCACGCACTGTCGACTAAATCTGGGGAGCATTTTAGATGGTTGGATGGAGAAGGGACAGCCCCCCCACCCACCCCACTCCTGGGACTGAATTAGGACCCTGGCCATCTGGTTGACCCCTAGTCTCTCTGCTCTAACCCTTCATCCCAGGAGTTCTCATGTTAACCATGAGAAAGGCTCCACGAAGTCCAACCCTGTCCTATTAAATGTGGGGAAACTGAGGCTCGGAGACACAGCATGTAGACCTGGATCACTCAGCCTAGTAGCAGAGCCAAGTTGGGAACCCTAAGTCCCTTGAGTACCAAAGCACGCTATTTCCACCACATCCTATAAAAAGCCCAGAGCCCAGGGCAGGACCCTGGTTATAGCTGGGGGTCAACACCTGGCCCACATAAGCCACTCCCTGGAGGGGGATAGAAGTAAAGGCAGGGCCCAAGAGCAGTAATGGGTAGAGCCCCAAGTGTCAACCTGGGCTTTGCCACTGATTCAAACCCTCTCCAAGCCACAGCTTCCTCCGCTATGAAATGGAAATGATAATAGTAACCACCTCAGAGGGGCGTGGACAGAGGAATATAATACATGGATGGAGTTTGGCACAGTATCTGCACATGGCAAATGCTCATAATCAGTGGCCATTATTTTATTATTGTTGTCACCCAGGATGGCAGATGCTTTTAAAGGAGGGATCTCCAAGACTTTAGAAGTCCTTGGGGCAGATAGAAAGGCCTGAGGCCAATCTCCTATTTTCCCCAGAAAAAAGCACCAGGTTGGGAGATGGGCCCCATCTTTTGAGGCTTTAGAGGAGGCTAGATCCTAAGCTTCATGGATCCTTACTGGCTAAATGGGAAAAATAACAATGAGTGTGTAGGACTTGGCATGGTGCCTGCATATAGTAAGTGCTCATTTAAGGGTAGCCAGTAGCTTTCTGATCAGTGAATGAGGTTCCTAGAATGGTTGTTCCCATCTGAATCCAGAAGCCTAAGAAACCAGAGAAGACTTAAAGACCTTGAAGGACAGGTGCCTCTGGGACCTAGTCAGGGAGAAGACAGACCCTAGGGAACATTAGCCCAAGTGCTCATTTCCCAGATGGAGACATCAAGACCCCAAGGAGGGGCTCCACACCTGCAGGAGTACATGTGGTTCTTTCTCACACTCCTCCGGAAGAAGCCCTTGCAACCATCACAGCTCGAGGCACCGTAGTGTTTGCCTGTGGCCCGGTCCCCACAGATGGCACACAAGGCACTGACACCCAGGTTGTTGGTTGCATTGAGGTTGGCACCTTCTGATGGGGATGTGTCTGCATGAGAAGAAAAAAGTGAGAACTGAGGAGGGGCAGAAAGTCACCTCCCAGAGGCCCTGTTCTTCTAATGGTTTAGACACACAAACCGACATGAGTGTTGTGGGGATCTCCCCAGGGCTTCAGCCTCAGCCAGAATGCTGTGCTGTTCCCACTTCCTCAGTGACCCTGGGCAAGCCCCCTGGCCTTTTGGAACCCCTGTTTGGCATCTCTAACTTAGAGATGGTTGTGACAATGACTTCACAGAGTTGTTTGCAAGGCGTGGTGGAGGCTGCTAAGCCCAGCTTTCACTGGGAAGTAATGAAAAATTGGCTACCCCATAGGATACATCCAACCCTTATAGACCCGACTGACTGGGCAGGTGAGGCTGTGGAAGGGACAGACAGTCCCCCAACATCTGCCCAGAATCAGGTCCTGTCCCTCATTTCTCACTGAGTAACTAGGGCTGGTGGTCTCAGCTTAGTGCCCAGAGACCCTGCCAACTCTCCCAGGAAATGAGAAGACAGGCATGAAGGGCAGTGGCTACAGCATCTATACAAATGTCAGGAGGGCTGTAAGAGGCAGGGGGCAAAGATCTTGGGTTGGGTGCTATGGGTTCTGGGTGCTAGGGGTTCTGGGCGCTAGTGCTGATGCTGCCACTAACTGGCATGTGACCGTGGGCAGGTTATTTTATCCTTACTTCATTTTCCCCTGGGCTTAGGTTTCCCTAAATGTAAAGGAGGTAGTTCTACTTGTTCAATGGTTTTCAATTTCTTTTTTAAATTTCAGTAGGCAAACTCTTTTTATAAGCAAATCTTCCACCAAGAATAGACCTCTTGGAGAAGACGGTAAACTCTATGTCCCATCTCCCCTGAAAAATGCGTGCATGTGCACACCACACAAAGTCATAACACATGTGTTCTCATAGAAACCCCGAATCCAACCTTGACTTCCTAGGGAACATCCAGTTAAGGCCTGGAGAGGGGCATGGCACTGTGTTAAAGCACAAAGTCTGGAGCCCTTCTGCCAAGTTTGAATCCCAGCTTGCCCAGTTTTTAGCCTGTGTGACATTGGCTGAATTAATTAATTTCTCACCTTCATTTCCTCGCTTATGAAAGAGGAGGAAAAACACTAGGGCTGTTTATGGTGATTCAGTAAAGTGCTTGTCATATAATAAGCACTATACCAGTATTTGTGAAATAAAAACTTTTCTTCAGAAGAAAACTCTCAGAGCAGACTCCCAGCCTCTGTGCGCAAGCAGACACCACTGCGTTTCATTCTGCCGTCACCTGGCTGAACATCTCCTAGACTCCCAAGGGTGCCCAGGAGTGCAGCCCCCTCCACTTAGTGAATTATTCTCGGAGATGGGGATAATTGTTAAGCTGTGCTGGTGCCCTTTCTCCCTCAGTCTCGCCTTCCCAGACCACCGGGAAGAGCTGACCCCACAATTCCCGGCTATTCTGGTTGAAACTGGGGGAAGGGGTACCCACATGCTAGGCAGGATGGGGTGGGTGCTGCCAAGTATATACCTAACCCCTGGGGTCAGTCGATGGGTCCCATTCTCCAGGTGAGAACACAAGGCTCAGAGAGGACAAGTGGCTGGCCCAGGGTCATCACACCGGTGGCTAATAGAGGAGCCAGATATATGGCCCAGGTGAACTGGATGACTCTGGCCATGACCGCCATTGCTGGGGTGTCTGCTAGGGCCTCTGAAGCAGGACCCTCTGCTGCTGCCAATTCTGAATCGTAGGTGGGGGACAGGTGAGGAGCTATCCTTGAAGCCTTTGAGCTACCGGCCCAGGACATACGCCACACACATAACCTCAACTCTCAGACCATTTCAAACTCTAGTCAAGAGCATGGAAATGCTTCTGACAGATGTTCACAGTCCCTGAGATGACTCATGTGGGGCCCGGACCGGTTACCAGTGCTAAGCTCTCAGGAGCCTTATTCCATCCTCTGGTTGGCTCTGGGGGGCAGGAGCTATTGTCTACTTGCATTTTACAGATGAGGAAACTGAGGTTCCAACAGGAAAGGATCTATGCCAGGATTTGAGCCCCGATCTTTCTGGCTCCAGAGCAGGAGGCTGTCCTGTCTTCGGGACACCCAATCAAGGGGCTTGGCCTCTGCGTCGCTGGGAGCACAGGATTCCTGGGAGCTGGAGGCATGAGCTCTGTGGGGCAGATGGCGCCGGTGCCAGGGAACAGACTGGGGCTGGGTGGTGGCCAGGAGTGTGACAGCACACACTGTCCCTGTGGGGTCACACGGCACCCCACCTAGTACAGCAGCTCCTTGTTTACCATTTCCTGCATGTTCTTCCCTCAGTTTCCTCACGTGACCCAGCCGGCAAGCAGGTTTGGGGTGATTAAGCCCATTTTGAAGAAGAGGGCAGGAGAGGAGAAGTGACATACCAAAGGTCACACAGAGAGCTGATGGCAAGGGCAGGTGAGCAGCTGGTGAGACTGACCACGAACAGTGCCCACTGACCTCAGGCAGGACAGTCACCTCTTTCTGGCTGAGCCAAACTGACCACAAGCCTTAGAGGCCTTGGCTGAAGCACAGAGCCAGGGCAAGAAGGCAGGTGGCAGGCTGACCCACTTCTCCTCTGAGGCTAGCCTGCCACCAGTTAGGGACCTTCCTCTCCAGAAACGTCCTGGCTTCCAGGTCTCTTTCCTTCCCCCATCTCTTGTGGAGGACAACCACTTCCCCCACCTTCAGATGGGCTCTCGGTGATGTGGGAGCAGATGCATAAACCTGAGAGACACATACAAGCAACACAATCTGCTCAAAGACAAATGGACGTGTTGCTGATGAGAATCTCATTTGGGGAAAGGCAACATCAAAGTCCTTCACATCATGTCTACATAATCGTGCCCACCAGAGAGCGCCAGCCCCCAGTGCAGGGATGTGCAGACCTACACAAGCAGGTACACACAGGAAACGCAAGGCACACAGCAAGCCCGCATCCACAGCGCGTGTGTGCAAACATCCATGGACACACATGTACACATGCACCACCATTTACACACATAAGTAAGACAAACACAGGTACCTCTAGAGACACCAACCAACAGAGCCCCACTCAATGAACAAACACAAGTGAAAATGGATACAGAACAGGTGCACACAGACAAATGAACACAAACATGCAAATGGTTCCCCCAGGCACACAGTTGCCAACCCAGTACACCCCCCACTTACAGGGAAACTCAGGCATGCATACCACACCAAGAGAAGGCCACGATCACACACAACAACACTCACACGCACACACGCACACACTTAGCAAAACTTCCCTGAGAACTCCATTTTCTCTAAGGGGGCATTTACCCTAGGAAAGTCCCAAAGACACCCTAAAACACAGTTGTGCCTCCATCCACTGTCTCCAGGGACTGGACATACCTTCCCATCTCCCTGGACCTAGGCCCAAGGGATTCAGGAGGGGCCATGTTGGGCCCAAATACTAGAGCTGGATGTCAAGCAGGAGCTCGCTGTCATGTCCCCGCTCCCAGTGACACACTGAGCAGGAATGGCTTTGAGGTACCAGGGACTGGAAGGGCCTGGCAGGAATTCCTGGGACCTTCTTTTGCTGGACATCAGCCCTTGAAGGCCTCCCCTGACCCAGAATGCCTCTGGCCACTGTACCCGGACACATACCCTTCCCCTGGCGACACCTGTGCTGCCCTAGCGAACCCACCCAGCCACTGTCCACCATTCTGCTCCCAACCGAACACTGAGCTAGCGCCGCAGACCCTCTCCCACACCTGGGCACACCTGCCGCCACCTACCGTTGCCCATCGCCAACACCTGCACGTTCTCGAATTCCAGGGTGGTGTAGGCTGGGTCCAGCGCAGCGCTGTAGTCAGCCATATCCATGTCGACGAGGGTTTTGGAGAGGCGCATCGTCCCCCTCCACACCTCAGTCACTTGCCCTGCTCAGGATGCCCACCTGCAAGGCCCCGGCCGAGCTGGCCCCCGCCCCGCACCCTCCCCCTGCCTCCTCCCAGGTGCGCTCTCTGCCTTCCTGCCTTTCAAACTGTCCTCTGGGAGGATCTCCCAGGAGTCTTGGCCTAGCGTCTAGGAAGGGGTGGAGGCTCTGCCAGGGAGGGGTGGGGGTTAATGGTTAATCGGCTCCCCCACTGGTGGGTAGTCTGGGCGGGGCCGCAGGGATTTGGCTGTTTGTTGGTTTCGGGCTGACACCCGGGGTGCTGTTACAACTGGTGGGGCCTTAACTCACCAATATTCAATTATCGATTCTGCAAGATGGAGAGGCTAGCTCATGAGCACTCATTTGACCCCTGACTCAGCCACCTCCAAGTCCTTGTCACCGCAAGTCCGGCATTCTAACTGATAGGCTGGGACACTGACAGCCCACCACCGAGGCGCCCTAAGTCAGTGCTGGCCCAATCATTGACTGCTGCCCTCAGCGCTCTTACAGAGGAGATAAAGCTGCCTCATGGCTCATGAATTAAAAACCTAAATCCCAGGCTCCAGACACAAACCTTCTGGATCCTCGTCCTGGGAGCTTGCTTCCAGTTTCCCACCCCCCCTTGGGAGCAGAATGAATTGGATGTTTGGTAGGGCCAGACTCAACTCTGGTTCCACTGTCCTGCTCCCCAGGACCCCACTATGGCCACCACGAGCCCCCACAGCAGCCAGCTGCTCAGGCCCATCCTCCTGTTTCCCTCCCTCCCCTCGGGACAGGCGGAGACCAAGCTTGCAGCCCCACAGACCTGGATTTACACTCAGGCGCCTGCCACCTACTAATCGTGACTTTGGGTAAATGATTCTCCTCTGGATGCATTTTACAGAGGGGGAAACTGAGGCTCAGTCTATCTCAAGGGCGGTTGGAGTGTTAAATAAGACGGCATTAATAAAACACCAAACGGTGCCCAGCAAGTGCCCTTCCCTTTCCCCCCTTCTGTCTCCCTTGTTTCTCCACACCCACCTCCTCCCTCTGGAGTGGGCATCCTAGGAATGCCACCTGAGCAGCGGCACAGACCCCCACGCTTGGGTCCCGGGTTTGGTTTAATACTCTGCTGTTGCTGAAATTCTTAATACTTTCTGAACATGGGGTCCTGCATTTTCACTTTGGACTGGGCCCCGCGCATGGAGCAGCTGGTCCTGCTGGCCTTCAGCTCACGGCTCCCCCCTCTCTCCTCTTCACAAACACTTCCAGGAGCTCCCAATCTAGCTGAGGAGGCAAGGTTGCAAGGTGGAAGGTAGGACTCCCTGGGCAGAGGCAGAAGGACCGAGGCTTGGTGGCCTGGGAGCCTGTTTTCCTCTGCCAGCTGGAAAGACCAAGGTGGTGGGATTTGGTAACACTGTGAGCAAGAGTGAGTGAATTAGCCTTGGCTGGGTGGCTCAGTTGGTTGGAGCGTTGTCTTGCACGCCAAAAGGTTGAGGGTTCGATCCCCAGTTCAGGTGCACATAGGAGGCAACCGGTAGATGTTTCTCTCTCTCTCTCTCCTCATTCCATTCTCCCTAAAATCAATACACATGTCCTCGGGTGAGGATAAAAAAAAAAGTGGGAAATGCGTGAGAGAGCCCATCAGTGAGAGTAAGTGAATTAGTGAAAGAGTGAACTAATGAGTGAGTGCGCAAATGGGTGGGTGAATTAATGAGCAGGCGGACCAGTGGGAGAGGCGGTGTACGTGTGAGGGGTGTGTTCTTTCAATTATTAGAAGCCTTCTCTCTGCCCACATAGCTTTGTTCTCCCCATTCCATCTCCCCCCCCCAACCCAAAGCTGAGATAACAGGGGTGGGGGGTGGGTGGGAGCAATTGTTCGGGAGGAGAACAGAGGCTAGATTTGTCACCTGGGTTTGGGAATTAGCTCTGTCACCATCCAGATAACTTTGTTTAAATCTCATCTTTCTCATGGCCTCCATTTCCCTATCTGTGAAATAGGGAGCAGGTCCTGGGCCATTTGTTCGTAGGTCAAGACAAGACCCAAGGGAGGGAGACAAAGTGCACCCCCTAACAACCCACACTTTGAGATTCCATAAGGGCCTGAACTAGAAGACTTCAACTAATGGTGGGTTCCTCCCATGTCCCACCGGGGGACATGTGATCCTGACTCTAGTGGCCTTGGGGGCAGTGCTGAGCAGGGCTGGAGACCTGACTGAGGGACAAACACAAAAGGGAACGTGGGGCTGCTCTGGGGGGTGGAGGGCGGCTGCCTCCAAGGGCTGACTCCAGGTCCTGCCACCTGTCTGACACCTGGGACAGGCCACACACAGCTACTTCTCTCACAACCCAGCCATACATGGTGTACACGTATGGCATCTCCCCGATCCTAGGAGGCACATTCCACATTTCCCAAAGTACACTGTGATTGTCGGCATACCAGAGTTTAATTGGTAACAAAAATAACCTTCGATCTCTGTAGGTGACATCTTAGAATGAATTCAATAAGGTCTATGATCAACTAGCGTGAGCCACGGCGGACAGCCTACACGTGACAAGCTGCTAAGTATACAAACCATGACATACGCTCTCTACCAAATGTACAACACATATGACCCACTGCCTATGAGGCACATTCCAGAAACCTGTTTCATACCTCACCCATCACAACCTACCCCAAAAGTAAATCTGCCCACTCATGAACTATATAACTTACGTAATCTATTACATACATGATTTCTCCCACTCTTAGCTGACCCTAAACAATATCTTCACATTCCTCATATACACAGCGCACCACCTGTAAGAACTACTGGCTCTGTGGTCTCAGGCAAATTACTATTTTGAAATCAGGGTTTCTTCTATAAAATGGCCTAATATAGTTTGTTGGGACAATTAAATGAGATACTATTATAAGGCTCTTAGCCCCACCCCACACCACCCACTCAAACCCCAACCCCTTCGAGGATAAACCACAGACCTTGAAATCAGAAAGACCTGGGTCAAAATCCAGGCACTGCCAGCTTCCCAAACCCTTGTGACCTCAGGTGCCACCTCTCTCCGCCTTAGTTTTGGCATCAGATAAATGGGTTGATACCTTGTCCACAGTGACAAGTGGACTATAATGGCCAAGCGTAGGCACACTGTGCAACAGCAGCAACTGCTGTCATCGGTGGTTGACTCTTGACCCACTGGCCACATCACCTGTGGGAATCAGGACTCTGCACAGGAGAGCTCCTAGGGATGGCGTGCCCAGCTGTGAACAAACCCTGGCCTCGATGCCATCAGCTCAGCAGCCCTTTTGGGGGGAATGTTTATAAGAGTTTATTTGGGTCAAACTAACGACACTTGCTGGGGAGCAAGGTCCCAAATGCTCCCCAGCAGCCCTTTGTCACCTCTGCCCCGTCCTCTGGGGCTGTCAGGCCCAGCTCAACAGCAGTAACAGAGGACCTCAGAGCTCACCACGTTGCAGATGGAGAAACAGAGGCCTCGAGAAGGAAAGAGGGTGGCTTTGAGCGCTGCCCTGGGTGGCCCGGTCTTGGTGAGGGGTCGCCACAGACCCAGCTGTGCTGCCCTGAGCTAGGAATCGTTCACTCTTCTCAGTTTATCCGCTCCGCTTACAGATGACAAAACGGGGACTCCCAGAGGTCAAGTGACTTACCTTAAAGCCATAGGGATCGTCTGAGGAGGGGCTGTGATTTGAACTGGAGTCTGACTGCAGAGCTGAGCACCGCCCGTCCCCCACGCAGGCTGCCTCCCTCCAGGATTCCCACACAAAGACCCTCAGAATTCTGGAGCGCTGGGCTGCTGGGTCCACCCATCCCGTTACTGCTGGCAAGCTCAGGAATCGGAGAAGCGAAGGAGCCTGTCCCCGGCACTTGTAAATTCAGAGGCATCCTCCAGACCCCAGCTAGCTTGGGCAGCCTGGCACCTTCACTTCCCCTGGGTGCTCACCACCCTGCTATCTCCTGTCTCCTTCCCCACCCACCCATCAGGGAGCGAGCAGTGTGGGGACCAGGGACTCATCAAGACAAAGAACAAAAGTCGTGGGGGAAAGAAGCCAAGAGCCATCTCCACTCTGGGGTAGGGCCCTTCAGTTTCGCCCCTTTGAAATTTCAAATTCCAGTTTGTGGACAAAGTCCTAAGTTTCTCACAATATAGGTTCCCAACCACGGACCAAACTCCAGTCCAGGCAGGCAGCAGGCCCGGGGCCGCTTCCCTGTGGCAACTCCTGAGGTCTGGGGTGAAGAGGTCCTGGCCCCCAATGGGCCTAGCAGGCCATTCTTGCAGCCCGATCCTACCCTGCAGGGACCCTCGCCTCCCACCTGAGAGGACAGCCCTCTTCCTGGAGCTGGGATCTAACTCTTGCTGGTACCAATAGCAGATACCAGGTAGGCACCCTTCCTGTTCTGGCCATCTTTTCTAGACTCCTAAAACTCCGCTCCTATCAGCCGCCTCACCCTGGAGCACAGGCCTTGCCGACTTAATCCAATCATGACCTCACAGAACTTCAAGACTGGAAAGGGTGTCTCCGCCAACCGCTCCCCCCCCCATTGGGTGGATGGAGACATGGGGCCTCCAGGGAGTGGCAGGTGGCTGTCTTTTGAACCATAGACCCGGGGCCCCTCAATAAGCCCCACAGGGTGGAGGGGACGTGCTCAAGGCTACACATTGGCAGTGGGGGAGATTTGCCTTAACAAGAAGACTGCCAGCTCTATGGGGACCCCTTTTATCCATTGCAGCCCTCCAGGGCCCTGGCACTGCCTCCTCTAGACCTGGGATGGTGGTGTGTTCGTTCATTCAGTGACTGATGGCCACTGGGTTGCCATGTAAGTGCTTCTGAGATGAAGATGAGGGAGCTTGGGGCTGAAGGCCAGTGCGTTTGGAAGGAAACAACATTCATGTGGTTAACTGATAACTGAGCCCCATCCTTGGGCCTCCTGGAGCCTCCTTCCTCCCTGTCCTCAGCACGATTAAGACGAACTTACCTGCCTGCTAATCATTGCTGAGCCTGTTGATTTTGCCTTAAAAAATTAACTGGGCATGAGTTTGCGGTTTGCCTCACCCCTAACCCTGAAAAGGCCGGGGTGGGCAGGAGGCCGCCCGGGTTATGCAAGAGGCCGCTGGCCTCCCCACGCACATCCTCTGCTTGCCCTCCAAAGGGGAGGTTTTGCTTAAGAGTCAACAGTTTGCTTGTTCCCCCTGTTCTGGGTCCTGAGCAAATTTGCTCTGTTACCAAAGAGAGATAACGGCTGCCACGGGGAAGCTTTCCAAAGAGGGATGCGAAGCAGCCGCCTTTGAGCTTGGGATTCGGGAATCCTGCAGTATCAGAGCCAGGAGAGCCTGTAAGAGGAGGTGGCCTGGGGCCTTTCAAAGCGGGCTCTGAGGTTCCCAGGAGCCAAGGGAGTGTGCGCACAGGCCCGCTTCACCCAGTGCCTGCCTCTCAGGTGCGCTGCTCCTTCCTAACTCATTTGAAAGTTTGCGCTAGCTACAGATAGTGAGCACTAGACAACTGCAGGTCCAGACTCATCCCCTAACTCATTGTACAGACGGGGAGGTGGAGGCTGGAGGGAGGAAGGGACCCGTGCAAGGACAGAAGAAGGTCATTCCAGGTATCCTGGGTCTCCAGCTAGGACAGGGAAGACAGGAGCTGCCTTGGGGACGCAGTGATGGACTCCGGATATTAGTGACCAAGGTGGTACTTACATGCCCCCCTCCACCACTCGCCCTCCCTCCCAGGGCCGGCTGGGATCTGAATGGTGCCTAAGAGCGACTGGAAGGCCTAAATGAGGAGAACTCACCTGGCTTTGTGTCCTGTGGGTCCTCAAGGAGCATGTAAACCAGGGGCTCCAAGTCATAACTCGTTCAGCCATGTTCTCCCCCTGCAGGCATCAGGCCACAGAGGAAGATGCAGGGCTACCCCGACTCTCTTAACCTCTCCGTGCCACAGTTTCCTCACCTTTAAATTGGGAATAACACCCCTGACTCACTGGGTTGTCGTGAGGATGAAATGGACTAAGATACGTCCAACGATAACCATGACGATGTTTCTCAAGCTGTTTCAGGGTGCTTTCCATGGGTTAACTCATTAATCCTCACAACCACTGTGAGGCAGGCAATGTTTTTATCACCCAGACCTGAGGCACAGAGAGGTTGAGCCATATGCCCAAGCTCACACAGCTTGTAAGGAACAAGATCTGGGATTCCAACCTGAGCAGTCTGGCTCCAGAGTCTGCGCTGCCAACCCCGAGCCTACCCTGCCCTTCCAGGGCTGGTTTATAGGAAGTGCTTAATGAAAGCTGGCCAGTATGGGAATAAAACAAGCTCTGTCCCAAGGTGTGGGCTTTATGTGAGGGCTGGAAGGTGGGAGGAGGAAGGCATATCCCTGGGCTGGATTGGTCAGGGATGGATTCCTGGAGAAGGTGGCACCCTAAGCAGAGAGCAGGGCATTGTGAGAGACGATGACCATGACTCAAGAGGTAGGGTAGAGAGTATGGTAGGCAAAATGATCAAGAAGGAAGCCAGGAGGACTTGGGTCTCTCTGGGCGGGGCCTCCCCACAGGCTATTTCCTGCCAGGTGGCTCGTGACTTCTGGGCTGAGGCTGTTGCTGTCCTGTTTATGTTTCTCCCTCCTGGTTATGATCCTGACTTTATCTGCAGAAGTGACCTTGGGAGTTAGATGGGGACAGCCCAACCCCTGTGGGGCCTGAAGGATGATGGGGAGCTCCTGCCTAGCACAGGCCCTGCTCTTGGGGTGAAGGATAAACCCACATCCCAGAAACCATCCATGGTCTCCCTGCACCCTTGTTCTGAAAGGCTCCAGGGATTGCCAGGAGGTCTCTGAATTGAAGTGTTTGGTAGTCCTGAGATCAGACCAGGGTCACTGCGTACAGCTGTACAGCTTGCTCACTGCACAAAGGTGCTCTGGCAAGCGGAGGTGGAAATCTACAAGTGGGGTGTCTTCTACACATTTTCGCAAAGGCTCCATGTCAGCCCTGCCCCAGCTCTGTTTCTAGCAACAGTGTGACCTTAGGCAAGGTCATTTCCCTCCCTGGCCTTGGTTTTCCTTTTGAAAAGTTGTCTAGCACAAGGCAAGGATTCAACCCTCACAGCGAATTAGAATTGCCTGGGGCCTTTAAAAAATACTGATGCTCAAGCACCATCACAGACCAATGATCAAATCTTGGGGTAAGGGTCGGTGGGTGTGGGGTATCAGTATTTTTTAAAGTTCTGATGTGCAGCCAAGATTGAGACCCACGGTGGGAGGGCTTGAAACTTGGAACAGAAAAGGCCTAGATGTTCATCCAAGTTCTACAACTTAGTAATTGCAACTTCAGTGAGTCTCAGTTTGCCCATCTGTAAAATGGGAACAATGAGAGCTTCCTCATAGACTCAGAATGGCAGTTCAATGAGAGGGTATTCAGACAGTGCTTGACACTGTGGCTGGCCAAGTAGCGAGCTCCTGATCCACGGTACCAATGACCATTAGTTTGCTACTGGCAAAATGAGATTGACTTAAAATATAAGGGCCAAGGATTCAGACTTGGAGCCAGGCTTTCTCTGTCCCTTGAATCAAGTTCTAGGGGGGTCTCAATCTTGGCTGCACACCTGTCATCTTGCTGAGGTGTGTGTGATGATGATGATGATGATTTGATATTTTACCTAATTTGTTACAGTTGTTAAATTTATTTATTTTTGAATCAGTACTATATTCACATGGTTCAAAAATAAAAACAAAAAGCAAAAGGTGCACTTTGACGGGTCTTGCTGCCACTGCTGTGTCCTGACCACCAGCCCACTACCCTCTTCACCATAGGTAACCCCTTCTCTTACTTTCTTCTGTATTTTCCAAGTTTTCTTTATGCAGACCAGGCAGCATATAAGATCATACATTATCATTCCCACCCCTTACACTGTTCTGGGCCTTGCTTGGGCTTTTAACAGCAGACCCTGCAGATTCTTCCATAGCAGTTAGGAGCAAGCTTTGAGGAAGGAAGGGTTCTTGCCCCCTTCACAGGTGAGGAAACTGAGGCTCAGACTGCTGAGTCACTGGTGTTTGGGCTGTCTCTCCCTGGCTCCAGAGACAGTGTTTGTCCCCCTGCTCCAAAGTGGCCTTCCAGGAAACCTGACAGCAAGCTTTGGAGCCTGGCCTAAATCTCTCCAGGGCAGGCCTGGCAGGAGGTGGGGTGGGGGTAGGCTGTCAGGGCCTCAGTGAGCACCAAACTCGCTGAGGGGCTAAAGCAGGGCAGGAAAATGTTTCGAGCCTTCCAGATGGTAACCCAGTGAGGGGATGTTCACTAGATGGGACAGTTAGGGCCTGGTGGTCATGCCCTCCAACAGCGCGGAGTCTGCCCGGAAGCCTCTGTCAGCCTCAGGCCGTGCTGGTGGCAGGAGAGGGCAGAGGAGGAGATGCAGGGAGGGAAGGGAAACATGGCTGATGAAACAGGCCCAGGAGAAAGAAGGCTTGAGGGGACCCATTCCTGGAAGTCAAGTAGGAAGATTTGGAATTCAAAGCAGAGGGACATTTTAAGCAAATGTTTTCTGCTTAGGCTACCTCTGGATTCTTGACCTGCTTCAGCTTACTGACTCACTGACCTTGGACAAGTCACTTTCCTGCTCTATGCCTCAGTTTCCCCAAAGTAAAAATGAAAAATATTAGGTAGCTGGTCTTAAGACAGCTTTGGAGCACCCCTAAAGGACCTTATGAGGCTCCCCTTACCTTGATGGGGAAATCTGAATCTTGCCTTGATCATAATGGGGTGAGCCCATCAGGATTCTGGGCCTATCTGGGGTGGGGGGGTGGGGGTAGAAGGTTTCTACACTGCCCCCAAATCTGGACTCCTTTCCTTGGTTCTGTGTCTGTCTCCCACCACCCCATCCTCCTCTCCAGGTAGATAGGGAACAGGGACCATACCTGGTGGGTCCCAAGGGAAGCCCTGGCCCCAGTCTGACATCCTCCTCCTGGTCATATGGGATCCTGCACAGTGGGCCATCTCTTCATCCTTGAGGGAGCTCCCACTGCCACCCTGGCACCCAAGACCCTGCAAGCGCTGCTGGGCAGAGTTAATCTCTTAATACTGGTCACAATGAGATTTCAGGGATGGTGGAGGCAGTCTCCATGGAAACTGCAGACCTGCCCAGGACCCATGCAAAGAATTAGCCACAGGGGTCACCAAGCGGGTCCTAGAGACCCAACCCAAACAGGAGTAGGAGACAGCAGCCTGGACTCCTGGGTCCTGCCCCAGGCCTCCTGTTGTCTCTCTGGAGAGCTTGTGAGGTAAACACAGTGTGACACCTGTCACACTGCCTGAGTTCTGCTGTTAAATTGGACAGAGTCACATTCACAGGGAGAGTCCTGTCACCTTCCTGGGCTTTAGTTTTCTCATTCTTCAATTGGGGTGATAATCCTTAACCCAGAGGGTTTTCTAGAAGACTGCAGGTTTCAGAGTCTGCCAGACCTGAGTATGAAGCTAGACTTTTCCCACTCAGACTGTAAACCTAGGAGGCCAGGCATTTCACCTCTCTGAGCTTCGGTTTCCTCATCTCTACAATGGGCATAATCAGTACTGTGCCTGACGGGTAAGTACTGATGCTCAGTGAATGTGAGTCTCCTCCCCTCTTTCTGAGTCCCATCTGCACTGCACATCTGCCCACCACCCCCAGCGACTAGCAACTTTCAGACTCCCGCAGCCTCTGCCTTGTCTCTGGCCTTTGCACACGCCAGGTCCTCTGCCCAGACCAGCTGTCACGCCTCTTTCTTCAAATCTTCATCCTCTAAGTCCTATCTTAGTCCTCTTCCCCTGGGCAGTCCTGCGGGCTTGGGCACGGTTAGGGCTCCTCCTCTGTGCTCCCATAGCCCTCAGTGCTTTGCATCATCAAAGTTTAATCCACTGGCGGTTACTAGTTATTTGTCTTCCTCCTCCAGTTTCACTCTTATATTCCCAGTACCCAGCTGGCACTTAATATAATGGGTTGGATAAATAAACGAGTGAATGAAGGAATTTGTCCATCCAATCATTCACTATTTATTCAGCACCTTCCATGTGCACTGTTGTGGGTGTTTGAGCAAATAAAAATACAGGATGCCCCATTAAATCTGAATTGCAAAGAAACAATGAATAATTATTTTAGTACAACTATGTACCAAATAATGCATGGAGCATACTTATACTTAGAACACTTCTGTTGTTTATCCTCAAGTTCAAATGTAACTGGGTGTTCTGTATTGGATCTGGCCACCCTATTCCCTCCGTCACAGAGCTTACATTTTGGTGAGCTTACATTTAGTGAGCAAGCAATTAAATAAAGAGAATTTCAAATACTGGATGTTGTAGCGTCTTGGGGACAGCAAGGAGCATCTGTACACAGGGTGATCTCGAGCTAGTGGCCTTTATCATCATCGAACAGTTCTAAGCTCCAGTGAGATACTACTTTGTGAAAATCCTTTGAGGACCTTAAAGGACACTCTTGAGAGAAGGGCTCGAAGGCAGGCAGAAGGGGTGGCAGCAGGAGGGAGCTGCTGAGTCTCACTTGACAAGGCTCCACAATTTTGTAATTTGGATCCCAGCCTTCACAAAGCTTCACGAACTGCAGTCCCACCCCTCAGGCGCCAACATCCTCTGCAGGGATGAGAGCCAGAGAAAGGGGCCGCAGGCGCAGTGCAGGGAAGCGTGGCCGCCTCTCCCGCAGATGCCCTGGGGCGCCAGGAAAAGCCCGAGGGCGTCCGGGAGGAAGAAGCCCAGAGAGCCGCAGCGCCGCGCTTTGAGCGTCTTGGCCTCCTCCTAGTGGCCGATACAGGAACTGGCTCTTATTAACCTTTAAACAGCCATACGGGCTTCACCAATCACAGCGAAGGTTGCATTATAATCCCACCAATCACAGGCCGAGACAAACTAGGTCTCTCCAAACTCAGCGGAAGACAGCTCAACACAACTCAACTGGGTTTATTTCGGGACAACGTCATTTCGCTCCAGTCACACATCAACACCTGGCCACTGCACCAATCAGAACACAATATTTTAAAACCTGTTCCCCAAGGCCGGTACCATGCTGCAGTTCCACCATCTACGAAAGTTATAGCCCCAACACCAGGCTTTGTGCTGGCTCCATGTGGAATCTCGCGTTTGCATTCAGTGTTATTTATATATCTTAATATTTCATGATATTACTATTATAAAAATTAATATGTGGGTCTGGGAAAAATATGCTCTTTGGAGTTAGAAACACCTGGAGTCCACTTACTAGGCTTTGTAAAGTAGAACAATTCGCTTCCCTTCCTCAGTCTTTAAAAGAGAATAATAATAATATTTTAACTGTCATATTCCATCATCCCACCCCCATCTCAGTTATTCAAGCCCAAATCCTGGAAGCTACTATCTTTGTGTCCTTCCTCCCATCCCTCCCAGCTCAGCAGAAATCCAGGTCTTGCCACCTCCAACAGTATCTCGGATGGTCCTCTCCACCACAGCCAGCCTTGCCCACATCACCATCATCTCCCCAGGTCTGCAAGTCTGTTCACTTTTCTTGTTCCTCTGCTCTGGGTCCCAGGCCCACTCTTCAGCCAGGGACCAGGAATGATCTTATACAAAGAGATTGCATCAGGTCCCTACCTTACTTAAACTTGTACAGTTTCCTATGCATTTATAACAAAACTCATAAAATTCAAAACTCCCACAGACTGGGAGACCCACCTAACCTTGTTTCTATATCTCTACATCTCCAATCCAATTTCATTTCACTCACCCCCACCCGAGAGGCTGCAAGCACATTAGTTTTCTTTTTTTTTTTAGTTTTCCTTTCCTGTCTCAGGGTGTTTACACATCTCTTCCACCCCCATTAAGGATATGATCCTTGTCTGTTGTATTCCCCAGGGTGCACCCCACATCTTGAACAGTTTAAAATTAAGTGCATAATAGATGCTTAATAGATATTTATTGGGTGAATGAGTGAAAGATTTTTTAGGAGAAATGATATAATATACATGAAGTGCTTGGTACATAATATGTTTTTCAATGAAAAGGATTCTATGCTTATAGTAGAAAATGTGAAGGTAAAATAAAGAGAAGATTTAAAATCATATGTGCTCCTACATTTGGAAGGGTTCAACTCTTGCTAACCAGGGTCCCTTGACCTTGACACTATTAACGTTTTGTGCTAAACAATTCTTTGTTGTAGGGGCTGGACTGTCCTGTGCATTGCAGGACACTTAGCAAAATCTCTGGCCTCTACCAACTAAATGCCACTAGTACTCGCCCCCAAAGGTATGACAACCAAAATTATCTCCAGACGTTGCCGCATGTCTCTTAGGATTCAAAATACCCCTGGCTGAGAACCACTGCGTTAAACCCCAAGACTTATGGGAAATTTTCTCCTCAAAATCCAGCCTGTCTCAATTTTCAGTGTCCATTCAGAATCATTTGTGCTGATTGTTAAAAATCCAAATCCCTCACATCCCACCTCAAGGCTCCAGGGTCAACAGTGGGCCCAGGCATCGCATGTTTAACAAGCTCCCACATGCTTCTGTTGCATGGAGCACTCAGAACCCACTTTGAAAATTCAACCAGGAAGTCTCCCTGATAATCAGATAACCAAGCGTTGGGTGAGGGTCCCTTGTCTCTTGAACCCTATCCTTGAATTTCTCTCCTTTCCAATTACCCATCCATTGATATCTCTTCAAAGTAGTGACAGAACCAAATCCTAGCTCAGCCAATGCCCAAACTGCCTCATCTACCTTCAGGGAAGAAACAAAAGCTGACCACAAAGTTTAGCTGAACCCGCTTATGAAATAACAGCACCCCAATCAAAATGGATCCTGAGGTGTTGTCTGGGAGAAGAATCAGCTTCACAGAATGGTGGTGTCAGACTGTCTTCTCCCGGATGCACCAGAGTCCCTTCCCTGAGCACAGGTGCTGAGACAGAACCATCCAATGAGTCATGACTTGCTCTACCTTTCTAGACCCATCTTTCAGTCTCTTTTACTCTCTGTGAGCTATTCTCAATCATTCCACTTCTCTCCTCTCAGGCACGTGGCAGATTTACACTTTCTTGCCTTCTTTGAAGTTGGGTGTGACCATGTGACTTGTCTTGGACAATGAAATTTGAAGATAAATAATCTGTGTCACACCTGAGCATAAGGCTTAAGAGCCAGTACTGAGGTTCTTGTGGAACCAAGTGTAGATGTGGAGTCACCGGGATGCAAAGAGCCTCCTGCCAGCCCATGCCACACGTGTGCCATAAGTGAGCAATAACTATCTGCTGTGTTAGCCACTAAGACTTCTGCCATGCTTGGTTACTGTGGCACAGCCTCACCTGTCTGACTGAACACAGTCTTTCCAAAGCTTCACTGATATGCCTGTGACCATTACGATTTGTTATATCTGAAAACCACTTATGCTATTAATATTTTTCTTAACATCAACTCACTAATTTTAACTTAGGTTTATTTTAGAAGGACGTGTTATTACCACCAAATGAAATACCAGTATCACAAATAGAAAGCAATGGGAAAATACACAGAATGAAATAAACTATTATGTTATATCCTGACTTACTACTGTTGTCTTTGAAAGCCTCTGCGCCCTTGGTCTGCTCTCTTTTTGTTAAAAATAAATAAATAAAAATTGGTCCCTATGTGTATGTCAGTCTTTCAGGCTCCAGAAAGGTGGCTAAGACCTGTTAGATGTTTGAAGGCAGCATGGTATAGAGGCTGAGAACACAAATTCTGGAACCTAACTTTCTGGCTTGAATTCCGGTTCTGCCATGGACTAGCTGTGTGACCTTAGGTGAGTTACTTAACTGCTCTGTTATTTTGCAAAATAGGGATGATAATGTGTGTGTCTTTGGGTTATTGTGGGGATTATTTGTGTTAATATACAGAAAGAACTGTGCTGGCACATAGTATTATACAGGTGTTAGCTATAAAATAATGACATATCAAGATCCAGGTGAATTTGGAGAGATGTTTGAATTTAATGAAGAGGAAAGAAAAATACTTCACATAGGTTAAAAACAACCCGCCTGGACAATGTGGATGGGGAGAGTTGCTTTAATGGCAGGAGATGACAAAATTCTAGAGGTCTTATTTGGTGGCAGCTGCCCAAACCTCTAACCCAGTGATTTTCAACATTTTTCATCTCATGGCACACATAAATTAATTGCTAAAATTCTGTGGCACACCAAAAAATATATTTTTGCTGATATGACAAAAAAGGTATAATTTTTAATTTGAGAGAGAGATAGAGATTAATTTGTTGTTCCACTTATTTATGCATTCATTGGTGGCTTCTTATATGTGCCCTGACCAGGGATCAAACCTGCAACCTTGGTGTATTGGGACAATGCTCTAACCAACTGAGCAACCCAGCCAGGGCTAAAAAAAACTTTTTTAATGTCTACTAGAGATAAATAAGTGGGACAATATAGAGAGCCTAGAAACAGATCTACATATATTTGAAAATGGGAGACAAAAGCAATGGCATTTCGTATCAGTCAAGAAAGGATGTCCTACTTAATAAATGGTGCTGGGTCAGTTGTTCATCTGTACAAAGAAAAATATAATGGCGTCTCTATTTCATACCATACACAAAAATCAAATCCTATGGAATAAAGACCTAAATATGAAAAGTAAAAATAAAACTTAATAGGAAATATTTAGCATAATATCTTTATGATCACAGGCCCTGCAAGATTTTATAGGCAAGATACGGCAAGTACAAACCATAATGGAAACGATTATTAAATTTAATGACCTTTTTTTTTATCATTTAACCAAAATAACTACATAAAGTTGTAAATTTCTGTATAACAGAAGTCTCTAAAGAGAGTGAAAAGACATGCTACAGACTGATCAAAGGTATTGTCCACAAATATAACTGAAAAAGGATTTGTAACAAGAATAAATAACGCTTTCAAACTGATCAGAAGGGGTAAATAATGCAGTAGAAAATGGGCAAAGGACAGGAACAAGCAGACTCAGAGAGGAAGCCCAAATGATGAAAGAGCCCCTCCCAACCTACAAGGGTTAGTGGTGAGCAACTTATCAACATCTCATCAAAGGAAAGTTGCCCATTGCCTGAGATCCAGAATTTCAATTCCTACACCTTATCCTAGAGAAACTCTCACCCACAGGCATAACAGCGTTCTTCATAGCATTGTTTAAAGTCATGAAAAACTGGCACCAACTCCATTGTCAAAAACCAGAATGACTATACTTGGAATATTCATACACATGTTAAATGAGTAACCTAGTGCTACCTGTATGTCAGCATGGGAAGATCCAAAAAGCTATTATATGAGTGAATAAAAGGAAGTTGCTGAAGGTCACGTACAACATACCATTTGAATAAATTTTCTAGATATGCAAAATAATATTACACATTGTTTATGCAGCCATGTATATAGTAAAAGTATAAAAACTTGTCTGCAAGTGATAAACACCAAATGTTGACAGCAGTCCCCACTGAGGAGGACGGCAGAGAGATGGGATCAGGCAAGGCACGGGGCCTTCAACTCTAAGTGTAATGTTTCATTTCTCATTAAAACAAAATATGAACCGAGGGAAAATATGGTCATGCCATGGGATTTGACAAAACTGAGAGATGGGTACATCAGTGTTCACAATATTATTCTCTATACTTTCCTGCATGTTTGTAATATTTTTTAGTTTGGAAAAAAGGAGAAAAGAAATTACATACCAGTAATAGATAATTTGGTACTATGATTTGTAAAATCTTACTACCTAACATATCTATAAAGTTCTTTTTAAAAAAAACCTAGCAATGTATCTAAGTCTAGCATGTCTCTATTTGCGGGCAGGGGAAGCTTAAATGGGTGTTAATGTTTTTCAAGGGTCTCTGTGATGAGCTCCTGTGAGCTCACTAGGGGCCTCTCTTGAAGTGCCAGAGGCACTGCATGTATCTAGGGCTCTGAGTTCTCTGGTAATGAAATTTGTACAGCTTGCTATAATCTAGCATTTTTTCAAATGTCTAAAAGCAGAATCCTTCTTGTCTGAGTGGTCTTGCCTTGGGAAAGGTTGACCTAGTGACCTCCAAGTTCCCTTCCAATTCTCCCAGTCTCCATCCTAGTTTTGGCTCTGCCACTAACTTGCTATATGGCTTTGGCCAAATCACCTTTCTTTTTGAAGCCTCAGGTTATTAAGATATCAGATGGGTGTGTGAAGTTGAGACTCTAAGATCTCTTATCTACGTCCAGCTCTGAAAATCCCATGTTGGAGCCCAGAGTTAGGATGACATTTCCACTTATTCCTCCTCTTGCAATTAATTTTTTATTATTTAACTAAAAGCAGATTTGTGGTAGAAGAATTACAAAAACACACAGATGCAAAATAAAAAAAATTTAGCTTTATTCCACATGCAACCGTGGCCCTTTTTCAAGACATATGATGATAACAAGCATTTATGAAGCACTTCTGTACAAAGCACTGTGCTAGAACAGATCTATTCTTACCCTTATTTTACAGAAGAGGAGACCGAGGGTCAGAGAGGTCAAGTCACCTGTACAAGGTCATACAGCTTGCATCACTCTAACCCAAGTCTTCCTGACTCTGCCACACAAGTTCTCAGCTACTGCCATCTCCAGCCTTGGCATTTGAAGGGCGGTCTTCATCACTAGAGTCATTCTATTTCCTCCCATCTCCCCCCAAGTCCTTCAGGATTCTCTCCTGTCTCCAGAAAAGCTGTGGACATTATCTCTTCCAAAAACAATCAGCTCCTTTAGAAGGATCTGTGTCCCTCCCCCAAACTCAGTCCACCTTATCTCTAGAAAAACTATGACTTGCCTCTCCCCAGCCCAGCTCCACCCTACAAATCACTGGATTTGGGATAAATTCAACAGGCTAGAGACAGAAGAATAGGTATGTATTTAAGTTTCACAGAGACTATTGTCTTATGTGAATGTCTGATAAAGAAAACACAATAGCTGCAAGAAGGGGGCTGGGAGGTGAGATTTCCTACGTGGAGAATTTTAGAAGACAGGCCTGGAGTTCTGAGGCCTGGGTCCTCCTGACAGAGAGGCAGACGACTAGGATGGGGACAGAAGAGATAAATGTGGGGTGGCAGAAAGACCCAGCCAGAGACAGCAGCCCAAGAGGTTTGGCTAGGACTAGTCTACTCAGAATGGGAAATGGAGGCAGGATGCATTAACAATGAACTTGGTCACCGCTGTAGAATCCAAGGGGCTAGGGCAGCACTGTTTAACAGAAATATAATATGAGCCACATACACAATTAAAAATATTTCTTAATCTTCACCTGAGGATATATTTATTGATTTTAGAGGAAGAGAAAGGGGGAGAGAGAGAGAGAGAAACATCTAGGTGAGAGAGAAACATCGATCAACTGCCTTCTGTACATGCCCCGACCTGGGATTGAACCCGCAACTTAGGTATGTTCCCTAGCACCGGATCGAACCCACAACCTTTTGGTGTATGGGACAACATTCCAACCAACTGAGCCACCTGGCCAGGGCACACATAATTTTAAATATCCTAGTAGTCACATTAAAAAAATAGTAAATCTAGGGAATAGATTACTCTCACAAATAATAAGCTTTCCCTTGGTTTTAAATCAAAGGTTTCACACTCAAGTGCCCTTATTGCCCAGTAAGAGAAATCAGTGGATAGGGTACAAGCACAGTTCACACTGTAGTATAAGAAAAACAACATAGCAAACATAATGTTCTGTTCATTAATGTAACTTTAGTGTAGGATACTAAGGAATGGTGGGGCCTGTGGCAAATTAGAGAAGACACACCAGGTCTAAGTTAGCTCCAGTGAACTTTTGTCTCATGGGTATGGGGAATCAGTGTTGCTAGAACTTCCAATTTTTTGAAAGAAGTTGAGATTTTTAAAAGTTAATAGTCAATTCAAGTTTTATTTAAAAACAACTAGGTAGGCTGAATCTCAACCTCTGATCTCCTTTAAGACCCTGACCACGTTTTACAGAGGAGGAAACTGAGGTTCAGAGTGGTTAAACATTTTCCCAACTCACAGCAAAGACAAAGAACTAGCTCTTCGGGTTGTTCCTGCTGCATCTGCTGATAACCAACATTGACTTTTCACTCTTCCTATTGAGAATTTACAAGGTGCCAGGTTCTGTGCTGAGTGTAATATCATGAAGGAGATACTGTCTGTGATGATGTCAGATTTGGATACGGGAAGCCCAGGCTCAGAAAGGTAGAGTAAATGGCCTAAGATCACACAGTGAAGCCTGGACCTGGGTCTGTGTTTGATTACAAGACTATAGATGCCCCCCTCTGGCTACACTCCCTTCCACCTCACCACACTGAAGAAGACAAGGGAGTCTGGTGGTTTTCACCGTGGAACTCCTCAGAAGGGCCTGGGTCTTCGGGGTGGGCAGCGTCCTGAACCTCCACACTTCCTTTAACCCTACCACCTCCATTGTTTCGTTCCTGTGAATTGGCTTCCGGGTAAGGTTTTGTCTGAAGAATGAATGCCACTGCCTTCTTTATTTTTAATTTTGGAAACCGCTGATGGGCCCAGGGTCCCCTGGTTTACAGGGGAGGAAACCAAGGCCCAGAGGTAACAAATGCCCAATGTCCCTCTGTAAGTAGGACGAGAGCCAGGCCTAGAATTGGATCCTGGAGGTCCAGCCTGGAGGCCAGGCCCTGCCTGGGGAGCTGCCCACTGGGTATGCTTGGGCCTCCCTCCAGCTCCTCTGGCCTCTGCCCAGGAAGGGCCAACTGCTCTCTCTGTCTTACCACCTCCTTGGCCCTTCCTCATGCTTGTTTGTATAACTTTTTCACCTGTTCTTTCACAAGCTCTCCCTGAGGCGTGGCTGCCCCTGCGGAGTGTCCCAGGGAATCCTGGGGCCTTGGCGGTGTGGCAGCCTGGGCCTGGCCGGTCCGTGGCAGACAGTTCTCAAACAGTGGCTGTCTGGGCAGAGAAAGGCCTGTTTACCCAGGGCAGGGCCCGGGCAGAGGCTGCAGCTTCCTCCCCACGTCACTGGCCCATTCAGCCACTCAGCATACTGACCCAGCTCTCCCCATCTGTATTTGCTCATTCCACAAATATTTATGGAGCGCCTACTGTGTGCCAGGCATTGTTCCACATGCTGAGGATATACTGTAGCAGAGAAGATGAGAGCCAAATTCCCTGCCGCAATGGGACTTACACGGCTGTGGAGGAGACAGATGTTAAACAGACCAGGGAATGCATCCGACTCCAGCGTTATAGAGGATAACAGGATTGATAGTGATGGTTGGGGGTGGGTCAGCCTTAGATTTGGGTGGTCAAGGAAGGCCACTCTGAGTGAGGTGCGTTGGAGCTAAGGCCCAAACGATGAGAAGAAATCAGATATGGGAAGATCTGGAGAAAGGGTGTTCCTGGCAGCGGGACTAGCAAGTACAAAGGCCCTGGGGCAGGAATGTGCTTGGTGTGACTGAAGGATAATAAAAAGACGAGTGTAGCTGAAGTAGAGTGAGCAAAAGGGAGAAAGGTAGGAGAAGCCAAGAGAGAGGCAGACAGAGTTCCCAGGGAGACATTTAGGTCAGGGGAAAGAGCCTCGGTTTTCTGTTTAGCGTGATACAAGCTTTTGGGAGCTATTCAGCAGGAATTTTCAACATAATTGTGTCCTGAATTTCTCCTCTAACTTTAACTCTGCTTTTCCCAAACTCTGGGGCTTTCTGTCCCATGACGCTCGTTTTCAGGTACACTTGAGAGTGTTTGAAATAGTGTTTACTTCCTCCTTTGTCCTTTTTAATTTTTTTTTCAAAAATTTTATCAAAGTTGTACGGGTACACAATTGAAAAAAATAAAATAAAATATTTCTACAAAGCTGATGCTTTATAGCAGTAGTTTCTGGCCCACCCTTTCCTAGACCTGCTGGCCACCACCCAGAGGAAACTACTTGCAACTATTTTAGCTGGGGATTTTCCTCCCTCATGTTTTCCTCTTTATTTCCAGATATCATGGTTATGCTGCTACCTCTTGACTTTTCAGTCTTAGATGTAATATGTTCATTTGCTAATAGGGAAGGCCCTATAAACTATTTCCCAATTTGGAAGTAAGTCAATATTCATTGTTTTCATTTGTACTATAATTCACAGCTGATGTCATCTGTACAGGAACTAGGGCCTTTCCATGTGGTATTTCAGTTAATCTCCACAATAACACTATAAGGTAGGTACTGGTCAAGATAACAATAATAGTGACACTTTACACTCAGTGAAACCGTTGGCAGTTTGCAGAAGACTTACAACCATTCCTTGATCTGCAGAACTATCCTGAGAGATAAGCAGAACTGGTATTATTAAACCCGGTGGGGTGCGGTAGTTAAAAGAAAACCCAGTTTCCAGCCCAGATGAAAGGAGCCGAAGTGTGAAGGAGATAAAACTCCTATCTTACATCTGGGGGTTGCTTGCTGCATCAGCTAATATTGCCCTTGTTAATACAATACCTGGATTTAAATCCTAGCTCTGTCTCTCGTAGGCTGTGTGGTTCGGAGTGGGTTATTCAACCTCTCAGAACCTTTGTTACCTCTTCTGAGAAATGGGTGTGATGACGGTACCTACCTCAATGGGCAGCTGTGAGGTTAAAGGAGGTAATTTTTATAAAGTGTTTAGAACAGTGCCTGGCCCACAATAACAACTATATAAGTGATCAAATAAACCCAAGGTAGAAAACGAACGAGCCAGGACCCATATCTGGGCCTTCTGATGCCAAGTTCAATGTCTGACCCCAGAACACCAGACACTTATGTTTCTCTTCATGATTTTTACCATATCTACCTATTATCTGAATTTCATTTACCTGTAATTATTTACTTGATATTTTTTCTTTTGAATTTTTTCTCATTAATTTTTAAGAGGACATCTTATATTAACATTTGAATATGCTAGTTATAAATTTTTCTAACACACAGTAAAATAAATTCAATAGGATTTAGAAGGGTTTGTCCATGTGCACCCTGAAATCGGTCCCTGCACCCTGTGGGTACACCAAAGGACAAGTGTGCTATTTTGAGGTCTGTAAACAACCTTTGGGGCTTTTAAATCATTTTGATCATGACCCTCAGTACATAACACATTTCATATCACATACTTTATATTCAGTGGCAATAAAAGTGGTGTCAACAGATTACAGGCTCCAGAACCCGACCACCTGGGTTGGAATCCGAGCATCGTCTCTTAATGCCTATGTCACTTTCTCTGAGTGACTCAACCTCTGTGCCTCCATTTTCCCATCTATAAAACAGGGCTGATAATAGTCCCCACCTCACAAGGCCATTATGAAGATAAACAGTTGATAAGTGTGAGGCCATAGTAAGCGTTCCATAAGTTTTTGCTATTGTCCCAACCCCCAGCACACATCCATAAACATACAGAGGTGAAACAAAGTCTCACACATGCAAAATGTATTCTTATTACATGGTATGAGCTATGTTTTCTATTCTGTTTTACTTCATTAAAAAAATATGGTCATCTTTGTGAAATTACATTAATCTATTTTTGATTTATAACTCATGCTCTTTTCTGATGGATATTATGCTGTAATAAAAATATTTTTAAGTAGCATATTTTTTATTCAAAAAAGTCAAAGAATGAAAATAAAAGAAACCAGTTGATTATGCAAACAGCAAATATGCTAAAATTATTTTGTCCAGCACAGTGAGGGCACATTAGCAGATTTGGGGGCCTAACAGCTTGGATGCTACTGATCTGTAATCTCTTATGAACACTGTTGAATTGCACTATAGGAATAATGTATCTGCTTACACCCAAAAACATGTGCTTCCTTTAAAAAGTAACGTTTGATATATTAAAGCAAGAGTCAACAAGCTACAGCCACTGAGCCAAATCTGGCCCACTACCTGTTTTTGTAAATAAAGTTTTATTGGACCACAGCCATACCCATTCATTTCTTTATTGCCTATGGCTGCTTTTATGCTACAAAGAGCAGAGTTGAGTAGTTGCCACAGATAACACCTGGCCTGCAAAGCCTAATATATTTACTATCTGGTCTTTTATGGAAAAAGTTTACCAACTACTATAGTAAAGTTACAGTTTGAAACTCTCACACTTAAATTAAAGTCTTATTCTATTTATATCTTATTTTATACTATTTATTCGTCTTGCAAATTCTAACAATTACATGTTACTTTGAAAAATTTCAAACCTCCTAAAGGTTGAACAGATAGCATAGTGAGCGCTCATGTACCCTTCACCAGGATTCCCCAGCCGGTGGCATCTGTCACATTTGCTTTATCACTGTCTGTGTAACTCTCTATGCATTTTTGAATTAAAACATTTGTTATAAAAATTGTGTATTCACATCTGTCATACATATTTGACTCTGTGTGTATGCATGTGTGTATGGGCACGACCCCATGGCAGAAGTGGTCAACTGTGTACCAACAAATTCATGCTCCCCTTCCATAATTTAGAGCTATTCCTGGAAGCAGCTGCCTGCTAGGGATCACATATCCTCCCAGAATCCTCTGCACTTGGCCAATGCCATGTGACAAGTTCTCACCAAAAGAATGTGAGTAGAAGTGATCAACGTCACTCTGGGCCAGGGTCACTTCTGGGATCCCTGGGTGACTATGTGACGGAGGTAAATAAACTCATAATTTACATTTTGGGTTTGTTCATTACATCAGGTAGTATGTCTCTAACTAATATGACCCAATAAATCATGTGACTCATTAGTGGGTCAAGATGACAGTTTGAAACAAACTGGCCTGGTCCTCTGGTTCTCTGAACATTTTTGAACCATGGGTCCTTCCATTAAATGTTTCAGTCAGAAGTCAAAATGGAGCTTCTCTGGTTGAAGCATCTTTCCTGACCCCCAGTGAATACTGTGTGGCGATCACCGAGCCAGGCACACGCCCCCGTTTCTCAGAAGAGGAGGCGGAGAGCCAGCAGGAGAAAGGCTAGAGTGAGGCCACAGACGGCTGCCTGGGGTCAGAGCCACTTCCCAGGTCCGTGGCCAGTGCAGGTCTGTTCCCTCCATCCCCATGCCCCTTACTGGCTCCTCACTGGCCCAGATCACGGACCAGGACCCAAGACCGGACCCCAGGCCTCTGAGGGCATCTGGCGGCTTGGAACCAAGCTTCTTCCTGGCTCTCCAGCTAGATAGTTGCATCCTGTTACCGGTTATATATCCCTCATTCTATTTGTTCCATAACAGCTAAAAAATGCCTATTATGTAGTAAGCACTCAGTCTTTTTCACACAGTAGGTAGAATAACAGTAATAATAATTAAATGTCACACAACACTTTCTATGTGCCAGACACTTAGCACGTTACAATATTAGCCTCATTTAATTTTCACAACCCTATGAAGTGGATGATAGTATTACATTATCAGCCCTTTAGACAGATAAAGAAACTGAGGCACAGAAATTAAGTAATTTACCCAAAACCACACAGCTAGTAGGTGGCAATCTGAGTCTAGGCAGTCTGGTGCCAGAGTCTGAGCTGCTAAAATGATATTATATAGCCCTTCAGATGCTACTATAAGAGATGACAGTATAGGTAAAAAAAAAAATGAGGATTTGGCATCAGAATAATTTTAATCACTTATTTGCTGTGTGATGTAGGGACTTACTTAACAACTCTGAATCTCAATTACCTGGCTATAAAATAGGGCTAATACTTCCCACCTTGATGGGTTATTACAAAGACTAACTAGAGAAAATGTAATGTGCCTAGCATCCTGCTCTTTACATAGGAGGGGGGTTAAATGGAAATACTTCTTCGCAAGCCCACCCTGATGCTGGAGGCATGTGAGTCAGAAAAAATGGAAGGCATAGTTCCCGCACTTAAGCATCTCTTAATCTTATTAGCAACAAGACAAACCATTCACAAAACAATCAGAAAAGTCCCAGGATACTTTCAAAAAGGATGGAATTAGTTGCAGTCAAGTATAAGTAACATCAGTGCAGTTGATGGCCAGGCTCTGGGCTTCTCCATGTGCTGTTCCTCCTCCCTCTCTTCTTTCGGCTGAGCCCTGCTAAACTTTCAGCTTTCAGTTTAAATATTAGTCCACTCCCCCAGGATCAGAGGTCTGTGACCCCTTCCCCTCCTCTTAAGTCACTTTGTGTTCCCATAGTGCCCTATTTGTCCATATCATGGCACTCTGTCTTTGACTGCTTGCTGCTGTTTTGACTGTCTACCCCATCACACTGGGCACTGCGCAAGATCTGAAGCCATGTTTTATTCTCCTACATCCCAGTGCCTAGCAGAATGCCTTGCAACAGTTGTTTGTAAGAAATGAACAAGTGAACAATGAATTAATGAATGCAGGAAGCTTCTAGGTAGAGAAAAGAAGCACTCCGGGTATCCATAGCTTCCCTTTATAAAATGAGACAAAATAAGGCAATAGTTTCCGAACTCCAACTGACCCAAAATATATCAGTTTTTAAGTTTCCCATATGCAGCCAGGTTTGTGATCCATTGAACCACAAGGAATCAAACTGAAATTGAGGTGGGATGGGAAGATGATGTGGACAGGGTAGGCAGGGGAAAAGGTGGGGAAGACTGTATTTGGGGAATGAAGGGTGTGAACAGCATGCCTGATATCCGACACAATCCCACAGTCCTCTAGTATCTGGGGTCCTACTCAACTTTGGGCCCATCTACCCTTCAGGGAGACAAGGCACCTCACAGTTTATGACACCTTTTCTCCTTCACTAGCTCCTAGAATCCTCACAACAACCAAGGTTAATTTGATGGATGAAGAGTTGAGGATCAGATTGCTAAAGTGCCCACCATTGTACAGCTTTAAGTGGGAGGGCCACATAACCAAACTGTCTCTGACAACAGCCTCTGATCTGGCTTGAGGCTGATGCCATTGGTCAAAGGAACTAGGCCTATGTACCCAGGAAGAATCAGGTTCATCTAGCACTTGGAGTGCCCTGATGGAGGATTGTTGATCATTGGCCAAATCACCCCATCTTCTTACTTGTCCTGCTCTGAGCACTTACAGGTACTGCTACCCGGGCTCAGCCCAACCCATGTCATCCATGCATCCATCCAGCATCTATACATTCATCTTTTCATCCACCCACCCACCCATCACCTCATCCATTCACCTACCCACCCACCCACTCACCCATCTATCCAGGTACTTATTCATCCATTTATCACATTCACACACACATTTCTCCATCCATCCATCCACCATACCCACCCACTTACCCATCACATCTATTTATTATTCCATCCACCCATCTACTCAATTACCATTAATTCATTAGTCCCATCCATCCATCTACCTACCAACATATTACATCCATTTATCAAACCATCTATCTACCCACCCATCCGTGTATTCATGTATTCTTCATTCATTCATTCATTCATCCATTCATCCATCTTCCCATTCATTAAATAATGTAGACTCCATCAAAGTCTACATGGGGCCAGGACCTGTGGTAGCCTGGAGTATAACAAGAAGAATCAGACAAACACAGACCTTGCCCTCAAGGAGATTTGAGGTGCTTACAAAAAATGACAAATTCTCAAAGTGCCAAAATATGTAATTGAGGGAAGTTTGTTGAAAGGAAAACGAAGATAGGAAAATAACAAAGCCAGGAGTCAGGCTGGCACACAGATGTGCACACCACAGCATCTTATCCTCGCGGTTGCTAAGAGCAGCCCCAAACTTGGTGCTGAGCTACAGCCTGGCACCCAAAGCAAATACTACAACACAAGAGTCACAGTATACTACATTGTGGCAGACACTACACAGCCGCTCTTCCTGCTGCCTTACAACACAGTGGGGTTATAGGTACCTCGGGCACATTTGGAAATGTCTGGAGACATTCTTTGGTTGGCATAACTGATAAGGAGGTATGCTATGAGCATCTTGGGAAAAAGTAAGCTGAAGAACTGTGTGTAGTATATAACATTCCTGATAACAAAATGGATATGTGCATATATGTGTACATTATTATCAGAAAAAATAAAGTAGTAGACATAGAACATCCATCCACCCATCCATCTATCTATCCACCCAACCATCCATCCATCCATCCATCCAGGCATCCAATGTTCGCTGAATACTTGCTATGCAATGAGCACTGCACGGAGGCTAGATGAAGGGACATGAGTGGACGTCCTACAAAGTAGACAGACCTGAAACGCGGTGAGAGGCTGTCATGTATATCACTTATTATATATTATCCTTTGGAAGGGACTCTAAGGGGGCCTTCTGTTCACCCTTAGCCTAGACTTGTAGCCTGGGGCTCTCCTCCAGAAACTGACTAGCCCCTTTGGGAGACAATGGAGTCTTCCTCTGGCCACAAGGTTAACCAAGTCTTGCAATTGTGTTTTAAACTCCTATGAAGCACCTAAGGCTTGCCCAGCCCTTTAGCTATGCAATCTCCTCTAATCTCACCACCCTCTGTGAGATAGGTCCTGTTGTTTTCTCCATTTTACAGATGAGGAAACACATTCAGAGGGGGGAAGTGACTTGCCCAAGATCACATAGCTGGTGTGAAAGATGGATCCGAAAGCTGTTTTTGATTATTCAGATTTTGCAGTTTCCACTGCATCACAGATTCCTGCTTGATGGTGGATCAAAGAAAGATCTCCTGGACCAGTCAGGAGACGAGTCTCTGATTCCTTGAGGCCATCTGTCCTTAGCTAATGACAACATTAAGAAATATTTATTGAGTCCTTACCATGTGTGTGGTGCCAAGGGATTACATCCTTACTTTCCTTTAGTTATCCAAGAAGACCCTAAAATACTCTCTCTCAAATTCAGAGATAAGGCAACCAAGACACAGAAATGTTGAATAATTTGTCTAATGTCACAGAACTACAACTGAGGTCTATTGGATTCCAGAGGCCAAGTTCTGTGCATATGTGTGATTTAAACTGGTTTGTAAAAGGCACCTAATTTTTAAAAATCCAAAATGTGCAAAAAATGTAAAACAGACATTCCCTTGAACCTCCTTCCTGAGAAACAGAATTCTGTTGCCCGTCTCTTTGTGTCCTTCCACTAATTTTCTATGCAAATATAAATGTGTGTGCATATATATGCACATATCCATTCTGCTAACAGGAATGTTATATGCTGCACACAGTTCTTCGGTTTACTTTTTCACTTAACGTAATTTGAAAGTCCTTCCCTATATCCACACACTGATCTGCATTATTTTCCAACAAGGGGGTAGCATTCCATCCTAAAGGTTCATCATGCTTTATTTACTCATCCTCTACTGTCAGACGTTCGTGCTGCTTCCAGTTTTGGAATCCCCACCACCATCCAGCAGGAGAGCCCAAGCCTTTCACCGTCAATAATATAAACCTCCCTAACCTTGCATCTAAGTTGCACACACTAGCCCGAGACCGTTCTCATTTTCCAAAGCCCCACACTGTGCTTTGCTTTATACTACTTCCCCCTGCTGAATTATCCAGAGCTGATGGCCCTCATCAGAGGGGCCAGCCACGTCTCCCCTTCGGTCCTATCCCACCTAGATCATGACTCAGCTCAACAACCATGCCCAGCAAGGCTCTCCGTGGGCTTTAGTTTGTCCTCAAGGCAAGTGGGAATGATGCATCCTGCCCCAGCCTCTGTGCAATTTTGGAAGAACCCCTGGGACGCATCCTCAGGAAAGTGGTCTCTGTGGGCAGGAAATGAGCCAAGACAGCCACTACTCTCAGGTTCCTGCGGCCCCTCCCAGCACTTACCACACCAAATCTGCCATGCGCCTGTTTGGAAGCTTAGTGAAGCAAGTCACATGCCTCCTCTGGGCTTCCTGCCATTCTAAAGGAGCCCTTAGAGGGTCTCTGGTCCCTTCGGAAACACACAGGGGGGCATCCCATAGTTTCCCAAACTTGAGTATGGTTCCGCCCTGTTCAGCCCTCCCCCAGTCCCAACCACTGGCCCCACTCACCATAGGGACCCTCCACTGGAGCCCCGAGGGGCGTGTTCACACTGACCATGGCCGAGCCCACCCAGCCAAAGACCTGGGGGCATGGAGGAGCTGGGGCCCCACAAACAGCAGCAGTGGGAGTCAGTCCACCAGGAAGGCAGGAGTGCAGCCAGCTGCCACCACCCGGTTATCTTATTGATTCTTCTAATCACCCAAGGTGGGTGGATACGTTAAAGAGTAACCAGTCACTTAGGGAACCTGTGGCTGGGGACTGTCACTGTTGCCATGACAACGGCAACCTGGCAAGATCCGGGGTCCATTTGGGCCCCAGTCCTGCACTCCGGGGTTGGGGACACCTGAAGTCAGAAGTAGGGGATACCAGCTGCCCCCCCTCCCTGCCCCCTAACTTGAGGAAAGAGAGTGTCCAGGAGGGGATGGGAAGGTGAGAGTCCAACCTGGGTTGGGTTTTATGATTCCATAGAATGGGTGTGGCAGGAGGTGGGAGGGAGGAGCAGAGAAGAAAAGGTGGAGGGTGGAGGATTGTATGTGGTAAGCACCTACTGAATGCTAGGAGATGCCTACAGGCATTGCCACATTTAAATTAAAGCTCCATAAGGAAACCGAAGCACAGAGAGAAGTTGCTTGCTCGGAGTTTGCAGCTGGTACACAGATGGATTGGAATTAGACCCCTCCTTCACCTAATATATATTAACTGAGCACCTACTGCACACTACGCTCTGTGTTAGATTCCAATGGTACAGAAATGAGCAAAGCAGACATCATCCCTGCACCCATGGGACTTGTGGGCTAATAGAGAGGATGGGCATGATTTAATCAGATAATATTAAAGATATTATTGCAAACCGATAAAAGCTTTCAGGGATGGAGACACGGGTTTGACTCCAGGCCCACGGACCAAAGACATTCTGCCCACCCTCTCCACTGGTCCATTGGTCTCCTTCCCCATTTAAAGTGCAACCTACTGCTGAAATCTGCTGAAATTCTGGTCTCTGAAAGTGGAGCTGTCCTGCATTTTAGCTCTCTTGCCTATTAGACACCTGTCACCTGGCTTTTGGGGAACAATCCCATTCCTATTGTCCCAATGTTGGGTCTCTGAAATCAAGGGATTCTGAAATCAAGGGTCTTTGTCATGTTAGAGAGAGTTCAGATGAGAAGCAGTAAACCTTGGGACTCAGAAGAATTGGGATACCCAGCTCCACCAGTGTTTTGCTGCGCGGTTTTTGGTAAATGATGCCATTTCCCTACGGTAATACCCACCTCGGGCATTGCTCCACTTCTAAGGTAGCTCATGGATATAATCCTCTCTGTTCAGGCTCTTTTTGCCAGGGTCCCTGCTCAGCCATCTCAAGGGGACACTGGGCTGTTTCCAGTCGTTTTCTATCTTCTCCCTGCCTGTCTCACCTTCCCGTCTTCTTTTTCTCCTGTCCGCTTTAAAGCCACAGTGTATTATCTTGCTTTCTATCTTGCTTCTCTCTCAGTTCCATACTTGCCAACCAACTGGCAACCACACAAGCCTGGATGAAGCTTAGTGCCTTGCTTGTATCATGCCTGCATGCCACATGCCAGCAGTCAGCCACTGCTAAGAGGAAGAAAATCACTTAGAGGCCACATGGGAGCTGATACAGGTTCACGGACACCAGCTTCCACGCGGTGCAGAGCTTCTGCTGCCTCTTCTCATTGCTCTTCTGTTCTCCACCTCCGCTGCAAATCTTTCCTCTCCTCAAAACTTCCCCATTCTCATCCTCAGCAGGATGAGTCTTTACCTTCTTCACATACAGAAGCCTGAAATGAGGACCTGCCTCAACTCCCCACAAAAGTTCACCTGCATCCACATGGGTCTGCACCCTACGCTTCCCGCTGCCCAGGTACTCGATGTGACCACATGTGATTTCTCCTATATATTCAACCTCTCTCTCTTTAGACTTTTAAAATCAACTTTATTGAGGTATAAGTTATGTACAGTGTTATGAGTTTTGACAAATGTATACACCAATGAAGTTGCCTTTATTCCTCCACAATCAATCCCCCCCCCAGGCACCTCCCACTCCAGGCAAGTACTGATCTGCTTTCTGTCACTCTAGATTAGATTAGTATTTTCTAGAATGTCATAGAAATAGAATCAGACGGCATTTACTCTTTTGTGTCTGGTTTCTTTTGCTCAGCAGGTTTGTGAGATTCATTTGACTCATGTCCTTTTTGTCTTGCTAAGGAGTATTCCAATGAATGGATACACTGCAATTTGTTCACGTGTTCACCTGGCAATAGACACTGAAGTTGTCTACAGTTTGGAGCTGTTATGAATTAAGCAGCTATGTATATTCAGGGCCAAGTGTTTGCGTAGACATATGTTTCATTTCTCTTGGTTAAATTTTTAGGAAAGCGGTCCTGGTCAGGTAGCTCAGTTGGTTAAAGCATCATCCCAATATGCCAAGGCTGTGGGTTCAATCTCTGGTTGGGGTACATACAAGAATCAACCAATGAATGCATAAATAAGTGCAACAATGAATCGATGTTTCTTTCTCTCCCTCCCTCTCTCTCTCTAAAATCAATAAATTAAAAAAAAATTTAATATCTAGAAAAGGAATTGCTGGTTGATATAGTATGTATATGTTTAATTTATAAGCTACTCCCAAACTGTTGTCAAAGTGGTCATACTATTCTGCATTTCTGCCAGCAGGGCAAGAGAGCTCCTATTTGTTCCACTCCCTGATCATCGCTTCTTGTTGTCGGTCTTTTTAACTAGGACTGTGTGATGTGATCTTCCCTTTTGCTTTTGTTTGTTTTAAACTAGTTTTATAATTGAAAAAAAGTAATGCATTCACATGTTAAAAATGAAAACTGTACAAACAGCATATAATGAAAAATAAATCTTCATCTTACCTTAGTTCCACATCTCACTCTATTACACTTTTAAACAAATTCTTGTATATAGTGCCAGAAATTATACACAAACACACACGCACACACACTGCCATGGACTGAATTGTCTCCTCCCAAAATTCATATGTTAAAGTCTTAACCACGCTCCCCATTTGTATTTGAAGCTAGGAGGACCTTTGTGGAAGTAATTAAGATTAAATAAGGTCATAAGGGTGGAGTCCCAATCCCATAGGATTAGTGTCCTTATAAGGGAGCTCTCTCTCTGCCATATGGGGACACGCTGAGAAGGCAGTTGTCTGCAAGCCAGGAAAAGAGCTCTCACAGCAACCTGATCTCAGATTTTCAGCCTCCAGAGCCATGAAAAAAATTATTTCCATTGGTTAAGCCACTCAGGCTATGGTATTGTGTTATGGCAGCTTGAGCTGACTGAGGCATACATACAAATGTAAATACACGGGAGCACATTAGACACACTCTTCTGCCACTTGCTTCCCCCCTTTAGTATCTAAGGGCCAGCGCCATACCAGCACGCCTACCTTGTTCTGTTGAGCAGCTGTGTAATATTCCATTGCGGGAACATCCCACAGGTGATTTTACTCGTGTCCTGTTGCTGGACATTTAGGTTGTTCCCAGGCTTTTGCCACGACAAATAGTGCCTGTCTTCATAAATGCGTCTTGACCCACATGGGGGAAGTATATCTGTGGGACAAATTTTTAGAAGCAGAATCCTATCAATATTTAAATGTGCTATAATATCTTTTTTAATTAAAAAAAATTCTGTCAATACCATCCTTCCCCATCTCAGCAACTACATCTGGTCTCTCCTTCCTTTGCCGCTGAGCTTTTAAGACAGACGTTGGCACCAGCTCTATTTCCCCTACTGATAGCACCGCCTCCCCCTTCCTCCACACACGCCTCTCGGCCTTCATGGATGAGTCAGAAGGATTCCATGCCTAAACACGCAGTGGACACTTCACTAGGCCCCACGCACGATTGGACAGTTGACACCTCTTCCTTTTAATAACCTCTTCCCTCAGCATCCGTTCTACAACAGTCTTCTGCTTTGTTTTGTTTCTCCTTGACTATTTTTCTTCTTTATTGTTTGACAGTTCATGCTTCATCTTTAAATACTAGAATTCCTTGGGGCTAAGTTCTAGATTCACTTTTTTCCCCATTTAATCTATTATCTCTTTCCATAATCTCATTCATTCCCATGGCTCCTATGGGCACACATATACCTTACACCTATGACCCGCAATTGTGTATCTTCACCTTAAACTTTCCTCCGGAGTCCAGATTCATATGTCCAGCTACCTCCTAGATATCTCCACTTATATGTTGCACAGACATCTCTAACATAATGTGTCCATAACTGCACTTTTGCCCTTGGTTGCCATCAAAAACTCCTCCCCCTATATTCCCCACCTGGATAAAATGGTGCTTCCATTCATTCTAATTCCTTTGCACCCAACCATTACAAAGTCCCCTCAAATTCCACTTCCTGAACATCTCAGAAACATATCCACTTCTCTTTGTTTCCAATGCCACTATCTTGGTCCAAGTCATCTTCATTTCTCACCAAAATCACCAAAATGCTCTTTACTGCCCCAGACCCTAGCATCAACTCATACTCATCAAATCTTTTCCGCATCCATGTAGCCAGAGTTATCTTTTCAAGTGCAAATCTGACATGTCACTCCACTGTTAGAATCTGACTGTGCCTCCCCCATGTCCTCCAGTGAAGCTCCAAGATTGTTCACGATTTGGTCCCTGCCTCCCTCCCTAGGGTCATCTTAGTCCCTATCCCCCAACACCCAGCAGGTCTTCTTTAGTCCCTTATATTGCTATGTTCTCTCTTCCTCAGCTTTCCACCCACATTGTCATCATGGTCTCAGAGCCTGACCAGCTTCTCTTCTTCATCAAAAAACATCCCTCTGCAGGAAGAGCCCCATGACCAGCCATTCTAGTTTAGAATGTGCTCTTTAATTCCCTGTTCTCCCAGGTAGCAAGTCCTTCCATTATAATAGTATACAATATTCCCTCACTTATCGCAGGTATTACCTTCCAGACCCCCCTGCGAAGTAGGAACCTTGCATTTATTCTACACTCTTAAACCTATGTAACTTTAACAACGTATGTATACAGTACCACAAAATCCCGCGATATAGCAAAAAATCCGCGATAAATAATTAAATATAATATTTTTTAAAATCTCGCAATACAGTGAGGCCGCGATGTGAACTGCGATACAGCAAGGGACTACTGTATTTGTATTCATCTGTTTAATGCTTAACTGTCCCCCTAGAATTATAAGGTCCAGGAATATAGGAACACTGCAGATTATAGGGGTTGCCAAACTTTCTGTAAATGGCCACTTAGTAAATATCTTAGGCTGTGTGAGCCATACAGTCTTTTGCAACTACTCCTATCTGCTGTGGAAGCCTGAAAGCAGCCATAGGACATATGTAAACAAATAAGCATGGCTGTGTTCCGATAAAACTTTATTTACAAAAACAGGCAGAGAGCCAGCTTTGACTTGTGGGCCATAGTTTGCCCATCCCTGATCTATATTAACGATCACTGGGCTCGGAGTTGACAATTCTGACAATTTTATAGCACTTACTATGTGCAAGCGCTGCGCTGCTCTAAATGGTTTCCATGTATTCATTTATTTGCTGGTGTGAATGGCTTCAGGCGGCAGATACTATTAGTGTGTCCGTTTGCAGATGAGACTGAGAGCTCACAGTCACTTACCCCAAGCACACCCAGCCACGAAGTTAAACTTGTACCTGGGTAGTCTAGCTCCAGAGCCTATGCATTACTTTTCTTTTTTTTTTTTTTAGATTGTATTTATTTATTTTTAGAGAGAAAGAGAGGGAGAGAAACAGCAATGTGCAAGAGATACATGGATCGGTCACCTCTCGTGCGCCCCCAACTTGGGACCTGGCCTGCAACCCAGCATGTACCCTGACAGGGAATCAAACTGGTGACCTTCCGCCGAGCCACACCAGCCAGGGATAAAACCTAACATTTATTACCACCACTGTATTATAAACAAAAGGTTTTAATACCCGCTCTTTAGAAAGTAGGAAGGATATAATCTGAGAATAATGAACTCACAACAGTGTCCCTGTTTCTCTTCTTTAACTCATTGTCAACCCAAGTCTCATTTTTCTTATCTGTAAAATGGAGTTAATGATATATATACCCATGCACACGTGCACTGATCTAGCTGATGTGCCTGGAGCAAAGTAGGGGCTGAGGGGCCTCCCCTGGTCTTCCTCTTGAGCTGGTTTTCCCATCCTTAACTCCCTTCACTCCTCTTGACGCCCCTGGGAACTGAGAGAGAGAGAGGGACCAGAAAGAGCCACAGCATCTGATCTCAAAGGACTTTATTGGCGGGGGGTGTGTGTGTGTGTGTGTGTGTGTGTGTGTGTGTGCGCCCTGTTAGGCCATGGCCTAGGTGGGAATGACCAAAAGAGAAGAAAATTCACTCCTTCTGGAAAACATAGGGCTCCTGGGGAGAGAGGCCTGTCTCAGGTCCCAGTCTTTGAAGCTCTCTTCAGCCAGGCAGGGTGTGAGCCCAGCTGGAGGGCAAGGTCTGAGGGAGAAATTTTACTATCTCTGGAGACAAAAGAACTTTTGTGTGTTAATTGTATCTGGGTGGGGAACCGGGAAGTGGTTAATGGGAATGAGAATGAGATTCTACAGGAGAAATAAAGAGCAAGAGAGATGGGGATAGAGGTGGCGGTGTGGATGAAAGGGAGAGACCAAAGCAGAGCTAGTGATTGAAACTTGAATCAAGACAGGCCCAGAAAGAGAGAGTTCCCTCTCAGCCCTGAGTGCTCAAAGAGGTGTCTGAAGTGCATGTCAGAGCCTGAGCTCCAACCTGGGTGTTTCGCAGACAAGCTGTGCAGTTCTCAGTAAGTGACAACCCTTCACTAAACCTCAATGTACCCGTCTACGGAAAGGAACGGGGGCAGGGGGTGTCCAGGACCATGTGGTGGATCCAACAATATGAAATAGAAGGGGGTGTCCACAAGCTAATTTCAGTTATTTTTTATTTTTATATTTTTTACAGATTTTATTTATTTTTAGAGAGAGGGGAAGGGAGGGAGAAAAGAGAGGGAGAGAAACATCAATGTGTGGTTGCCTCTCATGCGCCCCCAACTGGGGACCTGGCCTGCAGCCCAGGCATGTGCCCTAACTGGGAATGAACTGGTGACCCTTTGGTTCACAGGCTGGCACTCAATCCACTGAGCCACACCAGCCAGGGCTCAATTATTTTTTAAAAGCTCAGACCCAAAATGTTCCCAGCTCAAGGAGGGAACCATAGATCTTCAAAGGCTGCCCAGAACCTGGTTGGTTATTACTGGATGAATGAAGGTGGGTTTCAGGCTAAAGGTTATTTAATAGATACCTTTTATTGGGTGGACAAAGACTTGTGAGTTTGAGGCCTAAAGTCACAAAACTGCTGCCACTGTTCCTTCGAGCCGTGGCTCTCTGAGTACTGAGTCAACTAAAGATGCAGGCCTCTTCCCTGGAGGCCAGAGAAAAGAAAGAGGCAACTGAGGAAAGAAGGAAGGCAAGGAGGTCATCTTCATCTGGCACGAGCTAGACATTTATCAGGAAAGCAAATTCAGATCAACGGAAGGAAATCAATTCATGTCTAAAAAAAATTATTCCTTGATCTGATCTTTAGAGAGGGACCCTTAGAGGTTTAGGCCCACTCAGAGACCCTCCAGAGCCCAGGGAAAATTCAGAACCACAGGAGCTGGTTGGATTTGAGCCCAGAGAAGCACATGTTGCTACTGCAGCTGCCTTGGTAACTCGGGGGACAGGCAGAACACGGCCTCCCCATCTTGTACGGCGCCTCGCCGATCCAGTTGCCCCTGGAAGAAAAAAGGTCCCAGGGAGATGGGGTCAGGGGGCATAGGAGAGTTCTGTGAACAACCTTCACACAGCTTTCCAAATCTCAGCACCACCACTGACTGGCCGTGTGACCTTGGGCAAGTCACATCTGCAAGCCTCAGTTTCTTCATCTGTAAAAGCAAGAGAAGACTTCCCTCCAGCAGAGAGATGCAACGAAGATGAGAGAATGGAGCCACGTGTGCATGCCCCTAGCACCATGCCTGGCCAATCTGACTCCCCAGTAAGTGCTGATTTTCTTATTCTTTCCACCACCCCTGACCCCGACTCAGGCAGATCTAAGTTCTGAGCCTGTTCCTGGATTCTGCCACCTGCCAACTGGTGACAGAATAAACGACCTCATTTCTTGGGCCTTAATTTTATCCTCTGAGTGAAATAAATAAATGAAATGCCGTCTGTAAAAATTACGTAAAGCTATTTTGTAAGTTATAAGAGAGCTGGGCAAAGGAGGGCTAGAATAATCAGTGATGAGAGCAATTCAGTCGTGGAGCACATGTCCATGAAGCCTCATCAAGGCCACTGCTACACATTTATTTCTTCAGTGGCCTGATCCTAACTCCATTCTACCTGCTCCTGAGTTCATCCTTTCAAACGACCATGGCCTCTGAGAGGAGGGGGAATAGGAAGCTAATTGCTTAAGGGTTACAGGCTTTTTCTTAGGGGTGATGAAACAGTTTTGTAAATAGTAGTGATGATCGTACAACATTGTGAATGTAATTAATGTCACTGAGCTGTACACTTTAAAATGGTTAAAATGGCAAATTTTATGTTATATATATTTTACCACAATTTTTAAAAGTTAATAATGGGATATATCAAAACCCACTGAATTTTACACTTTCAATGGGTGAGTTGTATGGCATGTGAACTATATCTCCATAAAGCTGTTAAAAAAAAGAAAAAAAGGAACACCGAATACCATTTTCTCCTATTCAAGAACTTTCGGTGGTTTCTCATTGCCTAGCAGGGCTCGACAATTATTATTATTATTATTATTATTATTATTATTACTATTATTATTATTTTGAAAAGGCCAGATAGTAAATGTTTTAGGCTTTGCAGGCCAGATGTCTCTATCACATGAAAATGGCCATAGATAATATGTAAGTGAATGCTTTTGCTGTGTTTCAATAAAACTTTATTTACCAAAAACAGGCAGCAGGCCATATTTTGGCCATGGGCGGAAGTTTGCCAACCCCTGGCTTATAGAATCACATCCGCTTTCCAGATTGCTCTAGCAGCCTGTGGGTCTAGCTCACACACCTCATCCTCCCTCAACTTTCTTCTCCATCCCAACCCACAGATTTCTCTTTTCTCCCTCTTTCTCCTCTCAAGGCTTAAAACCATTCCTTCCAGCTCTTTCTTGCTCATGGCTGCCTAATGATCTCGCTATTGTCCTATAGTGTTAATTATCATTGCCAAGTCCCTGTGCCTTATTTTCCCACACTTCAAATGGACATTCTTTGTGGCAGAAATGCAATCTTTTTTTTCTCCAAAAGTGTTACTAAATAACTCTGAGTAAAGTCAGCCAAAGTGCTTGGAAAAGTATGTACTTCTGGTTTCATATGGAACTCATTCATTCATTCACATCCAGAGCATCTACTGGGCATCAGAATTTGTGCCAAATCTGTGAATACACAGTTTTCAAAAGGTCTCTTGGAAATTTGAGCACAGGGAGAGGGGGTGGAGGAGACACCAAGGCTGACAGAATCAGAGTAGTTCTTTTTTTGTCTAATTTAACCTCTTGGAAAAAAGTTCTACCACTTAAAAAATAAAGAGTTGACATCACTGTAGTGAAAGTATATACAAATGAATAAGATCTATTTCCCACCCTCAAAGAGTTTATTTCCTAGTCATAATTATAGCCACCATTTATTTACCATGTACTATGAGCAACAAGGATTATGATCCTCAGAGCCAGGTACTATTAGCTCTATTTACAAAGAGGAGACTGTAGAGATAAAATGACTTACCCAAAGTCCTCAATGTGCACATGGTAGAGCTGGTAATGACAATAAGAACCAACACATATTCTGAATTTCTTATGAGCCCAGGGGCATTTTCTGGGTCAGCTCACTTAATTCTCTCAACAATTCTATGAGTAAAGTATGTACCCATTTTGCAGACGAAGAAACAGTCATAGGGAAGTTAAGTTAAATTACAATTCAAACCCTGACAATCTTGACCTCAGAGTCTAAAAATCTTAACAACTATACTATTAATAATCAATGCTGCAAAAATTTGCTATATCAGCAAATAAATTGGAATAGTTCCATAAGCTGCATGTATTGGAATTTGGTTGTTGTATTTTTCCTTGTCTAATAAAGCTGGGCTATGATGTGATATGTTGACAATAGACGTGACCATCTAAAAAGTAAATAGCTAGAGAATTTATGTTCAGGTTACCAATGACTTCCCGAACATCAGGATAGTATAGAAGACATAACATGGGACTTGGAATCAAAGAGCCTGTGTTTCATACAGCTCTGCCACTTATTGGCTTTGTGACTTTTGGTAACCTCTCTGGTCCTCAATTTCTTAATCTGTAAAAGGGGAAAATATTTTCCCAGTGTTCCTCCCTTTTTCCTTTTTTCTTTCTCTTTCATCTCTTCAGTGGGATAATAAGGTGAAAGTATTGATATTTTGTAAATGATCAAGGGCAGTGTGAGAGTAAAAATGTGTTACCATTATGTAATTTTAAAATTCTAAATATTGTGTTTACTTAGAATTTGTTCTTGTTTCTGCCTCTGTAAGAATCTGTAATGTTTGCAAGGCTGTATACTGGATGGAAACTTCCATTTCCCTTTCTCCATGTTTCCATGGTATGAAGACCACTTGTGACCTCTCTCCCACCCAGCTGATCGAAGAGTCTGATTACTAAACATTCTCATTCCACCCGCCCTTTCCTCTGGGACCTGGCTGCCCGCCAGGCACCTGTGTTCTTGGTTGCAAGCTTAGAGGGGCTGGCACTTCCCTTGTAGGACGAGGCCTGTGGCTGCCCAGTGTGGCCCGTCAGTGGGTGTGCAGACCTAATTCGATAGTGAGATACCTGCGCGCCCACTTGGCTGGCAGATCTAAGCCGCATTCTCCACTGTTGATCTCATCAGTGAGACCGCCTGTCCCCCTGCCTTGGTCCTCTGTCTCCCAACCAATTCTGAAACTTAGGTAAAGAAAAAGGATCATTAATGGACTTTAGAACTACCAAAATGTATGACGTTGAGGCTACTTAGAATGGAGGAAGGCAGGGTGTCCTGTGTGTCTTCTTTTTTGTTGAATTCTGCCCACTCCACCTCAGGATCCACCTTCCCGCCCCAGAGCCCCCTCTAGCCCAATGCTGCACTTACTTAATAGCGTAGTTGCAGACCAAGTACACTGCCTGGTGCCAAGTGCTGCCCCAGACGCTGATGCTGCCGCAGGTGTGCAGGGCACAGCCCAGCCGGTTGGAGGATGCCCACACCATCTGAGGAAGGACACAGACGAGGGAGGTTGAGAAGGACCCAGTGGGGCCCAGATTCCTCGGGGCTGGGAGGCTCCTGGACTTGCTTCAGGGGAGGTGAATTAAGTGTCAACTGCCTGTTCCAAGGTGGGGGGGCTGGAAACATATTCCTCAAACTTTTTTATTTTTTTACTACAACCAACAGTAAGAAATAAATTATAGTGCTTACTTCAGCAGCACAGATACTAAAATTGGTACAATATGGAGAAGATTAGCGTGGCACCTCTGTAAAGATGACACACAAATTCATAAGCGCTCCATATTTTAAAAAAGAAATTTTATATTGCTACCCTGTGCACAAACACACACACACAAAGTTGGAACAAAAATTTTATGAACCAATATTTAATTTTATGTGTGAAATACGCTAATATTTTCTGTACTGTTCTATTAGGGGTTGTTTTCTTTTCTTTTTTCCTAGTGACCACTGTTTGAAACTCGTTGTTGTGCTGGAGGTTAAACTACAAACTTTGGAGTTAAACAGCCTTGGACCAGAATCTTGGTATCACTAGCTGAGTGACTTGGGTCAAGTCACTTAACCACTCTGTGCCTCAGTTTTTAAAATGGAGGCAATAATTCTCATGGGATGTCTGGAAGGACATTTGGTTTAGGCCTTACATTTTTAGAGGGTCTCAAATTTAGAATTTTGATATTATCTCCAAATGAGCCACAGAGAGACAGAGAGGACTAATGGAAGGTATCTGTCATGCAATTGGAAGTTTCTGTCTTATTTCTTGCAATATTATATTGCTTTATATTTTTATGTGTGATATGTGTTAACATATTCAATATTAGCACTCAAAATATACTATGATTTTTGTAACCTTATTTTGGCATTTCTTTTTTTAAAGATAGTGGGAGTCTTAGAATACAGAAAATACTAGAAAATATTTGGACCTATTGAACTCAAAAGCTCTCTTGAATTTGTCAGATCACACATCTCGATTTTGGAGCCAAACACCTTGGTCAGCCCACCTAAAACACTCAAAACCAGATCCAGTTCATCTCAATCCAGCATTCCAGAAATATGCTTATTATGCAAAAGAAAGTCCATAGGGAGGGTCTGTTTTATTTGCAATTTCTGTTCCGCCACATTCTTTTTCTTCTAAGGGCCCAGGGTTCGTTCTCCCCTCATCCCTTAGTCCCAAGATTGGGGTACCTGGGTATAGTGGGAGCACACGGGGCCGCTGCAGCGCCAGGGGCAGTGCGGGTTACAGTCCTTGGGGGCTGGAAACAAGTATTGCTGCTTCTCCTCAGACCACGCTTTCACGAGATCCACCACCGAGCGGTACCTGGGGGGCCAGAGAAGATGGAAGATGCTGGGTGGGGGAAAAGAAAAGTCGCTCTGCCACCAGCCTGCTCGGTGACCCCGTTGAATGACTGAGTAAAGGGAGGGCAGAGGGTCACTTACCGGCCAGTGTGGATGGAGAGGTTCTGGCCTACATATCTCATCAACTGTGAGGGCCCGTGGGCCCAGATGCACTGGGTGGCCCAGGCTGCGGCAGACCTGGCCAGCCGCTCGTCCCAGATCTGGGGAGAGAAGGGCTGTGAAATTCCCTGGGGAGCAACCACCATCAGGAAGTGTCCCGATGTGCACACTTAGCTGGTGCCATGATTCCCCGTCCCTCGGAACCCTGCAATAATCACTTGACAGATTAAAAAACTGGGGCTCAGAGAAGGCCTGTGACTTCAAGGTCAACAGCAAGTCCGCATTGGGGTTGCCATGCACACCCAGGTCTCTGACTCCTAGTCTGGTACCCTTTTCTCTCTACTGGACTTTGAGACTGGGGCTCTCTGTTGTGAGCAGGGTCCCAGGGTATCGGTCCAGGTGTTCACAGCAGTCCCTAAAGTGGCTGAGCCCAGGGTGATGGGAAGGTAACTGATTTTTTATTTTGTTCATTGTATCTTTAAAATGTAGTTTTTTAACTTTAAAAATACTTATTTCAAAAGACTTTTCTTTTTTTTTTGGAAGAACATGTATGAATGACCCATGGACATGGAAACAGTGTGGGGACAGACTGTGAGAGCCGGGGGGAGGGGCTGGACAGAGGAGGGCAAAGGGGGGAAATTGGGACAACTGTAATAGAATAAACAAGAATAAAAAAAGATCTTTTTGAATAATGTAAACATGCACAAGTTCGATATGTAAAGTGTCCAAAGGAGGAAGAGTGGAAAGTCTCTCATCTCTTTCCTACACTTACTGCTCCAGCCTCTGTGCCCCCTAGAGGCAACCCACTGTGAGTTTCCTGTGTCCTCTTCCAGAAATATTCTAGATCTGTATAAGCATATGTAATGCGATTGTATATATAATTATATGTAATAATTATACAAGACACACATATATATACACACACATGCAAATGGCAGCATGCTAGACATTCTTCTCAGCACCTTGCTGTTGTCACTTACCAGGATAGGTTATCTTGGTGGTTATTCCACATCCTTACAGAGGGAATACCATTCTCATCTTTCATAACAGCTTCATAATTTTACAATATATGAATGCTCCAACTTTTATAACCTGGAAAGGCATCGCTTAAAAAAATACTAGTTCCCTTCCAGCTCTGACTTCCCAGGATTCTCATATTTATTTGTTCATTCAGCAGATATTGAATAGTATTTCTTTCCTTTCTTTTTTTTTTTTTTTAATCCTCACCCAAAGATATGTCTATTGATTTTAGAGAGAAAGAAACATCAATCAGTTGCTTCCTGTACATGCCCTGGCTGGGGATCAAACCCACAACCTTTTGGTGTACGGGATGACGCTCCAGTCAACTGAGCCACGCGGCCAGGGCTTGAACAGTATTTCTAGGCACCGAGGACTCACGGTCTGGCAAGAAAATGAGACGTGAAACGATCATTACAATCCTGGAGGGTGTGAGAATGAGAACCAGGCTCCTTGAGCAAGGATTACCTGTCCTGTAGGCAGAAGCCAGGTAGTGAAGAAGAAACAGGGGCACCAAAAGAGGGGTGCAAGCATCTCTCCTGGGTTGTCTGACTCGATAGTATTTTAGGCAAACAGAGAAATGTCTCCTTCATTCTACAAAGAGTCGTGAACGGAGAGAAGGGGAGAGCTAACATCAAACCCACACGCACCGACCCCCCTCGAGGTCCCTAATGAGACATGGATCTCTCTGCTCTGCAGTGCATGCCATCATTAAACACCTATTGAAGTGAGCGCCTTGCACACACAACTGGTGCTCAATAAATGTGTCACTTGTTTGAAGATGGAGGGCCTTCTATGTGTCAACTGCTGTGTTAATAAAGGAATGAGTCAGTTAATGAACAAATAAATGTTCCCCCACCTCTCGGTGCCTGCCATTCCTGCTTCTCCTCCCATCCCTCCCCACACCTTATCATTATCTGACGTTACATTCTATCTGTATTTTGTTGGTGTTTGTTTTCTATCAGTCTCATTAAAATGTAAGTTCCATGAGGAAAGGGCGTTCGTCATCCTGTTCCAGGTAGTGTCCATGAGGCGTAGCGTGGTGTCTGGCTTTAAGGGGACCCGAGTAAGTGAATGGACACATTGCAAAAGAACTTGCAGGCTCTGTGTAGCAGGTCTTGGAGGGGGTGGAACTGGCCATCTCTTTCCCTAAAGGAATCTGTAGGTGGGCTGGAAGCCTGTGTCTCCAGGCTGGTTTGGGACAATGGTCCCAGAGGAAGAGCTGTGATAAAAAGAAAGTTCCCTCCTCCACTCTGGGAGGCTGGAGGAAGAGCCACCAGCCTTGTCCCTTTGAGGGCAGACACCCCAGCTTCCTCTGTTGGTCGGGGGCTGGTTTTCCCCAGCTGGAGACTCCCAGGTACCAGCCCCAAAGCTCCAAACTCTACCTCCAAAGCTTGCTGAGGGCACTCTGGGTACGTCCATCACACCCCGGGGGCAAATAGACAACAGTGTGGAAAGCTCCAGCCACCCACCCCATGCAGGTTGCCAGTGCGGAGCCAAAATTATTCACAGGGTACTGTGTTACTTGAAACAGCTGCCTTTAGCAGCAGGTACACCTGGGGTGGAATGCCAACTGGGTGACCTTGGGCAAACTAGTTCTCTGCACCTTCATTTCTTTACTGGAAAAATGAAGGAGACAGTTCCCATCTTGCAGGAAGAATGTCCCCAGGGTTATGTGAAGTGCCTGGCGCACAGTAGATGCTCCATAAATAGCAGGCCTCTGGCCCTGACTCCCCGGAGGACCTGTGCCATCACCCTCATGCCCTCTTCTTTAAAATGGGTGGACTAGATCTTGCCCTTTCCACGTGGTCCAGACACCCAGACACTGGCTTGTGGGGCCAGACTGGTGAACGGTCCAGCCCTTCCAGAACAGGTTGAGATGAATGGCGTCTGCTGGAAGGGGGACTGGGGAGGGCACAGGGACTCACCATATACTCCATGTTGGCAGCCGGTGGTTGCACGGTGGCCCTGATGTGGTTGTGATAATCCAATAAGGCACGCATGTCCAGGGCAGAGATGTGGCGCTTCCGCCGGTAGTGAGGCACCCCCAAGCCACTCAGGGGATGCAGAGCTGTGCTGTTGGTCCAAGCCAGCGCTAGGGCGCCATCGGGCATCAGGGGGTTCGCTATCTGGCCTGCCCAGAAAATGAGGCCTGCCAGGCCCACGGCGCCGCGCAGCAGGGGCATAGCTGGCTGAAGGGGTCATACGTCTGCCTGGTGCAGTCAGAGCTGGCTGCCTGGAGGGGGCGGGCATAAGGGCACCAAACCCTGAGTGCTCTCCAGCATTGCCACCCCAGAGGATGCTAACCCTGAGAACTTGGCAAAGACCTCCTGACTCAGCTCTGGTCCAGGTGCCCAGCACCCCATCCTTCCCACCCCAGTGAACTGCGTAGATTGGGCAACAGGAAGAAGTGTCCAGACAGTAGTTAATCTGGACCAGAACCTGGGGTGAGATGGTGTTACCACTTCAAAGCCAGGGCTCCATCCCCCAGCCCAGGAGAAAGGCACCAGTCCTCCCCATTCTGGACACCCTCTTCACCCATCCTGCTGAAAGTGAACTCCTTTGATGTCCTCAGAGGGGCAGGGCCAACCTTCCCCAAGGCTTAGGGAGGGCGCTCTTGTCCCTGAGCTGCTTTCAGGATGGAAAGCAAGACACAGAAAGATCCAGATGCAGAGAATAAAAGAGTCAGGAAGAAAAAAAAAATGGGGAAAAAATGAAAGAAACAATAAAAAAGAAATATAGAGAAAAGGAGTGAAAAAAACAGAAAGGTGGAAAGATACAAGAGAGACTGAGAGATGATGATAGGAGGGAAAAAAGAAAGAACATGAGAGAGACAAAAAGGGGCAGAGAGACAGAGGAAGAAAAAAGAACGAGAAGAGGGAGAGAAAAATAGACTTAACAAGAGGCGAGCAGAACACCATGCAGCAGGCTCCCCAGGGGCACGTACCCAGGACAGGCAGCCCAGGTAGGTGGCAGGATGTGACCGAAGAGGCAGGGGGCCTCTGCAGACACCCCGGCTGGCCTGGCAGCACAGTGACTTTAACGGTCCCGTGGGAGCTGATGGCTCCCCTGTGCCCTGCCCCACAGCCCCCTCCCCTTCCAGCCAGGCCAGACTTGGGCAGGAGGCTCCGCCCACTGCCCATTTGTGGGTTTTCCTCATCCACCCTGTCTAGCCTCTGCTCTGCCTGCTTCCATCTGGAGTGTGCAGGGGTAGGGCTGTAGCAATGGCAGGGATACCTAGAGGAAATACCACCCCCCTTGGGAGATACAGAGGCTTCTCTCTGCCTTCCAGATCCCAACATATTAAGGCCACCTGGCATCCAGAGTATTTTCTGACTGTTTTCCCTATAAAGCCCTCTGGCCTCAGAACAGGCTGTTGACATGGCCCATCTCAGACCACGTGTAGGCTGAATGCTTCATACAATAAGCTCAGCCAACTCTCAGATGCAGATACTACAGCTCTCCATTTTACAGATAAGGCACCCGAGTCCCATAGAGGTGAAGGGATAAAATTCAAGCCAGCCTATCTGCAAAAGAGCCAGAATTCAAATCCAGATCTGGCACCGGGGCCTTATGGGTATGTAAAAAGGAGGCCATTCGTGTAACCAAACCAATATAGATGCATAGCAAAGAAGCCTAGGAGCACATTCACTGTGATGCTGCTCATAGCATGGTGTAGCCTCATTAGGTAAGTCCATGGATCTGCGTTCAAATCCCCATCATTTCACTCACTAACTGGGTGTCGTCCTTGGGCAAGTTACTCAACCTTTTTGTGGCTCGCCTGTCACAGTGGGACCTCTGTGGAGCACTGTTGCAAGGATTAGACAAGTTAACATTGCAGAGCACCTGGGGGTGGGGGTGGTTGTGTGTGTGTGGGGGGGGGGTGGTGTCAAAACCCCTTTGTTGCTGTTCTTCCAGGTGAAGGTTTAATTTTCTTGTCTCTGATTAATTGCATTCCCTACGACAGGGAGGTAGACTTACAAGAAAGATGTTATATAAAAAAATAAGGTTGAAGCATTTGTAAGCCTTCAGCCTCCTCCTCCGTGACTTCTGAGAATCCCCAGGCAGAACCAGGTGGTGACACAGGGCTGGAAGCTGGGACTGGGCTACCCAAGCAGGGTCCTCCCCAGACTCATGGAATTCTCACCCTAGGCAGCCACCTGGCTTCAGCCTCCAGGGCCCAGACAGTGCCTGCTGCCAAAGCACACACCTTCCTTTGGGAGCAGCTTCCCCCAGTCTGGGCTGGACACTGGGGCAGGGCGGGCAGGCAGAGCAGCCAACATTGACTGCTGCAGGGCTCTCCCGCCACCCCAGCCGGGCAGAAGAGACTGGTTCCAACCTAATCCCATCTCTGCCTCCAGCATGCTGGGTGTTCCAGGGCAAGTCCCTATCCTTCTCTGGGCCTCCGACGCCTGACTGGAGAAACTGGACTAGGGCTCTTCTGCCTACAGCGAGCTGGAATCCGCAGTACACCCCCAGGGGTGGAGGACACAGCCTTGGCACTTAGGACCCCAGGAGTGTCAACAATTATGCCCCACTGTCTCAGAATTCTTAACATGCACTTCTCCCAGCACCTGCATGTGTTCAGAGCACACCCACCTCCCACAGCTAACTTGGAGGCAGTAACCTCACCCACTGTACAGATAAGGATACTGAAGCACACACAGAGCCTCAGTGACTTGTCATAGGGCCTGGAGCTGGTTTGTGTAAACATCCTGGCACATTTACAGAACGCACACGCACTCACTGTGCACACATCACACTTGTATGTGCACACACTCACACAAGCACATCATCCTCCCACAAATCACAGAGGCAGCCCATTCCCCCAGCCCCTCAGATCCTTTATACTGTGCACCCCACAAGCACAAAAGCCCACCCTTTACACATTTAATCATACCTAACGCATATAAGCATCATATATTTGCTCCTATTTCAGTGCCCAGCACTGTTTCAATCACTGTACATGAATAAGCTCTTCAATCTTCAGACCAACACTCTTCAGTCAGTACTATTGCAATCATACCCATTTTTATATGCACAAGAAAACTGAGGCACAGAGAGGTGAGTCATTTGCCTGGGGTCACACATCTAGTAGGTGGCAGAGGTGGAGTAGGTACCTGGGCAGCCTGGTTACACTGTCACTCCACAGAGACAGACAGACATGGAGGAAGGTACAGCCCCGCAGTTACACCACACATACAAAATCACCATCTCCTATCCTCTAAGTTCACGCATCCACAGAAACATAGAAATCGCACTGAAGGCAAGCACACAGGAGCACCCCTCCCTGGCTGCTCCACCAGGTGGAAGCTTCTCTGGTGTCTTCATTGTCTAGGTCAGGATTCCAGTGGATAAAAATATTAGAAGGTGGGGGCAGGAAATAATCAGGAGCAACCCAGATGAGTGCCCTGGCTGGGATCTCACTTTAGGGTATGAACACGTTCTCACCCTTGGGATCTTAATCACCCTGCATTCAGCTATTGCTCCATCTGCACCCCTCCCAGAATTATCTCTGAGCTTGGGAGAACAAAGGGAAAATTATTCCAGACCAGCAACTTTCAACCCTTCTCATCTCGTGGCACACGTTAACGAATTACTAAAATTCTGTGGCACACCAAAAAAATATATATTTTGCCGCTCTGACAAAAAATAGGTGTAATTTTTTTAAAAATTGATTTTAGGGAGAGAGAGAAAGAGAAACACTGATTTGTTTTTCCACTTAGTTATGTATTAATTGGTTGATTCTGGTATGTGCCCTGACTGGGGATCTAACATGCAACCTTGGCATATGGGGACAATCCCCTAACCAACTGTGCTACCCAGCCAGGGATAAAAATAGGTATAATTTTGATTCACTCAAACCGGACAGCTATTGTTGTATTGACTGCTGTCATTTTTTTAAATCTGACAATCTACCAGAAAAGAGGTCAGTGACTCTTACTAAATAGTCAGATATTGCATATTTTAAAAATTCTTGTGGCACACTTGTCAAAAATCACTGTTCTAGACAATAGTAGTATTCTAGGCAGTATAGCTCAGTGGCTAACAGAGAGCCTAAGTCTATGACCTGCCTCCTGGCTTACTAGCTATGTAAACTTTCTGTGCCTCAGTTTACTCATCTGTAAAATGGGGCTGCCTCATGACATTGCTGTAAGGATTAAACAAGTTAGTACATCTGAAGAAGCTTGGCACAATGCCTACCACAGAATAAGCAGCCAATCAATGTTACCTATAATAATAGCTAATAATAATAACATTAACGGTCAACATTTATTTAGCACATACTGGGTGCCAGGCACTCAATGTTTTAGCGGCATGATCTCATTTACGCTTCAGTTACACGGGTCAAGTATCAGGATTCCCATTCTACAGACAAGGAAGTGGAAACTCATAGAGATTAAGTAACTCACCCAAGTTCACACAATTAGTCGCAGTGAAAACTGGATTCCAAAGCTAGGGCTCTCTGATCCTTACCCTGTCACAGTTTCTTCTGAGAAGAGATTGTGGGACAGGAGCCTGGTGCTTGAGAGAGGAGACTGAGAAAGCTGCAAGGCCTTTAGGAATCTTCTAGGTCATGCCTTCACTTGCCAGTTGAGGTAAGAGGTTCAGAGAGGTCAAGTGACTTGTCCAAGGTCACACAGCAACTGGCAGACTCAGGACTGCAACCAGATCTACTTAACTCCAAATCCAAGTGGAAGAGGGAGGGAGCTCAAGGAAGGAGAGCACATGTGGAAAACAAAACAAAACAAAACAAAGCAAAACAGTGGTAATCCAGACTCTTCAAAACTCTCCAGGTCAAATGCTCCAGGTTCTTCCAAAAGACAGACTGAAGAAAACAAAAGGGATGGAGAAAGAGTCAGTAGATACTTAAAAAAAAATATATATTTTTTCAATGGCGTAGACTAAATTCTACTGTTTTGGGATGTGTAATTGGGCAATAAAACTAAAGAAACACAAAGAAATACTATAAAAGTCTGGCTATGATTGAGGTGGGATATTTGAGAAGCTTCTATTTCCTGATCTGACTGGTGGTTACAAGTGGTTCACCTTACTAGGTTTATTTTATGTGACTTTATGTATTTGTGTTTTATATTACCATAAAAAGATTTTTTTAAATGACAGCAATAGTAATTTATACAGTGACACCTCCCATCTGTTACCGCCTTAACCATACATGAGGATTTTAATCTTCTTTTTAAAGGTTCAAAGAGGGAGGCAGCTTGCCCACAGTCACACAGCAAATAAGTCTGGGAGCCAGGACTCAAACGCTGTGGCTTTGTGTCTCTGCAGCACAGCGTGGCTGGGCTGCCGGTGGCAGTTCTTGACCCAGCAAGGGGAGTTGGAGAGGTCTCACAGCAAACGGATTCAGAGAAACCGACTCCTCAGAAGATAGAGCACACCCAGAAGCACCCTTGACTCCCGCTGTCTCTGCACCCCAAAACAGTGTCACTTCTTTGACAGGATACCTGGAGGGAATCCGGATGGTCTAATGGGCAAGGACCAGAGGCTTGGAGTCAGATAGGTGACCTGGCTCTCAGGGCAAGTCACGAGCCCTTTCTAATCCTCAGTTTCCTCATCTGTAAATTGGGACAAGATGCTCAAGAACAGGCAAAACTAACTTATTTTCGAGTGATAGAAGACAGAACAGTGGCTACTTTGAGGGGTACTGACTGAGAAGGGCATGACAGAGCTTCTACTGAGGGTGCTGTACCTGTTTCATATTTTGATCTGGGTGTTGTACATATACAAAAATTCATCTAGCTGTACACTTTAGATTTTGGCACTTAAAATAAATTTATACCGACTTCTGGTCAAGATGGAGGCGTAGACAGACACGCTGTGTCTCCCGCTGTGTCTCCCTCCACAACTAAGAAGGAATACAACTAGCTCAAAACTAGAAACAACCAGAGAAGTTCCAGAAAATCAAACTGCATAGAAGTCCAGCAAACAAAGATATAAAGAAGAAATACTCATCCAGATAGGTAGGAGGGGCGGAGCTGGGGCAGAGAGGACGTGGTGTGGTGGCGGCAGCAGCAGGCAGACAGGCAGAAAGCACAGTCACACATTTTAAAAAGTCAGGAGGGACACCTGGGGAGCGTTCCCAGATCCTCACCAGACCTCGCAGCTCATGGTCCCAGCACTGAGGAAAATCAAGCCTCATTGCTTCTGACTGTGCAGAGCACAGGGATTTGGGGTAGAGTCAGAAACTGCCGGTATCAGCAGAGTTCACTTGTTTAAAGGGCCCCCATGGTCCCAGAGCGTCCACAGACCCACCTACTCTGGAAATGATGGCTAGGGCAGCAGCTAGAGGGGCGCCAGTCTGGTGCAGAAGTGGGAGAGGTTTACCTGGAAAAGGGGCGAGTGCTGGGCAGGCGGCATTGTTCCCTCTCGGACTCCTCCCCCAAATACAGCCCCACAACGTGGTGAAATAGGTCGCCCTGTACTGATGAATCCCTAAAGCTTCGCCCCTTACAATGTAACAGGAGCAACAGCTCTACCTGGGACGCAGAGGCAAACAAACACAGTAGCCTGTCAGAATGAGGAGACAGAGAAGTATAGCCCCAAAGGGGAAACGGATCAAGGTTCCAGTGGGAGAACTAAGTGACGAGGAGATAGTCAAACTAACAGATGAGGAGATAAACAACCTAACAGACGCAGAATTCAAAACACTGGTGATAAAGATGCTCACAGGCTTGACAGATATACTTGATTACGGCAAACGCATAAGAGAAGAAGTGAAGGCTATGCTAAGTGAAACGAAGGAAAATCTACACAAAACCAATGGTGAAGGGAAGGAAACCGGGGTTCAAGTCAATGATTTGGAACATAAGGAAGAAAAAAACAGTCAACCAGTGCAGAATGAGGAAGCAAGAATTTTTAAAAAATGAGGAAAACTTCACAAATTTTGCGAAGGAGATGGACATACAGGTCCGGGAAGCACGGAGGGTCCCGGGTGAGCTGGACCCAGAGGGGACCACACCAGGATGCATCATGATTGTGATGCCAAAGGTGAAAGATAAAGACAGAGTCCTGGGGGCAGCAAGAGAGAGGTGGAGAGTTGCCTGCAGAGGGTTGCCTATAGGACAATCAGCTGATTTCTCAGAGGACACTTTGCAGGCAGGAAGGGACTGGCAAGCAGTATTCAATGTGATGAAAGGCAACCTGCAACCAGGATTACTCTATCCAGCAAAGATATCATTTGGAATGGAGGGCAGATGAAGTGCTTCCCAGACAAGGTAAAGCTAAAGGAGTTCATCATCACCAAGCCATTATTCTATGAAATGTCAAAGGGACTTACTTAAGAAAAAGAAGATCAAAACTATGAACACTAAAATGACAATAAACTCACAACTATCAACAACTGAATCTAAAAAATAAAAACAAAACCCAACTAAGCAAACCAGAATAGGAACAGAATCATAGGTATGGGGATCATTAGGAGGGTTATCAGCTGGGAGGGGGAAGGGGGAGAAAGGGGGAAATGGCGCAGGGACTAAGAAGCATAATCGGTTGGTACAAAATAGATAGGGGGAAGTTAAGAATAATATAGGAAAGGGTGAAGCCAAAGAACCTATATGCACGACCCATGGACCTGAACTAAGGGGTGTGGGATTGCTGGAGGGAATGGGGGTACTGGGCAGAGGGGAGCAAAGGGGAAAATATAATTGGAACTACTGTAACAACATAATCGATAAAATATACTTAAACAAATAAAATTAAATTAAATTAATTTATACCTCAATAAAAAAGTTAAGAGTTATATATAGTTTTAAAAATCTTTACAAAAGCTCTTTCAACAAGGATAAAACTAAAGTCCTACATAAAAGAAAAATACACACGCCGACAGAAATATCCCATTCCTGTCTCCCCAACGCACACTTCCTACCCCATTTACATAAATACCCTCCCCCAATACACCCACTAAAACCCCCAACGCTGTATACACACAGCCAAAGACCCCAAGACTGACACAAATAGTCACTGTCCAGTAAAACAGACACACCTGCACTCCCACTCAACCCCACAGCACATCCCTCTTCAAATATAAATGCTTTTCCACTCTGGATACATGGGAACACACCCTATATGTAAACACACAAACAGACACATGCAAACCAAACCCACAGACTGAAGTGACCTGGGCGGACCTGTGAGACCCACCACTTCCTCACCATGGGACCTGGGGTCAAGTCATGTGATTTCTCGGAGCCTCAGTTTCCTAAACTAGGTCCAATATGATCTCCCATGCAATGAAATGAAATTAAGAAGGAAGACCATGAGCAAAACAGCTCTCAGAGGCTGAGGGAGCTTTGTCCGCTTTGTCTCTGAATCCTCAGTGACTCTCGTCCCGTCGCCGTAAGTAAACCTGTGTGCTGTCGGTTCTCACCAGCCTAATCTATAGGCTGGTTTGGCTCAGTGGATTGAGCGTCGGCCTGCGAGCTAAGTGTCGCTGGTTCGATCTTCCAGTCAGGGCACATCAGAGAAGGAAAACTCTGACTCCAAAAAACCTCCGCTGCCTTGCGGCATACCTCTTCAGGGGAAAGGCTAAGGGAGTAAACCCCGACAGAAAATCCGGAGCCGGAGTCCCTAAGGCGGTTTGACGTTGTAGTCAACACCGGCAACTCCTGCGGCGCACCTGAAGCCAAGCTGTATTGACTCCGTCTTTCCCTTGGACCCTTCAGCTGCGAAGAGAGGGGGTGTCTGCTGCATGGGCAACAGCAGACCCTCCATATCACCCTGCCCAGGCTCTGTAGCTTCAGCTTCACTGGAGAGGACACTCCAGCGTCATCACAAGATGTCGATTCAACACGGGAGGAGACAGATACCGTGTCACTCCCGAGTCGGACTGCACAGCCATTCTCGGCGGTGCAGATAGACTCTTAAGAAGCTACACCATCGTCTCTCGAGACGGACGGCTGCCGACGAATCTATAGATACAGTATGATCCCAGTGACATTCCAACAAGGTTTCTTGAAGATGGTGGCAAGTTGCTTATAAACTTCATGTAAAAGAGCGACAGCCCAAGAATTTTCAAGATACTCCATTAGTTATATTAGTAACACATGATGATTAAATAAAAACAAAAACAGAAACCGACCAGTTAGCTGGGTGAAAGGAGGAGCTGGGACACAGGGTGAGCTGGAGAGACAGCAGTATAAGGAGAGGGAACAGCGTGGCAAAGGCTCTGAGGCAGCAAAGAATTTGGTTCATTTGAGGACCTGAAGAAAGGCAGGTTAGGGGGACTTAGAGGGCACACAGAGTGTAAGCGGTGGACCGAGAGATGGGGTCAGAGGCGCGCTCAGGCCGTTTCTTGCAGGCTGCAGGCCTTGAATGCCACACCAACTGCAGGGCTGCTGAAGACCTGGGATCCTCCTCTGTGCTTCGCCCTGCGGGGGCGTAGGGACTGGGGGCTGGGAAGGAGGTGGGGAGAGCAGACCAGGGCTTCGTTCTTCAGGAAAAGGGAGCATCTCACCCCAGTTCAACCTAGAAGCTGATTTCCCATGGACCTCAGAACCCTGAAGCCAGGCGGTTTGTCCCTGAGGGGTCTGCCTCAGCCCTCCTCCTCCCTGTAAGGATTCCAAGCTGACTTTCGCAGGGGCTGAGCCAGGGGGTCCCTCACCCTCCTGGGTGTCAGGGAGGACTAGGCTCCTCCTTTATCGAAAAAAAAGGAGGGGGGTAAAAAGCTGGAGGGTGAGGATTGCCAGGCGAGCTTAACCCAAAGGGGCACCTCATGCTCCTGAGCCCCGGCCCTGCAATCTGGGGCGTGAGGCCGCCAGGGTTCAAGGCCGTGCCCTTGGGGCCAGCGACTAGAGGATTCTCTAGTCCTGGTCCAGCCCGGGACAGCTGCACGGCCAGGTGTGGCTGCGGAATTTGCTGTGTCGTCTGCCCGTGCAGCTGAAGCGGAAAAGCCTCAGCGTCAGCGCCCCCAGCCTGGCCACCACATTCCTGAGCTGGGCATGGAGCACCAGGCCCTGCGGTCACATCCCAGTGCAGAACCCAAAGAATTCAACTGGGTGGGGGCGGGAAGAGGCCTGTGGGACCCTCTGGGCTTCCTTGCAATTCAGTGGCATGAGAACTGAGACAGACTTCCCATCTGGTAAATGGGGACGGTGCCACATTGCCTCGTCTATCTCACAGGCTACAAGGAAGCAGCCGAAGATGAACATCTTTATTTTATTTTATTTATTTAATTTTTAATAATTTATTTGTTTGTTTATTTTATTTTTAGAGAGAGGGGAAAGGAGAAAGAGAGGGAGAGAAACATCACTGTGTGGTTGCCTCTTACTCGCGCCCCCAACTGGGGACCTGACGTGCAACCTAGTCATGTGCCCTGACTGGGAATCGAACCAGCAACACTTGGCTTGCAGGCTGACGCTCAATCCACTGAGCCACAGCAGCCAGGGCTTCTATAATTTATTTCATTTTATTTTATTTTTTAAACGAATGTATTCCTTGAAATTTATTTGAATGTGTGTAGTATGAGGTGAGGACTTTTAAATAAAGATTTTATTTATTTTTAGAGAGAGGAGAAGGGAGGGAGAAAGAGAGGGAGAGATATACATCAATGTGTGGTTGCCTCCCACACACCCCCAACTGGGGACCCGGCCCACAACCCAGGCATGTGCCCCGACTGGGAATCGAACCAGTGACCCTTTGGTTCGCAAGCCAGTGCTCAGTCCACTGAACCACAACAGCCAGGTCAAACATCTTTATTTTAGAGCTGAGCATCTATTGTGTACTTTCTGTATACCTGACACCTAGTAAAAGAAGGTCTCATTTATCTGGGCAACAAAGTTAGCACAATACTGTTCTCATTCTTCCAGTGAGAAAACAGAGAGCTAAGTGACTTGCCCTAGGTCACACAGGTAATAAATTCTGAATCGAGACTTGAATCCATCTGTCTGTTCTAAAACATGGCTGCTACACCCTCTCATCTGTGACTTGGTAAACTTGCATAGGGCTGCGACCACATGAGCCATTATTTCTGGCAGGCCAGTGAGGTCGGAGTGGTACTCCCCAAACCTAGGAGACAGCTTGGACTGGTGGGTAAGCACCTTGTCCTGTGGGGCATACCGCGCCTAGTCTGAATCCTAGCTGAGCTGGATTGCTTGCTCTGCGACCTTGGCTACGTCACTTTCTCAGCCTGTCTGTGCCTCAGGGTTTCCATTTGTAGACTGGAGTAATAACAGTACCTACCTGTGGGGTTGTTGTGAGAAGGAAGAGAATCAAATACAGTTGACCCTTGAACAACATGGGTTTGAACTGCACAAGTCCACTTATACTAAAATTTTTTTCAATAAATACGTACAGTTCTGTAAATGTATTTTCTCTTATGATTTTCTTAAGAACATTTTCTTTTCTCCAGCTTACTTATTGTAAGAATACAGTATATATTATACAAGGATGGGCAAAAGTAGGTTTACCATTGTTCGTATGGAAAATAATACAAAAATAAAGTCTGTTTTGCATACTCACAACGGTAAACCTACTTTTGCACACCCCTGTATATGACATACAAATATGTGTTAATGTACTATGTTATGGATAAGGCTTCCAGTCAACAGTAGGTTACTAGAAGCTAAGTTTTGGGGGAGCCGAAAGTAATATATGGATTTTTGACTGCTGGGGGATAGGTGCCCCTAACCTCTGCATTGTTCAAGGTCAACTGTACAGTAAAGCACTTAGCACAGTGCCTCTGGGCACTTAGTTAAGGTTCAATCAAATGGTGATTCTTTTTACAACCTAGGCATTTTATTCCCAGTTTGGCGATTTTTTTTTCATAAATTATGAATTATAAACAAGATTTATAAAATATAAATATATAGTTTAATATTTTTAAAGCAAACAGTATATATTATATATATATATATTATATATATACTCTATATATATGTATATATCTTTGTGACTTCCCCCAGGTAAAGCACTAGGATATTGCCTACACCCCCAAAGCCTCTGGTCCTAATGCCTCCCTCCATCCTATAGGTAAGTGCTATACTGACACTGCAATTCTTAGTTCCTTACTTTCTTTTTTCCCCATGTTTTTCTAATTTTACCAATAGCTCTTTCAGACAACAGCTCCCTCCTCTCGGGCCTCAGCCCTGTGACTGCCTGCGCTTGGACAGTATGGGGTCTGCAAGAGGGTCTTCAAGGCTGCTGGGGGTGGTGTAGGGTGCCAGGCAGCCTCTTCTGCTGTTCTGCCTGACTCCTGCCCTTTCACACCAGTCCTTCTGACCTTGTGCCCAAACAGGATCTGATACTGTGGGCAGGTGGGCAGGGGGAGGGGCGGCGAGGCGGGCGGCGGGGCTTGTGCTGGGGGCACAGCCAGTGGGTGCAAACCGCCCCACGCCCCCCCAGTTAAGCAATCTGGCAGCCTGGCCTCTAGCAGAGGCTGGCTTTGCTCAACTGCCTCACCCCAGGGAGTGGCTAGTCTCCCCCCACCCCCACCCCAGGCAGAAAGACAGGTGGCTGGAGGTTAAAAATGGGGGAGGCCCTGCAGAGGAGAGCTCAGGAGGAAGGAATTGGTGCTGGGGCTGAATGCTTCTGCTGGCCGGCCAGAAGCTGCAGACAAAGAGGGCTGCCCGCTGGGAGAATCACTGGGCTGCCTATCCGCCCTGCCAGCCCAGAGTGAATTGTTTCCCACACACTAGCCAACAAAAGGGCACCTGCTGTTTGCTCTTCCTGCAATGACCTCTTCCCACTGTTCTGGCCAGCCCCTGGCCAGTCCTTCAGACCCCAGCTCAGCTAGAAATAATCTCTTCCAAGAACCCTTCCCTGAGCTTCCCGGTCCCTATGATGGGGTCCTCGCCTCATGGCCCCAAGCATCTTCTACTTAAGCTATTATCATTCTACCTCTGCATCTTTCAAACTTGAGGGACCGGAAAACCCCTTTCACAGTGATTTATAATCAATTTCATAATGACTATTTCCCATTGTTTCTCTTCTGTTTATAAAGAACAAATTTGAATTTAAAAATAATTTCTTCTACATCACATATTAATAGTGATTCTTTAACTTATTTTACAAAGTTTTTTTTCATGACCTGACCAGTGTGGCTCAATTGGTTGGGCATAGTTTGGGAGTCGTCCCACAAAGCGGAAGGTCACTGGTTCAATTCCTGATCAGGGCGCATGCTTAGGTTGCAGGTTTGGTTCCCCATCTGTTGGGGCACAGGCGAGAGGCAACCAATCGATGTTTTTCTCTCACACTGATGTCTTTCTCCCTCTCTTTCTCCTCTCTAAAAATAAATAAATAAAACCTTAAAAAAAATTTTTTTTTCATGTTTAGTAAGTGCCAGACCTGGTTCTAGAGCCCTGGGATGTGTTATTGAATAAAACAGGCAACGTTCCCTTCTCTCTGAGGCTGACATTCAAGTAGGAGAGACAGAAAATAAAAACATGAATAAATAAATCATATAGTATATTTTAAAAAGAAGCTTTGATGACACTCCTCATACATAAAAACCTCCTGGTTTTTGCTATTTAATCAAGTGATACAGGCCGATTTACATTAAAAGAGGCTAAGATCTTGTCAAATAGAGACCTCTTTGCTAAAGGAAACACTCACATTTTTTTTCGTGTGTTCTATCCCAGCAGATTTAATCTTATGAATCAGTGGCATCAGAATGTAATGTGGCTGTAAAAACGAAAAAGTCTTTATGAGATGGCAGCAAAAACTTACATTTCCTTTTACTTAGTCTCTAGTTTACATACGCATGTATTCATGTTCAGCTTGGCCAAAGCACAATTGAAACCTCAGATGATTTCCATGCAACCATTTCACAAATTTAGTGACTTTATATTTTTCAAAACATTTAAACAGCCATAAAAAGAAAAAGACAAGTAAAAGCAATTTTCAAAAAATCAAAAAGCAAAGTGTTTATTTGTTCAGGAGAAACTCAGACTTCAGGATAAATTCCATAATCTCCACACCCTTGTCACAAAAGTGACATACATATGGGATTTGCTTATGAAATTGCATTTAACATTCACTAAGAAAACATTACTTTTTTGTAGCAGACATACTTTTCGTTTTCGTTCTCCATTTCTGAAGTAAACATGAAGCCGCGTGCTTCTGTAAAATCTGACTCTAAGAAACCTAGAATATAAAATTCTGAGCAATGGTTAAAATTATGATAATCTGCTTTAAAATTTTTAAATTTAATGTGATAGATTTTTAAAGCTTTAATTAAAAATGCTTGCTCAGTATTTATCAAGCTTTTCTCTATGAATATCTGCAAATTGACTCTTTTCTCTAATGAATCTGACTCACCAGTATTTCAGACTAACATTTTTACTTCCATGATACATATGGTGATATTCTAATTCTTCATTTATTAGTTGGGATATTTCCTTAAGAAAAAACTCATCTACAGTTTGGTTATTCAGTGATTCAGTTCCCTAGGAGAGGCAGAAAAATGCTTTATTCTTTACCCTATCGACTAATTTTCAAAATAATAAGTTGATTCCTCCCAAAGTGGCTATTACGTTTTTTAAGTGCCACTATGAATCCATGGATTTAAATGGATATGTGTGTTTCCATCCTTTGAAGTTATTACTCTTATTTATGCTCAAATTGTCCCATCTTTGGCCTTTGGAAGCCTTTCTATTGGTTCTGTGTCCTCCTGAAATTACCTTACCAGTGTTTTATTGCTTAATGGTCTAGCCTCAACTTGGACATTTGCCTTAAACGTGGGAACTTGTGTTTTTAAAGGGTTTTACTAAGGAAACTCACCTCCCCAAAACATGGGAGGTCCTAACGTCCAGTCCCATGCTTGGTGTATAGTAAATGGTTAATAAATGTTGGTTGACTAAATAATTCATGACTATGACCCTCACTAGATTTTTAAGTTCCCTGAGACTAGAAACCATATCCTGTACTTCTAATAAGGATTTGTTGAGTACATAAATGAAGAAATGAAAACCAACCAATTACGTGGTACCAACGAAGTGTCAGGCAGGGCAGAGCCCTGATATTTGTGGTCCTCTATCGCCCTCTGGTGGGGAAGTTCAGAGCATCCTCCTCCTCCTCCTCCTCCTCCTCCTCCAATGCCATAAAATCTACTGTAGTGTTTTTCAAACTACAGATCCCCATCCATTAGTGAGTTGTAAAACCAATTCAGTGGGTCATGACCAGCATTTTTTTTTTTTAATTCCATGGAACTAGGGAAGGAGAGAGTGACAAGCAAACATTGATCAGTTGCCTCCCGTAGAGATCCAGACCGTAGGCTCTCTCTGGCTGGGGACTGAACCGGAAACCCAGGCACGTGCCCTGACCAGGAATCCAAATCACGACCTTTTGGTTTACCTGACGATGCTCCAACCAACTCAGCCACGCCCACCAGGGCCAACATTTTTAACTGACTTTATAATTGGATAGAAAATATCAGAGTGCCTTATACAGAGTACAGGCAAATTCTGTCATAAACTGTCATAAAGCTATATTTATAGCTATATCTATATATCTATTAGCATACATATTCATCCACATGCTACATATATATATATATTTATGTGTGGACTGGATCACCACCTGTGATTTGTTGATAAATGTTTAACAACTAGCTGTCTAGGGAAAAATGTGTAAGTGTACATGTACATAGTTTGTTTGACCCTGGCTGGTTTAGCTCAGTGGATTGAGCGTCGGCCTGCGAGCTAAGTGTCGCTGGTTCGATCTTCCAGTCAGGGTACATCAGAGAAGGAAAACTCTGACTCCAAAAAACCTCCGCTGCCTTGCGGCATACCTCTTCAGGGGAAAGGCTAAGGGAGTAAACCCCGACAGAAAATCCGGAGCCGGAGTCCCTAAGGCGGTTTGACGTTGTAGTCAACACCGGCAACTCCTGCGGCGCACCTGAACCCAAGCTGTATCGACTCCGTCTTTCCCTTGGACCCTTCAGCTGCGAAGAGAGGGGGGGTCTGCTGCATGGGCAACAGCAGACCCTCCATATTACCCTGCCCAGGCTCTGTAGCTTCAGCGTCATCACAAGATGTCGATTCAACATGGGAGGAGACAGATACCATGTCACTCCCGAGTCGGACTGCACAGCCATTCTCGGCGGTGCAGATAGACTCTTAAGAAGCTACACCATCGTCTCTCGAGACGGACGGCTGCCGACGACGAAACATAGTTTGTTATAAATTTCCCATACTATAAAGAATATGTAGCACATAACTTACAAATAATGAAATATACAAGTACTCTTTACTGTAGATTCCACGTGGCTAAATGATTCTCACAGAATGTTTTCACTGATTTTTGATGGACTCTTGTATCCACAGCCAACCTATAGTTTCAACTCAAACACGTTTTGGTAAATGGAGTTGCATCCCAATCTAATAAAGCCCTGATGTGTAGCACTTGCCCATTTCCTTCGTGTAAATACGCCCAACGCCGCCGATGTCACTAACACAGAGATGCGCCTGGGAATATGGCTTTGTTTGGAAACAGGGTCTTTGCAGATATAATTAAGGGTCATTTGGTATGGCAGCCCTGGGAAACATCCAGTAGCCAAGAAATGACTCCAGGTTGGGAAACGCCGAATTAGACACCCAGCCATGCCTGGCAGTGAGAGGACTTAGCTCTGGTGACACATTGAGCCACTGAGTCTCCAACACCTTGATCTGATCTCCATTTACACCCGCCCGCCTCTCTCGAACATTTCTTCAATACAGATAGGTGTTCTAAAGTGAAAATAAGTCTCATAATTTGAATTCAAAATTTCATCATTTTACGCATTTATTTTCTAATGAAATTTGATCTCATGTTCCTATGCCTGGATCACCATCATGAACCTCGAGTTCATCAACTTTTGCGAAGGGTTGATCTCCATTTGTCTCCCCATATTACAGAACAGAAAACTAAAGCTCAAATGGAGGAAGTGCCTCCAGGTCTCCACGAGGGACTAAATCTATGCTGTGACCACTGCTTTAATTCCTAAAGTGCCACATTTATTCTTCCCTCCTCCAGCTTTTTCCTCGTTCCAGAACAACAGGCAGGGGCTGAGGTTCGAACCTACCACACTCGAGAGCGTCGCCCGTGGCGGAAACGAGAGAACCGAGGGCGGGGAGCGAGGAGTCCCGAGACGGGCGCGCGGCTGAGGCGGCCAATGGCCAAAAGGGGGAGCGCGAGCGCTCCTCAGGGGTGGGGCCTGCGGGCGTGCGCATGCGCCCGGAGGGAGGCGGCCTTGCAGCCTGGGTAAAGGCGAGACCGTGGGCGAAGTGCACTGGGCGGCGGACGGTGGCCGACGAGGTCCGACATGAATCATGTGGAGCGCTGCGCGTGGTTCCTCAGGGGCACGCTGGTGCGGGTGGCCGTGCGGAGCTACCTGCCCTGGTTGCTGCTGTCCTCCATGCTGGCGGGCTCCCTCCTCAAGGAGCTCTCCCCGCTGCCCGAGAGCTACTTCAGCAACAAGCGCAACGTCCTCAACGTGTGAGTGCGCCCCGGGTCCTCGCCTGTCCCCGCCATAGCCGACCCCTGTCGCCTCGTCCAGAGAGCTGAGGCTTAGCTGTTCTGATGGACGAGTCATCGGGAGGGGAAGTCCTCTCAGTCATGACAGCGTGTGCACGCGTGTCCCCGCCGAGGGTCCCGGAATGGATAGTGTCAGTAGCAGTTCGTCGGTGCACACCCGAGCAAGACAGCCTGAGCCTGACAGGGCAGGGAGGGAGGGACGAGGGTTGTGTGCGTGTATCGAGGAGGACGGGGTGGGAAGAGGAGTGAACCAGCCCATGCCGCGGCTCCCATCAGCTCCCCTTGGAGTTAGCAGTTGGCCCCTGGCCCGGAGGAGATGCCACCTCCCTCTTGCCTGTCTATGTCAGTCCCCACGCCTCCACCCTAAGCCCGATCCCCGCAGTTTGTGACAGTCTCATCTCCACGCGTGAAAAACCTGTTCCCCCGCACCTCCCCCCGCCACCTCTCTGAGAACCTTGTCCCAGCCTAGGACAGAGCCCGCACCCCACGGTAATCTCGGAGCAGTGGGGCCCTCCAGCCTATGACCTTTCCCCTGGACTCCTGGGACCTTCTCAGCCACTCAAAGTTCATGGCAGCCGCCCAGGAAAGCCATCCAGCCGCACTCTGAGACAGCTCCTTAACTCCGCCCACTCACGCCTTTTAAGTTTTTAAAGATTTTATTTATTTATTTTTAGAGAGAGGGGAGGGGAGGAAGAAACAGAAACAGAAACATCAATGGGCAAGAGAAACTGTCGGTGGCCTCTCTCGCACCCTGAACCAGGGACCTGGCTTGCAGTTCAGGCATGTGCCCTGACCGGGAATTGAACCGGCGGCCCATCGGTTTGCGGAATGACACCCAACCCACTGAGCCACAGCAGCCAGAGTTTTTTTGTTTTTTGTTTTTTTTGTTTTTTTTTTTTGGCAGCTCCTGGATTTTAAGTTGATTACACAAAAAACACTCTTGCAATAGGGAAACTCTGAGAGGTGAAAGTTCTTCCTTGATGGGCACCTAGATTCTTCTTTAGAGTTACAGGGTCAGCAGCGTCTCTCCAACCCGACTTCGGTTATCATCCAAACCCTGGTTTCTCTCCTGAGCAGCTTTGTCAAAGGCCTGACAGGTCTTGGCTCTGGCAAGATCTTTGCCTGTTAGTCTCGAGTGGTGTCTGAGAAACCTTTGGAGCCCAGGAAAGGGCTATTCTGTCCTCGGCCCACCTTCCTGACCCACCGGGGAAGCTGAGCTAAGAATAGATTATGAGAGCGGTAGTAGCCCCGAGTCCCTTGCAGCTGGTCCCCAGGGCAGCCACCTCTGCTGAGCACAGGGCAGGCAGGCAGGGCAGCTGCTGCTGTATCTGGCCTGGGTGAGCCTGGCAGACAAGTCCCTGTCGTATTCCAGTCGCCGTGGATCCTGGCGTTTTGTTCCAAGCCTGTGTGCTAATTCACAGGAAGGAACGAGTGAATCATGGGCTCTGGCAGAGGTTTAAAAAGTCATTTGGGACCCTCAGTTCTATTTAATAGCTGCGGAAACAGGCCTAGAGAAGTGTGATAACAAGTTAGGTCAGAGTCTGGACTTGAGTCTGGGTCTCCTAGGGTGGAGTCAGGTTCTTTTCCGAGATCATTTTCTGCTCTATAGGAAAGAACCATGGTGTAGAAAAAGTATGGGCTTCGGAGCTGGCCAAACCTTGGTTTAATCTGTGCTTGCTGGTTGTGTGAGTGTGGCTCTGGGCAAGTTATTAAGCTGTTATTTATTTATTTTTTAAGATTTTATTTATTTTTTGGAGAGCGGGGAAGGGAGGGAGAAAGAGATGGAGAGAAACATCACTATGTGGTTGCCTCTCACATGCCCCCAACTGGGGACCTGGCCTGCAACCCAGGCATGTATCCTGATTGGGAATTGAACCAGTGACCCTTTGGTTTGTAGGCCATCACTCAATCCACTGAGCCACACCAGCCAGGGCTATATTATTTATTGATTACCACCACCCCCCGCCCCCCGCTGAGGGAGAGAGAGGAAGAGAGAAACATTGACTTTTCTTTCCACTTCTTTATGCATTCATCGGTTGATTCTTTCTCCCTCCTGACCCCCATTGGTTGATTCTTACATGTGCCCTGACTGGGGTTCGAACCCACAACCTTGGTGTATCGGGACAACACTCTAACCAGCTGAGCTCCTCGTCCAGGGGTATTAAACTTTTCTAAGCCTTAGATTCTTTATCTATAAAATGGGGCAAATGATACCTTCCTCCCAGAGAGTGTGGGTGTTCTATGGGAAAGTGAAGGTATGTGAAGGCTCTCGGCATTTGGTAGATGCTAAATGCTTTCCTGAACAAATAGCATAGTGCTTAAGATCACAGCCTCTGGATTTGAATCCCAGCTCCACCACTAATGACCTTCACTCAAGGCACGATCCCTCTCTGTGCCTCAGTTTTCTTGTTTGTAAATGAGGATAATAACAGTCCCCACCGTACTTAGTAAGTTGTTACCTGTAGGGCTTATCAACTCTTCATTTTCCTTCCCTTGAGAGTCTAGAGACCTGGGTCGTGACATTGTTTCCTTCCTATCACATCCCCTCTCTTCACGTCCGCTTTCCTCCTCTGCCAGGTATTTTGTCAAACTGGCTTGGGCCTGGACCTCCTGCCTCCTCCTGCCTTTCATCGCCCTCACCAACTACCACCTGACAGGCAAGGCCGGCCTGGTGCTGCGGCGGCTGAGCACGCTGCTGGTGGGCACGGCCATCTGGTATGTCTGCACAGCCTTCTTCTCCAGCGTGGAACACTACACGGGCACCTGCTACCAGTCACCGGCCCTGGAGGCGATGCGAAAGGAGCACGCGAGTAAGCAGCAGTGCCACCGGGCGGGAGGCTTTTGGCATGGCTTTGACATCTCAGGCCACTGCTTTCTGCTGACCTTCTGTGCCCTCATGATCGTGGAGGAGATGGCTGTGCTGCACGAGGTGAAGACGGACCGGAGCCACTTCCTCCACACCATCATCACCACGCTGGTCGTCGCCCTGGGCTTCCTGACCTTCGTCTGGCTGTGGATGTTTCTGTGCACTACCGTGTATTTCCACAACTTGTACCAGAAAGTATGTGGCACCGCGTTTGGTTTGCTGGGTTGGTATGGGACGTACAGGTTTTGGTATCTGAAATCTTTTTCCCCAGGACTTCCTCCCCAGAGCTCCAGTTTGAATTTGAAACAAGACAGTTACAAGAAATAAAAGAGAAACAAAAGGAGTAACAGTAGGACAATGCTGATACATTTTTCATTTATTTTTCTTAGTTATTGGACTAAATTATGGATCCTACTTCAGAGAGGAAGCGCACCAGGCAGCTTTGGTAGGTGGTGGTGGAGTCTGGGGATGAGTTTAGTCCCATAGTGTCCTTGGCAACATCGCTTTGTGTCACAAGCACCACCGTTTCCAGTGAGGCACTTTTTGTCCTTGACAGTGCTTGACCTTAATACTGGATTGTCCCTTTTGTCCCTAGAGTGCAGAGCGAAGGCTCAGTGGGAGGACAGAATTAGGGAGGCCAGGGACTCAGGATTCCTCTGCTGCCATCGTTCTCTCCCTGATTCTAGTCGTCTTTTGTTTTAAAGGCTGTTAACGCTGTTAGTTAACAACGTGTCCCTCTGGTCAAAACAGCCAGCCGCTGCCTGGAAGACGCTCTGGTTTTAGTATTTGTTTCATCCGTGGAACATTAACTGTTACAACTGACTTGTGATTGGCTGCAGAACTGTTAAACTGGGGTACCTCTATGACTGAGTATAGGATGATTTTCCCTCTGTGTTGTCTATTATTTATTGGTGTTTGGGGTAATATGGTTGTCCCCCCCTTTTTTTTCCTTCTAATTTGAATGAATGCTTTATGGTTTTTAATAACTATGGCATTTGTTGTTTGTTGACAAAACTGAAAATAACAACTCCACTGTTGTACTTGGGCACATGTGTAGAATGCTCTGAGGGTTTTTTTTAGAACACTTAACTTTTTATAAACCAACCTCTTGGCTTATGGTATTAAATTCCACCCTGTGGGGCTACTTTCTCTGTGAGGAGCTTTCCTGACCACATGTCATTGGTATAGACCGACCAGTGCTTCAGAGTCCTGTACGTTGATTAGTCTGTTGTGGCCCAGGTCGTTTTTACCTTTTGGATAAGATTATGATAAGTCAGAAGTGAAGGAAAGTGTCCTCCTTGGCCTTGGAGGGCCAGAAACGAAGCTGTTTGCAAAGATGTCCTTATCAAATGGTGACCTCAGCCCCACCCTCCTCTTATCTGCACCACCATCAAAAGCAAACCAAACCTGAGCCTCTTCTACTGAAATCACCTTTTCTGTCGGCTTTGTAGCCCTTCTCAGTTTCCCACCTGGTCATTCTGTGGTCTTGACTGTGAGAGTGCCAGGAAGGGTTAGAAATCCTGTCACCTCCCCCTCACAAAGGCACTGTTTTGTCCTCTGTGATAAGATCCCCACTCCCCGCCCCGCCCCTTCCCAGGCTGTTTCCTTAAGCCTTTCAAACCGAGCCCCTTGCATTTTGGATAATCATCCCTGAAGCTTCTTTGATGGCCCCTTCTCCCCCGTTAAGCCTGGTAATAGCATTAACTGATAAACACTACTGAACGCCACTGTCTTAACCCAAGTTTAGGTTGCGAGGGGCTTGAGCTCTGGAAAACCTTCAAGGTAAATTGTTTTTCGTGTAATGACATTTAAAATATGTAGTTTGTATCCCCTTTGTATGCAGTAGAGCCGCAAGTTACCTTGTATCGATCAAAAGGTGAGGTGAGTTACCTTGTACCTGGAGAAGGTAGCAGACACACCAGCAAGGAGGTCAGTGAGATTTTGGAGGTGCCACCATGGTGGTTTGGAAGCACTGGCCAACGGCAATGGCCCCACGAGATTTTTTGCCCTCCTGGAGTGGGAGTGGGGTGGAAGTGGGAGCTTGCTGAAGGGATTGAAATCTGCAAAGCTTCATGCTCTGCACCGAAAGGCAGCGGGCACAGGTAACTCCAGAGGTTCATCCTCACACTTAAATCTCCAGACATGTGTTCTCACTGCGTCTGACTCAAGCTCGGCATTCAGTTAACTCTGCAGACTGCCCATTACCGAGCCTGGTACCTTGATTCGTCTCCCACTGCTTCCTGTTCGTTGGCAGCACCCTTGCCTTTTTCTTGGGAGCATCTCTCTGTCCCTCTGTGAGACCGTGTGGCGCAGCTGAGTTTGGGCTTAGGCACCTTGGGATGCGGGCTCAAATCTGGGCGCCACCACTGAGAGCTGCCTGACCATGGGCAAGCCTCGTTTTCCTCACGTGGAAAATGGAGGTGATGCTGTTGGGATTAGCGGAAATGATGCACGTCAAGTGCCCAGCACATGTAAGCCCCCTTGCCCCTGTTTCTTGACTAAGCCGTTTAAAACGTTTTGGCTCCTCCGGAGAAGGCAGGGAAATTAGCATCTTTTGAGTGCCATTTGGGGTCTATGTCTCCTGTGGAAATAGTCTCGTGTTGCCTTTTGAAGTGTCTGTTGTTCCCTGGCACTTTGGAGGGCATCTGTGATCCCAGAACACTGCCACGCTCGTTCTGCCTTTTTGTGCTGAGGTTCATTCACTGACACCTCGTTTTCCATGTATATCTGTCGTCGTCTGAGTGCCAGGCTGTATTGAGAGAATGGCTCTTGCCCCTGGTATGTATACACAGATCTTGTGTGTAAACAAGCAAATGAAGTAAACTGGAGATAATGAAACCCCACATTCCAGCATTTTGTGTGTTCCTTTCGAATACCCTTAAGGAAGTTTACACCCCACTTTATGAAAGCAGCGTTAATTCTTTCTTGAGCTACTTGTTATAGATAAAGTATTTCATGGCTGGAGTTACTCTTATTTTTTCCTCCTAAATCCTGTAAACGAAATATATGTTCAGTCATGTATTTCTTAGCTTGATTTACTCCTTCCCTCCGCCCTATCCGTGTCCTGGAGTCCTGGCATCTGGGTCAGCCAGATTTGGGAGCAGTTTTCTTGGCAGAGGAAGAGGTAAGCCTCATGAAAGTAACACCAAAGAGCAGATACAAAGTTCACTCAAATGAGGTCATCTTTGAAAATGCCTCGGAGGCCTGGATGCCTGGACACGGGGGGGAGGCTTCCTGTACCTTTTAGGGCCCACTCATTTGCCAGCCTGACCTGCTGGGCACCTCCAGGGAGTGTCTGTCGAAACCTCGGTGGCTCCAGGATGAGAATCTCCTCACACAGCAAGACTTGCCCTGTTCAGATTCCTCAGCCACAGTGAAACCTTGAGTTCATACCATGAGCCAGGAGCTGGGAAGAATGATAGACTCCCTCCCTCGTGGAGTTTGTGGTCCAAAGTCTGTCCCTTCGGAGCCTAAGGTATGTGCTGGGGTTGCAAAGATAAATTTAATACATCTGTCCATTCAAGGAATTTTCTCCATGAAGTGTTCTGAGTGCTGGTTAAGGTCAGGGCCTGGGGACACACAGCAGGGAACAACCAGTTGCTCTGGGAAATAAGGGAATATTTTCACAGAATCTAATGATTCTTTGGGGTCTTGGAGGATGAGGAGGAGTACAAGCAGTTAGGCAGAGAAGGGCATCCAAGGAAGTAAGGGGAGCATGCCCACGGACGCATACACCACTGTGATTTTCATTCAGGTGTCCCTTCTCAAGAAACCTAACTTTCCCATTGTTTATAAGCTCAATGGATCTTAAGGAAAGATGGGCTTGCAGGACTGTCAGTGGACGTCACAGAGGCGCCCCGCTATCAAAAAGAGCACCCGCCTGCTTTTGAGCTGGGTTCCGCTACTGCTTTTTCTGCTTTTCTTGCTTTTCCATGTGACCTTGAATTAGTCACTCACCATCTCTGGGTCTGTTTCCTTTTCTGATAATTGATGGTAGTGGAGTGAATAATCTCAGCAGCTCTTCTACTCTCTTCTGTTTCTCTGTGCTATTTGATAAAAAGTTCTTCCCAAGCTGGTTATGCCTTTTATTTTAGGAAACCACATGACAAGAAACTCCCACTCCAAGCTGAGGTGGCAGCTGGTTTCCCGGGGAGTGATGCAGGAGCCGACCTCTGGGTGCACTTTATCACACACACACCCCTTTTTCTCTGCATCGCCCACCTGTTGTAGTTCAGATTTGATTGCATGGGTTCATGTGGACTTACTGAGCATGGGAAGCTGAACCTAGTTCCCAGGGGGATGCTGAACCTAGTTCCCAGGGGGAGTGATGCAGGAGCCGACCTCTGGGTGCACTTTATCACACACACACCCCTTTTTCTCTGCATCGCCCACCTGTTGTAGTTCAGATTTGATTGCATGGGTTCATGTGGACTTACTGAGCATGGGAAGCTGAACCTAGTTCCCAGGGGGATGAACTACAGAAATCTTTTTTTAAAGTCTCCAGAATCAAACCATCTTGGATAGCTATTAAAGAGAAGGTACGTTCTGTTAAGAGAAACCCTGTGCAGTAGAGTCATCTTCAGAAATTGTTCTAGAAACCCGTTATACAGTCTCTGGCAAGTTTTAAAATTGAACACACATACAGAAAACAGGTACTCTCATGCGTTGGGATGAGGGGAGGAGGGTAAATTGGTACAACCTATTTTTTTTGTTTTTTTAAGCAACTTAATATTTTATTTTTTTATTATTTACTTTTATCTTCGCCTGAGGACATGCTTAGAGGGGAAGGGAGGGAGAGAGAGAGGGAGAGAAACATCGATTAGGTGCCTCTTGCATGTGCCCCGACTTGGAGTAGAACCAGCAACCCAGGCATGTGCCCTGACCCAAAATCCAACCCGAGACCTTTCCATCCACAGGACGACGCTCCAACCAACTGAGCCACAACTGCCAGGGTGGCACAACCTGGTCTGATGGTAATTTAGTAGTATCTAAACTTGAAATGTGCAGACCCAACAATCTCAGTCTAGGGATTCGGGCAACAGAAATACTTGTAGAAGTGGACAAAGTAAGTACAAAGATTTTATTGCAGCTTTTTGTTATAGTGAAAAATTGTCAATGCAAATGTCCATCAGTTAAATTACAGTAATTCTGTATTAGCAAAATATGCAGTCACTACAAAAAGTAAATGATGTTATATTTAGTGTGGAATCTGATGGCAGAAATACTTGGTTTTGTGCTATAACTTATAGCTGTGGTCAGTCTCTCTGAGCCTGTTTTTTTGTTTTGTTTTTAAAGATTTTACTTATTTACTTTTTAGAGAGAAGTGAAGGGAGGGAGAAAGAGAGGAAGATAAACATCCATGTGCAAGAGATACATCAATCAGTTGCTTCTCACATGCCTCCAACTGGGGACCTGACCTACAACCCAAGCATGTGCCCTGACTGGGAATCAAACTGACAACCTTTTGGTTCACAGGCTGACTCTCAGTCCACTGAGCCACACCAGCCAGGGCTGAGCCTCTGTTTCGAAAGTGTAAATGGGGGTGATTCAATGCTCACTGCCCCAAGAGTTGAGGAGCATTGAGTAAGCCAGGCACTATGCTAGGCACAGCATCGATTCAGGGACATGGTACCCTCAGTGGGTTTACAGTCTAGTTGGGCACAGACAGTGAAAGGAGCAACTCCAAACAGGGTGCCGGGCTCAACAGCAGGGTGTTCCCCAAACTGCCCTAACATTGCTACAGCTCAGGCAGAGGTGATTTACACAGAGCACTTAGAAAAGCAAAGGAGTGAGGAGGTTAGCGTGGACTCCAGGCAGACTGCCTGGGTTCTAATTCTGGCCCTGTCGTACACACTGGCTGTGCCACCTTCAACCGTTCCTTAATCTCTCAGCCTCAGTTTCCTCATCTGTAAAATAGGGATAATGTAAGTACTTGCCTCATAGAGTTGTGAGGACTAAATGAATGGATATTTGTAAAGTGTTTAGGTCTTAGTATATATGAGGTACTATAAAGTGTCTTTCAAGTGCACAGTAAGTCCCGCATGGGTCCTCATTACTGTAACAACTTCAAAATCAGGACAAAGGAAACCCCAAACATGTTGGTGTTTTAATTTTTATCAACTCCCCAGTAGTTAAAATGTGGTCAATGAATGTGGAAGGCCATGTCCCAGTGATCTAGCCTGGGAACAGAGTCCCGGAGACAGGAATCTGGTTTCTGGATTACCTAGGGGGGTGGGGAGAGCAAGAGACTGTTTTCCAGGAGAGTCAAAAGGAAAGGAGAGTTGTGTCCACGGCGTCCTTGCGGCTAAGGTAAAGCAGCCGCCCCCTGCCCCATTTGAGGTGCTGTCTACTCACAGGCGATGCAAGGGCGGCCTGGTCTTGGTTCCCAGGTCGTGTATTTTTGTGGGGGCTGAGCTGGAAGCCTTATCATTGAGCCTTGGCGCTTCCCGTCTTCTGTGCCAGGGTGTGGCTGCCTGCGGTTTTTGTGTCTGAGTGCTCTGGAGGTAAGTAGAGGTTGAGGAGGAACCGGGGAGCCACCCTGATTGGCATTTTAATTTCTGGAGCAAAGTTATTCAGATCTTGCTCAACCAAGCTGCTTGCTGGTGGCCCATTTCCCAATCACTTTTCATTTCATGCCTCAGCTTGCGTTTACTGAGCATGTTGTGTTTCCTAGGCACCCCTGTGCTGCTGGGGACTGATGCAGGGGTGGATGGGTCGGGGTATAAACTCACTCTCATCGGGAGTTATTAGATGCGTTGGACTTGAGCAAGCAGACTGTGTCTATATCCTGCCTACCAACTTGGCAGCTGTGTGAAGTAAGTCACTTAGCTTCTCTGGGCTTGTTAGTCATCTATAAAATCTGGATAATTCTTTCTACCTCTCTAGTCTTCAAATGGCTTAATGAAATCTTGGATGGGAAAATATTTTATAAGCTTTAAAGTATCAGGCACCTATGAGGGCTGCTTATTATTGAGGAGATTTACCTTTACCCAACGAATGCCTCTCTCGGAAGCGTGGGCATTGTAACTCCGTGTTAAAGCAAATCAGCACAGTCTCCGGAACTCTGCACTCAGCACTTGGTCTAGAAAGTGTTATTCTACCAGTGAGGGCCACCAAAAGCCATTAGCTCTACTTGGCAGGGCAGCGGTACATCTTCACTTTCTTACTGTGGGGCTGTGTCGGCTTTTCTATTCTCTGTCATCGTCTAGTCTGTAGAGACATGGATTATCCTGGTGTCCCTATAAGAAAACATCATGCTGTACCCACGAGCAGGAAATAGCAAGTACACCAGATGCTTCAGGAAGACCCAGGCATGCCAGAGGGTGGTCTATAAGCGCCATGGTATTCAGAAGCCTGGCACCTTGGTGAAGTTTCTAGGATCCCATGAGTTAGGAAACGTTAGGTTACCCCCTCCAAGTAAAAGGCAAGTTGCTGCTGTTATCCCTAAGGAAAAAGCACAGCTGGTAGCCCTCTGTGGATTTGGGAGGCAATGGACACCTATTTGTGCGCTGCTCCAAACCTTTCACTGAGTAGCCCATGAGACAGCCAGTTTGGATGGGTCCCAAAGCAGACCCATCCACCCCTGCAGCGCAACATGCTCTGCTAATTGAGTTGTATGACCCGTCTATGCAATGGGCTTAAATTGTCTGTGACATTTACAACTGTCTGTATGGAGCCCCCAGCAAGCCCTAACAGGAAAATCTCAGTCCCTATCCCTAGGACTTGGAACAAAGTCATGTCCTCTTCTGCAAACAAGAATTGTTCTTTTGAAATACAGTGTCTGGCTTGCTACTGGGCCCTGGTAGAGACTGAACACTTGACCTTGAGACACCGAGTGACTGTGTAACCTGAGCTGCCCATCATGAGCTGGCTGTCATCTGATCCATCAGGCTATAAAGCCAGGCATGTACTGCAGCATCCTACCATCAAGTGAGAGTGAAACCACTCAGGCTGTGTCACCTCTTCCTGCCACACTGCCACCTCCTCCTCAGTCAATGCCTAAGACCTCATGATGAATTCTTATGACCAACTGATGGAGGAAGGAAAAGCTCAGGCCTGGTGCCAGCTGGGAGCAGATGTCTGCAGAACTACAGGAAGGCCCTGAAAGACATGGGAGAAGGCAAATCCTTTCAGTGAATAGAACTTCAAGCAGTGCAGTCAGCCCTCCATATCTGCAGCTTTGCATCTGTGGATTCAACCAACTGGTTGAAAAATATTTATTATTCTTTCTTTCCTTTTTTTTTTAGAGAGGGGAAGGGAGGGAGAAAGAGAGGGAGAGAAACATCGACTGGTTGCCTTCTGTATGCACCCTAACCTGGGACTGCACCTGCAACCCAGGTGTGTGCCTGACCAGGAATCAAACTGGAGGCCTTTTGATTTCCAGCACAATATTCAACCAGCTGAGCCATGCCGGCCGGAACCCAAAATATATATTTTTTAAATGTTACATTGTTGTTGATGTGTACTGTGCAGTTAGGCTTATGATGGTTTCATCTGTACTGAACAAGTACAGACTTTTTTTTTTTTTTGTCATTTCCTAAACAATACAGTACAACTATTTATATAGCATTTACATTGTATTAGGTGTTATAAGTGATCTAGAGGTGATTCTAAGCATACAAGAGGATGTGTGTAGGTGACATGCAAATACTATGCCATTTTATATAAGGGCTTGAGCATCCATGGATTTTGGTATCCACAGGGGTCCTGGAACCAATTGCCCACAAATAATGAGGGACAACTGTACATATTATGGTTATCTACCTTAATGGAGAAAGAAGTTCAGAAATATGGATCTACACATTTTCATGGGATGGATGTATGATCAGGATTGGAGGATTGGTAAATAAGGTCTGTGGGAGAAGGTATGTGGACCAACCTTTAACAGTGGATACAGAAGAGTATTGATATTTGTATTCTATGCAATTATTCCCCCTAAAGATACCCACTTCAAGCACAGTCTCCCAAACAAGTTGGACCCAAAGAGGACCACACCAAGACACATCATAATTTAAATGCCAAAGGTTAAAGATAAAGAGAGAATCTTAAAAGCAGCAAGGGAAAAGCAGAGAGTTACCTACAAAGGGGTTCCCATAAGACTGTGAGTTGATTTCTCAAAAGAGACTTTGAAGGCAAGAAGGGACTGGTGAGAAGTATTCAAAGTGATGAAAAGCAAGGACCTATAACCAACATTACTCTATCCAGCAAAGCTGTCATTTAGAAGGGAAGGGCAAATAAAGAGCTTCCCAGCCAAGGTAAAGCTAGAGGAGTTCATCATCACCAAGCCATTATTACATGAACTGTTAAAGGGACTTATTCAAGAAAAAGAAGATCAAAACTATGAACATTAAAATGGCAACAAATTCACAAGTATGAACAACTGAATCTGAGAAACAAATTTAGCAAACAACCAACAGGAACAGAATCATAGATATGGGGATAATTTGGAGGGTTATCAACTGGGAAGGGGAAGGGGGAAAACGTACAGGAATTGAGAAACGTAATTGGTAGGTAAAAAATAGGTGGCGGGTGTGTGTGTGTGTGTTAAGAATAATATAGGAAAGGGTGAAGCCAAAAAACTTATATGCACAACCCATGGACATGAACTAAGGGTGGGGGATTGCTGGATGGAACGGGGGTACTGGGTGGAGGGCGGCAAAGGGAGGAAAATTGGGACAACTGTAATAGAGTAAGCAATAAAATATGTTTAAAAAAATAAATAAACATTTTTTAAAAGACCAATTAGCTAAATCCACTGTTCAGGGCCCAGCTGCACAGAACTCTTGATATGGCACCACTCCCCATAGGAACTAGCCACCTAGCGGGAGGTTGATTACATTGACCTATTCCGTCATGGAGGGAGCAACAATTTGTATATTCTGTATACGGATTTGCCTTCTTTGACTGGGGGGAACCGCTCCTTGCGGTTTAGGGAATTGTAGCCCCGGCCTGAGCATGACCTGCCGCCGGCACTCCGGCTATGCTTGTCTTTAAGTCTCAACAATGGCTGCGTGGGAGACATACCCGAAAACCATTCAGAGGGTTTCCGTGGGGATTGGGTTTAAAGAGTATTAATTTGCTTTAGAACTTGCTCTGCTTTCCTTTATCTTATAATTAAGTATAAACAACCTTTAGCAGGGAGTATATGAAACCTTGTACCTAGTGCCAGTGTGGGGTCAAGATGTTTAATAGACCCTGGCACAGACTATTCATTGTACCCGCTGTACTGGAACTTGTCATCAGTTATTGTCAATTGTAACCTAGGCATCTGAAAGCTATTGATGCTTTATGAATGTTGATCTTGTATCTCCCATTTGTATCCTTCTCAATAAAAAGCATAAGGGATGGAGATCTAGCTGCTGTTCTCCACTAGAGAGAGCAAACACCTTCCTTCCCCAAGACATAATAAAGTGTCCTGGGTAAAAGTTATTTCATCAGACATAATAAAGTGTCCTAGGTAAGAGTTTGTTCCGCCGTGGTCACAAAGATTCTGCTGGACAGAGCAGCTTCCAACCGAGCCTAGGGTGTGTGAGGCACCTCCGCCTCATTTAACCACCATGTCCAATGTCACCTTGGTTCCAGTCTTGGTATTCCATTCAACATTGCTTCTGACCAAAGAGTTGATATCACAGCAAAAGAAATGCGACAGTGTGATCATACCTATGGAATTTTCTCATCGTGTATTCTAGTACCTAGAAGCAGCTGGATTTATAGAACATTGAAATGGCCTACTGAAGACTCCCTTCCTTATAGGGCCAGCTGGGAGACACTGCAATGTTTGAGTCCCGTCTACAGAATGCAGTATACACTTTGTACCAATCACAGTGCCGTTTCTCCCACATGCAGAAAACATGGCAATGCTGAGGTGGAGATGGGAGGGACTACTTCCACTATTGCACAAAATAACCCATTCACAAAAATGTCACTTTCCAACTTTGGACTTGGATGGCTAGTGATTACAGTTCTCAAGGAAGGAGTGCCTCTGTGAAGGAATCCACTGATTGTTAGAGGCTGAGACTGCCACGCGGCCGTTTTGAGGTCCTCACACCACTGCAACTACAGGCAAAGAAGCAAGTTCCTCTGCTGGTTGGCGCGATTGGTCCTGATCACCAAGGGGAGATTGGGCTGTTGCTACAGTGCTGGCATGGAAGTCCGTGTAAGAGAACTAAAGGATTCTCTGGGTGCCCTGCTGAACTTCCACATCCAGTAGTAAAAGATTAATGGAGGACTATAGCAGCCCAAGTCTGAGCCTTTCCACCAGTAAAATACCCCAACCATGAGGTTCCGGCTGAGGGCAAAAAGAACATAGAATGGCCAATGGAAAAAAGAGAAATTATAAATATCATCATGGCCTTGGGATTGGTTACTGAAATGAGGGCTAAAGCAGCTATGAGTATTTTCTTTCCTGTTTGTCATGTAAGTGTGTATATGGCATAAAGGAGTGTTGGTGATGGTTAAATTGACATTTTTATCTGTCTGTTTATCTACATTACAGTGTATTGAGGTATGCCTGTGATCTCTAGGACTAGAGGTGGAATGAGAAGAGAATCCAACATCATCCTGAGTGATGTCACTGACTCATGGGGATCTGTGGGTCTCATTTTTGGAGAGAAGATATATCCTCATTTCAGGAGAGCTGTTGGTCCTTTTAGGATTAAAAGTGTTATTCTTAAGTGGAGTTTAATTATGAGTGGGAAGGGTCTGTGTCAATGTTTGAGTAGCCAAAGGGGTAGACAGTCACTAAGTGTTTGTCCTGTCTTGGCCCTGGCTATTTTTTTTCATCTTGATGAAAAAGTTCTTATACATTTTTATAAAATAAATAAAAGTCGTCGTCGGCAGCCGTCCGTCTCAAGAGACGATGGCATAGCTTCTTGAATAAAAGTATGCCTTATGTTACACAGATTATACTTTTTTGGTTTAATGTTCTTTGGCATTTTAACACATTTTCGCCTCGGGGAAATTGTGGGGCATGTCCCCTGGGTGCCCCCTGAAGGTCCATGTACAGGTTAACATGAGCAAATGGCCGTGAACATGCTCTGTAAACTGTGAAGTACTATGTCCAACTGAGGTGGGCTGATGTCAATGGCAGACCTTTGCAAAGTCTATCCAGAAGCCACCCCCCTTTCAACAACTGAGACCTGAACTCAGCACTTGCTAGCCCTCGTGGGCACTGAGCTGGAACCTCATGTCTCTGCCACTCTGACCCCAGCCTTTGGAAATGAGAGCTAGGTGGGCAACACAGGTTTACAAATGAAAGCAAATGCTTCTCCTGGATGCTTTATTGGGGGCTTTCAGTGGTTTCTAAGCATGAGCGGCAGTGACATCCAGACCCTCTCCCAACATGCAAAAGGCACAGGAAAGTGAGACAAGACCAGGGCAGGCAGCGTAGAGGCAGAGATCCCCCTGCGTGGCATGGTGGGGCATGGGACGTGCCCCACAAGTGATGGGAAAGGTGGGCATTAAAGGAGATGGCTCTGGCAGAGGCAGGGAGGACTTGAGGGTTCACCCACCTCCAGACCCCCCTGCACATTGGCCAGGACTGACCTTCTAAGATGGTGCACATGGCTTTTGCTGAAAGTCCACCTTACATGGTGGGAAAAATCAATTCCAGGTGGGAAGGAGATGATGGATGCTGCCCTCAGGGATTATCGGTAAAGTGCCAAACCAAACTCACTGATGACATCCAGAAGGAGTGAGGGTGTGCTCACGGTGCCGGTCCCAGTCACGGCCTGGTGGCTGGTGCCACTGCCTTGGCTTGAGCCAGTGCTGTCTCAGTCCGTGTCCAGGAGAAGAATGGAGTCCCTTCCGATCTTCAGGGGCCTCCCATGGGGTCTCTGGGTCTCTAGCCCCACCCATAGGTACCACTTAGAAGAGTTGAGTCTTGACGTTGGCTTTGTCCTGTGGAGGAGTTCCCTGGGCAAGAGGGAAGGGGAGGCAAGGGGTCAGGCCCTCTGAGCCCCCAGCACCTCCCAGAATCTGGGCCCTGGTGGGTGAAATGGCCTGGGACTCACCTCAGATCCTACCTAGTCCCCACAGTTTTATCTTGAGGCCTTGAATCAAAAGAAAAGGCATTCGTGTTTTGTTTCTGTTCTCTCTCTCTCTGTTTTAGTAGAGCCGTGGCTTCAACTCACGGCATTGGCAATGGCTACTTCTAAACTATGGAATGTTTTCACACTGACAATAGAATTACTCCAAACGAGGGGCAAGGAGGGGCTGTCCAAGTGTTCATGAGACAGTGCGTTACTGAGAGCTCATTGGGGGGTCACACAGCACAGAGACACCAACAGTCAGACACCAAGCCCAGGCCTGGCTTGGCTCTAGATATATTTTTTCTTGAGGTACCAGTAGGCAAAGTAGCCCATCCCACCCAGGGAGCCCATGAGGAAGGAGGCCCCCAAGAAAGATGGCGGTTTCCGCTTGACCAGCCGGAACGCATTGGGGATGACGGCTGATAGCAGGGTGGTGTGAATGTCGCCGAGGACTTTCCGGAAGGCAAAGCGCTTCTGGACCCTCTCAAAGAAGGACTGCAGGTTGGGCCGGCTGCCATCTTCCCAGTATTTCTTGGACAGTCCCAGGAACTTGAGGCGGTGCAGGGTGGCTCCTAGGAGGACGTCAGCGAGGGTGAAGGCACAGCCGCAGAGCCACAGCTCACACTTCTGCCCTAGAGTGGAAGAGAGAGGAGACGGGCGTAGCGGGGATCAGTGTTTCAACCCCCAGGCACTCCCTCCTCTCCCACTGACTCGGGTGCTTGTCTGCCTGCCATGGTGTTTCCCCGGGGTCATGCACTGCTGTGCAACTTTAATGACTGTTGCCACATCCTTATAACTACCCCTGTCAGTTTTTTCTTGAAATCAACAGACTTCTTAAGTGCAATCACTGAGCTTTGGGACTTCAATGTTTAGATTCTGGGCAACGGGAGGAATCAGTGAAAGACCATGAGAAGGAGCGGCCTGGGAGGTGGGACACGACCCACAAGTGTGTGGGAGCCAAGATAAGAAAGTGTCCCAAGGAGAAGGGGGTACTCAGCTGTGTTCAAGTGTTGTGGAAAGAGAGGTCAAGTAAGAGGCGGCCTGAGAACGGCGACTGCATCTGGCAGCTGGTGACCTTGGCCAGAGCAGCTGGAGTAGTGCTGACAATGGAAGCCTGGATGGAAGGAGTTCAGGAGGGAAAGGGAGGAGGAGAACTGGAGATGGCAAGCAAAGGTCACTCTTTCAAGGAGTTTTGCTGTGCTGGAAAGGATGCATTCATCATCTGAGACAGGTTAAGAGTGGTTTTGTAAGTTAGGAGGAGAAAACCAGCATGTGGATGGGAATGATCTGGCAGAGAAGAAGAAATGATTCTACAGGAGAGAGTGGAGAGAATTACCGAGGGGCTGTCCTCAAGTAGCTGAACGTGAGTGGCATCTAGGAAACAAGGGAAGGACTGGTCTTAGCTAGTTTGAGGACAGTTCATCCTTGGTAGTAAGACAGAGTGCGGGATACCATAGTTCATTAAATTGAAGTTGCTGTCAAATGTTAACACAGCCATCCTTCAGAAAACAAGTGATGCCGATTAAGCTATTGGTTGTGAGAAACAGTCCAGTTTCAGAGATGTTAAGGTGTGATTTCACAAAAACGCGTCTTAGAATTGGTAAAATATAGTGATGTGTGGACCCTAATGCCGGCGGGTAAGCAGTGGTGGGGGTCAGAGCTGCGAAAACCTCTCCCTAATGCTTCTGTTTTCTGGGATATAGAAAGAAAGGGATCAGTTGAGAGGGAGGGTGTGGGCAAAGCGGTAGGCGGGTTGAGGAGAAAGGAGAAGGCGTTAAGGAGTCATCTGGAGAGGGGACAGTGGAGGCCTAGGGCAGCAGGAAGGCCGTCCAAGAAGCAAGAGAAACCAGTACACTCGCGTGTTTCTCCAGCCACACTGAGGTTCACAGGTGCAGGTGCTGAGCAGGTGGAGCGTTTGGCTGAGCCAGGTCTGAGGTTTTGCGGCGTGAGTATGACGAAACAAGGGAAGGGCAAGGGAGTGGAGGGTGCAGGCCCAGGAGTGCTCATGGGGGTGACCAGGGATCCACTGCCAGGTATGCAGGGGGCGGTGAGCGTGGTGTGGGGAGGGGCAGTGAAAGGAGGCAGGACCAAGGGGTGGGAGTCCCGGCCACAGTCTGGATGGGCACAGACAGATCAGAGAACAGGACTGAGGACAGCCCTGAGCCACGCCAAGGTTTAGGTACTGCGCAACGAGGCAAAACCAGCAAAGGCGCACGAAGAAGCCTGTGAGGTGGGTGACAGACCAGGATAGGGTGCTAATTTCCTCACTACCATTTGATCAAGTAGGTGCTATTATTATCCCGGTTTTACAGTTGAGGAAACAGGTACATAGCAAGTAAATGGAAGAGCAGAGTCTGGACTTGAACGCAGGCCATCTGGCTCAAGCCTGTGCTTGTAAACCACTACATTACGTTGCTTCTTTCCACATGCAAGTGAACATGGTGTATGCACGTCTCTCCGCCTACACTCAGGCCCCTTTCGATAGGTGCGTTCTTTACCTGGGTGAGTGTGCAGATCTGTCTATGTGTCTGCACCACACATGGTGTGTATGTCTGCTCCAATCCATGCAGCTGACTGTGTATATGTGTGTGAATATCTGCACACATGGGTGTCTGTTTCCATGTGGTGTGAAGACTACCACATATATAAGTGAAGTGTATGCCCACATACATTTGGCTATTTGCCTGCAGACTGATGTTCACAAGCATGTATGTGTGTGACACTATTTTAAAATGTCCATGCCTATGTCTATGTTTGTAGGCAAACACTGATAACCATGACTAAGTATGTATGGGGACACATGTAGCCGTCTGGCATGCCGCCAGAGGGCCGACCCCTTCCCTAGTTGCACATTCTTTCGGCCAGCCCAGCCCCACACACGCCCCATCATGTGCCTTCTCTGAGTCTGCCAGCCGAGTCTGCTGGAGATGGTTATGCTGACCAGTTACTTTTTAAATTCATGACCACAAGGCCCAAGAGGGCACTAGCACTGGCTGGGTCCTGCAATAGTTCTCAAGCAGGCTCGCTTCTCCGTCCCTGCGGAGACAATAGCACATCTTCCATCTCGCCTCACGCCCTCAGTTCTCTCTCAGCTGCTGACGTCACCCCATGCTTCATACAGAAAATAGGAGCCTTCAGACACGAAGGCCCTCACTCCCCATCACGAGGCCCACAAACCCAGGCACGTGCAGGTGCCCCCTGCCACCTCCTGACACAGCGGCGGGCACGATCTACCTGCTCTCAGGGCCAGGCCCTCTGCACCCATCCATCTGATGCTGCCTATGTCCCCTTTGCCTTTCTAGGTCCACTCTCCTCCCTTCTCTGCGCTGCTTTGGCCTGGAAGGAAGACTCTCGCTCTGGGGGTTCAGGCAGTGGGGAGCAGTGGAAGGGGATAGGAGGGTGGTGAGAGTGAGGCCTGTGTCCTGCATCCCTTGGGTTTCTTTCTGCGGATCACCATGGACAGGCTGCGTCCCCAGAATGAAAGTCACAGCTTCTGTCAGGTGGCCCTCTCCACACAGTTTGTCCAGTTTCTGAAACTCCTCCCACCCCTCAACACCTCAGGCCCAGGGTACCACACTTTTCCTTGTGGTTTGTTTCCCTGACACCAGCCCACATATTTGTAAACAGTTCCTGTAATAAGCCCGCCTCGGTTATCCATCTGAGGTCACCCTGTTTGCTGTGGGGACCTGCCTAGACCACTCCCCTCCTGTCCTTTCATAGACTTTGCATCACTACTTTCTCCTTTCCACTAGGATGTTTCTACCAGCCTGAAAACACACTCTTGTATCTACTATTAAAAAATAAAAATCCTCCCTTTACCCCTCAGCCTTCTTTAGCCCCCACCCATTTCTCTATTCCCTTCTACAGATAAACTTCACAAAAGAGTGGTCTGCACTTCCTCCCATTCACTCTTCAGCCTTTTGCCCTTACACTCCAGTGAAACTGCTCTTGGCATGAGACAAAATCCAGGGGCGCTTCCCTATCCTTGGTTACCGCAGACTCCCAGACCCTTTCTGGGTGCTTATGACACAGGGTCCTCCTACCTCACTAGCCACCCCATCTCAGTTGTCTTCTCTGCTTCTCCCCCTCTCCCAGGGTGGGAGAACCACAGGGCAGGTGTGACACCCCTCCCTTCGGTGGAGCCCGATTCTCCTCCCCTTGGCCATGGGCTGTGTTTTATTCCTTAGAATACAATGTGGCAGACGTGACAGTGGCTCCCATAAAAAGCACCGTGGCTTCTGCTTCTTCTCCCTCCCTCTTGGATTGCTTGTTCAAGGGGAAGCCAGCTGCTGTGTTGCAAAGGAACTCAAGCAGCCCTACCGAGATGCCCATGTGGTCAGGAGCCAAGGTCTCCTGCCAATAGCCAGTGGGGAACTGGAAGGTCTAGTTAGAACCCTGAGGATAAGCCATCTTGGAAGCCAGTCCTCCAGCTCAGCTGACTGCAGCCCCAGCCAACAGCCTGACTGCAGCCTGTATCGCACACCCTAAAGAGAGCCACCCAGCTAAGCTGCTCTGGAATTCCTGATCCACAGAGCATGTGTGATATGAGAAAAGCTTTCTGTTTGAGCTGCTAGGTTCAGGAGCAATCTGTTTCGCAGCAGTAGATAATGGGTACAGCGGGTCTCAATCCCTGTTTTGGTCTCCACTCACTCCTGGATGAAATTATCCAATTCTATGGCTTTAATCACCACATATGTGCTGAAGACGTGTGAATCTCTTTCTCTAAATTCTGACCTCTCCTTTGAAAGTGACACTGGACTATGTAATGGCTTCTGTGAGAGCCCCTCTTGGGTGTCTCAAAGTCATCTCAAACTTACTGTGTCTCAAAGTGAACATTTGGTCCTCTTTGTCCTTATCAGGAAACGGTAGCACTCAGCAGCTGGCTCCATGTAGGGGTCTTAACTAGGACATTATAATACCTCCCAATCCTGGGCTCTGCCCTACAAGGAGAAAAGTGGAGGGCATCCCCCCTAGGAAGGTTTGAGGGCACCCTGGTAGGTGAATGAGCACCAGAGACCATGTGGGCCCAGCCAGTCCGAACTTTAAAACCCACAGCCACGTCCCTGGGCCCCTGCTGCCTCCCTCAGCCCAGAGGGACACAAGGACTGCCCACACCTCTCCATATTGAACAACCCCAGTCATCTGGCCATCAGGCAGTGCAATGCTGCCTCCTCTTGTAAGACCTCAGGGCCAAAACAAGGAGTGGCTACAGGAGGCCCTCAGGTTAGGATCACCTGAGGAATGTGTGTCCCCTGCTATTCTCCAGGGCCGTCAACTCTGGCCCTGTTTTTAATTTTCACAAGAGTGCAACAAGGGTTAAGGTTTTAAGTTGCATTATTGTCATCCCATGTTACAGATGAGGAAACTGAGGCTCTAATAGGGAAAACTACTTGTCCAAGTCGCACAAGACAGGCAGCAAAGCTGGAACTCTAACTCAAATCTGTCTGACTCTACACTCATCTTTTAGAGCACTGTGCTCCACAACTTTTCAATAGGCACACAGAAGGTGTGTGTGCATGTGCATGTGTGTGTGTGTGAGAGTTGCACAGGCTCCATAAATTGTGTAGTTGAATAGACAAGACTAACAGCCTGCCTAAAACAGAGCAATGGGAATGAAATTTGAAGAAGAGCTGTTACAAAGATGTAAAAGGAAGAAGGAGCTGAGTGCTGTGGAGAGAGTGCTCCCGGCTGAATGAACTGCAGGAGCAAAGGTGCAGAGGTGGGAGAGAAGCTGAACTGCTCAGGGTTCAGAGAAAAGAGCCTCTTGAGAACAGAAACAGTCAAGTCAGAGAGTCTGGGTGAGCCTGGATGTCTGGCTGCAGCACAAAGAAGCCATAATACATCCTTGACCAGGGGGAAGGTCACCACCACCACCACCACCTCATTATCCTCATTAGCCTTTATTAAATACCTACTGTGTGCTAAGTGCTGATCTAGCACTCTACATGTGTTATTTCACGCAATTTCTCAACATCTCTCTGAGGTAGGTCTTACTATTATCCCCGTTTTATAGGTGGAAACTGAGGTCCAGGGAGGTGAAGTACCTGACCCATTGTCATTCAACTAGTAAGTGGCCAAGCTAGGACTTAAACCTAGGTCTGCCTAACTCCATGGCCCATGATCCTAACTACCTGGGAGGGGTCCTCTGAGATCTTTGGGAGGAAAAAGGAGACTAGAACTTGTCAGGGTCTGGGTGGGGAAGGATGGATGGGCACCAGCACCTACCTACCCCAGGGTTGGTACCCACCCTCATTCTCAAGCTTCCTCTTCTCCAGCTCGGCCTCGATCTGGTCCAACACCATGGCCAGCTCCCCGAGGATCTTCTTCAGGTAACTCACATCATCATGCTCCAGGATCTTGGCCTGGGGACAGGATAGGCAGAAGCCAGAGGAGCTGAGTTGGCCGCCATAGAGCTGGGATGACCAGAGCTTGGCCCAACACCCTCCTGCAAACCCAGCCTCCAAATATCCCGAGATATCCCCTGTTACAAAGCACCCTCAGCTGGTGCTCACAACATTCCTGTGAGCTTCGCTGTCCTGCCCAGATCCCTTTCATGGGGCTGGTACCCTCATACACCAGCTGCTGGGAGGGTTGGTTGATAGTGGCTCATAGCTGCCCCTTTTCCAGAGAATTGCTCTTGGCCAATGAGGAGGTGCCCAGAAATAGTCAGGAGGTTATCCCACACCCTTCAACCTTTCAAAACCCGCCTCCCCCGCCAGGCAATCTGTAGCTAATGGCTGACTGATACAAGGATATAAAAGGTTGGCCCCTGGCCTCAAGGTGGATCGACTTTGTGGTGCCACTTGTGTTCCAGAGCTCCCTGTCGGATCAGGTGAACTTGGCCCTTTCTTTATTTCTGTCCCTCTGACTCTTACCAGGTGCTCCTCAGGACACTCCCTCAACATCCAAGAACCTCTGTACAATGCAGGCTCTGCTTTTAGGGACACAACCCCAAGGCATGAGGAAACTGAGGCTCCAGGGGGACAGTGGCTGGCCCAAGGTCAAAGAGCCAGTAAACGACAGAGGAGATGGGACTGGAAAAGCAAGCCAAAGGACTTCTCGTTTCATGTCATCAGCTGATGCTCTACCTCGGACCAGCTACTCCCAGTCATCCTTTTCCGTGGGAAAGACGCTGGGAAAGAGGAGCAGGCCTGGACGCACTCACCATGAGCTTCTTCTGTTTAGAGAGGTAGGGCTCCGAGAGCTGGGGCTCCTCTTCATGGTCCAGTTTCATGAGGTCCGTGGTGGCACTGGCTAAATGTCCTGCGGAAAGAACAGGAAAGGCCATGTCCTTCTGACACCCACTGTCACCCCATCCCTTCCCTCACAAACTTGAGTGGGTCCCACACAAACATTGGCCTGGGAAGGAACAATACAAACAGCCAACCCTTAGAAGGCACAGCAGACTGCAACACACAGACGGGCGAGGTGCCCTCCTGCTGTGCGCTCAGGATGGTGGGAGACGGACATGTAAGGAGACTACTAACAATGCAGCGTAGTCGATCTGTGACGAAGAGCAGACAGAATGGTGTGGGACCCAGAGGGCCACCTGCCTGTGGCACAGGCATCAATAAACCTCTCTGAAGAAGCCACACTACTCTTGGGGATGAGTAGGAGTTTGTCAGAAATGAATATAATGCTAAACTTGGAAAAACTCATACATACTTCACTGAGTGTCTCCCCCAAATCCCTTCTGTCTTGATGAAACAGGTTCAGAGGTCTAAATAGGGTTCCATGCTATTGAATGACAGCAGGTTTTGAACCTGGGTCTGCCTGATTCTTGGTCTAGCGCTCACTCATTGCACCTGCAAGGAAAAACTTGTTCATTACAAGAAAAACTGTAAGAGACCTTTGGTGTCTTGATGAGGCAATGTCCCTGAAAATTTAGGGACTTGACAACCTATCTTTTTTTGGAAAACTGGCCTTGATGCCAAAACGGCAAGGGTGACAGGAAGTGAGTCAATGATGGGAATTCAAGTCAGCTCCTTGAGAATTATCCTTAATGGGAGAGACAAAGTGCCCTATACTCTAACTTCAGAAGTCTTTAACTGTGAAAGTCTAACTGTAAACTATGGGTTTTACAAGAGGAGGTGGAAATATTAAGTGGAAGAAGATCTTGGGTCTGTTCCCTCATCGGGGCAGGACTCTGGATTCTTGGCCAGTAAGTCTGGGACACGGCAGGTCAAGGGTGTGGTGGGGCCCCAGTCCTGCTCTGCCCCCTCCCCTGGGTCCCTCCATTTGGACATCCTTAGCTTCTCGAAAACATCCTGGCCCAACCAATCTCATCATCTTCCCTGTTCCTTCCTGGCGTTCTCCCCAAATTGCAGCATCCCCCCAAATTGCAACATCCCCCAACACACTCTACACCAAGCCAGATGCCTAAGGGTTGTTCTCGACCCTTCCTGCCCCCTCCTCCCCACACCAAATCAGTCCCAGGTCCTGTTGCTTCTTCCTCCTTAATATTTTTCATATTTACCTTCTTCCTTTCAACCCTCTCATTATCCCTATTAATCTTCGGCCTGGATGATTTTGACTCACCCCCGTCACGTGCAGTTTCTCCACACCAAGCCCTTCCCCCACTTCTACCAGAGAGATCTTCCTCAAAACACACTTGCCCATGCCACTTCTCACTTAAACCCCATCCCAGGCTCCTCACTGCTCTCAGATAATGTCCAAGCTCCTCAACGGGCCTTAAAAGACCCAGCAGGACCCTCACTGACTCCATCTTTCACTGAGTTACCCCGCCTGTCCAGATGATAACATTTTAGCCACTCCAAAGGCTGGACATTCCCTGAATGTGCCCGACCATTCCAAACCTCCAGGCCATTGCTCACACTCTTCTTTCTCCCAGAATAGGCTTCCTCTATATTCCTGAAAACTCCCTTTCAGATCCAGCTCAATACCACCTCCACCATGAAGCCCTTCCTGATCTTCTATATCTGATCTCAGTGCCTTCGCCCTCCAGTGTACACTGTACAGATTTCTGCCAGAGAATGCATACACACTAATCAGGGCTGCCATTGCACAACTCCATTCACATTGCTGTCTATGTGAAAAGTGCTCCATGGATTGTGCAGTGCACAACTGATACTGGTATACACAGAGATTTTGATGCTAATGTACTTATCCCACTAGAATGTGAGCTTCTGGAGAGCAGTGGCTATGTCAGATTTATCCCTGTTCTCTTAAAACCCAGTAGAGACCTGGCACAGAGAAAGAACTCAGTGAGTGTTGAATGAATGAATGAATGAATGAAATGGAATGGCTGAGTAAATAAGTAACCAAAGTTGTTCAGTACTTGCCTTCTGGGATTTCACCATTCACCACCCTGTCTCCTGGCCTGATAAAAACCCAGTAAACACATTCTCAGGTCTTTCGGCTTTGGGGCTATATTAAGCCTCATTGATGTTTTATGAATGTGAAGGTCAAGCACAGCACCTTCTCTTGCCAGTCAAAGGATTTGCTTATATGGCTTTCATTAGACTCCAGGGGAGCAGACCAGGTCAAGGAAAGACCTTGGACTTCTGTATCCCATGGGCTCTTTCCACACCGCTCCAGCAGGGCTGGAGCCCTGGGATCATCTTAGCCTCTTGAAAGGAAGAAGCAGGCTGGCCTGCTCTGGACCCTCCGTTGCCTTTCAGGCACCTTCAAATGGCATAGGGTAGGAAGGGGGAGCAACTCCAGCCTCCAGAACCACTTAGGGATTGCCTCCCTCTAGTCCAGGCCACCATCATTGCTCACTTACATGACAGTCAGGACCCACTAACTGCCCTGCCCATCCCCAGATGGGTGATCTTTGTAAAACGCAGATCTGATCATGTCACTTTCCATCACTCTTTCTCCACTGCTCTTTTGGTAAAATTCCAGTTCTGCCAGACCTACTCCCCAGACTCACACCATGACCACTTGCACCCCCCTTGGGCTACACTTCAGCCACACCAAACTCCCTTTGGTCCCCAGGACACAGCATGCCCTCTCCTACTCTTGAATCTGAAAGAATTCTCCTTCTCCTTCCCTTTCTCCATCCTTGGATGTTGGTCATCCTTGGACATGGCTGTACTTCAAAATCCTTCCACGACCCCAGAGGTTGGGATGGGCATCTTCTGTTGTCCCACAGCCTCCTTATCATAACATTGATACTAGGTTAAAAAATTTTAAACAGTTTTGTTTTGAGCAGATTATGCATACATACTTGTTTAAAAATTCAAACAACATTAAATAATGCACAGGAAAGAGTAAACCTCTCTCCTCTCAACGTGTAGTCCCTTATTTCCACTCCCCCAAAACCAAGCAGTACTGGCATCTTCTCATGCCTCCTTCCCAAAACATTGCTTACTTTTGCAAGTACTTGCATATCCATTTAACCTCCTTTTAAATATATTAATGATAGCACACTGATGCATTTTTTGTCTTCACTTTTTTCTACTCACTAATATATCTTAGAGAACATTCCATATGCTTTTTTTTTTTAAACAGCTGCACAGTATTCTATTGCATGAGAGGACTAGAATTTATTTACCCAGTTCCCAATTCAAGGACAGCTGGGTTATTTCCAACCTCTTGCTAGTACCTCTCATGCTGCAATGACTATCCTTGTACATACTTCTTGGTGCACATATCCAAGCATAACTGCAGGATAACCTCCAAGGTGTGGTCCTTTCTATGTCTGATATAAAGAGCCAGACTGCCCTTGCGAGTTTGTTCAAATTCACTTAGTTCCACACTGTAATTACCTGGCCACTTGCCTTTCCGCTTCCACGAAACTGTGACCCTGGGATGAGAGAAGTTGCGTCTCTCCTCATAAGTCCCCAACCCCCTTCCCAGGGCCTGGGTCATAAAAAACCTCATAAATATTGTTGACTGAATGGAATGAGGTCGAGTTCCACAACCCGTCCCCTTCCCACCTTTGAACATCAGCCTCATTCCTTTGAGAGGGGGGAGTAACCATATACTGGGTACCTGTCATCTACTTAGAATCGTCATGCTTTGTCTGCAGACCCCCCCCCCCCCCGGGGTCTGCACAGAGCCTGGACAGAAGTCTGTGAACACTTGTTGATGGATACACTGATTTAATCCAACCCCCACCTACTGGATGCTGGTAACAAAAGGATGAACGAGGCCGTGGGCACAGCCAGGCTAACAATACATGGGTGATGCTTGAATCAGAAATCAGAGATCCCACAGGGGGCCTTGCCAGATCTGTGCAGCCCTCCTTGGTGACACCAAACTGAGCCACCAACCACAGCCTTGCCTTGCCTGGGCCCTGACACCAGGAGTCTGGGGCTGGGACCCCTGTGGGAGGTAACCCACCTCTCCATGGACAAGAGAAGCCTCTGGGGAGGCAAGTAACCTTGTAGCCTCTGTGTGGGATTGCAGGACAAAAGTAAGGGGCAGGGGAGGGGAATGAGAGAAAGCAAGCAAAAGGCAGAGAGAGAGAGGAAGCGAGTGAGAGAGAGAGAGAGAGAGAAGCACCCAGAGTGAGAGCCACAGATATTAATAGAGGGAGGCAGAAGACAGGAAGGAGGCGAGAAGGAGGGAGAAGAAGGAAAGTAGGAGACACACTAGTGAGAGAGCAAGAAGAGGAGAGAGGACTCCCACTGAAAGGGAGCAGGTGGGCAAAGAAGGGGGTCAGCGAGGGGTCCCGGGTACTCACTGCGGATCTCGGCCGTGGCGTACTTGGGGATCATGGAGTCCGTGGTGAGCTCCGGGTGCAGGATGCAGCCGTGGGTGTAGGCGTCCATGGGCAGTGCGTCCAGCAGCTCGCGGTACTGCAGCACCCGCGCGTGCTGTGGGCTGCCCGCCTCGGGCATCAGGGCCACCACGTTCTCTGTGAGGCACAGCCAGTGGCTGGACCAGGGTCATGGGCCAACTTGGCTACCCGCCCCCTGATTCAGGGGGCCAACCTGTGGCGCCCCAACTTCCCTGACTGGGAATCGAACTGGTGACCTTTCACTCTACAGAATAACCCTCAGCTGAGCCACACTTGTCAGGGTCCTCCTTGATTTTTTTTTTTTTAATTTTTAATTTTTTTTTAAACCTCCTTGATTTTTAAATGTCGGCAATTAATTCACATTCATTTCAAACAGTGCATGTCTGGGCTGTGATCCCCTCCCAGTTGTTGTTTTCAGGCTCTGCTGTGAGCTGTGAGCCCCTGAATCAGAGCAAGGCCATTGGGAGGGAGGCAGGAGGCGACAGGATTCTATAGGGTTCTGGGGTATTGGCCCTATTCTTGTCCGCAAGGCTCCAGTATATCTGGGCCTGTGTCTGGGCTTCCTGGGAATCTCTGGCCCCAACTATGCTTACAGGGCCTCAGGGGGCTGGGTCTGCTGGTGCCCTGCCATCCCTGGAAGATCTCTTCCCTGCCTGCGGGGACTTAGAAGGCAGTTTAGGTCCTGTTCATGCCCAAGGGGCTCTCAAGGGTCTATGATCATGCCTGTGACTCTAAACTTCTTGGGGGAGGAGCCTATTGCCCCAAAGCTTTAGGGGTGGTGGTGGTGAATCTAGACCATGTACTTTTTCTGTAGTACCAGGGAGAGGGGTTGGTGGGTCCCAGGCGATCTGTGGCTATGTAGCTTTGTGGTTCATCCTGGGGGAGACCTGGCCTTACCCATGGCCCTAGTGGGTTTCCCCTGGCTTCCCAAGCATTCGGGACCCCATCTGAGCCTATAGGGCCCCAGGTGGGTGCGGCAGCCATACCTCCTGTGAAGGTACGTTCCACGTAGTCAATGATCTGGTCATAGTCGCTGATGATGTTGTCACGATGGATGATGACGGGCACCTCCTCACCCAGGTTGAGCCGCATGAACCAGGGCTCCTTGTGCTCACTCTGTGGCAGGCTCACGTCCCGCTCCTCACATGCCAGGCCCTTCTCTGCGATCACCAGCCGCACCTGCACGTGCCAGGGTCAGAGCGGGGAAGGCGGGTGGACACACAGGGACACACTGCCCAGGTGGGAGGAGGCATGTGGGGAGGGAGGTCAGAGGTCACACACAGGGTGGGGACACTGTTTCTTCCAGTCCATTCTTGGGCCCCTAAATAGGAGGGAGGGGATCTATCTCCCAGGGGCCTGGGGCCTGGCAGTAGCAGGGCTGAGTTTCATAGCTGGGCATACCTGGGATAGAAATCCCAGTTATGCTGTGTGAGTTTGGGCAGATTCCTTAAACTTTCTAAACTTTAGCTTCCTTATTTGAAAAATGAAAGAATTAATAGTACCAATCCAGCGTCTGGTATATAGATGGCACTCAATTCACAATTATCATTATCACAATTAGACTCTTAGCCTGGCATTCAGGGGTGGAATCAGCCAGGAAATTTGCAGAAATTCTTATCCTGATCAGCTCAATTTTTCAAATTATTTGAGAAACAAAGTGAGGTGAAAAATAATTTGCCAACATCTGTCAAGCCCTTTACTGTCCCCAAATGCCTTCCCATCTGGTTGCTGGATGCTCATAATAGCCTCCCAGAAGAGGGCAGACCAGGGGCTATCTCCCTATTTTTCTTGATGAGAAAACTAAGCCCATAGAGGGTAAGTAACTTACCCAAAGTCACAGAGAAATTTAGCAGTAGACCTATACCTACAAGCAATGGTCACTGACTCCCAGATCAGTGCTCTCTGCCCTGGGAGGCTCCTTCCAGGGTGTTCTGGGTCTTCCCCCTCCTTAGTTTTTCTCTATGTTTCCAGGGGGTCCCAGACAAACATTTGAGTTACTAGAAGCTAATGAAGATCCTTGAGGCAGGGGTGTATCCTGACCCAACCCAAAACTTCTGAGCTGGAAAATAGCGATCACTTAGTCCAACTGTCCCCTTCCTGTGACTGAGACTCACAAAGGAGGCTGGACTTATCCAAGGTCCCCCAGCAAAAAGATAGCAAGTGGCTCCACCTGTCCTGAGCATCAATGTCCCTACACACCCAATTGGAAGCTGTGGGGACTGGGCATCCCCAGCCTCCCTCCTGGATGCCAGGAGTTTAAAACCCAGAAGGGGCAGCATGGGGTCCTGTTCAGTATGTTGGACTGGGTTCCAGACTGTGTCAGTTCAAATCCCACCTCGAGCACTTACTTGCTGGATACTTGGCTTTACAAATAACTTTAAATCTGTGTGCCTTGGTTTCCTCACCTGTCCAATGGGAGTCCCACTAACATTTCCTTCAGAGGACTGTTGTGAGAATTAGTCCCTGTGGAACAGTGCCTGACATACAATAGAGGTAATGTGTCTTAGCTACTTGCATTGGACTAGGTTTTGGAGGCAGACAGACATGGACTTAAAGCCTGGTTCTGCTGTTTATTTGCTGTGTGACCTTGGGCAAGTCACTTGACCTCTCTGATCCCCAGTTTCTGTGGCCCAAGGCTGAGATGGGATGAGACGGGTAAAGTCCCAGCACAGGAGGTTAATGCATGGTTTCTAGCCTCACTATTATCACATAACACACACACTCTTCACAGACTGCCCACAACCCCTGGCTGATGTCCTAGAGTGCTTCGTGCCCCACGCTCACAGCTGACACAAACAACCTCTTCTATTTAGTGAGCTGTGGGAAGGGCGATGTACTTGGCACCTGAACTCTGAACACTCATTTGCAGATTCATTTTCTCCTTTAGCCAGAAGCAGGTCCTGCCGATGGCGCTGGGAGGCAGGCGCTCAGTTCTGCAGCCTGGCTCCGCCATGGCAGTACAGTGTGACCTTAGAGCTATCACAGCCCCTTCCTGAGCCTCCTCTTTCTCATTAGTAAACGAGGGGCGGCAGCCCTGCAGGGGGCTGACACTAGAGTCAGACCACGCAGGAGACAGGGCCGTGGGAGGGAACGGCTGGGTCTGTCTGAGAAACGGGGAGGAACTGTGGCAGGGTGAGCACCCAGGGGGCGGCGTCTGTTGGGCCTGGGTGTGTGAGTGTGTGAGTGTGCGTGCCTGAGCATGAGTGGCAACTGTGTGAGTGAGCAAATGTGTGTGTGTGCCTGTGTGTGCATATGCGTGCATGAGTGTGGGTATGGGTGAGTGTACCAGTGTGAGTATTCAAGTACTGTGTGAGTGCGTGTGCACTAGTGTGGCTATGACTGAGTGTGCGTGAGTGAGAAAGCCTGTGTGTGTGTACATCTGAGCTCATGGGTAGTGACTGTGCCCTGGAGAAGCCCCAGAGTAGTTGAGGCTGAAGTTTGACTGCAACCAAACCTCCCCATTCCCTTCTCGCTCCACCCAGTCACCCAGCCTCTGGGCCAAGTGGGGCCTCTGAATGGATGGAAAGAGAAACCAGACCAAGCCTTTGCCCTTGGCAAGTCCAGACATTTGGCCTCTGTCCTGGCAGGGCATCTGCCCTGCCCCGACACACAGTCAGGGTTCCAGGTGCGGCGGCTGCCTAGGGAGGGGACTATCTTTAGAGGCATAAGAGTCCTGCTTGGAGCTGCCTCGGGTCACATCGGCAAACAGCCAAGGAGACTATCTCCTTTGCTGAGCTGAAGGCCAGAGCCATGCGCCATCCTGCGGGGGCGGAGGGTGCAGAAGGAAACCAGGCCCAGGGGAAGGGCATCTAGTTACCAAGGCCATCTGCCATCTCTGCCTCCTGGGGGCTGAACCACACTTAGGTGGTCACCACTCAGTGTGGCCAGACATCAACCACCTCTGCGCAAACTATCTTCGTGGGTGCCTGAAATTCAGCCACTGGTGCTTCATTGTCATGGTCAGGCACTGTCCCTCCTCACCCAAGCCCTTGTTTCTGAGGCCTCTGTGATGGGTTGGCTTGCTGTCTCTTCCTATCTATTCGGTTGCTGTGTGACTTCGCAAAAGACGCATAGAATCTCTGAGCATTAGTTTTATTTATCTCAAATACCTTAGTTTTAAATTAGTAAACTTTATATTTTAGAGCAGAATCAAATACTTCTTTTTTAATGTAGCATCTATGGCTTACAAATTCATCAATTTCTAACTCTTTCTTATCAAGTGTCTACTCTGCACCAGGTCCTGTTCTAAGTATGGGAGGCTCAGGAGTCAGTGAACCAGAACCCCTGCCCTCAGGAAGCTGACATCCTAGTGGAGCAGACACATGATAAGCAGTTAATATGATAGGATATGTCAAAAGACAGTGAGTGCAACAGAAAAAAAACAAAAAAAAAACGTAAACATCAGGGTACAATTGGGGATGCCAGGGTATCAGGGAGACAGGTGACAATTTTAAATAGGGTCATCTATTGGGGCCGGCCTCTTTGAAAAGGTGACCTTTGAATGAAGTGAGGGAGTGCTCCACATAGGGATCTGGGAAAGACTGTTCCAGGCAGGGGACAGCCAGTGAAAAAGACATGTGTGAGGAGGCCAGTGTGGCTGGAGCAGGATGGACAGGGGGAGGGGGAGAGGAGAGGGGAGGAGGTCAGAAAGGATTGTGCACAGGAACTTATAATTGAGACTCCTAGACCCAGGGGTCCATGAATAAATTTAGAGAGTCCTTGAACTAGGATGGGAAAATTACATGTTTATTTTCAGTAATCTCAAACTGACATTTAGCTTTTCCTTCAATTATGAGTGTAGGCGACAAAGCACGGTAGTGTTAGCAGTGCCTGGAATATTGTCACCACTAGGAAGCAGATATTTTCATCACTTCACAGTTGTGGCAGTTACACTCATCACGACTTCAGCATCACAGTAGTTATCAGTCCTGCCACTAGATTGTGTTATATAATGGGTTAATATAGAAACATGTCATTATATAACAAACTTGTTTTAAAAATATGTCAATAGCTACACTTCAATATGATTCATTTCCTTTCTAATCTAATAATCCTATGTATTTTATTTTATTCAATTAAAAGCATTATTCTGAGAAAGGTCCAGAGGCCTCCCCTGACTGATGAGGGATCCATGACCCAAAGCAAGGTTAGGATCTTGCAGTAGGGCCTGAGGCTATTATGAGGACTCTGGCTTTTTCCCAGAGTGACTTGGGGAGCCACTGCAGGCTTCTAATCAGAGTGATAAGATCACAGTTTTTACCTGGGGGCTTCCTGGGGGTGAGGTAAATGGTCAAGTGCAGCAGTATAGACAGTGCTGGGGGCCAGTTCCCGAGAACTTGTAAGGCAAGGCTAGGTTGAGAGGTGGAGGTCACTTGCTTCCCTCCTGCCACATCTGGGAGGTGGCTTCTGGGAGAACTGCTCCTTCTTGGATGTCAAGACTGCTCCACGGTAGGACCCAGACCTGGGACTCTTTACTCTTGGGGGCTGAAGATTGGGCCAGGGGCTCCCTACAGGTACATCCAAGGCAAGGGCAGATCCTGAGAGGATGGGGGTAACCTGGAACCAAGTTTGCTGCAGGGAGCCGGGAATGGTCCTCAGAAACTCACCCCAGTGTAAAGAACAACAATAATAATAGCTAACTGATACATAGAACTGTATTAAGATCTTTAAACATATTAACTCATATAATCCTTGCAAAAATCTAATGAGGTAGGTACTAGTATTATGCTCCTTTTACAAAAAAGAAAACAGGCAGAGAGATAGTAACTTGCCCAAAGTCACACAGCTAGTAAGTAGCAATCTTGTTTTTAAAAAACTGCCTTGTGTGAGGATAAAAGGATTCTCAGAGTGCTGGGGGCACACAGAAGTAAAGCAGTTCTTCCCACCTGGCAATGGAGGGAGGCAAATTGCATCAAACATCTAGTCCATTTTCCTGTTGTGGAAACTGAGAACCAGAGAGGGTCAGGACCTACTTGAGGTCACACAGCCAGTGAGTGGGAGAGTCAGCACAAGAATGCTGGTGTCTTGACTCCTTGCAATTTTTGCTCCTGTGAACCTCCCCAAAGGAGAAGGGGCTAAGAGCAGGAATAGCCTCAGAAGCACCCTAACATCTCCACCATGCAATGAGAGCCTCCTCTGAGCGCTGTGGCCCCAAATGATGGCCTATGATGGTGCCTGAAAGCTCACTATTAGAGTGCAGTTTTTAAAGACATTGAGCTAAGTGTGTGACTGTGAATATCATGTGATCTTCACAACCCTGTTCATAACCCTCTGCATACTCCTAAGCATATGAGGGAGATGAGACCTAAGAAAGGTGAAGCCCTCGCCAGGCGGCTCAGTTGGTTGGAGCATTGTCCTGTACACCAAAAGGTTGCGGGTTTGGTCCCCGGTGAGGGCATACACCTAGGTTGCAAGTTCAATCCCCAATTGGGGGGCGTACAGGAGGCAACAGATAGATGTTTCTCTCTCACACTGATGTCTCTCTTTCTCTTTCTCCATCCCCCTCCTTCCTCTTCTTCTGTATCAATAAAAGCATGTCCTCAGGTGAGGATTAAAAAGAAAGAAAGGTCAAAAATTCATGGAGCTAGGGAGTGGCAGAGTTGTAAATGTAAGTGTAGGTACAGTTACTGAGTATTTGCTATGTGCCAGGTGCTGTGCTAGGTGATTTAGATGGATACATTTGCTGAATCCTTGCAATGACCCTATCAGAGAGCTGCTATTAATATTCTCAATTTACACATGTGATAAATGAGGTGCGGAGGTTAAGCAACCTGCTCAAGATTACCCAGTTGGTCAGTGGTGGAGCTAAGATTGAAGCCTGGATAGTCTGGCTTTGAGTCTGGGCTCTGGACCCCTCACTGTCCTGCTGCCCTCTGGCTCTGGAATAGTCTCCAGATGCTCATGGAGCCACCATCACTCCTGGGGGTGGGCTATTTCTGCTATTAATAGTTCCTGTGCCATTAAGGACAGGCTTCTCACATGCTCCACATGGGAAACTATTCCCTGTGTGCAGATAAGGCCCTTTGGGACTGAAAGGATGAGAGGAAACTCACCTACTAAACTCCTACTATATGCTAGATAGTTAACACAAGTCCATTCCTCTCAATTCCTCAGGAATTCTTCAGGGTAGGATGCAAAATTCCCCTTTTACAGATGAGAATATTGATGCAAGAGAAGTGCAGTGACTTATCCAAGGTCACACAGCCAGTAGCACTCGGTGAAACTGGAACCCAGGACTGACTGCAGAGCTCATGCCCTTTCTGCCAGGCTAGGCTGCCTCTAGTACCCACCATGGGCCCCTGGGCAGGAGGGAGGCCCTGGCAGAGAAAGCAGGAAGATGCTCAGGCTAGCTTAGTCAGAGGCTTGGTTACAAATGGGTTGCAGTGGGTGGTTCCATCCCAGACTAGGGGGCCACTTTCTCCGTGAGCTCAGGTTAAACAGAAAATATTCCATTCAGGGAAGAGGAGGGGTTTCCCCCAGAAGATGGGGATGAGAAGTGAACCCTCTGCCTCCCATCCAGTCCCCACCATTGGGGCCTGGCTCCTGAGGTTCTGGGTTGGAGGAGATACTAACACCTGGAGGTAAGGCTGATTAATCTCCAAACCCCCAACACCCAACAACTTGCATAAAACTGGGCACACAGGTGTTCAGTACACTTGTGTAAAACTTATGGATGAGTCCCAGTGAGACTTAGGTTAATCTGACCTCTCCTCCACTTAGTATTTTAACCACACCATAGCATCCATTATCAACAGAGCCTTGACGCCACGCCAGGCACTGCCATCAGCACCTTGTGTGCATCATCTCATTTCACCACCACAATAGCCCTCTGAGGAAGGTACTGCCATTAGCTCCATTTTACAGATTATAAAACTGAGGCTTTGGAGAGGCAAAGTGACCTGTCCAAAGCCCCATAATAAGTTATTGGGGAAGATGGCAGTCTCACTGGGGATCATCCGGCCTCAGAGTCTATCCTCAAATGGAGACTGTTGGACCAGCTTTATCAGCATCACTTGGTAGCTCGTTAGAAATGCAGCACCTTGGGTCCCACGCCATAATACTGAGTCAGAATCTCAGTGGGTGGGGGAGGGACCCAGCAGTCTGTGCTTTAACCAGGATTATGCAGGGATTCCAAGGCACGATCGAGTCTGAGTAGTGCCAGTCTAGAACAGTAAGTTATACCGCCTCTTCAACAACCCTCACAGCAACCCTGAGAGGGGCTGGTATTATAAGTAGCTATTATTATTATTATCCCATTTTTCAGAATATAAAACTGAGCCTGGACCGAGCCTCAAACCCAAATGTTTTGGTTTCAAGGTCCTTTCTCTTTAAAGAATCCGTTTCCCCATCTGGAAAATGCGTGAAGGGAACAAGAGGATCTTCCAGAGACAGGCAATGGGCCTTAAAGCTGGGCCCTGGCCATGGTGCTGAATCCGTGCCCCCCACACAGGACAGCCGCCCGGGTGAGAGATTGCGCCCCTAGAGGCAGACACTCCTGTCTTCATAGGCGCAGTGCCGGGCCCTCGTGCCCAGAAGCGGGAACCCCAATAACTCAGCACCAGGCTGTATCCCCAACTAACCCTCAGCTCCTCTGAGTCTGAGAAATGACCAAGAGGCCCTGTGTGCCTTTAAGAGTAAAATACAGATTTTACGTCTGTCTGGGCTGGTCTAAGAAGAGTTAACTCCCTCCTTCTATAGCCAGGGGGAGGGGGTGGGCTAGAGACAGACCCTCCAAGCCAGAAGGCCCCCAGCAGTGCAGAGGGGCCGAGGAGCTGAGACCCGAAGGCCTGTAGTATCCGGGACAGCAACTCGGAGGGAGGGCTACCGGGGTTGGGGGCTGGACCCCAGGAAGCGCTCCTCCTACCTCCAAGAGGCCGCCTTCCCAGCAATGCCCATTCCCTTCCCCTTGCCTTTGTCTCTCTTCTCAGCCCTCCAGCAGACTGGGAGGGAAAGAGGATGGATATTCCTAGAATTGGGGACGGTACTCCTGGGGCCCAAGACAGGGCCAGTCGCCTCCAAGGAGAGCAGCCCGGCCTCTCCCATACTCCGGCCCGGAAACCCCAGATTCCACCCGCCGTCTTACCCCACATCCTCAGACCCCTTAAGCCCTCCGGGATCCCCTCCCCCAAGCCTCTTGGCCACCAGGCGCATCCGGTCCTCCTGCTTTCTCTGGCCATACCTTCTGCGAGCTGAAGGACTGGGTCCAATGGTACAGAACCAGGCTCTCCTTGGGCCAATGGGCGGGGCTGGCAGCCTCGGGCGCGTCGGGGGTCTCCGCAGGCTTGGCCGCATCGCTCTCTAGCGCCGAGATGGGCCACCAGCTGCAGTTGGTGGGGGTCAGGTTGTTGGGGGTCGCCATGACAGCCCGGAATCCGAGGGAGGAAAGGAGGAGGCTTCGGCGGAGGCTGGCTCTCTCTCACCCAGCATCACATGGCCTCTCGGAGCCTGCCCCTCTCCTTCGCTCCCTCCTCCCCTCTCCGTCAATGTCATTACTCACTGGGCGAGTGGGGGAGGGAGCGAGGGGATCCCCGGAGCTCCTTCCCTCCTCCTCCCTTGGCCCGCCCCTGGCCCGTGCTAGCAAGCCACCCTCGTAGGGTGCGTGGAGCAATGGGGAAGTGGGCCATGACCCCCAGGTAGCTCCTGTCTGGCCAGTCCCTTGCCGATGATTCCCTCATTGTAAATGCATTCTGCCTTTCGATCTTCTAAGCAGCAAGTTCTTCTTTAGGACAACTAGTTATAGAGATCTATTTCTTTTATAAATTAAGAGTCTGGAAATAACTTGTCTGTCTATGAAGCTGTTATTTTGTAACTTTTCTCCCGAAGAGCCTTTAAGAGCAGAAGGGAATAAACTGGTTTATTGTGCGCCCAGGCACTGTTCTAAAGGCTTTACAAATATCAACTCATTTACCTCTCAGGATAATCCTGTAAGACTCATTTTACAGAGGAGGAAACTGAGGTACAAAGAGGCTAAGTGACCTTCCCCAAGGTCACCTAGCTAGTAAGTGGAGAAGCTGAGGGTTAAACCCAGGCTGTCTGGCCCTAGAATCTTAGCCAGTATGCTCTTAGCCACGAGGTCAAGCCAACATATAAACAGCAGCGCAGCAAGCATTTATCAACCCATGCACTTTACATGCATCATCTCATTTCATCTGCACAGTAATCCCTTTTCCCAGATGCGGAAGTCAAAACTCATAAGTGTAAATCATTGGTCCCAGGTCACATCTTCACCCCAGGAAACTGAGGCACACCAGGAGGAGCCCAAAGAAAGTCTGTAACACCTTTGCTGTCACATAGTTTATCCTAAACGTTCATGAAAACTTTCTATAAAGTCTCTTAATATACCATTGCTTCCATTACTATATTGCTTTAATCTATTTACCATTGAGCAAATAGTTGCACCAGGAAAATAAGCTTCTTAGTTTCTACACCCCACCCCCCTTTCCAACCCCACCAAGTCATGCTACCAAGCACTTCTGGTCACATCATTCTCCGCACTGATAAGCATGGCTCTTGAGGAATCAGTGGCTTTCCTCCTACCAGATAACAAAAGTTCCGTGGCCTGTTGGTTTCTTTTTTTCTTTGGCTGCCAAGGAAGCTTGGAGCTACATTTTCTGTTAAGCCCCAGTTGCCACATTAAGCCTCCCTCACTTAGCAAATTCTCTTTTTCAAAGTGTCTTGTCGTTCACAGTTTGACTGTGCAAAGAAGGATATGCTGTGTCTTGAGAGAAAATCCAAATGTCTGTGACTTCAGAGGAGTAAAGCCTTAGAAATTTAATCAAAGTAGAAAATCTGTCCCCTATCTGTGACTTCAGCCGGATGTATCTATCCAGGGAACCAGGCTCAGCAGTCACAGTCAATATGTATTCATCCCTTCAACAAATATTGATTGTGCACCCACTACACACTAGGCACTTCAATGGCACAGGAGATACAGTGATAAATAAATAGACACTGGTCTGTTCTTTGTATTTTTCACTTAGCAATACATCTTGGAAAGAGTTTCCTATCAGCACAGGTCTACCCCATACTTGATAACAGGCTACACTGTATAGATGCACCATAATAAATTTAACAACTCCTATTAGTGGCCATATATGCTGTTCCTAATCTTTTGTTATAAAAACAATGCTGCAGTAAATATACTTATTCATATATATTGTGCACATGTTTGAGAATAATCTGTATGATAAATTCCTAGAAATGGAATTGCTGGATCAAAGAATATGTCTTTGTCCAAGTTCCATCTGAAGAGGCTGTCCCAATTTATACTCCCCACTAAAAGTCTATAAAGGTGCCCATTTCCCTATACCTTTGCCAACACAGAATATTTTTAAACATTTTTGAATCTCTGGGTGAAAAACGGTATCTTACAGTTTTTGTTTTTGCCTTGTTATAAAAATTTTCAAACATATGAAACAGCAAACAAAATAGCTCATTGCACACCCATGTATATAGGCAGCCGTCCGTCTCGAGAGACGATGGTGTAGCTTCTTAAGAGTCTATCTGCACCGCCAAGAATGACTGTGCAGTCCAACTCAGTAGTGACACGGTATCTGTCTCCTCCCGTGTTGAATCGACATCTTGTGATGACGCTGGAGTGTCCTCTCCAGTGAAGCACACCCATGTATCCATCATCTAAATACAATCATTCTTAAAAACTTGCCATATTTGTTTAATTCGGGGGAGAGGGTTTGAAGTGTTTTGAAATAAATCATAGGCATCATGATATTTCAGACACTAACAATATCAGCATTACTTTATATCTAACACAGGTCATTGTCTTACATAAAACAACACGGTTTTCATATTAAAAAAAATTAACTGTAAGGCCTAATATCTAGTTCATATTCAAATTTCTCCAGTTGACCGGACATGTCTGCATAGCTGGTTTCAACCTGTCAGAACTTAGAGGTAGCCAGGATGCAACCTGTCAGAACAATAGGATACGTTAATCAACCTGGTCAGACCGACAACAACGAGGTGCAAATGATCTACTGAATGTGCTGATACCACAAATGCACCCTCGCTGAACTGTGCGGTTGGCAAGTTCAAAAAGCTCCCTGCAGAAGTCTGGGTGGGACTCCCATGGACCCACGAGAGGACCGGGAGTCTCCATTCCCCAATCCCTTGCTCCCCATTCCCCTTGCTCCCACGGGCCCTCGAGTTGGTCCGGGAGTAGCTCTTCCCCTCCAACCCTCAATAAACCCATTGGTTGTTCCCACATTGGTCTCTGGGCGATTTCTTAGAGCAAGGCTGCTCTGACCCAACCAAGATCCAATCAAGGACCATGCAATAAATTCTGTTGTTACACCTTAAGTCTCTAGAACGGTCCTCACTCTTAAAAATTTTTCCCACAACACTGGCTCATGAAGAGACTGCCAGTTGTCTTGTACAATGTTCCACTATAGGATTTGTCTGATTGGTGATTTTGGTGTCCTTTAACTTGTCTGCCTTGTATTGATAAAGGTTACAATTAAAATATTACAATTTTACACAGCTTACAATTATATTAGTTACTCTAAAAGTTCTATATAGCTGAGGTTACTATAACCTTTAAAATGTAAAAGAAAAAAAACAGGCTACCAAAAGAGTATGTACAATTCAATTTTTAAGTATATAAATTAGAGAAGGGCAGTCCATAAAAGTAGTTACGTGGTTAGACTGGGGTGCGAGGAATAAGAGGAGATCCTGAATAATTTTTTAAAAATTGGATTTTCTGGTTTTCCTACTATTGTAGACTGCATTGTATCCCCACAAAATCCACATGATTAAGTCCTAAACCCAAATGTAACAGTATTTGGATATAGGGCCTTTAAGGAGGTGACTACGTTAAATTAGGTCATAAGGGTGGGGCCCTAATCCAATAGGACTGGTGTCTTTATCAGAGGAAGAGGCACCAGAGATCTCTCTCCTCAATCAAGCACCAAGAAAAGGCCATGTGAGGATGTAGTTGTTAGGTCCAGAGAGAGTGAGAGGAGAAATGACAGAACAGGCCATGAATTTAAAAGGATTTGTTTGGCCAGCTGCTACAGGCGGGATGAGACCAGGAAGGCAGGAAGGTGTCAGCTGTGAACAAAAGTAAGGCAGGGGTTTTTAAACGGGAGAAGCGGGGAGGGAGTTGAAGGGACTTTCTACAGATGGCTTTTGGGGAGTTGGTTCTGAGAACAGAGAAGTTTACTAAAATAGAAAAGTTATTAAATTCTTGCCAGCAGGCTACGATATCGTTGAAGGACACAGGCCTTGCTAAAATGTCTTTGAAGGACACTGGCAGTCACTGGCATCAGCAGTTACTGAGGGGGCAGCAGGTTTAACGGGGCTTGCTAAGATTATACCAGAATTCCCAGAACCCAGGTCTTATGCCTAAGAGTAGTGAGAAGGCAGCTATCTGTAAACCAGAAGAGAGGTCTCACGGGAGACCAACCCTGGTGAGGCCTTGATCTTGGACTTCCAGGTTCTAGAAATGGGAGAAAATACATTTCTATTGTTTAAGCCACCCAATTTGTGCCCAAGCAGACTGATACACCTAGGTAGAAGTGCATTATTTGTATCTTTTAAAAAATATTCAAAGTTGTTTTTTAAAAATAAAGAGATACTGCTTGATTTTTGCCTTATACTATTGGGGAAAAGCTGGCCCTGGTCCTTGAACTATAGGAAAAAGGGAAGGAATGAACATAGTTTGAGTGTCGTTTAGCCAGATCCTTTACAGTAGAATACTAATGTCCACACTGGACAGATAGGAAAACTGAGGCTTAGAAAACATGAAATGCTTGACCCAAAAGCAGCAGAGCTGGGTACAGGATCCACGTCTATTTGATCTCGATATACCTGAGCTCTTTTCTCCTCATACCAATGCCTCCATATAGCAGATGCTGAAATGGTCTCTCAGACACGGGTAGGGTGATGGGGGGTGATATCCTTCAGCCTGTAAGGATCATTAAGGAGACTTTGCTTTCAGTTCTGGACAGAAAGAAAGTTCTCCAGGGAGTTAGAAGGTATCTGAAAGAATTAATTGTGAAAACTCCTAATGGCTGATGCATCTGATTTCTACATTTATTACAATGGGGCCTGCTGACTGAGGAAGCTACAGAGACCAGAGAACCGTAAACGTGAGGCCGACCAGGTATGAACCCACAGGGTGTGGTGGAGCCAAGAGCGTGAGTTCCGCCTATGGGGATATTGGCTCTAGCCAATAGCTATTTTGGGTTTTTAAGAAACTGAGAATCCAGGTATTTTCTTTGAAATTGCTCATTTTAAAGTTTGTTGATGAATTTTTTAAAAATTGGGCATAACAAAGCATATTTGTAGGTTGGATGTAAGCCTTTACATGGTCAGTTTGCAGCCTCTGCTTTAGATAATTTAATTTTTGCCACAGTCCTGAAGGCGACATGCCAGTTAGCACAGCACTGTAACATGTAAACTGCCCAATCACAGCAGCTTTACACAAAAGCTTACTTTTCAATCACATAAAGTCCCACTGGAAGCATGTTGGGGAGCAGCAGGGGGCTCTGTCACCCTTCCCATGTGGCTTCCAAGATCACCGAGGCACTGATAGCCAATGGCCATTGGTGTCCAATGGGCAGATAGTGAAGAAGGAGAGCAGAGGACCATGTGAACATTCCTCACTCTGCCCATGTTGCCGTGGCCAGAATTCAGTCCTGTGACCGATCCTCCTAACGGCTAATGGGAGCTGGGAAATGCAGTCCAGTCCTGTGGCAGCCACTTTCCCAACTCTATCCTATGGGCTAGGCACACAGGTTTCTGGGGGATGCTCACTCATCTCTGCCTCGTGCAGTTACCATCATCTTCATTTTACAGATGAAGAAATAAGTCTCAGAGAGGCCAAGTGAGCTGTGAGAAGTCGCACAGTCAGGAACACTGTCTTTCTGAGTCCAATCCAGGGACATTTCTTCTACCTCAGTGTTTCCCAAACTTGCCATCTCCTAAGAATCAGTTCAGCCACTTGTTGCATATATGGGTCCTTGGCCTTGCCCTAGACCCTGAATCTGAGTCAGGGAAGAGTGTGGTCACCTGTATTTCCATCAAGAATCCCAGATGAGCCCTGGCTGGTGTGGTTCAGTGGATTGAGTGCCAGCCTGCGAACCAAAAAGTTGCCTGTTCAATTCCCAGTCAGGGCACATGCCTGGGATGCCAGTTGGGGGCGTGCAAGAGGCAACCAATCGATGTAGCTCTGGTACATTGATGCTTCTCTCCTCTTTCTCCCTCCCTTCCCTTTTCTCTAAAAGTAAAAATAAATAAAATAAAATAAAAATTGCAGCTGATTCTTATATCTGGCTCTACACCAGGGGGCGCAAATTATCTGGGGAGCTTTGTGAAATGCTAATTTCTGGGCTCCAACTCCTAGAAACTCTGACATCGACATTTTATTAAAACTTTCAGGTGACCAGTGACTGTGATGTGCAGCCAGGACTCAGAACCACTGCCTCTGCTCCCAACTACTGGATCGTTGTCAGTCACCTGAAGGAGCTTTTCAAACTAAAGCAACAGGAAAGAAAAAAAGATGTGGAGAAGGGGTAGTGGGAGACCGAGGGGAATGAGAGAGACACAGAAATACCAATGAATGAGTCTCTACCCTGGGAATCAACATTTAAAAACAAACAAACAAACAAAAAAACTCTTCAAATGATTCTAATGTGCAGTCTGGGTGGAGACCTACAGAATAAATGGTCCAGAACATTCTTAATCAGTATGCTTGGGTGAGCCAAACTTTTTGTATTTTTAAAGCACCTCAAGGGATTGTGATACCACTCTCCTAAGGCTTTGCTACTCATAGTGTGGTCTAAAGTATCTGTACATCACTGGGAACTAGTAGGAAATGCAGAATCTCAGGCCCTACCCAGACCTGCTGGATCAGAATTTACAGTATAAAAAGACCCTTGGAGATTAACACACACCTTAGTGTGAGAGGTGCTGATCTAAGTAAGGCACACAGCCCCAGAAGAAGGGCTGGTTCATCTTCTCCCCCTCTCCATCCATCTCTTAAAGCTGTAGAACCTTTTCAAGTGTCACCAGCACAGCTGGTCCTCAGAGGTCTGGGCCTCACTGTCCCCATGCTGTGGCTATCTGTTCACAGATATCTTGTTGGGAGGTGTGGCACATGCATCATTTGATGAATCAACAGGGGGCTTGTACGCCCTTCCTGCTGGGGAAGGACAATCCAGATGCTGGGTATTGACTCAAAGATCTGACCAAGGGCCCGGGTGCTTCACCTGAAGGTCTAAAGATCTGCAGGTTGGAGAAGACAGACAAGACTTATTTTGTGAAGTTCTGGGAACAATCAGAGGAAGTTAGGGGAGAGGACAGGGTTAATATAAGGGAAAGTTTCAAACAAGGGTAGTCTGTTTCTTGTGCCCTAAGGAGAACCAGCAGGAACTGAATGGTCTTCATTCAGGGGCTCCTGGAGGCAACCTCTGGATTGGATATGAGCTGGAAAGAGGCCTCCACTCAAGGTTGAAACATGCAGGCCTCTCAAAGGCAGGGGTGCAGGATCAAAGAGTGAGAAGAGCATGGGGGTCTACTGTGCCAATGCATCAGGAAGGCGGTTTGGTTAAATACAAACTATTGTTTGTTAATGAAATAACTTCCATGTTGGTCTCCACTAGTTTGAAAGCTCAGCGAGGTCAGTGGCTGGACTACCTTGTGGAGTTCATATTGTAGGGTCTGGCATGTAATAGCATTTGCCCAGTAAATATTGGTAATTTAAATGTAAATAGCTGAAATGAGCATTAACTCCTTGTTTGTCTCTTGCTGGTAACTTTTGTGCACTGTAGGATAATTAGACATCCTTTTATGCCCTTTAAAGCATTTTTGTCAGGTGTTTCTATTGTCTTTTTCCTTCTTGTTTTCTCTTGAACTTCTAATTCCTTTTTATCCAGCTTATATCTGTACAATATTTTTTGTAAAGGCAAACAACTAAAGTATCTTAAATGGTCCATGAAAAAGAGGTTTATTAAGTCATCCAGGGCTCTCTCCTGCCAAAGCCCACATATCCATCAATCCAAGTTAAGAACCTATAATCCAGACAGATCCCACCAAGATGCCAACAGCATGGCTTCTCAGTGGGTGGAATTATGGGTGTTGTCTATGAACTACTTTTGGCTTGGCTGTATCTTCTCACTTTTTTTTCTGTTCTGAGAATCTATTACTTTTGAATAGGAAAAACTAACCAAAAGGAAGTGGATTGCTTCTAAACCCCCTTTTTAAAAAAAATTATTGATTTTAGAGAGAGGGAGGAAGGGAAAAGAGAGAGAGAGAGAGAGAGAGAGAGAGAGAGAGAGAGAGAGAGAGAAATCAATGTGTTGTTCCACTTATTTATGTATTCATTGGTCAATTTTTGTATGTGCCCCGACAGGGGATCAAACCTGCAACCTTGGCATACTGAGACAATGCTCTAACCAAGTGAGCTCTCTGGCCGGGGCCTCTAAACTCTATTTTAAATATCTAAACCACTGCAGCCAGCTTTAGGTAATTGGCAGTGTTTTTATTTGAGAGAATGACAAATTGAAAACAGAGTGAATGCTCCCAATGACTAGGCAGCAAGGAAGCTGAAGCCCAAAGTAATGAAGTGATTTATCTTTTCCTGGGTACACAGTAAGGCAGGAGCAGAGCTCGGGCCCTGACTTGCAGGCTAGTGTTTTTTCTATTGCTCCCTTCTCTCCTTCCCATTGTGAACCCCTTACTGCTTTCTCTCACCCAGCAATGCAGGGATGTCTCAAGCATTCATGGCCTCATAGATTGTACCCTCCGTTTCACTGACGTGACCTGTGTGGATTCTAGAGTGGAGACACCTACCAGACCAGGCAGGCAGCCTCCACACATGCCTTTGTTTAGTGGAAAACCAGAGCGGGCTGTAGATCCAATGCACAGAACTGCTGCCAGAGACACTGGAGCTGTCTGCCCACTTTGAGAGTTTGCTATTGGGCGATCTGCCAAGGCTGCAGGCATCTATGCCACTTCGACCATGTGGGGTACTTTCCTGAGAATATCCAGGTATTACTGACAAGTCCTCCATGAACACTTCTTCCAGGCTGGTTCCGGCTTGCTCTGAGCCAAATGGAAGGGGAGGCGGGCACCGCTCCAGGAGTCCTTGACATCGTGGGCAGGGCTCAGGACTGGGGCTTTTCCATGCGACAGGACACAGTGGAGGGAATGTGACTGCGTTCCTGCTGTACCAGAGCCCACGCCAACCAGCAGCTCCAGGCTCTGCAGACGCCCCAGGAGCTGGGCTCGGCTATGGCAGCCTGGGAAACTCACAGAGTAAATGGACCACAGGTTTCACAGCTGAGGAGTGAGCACGAGGCTGTCTTTCCTGATGTTTGGGCAGATGAGTCCATGGTGGCTGTTGGAAACATTTTTTTGGAGCCCTGCTCTGTGGTGAGGAGTATCTCTGGGCTGTATGATTCTTGGAGGTGGCTCCTGGGCTGGGTGTCCACTGGGAGAAGGTGCTTTGAAAGGGCAATAGGGAAATTCTGAAGGCCAGAGGATGAGAGACTTAAACCTGAAGCCTTGATGACTTCTCAAGGCCTACACAGAGGATTTCTTTCTATACTTGATCAGGGTAAAACAAGCAGGGACTTACATGATTAATCTTAAGAACAGACTGCATAGTAATAATCAAAGAGGTAGATTTTAAAAAATATTTAATGGATTTAAAAAAATACAAAATAATACATGTTCATTATAACGACTTTAAATAATACATAATGTAAGAAGTAAAAGTAACTGTTCTCCTGAAGCGGTACGAAGTAAAATAAGATATCACTTTTCAAATGACCAGATGGGTTGATTCCTGTATGTGTCCTGATTAGGGATCAAAACCGCAACCTTGGCACATTGGGGCGATGCTCTAACTAACTGACCCACATCGACTGGGGGTGGGGGTGGGGGTGTAGTGGTGGTGGTGGTGGCGGCGGTGGCGGTGGTGGCAGTGGCAGCGGTGGTGTGTGTGTATTTTAAAGCCTGGAAAGAGGTATACCACATTACAAACACTGATTATCTGCCTGCACAGCAGGATGGAGAGCTGCAGGTGGGTAGCATATGGAATTTTCCATTTCTACCTCAAATATTTCAGCATCACTTGCATCATTTTATATTACAAAAGAAAGATAAAAATAAGTAGAAAAGACAAAAAGGAGATGAAAGAAAAATAAAAAACCTCATTGGAGTCCTATCGGCCCTCTCCTGGAGTAAGTAAACTTGGCTTAAGGGGTTCCTCGTGCTGCACATTTGAGTTCTCAAGACAACATCATATGCACCAGCTCTTCTAAGTTGGCAGAGACTGGTAGTTATTTCTATCTTGCAAATGGGGAAACTGAGACTCAGAGAGAGCAGTGACTTGTCCAAGGGCCAACCAGAAGTCCAACATGCTTACCCTGCTTGCACTCCCACCTGTGATTTCTACGCCTTCAACTCCTCTTCAGTTCTTATTCCCTCAACCAAAGCTGGCATTCATCTCCCAGAGTTAATTCCCATCTTCCTCGCTCTCCTTTGCTGAAGACATCAGCGGGGATTTGAGATGTGACCCTGTCACTCCTCAGCTCAACAAGTGGCATCACCTCTCTGGGCTTCATCTGTAAAATAAAGAAACCAAACTCCAAAAGCTGTTTTAAGGATCAAAGCAATCATGTGTGTGAATGCATTTTGTAAACCAGAAAGGACTTATAACAGTTAATTTTGACAAAATTAAGTTCTAGCTCTTTCTGTGGGGTTAGACTAAAACTGGTAAGATAACCGCAAGTGAGCCCACATTGCATAAAAATCTGAGTGTGCAATATGGCACAAAGGTTGGCGACATGTATTGCAAAGACATTACTGGGCTTTGGGACCTAGGCTGACACCAGGGAGAGGTGCCGCATGCTGAACATCCCCAGGCAGGGGGAACAGTGAAACAAGGAAACCCAATGTATTACCAGCACCATGGATTGTATTTCCACCCACAGGAAAATGGACTGGACAAGAAGCAATATGTCCATCCAGGGACATATTAACTTGGGACTGCTCAGTTAACCTATTGACATGATAAAAAGTAACAAATGCAGAAGCACCTTGAGCATGGGACCATCTCCTTCCACCCCAGTGAAATGTGGTAAAAGCAACTTTGTAAAGGAATGGCAGCAAAAAAGGACAGACTTACACAAGTTCAATTCACTGCTGGGCAGAGTGTGATGAATTGGGCCCTGGGTGCTTGAATGGTTGATAACCTTTCTTTTGCAATTTATTAATATGTTTTTGGATCCAGACTCTTAACAGTTCATACTTTCTCACCTAGGAGTTGCAGGTATGAAATTTTATTCTAGGAAAATAATCAGACTCACAGTCAGAGGTACATAAATATCCACACACATTTTTATACATATATATACACACAAACAAGGATTTTCAGCTTGGATGTTTATTATAGCAAACACACGTGTACACACACAACTGTCCAAAAAGAGAGAAGAAATTATGAATATATTTAAATGATGGACTATTACAGTAATTAGAATCATGTTTTTGAGGAACGTTTTGTGACATTGAAAATGCTTACAATAATTAATGAAAAAAACAGCAATTAAAATATATAATTTAAAACGATAAAAGTAGCAGCTAATGTTTATTACTGCTCACTATGAGCCAGGCAGTGTCCTATTACATTATTCACTCAAGTTTCCCCAAGCCCACCGAGGTGGGTGCTATCATTATCCCCATTTTTCAGAAGAGTAAATGGAGGCATGGGGGCTTGGGCAGTGTCCAAGGCCACACTGAGGAACAGATGTGGTGAGGCAGGACTTCCAACAAAGCCAGTCTGGCTCTCAGGAGCTCTGTAACTCTAGGGCTAAGTGGTGGGCCAAAGGACATACAATTTTCTTCTTTATATTTTCCAAATTTTCTCTAGAGGCATTTTTTGTTGTTGTTAAAATTAGTTTTTATTAGGCCCTTCCAAGTAGCTCAGTTGAGCCTTGTCCTGATGCATGAAGGTTGAGGGTTCGATCCCAGGTCAGGACACATACAAGAAGCAACCAATGAATGCATACATAAGTGGAATAACAAATCGATGTTCCCCTCTCTCTCTAATATCAATATTAAAAAATTAGTCTTTATTATAAAAGCATTATTATTAACACAGAAAAAACACTTCCAAAGTATGGGGCGGTATTAATAACCTAGGAGCCAGACAGATGGGAGGTAATGAATCAAATGCAATTTGATCTGATTATATTGAAACAAGCCAGGAAAAGTCAGAAGACTAGACTTAGAAGGAACGATAACCTGTTTAATTTCTAACACACTGTCACCAGGTATTTGTGGGGCATCCATGTAGAGACAGCCAGATAAGGGACACAGAGGTGAGGTGAGAAGACATATGGGCTGGAGATTCAGATGTGGTATACAGCAAGCAGGTATCTCCAAAGCTGGGGAACACATTTATTGTTTCTGTCCGTACTTCCCCCCATCCCTTTATCTGGGTAATGGCAACCCAGTTTTTCCTTTGGAGAAGTACATCACCCATTTGGTGAGATAGTCAAAGCGCCCCATCATTTGAGGGGTGGGGACATCTGTGAAGCTGAAGGAGAACACTTCTTGAGATCAAAACCAATGTACTTTTGTTGCTGATAATTCCTGATTCCTAGTAAGCCTGCAGCACCCCCCGCCCCAGCCATTTAATGAATGGCCTTTGCTGCTCAGGAAGCCAATGCTCAGCTCTGAGTTTGAAATCTGGTTCTCCTGAGTCCACAGTGAGAGATAAGTCTTAAACATGGCTTTGTTGAGGGACAAAAAGGGGTTTCCTAATTTCCAAATTCTTGTTTTTCTAGATTAAGAGCATAACTTGGGGGTGAGAAGAGCAGTCTGGGCCAGCCCAGGAGAAAAATCAGGACAAAAGTTCAGATGCAAGTGTTCTGGGCCACCTTCCTCTGAGGCCAAATCCCCTGTGTAGGGCTCAGATGCCCTAGACAGGCTGAGTATGCTGGTGCCCTCCCCCCACCCCCTGCGAGCAGAGTTGAGGGAGAGCCCCCGCGGTCATGCCTAAGCTGGCGCCTAAGCTGTAAGAACAGTCCTGGGAGAGAACAGGGTGGATGACAGTGGCTCCTAGTCTTTAATCTGTGTGCCTGTAGGGTCTTGTGGATGCGCCAAGTGGACTGATGGATGAGGAAAGTCCAGAAGACAAGATGTCAGGGCTGTGACCCACGGGGACCTCATGACTAGAAATACCGGTAATTTTCATGGTTCTGCTCAGGACATGAATCAGGTCAGTCCCACCTTGGCGGATTCCACCAGAATCCATAATGCCTGGGCACAAGTCTAAAGCCAGCCACATGGCGGCTCAGCTAAGACCAGCAAATGGTGGGGAAACAGCATCTGAACCACAGCGCTTGCCCACTGTCCCCTCCTATGCAAATGCAGGGAGAAGGGAAAGAAAGGGGAGTGGAGCAGGCCCTGAAACACTGAATACTTATGCAAAATAGTGCTGTAAACCAGAAGAGACTGAAATGCTCCCTAAAACTGGGAGAAGGGAAGGCTGAGAACAAGATGAGATCAGCTGAAACACAGAGAGGAAAGTTGCACTGTTTCTGCACCTCTGAGAAGTAGTAGGTAAAATCCAACCCTGCCACGGGGGCCAACCAGAGCTGCTCTCCTGGGAACATGAATCTCGTACCAAGGGACACGTAAGAGCAAAATTGTGTGGAACTGAAGCCCTCTGAGGGCAATGCCCCAGAAAGGCTGCTGTGAAAGGCTCTGCCCTCCCGTCTCACAGCCTGGTTGTTTAGTGTTCCCCTTCTGTTGCGTGAGCTTTCTCATAGCCTACCACTCATGCAAGGCAGAGTAGAACTTCTCTCGTCTCGGACACAGGATCCTCCAGGAACAAATGGGAGACGAGAGAGTGGTGAGGCAAGGCCCCGAGGGCCAGCACAGGCAGAAGAGGAGCCTGAGAAGATTGAAAAGGAGGGGCTGAGAGGATGGTCTCTGTGCAGAGACCACAGAGGCTGGAGGGAGAATAAGTTCAGAAAGAGGCCATGTTCAGTGTCAGACCAAGATCAGAACTTAAGTAACATAAGAACTGAGAAAGGGGCCACTGGATTTGGCTCCAGGAACTCACTCATGACCTTGGCAGAAAGTGTTTCAGTGGGGATGGAAGTCTGGTTGCAGCAGACTGCAGAGTGACGATTAAAGAAGCAGAAATACTGACCACGGTTATAAAGGGAGAAAAGCACAGCAGCATAGGGAAATCTGGGTAGAAGGGGGCTTTGTGGGTTTGGTTTTGCAGGGGGGTTTTTCTCCCATTTTTTTTAAAGATCAGAGAAAACATGATGTGTGTTTGCTTGCATGAAGAAGATGGTGTGAGTTTCCTGAGAAGGTGGGAGTGATGGGAACCAAGGTGATGTTTCAGTAGGGACTGATCTTAGAGAGAATGTTACAGAACCCCTGGGCTGCTCCAACTGAAAACAAACCCACGGGCTGTTTAGTTAGGGGCCCGATTGCCCGCCGCCAAAATTATAACTCTCAATACCAGAGTTTAGGGAAAAGAATTATTTATTTAACAGTTACATAGATTTAGTTATTTGCGGATTTCTGTTGTTAAGTCTTATGTTCTTTAAAACACCCATAAACACATATCCTTGCCTCCCCCCCCTACCAAACCAGGCTAGTTTTAGGAAAGTTAGAGAAACTCTTTCCCTACTTTCCAAACACAGTTCAGTTTTACCAGTAGCTGCCAGTCATTCAATCCTGATTGGGGAGACCTCGTATGTGTTATGGGGTCCACCAGCTTTTAATCCAGAACCTCGTGGATTCTCAGCCTCCTTGTAAACTGTATAGTTAGTTCTTTTGTAATCCGCACAGTCAGTCTCAGCCTCAGTCAAATGTACATAGTCAGCTTCAACCTTAGTTAAACCCGCACAGTCAGCCCGCTAAAATGTCTGCCGCTTATTTTTAAATCCCTGACTACGTCCTCTGACGCAGTGGGTGCGGTAACCAGTTCTGACCATTCACAGAACCTCACGCAGGCTCTGTGTGCTTTCTTCATACCATCCCCTGGTCCAAGTCCCCTCCCATCTACCTGAGGCTTTGGATGCATTAAAGCAATTTTGCATAAAAAAAAAGACACTAGCCACCAGTCTCAGGCATGTGGAGGCATTCTAAAAGCTGCTTCCTTTTCCCCATCCCCCAGCCGCAAACTCTGGGGTTTTTTGGAACACCCCTGTTTCGGTAACAAGAAGACTCTCTAAGGAGGAAAGGGGGAAAGAATGGCCCTGACTGATGTGGCTCAATGGACTGAGTGCCAGCCCATGAACCAAAGGGTCGCCAGTTCGATTTCCAGTCGGGGCACATGCCTGGGTTGCAGGCCAGGTCCCCAGCTGGGGGTGCATGAGAAGCAACCACACACTGATGTTTCTCTCCCTCTCTTTCTCCTCCCCTTCCCTTCTCTAAAAATAAATAAATAAAATCTTTAAAAAGAAAGGGGAAAGTATGGCTGTAGAGACAGACAGAGATGAAACGATGCAGAACAAGATCTCATGTCTAATGACTTCTGAGGACACAGGTGCACCTTTCTGGTGAAACCTTTTCTTTTTCCCTCAGGCAGAATTAGTGGCTCTTGAATTAGATGTAACTGTGAACATCTGAGGGGACAGACCAGTTTAGAGCACATGCAGGGTAAGGAAGGAATTCTCAGGAGTTAGGCTGAGCTGGGAAACAGTGATACAATAGTTCAAATGTACAATAAGTTGAAGACTTTTCCAAGACACAGCTTAATTAAAAAACAACCAACCAATGAAACCCAGCCATTGAGAAACTGGCAGATTAAGAAATATGGAGTTTCCATAGGCACACACCTAAAATGGTCAATTAAATTATAAAAAGTTTTTTAAAAAGTATGGATGCCTAAAGGCTTAGCTCAACAGCTCTTTAAATTGCTCACCGTTGTTGCTTTATATAGGTAAAATTTATACATTGTCAGGATTCAAAAATCAGAACATAGGTCCACATTAGGAAGTCAGGCTGCCCCTGCCCTAACCCCACCTTTCTCTGAAACCTACTCTTAGTGTCCTGTATATCTTTTCAGTGTCTCACTGCAAACACAATCAATATAAATATATACTCAGGCTGCATCTTGCTTTTCACACTTATATCTTAGAGGCCTTTCCTAAGACCACAGAGTTCCTTTTTCCAGCTACGGAGTACTTCAGTGTATGGTGGCACCAGTTCATGTGTCCATTCCCCTACAGACGGGCAGCCAGTTGGGTTGTTTCCAATCGTTTGCTATTGCAACCAATGCTGCAATGGATAACCTTTTACTCGTTACGTAAATATGTAAAATGTCATCTACGTGCTGGATGCCAGACTTGTCATTTTGATAAATATTGTCATTTCACAATCCCACCGGCAGTGTCTGAAAGTGCCTGTTGCCCACTGCCCCACTCCCTGCTTCCAACCTCATCCTGTGTGCTGTCAGATTTGGGGATCACTGGCAATCAGATAGGTTAAAATTAGTTTCTCAGTATACTTTCAACAGGCACTGATCTTTTGAAGATTGAGATTGAGCATCTGTTTAAGGGCCATTTTAATTTCTTTTACTGTGAACAATGTGTGTGTTTCCTTTGCTCATTTTCCCTACTCTGCTGCTACAGTTCTTAGCCTGGGGTTTGTGGCTTTCTCAGAAGGCCCTATGACTCAGATAAGATGAAGAACTATTGAGAAAAAAGAAGAGCTCACCTTAATCCAATACCTATCTGTGGCATACATACAAAGCTTTAAGTGTCTAACTTTTAATTGAAGTTTAATATACATACAGAAAAAGGTACATATACGCTGTGTGCAGCTTGTGAACTGAACACACTTCTATGAGCAACATCAGATCAAGAAACAGGATGTCATCAGCACCCCTTAAGTCCTGCTCTATGCTCCCTTCTAGTCCTTACCATCTACAGATTTTCTTCTGTAGCTTTACTGCTTGATTCTATTTTTAGGCCTTAACACTTTCCTGATGTAATCATACAGTTTAAATTACAAAATTCAAATGAATGAAAACTTGAGAGAAAGCAAGATTCTGGGTCTCCAAGTTTTGAAAGCCCACTGTCAAGGGCCTGCTCACACTCAAAGGAAGTCTGCAATCCTAGGGCTCCCTCTGCAGGCAGGTAATCATAACTACCAGGAAAAGCCTCCTATTCCCTCTTGGAGCTCAGAGAATTGACTTGAGTCCTGGTCTAAAGTTGATGCAGACTTCATTAAAACCAGTGCAGAGGGATACAGCCAAGTTATTTAACGAGGCATCCAAAAGTCCTCATTCATTCCCCACTCTATAACCCAACATTTTGGAAAAGTAATTATTAAATAACAGACCATAATAGCTCTGGGATATGAGGAGAATGCCAGGGAAGTGCAGTTAATCTTTTCCCCAACTTTCACCAATCTGCCCCCAAAACAAGAGACTGCTGTAAAAAGCTCTGCCAATGGAGTCAACAGCTCTGGCTGGTGTGACTCAGTGGATTGAGTGCTCGCCTGTGAACCAAAAGGTCACCGGTTTGATTCCCAGTCAGGGCACATGCCTGGGTTGCAGGCCAGGTCCTCAGCTGGGGGCGTGCGAGAGGCAACTGATAGATGTATCTCTCACACATCTGCACATCGATGTTTCTTTCTTTCTCCCTTCCTTCCCCTCTAAAAGTAAAATAAAATATTTATTAAAAAAAAAGTGTCAACAGCCCCCAGTTATGCTTCTAAAAAGTCAACAGGCGACTGTGATTATTTGCTGAGATGACTGATTGACTTGCTGATGGGCTCACTCACTCATTCAATACATATGTGGGCAGACCCTGTGCCAGGTACCAGGACACAAGATGCAGCACCTGATACGATGGAGTACGTGTGAAGTGTTATGGGAGAACACAGGGTAGGGGCATTGATCCTACACAGGGAGAACGGGAGCTGAGAGAGGGCAAGTTGGGAGAAAAATGTAACAGCTAATTCTTGCCCCCCAGTAGCTGGAAACACAAGAAATGTATGGGCAAAAGGCTAAAAAATAACTTAAGGAGGCACCAGACAAAGTCCCAAGTGATATGTTTCTGGAGTCCTGGAGATGAGGAAGGTCTCTGGGCTGACAAAGTTGGCAGAGAATAGATTGAGGCACTGGAGGCTCTTCAGTTGTGGTGGAATTCATTTGGTGGCCCCAAATCCTTAAGGTGGCAGGTCCAAGCATTCTAGTGTCAGGGTACCCAGAGCTGATCAAACTCACGGGAGAGGACCTAATCTATGTTGATGATGACTTATAAACCAGACGGCAACTTACTAATTTGCAGAAGGAAAGGTATCTTTCCCAGAAGTGGAATGCCTGTGCTTGCCTTGCAGGGTTCCCCTTGTTTCTTTCTGTTATTTCCCACCCTCTCCCGTGGGCCCTCACCTCTCCTGTGGCTTCAACAGCCAACCACATGCTGAATCCAAATCTCTATTTCCAGCCTGAATCTCTCCCTCGAGCTTCAGACTCACGTACCTTCCTGCCCTGTGGGTACCGCCATGCAGCTACCCCGAAGTTCTCAAGTTCAACGTGTCCAAACTGAGCCAGACACTTAGAGGCATCTAATCAGGAGGCAGTGGCAGCAGACTCTAGCCAGACCGCCTTGGTTCCAATTCTAGCTCCACCACTTATTAGCTGTGTAAGTTTCTTTACTTCAGTTTCTTCATCTGGAAAATGAACATGATAATGGTAAGCTCATAGGATTGTTGTAAGGATTAGAATGCCTTTTCTGACACACAGGAAGAGCTATAAAAGTAGTCTTTTACTATTTATTGTCCATTTAAATGTTTTTTGTCTGCTCCTTGTCAGCTGGATTCAGTATTTACATTAGAAATAGGCTACCAGAGCCATTCAGTTGCTCAAACTAGAAAGCAAATGGTCATTGTCCACTTTCTCCCACTGTTCCTGTACACATTCAATCCCTCGCCAAAGCCTGATCTATACAACTGTCAATCTGTTAACTTGTTCTCCATTCCTACAGGCACCTGCTCTTGAAGCCACTGCCATCTCAGGCCTGCATCACTGTGCCAGCCAGGCAGAAACCAGGGTAATCTTTTAAAAGTAAAACGGCCATTTCTCTTCTCATCCACAGCCTCCATGGTTCTCAGAATAAACCCCTTGGCATGGCCATTAAGATCCTTCATAGTTTGGTTCCTGCTTTCATCTGCACTTCAAACTCCTTATGTCCAAACCTGTTGGCTTTCTGGATTTCTCTCTTTAGTGAATGGTACCACCTACTGGCCTTCCAAGAGGTTCTTGCCTTCCAAATACTTCCTGAGGAATAAACCACATTGTCAAACAGCATCTCACTTCCTGATGGATATGCTTACATGAATCACTTAAAAACGTACTGCGTTTTAGTATTTAACGTCATAGTGGGTAGAAATAAGGTAAAAGAAAGAATGCAACCAAGATTACATTTAGCACCTACTAACCTCCGGGAATTCATTAATCTAGATCCAGTCCTTGCCCTCAGTGTTTTATCTATAGAAATATTTTGAAATGATAGCTTGATCTTGATGCAACTCACTTGGCAACTTCCCAGAAAAAAATGTATCCTAGTTTTCTCTTTTTCCTAAGAGATGCTGAGAGATGCACAGCAGTGGGTGGACGGGCTTTAGAGATTAAATCCTGACCCAGTCACTTATGACCACAGGACAATAGGAGCTAGAACAAGTTATGTAATCTCTCAGAGGCCCAGTCACCTTCATCTGTAACGTGCAAAACCGCAGGACACTGAATGAGAGAACATGTACTCGCTGCTGCACAGGAGAGGGCAGCCGTTATCATTAGCATCATTGGATTTGATGCTGCACCTTTACCATGAACAATTCTTGTTCCATCCCCTGCCAGCTGCGCCTCTGGCATAAACAAGGAGCATTTTTAAAGTTTTGCCCAGGGCCCATTACATGCTTTATGTTTGACAACTGTATACCATGACCTACAGATTCCACTCCCGGACATGGGTCAGGCACTCTAAGATCCGCCTGTGATTACCTTGTATATATCCAACTATTTCCAGCGGCCGATCTAGTTAGGTGACTGTATCTAAGCACTGGGGAGAGGAGGTGGGAGGGTCCAGTTTGGGTTCGGGCACCAACTCTCACCCCAGATGGAGCCAGAACCAGCTGTAGCCCACACTACGGAACGAGCCGGGAGGGGCACAGCCGGATCAGCGGAACCAGCCCCAGCGATGGAGGGCGCGGCAGCTAGTGCGCAGCTCACCCCTTCCCCGCCTGCCATTGCAGCAACCATCAGAATCATAAAAGTGGAAAAATCCCCCCAAATCACCTACTTAGGTGAACTGCCTAAAACTTTTTGCAGCATTTAGTGTACGTGCATTTCTCTTCGAGAGGGTCTATTATTTCTCACCGGATTCTTAAAGGGGTCTATGCCTGAAAAAAAAACAAACCCCAAAACCCGAGATTCGCCGTTAAGATTCCTCACTTAGAGGAAGAAACTGAGGCGGAGAGAGGGAAAAGCAGTTGCCTCAAGTCAAACAACAGGGGCATGAACGTGAAGGCTTTTCAAGTTCAATTCCGGTCACGGCCCTGGCCCTGGCTGATACCTCTTCGCTTCTCCGCAGGCCCTGGAAGAGCCCCCGGGAGGCCAGGCAGGGCTGGTGTCCGAGCCCTGGAGACGTTGCAGGCGTCCGAGGAGACGGTCCAAGCGCTCAGAAGAGTTCCGCAGTCACGAAAACTGCCCACCCGGGTCTCACCCCGAGGAATTCCGGTGCCTTTCTGACTCCAGGTGCAGCTCCAAAGCCAGTGAACCCCGCGAAATGGACGCAGCTTGACGACCGTGAAAAACAACGCCCGTTCACTCACCTGACGGAGAGGAGGAAGTGGACACTCCTCAAAAGCCGGCCCACAGCGAACCTACTGCGCAAAGGGGAGGGAGCGAAGAGAATAACAGGACATGACGTACACGCACGTGCTTCCAAGAGGGGTGAGGGCAGGGCGTTTGAGAGGCGCGGCCGCCGCTCCGCCCCTGCGCAGTCGCTGCTTGCCGCGCTGCCGAGTCACTGGGGTGGGAGGAGCATGAGCAGGCGCGGGGCGTGCGCGTGAGTGACGCAGGCGCAGTGCGCCTCCGGAGGCGCGGGCCGCCCCCTGCGAGAGTTTGCATCCGGGTCAGTAAGGCGCTGCGATCCGGGACAGACGAACTGAACCGACGGGACTGGATAACCGGATCGTTCCAGCTGCGAGGAGGTGAGAGTCCTGAGGCGAACGGGAGGGTCCGCCGCACTGTGTCTCGACCTCTTAGTCCGACCTGGCTGCGGGCGGCTCCCTTTGGGCCCGCCCGCCTCTCGTCGCGTCCTTCCCCGGCGCTGGGTGCCTGGGCCGGGCCGGGCCTGGGCCTCTCCGCCACCTCCTCGGCTGCTGCGGCCTGGCCTTGCCGGAGCTCCGTTCTCTCGCTCCTTCCCGCCCTCCAGCCCTCTCGCGGCTTCCGCTCTCTCCCGCCGGCGCGTAGCTTCCCCTTTTCGCCCTCCACGGCCGCCCTTTGCCCTTTCCCGCCCTTTCCCGCTCGTTCCTGAGCTCCAGTCTCGTTGGCTGCCTCTTTGGCTCCGCTCCCGCCTCCTCCTGCATCCCTGGCGCCTTCGTCCGACCCAAATCGCTCATTCTGGAGACCCCGGGCGCCTAGAGTTGGGGGATCCCGTGCAACTCTCCACTCTCCGAGCCACCTGGGTTTGGTTTTGACTTTTCCTCCTGATTCTGTTTAACTGCCACCAGTCAGGGTTCTGGGTGAAGAGAATCACATCGTCTGTTGGCGCTAGCAACGAGAGTGTAGGGGTTGAGCGGGTGTGTAGAGAGAGGTGTGAGTGTGTTTTGTGGCGGGGGCCGATTGTTTCAACCGAGGCCTGTTGGCGACTTCGGGAGTTGCGGGACAGGGTTTTCTTTCTCGGGCTCCCCGCTGCCTCGTGGGCTGGGAAAGTTTATCAATCTCTAACATTGATAACATGCTTACGCGCGGATCCTTTCTTGGTCTTTCTCAGGTCTTTCTAGAGTCCTGGAAATTTGGGCCTAAGCTTGAGGTTCAAAGAAATCTTGGTTAAAACTGCTGCTGGAGGAACTTAGGAGAATTTTGCTTGCCTGTTTTGAAAGGTTAGGGAAAATCCGAGGCATAAATTGCCCCGTGTGATTTGACTTTAAAACAACATAAAGTAACTTTAAATAGGCCTTTAGAAGTTTGATCTTTCGGGGTTTGTTCAGTTTCAAGAAGTCAGTGCTGTGAAAACGGCAAGAAAGTCTCCCACAAATTGAATGTTAATGAAGAGAGGCAAACCAATTACGTTTCCCGGTGTTCGTCGTAGAGCTCTCGATTGGGGTGAATGGGAAGCCAGGGATAAGGGGAGCTCAGTGAACCTTTTGTAGTTACAGACATGATCTGAGTTCGCCCTTAAGGTCCTGCCTGACACTCCTTGCTCGGGGTTCATGGATATGAGAAAAGGGGAATAATCAACGTGCTGGAAATCTGAGAACAGTTGAGAAGGAACTTGATTCCCCAGGTTTTCTTCTGTAGTTTTTAACTTTTAGTATGTCAACAAGAATGTTAACTAAGCTTGTGTTAATGTCCCTAGAGGTCACCTGCAGTGCTATTAAATTAGCACCATATAATTAAAAGTTCCTTTCCTGGCTATCAAGCTTGTTAGCACAGTCTTCGCACAGGAAGGAGAGTCCGGTTCTTATAGGAAGGGGTTCACAGCCCAGGTGTGTGTCAGGGTCCCCCTGACATCCCCAGCACCCAGCCTAGTGCTGAAGTTGGTGGTAAGGATTCTCTGTTTGGAAGGAAGGAATTTCTGCCTAGAGGATTGGGCAGTGTACATTTAGCTGTGATGTGCTGCTTTCCAGAGGGTTTGTGTGGGGTCTGCGGGGTTGGGGAGATTGGCTCAGATGCCACTTGTCTGAACATCTGATTGACTGGCTATTAAGTAAGGGAAACTGAGTCAGACTTGGTTCTAGTCTGCGAGCAGGAAGAATTTGTTTACGTCCTACAGTAGGACTCTTTTCAGATGCTGTGGGGCTTTAAAAATACCAGAGTGTGATCTTTGCTCATCCCTCTTCCTAGGTTATAGGACATTATTGGGTATGTGGGGAAGGACCCTTCTCTACATTCAGAAGAATTAGAAACCCGTGAAGTATGCAATGGGTCATTTTCCCTCAGGTTCATATACTGGTTAAATAAACCAGCAAAATATATGTGGAGAGTATATTTAATTTTTTTTTCTTGAGAAGTTGAGATGAAAGCTAGCTGAGTTCTTCTGAGACTTTTCAGTGTTCCATGTTTCAGTCCCCAGAGAAAGCTGCCTAAAATATCTTACTCAACAGAGAAATAAAGAAATAAAGGAAATGAGTAGTCTGATTCCCTTCTTTATTCTGCTACTGGTACTCCAGGGTTACATTATATCCAGCATATTATGACACCCTAACCTTTGGAATATTAGAGATCTCACAATAACATCAAACCCACCCCTAAGAAATGAGCAGATGGGGAAGCAGAAAGGGTCCAGGGGTCTACAGAGAGTCCCTAAGGGGGGTGGGGGGATGGGGTCGGGGGTGGGTAGCAGGTTAGAAATAAAGAAGAGGTGAAGTATATTTAAATTCTTGGCTTCAAAAATTCCCCATCTTTTTTTTTTGTTTGTTTTTTTGTTTTCATTTTTCTGATTCTCTTTGATGTCATAGATACTAATTTATTTTTTGTTCAGGATGTGAGTGAAATAATAATTGGGAAACTAGAGTCAAAGAATTTATTAACAAATTTCTCAGTTGTGTTTCTTGTTGCTTTTGTTGGTCCCCCTTCCCCTTTTCTTTGTTACAATATAATAATTAGGGTGGAAAGAATGCAGAATTTTGGTTTATCAAGCTAGATTAAGTGAAGATCAGTTATTATGGCTTTTAAAAAATTAAGTGAAGATCATTTAAAGGTTCATCCATAGAACAGTAATTTTTTTTTAAAAAAAAGATCTTATTTATTTATTTTTAGAGAGAGGGGAAGGGAGGGAGAAGGGAAGGGAGAGATACATCGATCGGTTGCCTTTCGCACTCCCCCACCCGGGGACCTGGCCTACAATCCAGGCCTGTCCCCTGACCGGGAATCAAACCTCCAGCCTTTCAGTTTGTGGGATGACGCCCAAATTCTCTTTATATGGCTAAGTTTGTTCTTTTTATCTTTTTGATTTGTAGGTATAGTTTATTTATTTTCTATCTTGTGTTATGAAATATTAAAAGTTATTAAAAAAACAAATGAAGTTATTAACCTTATAGGTAGAATGTGGAATAATCGGTAATTGAAACATGTTTGTAATTCTGTTTTGACAATGGTAACACTGATGTATGAATATTGATATTTGGATCGGGATTGCTTTAGAGAAATGTTATCATGTGTTATGAAGTTATACTTAACTAGAATTTTTAAGGTTAGACTAGATAAGTAGTAGCATTTTAAAGAATCAGAGTACTGTTGGATGAGCTTTTCCCTTTTTTTTTCTGATGCAAAGGTCATTTTGTCTGTAGGTTTCTAGACCTCTACAACTGGATTTTTCCCCTCTTTAAAGAAGTATACTTAAAGACAGATTTTAGGTGATCTTGTTTCCAAAACTGTGTAATAGGATATTGGCATCAAGTATTTGGGTAGTTTAAATTCTATCATAATATAAGGAATAAGACCTACAGTTTCCTAATCCTCTACATTGAGACTTCTTTTTAAAAATAGAAATTTGTTCCCTCACCACCATCAAATAGTAATATCAAGAATAAAGATTTTAAAAAAGGCATACTTTTAAACCCACCTGTTTTCACTGTGCTCATTTTCTTTTCTTTTTTTAGTGTTAGCGGTAACATCCATAGTAGCATAAAACCTTTCATAATGAAATCCGAAGCCAAGGATGGAGAGGAGGAGAGTCTACAAACTGCTTTCAAGAAATTAAGAGTGGATGCATCAGGGTAATTGAATCTATAATATGTTATTTGGGAATTATTCACTAGATTTAAGTAATCTTTTTCTCTGAAGAGCTCTTTCTCTACTAAAATGTCTCATTATTTGTAGAAGATATGTTAATAATGTGACATTCTACCAAAATCTGCACAGCATTGCATTACTTGTAAAAGAAACTGTTAAAAGTCATAGATTACATGTACACCAAGGTTTCTTGATTTGGTTTTCCTTAACTTTGAGGAATGCTTTCCCTCTCCCTTTTATCAGTATCCCATCAAGGATTTCCTCATACATCTTTAGTGAATCACAGTATTTTTCACTAAAAGCGAATTGCCTCAATAGAAATCTATGCAGACAAAGTCAATTTCATGGGCTCTATTGCTGAGGGTATCACTATGGAAACCTATTCATTAGGGTTGTGCCTCAGAGATCAATAATCTTGGACCCTTTGGCCAAATTAATTAGAGCACTTATAGACCAGCTGCTCTCTGAATGTTAATATTTCACCCTTTACAAAATGTTCTGTGCAAGATTCTTCTCATCTCCATTCTTTGCCCCAGGCCAGAAGAAATCTCAAATTCTTAATGGATATAAGAATATTTCTTTCCATGAATGGAAACCAAACACTGGAACCTTAGAGCAGACTACTCCACAACAAGTAACAAGAATAATCACTAAAATTTATTACTGTGTCCTGGACACTAGTTTAAGTGCTTTGTACGCATTGTTTAATCCTCAGTACTAACTTATTCCAGTTTACAGATGAACCACATATGAGTTAAGTTACTTGCTAAAGGTCACATTGGTAAGATTTGAACCCAATTTGTTTCCAGTACCTGTGCTCTTAACCATTCCTTTATATGGTACCTTGTAAACGAGGTACTGAAATGCATGCAGTACCTGCACATAGTAAAAATTAAATAGATGTTAGTTAAATAGATGTTAGGTGTTATAGCTGTCTGCTTATTAGTAACACTGTTTTGTCCTACCAAAGGAGAAGATTTATAATAGTAGACTGATTTATGTTAAATATACTAATTGTATAATAGCTTTTACAGGCATTCACATTTGCTTCCATGATACTTCAAATAAGTATGTTATCTTCTTCCAGTGGTTTTCCCAATATGGTGGTCATTTTGCTATTAAAACTGATCAGTACTTTATAAGCCATCTTGGGAAATGGAAACAAACAGAAACAGTTGAAGGTTGTGGTCATGGTGTATGCCTTTGTGATTTCTCATGTAGAAATTTTTTTTTTTTTTTAAGCAGGAAAATACCAGGAGTGCTGCATATACTCAGCTACATAGGACAATTTCTTAATATATACATTTATATTATATAAATAACTCTTGATATACAGACTCTTCCGGGTATTTTAAGAAGTTGGAACATAAAATTAAGTTGTTTTAGTGCCCTTAAAAATTACTTGGAACATTTAAAGTTTCAAAATACATATACAATATATGGCCAAATATTATATATTTATAGCATGTGATCTGCTTTGAGTACAATTATAGGAAGAGAAGGAACAGTGGAGAGCATTTGAGAAAACCAAACAAACAGAGTATAGGGGGTTAGTCATTACCATGACTAAGCAGAGTAAGAATTGTCTAGTGTATCATGCATACACTTCCAGTTGTTTTATATTGTTGCTGACTTACAAGTGGGACATCTGCGGTACTGACTCATAAACTAACCAGGCCTTGCCAAGAATTCAGCATGATCCTGCTCAACAGGTTGTGATTTATAATGGTATTTGTCTTATCAAGACAAATCTCAGTATATATGAAACAACATAATCCTTTTTATCTGACTGTAAAAAAATACATGCTTATTATAGAAAAACTAACAAAAATAAAAAGTAAACATCACATTTCACCATAGTCACTGTTAATATCTAGACCATCTGTATATACGTTTTTTTTTACACAGTTCAGATCATAATATATGTATAGGTACTTATCCATGTTGTTTCTTCTTAATATCAAGCATTCTCTCATGTTATGAAAAGTTCTTTATACGCTTAATTTTTAATGAAGTTCTAACATTCCTTTTATATAATACAGTCTTTCCTGTTATTGCACATGTAAGGTATTCCCAGTTACTTTTCATTTTAAATGCTATTTCAGTGAACTTCTTTTTTTTCCAGGGAGGGGGGAAGGGAGGGAGAGAGGGAGAGAAGCAGATGTGCTGTCCTTCGCCTCTTGCCTTATCTGGGGGCCTGGCACTGGGCATCAAACCGGCCACCTTTCGGTGCACAGGCTGACACTCAGTCCACTGGGCCACACCAGCCGGGGCTCAGTGAGCATCTTTTTGTTTTACTTTCGTGGATTGTCTGTTTCTAAAGGGTTTTTATCAGTACCACAGCGTGTGTGGTGGGAGCCCTGCGTGCGTGTGTGTGTGTGTGTATTGAAAAGGTCTGCAAGGATTTACACTCAAATGTTATAGATGACTTTTCTCTTTTAATTTCTTTTGTCTTTACTAGGAACACATATTGTGTAATTTCAAACTGCTAAGATTTAGCTCTGAGCAATATTTCAAGTTTATTAGTTGTAAAAATTAGAATATTTTTCTAAAAGTTGTATAATATTTGAAAATATATTCACTTTTGAGTTAGATTGAGTCTCTTAAAGTTTTCGCTCTTTAACTTAGTTTCTGTCTCTGGTTTGCCCACATAAAATAAGTGGTCGGTATCGTTAGCATTCTCGCTGGACATAAGGCCTGATCTGCCCCAGATAAACAGCCTAAAAGTCTTATTTATATCGTGCTAGTGGTCATACTTAAAAATCATTCTTTGGCTTGTGATTTTGCAACAGTGGGCTTATTAAGGATTCTCTAAATTTGGTTTTGAAGAAAAATGTGCACTAAAAGCTGAACAGTTTTTGAGAAATTCAAACTAGAAAGAAAATAGTATTGTTTGGGTTGGGAGCAGTAAGTTCTCCTTCCACAGTTTCTTTAGCAATAAACTCTGTTCTTGTCTTCAGGTCCATAGCATCTCTGTCTGTGGGAGAAGGCCCAAACATCAGAGCATCAGTTAGAGCAGCAGCAGACGATACCAAACCGAAAACCACGTGTGCATCTAAAGACAGTTGGCATGGGTAAGAGCTGCTTATTGCAGATGATTTTTATCCCAGTACCTTGAAATACTGGACTTTCTTTCCTACGTATCCAGAAATGGGTATGTTATACAGAACCTAAGACCCAGTGCTTAGAGAAGACCCGTTCTTCCGAGTTACGAATTTGCTGAGATTTGCTGTATGGCCTGGTTTATTTATTTCTATAATGTTCTGTGTTTGAGAAGAATGGGTCTTCTCTGATCATTCTTGGGTTCCATATACGTCCATTCAGTTAAGCTTTTAAATGTGTTACTTGAATGTTTTTTGAAATAATTTTTTGTCAGCTTGATCTATCAATAATTGAGAGAGGTATATTGAAATGTCCTCCATGGGAGTGCATTTGTCTGTTTTCCCCTTAAGCTCTATATTTTTGCTTTATATATATTGAGGCTATTTTGTAAGATTATACAGGCCACATTCGTGCCTGTTTATTATGGTTTCTTCATGGAATTGAGACTTATCATATTGTGACAGTGTTAATTCCTTATAATGGCTTTTGTTTGGAATTAATATAGTAATCCAGTTGTCTTTTAGTTAGTATTTGCCTAGTGTTGTCTTTTTCTATTATTTTCAACCATTCTGTGTTTTAAAATTTTAGATGTGTCTCAAATGCATATAGCTTATTTTGCTTTGTTTTATTCAATCTAATAATATTTTTTAACTACTTGGTTGAATTAATTTATATATATTTTGTTATTTTGGACTTAGTCCTGCCATTTTACTTTATGCTATTTGTCATACTTCTTTTTTTCCTCTTCTCTCCTCACCTTTAAAAAATTTGAAATGGGTGTGTTTTTCCTCTACCATTTTTCTTTCTATTGGTTTGGAGATTGTATACTTTGTTTCTATTCTTTTAGTAGTTACCCTTGAAATTTTACCATGCATGCTTAACAAAAGCAAAAGTTAATATATATTTTCAAAAGGTTTTATTTATTTATTTTTAGAGAGGGGGGAAGGAAGGGAGAAAGAGAAGGAGAGAAACGATGTAGGAGAGAAAAATCATCAGTTGCCTCTTGCACACCCCCAACCAGGAGCCTGGCCTGCAACCCAGGCATGTGCCCTGACTGGGAATCAAACCAGCGATCTTTTAGTTCAGTTTGGTGTTCAATCCACTGAGCCATACCAGCCAGGCCCCAAAGTTGATATCTTAACCCTCCTTCTCAAAATTCTTTTATTCTGACCTCATGACTTCCAATATAGTTTTGCCCAGTATTTTAGTTCTGTCACTTTTTAATGTCACACATTAAATTGTATTTAACTTTATTTAAATAGATGTGTTTGTTTAGATTTCTCTCATCTATACTTTCTTTGCTCTCACCATTCATGCATCTTAGACTTTCCACAGCATAACCTTTTTTCTTCCTAAAGTACTTTCTTCAGAGGTACCTTTAGTAAAGGTCTTATTAGCAAATGGGGTCTCTGTGTTATAGAACCTCCACAAAGAGTAAACTTAATGGTGCCCTGGAGTTGTATAACATCATGTTCTTGGTAAATATATTTTGCTTTGATTTATATGAAAATACTTTATTTCATCCTTGTTCTTGAAAGATAGACCTGGTTTGATACACTTGAAATCATAGTTCTAGGTTGATAGTTATTTTCTCTTCACACTTGAGGGTATTATTCATTGTCTTCTGGCTTCCATGTTCACATTGAAAAGCCTTCTTTCAATCTAATTCTTCTTTTGGAAATACTCTGTTTAGTCTCAGGCCACTCTTAAGAAGTTCCTTTTGGGTTTGATATTGTATAGTTTTGCTGTAGTGTGTCTAGATGTGCATTTCTTCTTTTTTTGTCCTGTTTCCGTGAGCTTCCTATATCTATAGATTCTCTTTCATCAATTTAAAATATTTCTCAGCTATTATCTCTTTTAAAAAACCACTCTCTCCTTCTCTGAAGTCTTTTTTTCAGAGACTCCATACTTCTTAGTCTTGCATATCACATACCCGTTACTTTTTCCCAATTCTCCAAGTTTCTGTGCTGCCTTCCGGGTCAGGAGTCAGCAAACTTGTTGGGTAAGGGACTAAATAGTAAATATTTTAGGCTTTGGAGGGCAAGAGGTGAGATCTGAGGATATTAGATGTGTGTTATCCTGGCTGGTGGACACACTTCGTGTTCAGCTGCTGAGAAAGTCTCAGGATGAAATGACTAGACTCATGGGATGGGTGGGTAGGGGCAGTGCCAGGATCACTTTTACTCTCTGCCCTCGTGGTACCCAGATTGTACATGTCCTCATCCAGAGAGAGCCTGGCACAGCGCGGATTCTCAGACTGAGATTCTGCCTCTCGGTGCCCAGTGATTGCTGACCGAGAACTCCAACATGTACGTAATAGCCAGCATGGGCCCTGAGCAGAGGTGTGGGATGTCTGCTGGCCAGGAAGGCAGGTGCAGGGAGTCGGGGTGGGGAATGGTGAAGGGGACACCTCAGCCTGGTCTCTGGCTCACGTGCTAGCCCTAAGGAGCAGTGTGGGCTATACAGAAACGGGGCCAGATTTGGCCCACAGGCTGCAATTTGCTGACCCCTGTTATAAATAATTCATATTTATCTTCCAGTTTGGTGTTTCATTCCTTAACTATATATATTCTGCTGTTTAGCTTATCCATTTAGTTTAATTACAAGTACAAAGTTTTTTTACTTCCAAAGTTCTGTTTGGTTCTGTTTTCAAGTTTGCTTGGCAGTTTTCATTCTCTTTTTCGCTTTGTTCAATTCCTTTATTTAAATGTTTTCTAAAAAGTTACATAGTGTATCTGATATTTTCCAATATCTGAAAACTTCAAGGAGTAAATCTGTCAGCTGTTAACAGTGATAGATATGAATCCTAAATCTACTGCTCTGTTTAGTAATCATGGAATAGTGACCATTTGTAGCATTAGACATACATGGTACAGAAGCTGCTGAATTCAGGGCATAGAAACATTTGGTTTTTACAGCATCAGTTTCAGTTGTCTGCAGGATGCTTCCCCAGACCTCCGGGTCACAGGTTCCCAGGACAAGTGTTCCCAAGGCAGGTGTTCTGCACTAAATGTTTGGCCCAAGGAATGCGTTAAAAACTACCCTTTACCTCTCTTGTGTCCATAGCTTGCTAATAGGAAATGTTGAAGTTTTTGAGACACAGTGACACAGGCAGCTTGAAATGGGGGAAGGCACAGCTCTTTGGGGGAAACTAATGACCTTAGACTTAAAAACCTGAGGGGAGGCAGATTTGCAACTGTCATAAAGAATTTGTTTAGGAGAGCTCTGTATTCCAACATCTTCCTGTACGTTTTTTTCCTCTTAGTTCTACAAGGAAGTCTTCACGAGGAGCAATGAGAACCCAGCGTCGTCGACGTTCTAAGTCTCCCGTCCTTCATCCCCCAAAGTTTATACATTGCAGTACAATAGCTGCTTCTTCCAGCAGCCAGCTCAAGCACAAAAGCCAGACCGACTCCCCTGATGGCAGCAGTGGCCTGGGACTTTCAACCCCTAAAGACTTCAATGCAGGAGAATGCTCTACTCTCGATACTAATCACACAGGGGCAGTTGTTGAGCCTTTGAGAACTTCGTTTCCAAGGCGGCCGTCAGAGAGTAACAAGGAAGACTCCTCTGATGCTACTCAAGTCACCCAAGCAAGTCTCAAGGCCAGTGATCTTTCTGACTTTCAGTCGGTTTCCAGGCTGAACCAGGGCCAGCCATGTGCATGCCTAGGCAAGGAGTGCCAGTGTCAGAGGTGGCATGATATGGAGGTGTATTCCTTTTCAGGCCTACAGAACGTCCCTCCCTTGGCCCCAGAACGAAGATCCACGCTTGAGGACTACTCTCAGTCGCTTCACACCAGAACTCTGTCTGGCTCTCCCCGCTCCTGTTCTGAGCAAGCTCGCGTCTATGTAGATGATGTGACCATTGAGGACTTGTCAGGCTACCTGGAATATTACTTGTATATTCCCAAGAAAATGTCCCACATGGCAGAAATGATGTACACCTGATAGCAAGAAGCCAACTAATATGCTTTAAACCAATGAAGCGTTGTCAGATTTAGTTAACGGTAGACCTGGCAGCCACTTTGTGTGAGAAGACTTCTCCTTCTGCTCACTGTGCTTGCAATAAAAACTTTACTTGGCATCTCAGTTAATCTTCGTTCTTTAAACTTACTCTCTGAGTTCTTACATACCTACCAAGGCAAGCTGATCAAAGAAATAGCCCTTTCACTTAGAAATGTTCCTGGGGGCGAAGAAACCAGGATTACTTGACTGGTAGCAGTGGGCACACGGTAAAAGCCTTTGTAAAACAGTGCGCTTTCCAAATCTGTTTAAGGTTTGGTGCCCAAGGAGAATATTAGAATTTCTATGACTGATTTAAACCACCTCTGATTTAATGCAAAGTTTATTGTCTTTAAAAGTTTCTTAATGTTATTGTTAAGCCAGTGATTTAAGGTTTAGATTTACTATGAATAAACTAGCTGGCCTGCCCTTTATTGTTTGAGAGAATCATTAACCATTACTAACTCCTGCTGGTGCTGTTCATCCTGAGCCATGTCACATGAAATTTCTCATGTAAGAAGCAGCTTGCAGTGGGCTACTTCCATTGGAGGAAGGGGTGTGTGATATATGACTAAGTATGCATCTGGGATTTTAATATGTATGGTATGTTCAGTCACTTGTAATGTAGATCTCATACCTCAGCTTCAAATGTTCTGGATGGATATTATCTCTGGTTAATCATCCCAGAATGCCCTCCAAAGCTTAGTAAAGAAATCTCCTCAAATTTCAGCTGGAGAATGAATCCCTATCTTTTTCAAGTGGCTCCAAAGTGTATTTTATATATGCCACATAACTTGTATTTTATCTCAGACCATCCTAACATACCCATGAGTTTAGTGAAAATTTGTCCAGCCATTTTTTTTTAGCCTCATCTGAGGACTTTTTTTCACGGCTTTTAGAGAAAGAATGAGTAAGAGGGGCATTGATTGGTTGTCTCCTGTACATGCTTGAACTGGTGATCATACATTCCCAGACCAGGACTCAAACCCGTAACTTATGCACATGCCCTGACCGGGAATCGAACCTGCAACCAACCTTTCAGTTACAGGACAACACTCCAGCTAACTGAGCAATCCTAATAGGGCCGTCCAGCCATTTTAGCACCATGTTGACAGAAGGTTTGTTTTATTTAGATTACAAAATAAGTTTTACTCTCCTAAAATATACCATCGTTTGTGGGGTTGATTCATGACAGCGGAGTGTGAGCTTTACAAATAGATGATTTGTACTTGGGAGAGGTGGGAAGGATGTTAACTAGAAAAGCCCTGAACTTAAGTAGTGAGAGACCCCTGCTAGTTACTAGATTAGTGTGGATTTAGTACCATCTGAAGCTGTGGTTCAAGCAGGGGAGCAAAATACAGCACTAGGAACTGCGAGAGGTTTCGTAATGCTAATATGGTACTGTTTCATATAGCTATGACAGCAGTTCCGAAACTTTCTGGTCTCAAGACTATGCTTCCAAACTGAGGATCCCAAAGAGCTTTTGCTTATGTGGGTTATATTTATCACTTCCCATATTACAAATTAAAACTTAAGACATTTTAAAATATGCACACGATACTCCATGAATCCATTTATGTTAATATATAGATAACATTTTAAATCAAGGGGAAAAACTTTTCCAAAACAGAATATTTAGTGAGGAGAATGGCGCTGTTCTACATTTGTATAAATCTCTTTAGTTCTACATTTGTATAAATATCTTTAATGTTTGGCTTAATTAAAGAGCTAGATTCTCATGTCTGCTTCTGCATTTAGCATCTTAGGACCTTGCTTGTCATGTGACCTCTGGAAAAAGAACACTTCTTAGACACTGTGCTTGGAAAAGGTAAATAATAGGTTAATAGCATGAAAGTAGCTTTGACCTTGCAGGTCCTCTGAAAGAGTGGGTTCCCAGACCACACTTTGAGAAACCCCTAATCTAGGCTATTAGAGCTGCTTGTAAAGGTACCCAGCACTCACCCTCCCCTCCACAACTCCTGTCATGCTTCACCTTTTTTACTGGAGAGTAGTGGAAAAAATGGACTTAACCTGTTACTCAGATTCAGATGGTTCCTAAGTCTCTAAGACCTTTTGATTTGCTTTTCCAATCAGCTGTCTGGTGATTTACTTAGTTCTGTACATTAACAGAGAGTCATGAGAGAATGAAAAATGATGCTCATTCCTTTCCTACAAAGGTGTTATGAGGAGGGAGTGTCCCAATTGAAAAAGACAAAGTTCCAATGGCCAAGTAATGTGTTGAAGAAATCCAAGCTGGGATGAAAGTTTAGGCATTCCACATTTGCAATGAGTGGTGAGTAATTACATCTCAGTATCTTCCTCAAAGCATGAACCTTACAGCTAAAAATTAGTCTTCAGCCCAGCTGGGCCAACTTGAACAAGCATCCTTCATTGGGACATCTGACCTTTCATGAGTATGACTTACTGAACTCCTCTTTCTCTGACGCATCTTGGAGAGTGGATTCAGATGGTGGCTTGAGGGGTTTTTGCTCATGTTTTGAAGAGTAGCATCCTGACATGTGCCTTTATTTAATAATTATTCATTGAATATTTGTTCATTTATTCAACATATTTATCAAGTGCCTACTACACACTAGAAACAGTACTCGCGCTGGGAATAGTACAGTAAGGGGAACAGCATCCTTGTCTTCAGAGAAAGTGCCACGGAGAGAGGATTGGGGGGTAGTAAGAGCCGCGCAGGGGGAGGAGCTGCTATTTGGGGTGATCAGAGAAGCCTCTGTGATAAGAGGACATTTGAGCTGAGACCTGAAGAAAGTGAGGAAGCGAGCCATGTAGGTATTTGGGAAAGAGCATTCATGGCAGAAGGAACAGCAAGGATACCTGTGGCCTGAAGCAGGCAAGGTCAAAGAAGCATAGGGCAGGGACAGATCATGGAGGACCTTGCAGGTCATTTTAAAAAGGCTTTGACTCGTAAGGAGGTAGGGAACCATTGGTGGTGATGGGGGTGGGGGCTGTTAGAGGAGAAAAGACATGATATCAAACTTGACCTTTTAAAAGAGCACTGGCTGCTGTGTGTGAACTAAGGGGCACAGGGGAGGGGGAAGCAAGGAGGGCCATCAGGAGGCTCTTGCAGTAAATCAGGCCATAGTTTCCAGTGGCCTTGGACACTTGGCAGTATAGCAGAGAAGATGTGTTCTGAAATTATTTTGAAGGCAGAGCTGAAGGAATTTGCTGATAGACATACTGTGTGAGAGAGAAAGATAGGAATTAAGGATGACCCCAGTGGTTTTAATAAGCTGGGAGTTGGCTGGAGGAGCAGATCTGGGAGGGGAAACAGGGAATTTGGTTTTGATCTCAAGTCTGAGATGCTTAGGGCACGTAGAGATGCTGAGTTGGTGGCTGGACGTACAGGCTGGAGATAACATCTTTAGGAGTCATCAGTATATGGATGTTATTTAAACTGTGAGACTGAAGGAGATCACCTGGGAAGCAAACATAGATGAAGAATTGGCCTGAGGACCAAGCTATAGGACATTCTCAAGGTACTGAGGGCAGGAGAATGAAGAGGAACCAGCAAAAGACTTAGTAGGAGCAGCAGGAGGAGAACTAAGAGCGGAGTTACAGTCACATGAAAAAGCATTTCAAGAGGGGTATTGTCCGCGGCCAAATACCACAGAGCAGGAGAGATGAGGGGCACCCGCTACGTGCAGGCAGTGGGTCTACAATGATGAGTGCTGGGCACAGAGCAGGTGTTCATTCGTTGTTTTGGAATGAAGATCACCCTTGCTTAAAACAACTCCTAGTCTGGGGGAGGAGCCAGCGCGGAGGAAGCCACCCCCAGGAATCTTGTCTGGGGAGCTAAGGTTTCTTCAGCTGAGTGTTCAGCGCTGAGGAGAACTCAGGTGTATTTCTCTGTGCAGTTCTCTCTCTTCTGGATTTTCAATTTCCCTCCCTCCAGGCTCCCTAGGAAGCAGTCACGCTTGAGAAGTTGAGAAGGAAACATAGGACGCAAGTGCCTGCTCCACCTGACCAAAGAACCATGGAGCAAGAAAAGACCTGGTTAAAAGAGGAACGGGATAGATACTTTCAAACACAGTTTAAAATTAACTCCAAGATTAGTCAATTCCACTTCGTGGAAAGAACTTGGTTTTCCTAAGGAAAATCTGTTGTAATGCACATAAGGCCACAAGAGGTCTCCCTTTTCCTGAAACGCACTCGTTTAAAGGGCGGGACCGGAAAGTGATGACTGGTCAAGAAGTTCAACACTGGTGAAGGGAAGGCCAGAGCAAATTGGACAAAGAATTTTAAGACATCAAAGTGTCCCTTTAAGAATAACATAGTTTATCAGTTTATAAACAAAACAACCACAGAGTAATGTTGAGTAAACACATTGGGAAGAGTAAGGAGTATTTCAATGTCAAAGAACTTAATATTTAGAGAGATCTCTTCCCTCTTTGGGGACCATTTTATTAAGCATGATAGTTTGAAAAGTAACTTATCATGTGAGGATAGTATTAATAATTGCTAGCATGAGGTGTTTAGTGTTCTAAATCTTTTTGTTTTTTACAGTATTAACTGATGTAATCTTCACTTAGCCATATAAGGTAGATACTGTTATCCTTAATACAAGTAGCCAGCTGCCTCCCCCCGCAAAAGAAAGAAAGAAACATGAAATTAACCAAATAGTGTATCTAAGTGATGGCTAAGCCTCCCTGCCAGGGGACAGAGCTTTGGATATGAATCCCTGTTTTCTTTACTTGCTGCAAGTAAATAAAACTACCTTGAGACAACCACGTCTCATTTTTGAAGAGAGCACCCCAAGTAGAAAACCCATTGAGTTGGGTAACATACACAGCCTTTGGTGAGTAAGGAGATTCATGAATGTGTAAATGTTATTCAACAACAGTTTCTTTTTCTTTTTTTAAATTTATTTTTTATTTATTTTTTAAGTATATTTTATTGATTATATTGTTACAATAGTTCCAATTTTTTCCCCTTTGCTCCCCTCAACAACAGTCTCTTAATTTGACAACAAATAATGGTTCTTGACCAGGATTGAGAATCAGATTTGGCGGCTTTTAAAAAGAGTGCAACTGCCCCAGGCCTTACCCAACAATCTAATTCAGTAGGTTGGAGGAGGGGTGGTGGGGCTGGAATCTGTGTTTTTAAATTCTACTGGTAATTCTTATGTGTATAGGCCCTTGGTAGGAAACCACTGTAGGGAGCTGTATGGATGAACAGTGACAAGATTTACGCAGTTCTCTAGGACACAGCAGGCACCCAGCCTTAGAACAGGATTACGGTGATTTGCTTGGCATTTAACTAACAAAGGATGTTGAACTTGGGCAACTCAAACCCCTCAAGCTTCCAGCTGGAGATGCCCTTTCCCCTCCCCTTGAGGGCAGATCTAGAAAGAAACGTGATTCTCCAAAGACTTAGGTGAGAAATGGCAAAAGCAGAACTCTCTGGGGACAGCATTGAGGTGATCTTAGCAGTGAAGTGTGCAAGCGGGCTGTCAATCAACCTGGCTGGGTGGCGAGACAAAGTCCAGATGATACAGTCATTATCTACTGCGATTTGTTGCCTGTAAGTTTGGCAACAGCCAGAGAGAGCACCCAGGCTGGGTGTTTCTATTTGGAGGTGAAACAGGGACACAGAAGGGCCCTTTAAGGCAGGGGGCTGTGCATGATGAAGGTTCCAAGTCTTAGGAACTAGGAATCAGCTGTGAGGAAGGGAGAGAACATTTTGGATCCACTTCTGAAGCGAACAAAACTTTGGTGATTTTAAGTGGCCTAAGTCATCATGAGATTTGGGTATGAGTTTGAAGTCAGATACTAGTCTTCTCTGTTCTCAAGGGCCTCTTAGGCTTGCTTTTTCAGTGGTTTCTATCCTCCCCCATTACACACACACACACACAGCGCTTCCTGTGGTTTCTATCCTCTCCCATTACACACACACCCCCATCACACACACACACACACACACACACACACACACAGCGCTTCCTGTGGTTTCTATCCTCTCCCATTACACACACACCCATTACACACACACACACACACACACACAGTGCTTCCTGTTCTTGGTGGTTCCTACCTTCCTCCAAATTACTCCATGCTCCTGTGAACCCTGGGCTCAGTTGGGATTTCCAGTCATTAGCCCTGGCCACAGCTTCATGTCCTGGAGATTTATGTGTCCCTTTCACTGGAGTTTGGTGGGAACCTGAGTGCTGGAAATGCACCCAGCCCTTTGCTCCTGCCCCTGCCCCAGGAGCTTTATGAAGTCAGGGTTTCACAGGCTCTTTGAACACCAGAGTGCAAGAGGACTTGGAAAGAGGATTAAAAAAAAAATCATGATTCTTGAGTGTTTCTGAGACGAACTCATTCCAACACAACAGGCAACATGTGTCTCAGAGATAGAGGACAGACTCGTCGCCCTTCAGAGGAGGCACATCCCTTCATGGGAGAGAGAAAGGGAGTGATCAGGGCCTTTGCAAAAGGTTCTTCCCAGGGTTTTCTCAGGTTCCCGGGGTGGGGGGTAGGGGGGGATTTGGGGTTGTTCCTGAGCACTGGGCTCAGATGTGCTGTCTCCAGACTCTGTTTCCAGAACCCCACCACTCTTCCCAAGTTCCCTCTTCTGCTTTCAAAAGCATATGTAAAACCAGGCCCCATTCCTTTCTCTTTAGGTCACCAGATTCCTTTTTTTAGGGGTTGGCAGTGGTGCCATAGCCCCGGGACCCGCAAGGGCATGTGAGTGGTGGTGGGGCTGAGATCTGCTCCGGGGGATTTTAAGTGTGCCAGGACTGGGTGTTCTGCTAGTCTTCCCTCCCCCTCCCTTCCCCATTCCTCTGCCCCCTCCCTTCCCACAGACTCGGGGGACCCTGAAGGTGGAAGAGAGCGCTTACCAGGGGAAGAAAAGCCACCAGATTGCCCCAGCTCCCTACACTTGGTTCTCAGCTTCCCTTCCTCATCCCTCCAGCCACTCCCAGGGTCTGAAGCACTAGCCCCATCTGAAACACCCCTCCCACTTCGAAGGAGGCTGGGCTGGTCAGGGGGATATTTTGGGAGCAGCTTCTGAGATCCAATGGCCTTGTTAGGGCAACACTGACCTTTCTGTCCCGGGAGGAAGGCAGGATTGGAGAGGGGCGGGGCAGCAGCGGGGAGATGACAGCCCCGCACACCCAGGGGTGGAGGAGAAGGGGGCCGGCAGGCTACAGGAATTCAGCCTGGGGGGGCTGGGACTGTCACCGCGGGGAATTTCCCCTCTTTGAGAGGACTAGGGACCCCTCCACCTACCGTTTCACTGTGCTTCTTAAAGGAATCACAGTGTTTTGCCTTTGGCTCGATGGAAGCCAGACTCGGACGCTCTGTGGAGGCTTTGAAACTTTCCTCCCCACTTCCTTCCTAGCTGGCAGCCTTCCTCTGGCTGAGTGGGGGCCTCCCAGGCATGGCACTGACCAGCCGACCCGGTGCTGACTTGGCTCCTGGGCTTGATCAGCCTCTGGTGGCATCTTGCTTTCCCCCTGCCGGGGTGCGGCGGTGGTGAGTTGGGGGCCCTTCCCTGAGCAAGCTTGGAGAGTGCCACCGGCACCCCCATCGCCCTCTACCCCCAAGCTGGAGGACAGTCAGGGTGTCAGGGACTATGATGAGATGAGCGGGGGCCGCTTTGACTTTGACGATGGCGGGGCGTACTGCGGAGGCTGGGAGAACGGAAAGGCCCACGGGCATGGGCTGTGCACCGGCCCCAAGGGCCAGGGCGAATACTCGGGCTCCTGGAACTTCGGCTTTGAAGTGGCGGGCGTCTACACCTGGCCCAGCGGAAACACCTTCGAGGGATACTGGAGCCAGGGCAAACGGCACGGGCTTGGCATAGAGACCAAGGGACGCTGGCTCTACAAGGGCGAGTGGACACACGGCTTCAAGGGACGCTATGGAACCCGGCAGAGCAGCAGCAGCGGCGCCAAATACGAGGGCACTTGGAACAACGGCTTGCAGGATGGCTATGGCACTGAGACCTATGCAGATGGAGGTGAGCCCAGCCTGGGGCCGGCAGAGCTGGGGTAGGGGCCTGGCAGGTGAGGAACACTGGTGCGGGGGGCAGAGGAGGGAGGAGCAGTATGACAGAGTTGGAGGGGCCAGGATGTTCTTTGCTGTGTGGTTTCAGGCAAACTACTCTGCCTCTCTCAGCATCTATTTTCTTGTTAGGAAAGCTGGGGCCAATAACCGGCCACTGAAAGGATTGGCAGGAGTGCTTAGTACAGGGCCTGCAATAGAAATGCACACCCAACACACACTCATTAAGAAGTAACTGTGACTGCATGCTAGGTATGCAGCCAGCCTTGGAATACACTCTAGGTTGTGCTCTAGAAGACTTGGGGTCTAGGCTCAACTTTGCCATGAAAATACTCATTCATTCATTCATTCACCCATCCATCCATCCATGCATCTGTCCATTCACCCACCCATCTATTCATCCAGCCATCCATGCATCCTTCTATTCAGTGCACATTTCTGCGATGCCTTCCATTTGCCAGGCATTGTAAAAGGGTTAGATATGAAAAGGAATAAGCTATAGCCCCGGGCTTCAAAGACAGGCTTGTAGACAAACCATCACACACAGGTATGTACAGAGCGCTGTGGCGGTAGAGAAAAGAAGGCTTTTGGCGAGGTGACATCTGAGCTGGATCTTGATGGGAAAATTGCATTTGTGAGGGTGGGAGTGGGAGAGAGAGGAATGATAAAAGCTCAGAAGCATGAGAGGACTCAGTGGGTTCAGGAAAGGGAGAGGAATTTTCTGTGGCAGAACAGCCCTGGGAAGTGGCAGAACCGATATCATCACCTCATCCATGGGGAGTTACTTTGAGCATATCACATATCTGGGCCTCAGTTTCCTCATCCATAAAATGGGGTGTTTTTGAGTATCTGTACTGTTGGAAATGTAGTCAGTGGTCAGGCAGCAGCATCTCTCCACCCGTTAGAAGCAAATTCAGGGGTACCCCCTAGACCTCCTAAATCAGAGTCTCTGAGGGTTGGCCCAGACATCTGTTTTAAGCTCATCCAGCAATTTTTCTGCACGTTAATGCTTAAGAAGTATTGACTTAAGTCCGGGGCTCACAAACTTTAGATAGCAGCTGTTTGGCCTGCTGCCTGTTTGGGGGGCAGCTTGTGAACTGATAGTAATTTTATATTTTGAAATATTTGGGAGAAAAAAAATCAAAAGAAGAACACTATTTTGTGACTCATGAACATTATATGAAAGTCCCTATATAACATCCTCAATTTTGTCCTTTGGCCTAAAAGCCTAAGACTTACTATTTGACTTCACAGGAACAGTTGGCCAGCTCCTGCCTTAGGGGTTCATTCAGGTCCCTTCCAGCTCAGGATCATTCTATGACATTGTCTCCCCCACATGCCCTGATGGGAAGAGGCGCTGACACAGATAACTCAAAACTATGGCTAATTGAAAAAAATATCTATTTGGCACCAGAGGACATTTGTTGTGTATTAAATTCACCACTAGTCTGCCCTCTTTATAGCGGAGGGCAGGAAGTGGGCAGTCTGGGAGTGAGCTGGGCTGGAGCAGGAAGGGCATAGTCTGCACAGGGTGGAGAGTCTGGACCAGCGGAGGCCTTTGGGCAGGCAGAGAGCAGTCTCCGGCGCAGGAGGGGCCCCTGGCTGGGCTCTCAGTCGGTGGGTGTTTGGCCAGGGCTTGCCCTCGAAAGTGTCTGGATGTTAACGAGGTTGCATCCCTGGAGTTTCTATGTGTGCAATGGTGGCAGCACAGCCCGGGCTGGAACTGTACGGCACTGAGGACAGATTCTGGTGCCATGGTTCCTAATTCGGTGACCTTAAGCTGTTTGCTGAACCTCTGCAATTCAGTGCAATTCAATTCACTGGATGCTCATGCCCAGCACTGTGTTAAGCACTGGGGACAAGCAGAGAGCAAACTTCAGCTTCTCCGGCTACAAGATGGAGGTAACCCTTGAGTGCCTGCAGGCGCCAGTTACCTTTGCAAAGTGTTGCGCAGTACACGTTTGCCAAATGTGTCTTCCCTTCCTCTTCTCTCTCTCTCGAACCAAGGTGTGTGTGTCAGTGCCTGGATGTGAGTCACAGGGACACACATTTCTGGGAAGCTATGGGATGATCTCCCGATATGTTTAAAGGGGGGAGGGGGACTCATTCATTCATTCATTCATTCATGTGACCAATATTATGGAGCACCAACTATGTGTCAGGCACCATCCCATACGAGTTCCAGGGGCTGAGGCAGTGAGTAAACCAAGTCCTCAGGGAGTTCCCTGTCTCATGGAGAAGACAGAAATAAACTGGAAAACAAACATATATGTAATTTCCAGAAGTTATGAGTGTTATGAAAAAAGAAGCAAAGAAGGAAGAAGGGGATGTTTTTGGATAGGGTAGTCTGAGAAGCAGGGCGGAGAGGACTAGAGTGGAGACTTCTGTGGCAAAGACCCTGAGGCAGGACTGGGCTTGGCATGCCTGAGGAAGAGCAAGAATGCCAGGGTGTCAGGAACAGAGTGACAGAGAGAAGCGGGCAGCAGTTGACGCTGGAGATGTGGGCAGGAGCCAGACTGAGGAGGCTTTATGGGGCCTGGGTTTTATCCTAGGTGTGCACAGGTAACCAGAAGACCAGCTCCTCTGGTGTCCAGAGGTCCAGACTCTTTTCCCGAATGAGAGAGCCCCACATTCAGACAGCCTGGAAACCTTACAGATCCTCTCTCCCAAGCCACACACGAGGTGCAACTCTCCAAAATTAGATGTGGCCACAGCTTTGGAAAATCTCTTTAATCAACCTGTCATCAGTTCCAGAGGGTTTGTTAAGGACCTGCCCTTTGCCCTATCCTGGGTAGCACTGAGGGGAATGTGGACAAATAAGATCCTGTGATTAGGAACGGTTGGGAGTCAGATAGCTCTGGGTTATTACACATGCTGGCTCAATCACGTTATTTAATCTCTTAGAGCCTTAGTTTCCTTATCCATAATATGAACTTATCCTAATCTCTTCTAAGATTTCCCATGGGATAAATGGGAACTCAATAAATGGTAGTTGCTTGTATTAGTATTAACTATCATTAAGTCATTCAATCAATATTTATTGAGCGATTGTCATGAAGCCAGTGTTATACTACACTAGGTGGGTGGGTGGGGGCTGGAGTATAGAAATGAACAGAATGGAAAAGGTGCCTGCTTTCCAGAGACTCTAACATGAAATTGTACTATAGAGTGTTGGATGCCAGGCAGGGGAGTACCTACCGGGGCCTAAGGGAGCAAGAGGCAGGCAGCTAGCCAGACTCAGGCATTCAGGGAGGCTTCCTGGAGTAAGTGGCAAGCTCTGAAGTCTGGAGTAAGCCAGGTGACAAGGGTGGAAGAAGAGCGCTCCAGGTCGAGAGAACAGCGTGTACGAAGCCAGGAGGTCCAAAACTTGCCATCCAGCCAGAGATCAAGCTGAATCTTGGATGTTATCCACAGTTCTGAGATGTAAAGATCAAAGGGACTATGTGTCCCATTTCCTCCACTCCCAACCTTACCTGGCAGTCAAATGTTATCGGTGCCTGCTCTAAACCAAAGAAAACGACAGCTTTCCAAACTAGAGGTGTTAACCCATGAATAGGTGGCAAAATCTATTTAGTGGGTCATAACCTGCATTTTTTTAAATGGAAGAATAGAAAATATTTCAGTGTTTCATGGAAAATAAGATCAAGCATTGTTTCCTGAAATATTTGCTCAGTTGGCGAGATACAGATGTGTGTATATAAAAATGTCTGTGTTTATGTGTGTTACAATGTCCCATGTATTTCCTACTGCTGATCATGGTCAAAAGTTTGAAAATCACAGTTCTAAAGTGACTTGGCCTGGCATCTTCATGGAAGCCTCTGCCATTCCCACCTGCACAGGCCCTCGCTCTCCTCCACGCTGCCTCTCTGGCTGGAGGTTAAGCTCTCCAGTTTCCTGGTGGGGAGGAGAAGGTGGTACAGGTCAAGGGGCTCTGGCCTCCTAAACCCTGCCGTAAACCTCTTGGCACCCCTCCCCTGCCTATAGCCCTCATTCCTCCCCTGGCCATATATAGCCGAGCTAAAAATAGCCAGCCGCTGACTTAAAACTCCAAAGCTAGGGTCCAGCAGACCCCTTAGGTAGTAATGTGCTGTGCGGCTGCCCAGCTGTTCCCACCCCAGGGACCCACAGACTTCAGGACTAGAAGGGCCATTGCTTTCAGAGGTTCTTGACTGGGGCCCGAGCCTTGGCCTCTGAGGCCTGTAATGGGCCTGAAACTGAGACAAGATGCGTGCAGATGTGCTTAGACTGCCTGTGTTTCTCGGGGAGTATTTCCTCAGGAGCCATCAGGTTCTCAAAGTAATCTGGTGCTCAAACAGGTTCCCCCACCACTGGTCTAATTCAAGAATCCCCTTCCCAAAATGTGCAGTGTAAAAACCAGGCCCAAGATTGACTTTTTAAAAAATAAAGCTAATAATAATAATGATAATAATAATAATAATAATAATAATAGTAGTAGTAGTTAACATTCGGGAGTGTGTACGATGTGCCAGACGCTGTTCTTGGTGTGTGGCACGTGTTATTTAAACTTCCACAGCAACCTTATGGGGGAAGTGCTGGTATTACTCCTGTTAATTTAATTTCCTTTATAAGAAAAAGTTCAAATAATTGGTTTAATTTACCAAGAAAATAAAAGACTAAGGATTGAGTTTATCTTCCATATTAAAGGTTTTAATATATTTTATTTTATTTTTAGATAACACCAGTTGTTGAAAAAACTATATTTTTCCTGTTTTTTGCATTAAAAATTTTTTTAACACCCCTCCCCACCCCCAGCCTTTGGCAACCATCAGCTTGTTTTCTGTATCTATGGGCCTATTTCTGTTTTGTTTATTCATTTATTTTATTTTCTTATAAGTGACATATAAGTGAGATCATACAGTATTTGTCTTTCCCTGACTTATTTCACTTAACATAACGCTCTCAAGATCCATCTCTGTTGTCGAAAATGGAAACATTTCGTTCTTTTCTACGGCTGAATAATATTTCATCGTATGCATGCACCGCCTCTTCTCTACCCATTCATTTATTGATGGACACCTAGGTTGCTTCCATATCTGGAGTATTACTAATAGTGATGCAATGAACACAGACGTGTGTGTATCTTCTCAAAGTACTGTCTCTGTACTCTTCAGATAAATACCCAGAAGTGGAATTACTAGTTAGTACGGCAGCTCTATTTTTAACTTTTTGAGGACCCTCCATAGTGTTTTCCGTAATGGCTGCATTACCCCTATTTTACAGGTAAGGAAACTGAGACACAGATTATTTAAAGTATTTCCACTCACAGTGCTCTAGCTAATAAGAGGCAGAAGTAGAATTTGATAATAATAAGTGATAATGAGGTATTTCACAATATAAGTACTGTATTTTAATAAATGATAAACAGCTATAGAGAATAATCAGGACTAGCTACATAATCTGGGGGGCCCAGTGAAAAATGAAAATGTGGCATCCCTTCTTCTTAATCATTAAGAATTTCATGGTGGTGACAGCAGAGAATTCAACCAAGTGCGGTGCCCTTCTAAGCTTAGGTCCCTGTGCACCTGCCTAGGAAATATGAATGCCTGTGAACCTGCGCTTGACAATAGTAATATATAACAACCTTTATCACTTATTGAGTCTTTCCTATGTACGTACCAGGCTCTATGCTAAGAACCTTAGGTGCATCATATTATTTAGGCACCTTAACATCTCTGTCATCTACCACACGAGTGGCTTTCAGATGTTTATGACTGCAACCCAGTGTAAGAGATATGTATTTCACATTTGATCTCTGCACACATACACAGAAAGGTAAAACAAATCCTTATAAAATTATATTTCCCTTTTTTGATGCAGTACCTGCTATTTTCTCTTTTGTTCGATCACGTTCATATATCTATTATTCTACTTTGTTGATATCTTGTTTAGAGAATTCAATGGTGCCCTAACATATGTAAAAGCACTTTACATATAAAAGAGTTTGGCATCTGGTTAGCGCTTTTGTTTGATATTTGTATGTTTAACTATAGCAACGGGTCAAAAACCCAAGCGCCTGTGTTCTAAATATGCGTAATTTTTTTTCTCCTGCCCAAAGCGAATAACTTCACTCATTTTAGCTCAAGTGATTCTGAAAATGGAAGCTGAATGAATTTGCGAGGAAGAGTCCCAGGCAATAGTACCTGGTGTCACATTATCCGGGCCTATGATAGGTGTTCTTTGAATCAACTTAATCTCCATATTTATCTATTTAATTGCTTCCCAGAGGAATATTTTTTCTATTGATCTATTTTTCTATCTTTATGCCAATACCATGCTGCCTTGGTTACTGGAGCCTTATGGTAAATTTTAAATCGGAGTAAATCCTCCAACTTTGCCCTTCTTGTTGAAGAGTGTTTGAGTTATTCTAGGTCATTTCCATTTCTGTATACATTATAAAACCAGCTCATTGATTTCTACTACAAAGCCTGCTGGGAATTTGATTTTAAATGCATTAAATCTATACGTCAATTTGGAGAGAATGGACACCTTCACAACAATGAGTCTCAGCCCATGGACTGCTAGTCTCATTATCCATATTTATTCAGGTCTTCTTTAATTTCACTCAATCACGTTTTGCCGTTTTCAGTGTCTTGCACATCTTTTATTAAATAAAATTAGCAAGTATTTTTTATGATGTTGTAAATGACATTTTAAATTTCATTTTTCCAACTGTTCATTTCTAGGTTATAGAAATACAATTATTTTGTATATTAACTTTGAATCATTTTATCTTGCTAAATTAATTTCTTAGTTCTAGTGGGATGATAATGATGACGATTTAGAGAGAGGGGAAGGGAGGGAGAAAGGCAGAGAGAGAAACATCGATGTGAGAGAGAAACATCGATAGGTTGTCTCTCCTAAGCGCTCTGACTGGGGACCAAACCTGCAACCCAGACATGTGCCCGACCGGCAACTGAACCTGCGACCTTTTGCTTTGCGGAATTATGCCCAACCAGCCGAGCCACACCAGCCAGGCCTTTTTTGTTTTTGATCTTCAAATTTAAGAAAAACATTTTTTAATTGAAAATTTCTTAATTGCTGTTAAAAACCAAGTGTAGCAGTCCTAAGAGCGTCTGAGGGAGACACGTGGTACTTAAGCACTCAGGGCTTAAGAGTAGTCAGATCCAGGTTCAAATCCCAGCTGTGCTACTTCTTAATCCTATGAAATGGGGACATCATGTAACCTTTCCAAGCTTCCATTTCTTTTCTTCCTTTAAGGATGTCAAACTCTCCCTCAAACTAGGATTGAAACAATGAAATGAGATTGTATGTAAAAAGCACTTAGCATAATGCCTATCACACAGGAATGCTGAAACATATATTCCTCTTTCTGTATTTCTGTGTACAATCCAGAGGGCAAACTAATTCAGGGTGGTCTGTACCTCAGCTGTCCCTGCTTCGGGGAGAGAATATTTCAGCATAAAAACTAGCTTTTGACTTTGCTGCAGTTGATAAGCCAGGACTTTGATTCATTTAGTTCAGCCTTGAATCCTGCCAGTATAGATGAAATCCATGCCAGGCACGATTCCATTTCGAATGTAGAATCAGCATAATATAACCTCATCTTGAAAATCTCATGCCCCGGTTCACAGCCAGGGGTCAGCATGACAGCCAGCTGAGTTGCTGTCACGCCACCTCCTTGGCATGATAGGGGAGCACAGGGGAGCAGGGCGGATCCTCAGCAAGATAGGGAAGTGGACATAATTACTCTTTCCTCTCCCTGGCCTTGTTTTCTGTGATGGCATGTGTCCAACTGGCCAAGTCCCACAGATGTGCCCCTGTCCATGGCTACTCCCCTGGGATTCATCGTGTTTCCAGGCCCTGCTAATTCCATGTCCCCAGCAGCTGTTCCCTGGACCAGCCCTTGCTGAAACACCCTTGCAAGGAATGTCAAGTCTCATTTTCTGAGGACACTGGTTGAGGGTGGGGTATGGGGTGAGGGGCTTGCCTCCTGTTGTCTGCTGTCCTTCCTAAGCCAGAGCCACAGAGCAGGTGAGCAGTTAGGCCTGGTCCCGAGTGAAGCATCCAGGGCCCCTCCTCACTCTTGTGTGATTGAGAGTTGACGGGTCCAGATCTAGCTGACAAAATCCATGGAGTGATCCAGGGGCAGTGGGAACAACCAAATCCCTACTCCTGCCACGCAGGTAGTGAGCCCCTTGTATCTGGAAGTATTCAAGCACATGCTGCTGATGGCCTAGAGTGGGGGCCACACACCGATGCCTACAGGAAGTGCTATTTGGCATGCATGGTGATTTTGAGTCCTTTTATTTTTAATTTCATTGGCATCCTTATGGATACCATCTTCACAAAGTGACTCAATTTCACAGCATCAATGATAAGACAACCTGACAATATGGGCCCTTGATGAAATGTACACTATAAGGAAGGATGTAACATCACCTATCTAATATTCCTGCCAGGAAGGGTGGAGAGGGGCCAGTTCATGCAGGGACCTGTAGGCCACTGTACGGACTTGGCTTCTTCTCTGAGAAAAGCAGAGACTCTAAAAGTGACATGATCTGACTTTGTTTAAAGGGATGCCATTGGCTACTGTGTTGGGAGACAGTTTTGCTGAGGTGATGTGGAAAGGGTAGGAGCAGGGAGATCAGTGGTGAGGCTATGCAGGGACACAGGTGAGAAGCAGCAGTGGCGTGGACCCCCATCTTTGTCGCAGTAGAGGAGGAGAGAAGTGGTTGAGCTCTGGATCTGTTGTGGAGGTAGAGCCGATAGGTTTTGCTCATCGATTGGGTCGGGGAGCAATAGAGAGGAGTCAAGGATGGTTCCATGGCTTTGGACTGAGCCACAGAAGGATGGCATTGCCCTGAACTGAGAGGGGATGAAGGCTCGAAGAGGAAAGGTCTGGAGTTCAGTGTTAGACACAGCGGGTGATGGATGCCTGTTAGACTTGTCATGGGGACATGAGGGCAATGGGGAGGCCTGCACACAGGGGCCTGAAGGCCACTGGGGTCCTCCTTGTAAACCCAGATGCTCTCCCTTTTATCTCTTTTTGCTCCCCACTCCCCACACCCAATTATTTCTAGTTTCCAAGGCCCACAGGGTTGCTGAGCTGACCCAGTGCCTGGCAAAGGGGCTCCACCCAGGCCACAGGCCCCTGGGCTGTCAGCACCCAGGCCACGTCACCTGGTTAATCCCCTGCTTCTTGTGCAAGCTGTGGGGCGTCATCCGGGGCAGCAGCCTCTGGATGTGGGAGTGGCGGAGCCCTGCAGGCTACGGGCACTTGTCACACACCCCTGCAACCTGATCCTGCTCCTGGGAGCTGGTGACATTTGTCATCAGCTCCTCCACTTTGGGTCTTCTAGTGGTGATCCTGGGAAACCAGAGACAGAGCAGCTTTGATGGGCGGCAGCATTTGGGAGCCATGGGAAGGGACTTGCTGCCACCTTGCAAGACAGCCAGAGAGCGAGGCTTTAGGATTGTTAGGGGGAACACAGAGCTTAGTTTAAATGCTCATCCAAAGGGACCGTTCAGCTCACTGACGAGCCATGCCATGAAGTACAAATCCATTAGAAAGACCAAGGTGGACCCACCTACACTCATATAGAAAGGAACTTGGGACATTTAAAGTGAACAAGAGCCATTCGGCAGGTGTTCATTGAACGCCTACTGTGTGCTAGATAGTGTTTTCAGTGGCAAGGATAGTGGTAGAGTGGGGAAAGCTAACCTTTTAGTCTATTTGTTCTTTGTATAGACTTGTAAATAAGTTTAAAAAGGTCCAGGAGGATCTAAACTCTTAACAGTGATTACCCCTGGGGAGATGGTACACTTAAAAAAAAAATTCTATTGTTACGTTATGCAATGAGCGCACACACACACACACACACACACACACACAGACACGACTTCTGTAGTTTTAAAAAGTGCCCTCCCCCTGATGCATAAATGACATTTATATACAGACCTTCAGGGTACAAAAAGTGTTTGGGGGCTCTAAGCAGAATTCTCTAGAATCTTGGCTCAGATCCCAAAAAATTGCTCTTTGCTCCTCCCCACACTGGGGGATTCAGCTCTTCAAGGCAAGAAAGGATTGAAGAAGCAAGGCGGGAGATCTGTTCTTTAGTCCCAGCTGAGCCTGGCTGTGTGGCCTTGGGCAGGTCCCTCTACCTCTCTATGCCCAAGCTTCACCTTCTGTATAATGAGGGACTGAACCCCACTTGCTCCTAAGGGTAAGTCGATTTCTTTCCTCTGCCACGCCAGCTAACTGACTGTCTGCCTGGAGGTGCGGGGAGGGGAGACGGCACGGCGTGTTAGGGGGGTCCAGCCTCGTGATCCAGTAGCAAAGTCTGTTGCGGACACAGCATAAGGAAGAGATGGCCCATGTGACAGATTACTTGTTACCTTGGACCAGATGGTCTCCAAGGTCCACTCCAGCTGTGACCTTCTTGGGATTGAGATGTCCTCGCATCCCCCCAAGCTGAGGGTGTATATGAACACGTTGCGTGTTTGCAGATATCAGGAACATGACTGTATAAAACACGGGATGCTGGCACCAGCTACCAGCTCAGGGGAGCCCATGGTTAAATTTTCAAGAAGACTGGCCACGATGGGAATATTTCTATGATGTTGACTGGGTAGCGTTACAAATCAGGGTGGTTTGTTTTCCCAAAGAGCTATTTTACCAGTGTACCACTGAACACCATGCTTTTATGAAATGCTCTTTTTCCCTTCTCACCCAGATTTAGGGTGTCCAGCCACCCTGCTTTGCCTGGAGACGGTCTTGCTTTTAGTACTGAAAGTCCACATCGTGGGGAACGCCTCAGTCTCAGACAAACTGGGATGACTGGTAGCCCTGCAATCCTTCCCCATGGTGTGCAGGGCACCAACATTTTAGAGTCTGAGATCCCTGTTAGATAATCTATATACTTCTCACAGCGGCCCTGCAGAGTAAACATGCATGCTTACTTTGCTGAGCAGAGATAGGAACAGGGGTTAACTGAGTGCCAGGAGAGCCACACTGCCAGGCGAAAGGAACATCAAGTGCAAGGCCTTGGAGGTGGGAATGGAGTCTGTTGTGTTTAAGAAAAGGCTGGAGCACAGAGACTGAGCCAGAAAGTGGGGCAGATGAGGCTGGAGGGTAGGCAGGGCTCAGGGCACGTAGGCTTCATGGGTCAGTGAGGAGTCTGGACTGCATCCTTATGGTAGATGCTGTAGGACCCCCTCGGACCCCTTTGAGACCAGGGTCCTCATTCCCTCAGCTGCCAGAATGTTAGCTGCTGATGGCACATGGCTGGACATTGCTCTCTGTCAAAGAGAAGTGTCTCACTCTGGGACAACCCATAGCTAATGACTGGTTGATACTGGAGTACAAAGACCCAGCCTCCTTGCTTTAGTTTTGGGCAACTCTGCAGGGTCCTCATGGGATTAGTTGAGGCCTTGGTTGTAATTGCTCAACTTCTTCCACTGTTGAACTCTGTCTCCTTCCTTCCAGGTGTTTGAGCTGACAGCACTCATCACAAAATCACCCCTATTTGATCTTAGTCTCAGAATGTGTTCTAGGACCCAAAACAATCCTCCCTCAAGGTACTGGGAAGCCTTTGCAGGGTTGTAAGTGGGGATAACCAGATAAGACCTGCGTCTTATAAAGGAGGTGAGGCTGGTGGCAGTGATGGGGGGATTGAGGTGGGCATCAGGAGAGGCAGGAGACCAGGGAAATGGCTGCTGTAGTCAACCAGGGAGGACTGGTGCAGTCTAGACTAGATGGACGGGTGGAGACAGAGAGAAGTGGAGGAGTTAAAGGGATATTCGGAATGAGCTCTATCTGTTTCCAAAGCCCAGGCAATTTCCATTCTTTGCTGCTCCCATAGAGGTCTCAGGCTTGACTTGCATGGGATGCTGGGTCCATGATCTTTATCAAGGTTAGAGCCCAGGAGGATCTGTATGGGTGTCTGTGGCAAGGGCAGGTATGTTCACCACGATGTGCATTCCCAGTTTACCTGGGCTGATTTTGGTGTGCCTGGACAGGCTCCATGCCCCCTGTGCTCTCTGGTGCTTGCTCCCCTGTCTGCCACGCTGCATCTTAAACCCCATCTGAAATCTGCTGATGCTCCCATGGTCCTGCCCAATGATCCTGTGCTCACATCTGAGCCTACATGATAGGACATGGAGAGGACCAGGGATGGCTGTTAGAACAGGCAAGATACAGACATGATAGCTGCCATAGGAGATAAGTGACAAATGTCTGAAGCAAGGAGAGGTGGCCTGGGAGGTGTCCTAAAGGAGGTGGCTTTGAAACCGGGATTTGGCAGATTTGGGAAGACAAAGCTGAGAAGGTAAATTGGGTCAAGGTTAGGGAGACACTGGACTGTTAGGTAAGGACTTCCATAGGCAGTGGGGACCATTGGAGAGGAGTTAGTCCTGATTCCTTCCTCTCTATCTCTGTTCAGTCCTCCAGGGACACTGGTTTTGGACCTTAGACAGTTTTCTAGAAATAGGCAGGTGTCACTGGCCAGAAAGGGTGGTATTCTCAGAGCCATTCTGTATTTGGAGACGGAATCCTTGGTCTGGCCCGTAGATCTCTTCTCTGTCTCTAAGTGAACTTGGGATTTCCTAGACTTCCCTTGGGTTTCTGAGACAGTCCTGCTTTCTTCAGAGCTGAGGTTTGGGTGAAGACTTCCGAACCTTTAGCTTGTAAGTGATGTTTTCACATTTCTAGTGGTGCAGAGGAGAAAGCACTGACCAACAGACGTCAGTGACCACCAACTCTAAAATCAGATGACAACACCTATATCTGTTAGGATATACAGGAGTGGCAAAAGTAAGTTTACAGTTGTGAGTACACAAAACACAGAGTTTACTTTTGTATTATTATTGTATTATTTTCCATATGAACAGCTGTAAGCCTACTTCATGCTCCCATGGTCCTGCCCAATTATATATAAACTTTTTTTTTTGCCTGCAAGGAATGGAAAACTCTAACTTGAAATGACTTAAACTAGTACTTTCCATAGAAATATAATGTTGCCTACATATGTAAATTAATTTTTTCTAGCAGCCACATTAAAAAGGTGTAATTGATTTTAATAATATATTTTATTGAATGCCTTATCCAAAATATTATCATTTCTACATGTATTCAGTATATAATTATTAGTGAGATATTTTATATTCTTTTTTGCACTAATTCTTTGAAATTCAGTGCTCAGTAAACATGTGTCTAGTGGCTATCATACTGGACAATGTAGACTTAAACGATAATGATATTTATGATCTCACATTAACAAGAATCTAGAGGTAGGGCAGTATCAAGATTGGTTCATTTGGAAGCTCAACCACATAAACAAAGACCCAGGTTCCTGCCACCTTTTTGCTCTGCCATTCATAGAGCATCAGTTTTATTCTCAGCGAGCTCCCCCTCGCGGTCCCAAAATGGCTGCCACAGCTCCGGGGATCATCTTCACACACCACCACATCCAGCAGCAGAAGAGGGTCTGTTTCTCTGCTTGCTTGTCTTTATAAGAACTAAGTACTTTTTCCTGCCTCCCTCTCCCTACCTCTCCAGCTGACTTTCCCTCAGGTCTCAATACCAGATTTCAGCACACACTCATATCTGATCTGATCATTGGCAAGGTGGATAGACCAGAATGTATGGTTTGGAGAAATCAGCATTTACCCTGGATTAGGGACCTTTATCTGAGTCCTATGGAGGAAGTCTGGACCTGGAGCAGAACCAAGGTTGATTAAAGATGCAAAGAGGAGGAGAGCTGCTGTTGAGCGACCCACAGTATCTGCACAATACCTGCTCTCCAGACCCCACTGGGTTGAACTAATGGAGTTTCTCACTCTCTTGCATTCTTAGATCTTATATCTACAATTTCCAGTTTCTGCTGGTTTCTTTAAAGTGGAGTGAGAAGTTAAAGGCACTTGCCGAACAATCTGAGTGTAGGAAATGTCTAGATTTTTATAATTTCATTTCCAGTCTTTTATAATTATGCATACTGAATTTGAGGGCAATTTTTTAGAGATTTTCCTTCATGGACACAAAAGCATTCAGTTTGTTTTCAGAGAAACAAACTCCTCCCCCTTTAAAAAAAATTCAAACACTCCTAGCCCACTGATTTAGATAATAACTGTTGGAAATCACATCATTTTCACAATGAGCACAGCTAAGTAAACAGGTTTGGAAACAGTCTTGAATAAACATACATCTCCAGGTGTGGGTACAGAAGTGTGTGGACTATCAGAGCGTGGTCTGCCAGCTGGGCACATTCGGGGCTAAGGGCATCAGTTAGCAGGTTTCACAGAAGGAACAGAGCATGTTGCTTAATTGGAGGTCAGCAGAGAGGTTTTTCAGCTTTACTCCAGGTGGCATATTAGGATCACCTAAGGTGCTTTTTTAAAAACTCCAGTATCCACATTAAGTGGTAATCTCTGGCCCGGAGGGTGGATCTTGTAATATAGATGTGGCTTCCAGAAACTACTCTGTCGTGTGTGTGTTTACAGGGTGTGGAGGCGGGTCTCACTGATGAACAAACTCCCAGATTTTCCTCCCCACAAGGATGGAGGCGCTGAGCCCTCCCTGAATCAGGGGTGAGCCCAAACCAGCAAAAGCTGGCCCTTCCGGGCACAAGGCTGCTTTCTTACAAACCAGAGACTGAGGCAGAAAACGAGCTGGTCCCGTCCTCTCCCTCTGGGTTCTCGCTGTCCTCCCTGGCTCCTTTTCATCTCTCCACTTACTCCTTTCTGGGTCAGCATTTCTGAGCAAAGACGCTGACCTGTTAAAAAGCGAGCCTTTATTGAGCACTTACTATGTGCTAGCTGCCTCGCATATAACTCAATTAATCTTTGATCGACCAACCCTCTTCAGTCCCCTGCCACCCAAGTCCCAGACCATTATCTCTCTGGACCATTGCTGTGGCTGCCTAATGTTTAATTTTGTGATGGCTGATTAAATCTAGTCTATCCCTGGCCCTAGACTCCAAGCCCCTGGAGGCAGGGACCGTGTCTATTTATTTACCACTGAATCCCTCGCACTTGGCATCATGATTGCAGGATCCACATATAATAGTTGAATTCAAAGGAGTGAATGAATTCCTTTGAACATATGAAGTAGCTCTTATTACCTCCAATTTAGAAGGACAAAACAAGGCTCTGTGGGCTTAAATATTTTATACCTATTTTGGAACAATTCAGTGTCAGAGTTAAGGTTAAAACTCAGGTTATTCCACACTAAACCAGAAGGGCACCCTGCAGGGAGAAGGCAATATTCAGGTTTTATTAAATTTAGGAGCCTGGTCTGAGGGACTGGATTGTATTTGCCATAGTTATGGCCCTCATTCGCCTTTTCCAAAGACCCCAATAACTCCCGGAGTTTGAGATGCTGAGTCTCAAGACCTGAACATGCTTGGAAGTCACTGCCAATCACTACTGAGCACTTACCATGTACTGAGTCGCAAGAAAAAAGGGGTTTGTTGTTCCTGTCCCTGGGAGAATATAGGGTGTCATTCAGAAGATACAGAGTCATCAGATGTTGACCAAGGGCTTCCTTGGGCCTGGGAACTGTGCTCGATGCTGGGATCACAGCAGGAATACCTAGATGTGGGCTCCCTCCCTCTTGGAGACTAAAGTCTGGCAGGAGAGGCTTACAGTGAACAAATGATCATCCTAATTACCTAACTGCAATTGGGAAAAGTGCCAAGAAGAAGTGCAAAGTGACATGACACCATGTGGCAGTATTTAGGGAGTGGAGTTCAAGAAATCTTCCTGGGTGAAGTCATATGTAAGCCAAGGCTTGAAGTATCAATAGAGTTGGCCGGTGGAAGAGAGAGGGAAGGAGCACACCAAGAAGGGGAAGAGAAGAATGTGCAAAGGCCCTGAGGTAGGAAGGCGAGTGTGACTAGAGAGCTACTGGGGGTGAGTCAGGAGAGGTGGGCAGCGGCAGCCCATGCCAGGCTTTGGAGGCTGCTGAGAATCTTGTTCCTTGCTCTGAGGGCAGTAGGAAGCCCTGTGATGTTTCCAAGGCCAAGTGAGGGGCCAGCTCAAAGACGGTCAGGAGGCTTTTCCCTCCACAGAGGGTCTCTGTCAGCCAGAAACCTGGGCAGGGTCCTCCGTCTCTCCTTCTTCAAATGCCTTCCTCCTGTCCCCAGGGAGCACTGTTCTGTCTTAGAGAGAGTCAGGCTGGAGATGACCCCAGCTCTTGGCTTTTCCCCCTTCCCGGAGCCCCGTTGCTCCCAGCCTCCCCTGTGTGTCTGCGCCTCTTGCCACTTGCTTGGAGGTTCCCTAATATAGCCTTCCTGGCTGTTTCCTCCCCAACTGGTGGCCAAGAGCGGCTTTCTGTGGCAATCTCAGTTTTTCCTAGGCTTAAAGGGACCATGTCGGCCCATCTCACACCACGTCTAAGCTAAAGGTATATAGGTTGATTTAATTTCACAAACTTGTCCCACCCAGAGTTTAGATGTCTTTTCTCCCCCCAGTTTACCGTATTCTCTGCTCTATTCTTATTCACTTTTCTTTTTATTTTTCTTTCTGCCAAGACAGGTGGAAGCACACAGCTAGACATGGATGTGAGTTTTGAGCTGTGATATCCCTCTTACCCCTCGCTGCTCCTGCTTGCTGTATAGAGCACCAGGGACCCTCCCCAACAAGTTAAAGCAGAATATCTGGTGGTGAGGCCTAGGGAGTCTGTATTTCATTTTTAGAGCTTCTAAAGTAGCGGTCAGGACTGAGCACCGAGGGCTCAGAACATGAGCTCTGGGTGTCAGAAAGGCTTGGGTTTGAATCCTGCTTTCTTAGCTCTCAGACCACGCTCCTCCTCTCCTATAAACGGGCATCTGCATGGGACCCGCCTCACAGGACCACTAAAAGGTTTACGTGAGCCCTGGCTGGTGTGGCTCAGTGGATTGGGTACTAGCTGCGAACCAAAAGGTTGCTGGTTCAATTCCTGGTCAGGGCACATGCCTGGGTTGCGGGCCGGGTTCCCAATTGGGGGTGGTACGAGAGGAAACATATCCATGTATCTCTTGTACATTGCTGTTTCTCTCCCTCTTTCTTCCTCCCTTCTTCTCTTTCTAAAAGTAAATAAATAAAATCTTAAAAAAAAAAAAAGGTTTATGTGAGCCCTTGACACGGTCCTTATGGGGCTGGGAGGGACCAGGCAGTGTGGAGCCCAGTGGATGTGCTGTCCTTCCTCTCCAGGGTCAGAGGGCCCCAATATCTAGAAGCCCTACACTCTCAAACCTCAGTGAGCTTCATGTCCAACATGTCATTGACCAAAAGGGCTAGGGAGGTCGTAAGAAGGGAAGGGAGTTGCCCAAGGTCACACAATGAGAGAGAGTTTCTAGACAGATTCAGCCGATCAATCAGCAAATATCTGTGGAGCACCTCTCTGTGCCAGGCACTGCTGCAGGAGCTAGAAGACATCAGAGAACAGAACAGGAGCGATCCCTGCTCTCAGAGCTTCCATTCCAGCAGGAAGAGAAAAGCAGTAAATATAGAAGGTGATACATGCTATAGAAAAAAAGTAAAAATAAAGTAGGGATATCTGGATGGTTGGGGGGGTGCAGGCAGGTTGCAGTTTTAAATAGGGTGGTCACGAGAGGGCTCATTGAGTGAAGACTTGATGGTTATCTAGAGGAAAAGAGATCCAAACAGAGGGAACAGCCTGTGCAGAGGCCCCAACAGGAGCATACCTGTCCGGCTGACCTTATGATTCTCTTGCCTGGCTGGCTGTTTCAGTTACCCAGCCAGCCAGGCAGAGGAATTCATTGAGAAGAAGGCCATTTGGGGATTTTTTGATTAACCAGCATGTGTTTAAAACAAAGGCTCTGAATCCCCTCTCCCCACACTTAATTCAGTGAACATTATGTCAGGTACTGTTCTATGCATTGGAGGCCCGAAGGTGAAGGCAGAGAACTGGCTTTCATTGGTGTTGTTGGGGAGACAGACCAAGAAGGAGCGAGGGGTGTATGTGGGTGAGGGGAGATGATGAGCTGGCAATGGCTGTGCAACATCTGGGGGACGTCCACCTCCAAGCTGACATGTGGAGCTATATAGAAGGGAGGGGAAGGGCTTGAGGATATATTTGTGTGTGGGGGTGGAGTGGGGGGAAGTCAGCAGGACAGAAATGATAGTTACAAACACCAGGTGATTCAATTGTCCAGGGACGATGGGGAGAAGGTTTTAGACAGAGCCCTGGGGAACACAGCATGTTAGGATGGGGGTGGAGTATGAAGATATTGTGTCAGCTTTGTGCCAACTTGTTTATACAACTCAGGTGACCTCACCCACTAGCACGACTTTATAGAATCACATGGTGACACACATATCCTTTCTTTCTCAGCTTTTCAGAGATCTTAGCTCATTCAAACCTCAAACAACCCTATGAAGTGGGAGGTCATTACTATCTCTGACAGAAAAGGAAGCTGAGGCACAGGGAGGTTAAGTCACTTACCAAAGTGACTTACACTGCTAGTAATGGCAGAGGCAGGATTTGGACCCCGCAGTCAGGCTTCTGGTGTCTGTGCTCCTAACTGCTACTCTGTGCTGTCTCTTGTTCCCAGGAGTTCATGAGCTCACTCAAGGACATGCAAGGTCTCCTTGCACATGCCAGTATCCTGCATACACAGGGTCTTTTACATGGTCTCAGTTTCACTGATGCCCACAACCTCACACACTCACGTATCCTAGAGTGTCTCCTCATATTGGGCTTTGTACTCAGATGGCTTGAACATTCAGAACCTCTTACACATCCATCATGTCATCCCTATGGGACACAGTGCATTGCACACTGATGATCTTATATAGTCAAAAGACACTGACATGCATACTCATGAAAGTCTTCTATACATATGTCCTTGCACAAATACACACTCTCCCATGCTCCCCAACACAGCCCCAGGCTTTGCAACATTCACACAACTGTGCAGACTTACTGTCTTATTCATTCAGGAGCTTGGACATTCACATCAACTTGCACACTAGGATAACCATGCACACGCGTTTAACCTAACATACTGACAGAGCCTTGCCTGCTACACAGCTTTGCACTCTGACCCTCTAACGACCTTGCGCCCTCACTCAACTTTGCCTTTCCTTGTACCCGCAAGACCTCAGCGGCTCTCAGAAGCTTGTGTTATATCATTATGACACATACACATGATCCTGGTCACCCTCTGTGTTCACACTACCTTGCACATCCATGATTCTTCATGCTCCCACTACCTTGCATTCACTCCCCCACAAATGCAAATATGCACATTGCTGTATAAACACGATACCCTGCCTACTTACTCTTGCACCTTCATTCTCTTTTGTGTGATTTAAAATCTGCGCACACATTTAAATTCACACTCACAGAGCCTCACCTGCTCATACGACTTTACGCTTAAAATTGACAACCTCAACCTTGCCCTACTTTGCACACTAAAGACGGTGTGTTCCCACAAACAGAAATATGCACACCGTCATGCAAACCCCAGCTGGCTTGTCCATTCGCATCCTTGCACACTTGTTTAACCTCACACACTCCCAGGGCCTCACCTGCTTACACAACTTTACACATTGACACCCTGTTTCACACAACCTCACTGTGTCTTGCACACTTGTGGCCGTGCCATGTTCCCACGACAGAAATATTCGCACCGCTGCACAAACTCCTTGTGGCTTGTCCGCCCACGCTCTTGTACACTCACGTAACCTCACACTCTCAGAACCTCGCCTGTTTTCATATGTTCAAACTCCTGGCCCCGCGGAGGGCCCCGCCCACTCCTGCCCTGGCACACCCAGGCCGCTGTGCACACGCAGGGGCCCCACCGTGCTGCTCCACTGACACGCGCTCTCCTCGCCCGCAGGGACTTACCAAGGCCAGTTCACCAACGGCATGCGCCACGGCTACGGCGTGCGCCAGAGTGTGCCCTACGGGATGGCCGTGGTGGTGCGCTCGCCCCTGCGCACGTCGCTCTCCTCCCTGCGCAGCGAGCACAGCAACGGCACGGTGGCCCCGGACTCGCCCGCCTCCCCGGCCTCGGACGGCCCGCCGCTGCCCTCGCCCGCCATCCCGCGCGGCGGCTTCGCGCTCAGCCTGCTGGCCAACGCCGACGTGGCCGCGCGGGCGTCCAAGGGCGGCGGCCTGTTCCAGCGGGGCGCGCTGCTGGGCAAGCTGCGGCGGGCCGAGTCCCGCACGTCCCTGGGCAGCCAGCGGAGCCGCGTCAGCTTCCTCAAGAGCGACCTCAGCTCGGGCGCCAGCGACGCCGCTTCCACCGCCAGCCTGGGCGAGGGCGCCGAGGGCGCCGACGAGGCCGCGCCCTTCGAGGCCGACATCGACGCCACCACCACGGAGACCTACATGGGCGAGTGGAAGAACGACAAGCGCTCGGGCTTTGGCGTCAGCGAGCGCTCCAGCGGCCTCCGCTACGAGGGCGAGTGGCTGGACAACCTGCGCCACGGCTACGGCTGCACCACGCTGCCCGACGGCCGCCGCGAGGAGGGCAAGTACCGCCACAACGTGCTGGTCAAAGGCACCAAGCGCCGCGTGCTGCCGCTCAAGAGCAACAAGGTCCGACAGAAGGTGGAGCACAGTATGGAGGGCGCCCAGCGCGCCGCCGCCATAGCGCGCCAGAAGGCCGAGATCGCCGCCTCCAGGTAGGACCCCGGGGTGGGCACAGTTGGGACAGGCCCCATTGAGAAAAGGGGTCCTGGGACTCAGCCACCTACGAGACCCCGTCTCGAAGCTTATTTATGCTTCTTTTACCGCCAGGGCTTCCTCGATGACCTTTAGAGAGTTCATTGGAGGCGCTACAGAATCTGGTGTCACGTGTTCTCCCATCCTTACATCCATCCCTCACGCGGCCACTCCCACCCACCCATTTACCGACCCCTCCATATCCTTAATCCTGCCCCTCACCCAAACTTTCTGATATCCACCTGAACAACCAACTCGTCACCAAACGATTCACCCAGCCCACTCACCCACTCCACTTCCTGTTTACCCATTCAATCGTCTAGTCACTTCTCCATCCACCTGTTACCAAACAGCAAGTTGGGTCCCTCTTCCCGCTGTCACCGTCTAGGCGGAATTCCGGAGCCAAAGGTTTGGTGATAAAGGAAAGGAGTCTTGATTCAAAAGCTTTACCATTTTGGAATAACAGCTTTCCACAAGAATTAGTCACCTAGGCCTATCATTTAAGGCTAAACTCTAACACCTGGGTTCTCCTAGCATTTCCCCCTGTTAGCTTTTAGTTTTCTTATTTCTGCAGGGTTAGTTTACAAAGTAAAACAACATAAGATACAAAAGCTACACAATTTTGTAACAATGGCAGGCTTCTCCCTCAGAGCCTGTTCCCTCTAGAACACCCAAAGAATAAACCTGCCACCCTTTGCCAAGCCAGCCTGATCCTAGGCTGTGCCCAGAGTTTCTTCCCATCCGAAATACCATCTGTTGGGAGATGCAGGCAGCTGCAGCAGGATCATCCAGGCATCCTCTAGGAAGAAGAGCCAGAGAGCCAGAGAGCCCACCCAGGAGCCAGAGAGCCAGCCCTGTTTTTATTTCCATGCGCTCTCGAGGCCTTCAGCTTCTCAGCCATCCCTGTCCTAGACTGCTTACCAATGCCTTGGCAAACGTCTGCACTACCCCCCTGCTACTTCTCTCCAGCAATCTGATCAGATCTCTCCGTATCACATCCAACCACCCGTTCCATCACAGATACCCATCCAACCACCCAGTCATCCATCTGTTCACTCAATCCCTCTATTCACCTATCTTCTACACTACACACCTGAACACCCCCTCCACTCATTCAGCCCTCTCTCCATCTGACTCAACCTCTCTCACATCCACCTAACCAGTCACCTGCCCACCCAGTTATTTCTTCATCCACTCCCATCCATCCACCCATCCATCCAACTTTCCATTCCTTTACCTATGCAACTATCCAGTCACCCACCCATCCAGCCACCAAACCACCCAGACACCCTTCAGAACATCCAGACACCCTTCAACCACCCATCCATCCTTCCATCCACCAACCACCCACATTTACTCAACTGCTTCCATCTACAAGGCACCCATCTTAATATCCAACCATGTTTCCATCCACTTCCACTCATCCACCCATCCAGCCATCCAGCCAACCCCCTCCATCAGCCAGTCACTTCCATCCAACTATCCATCCACATTGCCATATACTCAGCCACTCCTGCCTCCCCACCTGCCAGCCCTGCATTCACCTACCCTTCCATCCATTCAGCACCCACCCTTTTATCTACCTTCAAACCCTTTTATGTCTTCTCATTGTACTTTAGAAAAAGTTTTAATGTCTTCAAACATTTATGGCACCTGCTCTGTGCATGACACTACTTTAAGTGGTTTACAGACATTAACTCATTCAATCTCCTTAAGGACCTTGTAATATCGATACTATTTTTATTTCCATTTTACAGATAAGCCACATGAGGCTCTGGGAGATAAGGTGACTTGTCCCAAGTCACCCAGGTAGTAACGGGCCCTTTGTAATCTAGTTCCTATGTTCCTATTCAGCTTTGTTTTCTACCATTCTTGTCCTGGACCTGGATTTTTTTCTCTGTGCTAGTCACACTGGCCTTTTATCAATCTTCTTTAGTTATTCGGCTGGAGGGCTTGGGTCCCTGCTGGTCCCTCTGTCTGGACTGCTCTACTTCCCTCTTTCCCCATAATTCCTACTTCTCCTTCAGAGCTTAGGCCAAGCCTGACCCACTTAGAGAGCCAACAAGGCTCAGCCCCCTGTCACAGGCCGACTGTCACTCAGCCACATGCTCATCTTCTTAGAATATCTCGTAGCGATGTTATGCTGCTTACTCACTTTTTCTTAACCTACCAGTTATAGAGGGGGGTCCCTATGTACCAGTCATCATTCTGAGATCTTTACGTATATAAACTCACTCGATCTTTAAAAGATCTTGATGAGGTAGGTACTGTTATTATTTCCTTTTTGCCGATGTGGAGTGAGCTACCGGGATAGCAGTGGGGGTGGCAGGACAGTGGTAAAGGCACTCACCTGTCTTGTTACCTGTAGCAATCCTGCTGGTGGCTCTAAATGGCCTGGGCTGGAGCATGGGGCACAGTGGCCTTCAGAGTTAAGCAAACCTAGGTTGTAATCTTGGCTCTACCATCTTTTAGCTCAGAGACCTGGCAAATCAGTTTGCCTGTCTGAGCTTCAGTTTCCGCATCTGTGGCACTACCGCTTTTAGTTGTATGTTCTTGGCCAAATCAGTTTTCTTCTCCAGCCTCAGTTGTGCCACCGATGAAAGTGGGGTTGGTCTGAGGGTTGAGAAAGATGGTTCATAGTCCTACTGTGGGATGAGTTTCCTGGGAAGCTGACTTTGAGGTGGAGGTTAGTGTGCAGGGAGTTTCTGGGGAGCGCTCTAAGGATTAACTCTTGTGGGAAAGCGAAGGAAGCAGGAGTGGGCAGAGGGAGATGGGGCAGTCTCCACAAACGTGTTTGCCGACCACAGGGGCGGGCTGCTGTGCAGTGACCTTCAGAGTGGTCCCCAGTTGAGGTGAAGGGAGCTGGATCTCTACATCCTCTCGGCTGGATGCAGGCTGCCCTCCGGAAAGGGGTGTGACCTGGGGCTGGATGGTTCTCTTCAGCCAAGGGCAATCCCTGGGCAGAGCTGACAGCCGTCAGCAGCACTTGGAACAGCTGGTGGTGGGGGAGGCTGGGGTGTAGAAAGAAATCGTGAGGGGGAAACTGGCTGGCACATGACGGTATCCACTACAGTGCTAGACACTAGTAAAGGCTCAATAAGCCGTATTTGTCATTGTTGTCATTCAACGAATTAATTTTACAGATGTGGAAACTGAGACCCAGAGAAGGAATGTAATAGGCCCAAGACCTCCTGGCAAGCAAGTGAGGGAACCAGGGCTTTAACCCCTAGCGTTCTGATCCCAGAGTTCTAACCAGCACATCTTGGCATCTCTAAACTTTGTAAACTTCAAATTGCTGTGAATGTGTGAGCAGTTAGTATCACTAAGACAGAAAGACAGTATGGGTCATTTTCTTAAGACCGCTTGGTTAGGGGCAGGGCCAACCTTATGGCCGGGTGACCATATAATTTGTTTTCCAAAACTGGATACTTTTATGAGTTAAAGGGGGCACGTTTTAAAAATAAAACATCCATGTTGGAATAATTTTAGATTTACAGAAAAGTTGCAAAGATAGTACAGAAAGTTCCCTCATGCCTTCTGTCCATTTCTCCTCAATGTTAACTTCTTATATGACCATAATATATCTGTCAAAGCCAATTTGTATGTTGCCATTAACTAAACTTCAGACTTTGTTTGAATTTTTACTAGTTTTTCCACTAGTGTCCTTTTTCTGTTCCAGGATCCCATATTGCATTTAGTTGTCAAATCTTCTTAGTGTCCTCTGGTCTATGACGGGTTTTCAGTCTCTTATTTTTCATGATCTTGACAGTTTGAGGAATACCGGTCAGGCATTTTGAGACTGTCCCTTAATTTGGATTGTCTTTCTCATAATTAGACCGAAGTTGTAGATTTGGGGGAAAAAGACCACGGAAGTAAAGTGCCATTCTTGTCACATCATATCAAGAGCACACGACCTCGACATGACTTATCACAGAAGATGTTAACCTTGATCACTTGGTTAAGGTGGGGTCTACCAGGTTTCTCTGCTGTAAGTTACCATTTCCCCTTTTCCATACTCTGTTCTTTGGAATACATTACGTTCAACCTTTACTTGAGAAGGAGAAGGTTCTGGAGTTAGCTCTAATTCATTTAGAATTCCTCCATAAGAAAGATTTGTCCCTTCTTCCAAATGGAACATTTAAAATTATTATGCTAGGTGTGTATAGTTATGACAGGCATAAGCAAATCCGGAGCCGGAGTCCCTAAGGCGGTTTGACGTTGTAGTCAACACCGGCAACTCCTGCGGCGCACCTGAACCCAAGCTGTATTGACTCCGTCTTTCCCTTGGACCCTTCAGCTGCGAAGAGAGGGGGGGTCTGCTGCATGGGCAACAGCAGACCCTCCATATCACCCTGCCCAGGCTCTGTAGCTTCAGCTCTTAAGAAGCTACACCATTGTCTCTCGAGACGGACGGCTGCCGACGACGACGAAGCAAGGACTGTCCTGGGCTACCTGGGACACAGCAGGACTCAGACTAAGTGAGAGCGTAGGCTCTTGATTAGAACAGCCATGAGCTGGAATTCTGGCCCTTCTACTGAAGAGCTGTGTGACCTTGCCCAGGTTGCTGCACTGCTCTGAGCCCTGGATTCTCTTTCTTCCTAGTGCTGTTTTGAGGAGTGGATGAGCTAATGCCTATAACATACCTGACACAGAGCAGCCAGCCATAAAAACAGTCACTGTCATCATCTCACATGTTTGATTTTAAAGGTGAGGAAATGGAAGCTTGGGGACAAGGAGGGGTTTCCTCGAGCTCTTGTTTGGTGGGGGCAGAATCTTCCCCCTCTCTGCACCCTTACCTTCCCTGCCCTCCTGCCCTTGAACGTGAAGGTTTTGAGCTCCTTCTCAGAAGGCTGCCAGGCCCAAGCTGAGCACCAAGACTCTGGAGTGAGAAGGTGGTGTTGAGCTCCCTCCACACGGTGCTGTCAGGAGGGGCGTGCAGAGGACATTTGGGTTCCTCGTGTGTCTGAGGAGCATGTCCTGTGTGCCGAAGGGGCAGCTGCTTGGCTTGTTTTAAGCTCAGGTTGAATTTCCAATTAAGGGAATCTTTGGGTTAGGAGGAAAAGCCAGGTTGTCTGCCTGCTGGGGACTTCGGTGAGTGATCGGGTCACTGAGGAACAGGAGGCTTACCCTGCAGCCACCAGCCTCCTGGGCTCAGGCAAGCCCCGTCTCTCTCCATTGTGACCTGAGGCTCCTTGCCCCAGGGCTGCCTGGGACTGTCACCTCAGAGTCTAGGACAGCTTTCCCAGAGGAAAGGGAGAAAGCTGACGCATCTCTTCCCCCTAAAGTGGGCTATGGCTTGAAAAAGATTCTAGACCTGCCCTCTCCGGTATGGTAACCACAAGTGCTATGTGCCTGTTGAGCTCTTGAAATGTGACCGATCTGAATTGAGATGTGCTTTCAGTGTGAAACAGACACTGGATTCCAAAGACTTAGTAAGAGAAGAATGCAAAGTAACCCATTGATACTTTTTTATATTAATGACATTTTGAAATGATTATATTTTAAATATATTGGGTTAGATCAAATCTTTAAAACAATTTTAATATGGCTACTAGAAAATTACATGTGTGACTCACATTATATTTTTATTGGGCAGTGTTATTGCTCTAGAGCCATTCAGGCCCTTGGGAGACAGTCCCACCCCTTCACTGACCAGATAAGGAAACCGAGGTCCGAAAGGGACAAAGAGGTACCCATAGCCACTACATGGTCGACAGGGAACTAAGCCTCCTGTGTTCTGATTCCGTGGCTAAGAACCCTTTTTGTAATACCTTTTAAGGTCATGGACATTGCGCCGTGGAGGGAAGCTGGGATGTTTGGAAAGGTGTCTAAACTTTTCTGGTTGTCGTGCCAATGCCCTGATGAATGGCTCCTCTCTGGAAGCAGCGCCGTGAGTGGTTCAAGTGGGGCTTTGGCTCTGCCTCTTGCTTACACATCTTCTCTTCCCTTCGGACTTCAGTTCTCTCAGCTCCGAAAGGAGAATAATGATACCTACCTCGCAGTATTTTCGTGAGCGTTAAATCAGAGACTGTATAGGAAGCCCTCATACAGGGCTGGAATCAGGAAGCGCTCAATAAATGTGAGCTGCTATTGTCATTGTCTGAAAGCTTCGTCCCGGTGTCCCCGCAGCAGAGGTGGGAGCGGGCCTGCAGGAGTTCTCAGCTGCCCCAGGGAGTGAGGTTCGGAACATCTCAGGTTTTGTACCCAAGTGGCATCAGTGTGGCCCTGAAGACAGGGCTTCTTGAACTGATCTGTCTTCTGTTCCTCCATCTCTGCACCTTCATCTCCTCCCCAGACCGGCCCTGGAAATTCCTAAGTTTAGTGCAGGGTTAGAGCTGGTTTTGTGAGTTACTGGGAAGTGGATTCTCAGGCGAACAGGAGCCTGTGTGGTACATTAGATAAGAGTTTAGATTGTGGGGTTGAACAGTCCCAGGTTTGAATCTGGGTTCAATTTCTTATAAGCTGTGTGACCTTAGATCAGTTACCTTATCTCTCTTGGCCTCGCCTTCTTCTTTATTCCTCAAATGGGAATTATATTAATTCTTCCTTCCAAGTATGGAGAGTAGAAGAAATTGCCCATGTAGAGGGACTTCTTTGAAGGTTTGCAAGCAAGGAGGTAGAAGCCTTTGTTATGAATCATATGTCATTCTTTACTGATCGGAGCATCTCCTTGAGAATGAGCTTGCCCTGCAGGGAAGCCCTGTCTTCTCTCACCTCCCTGCAACTCTGTTTTCTAAACCTGCATCTTCGGCACAATCCCAAATTTTGTTACGTCCATGTATCACCTTTGCTTACCACTTTTCCTAGTTACCGTTTTGATTTCTATTTTAAATCAACTTACTTAAAAATAGATACATTTATTGAAAAGGAAGACTTTCATCCTGGCCAGTGTGGCTCAGTTGGTTGGGCATCATCCTGCAAAGCGAAAGGTCGCTGGTTTGATTCACCACCAGGGCACGTGCCTACGTTTCGGGTTCAGTCCCTAGTTGGGGTGTGCATGGGAGGCAGGTAATCAGTGTTTCTCTCCCTATCTTTCTCCCTCCCTTCCCCTGTCTCTAAAATCAAAAATACAAATTAAAAAAGGAAAAGAAAGACTTTCCAAGTCACTGGTCAAAGTGAGAGACCCTTATTTTGGGAAATTCAGAAAACAGAATGATGTTTTTCAAGTCTGAGGTCAAACTATTAATGCCGAAGGTGCTGAGCCTGAAATCTCCTTTCTTTTTGCTAAAAAAGAGAAACTGACCAGAGATTGGCAGGTATGAGAGAACTTTTGGCACCTGACTGAGGTTTGTTCTTGACTAGCAAGAAGAATGGACATGGTGCTGCTTCAAGCTGTGACTTTGCACTGCCAGCACTCATTTTCAGACCACCAGAGTATGCAGACCACCCAGGGTGAAGAGCTCCTGGCCCTGAACTAGGTCTGAGGGAGGGTCTTCGTAATTGCCTGTGTTTGAGCCTGTTTATTTAGTTGTATTTAGTAAACATAGACATAGTTTTTATTTCTGGGTTCCAGGCAGGATTCAAGTTCTTTACATGTGTTAACTTAATTAATCCTGTAAACCACCCTGAGGAAGGTACTGTTATTCCCATATTTCAGATGTGGAAACTGAGGCATGGATCTCAAACAAGGTCATTTAGCCAAGCGATGGCAGAGCTAGGAGTTGAGACCCTAGAGCCAGCTGGTTCTAGAATGCTCTTAACCATGATCACACCTTTGGCCAGTTTTCCTTTACAAACTTTGAATTACACTTACTCTGTGCCAAGGCCTGTGCTGGGGTGCTGGGCACCCAATGGATCAGTGTGGTCAGCATCCCTGGGGACTCCCTGCTTAGCACAAAGACAGACAGGGATGGGACACCATCAGTGGTGGGTTAGAGGGAGGCATGAACAGAGTAGCTAACTGCCCCGGGGTGATCTGGCAAAGCACCCTGCAGGTGGTGGGTGTCGCTGGTTGCGAATTTGCCAGTTGGAGAAGAGGGAGAGAAAGGTCGCTCCAGGTAGAGGCATGGACGTGAGAACGTGTGTGGTGTATTTGGGGAGCAGTGAGTCATTGGGAGTGCAGGGGTGGATTGGGAAAGCGATTAGAGATGAGGCTGGGAAGGCAGCCCAGGGCCAGGTTAGGGCGAGCTTTGAATGCCAGGTTAAGGAGCCTCAAATTTACTAGGGGGCGGGCACTATTCAAAGTACATCGCTGAACACACTTACCTAGTTCTAACGGCAGCACATAGAGATTTTTTTTTTTTTTTTTAACATGGCCCAAATCACACAGCTAGTAAATGCTCAAACTGAGATTCTGGCCCCAGAGTTTATGTTCTTAGCCACTACACTATTCTGCCACTCAGATTTGGTGAGCTTCTCTCTTTCTCTTCGTTTTCTTTCCTTCCTTTTTATTTTTTTAAAAATTGTTCAGAACAGCATACTTGTTCAACTTTAAGGACATTCAGAATAACAGGAAATAGAAAGTAATAAAACCCTGCTCCTGTTCCCACCTGAGTCCAACCTCTGAAGTTACCCTTGTTAACAGTTCACTTACAGCATTCTTCATATACCTGTTCTGCTTCCCCTGCCCCCCACAACTGGTATCACCTACATAATGTTCTTCAGCTTGCTTTTTTTGACTTCCTATGTTTTCAGATCTTTTCATCTTAGGCACTTAGATCTGCCTTATTCTTTTAAATAGCTGCATAATATTTCATAGTTTGGATGTACCATGATTGATTTAATCAGATCCTCTTAGTTGGAGATTGAAACCATTTCATGTTTTCATGGTTAAAAACGAGGCTTCAGTGAAGATCTTGCTCATATTCTTGTTCATGGAGCTGGTTAAAGGGATGGCTCAGCCAGGCAACTTTCCTAATCAGACACCTTCAAGCATCATTGGAACGCACTGGAAATATAATGCCAGTTAACCTGAGTCTTTGCAAGGGGCTGACTTCCGACACTTACTCTCAGAGTGTAAATTTGACGGTCTTTCTACTGACAAGGTCTACAGCACCCTTGAGTGGATTAACACAAACAATACCTCCCCCCCAAAGTATATGTTCAATAGTTTAAAAAAATTCTCACCCTGGCTGGTGTGGCTCAGTGGGTTGAGAGCTGGCCTATGAACCAAAAGGTTGCTGGTTCAATTCCCAGTCAGGGCACATGCCTGGGTTGTGGGCCAGGTCCCTGGTTGGTGGTGTGCAAGAGGCAACCAATCAATGTATCTCTTGCACATAGCTGTTTCTCTCTCTCTCTTTCTCCCTCCCTTCCCCCTCTCTAAAAAATAAATAAAATCTTAAAAAATTCTCACCTGAAATTTTGCTTATTGATTTTAGAGAGAGGGGAAGGGAGAGGGAGAGAGAGGAAGAGAAACATTGATGTGAGAGAGAAACATCAGTTGCCTCACTGAACCCACAACCTAGGCATGAGCCCTGACTGGGAATCGAACCTGCAACCTTTCGGTTTATAGGACAATGCTTCAGTCAACTGAGCCACACCAGCCACGGCTCAGTAGGTATTTAAGAATAATTGTTCAAGTAGTGCAGATTATTTGTCTGCCGGGGGGTGGTGGGGACATGTCTTTGTCCCTGCTTGCACAGATCTACATTTATGGGTGAAATTTTCTAGAAGTGGAATTGCTGAGTCAGAAAGAATGTGCACGTTAGCTGTTATCTCAAGCCCAGTGAACCTCCAAAGGGTAGCACCTAACTTATACTCTAGCCCCAGCCAACAGTGCACAGGAGGGCTGTTTTCCTCACACCCGCTCCAACACCATATATTATTGTCAGGCTTTTTCCTCTTTGCCAAGCTGTTTGAGCCCAGTGACCATTATTCACTGCCCATGCCCAGAGAGGCAAAACTTCGCCCTTGCTCTCTCCGTTTCTGGCCCTCTTCCTGAGGTTCTGCTGATCGGGATTAAACTCCCTAGGGACGGCCTTGAAATGCCGGACAGGCCCCCGACCCCAGACTCCTGCCCTGCATCACATCCTTCCCTTGAGAATTGCCAGATGGACAGAATCCCTTTGCTCCCAGAGATTGGAGGCCGGGGTGAACGGAATGTCCTGAGTTGTCAGAGCCAGACTCTCGTGACATACACGAGGCAGCGTGCGACTCCACTGCTTGCCTGGGTCCCTAGCAGCCAGGCTGTGTTCAAATACAGGGACATTGTGTTTGGGAGAGCCAGGCCTTCCAGGCTTGGGGAGTGGAGAACCAGAGGAAAGACGCCGCGAGCTACCATCAGTCCCCAGGGAAAGCCGTCAGAGCTGAAAGGCACCTTCAGGAAGGTGCAGCCCATGTGCTCATTTCACAGATGGAGAAACTGAGGCCCAGAGAAGAAGTGAGTCAGGCTCAGAAGAGAGAGGAGTGTGGCTGGAGGGCTCTTGTGAAATCTCCGTTGGCTTCTGGGTCACGTTTGATAAATCATCTCTGAAGGGGACAGGGCTCTGGAGGTGCGAAAGGATGTTTTATCTCCCCCGCCCCCCAGCTCTATGAAATGTGCTTACCCTCCAGCTCCAGAATCTTTCCAGATTGATTTTTTAGCCTAAATAGCAGAGTTAGAAAACAGACAGGCCAACAGCCTGCAACTTTGGGAGAAAAACACCCCTTTTCTCCAATACAAGGGTTTCCCCAGGTCTCAGTGAAAGGTCCAACCATATGAAGCCAGTGCCTGGCCTCAAGCAGGCTCAGGGACTCAGGGGTCAATGCCAGAATGGCCCAGACAGAGGTGTTAGGCTCACCGTTGTCATCATGAGAACGGTAGTGGCTGCCGCAGGGTACAGGCCTGAGGGCTCAGACTCAGGTTCCGGCTGCCTGGGTTCTTAGTCCTGGACACCTGCTGGCTGTGGAGGCAAGTCACTTCCCCCTGAACTTTCTGTACCTCCATTTCTTCATCTCTAAGATGGGGTCATAAGGGAACCCTCCTTGTGGGGCGTATGAGAGGATCAAGCTCTTAGGACTGTGCCTGGCACAGCTCAGGGCCCCGACCTCGCTGCCGAGTGCCAGGCTCTGTGCTAATCCCCTTGATTGCATCTTCTCATTTAATCCTCATGAGGGAGGTGCCGTTCATTGTATTAACCCATTTCATGGAGGGAAAACTCGCCCCAAGTCCCAGAACACCTGGCACAGCACGGCTTCAAATTCTCTGACCTGGACTTCCCCCCTTAACCACGGTTGGAAGCGAAAGTCTGTGAGCCCTAACACTTCATGTTGCTGCCCTGCCTTGGCCGTACTTTTGTGTGGCGGAGCTGCTGAGAGCATAGGCTGGGGAGGCCGAGAAACTGGGTACAAATCCCGCTCGGTTGCTTGCTGGCTGTGTGTCTCGTCTTTTCTGAGCCTCGCTGTCCCCATCCGTAGAATGGGGACAGTCACACCTTGCCTCCCAGGCTGTGGTAAGGACTAAATGACATGATGTGTGTAGAGGACTTTGCACAGTCTTGGCACTCAGTGGGTGGTCAATAAGGAGAGGCCTTGGCCAGTTTTATCATCATTCTTCTTCCCACAAGACCCAGGATATGAGAGGCCAGCAGGCTCCTCCTCCAAGCTTCATCTTTCCCCAGTGAGGTCGTTTTGCTCCCCTGGGGTTTCAAAAGCCCAGTCTAACTTCCACTTGACTTCCTAAGTCCATACCAGTGAGTCCCTGCTATTGGGAGAGGAGTTAAAAATAAAGCCCAACCTTCAAATCCTTCAAGTAAACACCCAGCTCTCTAAAATTAGCTCCTTTGCCACAGGTCTCTGGAGCCAGGCTGGCTTGAGAGATGGAACTTGGTGAGGCTGGTTGTCACAGCCAGGCGGGTCCTGGGCCAAGCGTCCACATCACCCCACCTAGCTGCCGAGCCTCCGGTCCTGAGGGGGAACCAAGTCTCCAACCTCTTTTCTGTCCGGGCGGCCACCAGCCCTTCTCGCCACACCACTGCCGGGGCCCCTCCTCAGCTCTTCCCCCCTCTCCCTGCCTTATTTATATGCTCTCCTCCACACGACAGCTGGAGTGAGCTTTGCAAAATGTAAGCCTGGCCATGCCACTCCGGTGAACAAAACTCTCAAGGGGTCTTTAGTTTGGATTCCCCTGAAAGCAGAGACAAGGATTGGGGTGCAGGTAAGTTGATTTGGGAGGCGATGCCAGGAAGGAGCAGGCTAGCGGAAGCGAGTGGGTCGAGTGAGACAGGGAAGGAGGAAGAGCCAATGTACATGGTTGTCACTGAGTCATCACTGCAGGCCACAGGCTGGGTCCTCGGTGCAGAGCGTCCCCCAGGGTTGTGCACCGAGCATGGGGGTGGGGGGGTGGGATGTGCAAAATGTTATCCACTGGCTCCTCCCCAGTTCACTGAAGATTTCCCCGGGGGCATAAATGCCCCTGTACCCACAGCTGTGCTTGCACTCGGGGAGGGGGAGGGGCAATCCGCAGCCTCAGAGCAGGCCCTGGGCAGAAAGCGGAAAACGTCGCGGGATGCTGGTCGTGCCCGGGAGCTGTCTTCCACACCTGTGGGTGAATTTAGTGGTAGATTGAGGAGATGCAATATGGGCATTGAGGGTGTCTGTCTCGAGAAGAGCTTCAGATTTCTTACTTTGGCCCACAAGACCCTGTCCAGCTCCAGCTTATACCATCAGCCCGTCTCATCACTCACCTTCAGCCACCTTCAAAGGGCCATTCTCTTCTGCCCGCGGTCCTTTGCACATGCGGTTCCCTTTGCCTGAAATGCTCTTCCTTTACCTTGTTCCTCAGGCCTCACACAGCTCAAATGTTTCTTCTTTGGGGAAGTTCTGAGCTCCCATCTGGTCTGGGTTCCCTGTTTTATGTGTCCCTAGCACACCGTGTGTCCCTGCCTCAACCGCCACCTGCCCCCACTGTCCCCACTCACTGTTTTCCTATTTGATTGTACATAAGGACAGGGACCGTATCTGCCATGTTCACTGCAGCAGGCACAGCACCCTGCACATCTGTGAGACTAGTATCAGGTCTCAACCATCTCACAAAGGGAGGCACCTTCAGTTTGGCTTATTTAAGCCTTCAAACCCATTCATCAAATATTTATCGAGCACCTACTGTATGCCAGGTAGGGGAAGAAAAGCTGAAGATCCTGGCCTGCATGGGATTTACATTCCAGTTGCGGAGACAGCTCAGCAGACATAATAAATTACCGAGCGAGTTGTTTCTTTAAATAAGTGGTCAGGGTAGGTAGGCCTCATTGAGAAAGTGACACGAAGGAGTTGAAAAAGTTAGCCAAGGGGTTATCTGGGGGAAGAGCAGCCCAACACAGGGCAGGGCAAGGCAAAAGCTCCAAGGTGGCCACATGCCTGGTAGGTTCTGGGAACAGCAAGGAGACAGGCGTGGCTGATGTGGACGAGAGAGAAGGGCAGTAGTACAAGAGGCCAGAGAGAGTGTGGGGTGGGGTGGGGACAGATCACTGTGTCAGTATGGGAGCCTCTAGCCACATGGGGCAATTGAAATGGAAATTAATTGAAATGAAATAAATTTAAAGTTCCATTCTTCAGTTGCAGGAGCTGTGTGACAAGTGTCTGGCAGCCACCGTGCTGGATGGCACCAATATAGACCATTTCCCTCATTGCTCAAAGTCCTAGTTGACATGCCTTAGCAGGGCCCTGTGGGTCATTCAGCGTAGGGCCACAACCTTGCCCACGCATAACTGGGCACATGTCCTGGGGTCCTTTCCTCACCTCCCAAAGTGGGTATGACTAAAGTATGCAAGGCCATTTGGTCCAGCCCCAGACAATGTCAGAATGCCTTTCCCAGCACCCTTGCCAAGTGGCCCTTCAGTCACTGCTTCTCTATCTCTAGACATGGGAAACTCACCACCTCTTGAGACAATCCAGCCTGACTTTGGACAGCTCTGACTTTTGGATTTGCCAAAACCAGAGGAATGTTCTGCCTCTTTGTAGTTCTAAGCACCGGTCCCAGTTCTGCCCTCAGGGACTATGTCCTTTAGAACTGAGGTCAGCTGCACGTGACAGACGCTGCCCGTAGCGTCTTAGCCACTGGGATTATCTTCTCATGGGAAGATCCAAGAGGCAGCTTCGTGACGGTGTCTATCTTTCCCTTCTGCTCTCCTTAGAGTGTGGCTTCTGTTCTTTTACCCAGAGACGGCCCCTGGATCCCTAGCTTCACCTCTGCACCCCAGGACAGAGCTGGAAATGCAACAGCTTCTCTTCATGGGAACCGAAGCCCACCCAGGGGGTTATACCTCATTCTCCAGAATGGGTGACGTGGGCTTCCTTAGATGCAAGGATTCTGGGAGGTGAATGTTTTTAGCTTTTTAGCCGGACATATTGCTTTCCTAAACAACATTAATCTTCTGTTAGTGGAGAACAGGGGAGAATGGGGATTTGGTGATCTGCTAGCAATGTCTGGCCCAGATGTCCCCGCAGATTTAAAGGTTGTGCTCTTTTTAAAAAATTTATTTACTTATTTATTTTTAGAGAGAGGGGAAGGGAGAGAGAAAGACAGAGAGGGAAACATTAATGTGTAGGTGTCTATCACGCACCCGCAACTGGGGACCTGGCCTACAACCCAGGCATGTGCTCTGACTGGGACTCGAACCGGCGACCCTTTGGTTCGCAGATGGGCACTCAATCCACTGAGCCACACCAGCCAGGGCTAAAGGTTGTGATCTTAATCCCAAGCATCTTCTCTGATTTAATCTTCTCCAGTCCCGTTCCTCAACCTCCGTTTTTACGTCTCCCCACTTTCTCCATTTTCCAGTTGGAGCAACAGAGGCACAGACCCATTTAGTGATCAATAGCACAGGTTTTGGGGTCAGAGAACACTGGTTCCTTCAGCAAGTCACTTCCCTAAGCCTCAGTTTCCCCAAGTGTGGAATGTGCTGGAAATTGGGTACACTGCTTACTGCTGAGGGTGTTGGAAGGAGAGATGAGCTAACCCACGTAAAGGCCTTATCACTTTGCCTGGCACAGTTGCCATTTTTATTATTGTAACTGTTATTGCTCGCTCTTCATCCATTCCTTCTGCTGCTGAATGAAGAACCAGAGCCCAGACCGGCTGAAAACTGCTGGGATCGCTGCGGTGTTTCCGTGACCCCAGCAGTCCCCCCTGGGAGAGGCCCTCTCCTTCTGCAGAGGAGGGGTGTGGAATGGGGTCACCACTGGCAGGGAGGGGCTGCAGTGGGGATCCATCTCCACAGCCACTTGGGCCAAGCCACATCTTATCACATTACTGCTGAGGTGCTGTTCCCATCAGCCCCACTCGCTTGTGAAACCCTATCTGGGACGATGGTGTTACCACAAGGTCACGGCAGCTCGCTGCCCAAACCCTCACCCCATGGGGGTTGCTGGGGCCTTGCCAGGAGCCTGGCCAAGGGTGGGGGTCCCTGAACTCTGACCCACCTGGCAGAGGGTCAGAAACACCACTGAGAGGGTCCTCGAGAAGGGATTTTATCAGAGGCTCACCTGGGGCAGTCCCTGGGCTCCAGCCCTGCAGAATTCTTCCCTGACCGCCTGCACTGGGGTGGATACAGAGACAAGCATCGGGAGACAGGAAAGCCGCCCGGAGCCCTGATGACTTCTTCCTTTATTTTAAAATACTTACACATTCTCATGACTCCAAACCCCAGGTATAACAATGTAAGGTCTGTCTCCTTGCCCTGTTCTCCTGGTGTTGCCAACCCCTGCCCCCAATAGGCAACTATTGTTTGCAGTTTCTTCCCTTGCGGAGTTACTTTATGCCTATATTAAGGTGGAACTTAGAAAGTAGTTAATATTTGACCATGTTTGACTTAGAAAATGGCACCTTCATACAGTTCCACCTAAAATAAGCAAATGCACATTTAGATACCATTTTTCTTCTTTCTTACATAAGAGTTAGCCTATTAAAATACTATTCTGAATTTTGCTTCTTTCTCTTCATTGTGTATAGATCAGAGATCTTTTCATATCTTTCCAAATAAAGAACTTGACCAGTTTTTTTTAACCCCTGCATAGTATTCCATTTATATAAAACATAAAAATTATTTAATCAGGCCCCTGTTGTTAAACAGGTTTGTTTGGGTAGTTTCCAGAATTCAGCTCTGTTGCAAAAAGCTGTTTGTACACTCAGCATTTTACCCACAGATTAGTATATTTCTAGGATAAATTCCCTGAAGTGCAGTTACTGATCGAAGGCTGTCTGTGGTGGTTGTCCTGTTTTTTCTTCCTATCCACAGTGTAGGAGGGGAGAAGACCTCTGCCACTGACTGCTGAATGACCCTGGGCAAGTCTCTGCCCTCTGAGGGTCTCTGTTTCCTGGGGCGCCAAGCTCTCTTTGCCTTGTGCTCGGGAAAAATAGCCAACCAGATTTGCTTCCTTGCTTGACCTTTCCCACGCCCCAGCCGTGTGCAGCTACGATTGCCATGGCTTCTTTGGGAGATGACTTCAGGCCCGACTGAGGCCAAGGCAGCCCAATGAGGTCAGCATGGAAGGGCAGGCAGAGGGGGACCCACGTGGGCAAAGGCACCGAGGTGTGACTGTGGGGTAAGGCAGAGTTCCCAAGTGCCAGTCACTGATGTACCTCCCTCAGCCATACCCCATCCATGCATCATCTGGGTTATTATTTCTGTACTATTTTAAAATATTTTAACTTTTATTAAACCCACAGGGAGAAGAGAGGACATCTGTACACAGCCTGGTTGGGGGCGGGGGGTGTCTCCCAGCTCCTTCCTGAGCAAGTTGCAGGTGCTTTTTTTTACACTCAGATGCTGCTTGAGATTCACTCCAAGAATTGTCCTGTGATCGATAGGGGAGAGGGGACCTTGTGGTCAGAGACAACAAACCTCTACAGCTTTTTGTCAGGAGAGCAAGTAACCTATTTTTCAAGGGGGTGTCCAGGGAGGAGGTGAAATATAAGGGTCTGAGGCTACTGAGATAATTAACTATTTTCTAGTTAATGTCTATTCTGGCAAATAGTTTGCTGATTGAATAGCTCTTTAAGGGGCTGGGTGTGGGGGTGGGTGGCAGAGAACCCTGCTTCCTGGGGCTTGCCAATTTCCGCAGTGTAAATATTGCCACTATGGCCGATTTCAAGCTACCAATGTGCCAGCCCCTGAAGGCAGAGCTGGGAAGATGTGTGATAATATCAGTTCTCTTGGAAGGCAAGGGCTTGAGTGAGCAGACCCAAAACACCCCTAGCTCCTGGCTTGACTTCTCCATCTGTACTATTCTGCTTTAAGCTGTAGCTCAGAGGCCTTATCTGCAGGGAAGCTCCCCAGCTTCTGTTTTTTTTGGGGGGGCTCCCTCTTCTAGAAGCTGCACGTTCTAAGCTAGATTATTTTCCTATAGATCTTCTCTACTAGACTAAGCTCCTATGGCTGGAACTCTGATTTCAAATTTCTTTATCCCTGTTGCGTTGCACTTGGTAGATAGGCACCTAGGAAGTGCTTATAGAAGGCAAGCAGGAAGAAGGATGGAAGGAGGTGGGATTGGAGATCCTGGCCAGGGAATCAGTTCCTGATCTGTGACTTGTTGGCAGTGTGACCTCAGGCAAATCCCTTCACCTGTCAGGGCCTGTTTCCTTGTCTATAAGAGTCTCCTTTATTTTCCTCTGCTCCTGACAGGCCAGACCTATCACTGCATAGTAATTACAGTACTAGTAATGGCTACTGTTTATTCATTCAACACATTTTTATTAAGCCCCTACTATGGCCTAGATGCTGTTCTAAGTGCTGGGGATTCATCAGTGAACAAAGTAGACAAAAATCCAGTCCGTGGGGCCCTCGCACTTCATGTTTGCAGCACGCCACAGACTGAGCAGAATCTCACGGGCACCACCTCATTTGCCCTCCGGGCAACCGTGAAGGTCGACGGTATCATGGTATCATTAGCTCTATTCTTTTGCTGCGGAGAAGTAAAGCCACATGAGTTGCCAGAGGTCAGCTGGAGCACAAGGGGTGGAGATGGGACGTGGAGCCTGGCATCTGGTCCCAGAAACTGGTCCCTAGCCACTGTGACATGCCCTTTCCTTCCCATAGGTGCCCCCTGCCCACTTCTCTGCCTTTGCCCCTTGCCCTTCCCCACGGTGACCTCCACCCATTCCATTGTTTCCACTGGCACATTCCTCAGGCCCACCCACGACCTGACCCCTCCCTGATGGTGTCTTTTCTCTGTCTCTGGCCCTGTCTCCTAATCCCTGCTTCTATCTGACCCACCATGGTTGGCCACCAAGAATGGAATCCTTTACTTCTTTATTCTGTTCCCTCAGGCACCTCTTTACCCTCCCCATCTGTCTGTCTTCCCTGGGCCCAGGCAGGGACCACAATAAGAGCTCAATAAATCTCTTCATTAATGCATCAAAAGCTTTGATTTTTCCTTAGCCTCTAGCACAAGTCTTGGTTTTAAATGTCCTCATTGTAAGTGTTATTTATTTTTCCTGGGAAATCTGAAGGTCAGATCTGTTAAAAGAAACAAAAACCTCAACAGCGCTTGTGTGTACCTGCTGTGTGGGGGCACACAAAAATGACAGACATAGTCGCTGATCTTCAGCCTCATTTGGCCCCTTTGTGTGGTCAAGGCTGGGGCGACCACATATCCTTTTGCCCGGAACAGCCCTGGGTCCTGTTAACAACCACCCTTTTACCCTTGGGTGCCCTGGTTTGAATGGTAAGTTCTCCAGTCACCCTAAACAAAGCCTGAGGACATAATCTGTCTGTCTTACTGTTCTAAACACTTTGCAAATCCCCGTTCTTGATTTTTAAAATTACTAATTAATTTATTTTTTAACAAGGTTACTTTATTTTATTTATCTGTTTTTAGAGAGAGGGTAAAGGAGAAAGAGAGGGAGAGAAACATCACTGTGCGGTTGCCTCTCACTCGCGCCCCCAACTGGGGACCTGGTGTGCAACCTAGTCATGTGCCCTGACTGGGAATTGAACCAGTGACACTTGGTTTGCAGGCCGACGCTCAATCCACTGAGCCACAGCAACCAGGTTAAATCCCCATTCTTTTAATCCTCGTAACCCTATGAGGTTGGTGCTATTCTCCCATTTCACAGAGAGGGAAATGGAGGCACAGAGCAGTAAAGTAACTAGCTTAAGGTCACACAGCCACAAAGAAGCATGGATAGGATTTGAACCCAGGTATCTGGTGCCAGAGTTCTCTTGTTCAACCACAACCTCAGCGAGAACTTCTCCAAGAGGCCTTCCCTGATCCCTGGGGTTGGATGTGTCTCCCCCTCCCCACCTCACCAAGAGCCATGGACTTGTCCCAGTCATAACTGCTGTGACGTGGTTCTGTGACAGGAAGACAGCAGCCGGGTCCGAATCTCTCCTGGAGACCTCATGCCTGGCATAGCTCCTGAGGCCAAACAAAACCTCTGGAAATGCTTTTCCAACCAAGGGATGCGGATTTTCCAGGGCCGTGGCTGGTGGGGCCCCGCCCTGTGGTTTCTTCTTCCAGCCCTTGTGGCAGCCGGGGTGCCAGCCCCCAGGAGCAGATGTAGCTGCCTGGGATTCCTTCCCAAGGCTCCTTATCAGTTTTCAGAGCGGCTTGGAGTGGGTGAGAGGGGGTCAGGGACACTGGGGGCTGTTCTGGGAAAAGATGGAATGCCATCGTGAAGCCCCACCTGGGGAGGGGCCGGAGGCGGGGGAGGGTGCTGGGCAGGGAGGGCTCAGCTGTCACATTCCTCAGGCTCACAGAAAGCTCTCCTGGGCGCCTTGTCCTTATTTAGGCAGGAGATGTCTGCTGACTCGGGCCTGTGGGATGCCATTGCAGGCTGGCTCACGGGCGCGTGGGGCGGGGTTGGGGTGCACGCCCCAAGGCAACTCAGCTGGTTCTCTGGGGCAGGTGATCCCAGCAGACCTGGACCCCCAGGGTGGGAAGTTCATCCCCTGGGGAGAAAAATCTCTTAAGTAATAACAAAAACAGTACCTACTATGCGCGGGCACCAGGCTAGTCTGTGAAGCTCCAGAAGATGAGTTTCTCCTGTTCTCTGCTGTATCCCCTAGGACCTGGCACACAGTAGGCGCTTAGTAAACACTGGCCATGATCAAATGAATATACACATCCCATGCCACAGCTCCTCACAAAAATTCTAGTGGTGGCCAAGTGCCATTATTAACCTATTTTACAGATAAGGAAACTGAGACTTGCAGAAGTTCCATGACTTGACAAAGGTCACACTACGTGAAAGTGGGGGAGCTGGGGTTTGAAACCAGTTATCTGACTCCAACAGTAAACAATGCTTCCATCTTCTGTCTTGGTGTTTAGCCACGCTGGAATTCCTGGCTTTCGCCCTTTATGGGCAGTGTGAGTTGGATGTGTTACATTCCCTTTTCATTCTTTTTTTTCTTTTTATTGTTTTTAGAGGAAGGGAGGGACGGCAAGGGAAAGAGAGCGAGAGAGAAACATCGATTTGTTGTTCCACTTATTTAGGCATTCATTGGTTGATTCTTGTATGTGCCCTGACCAGGAATCCAACCTGCAACCTTGGCATATTGGGACCACGCTCTAACCAACTGAGCTACCCAGCCATGGCCCCTTTCACTCTTAGTTTTCTTATTTATAAATTGGGAATTGATGGTGATATCTACCTTAGAGAATATTGTGGGGACTAAATGAGATATGACAGGCAAATATCTTAGCATCGTGCCTGGTACGCACTATGCACTTGACAAGTATTAGCCTATTGATGGTGATGATGATAATGATGATGATGGGCCCCAGGAAGATTCGGCATCCTCCTGGCTGCATTGGACCCAAGGAGCAGAGTGGCAAAAGGGGAAGACATTCTCCAGCAGGCCTGTCCCCTCTTGGAGCACAGTAACAATCACGCCCATTGGGAGAGGGCCACTCCTGGCCTGTCTGAAGCCTCCCAGCTTACCACAGCAAGAGGCTGGAAGGGGTCAAGGGTTCTACCCTCTGTTAATACCTGGTACATGATCATGTTCTTGTGGCACCTTGATTGTCCAAGGTTTCCATGGGCACCTACTATGTGCCGGTGCCTGGGCAGTTTCCGTAGTGGAGACAAAGCAGGGCCTACCGCCCCCTTTGGAGATGCCTTGTGGCCACACCGTGGAGTGTCGGAGAAACGTGGGTTCTGGAGCCTCTGGTCCTCGCTGGCTGTGTACTCTTGGGCACGTTATTGAAATGCTGACAGCCCCAGTTTCCTCATCTCTACACTGAGGATCATAACAGCAGTCTTTCTCTTACAAGGTGGTGGTTTGCATTAGTGATGAAATAGGTGTAAGCACTTAGACCAAGGCCTCTCACATGGTAAGTGACACTTCTAACACATCTGTAATGGAGTAGCAATCACAATGGTCAATTTTCAGTTCTTGGAAATGTGAGGTAGAAGCCCACCATGAGGCAGCTCATCTTCCTCCCTCCGCCCCTAGCTGCCCTAGACTCAGGCGACCATCAGGAGATGGCAGCTGTCCAAGCGCCAACCTGCTGGCTGCACAACGGGGCAACTCCGCCTGTGCTGTGCTGCTTCCGTGTTCCAAGTCTCAGAGCTCCTTAAAAACTCTCTCCCCCTGACCCTCGCTGCTGGCGTCGGCCCCGACCCCAGCCCGCTGCGTCGCATACTCAATAAGCCATCTTGTTCAGCATTTGGCTGCCAGCCTTCTCTACCTCTGCTGACCCCCGGAACCTAACAGAAATGGTCACACAGGCTTCTCTGGGTGTCAGTTTCTCCATCTGGTTACTGTGTGGTTATTAAATGAGAGGAGATGCTTTCTGGGGGTCCTTCTAGCTCTGTGAGTCTCACAGTCAAGCATACGTGATCCAATCAACACAGCGTTTCCCTAACCAATATTTCCGGAGCCCCTGCTATGTGCCAGCCTCTGTTCCGGGGACAGAGGCACAGCAGTGAGGCTGCTGCCCCTTGTGGTGCCCACAGACTAATTAGAGGGAGATAAAGTGACCTGGCAGCTACGTGCAAGGGACTGGAAGAGCAGAGAACTGGCAGTCAGGGTAAGCTTTTTTGAGGAAGGGTCCTGACGGATGAAGAGGAGTTCACCCAATGAAGATGTTCAGGATAAGGGTGGGGGCAGGAGTTCCCAGGAGAGGACACAGTGTGTGTAAAAGCCCCAGAGGTGGAAACAACAGGGCACATGTGAAGAACCAGAATTTTCTGGCCATCAGGAGGGCTGAGTTTGGTGGCAGCTAGGTCATGAAGTTGTGTGCATGCTTTCACGTTGCCCCTCACGCACTGGGAAAGACACTGTGGCATCTTAAGCAGAGGGGTCAAGGTCGAATTTATTGGGGGTGGCCTCTGGGAAAGGCTTCCGGGACCAGATGGGGCAAAAGAAGGAATATTTACATCCGGAGTTAGTATGCAGCTGGAAACTCCAGTAACATCATGCCAGTTGTTAAAGGTCTGAAATACTCCAGTTTGTACCAGTTTGTAACTAGCAGCTCCCCCTGATCGTTACTGCCCTGTTCACCTTGACCTTCCCAGGGCCCAGCGTCTAGTTAACCAGATGGCACAGCAGGGGCCTCCGGACAGTTCTCATTGGTTGGTCACTACCTCCCCACAAGCATAGCAGTTGCCAGGTATTTCTAATATCATCCCATCGCCTACATTTCAGTCAAGCCTTTCAGCTCCAAGAAAGCAAGAGGACATCGGGTAGAGCAGGGCCAGCTCAGGAAACCCATCTTAACCCAGTTCTTGCCCTCTTCCTGCGGGATAGCAGGGGTTAGACTGGAATGCCCCCTAGGGCCCACCATGCCCTGGCAGACACAGGCTTGGGGATCAGACCAGGCCTGGGGGCCAGCCCCAGCCCTTGCACGTCCTGATATGTGGCTGCCTTCAGGGCACGCTGCCCCTTCGAGCCTGGTCTCCTTGTCTATTTAGTAGTCATAATACCTACCCCTCAGGTTGTCAGGAACAAATTAAAGCCTGTCTCTAAAAGTCCTAGGTTTTAAAATTTTTAATTAATTACTGTGGAATAGGGTACTATATGCACATTCAGAAGTTCTAAAAGAGTTGATAGGTTCCAGGTTGGACTGCAGGGCCCAGTCTTGTGTGGGGACAAGCACTAAGGCCAGAGGTCCCCTCTGTCTTGTTTTACTGTTTGCCAAAGTGTAACCAGACCTCAGTCATCTGTCATCCTTCAGGTCTAGAGGGACCAGCCTGTCTTCAGGGAAGTAGGGGTGTCACTGCTGGTAACCCTGAGCCTGGGGCCCTCGCTCTAGACAGGCAGGACGAGCGCTGGGGAGACAGAACTCAGGGCCTCACTACTCCCCAGGCTGGGCTGTGGCTGTCTCTGCTGCTGGCCGCTTCTGGAAAGCGGGCGTGACCTGAAGCAGCTAGCAGACGCATAGGTCAGCCAAGGCTCTGGGGCCAGACAGACCTGGATTCACATTCCAGTTGGCTCTGGCACTTGCTAGCTCTGAGCCTCGGGCAGATGATTTTCTGCACCTGCGTTTCTTCTAAAAAGTGTGTTGTCTTGAGGACGACATGAGATCACACAGGTTGCTGTAGTTTCCTTTTGTTGCCATAATAAATCACCACAAATTTGGTGGCTTAAAATGACACAAATGTATTGTCTTACAGTCCTAGAGGTCAGAAGTCTGAAATCAGTTTCATGTGGCTAAAGTCAAGGTGTGGGCAGGGCTGGTTCCTTCTGGAGGCTCTGACCAGAGAATCCAATTCGTTTCAGCTTGTGTTCACCCCCACTCCTTGGCTTGCGGCCGCTTCCTCCATCTGCAGAGCTTACTGCCCCAGTCTCTGCTTCCAGCCTCCCTTCGCCTTCTCTCTGGTCACATCTCCCTCCCCCTCCTCTTATAAGGACACTGTGATTACATTTAGGGCATGTGGATATAATCCAGGATCCGTCGTCGGCAGCCGTCCGTCTCGAGAGACGATGGTGTAGCTTCTTAAGCGTCTATCTGCACCGCCGAGAATGGCTGTGCAGTCCGACTCGGGAGTGACATCGTATCTGTCTCCTCCCGTGTTGAATCGACATCTTGCGATGACGCTGAAGCTACAGAGCCTGGGCAGGGTGATATGGAGGGTCTGCTGTTGCCCATGCAGCAGACCCCCCCTCTCTTCGCAGCTGAAGGGTCCAAGGGAAAGACGGAGTCAATACAGCTTGGCTTCAGGTGCGCCGCAGGAGTTGCCGGTGTTGACTACAACGTCAAACCGCCTTAGGGACTCCGGCTCCGGATTTTCTGTCGGGGTTTACTCCCTTAGCCTTTCCCCTGAAGAGGTATGCCGCAAGGCAGCGGAGGTTTTTTGGAGTCAGAGTTTTCCTTCTCTGATGTGCCCTGACTGGAAGATCGAACCAGCGACACTTAGCTCGCAGGCCGACGCTCAATCCACTGAGCCAAACCAGCCAGGTAATCCAGGATAATCCCTGCATTTTATGACCCTTAACTTAATCCCATTTGCCAAGCCCCTTTTGCCATATAAGGTCACATTCACAGGTTCGGGGATTAGGCCCTGGATTCCTTTGGGGCCATTATTCAGCCCACTACATCAGTCAGGTGTCCGGCACACAGCAAGCACTCAGTGAACAGCAACTCTGTTCCTTTGCCTCCCTCTTTCTAGGCGGGGCGGGGACCACACACTTGGTCACGCATGCAAGAGACTTCCCAGCCAGACTGGCAGTCTCCTTTGAGAAAGGGAGAGAGATCACCATAAAAGGATCTGGAAGAGGTCACCTCTGTGGCCTGGGGATTTCAGACGGAGCTCCCAAGGTGGGGAGGTTCTACATAGGGCCTGAGGGGGTGGCACAGCACCCCCAGACTCAAAGCCCATGCCCCTCTCTTCCACTAGATCAAACCCACTTTCTAAGTTTTTCAAACACTTGCATAGAGCCTACTCTGTGCCAAGTCCTATTTTAAATGCTTTGCCTGTAATTTAATTTGCTCAATAATTCCAACAACCCTGTGAAGTAGAGGCTATTCATGTCCCCATTTTACAGATGAAAAAAAAACCACAGCACAGAGACTTTATGTAAGTCACTCACTGTCATACAGCTGTGCTTCAACCACCTCAAAATACCAGAATTATAACAGCGGTTTTTCTTTTTAAATTTCCAAATATTTTGATGGTGAAGCCACATTATTTTAAACCATATATTTATGTTTATACTACATAACATAAAAATAACAAAATACAAATCATGAACATGTAACCCACCAGACGGGCTTTATCCTGCCCTGTAGCCTTCTGTCTGTTCTGCTCTCAAAACTGTGTACCTTGTCTTATTTCTCCCACCAGACAACATCCCTCCAGAGAAGGAGCCAGGTCTGGCTCAATGTTAATAAAAAGAATAGTAATAATAATAGGCAAGTGACCTAACCTCTCTGTGTCTCGGTATCCTCATCTGTGAAATGGGTATATGGTACCTACCTCATAGGGCAGTGTGAACCCCTAGCTTATTTTCCTTTTTTTCTTATTAGAAGCAATGGTCATAGATCTACCTGTAAGAATTAAAACAATAAAACTCCTAGAAGAAAATATAGGAGTAAATATTATGACCTTGGGTTAGGAAAAGCCTTCTTAGCTATGACACCGAAAGCACGGGCAGCAAAAGAAAAAAAAAAGATAAATCAGACTTCATTAAACATAAAAACATTAATGCTTCAAAGGACACTGTCAAGAAAGTGAAAAGACAACCCACAGGATGAGATAAATATTTGCAAATTATGTATCTGAGAGGGGACATGTATCTAGAATATATAAAGAACTGTTACAATTCAATAATAAAAAGACAAAATAAAACCAATTGAAAATAGGCAAGCATCTGAATAGACAGTTCTGCTAAGAAGACATCTAAATGGCCATGAAGCACATACAGAGATGCTCAGCAGCATCAGCCATCAGGGAAATGCAAATCAAAACACCTCACAAATCACTGGTACGACAAAGATATAATAATGGGGGCAATAACACATGAGAATGTAGAGAAAATGGAATGCTCATACATGACTGATGGGATTATAAAATGGTGCAGCCACTTGGGAACTGGTTTGGCACTTCTTCCAAAGGTCATACACAGAGTTGTCATATGACCCAGCAATTCCACTCCTCGGTATATACCCAAGAGAAATGAAAACATACATCCACATAAAAACTTGTATGCAAGTGTCTACAGCAGCATTACTCCCAGTAAGCAAAAGCTGGAAACAAACCAAATGTTCATCATCTGATGGACAGGTCAACTGAATATAGGTTATCACACAATGGCCCATTATTTGCCAATAGACAGGAATGAAGTCCTGATATACGCTACTACATGGGGGAACCTTGAAACAATGCTTAGATTCTACAAGAATGTGAGTTTACATCCTAATTTGTTGTCAGTCCATAGAGTTTTGGAAGGGAATTGCCAGTAAGCATTATTATAATAACAACAAAAACTGTAGTAATAATGATAGCCAATATGTGTTAAGTGCTCAGTTTATGCTAAGCACTTTTATGTTATCTCATTTCAGACTCCTAGTAAGTTTGTGAAGTGTTTACCCCCATTTCACAGTTAAGGAAACTGAAGCCAGAGAGACAAGGTCAGGTAGTGCTGCGATTTCGACTTGAGTCTGTGCCCTTAACCCTTCTGGCCAGGACCTCCAGGGCAGGGACTTAGCACACGTTTGCCAAATGGAGCCCAGGGGGTGGGGTGGGGAAGAAGGTCCTGTCCCTCAGGGCTCCCTAACTGGGTCCTTGCCTGCATCTTTGAGGACGTAGAGCGCTTTCTCCCAGGGACTTGGGGCGGGTGGCTAGACAGCCCAGCTGTGTTCCTTCTCATTTTACTGGGACCTGATTGTTCTGGGGGCAGTAGCCATGCAGAACCAGGATTAGGGGCTATTTTGGGAGAGGGCAGGGCAGTGGCATTTGAAGCATCCGCAGGTCAGGAAGACGCTTGGCAGCACTGTCCCTGTCGGGCACCTCCGCAGCCTGCAGATTAATCTGCCTCTGTCCTCCAAAGCGACCATGGACAACTTGTTCCAAAGCGTTTTTTTTTTCTTCTTCTAATTTTAAAGTGAGCAAATCAGTGGCATTGAGTACATTCAGGATACTCTTTCAGTCTTCTCCAAAACCTGTGCTTCTTATTTATTTCATTCACATGCACCTTTATAGCACTTCCTGTGTCCTGACCACTGTTCTAAGGGCCATGTTGCCGTTCATTCATTTATTTCTTACAGCGTTTCACCCAGGTGGATGTTGTAATTATCCCCACTTTACAGGTGAGGAGACCGGGGCTCCGCGGACTCAGCCCTGCCCAAGGATATAAGAAGCAGAGTCAGGACCTGCACCCAGGCAACCTGACCTGGCCAGAGCTGCCTCTCTTAGCCACTCCACCATGTGGTCCAGAGGCTTTGCTCCACGCCCCTGTTCATTGTTGATTTTTTTGGAGATGTTGCATGGTTGACTTGCCAGAGATAAAGTAGGCTGCTGGGTCCTATTCATCCCCATCCCTGGTCCCGGCACTTGGAAGACCTGGCCAGAGTTAGTGGCAAGAGGGCTTGGTGTACTGGGTAAGAACTTGGGCAGAGATTCACTCTCTAGCTGTGTGACCTGGAGAAAGTGACTCCACCTCTCTGAGGTCACATGTATAAAGATAAAGGCAGCCATAGCACAGAGCTGGGCACAGAGTGCTCTGCAAATACTAGATTATTATTAGTAGTAATAGTAATAGAAGAGGCAGCTATAGAGTGAACATATTACAACAGAGGTCGGCAAAAGTTTTCTTTTTTTTAATAAATAATTTGTTTGTTTTATTTTTAGAGAGAGGGGAAAGGAGAAAGAGAGGGAGAGAAACATCACTGTGTGGTTGCCTCTCACTCGTGCCCCCAACTGGGGGCCTGATGTGCAACCTAGTCATGTGCCCTGACTGGGAATTGAACCAGCAACACTTGGCTCGCAGGCCAACGCAAAAGTTTTCTTTAAGGGCCAAACTGTAAATATTTTTGACCTGGCAGGTCATACAGTCTCTATGGCAACTACTTAATTCTAGACAATACATAAACTAATAGGTGTGGCTGTGTTCCAATGAAACTTTATATGGATACTGAAAATTGAATTCCATATAATTTTCACATGTCAGAAAATATTACTCTTTTGTCTTTTCTTTCAACTGTTTAAAAATATAAAAACCATTATGAGCGCATGGGTGGTATGAAAATAGGCAGCGGGTTGGCCTGGCCCACCACCAGGATTTGCCGACCCTCTCTGCAAAAGGGTGGGACTCCTGCAGAGATTTTTGGAGTTTTGGTTTGTTATTGTGTTTGCAGGGCCCGGAATAGCGCCCACTACATAGCAGGCACTCCATGAAGTTGTAGTAAATGAATGAATCCATATGTAGAAGGGTCTTGAGCTTGGGGGAAAGAGCATTCCAGAAGGGGGACCAGCCTGAGCGAAGGCTGGTGTCAGGGGTAAGCCTGGCGGCGGTTCCCTTTGGCCCAAAGAAGCCACCAGTGCCTGGGGGAGACACCTGGGCAGCAAGGGGGGCTATAGGTGAGGGGCGGATGCTCTCAGAAGTGGTTCCCTGGGGCTCAGACCCTGCCCCTATCCCTGAACCACCAGCCTTATTTTTAACCCTGCTGACGAAAGATAAGAAAGATAATCCGAATGAAATCAAGAAGAGTGGCTGATCCCTGCCCCTCCCCCTGCCCCAGTTACTGCTCCTTCCCTTACCCCCAGCAGGGGCAGCGCCGTCCTCTGAGACCGCCCCGGGGCGTGGGCCCCGGCACCAGGAGCACGCACAGAAGAAGAAACTGTTCCTGCGTTGGCCCAGCAGGCCCCGGGCTCAGGGAGGGATCCAGGTGCTGAAAGAGAAACGCTTGAGGCTCCTGGGGTTGAGCAGGCTGGGACCGCCCAAGATAGAGCTGGATTTTCTGTCTGTGTAGCGCGGGCTTCTCAAACATTAGTGAGTAGCAGAAGCTTCTGGAGAGCTTATGAAATAGATGCCTGGGCTTCTCCCCCAGAAATTCTGATTCAGGAGGGCTGGGGAGGAGCCCAAGAATCTGTATTTCCAGCAAGCTCCCAGGTGATGAGGGGGGTTGGGGCTGTGCACCACACTGTGAGGGGCACTGAATTAGAAGCAAGACCCTCTGGGACAGCAGTTCTGCCTGCCCTTCACCCTGGGCGCTGCCAGATATACCCCATCAAGACTGCCTTGGGCCCAGGATTGGAGAGCCCTGAAGGTGGAGCTAAGTAATTTGTACTTGACAATATAGCACGTAGGGAGCCTTGCAAATATTTTAAGTAACAGGTGAAGCCATTGGCTGTGAGGGTTAAGCAAGTTCACACCTCGGTGCCACTGCATGCAGTCAGTGTAGGGAGCCCCCTGAATGCAATCAGTGTAGGGAGCCCATTGCAAGCAATCAGTTGCAGGGAGGCAGGGATGGGGGTGGGGGTTTTGCAAGAGGAGTGACAGAAGGATGGAGAAGTGGACAAATTCAAGAGCCATAGATGGAGCAGAAGAGACCAGAGTGGGTGATGGACAGCTGTGGATGCGGAAAGGAGATGAAGGTGGAGGGTGCGGGAGAACCCCAGGATTCCTGGCTGGAAGGCCGGGGTGCTGGGGAGTCACACCAGAGATCGGAGGCCTGGAAGAGGGGGGCTGATAAAGGAATCAGTTGGCCAGACTGATGGACGGGACAGAGGAGTGTGCTGTGTGGCCACCCTGCTCTCAACCCCGGTTCTGGCGCCATGGAGGGTCCACAGAGGAACCCCCCAGAATCTTCCAGGGCTCAGTGTGAAGGCTGCCATTCCAGCCTGAGGAGTCTGGCAGCGCCGTCCCAGAGCGCCCGGAAAGCAGGCTCACCCAGCTCGCATGACCAAAAAAGGGCATTTTCTCAGCTGGACTGTTCACCCAGCTGGGTCCGGCTCCCCCCACCTGGGGTTTCAGGTTTCCAGGGAAGTGTCTCTGAAAAGTTTAGAACTTTGTATCACATGTACCCATGGACAGGCCAATGTGAGCCTGGGGAAACGCACATACCACGCTCAGTTTGATGTCATAAATGCCTTTTTCCTCCACATCTTTCTCCTCCTCTTCCTCGTCCACTTATCATCATCATCATCATCATCATCATCGTCATCGTCATCAGCCCCATCCTGGGCTACACTCTTTCATATGCTGCCTCTCAGTGTTCACAGCAACTCCACAAGGGGAGAATTATCCTACAGATGAAGAAACTGAGGCACAGAGAGGCAAAGCCATGCCCCCAAGGTCCTAGACTCCCAGAGGGAGTCCTTACAAGTGCGGGTCTGATCCGATCTTTATTTTAATTTGCTTGTAGCTTATTCATCGAGGATTATTTTTTTATGCATGCATTTTGGCTTTAAAAAAAGATTGCTTTAAAATATGATTTATCTAGATTACCAAGGTTTTTTTTGGCATCCCCCTATATTTAGAGCCTAAGTTGAAGGACTCAACCTGGCCCCAGCATTGGCGAAGCCAAAATTGGAACCCAGGGCTGGCGAGGGCAAAGCCAGGCTCGTAACCGATCCCTGTGCTGCTCCCTGGCCCATACATAGGGGCATGTGTGTGTTCACTTACGTATGCTTTCACTCGGTAAATATTCTTGTAGCAGTATGGCAGGGTGGGGAGGCCAGAGGCTTGGGAATCTGACAGTCCTGGACTTGAACTCCACCACTCACCATTGAGGGGAAACGTAGCCTGTGGTTAAAGACACAGACTCTAGGTCCCAGAATGCCTTGGTCTGAAATCCCACTCTGTCCCTCGCTGGCTGTGTAAGTTTGGGTGATACCCTTAAAACACTCTTGTGGCCTGGATTTCTCCTCTGTAAAGAGGGATGATGGTAATAACATCTGCCACATGGAGTTATCGGGGGAATTAAATGAGTTACTTTCTGTAAAGCCCTTGGCATGTAGTAAATGCTTTGTAAATGTTAACTGTTACTTTGCATCTTCGGGCGAGATGCCTATCTGAGACTCAGTTTCCCCACCTGTGAAGTAAGGACAGTAAAAACTACCTCCCAGGCGGTTTTGAGGGTTGAAAGAGATCATGTAAAGGGCCTGGCACGTGGTAGGAGCTTAATAAAATTTACCTCCCTTATTGGGGGCCCAGTTGTGTGCCAGGGACAGAGCTACAGAGACACAGGTGTATCAACTCCCCGAGGAATTACCTCATCTGCACATGTGGACACTGATTAGACCTTTCAATTCCTCAAAGGCACTGAGCTCTTACCCCCTCTCAGGGTCTCTGCACATGCTCTTCCCTCCACCTGCCCCCACCTCACCTCTCATGGGCCTCATTTATGTGTGTCTTCAGCTCTCAAATGTCACAGCCTCAAGAAAACCTTCTCTGACCATCCCCACCTCTGTCAAGTCTTTTCTTTTCTGCATTTTCATTGCACTCTGTCCTCTTCCTTCATGGTATGTCTCATGATGGCAATGAAGTACTTTTAATTCAGTTTCATTTTATTCAATAATTTCTGTTGTTTGACAGTGAGGGCAGGGACCGGGCTTGTCTTGTCCATAGGGACCTCTGTCCTCAACCCCTGGCCATGCGTGGCACATACTTTTGCACGCAGGTTCTGGAGTCACCCGGGTTCACAATCCCAGCTCCTGAACTTAATGACTCTGTGACCAAAGGCAAACTAATTAACCTCTCTGAACCTCAGTTTTCTTTTCTGTACAATAGGGAAAATATAAGAGCACCGGGTTTCTAAGGCATCGTGATGACTGCATGAGCTAATCTTCAAAATTCCTTTAGTACGGTGCCTGGCCCATTCTTAAATGGGGTTCTTATTATTTTAGTAAATGCTTCTGTCAGGCTAGACTAACAGCTGAAACAAATATCCCTGAAATCTCAGGCGCTTAACGCAATGCATGTTTAAGATTTGTTTAAATGTTCCAATTAAAAAATAATAAATTGTAATAAAAATTTCCAGGTGCTAAAAAAAGAGTTCCACATTTAATATTTAACTTTAATGCTTAAATGTCCCAGCGTGGGACTGTGGAAGGGGACTGTGTTCTATGCAATAGTCATTTACGGACCCAGGTTCCTTCCACTGTGTTTCTTAACCTGGAGTCCACAGAGGGTTTTCTGGATGTCATCCAGGGAGTCCATGAACTTGGATGCTGTGTTAGACTAGATTCCGTAGAGGCTGAGTCTGTGATAGAGATTTTTGTGCACCTGGGTAATGAGGGAACACCCTCAGGCAAGAAGGGACTAAAAAAGCATGAGTGGATAAGAAGGTAACTAAGCAAGGATGTGGACTTACCTGGCATCCTGCCTCCTGTGGGGACCCTGGAGCCTGGCTTGTATCATAGAGTTTTTTAGTTCCTCTTGGGGTTAGAGGGAACTGGGGTTTCATCAGTCATTGGTTGTGGACTGCCTGGTTGGGTGGGGGCATGTTTTGGCCTTGGAACAGAGTAGCTTCTATTGGTAATAATTCTCTGGAACAGCAATGAGCCATTAGCAGCCAATACATCGTCTTGGGGTGGGTGCATCTGCCCAATAAAGGGATCAGGGTGGAGCACCAAAAGTGTTTACAAGAGATGGGAAAACTACATCTTTCTTTTTACTAGCCTCTAACTAAAATTTTCCATTTTCTTCAATTATGGAAATAGCAATAAACTACAATAGTATTAGCAGTATCTGTGACTTTGTCACCAGTAGAAATCACATATATTTTCTTGTCACATTACTGTTGTTGCAGGTATCTTGAAATATTCTTTATGCCAATCTGTACTTTAAAATTATAATAGATAATAGACTTGCTAGATATTTTAATATATTAATAAAAGAGGACATAATATATTATAAATTTGGTTTTTAAAGCATTTTGGTAACAGTGCGTCAATATAATTCGATCCTTCTGTAGTCATGTGTCTTTTATGCATTTAAAAAATTTTGAGAAGGTATCCATTGGTGTCACCAGATGCCAAAAGGGTCTGTGACATAAAAAAGATCAACTACCCTGTTCTGGGGCCTTAGCCTCCTCTCCATTTTACCAGCAGCAGGAGAAGAAGAGAAGAAATAGAGGGTCATAAGAGAGGTTTTTATGGGCCAGGCCTGGAAAAAGTGTACATCCCTTCTTCCCACAATGCATTGGCTAAGACTTAGCCTGACCATACCTAGCTGCAAGGGAGGCTGGGAAATGTTGTCTATTTGTGTGCCCTTTAGAAGAATAAATGGTCTAGGGAATGCACAACAGTCTGGACCACAGGGCTAAAATACTCACTGACGGCCTGAGTGATTGAATGCTCTGTCCAGGGTGTCTCTTTGTGAGTTGGGAGAAGGAGCTGAGGGCTGGTTCTCTGGAGGGATCCTGAGTTTGCATCATGTTGTCTCCTAGGACAAGCCATGCCAAGGCCAAAGCTGAGGCTGCGGAACAGGCCGCCCTGGCCGCCAACCAAGAATCCAACATTGCCCGCAGTTTGGCCAGAGAGCTGGCTCCAGACTTCTACCAGCCAGGTAGGGCCAGCCAAGGAGGGGACAGGCAGTTCAAGGTTGGGGGAGGTCCCTGGGGGGTGGACACTTTGCTTTTTCTTTGTTTGCTAGAGAGTTGACATATCCAAGTGGGTTCACGATTGCCTGTGAGTTCTAGAAACTGTGGGCATGGTGCAAACATGGGGTGGTATGACACAGGAGACTCATACCTATGGTGGGGTTCTCAGAGGCCCCCTCTTGTGGACTGGCCCCACTCCAGGCTGTCTCTTTCTGAGAAATGAGGCTGCAGAGTAAGGGTGACCTCCTGGCTTTGGTACAGACCTTGCACCTGCACGGAGTGGTGGGAGCCCCTCAGGGTGGGTTGTTGTTTTTCTCTGCATTAAATGTTTTAAGGGGGGGGGTGGCACGATTAGATTTGTCTTCTAAACATTATTGCTTGGAACACAGAACTGTGCCTGGGGAGGCTAAGTCGCTTCTGGTTCCAGCGCTCCCTCTGCTGGTCCCAGGAAGAATGACACTGGCTGGCTGCCTCTGCCTTGCGGGGGTCATAGCAATAGCTGTCACCGTGTGAGGGGCCCTGCATTTTCCCACCCAATTAATCCTTTTACTAGTATTTATGACATAGGTATGATTGGGCCAGTTTTTCAGTTAAGGGAATGGAAAGAGACCAGTGTCACCATTAAGAACATAAAGTCTGGAGCCAGACTCCCTGGATGCTAGTCCTGACTCCACCCTTCGTCAGCTGGGTGACTTTGGGCAAGTGATTCCACCTCTCTGAGCCTCCCTTTCTTCATCTGTAAAACGGAGGTGAATAGCATCGACCTCATAGGGTTACTAGAACTACTAAGTGAGTTAGTATCTGGAAATTGCTTCAAACAGTGCTTGGCCCACGGTACACGGCTGGTAGGTGCTGGCTGGGTAAATAAACGAGGCTCAGCGAGGTTAAGCAGCCCGCCCAGGATCGCCCCGTGGTGGGGGCGAGGCTGGAACTCCTCCTCCCGGTGTTACCCCGGCAGGTCCGGAGTACCAGAAGCGCCGACTGCTCCAGGAGATCCTAGAGAACTCGGAGAGCCTGCTGGAGCCCCCCGGCCGGGTCCCCGGTGCTGCCGGCCTCCCGGAGCGGCCCCGCGAGAGCCCGCAGCTGCACGAGCGCGAGACCCCTCGGCCGGACGGGGGCCCCCCGTCGCCGGCCGGGACACCCCCGCAGCCCAAGCGACCCCGCCCCGGAGCGGCTAAGGACGGCCTGCTGAGCCCAGGCGCCTGGAACTGCGAGTCCGGCACCGAGGGCAGCAGGCCGGTCACTCCGTCCGGTGGCCGCCGCAGCCCAGCGCGACCCGCCACCGAGCACATGGCCATCGAGGCGCTGGAGGCGCTGCCCGCGCCCTCGCGGGAGCCGGAGGTCGCACGGTATCAGGGGTACCACAGCTACGCGGTGCGCACCGCCCCCTCCACGCCGCCGCCCGTCGAGGAGGAGCCCTTGCCCCAGGTCCACGAGCCCGACTCCGCGCCCGCGCCCCCGGCCACCACCCCAGTGCAGGTCGCCGCGCTTCGGGCCCCGGAGCCGGCGCCCGAGACCCCCGCCAAGCTGGAGCCCAAGCCCATCGTCCCCAAAGCCGAGCCCAAGGCCAAGGCCCGCAAGACTGAGGCCCGAGGGCTGACCAAGGCTGGGGCCAAGAAGAAGTCTCGGAAGGAGGCAGCGCTGGCGGCAGAGGCCGCGGTGGAGGTGGAGGAGGTGAGGCTGCTGGCAGAAGGAGGTGTGCAAGGTGGGGTCCCCACAGGTGGTCGAGCTTCAGGCAGAATTCTGTTGGCGAGGGTGATGCACAGGATTGGGCAGGGGGAAACCCCAGCAGGGGTGTGGGCTTGGTCAAATGCAGCCTGATCCCCGGTAGACTTGGGAGCATAAGTTACACTGAAGTGCCCCCACAGTGGGGTGGGGGCTGGCCTTCGTACCTGCTCTCTGGCCCGCAGGGCTCTTTGGAAAAGGGAGCAGCTGGGAGCTCTAAGTAGCTGGGGTGGAGTGCGTGCACCTGCAGGGTCAGGGGATTCCCAGCTGGGCACCAGCAGTGCTGCTATAAGAAGGTGTAGCAGGGAGGGCTTCCTGAGGGTGGAGGAAGGGCCCGCTAGGGCTTGGGTCCTGGACCTCCGGGCTTGTTGTAGGAGGTAGGGAGCTGGGAATCGCAGCAATGAAGAGCGAAGTTCGGCACCTAGGGACCGATGAGTGTGGCTCTGGAGGAACTGGTGGAGAAGGCCACATTCCTAGCTTCCAGGCCCAGCACTGCCTGCCCACCGTGTACTTTGGAACACAGCCTTGCCCCTCTTTGGACCCTGAGTGGTTTGGTTAATTATGTTCCAAAATTCTTCTAGCTCTGATGGTCTGCTCTTCAGGTGCTGGTCACAGCAAGGAGCAAAACAGGAAGGTGCTCTCAGGAGAGTCCTTCTGGAAGTTTCTGCTCCTCTGTCCACCCCTTTGTGATGGGGGCGGAGGCGGGGAGTGATTCAGAGGCCCTGAGGACTCAGGCAGCCTCTCTCCATTGCTCGCAGGTCCCCAACACTGTCCTCATCTGCATGGTGATCCTGCTTAACATCGGCCTGGCTATCCTCTTCGTTCACCTCCTGACCTGACCCTCATCTACCAGGTATGCTGGGAGGAGGGGGTGGAGCCCATAGAAAGTTCCGGGCACCAGGGTGTTGGACTGTTGGATAAAAGGGCCTGCCGCCTAGTGGACCTTCGTCGAGAGGCAAGGACCTAGAATGTGACTTTGACAGATCATACGAGGGAGGCCCAGCATGTGTGAGCACATGCGTGGGTGCACACACACATGCCTCTCATTAGCTCCTCATTAGCAGAGAACCTGCTTTCCATGAGGTGAGCACTTGGGGGCTTTGCTCACTTATTCATTCATTTGACCAACACATACTGAGAAACTGCTTTGCTGGGACCTAGGGATACAGCAGGGACTCACTCCTGTCCTGAGAAACGGGGTGGACACCGTGGGAGTAAAGCCTTCACTTCCAGTTCATTATGTAAAAGGCTTGTGGTTCAGATGTCAAGCAAAACAGTGCTTGCCCCTTTCGTCCAAGACACTCACAGGTCAGGACTGAGTTCACCTGGGATGGCCCTCTTCTCTCTGCTGCCCTTTCTCTCTTGCCCCCCAGCCCCCAGGTCTTTTCCTGAAACCCTTCTGCCAGTCAGTCGGTTCCACCCATTGGTTTTCTCCCACTGATGGAGCTGGGAGGGGGGCTAAGTAAGGTCCCATGAAAAGGTGAAGTGGGCTGGGTTAAAGGGAAGTGCTCCTCACTGGTCTCGGGATCGGGTGTCTGCCAGACAAAATCTTTCCTCTGCTGGGACCAGGCTTCACAGGGTAAATGCTGTGCTTGGTGATGCTAAGAGGGGTTCTGTCTGCTGCTCTGCCCCCACAAAGACCCTCTTCCCTTGGTCCAAGCTTAGTGTGGGTGGGGGGATCCCACCCAGCCCCAGAGGAGAAGGAAACCCTGTCCTGTCACCGTGTAAATGCAGCCAGTGACAATACTGGCCTGGGGGTGAATGCCACGTGTTTCTTAGGGGATCTGGGATTGAGAGCTGCAGGGACCGAGGACTTAAGGACCTGAAGGATGGAAAGGGGTGAGCCAGCTGGCAGTGGGGGAGGACGGAGGAAGGGAAGTGGTGAACCGGGCAAAGGCAACAGCACGTGAAAATGAACAGAGGCAGCATCTGGAGGGAATGTGAAGCTGTGTCTTGTGAGGCCAGAAGAGGCCCCAGGGCCTTGTCTCTGATCCCACTGAGTCAGAGTCATAGGACAAAGCTACCCTGGGGCTTGGGGGCTTGGCAAGGGGTGGGGGTGGGGGAATCTTGCCCCTGAAGCTCAAACCCTGCCTTGAAGCTGGCTGAGCCTCTGTGCACCCTCCGTCCCTCCCTCCCTCCTTCACCTGACCCCCTTGCTGTCTCTCTGCAGAGCCAGGGGATCCTGCTGAGGACATGGAGAGACCCATCTTTCTGCAGCGCGAGGCAGGGTGGCCGAGGAGGACTGGACTCTGGACCTGGAGCCCTGGGTCCCAGCTCACACCCAGACTGCAAACACTGAAGGAGGCCTCCCATGGTGCCCGTGCTGGGCGGTGGCGGTGCCCAGAGGGATAGAATGTGCTGGAAACCCTCCTGGAGCTCTGCTCAGGGGCAGGGAAGGCCCTAATCTGCTCCTGTCCTTCATCCTCCTCCACTCCTTCACCTTGTCCCTAGGTCACTCCCTCTCTGGGATTTTGTGTGTTTTGGGAGAAGCCACCAAACCAGAGTATTAATTAAATCCCAGCCCCCTCCCTGCTTTCCCTCTCCGCTTTATTTTAACCTCTGCCTGCTGGGCTGACAGATCCCTGCGGTGGGCCAGCGGTGAGGGAGACACTCCCAGACAGTGCAAAGTCCCTTCCTTTCACTGTCTTGACCCAGCACACACTCTGTTCCCTGCTTACAGGTGTTCTGGATGGCAGTAGACGAAACGGACATGCTCGGTTTGCATATTCCAGGAACAGTGCTCCTGTCTCCTCCCACCTGTCCCGCTAGCTCCCCTTCTGGACCAAGAGAAGAGGAGGAGCGTGGAGGGACTGGAGCCTTTGGCCAGGAAGCCACTGACCAGGTGGCCGGGGATGGGGATGGGAAGAAGGCTAAGGGGAGTTAGGATGGCCCCCGTGTTTGTGTGTGCCTGAGGCCGGGCTGGCATTGCATTTAGGGCTTTCAGGGGCTTGGAGTGCCAAGGGGTCACCGTTCAGGAGCCCTGGGACAGGCGTGATAAAGCTGCTGCAATGCCCTGTGAATCGGTTTGGCCGCTTCCCTCACCAGGGCCCACTGCAGGCTCAGGGGACGTTGAGCATGGCAGCCTCTGGAAGACCAGGCAGATTCCCCAGGGCAGACATTCAGGCAGGCGCTGAAGACGGGCTGTTTGTCAGCCAGCATTCCCCAGGGAGGAAGGAGCAAGTCCAGGGCTCCCACCTGGTGCAGTCTGCATGATGATAAGCCCCTCGGCTTGGGTGGCAGAAGAAGTTTGCATGCAGCCCATTACAGATGTTTGGTACCACACTGGGGCTCCGGGCCCCCGTGCCGGGCTGGGGGTGGGTAGAAGCTGAGGGCTGGTGGCCCCCTGCCCCTGGGAGGATGGAGGGAACGTTCCAGGCCCCTCCAGGCTAGGGAAGGACTTGGCAGTGACATCCAGGCAGAACTGGAGGGGCTGCTGCTCTCCTGCCTTTGTTACTGTGGACCTGGGGGCCTTGGAGCTGTGACCTGGCCTCCCCAGTCCAGCTGTGCAACCGGAAGTTTGCTTTTGATGGGGTCTGCTTTCCCTTCCCCCTGAACACTTGGGTCCAGCATCACACTTGCTGCTTCAAGCCTTGCCAGGACTTCGTGGACGGCATTTCTGCAGAGAGAAGCCTGTGGATTCTTCCATCCTCCCCCAGGCAGGGCCCTCAGCTCTGCACCTGTGTTTGGGCTTTTCTGGACTCCTAGGAATGAGGGGGTCAAGTTGGGAGCACTGCTCAGGGCTGACAGGCTCCAGGCCATAGCTCTGGGGTCACTGTCCAGGTTTCTTGGTCTGGTCCAGGCCTGTCAGCTCCCGGGTCTGGTCCTGGGGCTTGTGTTTGAGGCAAGGGTTCAGGATGCTGCGGTCTGTGCATTAATAAACCTGCATCTGCTCACAGGCTTTTGTGTCTGCGTGTGGGCCCAGGATGCTGGACGGGGGGGTGGGGGTGGGGACGAGGAGGAGGGCTGGGGGCCTCTGGGCCATGCGGGTCCAGGCTCTATCTCTCTCTTATAGTTCCCATAGTACCTCATGAGGGGCAGCTCTAAGGCCACAAACCTTATAGGGCAGACCCTGAATCTCTAAAGCCGACTTCGAGAAGCTTCTCTGAGCAGCACGTGGTAGAAGAGCCCGTCCTTTGAGGTTGGGTCTTTCTGGGCTCCAGTCTCTCTCACCCACTTAGTTTTTACTTCTCTGAGCCTCAGTTTCCTCATCTGTAGAGTGGGAAAGGTAAGAGAACCAGGTAGCTCCTGGGGTGGTGGTAAGGATTACATGAAGTGCTGAAGCTTATGTAAAGCCCAGCTGTGGAAAGCAGTTGAGAATGGAGATTTGGGTCACTACTGCTGTGGCACTCCAGTGCTGTCACTAGCCCTGTGCATTTTGATTGATGACCTCGAAGCACCAAAGGGGTGGAGGTGGTTCAGATAGTCACAGAACGTCTCAGAGGGGGACCCAGAAACCATCTTCAAACTCTACAGAGGATCAGAGAGGAGAAGAGACTTTCCCAAGGTTGCACAGCAAGTCAGTGGTAGGAAAGAAGTTGTCTTTCTTGTGAGTCAACACTTTCCATTAAATGTTGGTTGTTGGAGAGGATCTCTGCCCATCAACAGGCTCAAATTCAGGCAGGTCCAGGAATGATTCAGTGATCGCCTAGTTCTTTTCCCAGGGCAGCCACCGACTTGCTGTATGTCAATCATTCCATCTATCTGTGCCTTAGCTTCCTCTTCTGCCGAGGAGACCGTAATCTGTCTTCATCGCCTGTTCATAGGCAGTGCAGTTGTGAGGGTGGAATGAGGTGTGTTAAGGGTGTAAAGAGGTTTCCCAAACCTCATAATGATCCAGAGATCACCAGGAAGAAGGATGAGCTTGGAGGGACCACTGGAGGGTGGGGGTGGGGCAGAGTGGGACTGAGGAGAGTTCTAATCCCTAGGCCTTGGATCCAACATACTCAACCAGGAAGTGGGTGAGCAGTCAGCCCAGTTGGCTGGTCCATAGACTGGCTTAGTGTGTGTCTGTGCACCGTGTAAAATGGAAGTGAGGGGTTAGGGACAGCAGGATGGCTGTATTAGAACCACCTTGGATGGTTTAAAAAGGCAGCTCATCCTGGGTCCCTGTTGGAACCTGGGAGTCTGGTAAGGTTGGCCAGAGTCAGGCGCCCCCTCGTGGCTAAGGTGCAGCACTTGGGTCCTCTGCCGCGTTTGGGTTCATTTAAGGTGTCTTGTGCCATAGAGGAACTTAAAACAACCATGTGAGCATTGCCGTGGCCTATGATCACTGACCACTGGCTTGGGGTCTCAGCAGGACTCTTCCAGGGAAGAGAAAAAGGGGAGACCCTGGACCTGCGGGATTCAGATTTGGGATCTGCGGCAAGAAGGCAATTTTCATGATCTCTGATGAACCCACAGAGGATATGGCTGTGCTGGGAGAGGTGCTTTTGGCTGCATGTAACAGAAAACCAGCCCAATCACCACCTTTGGAGGCTTCGAGCCTGAAAAAATTATATGGAGCGCCTCTAATATGAAACTCAAAACAACAACAAAAATCCTAAACTGTATAACACAAAACTGGCACGTGTGCTGAAGTCTATATAGGCTCTTAATTTTTTCTTTGTGCAAAACTCTGTCTATGGAGGCTGAATTTCTCCCTCCCTCTCTCCCTGCCTCTCCCTCTCTCTGCCCTTGTCTTGCTGACCCACCAAGAGAAGGGAAACCCCACACCTGATGGAGTCAGGTGGCTGTGGGTCAGACACTGCTATGTGATGGAATAACAGCAGTGTGGTTCGGGGCAATAGCTATGAAATCAAGTCGCTGGTTTGAATCCTGTCTCTTTCCCTTGACATCTCGAATCTTCTTGACTTCCTTTTCCGGGAGGGTGAATACCATTGTCTGTTTGACTCTGAAGCCCAACTTGGCTCCTCAACATTCTGTTAGGTCCGCTACACTGCAGTTTGAAATTATGACCACCAGGTGGTGCCACTGCTCTGTATATGAGTGATCTCATTAATTGGCTCAAGAGCAGGGTGCTTTTTTTTTTTTAAGTATATTTTATTATGTTGTTACAGTAGTCCCAATTTTCCCCCCTTTGCTCCCCTCTGCACAGTACCCCCCTGCCCCCACCAACTCAACACCCCTTAGTTCATGTCCATAGATCGTGCATATACGTTCTTTGGCTTCACCCTTTCCTATATTATTCTTAACTTCGCCCTGCCTATTTCGTACCAACCAATTATGCTTCTTAGTCTCTGCACCACTTCCCCATTTCTCCCCCTTCCCCCTCCCAGCTGATAACCCTCCAAATGACCCCTATACCTATGATTCTGTTCCTATTCTGGTTTGCTTAGTTGGATTTTGTTTTTATTTTTTAGATTCAGTTGATAGTTGTGAGTTTGTTGTCATTTTAATGTTAATAGTTTTGATCTTCTTTTTCTTAAATAAGTCCCTTTAACATTTCATATAATAATGGCTTGGGGATAATGAACTCCTTTAGCTTTACCTTGTCTGGGAAGCACTTCATCTGCCCTTCCATTCTAAATGATAGCTTTGCTGGATAGAGTAATCTTGGTAGTAGGAGGAGCGGGGTGCTTTTATAAAAAAAAACAAAAAACAAAACATCACCATCACTACTTCTGATTCACCACAATAATAGCAGCTATTATAAATCAAACACTCTGAGCGATTCCCTGCACTAAGCACTTTCCCTGAATACAACAGCTCTGTGATTTGAAATCCACTGCATTCTAAAGAAGCTAAGATTCAAGCCAGGTCTGTCTGTCTGTCTGTCTGTCTTCAAAGCCCATACTCTTAATCATATCTTCATTAGAGGGCACAAACTAGATGCTCAGTTGCTCACCTGGCTGGCAAACTTGTTTAGGCCAGCATGGTGCTTTAAAACACATTGAACGTAAATGCTCTTCAGCTGGGTAGATACTCTCCACTTACCCACAGTCCTCAGCACATTGGTCTAGGAGTAAGACAGAAGTCAGAGGATGAGCCATCTGGCGCTCTTCAGATTGAAAGGGACTACCTAGAGCTGGTATCATGGAAAAGACCCACCTAAATATACATCACTGTGCGATTTCACGACACAGCAGACTAAGAGAAAAATCTAAAAGCTACCAGAGAAAAAGGAGAATCCAAGCGACATGCAAAGGAGTGGGAAGCTGAGTAACACTGGGTTTTTCAACAGCTGTGCTGGAAGCTAGAAGGCAATGAAGCCATGCCGTCAGAATTCGCAGAGAAAGTGGCTTCCATTCAACGCAGACACCTTCCCTGGTCAAACTGTCAACCGAGTGTGAGGGGAGAATAAGAACACTGGCAGTCTGTGAGTTTCTTTGCCATCTACCTTTTCTTAGAAGGCTACTGGCAGATGCGTTCCACCACAACAAAGGAGCGAAACAAGAAAGACCAGTAGGTGGGATCCAAAGGAGAAGACCCTTCGGTGGAGAAGAGCAAGGGGATGTGCTAAGTAACCTTGAAAGGCTGCTTCAGATGCCGCTGGAAGGCTGCTGAGAGAGAGAGAGAGAGAGAGAGCGCATGCGAGAGCAAGCGCAAACTGGGGCGCTGTGTGTCTGTATAGGCAGAGCGGGTTTCTAGTTTCATGCGATTTGGGGCCAAATGGGGGGCACGGGAAAATTAAACACATGAAGAGCAAATCACAAACCTTTATTCAAGGGAAAAATAGAATGAAAGAACGATGTGGCCCATCAGTAAACATTAGTTTACATAATGATAATGTAAACATGGAATATGGACTTCACCACACTTATTTTGGAGCTTCCTTGGGAGATCAGGGGAAGAAGCAAAGAGATAGGTGGGTTTTTTTATTTTTTTTCCACAAAAGTGACTGAATTCTTCAAACTGATGTATGACCTATAACCATATTCCCACCAGTGCCACCTGCAGCTGGGGGCTGGGGCAGGCCGGCCCTCATGTTACAAAGGGAGGCCCCTGCCCAGAGCCCACCACCCCCCCTTCCCACCTCTGACAATCCTCCTGCCGCGGCGGGGCCTTGGGTGCACACGTGTGTCCAGACCACCAGCCCTGCCTACCTCCCTCTGCCCTGGGCTACCTGTCAGGTGTAGGAGTGCACATTCCAGCAGCCAAGAGAACTGGCCACAAGCCCACGTGGCCCCTGGAAAGTGCAACGTGGTTCAGAAAGGCGGAGTGCTCAGGTGGCATGTCTGCTTGGCTCCACGGACCCCTAGCCCTGTAGGGAGGGCATCAGCCAGAGCGGGACCCCAAAAGGCAGAGCCCTATTTCCCGGCCTAATGTAGTGATCAAAAGCCCAGCCAAAGCTTCTGATATATCAGTGGCTCTCAACTGGGGTGCCTTTTCCTTCTAGAGGTCATTTGGCAATGCATTGGGAGATTTTTGGTTGTCACACGTGGGGGGCAGGGATGCTACTGTCCTCTAGCAGGTAGAGGCCAGTGATGTCGTTAAACTTCCCACAATGCACAGGGTAGTGCCTCCCCAGCGCCCTCACCCACTGAAAAGAATTATCCAGCCCCCAATGGGTGTAGTGCCGAGGCTGAGGAACCCTATGGTCCGTGTGTGAGCCCCGTGTGTGAGTGCGGAGGCTGACAGACTTGGGAGTCAGACTCTGACTCTGCCACTGACTTGTTCTGGGATCGATTATTCCATCTCTCTGCGCCTCCGTTTTCTCCGGCGTAAAACGGGGCTCACGGCAGCTATTTCACAGCGTGGTTGTGAGAAATAAAACGGACTTCATATGTAAAATGCCCGACACATAGTAGGCCCTCAGTAAGTGTTACAGGTGTTCCTGATGGGGGATGAAAGAAGTGCATAAATAATATGGAAAAGTGGGTGTCAAGCAATAGCAGTATATGCATATTTGTTTAATAAATAACAGGAAAGAGCTGAAAGAGTTGGGTGTGTGGTATGAGCTGGTGGGCGTTGGGATGACAGCCATGTCATTGTGAGCTGCATGGTCCAGTTAGTTGACTTTTCAAGCTACATACATGTAGTACTCAAGTTTAAAAATTGAAGTCAAGGACCTTGGACATTAACATTCTTCCCCCCATGTAGATGCTAATTGCTGTCATAAAACAGCGTGAAATGACTGGGTCGGGGTCCCACAGGCACGATTTCACACTGCTGAGCCCTGCTGCGCCCTGCGTCTCCGGCTCCACAGGGTCCTGTCTCCCTTTCCCTGTCCCTTCGGAGCCCTTGCTCATTCTGAGGGGACATTAGTCAGCTTGGCACCCTAAAATACACCACGGACGGGGGCCTCCCCAACAGAAAATGCCACACAATTCTAGATGTTATATATCCAAGATCAAGGTGCCACTGGTTTCTGGTGAGAGCTCAGGTTGCAGATGGCTATTGTCTCCCTGTGTTCTCATATGGCAGAGAGAGAGACAGGCAGACAGACAGACAGACAAAGAGACAGAGAGAGACAGACAGAGGGAGAAAGAAGCTCTCTGGTGTCTCTTCTTATAAGAGCATCAACGCCACCATGAAGGTGCACAGTCAAGACCTTATCTAAACCCAGCCACCTCCCAAAGGCCCTGTCCCCAAATCCCATCACTTGGGGGGAGATGACTTCAATGTATGAATTCAGTCCAGTGCTGAGGGTAACAGCCAAATCCCAGTTGACCTCCATGTCCCTCCTCTTTTGGCTGGCCTGCCCAGTGCTCTGCCAGACTCCATCCCATCCCTTGGAGGCAGTATTAGATTCACGGTACCCTGGGGGCACCCAGTGAGTATGTATTGGGGTAGAGTGAGCCAGAAGTTAACTTAGTGTTGAAGCCATGGAGATATCATGAGTTGTTACTGCAGCAGACCCTAGCACATTCTGACTAATACATAAGACAAAAAACTTGACCTTCTGGTATGGAGAGTAAATAACAACAATAATTACTGTTCTGAGACCTTTATGTGTGTTAGTTCATTGTTACAACAACCCTTTGAACAGGAGACTATTACTATCCCCATGTCACATAGGAGGAAACAGAGAGGTAAGATACTTGCCCAGGGTCATCTGACATACAGGCAGCAGAGCCGATATTCTCCTAGGCAGGCTATGCTCCAAGCCTCCCTTCCTACCTGTCTCCCCCCCCCCCCCCCCACACACACAGCCCCTGCTGAGTGAAAGCTTGCCCTCTGGCATCTGGTGGGTTTGGGGTATTCGTTTCAGGCAATTTGGGGAGCAGAGCTAAGTAACAACTGATGCGTTGGGCAATTAAAAATATTCTGAACGTGTAATAGCATGTCAGGTCTTTTCTGCACGCAAGGCCTTGCAAACCTTCTGCTCGTATGTGGACGTTGGCGTGGAAGAAATAATGGCTGCGTGGTGTTAGGATTACCCACGCCTCCCTTCTGGGGTGGCAGCTCAGCCTCTGCCCAGGCTGCACCTCCTGTGAGGATCCCGGCACAGTCGTGGGGGGACTTGTGAGATGGAGAATCGAAGCAGGTGCCCTTCAACTGGGAAGGGCAGATGGCTCTGGTCCCTAGGCCAGTGCAGGCAGGACCCGAGGCTCCTCACAAGGCCGGGGCGCAGTCTGGGGTCCAGGCAAAGCCATGCGGCCTCAAGGTATGGCGGGCCCAGGCTACAGCCTGGCCTTGTCAGGTTGGGGGTGGCGCGGCTGCTGTGGTACATGGTCCTTGACGAGGTTGTGGAACCCAGGTGGCAGCTTCGGGGCTGAGTGGGGACAGCTGTGGCAGAGACCTCAGTGCTTGTACAGTGAGGGTGGCACTGGGCCCGTGGTGGCTCCTGGGGCTGTGGCCGTCACCATCACGAGGTGGCCTAGAAAGAAAGCTGCAGACTATCCCCAGGAAGAGGGCTTCTTTGTGAACACATGGAGACCCAACCTCCCCTTGGGCCAGCACTGGGTCCGTTTCAGGGGCTGTACGTCTTGCATTTACAGGTCGGGCCGGAGCCAGTGAAAGAGGAACATGACTGATGTGGCCCCACTGTGCTCAGCTGGTATCACAGGTTTGTTTCCTTAGAAATAGGCACAGCCCGAGGTGGGGATTCAGTTCAAGTGATTTATGGGGAGGGGGTGCGCTCAGAAGGGGAGGGAGGTGATGGGGCGGGATGTGGGGACGGAAGCTGACCGAGGATGCTGTTGCAGCCGGAGACCTGCCGTAGCCAGACCCCGGGGTGCTCTGCAGCGTGAATGGTACCACAGAGTTGGCTGCTCTGTTATTTGGTCACTAGATGGTGGCAGATCTGGGGGGATGGGGCATCACCTCCCGGTCAAGGGCACTGACTGGGACCAAGTGGGCAGCTGTGAACAGTGAACAGCGAACACTCAGGATCTGGGTGAGGAGCCAACGGCACCCACTACTGCTGGTGATGTTCACTCCATGGCCCTGAATCAGCCTTCTTGTACCTCCCACGGGCCACTGGCTCCACTCCCACTCTCTGGGGTCACAGGACGCATCAACTTGGCAACCCCCTGCCATCTTTAGGCAGGGTATTGAGACTCTGCATGGGCGTCTTTGAGCGTCCCTCTGAGAGGCCAGCTTTGGCATGCGGACATTTCCAAAGGACCCCAGAGCTCCTGGTGCTGTGCCAAGGGGGCAGGTCAGGGCCTCTGCCTCTGATGCTGGACCCACACCCTCACATCTTATTCCTCTGGGCTGTCCGCACGGAGCCCAGAGATACTGTGTTCTCCAATGTAGAAGCAGGAGGTGAGCATCACACCGTCCAGGTTGTCACCGTGCTCCTGACAAGCTCCTCGGAGGAAGGAAACCATAACCCCATGAAATATTGATGCTTCGCGTTGCAGCGAAGCTCCCGACAGGATAGCGTGTTGGTTTTGTCTGTTGGGTTGGTTTTCACTTTTCTTTCTCCAACGTGGATGGCAACATGCCCTCCCGTGAGGAAGCTTCTCATGGAGAAACTGCTACTTGATCAGAGGACCAGAGGCCCCGAGGGCCGCCTGACAGGTGGGGGCTCTTCTGACTAGGTCACCTCAAAATAGCTGGGTCACAGGTCCAACAGCAGCAGCCTCATTACAGCTCCTCCGTACCAGGAAATTGTTCTTTTTTCTTTTCTTTTTTTTAAGTATCACTACCTGCATGGCCAGCACCCATACCATGCCCATTTAAATCATCACAAGAACCCTATGTGTTTGCGCCCCAATTATCATCCTTCACAGATGGCAACCCCGAGGCCCGGGAGGCCCTGTCACCCAGCAGACCCTCGGGGGCGGCCAAACGGCAGGTGAGACTTGACTCAAAACTGGCTGACATCAAGGGCTCTCTCCTGGCAAAGCCACCGCCAAATGCCCCTCTTCGGGAGGCCCGGCTCTGGCTTACACAGTGCAGAGAGAGACAGACACGTTTTTGAGTTTTCAGAAGTTTTATTATAAAGAAATTGGAGAGAAGCACTGGGCACTGAGCCGGACGCTTGCCGGGGCCGGGAAACAGCTGCAAATAACGTGAAGAGCCCAAACCCAAACCAAACCCCAAACCACACACACTTTCTGATAAACTCCATTTCTGTTCTAAAGTTTTCTTCATAAATAGACCCAAGTCGTCGGCGGCCATTTTAAACAGATGGGCAGACGGTTAAAAAAAAAAAAAAGAAAGAAAGAAAAAAAAGGCGCAACGCCTCCGAGTGGGGCTGGCACGGCCCACTTCGCTGCCGGACAGACGATGCAACGGCGCGGCAGCCGCTTGCTCTCTGCACGTCTCCCTTCAGGTCAAACTTAAAAAGCATGTGCTAAGGGCCATATAAAATGCTTCTTACCTTAAAGGAAACTACTTTCCCCCACAAAATACTCTTACAGATGTCTTCAGCACAGTTCTAAAACACTTAGTCAACTACTTACACGGAGCCAGCAGTCCATAGGTTTCGTAACCTCTGGTTCACACCGTAAAACCACAGTCGCGCGTCTGTGGCGGGGCTGGGCCCTGCCCTGTGCTTCGGAGGCTGCGTTCCGGCTGCTAAGCAACCCCTCCCGGGGCAGCCCCACGCGAGCCTGATGTAGGGTGCGGTGTGCAGGACGAGGAGCAGGGGCTACAGTAACCCTGGAGCAAGCAGGTCAGGGGCAGAAGGTGCCTGCAGGTTCTTCGGGCTGGCGGCGGGCACCGGGCTGCCTCTGCCGAGTCTGGCAAGAGGTCAAGGAAGAGACTCGGCCGTGGGGCGTTCGCGCGTCACTGTTCTCCGCGACACCCTGCTTCCTGCCAAGGCCTCTCTTCTGCTCTGGGCCCCTCCAGCAGCCTCGGGGAGGAGAGGGGAGGCGGGATTAGGTGAGGTAGAGAGCTTTGTCCCTGGGGAGCAGGCTGTGGGAGAGAGGAGGGGCTGTCAGAGCTGATGGGACCCCCCCCCCCCCCCGCGCCCCTGGTGTCACGGGCTCTCGGGGCTTGGACGCAGGGCCCCAGGAGCGCCAGGACAGTTGCTCGCGGGCCCTCGGCCCCCACCCTGGAGGCAGCTGCCCCTGAGGATGGATGGGCGGCCGCGCTGGCCCCTTCCTGATGACCCACCCGTGCTGGAGTCCCGGCAGGGGACCACCGTGTCCTCAGTGCTGGGAGAAGGCAACAGGGTGTGTCCATCCTTCTAATGCCACCATCGCTCTCAGCACTTTTTTTTTTTTTTTAGTTTTTAAATGGTAATTTTATTTATTTTGTTTTTGTACAAACACATTTTTTAAATTTTATTTTTTCCAACACATTTATCCCTCCCCCACCCCCCTACCCTCCTCCATCTCCATCCGCCCCCTCCCCGCTCAAGTCACCTTTGGTTTTTAAGTCACTGTTTCTTTTGTACGTTTCAAACAGAATTAAAGGAGGGCAGGTGTTTTGTGTGTTTTTAAAATAGGGCCCTCGTTTGTGACAACAGAGATGACCCTGAAGGCGTTATAGTGAGTGAAGTGGGTCAGACAGGGAAATACGGGTGTCGAAGGATCTCACATGTGGAATCTAAACATAACCCCCCCATCCCCCAAAACAAAAAGCCCACGCTCATAAACCCAGAGAGGAGACTGGTGGCTGCCAGAGGCGGGGCGGCGGTGGGCAGGATGGTGAGGGGGGTCCAGCTATCAAGTGCGCAGGTCCTGGGACGTAGTGCAGAGCACAGCGGACAGGGTTGACGCCACCACGTTGCATATTTGAAAGTCACTGGGAGTAAATCTTAGCTGTTCTCACAAAGGAGAAAAAATTAACTGTGAGGTGACAGTGTTAACTGGACTTACTGCGGTGGTCATTTCAATATATGCATGTATATCAAATCATGTTGTACATCTGAAACATGTTATATGTCAATGACATATCTCAATAAAAACAAATACATAGACTAGGGCATTGCTTCGGTCTGGGCTCCATGTGAGGGGACGCTCTGACATTCTCTGATGGCCCATTGAAGACCCCCAGTACTCTTGACTTTGGGGAAGGGCTGTCGTGGGAGCATCTGTACCTGCCCAGGGTGTGGGGGAGAGAATCCGGGTAGACCCTCTCCGCAGGCATGTCAGAAGGGGGCGCACATGCTATGTTTGCTCGCTCACCGTCACTGGTCGGCTTGGCAGGGTGAGGAGCGGGCAGGCCGACAGCCAGGGCTGGGGCAGCGGGCGCCCGTGGCAGAGGTGGCCCGTGTCCGCCTTACCCCTCCCGTCATCCCAGGACTAAGGCAGCACCTGGTCACGGCTGGGGTGGGGACCGACCTGCAGGTGCTGATGCCACACTCCCCGCTGGGGTAACTGCTGTCCCAGTCTCCGCTGTTCGTGGGGTTGGATGGGCCAGGTGAGCGGGACCCAGAACCACCGGGGAACTCGGAGATGTGAGGGAAGTCCTGCCGAGGGCGGAGGAGGAGGCAGGTGAGCAAAGGAGGGAGAACGGGGTGTATGTCTCAGGCAGTGGGGGGAGAAGAGGGACTGTGTGTGCCCGAGGTATTCACAGAGGCACGTCCTCAGGCTTACACACAACCTCCCCTCGGCCTGGAAGGCTTCTTCCTGTTCCCCTGTGGAGCACCATATGAAAAATACAGCGCTGTCTTAGCTGTGTCGTGGGGTGAAAGATTTTGCTTTCAGGGCCTTTCCTTTTGGGGACTCAGTTTCCCAATCTGTAAAATGGAGTTAGTGGGCTGAGTGACCTCATGCAAGCCTTGGGACAGTGTCTGCAGAAGCATTAGAGGGCTCAGGCCTCGAGGGCCCTGGGGAGAGCTAGGGGCCAGGCTGACCGAGCAGAAACCCGGTGGCCAGAGCCCCTCAGGCTGGACGGCAGCAGACAGAGGATGAGGGCTGGGGGGCCTGCAGTATGCTAAGGACCCGAACAATCTGTCTGGCAACTCGTCAGCTCTTTGCTGCGGCCGGGACGTCTCCGCTAAGGTGTACCAAACCTCGTTCACTGACATGGTAGCTGAGGCTCAGAGAGGTAAGGTGCCTGGGCTGAGGCCACACAGCTGGCGAGTGGCAGGGATGGTATTTAAAACCCCAAAGCTGCCTCCCTCCCCACAAGGGGTCCCAGAAGGGCCCGTTTCTAATCAGCCCCGCTTACCTGTGGCCCTGGAGGTGAAGGGCTCATGGCCAGCTGCACCTGGAGTGCCATGGGAGTGGGCAGGACAGGAGGCTGGGGGGCTGGGGACATGCTGACAGGTGGGCTGAGGAGGGCGCCCTGGGCGTGGGGGGGGCAGTGGCAGCTGCTGGTGCAGCGGGGGGCTGAGCGGGAAGGAGGGTGGAGGGGGCGGGGATGCGCTGAGGCCTGGCAGCAGCGACTTGGAGCCCAGTGTCCGGGCGAGGCTGGCGGGGGTGGCCCCGCTGCGGAAGGCCTGCAAGTCCGAGGGCGTCAGGAAGGAGGCCAGGCCTGGCATGGCGTACATGGGCTGTTTGGGCGGGAGCATTTTGGCTGGTGGGTTGGCTTGAGCGCTCTTGGTCTCACCCTGGTCCGGGGGGCTCTGGAAGGAGACAGACACCCATCACTTGGGAGAAGATGGCGCCGTGAGACCAGGTGGTTCTGCCACCCACTGACATGGGCCCTGGCTGGCTCTGTGGCCCCTTGGGGGTGATCAATGGACTAACCAGAGGTCATTCAGGGTCCTTGCTGCCCATCCCACCATGCCCTGCTTTAATTCTTGAGGCTCCCCTGCCCAGGGGGGCACCTGTGCTCCTCGGCCTGGCCAGTGAGGCCGGCATCAGGCCACAGGGCCGTCCTGTACTCATGCTCCGCCCCAGTTTCTGTGCCTTTGCATGTGCTGTACCCTTGACTTGCTGGGCCCTTTCTGGCCTAACCCAGATGCCGCGTCCTCTGTAATAGCTTCCAGACAACACCCCTACCCCGACCTGGGCCACATGTCCACCGCCATCCTGAGCCTCCTGCACTGCTGGTGCTGATGGAGGAGGCAGCTAGTGTGGTCAGGAATAAAGGCCAGATCTGAAGAATGGCAAAATGGGTTTGTCTCCTAGTCCAGCTACCTAACAAGCTGGATAATTTGAGGCAAGACGCATAACCTCTCTGAGTACTGAGTTCTTGTTAGAAGAATGAGATGAAACGAGATACATGTAAAGAGGCCAGCGTGAGGCGCGCACACAGTAGGTGCACTGGAGCAATGACCACAGTAGTATCCATCCTTTCCCATGGGCCTCAGGGCCTGCTCCACCCTCAGTGGTCCCACTTAGCAGGCTGTGCCTAGGAGTCCAGGGGTTACCTTGGAGACCAGGCTAGCCCTGTAGGCTGCCAGAGCCTTCAGATATTCCTTTTTCGCTGCTTCGGTCTTCCTCTTGTAGGCCTGAAAGATCCAAGACATGAGCAGCATTGGGGAGAGGTCACATGGTCAGGAGGAGGTCACACCACTGTGAGCTGGCCTTTGCCTATGAGCTATTTCTACTCCCTATTCCCCCGGGAGGCCCCCGAGACAGGGCCGCAGGCATGTGGCCAGTGGGATGGGAAAGCTCTGGCCTGGAACCCCGACTCTGAGGGTTGGAGGACGAGGTGGATTGAGATGTTCTTGTTTAACAAGCAAATGAGGAAGCAGAGGCCCAGAACAGTTAAGTTGCTAGTGAATGCAGCTGGAAAACAGCAGAATTGGAAGGGACCTAACTTCCTATTCTACAGATGGGCAAACTGAGCCCAGCAAAACCTCTGCAAGAGCCTCTAGTTCCAGAGGCTGGGCCTGGTTCCAGACCTTCCAAGTATGTCATTGGCTCTGGGATCCCAGTGCCTTGGAAGGGGGGATGGCACAGAAAGGGATGGAGACTCGCCTGCTTCTGCTCCTCTCCCAAGCTGTCCCACATGGAGGCCACGATTTTGGACACGTCCCCGAAGGTGGCACTGGGGTTCTGTCCCTTGATGGCAGCCTGAGTGTCCCTGAAGAAGAGCGCGTAGGCTGACACCGGCTTCTGCGGCTCATTGGGGTCCTTCTTCTTCTTTTTCTTTGGGTTCTTGGCCTTTTTCCCTGGGTCAGCTGAGGGTCTCTTTTCTCCCGACATCTGCCCAGGTGAGAGGAGTCAGAAAACCTGAGACCCCCAGGAACTCCTGCCAAAGGGGACCCACCCCAGCCTCAGGCAGAGCCCATCCGTGCCTGTTAGCCCCTGCTCATATACAGGCACTGACCACGCCAGGAACTGGGCAGCCTGGCCCACTCTGTTGGGCCAACCACTGCCTGGGTAGGGGAGGCAATGGACAGGCAGACAAGACCGACAGACAGATAGACAGACAGACACACACACACACATACACACACACACACACACACACACACACGATAGGAGCCCTGGGTTCTTTGTTTAACTCATTAACGACAATCAGCATGATAGTAAAGCTGATTAAAAAAAATAGAGAAACTGGTTAATGCTCTATAGAGTAGTAAAACTAGCACTTTTAGGGCTTAATTTTATTGTTTCTACTGGACAGAAGTCATTTGCATCTCTACAGGGAAAAATTAATTCACCTTGTAATCAGAGATTGTTTACATGTCTATCACCTTTTCCCCAAGTTAATCTTTACAGAGTATAAAAATGCCCTAATCAATAATGAAGAATGAATCAAAATAAAGCCACTTAACCGCCCTGTGCCTCAGTTTCCCCATCTGCCAATGGGAGATAATAATAGCACCTACCATAGAGTTGTGACGAGGATTACATGCATTAATACTTATTACGCGCTTAAAACACTGGCCCATAGGAAGTGTTTTCTAAATAAAAAGTAAAATAAAAACCACCCCTGCCTGGTCTACAGGAGAGACCATTATTGTGATGATGGAGCTGGACCAGGATCCAGGGGCGCCCAGCCTGGCCTGGAGGTCAGGGTCTCTGCAGCGGGCACCACGGCTACTGCCCAGGCCTCTGCGGGGCCACCACGTGGAAAGGGGTGGGAGGCCCTTATGAAGAAGGAAGAGGCAGGGGGTACGGGCTCAAGTCTTGATTCTGCCCCTAGTTCATTGGGAGATTCCCGGCAAGCGTGCCTACCCACCCCTGGCCCTCCGGGCCTCTGTTTTCCACCCCAGTTAAACAAGGTTCTCCCCAACAGGGAGGGAGAGTTGGCCGGTGTCAAGAAGGGGCCAGAGCCTGGTCAGCGGGTGAGCTCTCACCCTGATATGTGCTTGAAGAGGCCGGACCACCCTTGCCTCCAGGGGTCATGTCCCCAGTGGAGGGGTCACTTCTAGAGCCCTATCTGGAGGTCAGTGCTGCCCAAGGACACCCTCTGCTGGAACACACATTTTTGTCAGAATATTTTCACCTACAAGGCCATACGACGCGACCCTGAGGATCTTGCCCACGCCATCAAATGTCACTGGAATGACCCACGGACCATTCAGGAATAAGACTTCACTTTTTTCCAGAATTTTCTTCTGCCTTGTTTCTCAGCAAAGGGAACAGTTAAGCTCCGTGAGTCTCTTCTAGAGGTTGGTGATGCCCATTCCATGCAGGGCCCATCTTCCCGCTGACGGGAGGGCACCCTAAGGCTTTGCATCCCCACCCTGCCTACCTTGAAATGCGCTTCTGACTCCTCCTCCTGAGTTGAGCTGGAGGGAGAAGGGGTTGCTGACTTGCTCCCTGGGGGCGACGGGGAGCTGTGGGTGATGCCGCTCCGGATGCCCATCTGAGAAATGAGCTGGGACTGGCTGAGGGCACTCATGTGGCTGGCCAGCATCGCCGGGCGGCCCAGCAGGGGCCCTGGGCGGCCCGCGTCATAGGCAGCAACCTCCGAGTGGACCATCTCCTGGATCTAAGAGAGGAGGACAGGGCATTTTCAGTTAGAAAGGACCTGTCCTGCCCCACCATCACATGGGCATTGCGGGGCCCAGGGGAGGGGCATGCAGGTGAGAAGTGGAAGGTGATAGCTCCGTTCACTCTGAGCCGTGGTTTCCCCGTGGATCCCTGACAGGTGTGAGTCCACACTGCTCTGAGCCCTGCATGATTCAGTGCACCTGTGGGGAGACCTGCACCTCGAGAGTCTGCCTTTCTGTGGACATTCAAGCTGGCAGACAGTCAGCATTTCAGTCCTTGCTGGACAGCTCAGTCCAGCTGAGAATGGATCCTTTTAAAATACTGAGCCTTCCCTCCTGGAACACAGTATATCTCTGCATTTATTCACTATGCAGCAGGAGAGCAAAGAGCACAGACGCTGGAAGCCGACAGTGTTTTGAATCCTGGTTCAGCCACTTATAAGCTGGGTGACTTTAGCCAAGTTACTTAACCTCTCTGTGCCTTGGTTCTTCATTTGAAACATGTGGATAATAGTTAAACCTACCTCCTAGGACTGTTAAGGATTAAATGTGCCTAGCACATAGTAAGCCCTATATTGTATAAGGGTTTGTTAAATACATAGAATAAATAAATCTCTTAATAAAGTTTTCCAAAGACTTTTTCTTCCTATAGCTCAGTAATTTTCTTATTAACTATTCCTGATGATATTTTATAACTTGTTATTTTTGGAATGCAAGAAAGCTACTGATTTTTACATATAGGCATTTCTCATACAAAGCATATAGTTAGAAAAACATACTTTAAAAAATATATATGCTTTATTGATTATGCTGTTACAGTTGTCCCAATTTCTTTTCCCTTTGTTCCCCTCCACCCAGTGACACCTCTCCCTCCAGTTGTCCCCCCCAGAAAAATATACTTTTTATTTAAACATTATACACACACACACACACACACACACACACACACACACACACTGTTCAGTGAGGCAAACCAATTTGCATATTCTTTTAATTATTTTTATTTTCTCTGCATCTGTGGTTATTTTCTCTTTCTAATTTCTCATGGCAAATATTTATGTTTTTCTCTCACTTTTTCTTCATTAGGCAAGCTCATGGGTTTTCTATTTTATGATGTGGGATATTTTTTTCTCCTCAAAAGAATCAAATCTGAAATTTGTTGTTCACCCTACTCCCCTGTTTTCTATGTCTTTAATATCATTTTAATCTTTATTGATTCTTCTCTGATTTTTAAAGATTTCTTTCTTTCTTCCTTTCCCTCCCTCTCTTCCTCCCTTCCTCCCTTCTATCCAACATGGATGTGTGAGAGAAACATCGACTGGTTGCCTGACACACACCCACAACAGGGGACCTGGCCAGCAACCGCAACCTAGGCAAGTGCCCTGAGTGGGAATCGAACCAGCAACCTTTCAGTCCATAGGCCAGCGCTCAATCTACTGAGCCACACCAGCTAGGGCCATTTCCTTCATTATTTCAAGCTACAGTTATTTCGTTTGTCTATCATCTGTCTTCTCCTCTGGAAGCTCCATGAGTACAGGGCTTGTTCACTACTGTATTCCTAGTGCCTTAGGCAGTCCCTGGGACACAGTAGGTCAGGACTTTAAAGGATGGAGAAAGGAAAGAAGGAGAGGATGCTGGTCCTGGTAGGAGAAACTCCCCAGCTGCCTCTTCTCCTGAGAATGTGATGGAATGTGAGTTGTTTGTGGCAACAGAATGGGGCAGAATCAGTGAGGATTGAAGAGGATGTGACATCGTTGGCTATTTCATTTCCTTCTTCGAATCAGACTTGGGGTAGAATATAGTCATTCCCTATGGGATCAACAAGCTCCAAAGAGTCTGTGAGCCGATGGGACTCAATCTTGTCTGTATCTTTCTTTTTCTTTCGAGTTTCCTTTACCCTTGTGGCAAAGAAAGCATAAATAACACAAATAATCAACCCACCCCCAAACAGGCAGAAAGTACAGAATAAAATAACAGAAGAATAAATCAGGATAAGTAAAGTAGTTGTCAAAGTGTATATAACAATATTGTTTAAAAACCAGAAAAATGAATCCATTTATATTTATTATAAAGATAGTATTTGTTCACAGATATTACAGCTTCTCGGTTTGTTTTTTTTTGTTTGTTTGTTTTTTTTTTGCTTATTGACTTCCCCATCTTTCCTTTGTTGATCAAGTTTTATCTAGTGATTTTATGCAATTGTATTATATCTCTGAGTCCTCATGTAAAAAAAAAAATTAAGCTTTAAATTTTTCTCCCATTAGTAGTTTATGTCCCAGATAATTTTTTCATTAAATAATTCATTGCAATCATTATTTTGACAGCTACATTAAGTTCCATACCATGATAACAACAGTACTTAGACATTAACTCTAGGCTTGCTACTTTTATTGCTCATACTACTGTGTTCTATACCATATATTTCCCATACTTGATTTATTTGAATTCATTTCTCAATCAAAGGTAACTGCCTCTGTAAGTAATTTTTTAGCCCAAAGTGTCTTTGAAATAAGACAGATTTGCATGATGCTATTTTTGTATGTAGGCTGTATTTATTTAATTTTGTCTGGTGCTCGATAAGCTCTTTTGAGCTGAATACTTTCCACTTTCTTCAGATAAGTGATATTTTCTACTGTTATATTTTGGATTATTGCCTCTTTTCCATTGGCCTTTTAAAAATAATTTCCTGTTAAAGACACATATTGAATCATTAGCGTCTTTTATCTTTTGAGTCATAATTTTGAGCTCTCTAACATCCTTCTTCGATTTGGGGAGAAAATCTTGTTATTGGATTATTTGCAGTGGCTTTAACAGCATTTTAAAATCCAACAATCACATATTTTACCTAAAAGCAATCTTTCTTGATTTCAAGTTTTTCTCATCACACAGATACACTACATTATTGAAGTCTGTAAATTATGAGCAGCTTTCCCCATTCATCGGAGTAGGACCTTCAGAATGGACCCCCTTTAGAGCTGTAATTTTTGTACCTGTGTCCGGTGATTTTCCTTTATATTTCTATTTCTACAATAATATCTAGATCAGCACCTTGCCACAGAAAAATCAAAATGCTTGTTGGTCCCACTGAATAAAATTAAAGATAGAACAGCAGGGTTGGGTGGGATCTGGAATGCTGTCAAATTTAGCTCAGCAGGTCCAGGGTCTCCAGGAGGGTGGGCGGGCCACTTCACTCCTGCAGTTACAAATATGTTCTCAATAAATGAGTGTCAGACCTTTCCCGAATGTCTGCTCTGTGATAAGCAGACAAAAGAGCTCTGGGATGACAGCCCCCTACCCCGCCACAACTGCTCTTCAGGGCCTCACAGTTAATTAGGGAGACAGGCCCGCTACATAAAGAGACTGTATGGCTGGTTATTATTAGTAGATACAATCCAACAAGACACAGGTATAGCCACTAAGCATCCTAGATTTCTAGGGCATTAAAAATTTTTGTCCTAATCTCGCCAAAGTAAAAAATAGGCCCCCAATGTGAGGTCTGCTGTTTGAGGATGCCCTGACGCAGGCCCTGGAGGTGTCTGACCCAGATCCCTCTTACCGTGATGCTGCACCTGTGCCCAGTGCTGGGAGTGCTGGCCCCTGGCCTCTTCTCCAGAGCAGCGTCACTGGCCAAGCGGGAGCTGCCTCCCCTGACAGGCTACGACACCCCACAACCTCCATGCCTCACCCTGCAGCAGACCTCAACCACTGCTGGACCGATGCAGGGGCACAAAAGGCCGGGCTCCCTCCTCTGCAGGGCAGACCTGCCCCAGAGCTCCCCACATGTCCAGCTGAGACCACTTCCTTGCTGGGTTTCGTCCTCTGTGGACCCTGCTTCCTTCCCGCAGCCGCCTCCTCCTGACAGCAACCTCCCCAATAAACAATGTTCCCAGAATCCTCATCTCAGGCACTGCTCCAGGGGCCCCACTTAAGTCATCTCCGACTGGGGCCTCTGGTTTCCCCTCTCTGTGGACTGCATCCCATCAGCACCCAATGGGTCCATCAGTCCCTATCGATAAGTGCACGTCTCCCTTACTTCTGGCCTCCTGAAAGCTTCTGTCCCCACTTGCCTTCTTCCCAGCACAAACTTCTTCCGAGAACTGTCTGTCCTGGTTGTCACCTGGACCTCTCCCATCTGACATGAGTCTTCATTACCATCTACACCACTATAATCATCTTCGTCATCCTCACCCCATCCTCATCAGCAGGAGGAGGAGACATTTTTTATTAAGTACTTTTCTGTATATGACATTTAATCACCAAAGTCACCCTGGGAGGTAATTGAATCATCCCCAGCTGAGGAATCAAGGCTCAGAGAGGTTCATAGATAGGCCCATGATCACACAGATACCAAAAGGGAAGCTGGGTTTCTCCTGAAGCTCTGCCGCTTTCTGCAAGACGCTCCTCAGCCCTGGACTCCTGGGCTTGCTGACTCCCCTGACAGCCCTCCTCCCTCTGTCCAGGGCCAGGCTCTTGGCTCTAGCCAGTCCTTCTAGTCTTCTTCAGTCCCCCCACCCCCCGCCTCCCTGCAACTACTCGGCATTTCTCAGGCTCTCTCCAACCTCCCTCCTTCCTATACCCCCCACCCCCACTCAGTACCATGTGAATCCGTGAGTGAATTTCAGGCTTTAAAAGGAAAAAAGATGAGCTCAGAGAAGTATGCAGAAGTGGTCAGACAATGTCTGACCATCCCTCCACACATTCTAAAACATTCTAGTAGCTCACAGAACCCCTTCCCCAATCAGAATCCACGCTGCTCTGCCCAAGATGCTCAGCAACCATTGCCCTTTGTCTTAGTCAGCTACAGCTGATGCTGAGAGGGCCCTGCCCTTTGTGCTTGGCTGACCTTGGAGGTCACCCCCATCCCCTACAGGGGGTTCCTGCACTTGTTAATGGCTTCCTGCATCTCAATGCCTGGAAGGCTGTGCAATTAAGGCCCCAGCATGGGACAGGAGTCCTCTCCCCTCAACGGGACAGTTCTGAGTCCTGACTTGGCCCCATCCACCTCTCAGTGGGGCTGTGGCAGGACTGTGTTCCAGTCACCACCATGGTCACAGCTCATCAGCCAGCCCTCTACTGGCCTCCGTCTCTTCCAGTCTCAACACCTCATCTCCCTTCTTCCTGCACAGGGCTTGCCGCGGTCACCCCCCCCCCCCACCTCCAAACTACCTGCACCCAAACCTTTGTGTCAGGTCTGATTTAGGGGGATCCCAAAGAGACACCAGCCCTTTCTCAGCCTCCAGCACGGCTACCTTGAGTCCAGGTGCCATACTGGTCACCAGAGTGACCCTTCTGGGGTATGAAGCCTCTCCTCCCTGCTCAGAATCTTTCTGTAGCTCCCCAGCGGCCGCTAGAATTGTCCTAGCCTTGTAAAATGCCCACACAGATCCGCACCATCTCTCGTTCCAACCTCTCCAGCCCCTTCCTGGAGCTCCCAGGGACATGTGGACTTCTCTCTAGAATTACAGACTTTCCCCACTGTGGCTCACTGGTCCTTGGAGACTTAACTGAAATGTCACCTCTTCAGAGAAGCCTTCCCTGACCTCTCTCCTCCACCCTCCTCCTGAGTCTTTCCAAAGCATCTGCTTCTGTGCAGACACACAACATGCCTCCCCAGCCCTGCGCAGGTGGCCCAGCATACAGTTGACACTTATAGGATGTCTGGTCACCGACAGAACCACGCCTCCTGCTTTTCTCCTGGAAGCATATGGTCACCTCCAGGAGCCACACCTGTACCCTCTCCAGGGAGGACGAAACAGACGGAACAGGAACGAGGAGCCGCTGGGAATGTAATTAGGTTCACCTGGCTGGACAGACGCTCAGGGTGGCAGAAACACAGGTGGCTTTCACAAATTCCCCATTTGCAAGCTCTATGGAGAGCAGCCCCCAGTGCTGAGGGTACCCCCTCATAGTAGGGAGAGAGGAAATCACACTTTTCTCTTTCCTGCCTTCTGCTGATTCGGAGAACTAACACCCCCTTACCACTCCCTGCCTGCTTTCTCAAAGACACGGACAGTGTCATTGAACACACTCCACATGCTTCCTGGGGAATCAGAACGTCTCTCCTGGAGGCCACAACAGTTCTGCCCATTGTGTTCCCTCACCGAAGCCCCTGCCTCAGCTCCAGAGGGCCCAGAGACTGCTCCTTAATCTCTGAGCAGGATCAGATCCCATAGGAAAATTATCAAGCCACTGACCAGCATTTTACAATCCCTTCCACTGTGTCAGAGTAGCCCTTCCTAATAGAGAACAGCCCTGTTTTACAGAGGATGTCAACAATAGTAATAATGATAATAATACTTACTATTATATTTAGTGAGGCTCACTGTAGCACTAGGCACTTCATGAACAAATCTTTGACGTAACACTATCACCACCCCCATTTTACAATAAAGACACTAAAACTCAGAGAGGTTAAGTGCCTTTCCCAAGGTCACACAGCTAGGACGTGAAAGAATCAGAATCCCGTCTCTTTTCCAAGGCTGAGAGCTTTTCACTGCACCCACACGGATCTCACTGGCTCTAATGTGGGTGAAAGGTAATGAACCTGCTCTCACTCGAGGATCCCGGGAGAAGACAACTTTGTACAGAGCCCGGCACATAGTAGGTGAAGTTCCTTCATTCCCTCAGGAACTTGTTGAAGGTATGAGCTTGAACGAAATCTCAAGTGGGCTAAGAAGAGGTCACAAACAATGTAAGTTTCTGGAATATGAGAAAAGAGGGAAACCAGGAGGAAAGCTCCAAAGACAATAGAAACTACAGGGGTGCTTCCCAAACATTTGTTACATTTCTTAAGTCAGTAACTGGGAAATTTCAATGAAGGGCCAGATAGAAAACACAGTATTTTAGGCTTTGAGGGCCAGCTGGTCCCTGACATAACTATTCAACGCTGCTGCTGTAGCACAAAAATCAGCCATAGGCAATATGTAAATGAATAAGCGTGGCTGTGTGCCAATAAAACTTTATTTATAAAAACAAGCAGAGGGCCATATTTGGCCTATGGCCATAGAGTGCCAACTCCTGTGTTAGTTAAATGTTGTTAAATGAAGAAATACTGGGAGAAGCCATTATTTGGCAGTTACCATCTGCGGGGTACTGATCTCCTGACCGCCTTTGATTCTCACCCAGTCATGGGAGGAAAGGGGTGCTTATGATCAGCATCTTACAGGTGAGGAAGCTGAGGTTCGGGAAGGGAAGTACCGGGCCCCGGGTCTTTAAGCTGGGATTCAAATCAAGGCCTGTCTGGTGCCCTCGCCATGTCCGTAGGCACTGTATCAGCAGGTGTGCTGTCCCTTGGCTAAACCCTGTCCTGGCCACCAGCTGGGCTCCTGCTCTGACTCACAGTGCAGCCTCTCTTTAAATCACTAAGTCCTGGACTGGTGACAGAGATCTGGTAGCTGGCCACTGTCCCCCAAATCTGAGCATCGACTGCTGTCTGGAGCCTCCTTCTCATGTCCTGACTGGGCCTCCGCCTTCAGGTGCCATCATCAGAACTGCCCCAGGTCATTCTACTTCTCTCATCCTCCTGGGTCCCCAAGACTGCTCCTGTTACTCACTCACTCGTTCATTCAAAAACCTTCCCTGAGGGCTGTGATGCCTGGGATCCTGGGCTAGATGGGGGAGACCAAGATGAGACCAAAAGCACCAGATCTGGTACAGTCTGAGGGGGGAGGCAGAGACGCACCCACGTAGTTTTAACCAGGGCAGTAGCCCAGGTGTTTGGAGGGACCTGGGCCAGGCAGAAAGGGGTCCTTCCGATGCCTGGAGAGCCAGAAAGTCTCTCCCCAGGGGAGCACTCTGTGCTGACTTGAAGGGGAAGTTTGCAGAAGACAAGTGGGGTTGTGAAGGGCATTCCCTGGAGCGGGAGCACATGCCAGGGCAGAGACGCGTGGAGCCATGTGATGGTTAACATTTTGTGTCAACTTGACTGCGACATGTGGTCAAACATTATTCTGGGTGTGTCTGTGAGCGTGTTTCTGGATGAGATTAACATTTGAATCAATGGACTGAGTAAAGCAGATTGCCCTCCCCAATGTGGGTGGGCCTCATCTAATCAGGCGAAGACTTGCCTAGACCAAAAAGGCTGAGTAAGAGGGACCTTCTACCTGACTGCTAGGGCATTGGTCTTTTCCGGTCCTCAAGCTGGAACTACAGAATCAGCCCCCCTGGGTCTCCAGCTTGCTGACTGGGGATCTTGGGACTTCTCATTCTCCATGATCATGTGAGCCAATTCCTTCTAATATCTATCTATCTATCATCTATCTAACTACTGGTTCTGTTTCTCTAAAGAATACTGACTAATACAAGTGGCATGATGAGCTCCGCAGACTGCCCGTCATAGCCTGGCGTAGCTGGAGTGTCAGGAATAATGAGAGATGAGCACAAAGGGCCATCAGAGGTTGCTAGGACTCGGAGGGCTGGTGTGTGTGGCAGATGGAGGGACAGTGCCTGCCCGTGCTAAGGGGCTGGCAGTTCTGGGATCTGCAGCAGAGCCACCTCCCTGGGGAAAGCTGTCTCCGGACTAAGAAGAGTCTCCGGACTCTGAGAAGCGGCAGAGACCCTGTGTGTTAATTTCCTATGGCTGTTGTAACACATTAGCACAAATTTAGTGGCTTAAAAGAACACAAACTCATTATCTTCCAGTTCTGAAGGCCAGACGTCCAAATTCAGTTTCACGGGGCTCCAAGGGAGACTCTCTCTCCTTGCATTTTTTTCGGGGGGGTTGGGGAGAGGATGGATACTGTTCTTATGTTTCGTCTCGTGGCTCAGCACCACACGGCCTTTTCTTTCTCTGTGTCCATCATCACATCAGCTACTCCAGGTGCTGGACTTTCCAATACCCCTCGTACAAGGATCTGTGATTACATCACTGAGCCCACCCAAATAATCCAGAATCTCCCCATCTCAATCTCATCTGCAAAATCCCTTTTGCTATGTAAGATAACTTACTCACTCATAGGCTTGGAGGACTGAGACACAGGGGACATCTTGGGGGGGATTATTCAGTCTACTGCACCCCAGGTGCCCCCCATGTCAACCTTCCCAGGGCACACTGCTCTCTGAGGTTTCCTTGGGCTTTAAGAAGCAACTATTTGAAAATTATTCCCTTTTAGGGAGAAAAATCCCAGCACAAAAAGAGGAGAAAAGAAAGCCAATAGGAAGCCTTCCCCAAAGCCTGCCCCTCGTCCAGACTCCTCGTCAGTGAGTATTTCTAATAAACTTTCATGCTTGGTGAGACATCCTTTGCACGCTGACAAATTTCTCCTGAAATCTGAGATGTCTTGTTCAGAGTAATAGCTACAGTGCCCAGGTGCCCAGCTGCTATTGTAAAATCAGTAAGCATTTAATTGAAACAAACGACTATAATAATAGTACATTATCCCTGCAGGCCGAGCGCCATCACAGTTTTAATTATTGAGTTAAGAGTCAGACTAATTTATCCTTTAAAGCTACAGCCCCATTCCTGGTTACACTGATCATCCTGTTACGCACGCACATGAAGGCACCAGCAGGGAAGGCTGTAAATGCAAAGCCATTTGTCCCCTTCTGGGTGGGTTTGTCTGCAAACACTGAGCTCCGAGACACTGGCTCGGGGTGTGAGGTTTCTGCTCAGATCGGGAGGGGGGTGGTGTGATCCTTATGCTCCCCATCTCTGGCACGCTCTCACTCCTCTGCTCAGAGCCTGCACTAGCTCCCCACTTCACTTCGAGGAGAAGCCCAAGTCCTTACTAAACCACAGACCTCTGGAACGACCCCCGGACACCACCACCTGGTACCCCTCTGGCCTTCTCCCCCTCGGCTCCGCCCACGCCCTTTATGCCACACTGGCACGCTCACCTCCGTCCTGTCCCTTAACGCAAGCATGCTGCCACCTCAGGACCCTTCCCTAGCTCGTTGCAATCACTATGTAGTCACAGGGATGAGCAGTGCTGGAAGGGAAGCCACAGGCCATCGCGAGGTTGTCAGATGCAGACGGGGGGTCCAGAAAGGCCTCCATCTGGCTGGCATGAAGGATAGTAGATTGGGGTGAGGGAGTGGGGAAGGATGAGCTTAGAGAACCAGGCACAAGCCAGGCTGGGTGGGACCCTGAGTGCCAGGTGAAGATATCTGGACTTTATCCTGAGAGTGACCGGCAATCCAGAAGGGTTTTAGGCAGAGTGGTAACTTGAATTTCAGAAAGGCCAGCTGGGCTGCTGTGTGGCAGGTGGCAGCTTCCAGGTGAGAAGTGACACAGTCGTGGCTGGAGATTCAGATGGAAAGTAAGTGACGAGCCTGAGAGGTGCCCTGGGAGAGTCAGGATTTAGACTGGTTTTCATGGCAGGTGGTCAAGGATGGCACCAGATCACTGATGACAATCACAGGCTGGTCATAGGGAAGAAGACATGTATAGCCGGGGGTTGGTGGGGGGGAGGAGTGGTCAGCTGTGAACAGGCTGAGCTTGGGCACAGCACCCAGGTGTGGTTTGCAGGTGGGGATGGACAGTTAATGGTCTGGTGCTGAGAGGAGGGAACCAAGCACTGGAAACTGACCAGGAGTCCCCAGTGGTACCCAGCCACACAGTTGGGCTGCGAGGAGACCAAGAAGAGGTGGTCTGGGCAGCACAGGATGCCAGGAGCACTAAAGTCCCCATCACATCAAGGGGGCAGAGAAGGGAGGGAGTTTCAGGGAGAAGGGGGATGGCCAGCTGGTCTAATACAGCCAAATGCCAAGTATGATAAAGGCAGCATGTGCCCAGTGGACCTGGCAATGAGGAGACCACCAGGCTCCTGAGTGGAGCTGTTTCCTAGTTGTGGGGAGACAGAGGCCAGAGTGCACGGGACATAACCAGGTCGATGACCTCTCCTGGAAGCTCCCCTGTGGTCATGAGGGGACAGGTGGGACACCAGGCAGGTGTCCAAGGGTAACCTTCTATCCAGATGCTACGGGAAAAGTGCAATTGTGGAGGGTGGGTTTTCCTGTCTCAGTAATGGCCCCGTGGGGACCGTAACTAGACTGATGGGCCACAGCATGGCTATGACACTAATGGGCCACATTCTCAGCTTTGATCTCTAGCAATCTTTTTAACAGTCCTGGGAGGTAGATGCTGTTCTTCCCACTTTACAGCTGAGCAAATGGAGCCTCAGAGAGGTGAAGTCCATTGCTCCCTGTCCGCAGCTCCTCCGGAGCAGCGCCAGGATCCCAGCCTGGCCTGCCTGACCCCAGCGTCTGAGCACTTTTCATTACTGAGGGCAGCAGGGCGCAGCGTGGGCTGGGCCGGCCTGCAGGGACAGAGAGCCCAGAAGGAATGGTTGTTATCACCCCACAGGGAGTCCGCACGGCCTATCTGTCCTGTTTTGACTACTGCTGAGTTCTTAGGGAAACGTTTGACAAAAACAATGACAAACCACCAGGAACCTGCTGTGAGTAAATCAAAACTGGAGGCAAGGCTTGGGGTCCTGAGTCAGCATGGTGGTCATCCCTGAGTGCTGGGCGCTTCTGGGGCTTCCGGGTGCATTGGGGCCAAGGCAGGGATGAAGCTGGGGAAAGTCCCAAGGGGCACGAGAGATGAAGGCTGGTCCTGCAGAAACTGGGGAGCCTGGTGGCCATGAGTGGGGGATGGCCCAGCAGGTCTCCTATGCGCAGGGTAAGAGGTTGGGAGGGCTTGGGGCAGACGTGGTGGACCAGGGTGAGCTAAGGAGGTGGAGCTGGCATCCCTGGTCTCCAGAGGCTGAGCACCAAAATGACCTGTCTGAGCAGTGAACCCTCCATCTTTCTAAATTTGACCTTTAGTTCCTACTTTGAAGGGGGGCCTGATGCCCTTGTCCGCAGCACAGGGACTGAGCCACAGTCTGGAAGGACGCATCCGTTCACGTGGCAGAAATCTTTGCTCTCCATTTCAATGGCAGGGAGGGTGTATTTTACTTCTTTATCCCATTGTCTGTCTGTCTGCCCCACTGGACCAGGGACTGTCATCTACTCAGGGCTTAGGAGAGTGCCTGAGACAGGGCAGGGGCGCAATAGAAGTTCATAGAATGAATGAAAAAGTACAGGAATGGATCCTGATGAAATGAAGCTCCGAAACTTCATGTGTTTCTTAAGAGCACCTTTAAGTACAGAGCCAGGGTTTGGGTTCAGAAAGAGGGGGTTATTTCTCCTCTGGCTCCCCATACACAGGCCTCTCTTTCCTATTATCAGTATAGTCCCCACCCACAGGCGACTGCCAGGGACTCTTCTAGACCTCTACTCACTTTTCAGAACTCAGCTCAAATGTCACCACTTCCAGGAAGCCTTCGCTGGCTCTCCTACCTAAACCAGGGTCCCCAGTTATTGTCACTCATGGCGCCTTGTTATCATTATTTTTATTGATCTTGTTACGACTGCAATTATACATTCACTCTCCTGTGTGAATGATTCTGGTTGTGTGCTCCACCCATGAAGGAGAGGACCTGTTTTGCTCAGGGCCATTTCCCTGGTGTCCAGCCCCACACCTGGCACACAAGTGGGCACTCAATAAATATCAAAGGAGTGAGCCAGGTAGACCTGGGAGCTCTGGGCCCCAGAGGGGCAACCTCCCCCAGCTCCAGGTCAGGCCCATGGATTCAAGCTCCTAAGTGGGACCTGCCCCTCCATCCCCGACTCCAAGCCTTTGAAGCATGGCGTGGCTGGGCTCCTGCCTCCTTCCGCCCTCCTCATTCTCCTCACTGGCAGTGCCCACGCTGCGTGATCCTGCCTCTTTGCCTTTGCTTATGCTCTTCCTTCTGCCAGGGATGCCTCTCCCATAGCCACACACCTAGAGATGGGCTGGACTCAGTGGGTCCTGCTGTGTCTCTGAGGACCTGAAAGTCCTTGAGCAGCCACTTCATCCTCTGGGTTCCCTCATTGGAGGGGCACTACATGGGGCAGAAGTGGAATCGGCTTTGCATTTCAGGAAGCTCCCTGGCCGCTCCAGTGGGAATGAACCAGCCCGTGAATGGAGCAGAAGGGGAAGGCAGAAGCAGGGGGACTGGGTCAGACTTCAGCACCAGCCCAGACCATGACGGGATGTCTGAGTTGGGATGGGGACAGTGGGGGAGGGAGAGATTCCGGAGGCAGGTTCAGCGTGACTCAGAGGATCCTGGCAGGTGTTGGGACCCCCACACGAGAGGGAAACACAAGGAAAGGGAAGGGTTACTCACCCCCTCCCCCTAACGCTTAGTATTCCCCATTCTAAATTAGCACACGTGCTAATTAAAACCATCTTTCCAAAGAATTTATTATAGGATATCCCAGGCTAATTATAAATTCTCTGTAGCTGATCCTGAGCAGTTGGCTAATGCGCTGTTGAAATCTCTTTGGCCACCCTCGTTTAAATTATTCATCAGGCCCTGCAACAGTTGTGAACTGTAATTTAAACAGTCAGCTCATGAATATGCAATTAATACAACAAACACTGGTGTGTTTTACTGCCCTGCCGCTCAATATTTTGTATCCTTACCCATGTTTACATGTTTTTATGAACTCCGGAGAAAAGCCTTGCCCGCTGAAGTCCCTGGTTAAACCAAGGTTGAAATACCCAGGAGAAGGTTGGTGCTGCGGCTGGAAGGGTCCAGGGATGGGAGGCCCAGAGAGGGCAAGGACTGGCCTGCGGTCACACAGTGGACCCAAGACACAGGATTGGGAGTTCCGGGTGGTTCCTGCTGCCTAAACTGCCACAAGTTAACTGGTGCAGGGGGCTGGGGACATCTGACTCTGAGACAATGCCAGCAACGTAGAGGAAGCGGGGCATTCCATGCGGCCCAGCCACTTAACGGCAATGGCCAGATGTTGCCTAAGCAGGTACAGCTGTTCAGGGCAACAGGCCGTTTTAGAATCCAGGCTGAGTCCACCCTCAAAAATCAGAGTTCCCACCCCTCCGTGGCTGTGAGCTTTAGGACCCTCATGAGCCGGGAATCATTTTGAAGGCTCCACAGACAGCTCCTCCCGGATTCTCTTACCCCTCCCACGAGGCAGGCACCGGGACCGCTCCCGTTGCTACAGATGAGAAACTGAGGCTCAGAGGGCTCAGGAGCTTGCCCAGGGCGGCACTCTCCTCTCCTCCCCCTCCTGACACCCACACCGTCCAACTTTCTTTTCACAACTCCTCAGGAACCCATCCCCAGAGAGTTTTATAATAGAGGAAAATCGGAAATGGCCTAAACGTCTGTCAACAGAACACTGTTCACGTTTACAACGGAACACCCATTGTGACAACGGAAAGTTGTGCGGACACTAAAAGTAAGGCCGTGACCTATGGTTATGGGCACAAACATACATCCGTCGCAGACTGCTGCAGAAAACTGGCAGATCTAGAACAGACTAGAAAGCACAAGACAAAGCACCATATTATGGTCCCATCTACGTAAATTATGTGTGTATAATGCACAGATACGATTGCAAAGATACTTAGGAAATGGTTAGGTTAATCCTAGTTATCCTGGATGGTGCAGTTTCAATGATCTTTTATTTCTTATTTGTATTTGCTTGTGTTTAAATTTTTTTACAATGAGCATGTACCATTTTTGGAAAAATCAATAAACTATATTTTTGGAAGAAAGAAGTGAAAGCTGTAAGAACACTTCATTTCAAAATTTATAGAATACAGTGAAAGCCATACTCAGAAAAGATGTATAGCCATAAACTTTTTATCATTAAACAATAAACAATAAAAGTAAATGAGCTAAAGACTCTAAAATAAAAATTTAAACATCTACAGAAATAGAAAGGTTAATAAACATAAAAGGAGAAATGAATAAATTAAGAAAAAAAGAAAGTGATAGAATTGAAACATAACTCTGATGGCTGGTTCCCTGAATAAAATTAATAAAGCAAAGTAGATAAACCAATAACCTGGCTAAAGCTCTGGTGAAGATAAACATGAAAAAGGAGAGAAATTATGCAACTTTAGGACTATGAATGGGGACTAAGCCTATAAAAATTACAAGATAATACTAAATATAGTTCAATGATAATAACTATAGATCTCAGTGTAATAAACTATTCATTTTATGAAGATAGTATAACCTATTAATGGTTATATAGATTAGAGTACAATCTGTATTTTAATACAGAATTATGAGAAAGCTGTCTTATATAAAGAAAACTGCAGATCCATTTCACTATAAAAATGTAAAAGAAAAATGCTAAATAATAGTACATTAAATCAACCTTATATTAAAAAGTATATATGTTTCAATATGTAGGTATACCATGCACACCATAACCAAATAGAATATATTAACACTGGGGACTCTATTAGTAAAATTCATCACTTCAATATACTAAGGAAGAAAAATTATATGTAATCAGCTCAATACAGGCTTAATAGGGATTTGCTAAAACTCAACAAAAATTATAAGTAAACTGAAAGATGAAAAAATTTTTTAAAGTATGCTGAAGAGAACTGATTTCATGTCAAGGGCAAACTTCACTCCCATGAGACTGGAGGAGAAACAAGGATCACTGGCAACTGCTCATCACTATTTGGTCAAAGTCTGACCCAAGGCAGTGAAACAACAAGAAATAAGTTACAACCTCTGGAAAGCATCTTCTTTACAGATGTGACAGCATTCCTAGGAACCCCCAAACCTCAGATAGTTAGAATTTGAGACAGTCAGATAAAAATAAGTATGAGAAATGCACTGATTTCTTATTCACCCACAAAATTTAGGAAACACATTTGAAAAGTTCTCACTATAAAGCAATGCAAAAATATAAAATTATAACTAATAAAATGTATAAGAAATATGTCGAACCCATATAACTATAAAGGGAGGTAAAATAATTTAAATAAATGGAGATTCACAATGTGTTTCTGAATGGAACAAGTCAATAGTAATGATATGAAATTGCTCCATTTTATTTTGTGGGTATAATGAAATTCCAATATAAAAAGTAATGGTTTTGTCAAAGTGACTTAAAAATTCATCTAGAAGAGGAAATAAGTAAGATTTTTCAGAAAATAGCTTTGAAAAAATTGTATTGCATTAAAATGTACTTCAAAGCCAGAGGAATTTAGAAAGTGCAGTAAGGACATGAGAAAAGACAGATAAAATAATGGATAGAGAAGAAAACCCATATAGTTTAGAATATATTTTTGTAGCGTTCTTATTTAGTAACAAATTAAGTCAGTGGGAGAAATGATGAATTTTAAATAAATGATATAGATAACCATTTAGCATTTGGAAAAATAATATTAGAATCAATGTGATATTTTGTTGGAGAAGAGCTTTCTAAATTTCTCATTGAAGGTGGAAACCATGAAAAAGAACACAGATTTAGGTGCTTAGAAAATGTGGAAAAGGTTTAAAAGAAAAAAAAAATACCATTAACTAGATGAGAAGGAAATAAGATGATTAAATATTTGCAATATACATGACAAAAGGGATAATATTCTTAATATATAAAGAGCTATGCTAAATCAATAAAAATTCACAAATATCCCAATGGAAGACTGGACAGTGTGAAAGAAAAGACCAATCACAAGAGGAATAATTAAAATGTCCAGCTTCCATGCTGGATGTGATGTCAATGTTACAGCAGATTAATAAGGCCTTGGGTATATAGTATGTGACCACTGATTTGGAAGATGCATCACAGAGTCAGCGTGGCCAAAACGGGACTTGGGAGCATGTCTGTGGTGGGTACCCCCTAAGGCCCTCAGGGAATTGACCTTGTCCACCAATGTTTTGGTAGGTGGATTTCTTGGGGAAACTAGAAAGGATACAGAGTGTTTCCATGTGGGTTGACAGGGAAGAAAATCAAAGGCAGCTCATACACAAGACGCTTAGAGACAAATAATAGCATTGCTATGGCTACCATGCTGAGCATTTTATAAGCATCATAGCATTTGATTTTCAAAACAACCCCATAAGGATTATTAACATGTCTGTTTTGCACATAAGAAAACTAAAGTTCAGACAGGGTCAATAATGTGCTCAACATGGCAAGCAGCTGGAGGAACTCAGATTTAAATTCAGGTCTCTCAAAGTCCAATGCCAGTGACATTGATTCTGGCAAAGTACTGACCCTTTTCAGCAGGGCAGTGGGCACAGAGACAGGACGTGAGTCCCCACATTAAGGGGCCACAGTAGCAGTCAAGCCTGAAAGAATCTCCAGTGTCGTTGGTTGGACACTGGCCACTCACGCTGTGGACACCTGATCAGATGGCAGCCTTCTGCCACCTGCTGGGGCAGTGAACATGGTTCCTATCACATTTGGGAATCATTTTGCAGGAGGTTATGGGAAGACACAGTTCCAGTTTAGTGTGATCAAGGTCTTAATGGCGGATAATAGCAGAAGGGTGTGGCCAGTTTGCTGGCTGGAGTTCATCTGCTTCTCCCAGCAAGGAAGACTATGTCAAGTTCATAAGGCAGACGAAAGGGAGTGGGGATGAGGGTCTCACATGCAAGGGCATGGGGGGCCTGAGGTATGCACTCTCAAGGGAGAAGAGGAGCCCTATGAGATGGGAGTGACCATCTCAGGCTGCCCCTCTGGGTCCAGATTCTTGGGTGGGGGCCCCACACTTTGCTGGCACACCGAGGTCCCTGCAATCCTCCCTGTCCTGAGTGTTCTTTCTTTTCCTCTATTGCTTTCTGTTTCTAACTCTGCCTAGGCCCTCGGAGCACGATTACCCATGAAGCTTCACAGGATGAGACATTCTACAATCTAGGGAGATCTGGCCTGGCATCCTTCTCATCACGGGCTGGGGACAGTCCTCATGCCAGGCTGTCTGTTCCAAAGCCTGAGCCGATGGGAGGCATGAGGGGCTGGGAAGAGTCATGAAGCACTGGCAGAGGTGTGAATCCTCCGGTTTCTCTGGGGGAAAGGTTTGCAACTATTGCAGGTGTGATGAAATCCTCAGGGCAAACGGAAACACAAGGGACTGTTTCATGTGTTCTGAAGACATCAGAGAATTCAGGACTCGGCTGAGGATGAAGGCCAGCCAGTGGATCTGAGCAGGAGAATGCCCTGAGCCCTGGTTAAACACAGGGTGAGGGTCTAGGATGGGGCGCAAGAATCTGGGTCAGTCACGTTCCCAGGTGACGCTGATCCTGCTGGCCTTAAGACCTCATTTTAGATGCAGATGCTGCGGGGGCCTCCCAAGCCTCCCACCCAGATTAATTCCTGAGAGTGCTGGCTGTCAAAGGCTTGCAGCTGCCTCCTTCTCCAAGAACTGCCCTTGGCCAATGGGAACCGTCTTGCCTAGGAAGTTATGCAGGAGCCACACTCCCACCCCAGCCTGTCACCCATGACTGACTCACACCTCATACTGGGTTACAAATGCCAGCCACGCTGTGGTCCAGTTCATGCTTGAGAGCTCTCTGTGGGAGCAGGCCGACCTCCCTCTTGCACGGATCTGAATACCATCTGGAATATCTCATTTACTCCTCGCAAGAGCCCCGTGTGGAAACGGTGGCACAGAGAGGTTAAGGGGCTCGGCTGAGGTCTCACAGCTGGTTATACATGCCGCTGTCTGGGCCCAGCGCACTCCCTCCCAACCCACTGGGCTCTGCTGACTGGTGGCTCTGACCTGCCCCGCAGTGACAACCACCCCGGGCCAGGCCGGCCCATCCAGGAAATGTTTAGAGACCTCTCTCCCTTGATCTCCACAACTGTCGCTGGTAGTCTTAGCTGTGTCCAAAGAACACGTGGAAGAGGTGAGGCTGGGAAGAAAGTGACTTGCCCTACACTGTCTGTTAGCGGCAGTAGAGACAGGACGTGAACCCAGGTTTCCCGACTCTAGTCCCTGTCGGTTTCTGCCATGATGGGGAAGAACTAGCAATGGCTTATTTCACACAGTCTCTTCGAGGCTTTGGCATCCCAGGCCCACAGCTCCATCCAGCAGACAGGGCCCAGTGACAGGTTCTAACTACTCACCCCAAATTCCTCTCCTTTTTCCTTGCTACCAAGAGTTTGGAAAAATAGCCATTGAGGCTAATGTTTTTGCCTCTCCTGCCTCTGTCTCAGTAAGAGTTCTGACCACCCCACATGGATGGAGGGACAGGGGTGAGAGTCCCACCTCCCAGCTCAGAGGCCAGGGCTGGAGGCTGGGCTTCTGTACTGTGAGGTGGGCATGAAACACTTCAGGACAAGAGAACAAGGTCCTCGTCTTGCCTCTACAACTTCCTGGCTGTGTGTCTCTGGACAAGCCACTTGCCCTCCGAGTCTCAGGTACACGTGGGTAACCGAGGACTATTCCACATCCCCCCAAAGTCAATGGGAGGGTTAGATGAGAGAAGGCAGATGATACTATAAGACAGAATAGGCTACAGGGTCCCTACTGGTTTACTCACCAACAATAATGTAACAGCACTCTACAGTTTGTAAAGTGTTCACAGAGGCAGCATTTATTTTTCATTCATTCATTCATTCATTCAGCAAACTCCTATCAGGAACCTGCTACACTTCTACACAAAGCTCAGCACCAGCAGTATTTCTGCAGCTCATGTGCTGCTCACAACCACCCTGTGGATTACACAGCATCTTACTTGAAGCTCAAAGAGGGGGAGTAACTCCCAAGATCACCCACCATGGCAGAATAGGAGGAACCCCAGGACCCCAGGCTCCCAGTTAAGTGCTATGGCTTGGCCACCAGGCTGCCACCATCACAGCCGGGTCACAGCCCCAGCCAGCTGGTGTGCTAAAATGTCCCATAGGACGCTCGTCTCTGCGAAATGCTCCTGGCCCCATGGCACATTGACACTCTCTTTTGGAGCTTTAACATTTAGATGAGTTTTATTTGTCTTGTTGGCTTTTATGAAGACGCCGAGTTCTAAATGGACAAAGCCGCAAGATGAGAGAAAGAGCGCCAAGCCTGACTTTTTATTATCCAGCCAGAGCTGGGGCAAAATGACTCCAATAGATCTCAAGTTTTATGTGCTCCAGACACTCCACGGAGCCAGAGATGGTTTCTCAGCAATGCCGATGGTACATTAAAAGCTCATTTTCCCCAACATGGTACTGAATATGCAGTCGGAGCCAAGAGCCATTATACTGGGTAATATCGAAGCTGCAGCTGATGAATGTTGCCATGATTTTTCCTGCGTTCTCCCTCATGACTTGGGAGCAGGTTTCAGAGGGACAGGTTCTCTGCCAGGCTTGGCATCTCGCCCAGAATGGAAGTTAAATGTCAGGCCTTTGTACCCTTCACAGCCAGAGGGTCAGGAGTCCTATTTGGGGCCTGGCAGGGGGTGTGAGGATGGGCACCAGAGGGTGCCTAAGCTATCATAAAACATCCCAAACTGTTCTGCTAATCCCAGCAGAGTGGGTGGCGATTGGGTCTGGACAAGAAAGTCCAGGCAGGTGTAAAGTTTCCTCACATGGGTCTTCTGTTGCTGTTTTCTGGCTTCTAAGGCCCAGCCCCAAGGCCACCATCTCCAGGAAGCCATCCTTGCTACTACTCTCCTCTGAGTTCCTTAGTACTCATCTGTTCCTCATTATAAACTAGCACCTTACACTTCATGCTATGGTTACTGATGAACTTAAATGGCTTGACTCAGAGTCAGATGGATAAAGTGGGTTTCAATCCTGGTTTGATCACCCCCCTTGCTCCTTCATGCATTCATTCACTCATTCATGTTTAGATATTGAGTACACAGGCTAGGGAGTCAGCTTGCCTGGGTTCGAATTCTGGCAGCATCATGATAGTTGTGTAGCTAAGTGGTTTACCTCCCCATGCCTCTGATTTCTCATCTATGAAATGGCAACAATGGTGGTATTTCTTTCTCAGAGTGAAGGATTAAAAGAGATACAAATATAAAGGGATTACGTGGATGCCAAGCACATAATAAGTGCTAAATAAATGTCAGCAGATTACAGCTGCAGATAATTCATCCATTCATTTAGAAGTTCACCAAGAGGATATGAGGCAAACAAGTGTGGTCCTTGCCCTCCAAAGGTCAAGGTAAGGAAACTGACCACAGTGAGCATGGGCAGTGCTCCAAGGGATGGACCTCACAGTTCTGTTCTTTTTTTTTTTTTTTTAAGTGTATTTTATTATGTTGTTACAGTAGTCCCAATTTTTTTTCCCTTTGCTCCTCTCTGCCCAATACCCCCCTTCCCTCCAGCAATCCCACCCCCCTTAGTTCATGTCCATGGGTCATGCATATAAATTCTTTGGCTTCACCCTTTCCTATATTATTCTTAACTTCCCCCTGTCTATTTTGTACCAACCGATCATGCTTCTTAGTCCCTGCACCACTTCCCCATTTCTCCCCCTTCCCCACTCCCAGCTGATAACCCTCCAAATGATCCCCATACCTATGATTCTGTTCCTATTCTGGTTTGCTTAGTTGGATTTTGTTTTTATTTTTGAGATTCAGTTGTTGATAGTCGTGAGTTTGTTGTCATTTTAATGTTTATAATTTTGATCTTCTTTTTCTTAAGTAAGCCCCTTTGACATTTCATATAATAATAGCTTGGTGATGATGAACTCATTTAGCTTTACCTTGTCTGGGAAGCACTTCATCTGCTCTTCCATTCTAAATGATAGCTTTGCTGGATAGAGTAATCTTGGCTGTAAGTCCTTGCTTTTCATCACCTTGAATACTTCTTGCCTGCAAACTTTCTTTTGAGAAATCAACTGATAGTCTTATAGGCACCCCTTTGTAGGTAACTCTCTGCTTTTCTCTTGCTGCTTTTAAGATTCTCTCTTTATCCTTCACCTTTGGCATTTTAATTATGATGTGTCTTGGTGTGGTCCTTTTTGAGTCTAGCTTGTTTGGGACTCTCTGTGCTTCCTGGACTTGTATGTCTAATTCCTTCACCAAATTTGGGGAGTTTTCCTTCATTATTTTCTCATATAAGTTTTCAATTTCTTGCTCTTCCTCTTCTCCTTTGGCATCCCTATGGTTTGGATGTTGGCACGTTTAAAGTTGTTCCAGAGGTTCCTAAGCCTCTCCTCATTTTTCTCAATTCTTGCTTCCTCATTCTGCACTGGTTGACTGTTTTTTTCTTCCTTATGTTCCAAATCATTGATTTGAACCCCAGTTTCCTTCCCTTCACCATTGGTTTTGTGTGGATTTTCCTTCATTTCACTTAGCATAGCCTTCACTTCTCCTCTTATGTGTTTGCCGTACTCAAGCATATCTTTCAAGCCTGTGAGCATCTTTATCACCAGTGTTTTGAATTCTACATCTGTTAGGTTGTCTATCTCCTCATCTGTTAGGTTGTCTATCTCCTCGTCGCATAGTTCTCCCACTGGAACCTTGATCTGTTCCCCCTTTTGAGCCATACTTCTCTGTCTCCTCATCCTGACAGGCTCCTGTGTTTGTCTGCCTCTGTGTCTTAGGTAGAGCTGTCACTCCGGTTACATTGTAAGGGGCAGAGCCTTAGATATGCATCAGGACAGGGTGACCTGTTTCACCAGGCTGTGGCACTGTATGTGGGGGAGGGGTCCGAGAGGGAACAATGCCGCCTGCCCAGCACTCGCCCCCTTTCCAGGCACCTCTCCCACTTCCATATGGGACTGGTGCCTCTCTAGCTGTTGTCCTGGCCGTTGTTCCCAGAGTGGGTTCGTCTGTGGACGTTTTAGGACCGTGGGGGCCCTTTAAACAAGCAGACTCTGCTGAGAGACCGACAGTTTCTTTCTCCGCCCCAAGCCCCACTGGTCTACATAGTCAAAAGCAATGAGGTTTTATTTTCCCCCGTGCTGGGACTGTGAGCTGCACGGTCTGGTCTGATGCTGGGAGCTCTCCCCAGGTGTCCCTCTTGACTTTTTAAAACGTGTGACTGTGCTTTCTGCCGGCCTGCTGCTGCCACTGCTGCTGCCACTGCCACTGCCGTTGCTGCTGCTGCCACCACACCGCGTCCTCTCCGCCCCTCCTACCTGTCTGGATGAGTATTTCCTCTTTATATCTTTGTTTGTTGGACTTCCATGCAGCTCGGTTTTCTGGAACTTCTGGGTGTCTCTAGTTTTGAGGTAGTTGTGTTCCTTCTTAGTTGTGGAAGGAGACGCAGCGTGTCTGTCTAGGCCTCCCTCTTGGCTGGAAGTCCCACAGTTCTGTTCTTAGAGACGCTCCGCTCTTGAACACATTCAGGGAGCTGCCAGCTCTTGCCTGGTATGAGGGTTGTGAGGCTGAAATGAGCCTCATGGACGCCAAGCTAAAATCATGGCTGCTGTACCTGGCCCCTCCCCCAGGCTGTGAGTGCCCCAGGACATCTTCACAGTCTGAAGGCAGCAAAGCACCTGGCTTGGAGTCAGAGGCCCTATTCATGTTCCACCTCTACCCTTTTTCCTGCTGTGTGACCTTGGACAAGTCTCCCACTCACTCAGTCAATAAACAGACGCTGATGATTATCTGCTAGGCAGGCCCTCTGCTGGATGCTGGTGTCAGAGGCAGGCACAAAGCACAGACTTAGCCTTGAGGCATTGAAGTGGACAACCAACTGTTGTCATAAATTCAGGCTGATCCCACCTCTATTTAAATTTTTTTCTTTTATTGATTCTAGAGAGAGGGGAAGGAAGGGAGAAAGAGAGGGAGAGAAACATCCATCGATTGCCTCTTGCATGCACCCTGACTGGGGACCAAACCAGCAGCCCAGGCATGTACTCTGACCGGGAATCGAATCCGTGACTTTTTGGTTTGCAGGACAATGCCCAACCAACTTAGCCACAGCGGCAAGGGCTCTATTTAAAATTTTCATTTACTGTTCATCATGGGGTTTTTTTTTGGTAGTAATTTTGACTTATAAAAATAATATATGAAAATATTATTTATCTTGATTACTGAATTTTTTGGCACTCTCTTAAATTTTGTGATCAAGACTAGTTTCTCACCTACCTCACCCTGCTCCCAGTCCAGAGGATCCAGACAGCCTTAGAGAGACAATGACTTCTGAAGTGGGTTTTGATGCAGGAATAGGAGTTCACCAGGTTGACAAGGGGGAAGAGCCTTCTATGCAGAGGGAACAGCAAGCAGTGGTTCTTAACCAGGGGTGATTTCGTGCTCCAGGGGATATTTGGAAATGACTAGAGACATTGTTAATTTTGATTTTGACTGGGGGCGTGCTCTTAAAGGCCATGGATAGTGGGTAGAGGCCTGGCACAGGACATCCTGCAACACTTGAGACACCCTATGCAAAGCACAAAGGTATGAAACCTCATGGCATCAGGCTCCCTTGGGATGATTCCTTGGTCTAAGCCTCAGTTTCTGCATCTGAAAAATGGGGATAATAACAGTATGGACTGCGGGGGATGGTTGGAAGGAGGCAATGGCACCATGTCTGTACACAGTAGGTGCTCAATAAATGTCCATGCCCCTCCTTTCCCCCTTTGAATATATTTCAAACTTCAGAGCAAACAGTCCTCAAAAGAGACAGCATCCCTGAGTTCCAAAGGACACATTTTGTTCTTTTCCCACCCTTCTCTTAGTGAAAACCATGAGTCTTATCTCTCAACAAACATCAGTCTGTTCGCAGAGAACTGGTCTGCGTGTTGGCTTATCTCTGGCCTGAGTTTTAACAGGGAGTGAATTTTTATGACCGAGTTCTAAACCTTCGCAGAAACCATTTTTAAACTAAAAAACGCTGACAGGTTCTTAACTACTATAGCTGCTAAATTAAGCATGAGGGATGGGCTAACAGGGGGCGTGCGGAAGAAAACAAAAGTGCCCTAAAAGAGTTAGCGGAGGTAAAATAATGTTCATTAAAAATAGAAAAACAAACACACAAAAAAACCCTTTTGTGTTCAACTTCACACTCGTACATCATAATGTTCCAGTAAAAGGCCATTTCCCCCTGAGATAATAAAAGAATTGAATTTTTCCTTATCGGTCATCTATTTTTCTAGCTGAAGCTATTACTCCCGCTCTGGGGTTGCTAGGCAACAAGAAATATTAATAGCAGCTTTTATTAGCTTAGCTTTTGCAGCCGAGTACCAGAATGAGAAAATGGGAAACATAAATGTGTTACATAAATCTTTCAACCTTTCAGAGTCGGTGTTAGTCTCTGTTTTCATAATGATTTATTGAAGTGATGGTTCATTTATGAGAAAGAGGAGTGTGGATAAGAAAACGGAGCAGTCCCCGGAAGGAGTGTTTGAAAATAAATAATTATAGCAGGGGAGCAAAAGCTGTTTAAAGCCATTTTTCTGAGTTTTATAAAATGTAAAAAGACATTTCTTTCGCTTACTGCCTCTGAAAAATGGGCCGGGGGGAGGGAGTTTCAGCTGGACTCTGCTAAATATAAAGAAACCTCTGGGCTTCTGGTTACTCCCATTTAGGATCCTCAGAGGTGCAGCTGGGAGATAAGCACCCTGAGTCTCAATGCCAGAAGGAAATGAGAAAAAACCGTGGCACCTGGGAAAAGCCCAAGCTGGAGGGACCTTGTGAACTCCCTGCTTTTACCAAGATGACCAGGCAGCCGAGAAGAGTTGGGTTTGGGACCTTCTCTTCTTCGCAGGCAGTGGAGCTGTCACTTTGCTGTTGCTCTCAAGCAACGAGCCCTGACCGAGGTCCTGGTGTAATTAACACGCCTCACATCAGTCCCCGAGAAGGGGCCCCTTCCCCAACCCCAGCCACCTCAGTGCCTGATCCACCTGTGACACCCACCCTTTGGACTGGCCCCGCCATTGGTAAGCCCGCCTGACCACTGCGCCAGCAAAGCCCACCCCCTGCAGGTCAGACCGGGCAAATGTAGCTACGAGGCTGAAGCCGCCCAAACCCTGTTACCAAAATGAACCCATGAACAAATAGAGTAGCTTACATTTATTGAATGCCTACTGTGGGCCAGGCACTGGGCTGAATACTTTTCCTACATCTGATCATTGAATCTTTATAAGTTCCTGTGAGGCAATAATATTACCTCCGTTTTACAGATGAAGAAACGGAGGCTCAGGTGGGATTAACCCTTTGCTCTAACCACAAAGTGAAGAGTGACAAATGGTGGAGCTGGGTTTGGACTTGGGTCGGTCTAACCCTGGAACCCATGTTCCTATACGTCAAGAACACAAAAACACACCAAAAAGCAAAACATTATCACAATGGATTACAAAATGGCTATAATCCCTGCCTTCCCTGCCTTCCCTGCCATGCGCTTGTGGAATGTGACTCTTCCGTATCTCCTTCAAGAGGTGGGGTCTATTTCTCTACCTCTTGAATCTGGGCTTGAGCATGTGACTTGGCCAGTGGGACAGTAGCAAGTAGGGGTTTGAAAAGTGCTTGCATGTTGTGACCTATCTTTTCTTGCTGCTATTGGAAACCCTGCGGCCACAGCCATGTAAGCAAGCCCGGGCTACCATGGGATGACAGACCTGTGGCCAAGTCATCCCCACTGGCCCCAGCTGACATTGGGTCAACTGCCAAGATATGAACAAGGACATCCTAGACCACGCAGCCCCAGCCACGCTGTACGCTGACACCAGAAACCAGCCCTCAGCCCAGCCAGATCAGTGTGAAAGAACTACCTTGCTGATCCCAGAATCACAAGGAACAGTCAAAGTTCATGGTTTGCTTTAAGCCACACGAAGTGTTGAGGTGGTTTATTACACAGCAATAACTGACTGACATAATCATAAAACAAAGCAAAAAGTTATGCATTAAGTACAATAAAATGAATAGGTTGGACTGGGGGATCTCTATATCCCCAAGGGTTGGGGGTCTTTGGTCCCTTTTCCTCAGACTTGGAAGGGGATCCTCCTGCATCTCAACTGTGAGAATCGGAAGTAGACCAAGACTCCTGGGGGGAAGAGAGATGAGCAAGGAAGGGAGGAGGAGGAAGAGGAGAGAGAGGAGGTTGGAGGGGAAAAGTGGAGAACAGGAAGAGAAGAGGGGAGGTTTCAGGGGGGATATTAGGGAGCTCCCAGAATCAATACACAGGCTGCATCCCTGAGCCCCGACCCAGGGCTATAGGCTCTCTCCTGGGAACCACCTCTAAAGCAAGAGGTGGAATGACAACTAAGGCACTACCCAGCCCTCTCCCCAACAGTCCACGCCCGGGTACCAGCCTGGAAAGACCCTGTACATGGCACAGGGGTCCCTGGGCCACGGCCCCTAGCCCTCTCCAAAGGACCAGTCCTGGCAAGATGCTTTGGGACCCTGAGCACAAAGGATCTAAAACTACTGATCGAGCACTCATGAGTTTGATCCAAGTTAATAAGATTTGAGCCCCCAGGCTAGTGGCATGTGCAATGATGATATTGGAGGGGTTATTCCACTTCAAATTCATACACTTGTCTAGTGTGTCATAGCTGACAAAGTCATTGTTCCCATTTTCCTATTTGTAAGTTCTCCAGAGTTGGAATTCCAATCCCCATTACACAGATGCGAAACCCGAGGTTGGGAGAGAAGCGATTTATCTAAGGCCCCAGAGAAAGCAGACATGAGTCAAAGCTGAAGGAGAATGTTTGAATGTCAGCTGTGTACCATCTCTATATTAACTAAGGTCAGAAATGGGACCACACAGCTCCAGTGACCCACAGGGCTCCACCTCATTTCCCAAATCACCAGAACCCCTGGCTGGGGTAGGAAGACCTTTGCCAGAAATCATTTCCCCTCAGGCCCTGTCTCCACTGGCCCGAGGCTCTCCCGGGAGCTTCTCTGATCTCACAAACCTGTAAATTCCCCAGGGAACTTGTCTGGGACCATCAAGCTTTGTCCCCTCCCAGGATAATTCCTCTTCTGGGTAAACCAGGACTATAAGCTTGAATATTTTCCAAGGACGACTCCAAAATAAATTATTTCAGACTTACCAGAGGCTGCTTAATAAATTCCACTCTTCCAGTTTCTTTGGGTATTTTAGAAGCTGATTTATACATACAATATCTCTCTCAAAATGAGACAATCAACACAGGATAAAATTATTGAGTTATGAAAATAGGGGTCAGATGGAGGTGCAGCGCTTTAAATTAAACCAGCAAAATATATCTTTCATACTAAATTGACTCTTTTTGTCTTGGAAATGAATGTTTAATCAGTTAAGACACTGACGTGGAGGGAGAAGCCTTAAGCATATTTAATTTTGTAAAGGGGCCCGATTCCACCACTGTATAAGATTCCTGCCAGCGGCCATACCTTTAAAACAGAAGGGCCGGCTCCCACGCATGTCAGGAGGCCACGAGGGCCAGGGCAGGGGACCAGAAGGAATCACTGACCTCTGGGTCAGAGCCACAGGGGCTTGGCATTAATGCATTAATGAGATGGCTGTCAAATGCCTTGGCCTCACCCATATCCCCAGGGATGATATTCCTAACTCATCTTAGTCTGTGCACATGGCATCTGTGACATCCTGGCCATCAGGGCATCCTCTGTGCCTCCTGTGGGCCCGCAGCCTAGCTGCGCCAGCTGTCAAGCATCTGGTAAAACTGAGATGGGCATGGCAGGGGACAGAGCTGGACTTGAATTCTGTGTTTTTTTAACTTAATAGCTGTGTGATATACATTCATTCATTCATTCATCCATTCATTCATTCATTAAGTACTTCTAGAACCTACCATGTGTCAGGCCATCACTTCCCCAAGGTGCCTCTTCTGGGTGCACATAGATTCATACATGGATCCTATCAGATCATTTACTACGTTTTTCAGAAATGGAGTTTCCACCTGTCTTACCACCTGTATGCACAAGGGGTTCTTTAAGGGCATCTCGTAAATCCAGGGCTCCAAACAGCACCTGGTCTCTAGTAGGTGCTCAATAAAGCCTGCTGCACAGCTGATCGCTGGCAGGTTGGAAAAGGGTCCCCTAAAGACATCAGGTCCCAATTCCTGGAACTGTAAATGTTACTGTATTGAGGGGGAGGCAGTCTTTGTGGGTGTGATCAAGTTAAGGCTCTTGAGATGAGAAGATTAGCCTGAATTATTCCTAATGCCAACATAAGCATCCTTATAAGAAAGGCAGAGGGAGCCCTGGTCGGGTGGCTCAGTTGGCTGGAGTGTCATCTCTTATACTGAAGGTTTCAGGCTCTATTCTGGGTCAGGGAACATACCCTAGGTTGCGGGTTTGATCCCCAGATGGGGCATGTAAGGGAGGCAACTGATCAATGTTTCTCTTTCACATTGATCTCTCTCTCTCTCTCCCCCTCCCCCCACCTAAAATCAATAAAACATATCCTCGGATGAGTATTTAAAAAAAAAAACAGAGAAAGACAGAGAGCGGTTTCACTGACAGAAGAGAAGTTGATGGTGACGTGAAGACAGATTGTAGAACGATGCCGCCACAAGCCACAGATGTTGGCAACCACTAGAAGCTAGAGAAGCAGCAAGGGACAGATTCGCCCCAGAGCTTCCAAAAGAAGCTCACCCCTCCTGACACTTTGATCTGGACCCTGCGATACCGATGTCAACTTCTAGCCTCCAGAACTGTGAGAAAGTCCATTTCTGGCGGTTTTAAGCCATCAAGTTTGTGGCAATTTGTTAGAGCAGCCACAGGAAAATGAATCCGGTCACCTACCTGCTCTGAGCCCCCTTTTCCTCATTACAGGAATACCTGCCTCTCTCCGTTTAGGGGAGCATCGTGTGAGAAAACATTTGTAAGGCTGTCTGCATGGTGCTTGATTCCAAGAGGGGATGACACAGATTCCGGCATCACCCACAGAGCATGCCTGTCCCTACACACACACACCTGCATCCTGCAGCTCAGACGAATTTTAAACATTTGTCTTCACGGGTGCCTTGTGTCTCTTTGCCAGACAGCCCCGATGGATGGACATGTTCTTATATGGTTTCCTAATTGGTCCGGCAGCCCTTCCCTGGATAAGCTAGTGTGGCTTATCTTTCATTACATAACAAGGGAATATAAAACTCAATGGACCCTTGAAAACGCTGCCTAATGGAAGAATTAAAGCAATCTGAATTTGCGAAGCATCTTTCACATGAGCTCGTTTTAAAGAAATCTGGAAAATGACTGCAAAGTGCCTATTTGGACCGAGCCCAACAAAAGCATTTCCTAGGAGGAGAAATCGGGGGGTCATCCTTGATAAACTGATAACATCTTTTGTAATTATCAGAGCGCTTCAAACCAGGTGGCCCTCCAGAAGCACCTGAGAGCCTCTGCTGGCTTTCCTTCCGCTAAGTGAGATTGACGGGAAAACATGGCCATTTGGTTACGGTGGGAATTCATTTTATTACTAATAATAAGGATTATTTACTCAGTGCCAGGCATTTGCTAAGACTTTATATACATTATCTCGGGTACATTTCACAGCAAACTGGAGAGGGGATCCTATGATGATTCCAAGACAAGGGAACTGAAGTTTGAGAGTGGATCCAAGGCCTAAGGAAGGTGTGGGGATGCCACAGCCCACACACTAACCGCTACTCCACATGGTCGCCACTGATCGCCAGCGCCCAAGGCCTGTGGCACTGTGACCCAGAACCACAGCCGTCCTCACGCCTGCATTCACAGCCCTGCCCTGGCTTGTGTTAGTATAAATCCCGAACTGGGACAGTCTGGCGTGGGGAAGCTTTTGTTAGGAACTTGGCTGGCAAGCAGCTAAGGTACAAGCATTCTGACAAAGTGGAATGAAAGCCATTCGGCTGTGCTATCTATAGCTCTCCTAGAGAGAGAGACAAGGAAGCTCAGGCCCTGCATTATTGATGGGCCCAAAGAAAGCTGCTTCTCAAGAAATGGAGCATCAATTTCCATGGAGCTCTTTGGCCAGACCTCAAACATCATAAAATGTGGCTCTTGAGTTGGCTTCCTCCCTCCCTCCTCCCTTCTCTTCTTTTATTTCTCACCTAGATTTAAAAAAAAAAAAAATTGATATAGCTTACAAAAAATACATTGAGTATACCGATTTCTTTTTTAAGGAAGGAAATTTGGTAGTTATTAGAGCAAACAATAAATAGTTAAATCCCAATCAATGTTGTTAGAACTTTAACTGTATGCCTGAAGGTCCCAGGCATCTGCTAGAATTGGGCCACCAATTTGGCCATGGACTCTGAGCAGTGGCGCCTGCAGAGGTAAACATGACCCACCCAACACCACGTGATCCTCATAGGACATCAACTAAGCAGCAGCTCCTTCCCTGTTTCAGGTGTGTTGGTGACCCAAGCTGGCAAAATTAAGGACTGAGGCCTCCTGGACACATGACTGGTCCAACCATGCTTCATCATGGCCCTCCCTGGAAAGTCCAGACTGCTGCCCACCAGAGATGTCAGGGAAGATGCTGGCTGCTAGCGGCCACCACGCCTGCTGTGGGGAAATGGAGACGGGGTGGGGCCCCAGTGACGCTGCTGGACTTCCGGACCCAGCCAGGCCTGCCACCCTTTGTCTACCTCTGGAAATTTCTGTCTTTTCTTGCTTAAGCTAGTTTGAGTTTGGTTCCGGTCACTTAGGAATGAACTCAAGAGTTGTGACTAGTAATAATAATAACTATGAAGAAAAAAGCAAAAATAAATCATAGTTATTCAGGAGAAGCACTAGAAAACCCTTAAGGAGCTTTTCCTATTATACAAAAAATGCTCTATGGGCTCTCTGTAGGTCTTGATTGTTCAAAGCAGCCATTATGCTAAAAAAAAAAAAAAATCATACATCTTTTTAGCATGAGATTCAGGACACTGGGAACTGTTTCGCCTCCTCTGTCCCTCCTTGGCTCCAGCGTTTTTCTCTCAATGAAAGAAAAAAACCACATGCCATTCCCAAGTGTGACATGTGCCCTCCTACCTCCTGTTTTTGCACATGCTGTTCCCTCAGCCTAGAAGGTCCTTTCTTGCCCTTGTCTGCCTGCCAAATTTCCCCCTAGCCTGCAAACTTTAACTCAGTAACCACCCTCTCCCCTGGCAGCTGAAGCAAGATACAAGGTTTTTTCAATAATATGATTCTATTGATATGAAATATCCAGAATAGGCAAATATGTAGAGAAAGAAAGTAGATCAGTGGTTGCCCAAGGCTAGGGCTTATGAAGGATGGCTAAAGGGTAGAGATTTTCTGTTTGGGGTCACAAAAAGGCTCTAAAATGTATTGTATTGACGGTCATGCAACTCTGGGAATATACTAAAAGCTACGGTACTGAACACTTTACACCGGTGAATTGTATGGCATATGAATTAGATCTCAATAAAGCTGTTAAAAATGAAAACTCAGACGAGAGTATACTATTAAAAATAATACTAAAACAAAGAATACCAAGATATTATAAACAGAGTGCCTGAAGTACACAGAATGAAGGCATGTATTTCCCTCCATGCGCACCACCATATTCTGCAGACCCCCATGCATGTAACCAACTGAGCCCAGAACTGCACTGGAGCAGAGGGTCCTCATCAAGGTATTAACATTCTGCTTCCCTCCCAACGCCTTCCCTGCTATAACTGGCAGGAACTCACCGTGGGCAGCTGGCCTGACAGCAGGTGGCTGTCCTGGGCCAGCATGTTGGACACCATGATGGCGGGGAGGTCCATGGCCTGGTAGGAGTAGGCAGGGAGCAGCCCGTTGGGTGCGAGGCTATGGCACAGTGAGTGGTAGCCGGCTTCGTGGTCCCCCAGGTGCAGGAGGGATGGTTCTGGGAGGTTGGGAGGTGTTATTGGGGGGATCTCATAGTCTTCGTTGCTCTCGCTCTGGCTGTTGTAGGTCTAAAACATCAAAAGGGCATATTGTCAACAGGCAATGTCTTACAACTGCAGAACGTGCTTGACAGAAGCGCCTGTAACAGCAAGAACAGGGATAACAAATTCTTGGCAGAGAGAAGGGATGATCCCCCTGCGAGGAGGATGGTCAAGATGGCCCCATGACCTGGTCAGACTCCGGCCCTATCCCCAAATGGGTGCTTCCTCCTACCAGGGGGTCTGCATACAAACACCAGCCCTCCTGGAGAGCGGGGCCAGCTCCTGTTCACCTGTTCTGTTTTCCCACGAGACCTGGCCCCTACAGCCCACCACGAGCCCGTCATCCCACATCCACGCACCATACAGAGGGGAGAACTACTCAGATCCAAGAAGGAAAGTGGCTCATCCAAGGTTAGTAGAAAAGTTGGGACTAGAGCTGACATGTCCTGACTGCCTGCCTGGTGGTCTTCCGGGAAGCTGGACGACTTACTCTTACGTGCTCCCAACACCTGCCCACCGGGTCCTCTGCTGGGCTTTCTCATCTTGGTAAATGGTGCACACGTTCTCCCAGGAGCACAAGCTAGGAGCCGTACTAGAAACCTTCCTTTCCGATACTGATTTGTTCATTTTTCCCACCTCGCTGCTCTGACCAGGATGCGCCAATACAATGTTGAATAGAAATGATGAGTGTTCCCACTACTGGGATTCTCTGCCCGCCCCCTTCTCATCCTTAGTCATTCCTCAGCAGTAGGTTTGGTTTAAATGTCTTGGATACTCTATAGAGTAGGTCCAATCCCACTCTACCCTCCCAGGTTGCCCTGCATTGCTCCTTAAAAGCACTCACCGACCTTGGAGCTAACTAAATCCTTGTATAATTATTTGTTTAATGCTGTAATGGGTGCTCTGCCAGGACAGCTTTTGTATGTCCTGTTTTCCAGAACGTGGCACAAAGTAAGGGCTCAAAACTAATTGGCTGAATGGATGAATGAGCTGGATCCAAGACAGATGCCGTAAGTGTGCATCTCAGCATCTCACTCAACCCCCTGACTGCCCTGGAGGTGGTGGCACTGTCCCTATTGTTCAGGTGGCAGTATGGTGCAGAAGGTTGAGAGCCAGAGAGCCTGGGTTTGAATTCTGGCTCTTCTGCGTACTAGCTGTGTGGCTTTGGGCATGTCACTTAACCTCTCTGTGTCTGTTTCTTCTTATGTGGAAAGAGGGTAAAAACAGTACATACTGCAGAGTTGCTATAAAGAGCAAATGAATCAATATGTGCAAATTTCTCAGGACACCGGAACACAGACAGCCCCCTCAGTGCTGGTTGTTATTGCTGTTTTTCTTAGCCCTGTCTGCAGTTTCAGAGACGTGAAGGAACTTCTCTAAGGCCACACAGCAGCTCATGCACTCAGCATCCTCATTTGTTTTCACCACTGTGAATGTTCCTAACTCTTCACAACACAGGTCTGTGCACCATGACGGGGGCAGGGGATGTCTGTCTTCAGCCTGACCACTGAGATGGGCTGGGGCTGATTTTCTTTAGATGGGACTCAGCCACCAGCATCATATGACTCAGAAAGCAGAGTTCCAGGGAGCCTCCCCCAGCCCCCGCCCATCCTGCAACAAGACTCCCCTTCTCTTATTCCCCCATGTGTGTGCTTCCCGTAGTATCATCACCTCCTGAAATTGTTTCTGATTCTTTACTTCCCTTCTGCTGTGTCCCTTCCCACAGACCCCAGGCTCCATGGGGGCAGGGGTTGAGGCTGCCTGTCACCAGTGCCTGGCACATGGCAGGTGCTCAGTCAGAAGGCACTGAATGAGCACGTGAAATGGGGAGTGCACCAGGCTTTAGGTGAGACCTCACCCAGGTGTTTCCACATCTATCCCTCCTGACAGATCGTAAGTCCCTAAGGGACCTGTTGTTCATGTCTGTCAACTGCCACCTTCCCCTCTGCCCACCAGCACCCAGGACAGGTGCTGGCACACAGCATGTGCCCAGGGATCACAAACTGACTGCACAAGCCCATTCCTTTCACTTAAAAACCAAAACCTCAACATGCTGGAACGGGCCCAATCAACCAGAAGCCTTTTGCAAATATAAGCATATGGTATATCAAAATATTAGAATAACACAATTATGACAATTCATTTAAAGAGGCAATTAGCACACTTAAAAATAACTAAATATGCAAACACATATGAGTGCAATCAAATTCTAAATGCATGACACCTGAATACCAACCCATCCTGCTACTGACCATACTAAGCACCTACTGTGCACCAGGCGCTGGACCCAGCTTCTCCATGCACATTGTCCACTTAATGTATGAGTTCTGCAAAGAAGTGACTGTTCTCTCCATTTTTTCAGACAAAGAAGACGATGTTTAGAGAGTGAAGGCATCACAGGCATCACACAGCTAATCCCTCTTCGGAGGGATTCAAACCCAGGTCTCGTGACTCTGGATCCAGCATTTTCCCACACTAGGTCAGAGGCCTCTTCAAGATTCGTATTTCTCTCTTCCCCCGAGTAAGAGATGGGGCACTCAATGGTGCCTGACTTGCTCTCTGGCATCAGCGTCCTCATGAGAATATAGGAAGAGATGCCAAGTTGTAAGAGTTCTAGAAGCTAAAACTAGTAGCAAAGCCTTGCAGGGAAACTTCTGGAAAGAGCTGTCTCTTCCTTTCCACCCCTTTTCTCACAAACCCACTCCAATCACATTTTCATCCCCTCATCCTCCAAAACTGCTTGGCAAGGTCGCCAAGAGCCTCAGTTACTAAATCCAATGGTCAGACCTCAGTCCTCACCTGGCCCCCTTGGCCTTCTCAGCAGCATTTGACAGAGTTGGCCACCCCCCTCCTCCTGGGAACAAATGTCTTCACTGGCTTCTGGGACGCCACACTTGTTGATCCTCCTAAACCGCAGGCCATTTTCTCTCCCTGTCTTTGTGGGTTCCCATTCCTTCCCCCCACCTATGAATGAGGACGTGTCAAAGAGCTCCAATGCCAGCACAGTCACTCCATCGTGAGCTCGTGGCTCGAAGCCCCATCTCTGTGCTGCTGCCTCCCCAGCTCATGCCTCCAGCCAGAACCTCTCCACTGAACTGCAGGTCCCCACAGCCCACTGCCACCTGACACTTCTGTTTGGATTTTAATGGACATCCCAAACTTTACGTGTCCAAAAGAGAACTTGTCCATATATGGTCTTCTCTTCCTGAACGAATGGCAAGTCCAGGCTTCTGGTCGCTCAGGCCAAACTCTTTGCAGCTCTGCTGGGACTCCTGTCTTCCTCTCACATCCTACACCAGTTCTGTCAGCAAATCCTATTGGCTGCGTCGTCAGAATAAATATCAGATGTGACCACTCTGGTCCAACCCATCATCATCTTTACCCTGGATGGCTGCGTAGTCTCCTGGCTGGTTTCCCTGCCCGACCCTTGCTGAGGTCTATTCTCACTCAGGGGCCGGCATTAATCCTGTTAAAATGCAAGATGGTGTGGCTCCTCTGCTCGCCACCCACCAGTGGTCCCCTTCTCACTCAGAGTAACAACAGGGTCTTTAGAGTGGCTGCATGGTCTAGTCCCCCCATTCCACCTCCGTGCCTTTCACTTCCTTCCCTTTACCTCCTACTCTTCTCCTTGCTCATGCCACTCCGGCAAACTAGGCATGCCTCTGCCTCAGAGCCTTTGCACTGGCTGTTCCCTCTCTCTAGAACATGCTTTTCTCAAACACCCACAGAGCTCATTCCTTCGCCTCCTCAGATCTTGACCCAGAGGCGTCTTTCTCAATGATATCTACACTCACTGCTCAGTTTAAAATCGCAAACCCTCAGCCATGCTCCATTGTTTCCTTTTAATCAATTGTCATCTCCTAATATCCAATACTTTTGTCTGTTTATTGTGTTTATTGATTATTGCCATGCTCACCCCACTAGAATGTCCACTCCATGAAGGAGGAGGTTTCCATATGGTTTGTTCACTGTTATATCTCCAGTTTCTTCCTGGCATGTAACAAGAGCTCAGACAATATTTACTGAATGAATGGATGAACAAACGAATGAATGAACAAATGATCTACTTACTAAATGCCAGAAGAAATAGTGTTAGAAAAGAATGGACTGGCAGCCCATAAAGATTCCCTGCTTCTAGGAGAAGGCTTACTTTTGACTCTGACCCAAGGGTAAGACACAGATGATTCAGTCCAGCCTCCCTCCCTTCATGGAACTGGGGCATGAACAACCGTAACTGACTGTTCTTTATGGGGAGTGAGTTGGGGGAAGGAGGCATGGAGGTAAATGGCAGAGCCAGGAGGTGGGGGGTTACCAACATCCAAGGAGGTAGAGCTCCATACCAGACATGGGTTATGAGGCTGCCAGAATCACCTTGTTCCCCAATTCTTCCATGTGTGCTTCTCTTTACAAATCAACTAAGGGATGGGAATTCAGAGCAAAGCATGATGGACCAATCCAGGACAGGGAGAATGCTGGACTGGTTCAAATGGCCTCTGGCTTTCCCCTTGGGTCAGAGAAGGGTACACCTTCTCCTGGAATTCCTGCGAGTAAGGGTATTAATAAAATATTGAAGGCAATGACTCCTCAAGTGAGGGGAGTAAATGGGCAAAGGGGAGCCCCCTCTCTGTTCCTTGAGGAGGCAGTGGAGAGGAAGAACTCTAAGAACATCCAATGGACCATAAATCTGCTGCAGAGATAAGCTTATGTTCTACGGTATTATCAGAATAAATTCATTTGCTTACCACAATAAAGTAAAATGACAAAGGAATCGAAAAGTCAACCCTAGGTAGTAAAAAATATATAAATTATTTTAAATAATCCTTTCTGAAACACATACACAAAGCTTGAACCTCAAGAATAAAAAGTAAACCCAAGAGATTTCTAGAAGTGGTGAGCTAAAAAACCACCACGATTTATATTAATTCAAAAAAGCTTTTCATAAGGTGACTGCAGGATTTTATGTGACAATTTTATAAGGATTCCTAAAATAGAAGAGGCATAGGATTATAAATTTAATAATGATCACAAACTAAAAATCTAGAGGATTTCAGCTAGAAGCTGTGCCTTTCTTAAAGGAGAAATTATAGATACTGATCAGTTATTTATGTTGCAAGGAAAATATAAATTTAAATACATTTGTTATAATTTCTTAAAATTTATTCAGGTAAAATTCACATAAAATAAAATTCACCATTTTAAAATGGTCACTTCGCCCTGGCTGGTGTGGCTCCATGGATTGCGCGTTGGCCTATGAACCAAAGGGTTGCTGGTTCGATTCCCAGTCAGAGCACATGCCTGGGTTGTGGGCCAGGTCCCAGTTGGGGGCGCTCAAGAGGCAACCACACATTGATGATTCTCTCCTCTTTCTCCCTCCCTTCCCCTCTCTCTAAAAATAAATAAATAAAATCTAAAAAACTAAATAAAATAAAATAAAACGGTCACTTCAGTGGCATTTAGTACATTCATTATGTTTTACAATCATTACCTCTATCTAATTCCAAAACATTTCCTTTTCCCAAAAGGAAGCCCCACACCCATTATGAAGTTTCTCCCTATTTCCCTGGCTCTCACCTATCTGCATTCTGTCTCTGTGAATTCACCTATTCCGGATAGTTTACCTATTCTGGATCTAAATGGAACCATACAACATGAGACCTTTTGTGTCTGGCTTCTTTCATGGAGCATAATGTTTTTGAGGTTCATCCATGTTGTAGCATGCATCAATACTTCATTACTTTTTATGGTGAAATAATATTCCATTGTGTGTATATAGTACATTTTGCCCATTCATTCACCTATGGGTATTTGAGATATTTCCATCTTTTGGCTACTGTGAATAGTGCTGCTTTGAACAAGTACATACATATATTCATTTGAGTCCCTGTTTTCAATTCTTTTGGGTATATGACTAGGAGCGGAATTGCTGGGTCGTATGGCAATTGTATGTTTAACTTTTTGAGGAACCATCTAACTTTTTACATTCCCACCAGCAGTGCATGAGGATTCCAATTTCTCCGCATCCTCACAGCCAACACTTAGGTCCCACTGTTTTTATTTTAGCAGGTCTGAGGTGGTATCTTCTTGTAGCTTTGATTTGTATTTCTGTAATATTAATAATGTTGAGTATCTTCTCGTGTGTGTCTTGGCCATTTACATATCTTCTTTGGAGAAATATATATTCAAGATTCTTGCCCAGTTTTACATTGGGTTGTCTTTTTGTTGTTGTAAGAGTTCTTTATATATTAAAGATACTAAACCCTTATAAAATACAGAATTTGCGAATATGTTTCTCTCATTCTGTAGGTTGCCTTTTTACTTTCTTGATAATGTCCTTTAATGCACAAGAGTCCAGTTCATTTATTTTTTTTCTCTCATTGTTCATGTTTTGATGACATATCTAAGATCCATAACTAAATCCAAGGTCATGAGGAATCACCCCTATGTTTTCTTCTAAGAATTTTATGATTTTAGCCCTGAGACTTAGATCATGGACCCATTTTGAATTACCTTTTGAATATGGCATGAGGTAGAGTTCAACTTCATTATTTTGCCTGTGGCTATCCAGTTGTCCCAGCACTATGTATGTGATGAAGAGACTGTTCTTTTCCTATTCGATGGTCTTGGCAACCTAGTTGAAAATCAATTGGCCACAGATGTAGGGGTTTATTTCTGGACTCTGAATTCTATTCCATTGCTCCACATGTCTGTCCTTAGGTCCATACCACACTGTTTGGACTACTGTAGCTCTGCAGAAATTCTGAAGTGTGAGCCATCCAACTTTGCTCTTCTTTTTCAAGATGGTTGTGGCTATTCAGGGCCCCTTACAATTTCACATGAGTTTGAGCATCAGCTATTCCCTGCCGCCAAAGGCAGGTGGAAATTTGATAGGAATTGCATTAAATCAGTAGGTCACTTGGGTAGCACTATACCATCTTAACAAAAGTATGTCTTTCAATAAACAAACACAAAATGTCTTTCCATTTATTTAGGTCTCCATTAATTTATTTCAGCAATGTTTTGCGGTCTTTAGTGTTTCGGTCTTTCCCCTTGTTGGTCAAATTTATTCCAACATATTTTATTCTTTTGGATGCTATTATATACATGGAATTGTTTTCTTAGTTTCCTTTTGGGATTATTCATTGCTGGTATACAGAAAAACAGCTGATTTTTGTGGATTGATCTTATACCCTGAAACTTTGCTGGACTTGTTTATTAGCTATTTATTAAAATTTTAAGGAAAAGCAGAAGTTCCACACCACTGGAGGAACAACAACAAAAAAAGGTGTGTGTGTGTGGGAGGGGGGAGTAGAATAGAACCTAATCAACCTAACAAAAATCTGAAAAGAAAAAAAAAATAGGGGGAGAAACAAGATGGCGGAGGAGTAAGTGGAAGCTACACTAACTTCCTCCCAGAACTAGTCTGGATTTACAACGCAATTTTGGAGAAATCATCTGGAATAACCAACCAAACACTAGCTGGAGAGAAGTCTTATAACCACGGAGAGACAGAAAAGGCCGCTACATCACAACGTGACCGGTAGGGAGTGCGGAGACGCGGAAGGGCTGGCTGGGCTCACACGGGTGGCAGCTGAAGGGACTGAGAAACAGCTCAGCAGCTGGGGGTTCCCCCTGAGAAAGGCAGGGTCTAAACCCCAGCTGAGCTCCCAGCCTACAGCAACAGAGTGGAAAGTAAAATAGTATCCAGCTGAGAAAAGTGAAAAGCCACAGGGTTTCTTGCTAGCCGGAGAGAAACAGCTGGAGAAAGAGAGCTCTTAAGCGGATCACATACAAAAATATTTTGACCCCCACTTACCCTGGGCTCAAGCAGAGGAAAGGCAGAGAGGACTGGAGATGCTTGGGGAGGGTTTGGTGTGGTGGCTTTGAGGGGAGAGCTGGGGAAGCGGCCGGCCGGCCGGGTCCCAGTGCTGACTCATCCCCACACTGCAGGCAGACCATTCCCCTGCAAGTGGCGTCAGCCTGAGGGGAAGCAAAGGCCCTGCCTACAGGAATTAAGCTGCCACACCCACGGTCCTTAAGCCTGACGGCTAATCACAGATTGAATAGATTAACAACTAAAGGAGACAGACAAAGGCAGTAGATCCCTGGAAGTCTCCAACAGGCTGCCTAGGCCCAGACTGGTACAGGATCTGACGCCACCAGGTGCAGATCCAGGACATGCAGATCATTCTAAGAAGCACCAACAAACAATAGGAGTCACAAAAATGGGGAGACAGAGAAACAACCCCCCATCGAAAGGAAAGGCAGAGTCCCCAGAAAGAGTGCTAAATGAAATAGAGGGGAGCCAACTATCAGATATGGAATTGAAAGCATGTATTATGGAGAAGCTCAATGAGCTCAGCAGAAACTACAAAGAACTCCAGAAAAACTACAGTGAACTCCAGAAGAACTATAAGGAACTTACTGAGAATTATACCAGCATCAAAAAGGACATGGAAGCTATCAATAAGAGCCAGGAGGAAATGAAGAATACGATCTCTGAATTGAAGAACACAGTAGAAGGAATTAAAAACAGGCTAGAGGAAGCAGAAAATCAGATCAGCGAGCTGGAGGACAATGTAGACAAAAACTCACAAACAGTGCAACAAAATGAAAAAAGGCTGAACAAGACTGAAGAGGCTCTAAGACAGCTGCAGGACAACATGAAACGTAATAATATCCGTATCATAGGAATTCCAGAAGGAGAAGAAGAAGAGCAAGGAATAGAAAACCTCTTTGAAAAACTAATGACAGAAAACTTCCCTAACATGAAGAGAGAAAGAATCATGCAAGTCCAGGAAGCACAGAGGGTCCCAATGAAGATGAACCCCAAGAGGCCCACTTCAAGACACATCATAATTAAAATGCCAACATTCAAAGACAAAGAGAGAATACTAAAAGCAGCAAGAGAGAAACAACTAATAACATACAAGGGAGCTCCTATTAATAAGGCTATCATCAGATTTCTCAGCAGAAACACTACAAGCCAGAAGGGAATGGCAAAATATATTCCAAGTAATGAAAAACAAAGGCCTACAACCAAGAATACTCTACCCAGCAAGGCTCTCATTCAAAATGGAAGGTGAAATAAGGAGTTTCCAAGACAAAAGAAGGCTAAGAGAATACATCTCCACCAAACCAGTATTGCAAGAGATGCTAAAGGGTCTGCTTCAAGAAGATGAAGAAACAGAGAGAGACAGAGAGGAACACGAGTACAAAGGGGGAAAGTGACAATGAATAAGTACTGAAAGAAAGAAGGAACTTCTACCATTTGCAACAACATGATTGGAACTAGAGAGAATTATGCTTAGCAAAATAAGCCAGGCAACAAAAGAAAATTACCTTATGCTATCACCTGTCACAGGAAACTAATGAACAACACAAACAAATGAGCAAAATTGAACCAGAGGTATGTAAATGAGGAATAAACTAACAGTAACAAAGGGGGAGATGGGAGGGAGAGAAGTGGTAAGAAGGGGAAGGGTCTAGTCAAAGAACATGTATAAATGATCCATGGACATGGACAGCTGGGTGGGGACTGAATGTGGGAGAAGAGAGGGACAGGATGCAGAGAAGCAAGAGGGGGAAAAAAGTGAGACAACTGTAATGGAAAAACAAACAAACAGAAAAATTTTTAGTGGGGGGAAAAATAAAAATATAAAGAATAGAAATGCAAGTTCAGTGAATATTAGAAGGACAAGGATTTTCCTTCACATTGTATATATTTTCTCCCTATCTGATCCCTCCAGAATTTGGCATTCTAAAGAAGTAAGTAATGACCTAAGTTTCTTTGCATAAAACTAATAAGACCAGTTGTTAATAACGATTTTTTGACTAAGACTTTGACTGGAATGTCATGCCTAAAGGAGACATGCTTGGGCTTTGGTTGTTACCAAAAAACCCTGAGCAACTGGGACTGACTTTCAAAGGTAATAAAAGTCCACGAGATAAAAGGCCTGGCACCTCATATGGATGCACGGTCAATGGCAATCTTTCCAGGGAAGGAATGAAGGTTGTTTTCCTGAAAGATGGCTAGATGGGACCTTAAGGCACAATGGAAAACCCGAAGGACATGGAAAAGACAGGTGTTTATAGGCAAGGCTGAATGCCAGGTATGTGGTTCTGCCTCTGTGCCTTAAAGGGCAGACTGAAGGTCACCCTAAATGTCTCTTGCATAAGTTCCAGCAAAGCAGAACTAAAGATCATAAGTGATCATTTGCTGCTCTTGTTGTGTTTATGCAAATGAACAGGATAAATTAAAAATGGACTTAATGCAGTCCCTTTAATGACAAGGGGGGTAATCTTAGGGAGAAAAATCGCAATTCAAGGAGAATCACAATGCTCAGTGGTAGACTATAAAGTAATGCAACTAACCGTCTTTAAAGTTTCTTTACATTTAAAATTTATTTTAGCCCTGGCTGCTGTGGCTCAGTGGATTGAGTGTTGGCCTGTGAGCCAAGTGTCGCTGGTTCGATTCCCAGTCAGGGCACATGACTAGGTTGCACGTCAGGTCCCCAGTTGGGGGTGCAAGTGAGAGGCAACCACACAGTGATGTTTCTCTCCCTTTCTTTCTCCTTTCCCCTCTTTCTAAACATAAAATAAACAAATTATTTAAAAAAAATAAAATAAAATAAAATTTGTTTTAATTTGAAAGTTAAACTATGTCTGTGGCATTATCAAAGATGTTTAATTTACAGGCAAGAAGAATGTCAAATGCCTTGCAACTGGATGTCTTTCTGATAAGACAGTCCTACAGATTTAGAGACTTGTACGTGGGTTATGTTACATAAATTAACATGTATTTTCTGTTTTCAAAGGGCATAAGCCTATGATCTCATTACCTGAGTGATTGTCTGTATGTATAGGCCTCACTTAATCCTGTCTGCATCGCTGCCTCCTGAGACTCAATGGTTTGGCTGAACTAAGTGGCTGGGTTGGTGAAGAATGGGGTGGTCTGTGGGCTTCACTTTAAAACTGGTTTCTCTTTTCTATCCTAATGGCTTGGATAGAAAGAGCCTAGAGGCCTGAGAGGGGGGAAACCTAAAATATTTCCCTCAGTCCAAACTAAGTATAATGGGCAAAAGGGTTTTGGACAGGTGAGATGTACTTGGCATACCTTCCTCTAAAGAAGCCCTTCTTTTCCCTAATGTGGGACATTGAAAAATTAATACCTGTCTTTTGTCATCTAGTGGTTACGGATTGAATGATGTCCTTTAACCCTGTTGCCCCCAGAATACAACAAGGATGCCAGCCTGTTAAACCAAGCATGCCGTTGTCCAGAGACAGCCAACCAACCTGGAGTCTGCACGATCCTTCCCCTTGTGGGAAAGCCACCCTCCCCTCCACACCCCCACTCTTATTAGGGATTTCTTGACCCAAGGGTAGGTAGGACGATGACCATGTCGAGCTTGAAGCAACTAGAGGAGCTCGAGACCTTCGTCCATTGTCCTTTATAAGATTGTAAAGGGTCTTAAGTCTGAGAGGGAGGGATTGTTATTTTTTGTTAAAATATTTAACTAATTAATTAATTATTTAAAAAAAAAGAAGAAGAATATATGAAAGGGTGAGCCATGGGCATGGACTTGGGGAGGGGATTGTCAGGGAAGGGGGGTGCTGGGAGGAGGGGAGCAAAGGGGAAAAAATTGGAACTATTGTAACAATATAATCAATAAAATATACTTAAAAAAAAGATTCTGAGGAAAATTTAGGCTATCAAAAAAAAAAAAATAGGAATGAACTATTAAACATGATAATAAAGAACCTTCACAAAATGACAGTACTAATCCTAAGTACTAGTGATCACAAAAACATTAATAATTTTAATTCCCTTGTTACAAGCTAAAAATTAATATTTTGATTAAAATAAATGAATCCAACATATGACATTTATAATAGTCGGGCCTAAAATAAAATGACACAAAAGGTTAAAAATTAATAAATATATCAGGCAAATAAAAAGCAAAAGTGGAAAATTTAATGACAAATTAAGTACAATTCAGGGCATAAAGCATTAAAGAGACCAAGAGGAATACTTATTTTGATAAATGATACAATTCACTAAGAAGAACTGACAGACATAATTTTATGTAGACTGATAAACCACAGGAATACTGTCAGGGCGGCCTTGCTCTGAGAAGTCACCTGGAGATCACTGTGGGGTCAGGTAATGGGTTTATTGAGGTAAAAGGGGGGAAAGAGGGTGGAGGGGAGAGGCAGCTCCTGGACCGACTCAGGGGCCCCTAGGAGCAAGGGAAATGGGGAGCAGGGAACGGGGAACAGGGACTCCTGGTCCTCCTTGTGGGCCCGTAGGAGTCCCACCCACGCTTCTGCAGGTGCCTTTTTTACACTTGTCAACCACACATTATGGTGAGGGTGAGTTTGCTTATCAACATATCAACATACTCAGTAGGTTATTTACATCTCACTGCTCCCCCTTCCCCTGTTAGTTAACATATTGGACTAAGTCCATTAACATTTCCTCCGGGAGCCCCCCAGGTTGATTAGCATATGTCAAAAGTCCAGGTGTGCATTCTAGCTGCTTCCATGTTCTGACAAATATAAAATGTAAAAAACTCTTAGAAGTACAAAGAGAATTTAACAAAACCATAAACAGAAGACACTAACATATCTCTGCAAAAATGGACAAATTAATCAGATAAAAATGAGTAAGGATAGAAGAGTTGAATAACACAATTTACCTTCTTGATTTGTCCCAGTATTTAAAGAATACAGTACACATTATTTTCAAATGTGCATGGAACACTTAAAACACATGAACATGTACTAGATGCACACACCTCAAACTTTTCAAAAGGTTGAAATGATGTAGACCACTCTCTAGGATATAAACGTACTAGCCTAGTTTTTAACAAAAAGCAAAGAAGGGAGAGAATGGAAGGAACAGAAAAAAATGGAGGCAGACGTTCCTAGATACTTAGGAGCTCTAAGAGCATTCTCCTAAAAAACGTTTGGGTTAAAGAGGAAATCACAACCGAAATTACAGACGATGAAAACAAGGCTTGGCAGAACCTGTGAGAGGTGGACAAAGGAAATGTATAACTTTTTACCTAGACACATTTATTAGAGGACAAGAAATACAAAATAAATGAGCTCAGCACGCACCTAAAGAAGCTAGAAATAGACTAACAAAATAAACCAAAAGTCAATAGAAGAGTAATAAAACAGAAAACAAATTTTAGAGAATATAAGGAAGAGCTGTTTTATTTTTTGAAAAGGCTAACAAAACAGTAAATCACTAAGAAGAACAAAAAAGTAGATGCCTAAAAGGAATGAAAGATATATTGATTTTTCAAAGTCAATTGACAATTCCTTTGTAACACAATATAAGGCTAGTTTGCATAAATGTTTATTACTTCCAGCTTAATTCTGTTGTTTAAATCTTCTAAATGACTATTGGTTTTTTTCTCTGCCCGATCCATTGGTTTCTGAGAAAGGTATGTTAAAAATTTCCTCCATGACTGTGGTTTTATCAATTTCTTCTTGTATTTGTCCTTTTTTTTTTGCTTCATACACAATATTTCAGACCTATGTTATTAAGTACTTACAAGTTAATGAGTATCATATCTTTTTTGGGAAGTGTAACTTTCATGAGTTGATGGTTTCCTACTTGGTGTCCCCATTAATGGTTACTACAAGGTTCTCTGGCTGACACTTGGACTATCCATTTCCATCACCCACCCCAACGCCTTACAAGGAGAAAGGCAGAAGATTCGCTGAGAGGGAACCAGAGGAGTGTGATTAGGCTTTTCTCCCACCCTGGGCCCCCACCTTCCAGCCAAGTGAGAAGGGCCGCGGTGGCCCAGCTTGGTGGGACTCTGAGCGCAGCGCAAAAGGGGAAGTGGCATCTCACTCCCTGGCAAAGCCTGGTGACCAAGAGCTCTCAGGAGAAGCCAACCTGCATCCCCAGAGTGGAGGGGCTTAGGAGGACACCGTCCCTGGAAGGTTTTAGAAGGTGGGAGGATAACTAGAGTTGCTTGAAATGAAGAGACTGAAAGAACAGGAGAGAGAGACAGAGACAGAGACAGAGAGTGGTCTGCAGGCACATGGGTTGTCAAGCAAGGATGTGGGAGTCGCTGGAGGGCAAGTGAAAGCGAGGGAAGGCAGCCAGCTGAAGCACCCAAAGGGTCCCGCCCCAGGCAGGAGCCTGACAGGGGGTAGGGGGCCCTCAGCAGTAGGAGGTATGGAAACAAGGACGAGAAGCCCTGACTACTTGAAGCCAATGTGAGCTCTGCCATCATTCACGGCCATCAGTCCTCATCAGCCCAGGACAGTCCTGGTTTTTTGCCTCTTGTCCCTGGACAATTTTTAGTAGCGCCCAAATCATCCCGGATGGGACAAGAGGTACTATGGCCACCCTACCATCCTACCATTTGAACACGTAAAACCCACACCCTATAAGAACATCTCAGCTAAAGAACCGTCCTTCAGTTCAGTGTTTCCTGACTCTGGACGAAGAAAATGGTACCTTACTCAAACATGAAACCCCGCCCACAGGAGCAGGGCACCCAGCTCTGTACCTTACTACGTGTACAGTGATTTTATGAATTCGGTGGGGAATGAAATGCAATTTTGTCAGGCTTGTCTGTGTCCATAATGACAGAGTCCAATTAATCATCTTGGATAATCCCCCCGTGTCGCCCATCCCAGAGACATTTAATAGAATCTTTCTGATTCATGTCTCACTGTGCATCAGATGTGGAGTATTGCGGCACTCTGAAAATCAGTACAATTGTGCCTTCTTGTTGGGCTATTGTTTTCCTGGACTAAACATGCTTTTTTATAAAAACGAAAAAATGAAAGTCCATAACATACATAAATGAAATGGGAGTGAAAAAGCCATACTGTTAAAAATTACATGTGGATTCTGGAGGAGGTGGGGGTGGGGAACGTAATTCCTTCTGAAGCCTTTATTTCCAAGCAGAACCTCCCAGCCATGGCAATGGGGATGGGGGTGGGCATGTAATACCCTCCCAGTGCTGAGAGGGCCCTGACATGCTTGGATCAGAGCAGACAGAGGCATCCCAATGGGACAATGACAGGCACATTAGGTATGAGTTTTGTTTACCAAAACTGTATCTGGAACAAACATGATAATCCCCATGTGCTCTTGCTCAGAAAATAACCTGAGTCACTTTAAGGTTCAGGCGGTTGTCTGGACTGATATACCATGGAGGAGGGAGGTCTAGAAAAACGAGTGATTGGTGGTGGGTTTCCTTCTTTAGGAGGAAGCAATCCCAGCAGAACTGAAGGAACAAGGCTGGCGATACCTTGGGGCCACCGCATTCGAGTGAGGGGGCGGCCTGAGCACCAGGCAGTACCCCATTTTATAGACAATGAAGCTCCCTTTTCCAACTGCCTCTTTGACACTTCCCCTTAGATGTCCTAGAGGATAGGTCAGCAAACTTTTTCTGCAAAGGTCCAAATACTAAGTCTTTTTGGTTTTGTGGGCCATACAGTCTCTGTCACACCTACTCAACTCTGCCTTGTAGCATGCAAGTAGCCATAAACGATATTTAAACTAACAAGTGTCGCTGTGTTCCAATAAAGCTTTGTTTACAAACAAGTAGAGGGCAGGATTTGGCCTATGGATCATAGTTTGCTGATCCCTGTCATAGGGGTCACTTTTCTTCCCCAAAGAACTTTTACCATCTAACACGTAATATACTTGATTTTAAAAATACACTCATTGCCCGTTCCCTTCACCAGAATATAAATTCATTGTTTGGTCACTGATGATCACAAGGGCCAAAGACAATGCCTTGCACATAATGGACCCTCAATAAACAATTGCTAAGTGAAATAATACATGAATGAATAAGAATGCAGGTTTTGTCCCCAGCACCTAGAGCACTCAGTAAATATTTCTGAATGAATGAATACACAGGTGAAGTTATTGATGGCTGCTGTGGCAAGGGGCCAGCTGGGCTTTGTATCGCCTTCCCTGGAAGCTCTAAGAAGTCAGTGAAGGTATGAAGCGGGCTTCCCATGAGAGATGCTGCTCGGTGTGAAAAAATTCTAACTTGAACCCTGAGGGTCTCCCAGTTCCCTGTTGGCCTCATGGAAATCATCTTCCCAGGAAGGTTTGAGTCCCAGCTATGCCCCTGACAGGCTGTGTGACCATGGGAAAATCACTACCACTTTCTGGGCCTCAGTGACACCACCTGTGAAAAGAGGGAGTTGGACCAAGGGTTTTTTAATTCATGCATGTGCCACTGGCTTTCAGGTAAACAGCCAGACGCGAGGCAGCACTGATATTAAGAGCATTTTTAAAATGATGAGTAGGCTCTCCAGTTGTTTCCATGTTAAAATAGCTTCTGGGAAAAAATTATGTCTATTTGCAGCGCTTTTTTTTTCTTTTGCATTTCCACCTTTTGAAAATGACAGAAGTAGTGTCACCTAAAAAGATGCCAAGCCAGCAGCCTGGGGATGAAGGTGCCAGAGTTCTCAGAGAGTGGTCTCTGTGAGGTCCTAGGGTGCTGGGCTGAGCAGGGAAACACCCCAGTTCACGCTGCTCCAGGCACACCGCCCTGCTCAGACCCTTCCAAGGCTCGCTGCCTTCAGAGCGGGGCTCCGGTCTCTGTCTAGCAACCGAGGCCTCCTAGACCAGATCCTGCAGCATCGCCTGACACCAGGCACCGTGATCCCACTGCAGCGCCCAGACACCGCAGGCTCTGGTGTCACCACGCCCCTGGGTATGCTGGACCCCCAGGGGACACCCACTCATTCTCAGGACTGCCACCATACCCTCCTGCCTTTCCAGTTGGCAGCACCAAGAACTGGGCCCAGGACTCTAAGCCTGCTCTGAGCAGAATGGAGTAAGGCCTCCTCCTACAGGCTGGACTCCATGATCCTATCAACATGCCTCTGAACGTTCCATCAGGAGACTGCAACCTAGAACGCCATCTACTCCCTAAGGTCCCCCTCTGCGAGCCAGGCTTGTGCTGCAATGATAACAACATCGAGAATTTATATAGCACTTACCACATGCTAGGTTCCTCCCTGCTTCATGTACTTTTCAACATGAATTTACTAATCTCCACAACAACTCTTATGAGGCAGGTGCTCTTATTATATCCATTTCCTGGAGGAAGAAACAGGGGCACTAAGATATGAAACTTGCTGAAAGTTGCACAGCTAGGAAGGGACAGAGCCAGGATTCCCAGTCAAAGTCTAGCTCAGGGGATGGGAATCCTGCCAACAGCCCCCACATGAGCTTGTAAGCAAATCCTCCTTCAGTCAGGCCGCAGATATGACCACAGCCTGAGGCCCTGACCAGCACACTGACCGCAGCCTTGCGAGGCAGCTTGAGCCAGAGGCCCCCAGCTAAGCCACATCTGGATCTCGGACCCACAGGAGCTACAAGATAATTAATATATGTAGTTTTTAAATTAAAGTCTGCTCATGCATTGGCGCTCTCAATGACAATGTGACTCTGCCCCTTTAGGACCGGGAGGGGCTGGGCTTCCTGACATGGGAAGCTGAGTTTCTGCACTGATTCCGCGAAGCTCTGGGCTGCCTCCTCTCCTGTCCTCTGATTGCTCCTCTGTAGTGGTCCTCAGGGTGGGCGTCTGCCTGCACCCCACCCGCCTTCTGAAGCCCTTGAGCACGGAGCCTGGTTCCTCTTAATGCTTAGGGGAGGCCATAGCCCTGGGCCATGCTTCTCAATCTGGAATATGCACACCAATCACCTGGGGTCCTTGTTAAATTGTAGGTTCTGATTTAGGAGGTCAGGTTGGGGCCCAAGATGCTACATTTCCAACAAGCTCTAGGTGATGTTGCCGGTCCACGGATCACACTGTGCACAGCAAGTCCTCTGGCCTCAAAAGCACAGACTTTGACCCAGACAGACCAGGGTTCAGATTCCAGTCCTGTCACAGCCCAGCTAGGAATCCTTGACCTCTGAGTGGTGAAAAGACTTTCCTAAAGTCACATAATAAGTTAGTTATCTGGAGCCACAAACGGAACCCTAGGTTCTGACTTTCCAACCAGAGTGTTGAAACTGCGGCTAAATCCACCCTCCTGAGTTCTGGGTGTGTACGCGTATATCCCTGTACAGTATATGTCTACACATGTGAGTGGATGTGTCTGCAGACAGTACAGACTTGCTCGTACAAATGTGCACGTGAATGTGTCTAAATGTCAGCACGTGTGCCGGTGGCTTTGTGAGAGCTGTGCATTCACTCATTCCCTCCCTCCATCCCTCACCACGTGTTAGCTCAGCTCCTACTATGTGCCAGGTCCCCGCTCCCGCGAAACCAACAGTCTAGGAGGCAGACAGCTTTTAAAAACATAACCACAAAACTCCCGTGTGTGTGTGTGTGTGTGTGTGTGTGCGCGCGCGTATTGCTCCCAAGAGCCCCAACACCCAGGTGCCACCATTATCTCCATTTCCCCGAGGAAATTGAGGTCCTGAGAGCTTGAGTAACATGCTCAGAGCCACAGAGCGATGCTCAATGTGTGAAACATGTACAACAGTACACACGCCAGGAGAATGACGTGCACATGTGCTTGTACCTGTGCACAAATGTGTCTGCGTACAAGCGTGTGCATATGTGCCTGGGTGGCAGGGAACTTTTCCACAGACATCTTCAAATATTCCATAATCCAGACACTCTGGCACCACATCCATGTATCACCAACACACATACATGCACACACATGCTTTTATTTTAGATGTTCTTGGTTTCACACCTTCCCCAAAACTCTATCCACAGAGAAATGGGAGTGAAGGTTGGCGCCTGCAGAGCTGAGCAAACCCAGGGAAGCCTATACCACCTGCTTCCCTGGGGCAAGCCAGGGCTGTGGCCCCTTCACAGCTCGTCCTCCCTCGAGAGGCTAAGGTAATTCTCCCCCTCCCAGGACGTTAAAATAAATGGCTCAAGCTGCTCCTGGGTGCGCACACGCTACCCTCGTAAGCTGATTAACATAATATAAAAACGGCCGAATCTGGCTGGGTTCCCTTTCCCATCCCGCCACAGCTCTGAAAACGGAGACACTTGTACAAATACCTTGATGACGTTTTCTACTCTTTAGTGAAGCCCAGGATCCAGCAGAAAGTGCCCAAGCCCTACGTGCACAGCTCAATGAGGGACCTTCCCCCAGCAAACAGACGTGAGTAAACTGCACCCAAAGGGAGAGAAACCTTACCAGCATCTCTGAGGCCCCCCAGGCCCCTCGCTCCCATCCCCACCGGGATAACCATGGCTCAGAGTTCTCTCACCACAGATCAGCTGTGCCTCTTCATGTGCTTTATGAAAACAGGACTACACAGAATGTTCTGTGTTGGGACCTGGCTCCTTCCATCTGACCCGGGGTTTGTGAGATTGACCCGTATGACTGCCTGTGGTTACACTTCATTCATTCTCGCCACTGCACAGTATCCCACTGTGTTAGAATATTTCACCACCATCGATCCAGTCTACTGTTGTCGGACACTTGGACTATTTGTAGTTTTGTGCTTTTATGAAAAATGCTGCTATGAACATCATATGTGTCTCTTGGTGAACAGATGACTGCACTTCTGTTGAGTGGACCCCTGGGAGCTGAATTACTAGGTCACAGAGCTTTAGATGCTGTGACACAGTTTTCCAAACTGGCCGAACCAATTTACACAGCCATGTACAAGGGCACCAGTTCCTCCACATCCTTGCCAACTTGGTGGTCTCTCTCTTCTCCGTTGCCTTCATTCTGTGTGCGGGGGATATTTCGCAATTCGAAATGCCTCCCCACCCCTTCTCCTGCTCGTCCTCTCCCATTGCTCCCTCTGGCCGTTGTTGATGGAGGCCAGCAGCAGGAATAAGGTTACAGCTGCTCCATATGTACTTATCACACGGATACATCCTCCAGCCACCACCCACCTGCCCTGAGCACAGCCCAGCACAGTGAGCAGCCAGAGGTAGCACAGACCCTGAGCTGTGACAGACAACTTGACTTCAGGTTTTCTGGATGGGACTTGGACAAGGATGAGCTCAGCTCACCTTGCAAAGCAAGACTCCCGCAGGCCCTCCTTCCCCATCTCCCTCTACAAAGCCACAGTCGTTACCATGGTCCCTCTCCCTGTCCTTCCCCAGATGGCACACTCTCCCCTCGAGGCCATGCACCCCCAGCTCCCCCAGGATCCTGTGAGCCGGACACCCAGTTCAGTGCTCCTGGGTGGTTGTTCAGACTCTGTCACTAGGCAAACAGGTGCATCTCAGAGACCCCCCGCACTGGCCTGACTTGAGGGCTTCTGGGCTTGGATTTCTATTTACCTGAAGCACAAGCCCCAATCTTATTCATTCCGCCCCAGTTCCATGTAAAAAAGTGGTCACAGAAAACAGGAGCTACCAGGCACTTTCCCAGTTCCTCCATGATTTGGCTTCTCTTCTCTAAACTGCAAATTCTAACAATGGCAACAAAAACTATCAAGGCTCCTGTCATAAGCAGCACTGGCCAAGCTGGTGACCTTATACCCACCTAACTAGTCCTCTTAACTAACCCACACCAATTTAACTAGTCTAACTAAACTACACAACTTAATTAAACTACGTCTACTTCTGGGTTTCTTAACTGCAAGGGAGGTAGCAACATCCCCATTTTACAGAGGTGGGAAGTGCGGCCAAGAGAGGTTAAGTGGTTTGGTCAAGGTCACCTAAGTGAGAACAAGGCAAAAGCAAGAGTCCCCCAGGGCACAGGCCTGCCACCCTGAGCCCCTTGCCCCCAACACTCTCATGGGACTGACAAGATGAAGGCTGCCAGGTCTGGCAGGGGCAACCACCTCACCCTAGACCTTTGTTCCCCATCAGAGCCACTGGCTTTGAGTAGATAAGAGACGGGAAATTGGCTGTCTAGACCCCATGAAGGCCCTTCAATATTAATGAAATGTGAAGCAAGGTGGCTTGGCCAACCCAGCTGCTGCCTGAGGGCTGGGCTGGAAGGTGGTCCAAAGGGCAAAGGGGGCACATATTCAACAGGCTGAAAGTTATAAGGAAGGATCTACTAAATTCGTTATTTAGACAGGAGGGTGTGTTTCTTGACACATTTTAAAAGCACAATCATTCCAATATCATCTTTTCAATTTTAATCCTTAATATAACTTGATTTTCATGAGATAAAATAGCTGAGTGCCCGCCCCTTTGCTGATGTTTCTGACTTCTGCACCCACCACGTCCTGGATGGGTAACCTTGGCAAGCTGTCTTGCCATCCTGAAAATCAGTTTTTTCATCTGTAAAATGGATACAGTATTTTCATAGCACCACATGCTAACTACCATTGACCATGTACCAAGCCCTATAATAACTTTGGGGATAAATGTATCTTATTTACTTCTCCACACATCACTCTGAGGCGGTTTTAAAGACAAAACTGAAACTTGGGAAAGCTGGTCTAAAGTCACCTAGGCATGAAAGGTCAAGACCAGAATTTGAGCCCAGGCCTCTCTGTCTTCTGTGTCATCACCCTTATAACCCATCTGACCAACAGTCCCTCTGAAACCTCGCTCAGAGCCTCAGGGGCCCCAGGTAGCATGGGGACCGCTCATTACAGGTTGGGGAGATGAATCTGTGGTCTGCTGGACAGACCACTGTCCTTCCTAGGGACTCAGGCAGGTGGAAGAGGCCAATCCCTTGGCCACAAGACATAACCTAGAAGGTCCTGCAGAGACACCCATTTAGCCCCCATTCACAGATGCAAAAACCAGGGTTCAGGAAGGGTAAATGACCTAGCCAAGGTCGCACAGTGAGAGAGGCCGAAGAGGGCCAGGCCCAGGCTCCTGATCCTCCAGAAGCTGGGGACCCAGCACCGTTCTGGAAAGGTCCCATATCTGGCCTCCCTTCTACTCCTTGATTACACATGCAGTGATAAATAAATGTGTTAAATCAGGGACTCTCCCACCCTCCCCGGCAGAGACCCAGGCCATATAGAAGATGCTAAGTTCAAGGTGGCTGGGAATGGGAGAGGAGTGCTGTTTTAAAAAAAATTGCTGAAGTCCCTTTTCCACCCCACTGCTGTTCCCCCCCCCCAGCCCATAAATTTCCTGCACCATCTTCATTGTTTCCATCCCATTTAGAGAGAGTGAATGTTTCCAGGGATTCAATTTCTCTCATAATAGTTGGAAGGAAACAAAACTATATGCTGTAAACATTCACTGCATTGTATGAAAAATATATTACGGGGGAGGAGCAATGAAGGCAGACAAAGGCCCCCCTCCCTCAAATATGCCCCCCAATGCCTCCGTGCCTGTACCCTCAAATATCTAAACATCTCGCAGCCAGGAAACTAGAGCTTTAAAATAAATATCTATTTTAGCCACTGGAATGCAAAATTACGAGGGGTGAGGTGTAAATACCAACTCCTTCTCAGTGGCTCCTCTCAGTGAACACTAGAGAGGCGATTCCATTTTTCTGAGCAGATGTGTAAGGACTGATGTAGGAAAGCTCATTAGTTCAGTCTGACATATACTCAATTCTTTCCATATACACAGGATGGGTTCCCCCCACCCCTTGCATTTTATTCTCCAGCTGCGCAATGATATTAAATTTCATCAGATTTGAACAAAATCTATGGTCTTGAAACCGGTTCCTTTAAGGCCCCTCATATTTATTCACAATTCATGAATCATGTTCCGATAACTCAACCATAATTATTTTTAAAGTGTGATGTTTGTGGCTTTAATAGGAAATGCTTGCAAAAGGCCTTTTCGCTTTGATTGTTTGTAATCTTAGCAGTAATCGCTGCTGTTCCCTCCTCCGCACCACAGCAGGCGAAACACAATTTCATGTTAATATGAATCGCGAGCTCTTCACCCAGGTTTTAATTAAAGCAATAAAAGCCACGTCGTCTTTGCCCTTTCTGAGGTACACAGACGCAGAGGCCAGAGTTACTAAGCCTCGACTCTTACAGATTTCAACAGTGGCAGGAAGCCTCCTGCCGCCCAGTGCATTTAATGGGAAGCACTTTTGTTTCAAAAAGTCTCAGTCAGTAATCCGTCTTTCTGTGTTGCAACTTCCTCATCTGTGAAATGGAATACTTAACCACTAGCATTCATATGAGGATAAAATGAGACCAGCTATGGAAACCATTTAGCTCCAGTACCTGAGCCCAAGGGTTGGCATAGTAAATGTCCTTAGCATCAGCATCATTACTAGTTAGGGCTGGAAAAAGCCAATAGGCCATCTACCCTCATTATTTGCATGAGGAAACTGAGGCTCAGAGAGATACCAACACAGGAGGAGGGTCTAGCGCAGAGCTGAACCTGGAATTCAGCACGCCTGGCTCTTTCCCCATTCTCGACACCCTACACTGCCCCCTGCTGGAAGGGGGCTGCACCCTCAAAGCCAGGAGGACTGGGCCCAGGGACTGCAGGTCTGCCCCTGGTCAGCTCCCAGTCTTCTGGCCTCCTGGTGATATCATTGACCCGCTCTAGTCTTGTGTTTGAGCCAAGTGGTAAGAAAATCGGACCAGGCACCCCTGGGAATCTATGAAGGAAGGCTGCCACACAAACACAGTGGTGTTGAGAACCAAGAGCAAGAACCCGCTTAACTCAGAGCCCTTGCGTGCCTGCTGTGTGCCAGATGTGGTGTGAGGCGCTGGGCGGCCTCTCTCTGTAGTGTGGGACTCTTGGCCCTGATGACATGGTAACTCCACTCCAGCACATGCTCTGCTGGTCCATCTAGGAAGGGCCCACACTGGGCACTGCTCACACCTGGTGGGCCTCCTCATTGGAGCTGTCACCGCTCCACAGGTCTGAGAGGTCCCCAGGGAGCACCTCACATGAAAGTCCCCTGAACCTTCATGCCCTGTTGTGCAGGGCCTCACCCCTAGCAAACAGCCACTGGGTCCACTGGGACTCCCACTCTAAGAACAACAAAGTCCCCTGTTTTCCCAGGTGCTTCTCAGAACACACCTTCCCCTCCATCTCCTGACTCAGCGGGGCCTGTCTCCTTCACCTGTTCTGGGACGAGCGGCCCATTCGCCCACTGCCCTCACATTTCAGGTTGGCAATTGGGACTGACATCCTCCCAGCCTTCTCCACCCCTCAGACCCCCAGCGCCCTGACTCTCAGCAGATGGCCCACCCACCAAGCCCAGCAACCTCCCTGAGAGGACACGTGCTTTCAGGCACAGATGCCCTCGGCTCCCAGCCATCCATCTGGAAAGCTACCACATTCCTTTCCCCTCTGTCCAGCTCTGGGCAGGATGCACTTCCTCCCACCTCCTCCCAAAACTTAAGCCATCAACTCATCCTTCTCTCTTAAACCCTGAGCATCACTCTCTCTTCTGGACCCCTTCTGTCAATGATTAAACATTCTAAAGATCCTCTTGTCTTTTCCTTTTCCTTTTCTTTAACGTCTCTTCTAAGGCGTCCACATCTCATTGAGCTAAGGCCCTCGCCCATGTCCTGCTCAGCCCAAGTTCACACAGGTGGTCTATACTTACTGTTTCCAGCCTCACCTGACATCCTCCATCCACCCTGGGGCCTGCGCCGCATCCCCTACACATCAAAACTGCTTTTTCTGTGGTCCACGATGGATTCCTTTTTCCTAAAACTGTTAGACACATTTCAACTCTTATCTCAACCAATCCCGCAGAATCATGTGACCCTCTCCTCTTTGTTTATATGTTACTGAACTTTTTGAAATTCTAATAAACCCCTATGGTTTAAAACACCTGAAATATAAAAAGGTACAGTGGAAAAGGACAGTATCCCTGTCCACCTGCCCAGTTTCCATAACATACACACAAACATGTGCACATACACAAATGTAAACACACACACAATGTCCAAAGACAATGTTATTAATTTCCATATATATCTTCCCAGAGTTGCTTTAATAAAATATAAGCACAGAGAAACATATATTCTTATTGCCTTTCTTGCACAAATGGTAACACACTGCTCTTACTGTGCTCCACCTCGCTTTTTTCAGTAAAGACTGTATCTAAGGAACTTCCATGTCGCTTCAGTTTCTTCGTTCTTTCTTACAGCCACACTGTATTCCACTTTAAAGAGGTACATAATTTCTTCAATTAGCCCCCTATTATTGCACATTGGGTTGTTTTCCATCCTTTGCCACTATTAATACAAAAATGCATAATCTTGAATATGTCATCTCTCATGTACGCAAATCTGTCTGTAGGATATATTTCCAAGAAGGGAATTGCAGGGTTAGAGGTTAATGCATGTGTAATTTTGATAGATGTTTCCAATTTGTCCTCTATTGGGGTCACAGCAATTTACTTTCCCTTCGATGATGTATAAAGTGCCTGTTTTCCCACAGGTGCTTCAACAGAGTGAGTGTGCTATCAGACCTTTGGATTTTTGCCAATCTAATAGGTGAAAATGGTAATTTTAATTTGTTTTGCATATGAACTATCTTTAGCATTTTTATATCTTTAAGATCTATTTGTATTTCTTTTTCTGTAAACTTGGTTCTTATCTCCTGCCTATTTTTCTACCAAGTTTTTAAATTGATTTCCAGGGACTCTTTATATATTAAGGAAATTACTCCTTTGGCAACATTGTGAATTTGAAAATATTCTTGTCCAATTTCTCATTTGTCTTTTCACTTCACTTATGCTGTTTTGGCCATACAAGAGTTGTTTTTCACTTTAATTTATGGTTAAATTTTTACGTCTTTTCTTCTAAGACTTTGAGGAATAAAAATGTCTTTTCCACTTCAAAGTTGTAAAGTATACCTCAAAAGCTTTTTCATTTTTCTTTTTCTTTTTTTTTTTTTTTTGGTAGCTTATGGTTCCTTTGAGTATACAGAAATCTTTCAGTTAGTTAACAGTTTCTCATACAACAGGGAAGGAGCTGTGGCTACGACATTTTTTCCCAGACCCCCTCCCTTCTTCTTGGAACGCTCTGCCCTTGGCTTCTAAGACTTCACGTTCTCCTACTTCTCTGGCCACTGCTTCTCCACCTATTCACGGTCTTCTCTTCCTCCTCTACTTTCTTTTTAAACATTAGAGCTCAAAAATTTAAGAGTCATTGGTCCTCTGCTCTCCTCACTCTTCTCTCTCTTTGCGAGTTTCATCCTCTCAAGGTTTTAATACCAGGGGCTGAGGACTTCCAAGTTCACTTCCTGCAGGAGCGCCAGCCTCTGACAACTATCTACCTACTTGGGCAAGCATTTCAAATACAACACATCCAAGTCTGACTTCATCAAACCAGTACATCCTCAGGCTGTCCCCAAATCAGAAAATGGTACCACCATGCTGGAAAATGGGCTCATGCTAGAAGCCTGGGAGTCACCCTTTATTCCTTCATTTCTCTGTCCCTCTACATCTGTCATCGGCAAGACCTAGCAACTTGATTTCCAAAACATACATCAGACTGACCATCCGCTTCTTTCCGTCTCCTCTACCCCAATCTAGGACACATCACCCCTTCACTTGGCCTACTGCACACCCTCCTCGGTGGTCTCCCTGTATCCGCCCTTGCCATTGAGAGCTTTTAAAGCTGCAAATCTGTTCATGTCATTCAATATCCATCTCTGTCTTTTCTTGTTCTCATTTACAAAGCCCAGTGACTTGCTCTGACTAATTGAATTGCTAGAAATAGTCATGTTCCAGTCTTCTCTCTCTCTCTCTCTCTCTCTCTCTCTCTCTCTCACACACACACACACACACACGGTTCTTTCAATAATTCTTAGGACAAAGTCAGAAATCCCTAGCAGAAGTAGTATTTATGGCCATGAAAAGTGGAAAACTCTACCCACGGCCAGGAAGGCTGTACTGAGGAGGTGACATCTATGGTGTCCCTGAGAGAACAAATAGCCTGCATTGGGTGAAAATGACTGGGGATTCCTATCAGAGGAAAGTGTGCACACAGTGGCACAGAGGTGTAAATGAGCACAAGAGGTGACCAGGGGTGTGTCCTGTGCAACCAAAGCACTATTTACGATAATAAAAACAATAGAAATAGTAAAGCCCAGCCCAGGAAATATAGTCAATGACATTGTAATAACTATGTATGGTGCCAGGTGAGTACTGGAAATATCAGACGGAACACTTTGTAAAGTATACGACAGTCTAACCACTATGCTATACACCTAAAACTAGTACAAAATAATACTGAATGTAAACTGTAATTTAAAATTTTATAAAAAAATAAATAAACTCACTTTCTCAAACAATTTTAAAAAGACAGTAAATCAAGTTACAAATAAAAAGACAACAGAAATAATTCATAGCAAGTCTTATGGAACACGGGTGCTTTACATCCTGTCTTAGGTCAGATTCCCTTGAGGTGGAGCCTGAGAAGGAATCTGCTATGACAGGGACTTACTGAGAAGTGACTCGGGAGAAGGGAAGGGAGGGGAGCAGCACAGGGCGGAGGAAGGAGCTGAGTGAGGACGCGGTCTCAGCTGCAGTTCCGGGGGGAGTTACAGAGGGGGTCTCCTCTTGAGACAAGGGGCCTGGCTTCCCAGACCATCCACACCCTCTCCTGGTTCACAGTTCCCATTCAGCAGAGGCCAGTTCTGCAGAGAAGGGACAGCTGTGAATAGCTGCCCGGGCGGTGAAGAAAAATGGGGGAAAGGCACCAACGGAACCCACAACACGCACCTCATGTACCCCTGCAGGGGCAGAGGTGTTACCGTCCCACTGGACAGGAAGCTGGCATAACTGACCTAGGGGCTCCTGGCAGGGATGTGGAAGAGCTGGAATTTGAACCCAGGTCTGCTGAGTTCCCAAACCAGTCCCTTTCTTCTTTACCTTTATCCTAGGAAGAGGGAGACTCTTCCCAGGTCCCATAACCAGGAAACATCAATCCCTCTAACTCCTGGGCAGGGTCTACTCCCAACAGGGGAAGAGCTGATCTCTACCAGCCTTCCCACCCTCAGAAGATGCTGATGGGCCAGGAGCCATGTGTGAGAACTGCGTCGGTCTCAGACCGCCCAGGAAAATCTAGTACCAAAGAAATGCAAGGTCTAGGGTGGGGGGCGGGGAAGTGATCATGTGTGAAAGCCAAGGCAGCTATGCAGAAATTTCGTGGACACTTGCAAAAACCAAACAAAGGAGCATGCATTTTCAAAAGAAACTTCAAGCCCAAAAGAGCTGGTTTGAAAGCTTTTAAAAGGGGACACAGTTGGCTGACACATATCTTGTAGGGAACCTCTGTTTCAGCCGCAGCTTCTAAACAAAGAAGATGAAGTTTCAGGAAGATCAGGTTTTCAACAAGATGAAAATGGGTGTTCTGGACGCACACATCTCCCAGAAATGGCTCCCGGCTTACGTCCAGAGCTTGTGCATGACAGGTACCCAATAAACGTTTGCGGAATGGGTAAACCTTGTGTTTCCCTGCATTTATACAGTTATACAATGATACATCTTATGCCAGTTAAGAGAGTTTATCCTCCGAACCCTCCATGGGCTCACAGACCTTCATTTTGCTCATGTGCTTGTGTCAATCCTTCAGTAATTGGGACAACAACATTTCCTGCGGTTGATGAGGCAACGCACCGTGATAGGGTGTTTGTGTGCAAACGTGCGTGTGTGAGTTCAAGCCAACGCTCCAGGGAAAAGACTAGAAGGAAACATACAGAATTTTTGCCATTAAGAGCTAGAGGCTAGTGGAGCTCAACCAGGCCACTGGGAGCTGAAGGTCTCAGGAGAGTCTGTTTATTCTTCAGCAAAATCGGCATGAACAACAGCCCACGTTTCCCATGTGTGCTAGTTTGTTGAAAGCCCACAATACTTTGCAGCTCCTCCAATTAACAGGTGGATTCTATTTCCCCATTCCTTGACTCTAGACTGGCCCTACGATTTGCTTTAACCAAGAGCTCTTGCAGCTTCTGCTCTTGCTGCCCTGGGAACCCTTCTCCCACCGCGTGAACAGCCTCAGGCCAGCCTGCTGGAGGACAAAAGACCATCTGGAGTATAAGTGAGTCCCCCCATACTAATCAGTCTACAACTGACCTGGCAGCTTTCTGCCGTCACTTAAATGATCCTAGCTGCAACCAGAAGAGCCATCTGGCTGAACCCAACCAAACTGCCAACCCATGAAATTATGAAGTAGGTGACTATTTATTGTTTTAAGAAACTAAGTTTTGGAGTGCTTGTTATGCAGCAAAAGCTAACTGATACACTGTAAGAGAAGTCTAGATTGTAATCACTAAGTTTGTTCATATCAGCGTCACCTCATGCCACCAGGTGAACTTAGTCAATCTCAGGGAATCTTGGTGTCTTCTTTATAAAGTTCTAAATGAGGAAGATTCTCTGAGGGATGGCACAAGAGACTTGGAAAGACCCTTGTGAGTCCAACCTCCTCATTCCACTGTTAGGAAAACTGAAGTTAGAGAAGAGAAGGAGCCACATTCACTCATTACACAAATATCTCTTGAGTGCCATCGATAGGCCAGGCTTTGCGCTGAAGTGGGAGACACCACAGTGAAAAGACAGAGCACATCCTGCACTCGTGGAGGTCACAGTCTGGAGTGGAAATCGGATGTTAACCAAGTCACGACACAAGTAAGCAGATGACCACAAACAGTGACAAATGTCATGAATTAAAAGGACATGGTACCATGAGAAAAAATCATGGCAACGGGACCTAATTTGGATTTCAGGGTCACCAAGAGCTCTTTGAGCAGTGACACGTAGGCTGAAACAAGCTGGTGGCAGCCTTGAGGTAAGAATGGAGCTCTCCGCATACACAACAAGGTAATGTGTGCAGCTCCGAGTCCTAGCTGTGCAGGTTCAAATCCCAGCTGTACTGCTCCCTGGACGAATCAATCAACATCCCCGAGCCTCAGTCGCCTCATCTATAAAATAGGGTTAACAATAACAGCCACTGCTCTTCGTGACTGTCGTGGAGATCAGCTGAAATAACCACGGAGGAAAGGACTTGGCAAACATTCAGGTGCTGGGTGAGCAGGTGAGCTTGCTGCTGTGAGGGGGTGGGGCTTTATTTGCCCTGCACCTCCTCTCCAAAGGACTGTGCTCCCCTCTGCCCACACCTAGAGCAGACACAGAGGCCCACTGGGTCACACTGCCCCTTCTTGGTGGAAGCGCAGTGCCAACACCCTCCCCATCAGGGTTTGAGCCGACTCGCCCACTGGCTGGTTCTGCGAGCCAGGGCTGATCATGGGCAATTGAGTAACTTCGATGGTCTCCTCCAACGCGAGCACTTCCAGGACCTGGAGTCCTGCCCACCAGTGTCTTGCAGATTGGCACAAGTCAAGGCAATATAAAGACAGCTTTGTAGCAGCACCATGATGCTCACATGGTCACAGGCCAGAGAAGAGCAGGACATGGTGGCCCCAGCAAGAGCACCCTGCAGTGGTGGGTGGACATGGGGCCTGCCCTGCATGTAGCTTCACACCTACTGGGACCGCAGCATCTTCCCTCACTGGCAGTACTCCCTACGGGCCACAGGCCCGTGTCTTACTCATCTATGTCCCTCACAGGACCTGCCACATAGCAGGACATGTAAATGTTTGTGAATTAATAGCCTTCTGTTTCCCCAGCTGGAATATACTGGGTATGATCCCAGCCACCCAACTTGGATCGCCACAACCGCCGTGGCTGCATACATGGAGCGTGGAGGTCAGTTCCAAGGACAGACTTGTCCTCCAGCTCCCCAAGTTTCTCAGCAGCTATGAAACTCCTTGGCTCTCCATCCAGCACCCTGAGCTGCTGCCACCTGCAGGCACCACTGTCTTAGGGAACCATCCTCCAGGTGGCCACAGTGAGGACCCTCCCTGGCGTCCAGGCCTGCAGTGAGGACCCTCCCTTGTGGTCCAGCATATAGTGAGGACCCTCTCTGGCATTGCGATGTATAATGAGGATGTTCCCAGCTAAAACAGTTCTTAATTTTCTAAGACCAGGCTCTCAATGGAAAATGAGATTCCACTTGACCTCTGGGACTCCCAGAGGACGGGGCTGGGACTAGACACGGCAGTCTTGCCCTGAGATGACTCGCCCCCTCCGCCATATCCACAACCCTCCCCAGCGGTATTAAATGAATCCAGATCAGTGGCGAACCCTGCATGCTTTTGTACAGTATGTGTGCCTGCACACCGGCGTGTGGCCCTGTGAGTACTGTGTAGGGGCAAGAGGCCGGCGGCACCAGGGAGCACGTGACATCTCTCTTCACTGCTGCTGTAAGCTTCCCCCCTGTGCATAGAGAATGTGGACAACATGTTTTGAGTTTATCAAGTTTTTAATGATGCCCTTTGAAGCCAACAGTAGCCAGGTAGGTGGTTTACAGGAAACACTGAGGTCCCAGTTTGATTCTCTTTTAAGGGAATTCAACTGATATTCTTGATCATTCTGAAAGAGGACAGTGGGGAGCTGTGCCCCAACTCTGCACCCCTCCCAGCCCTCCACCCCAGAAGCAGTTTGGCTCCACCCAGCCCAAGGATAGACCCCACACACACACACACACACACACTCAGAGAGGACCGCGCACCCACCTGGCTGGTTGATAAGAGCTCTGGGTTTCCGTCACTCATCCCCACGTAGGCACTGTCACCATCAAACTGGAACAGAGAAACAGAGAAGAAGCTCTCAATAAAATGTGCTCAAGACGGTCCAGGAGAAGAAGCCAGAGGGGCTCAGGGGACTGAAGGAAGGATGGCGCCCAGGAGGCCCAGGCCCCATTTCAGCAGGGCTCCCTCCGGGGTGGAGGAGCAGCCTCACCCCCTGAGGGTCAGCGTCATCCATCACACTTGGGATGAAGCAAGGAAAACCTTTCTGTCCTTTTTACCTTGTCCATAGATGTGGCGGCCTGCCTTGTCAGATACTGAGCTCCCCATCCCTGGAAGTATGCAAATATCTCTCTTGGCCAAAATGACATTGGGCTATCAGCTAGAGTTGGGATTCCACGTGATGGAGGGAGGCTGACATCTCCAGAGCTTTGGGGTCACGACAGCCTGACCCAGGTGTGCCCTCTGGGTCTTACCATCCTAAGTGGCTTTGCCCCCTCACATTTGCCCCTTAGGCTGCCCCTGGTCACAGGCAGGGAGGACTGGGGTAGAAACCATGTGCAGGAACTGCAGTCCTGTGTTCTGAGGAGCTGCCAAGTCTGGATTCAGAAAGATTTCTGTGCAAGAGGGAGCAGGTGTAGTGGGAGGAGTGTGGGATCCAGGGCTACTGACTGTCCTTTTCCCTGAGGTGTGATCTGGAGCTGGTGACGGACATTCTGAGGTTCCTCCTCTGTCGAATGGGGATAATGACAGAGACCCCTCTCCACGAGATGCTGCACCATCACAAGTAGAGCACTTGGCTCAATTCCAGGTAGTTCCCGTCCCTTAAGGCAGGTGACTTGGATCGTGTTCCCTAGAAGCAGAGCTGAGTCAAGAACTCAAATGCATGAGGTCTTTGAGAAGTGCTCTTCAGCAATAACCTTACAGGGAGGGAGGGACCGGGGACAGGACCGTGGAAGGAGCTGAGCAAGGATGTGGTCTCTGCGGGAACTTGTCGCAGCCTGATCCTGTGGGGAATTCTGGCTACGAACTGCACCACAGAGTTCATCCCAGTATGAAGCAAGGGGCCGGCCTTTTGTTTGGCTGTGGGCTCCCCTTAGGAGACAGGGGGAGGCGTGACCTTCTGCGCAGGGCAGCCCCCGTTTGCAAGCAGCACTCATGGGAGATGGCTGCACTAGGAGCTAGTGAAGGGATCTGGGTGGGGCACCAAGGGCAGCTGGCCATCTTAATTGAACATTTTATTTTATTTTTTAGGTTATATGTACACGATTCAAAATTCCCAAAGTACAAAAGGCAACAGAGTGAAAAATCTCTTCCCACCCCACCTCCTAGCTCTCCGCTGCCTCTCTCCAGGGACAATTGCTGCATCTACCAGCTTCCTTTATATCCTTTCAGAGATGGTCTGCATACATACATTTTATTTCTTTCACAGAGATGAGAGCATATTATGCACACACTGTTTTGTACCTTATTTTTCTCCTAGCAACACATCTGGGAAAACCTTTTATATCAGAACATAATTCTGTCTTCCAGCACCTAGTATCCCACCAGATGGACAGAACATGTATATGCCACTAGTCGAGCACATGGACAATTGAGTAGTTTCTCGTCTTTTGCTCTCCCAGCATTGCTCCCATGAATCGTTTTGTACCTGCATCATTTCACAGGGGTGTGAGTTTATGGCAGGATTAGTCTGTAAAATCACAGGGTCCAGCTGTGTTTGCATTTGTCACTTGGATAGACATCACCGAGCAGCTCTCATGGAGGCTGTAAAAATCCACACTCCCACAATCAGGCACCAGACATCCGTTCATCCAGATCCACTTCGCTCAGAGGGGTTCGCCTCAAAACCAGCTCAGGTACCACCCTCCCACCTCCACGCGCTCTGCGAGTCCGCTGCCGCTGTCACCATTCCCAGGTCCTTTGCTGTCCTGCGTTTCTTCCTTGTTCTTTGCTCCATAGCTCCCTCTACCTTCTAGCATCTATATACTTTACCAAGTTCATGGCTTAGCACTGGATGCCCCCCATTAGAACGGAGGCTCCCAACACCTAAAATAGTGCCTGGTACAGACTAGATACTCAATAAACCCTATTGGATGGATGGATGGAGCTACCACTGCACCGTTTACATTGTTTTTACCAGGACAGTCTTCCCTCGGAGGCAGTGGTTACACCCAAGTGCTTTCCCAGCACAGGGATAGGCAAACTCCCCCAGTGGCTGCTGCATTAGCAAAAGGAAAGGCTATGTCATGGCTAGGATCTGGGCGCTGACCCCTAGATGCAGGGCTCCATCCACCACACTGCACACAAGGCCTTATTAAAGAGACCACCTCCTCCAGGAGGCCTGCCATGCTATCACCTCCTCTGGCTCACAACATAAATTGTCTCCGTATCTGTCTTCTGCCCCTGTGTGGGAGCAACACAGAGGCTGGCACAGTGTCCCGATCACCTCCATACCCCCCAGCACCTGACACAGGCTGGCATAAAAATTGGGAAGAGGAAATGGGTAGGGTGGGGAGCTTTCAGCAAAAGCTCCTGGGTGCTACTTAAGGTGTCACCATGGCCATGTATTACTTTGATAAAAGTGAAACTTAAAAAAAAAAAAAAACCTCACATAATTTATATGTATGTTTGAGAAGAAAGAACAATTTAAACAGAGGGGGATGAAGTTTAACTGGGTGTCTGAAACATTTGGTAAAGCAATAGTAATCTAACAGTATGGCATGGGTTAAAAATATGGAAGCATACACGTATCAGAGGAGAAAAGGGAAAGATGTCCCCCAAAGGCCTGTGTCGTAGCCTATTCCATGCTGGCTAGAACGGCGTCACCATGAAGGGAGGGGCCCTGTGTGCTATTTCCCCCAATGCACACAGCAGGCACCCAACAAATATCTGGTGGATGAATGACTATTCCCAGGGCTGAAAATACTTTCTGTAAGGAAAAGAGCTCACTGAAGCCCACACAACCTGAAGAGGCAGGTACTATTTTCCCTGCTGAAAACCAAGGGAACCCGTTGAGAGGATCAGCAGTTGCCTGGGGTGGCAGGCAGAGTTAGAGAGGCTGGACTTCCAAGGGGGCCACTTGCCTCTTGGGCTGGGTCTCCTGGCTGTAAGCTCCTTGGCAGCAGGGATCAAGGCTTGGCTGCACCCCACACTGTATAACCAATAATTAGCTCAGCCCTGGTACGTAATAGGCGTCTGGTGAGTATGTGTCAGTGGTTCGGGGAGGCAGGTCTTATCCGCAATGAGCAGTGGGGAATGACACTGGGGATGGGAGGAAAACAGACCCTGCATTTTGATGGGTGTGTGCTGGGGGCAGGAAGGGGGTCGGGCAGTGGGTGCCCCTGATGTCACCAGAGCCCGTCCGTCCAACTGTAAGCTGCCACATGCGGGAGTAAAGCTTGTCTCCTGCTTTCAAGGAGGACATCAGAAGTTCGGTGGCAGTTCTTAATAAGGCAAGACCTGGGGTGGCCTCCGTTTGGTTACCCCCGGGTGCCTGGTACGGGCCCTGGGAGCACACTGGGTTTGGGACCTGGCGACTGAGCAGCTGCAAACAGAGCCCCTGAGGTGGTGGGGACATCTGTACTCTGTCCGCCTCTGTCTAGCGTTCCACGCATCAGAGCCCCTGGAGCAGGTAAGGAAGGAGGGGGAGAAGGGGACCTTGAGGGCTTCTGGGCTTCTCCTGGCTTAGCCTCCAGGGCCGTAAGGTCTGGGGCGCCCCCCTCAGCCTTCCTCCTGAAGGGCCCCTTCTGGAGGAAAGAACTTACAAGCCAAGGGGCGATGTCCCTAAGCCAGCCTCTGTGCTCCGCCACAGTAGGGCCACCTCGTTCTCTGTGTGCATGGACAAGATCGAAACACCCACATCTCCACCCACTGCACAGTGAGTGCTGAGTGTGTATGTGACCACAAAGATGTATGACGCATGCAATGTGCCCGAGCATGGTGACCACATACGCACCACAAACCAGTGGGGTCCCATGTCACACACAACACAGCATTCAAGACAGCGCTCAGTCACGCATGTGCCACGTACATGGGTTGCACCAAACCACTGCAGACAAGTGTGTCCACAGCACAAGCATGAGTGGGCACATATCATAGCCCCTTTATGAGCCTGGGTACACAACACACACACATGCACATGTGGAAAAGAGGGGAGGCCCAGGTGTGTATAAATACACCATCTGCAGCTGTTTCAATGTAACTCACAGCAATGCGAACACAAGCATACATGGCAAGACCATGTGGAGTCACACAAAGCAAAAGATACTCATGAAGTTAAATTCTGCGCATAGTTCACAACTCATCAGTCCCTCAGTCAAAAATCTTTTTTTTTCACACCACACAACCTTCTGCCTGCTTTAAAATATGAAAAGAAAAGTGTAGGGGGATATAACAGCCTCAGAATTTCCATGAAATGCCAGAACATCCTCTTACCACTGACTGGAATAGATTAATTTTCCCCATTTCATATTCTAATTATAATTCCTTTTCCCATCGCCATCTTCAGTCCTCATTACAGCTGGAAGATTGTTCTGCAAAAGCCAGGCCTTCATCTTCTCTTCCCAAGAGTTTTGTCATGGAAATGAGTTTTGGAATCTGAAAGAACCCACATTTTTGCAAATATCGAATGTGTGGGGATAACCCTTTCATGACAGCCACCAGGGACTCAGTTCACAGAGGCTTCTAAAGGGGCTGTCCTTCCCCATGCTATGTGGTCCCCTTGGCCAGAGGGGCTCCTGGGCCCCTATTTCAACAGTGCCTCCCACCCCCAGATCCTTTTTTCTCTTTAAGGAAACTTAGCAGACAGGCAGCCAAGGTGAAAGGTGAGGAACTCTGATCTTAGTCAAATGATGCTGGCTCTACCTGAGCCACCTCGGGCAAGCTCCTTAACTGCTCGAAGCCTCAGTTTCCTCTTTGTTAGGACCCACAGAGTCACTTATTCATAACAGGCATAAATTAACTCTCTGTGGGATGAACAAAAGTGGTAGGTGGGTGGATGAATAGATGGAAGGAAGGGAGGGTGGGTAGGTAGGATGGATGGTGGATGGATGGATGGATGGGTGGATGGATGATGGATGGGTGGATGGATGATGGATGGGTGGGAGGGGCAGATGAGTGGTTTGGGGAATGAATAGAATAGATGGGCCAGTAAGGGACAAACAGATGACACCATGGCTGTATAGATGGAATCAGAAGATGAGATGGGTAGATGGAATGAAGGGATTGATGGGCAGATGGGTCGGGGGGATGTGTGGACTAGATGGCTGGGATGGGAGAGATTAATGCATGGGTGGATGAGATGGGATGGCTGGTTGAGTACGAGGAGACAGGTGGAGAGGAAGATGATGAAGGTGCTGGGTGAGATAAACAAATAGATGGTTAGGATGTGTATGTGGGTGCCTGGCTAGATGCCTGATGGGGGGAGGCCTGGGTGAATGAAATGGGTTGAACGGGTGGGTGGGATAAATAGGTAGGTGGATAAGTAGGACTCATACTTCCTCCTAACTCCGTTCATGCTTCCCCTGGACAATATCATGGTTTCTCAGGGTTACAACATCTCACTGACTCTCAAACGTTCATCTTTAGCCAGTTACCTCCAGATTCCAATATACAGTTTTCCCCTGGACATCTCCCCCATTTGGTCCACGAGTATCCTAAATTCACCCAACACCGAACTCATGACAAATGTATAGACATGCTCACTTGCCAGTGCTCCGCCATCATAAGAGAAGGTGTCACCTCCCACACAGTGCCTCAGTCAGTACCCACGGCACGACTCCTGTGTCCTCCTGCTCCAATCATCAGCAGAAGATTCCTGCTCAGCTTCCCCCCACCCAGTCCGTCTTCCACCCTGGCCATCACTAGTGTTACTTTGGCAATCACTCCACTGCTCAGATCAAAACCCTGCAGTGGCCCCACATCATGAACCCTGGCATCCAGGATGCTCCCTGATAACTGGCCCTGGGTTTCCACTCCGACAGCATCCCCAATGTTGCAGGGACCTCCAGCGCCCCTGCCTTTGCACACATTGCCCTGTCATCAGCCTGGAGCACCCTCCTCCTCCCCCCTGCCTCCCCAACCCACTGAAATCCAACTCTTTTTTTCCTTTCTGGCGATGCACTCCAATCTTAACAGTCTTGCTTTCTTGTATAAACCCATACTCTTGGGCCCAAACTCAAAGCCTCCATCTCAAATCAATTTTGGACTAAATTCAACTTCCATGTGTACTGTGATATGCTGGGCAAGACCATTAATTGAATCAGAGTATTGGTGCCGCTACTTCCTGGCTGTGTGTGACCTTGAACTGAACTTCTCTTTGCCTTACTTTCCTCACCTGTGACATGGTAATGATGGCAGTTATTAATTCCAGCCTCATAAGGTGTTTTATGCTATCAGATATTAGATATGAGCTAACATGTGTAACATAATGCTTAATAATGGTAATAATTTTTGACAGGGGCCTAATAAATGTTATTTATTATTGCTACTATATGCTAAACTCTCGTCCCATCATCAGCCACATTCCCCCTCAGTCTAGAAGGGGACCATGTCTCCTCTGTCACAGAGCCCATCCAATATCCGCCCCCTTCCAACTCTCTGCCCTTCCCCACATTACATCACACCCATCCTGACCTCTTTTCCTTTAGTCTGGAGAGGTAAAGTATCTCCCTCCCGTTCAAGGTCAGCTCTTTCACCTTGACCCCACACCTCCCATGTCTTCCCCTCTTCATTCCCACTTTCAGTCCTGGGTCTGAGACCTGAAGCAATATGAAATCAAATGGTGCTCTTGTTGTACCAGGTACATGCACTTAGTGACACGCTCCCAAACATTGAGGATTGACAATAAATAAACCTTGTCATAAGGCAGTGAAAAGCGGTAAAAAGCAAAGGGAGTATGAGGGGACAGAGGGGACAGCAGTCATTGTTCATTGACTGTGTCTACTGAGTGCTTAGTATATGCCCACTCTGTACCGACGCCAGGCATACTGTAATGATTCCGACCCAGCCCCTGCTGTCAAGGAGCCTCCGGTCCTTTGGAGAAGCTCAGGAGGATAAAACATTCCTATTCTCCAAGTCTGAGAAAGGAAGGCTAGCCATTCTCTGCCCATAGTCCCGATACAGGAACAAGGAACCACAACACTTGTGTGAAGCCCGTCCCAGCTGGTCAGTGATAGCTTTGCGTCCACCCAGCCTCTGAAAGTCAAGTGATCAGTAACAGTCTTACTCCAATAGCTACATGTCCACAGCTGGGGTCAGTCAGTCTCAGAACCTCCTGCTTCTGAAAGTCCTCCCATCCCAGGACTCTACGCTTCCCCAAACCCTACAAAGATCAGCTCTTGTTTGATTTGGAGAGACTAACTTTGCAAAGTACAGCAATGAACTCAGCATCTTGTTTCAGATATCGAGTGATCCCTCTTCTTTGACAAATGTGACCATAGCAGGATGAGGTTATCACAGGAAAGTGGAAGCAGGGAGGAGGGTCTTTCAGGAGAGGCATCTGACAAAGGTCGCTTGGAACCATGATGATGCTTGGAGGACACCCAGGAGTTGGCCAGGTGAAGCACAGGGAACATGGCGTCCAAGGCTGCTGTGAGCACCTACTGTTTGCCAGACCTCATCCCAGAGCTGTGACTGGGGTCTCATTGGAGCCCTCCCAGAAATCCCAAGGTGGCATGACCAGCCCCATTTTGGAGATGAGCAAGGTAAGGCTCAGGGTGGTTTGGAAGATTGCCCAAAGCCACCCAGTCCATTATAAACCTGACCTTGACCCCAAATATAAAAGTAACAGTTGTTCTGTAGAAGTTGCTGCCCCTCCCCTCTGCACAGAGACACAGATCAAAGACCAAGGATGCACAGCCCTCAGCCCAGCCAGTCACACACACAGAGACATGAGCCTCATGCAGATCTAAAGAGGAAACAATCAAAGCCGCATACACTGCTCACTCCAGCCCCCACATCGGCCCGTGAGAACACTCATTCTGCACAGATAAAACACAGTGCAAAAGATAAGAGGCAGCGAAGGTGGCAGCTGCACACTGGGCCCTGCTGAGAGTGCGGCTTTAGGTGGAAGTCTCAGAGAGATGCACATCAGGACCAGATGTGGGGGCAGGGTGACAGAGAGGCACTGCACAGTGGAATGGGATGGGGGTAGAGCCCCAGGCTCAAAGTCTGGCCTGGCCCTGTATGTTTAACCCCAGGCTCACTGCCACCTGGAGAAGGATGATAGCACAGTTGTTACAAACAGGGGCATTGGGGTCAGGCTGCCCGAGTTCAAGTCCCTGGCTTTCTTTTCAAGCTGTGAGACTTCTTAGCTAAGCTACTGTGCCTCCGTTTTCTCATCTGGAAAATGGGTACGACTACCATTTGGGTTAAATAAAATAATATACAGAAAGTGCTCAGAACATTCTCTGGTACAAAGAAGGCACTTAATCATCATTAGCTATTATTTATGTTATTAATTAATCCTCACAACAATCCTATGAGGATGCTATCATTGTCTCTCTTCAGTAGATGAAGGAATTGAGTGGGACTTCATGCAAACTTTTAAGTTCCTAAGTGTGGGGAAGACCCCTGATGCCTCTAGCCACCATATATAATTTGAAATAAAATTCATAAATTAAAATCTTCATACGAGAGTCGAGCTAGGGCTGATTTTTCCCATGATGATGACTTCCATGCTTTCTTGTGAAATATCAAATATCAATTTCTCTCCCCTCAAAAGCCTTTCTCTGTATTAGTCGTCCTGCTTGGCCAGACATAACACACATTCTTATTCTACCTGCTGCAAAATACAATCCAGTGTGATGACTGAGGACCAGAGAGGTTAGGGTATCTGCCCAAGGCCACACAGCCAGGATGTGCCCAAACTGAGCTTGCAGTCCAAGCTACTAACCCCTCAAACACCCATACTGGCATCTCACTCCCACCCTTTGTAAGCAGGTGACCTCACAGGTCTGGGCCTGGGGTCTTGTCTATCAGTGAGAGGGACAACACCTTGGGCATGGCTGGCCAGAGGGGCTGGGAGCGTGCCTCATGAATAAGCCCAGTGCTGTGGCCACCGCACAACCCTCTTCCCCACTGCTGAGAAGAGCTGGTGAGGATGGTGCCACTTGTTTTAGTCCAGGGAAAGCGCTGAGAGGTAGTGTCAAGCCAGTGATCACTGCAGCTCCAGTGGCACCTGGCGCCTTTGGGACGTGGGACTCACTACCCCAGATTATAGATGAGGAAGCAGAGCCCTCTCCCCTGCCTCAGAACATGCTCCTTCCAGACCTGCGCTGTCAGTGTGGCGGCCACCAGGCATGTGTGGCTACTGAGTGGGCACTGAGAACATGGCTGGTTCAAACTGACATGTGTAGTAAGTGTAAAATATGCATCGGTCTCAAAGACTTATTACCACAAAAACAAACAAGCAAAAAGAATCTAAAATGCCTCATTAATATATTTCCATAGATTATATCCTGAAGTGATGTGATTTTGGATATATGGGGTTAAGTAAAGTATATTATTAAAATGAATTTTATCTGTTTCTTTTTCCTTTTTAAAATGTGGCTACTACAGAATTTAAAATTATATATGTCATTTGCATTATATTGCTACTAGACTGTGCTTATCGAGATGCTGTCCCAATCACCCTCTGCTCCAGACCTAGAACCCTGGAGAGAGAAGAGTCCGCATCAGCAATAGCTCAGTCCAATTCACCTGAGAGACCCCAGGAAACTGAGGCCCACAGAGGGAGAGGGACTTGTGTAAGGCAAGAGGCATTCACTCATGCAACAAATGTTCACTGAGCTCCAGGTGCTGGGATACAGCAGAGGACAAGAGAGAAAGCCGCAACCCAGCCCATGGGTGACAGGGTCATGGTGCAGGCTTCCTCGCCTGGCCAAGTCCCCCTGGGACCAGAGCAGCGGGACTTGGCACCACCGCTCACCTCCCCAGTCAGCCTGGATGACAGAGCTCACAGACTGCAGGCAGGGGCTCCAGCCCCAACCCAGAGCAGATACACTTCAAAGACCACTGGTGGGTCCTGGCACAGGGCACTATCCAGCTGTAGCTGCCAAAAGGACCTGACGGGCAGGTTGGCCCAGTGGGCACAGCTTGGACTCGTGGCGCGCCTGTGTCTCTACCACTGGTGGTAGCTTACACACGGTCCACATTACCGCAGATTTATGGCAAAAATTATCCTCTCTCTCAGTTCCATTTAAAGCCATTTGGAGCTCGCTCCCATCCCCGATTATAAATCTAATTGCACATTCCAAACAGACAAGCGCTCATTAAGCTTTAATTATGCACATGTTGTTTTCAACAAACATTTTCATTTGGCTGCTTGGAGGAGGAATGGTTGCAAGGGGGCTGCAGACGCTGCCTGCGGCTGGAGAGAGCCGGGGCCCAGGAAGTGGGTCAGGGTGTGGTTGGATGAGGCCACCCAAGGGCAGGGCCAGGACCCCATCAGATTTGGCTCATGACTCTAATGACCTTTCACCACCTGGCTTCTGCTGCAGGAGATGCCAATGTGGGTGCTCTCAGCCTGTGCCACCTACACCCCCTGTGTGCCCTCAGTGTGCCCAGAGTCCCATCTAACTGGCACCAGTGGGCCTCTCTGGGGTGGGAAGGAGAGAGGATAGGGACCCACACCCCCAGCTCTGAACAGTGTACCCACTCCCCCTGGGAGTTGGCTTCTTCAAAGCCATAGGGCTTTCCTCTGCTCCCACCTGCCTCTACCCCCCACTGCAGCTGAAGCCATCTTTCTTCAGAACAATCTTCCATTCCCTCATTCATTCATTCATTCATTCATTCCACAACTATTTACTGAGCGTAGACTTGATCATGCAGTGAGGGGACAATGGGGATCATGACAGTTTGAGGGCTCCTGTCTGGTTCTGCCCTGTCAGGTCCCTCTCCTTCAAGCCCCAATGTCCCCACTTGGGGAAAAGTCCAAATTCTTTACTGTGGCATTCAAAGCACTTGTGAACCTGCCTCCTGCCAACTTGCCCATCCAGGCTGGCCTGCCATGCCACTCACACCCATCCCCTGCTCTGCCTTTCCGAGATGTCTCGGGCACCCTGCATGGGTCACATGCCCTCTGCATGGGCCACATGCCCTCTGCATGGGCCCCACGCCCTACATGGGCCCCACGGCCCCACGCGCCTAGGCCTCTACAGCTCTGTACTCTCTCCCTGAGCTGCCCTTATCTTTCCTTTCCTTGCAGGTAACTCCCATTTGTTCTGATGCTGTCCCCTCCAGGAAGCCACCACTGACACCCACTCCCAGACCAGAGGGGCTACCCCTCTGCTCGGGAGCATCTACAAATCTGGACCATAATGCTGTAACCAGCTGCCCCATGTCCACTTCTAAGACCAGCCTGTCCTACTAGGTCCCCAAAGCATCTTCCTCCAGAAGCTGAAGAGAGGCAGTCGCTTGCTGTGTGGACTTGAACAGACCTTTCTGTCTCTGGGCCTCAGTTTCCTCATCTGTACATGGATGGGTTGAATGGGCAAGGCTCTCTGGGCCCCTCAGCAGTTCAGTTTAAAGTCTTGTGGTTTTTCCAGGAGCTAGACCTTCCTCTTCCCATTTGAACAGAGAGGTCCTGAAGCCACAACCTGCCCTCACACGTCCAGCCAGGACCCCCAGAGCAGAGGCATGTCTATCACACATAAATGGCACATACCCAGAGATGGGGGCACAGGGATTGTGCAAAGCCCTAAGGCTGCTCCTCAATGAGCTTCTGGAAATACAAGTGAAAGGAACATGTGTTTTTAAATGGACATCAGACCCATTCAGCATCTGATAACCGCCTGTGGTTTTAGGGCAGGATCTGGGGAAACAGGCCCCGAGAGTGAGGCAGAAGTTTTCTGGGAGCCCTATAGGACAGTGAGGAAGCAGGATGGGGCAGACGGACAAGGTGAACGGTGATGAGGTCCCACCCAAAGCTTCTGCCCGTCCCGCGTCTGGAGCCAGGATGGCTCTGCAGAGAGAAACCAGACTGAGGCACGGAGCCCAGCCATGGCCTTCCCAAGCGGACACTCATCGGATCCAGGCTGCCCCGGGGGAGGGTGACTGATAACCCTGGGCAAGGCTCCCTCCTTCCACCAAAGGCAATATCCAGGGATAGACTCCGCTGTGAGCCGGACGCAGCCAACATTCTCAACAGCTGGCAAAATGAGTGTCTCAATCAGGAAGAGATCTGGGTGACTTATGACAGCACTCTCTAGAGCTGTGATCAGTTATTCTAATGGGGACAACATTTACATAGTGCTTACCATAAGCCAGGCACTCTTTTAATTGATTTACACATTTTAACTCTTGTAATCCTCATAACCCTACGTGGTAACTTACACTCCTAAGGCTCCCATTTTACGGGTCAAAAAACGGGACAGGCAATGTTAAGTGGCTTGCCCAAGGTCACACAGCTAGTATGTGGTGGAGTCAGGATCCAAACCCAGGAACTCGAACTCCAGCGCCCAGGCTCTAATGATGAGGCTATGGCATTCCTGTGGTCTTGCCCTACCACTGCACAGAGTCACAGAGACTGAGCTGTGGTCAGTGGCCAGCAGTCCAGAGCCTCAGGTCACCTGGCGCTTCTCATATGTGTGCCTGATAATTATCTATCATCAAGCAGTTGGAAACAAGTCCCACAACAGATCCTTGCCAAAGACAATTAACTAACAGCCACATGAGCGTACGTTGGGCAGGACTGTGGCAATGGCAGGGGGTGGGGGGTTGGTGGGGGAGAGAGTGTGGCTGGGACAATGAGCAGCAGATGATGTGGAAGATATTTTCTCCCCAGCGCTACAAAACAAGCCTCAATCATACCACAAAGGGCTTGTATTGTTGGAAGGGAAATATGTGAACGACAGCGTTCGATGTGGGGTGGTTAAAAAAAGAAGAAAAGATTAAAAAATTAAAAAAAAAACAAAAACCTTTTGAATGTGGAATTTGACCTAGAAAGGTTTTGTAGGTCATCTGAACTTGGCACTTTTGCATCTAACCCCAAAACCTAACACAGACAAAGTACCACGTTCACTTCCTTCCGTCAGTACCCGGTAACACAGGAAATGATATTTGTAAACACTGCGGCTATGTTCTTAAGCACTGTATTAAAATCAGCCTTGGACTTGGGAGCCGGGAGAATACAGGGGCAGCCCAGTTCTGGAAACCCACAGACCTGGGGTCACATCCAGGCTCCACACTAATAGCTGCTGTGCGGCTGTGGTAGGGGGTCCCACTCTCCAATACCCTGACTCCTCTCCTATAAGAAGGGAGTGGAACTGGTGGGGTTGCGTGTACCGCCTGGCAGTGTGCAGGCACACCAAAGTGTCCTAGAAAGGCCAGGTCCCCCTTTTACCCGGGTGCCCTGTTCTTGACTGTCAAATCCCTCTGCCCGAGGTCTGGGCACTCCCTGGGGACCCTGCAGCATAGCAGCCAGGAGAGCAGTGGGGTAGGGTGGAGGCTCTGTTCCAACAGACGTTTTCTGCCCGGAAAAGAGACAGAAATCAGGCCACGCTCTAAGGCACAGCAGATGCCAATGAGGTCTTCTAATTCATCTTGACTATAGAGCCACCAATTGCAAGATAAATCATAGGGACTAAGGTTGATAGGGCCTCAGAGACCTTCTCATGATCTCACTGGGGAAACTGAGGCCAGGGCTGGTAGACGGCCCACAGTTACTGGCAATAGCATGCCAAGGGTTCCAACCACCACATCACCAGGTCCCCTAAGCCTGTGCCTCCAGAAGAAGCCAAATTTAGCCCAAGGACATGGGGAGCATCCTGCCTTTGCTAAGCCCTGACCTGACCCCCTATGATGTACTGGCTACTTGCCGGTCTCTGAAGGGACCAGGGACACAGAACAGACCCCTAGGGGAGCTTGGGGTCCACAGGGAGTATAGGCATCAGCACTGATGACATGTGTGAGTGACAAGGCACTAGGTGGAGATAGGCCAGGGGAGAGCAGCTGTTGCACACCTGTCAGGTAGAGGGACCAGAGTGAGCAAAGGCTAGGCAGCTGGCAGGGTGAAAAAACCGGGGTATTTGGGGGAGGAGAGTTGTTGACAAGTCATTGAAATGGGGCTAGAGTACAGAGTGAATGGGGGTTGGGGCCGGAATCAACATTCATTGAAAAAGAAAAGGGTCGGAGTTTGAAGCAGTATTTCTGAAAGAGGAGTCATGGTGGGGTGCTTCGTTTGGCCAGGGAGTAAAACATTCTGTGAAGCTACAATTAAGTAATTAAAGCCATGTGGCAGTGACTTTGAGGGAGAACTGTAAGTCAATGAAACAGCAGAAAAAGTGCAGAATTAGACCCCACTATGGATGGAAACATACTACGGTTAAGGAGGGCACTTACCATATGCCCAGGACCGTGGGACATGCTTTACATCTGATATTTCACTCAGTCTTGGAAACAAGCCTGTGAGGGAGACATGATGATCCCATTTCATAGAGAGGAAAAGTTCAATTCAAGCAACAGGCCCACGGATCACACAGCTAGGAAGTGGCAAAGCCACGATCTTAACTGTGCAAGCTCACACTCACACAACTACTCTAGCCTGTCTCTCCTTTTGGAAACAAAGAGACAAAGACCAATGATTTAATAAGCAGAAAGGGGAGAGCCGGGTTAGCCTGTTCCCATTTAGGAACACAGAACTGGATACCCGTGAGAAGCCAGCCACCAAAATGTACTCAAATCAGATTAAAGAGTTAAGATGAAAAAGTCATGTTTTAGGGAAATATCAGAAAACAGAACAGAATGTTTATCAGATGTGCGGCGGCGGCAGGATAACTTCCTCAGCCCTCGAAGCAATCACGGAGGAAGATTGACAGATTCAAATATATCCGCGTTAATATCTTCCGTAGAAGGAAGCATAATAAAACCAAAATGAAAAGGACATCAGACTAAGAAAATAGCACCGACTACGAGACAGTTAATATATACAGTGTAGAAATGGCTCAGTCAAATTAAAGAGACAGCAAGATGCCGAAAGACAAAGACGGGGCACGGAAGCAGGAAAGTCACACAGGAGGCCATCTACCCAGAAACAAACACACATGGAAAAAATGTACACTTGATTCGATGACAAAGGGAGACATGTACATAAAACACACATATTATATTGAAAGTGGGATATTTCCCACCACTGCTGTCAATGAAGACAGTTTCTAGTTTACCGAAAAGCAATACGGTGGCCACCCCCATCTTACCCTCCCATCCCCCACCTTGGGCAGAGAGCCAGAGAGAAGCAGGGTAGACGAGGACCCAAGATCCCTGCCTACTGCCTTAGGAGTACCCCCTTCACCACACTGGCCATTAAGCAAGGCTCTCCACTCAGTCTTGCTTAAAACAGCTTGCTGTTCTGAGCGCTGGGGAGGGTACCAGTGATAGAAGGGACATAGTCTTTGTCCTCCTGAGGCTATGGTATAGTGAGGGGAACAGGATGACAATGTGGGTGATAAGTATACTGGGAAGCAGAGTCTGTGGGAGCCGACAGACTGCTCAGAGGAGGTGGGTGGCTTCCCCGCAGATCTACCTGCTGGCTGAACAGCATGAGCCAGGTGAGGGGAGAAGGCCCTGAGTGGAAGGGAGAGGGCGGTGGGAACAGCATTCGCCGAGGCAGAGAGCTGGGAAGGAGGACTCATTCCCTGAAGAGGAAGAGAGCGAGAGCTGAGACGCAAAGGCGAACAGCGGCTTATCCCGACAGAGCTCAGGGCTGCACTGGGGACCTGAGACTGAACCCTGGAACGTGAGCTGCATTTTAGAAGCTGGCCTCTGGCTTCAGAATGAAGAATGGGTTGAGGCCCTGACCGGTGTGGCTCAGTTAGTTGATCAGGGCATAAGCGTGGGTCATGGGTTCAGTCCCCGGTCAGGGCATGTTCAAGAGGCAAATGACCGATGCTTCTTTCTCATATCGATGTTTCTCTCTCTTTCTCCCTCCCTTTCCCTCTCTCTAAAAATAAATAAAATCTTAGAAAATAAAGACTGGCTTGGGGAAGGTAAAACTGGAGCCTATCTAGGAAGCCAGGCAGAAGCCGCTGTGATGATTCAGGGTGGGACCAGGGAGCAGGACTCTGAGCCTGGGTAGGGAAAAAATATTTGATAAAGTAATAAGAATTAAAACAGTGTGGCACTGATTCAAAAAGAGAAATCTATATTGGTGGTAGGAAGGGAAGCAGGGTTGGAGCCAGAATAAAACCACGATGGTCCCCAGTGTGTTTCCCAAAATGCAGAACAGAGAGTCTCAGAGGTGAACGAAAACTGCCAAGAGCAAGGGATCCCCCGGGAGTCAGAAAAGGGGTGACTCACGCAGCTCGTAAACCCTAATTTCCTCTCCTTGGTCACACACTTCCTTCTGATTTCTTTTTCTGATGATTCATAAAAATTTTTTTTTGCCTTTTAAATCAAACCAGAAATGCTTGTGCACCTGGGCTCATTCTGCCCAAGCTTTAACCTCTGCCCCTGAGCCAACAAAACCCAACTTAACCCCAGGTGCCTTAGAGGATGCTGGCTGCCGAGAAACCAAGAGGAAATAAGAGGTTTCTGGCTTAGCTCCTGTGTCCCACGAGGCCTTCGGTGACAGCACACACAGGTTCACGGCCCGTTAGCCAGAACCCACGGGGTTTCAGAATTCAGACTTTTTTTGGATCTCAGATAAGGGAGTTCAGAGCCAAATCAAGGACTGGGCACACACGGGCGAGGCCCTGGGGGAGAGACTATCTTTCTATAGGCCCATTTTGCAGATGAGGAGACTGAGGCTAAGAAAGGTAAAGGAAACTTGTGAAGGTCTCACAGTTACCAGGTGGCTGAGCTGGGATTCGAGCCCAGATATGACATCTTTCCACAAGCACGTGTGGATGCTTCAGGCTGCTGACACACAGGCAGAGCCTTTCACATTATAGGGAATGTGGGACCCACTGGGACCGGACCAACCCCCAGTGTAACAGGAAGCAGGCTTCTCCTCCTTGGGCACTTGTCTCCTTAAGACACGTCCCGCAGCTCACAGGCCCAGAGCTCCCCCCATCCTCCACAGACACGGTCCCAGCTCCCCACAGGCCTCAGAATCCACTGGGGGAGGCAGGCGACATGCAAGCCGGCCCACAAAATTGGCTACAATTCTGATCAACGCCATGAAGCAAGCCAAGAGAGTGCAGAGGCAGCTCATGGAGAGAAACACGCTTAACAAGGTCTGTCTTTAGAGGTGACAGTTCAACTGGGGGTGCTGTGAAGGAGAAGAAACCAGCCACGAGCTAAGTAGGGGTGGAGCACTGTGGGCAGAAGGATCAGCAAGTGCCAAGTCCCTGGGGTCAGTGAGCAAGTAGCTCTCATCTGGGAATCATGTGGCTAGAGCATAGAAAGCAGAGGGGCGGGACAAGGAGGAGATCAGAGTGGTCAGCAGGGGCCAGAACATTCGGGGTCTGAGGGCCATGGCAGGAGCTTGAATTTTATCCCAAACAGGAAGCCATTAGAGAGTTTTTACACAGGAGAAACATGCTCTGATTTATCATTTAAAAACTGACTCAGGCTGCTCTATGAAGGGTGGTTTCTGTGCAGCTCCATGCTGTGAGACTCAGTTTTCTCTTCTATGTAATGGGTTCATGAGAAACCTGTGAAAAGCATTGTCAAGGGGTTCCTGCCATGGCATTGGCTCTTAGAAGGCAAGAGGACGAAGACGGGGTTTTTGCACCAATCACAACCCAGGAGAAGCCTGTCCTAAACCATCTGTCAGTCACCCCCCTGCTCAAACCCCTTCAAAGGTCCTGCTGTCCTCAGGGTGAAGGCCCACATTTTCCCCTTGGTCCCCTGGTCCTGCTGAAGTCTCCAGCCCCACCCCTCCCCGCCTCCCATTGGACCGCTACTCACCTGTCAGCTGAACCACTCTTGGACGTGCCAAGGCCCTTGGCCTGGAGCACAGGTCTCCTGCAAACTGGCCTTGCTATCAGTCCTTCCTACAAACACTGCATGACCCTCAGCCCGGGGCTAGCCCTGTCCTGAACATTGAAGAGGCTCAAAATGTGGCTGACGGCATGTGTGAGCCCATGCACATGTGTGTACATACACATGAAACAAGCATCCAAAAAAACCTAGCCTAACCCTCTTCTGCTAGGCTGGCTCTTCTTCCCTCACCTAAAAGAAGATTTATGGAGCGTGCGCTTGGTGCTAGGCACTATTCCAGGCCCCCGGGGTACAGCAGTGAACAGAGATCCTGGAGCTTCCCTCTTGCATTAGAGACAGAAAACCAACAGTAAGCACAGTAAATAAGTTGCTTACATAGTACAGTAGAAGGTTCTAAGGGCTACAGAGAGCAGGCGAAGGGAACCGAAGTGCTGGGGTAGAAGGCAGGCAAGTTAAACAGGGTGGTCAAGGCAGGCCTCATTAAGAAAGTGACCGTTGAGCAGAGACTAGAAGGAGGTGAGGGAGTGGGCCAGGCAGGTACGTAGTAGAGGGGGGAGCCCACACGAAGGCCCTAAGGTGGGGGTGTGCTGGTAGAGATTAGAACAAGCAAGGGGCAAGGGGAGAAGAAGCCAGAGAGGCACCAGGGATGGAGTGTACCCCGCAGATGGCACTGAGATTACCCTCCCCAGAGAGAGGAAGCCAGCACTTTTTCCGAGGCCTTATCTGATGCTGTGGTCAGAGGAGCCAGCTAGGGCAGGGGTGGGGGCTGCATGGCTCTGCACATCCGAGGAACCTCAACGGGGCCTCGGAGCAGCTGACATCCGCTCGGCCTGCGGCTTCTTCCTGTGGCTTCTGCATCTCCGGTTGCCCCAAGGCTGCTATTTTTGCTCCTGTTTGGGGTTCTGTGCAGGGCTCCGCTGTGGACAGTACTGGGGGGCCACTGAACTTGGCCCCTCTGGGTTTGCTCTGCTTGGATCAAAGGGGAGGGGCCATTTAAATGTCCCCAGTGTCTTTGGAGACATTTCCTGTCCAGCAAGTGAGGACATTGCCACAAGTCTCAACACCAGGAATCGAGAGAGTGAAGTCTGCCAATCCACACCCACCTGATTCCTACCCCAGAGCTCAGGAGACTCCGTGCCCTCCCTGGGGACTGGCCTCCAGCATCTGGGAGAGCTGGAAGCCAGTCCCCATCTATGATACGCCCGGGCTTCGTTTGCGACTGTTCACTCTTGGAAACAGGTGCCAGACAGGACAGAGACGGGGGCTCCCAGGCAGCCCACGGGTCCTTCTGAGGCCATTGGAGCCGCGTCAGAGCTGCCTCTGGGGAACTCACCTCCCTGCCTCTGCTCCCAGTTGCATGAATTACTGGTTTGTGAATGCACGAGGCAGCTGGGAGAAGAAAGTATTCACAGGTGCCACTGACCGGGAAAGGAAGCTCATACCAAACATGACACTCCCCATCCTCTGGAGGTGCCACCCACTAGCCCTGATTTCCAGCATGGAGTGGAGTAGTCGGGGTTGGTGGAACAGCCTGAATTACTTTTCTGAGAGAATCAGGGACCAAAAGAAGGCAAGGAACTTGCCCAACATCACAAAGCGGTGACATAGTAGATCACACATGTAACTCCGGCTTCCCACTCCCATTCTTTTCACATTCAGTGGGTGCCTGTTGTATGCCAGACCGTGTGCCAGCAGACACCCTGGGCCCCTATCAAAGGCTCCCCAAGGCCCCCCTCACAAGGAGGGAGGCATCTTTATTTACTAAGCACCAACAATATGCTTTCTGTATCTTGTCCCATTTAATCCACCCAACACTCTGCTATTCTGTAGACAAGGAAACTGTGGCTCAGAGAGGTAAGGTGACGGCCAGAGTCACATAGCACTCAAGGAACAGAGCCAGGGTTCAAAGTCAAGTCTTAAGCCTGGGTTTGACTTCTGTTCACCCCGTTCAGGGGGCTGGGCGGGGGTGGTGAGACTCCAGCCACACCTTCCCTTCCAAGACCACCCCCCTTGCAAGGCCTTCCCCCCTGGCCAGCCCAGGGCTGTCAGCAAACACAGCTCTCCTGGCTGGCTGTTCTCCCGAGACCCATCAGCACAATGCTGGTGACCAGTATTCAGTAAGGTGGTCAGAAAGAGTTAAAAATAAAAAAGTTCTGTTTCAAGACAACCAGTAAGTCCCTCTTAATAATCTCTCTCCCAGTCAAAAGTCCATGAAAGTAACCAGAGAAAGTCACATTAGCCAGGGCTGGGAAGCAGACTCTGGCTTTAGAGTTGAGCTCCCTAAGACAAGAACCAGAACACAGGGTCTCTGACTACAAGCACAAGAGGAAGGCTCCCCAGAAAACTCACATACACACATGCACACACAATGTGAGCCATGAAATCCTCCTCCCAAGCAGAGCTGGGTGTTCTGGGTCATTAGTTCATTCATTCATTCACTCATCATTTATGACGGTCCTACCACTTATTAGACAAAGTGTTCGGCTCTGTGTGTGCATGCATGTACATACATGCATAGTCACACACACGATCACCACCACAGAGGGAAGTAGGTATCAATGTCCCCATTTTATGAATGAGGAGAGACTTTCAAGGCTCAAGAAGCTTGCCATTTATGTCAGTAATGGTATTCGTGACTATGAATGGCTGAGCTTTGAAACCTAACCCAGACCCTGGTACCCAGGGGGCATTCAATAGCTATTTCCTCAGGGGCTGGCTGGCTGGTTGGCCCTGAAGCCTTCCCCAGCAGACCTGGGGAGCTGCGGCTATTGCTAGAAGACCCAGTGTGGGGACCACACAGGGGACACAGAAGCTCCTATTTTTTGGTATCTCCCCCTTCACCTGGGATATTCCAAGCGAGGAAAAGCAGGCCTGAGTGGGCAGTTTTCTGGAACATGTGCACAAAGCTGATTTCCAACAAGGACTGTGATAAATCAGAGCATCAGAAGAGGCTGGGCCTCCCGCTGGGCTGGGTGCAGCCTGTCCTGGGCCACAAGCCCCACCCCCAACTCGGACAACTCCCATCACAAAGACAGTCTCTAGCTGGGGACAGCTGGAAAATGCCATTAATGTTAGGTTCCTTCATTCAAAATCTGTCACTTGTTATGTGTGGATGTGTTCATTCCTCAAATATGTGGCAGTGTCCTTATTCATTTTTCGCTGTCCTTTCTTCCACAGAAATGGCAACTCGCAATCTCAACTGGCTATTTTCCAGTGTCCTTGGTGGACAAAAGGGAAGTGTGACACTCACCAAACTTTGGGAAGAGTTTTTATTGATTCCACAAACTCCAAAATCCAGTGGAAGAGGCAGCTCGAACTTTATTCCTGGTGACGTCCCCAGCTCCTCCTCATCCCTTCTCTCTTGAAGGGCTCTTCCCAGTCCTCACCCCAGGTATTTGCTGGGCTCCTACCATGTCATGGGCTATCCCATCATTGCTTCTGAGTGGGCCAGGCTCCCCACCCACACTTGGCCAGGCCCACTGCAGGACATGCTGAAGGGATGAGTAAGTGAATGAATGAATAAATAAATGAATGAACAATCAAATGCTTCCTGAGCATCCTGGGCACCTATGATGCTCTGTCCATCAAGACACTGCTGTCCAGGGGCAACTGAAGGCCTCCTGGACCTTCCAAAGCATCTTCATTCTATAATGTGCCAAGCACCAGTCCAGGTCCCTGCCTGCCCCCACCCAGGCATCGTCCATCTTCACCTCACAGCGATGGCCTGATCACCTCCACCCCAGGAAGTGGTAAGCATCCCCTGATTACCTTCTGCTGAGACACACCTGCAATGCACCAGCGTCTTGCAAATGGAAGGAGCCTGAGTCTCATCCCACAGAAGCCCAGGCGGCGAGAGGACGCACCCACAACAGCCTCTGTGCAATTCTGCTGCATAATCAGCAGAGAAAGAGAAAAAAATGCCAGAAATAGCAAGCTTTATAAGCCTCCTGACAACTCCTGGTCCTCTATTGGCTGAAGGCCCGGCACCCCCATCCCCCATCCCATTCCTGTAAGGTGAAATGGAAAAACCTGTTATTTAACCTCTCTTATAAAATCCATCTTCTATCCCAGTTTGGGCCGGTGTGTTCAGAGCTCCTGGCAGCGAAAAGGCAGGCAGCCCTTACACATAGCCCAGCTTGGCATCACTGGTGGCTCCAAGCCTGCCCCACTCATCCACCGCCTTGCGAGTGGGTGTTGAACTGGAAAGGCTTCCCGAAGGCAATTTGGTAGCACCTGTCAATGTATGAAACTTGTGTGCCTTTTACTCGGCAGTTAGGCTTCTGAGCATCCTTCCTGCAGCAATACCTGTACTCGTGGGCATGCTGCGTGCCCACGGACATTTTTTATAGAGAAGAATTAGAGGCAAGCTAAGCATCTAAAACTGGGTCAGGTGGAATGGATTGAAATACATCCTTTCTATGGAATATGCTGGAATGAGGAAGGTCTGTAGCTGCTTGCCTGGAACCAATTGGGAGAAAGTGAAGGGCATGATCCCATTTGTATAAAAACAGTACGTGTGTGTGTGTTTGGATATGCACTGTAAGAGATTCCAAACTGTTAACAGCGGTTCCCCTGGGGCGTAGGACAAGGTGGTATCTTCAGTTGCTTGTTTTTTTTATTTCCTCTCATTTCATTTTTTAAAAATTTAGAAAATTTTTGTATTATATTTGTAATTTAAAATAAAAACAGAAGAGCCTCCCCTGGTTCCCTCCCACCCCTCTGAAGTCAGTCAGCCAAGGGCCAAGGTCACCTCCCCAAGGCTGGATTGGGTTTGGGACGGCGCTGGCACTACAGGTCCCCCTACAGTGTCCTTAGCTTTCACACAAGTGCAAGTAAAGTAGGGCTTCGTGGAGAAGGCAGATTTTGGAATAAGACAGAACTCGGTTTAAGCCTGCCAGATTCAATCTGCCTGCCAGGCTGGTCAATTTTCCTGCCCCTCAGTTTCTTCACCTGTAAAATATGCATGATCGTACCTACGAAGTGTCAGGTACTGTGCTGGGCACCATTGGACCAATTTTGATTTTCTGGGTATTTTAGAAACACCAGATGCTGCTGAGGAAGCGCTGCAGATCTGAGAGCATTCAGGACTGAGCAAGAGGAATTCTGGGGAATCATCTCGTTACTGAGCACCTGTAACAATAATAAATGAAGTGACAGAGAGAAGGGCCTGGCAAACAGCAAACACCAAGTGACAAAAGGCTGATCCCCAGCATGTCTGTGTGAGGGGGGAGCCAGGGGAAGGTTAGAAAAGGCTCCGGAAAGGAAGAAGTCTTGCTTCAGTGCCTCTGTACTTTTCTCACGCTGTTCCCTCTGCCTGGAACGCGCTGGCCTGGACCTTCACACCACCGACTCTTCTCATCTTTGCTTCCTGCTCGAAGATCTCCTCCCTCCCCAGAGAGGGCTCCTCTGATTTCACCTGCACCTTAATTATTTTCTTCATGGCACACTCTTCCGGCAGATGGTTTCTGGTTGTTTGTTTTGATGGTTTTTAGTTCTATGTCTATTTTTCATCTTCCTCACCAGGCTGTGACCTCCTTGATGGCCCGGATGACCTGTCTTGTTCACCTTCAGGTCCCAGCTCCTAGCATAGAGCCTGACACACAGTATATGCTCAATGAGTAGGAAGTACACATAATCTGTAAATCCAAGGCCAAGATTCAAGCACACGGAGCTTGCCTGAAGGAAAGGGAGATGTGGATTTTGCATTGTGATAGGATGGATGAAAATTTCAGACATACTAAAGATCTGGAAACACACACACGAAGCTGGAAGGGTGCTAGAAGAAACCATGCATGAATATTTACATAAGCTTAAGATGGGAAAAGATGTTCTATGTGTACGTTTGTATGGACAAGAACATTTATTTCTTCATTGAAACATTATTTATAAGAATTTGAAAATGACAGTAAGACCCATTGATGGGGACTGGTTAAAGAAATCACAGCTCTCTGTACAATGGAATATTATGAAGCCTTGAAAAATGATCAGCATTTACTGATATAGTAGAAAGCCCATATTGCTCGTTGCATGCTAAATTTGCTCATTGGAAACCAGAAATTCTGACAAGTAAAAGATATAACTGATAGTCACAGAGAGGGTGTGAAGGTAAAATTCCTTCAGTTATCACTTATTTATTCACTCAACAACTCATTCCCTCTGCCTACTCCCTACTCCATACAGGGCATGGCTCCTATATGCCAGGGTAACATGTGAACTGTCCTTGCTCTCAAGGACATCCCCGCTCACAAAGGCAGGTGAGAAATTGTGATGTAAGAGAGAAGTGCTCACAGCTATGAGCCCCAGGGCCATCAGCTGAGTGAGGGCTTCCTGGAAAAGGTGTCATTGATGCTGGGATTTGAAGGAGGGGCAGAGTTGGAGGATATAGCACAGGGAGGAAGCAGGTTCCAAGGCAGAGGTGGGACAATAAGGGACAAGGGCAGGAAGTCCCTGCATTCTCCATCACTCTCACTAAATGCTACCTTGTGCTCCTGGTGACAGAGGATTTTGGACATGATTCTGCCGCATGTGCTGGAAGGAGGCATTCTGGGGTTGTGACCATGCTGTCACAGGTGTGCAGTGATAGAGCAGCATCCCGACCATGAGTCACCCACCTCGAGAGTGCCAGCCCCATGGGGCCGGCAGGTCTGGGGCAGGTGTGCCTGCCTGGCAGGCTGGGTGACTGAGGCGACAGGGCCAGCCCCAATGTGTGGGCTTCTTCATTTTGCCCGATTTGAGCCAAGGTACCCAGAGCTGGGTGGAGGGGGCTCCCAGCTCCACAGACCCTCTGCTCAGCTCCTTCTGGGGAGAAGCAAGGGAGGCGCCACAGCACCCTGACGGAACTCAGCACTTTTTAGTTTTATTTTTATTTTTCGGACTTGGAGGCAGCTCGCTGGTTATGGTTCAAAACAAAGAGAGATGACTCAGCTTCCTGTGGAGGAGCCGCAGCCGTTTGGAACAGATATTTCTGTTTTAATGATTCTCTCTTCTCGGCCATAGAGACAGCTCATCCAGGCTGCCTGTTTTCTTGACGTTGAACTGTTCCCAGAGGGAGGGGCAGGGACAGCAGCCGGGCTCGGGGTGGCAGACGGCCTGAGCTGGAATCCTGGCCCTGGTCCGAACTCACTGAGAGGCCCTGGACAAAGCTGTGCCCTCTCTGAGCCTGCACTGACTTAAGACTTCCCTGAGGGGTCTCTGTGTGAAGTTGCTATCACCTTTGGAGAGGGTCTGGTCCAGTGCCTGGCACAAAGTAGGTGGACAAAAAACATCCTTCTTAATAATAATAGCCACTTGTGCTAAGGGTCTGCTCTGCCTCACTCTTTCCAGCACAAGTTCCCATTTTACAGATGAGGCCATTGAGGCTCACAGCAATGAACAGACTCACGTTTCCATTTTCCTATTCACAAGGGTCCATGCGTACACCCAGGCCAGCTTAGAATTGAATCTGTCCCAGCTTTTCCTTTGTGTCTGACTCTCTGCGCCAGCGGCCAAGTGCGCACCGGCCTCTCACTGTCTTAATCTGCAAAATAGGGACAATATTCTGAGGCTGTTGAAATACTCTTGTCAAGGCTCGATGAGAATAATCCTGCGATGGGCTCAGAAACCTTCAATAACATCACACCATTCCTCCCTCTGGGACATGAAAGAATCAACCAAAAGCCGAGTTCTTCGTGTGCAACAACCTCAGGGGAGGCATCAGGCTGTGTGGAAAACCCCTCACAAGTCTAGAGAAAACCAGAAAGCTGAGGCAGAGGTGCAAGCGCATGCAAATACAAAGAAAAGCACTTTAAAATGAGCCATCATTCAACTGGCCACCCCGCAACACGACATTAACACAGGGTCCCTCAAACCTTTGTCCTACAGCTCATGATTTTTTTTTTAAAGGCTGGTGCAGGTGAACACAAGGGAACCCAAGCACCCCCTCCTTCCCTGCACACCCTGAAGCATATGCTGACAGAGCAACCTTAATAGTAACTGACTAATTTTAAACCCTGTGATTACCAGGCTTGATTTCCATGGAACCTTCCTTTCACAGCACCAAGCACCGCTCTCGGGCGGTAATTGCCAAGTTCAATTTTAGCTCTGTCATACCCAACCATCGCTGCTAACTAAGGTGGTTGCTTCCTTGCCAAGTGAGCTGGTAATGAAGTCGGCTTTGCTGCTTAATTTCACAATATTGTGATGCCCCCGTCAGCACCTGTAAGTGCTGAGCAGCTACAAGCTTCTATTAAACAAATCTCACCCGAGGGAAGCAGATGAAGCCACTCTGTGCCTCTAGGGTCCCCTGCCGGGATCCTCAGGCCCACTGGGGCTCGGTGGGTGCTCAATCCCACGTGCCGCCTCGCTGACAACACTGAGGGCCACAGGGTCACGCCGCACACCTGAGCGCGCCCGGAGCCTTGCCTCCCTTCTTCCTCTGTGATCGCCCCTTCCATCCCCACAGCCCTCTCAGAATTGGAACTCACATCTGACCGCATAGGTGGTCACACCAAAGGGGCCCTCACTCATCCTCCAATCACACCACTCTGTGGGGCTCATGCACAATGCCATGTGCCAGGTTCCTTTTGTCGAAGGGCCCCACTGGCCTTGGTGTCTGTCCTATTATTAAGCAGCTTCCAGAGCCCCCCTCCCAACATGCACATACCACCCCCCTCCGCCCTGCCTGGGTCCTAATGGCAGGACTGCACTCTGGGCACCCAGGTATGTTTGGGTTGACTTTGTGCTGACTTCAGCTTTTACCCGGAAACTGACAGGAACTAGCTATGATGGGCAGAGGGATGAGAACTATGCCCTCCAGTGCCCCCTACACAGCAGGCATGCACCAAGTACTTCATACCCACACAATCCCCAGGATGAGCCAGAGAGGCAAGGGACCAGGGTCTCATCCCCCCTTTTACATTTGGGGAAACTGAGGTCTGAGAACTTCCTTGAGGCTGGTGAGAGAAATTTCTTTTAGCTCCGAATGCCAGTTAAGGCTGTGCTTCCTATGAGAAGCTGCAAAGCCTCTTCTCCCAAATGAAGAAATCATGGAATAAACCTATTTCCCTTTTCACTTGTCTGCCAGGAAGCTCAGAGAGATCTGCAGGACAGTTTCAATTAACTGTAGATCCTAAATCCAACATACCTGTTTTCATTTCCCACCTAGAATTTGTTCAATTTTATATTTTCTTTGGCTCTAATTTTGTAATGTATTGTATATATCTTTATATCTTCATATGTGTTCTTGTGAATGAGTGACCAAAAATAAACAAGCAACTGCCAAAAGCAAGAGGTTAGGTGGGTGTCCCAAGGTCCCACAGCCAGTCAGTGGTCTATCTGGTGCTTTCCCCACTGACCCCATTTCCTTCCTCCCCTCCTCCACCAAACTTGCGCTCTCCCCGACACAGTGGCGCCGAGCCCCTGCTTCAGCCAAAGGCAGTGTGGAAAGGTGTTCTGAAGCATGAAGACCCTGGTTCGAATCCCAGCTCTGCCATTTACGAACTGTGAGTGTCTCCGTAAAGTGGGGTGTTAATGCCACGACTTCTCTGTACGTCTATGGAGAGTGCAGAGACCACTGGCCTCGTGCCCTCCCTTCTACAGGTTCCCTGCCCTTTCCCTGCCCAGCTCCAGCAGTGTTCTGGCAACTCCTTCCAGGTGTCAGTCAGGAGATGACAGAGAGATAGGGAGGGCAGGGAGGTTAGCTCCAACTCATCTCATTCAAAGCAGGCTTTCTGGGACAGGACTGGAAAATAAAATTAACTAATAAAATTTAAGGTTGAATAGAAACCTGAAGTCAGTATTCCTTTTTCTAGAACTTCCAGGTTCTACCTCAGGCAGGGTGGGAGGGCTAAGTGGTCCCCGTGAGTGGTCCCACTGCTGGTAGGCATCTGTAACAGGCCCTTCTCCTAGCCAGTGGGATGGTCTGCTGGCCCCACGTGATACATCCTGGTTGCCATGGTTTCTGTTTATTCTGGGGAAGACAGCTTCCTGGACATCCAAGGTAAAGAGGAGTGTTTGCTTCACTTTGTGCAGTCACTGAGGTCCCCACACCGTCCTAGACTGCACACAGACAAGACACAAAGGCCTTGGCTCCCAAATTGTGATTTACTGACCAGCGACTCAGCATCACCTGGACCTTGTTAGAAATGCCAAACGCCCACCCCAGATCTATTGAATCAGAATCTGCATTTTAACAAGACCTCATGGGATTCACATGCACGTTCAAGTTTGAGGAGATCTGATGTAAAGTAGGTAGTTACCATTCCACTGTGGAGATTATTAACTAGGATGGTATTAACCCATCCATCATATAGCTAACGTGGGTGTCAACCAATCCCAACTATCAACTGTGGAGGTGAGCCAGACAATACGGACATAACCGCCACCGTACAATCTCCACGGTCCAGCTCCGGGGCAGTGCCAGTTTCAACATTACTGAGACAGAAGCTCCTTCTGGTCTGAGCCCCAACCCCACACATCTTACTCAACAGAATTGTTTCTCTTTGATGCCACACAAACCAATCCCAGTGTTTGCATTAGTCAGTTAAAGCCTTTGTCTCTACCTCCTTCTTAAAGGATCCCGCCCCCAATACCAAAGAGCTGGAAAAGGTTTCCCAAGGGCACCCCAGGGGAAGAAGCTGGGAAGAGGGGCAGATGGGGTTCTCTGGAGCCCCAGAGGATGTAGAGAGGGGCAGCAAGGCCACTGATGTCTCTACCTTGGAAGAAGCAGCTCCTGGCCTGTCAGGAGTCGGAGTCAGAATTCCCTCTTCAAGAGGCCCTACTCAAGGCTACCCCAAGGTGTGAGCCCCTTAGAGCCCCCTCCAAGGGGATGTTCATGACCTTTGCAAATCTAAATGTAATAACCAAATCCTATGTGCCTAGCAGACCCCAGGGCCAGCCTCAGAGTCTGTAATAACCCAGACATGTGTTTGGACAAGAGGCACCCTGCAAAGCTCCGTCAACTCTGCCTGTCGCCTGAGGAGGGAAGTGGTTCACCTTTTGCTAATCACCCTAATTCATTTTTTATTATGAACTTTCCTGTTTTCTATTTGCCATCTGATTGAAGATATTACCAAAGGCATTTAAACAGCATCAGACGATACCACAATGGCAAACATAACTCTTTTTATTGAAATCTGCATTAATATACATATAATTCCCTGATCACAAAGACCTCATGGTCCACATGTTAGGTCCTAAGTGAAGGCAGATTTGGCAAGAGGTATGAACACAACTGAAGGTTTTTCAAAAGATAATAAGCCGTGCCAGGAGGTTCAATAAATCAGGTGCTTTCTCATGTTATTGGTGAACATACATAACCCTTTTGGAAAATGGCATGATAGCCTTAACAAGAGCCGTAAAAATGCTCACTCCTTTGACAAAGGAGTACTACTTTGGCCCATAGACGACAGCCTGGGTATTACCTTTGACACCCTTTCTCTTTAACACCCCAAAGCCAACCCAGCCCCCCAAACCTCATACATTCCACCTCCTAATATCTCCCAAGCCTCTCCATGTCTCCCCATTCCCACCCCACCACTAACATTCCAAGCTGGAATGAGCCAACAGAGCTTTCTGCAATGGTGGGAAAGTTCTATGTCTCCACTGACCAATAGAGGCTACCCTAGAGGCTACAGAGCACTGGAAATATAGCTTGTGTGACAGAGGAATACAATCTGATTTGATGTGGTTTTAAACTCAAGTCACCACATGTGGCTGGTGGCTGCCATGTTGGACAGGGCAGCCCCACGCTGTCATCAATCTGTTCCTAAACCGTCCGACTTTCTTCCCGCATCCACTCTTGCCCCCACCCAACGTTTTCCCCATAAGACAGCCACAAAGATTCTTCTGAAATGCAACACACCTCAACTCCCACCACCCTTGAGACAAAGTCCGAGCTCCCAGACATGGCCTTCAAGGACCCCTCTCCTGGGGAGAGGGGGTGCCCCAGCGCTCAGGGAGCCTGTGATGCCCCAGGTGCTGTGGCAGGGGCAAGGAGATGGCACAGGGGAGAGCAGTGAAGCCTCCTGGAGGGGGCGGCACTTGAGCAGAAATTCAGACAGACACATATGTAGGAGTTTTCCTGGTAGGTGGGAAATGCCAAAACCGGAGGCCCAGAAGCTCGAGTTGCTCCGACAGACATCCACGAGTAAACAGCAGAGCCGCCGCCCTCGTGAAGCTGATGTTCTAGTGGCGGGGGAGGGACATAAACATTGAACATAATGAACAGGTAAGTTACCATGTTGGAAGGGAAAAGAGAAACATGGGGAAGAGGCTTCTGGGGACCCAGGCGTCAGTGAAGCAGTTTACAGCAGTAAATATTCGGGAAGGAAAGTGCTCAAATAAGTACTATTGTTGAGTCTGCATGGGGGGAGAGTAGCGGGTGATCTCTCCCCATTTCCCAAACATAGTCTTCATAATTTAATTTTAATAAAAAGGAAGGGGTGATAACTTCAGGGGAGAAGTCACCAAAAAGTCCTGTTTGCTCAACAGAAAGATTCCCACAGAATAGAGAGAGATTCCTGGCTGCTGTGGCTCAGTGGATTGAGCGTCGGCCTGTGAGCCAAGTGTCACTGGTTCAATTCCCAGTCAGGGCACATGACTAGGTTGCACGCCAGGTCCCCAGTTGGGGGCGCAAATGAGAGGCAACCACACAGTGATGTTTCTCCCCATCTCTTTCTCCTTTCCCCTCTCTCTAAAAATAAATAAATAAACAAACAAATAAATAAATTATTTTAAAAAAAGAATAGAGAGAGATTTTTTTTATCTCTGAAGGCCATATCGCCTATTCCCAGATACCCCAACCCAAGCATCTGGTAGTGACGCCTTCCTCCTGCAAAGGGCAAGGTCGCCACCCACAGGGAGACAGGAAGAGGACAAAACAGCGTGGCTGCCCTGAGGGCCACCAGCCCTCGCCCCAGAACCATAATGATGAGGATTTTGAACATCAACCTTCTTGACTGCCATTTCAACTTTCTTCCTTGGGTGGGGTTGGAGGTGAGGGAGGCATGCTGTTTCAGTGACCTTGATTAGCACTGGGAGCCCCCAGGCGCTGGGTCTCTCACACACGTGTGTTTAAGCCTCTGGCAACAATGTCCAAAGAAGTGAGATGCAGACAGGGCGGGTGAAGTATTCCTGGCAACACAACCAAGGATATGGTGTAGTGGCCATCTCTGGAAAATATAAGCACCGGTTGATTCACTCATTCTTTCAAAAACTTTTTATTGAACACCCACCGCACAGCAGATACCACGCTAAGGTGCTGGGACTCAGGTGAAGAAAACCAGCATGACGCCACTGGTTTAAAAGCTTACTGTCCTCAAGGTGGAGCAGACACTCAAGTAATCTCACAGATATATCATGTAACGGGGGGGAATACACTAGAGGCCATAATAATAGAGAATAATGGGGTGACTGCATGGATTAGGGGTCAGTCTTTGAGAAAGAGAGGACAGAGATGAGGAGGAGCCAGCCATGTAAAGAATGAAGGCAAGAACATTCCAGGCCAAGGGAAGAACACGTGCAAAGCCCTCAGGCAGAATAAAACAGGGCTGGGGGCTACGGGGAGGATCTGGGAAACAACAGCAGGCCTGGGGGGCTAGATTGGAATCAACAAGGGGGAGGCTGGCTTTGCTGAGCACCCTACCCCCAGCTCAAAGCTTGGTGCCTCGGACAGGCTGGAAAAGCGGGCAGGGGCTGGATCACACAAGAATCCAGAAGCCAAAAAAGGCATCTGATTGTTACCCACACACTAGGGGAAGGCGCTGAAGGATTTCGGCAGAGGTCCGATAGGTTGGTAAGAGGTCACCAAGCTACAAGGGAGAGCCACTGAGTCATTTTGCCCAGAGAAATGACAGGATCCTATTTACACATCAGAAGGATCCTCAATCAAGGCCCAGATGGCTTCTCAGCTCATCCTGGTGTGCGACTTCTGGTCACTGGATAGCAAACGTCCCCCAAAGCTAAGCATCCCCAGCTGGTATCTGGGAAGTAGCCGCCTTTGAGAAAAACAAGACAAAGCAGCAAACGACAAGACGCGTTGACAGGGCACCAGAGAGATGCGTGGTTGTCTGCAGATAGAAAATTGTCTTGGAGAACGCCTCACCAGGGTCGTGGCTTCTTGTTAATGTCGAGCCATTAGGAAAACAGGAAAACACAATTATGTGCTTCACTGATCCTGTAAGACACAACCCAAGACAGTGCACAGACATTTAGTGCTCCATCCAAGAGAGGTGGGACCACTAACAGGAGAGTTTGCACTGCACAGGTGAGTGGCCAGGCCCTTCAGTAAATTTTTTTTTTTCTTGTCTCATTTAAAATCAAAGCCTGGCCCTGGCTGGTGTGGCACATTTGGTTGGAGCATGGTCTTATAAACCAAAAGGTCACGGGTTCGATTCCCGGTCAGGGCACATACCTAGGTTTCAGGTTTGGTCCTGGGTTGGGACATATGAGAAGGAACCGATTGATGTTTCTTTCTCACGTGGATGTTTCTCTCTCACTCTCTTTCCTTCCCTTTCCCTCTCTCTAAAATTAATAAGCAGGTCCTCAGGTGAGGACTAAAAAAAATAAAAATAAAAATAAAATCAAAGCCTGGCTTTTAGGCATCCATAGACAGATTTCAAAAAAGAAATTAAAATTAACTATCCCAGGTGCTTAAACATGCATTATTATCTCATTTAATTTCATAAACAGGTAAGCACTGTTAATCCCATTCTGTAGATGAGGAAATTGAGGTCCAGAGATATGAAGTAGCTTTCCAAATGCCCGTGTTCCTCTCTCCAGACTTATCACTTCACGTTGTCATCTCTTCCTGTGCCTTTGCACACGCTGTTCATTCTACCTGGAATGCTTTTCTCTACCTTCTTCATGTGGCAATTTCACTTTCAGACACAGACCGGCTGTCTCCTCCTCTGAGAAGACTTCCCTGACTACGTGCAGCCTGGCTTGGTGCTCCCACACCTATCTGGAAGTGTTTGTTTTTGCCTGTCTCTCTATTAAGACAGTGGCTCCTCAAGAGCAAGGACCAGGTCTTAATCACCTGCTTATGCCTGGCGTCTACCACAAAGCCCAGCAGACAGCAGGTGGTGAATGTTCTTTGGAAGGCTGAACAAATGAATGAATGAAAGAACTCTTAATGAGTTGAGAAGCCAGGACTGGATTCCAAAGCATATCTCTTGGCCAGAGTGTTGTGTGTGTCTTACATGGATGAATCTGAGAATGTATAGAAAGATGGACTGTGTCACAAAATATACTATGGGATTCATTCATTCCTCCAAAACTGCCCCCCAGGAGAAACAGAATGTGAATATGGATAAAGTTAACCAAACCCTTTTCCCTTTTGCACAAGAATTTCACCTTTGTTACCTGCCTAGCATATTTCCCCAGGAAACCTGATGAATTTAGGGTGTTAGCTATGCTCCTAGGCAGCTCTGCTTGTGGTAAAAATGATCTCTGATTGGTAAGCTGCATCTAGACTGGAGACACTATAAATAACTGACAAATATCTGATAAAGAAGCCATGCTGTAAGTCTTCCTAAGTACATTGACTCTTGAAACTGACTTGCCCCTTGCAGGGACCTTTGAAGCGAAGAGCATGAAACTGCGATCCGCGATATGAGTTCTTTGGGGAATAAGGCTTCTAAGCCAGGGTGGCTTCCAACTGCCCTCTCTGTGAGTCTCATTCCCTTGCACTTGAACTAAAACCTGGTGCGGGGGTGGGTGGCCTGGCAAAGAGAAGCATCCTGCAGAGACTGAAGAACAGATCATGTGCTCTGCTGGCAGATTGTGATTCCTATCCCAACTCCTTCCAGAAGACAGGTACCAAGTATCACCTCTGTGAGTCTTGTGAGTCTGAATGTTTAATGGAAGCTTAAAGAGTCCCTGTGGGAGCCGCAATGAGACAAAAGGGAACTGATACTGGAGAGAAACGAGACCTTCGCAATCAGAACCACTACAGCTATTCAGAACTGGAAAGCTCCTTAGACTTTACCGTTTATGAAAGACATTTAAAAACTGGGAGGGAGCCTACACTCACTGTCCTACGAGAGGCCTCAAGGACCACAGGAGCACCTGGCAGCAGGAAGGAGGAAGGGGATGACTTACTCGATCTCCCAGAGGCCTCACCACAACCTGAGATGCAAGTGTAGGTTATGTGAGAAAGCAGGGGCTCAATGAGGTTAAGTGACAGGTCCAAAGTCACACAGCTTGTTAGTGCCAGGACAGGAACCCAGGCGCTTCCACTGAACTCAAAAGTCACATCTGAAACCACTGTCTGGTTTTGCATAACAATCAACTTAGAGCTCAGCTGGTCTTACAGTAGAGAGAAAGCATGGGGGGGGGTGGGTAGAGTAATCTTTGTAAAGACTGTAGGTAGCACCCAATAGGCACTCAATGAATATTTGCAGAATAAATAAGCAACAAAAGGCCCAGGGTCCATCTTCCACATTATCAAGTTCAGTTCAAGTCAAAACACAGCACAATGAAGCAACAGAATTTATGCATGAGATTGATCCTGAGCAACGCTACTGACTTGGATTCATTTCCAACAGGTTTCTGAATCATTTGGGCAAATTAGGCCCTACTTGTAGATAAGCACGCATTAATTAGCTACAATGTGAAAGCATTCTATCAGCAAATAGAAGTTGAAAACCAAGGCAGGGGGCCCAGCTGGGAGCCCCCCTGGCCCCCAGAAGAGTCAATGCACCAATAGTAAAAACAAGGGCAAGCTGATCCCACTCCTGCACCCCTGCAGAGGATGGAACTCCTAGCAGCTGGCAGGTGGAGGCTGCAGGACAGAGGAGCAGAGAGAGCACAGTCCAAGCCCAGCTCTGCCCACCAGCTCCTCTGCCACTTTCTGTAACTTGACCTGTCCAGAGTTCACCCACAAAATGGGGACATGTGTGCCTAGCAGAGTTCTTAGGAAGACTTAATGAGATGATATGAGTGAATGTACCTGAGATGTGGTAAGAGCTCAGAGAATAATTTGTGCTTATTTCTACCCCACTTTTCTCCATAAACCAGAACACATTTTAAAAATAAAAATCCATTAGAGGGGACATTTTGTTCAAGATGGCGGATAGAGCACATGCTTTTTATTGCTCCTCTCTTCTAGACCCCCTCTTCTCCTTTATAGTCTAATATATTTCTGTATATCTTACAGAGTACAAAAACAGTTTTTAAAGTAAAGAACGGGGGTACTCAAGATAAAGGGGGAAAATGATAGGAGAGTGAAATAAAGTCAGGAGTGAGTTAATGACCAAAGACACGCCCTGATATCCCGTGTTATGGCTGCAAGTGCCCTGCTCTTGGGAGCTCGGCGAAAGTGAAGTGATGGTGAAGGGCAAAGCCATGGACACTGACCTACGTCAAGGTCAGGGCAGGGCAGAGCGCCTCCTATTGAAGAACGTGACAGGACTCCAGCCCCAAGAGAAAGGCATGGTCCCCTGCCCAGAGGTGACTCCCTGAAGCATGTTCCAGAAGCTCCTCAGAAATCAGACTGGAGTCCTCCCCACCACACAGGAAACTGTGTGACAATACAGCCCAAGAACTCTGGAGTCCTACCGTGGAATGTGTAGGAGAATCTTCTTAGGCCCCCGGAAATTCCATTAATTCTGATTTTTCTTCATTCCATGCGGACCTAAAAAGCAATTACCTGCAGCTCTCACTCATATCATGAGATAAAGAACCTTCAGTGAATGACTCAGTCACTAAAATTACGCTAGCCCTTGTCTGGGGAGCAAGAGGATGATGAGTTTTTTCCCCAAAAGGCACCTCCCTGAAACAGACAGGGTGCGCTCCCCTTTCTCTGCATTCATCCCCCAAGGGCTGGGAATATTAGTCGCTGGGCCCACAGCTATAGCCCCCCCACACACACACACACACCCCACAAACTGCTCTCTGCACAGGGAACTACCGCAGCCAGTGGCTGGGTGGTGCCAGAATCAAAGGCATGGGCAGCCCCCTGGCCTCCATTTGGGACACCTCTGAAGAGCCAGCCCAGCTCCAGAGCCCCCTGGGAGATGCTTTCATCAGTAACCGTACTCTGGGCCAGCATCTCCCTCTGCCCAGTGTGTTCCTCACTCCCTTAGCGGTCAACCTCCTGAGAACATCACCCCAGAGAAACCTTCCACAGGCCACTCTCCAATGGAGTCTGTGTCCAGGGAACCCATGTCAGATGCTCTCCAAGGTGAAGGAGACGCCCCTGCGACCTACCAGGGGCCCGAGGAAGGCAGCAGTCTCTAGGACTCCTGACCATGTCCCAGCCTGAGCTACACGCCCCAAGCCAGCAGGACATGGCCTGTCGTCCTAGGCCAAGGAGGGGGAATCCCTCCCACAATCCAGTCTAGAGCCGCATTCTCTAAGTGTGTTTCCCAGACCAGCAGCATTGGCAGCACTGACTTTGTTAACAGAGCGCATGTTCAGCCCCTCCTCAGACCCACTGAGAACCTTGAGGGGAGCCCCCAGCAATCTGTGTTTTAACTGCCCTCCAGGTGATTCTATGGCACTAAAGTCTGAGAAGAAGAGCATCCCTGGCTAGTGGGGAAAGTCAGACACAAGTCGTGAGACCCTCCCATCAGCAGAAGACCAAGACGCAGTTGCTGACAATGGTCTGAATGCAGCAACAGGAAACGCTCCACACTCTCCACCACACTTCACACTCCAAGGCACTCCATGACTTAAAACCCAACAGGCTGCTCTGCGACACTTCTTATGAGGACCTTGGCTGGTGTCCCAGCTCCCCTGCAGGCAGGCTCCCCACCCTAGGCTGATAATAGCCCCAAATCACCCTTCAAGCCACCTTGGAAGGCTGCACCCCCTTCTACCTTGAATGCCCTCCTACCACTCTGCACCTGCCCCCATGTAACCACCTGGAATTTCCCATAAGACTCTGCTCTGGCACTGTTGCTTCCCCAGACGATTATATATTTAATTATGAATTACATTTTGAATCAATATATTACAGGTCCACACAGTCTTTCACCCAGTAAAGACCAGTTTCCCATTGAGTCACTGAGCCACCAGGACAGGGCTAAAACCCCTGGCATGCACACAACAGGCACTCAGTAAAAACCTGTTGAACATCTGTAAACCAGCAGTTAACAAGTAATTCCATATGGAAACACTGCAACTTTGTTGCTTGCTCTAGCAGGCACCAGAAATCGCAATTGTACAGTAGCAGGTTTAAGCTTCAGGATAATTGATCACAATGTATTATCCTGTGTTATACAACATGTTTTCACTAAGATATAAAATTACAATTTACCACGACTCATTAAGTTAATAATTACTTACCACATGCTTTTAACTGCTGCTCCCCAACCACGCTGAAAAACCATGGTGTAGGCTTTTGGTCCACATAAATAGGATGCCTGTCAACCACGTGGATACAGGCTTTACTGACAGGGAGACCCAGAAGTAAAATACAGACAGAAAGGCATGAACACTAAAGCTCTGCCACACTCATCACCACGATTGCCCAGTTTACCTGTACCACACTTGGTTCTCAAATAGGGGCGATTTTCTCCCCCAGGGAGTAATTGGCAAAGTCTGGAGACAGAGGGGCTGCTACTGGCACCTAGCTGGTAAAGGCCAGGGATGCTGCAAAGCATCCTATAATGCCTGGGACAACTGCCACAACAAAGAACTATCGGGTCTAAAATGTCAATGTGCCAAGGTTAGGAAACGCTATTTTAAATGAAAGGGAACTTTCATATCTGGGACTTTAATCTGAGCTCCCTAGTAGTAATACGACAAAGGCTTTAGGTCCCTGCATACAGATAAGGCAAATGAGACCTAGAGCAGTGAAATGATGTGCACAGGGCCATCGGCCCAGGCCAGCAAATGGTGCAGCTGTGATGTGAACCATCTCGGCCTCTTGAACCCACCTTCCCTCCTACACAGATTCAAGAAGGAAACAGAAAGTCGCAGAGGAAATGAGCAGCTCCCTGTCAATTCATAATCCTGAACAGTTCAAATTGGAGGCTCAGAAAAATCCGATCCAGAGACCAAGGCATGGAAATACCCAATATTAGAAAGACCTCCTGCCCTGCGGGGGAAGGCCAACCCTCCAGCACCCCAGCTGAAACGAAGTTCCCCTCACATTGTAACTTTCTATTGTGCTGCTCTTTGTGAATAGAAATGAACACATTTCCTGCTGGGGCTGAGTGCTGTGTATGTCTGATTTCCAGCCCTCCTGGCAGGCAACTCCCCAGGGGTGGGGTGTGAGAGGCTGATATGCCCCTTCTGCAGAAGGGACACTGAAGCACAGGGAAGTTATTAACTTGCCTGTGCCGACGATGGTAAGGCAGCATTCAGGCCCAGGTCTGCCGGGTTCCAGAATCTATGCTGCCTTCATATCCTGAGACCGGTTTTAGTAAATCAGAGAAGCAAACAGTTGGCCCTACGGAATCACACAGAGCTGACAGTCACACTGCAGGGGAGTCCTCGGGACAAGGCTGTGGTAGCATGGGGCCTTGTCCTGTGTGCACAGACTCCAGTCTGCTCTTCCCAACTTACTGGCTGCTCCCTGTGCTGGGCTCTGTCCCCTGGGCCTTTTCTGTAAGGGATGGCCCTCAAGAAAGGACAGGTCAACCAAAAAAACCCTGGCCCTTGCCCTGCTATAGAATTGATGTGCTCCCCACAAACTCTTCAGATTATAACAGCCAAATAGACACTAAGCTTCCTCAAGCCACAGGGTACAACAGACCACCCTGAGTTCATTCATTCAGTAAATACAGGGTGGGGCAAATGTAGGTTTACAGTTGTGAGTATGCAAAACACAGAGTTTGTTCTTGTATTATTACTTATTAATTAGTGTATTTTCCATATGAACCATTGTAAACCTACGTTTGCCCTACCCAGTATTTATTGATCAGCTATGGGTCAGACCAGTCCTGGGAATACAAAAGTGAAGGTAGAGACAGTGGTAACAGGCCTATGAGGGTTCATCTCCTCAAAAAGCATCATCCTCACCCTGGCCAGTACGGCTAAGTTGGTTAGAACATCGTCTCATAACCAAAGGGGCGTGGGTTCGATTCCCGGTCAGGTCACATACCTAGGTTGCGGGTTTGATCCCTGGTCTGGGTGCATACAATCCCCCATAAGGGAGGCAACCAATCTATGCTTCTCTCTCATGTCGATGTTTTTCTCTTTGCTTTCCTCTTTAAAAAAGCAGTGAAAAATGTCCTCAGGTGAGTATTAAAAAAAATAAAAAATCATCCTTTTCCATGCTGGGTACACTACATTCTACAGTTATCAAGGATATGCCCAGCCTTTATTTCCTTATATTTCCACACCACAGCTCCTGCATCGCACTAGGCTCATGGTCACTGATTTGCTCAAAAGAGGCCGCTGCCAAGCTCAAGGCCACCCAGTAGGCTGTGGACAGCTGTGCCGGGCCTGGGCTGCCCCTCCTGAGATTAGTAAGGTACAGAGTGTGGTCCTAGAGGATCCTTCAGGACAGGTTGGGAGAGGGGGGCTATAGGGAACACATTTAGATGGAAAGCAGAAAAGAGTCCCCTAACAGAGACGCAGGCATCCTTCCAGAGCTCCCTGGGGTCAACCATCTCAGCTCAGCGATCACCTGGCCCACGGCTCTTCCCACAGGATCCACCCACGCCCACCTGTGCCCCTGCAGAAAGAAGCTGTGGGGACCTCCCTCAGCAGGTGAGGTGGGCACAGCAATTCCTGCTTCATGGATTTTCATCATAACCCAGCTTGCCTAGATCCCAGCCAGGTACAAGATGCTGTGCCGAGAGCTGTGTGGGTGGGTGGGAGAGTTGAATCATTTCCCCTCCGGTACATGTCTCCTGCGTAATTACAGGTCAGGCACTGTGCCAGGTGCTGGGCATGGTTCCTGCCTCCTGGGAGCCCACAAAACCTGTCCACAAACAACCAAACCACTGCTACACACGTGTGGTTGCTGGACCAGCAGCGGCATCCCCTGGGAGCTCGTTAAACATGCGCGTTCTCAGAGCCCCAGTCCAACGGAATCAGAACCTCTGGGGCCGGAGCCCAGGAATCTGGTTTTTAAATCCTGCCAGATGATTCTTAATGTGTACAGAAATTTGAGAACCACGGGTCCAGACCACAAGGCCTTCCCCAAGCTCCCTACTTAAAATTCCAAACCAGCACCTGGCCTTGGCACCCCTAACCCTCTTCCTGGCTTCAGTTTCTCCATAGTTCATTGCCATTAGTCATAATACCATATATTTTATTCATATACTTATGACTTCCATACTAATATATAAGCTCCAGAGGGCAGCAATTTGAGTTACTTGTGCTCATTGCCATAGCATCAGTTGCCTCGCACAAAGAGATGCTCAATAACTGTTGATTGATTGATGGAGGGTGGAACATGCTGAATCCCATGCAGTACCAGTTTGGGGGTGGCCTGGAGGAAGAAAGGAGGTGGCTGGCCATGGAGCACTGCCTGGAAAAACTGATACCCAGAGTGGCCTTGAAGGATATTTGGACCACTGATGAAGGATGCTTGAAACACAGAGCTGCTAAGCCTCTTACCAGGATAGGTTCCAGGTGGTTGATATGATCATTATGTTCGTAGCTGGTATGTGCCAAGAACTGTCCTAGCCTACGTCACCTCACTTAACACCCCCAAACCTCCAAGGTAGGCAATGCTGTCTTCAAGAGGACACTGAGGCTCAGAGATATTAAGTGATTTGTCCCACACACAAAAAGACTTGAATAGGAATGTTTACTGCAGCTTTACTTATAATAGCTCTAGTCTGGAAACAAACCCAATATCTATCAGCAAGTGAATAGATAAACCAATTGTGTAATATCATACAATGTAATATAACTTAGCAATAAAATGGAACAAACTATGGATATACACAACACAATGAATCTTAAGGACACCGTATTGAGCAAAAAGAAGCCAGACGAAAATATATGTTCTGCATATGAAGTTCCAAAATTTAAATATACTTAATGCACTTAAACTGAACTTGAACAAAGCTTGATAATAGAAACCAGATAAGCAGTTTGCTCTAGAGGAGGGGAGAGGGGTGTTGACTAGAAAGGAGCATGAGAGAACTTTCAGGGGTGATGGAGATGTTTCTATATCAGGAATGGGATGGTGGTCATCATCAAAACTATAGATTTAAAATTTGCATTTTTTTGTATGTAAATGATGTCCCAATAAAAAATGAAGTAAGGAATCACTTGCCCTAGGTCACAAAGACACAAATGGAAATTTGAACTCAGGTTTGCCCAAACCAATGGTCAGTTTACACAAGTCTGCCATAATAGAGTGGGAAGCCCCAGGTAATGTGGTAAAGTGGCCTGCCAAAATCTAAGTGAAGGGTATTCACAGTTACCCTAGAAAGGGTGTCACAGACCCCCAACCCCCAAACCACAACAGAGACTTGTGAGGAGGCCAGATGGGTGTCAAGCTGGGAGTCAAGAAACTTGGGTTCAGGCCCCAGCTCTATTCTTTGTTTCTTATGTGACTTCTGAGTACACTACTCCATGACTCAGTTTCCCCTTCTGAGAAGCAGGGAAGAAGACAGGGTCATTGGTTCCCAGCATTGTGCCACAGATCCTTGGGGCCACAGGGCCACAAGCACCTGTGCTCATCAAGCACTGTTATTACGTACATGAAATAAGTAACTTGCGTGCCTCATATCTGGTAAGCTATTTTTCAGATGCATGCTAATGTTATTGTGAGTAATAAAATACATGTCTATTTCAAAGCAAAAAATGAAACCATAGCAGCTTTTTGCCATTGTGTATTTTTCTCAAACAAAAGATACCAAAAGAACAGCCACTGCTCATGACTTTGGTTTAAAGAGGCTGGAATCTCTGTGTAGAGGATCTCTAAGGGGACAGTCACCAAGGGAACGGTCGCCAAGGACCCTTCCAGGTTAATTGCACAGTAGTTGTCCCTCATCACTTGGGCAGATACTTGCCCTTGTATTTCTCAGGCCTGAGTCCCTGTGAGGACAAGCCTGTTGTCTGGACTCCAAAGCCCTGGCCCCCAATATGCAGGCTGTGTCCTCGTTCTACAGCCCAACAATCTACAGGCCCTAAGTGTGTTCACTGCTACACCTGGGTTTGCCCTCCATTTCTGATAGTGACCAACTGAAGGAGGGAGCCTGGGCATTTCCCTCCCTAATCCCTCGCCATCGGCTTCTGGACATAATGTGCCCCATCCCCCAACCACCACTATTGAAGGCCGCTGTGCATTTAGAATCTGCTTCTGGCAGGCCTCTGACCCAACCCTAGCTGAGCCAAGTGACTGTCTCTGCCTCACCATGCCACAAGCCTGAAGGATTGAGAAGCTTGTCTCTCACCCAAGTGCAAGGTCAGACCTTTCTCTCAACCATCCTAGTGGCTCAGCTGGCCATCCTCCTCCACCTGGACACACCCTCAGCTCTGGGACAGGCAGAAGTCCTAGATCACAAACAGAAACCAGAACCACCAGTTTCTCATTCCCTGGCCTTTCCCTCCTGGCCGGGGGTTTCACACTGATTCTTGGTGCTAAGTCAGAGCTTTACGGAGCATCTGTATAAGGCAGGGCTCTTGGCTGAGTGCCACCTCCCAAAGGCCCCCATTTGGGACTGCCCCTCTCCAGAGAGGTCTACAGAAACATCGTCCCCCAAAAAGCACTCCCTGGACTATAGGCACCCACCTACGCAGACTCTGAGGCATAAATTCCCAGCGCCCAGCTCTGTTCCCAAACCAGAGGCTGAAGCCTTGCCAACTTCATATTTAAAAAAATAACAAAATCAAGGGCAGAAGACAGACCAGCTATCCCCACACCTAACCATCTTTTCCTCCCGGAAGACTCCACTTGCTACTTTCAATCATTTTTCCCTCCATCAGAATGGAAACAGCTAGAGAACCAGCCTTCTCTCGAGGACACGCACCATCCCCCTCTTAGGCTTATAACTTTGCCGGTCACCGCACAAAAGATAATCATCCACATCCTCTGAGAGACCTCACTTGCCGCTCACCACCGCCCCCACGGTGCCCCAGGCCCAGTGACCCCGAAACCACCCCCTGTCCAGGGCAAACTGCGGAGGGCTCTGCAGGGGCTACTCCAGGTGCCGCTCCCCAGGGCCTGAGGACGCACTCAGAAGTCCATCCCGCGAGGCCCAGCGTCTTTTGCGAGCACGCCCCTTCCGCAGCACCCCCACAGCAGGAGGCACGAGGAAAAGCCAGTGGGGCGGGGTGGGGTGGGGTTGAGACCCTGGGAGGGCTGCCGATCCAACCGCTGGACGCGCACTCACCAGGCAGCGCCACCGAGTCCGCGGCGCGTCTGCGCCAGGGCCGCGGGGAAACCCACGCGCGCTGTTCAATCCGGGCTCCGAGTGACGAAAAGCCGCTCTGGGCTGCAGGCGGCCCGGGACAGACGACCGGCGGATGCACGGACAGTCTTGCTCCTAACTAAGTTTGAAAGTTACCTCCAGGGCGAAGGAAGAGAGGCGCACGGCAGGTGCACCTAACGGTCCAGGCTCCGCTCAGCGTGCGGAGCGGGAGTCGGCTGCCTACTGTCCTGGGTCCCAGGCACGTAAGCTTCAGTGGCGACCCGCGCAGCGCAGCGTTAACTGGCTGGGGGTGAGAACTACGATCTGGGAAAGGGAGGGCGGTGACCCTCACTGCAGCCCAGCCTGGAGGGGCTCCGTTCACCTTCCCGGAAGGGAATAAGCCTGGATTGGTCATTGCAAACTGGGAATCGGAGGCCCAGCCGGTCAGTGACGGCCAATTAGCAAACGGCCCAATTAGTGCGCGGCGACGCCTAAGAAGTTAAAGCCCGAGGCGCACGAGTATGGATGACCCAGATGGGGGAGGGGCGGTGCGGGAGCTGTGGCTGCCCCTGGGTGACCGCGTGTGACTGTGTGGCCGTCAGAGTGACTAGTGTGTCTGAGGTTCACCGTCCATGGGTGGCTATGTGTGGCAGTGTGCGCCTGTGTGAGTCATTTTTAGTGCGAGCGTGTGACTGTCAGAAAGACTTCTTTGTGTGACTGTTCCCAGTTGTGACGGGTGTGACAGCGGATGGGGGCTTGTAACAGGGTGTGTGGCATAGTGGTGTGTGAATGGGTGACTTGCATGCGGCGGTGTGACAGGGTATGTGGGCGAGTGACTGCCTGTCATTGTGTATAAATGACTGCCATGGTGACTTGTGTGGGACGGTAAGACAGTGTAAGTAGGTGCGTGGCTGTCTGTGTGTGACAGTGGGTCAGCTTGAAAACGAATGTGAGGCTGTCGGAGGGGACATGGAGAGTGTGTCACTGTGACATCGTGAGTGACTGTCGGGGCGCCTTCTGGCTGTGATACGAACAACTCAGGCTATAAGTGTAACAGCGAGGGTATCTGTGTGAGTGGCATGTGCCCGTCGGCGGAGCCGAGGTGTGCGTGTCCCCAAGCGTGGGCACCGCTCATTTCGACCCCGTGTGTCCGCGAGAGTGCCGGCGTCCTGCGCCACCAGGTGACTCCTGGCTGTGCTCCAGCCCAAGACGCTCCGGCCTCCGCGCGGCTCCGAAGGCGCGGGCCGGCCCCGCCCGCCTAGACCCCCACCCCGGCCCCCGCCTACCTTGCCGCAGTGGTAATAGTCCAGGTGCGCCAGGCCGGCCGGCTCGGCCCCGGGCCGCGCGCCCACCGCGGGCGCCGAGGGATACAGGCGGACGTCCATGGCGGGCGCGGCGGCGGCTCCCGCGGGCAGTGCCTGGGCGGGCGCCGGGTGGGAGTCAGTGTGAGAGCCGGTGTGCGAGCGCGGGGGGCGGGCCGGGGGCGGCGCCCGGCGGAGCGCCCCGCCCTCGCGCGCTATTGTTCCGGCCTCGGGCGCAGCCGTGGGCCGGGGGCCCGGGCCCAGGCTGGGGAGGTCCCTACTTCAGGCTGGGCTGTCTCTGGGTCCCGGGCCAGGGTGCTCGCCCCTGGGAGTCCGGGAAGGCTGTGCGCCTGTCCAGGAGACCCATTCCCGTCCCGCCCTTCACCACCCAGGATGAGAGGAGGGAGAAGCCTGTACGACACCCCTCCCCAGAAGTGGGACGGTCCCGGCCATAAATATTTAGGGCGACAATAAGCCCCAAGCAGCGTCGGGGAAGAGAGAAGAAGGTGGTGACAGGAACTCCTTCGAAAATGGGTGCTGTCTTCAAGGTTGAGGGCCCTCCCTACTCGTCCCACCAATCTGAGTCCCTGGGAGATGGTTGCGCTTCAACTCTCACATTACATAAGAGGAAACTGAGGCAAGGACTTGCGTTGTCAGTTATGGAGCTCCAGATGCGTGAGCTCTGCTGCCTCCAGAGTTCCCGAGACTGAAATCACTGGGGGACACCAGGACCCTGCCCCCCCTTTAATGCCAGGGAGAGAGAGGGCCATAGGAATGGCCTATCAACGGAAGCTCTGAGGAAGGGGTCCGGAATCTGCCCCAGCTCATGGTATCCTGGACAGTAATGGGATGACTCCCATGGTGGGGCAGAGAGGGACCGAAACAGGCTCCCCCCACACACACACACACAAAAGCCCCCTAACTCCTCACATCACCTGCTGGCAGCCGGCTTATTGCTCTTCCCCTTTTCATCCAAGAATTGTCTACACTAGCAGTCTCTCTACCCATTTACCTCCTATTGACTGCTCCACCATGGTCCTCCCGTTCCTGGCTCTCCCACACCCAGGATGTCTGGCTGGGAAGGGCCAAGATGAGGCCAGGAGGCAGAAGTGGGTCAGGATGGAACATGGGATGCTATTTGGAGAGAAGAGAGTGAGCCTTTTGCTCACTCAGGAGCCTGCTTAGAACTTAGCTCCCAGCTGCTACTGGGCTGATGCTGGTCCTGTATGAAAAACCACTGTTTGTGACGTGAACATGAAAGGAGCTACAGAGCAGACCTGACAGGCTTAGGGGGCTACAGGGCAGGCCTGACGGACTCAGTGACCGAAAGTAACCACGCAGGGTGGTGTGATCATAAATTGCTAACTGATCAGATTATGGCGGACAGTCCATTTCAGGCCCATAGCTTCCTTAACTTAAGCAAGCCCTGTGCATTGTTATGCATCTAAGATAACATACCTCTGATATGTCAGAGTAATTTTCTTTTCCAGATCTCTCAGAGGCACAACCACCAACAGCACAGCACAAAACCATGTGAGATGCCTCATTGTTATCTTCTTGCCCACGCACCAACCCCATTTACTGTAACTGGTGACTGTAAACTCTTCTATACCCAGCAATGTAAAAGAAGCATGTATCTCTCCGTTTTACTTTTTATCCAATCCCAGAGATTTCTCCACTTTGCTTTCTTCCACTTCCTTAAGCTATTGCACTACCTACAGACTTGACATAATTTTCCTTACATTCTCTCCTTTGATTCTAAATATATCAAAAGAACTGCAAAACTACCATTCTCCCAAAGCATTTTCTTAATACTTGGAGATTTTGCTTCTGGGTCAGACCTCAGATTTGGCTCAAATAAGCTCTTACAAGATTTTTCTGTAGTTTGGACTTTATTTTGTCAACAGTGACCATAAGGATCCATTAATACAAGATACATGTGAGAAAGGCTTTCACTAAAGGTTGAGAACAACAGAGGGAAATTACAGCTCAGAAAGGAAAGAACTTCTAAATAAATGTCAGCAGTCATTGTTTCTAGAAATACAGTGCCATATCTCATCAGAAGGAATTTCCCACTGGCCCCTTTCCTTTTTTCCCAACTGACCCAGCACTATTTATTGAAAAGATCACCACCACCCCCCTTCAATTTCTCTGCAGTGTTAACTTTGTCATAAATCAAGTAGTCCATCTGTGCATGGGACTGTTTCTGAATTCTCTAGTCTGTTCCATTAGCCTGTTTGCCTCTCCTTGTGCCATTTTCACACTGGCTGGACTACTGTAGCTTTTGAATGTTTTAATGTGCTACAGAAAAGTCTACCCACTTTTTTCTTCTAAAGTACCTTGGCTATTTTTGATCTTTGCACTTCCACAGAAGTTTTCAAACCAGCTTGTCTGTTTACACACACACACACACACACACACAAACAGAATTCTGCTGGAATTTTATTGTTATCACATTGAATTTTTAGATCAATTTAGGTAAAATTGACATTTTCAATATTGCCTTTCTTTCCATAAACATGGTATGTCCCTTCATTTGTTTAGGGCTTTTTTAAAAAAGTTCTCTCAGCAATGTTTTGTAGTTTTCTATGCAGAGACCTTGTTGCATCTTTTATTAGATTTTGTCCTGGGTTTTATGGTTTTGATACTATTATAAATGGTTTTTTTATATGGTGTTTTGTTTGTTGCCAGTACTGCATGATGACTTTAAAACAAGTCAGCAAATTCATTTTTTAAATAAGATTTTATTTACTTATTTTTAGAGAGAGGGGAAGGGAGGGAGAAAGAGAGGGAGAGAAACATCAATGTGTGGTTGCTTCTCACACATCCCCAGCTGGAGACCTGGCCTGCAACCCAGGTATGTGCCCTGACTGGGAATCGAACCAGCAACCAATTGGTTTTCAGGCTTGATCTACTGAGCCACACCAGCCAGGGCAGCAAATTTTCTGATATGCCTTCCAAGGGGTGGAATCTAATAGCCTTCCCCTTAAAAAAGGTTGGTATTAGTGAATGTTTTTTTCTTTAACAAATAGAATATGGGAGACGTGATGGTGCATGACTTTTGACTCAAGGTCAAGAAAGTTGATAGATCTTCGGCCTGACTCCCTCCCTTGGGACATTTGTCTTTGAAACCCTAAGCCACTATGCAGAGACCCTGCAACAAAATAGAGGAAGGTAACTGGGGGCCGGGTCCTTGCTGTTCCAGCTCCATCCATTTTCTGAACACAACTCCATGAAAAACCCTGAAACATCTAGCTGAGCCCCTCCTGAATCCAAAGGCACAGAAACCATGAGAGATAATAAATGATTATCATTATTTTAATCCATGAAATTTTGGGGTGATTTGTTACTCAGCAATACAGGTCTGGAACACATGTCGAAGTATATTTTTGTATCTGCTCATGTATCTAGCAACATTGCCAAATTCAGTTATTCTAACAATCTATAGATTCTTTGGATTTTGAAAAATATATACCATATTCTATCTCATCTGCAAAAATGAGAGTTTTACATTTTTCTCTTCTGTCCATATACATTTTATTTCTTTTTCTTGGCTTGTTGCACTGGCTAGTATTGCCAGTACAGTTTTGGAAAGAAATAATGATAGCGGGAATCCTTGTCTCATTTCTGATCTCAGAAGAAAAGCTATCAATATTTCACCATAATTATATTGCTTGCTATAACATTATGAGGCTTTTGCTTTTGTGGGGGCTTTTTTCCATTTTATTTTCTTTTGTTTTCTATAGATGCCTCCTCTCTTGTGAGTTGGGGAGGTCAATCTTCACAGCAATCCTCTGGGTCACGAAATAGGAAGAGAAATGAGGCCCAGGGAGGAATGCTCAACATCACAGTGTTCATAGCAGGACTAATTAGCAGTACCTAAGTTTGAAAATCCCGCCTGGAGCATAGCCCCAAGGTGATCTCTGGGAATTCTGGCAGTGAAGCCCAGCAGTGAAGCCCAGCAAGGAAGCCCAGCAGGGAAGCCATGCAGACCTCAAATCTTGGGCTTGCCTTCTTATGGGGACAGTTGATCAGATAGGAATTTGATGATGCAGTTCTCCCAAAGAAACACCCAGCCACATTTATTGTCCTCAGGACAGGGATAGAGCTTGAGCCCTTTTCTCTTCCTCTTGACCCCATGCAGAATCTGTGAGGGGAGTCTCAGGTCTCAGCCAGTGACCAGCTGCCTCAGGACAGCTTTGTCATGCCCTTCCTGCAGCAACGCAATTTGGGGACCCAAAATATCTGCTTGCTCATCTTTCCAGGTCTCAGCTTCTGGTATCACAAATAGCTGAGATATCAAAATATAGATATATCTTAACATGTTTTATTATTATTCAGAGACAGCAAGGCAAATAGATCAGGATAAGATAGTTTGTTAGAGTTTCAAAGAGAAGGGGGCCTGCCACACCGGGAGGGTGCCAGGGTCAGTCAGCAGGGAAAGGGCAGAATGGTGGGAAAGAGCATTCACTGTGGTTTCTGCAGGAAATAATGGGTGAGACAGGGTAAGCAGATTTGGGATTGGCTAGATTGAATAATTTCGGCACTCTGAGGCCTAGGGGCTGTCCCTAGTTGTCAGGCACGGGGCCCTGGGTGACTAGGGCAGGTGACCTGGAGTGTGAGAGCTAGGTGAAGGAGGTGGTTGGTGGTGTGGGCTCTGGGTTGGTTTGTTTACATCTGAAAAGCACATGCACAGGAGAGTTATTTACTTTTTCTAGGTATTGGCTAACCCTAGGAGGGGCAGTCCTTCCAGAGTCTGCAAGACCCCAAATGTCAAAGCATCAAATACAGAAAAGACATGGTTAATCCAAGATGCATCCACTTCCCCATGGATCCTATGTCTTCTGTGACCCCTTGCCTAGGGAAAGTCTTGGCTTGAAATCAAAATGAGCAACGCCTAAGGAACAACTGTGGCGGAGGAGCTCAATACCCTACGTGGAGTCCTTAGGTTGGATCATGAATGTTCTGCCTCCTAGTGGAATTGTGCTTCTCCCACTTGAAATTAGGTATGACCGTGTGACTTGCTTCAGCCAAGGGAACATGAGCACAAGTGGTATGTGTCACTTCCATGTGGGAGCTTTAAGGGTCTGGATGTACTTAACCCCATTCTCTTTTCTTTTAACCCTAGCAAATCCCAACTCATTCTTTAAGACCCAGTTCAAATAACGCCACTCCGGGGAAGACTTCTCCAAGACTCCAAGTCAGTGCTCTTATTTGTTGCTGTAATAACAGTCTGTACACAGGACTATGAGTGTTAATTCCACCAAACCATAACACATTTGCCCAATGGGTAGCTCCAGGAAAGGGACAATGGCTTGCTCATTTTGGTGTCTCCAGTGACTGGCCCAGGGGCTAATACCACATGGATGCTTCATGCCCTCCTCCAGAGGAGAGGGAACTTTCAAGGACCTTTCTATCTACACACACACACAAGCTCAGGAAGAAGGAGCCTCTGAATTGTTCAGATTCTAGGGCATAGATGGGCCCCATGTGATGGCGAGAGGAGTCATAAATTAGCCAGTGAAGTCCAGCACGTCTTCCCCTCTGTCCCTTCCTTCCCAGTAGCCGGTGTGTGTAGGAGCTGACTCAGGTTAAGATGTGGTAGGATATGCCAAACTAGCTTGGTGTGGGATATATCACACTAAATTGGAAGTCCACAGGGAAAACTCATCTCTCTTAGTTGGGGTCCTCCAAAAGCTGATCCTGAGACAAAGATCTTATTGCAAGTAGTTATTTGGAGAGTGATTCCCAAGACACACAGGTAGGGGAGTGGGACCACGAGACAAGGAAAGGAAGACAGTCAACAATCACCACTGTGGACAATTGGAGCTTAACTCTACTGGGGGGGTTCCGGAAAACAATGTGGAACATGTGCCCAGAGTTATCCCACTTAAAGGACAAGGAGTTGGGTTCTTTACCCACCAACTTCTAAGAGTCTTGGTTGAAGGCTGCTCCCAGAGGGCATTAATTCCCAGATAATTCAGCCTGCTTGGCAGATCAGGGCTCTGTCAACCAGAGAAAGACATTAGACAAAGAGGTGCAGGTAACAACAGTCAGAAGTTGGGGTTTCATGTGCTGAAATGGTGAGGTTTGTATGAGTGTGAACGGAGCAGCTGTAGTACCTGCCACAGGGCTCAGATCCATCTAATAATAGAGTAGAACACTGCTTTCCTTAGGTAGTAGTCTCACTCCAGGTGTCCGTGCATGCACACATCTCCCTCAGGAACTTGGCTGAGTAGGTAGCTATTGCCTCAGGCAGCACTTGGACATTTGAGGCGCCCTGTCCTTTGCGCCCCCACCAGCAGTACTCCAACTGTTCCCAAGGGTAGGGCCAAGAGACACCTATCTCTTTCGCCTACCTACCTCCTCCTACTCATCCTACAGTGACCAGCTCAACGTCACCTCCTTCTGAAAGCCCTCCTTTGTATTCCCATTCCCCTTTGCACTCACTTCTATTATGTTTATCACACTATGTTTAGTTGACTTATTTATTAACTGTCTCCCCAATTCAGCGGTGAGCTCCTTGAGAGTACAAATTATGTCTTGATCATAGTAGAATGGTGAGTTTCTGACATGCGCTCAAAAATATCTTTTATATTTTACTTTAACCAATATTTGCCAAACACTTTTAAGTGTCAGGTACTTTATATACATTATCTTTGTTTTAAATTTTTTAATTATTTTTTAACCAGTTACTGTAAAAAATTTTGGAAAACCAAGGAAAATATAGAATATAGAAAAATATAGTCTAATGAGATAGACAAAACTTGAGTATGATTAACTAAGAAAAGAAGAGAAAAGGCTTAGGTAATAGACACAGGAGAGTTTTAAAACCACAAGGTAACACTAAAAACATCTTTATATCAATATTTGAAAAGCTAGAGGAAATGAGCAACTTTCTAGAAAAGTATAATTTACAAAAATTTGCTGAAGAAAAACATAGGACATAATGATCCAATTATAATTTTAGAAGTTGAATCAGTTATCAAAATTTTTCTTCTTCAACTCAGGCAAATCAGTATAACCCTAACACACAAAACTTGGCAACAGCAGCACAAAAAAACTCAAGACTGATTTCAGTTATTAACATAGATGCAAACAATTCTTAATGAAATAAATACAAATGGAATTTGCAGTATATTAAAAAATAAATTATGACCCATTAGAAGTTCTGATGATAATCTCAGGAATTCAAGGATGGTTCAACATAATACCTATTGATATAATACACAATATCAACAGGTTAGAAGATAAAATCCAGATTATTTGAATAGATGCTAAGAAAGCATTGTAAACTATAACTAATTCATACAGGAAAACAATCTCTTAGCAACCTAGGAACCAAAAACTTTATTAATTGATAAAGAGTATTACCAAAATTTTACAGTAAACATTCTACTTAATGGCTTAGTGATGAAATGTAAACAGTGCATTTAATGAAGCACAAAAACCAAGATAAGAATGGTTGATTTTAACACTTCTGTTTCACATTGATTCTAGAGGTGCTGGACATTGCAATAAGAAAAGACAAAGAAAGAAGTAGTAAGTTGATTGAAAAGGAAGAGCAGACTCTCTCCCTCCCTCTCTCTCACAGCTCTCTCTCTCTCTGCAGATAACATGATCATCCATGAAAAAAACCCAAGAGAATCTACAGAAAAACTGTTAAAAAATAAGGGGGTTTAGTAAGTTTCCTGGATACAAGATAAACATTCAAAACTGTAATAGTATTCCTACACATTGAGAAATATATAGTATATATTATATATTTACATAAGGTATAAATATCAACTATATATCTTAGAAAATATATAATTTCAATGGATATATATGAAGCAACATAGGAAAATTATTTTACTATAATGCTAAATGAAAAGCAAATGACAAAGTGGTGTGTGTGTGTGCATGTGTATGTCAGGAATTGACCAGAAAGGACGATGAGGGAACTTTCCGGAATGATCCTAATGTTCTATATGTTGATAAGGTTTTGGGTTACACGGGCAGATGGAGTCATCAAAACTCAGCAAATGTACAGTTAAGATTTGTACATTTCATTGCATATAAGTTTCAAATCAAAAGAAAAAATGTACACAAACATTGGACTCTAATTAATGATATGTGGGCTGATGTATTTTAGAGGGAGTTAAAGAATGCCTGCATTTGAAATTTGTCAAAAAAAAAAAGATGAATTGATGGATGGGTAGAAAAATGGCTAAGTGGATAATTATGTGATAAAGCCAGGAGAGTAAAATGTTAACGGCTGAATCCAGGTGGAGGATATGCAGGTGCTCACTGTAATATTTCTTCAACATTGTTTATTCAACTGTCATAATAGAGTGCTAAAGAAAAGTATCTTGTATGTTATGTGGCAACTGTGTACAAACACTTGTGCCTGATACTTACAACTGCATCCTATTTATGACGCTTTCCCCTTTAAAGTAATCCTTTCTTCCTTCTCTGCCTTTCTCCTTCATTTTATCCAGCAAAGAGCAATAAAGTGTAACACTGGGTTGGCAGCAGATCCCTTCTCAGGTTCCACCACTCCCCCCCTCACCCCATCAAGCCGTGCTCGGCCCCTCCCCCTGCCCTCATGTAGGATCAGTTACTCCTTCTGGTGGACAACTGCCTAGACCTCAACGGAAAGCCACATAAACTTGTATGGAGATCACATGTACACAGGAACCCCAGTATACCATCAACTTTGGAGAGGTAGAACTTGATTTACCTTTGTATCCCCACCTCAGCTCCTGACCTGGCATGCAGTGGATCTTCCAGGATTGTTTAGGGAAGGCACGGACAGAGAGGGAAAAGTGCTCTGTGTCCAGCAGCTGGAATTAGGATTATTCCCCCCAGACTTCGTTTAATGGTGTCCAATTGCCTTTTGGAAAGGAAGAACCTATAGGTCACCCAGGGGTCTCAGCGATGCCCTTAACAAGGCTTTTCACCCAAGTTTTTCATCATGGGAGGAGGAGCCAGAATGCCGACTTGCAATGATGTTTGTTTGCTTGGCGATGTGTTTATCATTGGCTTATTTTTCTTTTGTCTGCCTTATGGTTCCTTTAAAATATCCAGAGAAGGAAACCATTATACATAAAGAAATGTGAATTTTTGAAAGTCCGCTTCCCATCTGAAATGTCACTTGAGCGTTAAGTCTGTGTCCCTGAGTTGCTGTGGCAACCTCTGCAGCACTCTTTGCCGTGGTGACAAAGGGGCCCTTTGTTAGCCAGGAGGCCAGGTCTGGGTGCAGGGACATCCTATTCAGCCCATCGCAACAAAGGAGCACACGTCTCAGGCTCTGGGCAGGGCAGCCGCCCACCGATTATGCCTGCACTGTTGACAACCTTCCATGGGGGGACAGGGAAACGAAGTCCCCCATTGTTGCCATCTTTGAACCAAAGTTGTTTGTTTCATTTTCTCCCTCTGTGCTGCTTGCTGTACAAAAGCCCTGCAAAGGACCCCACTCATGCTCTCGCAAAGGAAAACACCCATTGTGAGGCCTCCCTGGAAGAGGGGGAGGGGTGGTGCCCAATCTTAATTAAATCTCCTAAACTGGGTTATGAAAATGGCAACTCTAGCAGCAATGGGAGAGCAGGCAGGTTGTTCAAATGTTAGCAAGCAGCCTGGTCCTGGCCCTGAAAGCCGTCCCGATGGCCCCTGGCTCTGGAGTAGGCTCTGGACCCAAGAGCAAGGAGCAGGCCCCCCATGTACTGGGATGAGATCTGGGGCTCAAGTGTCATTCAGCCTTGGACTCGCCTTCCCCTTCCAAGCTGAAGCCCAGAGGCAGTGCCTTGCCCCAGCTGGCTGAGCTGGTCCCGTGTGAGCAAGGCTGGGGTCCAACATCCAGACTTCTGGGCCTAGGCTTCTCAAGGTCACAGGCTGGTGGAGAACAGCCCTGGGCCCAGGCTGCAAACATTGCCCTCCTTCTGCGCCCAGAGCCATGGGGATCTACCCCCAACCCCCACCTACAGGTTAAGGCCATTTGAGGCTCAGGTAGCCCCTTTCCTTTTCCTCTAGCACTGCTCCCTGATGTAGAGGCCCTTAAGTCTGGGATCTCTGACAGCCAGGAACAGTGCCTGTCTTATTCACTGTGCATCGGTGGCCAGCACAATGCCTGGCACACAGTATGTACTCAAAAAGGGTTTGTTAACCCAGTAAATCGTGAATGAGTGAATCTATCACTATGGACTCATTTCATCCTATCCAGCCCTCCTTGAGGTTGAAGCCATTTTCCTCATTTAATTCTATTTTCTCTGTCCTCTACGGCCAGGTCCAGGGCTGGGGCAGGCTACCAAGGTGACAGGTGTGGTCCCCGCTGAGAGGGGCTGCACTCAGACAGATGTGTGGGCAGTGGAGGGCAGCGAGTACCCCATGGGGTCACCCAGAAGTGGCAGGAGCTGGGGCTGGAGGCAGCAGGAGGCAAGAAGGAAGCATGCACGGAGTATAGGAAGACTTCCAGGATAAGGACTTTACCCCCACCCCCAGACAAAGGAAGGACCAGGAGCTGCCTGAGCAGAGAATAATGCTCCAGCTAGAAGGAACAGCCAAAGCAGAGACAGAGTGATGGGAAGTAGCCCATTGTGTGCAGCCTTCCCCGCTCCCATGACACTGGCTGTTGGAAGAAGGTAACCAGCACAGCTGTCTAGGTCGTGTACTGTGCAAAGGGAAGGAGTGGAGGAGAAATTCAGCCTGTATTCTGCTTGTTAAGCTTGCAAAGTCATCGGTAACTCAGGTGTCTGTTCCCTGGGGTGGGCCACAGCGTCCTCTGTCCAAACTCCAGACAGAGTGTTTGGGGGGAGGGGGTATCAAGTGCAAAAGGAGGTTGAGCAAGAATCAGGATACATGAGCAGGCCCTGGAGAATCATCAGGGGCCACTAACATAATTCACCCTCACCCCCCTGGATCTACCCAGAGACTCCATCCATCTGCACCAGTGGGCGAAGACCTTTGCAAAGGAGCAGTGGAAACTCTCAGCCTTCAAGTCAATTTGAGATTAAGAGAGAAGGCAAGGCAGGGCGGGGGCAGATTCTGAGAAAGGGAGGAGGTTCTGGTTTTGGAGGTCTCCATGGGCAGGACTAGAGGAACAGTAAGAAGGCTGAGGATGGTACAGAGAAGCCTGCAAGTTGGATGTATTAATTTAAGATGGGCAAGTGGCAGTACTGAGGGGAAGGGTTTGTCCTCAGCAGTGAGGATGGAATGATCTTTGGAGAAAGAAGTCCAGAACCAGAAGATTGGATAAACTGGATCCCAAGGTGGGAGAACAAGGCTTCAAGCTAGCAGCTGGACTTGGGGGTAAGGGAGCAGCCAGAATGATCTCAAAGAAGGACACGGTGGAATCTGCATTGTGTCCCAGCTGCCCAGCCACATGGGAGATGAGCTATAAATATTTGTTCAATCAATGACTGAATTGATAACATCAGTGATCAAGATATCCTGAATGTCATCAGTGAATGTCTGAGAGATTTGGCAGAGAAGGAAGCAGATAATGGTGTGCCAGAAAAGAAGTCTATTTAAAGAGTATGCATCTTTTAGGGTAATATTAGATGCTATAACAAATATCCCCCAAATTTCAATGGTTTAACCTCACTGAGAGTCCAACCTAGTTGTTTCTCTTTGGCTGACAGCTTTCTTCCATGTGGCATTTCAGAGATTCAGGCTTCCTCTATCATGGACACCACAGTTCCCTAGAGCCATGGAGTCCTTTGCCTTGAGCTGGCACATAAAGGACAGGGACACCGAGAAGCCCCAGCTGCTTTAAACCACAAAGTGACACCTTACTTCTGCTCACCTTCCCTTGATAGGAACTAGTCCATGCTAACCCTAGATGCAAGGCAGGCTGGGAAATGTAGTCCCAGACTGAAAAGATGCCTTCACAAAACACTGTTACCCCATGGATGGGGCAGCATGGATTTTGGGGGTAGCTATGTAGTGGTGGCAGGTATGTGAGGAAATTGGAACATCGGGGTACAGATTTGTGGTAGTTGCCAAGGACATGAGCAGCCGCCAAGTGAGCCTTGAATTCTGCTCTTGGTCTTGCTCGAGATTCTATCTGGAACATAGAGATGAGTTGTGTGTGTGTGTGTGTGCGTGGTGGTGGAAGCAGGGATGTGGGGGGGGGGGGGAATGACTGTCTCACCAAAGGTCATTACATTTGATCCTCACTGAGCTTGGAAAATGGAGCTCATCAGCTCATTATTCCTTTTTCAAATGTTATTATTAAATTTATTGGGATAACCTTGGTTAATGCCATTGTATAATTTTCAGGTGGACAAAATTATAATTTCACATCTGTGTATTCCTTCAATTACCAAATATTTGACCCCTGTTTTTTACAGATGAGGAAACAGATTCAAGGAGAGTGCATTAAGCAAAGTCAACCAGGGTGAAGCCAGATCTGGAACCCAGGCATCTGTGCATCTAAATTAATTCTCCAGAATGCCACAAGTTTTTTGTGTATTCTAGAAAAACAGCACATAGCATACCACATCACAACCCTGTCCCCAAGCAAAGCAGGGGAGAGTCTGTGGCCACCAGGACTGGCCATTTCATTTTCTTTCACTGCCGGTTGGGAGGAGGGGCGTTGGTTCCCCGGCACCCGTGGGCGGAGCTTGGCCAGGCTCACCCAGCTGAGTCAGGAATTCTTCCGTTATTGCTGAACATGTTTTTAAACACTATCAACTCTGCCCTGTGTTCGTTACATTTCCCTTTGTCCTGAAGGTGGACCCAGACATCTTTTCCATCAAAAATTCAATGGAACCCTTACAAAGTGACGGTGGACTAAACAGTAGCATTAATGATAAGATTTCCCCCACACCCTCTTTTTTTCTCTCTCTTTTTTTGGCCCAGCACCAAAAACCAAAGGCCAAAAAGGCAAATAATCTCAGCTGCTTTGAAATAAGCAGCATCCGTCCAAAGGCTGCTTCACGTTGGCCACTATGTGATCCTGCGTTTGGGCCTTGTGTTAAATAATTATACACATGAGGACCGTAGCTCTGTAATTCCAGTGCTTTGCCCAGTGTCCCGCACACAGCAGGTTCTGTAACTTAGGATGGCAAACCATACCTCTGACCCCTCTGAAAGGCAGTGAATTAGAGTTAGCCAAGAAAACCATTATTTCTGGTTTTCCAATTTAAATCCCAGAGGTCTCACACTGCCTTAAAAATGGATAAACACACGGACACGGAGAGTATCTCCGCAGTCTAGCTTGGTGTGGATTAGAGTTAAATAATCAATAAATCATTTGTTGAATGAATGAACCAATTAAGGAATTAATGTCTCAAGCTGGGCTTCCACGAATCATATTCCTGAAAGCAGGACATGAGGGTACCTTCCCTGTAGCAAAGGGAACTCCTTGTAAATTGGAGGATTGGGAGGTGCAAAGTGACAGTTTTGGGGCCCATGACACTTCACCCTCCCATCTCTCCTCTGCTTTGCCCCTGAATCCTACCTGGCTGTGGTTCCCACCCCCTAAATCTTCCCCTCCAGGACAACCTTTCCACTGCCTCCACATCACCTCCTCACCCCACCCTCAAATTCTGTAAACCACCCCCCCCCACCAGTCCTAGCCCTTCACACTCCAGCCTAGCACGGTCTCAAATTCCCCTGGGATCACCCTCTGAGGGGAAGAGGACTCCCCCTGGTCCCCATCACTACCCCCTAAGGGAGGGGAGGAAGAAGGAGGGTCCAGGGTGGGCCACCTGGGTGGAGGAGTGGTGGAGGGGGCCTTTCAGTTCCTGGCACTTTGCGAACCTCCCAGTGGCCAAGCCTGCCCACCAGGAAGCTGCCCTGTCTAGTGAGGGTTCAGGGAGACAGAACCCTGCAGGTGGAAGAGACAGAATCTAAAGCTCTTTCTCCTTCACCTTAGTATTTCTTTAACCTCCAATTTAATCCCTACCCCAAAATTAAAATTAATGATGTGAACCCTTCCTCTCATGTATATTTTTAAAGTTTTTCTTCCACCTTGGTATTTATCTTTTGATTTTATGCCTTCTTTTGCTCCATAGAAATCTATCCTCATGCAATTAAATATGTCAGTCTTTTTCTTTAGTTTTTCTAAAGGTCATCAAAATATCCTCTTGGGTTTTGTTTGTTTGTTTGTTTGTTTTTTCATACTACCATGAATTTAGGAATACCTTTCTTTTTCTTTTCATCTTGGATCTATCTCTGAAGTTTATTTTGGAGTAAGACCCAAGGAGAGTTTCCAGCTTACCTTTTTATCCAAATGGCTAGCCGATTGAGATTCAATTTGATAAATTTCATCACTGCCTCCCCAAACGTGAAACACTAACTTTGTTATAGGGCCCAATAGCCACAGTCCCTAGAGTCCCCATCTGCGCTCTGCGGCCCCCCTCCCCTTCATCAGTCACGTAACTTTCACTGGGTTCCCATTACTCTATCTTACAACATGCTTTGGTAAAGGGATAAGGTAAGTCCCATTCATTACGCTTTCTTCTGAGGAAATGCCTTTCTATTCTTTTACGTCTTTTGTGTCAGATTTATAATAATCTTATTAAATTCCAATTGATCTGAGGGGGGTGTTTTTATTGGGATTGCACTGGGTATAAGAAGCGCAGACATCTTTACTGCATTAAGTCTTCCTACCCAGAACAGGAAGTCCTATTATTTATTTATTATTAAATTCTCAGTGGAGATTCCCCGTTTCTCCACAGAAGACCATTTCCTGATCTCGATTCCCGGCACCTTCCTTGATGCCCTTTATACTTGGCTTTCAGGACCCCACCCTTCCCTGCTTTTCCACCCATCTCCTGGGTCACTTCTTTGTAGTTTTTGCTGGTTCCTTCTCTTCTCCAGACCTCTTAACCTCAGGCCTGGATCTCAGACTTAACAATGCTCAAGGATTCTGCTGCACAGGTAAGTAATTCAGTAATAAATGTCTTTGTGCAAACGGGTCTTCCCACAATTTGTGTATCTTTCTCCTCATGATCCCTCACCGGTGAGAATACTGAGCAAAAAAAGCCCTGGAGGGTGCCATTCCTTACCATGTCAGGACTGACCCTGGTTGCCAGGATTCCTGCAGGGTTAGCTTAGCCCAGCACACAGAGCTCTGGGGGGCTGGGGTAGGAAAGCCCCCTTGACTTAACGTTAAGCTCCCTGCGTGTTGACCTATGAGGATAGCAATCTCGATTTGAAATGCAAATGCAGGAGATTCCTGTAAAAGAAAATTGTGGTAGATTGCAAAAACGGCCCCTCCTCCACATGCAGAAAAGTAATCCCAGGAGTAGTCGGTCCTGGGTTTAAAGCTCAGTTTTTCTCTCCACTCACTGGGTGGTCTTGGGGAGAACAGGGGAACATCACCTGAACCTCCATTTCCTGGTCAATAAGATGAAGATAGTAATACCTAGATGTTACAGGAATTGATTTTTTTCAATCAACAAATATATATTGCGTGCCTGTCAATACACTTTGCACTGTTTTAAACTCTGGGGTAAAACAGACAAAAAGCCACGCCCTTCTGGGACTCACATTCTAGGAGAGGACAGACAGTCACAAAATAAAATTATAAGAGCTAATGGTAAATGCTGAAAAGATAAATAAGACAGGTAAATGGGATGGAGTAAGGGGATTACATCTGAGGTGGAATATTCAGGGAAGGACTCTTATTAAGGTGACATTTGACCAGGGCAGGTCAAAGGCGAAAACAGGGAGATTGTTTAGATGCTACGATGATTATTCAGAAGAGAGATGCCAGTGGCTTAGGATAGAGTGGTAGCCATGAGTGCAGTTAAGGTTTTCTTTAAAAAATTATAAGAATTGATTTGCAATCAAGTTGCCATTGAGATTGAGTGTGGAGAAGGTTGGGGGGATAGCAGGAATTCAGTTGGGACAAATTCCACTGGAAATGCCTGCTCAGTTCCAAGCGGGGAGAGAGAGCAGCCAAGTAGCTGGATATATGGATCTGCAGGTCGAGGGAGGGGCTCAGACTAGCAATACAAAGTTAGGATTAAATAAGAGAATCAGATGCAGTGTTTAGGCCACTGTGAATCTTAGAAGAGAGAAGAGAGACAGACAGGTCTATGCTGGACTCACTCTCTTGCTAATTTGCTCCAGCACTTCAGGAGGCACAATTTAAACTGATGCCTCTGCAAAATCACATGTATTTTACAGGCCTCTCTGAGATGGGTTTGAACCAGCCGGGTCTATCAGTGGGCCTGCAGAACTTTCTCCAAATACCCGTTCCTGAGTTTGTTTTGCCCTCGTAGATTCTAGGTCAATGGCACTAGGTCTTTATTTTGTAAAAAGCTCCCCAGATGGTTTTGATGGACACCCCAAGTATCACCCATGGGTCAGAATCTTGAATGCTAAACTCGTACTGCCAGGAATATTGTCCAAGAAGAACGGAAGTGGAAACAATCTGAATATCCAAATGATAGAGGTGGGTGTTCTAATCCTCATTTTATAGATGAGGGATCTGCAGCAAAGAGATTAAACAACATTCCAAAAATCAAAGGATCGTGACTGGCAAGCAGGATTGGACCCATGTTTTATGGCTAAATGTGTGTTCTTGCGACCACACCAGCACGCTGCTGCACAGTCACGTGTGATCCTGCTGAGGTGGGGGAAAGCTACACGTCAGGAGTAAGTCCCCCTGCCCTCTTAGTCCACTTTTCAGCCTGAAAGGAGTAAGGAGTTAGTGTGTCTCCCATGCCGGTACAGTCAGAAGACCCGAGAGAATGCCTCTGCAGCATCCCCACGGCTGAGCTTTATTCGGTCTGAGTGAGAAACACAGCCTTTGAGGCACGGTGCTAGCTGCCCCCAGTGCTCAGTCATCCCGCAGAATCTTTCTCCCACTCCCCTGGGTGCCCAGCACCAGATCATGACCCTCTCCTACCTCTGCGCGGGTGCTTGGGGTCCTGGCAGGAGAGGGTTAAACTCTGGAGAACTCAGGGGCTCTTCTCTCATGAGAATGGAATGTGGAGGGGGGGGCAGCGGAGCTGAAATGCGGGCAGCCGGGTGCAGAGCATGGCCATTGTTGCAGAACAATTGACCCCCAGGCACCGGACAGCAGACGCTAATTATGGGACACTTGTGCTGTCATTGTGTGATTATGGGGCCTCTGCGCCCCTCACCCTAAGAAACTAAATTCACTGGCTTGCTTTAGTCCTAACTTCCCCCGAACTGTTCTGCTCACGAATTGGAAGAAGTAAAACGATCAACTTGGGGCATCACAAAAGACAGCCCATCTTTCATCCAGTCCCTCCCCCCACGGAAAGGTGAAGCGATTAGTAAAAAAAAAAACCTAACACACAGACACAGACAACAGTGTGGTGATAACCAGAGGGAAAGGGGGTGGGGAAGGTGGAGGTGGGCAAAAGAGGGGGAAATGGGGACGGAGAGAGACTTTGCTTGGGGCCATGGCCACACAGTGCAGGGTGCAGATGATGTTTTATTGAGCTGTGCACTTAAAACCTGTATGGTTTTATAAAGCTATGTGACCCCAGTGAATTTTTTTTTTTTTAAAGACAGTCCAGAGATTCTCTCTTTGGTCACAGTAATATCACCCAGACACTTGACAAACATTCAGACTCGCAGGCCTTGGTCCAGAAACTTGGTGGGTGTCAGTGGCAATGAAGGCGGTCCGTTAGAGACTTGCAGAAGCCCAGATTCAGCCCTCCCTGGGAGCTGGCAGGAGTCCTGGCAACCTTATTGGAGCTTCCTAAGTACCCTCACTCCCTTAGCAAGGACTTCAGTGCCCTGCTGATGTTGCCTGAGCCTTGGGAATTAATACATACATTCTCAGACACTGCTCGAAGCCCAGCCAGCTCACCAGGAAGACCAAGGCAGGTGACTATTCCTCTGCTCACACAGAGCCTTGGATCTGGTGGGAAGAGAATCATGGCAAGAATAACAACACAAATCTGGAGTGATGAGGGGTCGGAGGTGGGGAGGGAATGGGGGCAGACAAAGACTTCATCTCAGAGTTCTCCAACCCCTGACCCCTGGATCAGGTGACTTCATGCAAGAATCAGAAACCTGGGGTAATCCACCTTGAGCCAAAAGGAAAATGGACAGGGAAGTTTGCTTAACGTGGAAAGAGCTGCAGTTGGCCTCAAAAATAATCAAAACCTGAAGTTTAATTCGTCCAGAACTCTCACTGCACTTCCTTCTCACATACTGGCTTTCTGGGCCACGTGGATACCATCAGCCCCCTGCCTCACATCTTCCAGGCTATTCCATCTGAAAGACGTGAAGCCTCCTCCTCTAACTCCAATTCAGAAATTCCCAGGAAGGCTTCTGATTGCCCCAAAAGGATCCTGGTCCCCAGTTGTGGTCCAGGGCAATAAGTTGCAATGAGTGAGTGACAGCCCACAGAGCCAAAAAGGGGAAATAGGATGGGAAGCCTCTCCCCCAATGAGAGGAATGGGGGGCTGGGCGAAATTTATTTCCTACAGCTCTTCACGTACCCCGTTCCATCTAAACCTCACGACCATTGAGTGCAAAAGGTAGGCTCATTCCCTATTTTGACAGATTAAAAAAAACTAAGACTCGGGAAGTTGAAGTGACTTTCTCAAGGTCACACAGAGCCAGTGGCAGAGACGGGCTTCCCGAGTCCATGCTCTCTGCTATATTGTGTTGAATGGCATGTTAGATGCATGAGGAAGAAGCCCAGGTTCACTGGACTGTTTGTCCAGGTGGACCAAAGAAGGATGGGGGCTACTGGGGGGAAGCTGCACACAGGAATGGACAAGAGAGCTGGGATCCTATCAAGAGAGATGTGAATGTTAGACTAAAATGTAGTGTGTTATTTAGAAGCCAATGAGGAGCCAATGAGGTTTTTTGAGCAAGGGCAGAGTATTGGATTTGGGTGCTAACCTAGATCTCTAAAAGCTGGGAATGTGCTTGTCAGTGCAGAGAAAGGTCAGGTTCTCAGGGACCACAGGTTGTTCACAGAATCGTAGACTCAGCTCCTCCTTCGCAGCAGCTCGGCCTCACCTGGGCATCCACAGTCCCTGGCCTGGCCGGATTCTGGGTTCAGTATCTGTGAGCCCCTCTTTAACCTCACAACAAGGAAGAAATAGGTGTGATGGTCCTTGTCACGGGACCCTGGCTAGTCGCTGGGAATACAAAGACCAGAGTGCGCAAAGGAGTCAGAAGAAGGAGGGTGGGGGTCAAAGCTGTCAACCAGATTGAAGTTCAAGGCAGGGTTCTGGGTTCAGAGGAGAACACACTCTTGATTTCTTTCTTTTGAACAAAAATCCTGTTTAGGGGAAAAACACCAACCTGAAACGACCGCCATCAATGCTGGTTTGGGATGATTAGAGATGGCACCTGACAGAATCAGTGACTAAGAAAGGGAAAGAAATTTGATGGAGATTTAGTAATTATTGCTGGAGGTATCACCTCCGAATTGCAAGTGTCAGATGTCTTTGTAAACAAGCCTTTTAAAGCTCACTGTAAAATCAATACGGGAAACGGTTGTCTGTGGAAATCACGCACAAATGCCACCGGGACAAATTCAACGACCCCAAACCTGTCCTGACATAATGGATTATTGTGGCTTGCGATAGACATTTCTGTGCTAGCAAAAGGCCAGATTCCAACATGAAGGTAGCCTGAATGCCTCAAACAGAGGTGAAGACAATGCATTAAGGGAAACTGTTGGGTGATTCCAAGAATGGCTCTGTTGATGGCAAAGACATCAATGTCCAAGATGCTGATGAAGAGTTGAAATAACATCGTTACTTAAAAAATTAGTAGAAGCCCTGGCTGGCGTGGCTCAGTGGATTGAGTGATGGCTTGCGAACCAAAGGGTTGCAGGTTTGATTCCCAGTCAGGACACATGCCTGGGTTGCGGGCCAGGTCCCCAGTTGGGGGCATGTGAGAGGCAACCACACATCAATGTTTCTCTCCCTCTCTTTCTCCCTCCCTTCCCCTCTCTCTAAAAATAAATAAATATAATCTTTTTAAAAATAAGCACATTAAATTACTTTATAGTATATAAGTTAAAATGTGTATATGTAATGAAATTATTCCCGTAACATCTATAAGTCAATATCTATTTCATTTATGCCCTAATGTTTTTTGATATTTAAGTTGGTCAAAATTTCGGAGGCTATTGTACATTGGAACATGGATGGAGGGGCTTTATTTCCTTGGCTGCCCTGTACTTAAATATATATGGTCCTGGATATTACAATGGCTTTGGCACTTCCGCAGCTCCATGTTGCCCGGAGGGTTCAACAAATATAGAAAAATGTACCAACTTTCAGTTAAAGATGATGAATTGAACCCAAGCTTTGAGGTCTGCTCTCTTTAGAAATTCCATTAAAGCAACAATAAAGCATCTAGCAACAACAAATAAGGCATATTAACAAGGACCAATAGGCGAAAAAGCAACAATAATATTTTGGAAGCTGGAAAGCAGATGACAAGTGAAACTAATTTAGCCCAGAACTAAGAAAGCTGAATTCGAAGGCAGCAGGAAGTAAATCCAAGGACAAACTTAATTAACACTAAAAAATTCCCCCCCCCCCCCCAATATCAGCCACTGTTAACAGGTATCTCTGGAAGTAGAGATGAGGATTCAGCTAAAGGCTGGAAGATTAGTTGAAAGCCTAAGAGACGGTCGAACGCTCTTACCCCATTCCTTCCCCGCCTCTTCGCACTCAGGCAGAAGACAATGTCTAGTTTTCTGTGGAAGGGACACCAGGCATAGTTGAAGGAAACAAAAGAGTAAACATACACATCCTGGATCTTGAAATCCCCAAGCCTCTTCCCCAACTCAGCTGGCAGAACTCTGGTGGTCAATCCTTCTTCCTCCAGGCAGGAGACTGTCAAAGATTTCTTCTCTGGGGAGTCCGATCAGTGCAAGAGGAAGGACCCTATGATACTGACATTGGAATTGCCCACGGAAATGACCAAACTGTCCAAAGTGAAACTCACAGCTGACAAGCTCCACTCATGTATATATTTCTTACTTCCCTACTATGAAATATATTCAGATAACTAAGTACTACCAGACATCTGAGGAAAACCTTTAATGTGAGAATCAGAGGACAGAACAGAAAAAGGCGGGGGATATGGTAGGCAAGACAATTCCCCCTCCAAGATGTCCATGTCCTAATCCCTAGAACCTGTGAATATATTGTTACGTGGCACGTCTGCAGATTAAAGGTTGCAAATGCAATTAAGGTTGCTAATCAACTGACTCTGGGGTGAGGTTAGTCAGCATCATCCAAATGAGCCCAATCTAATTACACGCATCCTCACAAACCGAGAACCTTTCCCAGCCATGGTCAGAGGGAGAAGTGACAACTGGAAGAGTCAGAGAGATGTGATGTCACTGGCTTTGAAGATGAGAAAGATGAGGAAGAGAGCTATCAGACAAGGAATATGGGCGGCTTCTAAAAGCTGGAAAAGGCAGGAAAACAGATTCTCCCCCAGCACGTCAGAAAGAAACACAGTTCCACAGACACCATGAGGTGACCCAGTGAAATCTATATTGAACTTTGATTCTATCTACAGAATAAGAAAATAATCAATACATGTTATGTTAATTTGTTACAGCAGCAAGGAAAGCCAGTACAGAGGGATTTAAAGAAAGAGGTAGGATCCAGGAAGAAGGAAATCTCTTTTTAAAAAGTATTAAAGGAACAAAGTATTGAAAGCATGGAAGGGGCACAGAATTCTATTTTTTAAGAAGCAACATTCTGAGAGCAATAAAATACTACTAAAGTTAAAAATATGATAGGAGAAAAAATTTTAAAGTCAACAGCAGGGTTAGAAGATATAGATGAGGAAGTTTCCCAGAAAATAGATCAAAAAGGCAAAGATATAGAAAATAGGCAAGAAAAAGAAATTATCCAGAAGATGCCACCTGCAAATAAGAGGAATTCCAGAGAAACATAAGGGTTTGTTGGCAACAGAACAATAACAACTACTTGCCCCAAAGAGAAACACATCGATTCCCAGATTAAAAAGGGCCATGAGCTCCCAGGGAGATTGACAAAAACAGACTCACGCTAAAGAGCATCATCATGAAATTTCAAAACACTGGGAGCAAAGAGGAAAGTTTTTAAATACGTCTGATTATTTTGGGACTGCCTAACGTGTCCACTGCTGAGAGGAATGTGTTAAGATATCCAACAACAAATAATGAATGACCAACATCGCCTTGAGGTTCTGTCAATAGTTGCCTGATATATTTTCAGTGCATACTTTTTTAAAAATTTTATTTTTCGAGCATAGTTTACACTCAATATTATTTTGTGTTAGTGTCAGGTGGACAGCGTAGTGGTTAGACAGTCATGTACTTTACAAAGTGGTCCCCCTGATGTTTCAGGTACCCACCTGGCACCGTACACAGTTATTATGACATTGACTCTATTCCCTATGCTGGACTTTACATCCCAAGACTATTGTGTGACTTCCAATTCATATTTACTAATCTCTTCACCTTTTTCACCCAGATCCCAACCCCTCTCCCTTCTGGGAAAGTGCATATATTTTTGTGTTGGTTATATTTTCTTATTATATTGTTCCTTCTACTAGTAGATAACCTCTTGCTTTGTTCTCTTTGAAAATTTTACATTCAATATTATTTGCTTATTACATTCATATTAAAATTGCTACCTTAGATCTCTTTCTATATTTACCTGGAATCCAATCTTTTTCTAAATTTGTCTTTTTATATTAATTGTATTTCTTATTTCAAAAAACATAATATTGACTCCTTAAAAAATATCTAATCTTAGGGGTTTGTCTTTTCATTAGTGAGTTTAATTCACCTCAATTTATTGCAACTATTGTTATATGAGATCATATTCACAATTCACACTTACAGGGATTTGTTTGTTTTTCTCTCTGCTTTCCAATGAATAAAGAGAAGTTTCTTTTGCTGATTCATAGGTATCTGTTTTGCGTTTGGTCCTGTAGTGATTGTCCTTAGTTGAAGTCCTATACTCAAGTTTATTTTCCCTTATTTATTGAACTTGATGATATTTGTATCTACTCCTTATTTTCCATATTGCTTCTAGTATGCTCTTAATGTCAGTATGATTCTTGTCTGGTAGCAATCTGCTTCATCTCCAAAAACATTCGGAACTTTTCCCCGCTGTTCTTGTGTGTCACTGTGATGCAGGTATCGGTTTTTCCTTCTCTCTTTTGTCTGGCGTTCCGTAAGCCTTTGCAAGCCAGGGCCTCTCATCTCCAGTTTTAGAAAGTTGAGTCATCACTATTTATGCAAACATTTCATCCTGCCTATTTTTCTCCTTTCCTTGAGTTCTTATATTCTGCATATTAGCAATTCTACTTCTATTCTCCATCATTCAAAGCACTTAAATTTTTTTCTCTCTCTTCATCATTTCCTGCTGCCTCTTGGGAGAGTTCCCTAACCTTATCTTCCATTTCATTAAATTTCTCCTTCAGCTGTTTCCATCCTACTATCAATCCTGTTTCCTGTATTCTTTACTTCAACTAGTATTTTTCAAGCTTGATATTTCCACTTGGTGTTTTTTTGAACAACACCTTACTTTTTTGTCCTACTCTTGACATCTTCCCTTATCTCCTGAATTATTTTTATAATGCTTATTTGAAATTCTGGATCCATCTTTCTCAATAATTCTGCTTCAGTGGAATGTATTCAATTTCTTGTCTTTGTCTCATAAGAGATGCCCTTCTCAGGTGTCCAGTTATTTGGGCCTGAGAGGTCATGGTCCCACCACGGCCAGCAGAGCACTCAGCTGTCTTGTGTTTGCTGCGGTGTCAGAAACACTCTCAGGACATTTCAGAAGGAGTGGCAGGAGCAGAACTTTTAAAACCCAACTGGTTTGAATTCTGGTTCTGCATTAGAGTCACATGTGGAGATTTTTTAAATGCCACTGCGCCGTAGACTAATAAAATCAGAATAGCTGGATGAGGCCTGGAGGGGAACACCTGTATCATCTTCACCTGGATTCACCAAATGTTGCCATATTCTCTCTCTCTCTCTCTCTCTCTCTCTCTCTCTGTGTGTGTCTCCCCCCCATCCCTCCTGGGAGTGGGGTGTTTTCTTTAGCTGAATCTTTTGAAAGTAGTTGTAGACATCAACTTTTCATCCCTAATATTTCAACATGAATCTCCTTAGAACAAGTGCGTCCTCCTATACATCATTGTTATCTACTGTGTGTGAATCTTTTTAAAAGCATCCTCAGGTGATATTTAATGTACAGTCAGGATTAAGAATCACCTATCTTCCCACCGGTGCCTTTGCTTGCCTTCTCCCTAGCCCTGCATTCATGGGTAGACACACATGCACAGAGGCACACATATGCATATACTCACACACCAGCCCAAGGTAGCCTTCAGACTCCCCAGGTATTTCTAATGTTTCTTTAATCCCACTAACCCATGCTTTTTTGAATTTCTAGTTTCTCCAGAGTATAGCTTGAGAGCAAGAGCCACCAACCTGGGATACACGGTCACCTTGACAAGAACTTGAAGCGCTTGGGCTCTGTGTATATCTATTTTATAATGTTGATGTGTTTGTCAAGTCCAGCTCTCGATAAAGCAGCAGAGAAATCAGCATTTTAGGCAAAACATTAACAGTTCAGAAAAACTGAAGGCAATCTTAATGCAAAATAATGTCTGATCTTGAATTTGTTCATAGTGTTCCTTAAAGTATATAAATTATTTCTTTAGTGAAAACAAAGCACACAAAGACTAAATTAACCCACTCTGTCCTTAACCTCATCTCAATCTTAAAGTGCCCACAATAATATTTTAAGTTACAAAACAGTCTTCAAGTTGCCTTTAATTTTTTTTTGAAACAGTGCATCTTATCCTACATCTTTACCATATTAGCTCTCATAAAATTTTAATGGTTTTTCCAATCTGATGAGCCAGAGATGATATTTCAGTATCATCTTAATTTGCATTTCATTGGATATAAGCAAGGTCAAGCATCTTTTTACATGGTAATCAGTCACTTAAAAATTTTATCTGGACCATCAAAGAGACTTCCGGCCAAGATGTAGGCGTAGACAGACATGCTGCATATCCCTCCACAACTAGAACGAATACAACTACCTCAAAACTAGAAACAACCAGGAGTTCCAGAAAATCAAACTGCATGGAAGTCCAGCAAACAAAGAAATAAAGAATAAATACTCATCCGGACAGGTAGGAGGGGTGGAGCCGGGGCTGAGAGAATGCAGTGTGGCGGCAGCAGCAGCGGTGGCAGTGGCAGGCCAGCAGAAAGCACAGTTACACATTTTAAAAAGTCAGGGGGGACACCCGGGGAGTGTTCCAAGCTCCTCACCAGACCTCGAAGCTCATGGTTCCAGCACCGGGGAAAATCAAGCCTCATCGCTTCTAACTGTGCAGACCAGTGGGCGTTAAGCCGGAGGCAGAAACTGCTGGTCTCTCTGCAGAGTCCGCTTGTTTAAAGGGCCCCCATGGTCCTAGAATGTCCACAGATGCACCCACTCTGGGAACGATGGCCATGGCAGCAGCTAGAGGGGCGCCAGTCCCATACAGAAGTGAGAGAAGTGCCTGGAAAAGGAGCAAGTGCTGGGCAGGCAGCATTGTTCCCTCTCAGACCCCTCCCCCACATACAGCACCACAACGTGGTGAAACAGGTCACCATGTACTGACGAATCCCTAAGGCTCCGCCCCTTACAATGTAACAAGAGCGACACCTCTACCTGGGACGCAGAGACAAACACAGGAGCCTGTCAGAATGAGGAGACAGAGAAGTATGGCTCAACAGGGAGAATGGATCAAGGTTCCAGTGGGAGAACTAAGTGACGAGGAGATATCCAACCTCACAGATGAGGAGATAGAACAACCTAACAGACGCAGAATTCAAAACACTGGTGATAAAGATGCTCATAGGCTTGACAGATATGCTTGAGTACAGCAAACGCATAAGAGAAGAAGTGAAGGCTATGCTAAGTAAAATGAAGGAAAAGTCACACAAAACCAATGGTGAAGGGAAGGAAACCGGGGTTCAAATCAATGATTTGGAACTTAAGGGAGAAAATAAACAGCAACCAGTGCAGAATGAGGAAGCAAGAATTGAAAAAAAATGAGAAAAACTTTCCAAATTTTGTTAAGAAGATGGACATACAGGTCCAGGAAACATGGAGGGTCCCAGGAGAGCTGGACCCAGAGGGGACCACACCAGGATGCATCATGATTGAGATGCCAAAAGTGAAAGATAAAGACAGAGTCCTGGGGGCAGCAAGAGAGAGGCAGAGAGTTGCCTACAGGGGGTGCCTATAGGACTGTTAGCTGATTTCTCAGAAGACACTTTGCAGGCAGGTAGGGACTGGCAAGCAGTATTCAATATGATGAAAGGCAAACTGCAACCAGGACTACTCTATCCAGCAAGGCTATCATTTGGAATGGAAGGGCAGATGAAGTGCTTCCCAGACAAGGTGAAGCTAAAGGAGTTCGTCATCACCAAGCCATTATTATATGAAATGTCAAAGGGTCTTACTTAAGAAAAAGAAGATCAAAACTATGAACACTAAAATGACAACAGACTCACAAGTATCAACAACTGAATCTAAAAAATAAAAACAAAATCCAACTAAGCAAACCAGAATAGGAACAGAATCATAGGTATGGGGGTCATTTGGAGGGTTATCAGCTGGGAGGGGAGAGAGGAGAGAGGGAGAAATGGGGATATGGTGCAGGGATTAAGGAGCATAATTGATTGGTACAAAATAGACAGGGGGAAGTTACGAATAATATAGGAAAGGGTGAAGCCAAAGAACTTATATGCATGACCCATGGACATGAACTAAGTGGGGTGGGATTGCTGGAGGGAAGGGGGGTACTGGGCAGAGAGGAGCAAAGGGGAAAAATTGGAACTACTGTAACAACATACTCAATAAAATATATTTAAAAATTTTTATCTGATATTCAAAATGTTCATGAGTTTTTAAAAAGAGATTTTTGAAGAAAAAGTTAATAGTCTCACTCTCCTTCCAGTTCCACCTTGAAGTAATCAATATTTTCTGTTGGTTTTGTATCTTTGTTTAAATGCATGCAAACATATAGCTATTTATATGGTTCTAGTAAGATGATTCAAAGCTATTTGAACATATAGGAGTAGAGTGTGAGGTGGAGGGAATCATCAAAGAAAATCTGTCCATGCTAGTCCGAGGCAAATTCCAATCCCAAATAGAATCCTATTCAAAGATGAAAAAAGGAGACAAGCAAAAACTTTGCAACAAAAGAAGGAAATAAACAGCAGCATAGGAATATGAAGAGTATGTTTCTGAAAATTAAACCCATGGAACAGATGTACATTTTGGGCAAATCTACTTCCCACTCTCACTGAAATGGGAGAAATGTCAAGGACTCCAAAGAAAAAAGGATGAAGAATGAGATCCTATAAAAACAAATCACGATAACAGAAGAATGAATATTTCTAAGAAAAAAAACATCAACAATAATATTTTTGTTAAAATATATAAAAAATAAACAATGCCATTGCAACATTTAAAAAAATGGTATAAGAAGCCGTGAAAAACAGACTCTCATTGAAGAAACCCAAATCAGCGAAGTAGGGGATAGACATGAGAAAAATAATGCAGAATATAGAGGCAAATGACCAAAAGTTAGAAAACCCATAGAGGAAAGACAATAGAGAGTCAACATAAGAAATCCATATTCCTAAAGAAGAAACCAGAACAAACTAGACAGAAATGATATTGGCAACACGGAAGACTCAGAGATTTTTCCTAATATGGAAGCTCCAAGAAGCCCATCAAGAAGAGGACAACACCTAGTCAAATTCTGATAAAAATTATTTTGCTTTATATATACATTAAAAAATCTGTAAATATCAATGCAGGAAAATCAGGACTCTGACTTTCCTGCCATATAATTCGCTGCCAGAAGACAAAACAAGATTTGAAAGAATAAAAAGACATGATCCCTGAATTCTATGCCCAGCCAAGGTGCCAGCCACCTGTTAAGGAAACAGACAAGCTGTTGTTAAACATTAGGACAAGAGAGCACCTAAGCACTCTTTCTCAAGAACAAGTTGAATGAATAAATATTTTTGAACATGGAAGTTCTGTTGGGGAAGGGCTGGAGTGAGAGCCAACTCTATCCAGATGCTAAATATGGAAATAAGACTAAAATGGAAAATATACTTATAAAATAAAACAAAAACACTAAATTCTTTGACAGAGAAAGGAACAAGGCAGAAATATTATGGAATAGATTTGGAGTTAAGCTGACTGAGAAGAGAATTAAAGGAAGTAAAAAAGGTGACACTTTCCTCCTCTTTCAGAGAGAGAGAGAGGGAGGAGACAAGGTCTTGCTTTCATGATAGATGACTTTGCGAATCTAGGATTAATTGTTATTCAGTTATTAAACGATATAAAACACAGAATCTATACAGTCATTAAATTACTTTAAAAATTATAAACAACACAGCAAAAGATACATAGCTATCATACCACAATGAATCAAAACAAAAAAATAATAAAATAGCCTAACATTTTTAAACAACAGAAATTAATATGACAATAAGTGAACATGGCAAAAACACATTAAAAAAATCAAAACACAAAATACAACTCTAGACGGCCAACAAAACATTGCATAAAACAAAATGATTCAGAAAGATTATGAGTAAGAGGGAAAACAAAGATGTTCTAGGGAATGCAGACAAGAAAGCAAAGCCACAACGCTAACATCAGGCAAAGCAGAATTCTCTCAAACATGCAATAGCACAGGTATCTGTTGCCATTTAAATAGTGCCAATGCATAAAGAAAGAAAATTGTCAACTAGTTTTACAAATTACCCAGGACTCAACATAAAAAGTAGACAAAGCATGAAATGGAACTCGGCAAACTCAATTATGAACACACTGAAAAAGTATAAAGTAAAATATTAGCAAGTAAGTAAAACAGGATGTCAAAAGAAGAAATGTGAGATTAAGTGATGATTGTTCACAATTTGATAGGGTGTTAATATAAGAAGAAAAAGAACAATTTCAATAGATGCCTGAAAAACAATTTTTAAAATAACATCTATCCCTGATAGCAATGTTTCATCAACTTAGGATAAAAGGATATTTTTGCAGCATGACAAAAAAATTACACATACTCATCAAATGACTGTTGACATCATGTTCAATGGGAAGACACCCAGGAGCATGTCCCTTCAATCATAAGAAAGGGCAAAGGACACTGCTGTCTACCATAGTTTTCGCACTCTCTTCTGAAGTCGTCGGCAGCCGTCCGTCTCGAAAGATGATGGTGTAGCTTCTTAAGAGTCTATCTGCACTGCCGAGAATGGCTGTGCAGTCCGACTCGGGAGTGACCCGGTATCTGTCTCCTCCCGTGTTGAATCGACATCTTGCGATGACGCTGGAGTGTCCTCTCCAGTGAAGCTGAAGCTACAGAGCCTGGGCAGGGTGATATGGAGAGTCTGCTGTTGCCCATGCAGCAGACCCCCCCTCTCTTCGCAGCTGAAGGGTCCAAGGGAAAGACGGAGTCAATACAGCTTGGCTTCAGGTGCGCCGCAGGAGTTGCCGGTGTTGACTACAACGTCAAACCGCCTTAGGGACTCCGGCTCCGGATTTTCTGTCGGGGTTTACTCCCTTAGCCTTTCCCCTGAAAAGGTATGCCGCAAGGCAGCGGAGGTTTTTTGGAGTCAGAGTTTTCCTTCTCTGATGTGCCCTGACTGGAAGATCGAACCAGCGACACTTAGCTCGCAGGCCGACGCTCAATCCACTGAGCCAAACCAGCCAGGGGCCTCTTCTGAAGTACTTCTAAAGTAACCAGGAGGACAATGAAATAAGAGGCATATATTAGGGGAAAAAGCAAAATGATCAATATTCACACATTATATAATTTTCTATCCAGAAAAAAAAACACAAAAATAAATTAAAACCTGTTAGAAATAATAATACTTTCAGTAAGGTAAAATAGGTACATAAAAATCAATAGTGTTCTTAGATTTCCAGTAATAATTAATTATAAAATATAGCGGATTTAACAATTGATGCATACCAGCAATAAAAAGCAAAAGATACCTAAAAACAGGCTTTTAAAAATGTGCATGTTCTATATGAAACAAACAACTACTTATCTCTATGAAAGTATTTAATAGTAAAAAGGAAGGAGGGAGGGAAGAAGAGGGAGAGAAAGGAAGAAAGAGAGAAAGAGAAAGAGAGCATGTTTTAGGATAAGAATATTGGATTGGGGTAAATACTTTAGAAGACAATTTGGCGGTGTTCATCAAAACGGTAAACTCAGCAAACCCATTTATAGGAACCCTACAGAAACACCCCTCCCCTCCACAAAGTACAACATGACCATATGCAGAATGACCCAGGAATTTTGGTCTGAGTAACTGGATAGTCACAATTGCCAAAGTTAACCAAGTTTGTCAAACTGGCCATATGTAGTAAGAGCCTTGAAAAGTACTTATCTTCTGAGCTGCCAATTCCATTCCTAGGGATTCATTCTTAGGAAATAATCATAGTCGTGCTCATAGTTTCTGGGAAGTCTATTACAGTGGTGTCCATACAATGAAAAAAAGAAACCCACAATTTAATTGTTTAACAATGGAATATTGTAGAGCATGTAACATTTATGTGGAAGAATATTCAATGATATAGAAAGACATACATGGTACACTCTAACATGAAAAAAATCATACAGGACAGTATGGTCTACATATATCATGTGGTCAAAATTTTGATGAAAAAAAAACTATATGGGTATAAATATGCCTAGAAAACAAGACCTAGTTGTTGACAGTAGTTGTCTCTGGGTTATAGGTATAATTTTTAATTATCTTTTTGTCTAGATTTTCTGAATTTTCTCCAATAGTTGTGTTTACTTTGATAAAATTAAAAAACCATTTTAAAATTGTGTTTCTTCTATCCAAGGCCCCGGAAGATTGCAACCCGCCATCCCGACTGTGCTAAGTGCACTTTGTGATTTGGGGAAAGTTCCTTTTCATTTGGAAGCCAGAGGGTTGGTGGTGACTAAGGTCCCTCGAGTGCCTGTCATGCTCTCTGGCTCCCGTAACCGACCACCATTAGCTCTGAGGGGCCCTTTATGGCACTGCTTGGCAAGCTTGTTCCTTACTCTCTGTAACTGGTTCATTCACTCTCCCTCCAAAGATGCTGGCAGGGTCCCACTTAGGACTCCTGGGTTCTGACTGTCTGGGTGCTGACCCAACTTCTGATGGCCACCATCCGCATGTCTTTGGCTAAAGGCTTTCTCTGGGAGCCAGAGGTCTCTTCCCACCCCCTGCAGTCTGCCTAAGTGCAGGAGCAACCTTCAGGCAAAAACCGCCTGAGCTCCTGGTGGCTCCCAATTCAGGGGATTGACCTTTAGTCACCTGCTCTGGTGATGAGCTTGACCATGCACCCCTTACTGGCTCCCTTTCCTTCCTTGCCTCACTTCCCCCTCCCCCACCCATGTGTCCTGGGATCACCTTCCAAATAAATTACATGCTCCGGCATCCTTGTCTTGGGTCTGCTTTCAAGGAAGCCATGTCCCTCCCCTCCCTTCAAATCCCCAACCCCTACTGCCTTCCACTCTCGGCTGTTGACATTGCTTTTTATTTTGTAGAAGTAGAAGCGATCAGAAGACAAAAATATCAATAGTCATTCACAAAAGGAACTCTAAAGGCCAATAAATGTATGAAAACATGCTCAGCTTCACTGGTAGTCAGGGAAATATAAATCAGAACAGCTAACATCATGTCATAAATATCAGCCTGGGGGAGGGGACCTAACAACAGCAGAGATTATAGAGGAGGTGGCAGAAACGGGAACTCTTGTCTATTCTGGGTGGAGTGCTGGCATTGTCATCTTGGAGACTGATTTTGGTAGCATCTAGTGAAGGTGGAGATGTGCACACCCTATGAGCCCCTGACCCAACAATTCCACTTTCAGGTTAATCCCCTAGACTAACTCTTACACATGGGCTCAAAGATAGTCACCGCAGCATTAATATTATTGGGAAGAAAAGAGGAAGCAACCTAACTGCCTATCAATAGGGGCTAGATAAGGACATTTTAAAACATTCTTACACTTCAACACTATATTAAGGCCAAAGAACTACCTACTTGTAGAAAGGTAAATAGATCTTAAAAGCACCTGCTGAGTAAAAATAAGTGGCAAAAGGACACATACACTGTGGCACTGTTTTATGTAAATATCAAAAGCCTCCCCAACAATGCTGTGTATTGTTGGTGATCATACACAGTACAATAAGAGTTTTAAAACACGGGTGGGACATGTTACATTTAAAACACCAGTAGTGACAGTGGTTACCCTTGGGGGATTGGAATTAGGAAGGCTCCAAGTGTGTCTATCACGTTTCATTTCTTCAAAAGAATTTTATTCCATTTTTTAGAGAGAGAGAGGAGGCATGAGAACAGACCAAAGTGCATATGGCAGAACAGTAATGTTTGCTAAACCCTTCGTGGCAAATTCGTAGGTGCTATTTTGCACTATTAATACCAGTTCTTTTTTGGATGCTTGCAATATTTCTGAAGTAAAAAGAAAAATTAGTGGGGTGATGGAAATGTTCTGTTGGGTGATGGTTTACATAAATAGGGGTTTCGTTAAGGCTCCTTCAGCCGGATGCCTAGAATGGGTACATTTTCTCACATGTAAATTACGCCTCAATAAAGTTGATTTTTAATTAAGTGAAATGTTGTTCGGCAGGTGCTCACATGGAAGTGGAGGAAGAGGAGAGATGCCACAGCCTGGAGGGTCTGTCCCCCAAACTTTAGGACCTCTGGGTAAACAGAACACCCTTTGCTTTGGAGCAAGAGTGGACTGAGCCCTCCTCACAGGGTTTGCTGTCTAATTTTAGAGCTTTTGGAGTTGGGTGAAGAGCTCACTCTGCTTCTATGATGAGTTCATCGTGTTCCTTGGCACTTCAGTGTTCTCTCCATTTAATTTTGCAGAAGCACCAACCAATCAGAAATGAAGTATGCCCTGAAATTGCTGTTTGGATGAACGTGACCTTTGTAAGCCAGGGACAGAGGCTGAAGGAGTGGATGCACTTGCCGCTCACAGCCTCAGCTCACGGTCCACTCTCCCAAACAGCGTGCACACTCGTAGGGAGAGAGCATTGGCCTGGATGGAAAAATACAGCTCCATGGACAGATTCTTGACGAAGCAAGGAAGGAAAGAGGAAGGGAGGGAGGCTGCCTAAAAGGTATCAAACGCTTACCTGTGCCGGGTCCACTGCCTCGTTTCATCCTCAGAATGCATATTATCACCCCCATTTAAAGAGGAAATAAACTCAGAAAGGGGGTGTTGGTTTGCCAGGAACACAAAGCTAAGAAGCAGCCAAGTTGGACTTGACCCAGTCTCTTTGACGTCAAATCCTTATGCCTATAACAAAAAGAAGGAGCTCGGTAACTGTTTCCTTTCTTTGGTTTTCCCTTTTCTCCCTTTTCTTGCTTCATGAGGAAACTGAAGTCAAGAGAGATTGGGGGCTATGCAAAAAGTTACTGAACTGTCTGAGGGCACCGCCCACACAGGTTCACTAATTGGATGGTGAAGCTGAGGGTGGCGGAAGAACCCAGGATGAGTTGCAAAGAGTTGGGAACCATTAGAGAAGATGATGGTTATTGGTGACAGACAATGGGAGTAAAGCATGCAGAGGAGTAGCCTTAAAGAAGAGAACAGAGCAAATACATCATAAAAAATCCATCATATAATAAAGGAAAAAACTGAATATGGAGATTGAAAGGGTATACAGCATTGCAAAAACATGAGAGAGAGAGAGAGATGATAAACTAGGTCTATTCTGATCAAGATGCTCAACTTAAAGTATTTAAGAAGGACTTCTATAAGCATCCAGTCAGGAATACCAAGTTATTTTTTAAAATGTTGGTGGATCAAATGGTCCCCAAATAAATATAAAGGAGAGATTTCTTGGATATGAAATTCTTAAGTCATACTTTTGTTCCCTAAAAACTTTGCAGATGTTACTTTGGTCTTTTGATATTCAAATGTTCACATGGGGAAACTGAGGGGATTCCTATATTCTTCCTCTTGTTAAGAAACGTTTTTATAATAAAACCCAGACAACCAAAAGATCATCCAAAATAAGTCAGAGATAGGGAAGCTATTGAAAGAAAGGGCAAGAACTGAGTCTTGGATTCTTTTAACTATAAAACTAAGGCTCCATAACTGTGAAGAATAATTTTAAGTTAAAATGAAAAGTATACAATTACTTTAAAAATCTATCTTCTGTAAAAATAAATAAGAAAAATAGAATATAATAAACTGTGATGAAATCTCAGATCATAACAAAATATGATGGGGAGGAAATGTGAATCTTAGATTTTCAGTTTTTCTTAGTAAAGAGTTCCTTGACATTATTGCATACTATTTTGTGTCTTGATAACTCAAGAAAAGAAGGTTTGAGCACACTGTTTTTTAAAAAGTAAAGACATATGATAAACTCTATCAGTAACTAGTGAGTTGAGTTGAGAGCAGAAAAAGTGGGAGGCAAGGACAAGAACTGGACAGGAGTTGAAATTAAAATGATTTTCAAGGATATGTCAGATAAATGCAAACTGAAAGAAACCGGGATCCGTGGCATGAATATCAGAAAAGGGTGAATTGAAACCAGAAAGTACTCAACAAGAAGCAGCAGCAACTATAATGACAGAAGATATAAAACACAATGAGAATAAGTGTCGTGATACTTAATGTTCCAGGTAATGTAGCACGAAAATATATGAGGCAAAAACTATTGATAAATACAATGTGAAACCAATAGAAATACAAGAGTAGAAAACTTGAACTCCTCTCTCTTGGTTCTTGACAGTTAAGCCTAACCACTGTGCTGTACACCTGAAAGCAATACAAAATAATACTGGATGTAAACTGTAATGAAAAATAAAAATTTTTAAATGCAAAAAAATAAAAAGCAGTTCAAGTAAAAATAATAATAATTAGGTATCTAAATAATCCAAGTAATATGATTAATGGCAAAATAAATCAAATATGAGTGTATATGATATATTAAACTCTGTACACATGGAATAGGTAGGAAGATATGTAAGTAGGTAGGTAGATAGAAAAACACTTAGATCCATAGATAGATGAACAGATAGATACACAAATATATGCATAAACAGACAGAAGCAATGACATCCCAGTAGCACATATATACTGAATGCCCATATCCTGGTTTTAAATATCATCCTCCACTGAGTTGAACCAGAGCTAATCAAAGAAATGACTGATTCCAAGGCTGAGGCAGGGAAGATGCAAGATGAGCAGATGAACCTAGAATATCTCGTTGTGCCAGAAAGTAAGGAAATAATTAATGAATGATGGACACATGTCAAAAGGACACTGGGCTCCCTACTGGACAAATCTGGGACAATTTGACATCACAATAAATAATGATAGAAATGGATTATAAAATAAGAATCCACGTGCTCCTGCTGATAAAAATTAATGTGACAAAGAGAAAGGCTTTTCCTTACAATAGAAAGCCAACTAATAAATGTAGAAAGAATAATGGGAATAGAAAATCCCCATTTAGCAACTGTCACAGAGATAGCTGATCCAGCAGGAGTCATCTGTGGAGGAGGTTTGACAAAGAACAGAATATTGACACAAACCCAGCAAGACTCCCCACAACATACTGATCAATTACTAAGTGGAAGGGGTGGGGTGAAGGTAGAGAAATGGGACAGGCACCAATGTGACCATGAGCCCAAGGTTAACGTCTCCAGGATGGGATGGGTCACTGCCATGTGCCTCCCGACATAGCATCATACCTGTGTATCTGTGGTCTTCCTGCTAAAGAGCGTGGCCTGAGCCTGGAATTTTGGACGCAGCAGGTGGGTGTGGATTGAGGGTCATTGCAGAGAATATAAGGCCCATGCCTTTCAAACTGTTGAAGACTAAAAAGACAAGGAAAATGGAAGAACTATTCCAGATTGGAAGAAACTGAAGATGCATTAGAACTAAATGCAGTACCTATTGTTGGAGAAGATCCTGGACCAGGAGGGGAACGGCACAGCGTTGGGACAGTTGATGTGGTCTGTGAACTGGTTGGGGTGTTGGTACCAAAATTGGTTTCTTGGATGATTGCGTGGAGGAGGTGCAGCAGAATGAACGTGGTTTGGGGAACACAGATTGCAATGTTTAGAGATGATGTGATATTATGTCTGCAGCTTGCCCCCCAAAGATTCAGAGAAAAAATCACGGAGAGAGAGCGCGCGCGCACACAAATTGTGATGAAATGTTAACAATTTGGGAATCTGGATGAGGAGTGTATGAGACTTCTTTGTATTGTTTTAGCAACTTTTTCATAAGCTTGAAATTTCAAAGTATATAATTTTTAAAAAGTATTCAATGTTAGTGAGCAAACAGAAAAAGGTTCTTGAGTGTCAGTAATTTGTTACAACCTATAGAAAGGGCAATTTGGCAATATCTATCAAAATAAACCCTTCTCTGAGTCTAAAAACCCATAAAGAAGTATGCAAAGATACATACATTATAAGGATATTCAGTGCACAACAGACATAGGCTTGAAAAATTGTGGTTATTAAAAAATTAATCACGTCCACACAACTTAATTCTCAGCTACTCTGAAACAATGAAGTAGCGTTCAAAGGACAAACACAAAAAGGTGTTTATGCTATCATCTGAAAAAATTGTTTCTTCATTAATTTGGTTATCCGTTCAGCAAATATTTATTGAATCCTACTCTGTGCAAATTATTAGGCAATGTATTAGATTTGTAAAGATTTATAAAGTACAATATTTCCTCCTTCAAACCTCAAATTCTAGTTGAGAAGACAGACATACTGACAAGTGATAGTTGTGATATAGAAGGTGAAAGGTACAAAGTGGAGAGCTGTTTTCATAGAACGCTGTTTGGAAGCAAAGACGTGTACCAGTGGTAATGTGTGCAAGGTCATGCATGATGACACAAAGGATGATTCCACTCTATCAGGGCTCTCTCTGGGGACTGAGCTAAAAGGAGGAAATTTCACTTTGTGTCGTGTTTTAAAATTTTTACAATGAGCATGTATTGCTTGTATAACCTGGGTTGGGGAGCGCACAATAAAAATATCTCTGATTAAGGAGAAATAAACAACCTACTTGGTACCTGAACACAAAACAAGGAAAAGGTTGGTTTTTGCCTCTGAAATCAGGAAGCAGCTTCACCCCAGGAGAGACTGACCTAAATTATTATTAATTGCGTTTGTGGGCCTGAGCGCTTTGCCATGTCTGCAGTTTTAAAAGGTAAACAAACATCTTGTTCTCAAGTAATCCTGAACTGTTTATATTTGGTCTTCCTGAGAAAGGACGTTTGGTGAGTCACCAGGGCCGAGGGGAGGGGCGGGGCAGGCTTGCACTGTGCTCAGGTTTGCTGTTGCTGTTCCCTATTGTGCCCATTTTAGCCACAGGGGGTAAACTTCTCAGGAACCCCTCTACTCTGAAAACTCCAGGGGCCCAAGTTCTTCCCTACTGGCTTCTAATTCCGTCAATGGCTGGGACTCTTAGTGGAGGGGGTTGGTAAACTCAGATGTGAAAAATAAATGACATCTTTCTTTTCACTCACTTCAAACTAAAACTCAGCATTTCCTTCCCTTGTGAAGGCCAACAGAAAACCACAGTATTTGTAGTGCCCAAGACTTTGTCACCAAGAGAAATCACAGATATTTTCATGTCACATTATTGTCACCACGGCTCCCGCAGAAGATTATTTACACTCTCCACTGCTTCAAAATTATGATACTAATTAGACCTGTCCCTCGCTCCTGTTATTTAGTGTGTTAATAAAGAAACACATTTATTATATACCAAAAATATTTTTTTAATATTTTGACAACTGCATTTCAATCTAATTGGAACCTTTTGTAATTGAATGTATTTTATTTCATGCATTTAAAAGCTTTGCTCAGAGAAGAAGCCTATGGCTCAGAAAGATTAGGAGTTTTTGACCTGGAGAATTATAAGGGGCTAAAGGTTCCAGGAGACCTTAATGATCACCCCCAAAACATCCTGCTATGGACTGAATGTTTGTGTGCCCCTCAGATTCATATGTTGAAGCCTAACCCCCTATGTGATGGTGTTTGGAGGTGGGGCCTTTGGGGGTGATGAGGTTTGGATGAGGTCATGGGGGTAGAGTCCCCAAGAGGAGATCGGTGCCCTTATAAGGGACAAGTAGCCCAGAGCTCTCTCCAGACATCAAATCTGCCTGCCTCTGTCTTCATCCTAAACCTCCCAGCCTCCAGAACTGTGAGAAATAAACATTTATTGCTTAAGTCACTCATTCTAAATTCCCTGCCCCTGTGGAATGTAATTTAAATGGGGGTAACAGAGAATGAACAAACGAGTTAAATATCAATACAGAGGTAGTGATGAGTACCATGGAGAAAAACAAGGTAGGGCAGAGGAACCAGAAATGGGAGGGTGAAGAGGGGGGTGCACTTTTAAATCAGTCATCAGGGAAGGTCTTTGGGCAAAGACCTGAAGTCAAGGAGGAAGCAAGTGATGTGGAGACCTGGTACAGGGAAGAGTATTCTCGGCAGAGGGAACAGCAATGCAAAGGCTCAGAAGCTGGAAAACATGAAGCATTTGAAAACCACAGAGATTGATGTAGCTGGAGCAAAATGGTGGGGCTCGTGGTGAGCAACGAGCGTGGAGAAGTAGTCAGGGACCATGTCGGGGAGAGCCTTGGGCTTCAGGCTGATAAGCGTGGGCTCTGTGCTGAGGAAATGTGAGAGGGACCTTACCCAGCCAGACAGTGTGGAGGGGGGCGGGGCTGCGGCAGGCAGGGGACAGGAGTCTGGTGCTCAGGCTGTTACCGTCGCTGGTGACGGCGACTCAGATGAGGGGAAGCATGTTTATGTGATCCTGAAGGGAGTGTATTCGTTTCCAGCGGCTCCTGTAACAAATCGCCATGGACTTGGTGGCTGAAAGCAACGAAAGTTAATTCGTTCACGGTTCTGGAGACTGGAAATCTGAAGTCAAGGGGTCAGCAGGGCCGTGCTCCCTCCGGAGCTCTAGGGCAGAATCAGCTCCTTGCCTCTTCCAGCGTCTGGAGGCGGCCGACATTCCTGGACTTGTCCCTCACCGCTCCAGTGGCACCCTCCGCGGTCATGCCGTCATCCCTTCTGTTTGGGTCAAATCCCCCTCTGCCCTTCTGCAATAAGAACAGCTATGACGGTATTAAGGATCCACCTGGATAATCCAGGATAATCTTCCCATCTCAAAATCCTTAACTTAATCACATCTGCGAAGACCATTTTTCCACATGAAATAACATTAATTGGGTCCAGGAATGAGGGCCTGATGCCTTTGGGGGCCATTATTCAGCTGACTCTGGGGGCAAAGCCTCTGTGTTGCTAAACCCAATGGCTGATGCTCAGTCTCTCTCTTACTTGACCCCTAGCCCCTCGGTTCTCCTGGTTCTCTTCTCCCATTGGCCTGTCCTTCGCAGGCTCCTCTGCCGACCCTCCTCTTCTCTCCAGGGCTCTGAGACTCAGCCCTTGCTGACCATCCAAATTCCACGCGCCCAGCTCGTACTCCGTATCTCCACTCAGATGTCCAGGAGGCATTTCAACCTCCACAGGCCTGAAACTGGACTCCTGCTTTTCCTCCCAAACCCGCTCCACCCACAGCCTTCCTCATCTTGGTTGTAGGGAAATCCACACTGGGGTGCTCAGACCCCATACCTGGGAGTCAACCTGGACTCCGCCTCTCCTCTCACAGCCCACATCTAATCCATCAGGGAGCCCCGTTGCCTCGATCTCCCACACACAGGCCAAATCAAACCATTCCCTCACCTGCTCGGCTCCCACCCACCGCCGGACCTGGCTGCCACCTTCTCTCACCTGGATTTAGCAGCAGCCTCCTCATTGGTCTCCCCGCCTCCCCGCATGAATGAGCCTTTCAGAAGGTCAATCAGAGCACATCGCTCCTTTGTCCGTTTCACTGAGCGTGAATGCCAAGTCTGACAGCATCCTGCGAGGCCCTGCACGTTACCCACCTCTCTGCTTCTTCTCTGACTTTGTGTCCTCACATCTCTCTCCTCTTCGTACTCCTCTCCACTCACACTCCTTGCCATTCTTTCAATATGCAAGGCCCATCTCTTCCTCAGGGCCTTTGCCCTGGCTGTTCCCCTTCCTAGAATGCTCTTCCCTGCAATATCCCCATGACTAGTTCCCTCGATCCTTTAATGTCCTTGCTCAGATGTCAGCTTCTTCTAAGGCACACTCTGACTGCCTATTTAGAAAGTGCAACCCTCCCTCCCAAGATTCCCAGTTCCTCTGACCCAGCTCTATTCTTTTTCACAACACTCAGCATCCTGCAACACATATCATTTGCCCATTTTTGTTTACTGCATAGTCTGTCTCCCTGTGGTAGACTGTAGAAAGTTTTGTGTATTTTCCTGGCTTCTCCACTGAGCCTAGAACAGTGCCTGGCACACAGTAGGTGTTCACTAAATGTTGAATAAATGAGAGACGAAACCAGTGGGCATGGGATCAAGGGAGGGAAAGGAGTTCGGGGTGACTTACAGGAGTCTAACTCCAGACTCTGAGAGCCCTCCATCTGCCCCCAGAAAGGGGACAGAGCAGGGGAGGCCGGGGGGTTCAGGTTTAGGTGTGCTGTTTGAGGTACCCCAGGACTCACAGGGCAGACTTCCTGGGGCAGTCGGCTCTTTGGGGCAGGAGCTTGGAGAGAGCTATGGCTGAGCAAAGGTGCCTGGCCTGCATGGCAAACTAAAACACCCTTCCCCGGGATCAGACACAAACCCCAGTTCCTGACTGTGAGACTTTGGGCAGCTTCTCTCATGTTGCTGAGCCTCTGTTTTCTCTTCTATAAATGGGGGTGGTCACCGTCCAGCCTCCCCATGGGGTATTAAGGGGATTGGATGAGATGGTACTCAGAGCTGAGCCTGTGGCAGGTGCCAGGTGGCGGGGCTGGCAAGTAAGCCCCAAGAAGCCACCCCAGGAACCCAGTCCATCTTTAAGCCTAAGTCCTGCACTCTCAGGCCCTGCAGGACGTGGCCTTCCAACCCCTCTCTCAAGGGGCCCAACATTCCAGCTATCACACCCCGGAGCCCATGTGCTCATTAAAGCAGACAGTGGTGACCGAGCCTTTCAGCAGCATTGAGCCTGAGCTAATGGGCCTCTGACCCACTTTTCTAGCAGACTCATTACCTCTTATTCAGCCCTGAAGACACGAAGGCCAGTGGGCAGAGACGCCTCCACCGCTGGGAGGGGCTGGGATCTGGGTCAGCCGCCCACTGCCAGTGAACTCCGGCCTCATCAGCTAAAGGCAGAACCTGGAACAGGCAGAACGGACGCCCTGACCCCAGGGAGACAGTCACTATGTTTACTCTGCAAAGAGGCAGGTCTCGAGGGGTAGGTTTGAAGGAAGAAGACATATATTGAGGAGCTGACTGCTCTTTTATGTGTTCATGTAATAATCCTCACAACAGGATGCAGAATACAAATGAGGAAACTGAGGCTCAGAGAGGTGAGGTCCTCTCACCCCTACCACCACGTTCTCAGGCACCAACGTCCACCAAGTGGCTGGCTACACTAACTAAAGGGTGGGGGATCGTCCTGACCTCTGTCCTCTCCCTCGCCCTTCACAGCTACCTGACTCTCATCCCCGGCTCTTACGGGGTCCCCCTATTAGATTCTTCTCTGCTGTCATCTCTCCACCCCTACCAGCCCCACCCCACCAAAACCCTCTTCTGCTCTTCCCATTCATTCTTCCCAAAGCCACTAGGGGGAGCCTTTCAAATCGCAAATCAGATTTGGACAGTACCCCACTTAAAACCCTTTGTTGTTACTGTCTGCTCTCAGGGTAAAAGACCAAAAACCCTAATAAAGGTACCCAAGCTCTACCTGCTCTGGCCCCAGCTGATCTCGCCAGTCTCATCTCTCACCACGTTCCTCCTTGATCACTCTGCTCCAGCCCCACCAGCTTTATTCAGTTCCCCAAAGGCACCACCAATCCTATGCACCACAGGACTTTTGTACATGCCCTTCCTTCAGCCTGGGATGCTTGTCCCTCCCATTGTTGCCTAGCTATGGCTGACTCATCTTTCATAGCTCAGCTCAAAATCATTTCCTCTGGAAAGCCTCCCTTGATGAATATAACAATATGATGATGATAAAATGATGATGATGATTTTTGAAAAGTAGCATTTTGCGCTCCTACCATCTGCTCGGAACATCCTAAGCACTTTGCATGGATTACAACAAAACTCCAAGGCAGGCACCTGAATCCTCTCCACGTTACAGATGAAGCAGCTGAAGCACAAACGGGGCCGGGATGGCCACGCAGAAGTTTAGCTCCAGAGCCCTCCCTCTCTGCACCAAATGCCCTGTTATACCCACTGAGCACCTCACTCCATGACTTCCCAGCATCCATCACCACCATCCCTGTTGCTAACCATCGTGAGGCACCGCTCTGAGCATCTTAGGAGCATTACCACTGTTGCAATTTTACATTTGTTTGTAGCACTTGGGCTGCGTGACAGTTCGTGTTGTTCACGTTCTTACTCATACCCGGTTTCTTTTATATCCACAGCAGAATGTTGGTTAAGGGCAGGAAGCCCGAGGACGGCGAATCTGAAGTGCAAGTTAATGAGCATCGCTGAAATGATGCTAATTCACGAGATGCGCCTCGTGGTAACATCCGCTGGTGTCATTTTATCACAGTCCTTATAAAGCACATCCATAGGCTCCCAGCACCTCAAAAACCAATTCTGAAGAGAGAAAATTCGGGGATGAGTAGGGCTGATTTGACTTTGCACTCACTCTTTGGGGATGGAGGGGGAAGGAACCCACAGTGTGCTCCTTGACTGGGCCTATGAGCACCAGCCTGAAGCCCTTTCTCCTAGTTAGTCATTTTGAAACAAAACCTCAAAATGAACTAATAAGCCAATGGCTTTTCTTTTAGTCACAAAAGGAGAAAATCCCTAACATCAGGCTACAAAAGCAGTTTTTCTTTGTCTCAATGACCAACATATGATTAAATGTCAATCTATATTTTAATATGTATTTGTTCCCCAAATCTAACATGATGCATCATCTGAAGATGTATTTGTCAGCAAACCATGCAGTCAGTTACATGATTAATTGAAAATAAATTAATTGTGTGTATCTCTTTTTAAAAGAGCAAGATAGAAATGGTCTCTTCTATATAACAATTGTATTCAGCATGAAAATAATCTTTAGTAGCATGCTGATCTAAATAATTAACTACATTTTTACATATGCCCTCTGAAAGAAATGAAATAGATGATAGATCTTCTTTGTGGGTTGGAGAAATTATTTCTGCCATGAATGGGGAACGCTGATGGGCACCCCCTTGAGGTTCAGCTGGGGGGAAGAAATCTACAGAGGGGATGTGACTGACCACATCATGCAGCTGGTCATTCAGGGCAGAAATGAGGCCGCACACAAGCCAGGTCTCCTGCCTCCCTGCCTGGAAGGGTTCAATCCTCAATCCTAAAACATTTCCCTCCCCAAACCTCTCAACTGGAGGGTCTCGCCCATCCACTGCCCACTGACCACCACCCTCTGCTCTCACTGTGCTCTCCCCCAACCTGCTGGCAGCTTTGGTCCTTTCGTTCCCTCACCTCCTCCGGGAGGGCCTCCCACTGCCCACCCCCAGAGCTGTCCAGTCCTCCGCTGAGCACAGCTATGTAGCTGTGTCATGGCTGGGCCTCTTGTCTCCCTCCCAGCTGTGACTGCCTCCAGAGCCTGGCTGGACCTCATGCCTCTCCCAGCCCTCAGCTCCTGCAGGACTGGGATCTCTCCTGAGCTGGGTTCACTCACTTCCAGAGGAAAAAGGTCCCTGGGTTCAGCCAGACCACAAGGGTGGACAGAGGCCTTGTTTAGGGCAATACATGCTGGAGAGCCCTGGGCAAATCACGTCACCCTTGGGGGACTCAGTGTTCTCACTACCAAATGGGAGAAAAGTCCCCTCCCTGGCCCACACGGGGTCTCCAAATACCCAGAGTCAGCCCTCGTGGTGGCCTTTCGTCCGCCAAGCACACCTGGGTCTGACCTTGGCTGACCTTGGTGCATGCCTTCACCACTCCATCCCAAGACCCAGCTGCCAGCGCTTCTCACTTTCAGTCTCCTCTGGGGCTAGAGGGACCTTGTACAGCCTAAGCCAGTTCGTCCCACTGTCCTGCTGTCCTCCAGTGGCCCCCACCCCTGCTAAAAGGCCCTCATGCAGTTGATCCCTCTGACCTGGCCCAGATCAGGGCCCCCTGCCCTCTTCACACGCCCCCCCATCTGGCAGGGATGTGAGTCTCTTCGTTCTACAAACGTACTGCACTTTTTCTCACCTCTCAGATGCAGCCCGTGCCTGGAGCTCTTTTCCTCACCATCTTCAAACAGCCGGCTCCTCCCTGTCCTTCCCTGTCCTTCCCCATTCCTCTGCCCAGTTCTAGCCCTTAGCATTCCGCCTAAAATCTCCATCCCTCAGAGAGGCCTTGACCACCTGACCTTGACCGCCTTGACAGCCCTACCAGGGGTAGTCTGACGCCTTGGTGCCCTGGGCCTTCACCACGTGGGCCACAGTGGTGATGAATTCATGCACTTGCTGATTTATTGCTCGTGTCACCCACAAGGCCTGTCCCACTCACTGCTGTTACCCCAGTGTCTGAAACTATGCCTGGCACATAGTAGGTGCTCAACAGACACTGGTTGAATGAAAAAAAGGAATAAACAGCAAGGGGTGATTGTACGTGGAAGCCCACAAAGGCCTCAATGGGTGTGAGGGGAGGTCCTTGATGAATAACACAAAACAGACTCCCAAAGAAGTCTTCTCCTCAAAGAAGGTTCTCTGCAGCTTAGCCTCTGTCCCAGCCCAGACCCCAACTCTGCAGACCCCTTCTCCTCATCTCCCCCATGGTTCACCCCAGGATGAACACGCTCCCCTCCCCTTAGCCAAGCTGGTCAAGGACCAGTCAAACCATGAGCAAAGAGCCTTTTAAAAACAGTGTGGGGTAACTTACCACCCTGACCTCAACGGGTGAGCATGTGATTCTGTGACACAGATTTACCAGCCCTTTAAACACCATTGTGCTGAAGGGCTCGCCCTGCGGTCTGAGCCTCTGTGGCCTCGCTGTGTAAAATGGAGAGAATTTGCCAGCATGCATGCAAAGAAGCCTGGATGTTGCCTGGTGTGTGGCCACCCTGGGGGCCCACATTTACCCCTCTCTGATCCCACCCCTTGTCCTTCCCCCAGTAGTCCCTTAATCGGGAAAATTCTGGAATACAGACTGTGTCTCTCAGTATTCAGAACCTATTACCAAGTTTCTGTGGGTGTCTGTCTACCTCTCGGGGCCATCAAGCTCCTTAATTAATTATGATCTGAAAGGGTTTGATGTTCCCAGAATAAAAAGGCATGAGGGAGCCTGAGCTATTTTAAGGAACATTAATTATTTAATGGGTATTATTCGTAGAAAATTGGGACTGTTAAATATAAATTTAAGGTTGAGAACATTATGGTTATTTTAACCCTAGATCCCATTCTGTCTTACCCATTATCAAGAAGAGGCTGTAAGTATAGAAGAAGAAAGTTCTAGTCTGAGTTCTGTTATGAACTTGCTGTATGACTTCAGATAAGTCACTGGCTCTCTCTGGGCCTCGGTTTCATTATCTGTTAGGGCTTGTACTAGATGGCCTCCCAGATGACCAAGCTCTGACTCTGACACCCTCTGGAATCAGAGACAAATGCCACTGGAGCCAGGCTCATCTCCAGGTACTTCAGAAATGCCCAATCCTGAGCCCCACGTTTAAGCTTCTCATTCACTGGGTCTGGGGTGGGTCCCAGAATCTGTATGTCAACAAAGCTCAGAGTGAATCTATCTCCAGAGGTCTTTGGGCCACATTTCCAGGAAGGACCCTTTAGAAAGAGATTCGGACACAAAAGATACCCATGTTTATTAGCTGTCTGCATCCTGAAAGGGCATGTTAAATGATATCAAATTAATTCACCTAGTCCTTGATTTTCCTCTTCATCAAAGTTCATGTGGTTAATTCTGGGGTCAGAAACATAAAGGTTTTCTCTTGTAATTGGCTCCTAATCAGTTCACTGCAGCGAATCCCCAGGGACAAGTCATAATTCTTGTTCACGGGAACTGAAAATGAACCACACACACAGCTCAGCTCTCTGCAGAGGATTTATATACATGGATGTCCTGGGCGCACAGAGAAGCTTGAATCTGAAGCCCTGGGAAGTGATCCGTCCGTTCTCCCACCCATCCATTCATCCATCTATTCACCCATCCACCATACATACATCCATACATTCATACATGCATGCATGCATACATGCAAGAAGTGCTTAATGAGGACCTACTATGTTCCAGGTCCTGGGGGTACAGATGGTAAACAAGACATTTTGGTCTCTACTAGGGACGCAGACACTAAACAAGTAAATAAACTCAATAATTATAAATTATGGAAATGCTAAAAAGGAATCAAATAGGTCTCTGAAATAGAGAATGGCAGGATAAGAGAGAAAGAAACCTATCCTGAGGGAATAACCAAAGGAGACTTCCCAGAGGAGGTGACATTAAAGTTGAGACCTGAGGGATAAGAAGGCACACATGAAAAATCTTTCAGACAGACAGAACAGTAAATGCAAACTGTGGACATGAACTGCTTAGGAACTTGAAATACTCCTTAGTCCAATTCCACTTTCCAGTGGTCACATGATCGTCTAGCTTCTGCTCACACACTTCAGGCAACAGGGAACTCACTGCCTATAAGAACTGCCCACCCCATTGTTGAGAACATTGACAGGTCAAAGTTCTTTCTCATATGAGCCCTCTAATGTTCACTAAATAGTCTAGGCTATGACCTTTAGACCACCCAAGTTACTCTAAGCTGGTCCGCAAGACACCTTTGGGCAGCTGAAAACAAGAATACCACCAGGTAAGTCCCCTCTTTGCCTGAGGTACCACCTAGCTCCTTCAGTCATGCCCCACAGGCCATCCTAGCTGTTTGCCATGACATCTGTCCTAATGACTCATCCTTGACTTAGCCTATGAACACAGAACAGATGAGGTCTGACCAGGATTACAACAAGTAGGGCTCTCATCTCCCTTGTTCTGGGTGTTACAACTCCATGAATGAAGCCCGGGGCATCCCGATCCTCTCCTCCCTTCACACTGATAGAGCAGTGATCATTACCCAGAAGAGTATTGGGCTCGTGTTTCTGTTTAACCCTTCCAGCTCGTTAGCCCTGTCCATCCAGAGCTCAGCTGACCCTGTGATCAATGCGTGGTCAGAAATGTTTAGGCCTGACCGCTCCCTCCTTCCCTCCTGAGGCAGCATGCTCTTGTAACAACCCCGAGGATGGCCGAAGTCATGTCTGTGTTTCTCTTCACGGTGTCCTCAGAGCCTGGACAGTACCTGGAACATAGCCAGTTCTCAGTAAGTATCAGGTGAATGGCTGGCAGATGAGTGAATGAGCAACCAGCCAACCTGGGCTCTGGTCCTGACCACCTCTCACCAGCAAGGGAAGTTTCTGGGTCCTCTAGAGCCCCAGTTTCCCCACCTACCAATGGGTCTCTTAGTTCTATTCATAAATAGCAGTGTGATGGACAGAGCTGGTGACAAGTCCTGTTGTACAAGGGTGCTGGAGAGGGACTCTCTCCTGGAGCTGGGGCCTGGCCCTCTGTGGGCCACTCATACCCAGACATGAAGGCACCTTTTTGGAGCTAAGCAGGGATCTCTTTGTCGGTGCTGAGCTGGGATCTCTGAATCACGGGGCCCAGCAACTCTGGTGTCCAGGGGAGCGTACATTAGCTAACATGTATTGAGCACTCACTGTGTGTTAGGCTCATGGGTTTACTCATTGCATCCTCACAGCAGCCAATGAGATGGGCACAGCTTGTAGCCCCATTGTACAGATGATGAAACTGAGGCACAAAGGCATTTAGTTCAGCAGCCACTCACCGCTATTAGCTTCAGGTTCCAAGTACTGTTCAACCTCCTGATGACCATGCCTGGGGCTTGATGGTGGGTCCTCCTCCCTAAGAGCCGAGAAAGGCAGCAGGTGCTAAAGGCCTCTGTCCTGCAGGGCTTGCTGGAGGTGACTGTGCCACCATCCCCACCAGGCTTGGGCACAGATGGGATGAAAATGGCCTTGTGTAGGGGTCTAGAAAACGTGCTCTTCATGATCTGATGGTGCCTTGTTCCCCGAATATTTTTGTGCAATAATCAAATGCTTATTGTGCAACCTGCAGATGACACAAGTATTTGTCTCACTTGTCCTTACAGCAGGTGCGAGAGAGGCATGTCTGCCCCCATTTTACAGGTGAAAAGCTGAGGCTGTAAGCGCCAGAGGCTCCCGTGCTTGCTGCCTCTTTCTATCTCTGCACCCAGAACATGCAGCCTTGGTTGGGCCTATGGCACCTGCCCCAGCCTCTGTCAGAGGCCTGGAGGGGAGGTTTGTGGGCAGGAGGGAGAGAGGATGGGGCAAAGGTCAGGCAATGTGGGGAAGAGGCGTGGGGGGCATCCAGGCAGGTATGGCATTAGACAGGTGTGCACTCCTCAGCCCTCAGCCATGTGAGACCCCAGGCAGGTGAGTTGGCCTTTCTGAGCCTCAAGATCTTCATGTACAAAGTGGAAAAACACGAATAATTCTTCCTTGTCAGACACATTGTGTGAGAAAAGAGAGCAGAGTTCCAGAAAGGTCATCGAAGTCAGTAATTTTAGGAAGACAATGGGAGGTGAAGGACAGGTGTTGGGTGGGGTGAGGGGATGATGAGAATGCAGGGGAATCATCCACCCCTGTTGCCACCCCAGTTGCCATGGTTACTCTCAGTGCACCCCCGTTATAGCTGATCTGCCCTTCTCCTTCCTTGCGTTTCCTGGACACCTCATGCATGCCACGTGGTTAGAAATATTCCGGTCACACCGTCTGTGCTGGGATCCTCATGTCAGGATTACTCCTGGGCTGGCAGCCCCACCGGACTGTTCTAGGAACATCCACCTAGCCCGGGTGCTCAATGAATGCGTTGAATGAATAAACTTAATAATGAAACACATCCTCAAAAACTGAAACATAAAATCACCATTTGATCCAGCAGTTCCACTTCTAGGTATATAGCCAAAAGAATTGAAAACAAGTTCTCAAAGAGATGTTCATACATCCATGTTTATAGCAGCATTATTCACAATGGCCAAAAGCAACCCAGTGGCCATCAAAAGATGAATGGATCACTAAAATACAGTCTATACATACAAGAGAATATTGTCCAGCCTTAAAAAAAAAAGAAAGGGAATTCTGACACAGCATACAACATGGATGAACCTTGAGAACATTACGCTAAGTGAAATAAGCCAGACAGACACAGAAGACAAATAGTGTGTAATTTCACGTCTATGAGGGACCTAGAGCTGCCAAGGAGACAGAAAGTAGAAGGATGGCTGCTAGAGGCTGGGGGGAGGGAGAGTTGTTTTTGATAGGTACAGACTTTCAGTTTTGCAAGATGAAAAGAGTTCTGGAGATTGGTCACAAAACAATGTGAATGTAGTTAGCACTGCTGAGCTGCACATGGTAAGTTTTATGCTATGTGTCTTTTATCACAATTTCTGATTTTTATTTTATTTTACTTTTTTAAAGATTTTATTTACTTTTATTTTTAGAGAGAGGGGAAGGGAAGGAGAAAGAGAGGGGGAGAAACATCAATGTGTGGTTGCCTCTCACATGCCTCCAAATGGGGACCTGGCCTACAACACAGGCATGTGCCCTGACTGGGCATTGAACCAGCGACCCTTTGGTTTGCAGGCCGGCACTCAATCTACTGAGCCACACCAGCCAGGGCTATCACAGTGTCTTAAAAAAACTGAAGCATGACTCTTCCTAGAGGACGATTGGACCTGGAGTTTCTACCACCTTCTGAAAATACAATAACTCCAATTCTAGAGCCAGCTATGCCTCTGATTCACAATCAGAATGAGAGGAGATATCTAATGATTGATTTTAAATTCTTATCAAAAGACTTGATATGTATATTTAGAATCAGCTTGCCATGCAATTAACTAAAAACCATTTGTGACAAGAATTCATACATAATTGCTATCAGTGGAGTCAACTTGTAAAAATATTCCAAGATAATTGACTTTTAAAAGAATAGCTATAGCACTCTAATTGAATATCAAGTTAGGGAATGTATTAATTGATATTTAATAAGGATATTAATTGATGTCTAACTAGCCAATATATCTCTAAAATATGACAGATACCTATAGATCCTTTTTAAGGGGATTAAGAATTGAACACATTGAGGATATAATTGTTAATTTTTTGAAAAAAAGAAAAACCTACAAAATGCAACCCTTCCTGCTGGCTTTGTCTGGATTATAGAGTCATTTAGGAGCCACTTTGCCTGGTCTCCAGGCTCTCTTTATTTACAGATTCGCAGAGCTGGAGCAGGCTTTTGTTGGGCTTGTACCAAACATCTGTATAAAATTAGGACCCAGGGAGAGTGAGTGAACCCCAACAAAATACTTCATCAAGTCAGAGATGGGCTTTACCTCCACTCAGCATGGCTGATTAAGATGGTCAGGTACAAAGGCACATATACAGTGTTCACACTGCCCGACCACCCCTGCCCTGCCCTGAGATGCTGCTGAAAACCACACAACCCAGGACCTTTCCTTCCTGCCTGCTCCCTGGTCACAGTAAGAAATTTAATCAGGACAGCTTCATGTAACAGGGAACCAATAGGAGAAGCTCACCTGCCTCCCAAATAGGCCCACCAAACAATATCAATGATAGCAGTAGCTTTATCCATTCTTTCACTCATCCAACATGTAGTGTGTGCCAACTGCATGCCAGGCAGTCTGCCAGGAGCTGGGGACCCAGGTGTGGCCCCTCCCCTCATGGAGCTCATTGTCCTTTGGGGAAGATGAGTGAGTCAAAGGTCACAAGGATCACACTCATGAGAAGCTGGGCGTGTGACGGAAGCCCATGGTCTGGGTGGTCAGGAAGGGTCTCCAGCAGAGGTGATATTGGAGCCAGTGGTGACCAGTCAGTTGAGGACATGGGGAGAAGGAAGAAAAAATATTCCAGGCCCTGAGATGAGATGATACATAGAGTATCCATTTGAGATAAAGACTTGCAGGTCTTGAAGGTCATCTGTGAAATCGGAATTTTGGACCAGTCATCTACAGCTGCACAATAAATCACCTTCAGCCACTGCCATTTTATTATGGTCATGCTTTGTGTGGGTCAGAAATTCAAACAGAGAACAATACGATTGGCTTTTCTCTGCTCCGCAATGTTTGGAGCCTCACCTAGGAAGACGTGAGTGACTGCAGGTGACTCAATGGCTGAATCAGGGTTGAGGGGGCTCAGAAACCATGGAGAGGCTTCCTGACTCTCCTATGTGGCTCCTAGGCTGGAGTAAGTCAAAGGCTGGGCTCAACTGTGACTGTCAACCAAATCACCAACAATTGGATTCCCCATGGGTTGGGCTTCCACACAGCATGGGGGCTTCCCAGTGACCAAAACATCTTACGTGGTGACTCAGGGTTGCACCAGCAAGACAGAAGCTGTGTGGCCTTCTGTGTCACATAACATCACTCTGTGCTCTTATTTGACCCAGTCACCACCTAGAGCCAAGGGAGAGAATGTAGTTCAGAGCCGTGTTTTTAAACCACCCCAGGTCTTTACCATGAGAGCAGGGGAAGCCTGTGAAAGGATTTAAGCCGGGGAATAATCCAACTGATTTGCATTTGAAGGCCATACTGGCTAGAGTAGAGAAGAGCTAGTCAGAGAGCAGTAAATCATAACAGTGGATGCATGACGGCAATGGCGGTGAAGATAGAGCGAAGCTGGCAGATTCTAGAGACTTCTAAGGATGCAGGATCAGTAGGACTTGGAGATGGAGTAGTTCCAGGGATTCAAGAGAGAAACGGTCAAGGATGATCCCCTACTTCCTGCCTACACTATTGAGGAGTGAGGAGGGAGGAGCACTGTTTCCTGTGATGGGAAACACTGGACGAAGGCAGAATGGGGGTGGGGGTGGGGGTGAGGAGAGGCAGGCTTTGGTAGGGAAGAATCAGGCTTGGTTTTGGATGAGTTGAGTTTGAGATGCCGTGTGGGCATCCAGGAGGAGCTGTGGTCTTCCGTGAGAAATGCAGGCCTAGAGCTCAGAAGACTGCTCTGAGCCGGAGAGAGGTGGGACTCGAAGTCACAGGCATGGTGAGTGATGTCGCCTAGGACCAAGTCTTGGACCACACGAACAGGTAGAGGCCATGTAGAGGAGGAAGAGCGAAGGGTAACATGAAGAAACAGCCAGAGACCAAGAGGGACACCAGGGAGAGGTGTGGCCAAGGGCCTGGGGATTCTCCACATGCAGGGAGCAGTCAATTCTCTCAGAGGCCAGAAAGAGGTCAAGAAAGGTGAGGGTCCCTCTTAAGAAGAGGTACTAGAGTTTGAACAAAAAGTTTCTCTTTCACTTCTGTGTGACAGGGCCTTCATGAATTGTCAGCTTTCTACAACTCCACTAAAAATCTCAGCAGGATTAGTTCTAAGTCTTGACCAAAACGATTCCAAAGTTCACCCATGAAAATCACCCAGTGGAAGTAGGCCTGAAATGCTTTGTAAAATAAGAATACGCACACATACACAGATAATAAAACTTAGTGTGATGCCCAAAGGTCCCCATAAGAGTGGCCTGAATGTCACTGCTGAGGCAGGTCTGCCCCACTGCATGTCACCCACCAGGACGGGGCGTGATGAAGAGAGCAGGCAGTTTGAGACAATGGTTGTTGATCTGCCTCCCTAATAATTCCACGGCTACAGCTTCCTGAGGTCCCACTGACCCCATTACAGGACAATCACGTTGAGACAGCTTCTAGAAGAACCCTCATGGTGGCCCATGAATCACCATGACATGCTACCTGTCCTCACAAATAGACAGACAGATGGTGCCACAGGGAAGGGCTGATAGGTCTCCATTGATCTCAGAGGAAAAGGACAGACACAACAGCCATGTCACAGGCAGAGAATCAGACAGGTAAAGCATCAAGTTCTGGATCTTGCTAGCTGGATGTCCCTGAACATGTTTCTCAGCCTCTCAGAAGGAAGCTGTAAATACATGTTAAGTCAGTCTGCCCCACCCCTTGGGCCACTGAAGTTAGAGGGGAACTATCAGGCTGTTGCCTGATATCAATTGAAGATCCCAAAATGGGGGCCAAAAGCCAGCACTTAGGATCATTCAGTAAAGAGCCTGGTTCCTCTCACTTCCAACTAGAAGGGAAAACCAAAAGCTCCAGTGGCTGTTGTCCGAGATACTTATTCAGTTACCAATAACAACAGTTGCCATGGAGATGGGCAGCCCGGCCTGCCAGCCTGGAATGACTCTCAGGCCAGGGCTGGATTAGTCACATCCACAAACCAAAGAGGCAGCCAGAGCCCCGCTCTCCCCCAATGAGCTGGTTGGAAAGTTCTTCCACTTTATCTTTCCCTCTCTTTCCTGTCAGAGGGTCCCACTATTAGAAAATCAACTGGCATATATGGCAAAGGCACGGAGAGTCTCCTGGACTAGACAGTTACTAAGTCTGTAAAGGCAGAAGACAGTTTCTCTTGGTGTGGTTGGGAGGGGTGTGTCCCAGAAGGGGGACGAAGCAACTCTGGGAGTTCGGGGCTTGCAGCAGGATCAGTGGAACCCAGGACTGCTTGGGGGACTCCTGGGAGTCTGTGCTGGGGTCAGACTCCATGGAGAGGGCCAAGGGCAGACAAGGGCATGTCCAGAGGTAATAGCCAGGTGGGCAACTGAGGCTGTGGCCACCCCTGAAGGGGACCTCAGCTTCTCCAAATCCTTGAAGGCCGCTCCGGGAGAAAAGGAGGCCAAATCAGAAAATAAATCAGAATGATAGTGGTGAAAGGAACCAGAGACCAGCTCTCTTCACAACAAAGAAACCAAAACCTCGGAGGGGATGGAGCTTAACTGTGGCTACCCTAGTCCCATACCCAGAATCTCACCTCCCAGTCTGGGTTCTTCCTACCATGGTATAAACTAGGTTGTTCCTGTAAGGTAACTCAATGCAAGTGCAGTTTTCTAACAATGAGAGGGCCATCTGTGGGTTGGTTATCTGCTGAGGTAGGTAGTGAGTTCCCTGTCATTGGAGGTGCACAAGCAAAAGTCAGGCAGCCTTTGGGTAGGGCATTTCACAGATGGTTTCTGCTCTGGGAGGCGGGCAAGACTATATGACCCTGGAACCCAGTCTTCCCTGAACTCCGTGATTCTGTAGTGAGTGGAGGTATCCCCAGATCAAACCAGAGCAGAACATGCCGAACCCCACCAGCCTGGGAGTTTCAGCTGTTTGTCCTACCCCTCCCAGGGCTGGGCTTCAGAGTGGGGAGTGACTGTTTTCAGCGCACGCACAGAGCAGTGACCCAGCGCCGCTTCTCATGGCAACATCTGTCCAGCGGCCGGCACGAGGGCTGCCCCAGAGGGCTCCTTGAAGGTTTACTAAGGAAGCATCCACATGTGAGAGATGGAAGCAGGGAGGAAAACCAGGGCCTCCCCCAAAGTCCCAATGGGAAAAAGAGGAAGGCAGGTGGCAGCCCCAACAGCTCTCAAGGTCTGAAGTCAAATTCAGGAGACTGTGTAATAAAGATCTGACCTGGACACCATCTGGGTGACATCAGCTTCCAGAGGCATGAACCAGGGAAGTTTCCCGGAGGCCTCAATGAACAGCCAAATACTCATACATGCTAATAAAGTAGATTTGTCACGAGGATAAAGAAAGCCAGGCAGGAAAGCACCCAACACAATGCTCCTAGTAATTGATGGTTACTGCTTTGTTTCACAATGAGGAAGCGAGGCATGGGAGAGAAGAAGAGATGAAACAGGGCTGACCCTGAGCTGATAATGAAAGCTTAGGTCTGCAAAGTGAAAACTATTTTCCCAATAATACCACCATGTCATTTGCCTTCCTCCTCCTCTCATGAGGGTACTGTGGAGTTTTCCAGAGGCTGCGTGCATGTGATAGCACAACAGATTAAATGCAGAAGCAGATTTGAGAAACCAGCTGCCTATTAAGCCAGACATTAAAGAGATTTGCAGAATATAAAACCAAGCCTCTCTTCTCACTAATTTTTTGTTTGGAAAAATATAGTTATTTTTATTAAAAAGTGCTGTAACAGCCATTACAATGGCTATTATTTAAAAAGAAAACTACCAGCGAAAACAAATGTTGGCGTGGATGTAGAGAAGCAAGAATGCTCATGCACTGCTGATGGGAATGTAAATCGTACAGCCACTGCGAAAGACAGTATGGTGGTGTCTTATAGAATTCAACATAGAATCACCATCTGATCCAGCGATTCCACTTCCAGGTATAGGCACAAAAGAATTGAAAGCAGGGTCTCAAAGAGATGTCCATACGTCCATGTTTATAGCAGCATTGTTTACAATAGCTGAATGGTGAAAACAACCCAAGTATCTGTCAATGAATGAATGGATACACAAAATGTTGTCTATATCCACAATGGAATATTACTCAGCCTTAAACAGGAAGAAAATCCTTGCATAAAACATGTATGAACCTTGAAGATATGATGCTAAATGAATTAAGCCAAAAAAAAAAAAAAAAAGACAAATGCTGCATGATTCCTTTCAGAGAAGTGCCTAGAATTGTCAAATTCAGAGATAGGAAGAAGCTGGGGGCGGGGGCATGGTGAGTTGTTCTTTAATGGGTACAGAGTTTCAGTTTGGGATGATGGAAAAGTTCTGGAAATGCATAATGGTGATGACTGTATGACAATGAGAAATGTATTTAATATCACTGAACTATATACTTAAAAGTGGTTAAAATGGTAAATTTCATGTTATGTGTATTTACCACAATAAAAATAAAAGCTAACGGACAGTGTATAACTGTCATATAAAAGCTTATAGCAAAAATCCAAAATCAAGGACAAAAGTTAATTGTGTTGACATGTAATGGGATTCTTGTTATTTTGAAATGAGTTAATAAGTAAACGTTTTTAAATGTCAGGTTTCTCATGTCTAATATGGTAAATATCAATAGACATAACCCGGATTTTCAGTCAAGAGGGTGGCGTAGGGAGACATGGTTCACCTCTTCACACAACCATATCAAAATTATAAACTAAAATAGAACCACCATCACTCAGAACCCTCAGAAGTCAAGTTGAATGGAAGTCTGACAACTATAGAATTAAAGAAACCACATCCATCCAGACTGGTAGGAGGGGCGCAGCTGCGGAACAGGCTGGTCCCTCACCCATGTGTGGTGATAAAAACTCAGGAGGGCTATCTTGGGAGTGAGGAGCCCTGGTCCCATATCAGGCCCCCCAGCCCAGGGTTCCAGTGCCAGGAAGATAAGCCCCACAATTTCTGGCTGCAAAAACCAGCGGGAATTGAGTCAGTGAAAGGATGTACTGGAGCCCTAAGCATTTCCTCTTAAAGAACCCACACATGGACTCACCTACTCAGGCTCACTCCCTCTGAGCTCCAGCAGCAGGGTAGCAGCTTGAAAGGCACCAGTGGCCTACAGGGAGGAACCGCAGTGTCTGGCATTAAGGCAAGCAGAAGCCCTTGTCTCTTTTCTGAACCCTCTCCTCACAAAGTCAGCAAGCTGGTGCCATGGTTGAGATTCCATCAACCTGGCTAACACTGTTGGACCTGCCTTGGAGATCCCCAGAGACTGCACCCCATCCAATTTATAGGCCCATCCAAGCTGCTTTTCCATAAGAATGGCTGGTCTTGGCTCAAGCTTCACAACTTCCTAAATCCTCACAAACAAGCAACAGCTGGCCTCGGAGAGCTCCACGCCCGGCACTAGCAGCAGCCGGCCTAATTTCATAGCTTGGCTTCACCTGGGAATCTTCAAGCCCAGCACAAGTAGCAGCCATCTCAGATTGCTTTGTATCTCAGGCAGGGTGGCCCAGGCAAAACACAGGAGGGGGCTGACCTTGGCCTGCACCACGCGGGAAACCTCAGGGCCAGCACACCCAGTGGACAGCTACAGACCATGTCAGAGCACTACCACCCTGCACCTACACAGCTGATCCTCCACAGAAGGTGGAGGTTTGTAAGTGGCCTCAGCCAATCCTTGTAGTTGACTGGTCTGGGTAAATCCCTCCCATTGATCTGCCAACAGCAACCAAGGCTCAGCTACAAGAGGAGAGCTGACAAGGTAAAGCTAAAAGAGTTCATCATTCCCAACCCATTATTATATGAAATATTGAAGGGACTTATTTAAGAAAAAGAAGATCAATACTATGAACATTAAAATTACAACAAACTCACAACTATCAACAATTGAATCTAAAAAATAAAAACGAAAACAAACTAAGCAAACAACCAGAATAGGAACAGAATCATAGGTATGGGGATCATTTGGAGGGTTATCAGCTGGGGGTGGGGTGGGGTGAGGAAATGGAGCAGGGACTAAGAAGCATAATCGGTTGGTACAAAATAGACAGGGGGAATTTAAGAATAATATAGGAAAGGGTGAAGCCAAAGAACTTATATGCACGACCCATGGACATGAACTAAGGGGGGTGGGACTGCTGGAGGAAAGGGGGGCACTGGGCAGAGGGGAGCAAAGGGGGGAAAAATTGGGACTACTGTAGCAACATAATCAATAAAATATACTTTAAGAAAAAAAAGAGAAGGGTGTACTCAGTCCACAGGAAGGGCACAGCCTGAGTACCCAGCTTGGGTGATAGGGGAGGCTGTGCCACTAGACCCTACAGGACACCTGCTACATTAGGCCGCACTACCAAGATACGGAGTCAAAGCAGCTCTACTAATACATAGAAACACACAGGGAGGCTGCCAAAATGAGAAGACAAAGAAACATGGCACAAGTGAAAGAACAGATCAAAACTCCAGAAAAGGAGCTAAATGAAATGAAGATAAGCAATCTATCAGATGCAGAGTTCAAAACACTGGTTATAAGGATGCTCAAGGAACTTAGTGAGGATCTCAAAAGCATAAAAAAGATCCAGTCAGAAATGAAGGATACACTAATTGAAATAAAAAACCATTAACAGGGAAACAACAGTGGAGTGGATGAAACCAAGAATCAAATCAATAATATGGAACATAAGGAAGCAAAAAACAACCAATCAGAGAAACAGGAAGAAAAAAGAATCCCTCCCAAAAAATGAGGAGAGTGTAAGTAGCCTCTGGGACAACTTCAAGAGGTCCAACATCCACATTATAGGGGTGCCAGAAGGAGAAGAGAAAAAGCAAGAGATTGGAAATCTATTTGAAAAAATAGTGAAAGAAAATTTCCCTAATTTGGTGAAGGAAATAGACATGCAAATCCAGGAAGCACAGAGTCCCAAACAAGATGGATGCAAAGAGGCCCACTCCAAGATACATCATAATTAAAATGCCAAACGTTAAAGAGAGAATCTTCAAATTGAAAAACCAAAATAAAAAAAAGAAAAAAAAAAAAGAGAGAATCTTCAAAGCAGCAAGAGTAAAGAAGTTAGTTACCTACAGGGGAGTTCCCATAAGACTGTCAGCTGATTTCTCAGAAGAAACTTTGCAGGCTAGAAAGGATTAGCAAGGAATATTCAAAGTCATGAGAAGCAGGAACCTACAGCCAAGATTGCTCAACCCAGCAAAGATATTTAGAATTGAAGGGCAGATAAAGAGCTTCCCAGACAAGAAAAAACCAAAGGAGTTCACCATCACCAAACCATTATTATATGAAATGCTAAAGAGACTAATTTAAGAAAAAGAAGAAGCTCAAAACTATAAACAATAAAATGCAATAAATACAAATCTATCAACAATTGAATCTAAAAAACAAACTAAGCAAACAAGAACAGACAGATTCATGGACACAGAGAGCATTTTGATCACCGCCAGATGGGAGGGGGTGTGGGGGAATGGGTGAAGAGGTGAGGGGATTAAGAAGTACAAATAGGTAGTTACAGAATAGCATGGGGATGTAAAGTACAGTATAGGAAATGGGGTAGCCAAAGAATTTATACGCATGACCCATGGACATGAACAGTGGTGAGGGGTTGGCTGAAGCTGTGGAGGGTGCTAGATGAAGGAGGGGCAAAGGGGGAAAAAATCAGGACAACTATAATAGCATAATCAACAAAATATAATTTAAAAAAATAGATGTAACTCACATAAACAAAAGCCGTTACAGTTCCTAAAAAAAGTTTTAAGAGTAAAGCATGCCTCTCACGGAATATCTTCCTTTTATCTTCTTTTTCTTTTGTCCCCCTCTTTCTTGTTCTGAAGAAAAATCATTTGGAGGCCAAAGTCAATGACGTCCTCAGATCCGAGGCACCTCCTGTAATGACGCCTTTCTCTGGCATTTCTCTTAGCCTGGCCGGCCTCTTCCATCACGACCTCATGTTGCCTCTGGTTTTCCTTGGCTTACCATCTGCTTAGCACCGAGGAAACAGCTGTGCCAGGAGCCACGCCGCCAACGCCGACCCTCATAAGCACACGCAGTCACCCCACTGGTCAGGCTCAGACCTCCTAGAATGTGCTCCGGGGCCCCTCACCCACCCTACTCAAAGTTGCCCAATCCACACAACCAACAGAGACGTTGCTCAGTGGGGAGACATGTAGGCCTGACTCAGCCTGAAGGAGAAGACATTAAATTTGCCTTAAAAGACACCGGCCATTAGCTTTGCCGTGTGGCCTGAAACAGCCCGTGCCACCCTCTTGACTGAAGTCTCACTATGGCATGGAGTGGGGGCAAAGGTCCGGGTGCAGATTTGATAGTAGGAGTCTTTCAGGGCTAACTTCAGAGGCTCCCAAAGTGACAAGGACATCAGGGAGAAAGGCCTGGGGTGTGGAACCAGAACTTAAGTAAAACTGGGAACTGACTTTTTCCTTTCAGGAAGGTCCTCTTCTGATAGAAAGGGTAGCGCGGGCCAGAGGGGCTCTCGGCCACCTCAGCTGTGCGTGCGACAGGGCTGGCCTTCTGGGGACCAGACACCTGTGGTTTTAATGCTACGTCTGCACCACACATTCAAGGGTCTTGGTTTTTTGTTTTCCAAAGAAAGATGAGATTGGCTTGGTTCTTCATGAGCATATTTTATGTTGTTCTTTTTCTTTTTCTCCTTGCTCATTTCATCTGGGGGGGGGGGGGTCTGTGCTATATTGGGGTTGTGAAAAACGTCTGCACTCCAACCATTTACAGAAATAAATGGGTTTGTTGTTGTTTTTTAAAAAGAGTGAAACAGCCCTGAGACCAAAAATTTTGAGAATGGCTATGTGATATTATTCCTTCTACTTCGCATAGGTTTTAAATTTTCCATATTAAAAAAATGTATTTAAAAATAACAATAATTGACAATTGTCTTTCCTTCTTTGCTGTTTGGGAAAATTGCTTAACCTTTATGGGCCTCAGTATATTCATCTCCCAAGGGGCTAGATAATCCTAAAGCATGATTGTATAATATGAACCAAATCTGACCCCACATGGACATGGGGGTGCTACCCACCCCCAAGCTTCCACAGAGGTCTGAATCTCTCTGGGTCGAGGAAGAGGGAGTATGCTCCCGTGTTAATCAGATCCCATTAATTTTTCAAAGTAGACAACAGCCCACTTACTCATCTCCCATAGAGCCTCATCCATAATTGATCCCGAGCTGCACTTATCCAAATAGACGGAGGAGATGCCTGGGGCACGTGGGACTCTGGGCAGGTTTTCTGCTGATGAGCTTAGCCCCCGAATTAATGGCTGTCATGAGAAGGTACTCACAGCCATGACATGTTCTAACTAAAGGAGTTGGCACCTCTCCTTCAATCAAGAATAACAAGAAAGAGAGAAAGAAACAACTCCCAGAATGCTCTGAGGTTATTTCTATGTAAAAACCAGCTGAAGGGAATTGGTCTAAGCTAACCCTGTGCACAATTCAGGTGCATATAGACCTCGGCAAGTTTGGCCCTCAAGTCCCATATCCTCACTCAAGGACAATTTTTCATTGCTTTTAGAGAAAGAAGAAGGGAGAGAGAGCGGGAGAGGGGAAGGGAGAGAGAGAACGTGAGAGTGAAACATCGATCGGTTGCCTCCCATATGTGTCCCGAACAAGAATTGAACCTGCAACCTGGGTATGTGCCCTGACCAGGAATTGAACCCACGACCCTTCACTTTGTGGGATGATGCTCCAACCAACTAAGCCACACCAGTCAGGTCCCTCAAAGCCCTTTAATCACTTCTACCCTCATGGCCTCTACTTGAGGCCGTACACCTCGGGCCCCACCCCTCACTCCAAAATAAATTCCAACTGGGTTGAAGATTTAATTAAAAAAAAAAAAGAATTAGTGAAAAAATAAAATAAAATAATAATAAAAATTTAGTGTCAAGCCTTAAAAACAACATAAAATGAACATTTATCAGATGAGTAAAGGCTTTGTGGTAAGAAAGAGAAGAGCAGCCCCTGACACCTGCTGTCGCCGGTCACGCACGCACAGCTAGATGCTGGTGTTTTTCTGCGGAACACCAGCCATTCCACAGAACGCCCGTATCAGACAAGGTTACTCAGCAACCACGGTCGGGCAAGACAAAAGCCAGACCGCTCTGTAATCATATCTGGACTGTATTCATTTGCTGGGAATGCCGTAGCCAAGTACTGCAAACTGAAGGGATTCAGTAACAGTTACTGTCTCACAGATCTGGAGTCTGTGATCCAAGCGACTGTGCGGCCATGCTTCCTTGGGAGGTGAAGGGACGGTCTGTCCCAGGCTTCTCTCTGAGTTTCTGGTGGTTTCTTCACTGCGTCAGCATAAGGCCAATTATCACATGGTGGTCTCCCTCCCTGTGTGTGCATCTCTGTATCCAAATTTCTCCTTTTTATGAGGACGTCAGTCATATGAATTAGGGGCCCACTCTACTGACCTCGTCTTAACTAATTACATCTGCAATTATGCCATTTCCAAATAAGGCCATATTCCAAGGTACTGGGGGTTAGGACTTTAACATATGAAGTTGGGGGAGGGGAGACTTAATTCAACCCATCATCCATGAACTTAGGGAAAATAAGAACATTGTTCAAACCACAAAAATATGACCAAATACTTGCTTCCTAGGGCTATTGTAACAAATTACCACAAGTTAAGTGGCTTAAAATAACAGAAATTTATTCTTTTATAGTTCCGGAGGCCAGAAGTCAGTCATTGGTCTTGCTGAACCAAGATGAAGGTGTAGGCAGAGCTATGCTCCTTCCAGAAGCTCTAGGAAGGAACGTATTCTTTGCCTATTCCAGCTTCTGGTGGCTGTTGTCATTCCTTGGCTTGTGGACACATCATTCCAATCTTCAACGGCAGTATCTTCAAATCTCCCTAATAAACCTGGTATTGTGGAAAGACACAAATGTGTGTAAGTGACTCCTTTCAGGGATGCTCATGACAGCATCACAAAGAAGAAAATGATTAAGTTTACCTACGAAGGAGGGACGTTGTCCAAAAAAGGCAGGGTAAGAATCTCCAAAAGTCCTTTCTTCCATAAAAGCAATGAGAACATTGGCAGAATTGTCAGAATCGACTATTTCAGAACACTGGATTAACTAAAAGTCTGCCGCAGTCTGGAGGAGTGGGCTTTTTTTTTTTTTTAAGGAAAACCAACGAATCTTGCTAAGAACAGTGAGCTTTATGGCGTTTTAACTTGCTCTTTCTTACCTTCCTGTTGTACAGCCCACAGCAGCCTTGGCAACTCCCAGCCCCTAATCACAGGGGAAACTAGCAGCCCAGCTGCCACTGGAGGCAGAACAGGGCTGGAGATTTCCAACTCTCCAGTCGCAAAGAAGCATCATTATTTGACCCATCAGTCGGCTGGAACACCCGGCTCATCAGGTTCGTCTTTACCTGACCTGGCTCTGAGCTGACCCAATACGATCAGACTCCCCCCACCCCCCAGGGGGCTTTTGTCAAGAACAGTAAGTAATCATTATGAACACTGTGGCTGACTGAGGGGGAGATAACAATTTGGGCAAACAAAAAGTTAACTAAAAACCTAAAAGGAAAAGCTGGAGAATAAAATTGCAGGGGGTTTTGAAAAGAAGGCCCATAACCATGCCTCTGGTTGTGTGCATGGCCCAGGCTGTGTGCATGATCAGGAGACAGGAGAAGGCCCTAAGCTGTCACCTCTGGCTATCCTTGAGGCGTCCTGCAAGCAGGAAGTGAAGGCTAAACCAGCAGACTTTTAGACTGAGTATAGAAAGCATGCCCAAACAGGCACACAGAACCCCTTTGCCAAGACGGAAGACTTACTGGTTCCAGGAAATCTCTGTCCAATGAATAGCTGACCATAAAGCTGAGAAGAGACTTCAGGGGCCACAAACGACAAAAAATACAGGCTTTACCGAATTACTCCAGGAAAGCCGCTGAACAACGGAACAATAACAACAGCAGAAAACAACAAACCCTTGCCCTGGCCAGGTGGCTCAGTTGGTTGGAGCGTCGTCCTGTACAGCAAAAGATTGCAGGTTTGATTCCCAGCCAGGGCACATACCTAGGCTGTACGTCTGAAACCAGGTTGGGGCACATACATCACTGTTTCTCTCTCTCTCTCTCCCTCTCTCTCTCTCCCTTCCTCTCTCTTTAAAATCAATAAACATATCCTCAGGTGAGGATTTAAAAAAAAAAAAATCACAAAAAACCTAGGATGAAAGGAGAATCTGATTTGCAGAGCTGTCACATTATGTTATTTAGGGCACCCAATTCCAACAAAAATATTATATGATATGAAAGAAACAAGAAAGTATGGCCCATAGATGGGGGGAAACAGTCAATGAAGCTCTCCCCAGGAAGCACAGATACTAGACTTACCAGACAAAGCACTTAAATCAGCACTTTTAAGTGTGTTAAAACAACCAAAGGAAACCTTTTCTAAAGAATTAAAGGAGAAGCAGCAGGAGGAGATGCCAGCAGGAAACCTATCTTACACCATTCACAAAATGAACTCAACATGGATTAAAGACCTAAACATGAGACCTGAAATTGTAGAACTCCTAGAAGAAAATATATTTTAAAAAAGATCCTTGACATTGATCAACACTTTTCTTTTTTTGATCTGACACCAAAACCACAAGCAACAAAAGCAAAAATAAACAAGTGGGACTCCATCAAACTAGAATGCTTCTGCACAGCAAAGGAAACCATCAACAGAGTGAAAAAGCAACCTACGGAATGGAAGAAAATAATTGCATGCCATATATCTGATGCGGGGTTAACATCTTAAACATATTGTGTAAGGAACTCCTACAACTCAATAGCAGAATTTTTTTTTCATAGTCAGAGAATCTGAATAGACATTTTTCAAAAGAAGACATAAACTAGCCAACGGGTATACAAAGAGGCTCAGCATCACCTGGAATGCAGGAGGAAGAGTCTGAAGCATCTCCTAAAACAAAGAGAAGCTTTGGGGGGCATTGATGGTGGGTGGCGGGTTAGGGACAGGGCTGCTGTTTTGAAAAGACCACTCTGGCTGCTGTGTGAAGAGTGCCCTGGGGACTGAGGGCCTAGGACTGAAGAGACCAGATCATTGAGGAGGGAAGGGATGGAGGTGGCTTTGTCCCCGGTGGGCACGAGAAAGACAGTGAAGTAGACATGTTTAAGAAACATTTTGGAGCTAGAGCTGATAAGATTTGCTAATGCAGACAATGTTCATCTCCTAGCAAGAGGTTTTCCTTCTGTTCCTTTTAGAGGCTTTGTTCTCCCCTATCCATTTGCAGAGAGAGCCGATGGGGGCAGTTTTAGAGTATCTTTGGGAGTGAGAGCTGAACGCAGGAGGTTAAAGTGCCCCAGACCCACCACCTGGGCTCTCAAAACTGAAGCACAGCATGTCCACAGGAAAACCAACCAACCAACCAACCTCATGAAAATGGTTCGTGTCAGTTTGTCCACAGTAGCCCTAAACTGGAAACAGCCCAAGTGGCCACCGATAGTGCAATGGATAAATAGAGGGTGCAGAATACTAGACAATAAGAAAGCAACCTGCTGTGACGAGCAACAACTTGAATGCATGCTAAAAACACGATGCTGTTCAAAAAAGCCAGACAAAACAAGAAAGCCTACTGATGATTTCATCATACAAAGTTCAAGCACAGGTGCAATTAATGTAATTTATAATAAGAAATTCCAATGGTGGCTACCTTGGAGTGGGAGGCAGAAATTGGCTGGAAAGGGGTATGCAGAAACTTTCTGGGAAGTTGGAAATGTCTTATATCTAGACCTGGGTATATGCACTTGTAAAAACGCCATCAGTCGCTGGTGATATGTCACGTGAAGATCACATACCCTTGATATGAATTGGTGAGAAGGGGCTGTTCCCCAAATCTATAACTCCAGTCCGATCATGGGCAAAACCTCAGAGGACCCTTCTACAAAATACCCCCTCAACACTGTTTGAGGTCACAGAAAACAAGGGAGCTGTCACAGAGCAGAGAGGGCTGAGGAGACACCTAAGCGCAACGTGGTATCCTGCATGGGATCCCGGGACAGAAAGAGGACATAAATAAAAGCGCTGCTGAAATCCATAAAAGTCTGGAGTTATGTTAATGATATTGTCCCAACATTGGTTTCTTGGTCTTGACACTATATCACGGTGACGTAAGCTATTAACACAGGGGAAAACAGGGTGTGTGGTATATGGGAACCCTGTACTACCCTGGTCATAGTTTTGCAAATATGAAATTATTCCAAAATAAAGTTTGTATTTCAAAAAAATCATCAAGCTGAATATTTAGATTTGCCAATTCACTGTATGTGAATGAGTTCTCAATAAAATATTGCTCCCCTACCCGGCCAGCACTCAGCCCAGCGGCAGCTTTTGGGAGCCCAGCGGTGACCGTGGAGGAGGTGGCATTGGCTTGCATCTTAAAGGATGAGTGGAAGTGAACCAGGGGAAGAGCAGGGAAGGGTGTTGCACTGTTGAGGGAATGTCTAGGGGTGTGGCCAAGCCTGACACTTTCTGGGGCCCAAAGGGGAGGTGGCGTGGAGATTAACAGAGTAGGCTAAGGTTTTAGGGGTTGATCCTATAAGTCAGGGACTGCCAACTCAACAGAGCATCCCTTTGAATGTAGAACCGAAGGGCATCGTGTTGGGGTTCAGTGATGAAGGAGGCGAGTCCCAGCCACACTGCTCCGAAGTAGGGAGAGAATTGAAGAGAAGCAGGTATGTATGATCGGTGCGTACTGGCAGCACACCCCAGCCCCCAGCGCACACACACAGATGCACACGCTCAGCTCAGCCTCTCCTCTCTGAAGCGGGCCGCCCATCACAGCGAACGGCGCACACACACACACACATACACACACACACCCACACGCCAGGTCTGGCTAAGAGCTCTCCACCCTTATACAAATTTGCTTGCATACACCATTGCAAGGTGAGGCCTGGCCCAAAGCCAATTTCCACTCTATCAGTTTCCACGGAACAACAAGACATGCAGTGGCTTCTAGAAGGAGCTGCAGGCTCCAACGGCTTTGCCTTTTCTGAGAAGCAATTGCTACTTTCATAAACACTGCGTGGGGGCGGGGGGGGGGGGGGGGATAGCTCGGCAGACGGTGGGGAAGCTATTGCTCATTATAGGCAAGACCTGATACAGAGAGGAGAGAGAAATCCAGCTTGTACCATCTCCACATATCACAGTATTGTGACTTATAACAGCATCTCCTGGATCTTATTTCATTACAACTGCCAAAAGGAAAAAAAAAAAAATTGAATTACCATGCTAATGTCTTCTCTTTGGGTGAAATCTGTGGTTCGGGTACATGGATATAAAATACATCATTAGTTGCTTTTAAGCTTGTCTTTAATGATGAAAAAACATTGTGGGGCACAGGGGACAGATATAACTAAACTCGGTCAGCCAGCAGCATCGGGAGCCTCTTGTAAACCATAATGTGACAGTGCAGTTTCTTTTTCCCTCTGAAATGACAGTTAATTCCAGACCAGGAAGGCTGTCAAAAATGCTTAGTTCTGCTCCACTTGAGTTAATTACTGGCCCTGGGGCAGGCTGCCCTCCACTCCTCTGCTAATGGGGCTGGGCTCCAGGTAAAAAATCCATTTGCAAGAATGTTTTCCTTGCTCCAGATCTAATTTATTGAATATCAAATATTTATGCCAATGCAATTAAAGTGACAACACCACTGCTCTCCCTTCTTCCCGGCCCCCAGTCCTAGACAAGCCCAGGCTTGCTGACAGAATGCTTTACCCCGTCAACACAGGGTAAAAGTTTCACTTGAGCTTCTAAAGCAAGAGCTTTGAAACCCACTCAACCCACCAATTCACCTGGGATTCTCTTTCTCCTTCTTTTGGAGGCAGCCACGTGAGGTTCGGGAACAATGACTGAGGAGCTGGGGCAGAAGGTAAAGCGAAGAAGAGAGAGGGAGGCCTGACTTTGGTTTCAATTCTGACATCCGCTGTGGTTTTCTGGGTTCCAGACACCGAAACAGGCAATACGGTGAGACGGATGGACACACTTGGTCCACAGCCCAACAATCTCCTGGCCTGAGAGGGGACAACTCGGGGCATGTGTAGAAGATGTTCCAGAAACAGGTTGTTACAGATCTTGGCTTGGGGTCTCCAAGGCTTGAAGGCCACCAAAGGTCCCCTCCCATCCAACCAGACCTAAATTACAGAAAGTTTCAGATCTAGCCAAGCATACGCCATCTTTCCCAAATCCCTAGTTACCCAGTAAGGGAACCTTAGACTTTCCAGACTCTGGAGCTTGGGCCGTTTCCCGTTGGGACTCCTCACAGGTCTCACCAGCACCCCCATCGTCACCCCCTAGGAGTCTCTAGCACCACAAGACTCATGATTTGACATCTGCCCCAACAGAGGGGTGACTGGTAAAGATGGGCCAATGAGCAATCTAATGTGTACACTCCCACAGGTATGTCCAAAAAACATAAAAAGGAAATAATGTGTTGATGGCATATTTGAGGTGGTGCTATGCCCTCTGGCTGGGATTCTGTCAGGGACCTTGGTGTCCATACTCACCTCTCCCTTCCTGCAACGAAACAAGGTCTTTTCTTGGGCCTGAATTGGGTTTTGAAGGAGAAGCAGGCATGCACAATGCTTAGCAGAGGGAACACAAGAGATTGTGTTTGAAGAACTGGAAGTAGATTGATTTTTATTGGAGCCTGAATTGCAAGGGAGTGAGCCCTGGGAATATAAGCATCAAATGAGGTCATCTAAGCATGTTAGAAAATGTCAAGTTCTGGATAAATGTGAATTACTCCCCACGTCACAGAGGTATTGGGGAACCAAATGATATGTTATATGCATTACAAAAATTGTATTACATAAATTGTCATTGTTACAAGATATTTAGGAAGACGGATTAAGCTTCAACCATGGAGATAGATCAGAAAAATACATTTTTTCATTTCTTTTGATCCTACCTTTTTAGAACTGTTATAAACTGAAATATTTTGATAAATATCCTTTCTGTTCTCTTTTTTTTAGATGAACACACTGTGCCCAACTTTAATGTTTAGATATTCTTGGTTTCCTGTCAATCCCACCAACTCGCTTTAGATTTGAAGCTTTGTGATCATTTTTTTTTTTTTATGACTAGACAATTCTTCATCTGTGAGGATGGGGCAAGAAGGTTGGTATTAATATCCAGATCTGCATCTTCAGTTATCACCCTGCTCAAACACATTATCACACCACACCCAAACTACTGCCATAATTTCTTAGCTGTCTACTCTGCCTCTAGTTTCCTCTGTCTCAAAATTGTCTTCCCTTGGCTGCTCAAGCATTGATATTGTTTTTACCACTAAAAGTAACTATAAAAGAACACTTGCTATAGCCACTGTGATAGGACAAGAAAAATAAAAGAGGTAAACCTATTGGGAAGGAAGAAACAAATGTATCATTATTAATTTTTTTTATAATTTATTTGTTTATTTATTTATTTTTAGAGAGAGGGGAAAGAAGAAAGAGAGAGAGAGAAACACCACTGTCTGGTTGCCTCTCACTCGCGCCCCCAACTGGGGACCTGACGTGCAACCTAGTCATGTGCCCTGACTGGGAATCGAACCAGCGACTCTTGGTTTGCAGGCCTACGCTCAATTCACTGAGCCACAGCAGCCAGGGCTAAATGTATCATTATTTATAGACAGTATAATTATATATCAGAAAAAGAAAAAAACAGAAAAGCTATTCAAACTAATGAGATAAGACAGTAAAATGGTCTAATATAAAATATGCTATATACTAACAATAGCCAATTAGAAATATAATTAAAAATATGGTCCGTGATATACATCCAGCTACCTTGATCACATCTTCATGAGAATGTATCACAGGAACTTCAGTGCACAAGTGAGTTTTGGATTTTTCAACTCAAACCTGCTCCTCCTCCAGAGCCCCCAGCACAGGGGCCCGATACGTAGATCTGTCACCAAACCGTGACTATCACCTTTTATTTCCATCTGCTGTTCTCTCCAATCCAAGTGCCTCCATCATCTCTCACCTGAATAACTGTAGTAACTCCTCACTGTTCTTCTGTTTTGGGTTCCCTGTTCTCTCCAAACTGTGTCCACAAAGCAGTCATGGGGACCTTTTTGAAATTTTAAGTAAACCACGCCACACCCCCACTGATAGCTCTTCTCTAGCTTATGAACCCCATATCCTACCCACTGCCTGCGTTGCTTGGCTTCCTGTGATCCTCACTGGCCCTTCTAGCTTTGGCTCAAGCCACTCACCTCCTTGTTTCCTCCATTAGAGGAAGTATATAAATGTTACAAATGCAAAAAGGGAAACTATGGCTTTTAAAACTGTAAGAGGACTCTATGCATAATTAGAAGATAATATTTTCATAACTTCAGTGAAATTGATTATTTTCTCAGAGAATATAACATACCAGAATTGTCTCAAGAAAAATTAGACTACCTGGATAGACCAATAATAAAGGAAAAATAAAAAGAAATTGTCAAAGTATTACCTCCTAAAATTGCTTCCAACCTCAGATGTTTTCATGGGCACATTATTTCAACCTTTCACAGAATAAATAATTTCCATGTAACATTTTCATGCCTTCAGGGCATGAAAAAAGATGTAAATCTTATCAGTTCATTTTACAAGCCCAGCAAAGCTATTGACATAATGTTTTGAATAAATCTCAAAAACATCATGTTGAATGACAAAAGCCAGGCACAGAGGAATATAAATTATATGATCCTATTTATATGAAGTTCAAGGAGAGGCGAATTTAATGTCTGGTGGTAAAAATTAGAAAAGTGGTTGCTGGGTGTGGGCCTGGAGGACTGCCTGGAAGGGGTCACAGGGAACTTTCCAGGGCCAGAGGATGTTCATGTCTTGACCTGGTGGATGGCTACTGAAGTGTGTACATTTGACCAAAGTCATAAAGATGTACACTTAAGATTTGTACATTTTATTATATATAAGTTATACCTCAATAATATATTATTAGGAAAGAGAAAACCTCGTAACCATAACTGAAAAGATAGTCAAGAAAAACAGCAGGTAAATTATACTTAATATGTTATATATGCAAAAATACTGAACAAAATGTAGACAAAGGTAGTCTTGCAAAAAATTATACAAATAATACACCAAAAACTGCAAGGTTGTTTCAATACTAGAAGTCTATTACTATTATAATACAAATTTGAAAAATGCATTATAAAAATATTGGAATTAGTTTATAAAATTCATTTATTCATGACTTTAATGCCTAATAAGCTCAGATACAAAAAGATAATACTTTAACATAATAAATAATATTTATTTCCAACTGAAAGCCCAAATCAGCCTTAACAGTGAAACTCAAGAGGCCACCTTATTAATGTCAAGTACAAAATGAGGCTGGCCTCTGTTCCCCCTACTATTCACTATTGTTCTAAAGTTTCTAAGTCATATAAAGGGACCAGAAATAGACATGAATCATAACTATTCGAGAGAAAGAGACAAAACTATTAGTTTTAGTCCATGATAATATTGTCTTTCTACAGAACTCAAGAGGGCCACCTGAAAAACAATATTTTGACCAGATATAAAATAAATATGCAGGCACAAGTAGGGATGCTCACTGAAGCATTGTTACAAAGAACAATTGGAAACCACCTAAGTGCCCAATAATAGGAGACTGGATAAATAGAAGGACACATGTGCACTAGAATACTATAGAGCAGTTAAAATGAATTTAGTAGATTCAAAAACATTAAGTGAGAAAGAAAATGAAGAATGTTATACATAGTGTGGTACTGGGAATGCGATGTTTAAAAATGCACTAAACTACACTGTTTGGAAATTTTGGGGGGAATATGGTTATGAACGATACTTACTAACATCAGAAAATTGGCTGCTTCTGGGGAGGGAGGAAAGGGAATGAGATTGGAGGGGAAAACAAAGGGGCTTCAGCTGTAGTCGTACCTTGTTATTTAAGAAATAAAAATCCCTGGGGGAAACACTCTCCATTTGACAAGTAGACCCAGCAGGCCAGAAATAACGCCCAGAAAGTTTGCTTGTGGCCCTGAACCAGTCCATCTCTGCCCCTCCTACCCAGCAACCACTTCTCTTTTGTCGCCCCAGATGAGTTTTGCCAATTCTTGAAGTTTATTTAAATGGATTCGTGGGTTTCCTTTCAAGTCTTCCTTGTTCTCCCTCCTGAAGACTGGCCTCCTTTATTTAAAACACCAAGTCTCAACAGATTGAGGCCGGCTAAGCCACAGTCGAGGACCGAACACCCTGGTGCTCTTGGCCACCAGGCAAGTCAGGGGTACATGAATTATAATATTGAGACAGTACCTTTCACTTACTACATAGGCATTTTAAAAAAGTTAATACCTAGCATCTGGAAATATGCATATTTTCTAGAGAGACCATTAATTTAGGAAACTTTCTGTAAGAGAATTGACCATTATTTTCAATAGCCTTAAAAAAAAAAATCTTGTACACCTAAGTCTTTCATGTTTCTTCCTCCATCCCAGAACTCACCACTGAATTCCACAGTTAGATGCCCAACGTCTCCACCTGGGTCTCTAACTGGTGTTTCAAAGCATGACCAAAACCATGCTCCCAATTCCTACTGCTCCTCTGTGACCCAAAGCTGCTCCTTCTACTAAAACCCTGCCAGGAAGACAAACAATCCAATTAAAAAATGGGCAAAGGACCTGAACAGATGCTTTTCCAAGGAGGACATACAGAGGGCCCACAGACATATGAAAAGATGCTCAACATCACCAGCCATCAGAGAGATGCAGATTAAAACCACAATGAGATACCATCTCACACCTGTCAGAATGGCCATCAGTAATGAATCAACAAACAACAAATGCAGGCAAGGATGTGGCAAAAAGGGAACCCTACTGCACTGTTGGTGGGAAGGCAGACTGGTGCAGCCACTGTGGAAAACAGTATGGAATTTCCCAAAAACATTAAAAATGGAACTGTCTTTTGACCAAGGAATTCCGCTTCTGGGAATATACCCTAAGAATCCCAAAACACCAGTTCAGAAGAGCTTATGCCTCCCTATGTTTGCAGCAGCGCTATTTACAATAGCCGAGTACTGGAAACAGCCTAAGTGCCCATCAGTAAATCAGTGGATCAAAAAACCATGATACGTTTACACAATGGAATACTATACAACAGAAAGAAAGAAGGAACTCCTACCTTTCGCGACAGCATGGATGGAACTGGAGAATATTACACCAAGTGAAATAAGCCAGGTGGGGAAAGACAAATACCATATGATCTCATCTATAAGAGGAATCTAATGAACAAAATTAACTAATGAGCAAAATAGAACCAGAGGCATGAAAACATGGAACAGGCTGACAGCAACCAAAAGGGAGTGGGGAAGGGGGTAATGGTGGAAAGAAGGGACAAGCCCAAGAACATGTAAGAATTCACATTTTCCAATTCAGCACAAACCTCTTCTCTCGGTGGGGAGCAAGGTCCAGCCCGTACTTTTCTGTTTGTTTTCTCGGTAAGAGGCTTTGTTGCCTGCAGTGATTAGTTGCCACAGGGAGGTCATAATTAACAGAGAGCCCAACTATTCCTAGCAGTCAGAAAACTGTTTTCTAACAAGTAGAAATACAATTAATATTGCCCAGCTCTCTCTTCTGTGGCGCTCCCCTCCCTTTACTCTCTACAAAGTCAGAAGGGGAAAAAAGATTAGGAATATCATATGGGTTGAACTGTGTCCTTCCGAAATGATACATCAAAGTCCTAACCCCAGTGAGTGAGAAGGTGACCTTATTTGGAAATAGAGTCATTGTAGATATAATTAGTTAAGATGAGGACCTCCTGGAATAGGGTGGCTGGTTCTTAATCCGATGTGACTGGTGTCCTCACAAGAAGAAGGGAGACGCAGAGACACACACAAGAAGAGAAGGCTGTTGGGAGGGCGGGGGCAGAGACAGGTGATGCAGTTGCAAGACAAGGAACGCCAACGATTGTCGGCCATGATCAAAAGCTAGGAGAGTCAAGGAAGGGTTGTACTCAGAACCTCAGAGGAGCAGAGCTCTGCCAACACCTGGATCTCAGCCTTCCAGCCCCAGAACTGAGTGAATAAATGTCTGCTGTTTCAAGCCACCCAGGTGGAGGCACTTTGTGACAGCAGCCCCAGCAAATGAGTACAGAGCAAAATCACCTAACTCCTCCCCTTGCAAATAGAAGTGCCTGAGGCTCTGGAAGGTGCAGGAGATTACCCGAGGTCCCAGGCAAGTGAGAAGCAGAGATGAGACTTGAATCAAAGTCCCACTGACTCCGACACCAGTGTTCATTTCACAGTATGATTCTCTCTCTGGGTGTGTGGCCCCCTTGGCCGCTGTAATCACATCTGGACATCGACCGCCTTGGGCTCAGTACCTGGGCAACAGCTGCAAGCACACCTGCCCTGGAGTATCCTGAGTGCTGGACGCTGCAGAAATGAAGATATTTTTAAGAATGCATGTGATGACTGAGGAAGAGGAGGTAGACAGAGAAAAGTGGTTAATATTAATTGAGCTGAGTGCCAGGGGCCTTATACACATGATCTATTTACATCCCACAATGACCCTTTGGTGTAGGTACAACTATCCTCGTTTTTCAGACCACAGTCAGCCTCAGACAAGCTAAATAACTCTCCCAAAACCATACAGTGGGCATGTGGTAGAGATCTGAACCCAAGCCCATGTGACCCCAAACCCTTCGAACTCAAATACTCTTCCTGAGTAGTTTCATCTCTGCACGTGGTTTTAATTGCCATCGATTTGCTAGTGGCTCACACATATTTATCTGCAGTCCCCAGATCTCACCTCCCTGTTCATTATCGCTACCTTAACATCTCGCAGGCATCTCAGATTTGACATGTCCAAAAGTTAGCTCATCAGCTTCCACTGGAAACCCGGCTCTCCCATCTGCCAAGATCCCCAAACTAGAAACCTGGCAGTCATCCCTGACTCCTTCCTCCCTCCCTTTATGAATCACCTAGTCCTACTCATTCACCCTCTTTCTAGCTCCACTGCTGGTACCCACTGCCATCTCCCTCCTGGGGAACTGTGGTCTCCTCACTGAGCTCTGAGGACTCCGCCTTCACCCTTTCCCTTCCTGCAGTAGCGAGAGTGATTTCTTGAAGCACAAATCTTATCACATTAGTCTCCTGATTAAGACCCTTCAACAGTGATTCCAGATTCTTACGTGCTAGTCACTGGTATAATCCCTTTACATATACCAAATCAGTTCATCCTAAAAACCACCCTATGATATAAAGTAGGTACTCTCTTGTTCTCCTTTGGCAGATGAGAGAATTGGGGTGCTGGAAGGTTAACTAACTTACCTAAAGTCTCACAACTAATCAATGGCTGGGCCAGGATTTAAATTCAGGCCCCGTGGCTCCTGAGATCATGCTCTTACAGTGATACTAAACATCCTTTCCAAAGATGCCCTGCTTCTCTTTGATCAAGTCCAAAGTCCTTCTCATGGCCAACACAGGCCTGCAAGGTCTCACCTCTGCCTCTACCTCTCCGCCCACCCTACTCTCTTATTCTTCTCAAGTTCAGAGCAGAGGCTGGGCTGGATTTCTTTCTTTTTTTTTTATTTTAATTCTTCAAGATCTCTAAGCTTCCTCCTGCCTCAGGGCCTTTGCACATGCTGTTTCTTCTGCCTGGAACGCTGCGTAGAATGCCCAGGTCACTCACCGGGCATATTTCTGTTCCTCTTTCAAGTCTCACTTTAAACATTGTTTCCTCGGGGAAGCTTTCTTTGAACCCCTAGAGCAAGTCGGTTTCCCCGTTCTGTACATTCATCATCACCTGCACTTTGTCTTTGTACCACTTCCCACAATTGTCATTATTTGTATAATTTTATTTTTAACATATGTCCCCACCCCACCCCTGATGGACAGCCAGCTCTGTGAGTGCAGGGGCTGTATCTGCTGAGCTTCTCTGGGACATTGCGTGGAAAACAGATATTCAATAGGTAGTGATGGGCACAAAGAACAAAAGAAACAGAAGAACAAATGAATGAGTACAGGCTGCTCTTCAGCTGTCTGTCCAACCAAGGAGCACCTGTCATGAGGCAACACCTTTCTCTCAAAGAGAGCTTCTCGCACCTGTAATGAGCATCCAAACCACCTGGGCATCTTTGTGAAGTGCAGACTCTGATATAGGAAGTCTGAGCTTTTGTGACAGGTTCCAGGTGATGCTGACGTTGCCAGTGCAGGGACCACACCATGAGCAGCAAATATTGAAAGAGTCTCTCAACTCAGTCTCTTATGAGCGAGTCTTTCCAATCTCGTCCCCCACCTATTCCTGTCCAAGGTGGCACCTGGTGATGGAGAGGGGGCTTTGTGTGACCTTTTGCTCCCAGGGAGTGGGACGTGAGAGTGGAAAGGGATGCAGAACTGGCCCTGTGCTGGAGCCCAAGTGGCTTTGTTGGTGTCTGCTGGAGATGCCTGCTCAGGCCTGCGACAGTCAGGGCAACGCCAGCTCCTATCTCAAGTTCCCCCCACTGCTCACATATCCCTCCAGTGAGGCGATTCCTAATCCATGTGATGGTTCAAGGACCCAGGTTCCTCCCATCTTTGGCTCTCCCATCTGTGGTCTCTCAGACCACAGAGTCATCTTCGAGCCACCAGAAGAATGGAGGGTGATAAATCCCACCCACTTCTTGAAAGCTACAGCCTAGAATTGACACATACCACTTTCACACACATTCCCCTGCTGCCGACCTGATCCCAGACATTTGTTAGCACTGACTGAGTCTGTGGTCTATTCTCCATCAGACATCGGGGTGCTGTCTTCCCTGAATCTTGACCTCCCACCTCAACGCATCCCGGCACTGCAGCTTCATCCTATCTCTCCCCCCACCCCCCACCCTGGGCATCTCCTGGCAGAACCCTTCGCCGTAAGATGCCCAGACCACTCACCACAGCTGCCCTGGTGACGGGCTCTTGGTTGAACCCACCTAGCTGGAGCCTTCCTTCTGCCTGCCCTCATCACAGTTCAGGGGTCTTCTACACAGCTATCTCTTCCTGAGGTCCCAAACAGGAAGCCAGGCAGAGGCCTCCTAAGAGAGGCTCAGTGGCTCTCCAACCTTTCTGGGTCACGATGGCTGGTCTGGGCACATGGTGCCTCTTTCCACCATGCTTACCTTCCCTCTGTTTCCCCTCCCCCTCCCCCTGTCCACCAGGACAGGAAGTAGAATGGTCCCTCCCTCCCTTTCCCTGTCTTGTCAAGGCTCTCCCTTCAGTAGGTACCATCATGTCCCAAGCTGTATCCCCTTTGCCACTCCAATGTCCCAGCCCCCAGATCCAGTGAGTGTAGCTCCTATAGGCTAATACTCTCCCCTCTCCTAGAGACTCACCTTGGGTGGGATGTGCCTCCCCTAGGAGCTTACTCTTCCTCCCCAAACTGTGACGTCCAGTGGCTGCTGACTGGCTGGCATGGGGGTAGAAATGCCAGCCCCCTGTTCTCAGGTGGGGACCAACTCTGCGGGGTCAGGCTGAAGCTGGTTTCTAGCTGCAGGTCCTTCCCCTACTGTCATGCTCACTTCTTTTCTGCTAAGAGCATTCTGCAGCAAAACACTCACAAGAATCCCCATCTCAGTCTCTGATGCTAGGAAACCTAACCTAAACACTCCCTGATGTCAGATCCTCTTCTCCCTGAAGCTGGCACTTGACCTCTTCTTTCTCCAGAGCCATAATGGCAGATAGGATCCAGGGAAAGAGAAACCAGCTTACAGATAACAGAACATGCCCTGAGATTTAAAATATATCACAAAAGAAACTCTAGGGTCTTGAACACCATGCTCTCCATCAGAACTCTCATTGGCACCCCTAGCATGGCCTGGAGCTCTGTCTCGGAGGGAGGCCACCCACCAAACCAAAGAGAACCTGTGGAATAGACTCCATGAACACTGTGCATGCGCTGAATGGCAGATCCTTGTCCCTGAGCCCCACCTGGCCTCACCTTGGCCTTTCCAAGGCAAAGCCCTCTTCTTGTTTCTGCGTTGACCATGTGGGGAAATGCAATGCGAATAGGTAAGAATTCAGAGAGAAGGAAAGCGCATCATCTTCCATACGGTCCAAGCACCTCTTTCTTAGCCTATCAGAAAATCCACACCCTCTTCCCCTGGCCTATCAGCTGGCCGCATCCTGGGACCTGGGACCCACACAAGAAATACTTCCAGTGCTTGGCGCCTGTGGAGACACGTGGCCGATGGTAGTGGGGAGGGAATGGAGGTGCCCACAGGCCCGTGGGCAGTGGAGGGAAAAGGTGAGGATGGGAGAGGAGAGGGTTAAGAAACTGGCAGTCCACACAAACACCTTCCACACCGCTCTCCTTTCAATTTCTTTTCCGTGAATTTAAATGCGTTCTGTCACAGTGAGTTATGTCACCCGCAGGAAATGCCCAACTCGGGGACGTTTTTAAAGATTATTTTTTAGATCACCTCTCACTATCCATTTGAGGAACGATTGTTCAATCTGAAAAAATAAATTCAAAACTGTCCCCATCTAAGCAAAATGGAAAAATAACTTTTTCTATTCTTTCCTCTTCTTTCCTTTTATTTTTTTAAAAGAAGGCTTATTTCTGAAGGACGGGTTTGAAAATCTGTTTCACCTTGTCTGGCTGGATTTGAGCACCTCAGTAAGCTGAACATCATGCCTTGTCATAGGAGCAAACAAAATGAATGTACAGACAGCTGTGTGACCTCAGGTAATTTACTTAACCTCTCTGAGCCTTAATCTCCTCGATTGTTACACTGAGATAACAGTACTGACCATGATCACCAAATGAGATGACACCCAGGACAATCCTTAAATCAAAGACACATGTAAGATATCTATTCCACTAAACTGTCAATTCTTCAAGGGCAGGGAGTAGGCTCTAGCCAATGCTGCCCTCTTGTACAGGGCCTGGCCCACAAAAAGCGTTTAATCAATGTTGGATGGCAGATGGCTTGATGGCTGGATGTCTGGACGCACAAAGAGATGGATGAATAAAAAAGGAATAAATGGATGCATTGATGTGCTGGAAAATAGCTATCCAAGAAACAAGTAAACAAAAACGCCTTTCCTTGTACTGGCCTCCAATTTCCGTGTTGTACATACTCCCACCGATGCTGATTTCAAGCCACGAGTGTGACATCAGTGAATGCAGGGCTGGAAAGAGACATGCAAAATTGGCATTTACGAGTCTGCAGAGGCCAGCTCCTGCACCTGACAGGAAAGGATGGAGGGAGGGAGGGAGGGAAGGAAAGAAAGAAAGAAAGAGAGAGAGAGAGAGAGAGAGAGAGAGAGAGAGAGAGAGAGAGGGAGGGAGAGAGAGAGAGAGAGAGAGAGAAAGGAAGGAAGGAAGGAAGGAAGGAAGGAAGGAAGGAAGGAAGAAAGAAAGAAAGAAAGAAAGGAGGGAGGGAGGAGGGAAGAAGGAAGGAGGAGGGAAAGAGAACCACAAATACCTTACCGTAGAGAAGAAAAGAAAAACCCCCGGGACCAGGGAGTACGAGGAGGAGCAGAGCCCGAGGAGACAGGAAAGCTGGGTCCGTCAGCGCGCCTCATGGGCTAGGACTGAACCCGCCCATTCTCTGGAGCAAATTCTTTCTTCTCAAGACTGAGGTGTGAGGTGGGGAGTTTATACAGTGCTGAACAATGATCCCCAATTCCTTTTAAGAATTGGAAATCTTTCTTTTTTCAAATGAAATCTTGGAAGGCACAATGATGATTACAGCCAATATCATGAAGCATTTACTACACCCTGGGTACAGTCTCAGCTACATGGTGTAGAATACCCATGGAATTTTCCCAACAGCGCAGTGAGACAGATAACCTTGCTATTCCCAGTTTACCAGTAGGGCTGAGGCACTAGCCCAAGGTCACACAATAAGCAGTAGGTCCAGGATTTAAACACATGCGGGGACAGCCGTCCTAACTACTCTGCTGGTGTGCCCAAACAGATCCAAAGAAAAAGGAGGGCTCTAATGTAATATGCCAATTAAACCTCAGTTTAAAGCTAAGCCCAGTAACTTGAGACCCCACATAGAGCCAGATTCTTGGCGGGTAAAAAGCGGGAGGAACAGGTGCCAGTCCTGGTTCTGCACCTGGCTGGCTGTGTGTCCTTGGAAAACCTTACCCTCTCTGAGCCTGTTTTCTCATTTATGACACAAGGTGATCACCCCCTGCAGCCCTTATCGGTTATACATTGGGCAATTGCCATAAGAAACAGGCAGTCTTCAGAGTAAACAGCTCCAATAAGTCACATTCTAGACGGCTTATTTACTTACCTCTATGCGACCAAGACCCATTTGGTTTAGAATGCATCCATTTGTGAGCTCCCATGACATTCTTGAAGAAACTGATAGTAATCACTTCTCTAATGACATTAAATCTTGTAGGAATGACTTTATTCTCAGGGATACTTAGTTTAAAGTTACTTTTGTAAACGCAAGGTAATATTTAGTTTCTAGTACTGCCTTCATATTCCATTTTACAAATGTGCATGAAATTAAAGCTATTTTGTGGGGGGAAACAACAGCAAAGAACAAAGGTGGTCAGTCTGTTGCGTGTTATTTTCTTTGAGGCTCATAGCCCTTTGAAAATTTAAAGAGAAATATGGACTTTTCTCCCCAGGGAAAGGCAGGTGCTACTAAATTTGGGATACGACTTTGGGACAGGAAGGATGAGGGGACTGTCACCCCAGCACAAGGGAGGACCTTAGTAGAAATAAGAAAGTCTCTAAGGTCCCAGGTAATTCTTCAGGTGCATGCTTCAGCATCCTCAATCAAGGCAGGAAAGTAGCCAGAAGCCACTCAGACACTGCCTGAGATTTTAAAATGAAGAATTCTCTTGATAAATAAATCTCTTAATGAAATACAAACAATTAAGCTAAAAGTCCTATCCAATGCAGTCTGTCACTCAGCAGCCTGACACTTAATTGAATTTCTTTTTCCGTCCCCTGGCTCCTTTTCCCTGATAAACAGATTCATTCACCACAGATCAAGTTTCCCTAACCCAGAAACCAATGATAGTCAATCAACTAATTGACACAACAAAGACTTCTGTTCAAAAAAAAAAAAGTTTCCCCTAATTAAAGTGGGAATGAAATATTATAATACTCTGGTGCCTGATATTAATTACTCTGTGGTTAACCCTCTCCCTCCTCCTTGGGGACCAGGCAGCAAACTGCAGGGCTGAGGGAGCCCAGACCCAGATATAAGTTCACATGCCAGCTTTATCCTAACGTTACTCTTTGGCCTTGGGAGGTGGCTTCTCCTCTCTGTTTTTATCAGCCGTGCTGTGAGAGAGAGCTAGGTGACTTCCCAGGCTGTTTCCAGCTCTAACTCTCACATTTTATGACCCAGAGGTCAGCCTGATGGCATAGTCTTCACTCTGTGATTGCAGGTCAGCCAGCGGAGCTTGCCAGGACCTCTCACAGGCCTCAGATGGAAAATACAGCCCAGCTTCAGTGCTCCCTCCTCCTGTACCTGGAAAACGCAGCAGCCCCTGAATGCATCTACCCACGCGCTCCCGGGCACAGTCCTTACACACACATTTATACACTCTCCTTGCAGAACACTCCCTCACACGCTCATCTCTCTCTCTCTCTCTTTCACACACACACACACACCCTTTCCTCCTGAAACATACCTGCCCATGTCTAGACACAAGCCCCTCTGGAGGGCAGAGCCCCTCAAAGCCATGTGCACACTCATCCCCTGCCCCCAGACGCACAGGCACACGCGGATGCAGCCCAGACTCCCTTCTACAGCAAACCCCCTCCAACGAAGCCGTGCACGCATGTTTCCCCATTCACATGCCACACACACAATCGCTGTCACGTGTGAGCTTGGGCTGGATATGAGCGGGCTTCCCAATCCCAAGGAAGTGTTGGCTGGGGCAATCCAAGGGACCTCAGAAAGCTAGTGACCGACCCAATGGGCTTCTCCAGAACCGTCTGGGTTCCAAAGTTTCTTTCATTCGATTACGGGCTACTGCGTGCCTCCTGCGCCAGGCATGGTGTGGGAAGGAGAGTAGGGGACAGACAGACACTGTCCCTTGGAAGCAGCTCTGTTCCTGATGGCCCCAGCCCAGGCTCACCTGTAGGGAGCAAGGGGCCCATCCTTAGGCCCTGACACATCTGGGGGTCAGTTTAGAAGCAGCTTTTTTATGACATCATGGTCAAGGTGCCTTTGGGCCAGGACTTACAGGACACAGGAGAGGGTGTGCCAGGCAGAGACGCTGGCTGAACAGAATTAGGGGGGCTGCGGAAGGAGGGTGCTGAGAGGCAGCACCACCCAGAGGTCTGAGCTGCCCAGCTCCACTGCTCACTATCTTCTAGGCTTGGGCAAGTCCCTAACTACCTCTAAGCCTCAATTTCCACACCTGCAGAATGGGGACAATAGCAGTAGCAGCAGAAAAGGACCATCCATTCACTCAACAGATAAGAGACTGAGCAGCTACTCTGTGCCAGGCACTGTTCTAGACACATGGAGCTGTCGTGATGACAAATGCCAGCTCTTGCTGCCACATCTGCACACACTGGGCACCAGCTTGGAAGTCCCCAACCCACCCACCCCCGCCCCAGGCATGTGAGGGAATGGAGGGAGTGGGAGGCCATCCGGGCCAGTGGGAAGACTGGGCTCTGGAATGAATAGGGGGCCTTTGGTGCTCTTCCTGAGCAGGGTGGGCATGAGGGAGCTGATGGAAGAATGGGAGGGGCAGAGGTTTAGTCTGGGAGGCCACCCTGGAGGAGGGGGCCCTGGAGAGGGACTGGTGATGGAACCCCCAGGCCCAAGCTACATCTCCAGTGAGAGACCCGGTCTCAGCCCTGACCCCCTCTGGGCCCACCCCCCATGCCTCATGGGGACCCCTTCCCAGGGCAGGGCCTGGCTTCCCCTGTAGGTCTGCAAAGCCAGGCTGGGGTGGAGGCAGTGGGTGCATTTCCCTCCCCCTCGGATACAGAGCAATGCTCTCTCTGCGCATCTGATGCCTTCTGTTGAGCTCATCTCCCTGTCTGTTTTCATGTTTTCCTCTCTCATGCTGGCTGTGAAAATACTTGCTTTTGAAAGTTGTTGCCATAACAACCACTTCATTACACGCCAGGCCCAGTATCTCAGAAATGCAGAATCTCTCCTTAAAAGCGTGCGCGCTGCACATCAAAGGGGAATAGGAGCTCATTATTTTTACATTATTTTGCAGGCAAATAGATATTTTCCAATACACATTTCTTTTCTAAGTTGATTTTCTTGTTCAGTGGAAATGCACATTTCTTTCTTAACGCTTTCCTGCCTGCAGAGTTGGGGGCCTAGAAACCTAAGTTCCTCCAAGTGGGGGGGGGGGGGGAGAAGACATTTCTTTGCCAGGACATTCATCCCTCGGCCCCCAACACAGCAGCTCATGAAGGATGGTTGCTCTAGTTCACAATTTAACTGCACCCAGAAATTCTAGAGAAGGCAGAAATTCTCACTGTGCCATATACACGCCTTTACTGCTCTGACTCTGATCTAACCAAGATTTCACAAGTCAAGCTAATTATTTAAGGAGCCAAGTTAAAAATCAAACCAAACAAATAAAAATCTGAACCATCTGGGATGAAGTTGTGGTCCACGATTTTCTTTTCTTTTCTTTTTTAAAATTCAATCTTTATTGGTTTTTTATTTCCCCCAAGGATTTTGTTTTCTAAGCCAGAGGGCACCGTCAGAATTTAATCGGGCCCTTTAGTGAATGCCTAGTATGGGTTTCTCCCCTCACGGTCATGTAAGGCCCATGATTTTGGTCTGTTTGGCTCCCTGATTTCTCTCCAACACCTAGAACAGTGCCCAGGCCTGAAGGTGCTCAATAAAGATTTGTGGAATGGACCAGTGAATGAAATGGGCTGTAAAAACCATACCTATAACAAGTCTGCAAAGAAAGGGATCATCGCCCCCGTTATACAGGCAAAGAGTTCAAGACTTAAAGACAATACGTAGTAACATTAATAACGACAATAATAACAGCTGACATTTTCAAGTTGTTACATGCATTTAAAAAGCTGCACCTGTCTTGCGTGCATAGCTCCCTGACTTTTCCTAAAATGAGCACCGCCAGGCAAACCAACAGCCGGATCCAGAAACAAAGCACTCACAGGAAGGAGACTGTGAACGGCACAGCTTCTCGGGGGTTTACAATCATCCGCGAAGCTGCTACACATTTGCTTTATGTAGGTTTCTGTATCTGTTGTCCTTTACAACAGAAAGGGCAAGTCTCCCTTGAGTCACTCCCTCCCATAACCACTATCCTGACCTCTAATGCCATAGATTAGTGTTGTCTGTCCTTTTGATCTCTGTAAATGGAACCACAGAGTGGGACCCCTTTCATGCCTGACTTTTTACCCTATTATGTTGTTTTTTTTTTTTTCAGATTCACCCATGCAATTCACCATCCTTTGCCTCTCTGCTCACAGCAGCTGATTTTTATTGAGTAGTTACTATGCACCTGTATGTTCACTGAACCCTCCCAATTCTCTAAGATGAAGGCATCATTGTGAGTTGCCTGGAGCCCCACAATAGTGAGGACTTGAACCCAGCACTTTATGGCCCCCAAACACGTGTTGTTGTCAGGACCCTCTTTCCTGGGTGACTCGAGTCTGGCGCTAAGCAACAGGTGGGTTAGGCCAGGGGTGAGCGGAGAGCTTTTGGCTCCAACGTGAAATGGCCCCAGTGTGCTCTGTCTCAGTATCTTGTCACTGCTTGTGTGTGTATCCTGCTCCTGACCTCACTGTCAGGCTCTCAGCTGCTCCCTCCTGCAGCTATTGCTGTGCCTGCCAAGGGCTACACCAAGAGTTCTCCCCATACTTCTAATCCACTTTGCCCAGGAAGCCCAAACACTGGGGTTATTGGAATTGTGCATAAATCAAGAGAAAGCACCTATGAACAAGGGCTTGCCCACTCCTGAGTTCTAGGCAATGATATCTGGGACAGCTGGTTTCTATCTGTTCCCTGGGTCCAGATAGTTGAGGTTTCTAGATAAGCCAAGTGCCACTCATGACATTTTTCCTTCTTTGACAGCTTCAATAAAAAGTTTTGGGGTTTGAGGTCTGAGGACTTCATTCTTGTCAGATTTCTACAGCTTGTCTCAATGGTCAGCAGCTGACAAGCTAGCTCAGGTCTTCGTGGCCCTGAAATCCTTCAGACAAAAGAGCCAGGAGACTCAAAAGGCCCTTTGCAACTCTCAGTGTCGAGGCAGATGTGAGTGCTGAGCTGTTACCTGGGAGGGACTGGTTTCTGGCCCCACATGACAGCTGGGGGCTCCCATAACCCTGGGCTTTAGCGTGTCTGCGCTAACTCCATTCTCGGGAGCTCCCCTGCCATCCCTTCAGGCCCCAAGGCTGGCAGCTCACTTACCTTATTCCGGGCCTGCACTGGGTGCTGAGGACGGGCACCCACCCAGCTGTGTGCCCGGCAGCATCCTGCTCTTCTGTGTCCAGCCCTCCTGGATGGCCTGGGTCACATGGGCCCGTGCTAGTCCCCCATCCCAGCCTGTCGTCCCTCCATCAGAGACTCGCTCACCTCCAGTGGCTGTTGTCAGCTCTCCAGGTTTTTTTAAATGAGAAGCTGACCCTTCTCCCCATCCAATGAGCTCCCTTGGAGGATGCCAGTCCTGCACCCACTCATCAATCCCTTCCCAAACCCGCCTGGTGGCCTTATCTGCTCTCCTGATTCTCGTCTGAGCCACGTTTTAGCACTTAACCGGCTCCTTCATTAATTAACGGGTTAAAAACAAATCTTTGACACAGTTTCCAGAGAAAGAAGGAGTCTGTCTCTTTGGGCTGTCGCCATGAGCATGAGCACCCCGTCTTCCTGAGGTTCACTGTCCCCTGAACCCAGGGCCTGACACCAGGGTCTCTCTCTTCATGGACAGAAGCAGTCATCTGCTTGTTTTCTGACACTTGCTACAGAAGCCCCAATGGCTGTGGTGTAAAAAGCCGTTCCACACTGAACCCACAGCTCCCATTCGGCAGCTACGGTCCTTTAATGGAAGCACACGTGTCTATCGAGAGTACAAACAGAACGGTTTCTATGGAGACATGGTCACAATGACTAATTAGACAAAAGAGAGTGTTTTTCAAAGCCTTGAAAGACACCATGGGTATAATAAACGAGCATCATCTTATTCAATTGATGTATTCCTTCTCATTTCTCCCTAGAAACATCAATAAATGGTCCCTGGTGACGCGATCTTATTATGGAGTTGGACTCTTTGGCCACCCAGTCAGAACCTTCCAGACTCCCAACCACAGGATTCTGGTCATGGAAGACATTCCAAAAGCAGCTGCAGGGTCACTTGTCCCTGCCAGCATTTCCAGATGGAGCTGCCTCACTCTGGTCCTACCTGCTCACTCTCACGGTGGCCATTAAGGAGACCAGGGATGCTCCAGGCTTTAGGGACCTCGTTATGTCCCCTTCAGCACACCAACCTGGCCTGGCCATCAGCTGTCCCCACCACCTTCATTTGTTTCAGAATGTTGGGTGTGAGTTTTCGTGTTACCCTGCTTCCCAACAAAGCTGAGGACAATGAGTATTAACTAGCCCACAATCCAAAGAACGTATATCCTTCTCCCCAAGGGGGTATGACCCTAGCATAATGTATCCCACACTAACAGCAAAAAGAATACCTGGATAGAGCTCTGGCTGGTGAGGCTCACCTGGTTGGACATTGTCCCATAAACTGAAAGGTCGCAGGTTCGATGCCCAGTCAGGGCACATGCCTGGGTTGCAGGTTTTGTCCCCAGTCAGGACAAAATATGGCCCCTGATTGGGGGCATGTGAGAGGCAACCAGTCAATGTTTCTTTCTCACATCAATGTTTCTCTCCCTCTTCTTCTCCCTTCCTTCTCCCTCCTTCCCCTTCTCTCTAAGAGCAATGAAAAATGTCCTCAGATGAGGATAAGAAAAAAAAAAAAGGATACCTGGACAGAAATACCTGGATGCAAGAAACAAATGGCAACTATGCACACACACTCCAACCAAATCACCCAAAGGCAAAGAATCCAGTCTAGAACAAAGTATAACCCCCAAACCAGAAGAAAAAGTTACTATTTTTTCTGCTCTACGACCACATAAGACTACAGATATTTTAAAGGTATAAACTGTCAAGAACAAATATAACAGAAGTGATGATAACAGAGATCTCATCAAAATTTTGAAGATAAAAAAGTAACTGACCGAGAAAAAGAGAAACCGAGACCTACGTGTAACTGCAGGGTGGAGAACCTACGCACAGTTGCTTACGGCAGCTTTATTCGTAATTGTCCAACACCGGAATCCAACGTCCTTTCACTGGTAAGCAGATGAGCCAGCTGTGGTCCGTCTGTACAACGGACGTGGCAACAAGGAGCAAACTACTGAAACACGCAGCGTGCTGATAAAAGCCCAACCTCGAAGGCTACCTTCTCTAAGAGGTATGTGATTTTCTGGAAGGCAAAAACTATAGTGATGGCCAAGGTGCAGGTATGGAAGCGGGGGTGGCCCACAAAGAGGCCGAAAGAATTGGGCTGCCATGGAATCCCTCTGCCTCTTGATTGGTTGCGGGTGACCACGTGACAACCCATTTGCCAACACTCAGACCTCAGTGTGCCCTGCTGTGTGAAAAATGAATTCGGACAGGAGTGGAAAACGTAGTCACAGACTCTTCGCAGAATAGGCCCATGTCTTTTGATTTGATGGACAATTTTATGTTGCTGTCTCCAGCATCCGCCGTCGGGTTTACTTAAGTATGCTATCTGGGAATAACATTGTTAATTGTGCTTCTGATAGAACAGATGGATTTTACACACCGTGTGATTCCAACCACAGTGTCTTTCCTAATCTCTTGTGAAACTGGGAGGGATCTTTTAGGAGACAAATCCATTGGGAATCATGTAATAGTTGTTTGAGGTTCAGAAATTCCTTTGGTTTCACTGTTTCCCATACCCCACCCCCAGTTAATGTCAAGTAAAATTATATTTAATGACTTTTACTTTCAAAAGTTTCCCAGTTTACAAAAATATTCCTATCTCCCTCTCCAACTAGAAACTCCACATAGAAACATAATTTGAATGATTTTTTTTTTTTGTAGCAATGGGGGGGTTATTTTTTTGTTGTTATACATTTCTGCATTTTCTGCATATCAATGCATGTGCTTTTCTTTTTTTCTGAAAACAAGTCCTCCCCTGACCCCACCCTAGGGACAGTCAACAGTTCCCTCTTGCCTCTCCCTGGCATGCATGTCACACTCCTTACTGCAGAGGTGCTGCCACTCCTGTTCCACCCCCGCTTTCTGGACTGCACATCCTGGCAGGGCAAGAACTCTGTCTTTGCGCATCCTATATCCCATGGAGGGCCATGGTCCACACAATAGGTCCTCTATGCACATTTGGGATAAAGAAGACCACATATCAAGGTCAGAGGCACCCTGGCTGGGGTGGCTTAGTTGGTTGGGGCGTCATCCCATAACTAAAAGGTCACAGGTTTGATTCCCTGCCGGGGCACATACCTAGGTTGCAGATTCATTCTCCAGTCTGGGTGTATACAATCCCTGGTCTGGGTACTAAAGAAGGCAACCAATCAATGTTTCTCTCTCTCCCTTCCTCTCTTTCTAAAAGTAATTAAAAAAATACTTCCTGAGTTTGAAAAGTAAAAAAGAAAATTCTCAGAGATTTCAAACCTGACCTCAGGTGGTCCCCTCACGTTGTCTACAACGTGAGATGGAACTCAAGGGAGAAAACCACGTTGCTTTCACAAGGACACTGGGACGCTTAGCACTGTCGGCTCACTGCCTGACATCTAGCGACATGTCTCTGCTCCTACTCAGAGACCGAGCCTTTGACAGGAACCTGGTGGATGGATTCTAGAACCATGAATAAACAAAAAGGACTTCAGGATGTGATGGAGCCATGGAATCCTGGAAGACACAGAGACTAAGCAAGCAGGGATTGAGTAGCCAAACCCGACAGACTCTTTGGCATTGATGAAGTCCACATTAACCGTTTGTAAGCCATCCTCAAGCACTGTAACATGAGATCATGTGTTGTTTGATATATTGTTGCTGATGGATTAATTCAAGTGATGTGCCCCGCAGAGCTGGGTATGGAAGGTATTGACAGTGAGTCCCCCTTCGCCAGTGAGTGAGCCAAGCCCACCAAGTGACACGTCTCAACAGGGTCTGGTCATTCTCTCTGAGGCCTTATATGTCCCCCACTACTCCCAAGAAGTGATAAAACTTTGCTTGTGTGAGACATGGCCTCCAAAATAAATCTAATTGCTTATGTTGGTAATGAAAGTGAAGTAAAAGTGAAGGCATCCGCGAAAGTGATGATGTAGAGCTATGTACTAAAAAAAGAATACCAAATTGCAGTGCAGCTCAAACCTACCATGTGAATAACTTCAATATATACTCAATATGGAAATCAGAAAAAGTGACTCAGGAAACTTTCCGCGCATGCTTCCATCACGGGCGAAACACATCAAATGAAAGCTCAGTTTCTTCCTTCCTTCGATTATTCAATTCAGCCAATATTACTGATATTCTCTGGTGGCCCAGGCACTGGTCTCGGCCCTGAAGATGTAACAGTGAACCAAGCAAAGCCCCTGCTTTCATGGAGCTTACTGTCCAGTGGAGAAAGCTAAGAAACAAATATATCCTATGTCAGGTGGAGACAAATTATGAAGAAAAAGTAAGTGGGCAGAGGGATAAAGAGCGAAGGAAGTTGATCTTTTAGGGAGAGTGGTCAAGTAGAGCCTCTCTGAGGAGGTGGCAATTGAGCAGAAACTGGAACAAGGAGGAGGGGGAGGGAAGCTACATGGCTATCTGGGGGAATATGCATGAACATCCCAGGCAGAGAGAACAGCAAGTGCAAAGGCCCTGGGGTAGGAATGCACTCGGAGGAATAGCAAGGAGAAAAGAGAAACTGGAACCAGATGAGCAAAAGGAGCAGCATGAGATAAGATCAGAGAGGGAGCAGGCAGACCCATAAGGCCACACAGGCCACTGTAAGGACCTTGGTTTTGACTCCACGTAAAAGGGGAACCAATTTCTAACAGGATTCTTCAGCTGCTGTAGGGAGAATAATCTGCAGGGAGAGAAAATTCAGAGGAGGAAGACCAGTGAGGCTACTGCTATAATCCAGGTCATTGGTTGGTGGCTTGGACAAAGGAGGTAAAGCAGAACTAGCAAAAAGTGGTCATATTTGGGAAATAGTTTGAAAATCCCCAGAGGTTATCAAGAGTCCACCTGGAGCAAGAATCTTTTACTTGTGCTGAGCTATTTATGTTTAAATATATTTAAATACTTATAATAATATAAATATATTTATATGTAAATATTGCTTTAAATTATGCATTACATTCTTTTTTAATTTTTTCAATTACAGTTTACATTCAATATTATGCTGTATTAGTTTCAGGTGTACAGCACAGATCAGGGGAACACTTTATAAAGCATTATACCCTTAAATATATTGCTCATAACAGTGGCTTATGTTCAAGTGTAGCACCATTTTCATTTTGATAAAAATGACCAGCCAGGATGCTGTAGGCAATGGCCTGTATACAAGCCCACTGTCTGGAGGCATAGTCCAGGTCTGGACACAACCAACTGCCTCCCTGGTGTCAGATATGTAAATGACCATCCATGTACTCAGGATCCTGGGAGGATACACCTGACCGCGTATGGTTTAGTAATAAGATCAACGTTTAAGGCCAAAGTGTGGGTTTTCAAAACTACCACTGAAGATGCCTTAGTAACCAGTAAAGTGGATCAGCTGATCATGGCTACAACCCTCTTCAGTTCTGCTCTGGCACCATCGAGTTTGACCATAGAAAGGGACAAATGGACAATATCATTCGCCCCGATGGGCAATGAACCCCGCTGCCTCTTCAGCCCCAGGCCAGGACCTGGAGGACGCGTGGAGAAATCACCAGGATTCCTGCTTACGCGTGAGGTCTCCTCTGCTCTCTTTTGCCATGAAGCCTCTAAAATGTGCTGTCAATGGCTCCGTTTGTTGTCGTAAGGACTAAATGAGATGGTGGAGTCAGTTTGCAAAATCGGGAAGGGGTTGGAATCAAATGCCCCTTTTGCCCCATACTCACTGTGTGGCTTAAGATTACTTAGCCTTCTGCCTCTCAGAGGGAGGAGTAATGACACCTACCTCACACGAGCCAGGTGAAAAAAGTATGAAATCACATATGTCCAGTGCCTTGCATTGCACTCGACACTTAGAAAGCGCTGGTCCATGTTCGGCCCTGATACTGGCTTTATGAATGTTCCTTTGTAAGTCCAGGAAGTGATTTCTGAAGGAGTTTAAGAGCCTTCAGGGACCCCTTGGGTTTGTGAGTATTGAACCAGTGGACTGGTGCACCCCAGAATGGACCCCAGTAGGCTCCACATCCCCAGATTAAACCACTGACCTACAGGGAAGGAACAAGGGTCACTTGTGTTCAGAGGAGTCTGGAATAGGGAGCTTAGAGTCACTGAACTTCAGAGGAGGGATGCACCCATTAGGGAGTAAAATGAACCCAACTTCTTAGGGTAACTGTGAAATGATCAAAGGAAACTAACTGAAACCTAAGGAGGTGAAGGTGTCATCCAAGATCACACATCAGTAAATGTTACAGTACAACGAAACTGGAAAGGCCTTCCAGGTCATCCGGTCAAGCCACAGCGAGGACTCGGGGTCTGGAGCTCCCCCCGCCACCTACCCAACACTAACTCCCATGTCCACGCCATTTACAGTTTGGCAGAAATCCACTCCCATCCCCTCCCCCACCAGCACCACCCTGAGCTGCCCCAAGATGCTCTAACGAAGCTGATGCAAAACATTTCATGTTGTACCACGCCTGTGGTAACAGTTGAGTTAAACCGAATGTTCACAGTCATTACGCTCAGAAACCCTGCACGAGTTCTATCTTTTGGGGTTTCAAAATGAATCAGATTTCCACACGCTCCTCTCTCCATCTAATCGCATGTCTGTATATGGTAACCTTTAGAAAATGAGTCTAATAATTAGTCATCTTGGCCTAGTTAAAGACAACACTATGTTCTCCAATTTCACTTTGTTTTCAACAGGAGAGTGATGCCAATGGTAATTTTCACCATGGTTAAAATATGCTTCTCAGCTGGTCCCTGCAGGAAACGGAGACAGCTCAGGTCCCTGCACCTGTCCGGCACCTGCCCACGGCTCACGCTTTAAGCAGGCTGTGCCCCCACCCCAGGTGTCCTCCCCCAACACTCACTCACATCTCTGACGACAACCATAAACTCAGCATTAAACTAGATGCTTTGGACTCATCGTTACTCTCAATCATCTTTGCCAGACAAACTTTACTGCCTCATTTTGAAGATGAAAAATTTGAGAACCTGAGGGTCCTGGTCCAAACTCCAGGCCCAGCCTATCTCCCCCTTTCACCCTGCAATCCAGCCAGCCTGCATGTGCAAAGGCCCTGAGTTCCCACCTCTGGGCCTTTGCACATGCAGATCCCTCTACCTGAAACACTCTTCCTCTTGACTCTTTGCCTAGTTAACTCCTACCCACCCTTCAGATCTCAATTCAAACATAATTTCCCAAGGGGAGGATTCCTTGCACCCTCCCACATCTCCCCATAGGAGTTCTTCACTCACATAGCTCCATCCATTGCTCCTCCTTCAAAACAGCTATTATAATATGTACTTTCATTTTTATGGGATTATTTGCTATTGTCTGGCTCTCCACGAAAATATGAGGAATGCTAAAAACAAAAATGAAAAAACTTGCCACACACACACACACACACACACACACACACACACACACCAAGACTGTGCCCACCTCCCCAGAACAGTTCTCAAAATTTTCCTTGTCCAAACCGCGACACCTGGAGCTTGTCAGGTGATGATGATTCAGCGGGACCAGGCGGACCCCCAAATATATACATCGTTAACAAGCACCCAAGTCGTTCTGAGGGGAGCCCGTTCCAGACCTCCACTTGCGGATCCCTAGACTCCGAGGAATTCGCGTGCGAGTACGAATGCCGGCGGCTGCGTGGGGGCCGCTCAGCCGTCCCCCCTCGCCCACCCGGCCGCGAGCTAAAACCGGCGGAAGCTGGGGCTGTGCTGCTCCCTGGTGGTCACAGCGGTGCAGCCGCCGCGGGGCTTCCCGAAGACCCTCCCCGCCGGTGCCTGCAGTGGCCCGTGACCTCTTGTCGCCCATGTCTGCCGCGGGGCACAGCACATCCCATGTGCTTCCTGAACTGTTATTCTTTACTTTTTTTTTTCTCTAAATGTATTTATGCAAAATAACTCATTTTAAAAGAGATACTTAAATGCTCACAGTAGATGGGGAAAAGAACAGTGTCACCGTAAATAGGGAGTGGGGAGGGGGTGGCGAGCCATGAGAAGTGAAAAAAAAAAGACGTTTCCAAATATTTAAAGAATAAAAAATTACAATTTTACAAACAAAAATAAACAATGGCTTACCCGGATGGTGGAACTATAAAGAACAACACAGAAATTATTACAATATTATTAAAGTCAGGATAGAGTGTATCTCTGGAGGAAGAGATAGTGGGGGTTCCTGGGACCCCCGTTGTCCTTAATCTGGGAAGTAGTTACAATTATGTGTTAACCTGCACATAGAAGCTTTAGGTATTTTTCCTGTATTTTCTATCTCATAATGAGAAATGCTATGAAAATAAAAATAAAGTGAAGTACAAGTAATTTACAACTGCACAGCTAAAAATAAGGGAGAAGACCCTGAGCTCCGGGCTGCTAGGAAGGACCCTTGTCCAGGTGAGGCCAGGAGCCCAGCTGGATAAACGCCCAGAAACAGGCTGATAGCAAGGGGCCTGCCAGGTGGTCGAGCTCCAGGCAGCAGCACCCCCACCACCACACCCCAACCCTCCTTCCTCCCAGCTCACTCTCCCTTGGGCTCCCCATGATTAAAGCTCAAAGCCTGGAGTGGGTCTTTGGGGGTCAGGCCACTGTCAGTGTCCTGGGCCAGCGTGGTGGAAACAGCAGGAACCTAATCTCAGGGGACCATTAGCACCCCGATAAGCAGGCGAATGGGGACAATTGGGCCGCTCGTGTTCTGTTTTCAACCACTGGAGACCGTCACACATTACTGACTAACGCCCCCCATTCTGATTGGTTCACTCCTGTACCACACCTGTCATCCAATATGTTTACAATCAGCCCTGCATGTGTGCAACTCCTCCCATAAAAACTGTCTCAAAACACCATCAAACATCGCTCACATACCTCTGGTCGGGCACCCAACAAGCTCAGGAAGTGCTGGGCATGACCTGGCCCCTTCCAGGGTGACTCTAAGGACCCCAGCATCACAGCAGGGCTGTCACCAGCGCTGAGCACCTGCAAGGCACATGGTTAACTCTAGGGCTTCCTCGTTCAGAAAACATGAGCGCTGGGACCGTCCCAGCACAGATGCGGAGGCCGCCAGGGAGGAAGGAGTCCCTGCGGGAGCCCACAGAGCTCTGCCGTTTGCGTGTTTCTGACTTAATCTTCACAACCACCCTCCCACAGAGCAACTGGGGAAACTGAGGCTGGCCCAAGCACTCTCCATTCTCTCCTTCCACCTTTTTTTTATTGTTGGTTTTATTTACTTATTTTTTTCCTTTTCCTCCTTTTTGGGGTGTGCCTCTCTTCCAAGGAACCTGCTGCTGGCTCCCTGAGTACTGGACCCACCAGGGACTCGCAGGCAAGCTCACTTCTCCCGCCGTGCTCAGCCCACTCCCGTCCTGATGAGGTGTGTGTGTCCATGCATGGAGAGGCAATCTGGGAGAAGAGACACCGTGTTCTTTTCTTCTTCATACCTTTTTGCATTTTCTGATTTCTTTGTATAATAAGGTTTGAAAATGAGAAAATACAGCCGCGTGTTAAGGAAATAAAGCAGCAGAATTTGGGGCAGTGAGCTCTCAGGTGAGAATAAGGTCTCAAGGCTTCACTCTGCCCTTCAATGGCTAAGTGACTTCAGGCAGGTCCTTCCCCCTGTCTGGGCCTCAGTATCCCCCCCTATTCAACCAGAAGGGTGTGTCTGTGCTTCTTTATCCCCATCCCCACCCCCACCCATTTTCCTGCCCAGCTCTGTGGGAGGTTGACCCCTGTGGACTGCACCACCCAGACACCCTAGCTGGCTGGCTTCAGGGGACTAGAGACTGGAGGAGAGAGATGGGGGTACTTCTTCTCCCTGTCTTCCTTCTTTGGGCCTCATTCAGGCAGCCCCTCCACACCAGCTCCCGTGGACCAACCTCTTCCTTACGCCTCCAGTTCTTCATGGACCCCAATAGCACAATCCCCTTTCCTGCCCGACCCCCAGGCTTCCCACTGTTGCTAGTTCTTAAAGACTGAACACTGTGGTTGGGTCCCTTAGCCCACCCACTGTTCTGAAATATTCTTTTCACTAAACTGAGTTAGATTCTGTTTCCTGCTAGGATGTCAAGTAACACAGGGGTGGGTCTATTAGCAAGTATAAATTTCCCAGACCATATCCCTGGGGATAAAAACCTATTAATTTCCCTATTTCTTCATCTTTGAACTCATTCTGGCTTTTAAGCTCCCATTCCCACTGAAGCTGGGAAACAAAGCCGCAAACATAAGATAGAACAGCCGCTTCATTCAACTCTTCTTGGGGAAACTTCATTGTATTCAGATTTCGCAAGTGCACACACTCACCCGAGGTGATACAAGTTGAGGATGTGGGGGTGTTACATACCGCATTAGCACTTGGGGACAGTTGTCCAGCTGAGAGTGGTCCTTAGCCCTCACTGGCCTCCCTGGAGTCTGGGTCACCCCGATTCCTACTGCTGCTGCCAAGATGAGTACAGTTTGACCACGGCCCCCGATAATTCATTCCAAAGACCCTGTTACCCACTCAAGACAGCATCCACCCTCAGCCACATACATGCACACCCTCTCTGGGGGCTTGAGGACTCTAGTCTGCTCCCCCACACTGTGCTGAGGTCCCTGGTCTCACTGACGCTGTCCTCAGGCCACCCATTCCAACACCTTCCTCGGCTACCACTTCTCCACCAGTGCCGCCATATGGGGCTTCTCTGTGAAGTCTCTCTGGGAGGGACCCTCACAGCCTCAGCTGGGGCTGCTGTCACCTTGAAGGACAGGTGCTGGACTCATCCTCAGGAACCTAGTAGTTCTAAACCTTAACCACCCCCCCCCCCAATCTGGTCCTTCCACGCTAATTGAACTCATCCCCTTTTGCACTGGAGAACATTCTTTGGCACCGCCCATTCATTCCCATCCTGAGTCCCCTTGGCTGGTTGTGTGACAGGCCAAGCTTTGAGAATGAAAAAACAAGCAAACAAACACATTTTTCTCTCCCCAGCATCCGGCTCTTGCAACCCAAAGCCATAGCTTTCAAGAGCACCTTGGTTATGACCCAACAATTCCACTTGTGGAAATATATCTGACGATGAAACACTGATTCAGAAGAATACATGCATCCCTATGTTCATTGCAACGTTATTTACAATAGCCAAGATTTAGAAGCAGCCCAAGTGCCTATCAGTAGATGAGTGGATAGAACAGCTGTGGTACATTTACACAATGGAATATTACTTGGCTTTAAAAAAGAAGGAAGTCTTATCTTTTGCCACAGCATGGATGGACCCAGAGAGTATTATGCTAAGTGAAATAAGCCAGGCAGAGAAAGACAAGTACGATATGATTTCAGTTGTATGTGGAATCTAATGAACAAAATAAACAAATAAACAAAAAAGAAACAGAGTCATAGATATAGAGAACAGACTGGCAGCCATCAGAGGGGAGAGGGGTTGAGGGGGGCTGGGAGGACAAGGTAAAGGGATTAAGCAAAAACAAAAACCAAAAAATCCCTCACAGACAACAGCATGGTGATTACCAGAGGGAAGGGGGGTGGGGAGGGTAGAAGAGGGTCAAGGGGGGATAAATGGTGACAGAAGATGACTTGGGGTGGTGAATGCACAATGCAATATACAGATGATGTGTCATAGAATTGTACACTTGAAACTGATATAATTTTACTAACAAATGTCACCCCAAAAAATTCAATAAAAACGTTTTTAAAAGAGCACCTTGGAACTCAAAACTCTGCAATCTGACTGTCATCATCCAGACTGCTGAGGGGTCCTCCCTCCCCTGGGGTCTAAGCCTCAAGGTCCATTGGTAGTAATCGTGATGGTCTTCATGGGCACTACTAGCTGCAACCAGCCCTGAATCATTCACCCCCTGCCCCCATTCAGTTAACAGATATTCTGTGAGCACCCTCTGGACACCAGACAAGAGAAAATGAGGAGCTGGTTGTTAAACATTTGTTGGGCTCACTACTCCATAAGTCACCGAGTAAGAAATAAATCTGTCATTTGAAGGGACCCTGTGGTAGGAGCGGCCCGTCTCCCACCCATGTCCATGGGACCTTCCAGTGTGTTCTCCCCATTGCCAAGGAACTCACAACCCCATCCCCGAAGGAGCCATCAGCAAATGAATCTCCGGGAGGTTGGTGTGTCCATGCCCCCGTCCCCTCTCCCCTTTGGGGGTGGGGGTGGGGGTAATTCTGAATTGTGTGTTTCATACCATTTCCCACAGTTTCCCCAGAGGCCTTCCAATGCCCATGGAGGTAGCTGGCTTAACCACACACACTTGAGCCTTTGCCAGTCTTTCCTAGTTTCTACATGTTTTTCTAAATATAATTTTTGCATGTTTTTTCTTATTATGGAAATGTGTGCCCGTTGACAGTTTGGGAAAGTATAGAAAGTATACAGTTACAACGTGTGACTCATTCTTATTTGCTATTCGCACGTGAGGGTATGTACAGGTGCATCTCACTTCCCTGCCCCCTACAGGCTTACCTGCCCTTCCCGAATAAACTAGCTGTACCTGAGTCCTTGTCTCAGGCTCTGCACCTGGGAAAACGCCAGTAATACCAGGGCCACATCCCTGGTGGGACTCCATGAAACCAGTGAGCTGAAGGCAGCAGGGACAGGGACGCTAATGCCACAGGGCGGCTGGAGGGGACTTGTGCTCGGTGCTGATGTTATCCCTGCGGAGGCGCAGGAGGGCCGGCTGTGGTCCCACTTCCTGCCCCCGGCACTGATGGTGGAATGAGGTGTGTTGTTCCTGGGCCCAGGAGTCCAGCCAAGTGAAGTCATTGCCACGTGGCTCCACTCCTCAGTCGGGTCCCTCAAACCACAGGGCCTCCAAGATGACAAAGCAAAAGGACAGCAAATCCCACCTGAATGGGGACGGTGCAGCATCCTGCAGAGATCACACAGACATTCCCCATGGTAGTCCCTCCTGCCAACACAGGCAGAGCAGTGTCTCGGGACTTCTCAATGGGCTTGGAGGCCCCAAGGGAAGGGTCAGACCTAGGAATGAGTATTATGACCTTTCATAAAAATCTATTCCTCCAAAAATAAGAGAGCCCTTGCCAGTGTGGCTCAGTTGGTTGGAGTATCATCCCGTGGACCAAAAGGTGGCGGGTTCGATTCCCGGTCAGGGCACATGCCTCGGTTGTGGGTTCGGTCCCTGGTCGTGGTGTGTACAAGAGACAACCGATTGATGTTTCTCTCTCATATCAATGTTACTCTCTCTCTCCCTTCCTCTCTCTCTAAAATCAATAAACATATTTAAATATTTTTTTTTTAGAAAAAGAAATGAGAAAACCTTCAAACAGCATTTTCTGAAACATGTCCCATGGAAAACTATCTGCTTGAGGTGGTGTGAGGTGTCAAGGCGAAAAGGCTACACTGGGAAAATCTTGAATTAAACAAAGGAACACTGGCCATCTCACCCTAGGACTTCCCAGATCAAGCCGACGGGCCCTGTGCCCCCCCCACCCCCCCAGGGGTAACGTGCAGGGCTCCAGCCTCCACAGCTGTGGGGAAATCCATTTCTGTTGTTGGCGCCACCCAGAGTGACTATAGCTCCCAGCGTGGCTCCATAGGACTCGTGGTCCTAGGCACGCCAGCTCGGAAAAACAATTTTCATTTCATAAATAGGCACAGACAGAAACAATATTTAATTCAAACATCTGTAAGGAAATGGCTGAAACTGATGACATTTTTGGCCACAGAGAAAACCTCAGTGGTACTAACATGCAATCTTTTTCAGGCCACATTATCTGACTACAATGTAATAAAAGTAAAAGTTAAAAACCAAAGAATAAACAAACAAAAAAAAATTAAATCACTGGGAAATTTATCCCTAAATAACTCAAGTCAAAGAAGGAAAAAAAAGAAAACTGCAATTATGGGCCATTTGGAACATAATGACAATTCGAACTCCACATTGCAAAATTCATGGGATGGAACCAAAGCACTCCCCGTGGCTCTAAGTGTTTTTGTCGTTAACAAGAAAGACTGGAAGCGACTGAAGCATTCCACTCCAGAAGCTAGAAAATAAGCAACAAGATAAACCTAAGGAGAGAATGAAAAGTAAAGGTAAAAATTAATGAAATAGAAAATAAATAAAATCAGTAGAAATGACAAATCTAAGAATTAGCTACATATATATAGCTGTAAGAGATCTAGATTTGTAAAAGCCCAGTAAAGAGAGGGGGCAGGAAGCAAATGAGGGGGAGAGAGAGAGAGAGAGAGAGAGAGAGAGAGAGAGAGAGAGAGAGAGAGAGATGAATACAAAAATTCAACATTAGGAAAGTAAAGGAAATTCAACCAGAGATGCAGAGAAGAGTTTTCAGATTAAAAAGGACTACTAAATGCACGTGATGCGCTAGTTAATTTGGAGTGTTCAGTGGAGAATGCTTGTGTATTAGTTGGCTCTGGCTTCTGTAACAAATACCACACACTGGGTATCTTCAACAACAGAAGCTCATTTTCTCACCAATCTGAAGGCTGGAAGTCCAAGATCAAGGTGCTGTCAGGGTTGGTTTGGGGTGGGAACTATCTTTTTGGCTTGCAGATGGCCACCTTCTCATGTCCTCTCATGGCCTTTCCTCTGTGTTCCTGTGGGGAGACAAAGGTCTCTGTGTCCCTTTCTCTTCTTATAAGGACACCTGTCCTATTGGATCAAGGCCCCCATGCTTATGACCTCATTTAACCTTAATTACTTCCTTAAATGCCTCTCCAAATACAGTCACATTGGGGTTAGGACTTCAACATATGAATTGGGGGGTGGGGGGGAAATTCATTCCATAACAGCAGTTTTTCTAGAAAAATAAGAATTGCCAAGACAAGTAGGAAACCATGAAACCAACTTGAAAATGGACATAGAACTGGTATTTCCTGAAAGGGGGGGGGGATGGGTAAGAGAGTTTAGTAAAAAAGTTATTTCAAACTTTTAAAGAATGTTTCTAGGCTCCTTAAACCATCCAGAAAACAGAAAAAGTAAAATAGATGCATTCCGATTCATTTTCAAATCTACCACGGCCGTGACACACAACCTGACAGACGTAACCCAAATGTCACTCAGTCTTTGGCATCTTAGCACGATCCCACGGTACATATGGAGAAGCGCTGCACAGCCTGACAAGGCAATTTTTCAAAATAAGGTCCTCAAATCGCAGGGCCAGCTGGAGCCCCAGTGGGCTGAGACCAGGGCAGCCTTGAATATGAAGCGGCCCGTAGAACGCAGCGTGGGGGAGCCCAGGGCCAGAACTCAAGTGCTCAGAGGGGCCGCAGAGGCTGTCCGCGCCTGACTGCTGCACATGCAAGGGGACACAAGGAGCCAGAAGTGGAGTGGACACCCCCTCCTCAATGCCACACACACAGTTCATGGGTTTGGCCTGCTTGGGATCACCTTAGGTCATGGAGGATGGTCCCGGGGCTGGGGCTGCAGAGTTGGCTCTAACTGCTAAAGGCTATGAGGAGCCAGGTCAGCTCAGCTCAGCTCAGAGTAAGAAACCTAACCATGGACCTCCTGGGGGGAGGTAGGGAGCTCCCTGTCACTGCAGGACCATCCAGGAGGGACACTGTGGAGGGGACACCAACACAGGGACAGAAGCTGGCCTCGATGTTAGAAGTGTCTCCAAGCTGGAAGGATTCTGACTCAGTGACTCTAATCCTCTAGTGGATCCATCCTCACCCATCATGATAATTGCAACGTGGCTGTCCAGGCCACACCATCTTCATGCCGAGAAAACATTGTTTCCGCGCTCTGTGACCTTCTCTCCCCTCCGTGCCTGCATTACCATCCTTTGGCGGCATCCCTCAGGATGATAGGCGTCGGGGGGCAGTGAGCGGAAAGCAGACCTGACCTCCCTTGCAATATTGGTCCTGTGTGTGCATCCCTCTCTCCCCTTGTGTTGCCATGGTGAGCGACCTGTCAGGTCCCAGGCTCGGAGCAGATCCTGGGAGAAGGCTGCAGGCTTGCGGACCATTCAAGACATCCATTAGAAGCATTAACAAGCCCGGCCTCCCCTCTCTCCATAATGGACTGAACGTTGGCCTGTTATACTAATGGGTGCTTCGCCGCCAAGCAACGGACCGCAGCGAATGCCCTTTCCCTTCCTATATGGATTTTAATGGCAGGTGAAGTGCTGTCATTATTGTCTCCATTGACAGGCTTACAAATGCCTGAATTACCGAGCCGGGGCAGCCCTGGTCATGAGTATGAAGGCAGGGCACGGGGCTGGGATTTAAAAAGCATCATCAGTGTTGACGACAAATACCATTGCTGCCAAGCCACCTGCTCACCCCCAGGAGGGCCAATGTCACAGTTTCTTCAATACTGGATTGCAGGCTTGGAGAAAACAGGCTCTTGCTCATGTAAATGGTGTGGAAGTTACAATTTATCAAGGACACGTCCTCAGCAAAGAATAGCAGGAGATACTCCACAGCGGGGTGGGGGCGGGGGGCAGTACCGTGAACATGGTCCTGGGGACCTCTCCCTCCTCACAGGAGACAGTTTGGTTGGAGACACTAGAATCCCCACCAGTCCAGAGTGAGGTCCTGCCAGGACTTAAGAAGCCCCCATTGGTACTGACCAAGCCATTTACCCCCGACTCGGAGCTCAGACTCAAGGAGGAGGGAGTACACTGTACTTGTGGCGAAAAGGGAAATGAATGCTGGTGACAAAAGGGACAGACTGGGGACGTTCTTAGGACCCTTGGCAAAATTCTTATCCTCCTTCTTGTGTTTACATGATGGGACTATACTTCCTTGACCCTTGACGTTAGACGTGGCCATGGGACTTGGTTAGGATACTAAAATGCGAGTGGCAGTGACACCTGTTATTTCAGGGGAAACTGGAGAATCAGGGAAGAAGCGATATTTGAAGAGACAATGGCTGAGTACTTTCCAGAACTAACTGAAGACACTAATCCACAGGTTGAAGAGGTCTAACACCTAAATAAATTTACTCTTCAACATCAGAGTGACACCGTAGGAAAACCAAAGAGAGAGAAATAGTCTTTAAGACAGATATAAGAAAAGAAATAGATCGCCTGCCAAAGAAGTTAGGTACCAGTGGAATTCCGACTTCTTGGCCACAGAGGGGAAGTTAGAAAGAATGGAACTCAGCTTCAATGTGAAGAAAGGAAACACAACTCTACTTATCAAAAATATCTTGTAAGAACAAGGGTGGAATAAAGACATTTTCAGACAACAAAACCGAAAGAGTGTGTCAAAAGGGAAGTCCAAAAGGTAAACTTCTAGCAGAAACAGCATGGTCCCACCTGGTAGATCTGAGATACAAGCAAGGTGGGGGGTCGGGGGGTGTTAAACATGAGAATGAGTATAAACCAACTCTGATGATGTAAAATGACAGTAGCAATAGTCTTGTCAAGTTTTAAAAACTTAGTCTTAAAATACAGGCCTGGGCAAAAGGAGGTTTACAGTTGAGAGTATGCAGAACAGAACTTATTCTTATATTATCATTTATTAATTATTGTATTATTTATCATATAAACAGCTGTAAACCTAAGTTGCCTCCCCCTGTCCAGGGCGCAATAATGTCAGGGGGCTAGTAAATGAAGAAAAGCCCTGTATTATTCAGGAAGAGGGTAAAACTTTTATTAACAATAAATCTTAAGTTATCTATGAAAGTTTTAATCGATAGAGTCACTACTAAATGATAAGTGTATAACTTACAAAATAGTAAGAAAGTGTAAATGTTTTTTAAACTGTCTATTTAAAGTAAGGAAAGGAAGAAGAAATAAACCAAAGAGTAGGTTAGAAAGCACAAAATAAGATAGTAGATGTAAACCTAAATATATCAGGAATTATATTAAATTTTAAAGACAGAAGTCACAATTTTAAATGGCAGCTGTCCTAAAGCCACCCTGCCCCTCAAAAGTGCTGGACAAGTAGCCCTTTTCCTGAGGACACATGCTGCCCATTGTGACTATCCGGATGGCCCCTTGACATCACACATTGTCACTTAGAATCACGGGGGCTGGCACATACCTGCTTCCTTCCCTGCAGGGCTGTTGTGGTTTTTGACTCTGTGTCTGCTGTAGAGTTCTTCAGACTCACACGCCATTTGACAACTCTGCCCTGTGTCCAACTGCTCCTGACAGCTCCTCAGCCCTTGTCTAGCCCACCATTTGTGGTCCCAGGAACAGGGAATGCAAGTTAAAACCTTTGCCTACAGAGTTCCAAGGGTCAGCGCCAGGCAGAGGACAGGACTTTTCCATGCGGGGCATTTCATTTTGACTCTGGACAGTGAGCTGCTCTGCTTTTAGAGCCATTGATCATGGAGCCAGAAGCCTTAGAAACTTGCCTTTACAACCCCCACCATCGCCTTCTGCTCAGCAGATTTCAATACCACCTGGCGTCGTGCAGGAAAAAAGAATCCCAAGAAAGCCAAAAAGACGGCCAGCTGCAAATACAGCGCCTGCCGTGTGGTCCCCATCAAAAAGCTGGAGGAGCACGAGGCAGCCTGTGTCAACGGGAGCCCAGGGGAGGAAGAAGACAGCTGGAAGCCTCGGAAAGTTAGCTTGCCAGGTCCAGACCAGAACGGAAGCATCACTCCAGTGTCCTCCTGGGTCCCCAACCCCGATGTCTGGAACATCAATGACACTAACAGCCATCCCATATTCATCCTTCAGACTTTTGTTCCCCAAAAGCTTGTCTATGAAAAGCGACACAGAAAGAGAGGACCACCTGCCCCATCCCTGACCACCTCCCAGAAGATCCTCCGACCAGCAGAGTAAGCCACCAGCGGCAGAGAGGAGCTGCAGCCCCTCTTCATGCATGAAAGGAGATGCAACTCACCAGAATAAAAGGCATGCAAAGCAAACTTCACTGGATCTCCCCCCCCCCCACCTAAGCAGATTGGTAAAGATCAACAGGCTTAAGAACATTCTGCTGGCAAAGATGGGCAAATGATCACTTTTATAACATTGGTGGGAAGGTTGGTTCATAAAACTTCTCTGGTGCAACAGCTACCAACGTTACCAACGCACTATGCTTACCTGGAGCACTTCCACTTCTAGGAATTCATCCTGCAAATATATTCACACTTGTAGAAAGTAAGGTAAGTGCAAGGTTGTTCATTGCAGCATTATTTGTAGCAGCAGCAGGTCAGAAATTATCTAGACACCCATTAGGAGGGTTGGATGAAATCAGTGATGGTGTTGAACTTTCACGGAAAGTCTGTAAAAATTGACCACACACCTAATGCTTACGCATTTTCTCCTATCCCATACTGCTTTCCTGGCTGATAACTATGGAGCAGGTGATCACAATACAGCCTGCAAGTCCAAGATTGGGTTTAAGTCCTCACTTGACTGCTCTCTAGTGACTTCCGCTCAGAGCGCTCAACTGAAGCATGGATATTCCTCCTTTGCAGGGTTTATTATGCATAAGAAAGGAAAGAGGCCTTGGCTGGTGTGGCTCAGTGGATTGAGTGCTGGCCTGTGAACTAAAAGGTCGCTGGTTCGATTCCCAGTCAGGGCACATGGCTGCGCTGTGGGCCAGGTCCCCAGTTGGGGGCGTGTGAGAGACAACCAATTGATGTATCTCTCGCACATCAATGTTTCTCTCCATCTCCTTCTCCCTCCATTCCCCTCTCTCTAAAAGTAAATAAATAAAATCTTTAAAGAAAAAGGAAAGTTCTTGTGATAACATCAGAAGAGCCCATATTTTCTGAGCCCCAAATATGTTCTCTCCAATCCCTTCAACAACTTTGAAAGGTTAATGATTCTCCCTGTTTCATAGCTGAAGACTCCCAGGCCGACAGGAAAGACACAATTAATATAGTAATAGCCAGCCAAGCGGATTCACATCCGTCTGACCCAAAGTCAGATCCCTGTCCACAGTGGGGAGAAAAGCCACGGAAAGCTTGCTGGGAGTCCTAGGCAACATTCTAGAAAACAGGCAGGGTCACGATGGCTCCGGATTCCAGAATCTCCCATTCCACTCATTTGCAGCAACGTTCTGAGCCTCCTAAGTTCTTCCTTCACCCTGCTGAGCCCAGGGGGCATTGTTCATCTTCCTCGGGGCTTTTCAGTCCCCAGTCTACCTTCTGTATCAGCTAGCTATTGCCACACAGTGCTGAGTCACAAACCACCCCAGCATTCAGTGGCTTGAAACAGCATTCTTATCACGAGTCATTTGGGGGTTAGTTAATCCAGGTCCACAGAAAGCAGACAGAAAAACCCAGGATATTGGACATCTGGGCAGTAAGATTAGCAATGCCTGCAGACAACACTTTTTTTTTTTTTCAGAGGCAGGGGAACATTTACAAAATTGATCGTATGCTCCGTCATAAAGCACATCTCAACACATTTCAAGGACCTGAAACCACACAATGTTCCCTGAACACAAAAGAATTAAGCTAGAAATGAACACTAAAATGCGACGAAGCCCTCCCCGCTCCTCTGGTTCTAGCTGCCCTACGATTTTCTCTTGACCACACCACTTCACGGCAGAAGGAGACATCCACCAACCACCTACTGGGTGCTCAGGCTTGGACTATGATTCGGATAGGGTGCAGGGACGCAGGAGACAGACATCCTCCCAACCGTGCCTCTCTGAAGGGCATTTGAGACTCAGGCTCTGCACCTGTCCTTGTCAGACTGTCCCATTTATGTTCTTTAAATACCGGAAGGTCAGCCCTAGTTAACATGCAAGTATCACACCTTCATCCTGAGCAGCTGAGTCCGCAGGTATCAGGGAGAAGTATGATTCTCAGCTCACATCCAAACTCAGCTTTGATTACTTTCAAACCCATCTGGAAGGTGGAAACAGAAAATCCACCTTAGAAGGGGTTAAATCACTATTATTACTAGAACAGAGCCTCAGGGGTCTCTAAACACAGCTAGAACACAGACTGACTCACGCAGGGGTCTGCTGAGAAAGTGGCTCATTCAGGTAGTCAGATTCTCAGGCTAACCCTGACCTGTCAACTGCCTGTCCTGGGACCCCGATTTCCCCCCAAGCCAGCTTCCCACGCACCTTAGTCATTCCTTTCGCTTTAGATATTACAAAGGGGAGACTCTGTTCCTCTGGACAAAGAATAATTTTCTCCACAATTGCTGTCCAACAATGGAGCTGCCTGCTGAGTAACAAAGTCACTTTTCCCCATCACTGGAGGTGTTCAAACAAAGGTCAGACACCTGCTTGCTGAGGATGCTGAAGAAGGAGCCTTAAAATCAGAAAAATTCTTCAAGGACCTCCCGAGACCTTCAAGAAGCAGCTATGGTCCATTTACCGGCTGCTGCAAACACACCAATGACCACCAGGTGGCGACAGAACCACACCATCATTGCAAAGGCTTCAGTAACCCAAAGACGGCTTTTCCTGACAGTACTAGGGAACGTTATGTGTACGATAGATTCATGGACATGAACTAAGGTTGGGGGTGGAGGGGAAAAAAAGAAAATGGGACAACTGTAATAGCACTATCAATAAAATATACTAAAAAAAAAAACCTAATTGAAGCAAACTACTAAAACTAAAAATAGAATTGCTACATGACCCGTCAATTCAACTTCTGGGATTATATATATCCAAAAAGGTTGAAAACAGAATCTCTTCTAATTTAAAAAAGACAAATATTAATAAAAGCATCTTAGAAAACAATGGTCTTTATTAAAGGGAAAATTCAAAAATACAAAGAAGTGTTGACTACGTTTTTCAAGCTGTACTAAGTAAATGCCCTGTACCTAAACGTGTGTATCCCACACCGTCACTGAATGCCTACTTCCCCCGCTCATCAGGGGCCTGGCCTGCTCCTAACCAGGCCCCCACCCCCTGAGCTGCCTCTGGCTGCCATGAACTGAGACCTCAGTCCCCAGGGATGGACTTCTGCTGTCCACTGAACCCCATTGCTGGAAACATCCACCCCTGATCTAGACCCCAGGCCTGGCACCTGCCCCTTCCATCCCCAGTGACTCTTCCCAGCCAGACTCAAGTGCCAGTCTGCCCCTTGGGCCACACCCAGGCTGCCACTGCTGCCACAGCCCTGGGGAAGTAGGGCCGCTGCAGCCAGGTTCTGCCCCGCTCCGTCACGTCTACGGGTCTGACCTGGGGGCTAGGCTCATTAGAGGCCAGGCCAACTACCCAGAGCAAGAGCCAGCAAGGCTCTTATGCATCATCCATCCATCCTCACCCAACAGCCAGTCCTCAGAGCTCTGAGAGACACCCACTGGGTGCAGAGACAAAAGGGACCCTGTGGAGGGGGTAGGGTGCTAGCCCCAGGGCTGGGTCGTGCAGGCAAGGCTGTACTCCAAGACAAGGGCCCAGGTCCCCACACCCCTTGGGGACCTCGGGATAGTCACCAGGGATCCATGAGCAAGGAAGGCCCAGAAAGAAGATGGAACCAAGCGGTACAAGGAAAAAGGCAATTTTATTCTTTCAAGAAAGTACACCAACAGGGCGAGGAAGGAACACGTGGGCCAAAGCCCTGTCCTGAGCAAGGGTCTGAGATGAGGCCAGGCCTGACCAGCACCTGGGGCTCCCTGGGGCCCTGGGAAAAGGACCAAACACACCCAGAGGTGGGACTCCATTTTATTAGCACCAGAAACTGCGCAAACACATCTGCGCTCAAGAGACAGGACCATGGTGGCACTCTGGCGGCCCCAAGGTCTCCACCTGAGAGCTCTGGGGAGGGGCTGGCAGCAGAAGGCTCCCTGCAGGTGGTCACCTGAGTGTGGTTCAAATTCACAGACCAGCCTCTGTCTCCCAGCCCCCTGTAAACATGAGAGTGGGCTCGCGGCTGCCGAGCCCCTCAGGACAAGATGAGGGTTCGCGACGTGCGGCCGGGCTTCACGCGGCCCAGGATCTGGCGGGCTTTCTCCTGCATATAGAGCTGGTCCTTGGTCCTCCCGCAGGCCACTATCTTCCAGGCGCTGCTCATCTGGAGGAGGCAAGGAGGTTACCCACCAGGCAGGAGCAGCGTGCTCCTGGGGAGCCTGGCGGGAGGGCCGGGGGGTGTTTCTATGGCCCTCCCTCTGGTCGCCTTGAGCTCTCCACCTCCCTGGTGGCTCTGGGGAAGTCGCTCCCCTCTCTGGGCTCCTGGACCAGAAGACATGGCCACACCCCTCTCTGGCACCAGGCTATAGCCATGCAGGCTGGTGAGGAAGGGTTCACACATGCAGATGTCCATGCAGGAGCTGCCAGGGCAGGCCCCATCCTCAAGGACAGGCACGTGCCAAGCCACTAAATACAGAGACAACAATTTAATTACAAATGAGACTCCTGAAGGGGGTCTCCCCAGGATGCAGGTTCCCTGAGAGAGTGGCATCAGACTGAGATCTGACACCTAAGTTGATCAGGAATCCAGGCAGAGCCGGCAGCCTGTGCAAAGGCACTGTAGTGAGAAGAGCATCAGTGCGCGTCCCCAGGGGTGGTGTCAGCACTCACCGGGGCAGGCATTGGAAAGTGGCTTTGGGGATTCTGGGGCATCACCAGCTTCTCGGGCTTGGCCTGCAGGAAGCCCTCGTTGAGCAAACTGTGGTCCCCTCTCATGCTCGGCAGGGTGAGGCTGGAAGAGCTTGATGGGACATGTGTCGGCTGAAATCAAACCCAAGTTAAAGGCTCGTCATTTGGTCCCAAGTGCAGAAACAAACAAAAACCCGCAGTCATGTCCCAGTGCCACCTCCTCCTGGCTGTGGTGACCTTGGGCAGGACAATAACTTCTCTAGGCCTCAGTCTTCCCCTCCAGATGGGGAGCTCATCTAAAGCTTAGGAAAAGATGTGTCAAGTGCCCATTTAAGATCCCAGCACCTTGTAAATGCTCAATAACGTGTCCTTTGAGGTGAGGCTGGCTCACCCCCAAAAGCCTTGGGTGGAGGCGAGGGTGCTCTGGTTTCTCCTGGGACCAGAAACATCCACCGGCAGCCACAGTGATGCCTGAATCTTCCAGCACTCACGAGGGGCTGTGCAAGCACCCAGGACTGCCCAGCACCCCACCCCCCAACTCGGCTTAGCCTTTACCCTCCCAATAGTCTGCTGGGCTCCAGGCTCTCACTACAGGCCGGAGCCCGAGGCCTGGGACCCTGAGACCTCAGAGCCCAAGTGCTGGTGTCGTCCCAGGTCCGCCTCTACAAACCCTGTGCTCTGAACCGCCTGCCGTTCACGATTTTCCTTTTCGGTAATTATTTCATGTGCCCTACATGATGCCAGCTGCACGTCTGGCTGGAGGACACTACATCCAGACTGAGGTTTCTCTGCAAGAACTGCGGGTACCAGCAAAATTTGGTCAGCAAGGCCTTTCTCAACTGACCCGCACCGCGCCCTCACTGCCTTTCACTGGGTGCCATGACAAGAGACTCGCCCCGTCACCCACTTCAAGGGATCAACACTGTGACATGGTACCTGGGGAGCTAGCCTCTGTGTAGGCAACAGCCCGCTTCCCGGGGTCCGCCTGGGAACCGGATGGCACCCATCCCAGGGCTGACGTGCCCCACCCCCCTGGCTGTACTTGAGGCACGTCACTGCACCTCTGCAGTCACCCCCACGAGCAGGATCGAAGTGCAGGTGCCGGGGACCCAGACCCCTGGTTTCCACAAGTTTTCTAACAAATTTACCTCTTGCCAAATTCAACTTTCTGGAAAGACAGTAGCAGAGCTGTTCTGATGGAAGCCGAGCAAGGGGTCCGGCCCCACCCTCCCTAACAGCCCCCTCCCTGCCAAGCCCACCACTCGGAAGCCACTTCTGAGAACCACCGGACTCACCCCACCTCCAGGGTCCCCACAACCACAGGGTCCCCGAGGCCGAGGCCTCCAGGGAGAGCCCATCTGCAGACAGGGCAGAAGAGCCTCTGCAGTTCCTGGGGGGACGGTTCCCCTCAGACCCCTTACCAAGGACAGAGCCTTGGGCACTGCGGACATCAGCTTCCCGTCCTCATCCACAATGTCAAGAGCCAGGGACTTGCGGACTTTCTTGATGGGGCTCCGCCGCAGCTGGAGGTGGGGAGGAAGGAAGCCATTAGGGCAGGATGGGGATCCCTCAGGGCCTCGGCCACCCGCTCCCAGAACTAGGCCACATGTAGCAGAGCCTTCAAGCCAGGCCCTACTGGAGAGGATGTGCCAGAGGGGATGAGGGGCAGGGGCTCAGGGGGGGCCCCACAGAAGACTCTGCACCCAGGGTAGATCTTCCTGCCAGATGCTCCAACAGGGAACCAAGACGTAAACACCAACCTCCACCCCGAGATCCGCTACTCATCCCCGAGTGGACCCAGCACCACCCGTGTCCCTAATGACCCCCTGAAACAGGCCCCAAAGTTAATCATCCAAGTTACACCTAAAATCCCCACCCACAGGCAGTAACATGGAGACATAAACCCCACGGAACAGACCCTCCACCAACACCCGTGACAGGGACTCCCCAGCCCCACGCCTAACTGCACACCCGCAGGTCAGGGTCGGCTCCAATACCAGGGAAGGGCTCAGGGACTGACAGCACCCCCCGACCCAGCGGTGTGCCCCAGGCGGGTGCAGTCATGGCTCAGAACCACCACCCAACATGAAGGAGAGGCCTGGGGTCGCGTTCTCTCTACCTACGACACCCAGGGGCCCCAGCCAGTGGGTCCCCCACTTGCCCGACACAGCCTCTGCCTGCCACCCCGGCACGTTCCCATCTTCCCACTTCTCCCTGGAGAGCACCCGGGGAGACACGGGGCACAAGAACAAAGACACTCAAAGTCCTCCCGCTCTCGAGACACCGCACAGGAAGGAGAGGCTGGCCTGGGGAGCCCCTGCCGTGGCCTCTGCGCCCAGGGACCCTGACCAGTGTCCCTGCCTGCTCTCCACCTCACCTGAACTGACTCCCTGCTACCTGGTTCATGCGGCCCAGACGCCTGGCGGGCTCCATCCGCAGGATTTCCCCTGGATACCCTCTCTGTGTCCCCTTCTGCCATGCATTTGTACTAAGGGTCGCCAGTGGGTCTCTGCCCACTGAACTCTAGGAGCGAGCGACCACGTCTGGGTCTTCTCTGCTCTGGCCTCCCCCCACGCCCACCCCCAGCCCACTTCACAAGGGACACGATGCTGAAGAACTAGGAGTTAGTGCAAAGAGAAGGGGGGAGGGTCCCAGACACCAGGGCCTCACCTTGGCCAGTTCCATGGAAAACCACTCTCAGGAACGAGGGTTGGGGGCAGCTCCACTTGCCCTGACGTCCTTCTCACGGCTGTACCCCAACCCACTCCCTGGCCATGCCTCTCCTCATCTCCCCACAGCTCCTGCCCGGCCGCCTGCAACACCCCCTCCACTCACCCCAGCCTTCCTCTTCTGCTTCTCGGGCCTCAGGTCGTCCTCGCTGATGAGCTCGATGCCGGCCTCGGAGCGCAGCACCTCCTTCAAGTCCTCCTCCAGGTGTGGGGTCTGGGGCTGGGGCAGAGAGGGCCACGTCAGGCTCCCCGGCTGTCGGACGCGGGGCAGAGGCACACCCCTGCTGTCCTGGGCAATGCAGGAAGGAGGTCCAGGGCCGGGACGCTGGCCTCTCCACACACGCCATTAACTGCCCTCAACGCACGGAGGGCCATCGTGGGCCAGGAGCACCCCCAAGTCACTACAGCAGCCCTCCCACAACCCCCTGCAACAGCTTTGTCTTCGAGGGTAGAACTGGGAGCTCAAGAGAGCGAGAGCCTGGCCCAAGGTCACCCAGCTGTGGAGTCAGAACCTGGACACACTCAAAGCTCCGACTCCTTCAGCCCTTTGTTATGCGCTAATGGGGACGGGGCTCGCTTCCCTTTCTCAGGCCTGGGGGCTCCAGGCGACCTCTCTGGCCTCAGGTGTCAAGAGACCAGAGAAAGGAGGGTGCTCCCAAGCGGCTGCAGGTGTACCGCCCACCAGCACCTCAGAGGTCACTCTGAAAGCCCCTGTGGTCCTTTCACGCACGTTGCCGAGGCCAGATTTGTATGAGATTTGCCCTCTCAACCCTTCTGGAGAAGGTGCAGATAGAGGACCCGAACGCCCTCGGACAGGAAAGGGCAGTGCTCACTGAGCCCTGGCCGGGGTAACTCGCTCAGCAGCACCGCAGGGTGGGGACGCCACCGCCCCCACGCAGTGAGGGGAGAAGGGAGGGGACCTCGCTGGGCGCTTGCTTCCCAGGACCAGTGCTACTCTGGGACCAGACCTTCTCTCACCTTCCACCGGTTCCTGAAACTGCTGCCTGTCTCAGAGAGCCCAAGGGGCCAGCTGCCTTTCGCCGTGGGAAAAGCATGACCACGTCCTGAGCTGGGAGGGGCAGGAGAGCAGGGCAGCTGGCCCACGACATCCTCACTGGCCGTCTGCAGCCCACCCAGGAATGTCCCGTGTTTGTAAAGGACCAGTTTTGCAGGCAAAAGGCTGCAGTCTGAGGGGCAATGCACCACTTCCCCAAAGGAGCCCCAGCACGGGAACAAGTGCTTCTCGGTCCCAGCACCTCCCGTTTTCTTCCCGGCACATCCGATGTGCCGGGAGCACGTAGTTATTTATGCATTCATGGGCTTAGTTTCCGTCTCCACCGCCCCGCACTGAGCTCTCCCAACGCTGCCTGGCACATAGTAGGTGCTCAGAAAGGGCCTGACAAATTGAGGAGTAAAGTCAGCCTCAGTCTCCCCATTTATAAATTTAAGATATCTGCAACTTCTTGGGGGTGCTGGAAGAACCCAAGGAGACCACAGAGGACGCTGCGAACCGCAAATGGCTGGATGAGCCCAGAGACCCCGCTGCACGGAGCCGCCGGCCACACCACGCACCAGGGGCTTCAGCGGTCCGTACTTCTCCAGGGCGTTCTTGAACGGAGTCGGCGTGTGGGGAGTGTTGTCCATGGAGTACTTCTGATCTGGGGTTACAAACCTGCCAGAGCCCAAGAAGCAGGCTTAGTGACAGGGTTGGGGACAGACACCAGCTGCCCTCCCATCTCCCCTCCACTTGGACCTCTGGCCTTAGCAGCAGGGAGGAAGCCCCCTCGCCCCTCCCCCCCCACAGGCCCTTGACCACCCACCTCCCCGCCTAAGAGGGTCTTAATCAGGGACCAAGAGGAAGGGACCATCTTTGGACACAGGAAAGAACAGGAAAAAGTCTAAGAGGGTCCTGGAGACCCAGGGGGGTGAAAGGATGGCTGCTTGGTCATCAGTCTATGAAGACTCTCCATAGAACAAGAAAGGCTGTGGCCAGCAAGAGAGGGGCGGGGGTGGAAGGCAGGGATCCAGGAAGGTCGTGTCCGTCCCCCACCTCTTTCTGGAGAGCAAGTGGCAGCGGCGTCATGAGGGAAAGGCAGGGCAGGCATCAGGTGCGAGATGGTGAGGCCAACGCACGTGTGTGACTTACCGTCTTCCCCAGTCTCATCGGGATCACAGTGGGGATGGAAACGTGGAGGGAAAGCTTTAGCAGAGAGAAACCTAGGCAGGGTCTGGTCCACAAGCAGAAATACTAGGAAGCTTCTACCAGATGTGGCCCCACCAATGTGTGACTCTGCCTGCGATGGGGACAGCCTGCTGGGGAACGGACAGAAGAATCACCTCACACCCGAGCCCCAGGGCTGCAGGCACGGCCGGCCGCGGGCTGGGGGCAAACTCCGGCTCTGCTGGCGGGCGCCAGACCCCACCTGCACGAGACCTGCATGACCTTAGTCCACAGGAGGCACCACCGCAGCGGACTCTCAAAGCCTCGCTGGGACGGTCCAAGGCCAGGAGGAACACCCCAGGTGGTCAGGAACTTGGGGACAGAGGCCAGTCCTGGACACAGCTGCCCGGGGTTGCCGCTCCAGCCACTTCCCTCTGCGCGCCAGTCATTCCACCGGGAGGTAAAAAGCTAGAACAAACCACTCTTTTCTTCCTTTCTGGGGACCGAGAGATCCAGCAGGGACCCAGGCAATCTGATCCCATACTCTTGTTATCCCCCACCGGGGACACATAGATGCTGCTCTAAAGATGAGCACGCAGGTAAGCGCCGGTCAAATGTAAACACCTCACAGTTCAAACCAGTTCAAAGAAATGACTCTGAGCCACGGCGCCAACAAACATGAGAACATTCTAGAACCTTTTGAAGTCACTGTGTCAGCAAGAACTGAGAATCTAATGTCAGAAAGTTGAGGGAGGCCAACTGAACACACAAGATAACTTGGAGTGAAAAATAAGGGCAATTCTGGAAGCCAGAGGGCTCAGCAGGCGGGAAACAGCAGAGAACCAAGTAGGCGAACGAGAGGACGTTCTCGCCGCGTTCAGAGGAAACCGCTTCAGACTATGAAGATGAAAACAGACAGGAGACCGATGACCCTGTGTCGGAAGGAATTCCAGAGGCAGGAGGAAAGGGAGAGACACCAGAGACTCCAGAATGAGAAATACCAGCCCATGTGCTCAGCTCAAAGTTCTGTTTTGAGTTTGAAATGAAGTCTGAGGGAAATAGAAAGAGCACTCCTGACATACAGCCTGGCAAATTTCAGGAAAAGACAAAACGAAGCAAAACAAAACAGCCCCACAAAGACCCAGGAGGGGGAAAAAAAAGATTTCCTACAAAGGAATGATAGCCAGGGAGGTATCAGAAATCTCCAAAACATAAATGCCGCAAGGAAACAAGAGTCCATGGCTTAGGGTCACAACTACTCTCCCTCTGATCTCTACACCCAGCTCCTGTTGTTGAAAACAAACCAGAGAGCCCAGACTCCTCACTGATACCCTTCCCTCGGAAAGGCACACAAATCCAAATCCAGAAAATAGCTACATTTTAAAACAGAGGAAGGTTTGCTCTTATGAACCAGTAAAATCTTAGGGTTGTTTTAACACAGCTCATCTGGGCCCTTCCCCACTGATCCTTGACCTCTCTCTGGCTCCAAGAAAGAATCATTTCTCATGAAACTTTATGTTAAATTTCAGGCCACCTGTTGAGAGACTCATTTCTGACCAAGGGACTCATAAATCTTTCCTGAAACATGTATCACTACAAAGGCTAAAATTCCTGAGCCCATTTCTGAATCACATAACTTACTTGCGAAATAATAAATAGCGATGCTTCTCCCGCAGCAAATGTTAAAAAGTCAAGCAGCTCTATCAGGAATTAAGAATCATGAGTGGGCAGACGGGAGGTGGGAGGCTGGAGGAGGGAATTGGCGGGAACAGAGCTGCCGCCACCACCGCAAAGAGGCCCAGTACCATATAAAATTAAAATTAGCCCTGGCTGCTGTGGCTCAGTGGATTGAGGGCTGGCCTGTGAACCAAAGGGTCGCCGATTTGGTTCCTAGTCAGGGCACAGGCCTGGGTTCCAGGATGGGTCCCCTGTTGGGAGCATGTGAGAGGCAATTGATCAATGTTCCTCTCCCTCTCCCCCTCCCTTCCCCTCTCTAAAAATAAAAAAATAAAATCTTTTTAGAAATTTAAAATTAAAAAAAAAAATTTTTTTAGTTAAATTTGGTGATGATGGCTCTGAACAAAATGGCTCTTCTATTTGAGATAAACCATTTTTGAAGACTGAGACCGCAGAGTTTTATCCTTGAGGATAAAAGAAATCTTTGCAGAAGCCTGTATTTTATATAGCAAGCATGTGACTCCTGAGACTGAATCTCTAATCAACGTTAGCAGAAGCATTTACATCCAGCCAGCTTCAGGAGTCTCAAATGGACCCTACCACCAAGAAATCACGATGGCAGAGGAAAATGGGTTAGTACAAGAATGCTGTGGTCACATACAACCAAGACAAGGCTCTTTTTAAATGGATTTCATGACATGAAGACAGTAGGTTTCTTACCCAACACAAATGGACAGAGTTGCCTTTTCAAAGGCTTTCTGTATCGTTAAAACAAGTCCATATTTTGGCATACGGAGATGAAAGACGGCGTAGTAACAGAGATGATAGTCTGTACACCTGGAATTATTTTCAGTTTGATTTGTAGGACCATGACCTTGTGGAATGTTAACCTGAAAATCCTGAATCGGCCAGGAGGCCCACAACCTGTACAGGCTTCGTAAGCTCAGCGGGCAGGATGCAGCCGTCACTGCTGACCGTGCACCAGAGTCAGAGAAAACGGGGCGCTTTGGCCCTTCAGGTCAGGCTACTCAAGCACAGCACATTTGTGCCTGAAACTTACAAGATACAGAGATGAGGTTTTCATAGCCATTTGGACTCTCCGTTTCTGAGACCAGAAAACCATCAGATTAAAATATAAAAATGAATTAGAACAATGGTAAACAAACAAACAAAACCAACGGTAAAAGGACAGACTATACTGACAAAAATGAAGGGGTGTGGTGGCCGGGGGGCTGCTTTCCTATACCAGAGACTCAGATGTTTTTCCAAGGGTGCCCCCTCTACCCACTGCCAGGCTGGCCCCTGCTGGGGGAAGGGGCAGGGCCTGCGCTCCAGGGCCAGTGGGGCGCGAGGTGGTGGGGGGGGCGCGGGGGGCTGTGGCCCAGCACTCACGCAGCATGTTTCTGGTGCAGGGGCGTCTTATCCCGGTGCAGGGGCGTGGTGACCACCACCTTCTGGCTGCACACCGGCGTGGATGTCAGCGAGGGGCTCTCCAGCTCCAGCGTGTCCTGTTTGTTCCAGAAGTTCAAAAACTGCCAGGGAAGACAAAGCAAACAAGACAAACAATGACCTCTGGGATGAGGTGAGACCCTCCCTTTCGCCCTCCTGCCCCAACATACACCCACACCCACCCCCACCCCCGCCCCTGCTCTGCCGGGTCCCCTCCTGATATAGAAGACTCCCCACCCATCAGACCAGAGAACAAAAATGCCGTGACAGATCTGCAGGAGCCGCCATGTAGGTTCATGGCAATCACTGGGCTTGACATCGTCCCAAGCCCCCTCTTGCCAGGTCGGCAGATAATTTTCCACCCGGGCGCTGCTGACAGTGTACTGAGGGCAACGAACATTGACTGAGTGGGAAGAGCTCTTAAATGGCCTGTAATGGACAGGGGATGGTCATGACTGCTGATGTTGACCTTTAAAGAGCACCTCCTCCTGCCGGGGCTAAGCATTTTCCACCAAGAATTGTGTGGATGCCCTGGCTGGTGTGGCTCAGTGGACTGAGCACCAGCCTGCAAACCAAACGGTAACCAGTTCAATTCCTGGTCAAAGCACATGCCTGGGTTGCCAGCTAGGGGATGCGTGAGAGGCAACCGGTCAATGTATCTTTCTCACATCGCTGTTTCTCTCCCTCCCTCTAAGTAAATAAAATCTTTAAAAAAAAGAATTATATGGAGTTTCCACAGATCCTCTGAGGGGTAGGTACTACCTCTATTGTGATCCCTTTTAAAATAAGAAAACTGAGGCTTAGAGAAATTTAGATTCTTGTGTTGAATTCTAGATAGGAGTCAAATCCAGATCCGAGTCGAGTCCCTCTCTCTGCTCCAACGGTGCCCTTGGTAGTTCAAGGCCACCTACAGCCCCAAGTCCATTGCCCTGCTCAGAGTCCCCAGAGCAGGGAGGCCACCAGGCCCCAGCATCCTGGGCTGCTGTTTGGGCAGCTCAAGGCTCCTCTGTCTTCCTTCTGCAGCCAGTATTTCTCATGGAGGGTCCATTATGGGCTAAACTGTGTTCTCCCAAACTTTATACATGGAAGTCACACAACTGTGACTGTATTTGGAGATAAAGCCTTTAAAGAGATGATTAAAGGTAAAATGAGATCATGTCGTTGGGCCCTAAATCAGTAAAGCCGAGACTGGTGTCCTTAGAAGATTATAAAAGGTGAGAGATTACGGGACAGATTAGACTAGGATCCAGACATACAGAGATCATGTGAGGGGACAGGGAGAAGTCAGCCACCTGCAAGCCTAAGTGAGAGGCCTCAGAAGGAACTAACCCTGCCTGTTCCTTCTAGAACTTTGTTAAGCAATGCAGTGTGTGTGCTATTATGGCAGCCCTAACAAATTAACATGGGACCTCTCCTGGGAAAAGCACAAACAACCCCAACACACGAGCCTGGCCCCAATCCCTCTACTACAGATGAGGACGAAGCTTCCTGAAACATGCCACCTCTGGGCCTCACTCTCGCTCACATCCTCACGGGAGGGAGCCTCCACCCACCCTGTTCCTGTGTGGGAATTGGGAACTCTAGGAGCTGCCTCTTCTCCACTCCTCCAGTCCCTCCTCCCACAGCCCTACCACCCCTATCCCCCGGGGGCAGTACATACCCCTCAGATTTTATTAAGGCCCTCCACAGCCCCTGCCCCCAAATCACTCCTAGCTCTGGACTTCACACCACTCACTCTGCCCTCCCCGGCTCTGCACAGGTGTTCTAGTCAATTGATCAACAAAACCCAGCTCAGATGCCACTCTCCAGAAAGCCTGAGCGCCCCACCCTGCCCTCTAGGAAAGACCCCCCCACCATAGGACTCAGAACACATTAAGCTCTCAACTGCTGTCTTCTGAGCCCCGTCCACAGCCTTCCCGATCAGCTCATCACAAGTCACCCAACACTCACTGTTCTCTTCACCCCTGACCCCAGCAATAACAAATCTGGTAAGAAACAGGTGCTCAATAAATGGATTCTTGTAACAAGTACTGAGCGCCTTCCCTTCTTTGCCCAGGTATCACCTCCTATCCTCAGCTCAAGCAAGTCCTCCTCCTCAAGGAAGCCTTCCTGGGTGACACTCCCCTCCATCCCAGCCCTAGACTAGATGCACCATCAGCCTTCTCCTGCATCTCACTGATCATGCTAATTTGGGTCTTTCTGATGAATTGGTGTTCTGCCAGAATGTAAGCTCCCCGGGGCAGGGCCAGGCCTGTTTCTGCTCACCCCTTCACTTCCAGCCCCACACCTAGCAGACAACCCATGAGTACTTGCCAAATGGAGTGCACCTGCGTGCCAGGCCCTGTACTGGGTACTGGAAGCCTGTAAACAGAACCCAGTGAGTAGTCAGGATGGGGCCACCCACCTGGGAGGGTGAAAAGGGCAAGGTCTTGACGGGGGTGCTCTTGGGGGTGAGGCTGTTGCAGGAGTCCAGGAAGGACAGATTGGCACTGTTCTCTGTGACGGGGGACAGGGCAACACGCCTCTTCTTCTGCCGCTTGAGCATGGAGGGCGGGGTGCCAATGCCCAAACCCCCCACTTCAGTGCTGGGGGAAATGGGGATCAGCTCGCCCCGGCTGCCCCGGCTCAAGTCTGAGATGGTGTGGCCATCTAGGCGGTACTCGGTCACGCTGGGCCCGGGGGCGACAGACTGGCGGGGCGCTGGGGCCTGCCGTGGCTGTGGTGATGGCTGGGGCTGCGCTGGGCTGCTGCTGCTGCTGCCGCCGCTACTGCCCTCAGCAGATGGCTCCTCGGGGAGGTCAAACTTACTCAGGTCACACCAACCATCGGGGTCCTGCCCAGAGAGGAGGGGTTAGTCATCACCACAATGCCTCTGCTTTTCTTCCAGCAGACACAAGAGGACTCATTCATTCAAGGAAACTACATGACTGTCAAGTACAATCCCACAGCCCAGGAACAATCATCGTTAACATTTCCTCCCATTTCCGCAGGGAGTCTTCTATGTCTGTATATCTCTGTTGGTAAATAAAAATGAAAAACTTACTGTGCACGTGGCTGCTAGCTGTTACTTTTAAAATGTTCCATGCCCTGGCTGGTGTGACTAAGTGGACTGAGCACTGGCCTGGGAACCAAAGTGTTGCCAGTTCGATTCCCAGCCATGGCACATGCCTGGGCTGCAGGCCAAGTCCCCAGTTGGGGGTGTGCAAGAGGCAACCACACATTGATGTTTCTCTCCCCCTTTCTCCCTCCCTTCCCCTCTCTCTAAAAATAAATAAAATCTTTATGGGAGGAGGGCGGGACAAGGGAGAGCAATGGGGGGAAAATGAGACAACTGTAATAGAACAATTAAAAAAAAAATCTTACAAAAAAAAAAAGTTCCACGCAATACTTCTTTAGGATATACAAGAGCACAAAGAAAGCCCAAACAGCCATCAGTAAGCCAAAGAAATAAAGCTATCATTGTAGTCTTATGTCCACCCACCCACTCCCATCCTGTTCCTTCAGGCAGGTTACCAGCAAGGAAATTTAGAATTAACCGCCCTCACATATTTATCATTTTACCGCTTATACGTGCCCCTGAATGACATCTAGTATTCTACATGTTTTTAACCTTAGTTTAAATCACTTCTATATCCTTCTTTTTGTTCCATTTAAAATGTCGGTAAAGCAGGAATAACAGTGCCTAATTCTATTACCTATGACTTAATGTTTACTATAAATAAATGTTACGGTAAAATTTTCAACTTTTATGACTGTAAAATATTCCATCATATGCCTGTGTCAGTTATTTACCTATCCCTTCCTGCAGGTGCTCAGGAAAGCGACTGAGCCGTATTCCTACAAAGGCTGCCGCTCCATCAGCCACTGGGCCTGACTCCCGGCCCGGCCCTCACCAGCTGTGTGATGCTGGACAAGACTCCCAACCTCTGTGAGCCTGGGTGCCCCTCCCTGGAGAGGAGCCCACCACCCACTTCGCAGGTCTGTTAAAGGACTAACAGAGAGCAAGTATGCAGGGAGCCACTAACAAGCCTGGCACATAGTAGGGACTCAAACGTTAACATACTCGAGTTACTAATTAGGCACTGAGCCTTGCATACACTGGGTGCTCAGTACAAGCGAGCTCCCCTCACCCCTTCTCTGTGCCCAGCAAGTGGAGGAAGATGCGGAACAGCCTGAGGGGAAAGCGGCAACACCACGAAGTGCCTGCCAACAGTCCCGTAGAGAGCAGAGGGACCCACGTGGCAGCCTCGTAGCCGCGTGCTGCAGAGGCGACGGAACACTTCGGACCTGCTTCTCTAGCTACTCTGAAACTCCTTGGAGTGCAAGGGACACCAGGCAGACCCTGAAGCTGAGTCCAGCCCCAGCCGCTGGGGCTGAGAAATGAGACCCAAAGTCAAAGGGTCGCAGGAAGCACGCCATCCAACCACCAGTAAACAAGGCAGTGAGAGCACAGCATCACGGTCAGGACCACCAAGTTTACTCACTGTGAGGCCTTGGGTACATGACTTGACCTCTCTGAGCCTCAGTCTCAGCTACCAAACTGAGCAAGGACACACCTCACTGAATTCTGGGTGGACTGTACATTAAGCTCAGAGACTGGTACGTTCAATAAACGTCATTATTTTTACCAAGGGGAGGGCAAGGCCAAGTGTGAGGGCAAACGTGGGGCGCCTGAACTCCATGGCCCCTGCTTGCCAGGCCTCTGGCCCGTCACCTCCCGAAACCCGCCTCACACCACAGGCCTGGCTGATACAGCTGGGATCTGGGGGTGTCACAGCACGAGGTACAGCCCCCACTCCAAGGGGCATGACCCACAGCCAGCGTGGCCTCAGTGGCTGCGACACCTGAGCAATCAGAGCCCACTCACCGCTCCAGCCCAACCAGCTCCCCGGCCCCCTGTCCAGGGACCCCCACCCCCACCTGTGGTGGCCGCAAACACCGTGCTCAGCTGTGCTGTGTCATTGGCCTCTAACACCCTCCCCTCTGTCATCCCTGAGGACTCGGGGTGCTGCTACCGCCTAGGGAGCGACTCTCCGCCCCCAACATGCTGTACATCCTGAGTCAGGAGCTCCGAGGGCAGCGACCCCAGGGCAACTATCTCAGGCCCCCCAGGCCCTGGCTGCAGGCTGGGCATTCAGCATCAGCTCAGTAAATGAGATTGGGATACTAGTGAACAGAAGGGTGCCCGCCCACCAGAGGAGGATTCCCTGCTGGCGTGCGGGGGGTGGTGCTCTGGGCCCACTGGGAAGCGCTGTGACCAACATTACCGACTCAATCAAGTCCAGGGCTTCCGAGAAGCTGGACCCCACGGCCGGGATCAGGAGGTTTGCCGCCTCCACCACCCACTTATAGGGCAGGCTGGTTTCTGGCGAGGAGCCCTCCTGGTCTTCGTGCTTGAGGGTGTCGTCCAGCGGCTCCGGCGTGTGCACTGCGTCCTGTTCTGCGGGAACAGCTTCCTGCTCCTTCGTGGGGGTGGCCGCTGTGGCCTCCTCCTCGCTGCTTTCCTCTTCCTTCACGGCAGGGAGCGCCAGGGGCCAGCCGGTCACAAGACTTTCCTGCTGGGCACAATGGCACACCTGTTAAGAGTTTTTGTTATGAGATAGAAGATTATGCTGTATTCCAGCTAAAAACAGCACAACTTGAATCGAATAAGAAAACCCTGATGAACCCCGATTGAGAGACAGTCTCTACCATAACCGGCCTCACCGTACACTTTGAAAAGATCAACATCATGAAAGACGACCAAAGCCTGATTAGTTAAAAGTACGCAAAAGAGGTGTAACAAGGAAATGCAGTGGCTAATCCTGGGTGGGCTCAGGAGCCGGAGAAAACAAAATCTGGACTGCAGATTAGATAGAAGTAGGAGAAAAAGTCCTGAATCAGCGTTCAATTCCCTGAATTAGATAACAACCAAACTGTGGCTGTGTTAAGGGAACACCTCTGTTCTTAGGAAACACACTGAAATATTAACAGATAAAGAGGCACAATGTATGTAACCAGCCTTCAAATGGCTCAGATAAAAAAAGTTCGACGCCCGGTCAGGGCACATACAGGAACCAACCAATGAAACGTATAAGCAAGTCCAACAACAAATCAATGCCCCTCCCTCTTCTCTCCCTCTCTCCAGGCCCCCTCTGCTCTAAAATCAATCAATAAAAAATTTTAAAAATATGTAATAAAATTGCCAACATGCTTTTAGCATGAAAAAACTGGAAAGAGCAATAGACAGGAAGGGAACTGTTGATGAGGACAGAGAAAGGGTGAGGACAATCCTCCGTTTTTGATGTCAGCTTGCTCCGTCATGCTTCCCTCAGGGGAAGACAAGTGCCACGTATGTGCAGACGTGTGTCACAAGGAAAGGCCCTAGTGAGACGCGGCCACACCGAAGCTAATCAACAGCTGTGGGTCAGGTGGAAAGGGAAGAACAGGCATTAAATGACAGTGACGGATAACCCTCCAACCGAACCCACCACGCCGGAGCCACACCCCGTGGCCGGGCAGCCTTCTCACCTGGCCTTCCGCGGGGGCAGCGCTCTGGGGGGGATCCTTGCCCTCGAGCTCCAGCAGCAAGTACACAGGAGACTTGCAGTCTTTGGACTCGCTCAGAAAGCCTCCTGTGTCCACCTTCCTTTTGATGGTGGAATTCCAGTGGTTCTTCACAGCATTGTCTGTCCTGCGGGGGCAAACGAGGGACCTTGGAACCCAGTGGCCCGTGTGCCACTTCTGTAAATGAGGGCTCAACCTAAGGGCCTCGCCATTTGCGACAACATGGATGGATGGAACTAGACAGAATTATGCTTAGTGAAATAAGCCAGGCAAAGAAAGCAAAATACCGTATGATATCACCCAATACAGGAAACTAAAGAGCAACACAAACAAATGAACTAAATAGGCAAACACTAGAATAGTAGTCAGGAGGGGGGAGGGGGGAGGGAAAGAAGGGGGATAAGTAAGGGAAGGGTCAGGTCAAGGAACGTATATGAATGACTCATGGACATGGACAACGGGGAGGGATATGATTGTGGGAGAAGGGATGGGCTGGGAGGGGGGAGCAATGGGGGAAAAATGGGACAACTGTAATTGAATAACCAAAAAATAAAATTAAAAAAAAAACAAAACAAAAAAAACCCTAAGGGCCTCGAAGGTCTCTTTCAGCTCTAAGACGAAGTCACACATTTTGAGTCCCTGACAATTCATTCAGAGCATCTTCCACTCACCTCTGCTAAATGCTAGTACACAGCAGTGCACAAGTGCTCGCACTCAGTAGGCACTTTGCTCTCCGAGGCTCCAAGAAGAGAGCTTTGCCCTTGAATTTCGAACAGAGCATCACAGCGTGGCTGAGCGACCCGTCTGAGAGGGTCTGGACCTCTGACCACTCCCACTGCAGACCACCAGGAAACACACACAGAGCGTGTCCCAGCTCCAGGCCAGACGCCGCGTCCCCATCTTGCAGGGCCCCTTCCCTAGTCTTCTCCAGCTCTCCTCCTCTCACAGGCCAGAGCCTTTCCTCCATAAATGCCACGTACCCTCACCTCTGCATCCCGGGCTCTGCTTCTAGGGAGCCGGACACAAAACGCCTCCCAGCCCTCCCGATCAGTTCTAGGGGGCTCCAAGCTGTGACGTACCTCATTCTCTTGCTCACATATATTTATGAAGTAAGTGCCCCTGATGCAGCAAATAAGACAGCTGCATTTACAGTCTACCCTAGTAGCGGAGACGGGCATCATGGCCCAATGACAACTGGAGTACAAGCTGGGCAGTGTGGCCAGGTCGCCAGGGACCAACGAAGGACAGAGACAGCTTTTCCAAGGAAATGACGCCCCCACTGAGAACTAAAGGACGCAAACACATTGGCTACACAATGGCACAAAGCAGAGGGATCCCAGGCTGAGAGGCGCACAGGAGTGTCTAGAGAAGAGCTCCCTGTGTCTGAGGGAGAGCGGAGGGACAGGCAGGCAAGGATGTGGGGGACCGAGGCAAGGCTGGTGGCCTGAGCCGGCCCAGCAGGCCACACAAGGGAAGAGGCTGAGTCTTCACCCCAAGTCCTAGAAGTTCCAAAAGGCTCCCAGACTCGGGTTTGACTTTTGAAAACAGCCCATTGAATACTTCAAGGGAAGTACACCATCTGCCATTGTACCTCCTTCCTTCTCCCAGGGCCATGGTATCATGAGAAAAGAAGAGTTAAAAATAAAACAAAATAAGATAAACATGTACAATGACAAAGAGAACAGAGTAGATGACAACGGCAAGTCAGAGATTTTTCTAAGTTTCCAGAAGACAGAACCGTTAGGAGAGCAACAAACAACTTGGAAGACTGGGGGTTGACCTGGAGGAAGATTTAGGCAAGAACAGACCCAGGCCTTCCCAAAGCTCCTTGCAAAAACTCAAGAGGCTCAGGGATTGGAGGGACGAGGCCCAAGTGAGGGGCAGGGTAAAAACAGAGCAGTGATTTGGAACTCCAGACCCTGGCCTTGACCTCACAGGTTTATTCTCTAAAAGAAAAGGACCAGGCAACCAAGGTCACAGCAGAAGGCAGGGATGGCAGAGCTGAGATGGGGACTCAGTGAAAATCTGCAGTGAACGGGAGGTCCCCAGGCCCCTCCTCCCTGCCCTGCCCCAGAACTCCCTACACCGGGCAGAGCCTGAAGGATGCGTGCACCGTTGGGAAGAGTGACAGACTCCCGAGAAGACTCCATCCAGGCCCCCGATGGCGGCTCACCTGCCGGGCAGCATCTTGGCGATCTCGGCCCAGCGGTTGCCCAGCACCCTGTGGGCCTCACAGATGATGCGGTCCTCCTCCTCGGTCCAGCAGGACTTCTTCACCTCGGGGTTGAGGTGGTTGTGCCAGCGCTCACGGCACTGCTTCCCCAGCCGGCCCTTCAGGTGCTTGGCGATCAGCGTCCACTGCTTCGTGCCGTACTTCTTCACCAGCTCGATGACCTTGGAGATAAGCCTCGTGAAGCCAGCAGACCTGCCCTGGCCTCGCACCAGCACCCCGCCTAAGCCCGCCTGCAGCCCTGGGAGGTATGACTGGCCGCCCAGCAGAGGACACACACCCAACCTTCGGCTTGACCCCCAGCTTAACAAAAGGGCAGCCTCGCAATTCCTTGACTCACTGGGGTGAGGAAGGGCCCACAGTGTACAAGGCACTGTCCCAGGAATTACCTTCTCATCTTCCTCTTTGGTCCACGGACCCTTGACGAGATCTGGATTCAAGACCCTCAGCCACCGGTACTGGCATTGCTGGTCAGTGCGGTTCTGGGGGATAGGAATTGTGGGAACTGGGGAGGTGGCCTGGGATCCTGCTTGATCACTGGGCACAGGGGACTGTGACCTGGCCCAGGCCCACCTCAGATGAGTTCTGTCTTGTTCCTGCACCCACCACATGCCACATGGCCACATGCCAGGACACGTGTGGTTTCTCTTTGCTACAGAGGACATGGAAGGAACAGGGCAAATCATATGAATGAAGGAGGAAGATGAGGAATGGAGCAAAAGGGACCTGGTGACTTGGTCCTTGAGCTCCCTGAGTGACTCAAGAAATAAGCCAGCCAGTAGCTCCAGCCACACATCTCCCCCAAGCAGACACCTGCTGTCCTGGGAGCTGGGATCTCAGGGAGGCCTCACCCTGAAGCCTGCTCAGGTACCATTTCCCCTCAGTTTCAACCTCACTGTTGAGAAACTGAGCACCAACGCATGTCTAACTTGCAGGAAGAAATGCAAACATGCCACTGGTCACATGCTGCAAACATCGGAGCTGGAGGACCACAGGCACGCTGAGGCTGCAGTGTGACCTTAGCCAGGGTGCCTGGAATTCCAGTTTGGGAAGGGCCTGGGGGGGGGTGGGGGCTGGTAAGGAACTCCTGTTCTTCTGCTTGGCAGCAGGTCTGTCCCAGGACCACTGTCTCGTCCCTCAGAGCCCTGTCCCTGGGGGAGGAGGCCACAGGAGGGCTGCACTCACAGGGAAGTGGCTGGCCAGGAACTTCCAGTCTTGCTGTCCGAACCGCCTCACCAGGGACCTCAGCTGCTCGTCCTGCCAACGCCAGAGAGAGGGCTCAGCTCACACGGGCGCAGAAAGCAGGTGTTTGCGACAAGAGCTCTCTCCAGGGAGAGAGCCACATTCACCCATTCAGTCATGACCTACTGTGTGCCAGGCGCTCCAGACGAGGCAGCGCTAACCTTATGGGCCTTATGGTCCAGAGGAAGACGGATGCTAATCCAAGTCTCCCACAAACAAAAGTAATGCCACTGTGCTGGAGGCATGGAGAGGTGCGCGGGGGAGCCTATTCAGGGGAAAAATGGGACAGGCCAGAAGGAAGTCCAGTGTAGTGGGAGTGCAGGAAGCAAGGGACAGAGGGACGCAAGCTGATTTTGGAGGGGACGGCTGGGGTCAGGCCACATGCAGGACTGATCGGATCTGCATCCGGCACAGCCCCTGCCCCATTTGAGCGCTGGGTGGTCACGGTCCGACATGCTAGTTGTGAAGTTCACTGGCAGCTACAGGGAAAAGGGGCCGTCAGAGGGAGGGACGGATAAAAGGGGGCCAGAGGTGATAACGACACAGCCCTGGAGATGGGGAGACAGGGGCAGAATACAGAGCAGTCAGAAGCAAAACGGTGTCTGTTAAAATATTCTCCTGGAAACGAACTACTGATTCACACAACAGCATGGAATCTCAACGTCATTATGACACATGAAAGAAGCCAGATATAAGAATAAGCACTGTATGGCTCCATGCATATGAAAGTCTAAAAAACGTCAACTAAGCCATAGGGACAAAAAGGCAGTCCGTGGTTGCCTGCGATCAGGGGTAGAGGGAGGAGGGGTGGGCAGCAAAGGGGAGCGAGGAGTGTTTGAGGATAATGAAAATGTTCTGTATGGTGAAGGTGCTGGTAGTTCCACAAACACATCTGTAGAAATTCATCAGATTATACTCTTAAGTCATGGTAGTTGACCGTATAAAAAGTATTTCGCAATCAAACTGACTTTTTAAATGTAATTTAAGTAAAAGAAATGTGGTCTATACACACAATGGGATCTTATTCAGCCTTAAAATGGAAGGAAGTTCTGGTACATGCTACAACATGGATGAACCTCGAGCACATGCTAAGCAAAATAAGCCAGTCACAGAAATAGAAAGTAGAATGCTGGTTGCCAGGGGCTGAAGAAGGAGATTGAGGAATTCAGTGCTTAATAGGTACAGAGATTCGGTTTTACAAGATGAAAAAGTTCTAGAGATCTATTGCACCTGGGACTACACTTAACACTCCTGAACTGTTCGCTTAAAAGTGGCACAATGATAATTTAATGTTATGTGTTCTCTCTCCCTCCCTCTCCCCGTCTTGCTTCTGGACAAAAAGAAAAAGAAAAAGGGCACCGCAGAAATCCAGACCCTCAGCTGCAGCTTGGCCACCGTCCAGCACCGGCTGGACGAAGTCCCCATAAATCCCGTAGCTGAGCCAGGTGACACCCACCCAGCCAGCCCCAGACTCCCCGTCCTCCCCTGCGGTCCAGCCTGGCCAGGCCCACACCTGCCTTCCTCCCCTGCACCAGCAGCACCACTGTCCTCCAGACAACCGCCACGGACACTTTGTCATATCGCCTCCAACCCCTCGTGGGCCCCTGCGACCGGCTACACCTGTCAGCTCCACCCTGCGTGGCCCTAGCCTCTCCACAGCCGTCTTCTCTTGCCGGCCCCACGCAATGCCCTCCCCAGGTCCCAGCTCTGTCTCTGGGCCCCACATGCTGCCCCCAAATCTCTTACCCGTCCTACACACAGCATGTTAGCCCCTCGGAAGCCCGGCTACGTTCATATCACTCCTCTGCTTTAAAAACCTTCAATGGCTCCGCACTGCCAGCTGGAGAGTCCTACATTCCGGGCCTGACATCCAAGGCCCTCCAGGGTGCGGCCCAGGCGATCATTTCCAACCCCTCTTCCCCTTCACGACTCTTCACTCCAGCCAAAGCAAGGCTCCTCTACCGGCTTTTCTCCGTCCACGACCCATTTCCTGCTCTGGCCCATCGTTCTGCACACTTCCCCGACTGCTGGATTTCCAAACCCTATCCTGAGACTTCCCCTAACCTCCAAAGACCACAGTAACCTCTCCTTCTAAAGGTATTTCAACAATTACCTCCCTGACTGCTGGGTTTCAAAACCCTTATCCATGAAACTTCCCCTGATTAGACAAGAGTAACCTCTCCTCCTGGAAGTATTTTAGCAATTACTAGTGCCGCCTGTGCGCTAGGAGCCTCAGTGCAACACACACACACAGACACAGACACACGGATCCCGCTGGTGACCACGGCACGTCCACGTCACGTCCACGTCACGGGCCTGTGCCCAGTCTTGTCTCTCTGTTCCAGGCAGAGAGCTGCTCTGGGACAGGGAGCCCATCTTGTTTGGTCTTCAAAGCCCACAAGAACTGTAGCTCCTGGTCCACAGTGGGATGTGGGATGAACAGAAAAAGCTGGCTCAGCCCTCCTCTGAAGAAGCACTTTGTAGGATATAAGAGGGATTTAAAACTACACTAAGAAAAAAAAAAAAAGACCTAAAACTAAGCACATCCAGGCAAAGAGAGGTAGAATAAAAAGATAAGGCCAATAGGAGTCTGAGATGGTAGATAGACCCAATTTAGAAAAACATCTAGAAGTTTCTAGAAAACACACACCCATCCCATGACTGTACCTAATTATCCTGCCCAGGGAAAAAACATCCTCAAAAAAACTTACCAAGAATCCAATAAAAAAAAATCTTAAAGAAAAAAAAAGCCCTGGCTGGTGTGGCTCAGGGGAGTAACAGCCGGCCTGAGAACCTAAAGGTCACCAGTTCGATTCCCAGCCAGAGCACATGCCTGGGTTGCAGACCACGTCCCCAGTTGGGGGCTATGAGAGGCAACCTATCTATGTATCTCTCACACATAGATGTTTCCCTCCCTCTCTTTTCTTCCTCCCTCCCTTCCCCTCTCTCTAAAAATAAATAAATAAAATCTTTTAAAAGAAAAAAAAAAAAAGAATCCTCACAGCAGCTCTATCCACAACAGCCAAAAACTGGGAAGAGCCCAAATGACCATCAACAAGTAAAACACGCTGTGGTACATCCACATAATGGAAGACTACACAACAATAAAAACAAACACATTACTGAACGACACATTTTGCTGAACAAAAGAAGCCAGAGACAAGAGTACAGCTGTATGACTTCATTGATAGGACAGTCAAGAACAAGCAAAATGAATCAAGAGGCATTAGATCAGCGACTGCCTGGAGATGGGGAAGATGGACCACAAAGGGGGCGTTCTGGGATAAATCACGGGGACGCTTGTGTGGGCATATACATCTGTAAAAACTGTTGGAACTGTTCACTTCTAAGAGATGCTTTTGGTTGGACATAAACTACACTTCCATAAAGCTGCTTAAAGAATAAAAAGAAAATCAATTCAGAACTTGATGTCACAAGATAGAATTTCTTAAAATAAAATAAAGAGGGGGGCTGTGGATTCGGCTAAACCTCCTAGCAGTCACAGGACAAGAAGCACATTACTGTCCATGATGCAGAACATGCCAGCTTCCAAGAGATCCGATGGCCGGGCCTGAGGCCTGAGAGACACAACCCCCTCCCCCCTCCAAGACTCCTCAGTATTGACATTCCCCAAGAACACTCCGAGAAGAGGCAGCAGGGAGAACCAGAGGACCCATCCACTTCTTTCATCAGCTCCTCCTCTTCATTGCACCCATCAGGGCATCAGGCACATACTCCCAGCGGCCATCACCCCTGCTGTCATTGCCCTACACTGTCACTCACCTCCTCCTGGGTCCATTTGACCTTACACTTGCTGTCCCTCTGCTCCGGCACATCTGAGTCTGTATCCTGGTAGTGGAGCTCATCCAACTCCTCACTGCAGGAGGAGCAAGAAAAAGGTCAAGGACATGTATCTCCATATCCTGCTGTAGGATGGATGGACAGCATGTGGGCCGGGGCCAGTGATCTCTAGGGACAGGTTTGGGGGAAGCAGGTTTTTACTCTTTCTGCTATCAAAGATGTAGTAGGTACTTCCACCCTCCTCTTTTTAAAAATTCTAACAAAACGAGGTTATGACCTATTTTCATTTTCTTCTTTATTCTTTTATTTCCAGGAACACCCTAAGGATTAGAAAAGCTACAAGAAAAAAGAAGTTGAAATTTCACCAAGATTATGGTATTCAAAAGCAGACGCCTATTTAATATTTTCAATAACAGCTTTTTAAACTTGCATGGATAGTCTAAGGATTAAAGCTGAGGGTGCCTGTAAATATGAAGCATTAGAATATTAAAAAATATTGGTTATTTGGGAAAAACATTTTAAATACCTGATCTTAGTAAGTATGCCCATTTTTGCATATCCCCTCTCGATCCTTGCCTACACACAGGCTCATCTCTCCCCTATAACATTTCTAGAGCCAAAGCAGTCCCACCCAGGCTCTCTCCTGTTACTTCTTGTGTCCTGAGTCCTTCCTTGTTTCACTGTCCCCAGGTTTAACAAACACACTCTCAAACTTAAAAAAAAAAAAAAAAAAAAAAAAAGAATGTTGGCCCTTAGGCTTCCTGTCTCCATGATGTCATGGACAAAGGTCAGCTCCACCACCATTTCCACGTGGCCCTTGGGGGTTGGTACCAAAAGGCCCTAAATGTTTGCTGAGAGAATGATCAGATTCAGGAATGAATAAACAAACATACATAAGAAAGGCCAATTAATGTCAATTTTTTGGAAGGAGGAAAGAGACAATGTCTAAATCCAGCAATATATCATAGAAGGACCTGGAATTCAGCTTTGTCCAGTCCTTCCTGACCTAATTCATGGTTTCTTCCACCATCTCAAAGTAGAAGACAAAAAATTTATAAGATACTAATGACAAAATGAAGTTGGCTTTACAATCAACAGCCCCCAAACCTCGTCCTGATAGAAACCATCTTTGGTTCTCCAGCAACCAGCTCAGGACGAAGAAGCATCTGTGTGAATGCTCTCTAATACCTAATGGGGACAGCAACTCAGCTGGGAGAATTCTTTTTTTAAGGTTATTTTGTTTTTTGTTTTTCGAGAGAGGGCAAGAGAAACGCTGATTTGTTGTTCTTATTTACGCATTCATCAGTTGACTCTTGTACGTTGTGCCCTGACTGGGATTGACCCCACAACCTCAGCATATTAAGATGATGTTCCAACCAACTGAACTACCCAGCCAGAGCCTCAGCTGGGAGAATTCTGTGATGATAAACTTCTATCATCAACATGGCGCTGAGGATCCCATTTCACACGCATTCTCATTATCCCCATTTAAGAGATGTGCAAACTGAAGTTCACAGGGGTCATGCCACTTACCAAGTCCAGAGCCAGGTTCAAAATCTACACTTTCAAGTCCTCACTTCATAACCCCAGTTCAAAAAGCAGAGGCAAAGTCAGTGGTGACAACCACATGAAGGTCCAACACACCCTTTCTATGCCCTTCCACGTGCTGGGCTCTGCTCCAGGTGGGGTGAGTCAGAAGCTACGCGGGAAGTGGGGCACTGGTGAAGGGAAAGTTACAGCAGGGGGTGAGAGGACTGCCAGGGTGCAGAAGCCATCCCTCATGTGGGAGGGGGTTCCTCCACTGAGTCCCAGGGGAGAGGTGGCAGAGGGCCAGGGTGTTGTCTGGGGCTTTTGTGGTTCCCTGGAGGAACACTTCCTGAACCAAAAATCAGGACAGGGTCTGACAAGTGCCTGACCAGAAAACTCCTGGGAATTGGAGCTGACCTGGGACACTGTGGCCTGAAGACAGACACCCTGTGCCAAGTACCCAAGTACCCACTGCCCAGGGATCAGATGCTTCTCTGCTGGGAGAAACTCTGGGGAAAGCCAGCAAACAGTGCTTTTTAAGTCTATCTCCTCAGCCTGAGAAGGCAAACCCCATCCAGAGAAGGGTTTAAGGTTATCTGGGCTACAGGAATCCAAGGAGGGAACAGGGGAGGACCCCATTGTCATCCCTGATTCCCAGATTGGCCGAAAAGGCCAGAGGTCAGGCCCCAGGAGCACAGGTGTAAAAAGGGACTTGGAGCCCGGAGACTGGGTTTCTGGCTCAACTCTGCCCCTTATTCTCTAGGGGAATAAGTAAAATGCAGACCGCAGTTCCTGCCTTGGCCCCCGGGACTGCTGATAAACAGAATGGTCTTGATACACAACAGTCTCTCTTCTCACCTTCAACCCCCGCTGATCTAAAACTCAATTGGAACAGGAAGAAAGGTCTCCGAAACTCAACCCAGCTGAGACCGGGAACCCAGGTGGTGGGAGACAAAAGAGGCCCTCCCCAGCCCCCACCCCCGCCTCAAGCCGAGGAGAAGGCTTAGGGTGCTCTGTGCTTCCAAAAATGTTGAGAACAAACGCCCACCGGCAATCTGAACGCCAAGAGGCTTGAACGACAAGTGTCTTCCCGGCTTTGGCCTCCCACGAGCTGTGACTTGGAGAATCATCTTCCCTCGCCAAGGGTCGCCTCTCTCCCCGGTAATGGCTCTTCCAGAGGACACCGCTGTCCCACCCCCAACCCGCAATTAGGCGGGAGACGAAATGACCTCATGTAGGGTTTGGCCCAGGTCCCAGGAGACCCACTCGCCCTAGCTCCGAAGCCCAACAGGCCCGAGGAGCGGGAGCATGGGACGCCAAGAGACCCCCGGCTTGGCGCGCCCTCTGCCTCGGGCAGCGCAGGACGCAACATTTCCCGGGAGAACCCCTCACCCCAGCCCCGCTCGTGGGGGGGGGGGCGCTATGGTGAGGGTGGGGGGGTAGGGGTCGGGTAGAGGGGGATGGGTCCTGGGGAGGGGCCCTCACCCGCCCGGCTCTGCTCACCCGCGCGTCCGCCGAGTCATCCCCCCAGCCCGGGCTGCGCCGATCTCTCCTGCCCGCGGGCTGAGCCGGGAGCGGGAGCCGGGCCGGGGTCAGAGCGCCGGCTGCTCCGGCCGCTCCGGGTCCGGGGACCGCGCTGGGAAGCTTCAGCTTATCCGCAGGTCCAGCCGCCGCCGCTGCTCGCAGGAACTGCAGCCACCGCTAGCGCGCGCAGGAGCACTTTCCTATCTCCCGCCAAGCGCGTCGGCACCGCCCGGGCCTGGCGCGCAGGCAGACGGGCGGGCTCCGGGCGGGGCCTGGCGGAGGCGGGGGCTGCTCCGGGGCGGGCCCGGCGGGCAGGCGGTGCACAGCCCTAGATCCCTGAAGCCCCCGGGCACGGAGGGTAGGGAGGGTGCAGCTCTGAACCCGCAGCCTTGGAACTGAGACTGGGCTCAGGCCAGGTGCGGATCGGGCGGCCCAGGAGTAGCCCCCACTGCAAAGACTGAGCAAAGGGAGTGAGCTGCAAGGATGGGAGAGTCAGGCTGGGGAAACGGCACTCGGATGAAACTAGCCCAGGGCCAGTCCAAGCCGGTCCTGTGGACTACAGCCCCCGCCCTGAAGCGGCCCCCTCTCCCCCTACCTAGACCAGGGCTGCACCTTCCCACCTGCTTCCTTTTCAGCCTGGAATTCAGTGGCTGTGCTCCCTCGGCTCCACTCCTGCCTAGCAGCCCGAGCGAGCCTTCTAAAACGTAAACCTGATTTAGCTTCTCCAGAACTTAAAACCTGTGTCCTCCCTAATCAGGTTTATAGTATTCCACCTGGTCACCACCCCCCATCCCGAGCCAAAAGAAACTTGCTACCTTCCCTGCCTTTGCTTGCGCCCCTCCCATTCATTTCCTATTTATCCTTGGGGTCCACTGCCCCTAGTTGCTGTTGACTGGTGCGTTTCCACCTTTGGACTTGGGGGGAGAGGGGAGGAGGGAAGGGGCCACCTACTAAGCCTGACAAGCTCAGAGGAGGCCTGCATGGCGGTCTTACAAACTTAAGAGACGCAAAGTAACCACAGAGGATGGTCTGAAATTAAAACTTCCTAACTAAAAACAGGTCTTGGCAGGTTGTTCTGCCTTAGGTCGGTATCGTCCCTGACCAAGGTCAGTCTTTATACCTTAACAGAGCCTGTGTTTTTGCAATTCTTTTTCTCTGGACCCCTCAGGGCACAACCACCCAAAGACCACAAATCCCCTCATTGTCATTGATATCATGTTAATTGTTGACTGTTAACTATCCACAATTGTAAAGGAAGTATGTATCTATTCATTCCTACTTTTTATACAATCTTTGCTGCTCTGCTCTTCCCCTCTTATTCTGATGTATGAAATAAGTGGAATACGCTGGCTGGTGTGGCTCAGTGGACTGAGCACGCCTGTGGGTGGGAAGGTTGCTGGTTCAATTCTCAGTTCAGGACACGAGCCCAGGGTTGTGGGCCAGGTCCTCAGTTGGGGGTGTGCAGGAGACAACCGGTTAATGTTTCCTCTTTTTTCCTTCCCTTCTCTAAAAATAAATAAAATATTTTAAATAATAAAGTAAGTGGTAAAATAGCCATTTCCAGTGCATTTTCTCAATCCACATTGATTTTGCTTCCTGGCAATTGTTGTCAGTTTGGCTCAAATAAAATTGTAAAAATTATCTACAGGTTTGGCCCTGACTCTGTGACTCATTTGGTAGGAGCATCATCCTGTGCACAGAAAGGTTTTGGGTTCAATATCTGATCAGGGTACATACCAAGGGTGTGGGTTCCATCCCCAGTCGGGGCACACACATATGGGAGGCAGCTGATGGATGTTTCTCTCTTTCTCTCTTCCTCTCTCTCTAAAATTAATAACAGGATATCCTCGGGTGAGGATTAAAAAAAATTCTCTACAGGTTTGAATATTTCTTACCTCGACAGAACCATGAGCATGCTGAGGTTCAAGTGGTTCTTGAATTCACCACAGTATCCCCAAGGCCCAGAATTGAACTGTTGAGTAGAATTCTGTTTACCATGCACTTAAACAAACTTCCAAAGGCTTAGCAAGGGTTTTCCATTTTAAGTTGCCATTTACCAAGTACCTTCCACACCCAGCTCCCTGGAAGGCATGCTGAGAGGAAGAAAAATGAACAGGAGCCCTGGGACACCGGCTGAAACTCAGCCTCTTAGCCCCTGCTTATGCCTCAGACTCCTCTTCCAGAAACTGCTGGATACTTGGGGACAGTCCAGCCAGCTGATGACAACTTCATTTACCACAGCAGAAGAAACACTGACATCTTAAGTGCTAGAAGATTCCACCTCCATTCATTCAGGGCTTTCCCCATCCACTTCCCTCATAAAATAGTTCATATGGACATTCTCTCTTCATTGCTGGGTCACAGTATTTAAGAGTGCAGGCTCTGCTCTAGCCAGCTAGTTCAGTTGGTTGGAGCATTGTCTCTGATAACGAAGGTTGTGGGTTTGATCCTGGGTCAGGGCACATACAAGAATCAATCAATGAATGCATAAATATGTGGAACACCAATTCTATGCTTTTCTCTCGTTCCCTTCCTCTCCCTCTAAAATCAATTAAAAAAATTTTTTTTTCCTTCTTCTTTTTAGATTTTATTTATTTTTAGAGAGCAGGGAAGAGAGGGAGAGAAACATCAATCAGTTGCCTCTTGCACGTGCCCGGACCAGGAACTGAACCTGCAACCCAGTCATGTGCCCTGACCAGGAATCCAACTGGTGACCTTTCTGTCTGCAGGACTATGTCCAACCCACTGAGCTATACCAATAAAGGCAATACATATATAAATATATATATTTAAGTGCATGCAGACTTTGAAGCCAGACCTCCTGAGGTTAGAGTCTCAGCTTCATCACATAATAGTTGTGTGGTCTTAGGCAAATTACTTAACTCTGTGCCTCAATTTTCTCATCTGTAAAAATAAGATTTATCAAAAACTTAGATAGCTTTTACTATGCGCCAACCACTGTTCTGTGTGCTTTGCAAATTTTAATTAATTTAATGCTCATAACAAACTTATAGCGTTAGATCTTCTTTCAGCAGGTGGGGAAACTGAGGCACAGGCCTCCCCCAGGTCACACTGCTGGTAAATGGCAAAGCAGGCAGTCAAAGCTGGGCTAGTTCTCGAGTCTATGCTGTTAATCACTACACGGGTTCCTACTTTGTAGGGTGGTTTAGGATTAAGTAAATATGTGTAAACCACTGAAAGCAATCCCTGGTACATAATAAATACTGTATTACTTTTATTTGCTATTTATGTGACTCTTCAGTTTATTGTTAAGTGTTGTGACAATTCGGGTGCTCTCATGCGGGACCTCCTTTGAAGTCCAGTAAGCTGTTTTGCACACAGCACACAGCACACATTCTCAAGATGCTCATCGGTCTCTCGCAGCCCGCGGTGATGGGGGCAGGGACACCAACCACTTTGTAGGCGCCAGGCGTGAGCGGCCGCCTAAGGCTAGGCACTACCTTACTGCGGGTCCCACAGCGCTGAGTAAGCACTCGGGACCTTGGGGCGAGCGCTTGGACTCTGGAGCCGCGCGAAGCATCACGGGAGTCTCGCCGCCTGACGCCAGCAGGGCGGCACCTGCGCTCGGTTCCGCTCGGACCTTCTAGGGCGACCTGTCCCCGCTCTGCAGCCCCACCGGCGGATCCCGACAGCCCCGCACACGCCGAGCCATCGTCGTTGGGACGCCTCCCCTGACGCCTGCCATGTGGGGTCGTGCGGAGGAAGAAGGGCCCAGGGGAAGAGAGGGAGCAGGGCCGGACCATCGGCAACCCCTGGCCTCCGACGCGGTGGCGGTCCCGGGACTGCGCGGTCAGCAGTCGCCCCTGACCCACAGCCCTGTCTGTAGAGCCCATTCTGCGGGGAGCCGTACCTGACACCTCCGTGTGTCAGCCGCCCTGGCCAAGCTATTAACGCTGCAGATCTTCCTGCTACTTATCACCGTTTGAAACATTTAGGAAGTCAGTTTCTCTCCTGGATTAGATTGTGGGCTGCAGGAGCGCAGCCCTAGGAGGAAACATTAGCAGCTTTCATGTTAAAGTGCGGTGTAAGCAAGAATTTTCTTTTTAAAGTGTGTATTTCTGTCTCTTAGAGGCAGCGGAAGAACATAACATGGGCTGGAGAAAGGGGAACCGAGTGCCCGAAGAGGGTGAAATTCTTTCTTGATCCTTTAGTTCCGTTTTCAGTTATCAAGTACATTTTTTATTTTAAAAACTTTTAAATGCCATTAAGGTATACATGGTGCCCTGGGATCTTTTAGGAAACAATAGTCGAGCCCCTTATATTTAGTTTTATAAATAAAAAATAGAAAGTAACTTGGCAAAAGCCATAGATCTATGAATCATAAGATACCACATTTTCCTCCTTGCTCATGGGGGATGTTTGTCACACATATCTCCTCCCCTTTCTGATGTTACCTCCTCTTTGTGACAGTTTCTCTGATCAGAGATGTATTTGAGTTTAAATAAAATCTCCAACAGTTACTTTTATGCTGTTAGCTGCTAGGACTGGAGCTATTTATTACTTTTTGTTAGTGGGTTTTTTGGTTTAAGAATAAAGTGGAACCCTGGCTGGTGTGGCTCAGTGGACTGAGCGCCAGCCTTGCAAACCAAAGGGTCACCAGTTCAATTCCCAGTCATGGCGCTTGCCTGGCATGGGAGAGATGTACCTCTCACACACCAGTGTTTCTCTCCCTCTCTTCCCATCTCTCTAAAAATAAATAAAATCTTTAAAAAAGAATAAAATGGAAACACTTGTTCAAGTCGGTTAACTTTTTCATCTCAAGTGACTATGTGAACCACTCAGATCTTGACCCGGACATCTTTTCTAAGCCTCAATTAGGGATTTTCAGCTATTTACTGATTATTTCCACTGTATAAAATATCATCATCTCAACTGGATTCTTATGCTCAAAACAGTACACTCTCTGGAATCTCCATCTTCCTTACCTCCACCACCAAGCAGTCAGGATCAAAATCTTGCCAGGCTGACCTTCAACCCCCAGACCAAATCTATCTCAAAATGCCATCTTTCCTACAATAGCACCTTAGTCCACATTCTCATTACTTCCACTTGGGGTTATATCACACTCTCCCCCTGAATGGCCTTCCTTCCACAGTTCCATCTTTATGAAGCCCACCTGCTAAGCCATTCCCATTGTACCACATCCCATACACACTGGCAGTGGCTCCATAATCTTCTCTCTGGTTTTCAGGGTTCCCCAAAGCTAGTTCCCAGCATATCCAGTACACTACCATGCATTTCCACATCAAGCTGCCCCATGCAAGCAGGAATAGTCTCTCCCATTGTCCTTAGGACGACCATATTTTGCCCTGCACTATAACCCCAAATGATAGAGCTAAGTGCTTTGGAAGCTCAGAGGAGGGACAGAAAATATGGGTGGAGACACTAGCCTCCAAATGGCTGCGTCTAGTGGGCAGTTGGGAGATGAAGCGGTAAGTAATCTATGTGAGGAAGGTGTCTGCCTACTATTTTTATTTTTTTCATTAGGTGCAATAGGGCAAATGGACTGTATCCTTCTGAGCTAGTCCAAAGGCTGTACAGTATTCACAAGCTTGGAAGTTATTTATGCCTTTGATATAAAGACTCAAATCCAGAACTAGAGTTGAAAGAAAAAACTTCAGACTTTCGTATATTATAAAAGAACAGATTCAATCAGATTTAATTTAAAAAAACGGAACATATCGTACATAAGGATCTTTTAAGTTAGAAATGCTATACCTATCTGGGCACCACAGAAGATACATAAACCTTACATGGCTCTTAGAAGAAAGAGGAGATAGACAATTTTGATAAAGAAGCTGAGGAACAACTGAAAGTCAACGGACACATCAGGAGGCAGAAAATGCTTCACGAGGCCGGATCCTCAGAAATTATCCTGGAATGCAGTTTCACTGGTATCAATGTCATGTTCCTGGATGAGGGAACAAGACACAGAATTTTAGTATTTCAGTGCAAAGTCTGAAATGTGCTCTTCAGTATTTTGGACTTGATTAGAGATTCTGAAACACCATTAACTGGGACACAGGTTCTCTCTGGCTTTAAGGCCGAATCCAGCCCAAGGGTCAAGTTTTCACCACCAGGACAGGGAATTTGACCACTGTGCGTCACCCACCATGATGTAGGGAGCAAAAGCCATGAAGGTGCTGATGCAAAGACTTCTTACCTAGGCCTTGGGGGCCTATCCCTCCCTGCCTTGCAAAAAGGTAAGTACTGTTGAAAATCGACCTGAGCCCCCACCCCACATTCCAGTGCTGAGCAGCGATTATATCAACACCTCACCTCAGGACGCCACCCATGGCATTTGTCTCAGAGCGCTGCAAATGCCCACATAGTTCCATCTGCCGCATTACGCAGGGCCCAGAGACCGCAAGGGCTGCATTCACCTTGCTCAGTGACATAGACCCCACATCCAGCACTATGCCTGGCACATACGAGGCGTGCAGTGTGAGTGCCCAGCAGTGCCAGCCCCCACCAGCGAAGGCTCAGACCCTAACAAGTCTTTCCACTCAGCATCCAAATTCCTAAATATATATATGGAGAGAAATGGACTTTCTTTCTACTGTTTTATAACCCTTCCACGACCGCATGAACGTCTTCACAAGTCCTTAAACACTCTTCTAAACACTTCTAATCTCATGGACGCACCCTAGATCTTAACCTACAGGTGGTTTTAGGCATTCTACTAAAGCAGGGCTACTGCACTGAGAACCCAGATGGGTAAATCTGTACACACTTGGATTCCATGATTAAGACAAATTCTGAGGTTAGAATTGCTGGGTCAAAGGTATATACATTGTTAGGGCTTCTGAACAATATTATAAAAAGTATCTCCAGCAAAGTAGGACCAATTTATTCTCTTTCATCAGCAGGTTGGCATTTAATGTTAGAAATCCTGTCAAGGTACAAACAGAATGAAGGCCAGGCATAATTTCAAAGTAGCTGGTCCTCAGCCTGGAGAAAGCCGGTTTCTAACATGAAGTGCTGACCTCATGTCCTGCTGCTCCGTCGCGCTTGGCTCAATTCTCTCTAGCCACAATGGTACCACTGCTGTTCCTCACACATGCCAGGCAAAGCCCAGCCTGAGGGACTCTGCATAGGTCTTCCCTCTGCCTGGGACACTTGTCCCCAGCTAAATCCTTCAGCACTTTCAAGTCTCTGTTCCAGTATCAGCTTCGTAGTGAGGCCCACACTGACCACCCTCTTTTAATACCGCCCGCCGCATTCAGCACGCTGATCCCCTTACCCTGCTCTGGTTTTTATACCACAGCACTTCTCATCTTCCAGCAGACTATAATTTATTTATATACTTATTGTTTACTGTCTCCTTCAGCTAGAACAGAAGTTCCGTAAGTGGACTATTTGGTTCACTTAGCGGTTACTTAATAAATACCTGCAGAATGAATGAATGGCATGAAACTCAGTTACGGACGATACTGCCACTTGAAGGGCTCGCACATCAGTGAGTCCTTCTAGGCTTTGTACCTGGTTCAATTTCTTGAACTCCACCACTTGGAAGAAGATGTGCTCAAGGATATGTTTGGCATCTTGTTGGTCCTTTGGTAGTTTACTGGTTACTCCAAGAATGTCACCACACTTCCTGACATAGAATTCCAGGTCTTCTTCAGTACCTAAGGACAATTGAGCCAATTAGATTAACTCATGCCTTCTTCTCTTCCCCAAGTACAAACTTATTGTGATTTAGGCATCCCCTGTCAGATTCCTACATCTCTTTTAAGATCACTCACCTCTTTCTAGGGTATGTGACCACAGGACACACTACAAAGACCTCTGACACATTGCTTTTATAAATTAGGAAAAAAGTGTGACACTTCTAATTAAAATAAGGTTGGACTAGCCCTGGCTCTTCTATTCCCAGATAAAGCATTCCTACATTACAAAGCACAACAACCAGTAAGAAATCAAATTACCGCCCTGGCTGGTGTGGCTCAGTGGATTGAGCACTGGCCTGTGAACCAAAGGGTCACAGGTTTGATTCCCAGCCAGGGCACATGCCTGGGTTGTGGGCCAGGTCCCCAGTTGGGGGAGTGTGAGAGGCAACCATACACTAATGTTTCTCTCCCTCTCTTTCTCTCTCCCTTCCCCTCTCTCTAAAAATAAATAAATAAAATCTTTAAAAAAGAAAGAAATCAAATTACCATCCTCTGAATGCAGCAACGACCATTATGAGGGCACACAGGTACTTTAAAGAGCATTTATTATAGCAATACTATAGAAAAGGGTATGGAAAAAAAAAATCACCCATAATTCCATCAGCAGCCTAGCTCTGCAAAGCCATCCCCAAAGCCCCACAGTCAGGGATAAACAGCCATGAGTGCCCTTCTTACCCTGTAACTTCTTTTTTCCCTTCTGATTTGCCTTTTCTCTTTTGATTTTATCTATTTTTTATCCCCATATGAGGACATTTTCATTTGCTTTTTTAGAGAGAGAGAATAAGGGAGAGAGAAAAATATTGATGACAGAGAAGCAGCAATCAGTTGCCTCCGCACGCACCCAGACCGGGTGTCGCATGCAGCTGTGCCCAACTGGGGATGCACCCGCAACCTCCCAGCTACAGCACGACACTCTAACCACTGAGCCACACCGGCCAGGGCTAATTTCTTTTTTCAGTGTTATGATATAAATGTTAGTCTTAAATTAAAACATTCAAACCATACAGCTGCAAAAATCTCTCACACTACCTCTATCCCCACCGATACTACGTAGGATAATTACTGCCATATTATGCCTACATACTTACATATATGTAAAAATGGGATCAGATGACAATAGTTCTAAGTTGCCTTCATCATTTAACCATGTCACAATGGCATTCCATGTCAAAGCCTATGCTCTACATCTTTCATTTAACAGATGTATAATAGTCTATTTATTTCATGTTTTTTAACCAATCTGCCTACTGATAAAACATGACTATTGCCAATTTTTTTGAATGCTACATAATATCACTATAGCTACATCTTTTTTGTTTTGCATTTCTACAAGGGTTTCTGTGGGATAAATTGCTAGAACTGGGAATGCTGGGTCACAGCATCTGATTCTTCTCAGGTCTGTTATTACCACTGGACTCACCACTACGTCTTGCCACTTTTTGATTGCCCAGCACCTACCGCAGTGCATGGCACAGAACAGGGGTGCAGTGAAGGTGTTTTGCATTGAACAATTTTCATTTCTGTGTACTCACTTCTGGTCTCTGGGGACCTATAGGTGGTGCCCACGCAACTGGGAGCCTACTGGACGCGCAGTTTTCTGTCTTGCTTTCCTCATGTAGGGCTCTCACTTAAATTCCATCGGCATCACTCCCCAGCCTCTGTAAACCTCTTTTACGTTGACTACGTGCTGCTGCATCGATTGACTGTGGCACAATTTACTACCATTCCCCTGCTAGTAAACACTACAGCCATTCCCAATTGTATTTTATTTTCTAAGTAAACACTAGAGCAATCATCAGTATACCTTCTTTTATCTCCTCAGATTCTCAGGAGTGAGGTCTCTACCTCAAAATGGTTAATTTCTTGCCTCGCAGCAGCTGCATGCAGGCCCATCTGCTGTGCTGGAGGCAGTGCGTGTCGGGGGAGCACAGGACTGGGAGTCAAGGGTACCACTCACCTTGTTCCCTCATCCACAGGGCAAGGTAGGAATGCTTGATTCCTTCTAGGACCCCTCTGAAGGATCCACTCTGAAGTCTCTCTAATTCTTTTGGACCAGATCCATTTTCCTATGTAACTGCTCCTGTGACTAGTGTCCTAGACCCGCTACGTGGCAGCCAGGTTCAGAATTCATTCCAGGGTCACTCAGTGGGTCAGAACTAAGGACATACAGGGAGTACAGCTGAGACTGTGGCTTCTGCTCAGCCCCATGTTCTAACTCACTGAGCTAAGTGGAGTGGAGAGAAAAACATCATTCACACAAAATAAAACAGAAACTGTAACTATTCTCCCATTCATATTTTGTCCTCCCTACATGAATACTCAACTTCCTCTCACGGCAAATCTCAGAAGTTCACAATTAAATAAAACTTACCAAAGAAGACAAAGAAAAAGGTGACTCCACTTACACTTATTGGTGATCTGAGCAAGCCGTGTCTTCTCAGAGGAGAATGTCTCATCCAGGTCAAACAGCTCCAGCGGAGGAGGTGGCAATTCCCTGAAACTGGGAGGGAAAACCTAAAAAGAAATAAGGTCTGTTGTGAAAAAGAGTATCCAATGCCCAACTGACAGTGAAAAGACAGAAGGGAAATGAGAGGCCAACTCAGCCCTTCCCTGGGAGGAACCACCCAAACGCCTGTGACCTCCTCATGCCCTGACCCATTAGACGGTGTCAAGCAAGACCCCAGCCCATTGTAAACAAGCAAGCAGAGCCTGCGCTGATACACCACTAACCTGACCAGGCCGACGTACCAGCGCCCACCAACTCGAGCAAGGACACAAAAGCTTACGGCTTATCAGGCTTACCTGTGGTGAACATCTGATTGTACTATTGTTTCTCATTTAATCATGAGCTCTTCAGGGACAGAAATTGGGGGAGCAGGTGTAATTAGTGTAGAGGCACTACACCTGGAGCCAAAATTTGCATGTATGCGTCAGTGGTGTGCTGACAAATGTTTAACTATCAGCTCTCAAAACAAAAGTCCTGATCTATAGCATTTGTGATTTTCTGTGATGTACATACATCCACATGGCCAATTTCAAGCTACCTAGATGAAGCCAAACAGCTCGGAATATTCCAGAATGCAGTGGGCTAAAACAATTTTGAAGACCAGCTGAGTAAATGCTGGATGGGAATGGTGGAAAGTCGCCTGCAGGCACACGGCTGCGCCCTGGGCTGCTGGAACTGTGCTACGGCCCCGAGGGCCTGGTGCCGGGGACACTGGGGCGCAGCCCTTCCCCTCCCGTTTACGCTTATGCAGAATGCTCACATACGCCCTCCAACCCCACAGACGGGAAATGGCTAACAGGCAGAAAAGGCCATGCCCTTGATTCCTCAGGTGGGAACCACGCCAGATGAACGTCCCCGCAGAGCACGAGTAGGCAGACGGGCACAAATCACATACGAAAGGATCGACTGGGGGGGGGGGTGCGGTGCCCCGCTGGTAAGGGAGGGGCAAACAGTGGGGTTCCGCAGTGGGATCCCCCAAACACACCCACTCACCACTGGCTGAAGGGCTGGCAGTGGCGTCTCAAACTGAGGTTGGATGAGCTGGAGAGGTTCATGCTTCACGTTCAGCTGTTCATAAGCCCTGTGACAGCAGTGAGACAAAAAAGCAGGGGTCAAGGTGAGACCCTGTGCGAACGGACACCTCACTGACCACACCAGGCAAGTCCTGGGCACACCGGAACAAGCTGGTCCCCCTAAATGCCTGATACAGCACCTGCAGCACAGCAGGGACTGACAGCACTGAGGCCGCTTCCCCTGCACCAAGGGCCCCGCCCCAGTATCCCAGCTCTCTGTCCCCCTCATCCCAGAGCTGGGAGCACGTTTTGCATACCACCTTTGCTGTGACCCCAACCCTCGTCCCCAGGCTCCTGTGCTCAAACCAAACACTCAGAATGGGGTGCGGGGCTGCTCAGAGAGCCACAGGTACTGACTTGATGACCTTGGTGAGGGAGGTGATATCCAGCTGGTGAATGGACAGGTCGAAGAGGGTTGTAAAGTCCCGTGGGTTCTCATCACCCTCCTGGAGGCACACGCGAAGCCGCTCTGACAAGGTGGCTGTGTCGGGCAGCATCGTGTAGTCGGAGATCTGAAAGCCACAGAGGGCTCCTTTCAGCAAGGTAGAAACAAGAATTTAATCTGTCAAGTCACCAATGTCTCAGGACTAAATCTGCAGTATTGATCTTCTCTTGCCAAGAGATTTCACTCTTCACGATCACTGACAACTAAACCGTGAATAAGCCACTTCATGTGGAAAGAGAAACGAAAGTCACTTGGCTCAACCCCAGTGCTGGCTAAATGCAACTCCCCAATTACGCATGCTGGCGTTCACGCCACAGAGCACGGTGCAGAGGCATGCCACCACGCACACTGGCCAGCTTCGAGTTTCACGACCACTGACCCTGAGAGCCCAGCAATCAACAGTGTCCCCCAGTCACTGCCCGTTCCCGGTCTCCTGTACTTTCTTTCCTTTTGTCACTTCAACCATCTAAAGTGGTTCTTCTTTCTTAATTCTGGCCAATGACTTCATGTCTGTTCCAGTGAGAAATCAAAGGCAATCATAAAACAAAGCCCACAAGCTTCCACGGAAACACCTACCCGCCCACCAGCATCTGGGCCGTGCACTCTGCCTTCGCTCCTGTTACACGTGCGAACTGCGTGACCCCCAACGCCGACAATCCCTCCCCTGGACACCAGGTCCCAGCCATTCTCCCCCAGGACATGCATCCAGCGTCGCCGAGAGCCCTTCGTGATGACACGTGCTGTGTGTTGGTAACAGTAAAAGATCAGGAAACCCTAAACGTCTAGCAACGGGAGACTGGCTAAATATACTACAGTATGAACAATGGAAAACGCAACCTTAAAAAACAGAACAAAACAAGCAAACAAACAGAAAAAGCGCTTTATGTATAATAGGAAACATCTCCAAGACATGTTGGTAATTAAAAAAAAATAAGGAGGTCGGCAGTGTTCCTACACATACCAGAAACGGCTGAGATTGCTGTCACTGGGGAGGGGAACAAAATGGTTGGGGAAAGACAGAAGGAAGACTATTTACTGCATATGCTTTTGAATTCCAAACTATGTGACTGCATTGCCTATTCAAAAGTTAATTTACATAAATGCATGCTGGCAACAAGAACCATTCCTAATTGCCCCTGAGCTGCATTTAGCCCTGAGTCTAATAAGGCCAACTTGTTAACAGTTTGAAAATCGGTCCTCTGGAGTCACCTGCAATATACTGTCCCACATTCTCCAGCACCAGCACTTGAGGAGACACACCTGAGCATTCCAGAAATAAGACAAACAGGCTCACTTTTTTTTCCCCTATATCCCAAGGGCGAAAAACTCCTCCAATCCTCAAACTTTTCTGTAGACAAGAAACAAGAGAGGAGCATACGAATCACGGCTCTTCCCTACAACATTTGGCTGCTTGAGAGGCTTCACCCCTATCACGTGACAGTGGGTTGGGGGAGAGACAAGGGCACGGAGGGTGCCAGACGCGGCACAGAGGTCAGCGATGGGCCCGCAACCCACAGCCCCGAAGGCGGACGCTCGTCTCTGCACAGAGGCCTGCTACAAAGCCCTCGTGCAGAAAACCAGCAAGGCCTTAAGTGTCCAGATAGGAACATACAGAGTGCGCGTTCCTCATGACTTCCTAGCAGATTCTGAGGTTAAAACTTGACATATAAATTCCTTCAGCTCTTTATTGAGCTGCCATTTGGCTTTAGTAAATATCATTTGAAACGGAACTATACTGTGGGTTTCAAACCCATTTGGATATAACAATATTTGATCTGAAATCATAGGGAGTCCAGGTTTTCAGAATTTCTTCCTTTGCAACGCTGCTGGGTCCAGCCTTTTACTCTCTGAAGCCTCTCAACACAAAGGACATTTTCACCAGGACTCACACCTGCAGAACAGTAACCTGTGCAGTTTTGGAGAAAGGCTTAACACTATGTTCCTCTGGCTCTCTGACGCTTCCCTTCTGAACCAGCCCAGTGTCATGTGTGAACAACAGAGAAAAGGCACAGGCTCCAGAATGGGCTGACGTGGCATAAACAATGGCTTGGCCAGGTACTCATGTAAGTGGGACCGTCGAGAATTTACTGACTTCCGTTTCCTCAGCTGGCCAGGAGGAATGACAGAAACGTAGCAGGAGCAAGGCGGCCGCCCAGCACAGGAGCAGATGCAGCATTCTTAGTGCTGCGACCCTTGACCCACGACACTCTTAACTAGGGTTGGCAGCTGCTAAAGATCCGTCCACTCAGAGATCTGAAAGGCGAAGTCCTGACTATACCCCCATTCTTTTAATTTGGGGGCTTACATCACTTCTCCGGAGGGATTTACGCACCACAGCCATACCCTGAGTGTTTTCGACATGGGGCTCTCCTAACCTGTGTCAGCCCCGGGGAGGCCACATCTTCAGCTGAGGAAGGAAGCAACCAGGGGGCCCATTTCTGACTGCCCTCCCCCTGCTACCCACCCCGGAGGTCGCTTCCCTGACATTTCGGAGGGTGAGGAACAGAGAAGCAGTTATAGAGTTAACAGGCTGAATCAGGAGCCCTGGGTTTGGGCCTGGCCCTACATTTGCTTGAAATCTGAGCACATGACGATCTCACAGAATTTTAGTTTCTTCATCTATAAAATGAGTTCAACACCCTCTGCCTCCCAGGGCTGTTGTGAAGCTTAGATAAGATGGTTTAGGAGGAAGTATATGATATCATCGTCATCGGCAGCCGTCCGTCTCGAGAGACGATGGTGTAGCTTCTTAAGAGTCCATCTGCACCGCCGAGAATGGCTGTGCAGTCCGACTCGGGAGTGACACGGTATCTGTCTCCTCCCGTGTTGAATCGACATCTTGCGATGACGCTGGAGTGTCCTCTCCAGTGGAGCTGAAGCTACAGAGCCTGGGCAGGGTGATATGGAGGGTCTGCTGTTGCCCATGCAGCAGACCCCCCCTCTCTTCGCAGCTGAAGGATCCAAGGGAAAGACGGAGTCAATACAGCTTGGCTTCAGGTGCGCCGCAGGAGTTGCCGGTGTTGACTACAATGTCAAACCGCCTTAGGGACTCCGGCTCCGGATTTTCTGTCGGGGTTTACTCCCTTAGCCTTTCCCCTGAAGAGGTATGCCGCAAGGCAGCGGAGGTTTTTTGGAATCAGAGTTTTCCTTCTCTGATGTGCCCTGACTGGAAGATCGAACCAGCGACACTTAGCTCGCAGGCCGACGCTCAATCCACTGAGCCAAACCAGCCAGGGACAGTATATGATATACACTGTCTAGTATATGGTAATGACGGAAGTTAAAAAAATGTATTATAGAGATACATAGCCCTTTTACACCTTTCAGTTTAGTAAGCAGGTTTACATCTATGAATTTAGGCCTCCCCATCATCCTGTGAGGCAGAGAGCATAGGTATTAGTGTTCCCTAGAAAACTAGGATTAAAAAAAGGACAAAAATGACCTGCTTAAGGTCCAAGTTATTGCTGAACGTTATTGGCTCCTAGTCCAGTGTTTACAACTCTCCCTCGTCTGATAAATAAGGTCATAATACCTTTAGGATTGTTATTCCCAAAGGCAAGGAAATGACAGTTTAAAAATTCAATTTGGATGGGCTTTGTTTCTCCATGAAAAAAGTATTTTTATATCCTGCATATTTCTGAAAGAAGTATTTCCCTACATATTTTGATGCTGAAAGTTTGGGCCAGGGACCATATTTTAAACTCCAATTATTATATACATAGAGAGGGAGATTCCCACACCAATAATTAATTTTTTTAATTGATTTACTACTTTTTATAACACAGCTTTCATCTCCCCCAAAAGCACCCCTTCTTGCCATCTAACAGGTAAAAGTAAAAAATGTTTATCCCCGTGGAACTGTTGGAAGTGGTGCCAAGACGGTGAACCCGTTTTTCATTAAAAGTTTTTGAATAACTCGCAACCTCCTACCTCTGGGTCCTCAGCATCAATCTGATTTAGGTGAATGTCTTCTGTTGTAAGCCACTGGAAAACAACATCCTGGATTTAAAAAAAGAAACTGGATTTAAAAAAAGAAATTGGAATTAAATACTTGGTTATTTGAGAAAGCCGAAAGCAGGAATAGAGAATTATATCAATAAAGAAAAACTGAAAAAGGGAAAAAGACTGGACCAGTGATTCAAAAGAGGGAAGCCGCCTTCCTATTGGTGACATCACATAAAAACGTAAGTTTTCCGCACTGTAATGTCACTTTTATTATCGAAGTTTATCATTTATCCTAGGGCACTATGATCTCTAAGCACCAGCCAGCACTGGCAAGAACAGACTCCCAGTCCCACAGCAATCCCTGTTTAATGCGCTGATAGCAGGCTGAACTTAACACACAGACTCTGCGAGTATTTAGATCTCCCCAGAATGTGTCTAGTGACACTGGAACCTCTAGGGACGCCGCAGAAACAAGCACTGCATCAACCTCCCAACACAGAGCCCTGCAGGCCTGGAGGTCTCCAAGGCTGAGGGACTTTGTTTCATTAATGAAAAAGCTCAGTGGGAACGTCTTCCTTCAGCAAGTGAGTCACGGGAATCACATCCATGTGCAGCTTGGGCATGCACGGTCTGTCATCCTTCACGGGCTTCCTTCACACTACTCTGACAAGCCATTGCCATGCCTGTACCTCCCTCCCCATGTCAATCAGTGACCGGTCCTATCCTAACCCGTCTGAAATACCTCTCCTGCCCACCAGCCCTCCTCTCATTCACCCCTTCACTACCTTCCTTCTGGGCTCACCATCCTCGCCTGGCTGACTTCTCCAGCCCCCCAGCCGGCTGCAGGCTCCCTCTTCATTTCCACTCTCCATACGCCCGACAAGGGGCTTTCTAAAACTCAGCTCTGACTATGCCCAAGGCTGCTCAACACCCTATAGGGGCTCCCGAAGGCTTTCTGCACAAAGTTCAAACTCCTGAACTTCAACCATGAGACCCTAACTGGGCTTGTCCCTCACCGTGTCCCCAGGGTCGGCTCCTGCTCCAAGTCAGCATGCTTAGAAATGCTCGCCACGCTCTTCTGCATTTACTTCTTGTTCTCTCGGGCTCTCTCTCACTGTTACAGAGTCTCAGAGTAGAGACCATGCCTGACTCAGCTCTGTACTCTTAGCACGTGGCACACAATGGGCTCTGACCCGCTGGCCTTCAATGAACAGATAAATTGGGCAGTATTTTTTTTTAATGACATGAAAAGCATACTTAAAACATTATACATTAATGAAATGAAAGAGAAAAGCTTACCATGATTTTGCTGTTTTCTTCTTTATCCAAGTACTGGTCACTAAACATGTGACACGAGCCGAGCACTGCCAGCTTCCCACCTTGGTTCTGCAGATGACAAAGCTGCATCAGACACTCAGATCCCAAAACGCACGGTATGCACCCGAGTTTCCAAACGCTTATCATCAGAATGACGTGAGCTACTGTCTCATACACAAAAAAATGCCAGTTCTCATCAGGATTTTAACAGTCTAGAAATATCAACTATGACAGCAACCACATTCCAATCTGCTTCTCGTTTTATTATTACTTTTTAATTGTATGTGCCCCGGGCATGAAGCAGCTCTGCTCACCAACACAGGCATCACATGAGGATGACTAAGGACTGTGCACCTGCTTTGCCCCTGCCTGATATAAGAGCAACACCTGCTTCTCACTTTAGACACTTCTACGTTCTATTTGACTTGACCAAAAGACACTGTGAATTGGTTCTACAGCATTTTCCCATTGTTATCTTATAAATGAAGATCATAACTGTAAAGGAAAAAAAAGATAAATCCAAAGAGAGTTGAAGACATTTTCAAGTACCAAAAGAGTATTTACTCACATGCATAAAAAATTCACGGAAGAAATAAGTTAATAAAAAATATTTGAATATTAGGAATTTTTAAAAAATCAAAATATGTTTGCCTATTAGATTAATAAATACGACAATATGACTAAAACACAGTGTTGGTCAGGTTTATGAGACAGGGCTGAGAGCCTGTGGGGAGGAGAACCGGGCCTTCCATGGCTGGGCAGTGGGCACACAACCTCCTGAGTTCTGGAAGAAATACCACACATAGCACAAAACTTTGTACCTAGGATCTACCCCATAAAAATCCACTGATTAAGCAAGGTAAAAGCTTTGTGCACAGTTAGGAAATCAAATAATTATAGTTCAACCACCAAAAGCCCCTTAAAATAGTATCTCATTACTGTTGTGCCTATAAACTGACATTTTATGTGAACCAAATCTGGCATTTAATAACACTTTAATTTTAAAACAAGATTTCCAGCTATTTGGGAGAGACTACCTACCATAATAGCTACACGAACTTTGTCTGAATAGCATCTTGCAAACATATCAGAGATACTTAATTACTTCATAATAAAATGAGGTCAGAACGATTAAATATGGGAGGAAAAGATAATACCTAAGTCCCACAAAGGAAATTATGATTGTAAGGAACTAGACAGCTGGGTCTCTGAAGAAAAATAGGGAGGTCAGCCAGTGAATTCTACGTCTTGGTGGATAGATGAAGGTAAATTCAGCAAAGCAGGAATTCAAAGGCAGTGGAAAAGCTGGGTCGTAAGGAGAGGGACTGTGTTCTCTGGGACCACCTGTTCCCACATTTTGTGGGGTTTCTAGAATAAGAACTGGATAAGCAATCTTCTGATATGTTTTCCTGGGATAAATTAAAACACAGCAGCACAATTCTATGCAAATAAAAAAATTTTTTAATTGAATTTATTGGGGTGGTATTGGTTAATAAAATTAAAGAGGGTTCAGGTACAATTCTCTAAGACATCATCTGTATATTGTATGGTGTTCACCATCCAAAGTCAAGTCTCCTTCCTTCACCATTCGTCCCTCCTTTACCCTCTTCTACCTCCTCCACCCCCTTCCCCTCAATTCTATGCTAGTTGGTGTAGTGTGTTAACCTGACCATTTTCTGAATGGATTCTCTTACACTGAAGGTGAGAGCCCAGAGTCACAGACAGAATGTAAGTTATTTTAAGAGTTATAATACAAGTAGTCTCATGCTATAGTGGAAAAGCTTTGGATTTGGAATGATAGAAGCTCAGTTTAGGCCTCGACTCCATCAGTTATCCCCATAAATAAAACGTAGATAACTGAAATACTGCTTTGCAATACTGTTGTGAAGAGCAATGAGAATAGATGTGAAATCCCTCTAGAAACAGTACAGTAGTTTTTACTATTGCAATAATACAAATAGCACATCTACCCATACCTAAGAGAGGCTGTACCTTGGCGTGATAGAAAGCCAGAATGGGTCTGTTGAGCGGGAAGCAGACAGAACCTGTGGACAGAACAGCCACTGCTGGTTTCATGACACTCAGTGTGGCACCAAAAGGATACACAAAGGTGAGAGCCCTGTGAGACATCAAAGAAACAGTCCAAGTTTTAAAAATAATGAGTAAAATCTTTTTGAAGATAATCTTAGTATTTCTTCAGGATTTACCATCAAATACAAACTTTCCTCTAAGCTTCGGTTTCTTAACACAAAAAGTAGTGTAACTCTAGCTACAAGTTTAATAAAACACTGTAAGGAATATGAATGTAAATTTACAATCGCATGTGCAAATGATTGTAACTGTTAGAACAAAAGTAGCCCCTACGGAGGAAGAAAGAGGGAGCCTCATCTAAGAACCGAACTCGAGCTCCACGTGAGCCCGCTCTGTATGCCATTTTCCCCGTCCTTGTAGATCTGACTGGTGCCATCTCTCAGAATGAGCGTCTGTCGTTAGAGGAGCATGCTACCGACTGAGTGCTTACACGAACGGAGGGCACCTCTGCACAGACCCGGCGTGGAGTCCCCCCTCTCCTCTCCACTGTCCTAAGTGAATCAGTCTGACTCGGACCAAGTGCTCATGGAAAGGGAGTGGGGAGGAGGGGGAAAGGTAGGATGCAGATCACGGGGTAAGGCCAGCCATGCAGGAGCGGCGAGGGTTTTACAAACAGCTGGAACTCTGCAGAGGTAGTTGTTTGAGGCAAGTGCTCTCAGAATAAAGAAAAACGGGAACATTAAAACCAGAGCAGAGCCCTGGCCATGGGGCTCCATTGGTAGGGCATTGTCCCACAAAGCGAAAGGTCCCTGGTTTGATTCCCGGTCAGGACACATGTCTAGGATGCAGGTTTGGTCCCTGGTCAGGGTGTGAACCAGAGGCAACTGACTGATGTTTCTCTCCCTCTCTTTCCCTCTCTCTAAAAGTAAGTAAATAAAATCTTTTAAAAAAGAGTTTAACTTCCCTTTTCCCTTTAGCCATGAGAAAACTCTTTGTAGCTTACATTTAAAATTCTTTCCACTGTTAGTTGTCCCCTTTCTTTCAGTAGTCTCATCTATTCCTTTTACAAACAGCAGATGAGTAAGATTAGCTGGGTGGAAAGTTTGGGAAAAGAACACTCTGGGGAAGGGTTACAAATACGTACAGATCCTAAGGTAAGAACCGGCTCATCGGATCTAAGGAACTGAAACAAAGGGAGTGTGCCTACAGCGGAGTGAGAGAAGGAAAAAGGGACATGATAAGAAACAAGGCTAAATCAAAATATGTGGCTCCAACAAGCCAAGACATTTTGAAGCACAAAGCAGGACTGATTCCCCACGTCTTAAAGCCTATCCGGAAGCTGGGCTGCTTCCAGATCAACCAGAAAACAAAAAGCCAGCCGGTTGCCCTTCACTATTACCAAGGAGGTGATCATGCAACAGCAGGGAAGGTGCTGTGCCTTACACCACAAAGCACTGCCTCCCAACAACGCTGCAAGATTATTACTGGTCCCATTCTCGTCGTCGTCGTCGGCAGCCGTCCGGCAGCCGTCCGTCTCGAGAGGCGATGGTGTAGCTTCTTAAGAGTCTATCTGCACCGCCGAGAATGGCTGTGCAGTCCGACTCGGGAGTGACATGGTAGTATCTGTCTCCTCCCGTGTTGAATCGACATCTTGCGATGACGCTGAAGCTACAGAGCCTGGGCAGGGTAATATGGAGGGTCTGCTGTTGCCCATGCAGCAGACCCCCCCTCTCTTCGCAGCTGAAGGATCCAAGGGAAAGACGGAGTCAATACAGCTTGGCTTCAGGTGCGCCGCAGGAGTTGCCGGTGTTGACTACAACGTCAAACCGCCTTAGGGACTCCGGCTCCGGATTTTCTGTCGGGGTTTACTCCCTTAGCCTTTCCCCTGAAGAGGTATGCCGCAAGGCAGCGGAGGTTTTTTGGAGTCAGAGTTTTCCTTCTCTGATGTACCCTGACTGGAAGATCGAGGCAGCGGAGGTTTTTTGGAGTCAGAGTTTTCCTTCTCTGATGTACCCTGACTGGAAGATCGAACCAGCGACACTTAGCTCGCAGGCCGACGCTCAATCCACTGAGCTAAACCAGCCAGGGCACTGGTCCCATTACAGGTACAGAAACAGAAGCTGAGTTACTTTGCCCTCAGGTCACCCTGCAAGTAAGACACTGAGACAGGCCAGTAAGCCAGGACAAGTGGAACAGGGAAACTGAAACAGAGAGTTAAACGGCCAAGCAGCTTACAGCCATCCAGTTATCAGCAAAATCCTATCTTCCCTAACCAAGGACACTTAAGAGTAAATGGTTTACACTTCCCCTCCCCAACCAGAGGGTAATAGCTAAATCACCCTACTCGGAGAGAGATAACAGAACTCCAGTTAGTGCCATTTGTGCCAACCACACCCAAGGATGGATGAAGTCAAGGGAATCAATCTCATTTTGGCACTGAGCAGAAAGCTGATGAATATTCTATTGAATCCTCCCCTAAGACCTCCCCTGAAATCCCCCCCTTCAGAAAACAGGTAAGAACCTCAAGACAAGACCCAGCAGGGCTCTCTCTGGAGCACACAAGTGCCTTTCTTCCCTCTCACATGGGGATCTTACTTTTCTCTCTTAACCTCTAAGGGTCCCCATGAGACTTGCAACCAGGGGAGCAACGCGCAGTGGCAGTTGGTCCCGGGCTTACCACTTGACCCTGTCTCCAAGGTCCCCTTTCCTCTGACTTCTCAGGGAGCTAACAGCAGCCCTGCACTGGCTCACTTCCGTCACTGTGACTTTTACTTCTCAGTGAGTCCCCGCAGCCCAGCGTGGCTCACTTCTTCCCTGTAACATTTCTAGAGATCCAAAGCAGAGCACCACCTAGGCTCTCGCCTACTGCTTCTTCTACCCTAAGCCCTTCCTTGTTTCACTGTCCCCAGCTTTAATAAACGTACCCTCAAATCACCTGGACTCTTATTGGAACTCTTTCCTGCACAAAGTCAACCCACACACTGCAGGCTGGCCTGAGGCAGACCCGCTCTGGGCCCAGTCCCTTCCCGGTGACAAAATGAAATCAGGAACTTCTAACTCCTTCTAACTCCAAGTCTATAGTTCTTTTACCTACAGCAACTGGATGAACTAATACAAAGCTCAAGACTTAACACTGTGATTCTTAGATGTCAAAAATTTTAATTCTATGACATGTTGTTATACTTTTTTCCCCTGTATGACTTTCCTTGGTTTCATACTAAAAAAGCTCTTCCCTACTCTTAGATTATAAAAAATATTCACTTACATTTTCTTTTAGTACTTTTACATTTTAATTTTTAATACGTAAAATTTTAATTCACCTGAAATGCATTTTGGGGTATGATGTGAAAATGGAAATGTTTTTCCAAATGGTTAGCCAAAATGATGCCATCCATGCCTCAATAATTTCAAATGTCATCTTTGTAATAAAATAATTCCAACCCTCCATTTATATTTTGGTCTGATTTTAATTTGTTTTATTTATTTTTTACTATTTCTGCATTGGTACCAAATTACTTTAATTCTAGAGCTTTGAAATATGCTTTAACTACCTAAAAGCTTTCAACTTTTAAGGGGCAAAATACCCCAAAGTAAAAATGTAAAGTGGAAAAAATACTTGCAATGCATGGCGGTCTTAGAAGTAAGACAGACCATCAATAGGAAAACGGGCAATAAGCAGTGGACAGGAAATTCACAGAATACAATCAGCCAAGACTCTAGAGGCCATACCAGTTACTACTAATAAAAAAAATGCAAGTTAAAATAAAGATATCATCTTCACTAGAATACTCCATGCTGGCAAAAGCAGAAGGTGTGTGTTCACAGGTACCACACACTACAAACCGCCTGGAGGGCAAATTGGCCATGGAGCACATTTGGCAAAGCAACAGCTGGAAGACCTTCCGCCAAGAAGTTCCAATGCTAAGAACCGAAACTACTGAAATATTAGCACAAGTGCACAAAAACTGTACATACAAAGATGTTCACAGTGTGCTTTGTTGTTTATAACAAATACCAAACTGTTTATGGTAGCAATATGGAACAGAAGTTAAAGGGTATACGCAGGCCCTGGAGCAGACTGCCTAGGTCTGGAACTAAATTCTGACACTTAGTCAAATGAGTTTGGTTAATTAACCTCTGTTATCTTGTCTATAACATAGGACTGTTGTGAGGAATAAGTAAGGTAATACAGGCCTGTCACATAGCAAGTGCTTGATAAATGTTGGGTGGTACTATTAAAGCAAAATATTATAAATTATCTAAATGTTCTATAACAGAATAAAGTGAGGTAAATCCAATCTTATCTAGTCATTACAATGTTTTATATAATGTAAAAAAATCTAGAAATCTAAATACCACTGTTAAGACTGATTATCTCTGGCATAGATTTACAGTGAAGGACTTCTATTTTCTTCTTTTTTCCTTTTTTAGAAGAAAAAAAAACTTTTTTACATTTTCTTCAAACTCTAATGTCTGGTTTGGTAGAAAATTACCTTTTTTAAAAAGATTTTAATATTTTTACAGAGAGGGGAAGGGAGGAAGAGAGGGAGGGAAGCATCCATGTGCTGGAGATACATTGACAGGCTGCCTCTCACACGCCCCACCCCTGGCCCGCAACCCAGGCCTGTGCCCTGACTGGGAATCAAACCGGTGACGTTTTGGTTTGCAGGCCAGCACTCAATCCACTGAGCCACACCAGCCAGGGCGAAAGTCACATTTTTTAGTATCTGCTTCTGCTTTCTTTTTTTTACTATTCAATATAGTAACAGCGGTTAGACAATCATATATTTTGAACCGTTCAACTTGTTTTTTAAGTGAGAATTACTTCTGTAATCATAAGCTCCTCATTCCAAAAAAGAAAACTCTTCAGAACGATGCCACCCTCTGCAGATGGCCGCAGAAAACACACTCACTGGGCGTCGTTACCACCGCTCTCTTCGTCGATGATGCCAGGCACCACTTTCCCTGCAGCTCGGCTCACTTCCCTTGAAGAAAAGTATTAAAATCTAGTAAACCAAAAAATGTAGGCATTTCATACTCCATTCATTAGTTGCACAATCTAGATGCAAGGACTTGGCAGACTTGTTCAAGATACAACTTTTTTTTTCTTTTTAAGACACAATTCTTGATAACTACAGGTATATACCCACCACACACTGACACCTCTTTTGGAAAACTTGCAGAAGTTAACATTAAAGTATAAGGTTCGGTTCCTGTTTGTTGAGACCTAAGGGAAGGGTCCATATATTTAATGCATATTCTAATCTAGTATCTAGACTCTGTACCATCAGATCCTGCAGAGTACCTGGCGTGTATGAAGTTCAAGTGTGGAATGAATCATTTTGAATACTGTATAAGGAAAAGCTCACAGAGGGCACCTGATGTTGTCCCCTCATGCACTCATTTCCCATTTCCCCAAAGCCCCTAATTTATGTTTTAGGATCCAGTGGATCAGAAAAAACTGACTTCATCCCAGGCTCCAGGGGTAGAGAACATGACATCAGGACAGTCTATGCCCTCAGGACATTCTATGCGCTCTGCCACAGTGACCAGTCGGCATGCACATGTGGCCTAGGCAAGCGCACACGGAGCAAATCTCAGGACTATTCTTGATGGTAACGCTGGGACCGAGGCACACACACTCTCCTTTCCTCGATGAATCTGAGAACTATTAAACCTATTCAGTCCACACACTCAGGAGAACAGGTCCAAGAGAATTACAGAGAAATGGAATTGGAACCCTGTATTTTCATTTAATCCCTATCCAAAAGATCCCCTATTTCTAGGCTTTTCAATTACAAAAATCAATAAAGTCCCTATTGGTTAATGCTGTTTGAATAGGGTTTTCTGTTGCTTGTAACTGAATGTATTCTGACAAAAGGGTGAATATCAAGTAAGGTTTCAAAGGACAAGAGGAAAATAAATTGATGAATGAGCATACAGTAAAATAAGTGATGATACAATAAAGTCAAATAACACAAAAAGGGAAAGAGAAAAGAAGGGCCAGTGAAAAGAATGTGTGAGAAGAAATGAGGGAAAGATGTAGGAAAGATTAAAGTCATTTATAAAGACATTTCTGCTTTCAACATGCTCACCTATTTAACACTCCATTGGAAACTAGAGCTTCTTTTGGATGGAAATACTTATAATACACATTTCTAACCACAGCATCTTCAAGGGGAAAAGAGAGGAAGGCACATTTTAAATTAGGACTAAGTTTGACATTAGAGACAAACGTGAAAAGCACCCAGGAGCTCAAGTCCAATCCCTCTCCCTGTATAAATAGAAGCCAAGAACCAGAGGGTTCAGACTGCCAGTGAGGCCAGAAGGCTGGACCACCACCCCCGCCACCCGGCCCAGGGCTTTTCCCATGGTACTATTAGGCCCCGAGGGCTACAGTATAAATAATAAATAGGGAATTACTGCTTCTATCAAATCAGTAATAATAATTACCATTATTAACCATGATGCCATATTCTTCTAGGAAAAAGTTAATATTGGTGTCAAATCTGGACTCCCCACCCTCTCCTAGCATCACAAGGACATCGCCGCCACCATCAAGGTACTTCTTCAGGACCTCAAACTATGCAAAGGGAAAAAACAACCCATGAATACACCCAACACTTTTGTCCAAAATACTATGAATAAGACCTTAACTACCTGAAAAATAAATACCTTAAATCTATAAGGCACTTAAATATAGATGTAGATAAGATTATATAAAATGTACTCTCTATGTAGGATTTCCAAGCTTGCCTTTAAATATAAAACTCCAGCCCTGGCCGGGTAGCTCAGTTGGTTAGAGCATCACCCTGATACACCAGTGTTGCCAGTTTGGTCCCCAGTTAGGGCACACACAAGAACCAACCAACTAACAGATAACTAAGCAGAATGATGCAGTATGTGTCTGGCGCTTTACATGCCTTATCTCATTTAATCATGATAACTCAATGATCAAGAGAGAGATGAAATCATTACCTTAAAGCAACACAGTAAGTGGTAAATAAGAATTTAAATCCAGGACTTCAGAGCCCATGCTCCTGACCATCTCATTCTAGTTCTTTATGGTATTTCTTACCTCAGCTGCAGTAAACTTTTCCCTTGGCCCAGCTGTGATCCACAGTTTCACTCCAATTAACTTCTCAGATGTGATTTCATCTTTTAAGCTACAAATAGGATTTTAAAAGCAAGTGTTAGATCCACAATTAAACCAATTTATGAGTCATTTTAGCCTCTAGACTAAATGGAACCAGAAGCCACAGAGCCCCAGAGGTGAAGATATTTAGAGGCACCCAGTCCAGCCTCTCTCCCAAAGTGAGAATCCCCTCCACGAGCTTGCACCCAAGTTGTTGGCCTCTGCTCAAACACTTCCTATAAGCCAAATTAAATTGTGCTAGAGCACAGAGAGTCCTCCGTCTACTAATGCAATCAGCTCTGCTACTAGTTCGAATGATTACATATCCCTACCCACTAAGAAAAACGACACATCTACAAAAACAGAGAAATACTCTCATTTTTCCTTTCTCTAAACTTTAGTATTAACCCAAATTGACATATGGTAAATGCCTCTTACCTCTTAATAAGCTGTATATGTTTAATTAGAATAATTTTTTTATTTGTGATTTTGGGGAGAACTTAATAATATGCTAACTGCCAATTTTCAAAAAAGGTGCTTTAATAATTTATTTACTTCTGAATGATCTTTAAATTGAGCGCCTCCCACCTGAACAACCCGTCTTAGGTAAGAAAATAAAGACTTTCAGTTTTAACCAGCAGACTATTATTATCTGGAAGGGAAAACAATCCACAAGGTCACCTCTGAATTTTCCAGTTGCTCCGAAGTCTCTTCTGCATGGATTTATAGCCATTGGTGGTGGTAAATACTTCTTTTTTGTATGCATTGAAAAGAATGGTGCTCGGAAGCTCTTTCTCCATGGTTACCTAGGCGACAAAGAAGGGATCAGAAGAAAAACAATAAAAAATATTCCAAAAGACCCCAAAAGGAACAAATAGTCAACTTCTTCTAATTTAATGAGAAAGGGTATAAAGCTGCCACCTAGCTATGAAATCTCTGCAACTCTCAAAGGTTGAGAGTGAAATGCATAATCATAGCTGAGAAACCTAAGGCCAGCGCTGGCGACCAGCCTCCTCCCATGGCCCTGCCACATCACCCCACACCTGTGGGAGACCATGATTCCTCACTGCTCACTACTGTTAACTGTGAGGTATGGTCTCCTACAGCCCTGGCTGGTTTGGCTCAGTGGATTGAGCGTTGGCCTGCGAGCTAAGTGTCGCTGGTTCGATCTTCCAGTCAGGGCACATCAGAGAAGGAAAACTCTGACTCCAAAAAACCTCCGCTGCCTTGCGGCATACCTCTTCAGGGGAAAGGCTAAGGGAGTAAACCCCGACAGAAAATCCGGAGCCGGAGTCCCTAAGGCGGTTTGATGTTGTAGTCAACACCGGCAACTCCTGCGGCGCATCTGAAGCCAAGCTGTATTGACTCCGTCTTTCCCTTGGACCCTTCAGCTGCGAAGAGAGGGGGGGTCTGCTGCATGGGCAACAGCAGACCCTCCATATCACCCAGCCCAGGCTCTGTAGCTTCAACACGGGAGGAGACAGATACCGTGTCACTCCCGAGTCGGACTGCACAGCCATTCTCGGCGGTGCAGATAGACTCTTAAGCTACACCATCGTCTCTCGAGACGGACGGCTGCCGACGACGACGATGGTCTCCTAGATTTATTTTTATATATACATTAACTTATAGTTTCACTTACGAAATAGGATTTTATTATAAGCAATACTTAACCAACACACTCTTTTCACCTAACCCTGTATCTTTCACATCTGTCTATGTTGGTACATAGGGATCATTTTTTAAAAACTGCTGCACAGTATTCCATTTTATGAATGTACCATTAATTTAACTATATACAGACTGACATCTTTTTTCCGAAACTTTTACTAGTAAAACAACGCTACGAACATCAATCATCCTTGAGCATGTTTTTGTGCACTTTCCATATTTGTAGAATAAATTCCTACCTGTTGAATGGCTAAGTAAATTATTTCCAAATTGCCCTCCAAAAATTGTAATTTTTACTTCCACTAATATGAATACAATCCTATTTCTAATCTTTTTCATCTCTTCTAGTAAGATAGGCACCCCCATTATTGTTTTCATTAGCACTTTAAAATAGTGAGATGGCCATCTTCTGCTGTTCATATTGCCCATGTGTACATATATCTCCTGATTTTCTTGTTCATGTGCTCTTATTTTTCTATTGGGTTTAATATTTTTCTAACTGATCATTAAACAAATACTTTCACAAATTTGTCTTTAGATGTAGCGTATGGGAGCTTTATTGGTTTGTTTTGGTGAAATTTTGCAGGCTATACAGAAGGTTTTATATTTTAGAGAGTCACAGAAGGTTTTATATTTTAGAGAGTCAAAAGTTTTAATCTTTTCCTTATAGACTTCTGGATTGCATGAAGTATTTAGACGAATTTTTGCCACGCTAAGATTATGAATATTCCCAATAATGCTTTCTTCCAGGACTTTTATGTCATTTTTTTAAATTTAAATTTTGGTCCATTTGGAATTTATGTTGGGGCTCAAAATGATTTTGCTGTTTTTTTTTTCTAGAAAGCTATGTGACACCAATCCAACTTTTCAATGCTGATTTAAAACACCACCTATAAATACCTGGATTTTATTTTGAATTCAATATATTCTATCTGACTGTAAGTTCCTATGCAGTTCCATACTATTTTAATTACTATCACTTTATAATTTTTGGTGGTACCGGAGAGCTAATCTCCCTTACTACTCTTATTTTTTAGATCTCCCTGGCTAGTCTCACATATTCATTTTTCCAGTTTAACTTTAAAATCATTTTGTCAGGTTACAAAAATAAATGCCCCCATGATGCCACCACAACTATCTTTTCATGTTTCATTCCATCCCTGTGCACGCTGTTTTCAGTGTGTATATACAATATTGTATTCTTTCTCCAGTTTCCGACAGGAAGAGTCTTCATGATTAGGTTGGTGGCTGCATGATCTATTGCATGTATATGTCATAATCAAGCCTTCATAGCCATCTTCAATTCTGTGCCATCACAGATACTACTGGAATATACATACTTCTGCTTCTGCCATTGTTTTTGCCGTAGAACAGATTCCTAAGAGCAGTATTCCTAGGAAATGGGGATGAGACTAAGACGTTACAAGTCCTTGTCCAATGTTCTTTCATACTCAGCAGGACCACTGCAAATCCGCGTAGCAGGAGGCGATGGAGGCTCGATCCCAATCGAGGGTCCGGATTCAGGCCCATTTCCGTGCCCAGTTTACTTTACCCCGGAGGACTTCTATTTTCCGTAAGACTGGCCCAGAGGCGCCCAGAGCAGTCCAGCGAGACCCTCGCCAGCGCCAGGTCGCCCCAACGCCCCGACCGGCCCTTCACAGTTGCAGTTCTTACCTGAGGCTCAGTGACCACCATCTTCAGCTGAAAGCACCCAGCATCCCGCGGCCAGGTATCCAAGGCCACTTAGCAACCCAGGCGTGGCTATACCTCCGGAGCGACGTGATGACGACAGAGCGGAAGAAGCCAATGCGCCTTGAGCGTCGGGAGGGTGGCGGTAGGGGGCGGAGCTAACATGGGACTGTACCATTATTTGGATGAGGTGTAAATCCAAAAGGAACGTAGGTTAACTTTAGGCCAAATGTAAACCGATTTAATTGTGCCTTTAGTATAAAATAATATTAACGACTGATAAAAGTGGTAGGTCCCAAGGGCTTAAACTTCGTTCGACCCCGAGGAAAGAGAATAGTGAAGACTTCCCGGCGGGGCACGGGGGGGGTGGGGAGGGTTGTTGAGGAACGCCCCCAACCTTGATCCCGAGAGCGCAGGCGCGAAGAAGCAAGGGGCGGAGCTTTGCAGCTGACTCCCTTCCAGAACTTCTGAGTAGGGATTTGCAGTATGACGCGTTACGGTTTGGGCTCCCTGGGACTTTAGGGAAGATTTGCCGGAGGGAAGTGGCAGGTTTAGTGGTGAGAAGGGTAACACGAGATAGTTCTTTCTCTTTGATTAGTCTCGCATCTCTTGAGCATCACAGTTCCGCGCCCAAGATTTGGCGGTGAACCCGCCCTCTAGGTGTCCCCAGGCCGGGAGTTAGATCTGGCCAAATCCTACAAAAAACATGAAAATATAAACTGTGCTAAGGGAGCTGTGAGGGGCTGGAGCTTGGCCAAAAAGCGCCCGTGATGAGAAGAGACGTGAAAGAAAAATGGTACTCATTAAGGCAAGGGCTGGGATGATCGTGCTGGGCAGAAGGGGATGCTGATGCTAAATAGCCGTCGCCGCGAGAAAGAAACCAGGTGCGGATAAACAGGTCTTCGTCCTCCCCCGATGAGCGCTCCGTGCCCTGAGTGTGTGGACTTTTATGCAGTGCCACCGCCTCGCTGGCTCCACCCGATGAGTGCAGAGACTTCGGACAGTTCCTATTTGATCTTATGTTTGTTAGAATCTTTTAAGATGTATAAATTGGTAGGAGTTTGGGGATCTTAAAACACAACTCTTGTTGCCTTTTCACAACTACTGTCATTGCAGAGTTAAAAAGTGGAGGAGGGTAAGTGAGGGATAAAAATAGAAGTAATGTATCTCCACTATGAAAAGAGTAGGCTGTATCACTTGAGAGTTGGGAGAGGTCTTGGGGTCCTTCTCCCGACGTAGAGTCAATATTTGGCAGAAGACCAAAAGAGTACCTATCCAGAGCCCTTCTCCCACTGCTGGAGGTTGAAGAAAAAGCAAGGGTCTTAGAATCAGCTGCCACCAAGTTCAATTCCTGGCTGTGCCTTATACCAGCTGTGTGACCCTGGCCGAGCTGCCTAATCTCTCTGAGCAAATGTTTCTTATCTATAAAGTGGGGTTAATAATTTCTAAATGCTGGCTTACTGTGAGGAGTATAACACTCAGAACATGCTCCATAAACATAAGCGTAGCATGATCAAATCTATATTTTAGTTTTTCTTCATTTTTATTCTCTATCCTGGTGAAAATTTTGTGATCTTATAGTCTTAGAAAAGATAGAACCACTATGTGTTTCAAAATCTATAGCAGATGTGTATTTTTGACAGTACTAGCATGCTTTGGATAATTACACTCTTTGCTTTGGGAAGTTGGGGGGATTTTGGCCCCTTGTGTTCTACATTTGTCAATCAACAGACACTGTGAAGAGAGAAATCAAATCAGAGTGTTTCAGAATTCTCAGTGCATGTCAAAGGGTAACAACAGCTCTTCCTGACCCAGCTTTGGTCTCCAGTGTCTGTGTCATTGGTGTGGTCTCTGTGGTCTTCAGTTTCATCCCCTATAATTCCTGGGGTGGGGGACTGCCCTGGAAGAATGGAAGGGAGAAAGTGGGACTGAGTCAAGAGGAAAAGGCAATAACAATCGGAGCACACACTGATGTTAACGAACTTCCTCTCTTCACAAACTTAAAGGCTAGTAAGAAGTAGATGGTGAACCATAGGTTTGTGAAATAAAGCAGCATGACCTATCCCTACAAGTACAGGGTGTTCTGAATTCATGAGGTTATGTGCTCATGTGTTGTCCAGAATTACCTTGAGAAGTAACTAATCTTGATTACGTGGAACTCCACAGGTGGCTGAGAAGCTGTGGTCACCAAGCCTGCACCAGCCCCCAGCCCTGTCCAAGGCCTGGGCTCGTGGCCTTAGACTTGCCAAACATACAGGGGCAGGTGAGGTGTAGCCCAGCATGAACTTGGCTGCCAGGCTCAGACTAATGAGCATCCAATTGAATGTCTCCTCTTCAGTACCCCATTTCCCACCACCTAGCTTATTCTGATCAGTTCCTGACTTGATTCTCATTAGAGATTTTGACAGCTATTCTGTTGGACCTAACAGAGAAGCAGATGAGCACAAAGGTTACAGGTGAGAGCCCCAGAGTCAGCTTACATGGCTCTGAGTCCCAGGTTCTGACCCTCACTAGCTGTGTGACAAGGCAAGGAACAACTTCTCTATCCCTGTTACTTCATTGGTAAAAAAAGGGGACAGTAACACTTCCCACCTTAGGGTTGTTTGGATAAAAACTGATAATAGACTTGAAAGAGTTTAGCACAGAAACTGGTTCAGCATAGGCTGGTGTTCTGAAGCTGACTTTGGCCAATTAAGCCAAAAGGGTGGGGGAGGGCTATTAAAAGGATCAGAAGCTCTGAAAATCATTCAGAAGCTAGAGGATGAGGCTCAGCTTCCCAGGAGTGATGGGAATGACACCACAGCATTGACATGAAACAACTGCTGCTGCTGCAGCTGCCACCAAGTACCAGTTGCCACAATTCACATAGTTGCCACCTCTACACCAGGAACTCGGTTTTGTGGGTGCTGTCACCACAACTACCACATGAAGGAGAGCTCCTAGTCCCTTCTTTGAGTCAAAATCTGGCACAGGTGCATCCCTGGGCCACATGCTTGGCCCTGGCTGCAAGGAAGGCTGGGAAAGTCACTGTCTACAATTTCAGCTATTGTCAACGGAGGTAGTGATGGTCCCTCATCCATAAAGTAGGGGATTCTCTGAATAGAGGAAGGAGTTCAGATGCCAGGCAGACGGACCTAATAACAAATATCTAATACTACCCACAACAAAGAGGAATACCATCAACATAGAAAAATAAGAGGATGTTGGGTGATATCCTGTAGGTTGTCACAGCTCTGTCATTTCATACTTGGAGAAAAATCTAAACACCAAGAGGCCCGCTGGTTGCCAACCCACCATTTTTCTCCTCCTCCCTTAGTGTCAGAACACCTGTGTTATTAGGGGTAATAATATGCTAATAAGTCCCATATCCTAGCCTCCATCATAGGTAGGCATGGGTGGCTAATGAGCAGTCATTGGGTGGGGCTTCTGGGAAACTGGGAAAGCTTCCTTTTGCTCTTCCTTTCTTTCCTCCCTTCTTTTCCTGCCCAAGACACAAAAGCAATGGCTGGAGCTCCAGTACCCACCCTATGATAATGTAGCAACTAATATTGAAGCCATTTGCCAAGGATGGCAGAAAGCCTCTGAGTATCTGATGACCTGTGGTACCAGCCCGAAGCCATTTAATACAATTCTTTATGTGCTGCAAAAAAAAAAAAAAAATCTTATTTAAGCCATTGTTCCTTTGAGTCTCTGCTCCTAGTAACGGAAGGTAATTCCTTACAGACACCAGCTGTGCTCAGTGGTGTCACAGGTACTTCTAGCAATCCAAGGCGGTGTCATCCTCTGGCACATAGGAAAATCCCAGGAATGCACTTGAGGCCCCAGAGCTGCTGGCCACAGTGTCAGGAGTGCAGCCAATGGACTTGGACACGGCTTCCTGAGTGAACTCTGGGTCAAAGTGTTTCAAGTCAGCAGGTCCTGCCTGTGAATATAAACCAATGAGAAGAAGGGAACGCTGAGGTCAGAGTGGCCAAAGGAACCCACAGGCCCTGAGAGGGATGTTCGGCTTCCCCTCTGAGCACTTTCTGGACACCCTTACTTAACTGTCACCCATGAGTTTATGTTAGTTATTTTATTCCACAAGGTCCAATAATGGCATATCAATTCCTTGAACTCCCCGGAACCCTCCATGCTGCTCCACAATAACCCTAAGACAAGCCTAGTCAACATATAATACTTACCGAATGCCTACCAGGCACTGCTCATGGCCCTGGGAATACAGGAGAACAAAAATGGAGTTGGCCCTGCTTTCATGGAGCTTATATTATGCAGGGGGTTGGAGGATTGATAATAAGCATGTATACAAATAAATAATTTATGGTGTTAATAGGTCTTATAAAAAATATAAAATAGGGTAATATGATAGAGAGTAACTTGGCTGCTTTAGCTGTTTTGCAGGAAGGCCTGTGAGGGAGTTTGTTAAAAGTTATCACAAATTCTTTCCTCTCATCCAGAAGAGGAGTCTCTTCCTCCATCCCTTTCACATGGGTTAGCCATGTGACTTACTTGGGCCAAAGGGATATTACCAAATGTGATGCCATCAGAGGCTTGAAAAACACACACTGGGAGGTCTCTCTTGCTGCATGTGGAACCCTAAGGCTACCATGTAAAAAGCCCAGGCCATCCTGCTAGAGTCTGAGAGGCCTCATGAGCAAGAACCCAGCTGCATCAGCTGCCAGCCAAACTGCCAGGCATGTGAGTGAGGCAATTCTAGATCATCAACTGCCAGCTGACCTGCCAGCTGCCTGCTAACATGAGAGAGCCCAGCAGAGACAGCTAGCCTGGCCCAGGCCAGAAAACCCCACCCAAGCAACCTGTAGAAGCAGAAGGAAATAAAAATTGTTTGTTTTAAGCCACCTAGTTTAGGAGTTGCTTGTTACACAGCAAGAGCTAACTGATACAACCTCTCTGTGGAGGAGGCACCATCTGTGGAGAAGGCTGAGCCAGCTGGGTTTTATGCAGTAAGCAGCAGAGCAAGTGGAAAGGTCTGAAAATCTCCTCTAGTATGCAAGCCACAGCCTGGGGAATGAAAAAGACCATGGCTTCCAGTTTCTCAAAAGACCACAGAACACAGTGGTACTAGCCCAGGGTTCAGAGTTTCAAGACCAGAGTGTGAATCCTGGCCCTGGCCTTTTTTTTTTTTTTTTTTTTTGCTATATGTGGCCCTAGACAAGGCAGGTATTTTTCTGTTTTTTACAAACAAAGACACTGATGCTAAAGAAATTTATTCTCAAGGCCTCACAAGTGGTAGGTGACAGAACCGGGAATCCAGCCCCACTAGGTCTCAGTCTAAAGCCCATGTATTGCATTTTATTACCTCCCTGTTTAGTATTTTGTATAGTCTCTCTCCAGGGTATATATTCAATATTATCCTCATAGTCTTTTTTTAAATCCTCAGATAAAGAAACTTTTCAGGAGCCTATCTGACAACTGCTGGCAAGAATCTGGTGCTCAGCGACATATTCATGAACAGGCAAATTGCCAAAGGAGAGATGTGAATAGTGACATTGACAGTGTGGAGGTGTGCAGACTGCTTGGGTGAAAGGGACTTGACATTGCTTAATGGTTAGAGGTGGCAAGAGAACCTCCAGTGTCTACCACAAATGGGGTTCCTTCTGTTCATACTAGTAGTACTGCTGATTAACATTTAAGAACTAACCACCTTGACTGTAAATTAAAGAAATATAAATTAAAGCAATACTAGATGCTATTTTTTTACTGAAATTTGCAAAGTTAAAAACAATGCACATGCTGCAGACAGTAAGATGAGGATTTTCCAGCAGACCCCACTGGTCAGAAATAGACTGCACCCCCTAACACACAGTGGGGGCAGTATGGATCAAGAACCGAGAAGCATTCACACTTTTTGACCTGGTCTTTCCCCTTCTGGAATCCATCACAAGGAAATAATCAGAACTCTGGGCAAAGGTAGACACTTAAAAATGTTCATCAGTACTTTATGATAAATAAAAAATGGTAAGAACCTAAAATTCACCATTAGGAGCATGGCTGAGTAAATTATGTCACCAACATAGGGTTGAAATAGTATGAACCAATTAAAATGATCCTTACAGAGTTTTACATGACTTGGAGAAATAATGACATAGGCCCTGGCTGCTGTGGCTCATGGGTCGAGAACCAGCCTGTGAACTGAAATGTCACTGGCTCAATTCCCAGTCAGGGCACAGGCCTGGATTGTGGGCCACGTCCCTGGTTGGGGGCGTGTGAGAGGCAACTGATCCATGTTTCCCTCACACATTGATTTTTCTCTTCCTCTCTTTCTTCCTCCCTTTCCCTCTCTGAAAAAAAACAAAACAACAACAAAAAAAGCAATCTTTAAAAAAAAAAAGAATGACATGGTTTTTAGCAAAAAAGGGGGGAGAAGTATCTACATATTAAAATATAACCTACGTAAAAAACACATAGAAACGACTGCAAGGAAACGTGTCAGCTATGGTTTCTCTTGAGTAGTGAAATAAGCTTCTCACCCTGCTGCTTTAAACTTCTCTGTTTTACATTCTTGTTCTACAAGAATACATACCATTTTTATTACCAGGAAAACGAACCATAGGAAGAAATATGTCTTTACAGGGCTTGGCTCCATCTAGCAGTGCTGTGTGACACAGAGCACTTTAAAAACTGTAAAGGGCTGTGCAATGACTTATTGGTGCCAAAAATAAAGGAGCAGAAGCATGGCTTGTTACACAGAGCTGAACTGGCAGTCAGGATTCCTGGGTTCTAGACCAGTTCTGCCTCTAACCCCGTGACCTTGGACAAAGCATGGAGCCCCTCGGACCCCAATCAATTTTTCCCATCTATAGAGAGTTGGCCCAGATGCCCTCCAAACTTCCACCAGCCCTGCTACCGCAGAATCTGGGATGCGGTGACCTCTTACCACATTTGGGTTGAAGGGTGGCGTCAGCCTCTTGTGGTACAAGTCATCCCAGTTTATGGGGCTGAAGAATACGTGGTTCTTTATCTCAAGCTGCAGGAAGAAGGTGCTGATCAGAAGCAGCCCTCCCCATAGGTGCTCCTGCCCCACCCCCACTCGGCCCCAAGTCCCAACTCTGCTAGCAACTGATTGTCAAGCCTGAAAACCTTTACTGAGACTGTAACTTGCACCTCGGGCTGATTTCCTGAGACCACAGTTCTGCAGCCAGGCCTCTCCCCTTTGCCACCATCAGGAACCCAAGCCCTTTTCCTCCGTGGCATTTGTTTATTCCCCGTCTGTATGGTGAACACCTACTCTGTGCAGCACTTGGTAGGCTTTCAAGTAAGACAGCAGAACCTGCCCTCAGGGTTCTGGCGGTATCTTGAGGACCCTGTCCTACCTTGCCTTAGTGCATTTTGACTCTTCCAGAGTGCACACCAGGGATATAGACAAATCAACTCACTATGGAAGGCTTAGGAAGGAAAGCCCTGAGAAAATCTGCAGGTTCCCAGAGAGCTAGAATTCAGGACTTCAGCCCTGGGCGTCTTTCACTGCTTCTTTCCTATTCCAAACCAATGTCAGCGCCACTTTCTCCTGTCCTAGCAGGACCCTCTCTCTCTCTCTTTCTCAAAGAATGTTTCTCCAGCCACCTATATAGAATACCACCTTCTGGGCTTGTTAAAGAGCCAGATCCAAAATATCCCAGATCCTCCAAAACTGGTAACACTGGTTGTATACCCAAGGACATTTTTTGACTCTCCACTTTACTTATTTTTTTCAGACTTTATTTATTTACTTTTAGAGAGAGGGGGAGGGAGGGAGAAAGAGAGGGGGAGAAAGAGAGGGAGGGAAATGGGTGAGAGAAACATTGGTCGGTTGTGCATGCCCCCAAGTGAAGACCTGTCCTGCAACCTAGGAATGTGCCCTGAATGGGAATCAAACCGGTGACTTCTTGGTTCACAGGCCAGTGTTCAATCAACTGAACCACACCAGCCAGGGCTTCACTACTTTGAGGGGTGGGGGGAGAGAAAGAGAGAGGCAGACAGACATTGATGTGATACATTGATTGGTTGCCTCCCGTATGCACCCTGACCAGGGATCAAACGCACAACCTAGGTATGTGCCCTGACCGGGAATCAAACCTGCAACTTTTCAGTGTAAGAGATGATGCTCCAACCAACAGAGCCATGCTGGCCAGGCCAAATCATACATATTTTTTAAGATGCAAATTTTCACCTGGAAGGATTGCACTGGTCTTCATGAAAGCCTCATTCTTTAAGCTGGCCAGGGATGGGTAGACAAATGCCCTAAATGTTGTTATACTTCACAGTATCTGACATGTAGGGCTGTTGGTAAAAATGCTTCGAAAGCACTTGCTATGTTTCAGGCATTGGCCTAAGCGCCTTGCATATCTTAATCCATTTGATTTTTATAGCAGCTTCGAGCTAGGCATTATTGTTACAGATGGGGAAACTGAGGCTCACAGAGAGAAGTTAACTGTGAGTGGTGGGACCCAGGCAGCCTGTCTCCTAGTCCACGCACCTCAGCTACAATGCTAGAAGAGAAAACAAACTTCTAGGGAGAAGAGTGCTGTGGTCTTCCGTTGATAAGTCCCAATGATCTTTGGTTGAGTAGGGGATGTAAGATCTTTTTAAAATGATATTTTCATATAAAATATATAATAAACTTATTAAGAGAATGGACTGCGAACTTTTCATTTCTATATTTTGAGTGTCCAGCCTGGGCACTGGCAAGGAGGAAGTACTCAGATGTTTGTGAAAAGCCAGTCCAGTTCACTCTGCACATAAGCCAGAGGAATTTCTCAAAACTTAAAAATGTCTCTTACTACACCTCTGCTCAGAATACCCTAAAGCGTACCACTCTCCTCCTCATTCCCCCACAGGACTTTTGCACATGCTGCTCTGTGTCTGGGAAGCCTCCTCCCAGCACTATGTAAGTGTTTCCTTCTCATCCTTCCATTCTCAGCTAGCCACCTCCTCAGAGAGGACCCTCCTGGCCATGCCAGTGTGACTTCTCCCCCTCCAGTTGTTGTCTATCTCAACTCATTGTTCATTTATTTCCTGACACATGTCATACCCTATAACAATTGTATCTGATGTTTGTTCATTTTCTGCCCTTCCCCCTCAATAAACTTAATAAGGACAGAGACTCAGTCTATTGAATCCTAGCACCTAGCTCAATGGCTGGCACATAGTAGGTGCTCAGTAAATATGGGCTGAATAAAAGATCTAGACTGAAGGAAGTAACCAAGCAGTAGCATCTGTGAATTTCCAAAGGAACAATTAGCTGGATGTGTGTTACTGTGCTTCTCAGCTGCCTCTGTAGGAAGGGGCCAGTGCTCCATGGGCAAGTCACCTACAAAGTCTGCTTTGGAGCCCAGCCGCTGCCTCTGGTCCTTGTGGAGAAGGCCTTGCAGGAGGTCACAGGCAGCCACCGTCCGGCCCCCAGGGATCTGTAGGGGCTGGTGCAGAATGTTCTCATACATCTGGGATATGTCTCGGCTGTAGAAGGGCGGCTGGTGAGAGAGGGAGAGAACTGGAGGACCACCCACGTTCAAGTGGGCTCAGGTCTCAGAGAGACTTAGAACAAAGCCGGGTCGCTGGAAGGACCAGCCAGACCCGTGTCTTGTACAATGACTCACAGATCAGCCTGGAGAGTGACAGAGATCTCTGGGCTTCCGACACAGTGGACAGGGTGCTGGGAAGGCCAAGGAGTCTCTCTCCACCAGTGGGAGACTTGTCACCACCCGGGAGCATCCCCTACCCCACCTGTCCTAACCCGGCTTGTGCACTAACTTTGCAAAGTTCACACTCTCCTCTCCATCATTTCATCCGAGCCTCACCACCATCCTTGGAGACAGGCGGTCATTTTTCAGTTGTGAAGACAGACTCAGCGAGATGAAAGCCTGTGGCATAGCTGAGAAGAGAGCCAGGCCCCAAACCATATCCAGAGCCCACCTTTCCTCATGCTCTTCCTCCACCTGCTCTGCCAGCTCTCCCTTCATACCCACCGAGTTCTGCTGCTGAAGCCACCCCAGTGTGAAGCCTGGCCTGGGGCGAGTCTACGCGTGCCTCCATGTAAGCAGGCAGCCTGGGTGGGGTCCAGGGCTGGCTGCGCAACCTCCCAGCACTGTGACCTTCCTGGGCCTCAGTTTCCCTTTCAGTAACTTAAGAACAACTCCATTTCCTGCAGCCACCCTAACAAGACTGTTTTCAGGCACCAAAGGGATAACATAGGAGGTGGTGTATTACAAAGTGCTGAACTGACATTACTGAAAAAGACATCTAATCCTTCTATTCACTTCGGCACCCTCTTTTTCAGCTTGGAGTGGAGAGGTGGCCTGTTCAGTTCCTTGAGGAGCCTGAGCAGGTGTCTCAAGGGAAAGACCCACCCCCACCTCTCCCAGAGCCAGATGTCCCTTGTAGACAGCTACACCCAACTCACCAGGCCGTGCAGCATCTCATAGAGAACGGCCCCCAAACACCACCAGTCCACCGCCCGATCATAAGGCTCTTTCCGAAGCACTTCTGGAGCCAAGTACTGTGGAAGGGAAACACTTATCTGAAAGACCCTCAGACTCAGTCTCCCCATTTGTAAGCAAGGCACTTGAAGAAAAAGATCATGGAAGAGATGACATGTTGGGGCTACTGTCCCCTACACGAGCCAGGTGCCATGTCCCCTGCTCCCTGCCCTTGGCAATGTCCAAGGAAGGGGTGGCTGGGCTGTCAGGCTTTGGGAGGCCAGCCCTGTCCAGCGGACTCCCTGCCATTCACAAACATAGACAATGGCTCCTGCTCAGAGGGGTCATCTGTCCTTCGTCTACCCCAAACCAAATTGAGGAGGCGCAGCTAAGACCTGAAACCTGGATCATCAAGCATAGGGAGAAAAATAGGCCAGCTGAAGTCCTGCAGCCTTGTCCCACAACCCCACCCAGACATCTGTCTAAGCAACTAGTGACACCTTCCGGTCCAAGGTCCAAGGGTCAACACTGGTGAGAGTTCAAGGAAATGGTTGAGCCCCAAGGCTGCATGGAGACATTGGCAGGCCAGACAGATGTGTGAATCACTGCTGAGACCCAGAAATTTTAACCTCCCAGGCTCTCGGTGGCTGGAAGAGGGCAAAAGAAAAGTGTCTTTCACACCTGCAAGCCCTGATCTTAATTGTCAGGCTAGGTCCCCCTGTTGCACATGGACTTCACCCTGTAGGGCAGTGGTTCTCAACCTTCCTAATGCCGCGACCCTTTAATACAGTTCCTCATGTTGTGGTGACCCCCAACCATAAAATTATTTTCATTGCTACTTCGTAACTGTAATTTTGCTACTGTTACGAATCGTAATGTAAATATCTGATATGCAGGATGTATTTTCATTGTTACAAATTGAACATTAAATTAAAGCATAGTGATTAATCACAACAGCAATATGTAATTATATATGTGTTTTCTGATGGTCTTAGGCAACCCCTGTGAAAGGGTCGTTCGACCCCCAAAGGGGTTGTGACCCACAGGCTGAGAACCGCTGCTGTAGGGCAATGCTGTCCAATGCAGCAGCCACGATCCACATGTGACCGACCACCAAACACTAGAAATGTGGTTCACCTGAGCTGAGATGGCCCATCAGTGTAAAATACACAGATTTCAAAGACTTAGGGGAAAAAAAAGAATAAAATATCTTGACAATTTTATATTGATTGTATGTTAAAATGATAATATTTTGTGTATATTGGGTTACTTAAAATAATTATCAAAATTAATTTCACCTGTTTCTTTTCACTTTTTAAACATGGCTGCTGGGAGATTGTAATTGCCTACATGGTTCACATTTCTGTGTCTATTAGACATCACTGTGGCAGAGTCGCCAGCCGCGGGCCGGATCCAAGCAGCCCCGAGATCTGAGGCCCCTATTACACAGATGAGGGAACCAAAGCTGAGTGCTCAGGCAGCTCAGGGGAAGTGCTTGGGTGGCTGATGTGAGCTCCTTTAGGTGTAAGCTGTTGCCTCCAATCAGGAGCTGTGGCCTCAGCCACTCACTGCCTGCCTCCTCCTGGGAGGCTGAGCTCACCTCGGGGGTGCCACAGAATGTGGATGTGGTCTCCTCCGGCTCTACGCCTTCCTTGCAGAGGCCAAAATCTGTCAGTACCACGTGTCCCTGTGGAGGAGGGAAGTCAGGCGCAGGAGGGTGGTCTAAGATAAAGGGATGGTGGCCAGGCCTAACCTCAAAGCCCAGATGCCACACCTGAGGGCAGCAGCCGTGGAGTCTGATGCCCCTGCACAGGCTGGAGGCTTTACTGAAAAAACCCAGGGCTTCTGGACTGGGAGCAGCATAGGGGGCACAGTGGGGAGGTGGCATTCCGCTGTCTGCCCAGCTCATCGCAGACTCAGACCCGAGCCTCATAACGGCGGCAGCTCCAGAATGTCCTTGCTGGAGGGGTCTGGTGGCAGCAGCTGGAGGTGGTGGAGTGGGTGGGCACTGCGGGGCTGTGCCCAAAACTCCGCTTTAGGAGCAGTCGTGCTGCTCTCCCCAGGCTGGGACACTGCCCTCACCCAAAGGTATGCCCCTCCCGAGGGGCAGTCCCCACCCAATGACTGACTGGTGCAGGGGCACGAACACCCAGCCCCCTTGCCCCAGTCAGGGACAGTTCTAAAGAGCCATTCCAGCTCGGGCCCTCCTCTCCCTGTAGGATCAGCGGAGGCCTCACTTGCAACCACAATGCAGTGAGCTTCCTCCTCTGCCCAGTCCTGCCTTTTCACCCCCTTAAAGGTAGAGCTCTTGAGAGGGTTCCCGAATAATCTTCTGCACCCAATGTTTCACCTCAGGGCGTTTCCAGGAAATCCAGTCTAAGACATGGAGTGACTACAAAATCCATGAGCCCCTACCCAATTCCACCCCTGCCCTCTATAGACCTCCTTTACACACATGTGCACACACATGCACATATACACATGGTTTTGTGCAGACACATGTATGGACACATATATACCTGGATGCATTCCTAACAATGTATGCACACCACCCACACACTTGTGGGTGCATAGCAAACACATGTGCAACTATGCACACATGAACATACACATACCTGGCAGTCCAAGAGAATGTTTTCTGGTTTCAGGTCCCTGCAGAAAACAAGAGAATAGCATGCTATGGTGGCTCTGCCACTTAGTGAGGACAGTTGGGGACCTGGGGTCCTGGTGGGAGAAGTATTCATGGAGGCTCACAGAGATGTCCAGGGAAGCCCAGGGAGGAAGGGCACTTGATCCTAGAAAGCAGGAGGCTCCCGCCCTTTGGGGGCACTCTCCTCAGACAAAGGACCAAGGTCACTGGGATTTCATCAGGATTCAGGAGCCCACACAAGCCCTGGCTGTCGGGGCAGCGGGCCGGGGTGGCTCTGAGCCACAGGCAGGCCTCACCTATAGATGATGTTGAGGGAGTGCAGGTAGCCAATGGCGCTGGCCACCTCAGCAGCGTAGAACCGCGCCCGGGGCTCCAGGAACCTGCGCTCCCGCTGCAGGTGGAAGAAGAGCTGGAGGGAGAGGACATCTGTGAGAGGGTTTCCTGGCATGGAAGGCCCTTCACCTCCACTGGGGGACTTAGGGATGCAGGACCTCATACCCAAAAAGCATGAGGTCACACAGCTTAAATCTGGGATCCCTGAGGGGACCCCACTAGGTTTTTCCCAGAGAGCCAGAGGGAAGTCCAGGAGGGAACTCAGCTCATTCAGCTGTGCTTCTAGGTCACCAGGGACCCTCAGGTCTCCATTTACCACAGTGACGGGTCACCCCCACTAGTGGCCTTTGGTGTAAAATGAGGGCATTGGAAACCTTGACCACGGTGCTCCTCTAACATTGACCTTTCCCAGGTGAGTCCCGGCTTTACAAGGGAAGTCAATACAGACACACATTCCAATCCTGGCTCTGCCAGGTACGAGCTAGCCAGGCTAAATCCTGAGCCTCGGTTTCTTCGGCTACAAAATTGATCTGTTGTATGAATAATATGAGATCATTCCCGAACCTGGTACTCAGGGGTATGTCTGATGGGCAGCTCCCAGCCAGGAGCTGGCCCAGGGGACCACCCTGCAGGCCTACTCACCTCTCCTCCATTGACATAGTCGAGCACAAAGTACAGCTTCTCAGGAGTCTGGAAGGAGTAGCGCAGGCCCACGAGGAAAGGGTGTCGCACGTTCTTCAGAAGCACATTGCGCTCCGCCATGATGTGGCTCTGCTGTGGGGTCACACAGACGGGCCTATGTCATAGCCCACAGGGCCCCACTGGTTGGGGCTGCCCTGCCCAGGACCTTACCAGGCCCCTCCACAGATGCCCACTGTGGCTCCTCACTGCCAGGCCCAGCTCCTTGCCCAGTGTTCAGGGTTCTGTGTGGTCAGCCTCATCCCCAACCAGTCCATGTGGGTGCAGCTTTGGCCCCCAGATCAGAACCCCTGCCCCCCAACCCTGGGCTGATAAGCAAAGCATATATGATTACTGAATAAATGAGACCATATTCATGCCTTGGTTCTTGCTGTGTCCCCTGCCTGGGCTCCTTCTTTTCAGACCTTCAAGGCCAGCTGCAGGGTTACCTCCCTCGGTTAGACCTCCCTACCCACCCCACAATGTTATTAACATTAATTCCCTCTCCTGAGTCCTCTGCTTTGATATTCAGCCCTCTCTCAGGTCCCATTCTCTCCTCCTCATGGGGTTGGAGTTACACGGCCCAGGTGAGCTAAAGCATCTGCAGTTCCAGGGTGGCTGTGGCTGGCAGGGCCTTTGGAGAGTCGGAAGTGTGGCCCCACACTGCACAGAGGCACAGGTGGGGAGGCGGGCACCTAAACCGGGCAGAGGCCTTGTCCACAGTGGGGCCCTGTAGTCCCCAGGGGAAGGCACAGGGCTGGGCCTGGCTCCTCCCACAGGCCCGTGGGTGAGGTGGTTGACCTGCCTTCCTTGAGAAGGGTCAGCATCCTAGGTGCCACCTGGCCCCCTGCTATGACCCCCTCTGCACCCAGCCCATGGACCCCCTCGTAGTTGGGACTCATCTTGGGAAGCCGCCCGAGCCTGGCAGTTGAGGAGAGGGAGAAGAAATGCTATGCGTGAGCTCTGGTACCTCTTTTTTCTTTAAGATGGATTTTTTCTGCAGCACCTTCACTGCATAGAACATCCCGTCGGACTTGCGCTTGGCCAGTAGGACCTGAGTGGAAGCAGAAACACAAGCCCTGCAGGTGACCCCTCCTCTGATGAATTCCCCCCAGCTCTTGCCTGCATCCTTGAATCTGCAGGTTGGAAGCTCCCTCTTTGCACATGCAAGGGACAAGCAGAGGGTGGAGGAGGCCAGAGAAAGGGAGATCCGGGCCTCTCGCCTTCACCATGTTACTCACCTTCCCATAGTTCCCTTTGCCAATGACTTTGAGGAAGTCGAAGTCGGTGGGCCGGGCGCTGGGGAAGAGGGAAGAACAGGGGTCAGCGCTGGCAAGCTTGGGAAACCTGGCCCTGAGATCAAATCCAGACTTCTTTTTCAGTTTGAAGGTGGGGAACACAGGAGCTTTCCTACAGCCACGCCTCCTCGCTGCTGAGGAACGCCATGCTACCCGGCCACTAGGGGTCTTGTAAGACTGGCCCCTGCACCTGGTAGTCTCACGTTCAAGGAAACAACAGGTAAGGTGGGGGAAAAACAGACACAACTGCATAGGAGGTGATGAATCTGGTTTCAAAGCCTGAGAAGGGCCTGAAGGGTGGGGATCTGCTAACGATGCAGACTTTGGGGGGCATTCCAGGCCCAGGGCTCAGCATGGGCAGAGGCTGGGGAATCAATGCGAGGTAAAGGTGGGGGGTGGTTCTAGGCCAGATGGCGGAGGGTCTTGAAGGTAGACCAGAGAACTTGGATTTTATTCCCAAGGCTAAAGGAGTCAGGGAGGAAAGTTGCCAGAACTTACTTTGGGTTGGCTGAAGGCCCCAGGTTGATGTTCCCATTGGCCCTTGAGGGCTAAAGACATTTACAGAAAGAAGTAATTAATATTGACAGGTCCCTGCTCCTTGGCTCCCTCCCTTTCTCCTGGCCCAGGCCCTGATTCATTCTCCAACCTCTCTACTAGGCTCCTTCCTCCCTCCCTCCCTCCCTCCCTCCCTCCCTTCCTTCCTCCCATCTCTCTATCTCCAGCCCCCCCATTCACCATCTCATCTGCTTCTCACAACAGCCTTGGGAGGCTGTTAGCTGTATGCCAAGTGTGAAGGGGAGGAAAATGAGGCCCAGAGAAGAGCTGTCCTACCCAAGGACTTACAGGCAGCCCCACAGGCATTATTAGAACCCAGGTGTCCTCAGGGCCAATCCTATGATTTTGCCACCCTATTTACTTCTGGAAGCCTTTGCCCAAGTCTCTTCTCTATGGACCCTGCAAACAGCCCACTTCTGTGAGCTCAGAGTGACCCCCGTTGGCCCCCCAGTCCTGTCTGGGATGGCCCACCTGCCTGGCAGGTGCTTCTATAGATTTTCTGAGCCAGGTAAGGAAGTGAGCCCCCTGGTGGTGGGTAGAGGAACCAAGACCCACTCACCTGTGGACTGGGGGATCCAGCTGGGCTAGGGCCAGAGTCCATTCTGTAACAGTGATAGGGTGGGCGCTGGGGGCACAAGGAGGAGCAGGCATTAGAGAGTTGGTTGGGGAGCTGCTTCACCTGTCTAGGGCTTCAGGCACCTCCGCCCTCACCACCCCTCCCCAACCCCATGCGTGCACCTGCCATAGCCTCAGATGCTTCTACCCTGGCGGCCAGCAACCACTGCATGGGACAAGAAATGATACCCACTGGGAAAGAGGGAGGATGGTCAGGGGTGGCCCCTCCCAGGCTGAGCCTTTTACAGGTGTCAGGGACAGCCAGAGTAGCAAGATCCCTGAGAGCCAGGCAGCTCCAGAAGTCCAGGATGGCTAGGACTGGAAGGACCCTGGCAGAGCATAGAGTCTGCACCATTCCCTCCATTTCACAGGTGGGGAGCCTGAGGCCTAGCGAGGGCCTTGCCAGGATGACACAGCTTGTGAGGGGCAGGCTGGGGGCCCCAGGCTCCCCTATAGGCATGCTACAGCCCTGAATTCCTGTGAACAGCCCCAGCATGGGCTCTGTGCTGTTATCTCCACACCCCGAGGACTTCCGCCTAATGCCCCTGGGAGGGCAGCTGCCTGCATGGAGAGACCCCCGACTGGCCAGTGTCTAGCTAAGATTAAACAGATCAGCTGGTCTACACAGCCAGGAGCACAGTGTCTTTCCTGCCAGCTGGTCTACACAGCCAGGAGCACAGTGTCTTTCCTGCACCCACTTTGCGGGTGGAGGAGGCTGGCATATCCCATAGCCCCGCCCCTGCTTGGAAGGTCAAGGCCAAGAGCTGATATTTCACCTGACAGCTGAGTTGTTTGTGGAACCTGCTGGATACTGTGCATTTCAAGGCCACGGCCTTGGCCCTTTGTGGGGCACAGGTGGCAGCCCGGCCTCTCTAGACACTGCCCATCTTTACAAGAGGGAACCTGGAAGTACCACCCCATGGCTTTTTTGGCAGCTGAGAAAGTGACCACAGAGGAAGGGAGGGAGTCCCCAGCTCTGTGGAGCCCTGAGAGAACGAGCTGCAGAACTGCCCACTATGTAGGGCAGGTTGCTGCCCTTGGCCTGTGCCCTGCAGACAGCCCATACTGCTGCCACACCCTCTCCTGTGCTGACTCAGATGGCCCCTTTGCCAGGCCCCGGCCTCCTGGCCCCACATACCTGCACTAGCCTGAGGATAGGCCGCCAAGAGAACCAGCAGTTGTAGCCGGAGGACGGGCAGTGGACAAGAGAGCCTCTCTCTGTTCTCCCAACAAGGGCTGAAGTGTCTGTGCCTGGCGCCGGCCTGGCCCCAGCTCGGAACTCCCGGCAGCATCGAGGGGGCTGTTGATGTCATGCAGGACCCAGCAGAGCTTAAGATGGGCTGGGAGACCTCTGTTCCCTCGGGGACATCGCCTCCCCCGGGGGTGGGCAACAGCTGCAGGAAAGCCCTGGAGACTTGGGGCTTGTTAGAATGTGCGAGTGTGGGTGAGGGTGTGCGTGTGCAGGTATTTAATGTGTAGGTGTGCTTCCGCCTGCCTGTCTGTGTGTCAAGGTACTTGTGTCAGTGTATGAGTCTCTGTAGGAGACTACCTGTGCTCTGTTGTTAGTGTGTGTCATGGCAATCATGTGTGTATAATTGTCCTATGTCTGTGCATCCATGACTGTGTGTTCTCAGTGTGTGTGTGTGTGTGTGTGTGTGTGTGTATGTTTGTGTGTGTGTGTGTACTTCAGGAAGCCTCTGTGTAGTGTGTGGATGTGTCAGTGTGTATCTTTATATGTTAATGTGCTTGTGTGTATGCGTGTGAGTCTGTGTGGTGTCTACCTGTGTGATTCTGCAGATATGTGTGGCTGTCTACATATGTGATTCTGCAGATGCATATGGGTGCCTACTGATACATGTGAGTGACAGCGTAACCATAGGTAGGTCATTGTGTGTCTGTATTCATATTGGTGGGTGCATATTGGTAAATGTGTGTGTGGGTGCACGCGCTTGTGTGTGTGTAGGGCCCCGTCTGTAAGAAGACATGCTCCCTGGGCCATACCCTGACCGGGTGTAAACCATCTGGGAAGGAAGAGGAGGTTCCAGGACCTCAATCATGGCAGCTGAGAGCCCTTCACTTCCCAAGAACCTGCAGATGTTTGAGAGGAACCTGGAGCCCAGGTGTCTGGCTCAGTCCAGATGGCCTTGGTACTTGGCCGTTTGGGCCTTCCCTGGTGACCTCCTCAAAGGCTCTGGCCTGCTGTCCCCAGAGTATGGCCAGTTGGCCCACAACTCTCCAGCTACAAAAGAGGCAGGGAACATGGTCCCAGTGGTACTTAGCTCATGAAGTTCTTGCTGCCTGGTGTGATAATTATACTCTCACGGGATCCCTCCTCTCCCCCAGAGCTCATGAGGGGTGTTCTGGAATACAGGAATTGACAAGGCCTGGCACAGTTGTTCTGGAATTTTCTGTGTGGCTACAACATGCCATATCCAGACCTCTTCAATTCACCACAGTGGAGGGATCTATGGGGCTGGGGCCAAGGGGTTGATTAGGGAGGGACCTGAGCCTAGTGGTCTTGGGGGTTCTCTGCGAGCTCTGAAGTGCAGGGTGCTGGTTGCTGTCAGCCAAAGAAACCTGAGTGAACAATATCAGAGCCTGCCATCTTCCAACAAAACAGAAGTGTTGATCCCATACACAGGTGGGTTATGTTGACAAAACACATACCCAGAACAAGGACATTCCTTTTCAATAACAAGCCCCGACTGGCCCCTCACTCAGCAGCAGTTTAGAAGAGGAAAGCAACAGCAGTGATAATGACAACCTAAATGTTCCACCACGAGGCACTTCGGAATATCACCGTCTACAAGAGCTCCCTCTCTCGTCCTGACATCCCCACCCAGATTCTGTCCATTTCTCTGCGCCCTTCTCAGTTCATCTCCTTGAAGGAGTTGTCTTTCCATTACAATGAGGCTTTCATTCCAATATGGCACCAGAAGAGTGACTTCCACGTGCCAGAGGCAGTGATGAATTCTTCATCCTCACCCCATGCAGCTTCTCAGGAGGCTGTGACACGACCCCTTCTGCCACCTGGTTCCGGGAGCTTCCGGCTTTCCTCCACCCTCACTGACTGCTCTTCTGCCTCTTCTGCCAGATTCTCCTTCTCTTTTTACCCTTAAACACTGGCCTGTGGTGGGGAACTGCTCTTTGTGGTTTCGGGAATTGTAGCCCAAGTCGTGAGCCAGGTAGCACCGCGCCCTCCCCCACCCCCCCGCAACCCCTGGGAAACCTGTAAGTCTCAGCAGAAAACCGAAAGGCTTTGTGGCAGACAGGACTGAAGGCCACTCAGAGGGTTTCCATGGGAATTGGATTTAAAGAATGCTTATTATGCTTTGGAGCTTGCTCTGCTTTTCTTACCTCTTAGTTAACTATAAACAATCTCTAGCAAGGAATTTATGAAACCTTGCACCTAATGCCAGTGTGGCGTCAAGATGTTTAATAGACCCTGACACAGACTGGTCACTGTGCCTTCTCTATTGATATCTGTAATCTGTAACCGTTAACTGTAATCCAGGTGCCAAAAAGCTAATTGATGATTTATGAATTTTGACCTTGTATCTCCCATGTATACTCTACTCAATAAAAGGCATGAGAAACGGAGGTCTTGTGCTTTCTCCACTAGAGGGAATAAGCCACCTCCCATTGCCCCCAGACAAAATACAGTGTTCTGGATAATAAATTTGTTCCACCGTGGTCCTGAAACCTCTGCTGGACAGAGAAGTTTCCAACCGAGCCGGGGCGTTGGAGGCAACTCAGCTTCAGTCTGTCCCAGGGCTCAGCCCCCAGATCTCTATCTTCACTTGTTCCCTAGTTGATCTCAAGCAGTTTAATGGCACCGAGTGCCAACTACACTCAATCATTCCCAAGCATATGTCTCTGGTTCTGATTCTCTCCTGAATTCCAAACTGAAAATCTCTGCTTCCTTGACGCTTCCCTGGTTAGATATCCAGAGGCACTTCAGATGTCACGTGGCTAAAACAAGTCTTGACTCACATTTCTTCCACTCTTCCTCGGCCTGCTCCTTCCATCTCACTTCTGGTACTACCACCTGCTCAAAAGTTCAGGCTGGCACCCTCACCCCACCTCCGCTCCTCCAAGAAATCCCACCAGGCTCTAACTTCCCAGTGCGTCCAGAAACCCAAGGCTGCGACCACTCTGCCTGAGCTGCTAGCATCCCTTGCGTGGATTATTGCAATAGCTGCCCTGCTGATTATCCGTTCCTATCTCCCTTAGTACAATCTCTTTCCACCAAAAGTCAGAATGACTCTTTAAAAATGTAAATCAGATCACGTGAGTTTGGTGCTCAAAACTCGGGGGACTTCCCATCCCTTGAAGGATCAAAATCCAAAGTCTTTAGTACGGTCTATGAGAGTCCACCTGACCTGGCTCTGCCTTGTCCCCACTGCTCTCCTCTCCCCACACTCCAGCCGCTCTGCCTTTCTGGCTGTCCCTCAGACACAGAGTGTCCTCTCGCCTCCAGCCCCTTGCACTTACTTTCCCTCTGCCTTGAATGCTCTTCCTCCCAGACATCTGCGCAGCTGCTGTCCGCTAATGGCACAGAGGTCTCCGGTCACATGTGACCTCTCGGATGGGCCTTTGCTGATTACTGGTGCCCAACTGTCCTGGTTTGTCTGGGACGTCAGGTTTCCCGGGATGTGGGACTTTCAGTGCTAAAACTGGTACATTCCTGGACAAACCAGGATGGTTGGTCACTCTACGAAACCAGTCCCGCTCACTTTTCCTGCTTTATATTTTGCTTTGTAACACTTAGTGCTTTTTGACACCTTCTCACGCAAGGCTTTATTTTCTGTCTTGAATGAGAACAGCAGCTCCACAAGGGCAAAGACTTCTCTTGTTTACTGTTGACTGCCCAGCACCTAGAACAGGGCCTGGAGTACAGTCAGTGCTCCATGCGTATTTGGCTAATGAATCAAGGAATGAGTTGATAAGATAAATTACAGAATATATATAGATGGAAAACTACCCAACATCAAACAAAATCTATACACAAGCCTATGTAAAATAAAGTAGGAACATATATATGCCACAGGTCAAGCCAAAAAAAGAAAGAAAAAGAAAGAAAGAAAGAAAGAAAGAAAGAAAGAAAGAAAGAAAGAAAGAAAGAAGCAGATTTCAAAATGGTAAGTGTACTGGGGATATCATCTGTGTACAGAAAAAAAAGACACACGCATACATATATATTTGTGTACAGCAACAGAAAAAAGTCTGGAGGGCTATGACCGAAGGTTATGGTGGGTTAGGTTCTTTTTTTACCTTTGTATCGTGTGTAAAATTTCTAAGTCCTGGTGGGAATTTTGACATGCCTATTGCTCCCCATCATTCTTCACCATCACCTTGACTGTGACCACCACTCCTGAGCAGCTCTCTGCCCCCAAGACTTCTTGCTCCCTTCTCTGCACCTGTTTCTGTTGTATTTGTCTTCCTGATATGGTGATTGATTCATTTACCCTTGCCTGGCCAAGGCACACCAATGGCCCACAGTGACAGGGCGCACCCAGTGCCAGCTTGAACTGATTTTGTTCCCACAATGCCATAGGTTAGGAACTATCATCTTCCCTGTTTGAAGGAGGGGGATGCTGGGGCTTGGGGAGGTGAAGTGACTTGATCAAGCCACATAGCTAGTACATGTTATATCTGAGATTGGAACCCAGGCAGTCTAACTCCAAAGCCCGAATTCAGGAAGAAGTTAGGAATGTAGAGAAGACCTGAAATCAGTGGGAAGGAAGTGAGGATGCAGATTGGTTAGTGAGGGTGGAAGACAATCAGGGAGCTGGGAAGGTAGAGAGAGTTCGTTGAGAGAAAGGAGGCGAAGGAGGGAGGGATGGGGGAAAACAAGTTAGGAAAAAAGAAAATTAGGAAAGAAGGAAGCAAAGGACAGAGGGAGGGAAGAGTTAGGAAAAAAAGGGAGTTAGGAAGAAGGGCGTTAGGAAGGAAAGGAAGGAAATAAGTAGTTAGGAAGGAGGTTAGTTAGGTAACTAGTTAGTCAATTTGGCAGATCATCAGGCCGGCAGGCAGGTGTCCTGCTCACAGCTGAGTCTCTCACCTGAAAATTCTGGGTCCAAGCTCAGGTCCTGGGGAGCAGCCCCAAGCACAGCTCTGCCCTCCTGTCTCTCAGCATGGTCCCCCGAATCCTGAATTGCCGGAACAACCTTCCCTGTCAGGAGCAACCTGCCACCCACTCACCAAGACTCCCAAACCAGCTCAAACCCAACCTCTCAGCCCTGCCAGCTGATTACTGGCCACAGGGCCTTCCAGTTACTAATTAACTGCTGGGCCTGAATCATGGTGCTGGCTGCACCCACTGACTCCTCAAAGGCCCTGCCCTGGGGAACCCTCTGAACTTATAAAACCTACTGCACAACTTATGTGACCTTGGTCGGGCAAGTGACTTCAGCTCCCTGAGCCTCACGTGAATTGGTGATGATGATGTGTGTCCTGCCTCACAGGGGAGGATCCTCTGAAGTCCCTTTGAATACTATCACATTTTTATTGTCTGAAATCTCACCCTCACCCTCCCAAGTTCAGCTCAAATGCTGACTCTCCCACAGAGCCCTCCCTGATCCCGTCAGCTGAATCACTTTACCATTCTCTTACAGCCTGGAGACAGCCCTTCCAAAGGGCCTGTCACTCACAACTCTCCCCTCTGCCGGTCCCTGATAGGACCACCAGCCTCTGCGATTCGCCCTTTCATAGACACCTCCAGGCAGGGGCAGCTCGCACCAGACAGATCTGGCATTCTCTGTGTTGAGCCAAAGCCTGCTCCTGAGCCTCCTGCACTGCAACTGCCTGGGCACCATCCTGGGTGAACCCACGCCCCGCTCTGCCCTTCTGAGACCTGAGGCTCAGGACCCAGGGCTCAGCTCTCCCCAGCTCCCACAGAGGGCAGGCTTTCCCTGGTTGGTCTGAAGATGCCCAGACTGAGGGTTCTAGCTCAGGGCAGGGACAGGGCCTGGCCTGCTGGACAGGTAAGAAGAGCTCCACCCGGTGACCCCCCCTCAGCAGGCAGCTCAGTCTGACTGCCTCACTGCTTTCTCCGATTACGTTTCATTAAAATGTCAACAACATGCCCTGGTTGGTGTGGCTCAGTTGGTTGGAGCATTGGCCCATGGACCAAAAGTTTGCAGAACCGATCCCTGGTCATGGCACACACCTGGGTTTCGGGTTCAGTCCCCAGGCGTGGCGCATGCAAGAAGGCAACCAAGAAATCGATGTTTCTCTCTTTCTCTCTCTCTCTCTCTGTCTCTTTGTCTCTCTCTCTCCCTCTCCCTGTCTCTCTCTCTCTCTCTCCCTCTCCCTCTCTGAAAGCAATGAGGGAAAAATGTCCTCAGGTGAGGATTTTTAAAAAATAAATACATAAAATGTCAACAATTTCTCAGTCATTCTAGTGCTTTAAAACTGGCTGCTTGCCCTGGCTGGGTAGCTCAATTGGTTAAAGCATCGCCCCGATCCAGTTCCAGGTTCAATCCTTGGTCAGGGCACAAAAAGAATCAACCAATGAGTGTATAAATATGTGGAACAACAAAGCGAAATCTGTCTCCCTCTCTCTCCCTTCTCTCTCTCTCAAATCAGTTATAAAACAAAAACAAAACTGGCTGCTCTCACATGCCCTGAAAGAGCTCTGCGTGCCGGCTCCCCGCCTCCACCAACACGCCCGCCCGTTGGCATGTGACCGGCCCTGCCCAAGGGGGGGCGGGGCAAGTGCTCAAGCAAATCAGGGCAGAGCTCTGGGTCCTGCCCCTTTCTGGAGCCATACTGATACTGCTTCTCTAAGCCCCTCCTCCCCTGCACTCCCAGAACTGGTTTTTAAGGACCCCGCATAATGGTATTGCATAAACTATTGGGAAATTGCAGCGCACAGAAGAATGTGAAATAAAAGTGGAAGCTTCTCCTCCAAACCATCTCCAATCTCATTTCCGGAGGTAACTGCTGTTAACTAAACGCTGACTCTCCTTCCAGGCTTTTGCCTATGCCCTAATCTGCGTATCTCATACACTACACCCCCCCCCAAAATGCGTCATACTATACATATTGTTCAGCCATTCACTTTTTTTCTCCCACATCTTTCCATGTCAATACATAGAGATCCAACTAAAAAACAAAGAACAACTACATCACATTATATATTGTGGCATTAATTTCCCTATCCCTGTTCCCTAGTCACTGTTCCTTTGCTGGTGGACATTGAGGCTGCTATCAATTTCGCAGTAAGTCTAACAAGGCTGCAGAGGACTTTTTTCTGTTAATATCCCGTGGCCTGGTGCTAGTGTTTCTGTCTGCTAATCTCCAAGCAAAGGTGCTGGGTTCATGCTGACCTCTCTACCATATTACTGTAAGAAGTTGTACGGACTGCCATGGCCATCAGCCGTGCTTGCCCTTGCGCTTTCCCCTCCAGGCTGCTGCAGGAAATCGCCAAGGCCACGCCTACTGGGAGGCCACTGAGGATAAGCCTCACCTCCCCATAGTCTTCCTTCCTCCTTTCTCATTCCACCATCCTGTCTCTTCTCTTCAACCGGCCGATTCTGTTGTTTGGGTGTGAAGGGCAAAGACATGTATGTCCTTAGAGATGCGAAGGAAAACAAGAGACTGAGCCAATGAGAACCCAAGTCTATGAAAGTTCCCTCCACCGTGAGATTCCTCAGCCTACTTTTCTCTGCTTACCTGGCCCCCACCCCTCCTCCCACTGCTACCCTGACCTGTACACATGCTCTCACACCTGCAGATTCGTCCACAGGCAGAGGGACAAACTGGCATAGGGGAATTAAAAACTGCCTCCTTCGATGATTTGAAATATTGAATAGACATACGTATACATGAACATACACATATAATTGTACGCTCTCTGCAACAGCGGAAATTATCCTTTTACTACAATAACACATAGGTTTCAGTTTGTTTTCTTTCATCCTTCCATTCTCACCTGGACAGTCACTCAGTTATCCACCTGGCCCTTCCCATCACTGTGGACATTTCCTTTGTCTTTGTTGCATGTTCTATTTTCCTGTTTAAAATTTTTTTAAAAAAATTGTGGTTAAATCTGTGTAACATAAAATTTGTCATTTTAACTATTTTAAAAAATATTTTATTTATTTTTTTAGAGAGAGGGGAGGGAGGAAGAGAGGGGGAGAAACAACAATGTGTGGTTGCCTCTCGCACACCCCTACCTGGGGACCTGACCTGCAACCCAAGCATGTGCCCTGATTGGGAACTGAACCAGCGGCCCTTTGGTTCACAGGCTGGTGCTCAATCCATTGAGCCACACCAGCCAGGACCATTTTAACTATTTTATGTGGACAATTCAGTGGCATTAAGTACATTTACAGTGTTCTGCAACCATCATTACTATCTATTGCCAAAACTTCCTCATCACTCCAAAGAGGAACTGTGTACCCATTAAGCAATAACTTCCCATTCCCCTTCACTCCAGCCCTGGTAACTTCTAATCTACTTTCTGTCTCTATGAATTGCCTATTCTAAATCTTTCATATAGGTGAAATCATACAATATTTGTCCTTTTACATCTGGCTTATTCTATTTAGCATAATGTTTTCAAGGTTCATCCATGTTGTTCATTCCTTTTTATGGCTGAATAATATTCCATTGTGGATATACCACATTTTGTCTATCCATTCATTCATCAATGCACAATTGAATTGTCTCCACCTTTTGGCTATTATGCCTAATACCTCAATGAACACTGTCACACAAGTACAGTATCTGTTTTAAAATCTTTCAGGTATATACTTAAGAGGGGAAGTTCTGAGTAATATGATAATTCTCTGTTTAGCTTTTCAAGGAACCAAATTATTCCTCAAACACCCAAACTATTTTCCAAAGTGGCTGCACATTTGACATTTCAACCAGCAATTCCTCCACATCCTGGACAGCAATTGTTATTTTTCCTTTAAAAAAAAATTTTTTTTTATTATAGGCATCCTAGTGGGTCGGAAGTGGTATCTCATTGTGATTTTGATTTGCATTTCTCTAATGACTAATGATGTCAAATATCTTTTCATGTGTTTATTAGCTATTTGTATAACTTCTTTGGAGAAATGTCTGTTCAAGTCCTCTGCCCATTTTCGTATTTGGATTGTTTACCTCTCTGTTTAGTTTTAGGAGATCTTCATATATTCTGCATAGTAAACCCTTGTCAGATATACTATTGGCAAATATTTTCTCTCATCCTGTAGGTTGTCTTTTTACCTTCTTGACAATGTCCTTTGATGCACAAACATTTTTCAATTTTGAAGTTCAACTAAACTATTTTTTCTTTTGTTGCTTGTGTTTTTGGTGTCACATTGAGAATCCATTGTTAATTCCAAGGTCATAAAGATTTACCCTACATTTTCTTTGAAGTATTTTAGGGTTTTAGCTCTTATATTTAGGTAGTCAATCCATTCTGAGTTCTTTTTTGATGTGGTGTGAGGTAGGAATTGAACTTCATGTTGTTCAACATTTTTTTTTTTTTTTACATGTGGACATTCAGTTGCTCCAGCCCTATTTCTTGAAGAAGATGTCTTTCCCCGTTGAATGAACTTGACACTCTTATCTAAAATCAATTGTCCATATGGGTTTATTTCTCGACTCTCAATTTCATTCCATTGGTCTTTATGTCTGTCCATATACCAGTATCACATTACTTTGATTACTTTATCTCTGTGATAAGTTTTGAAATCAGGAAGAGCAAGTTCTCCCATTTTGTTCTTTTACAAGATTGTTTTGGTTTGAGGGGGCCCCTTTCAATCCCATATGAATATGAGGATCAGCTTTTCTATTCCTGCAGACAAAGGTCATTGGAATTTTGATAGGGTTTGCATTGAATCTGTAGATCACTTTGGGTGGTATTGACATCTTGACAACATTAAGTCTTCCTGCCCATGAACACAAGTGTCTCTCCATTTATTTGTCTTAATTTCTTTCAGCAATGTTTTATAGCTTTCAGCATGTGTTTCAGCTACTGTTTAAATTTACTCCTAGGTATTTTTTTAGATACTATTCTAAGTTGAATTACTTTCTTATTTTTTTTTTTGGATTGTTTGTTGCAAGTATATAGAAACACAAGTGATTTTGTGTTGCTCTTATACTCTGCAACTGTCCTTTATTTACTAGCTCTTATTTAGCAGCTTTGCTGTGGATTCTTTATATAAATGATCATGTCATCTACAAATATAGTTTTTACTTCTTCCTTTCAAATGTGGACATCTTTTATTTATTTTTCTTATTGAATTTCTCTGGCTACAACTTGCAGTCTAATACTGAATAGCAGAGGTGAAACTGGGCTTCCTTGTTCCTGATCTTGGGTAGAAAGATTTTACCATTGAGTATAATGTTAGCTGTGGCCTTTTTTTTTTTTTTTTTTGGTAGATGCCCTGTTTCTAGTTTTCTGTTTTTATTATGAAATAGTATTTATTTTGTCAAATGACTTTTCTGCATCAATTGAGATGATCATGTTTTTTTTCCTCCTCTCATTCTAGTAATGTGGTATATTACATAGATTTTCTTCTGTTGAACTATTCTTGTATTCTTGTGAGGCTCCTCTTTTTTAATGTACTCTCTCCTTTTGATGTATCATATCCTCTAATGTTTTTCTGAGGAAAGGTGCAGAGGAGGTAAAAGTTTGAAATCTGGCTCTTTTCTGGGCAATAGTCTCAAGTTTATCTTTCAGCCTTGTACTTAATTATTTTTCTCTCTGCAAGCACATTTTATATTCCCAAAAGTACTTTCTTGTTTCTGAATGTGTCTTTTCCTTTTATAGCAGTCATGGTTCATTGAGGATCTAGCTTCTGACAAGTGGAAAAATCAATTCTTCCACCATGATGGAAGGAAGATTGGTGTAGGTGGAAGGACACTGGCAAGACGAGGTGGTAGAGAGGCGGGGGTATTCTTCTGATGACGTCCATTTTCTCTGTGACATAGATGCTGAGAACATCTATTGAGATAACAGAGAAGGTAATGGGGTAGGAGGTTTCAGGAGTATAAAAAGGGAAGTCAAAGGTACCACCCCCAAAACCCAGCTGCTTCCTGGGCACCCCTGAGGTTTCACACTGAAGCCAGAGACAATCAGTCAACCATGGTAACCAATCTGCTCAGTCAAATAAGTTCTCGGTCAAGGTGTGGAGAAGGTGGGCTCTTGGACAGATCCATGGCTGGTGTTCTTCTGGCCCAGCAGTCTGGAAGAGCAGCAGGGGGAAAGATTTGAGGACATTGACAAGGAAGGGGTTGATGTGATTGAACATGGCACTTCTGCTAGTTTCTCACCTGCTCCCCATCTCTGGAAACCTTAACACACTCTAGCTGTTCAGCTTGATATTCCCTCACCTGAAAGTTTCCTGTTATTTTAAAAACTGAAGGCTTCCTTGACTTTTCTGCCCTTAACACCAAACTGTCAAGATTGGGTCTTTCACGCTGTCTCTGAGGATTCACATTGTTTATATTTCTTCATGTAGACAGTGTACCCATATAGCTTTATCCTTTGTTTCTTATCTTTAAAATAGAATATAAAGCAGATTCTTTAGGACCCCTAACAGCAGAGAGAACACTTTATTCTGTTTAGTAATGATACTATAGATATTCGCTTTGTGGCTGGACATTTTACCATGGAAATAGAACAAACTCTGCATATGATTAAGTTGTTCAAGTTTATTTATGTTGTTTCGATGCACTGACAGAGCACGCCACATTTTGTTTTGTAACTCTTTCTCCCTCATGAGTCGAGTCACTTTATCTTAAACCAGAAAACTCTCTTAAAGAACACACACGTATGTGCACACATGCACACACATGCACACACACAGCAAGTACAAAAACCTAACTCCATCAAAGTGCAGGTGAATGAAAGTGCAAACAGGCTTCATTTTCAAACTTTGGGATCATTCTCTCTACTTCAGAAATCAAACAGAAAGGTCCTCATTGGCCTAGACCAGAGCTGGGCGAGGTGGCTGGGGCCAAAGTATAAGTGGTGCCCGCTGCTGCAGAGATGGACAGAGGTCACATGGCACTGGTCACTGGTGCTAGCCCCACCCCCTCACTGAGCTCCAAGGTCAAGGTGCAATGATCTCACTTGGGGACAGGATGGGGTGAAGGAGTAGTGGGGTGGACAGAAGGTAGATTTCTTTCTGCTTTTAAATGATTTGGTTTCTTTCCAAAGAGTTTGACATTGATGCAGAAAGTGCTGAAGCCTCAAAGTTTGGGGGTCTGGGGGCTCTTTTCCCCAAGGTCCATGGTCCATCCTGCCTTTCTGGTAGGCAGCCATTAAGAGCAGGGTTGGTAAATCCATGTGGCGAAGGTGTCCCGGCCACTTCAGCTGTGTGCATTTGCTGCCTTCTCCTCACACCACAAAGCCAGCAAGCATCTCTCCTCAGTCTCAGAGACGAAGCCAAAGGACTGGTGAGTTTTGCCACCATCCAAGCAGCCAAGTAGTCACCACTGTTGGCCAGTGGTGACACCCATGCAATGGCTGTAGACCCAGCCCTCAGCCTGAGGCAGGGCCTGCCCACTTTCCTCCCTGGGCGGTTGTGCTCAGAGCTGCCTCTAAGGGCTGAATGGGAAGGAACACCAAAAGCCCTGGGAGCAGGGTTCGACTGGGGGGCTGAATGGCTGACCCTTACTGGGCTGGGGCAGGAACTCAACTGAATTTGGGGTGTCCCTCCTCTACGGAGAAGATAAAGCTTCATATTATAACAGTAATAGCCCTTGACATTTCCCAACGCTGAGCCTCACATCAACACCCTGTCAAACATTTCTGAGAGTGCCCTGCACATGTCTGCTCACACACACACTCACACATCATGGCTGACACAGGGGAATGGGGAAGCCCCGCCCCCCATGCTCCACACCCTGGAGGCCATGGGAGCTTGGCAGCTGCTGCTCACCTCCATATGGGGCCCACTCCCAGGCTGCAGGCAGGGTTGGCAGTGGCTCAGTGGAGGCTGGGCCCCTGCTGGGACAGAAAGGCCAAAGTCCCAGAGTCCCAGCAGGCGCCTGGCCGGCAGTGCAACACTGATGGAGAGTGGTAAGAAAGGCTTAAGGGACAGAGAGAGTTCAAAGACAGAATTCACCTTCCCAACTCCCAACTTCAAGTCGTCTTTGTAAAACTCCTCAAGAGCAGGGCATTTCAGAGACAGGGCGATGTGATGTCATAGGGTGTGTTTCTGTGCTAGACAGAGTGCTACATTCCCACGACAGGAGGCCTGGCAGGCACACTCCCCCACACCTGCTGTGGGCAACACCTTGGCTGAAACCCACGGTGCAGAGGTGTGCTATGCCCAGCCCTGGGAGCCGCCAGGCCTGCTGGAGCTGCCCCTCTGACCAAAGATCTGGGACTGACCGACATGCCCCGGGGTGGCCTTGGCTCCGCAGCCAGCCGGGCTGCCTCCTCCCCACACCCGGCACAGCAGGAGTGTACAGGAACGTCCACGGAACCTCACCGCCCGCTGCAGAGGGAAAGCGCTCTAACCACCCACTCCACTGGAAACAGGACTTGGCGTGGGACATGAAACATGCCAAGGGGGCCAGAACTGGGCATGACTAAGAAGGCATCATGGCTCGGAATCCCTCGATTCGGGGTAGAAGGGACAAGGCAGCTGAGACTCCCATTGGATCCTATGGAAACGTGTTTTTGAGGCCCACCCACCTCAGGGGAAGAGCCAGGAGACCGGGCAGCAGGCTGAGAGCGGCACAGGAGACGGGGGTGGGGTGGGGTGGGGGGGTGTCTTTTTGAGCTCACTTCTTGGTGGGAGGAAAGGAGATGAGGACAGCACAGAGAGATGCCGCAAAGGGCCTCCTGTTCTACCAGACTGTTTCTAACTGCTAACAAAAAAGACCCTTTGGTGATGAAACAAGTTGGCTGGAGATGCGGGGCTGCCACAGGCAGGGCACCCCCTACCTAGTCTATCAGTGATGCTCCCCCAGCGCTGTCACTGGTGTGCCTGGTGGCAGATGAGCCCCAGGACTTGAGGGCTGGGACTCCATCTTCCCCACGACTCCTTTGCTCCCATGTGCCTTGTAGGAAGCAGCCCCGGAGAGAAGAGGGACCAACCCTGTCAGATACAGAGGGCGGTGGGGCCACAGGTGGGGTATGAGGAACTCAAGTCAGGAAGGAAGGAAGCATCAGGTGCGGAGGGAGGCCCAGCTGGGGCTGGAGGAGGGCCCAGCCCTGAGCCAGTCACTTCAAGGTGTCATCGGCGTTTTTGAACATGAGAATGGCGTTATAGATCTTCAAGGCTGGGCCCAGCTTGACGCTCATGATCTTCACAATGTCCGCCTGTGTCAGCAAAAGGAAGGCCTCGCCGTCAATCATCTGAGGGTTGGGGGAGGGAGGTGGAGAGGGAAGAAGGTGAAGAGGGTCATGGGGGAGGAGAGAAGGATGGTGGGCATATGCATGGAGGGGAAGGGATAAGGAAAATGGGAGTAAAGGATATATGGGGGGGAGGGAAGGAGGAGGGCGAGGGGAAGAAGAAGGAAAAGGAGAAAGGAGGAGGGAGGGAGAAAGGAAAAAAGGAAGACAGCAATGGGGACAGAGAAGGAAAGACAGATATCCACTGGTTTCCCCATGTTCACACACACACACACACACACACACACACACACTCTTTCTGTCTACTGACTGATCTAGACTTCGGTGTATATTTGCATAATGTTTTCTGAGTCCTCACTGACACAGCTTCAAAAAACCTGCTGTCACTGTCCCCACATGAACCCACCGGTCAATCTTAGTCCCGTTAACAGACAGGTGGGCATTCTGACGAATGCATCACAGTATCATCTGTGAGCTATGAGAGAGAGACAGAGAGAAAGAGATTGACTTAATCTAAACCTAACCAAGCCTTTAGATCTAACTTCCAGCTTGTGGGAAATATAGGGGATGTTGGAACATTGAATGATACCACAGAAAGCAAAGAGACACATCCAAAAGGGCGCATTCTGCAAGACTTTTTTCAATGGCTCCAATGCATCACTCAGAGATTTCTCACTACTGTAATTGCTGGGGCCGATTCTAGTTTCTTCAAAGCCAAGGGTGGGGTTCGTAGTCTAGCAGTTTGGGCCTACATCAGGGGACAATGAGATTATTGAAGAATATACAAGACGTTGCACGTGTGCTGATGTATATGGGGAGTTCTGAGCCATAATATTGGCAGGATCATATGTGACCTTGAAGACAAAGGAATTCAACAGGAAAATGAATCAAATGAGCCAAATGCAATAATGCACCCTCAGCAATAGGACCAGGAAAAGTCCAAAGTTGAGGTAACCTTAAAAGATCCTTAGAGAACCACACGTGGAATGTTTAGCAGAGGCCAAGCTAAAATCTAATCAGCACTATCAAAACCTGGTGAGGAGACTTCTATGCCATCACAACAGAAAGACACGGCCCACAGGAGCCCAATAAAAAGGGACATTTGGGGAGCAGGACGTTGCCAGTGTTTATCGGTGGCACAGTCCACAGAGTCTCTTGGCCCCCCTCTGTCTGCCCCACCTTGGAGCACCCATTACACCTGGCACATGTCTCCTTTGGAGCCCTGACCACACGCTACTGGGATAAGCAATTCACAATTTTGTCTCCCCTACTACGTGAGGAACCTTGAGAGTGGGGACTTCTGCTCTTTTTCTTCTGTACCCTTGTCACCTGATAAGGGGCAGGCACAGAGCAGACATCAGTACTTACTTGCTGAATACATTTGACAAATACACTGGGCTACAATCAAGATGACTGTGAGAGGACTGGGCAGACTTTGCTTAGGACCATGAGTGCCAACTACCAGACGGGAAAGAGTGCACCTAAGACCACGTATCTGCTTTGCTCTAATTCCTCGCTCATGAAGTATCCCTCTAGTGACTGGTCTGTGTCCTGGCTGGAGAGCATCTGACCAGTGTTGCCGAATGCTCTGACTGCATCAGTTCAGCCAGAGAGAACCCAGTCCCTGGGGAGACTGATGTGGACCAGACCCCAGAGAAGGCAATCCTCAGCCCCCACAAAGGTCTACACTGAGACTCTATTGGATACTGTCGGTCCACCAGCACACCTTCCCCACTCTGGCCATTGCTTTTTTCTTTTTTTTGTATCACAGAACATGCTGAACCAAGACACATATCAGATGTTCCTGGGAGAGACAGCTCTTCTCCCAGCAAGGGGACAATGCAAAGCCCTGCATGGGCCAGAGGACTCAACTCTTGGGTGGCTCAGCAGCTGGCTGAATGAATGTCCTCAAAGAGAACTCATTCATGATCTTTTGCCACATAAAGGAAGACCTCTAATGGGATGCCACATGGTTCTGCTCTGTCTCATTAACACCTGTGGGGAAGATTTGGCTCACAACACAGAATGCTTAGACTGGCAAGGCTAATTAATTTCAGAGATGACCAGAGTTGAGATTTAAAACAATGAGACTATGAAACAAACAAGGTAACATTTAATAGGGAGAAATGTAAAGTCTTGCACCAGATGAATAAAAAAACAGTGAGACAGGTAACACACCAGAAAATTTGTCTAGATTATAATGGATAATTGATATAAAAGGCACTTGGGGACTTTTATGAACCCCAGACTGGTGTGATGTGGCTATAATGAAGCTAGTGCAATCTTAAGTTTTGCTCACAAAAATATAGGGTTCGAGTCGAGGGGAAAGCAAAAATGTCTCTTAACTTTGGAGTAGTCATAAGATGGAGCACTACTCAACAATAAAAATGAACAAACTACTGGTAGACATGATAACATGAATGAACCCCAACACATTTCGCAGAGTGAAGAGAGACAGAAAAAAAAAAAGAGTACATGCTGTGTGATTACATTTATATGAAGTTCAAGGACAGGCAAAACCAAGCTGTGGTGCTAGAGAGGAGAACAGTGGTTGCCTATGACATTGGGGACTGATGAAAGGGGCCGAGAAAGAACTCTCTGGTTTGATGGAAATGTTTCATATCTTGACTGAAGCATTGGATTCAGAGTGCATATGTTTCACAAGACTTGTGGAAGTGTACTTTTAAGACAGGTGCATTTCTCTCCATGCACATTTGATCACGATTCAAAAACACCTAGGTGTCGGTTCACCAGTGGTAGTAAATGTGCCACTCTGCTGAGGGAAGGTGATGAACGGGGAGACTATGTGGGGGTGGGGGTGGTGGCAGGAAATATATGGGTAATCTCTGTACCTTCCTCTCAATTTTGTTGTGAATCTGAAACTGCTCTAAAGTAATAAAGTCTTTTTAAAAACAAAACCCGAAACCATCCTGAGGAGCAGCAGCCCAGGTGGTCTGTGCTGGTCAGAGGGTGTGTGACACACAGGTGCAGCTCTGGGCACATGCGTCCCCATATAAGATCTGCAACCCGGGACGAATGCACACAGAATGGGGAAGCGTTAGGGGGCCCCACCCAACAAAGACCTTATGAAGAAACTGGGGTGGGCCTGTGGTGGGAAAGGGGGCAGACTTCTTTCTCATGGGCACCTACCTGCAGGGGGCCCCGATGCAGAGCAGAGACTACACTTTCTTGGGTGAAGGGGGATGGGTGCATTCTTTGGAAGGAAGACCTAAACAAACTCAAAGGTCCCTTCCAGTTTCAAACTACAAATTAGGAGAGACATGATAAAGTTTCTCATTTATGGACAACTACACATTAAAATCAGAACAACCATGGATTGAATCCCCTCTGTACTGGTTCTTCTGGTATAGTGATATAATTTATATATTATTTTGTAGTATTATATATATAATAATATAGCATAATATCTATTACTCTATAGTGATATAATATATAATAGTATATATACTAGTGATATAATTATACCTAGACATTCTTATATAATGATCCATTCATCATTTCCAATGCTCACAATGGCCTTGAAAGGTAAGCATCATTATAGTACCTATTTTATGTCAATTTTACACATAAAAGATGCAGGCTCAGGAACAGTAAAAAGCTCAAATTGGCAGAACTTGGATTCAATCCCAACTATCTGAAAAGCTAGCGTTCTTTTATCTACAACTCACTGCTCCTTCTCTTTGGGGAGCTTTTGGATCTTGCTTTTAAGGGTATGTTAGGGTCCTTGCAGTAGACGGCAGTACCTGTGCCATTCAAAATACACTTTAATGTCCTGACTGAAGGCAGGCTTGGAAAACAAAAGACGGGGCAGAGAGCAGAGGGGTGAATGGAGTCTGGTCTTCCTTCCCGGGGTCGGTCTAACGACAAGGCTGGGCCACGGCCCATACCATATTTTCCCCAGGGATGTGGTCGCTGAGACTGCTGTCCCCCCGGCCGGACAACAGAGGGCCACCCCTATCTGAGGGCAGCACTGGTGAGGACAGCTGCTTCCTGCCGTCTCCAGGAGTGACCGTTCTGTCCCCACTCTGCACCTGCACCTACCTCACTCACCTCATCTTTGAAGAGTCGTGCTTGGTCCTCACAGCCTGTCAGTGTCTGAACGAAGCCAGAGACCTTGAAAATCAGAGAACACCTGTTGCCAAGGAGACAGGGTCTCGGAGTACATGGGAGAGGTGGGCTTCTACGGCCTTGGCACCTTCTGGGCTATGACAACGTTACTTTTATTTATCTTATCAGCCTAAAAGGATCCTTAGGTCTCTGTGCTGCTGGATTTCCAGCTGGACCAGCAGCCTGCCCCCTCCCCACCCCCCAGGATGGGCCTAAGGGACAGTCTCTCAGTCAGTCCCCACTGGACAGCCAGGAGGAACTGTGCACTCAAGGGATGAGTGGGAGATAGTGTCAGGGGCGGTGTCCAACTCTGTCCAGTGGTGGTGGGGTGTCTCCTGAACCAGGGTGCCATGGTGAGAGCACAAAGTAGGGGAGGGAGGGGAGGAAGGGGCCCGAGCTCCTCACCTCGTCGATGGTCCACTTGGCGACTGTCGAGGCCGAGATGCCCGCCACTCCTGGCAGGAGCTTGCAATGCTGCTCCCAGCACACTGAGAGTGACCGGTCAGGGTGGGCCGACAGGGCTGACATAAAGAGGGACTGGTGGATGACATCGCTTGTTAGTGCTGGAAAGCAGAGGCAGAGGCTGGCAGGCCGATGCTGAGGACTAACCTGTCCCAGAGCCCATTCATTCCTGTGCCACGTGGGAGGACCATGGCCACAAGGATAGCCCTGATCAGACTCCTCACCCAAGGCTCGCTCTTTCCGCTAAGTGGGTTCCTCACTTTACAGACTCCCAGGTCGGCTGATTGGAATGACCCTACCCTGTTCCTCTGCGGCCACACCACTGGGCCCTGCAGCGTCCTGGCACCAGGCTCTGGATACCTTGCATCCAGGTGGCTCCCAACATCCAAGCAAGCGCAGTCCAGGCATCAGGAGCCCATTCTGTTTGTCCTCCTTTCACTAAGTCCTTTTGGGCCCTTACTAACTTGCTCTTTCATCCTGGGCAAGCCACATAACATGGGCCTCAGTTTCCCCACCTGTAAATGAACAGGTTAAGGAAGGAAATCTCTGTGGTTTCCTCTTGTTCTTCCAAACGCTGACACTCAGGAGGCTGGGATGGCCCTAGGAGCAAGAACAGCTGTCCTCTGCAGGCAGCCTTCCCCTGGAGCTGTTTACTAGAGAGCCCTGGAGCCCACACTGAGGAGGTCTACCCAGGGACGTGTGAGAAGCCTCTGGAGTGACCAGTGTCCCCTCTGTGAGAGAGCCAGCTGGTAGAACAAGGGACAGAGGTCAGAGCCTGAACTCTGTCCCTGGCTCTGTCTCTGAAGGGCCTGGAGGCCCTCTATGGGCTAGAGCCTCAGTTCCTGGGAAGACTAGTTTCCCCAATACTCAGGAAATTTCTGGCATGAACACAGTAGGCACGTGCCCTCTGGTGGTCAGAACATGGCCCTACAATGGAAGCTGACAAGGTATTCCACAGGCAGGAGAGGTGCCCACTGCAATCCCATTCCCCAAAGTCCTCACTCTGAGGGCCTGGAGGCAGGCCGAGACCTTCCCCAGTCTGGCCTGGGGCTGGAGGAATCTCGCCTTGTGTCTCCACCAAGAGGAAACAGTACGGAACAACGCCAAGAGGCAGTCAGGCAAGAGGTCAGGATGAACAAGAATTCCTGCAGGTTATTAAGCCCTTGACGTGACCATCTCACTTGAGCCTTCCGCCACTCTTTAAGATCGGCACTATTATCATCAGCATTTTACAGAAGAAGAAACCGAGGCTCAGAGAGGTGGCATCACCTGCTCAAGTTTTCCTAGCTGGTAAAAGTCAGTCTGACTTCAGGTACTGCCCAGGTTACAGGAACTGTTCCTAAAGTGCTCAAATAATTTGGGTCGTGCCCAGAAACTGCAGTAAACCAGGGGATTGTTCATGGTCCCTTCTTGCCTTAAAGCGAGGTGCATTCAACTCAACTGAGGCGAGATCCCCGGCGTCCCTGCTGTGTATCAGGCCCTTTGCTGCTGGCTGAAGATGTGAGATGAGTTCATCACACCGTGAGGGGCTCAGTCACTTTGTCCCTCCCCTTGAAGCATGCTAGGGGCCAAACTGTGTCCCCCTCTCCCACATTCATATGTTAAAACCCTAGCCCCCAGTGCCTCAGAATGTGACTGTAATAGGAGAAAGGGCCTTTAAAGAGGTGATTAAGTTAAAACAAGGTCACCAGGGCGGGCTCTAATCCAATCTGACTGCTCTTATAAGAAAAAGAATTTTGGACACACAGAGAGACATTGGGGGTGTCATGTGAGGGCACAGCCAGAAGCAGCCATCTGCAAGCCCAGGAGAGGCCTCAGAAGAAACCAAAACTTTCTGCACTTTGATCTTAGACTTCTAGCTTCCAGAAGTGTTACAAAGTATATTTCTGCTGTTTAAGGCCCCAAGTCTGCGGCACTTGGTTATGACAGCCCAGCTAAGACACGGGGGATTGGGAAGTAAACTGACGTTTGCCTTAGGTGCTTTATGTCTGTTATATGAGCAGCACATAGCAGAAGTCAGACCCCAGCTTGAACCCCAGCTCTGCTCCTTACAAAGCGAATGACCTCAGGCAAATGACTTCTCCCTCTGAGCCTCCCGTTTCTCTTCTCCCAGAAGGAGAAAATGATAACCGCATTACAGGCTGCTTGTGCGAGTCAGCGACAGTGTACATAAAGCACCTGACACAGTGCCTGGCCTGTAGTGGGTGCTCAGTAAGCCCTGGTAGTAACCACTATTATTTTAGGTAGTTGACACCTGAAGGGTTTTCTAATGAGGAAACGGAGACTCAGAGATGTTAAGTGACTTGATCAAGGTCACTCCCAGGGAATCTAGAATTAAGAACAGAGCCGGGGGCATCATCCGACCTCACAGTGGAAAACCAGAGGCCGAGGGGGCTCTTTGCCTTTCCCACAGACTCCCAGCAAGGCCATGGGTGAAATGGGACTAGAACCTGTGGTCTTTCAAGGCCCTATCTGTAGTCCTGCCATTGCCCTAATGCTCCCCAAGTATCTCAAGTGAAGAGATACAACTCCCATTCCAGCTTCTCCTTCTCTGGATACCTCCCCCCTCCTCCCTGCCCCCACCCCATCCCACCAGTTGTAAACACTTTATGGAGAACGTGGGAGGAAACAACCCTGGACTTACTTGGGAAATCTTCTTGTGGAATCTTGCGGAATTTTGGAGGGCGCCCAATCCTGGAGAGAGAGGGACCAGGTCCGTGGCAGGGAATCAGTGCCTGGCCGGGCCCGAGAGGACATGAGGCCCTGCACCCTTGCCCTCCGCACCGGCCGTGGTGGCGGGGCTTCTTCCTTAGGGAGAAGCCTGAGAGGTTCCTCTTACGGGCCGAGGCCTCTGTGTCAGACAGCTCTGCCTTCAGCCGGCTCTGGTTCCTCTCAGCCAGCGGGCAGCCCGAGAGGCAATGGTGAGCTGTGAACTTGCCTGTGACGTGGCCAGACCCGTCACAACCAGGAGTGGGGCACTTCCTGGGGGAGAAGAAGGCGTATGAGTTGGACTGAATCCGCGTGTTCCCATTAGCCCTTTCCCACCCTGGCCCCATTCGGAGAGGGTCCTTAGTGAGCCCTGACTGGCCACAGGCCCTCTCTGAACGATGCCTTTGGGACTCTTAGCAGGAGCCCTTCCCTCACCGGTGGTGGAAGCTGTACTTGGAGGTCCTATTGGGTGGCAGGCTCCGGCAGCTGAGAGGGGGACAGCCCCCAGGGGAGGCTGTGCTGGGCTCTCTGGGTCCTGGGGGAGCAGAGAGAACAGAGTCAGCATAGGTGCCTGGCATAGGGGTGGGGTGGGGTGAACGGAGAGCAGGGAAAGAGCAGTTCCCATGGGGAAGGTCAGCACGGGGCACTAGTCCACACTAGTTTCCCAGGTACAGGGGCCCCAAGCTAGGCTGCGACACCACTTCCTGCTACTGGGTATCTGCCCCTCTGTGGGGAGAGAGGGGCTTGGCTATCGTATACTTTGGTGAAATCTGCAAGCCATACCCTCTGTCTCTTTGGGGGGAAGATCAGTGCAGAGGTGGGGTGGGCACAGCCGTACCTTAGGAGCCACGTCAGGCAGTTTCCTGTTATTCTCTGTTTGTTTCCCTGTTTCATCTCAGACTTCGGTTAAATGTTTTTAGGCTTTGCCCCACTTGGAGAGTAATCGAGAAAGATTCACACCCCATGTGAGACAGATGTGGCAGCAACAGGGAAATGGGGGAGGGATGGGAAGTCCTGAGGGTGAGAATAGTCCAATGATCTGACCTCTAACCCCTGCCTGTGGGGACCAAGATTTTACTTAACAGAGCCAGCATTTCCTTAGCAAACGCCATGCACACTCTGTGTGGTTCTGCTAGCTGCCGAGAGAACTCTCTGGTATGTAACTACCTTTTAAGCACATGTTCCCAATTGAGTTTCCCCTTCACACCTCAATACCCCAAATCCAACAACTGGGGGAGCCAGAGGACTGCTCAGTATAGCAGAAACCCCTGGGGCAGGGAAAATCTGGGACCTCAGAGCTTCCTGTGGCCACCAGAGCCCTCAGGGTCAGACCTGGGCATGCTTTCGGGGAGGGGGAGGTAAGAACGTGGGGTGGGGCTGGACACCAGCAAGAGAGGATCAGAGCCCTAGGGATACACACGGAGAGGAGGCTGCAGGGGGTGCCCTGTCTTGGAGCACCAGCCGGCAGGGTGGATGTCTGGGTGGTCGGCATCGATCCAGAAGTCGTAGGCATGACTCCAGCCATCAAAGTGGAGCTGGGGGGGAAAGGCCCTTGGAAGTCAGGTGTTCCTCGTGGAGCCCAGCTCAGCTGCGAGGTCCTGCAGGCTCCAGGAGGCTCTCCCCAACCCCAGGGCCTGTCAGAAACAAGATCCTAGATTGGAAGACCCAAGGGGCCAACTCCACAATAGTCTGTGTGGGCCACCACGTTTTCCAAGGGCTTCGTTCATTCAGTTATCGGCATCTCCCATCAATCCTTGTGTAGGACTAGGATTATTAAGCCCATTTTATAGACAGAATGTTGAGGCCCAGAGAGGGGAAATGACTTGCTCAAGCCCGCAAAGGTCACAGATGAGACTAGAATGAGACCCAAGATCTTCGACCTCAAGTTGACAGCTCTCTTCACTGCAATGTGCCATCTCCCTTATGTCTGGCTCATGCCATGCCCTTGACTTCTAATTTACAGAATTCCTGCCCAGCTGGCCTGTTCACTCCCCGAGCCCGAGGGTCCCAGAGCCACCTTTATTCGATGGTCCTCCACATCCTCCACACTGGCCACACGGATCAGGGCTGGGTTCCTGCAGTCCACGGCCTCCAGCTTCATGTTGACCAGAAAGCTGTGTGGGGGTCGCTGCAGGGGGACAGCAGCCTTCAGGCCAAGGCCCAGTTAGCAGTGCTCAGGCCCCAAGAAGGGAGTCTAAGTGCTACGCCTGGAAAATTGCGGCCTGCCAAAGTGGGGGGTGGGGGTGCAAGGCCCCATCCTAGCTGGCCAAGGGCTTCCAGCCTTCCTGAGATTGGCCCTAGGGGCAGGGAGAACTAACTTACCACCTTGAAGGCCCAGGTGGGCACAGCAGAGGCCCCAGTTTCTTCCAGATATTTCTCCCAACAGAAACTATCAGGGTCTGGGTAGTCTGGAAAAGAGGACAAGAAAAGTGTCCAGGCACCCAGGCATAGAGGGAGAGCTCTCGGCCACAAGGAGGACCAGGAGCATAGAAGAGACAAAGGCCAGTGGGGGACAATCTCCTCCCTCATCACGATGGCCAGCTCCTTGCAGGGGCTCCTGAGGCAGAGGGTGCTAGCCACCTCCCAGTTTACAGGGCTGCCTGGGAACCGTAGCTCCCATCCCTCTCCACTACCCTGTTGCCCAAGCTCCAGCCAGCCCCCTCTGAACCCCAATTGTACGTGGGCTCGTGTGATACTTTGAAAGGAAAGGATGTGCTTTCTTCACTCTGGACCCCTGCACCCTTGCTTGGGGGGACGGGGTTTATCTAGCTTTCTTCCCTTAAACCTCCACAAAGTCCACATTTGAGAGGACTCTCCAAAATTAAAGGGTTCTCAACTCCCAGGCACAGAAGCTGAGGCTCTAGGACATATCTGTCCCCTCACCCTGGCCCTAAAGACCCAGCTAATGAGGTACTAGTACAGGATCAGCGGAGAGGGCCATAGGGCCAGACTGCACGGTCACCTTGTGGAGGTGTGAGAGGCTTTCCTTGCTTCTGGCACCAGCCCACCGGGTGGATGTAGGGGCTGCTGGGATCACACCTGAAACCCAATAATACATCACTGTCACTGTCACTGTCCCAAGTGGTATTGGAGGCCCTGAGTCGGCTGTCCTACAACAACATGGCCTCAAGGGCCACCCTAATTCTACTTCTTAGTGAGGATTAGATTGATGGCTGATGAGAACATCAGAAAACTGTAGCATTAACTAAAAGCTCTAATGCCACCACCCCATCTATAGGCAAATCATGGATTACAGGGGTCTGCATATCTTAACCTTGGTATTTTTAGATGATACGTCTAATATTGCATTGTGTTTATGATATAGATCAAATCCTAGGACAGTCAACTGTTCCCCTAAACAAATATGAAGGCCAGGGCTGGGTGGGGGCCATACAGTGCCTCTGTTTATGAAGTCTTGCCTCCTGCCCTCTGCCATCCCCTCACCTCCCCCCCGGCCAAGTCTGGGCCCTCCTACTACCAGTAATCATAAGTATCGTCCCAGTTGTCAAAATGCACCAGGAAGCGGCTGCCCACCACGTCGGTCACACTGGCCACACAGATGAGGGACGGGTTCATTCGGTCAACAGCCTCCAGCTTCATGCCCACCTGGAAGCCCAGGGGTGGGGGAGTCTGGGGGCAAGAAGAGGGGCTGCCATGGCCAAGCCACGCAGGCTTGTGATAGCTCAGAACCCACTGGCAGCGGAAGAAGTGGGTTCCCTAAGAGTCATGCTGGGGGTTGGGGGATGGGAGAAACAGGCAAAATCATCACCCCCAGCCTGGAGTCACTCAGAAACTTCTGGCTTCCCAGGTACACTCGGAGGAAGCACCACTATGGCAGAAGATGTGTGACTGGCAGAGGCCACTCATTCACCCAAAGAGTGTGCCAGGCTGAGCGCAGCCTCCCTTACCCTACGAGAGAACTGTCATCATCCCCATCTTATAAGTTAAATAATTTGCCCAGGACCACAATGCTAGCCAATGGTGGGTAGAACCCCACTGGTTACTTTGGAATCTGCAAGTAGGGTCTCCAGGGCTGGACTGGGGAGGGGAGTAACTGTCTGAATGGCATGGCAGGGTCCTTGGCCCAGGGAAACCCTGGCCTTTTGATACGGTGATATTTTTAATGGGGGTTCCCTATATATCTCAGACCTTTTGTTTGGGATTAGGAGATACTTGAACTGTTGGGTAAAGCTGCCAGCTGCCTTGAATAGAGAAAAAGACAAGGGGAGAGTTGTTGGGACTAAATGGGAGAGCCTTGATGTCAGGCAAAGGGAAGGAAAAAGCAGCTTCCAGGAGAGATGCTTGGACCTCACACCAAGAACTACAGAGCAGACCAAAGAGAGAAACGAGAATGGTGACATCTCAGAGCCAGGCTGAGACAGTGCAGCAGGCCCTCTAGGGGATGTGCGGAGGAAGGGATTTCTGTAGACGGAACTGGGAGAGAACCTATGCCCAGCTTCCCACCCTGGCCTTTCTCTGCCCAGCATGCCCCTCCCATTTGATAGGAGAGACCGGACAGAGCTGAGAATACGGGTGGGTAGACAAGCTCTCCTTGTTAAGTCAGATACCCTGGGCCAGCTTCAGTGACTCTGTCCCCAGGGCAGGTGTCCACTCTGGCTCAGGGGCACTCACGTGGCTCTGGCTCACAAACAGGTGCTTGGGGGCAGCCTGAGCTCTTGTGTTGCGCAGGTACTGACTCCAGCTGAACTCCTCCTCCTTGTAACCTAGGCCCCTCGGAGGGGGACGAACAGAGCGCCATGCAGACAGAGGCTGGGCTGCGGCGAGGGCACCCCCACACTAAAGCAGCAGAACTGAGCAGGTCTGAGGACCCCACAACCCTCAAGAACCTGACCAGGGACCCCTTGCCAAAGCAGGACACAACCTCACACTCAAAGGGTGAGGGCAAAGCAGAAGCCCTGGGGCCAAGATAGAGCAGCAGGTGATGGAGAGAGGCTGGCTGTACAATGGGGAAAGGGAAAGGAGACCATGGCAAAAAAGGGATGGATCTGAGGGCCACTGCCTCACATGACCAACCCAGCTAGGCCTTACCTTTGGGGGGCTGCAGCTTGTGCCCACTCTTCTCGAACCAGCCAGCAGGGTGGATGTCGGGGGAGTTGGCATTAATCCAGAAGTCATGGCACTCAGCATACCCATCAAAGTGCAGACGGAGACGGTAGCCACAGACCTGGCCCCATGAGGGGGAATCACAGGGACTCCGATGCCAGCAGACACCCACTCCCTCTCCTGCCTAGCCTGGTTGTCTCTAATGCTGGCCGGCTCCCCACCTCCCTTCACTCCCAGGTTTCCCTCCATCCCCAACCTTGACCCACCCTCTCCCAAACCGCAATGAGGAAAGTTCATGCAGTCATGAGCCCTGAGTTCCAGGTACAAGACAGGCACATTCTGTGGCATCCTCTTACCCTTTAAGACCTAGCCAGAAACCCAAGGGCACCTACCAGGGCTCAGGCCTGCTCAGGGACCCGGTGACCTTTTCTTTTGCTACCTTCTCACTGCTCCCCAGTCGCACGCTCTGTTCTGGCCTCACTAAACCAGTGGCCACTCCTTGCATGTGTGGTCTGTCTTACATCCTAGAGCCTTTGTTCACTTTGCTGCTTCTGCTTGGGACACCCTAGTCATTCACAAGCCTCAGCAAAGGGGGCCCCTCCTCTGTGAAGCTTCTCCTGCCCCCTCAGTGCTTCTCTGTGCATGTCTGTCCCACACCTGTGGTCTGTTGCTGATATGTTTATCTGGCTGATTCCCACACAACTGTGAGCTCCTAGAGGACAAGGACCTTGTTGGATTCATGCCGACCCCCTGCTCTCAGGATCTCCCCAAGGTCCCCCAGCCCTGAAGTACACACCCGCTCAGCACCATTACCACCCTTCACACTTCGTCTGGCTTTTGTTCATTTTTTGGCTCTCCGTGTGTTCCGCCTTAACCTCCCACTAGACTATGCTTTCTGAGGGTAGGACAGTGCCCCCTTGATCCGAGCCCAGGCCCTCTGTGCCCCAGGCAGGCTCCATCTGTCTATCCTGAGAGACACCATGGGAATGGTGGTGCGAGCCTCTGCTCACCTCGGCCACGGTGAGGATGAAGTACATGGATGGGTGCTGAGGGTCGATGCCTTCCAACTTCATGCCCAGTCTGAAGCCATTCTTGTTATGAGGGACCACCTGGTACTGTCAACGCACAGATTGGAGAGGACCCAGCTTCCATCCAGCCTTATCCTTGCCTAGTGGGCTTGGGGTGAAGGAGCTCCTTTAGGCCCCACCCGCCTGGGACTGCCAAAGGGACAACTAGTTTGGGAGTCTTTGGGACAGAATGACCCTGATGCCCCTTGAAAAATCTGGGCTGAGTCAGGGCTGGTCTTAAGGGCTCCCTTTCACCCAAGTCATTGAGAGCAACATACAGAATTGAGTAGAAGGTGCCAGAACTCCAAAGTCTAAAGGCCCGGTCTTGGGTGAGCCTGGGTTCCACCTCCCTATTTCTTCCCACCCTGGACATTCCTTATAGTGGGCTCTTTTCTACTTTGGGCCCCTAATCAGTCCTTCTCCTTTCCATTCTGATGGTCCTTTAAGGGATGTCAGACACAGAAAACACTAGAAGGCCTGAATTGGGTGGTAAGCATTTCCTAGGCAGAAATTGTCCCACTCACGTCCTGGAAGAGGCTGACAGGGGCAGTGATGGCCTTCTGCTCCTCAAGGTAGGACTCCCATGACCAGCTTTCTTTCTTCTCCCCTGACGCTGTGGACAGAAGACAGATAGGTAGGCACAAAAGAGCGGAGGTGGTAATGGAGAAGGCCTGAGGGCCAGAGCTGATTATGAATGACCTTTGCTCCATTTTTCTTAGAATCAAAGGGTCAGAATGGTGGCCAAAACAGCAAAGTCAGGCCAATGACAAGGACAGACTTGCTCATGCCACCAAAGGCATATGAGCTTCGAGTCTTTGGATACTGAGCCTGGCAGTGAGGCCTATTTACAACTAAGTAGAGGGTAAACAAACAGATGGTATAACTCCCAATAAAGAACACACATATACTGATATACAAACCACAAACATTGTTTTTCTCTCATTCTTTCTCTCACACACACTAACTCATGCTCACATATATACATACAACACACCATCACAACGATAACCTACACTCCCAGCCTCACACATCCAAATGTGTATACACAGATCATATCAATATATATACACATAAGCCAGCATACCAGGCTGGCTGCTGCTCCACTCCTCACTTTCTGGGATGCTAGCAGTGGGTTGTCCCTCTGGATCCTTTCCTTCTTCTTGCTTCTCCTGTGGAAGGCAAGCCTGATTCCAGCCACTTGTCCTCATGGGTTTGGGAGAAGCCCCAGTCGCTATTCCTGGCCCATGTCTGGCTCTCTGACCACATGATTTTTTGCCCCAAACAGGTGAAATTTCTTCTAGGCCACCAGTAGGAACACATCTCCAGCAGACAACCCCCTACCAGTTGGGCACAGACTCACATGAACAACCCCCCTCCCCCTCAGCTCCACAATCTGACTACAATTCTCTTCATTCCCAGGTGCGGAAGCGGAACACAAACACCTGCCCCGTACTGATTTTGCCTGCCCACTGGAACTTCCATGCTCTGTCTCTTTCAGCTTCTCTGTAGATAGAGCCCTGTGCTCCCTGCCCTCTGGCCTAGTGACAGGCTCCAGCGACAGAGCTCTCCATCTGTCCACAGTCTTGGGTGCCAGTTCATGTGAGCGTGTGTTAGCCCTGACACTAGACTGGGATGAGTACTCCAGAGAAGCAGAAGAGTGTTTATTCGTTCCCCTCCAGCCAGATACAGGACCTGACTCAGGATGAGACCTAAAAGATGAGTGAGTCTTCCCTGGCCCAGCCCCGTGACCTGGATTGATGGAGAGGATAGTGGGATTGAGGGATAGCCCCTAGCCTCCCCCTTCCCTCCCACTGTCCTCTTCCTACCACTGCGTGTGGCTCTGACTCCTCCTCTGGTGGGCTCTGGTATTCCCTGTGCTTCCTCTTCTTCATGGGTTTGAGGAGATCAGAAGGGCTGGTGCAGGAGTTCTGGCCTGAGGAGTTCTCCACTATGACTGACCTGAGGGAGGGGCAGCTGCAGGAAAGAACCGCTGACCCATCAGGCACCTCCCAGCCCCTCTCCGAAGCCACAAACACAAATGGGGCTTTGGGGCCCCAAAGCAGAGCAAGTAGAGGGGTAAGCCCTGATCCTTACCGCTCCTGGAAGAGCTGGGGACAGCCACCACTGGAGGAACCAGGATCTGGGCCAGAGCCTAGTTGAGGCTCACACACCTGGCACTGACAGGGGCCATCATCCTTCGGGGGGTCCTGAGCGGAATCTTCCGGAGGGTGCTGGGGGAGGTCCGCTGTGGAGGCCAAAGGGGCCTCAGGCCACCTACCCCATTCCAGCCACACCCAGGTTCGGAGCTCCCGGCCTCCCGAAGCCCTGCCTCCACCTAGGTCCCACCTTCTCTGGCCCCGCTACTGGACAGCCCCCGTCTCGCCCGGCCCTCCCCATAGCCTTCTCCACCTTAGGACCAACCCCTGGGTGCACCTGTAGGAACCCCGGCCTCACCCCCAACCATGGCTCACCAGGGAGCTCAGGCCTCGTTCCACCCGCGCAGGGGCCCAACTCAGGGCCCGGGGCTCCTACCTGGCTGTAGGGTGCCCGCATCGCCACCTCCCGCCGGGGCCTCGCCAGCTTCGTACTGGGCCATGTCTTCCCGCCGCAGTTCGGGGCTTGGGGGCTGCTCGGCTCCCACCATGTTCAGTGGCGCGTACTCGCTTATCCGGAACTGGAGCGCAGTAGGGTCTCAGGACCGCGACTCTGGTACCAGCCCTTGGCCCACCTCCAGTCGGCACACAGTGCCTCTCCCAAGGTCTCACTCAAGCCACGCCCCCAGCAGCCCGCAGGACTCCGCTCTTGGTTGCCCCACCCCAAGCCACGCCCTCAGACACCTGCAGGCCTTGGCCTCGGGGAGCCACAGTCCAAGCCACGCTCCTAAGGCCTCTCCCTGAGCACCCTTCTCTAAGCCACGCCCTCAGAGCCCATTCCTCACGAACCCCGTCTCTAGGACCCCACGTGTCTCGAGCTCAGAGTGCCTCGCTCCAAACCACGTCCCGAGAGTCCCTCACTCAAAAGCCCCACCCACTGAGTCTTACATCTCGGCCAGCTTCCCCCACTTTCCACCTCAGGCCCCGCCTCCGGGCCCTCAGGCCCCGCCCCGCAGCTGCGGCTGGCTGGGCCTCGCCAATCCTCAGAGACACTGACCCTCAGACCACTCCCAGGAGGCGGGGCCTCGGCCTCGGTCCACTCCAGAAGCCGCACCGTGCTGGCGCCGGAGCTGGCCGCTGGCCCCGCGCTAAACTGCGGCAGAACGGTGGCAGTGACAGGTACGCTGCCTGTCACTCGCTGCGGGGCGCCCACATGGATCGGCTCCCGCTGAAAGCAGGACACATCCAGAGAACTGCTGGGCAGGCCAAGGGTGGCAGAGCTGGCTGTGAACAGATACACGAACAGACAGGACCCAGGTGAGCCTGGTGGCTCTGCCCCAATCCCACCATGCATGTGTGTAGGCAGGTGAAAAGTATCATCTCCTCCCCAGGATCCACACCTGCTTTGGTAGGTATGGGAATGCTCCTCCTCCCCAGACCCCTAGCTTGGCCCACCTGGAATGATGAAGGCAGTGGAAGGCAGGTGAGGGCCGGAACCTGAGCTGTCTCTGGCCACCAGGTGCACGCTGACCTCCCCAGTGGAGGGCCCCTTCAGTGTCCTCAGCATCTGCATTTCAGCATGCCCCTCCATCCTGGTAGGCCTACGTTCAGAACACAACCCCCAGGGTGATCAGGGAGGGAGGGGGCTACTTTGAGGAGCCGCCCACCCTCAGAAAAGCATAAGCCCCAAGGGGAGTATATGGTGTCTTAGGAACTCAGCATCCAGTCTGGCTCCTGGCTGTAACCAGGTCACCCAGCTGAGGGCTCTGGCCAGGCCCTGCACATCCCCAGTCACGTAAAATGAGTGTGTGTGACAGTGCTTTGTAAACTGTGACATATAGAAATGACTGGGGAGTATGTTTGCAGCCAAGGTTCTGGCTGGCCAGCTGTCTTCATGATAGAGCCCAGGCCAAGTCCAAACTGCCTTCTTCTTCAACCCCTACCTCCATCCCCACTAGAACCACTCCCTTCTCTGTCTGGGGGTTCAGAGCCCTCAAACACCGGGTTCTCCCTCACTTGTACAAGTCTGTTTCTGCAGGGGGTGATCTTTCCTGATCATATTCTTTTATGCCCCCTGCCCACCACTCCTGCAGGACTGCGCAGTCAAATATCTGTTAAACTAACTCATGCATCTGAAGAGCAAAGGGGTAATGTATGAGAACCCCAGCAGTGCATGATTCCGTGCTAATGAAATAATGGCAGTACTGGCATTTAATGAAGAGGTGGCTAAACAGATAAATACAGGCGAAAGAAAACCTAGTGACCTAACAACTATGCTTAATATCTATCATTACTTAACTCCTAAAATGTGTTGGCCACTGTCAGAGACACCTTACCAACACTGTCCAGTAGAATTTTCTGCGATGATGCAAATGTTCAACACAGTAGCCACTAAGTCACATGTCATTACTGAGCATTTGAAAAGTGGCTAGTGTGACTTGAGAAATTGAATTTTAAATTGTATTTAATGTGAATTAAATTTAAATAACCACAGTGGCCATAGTTATTGTATTAGAAAGCACAACTTCATACATGTTTTAATTGCCTGTTGGCTCTATCTTCTAAACACCCCTCAACGTATGACCATTTCTCCCCATCTGTATTGCCACCATGCTAGTCCCAACCACCACTAGCTCTCCTTGGACTTCAGAAATTGCTTCCTAACCCATTTGCCTTTCTTCCTCTCTTGCCCCCTCCAGTCTATTCTCCAGTAAGAAAGAGCTTTTAAAATGTAAATCACAAAATTTCCCTATCCAAAATTCTTCATTGGCTCACCACTGCCCTTAAAATAAAATCAAAGTGCTTTACCCTAGAGAATTTAGCCCATCTTCCTCTCTGACCTCATCCTGCACCCTCAATAGACTCTGGTTTCCTTCTATTGCTTCACATACGTTCCCAACTCAAAGCCTTTGCCCTTGCTGTTCCCTCTGCCTGGAATGTTCTTCCCCAAGTTCTCTTCTTGGCTGCCTTCTTCCTACCCTCCAGGCCTCAGCTGAGTGGTCATCGCATCAGAAGAGGTCTTTCTTGACCTCTCAAAGTAACAGCCCGTGCCTCACTCCTTCTCATTACCATTTATTTCCTTCATTATAATGAATAATAATGATCTTCATTTACTTATTTGTGTTTGATCAGTCATCCCCACATACATGGAAGTTCCATGAGGGCAAAGACATTTTGTCTTGTTTACTTCTTTATTGCCAGTACTTAGAATGGTGCCTGGCACACAGTAGGTACTCAACAAGGACTTGTGTCAGATTTCAGTAATTTCAACTTGTTAATAAAAAAGCACTGTGTTGAAGCTGTGGCCAGGTAGTTCAGCTGGTTAGAGCATTGTCCTGATACCCCAAGGTTGCAGGTTTAATCCCTGGTCAGGGCGTATATAAGTATCAACTAATGAATGCATAAATAAGTAGAACAACATCTCTCTCTCTTTCTCTCTCCCTTCCTCTCTCTCTGTAAAATCAACAAGTAATTCATTTAAAATTTTTTATCCTCACCTGAGGACATTTTTTTCATTGCTTTTAGAGAGAGAGGAAGGGGGAGAGGGAGAGGGAGAGAGAGGTATTGATGTGAGAGAGAGACATTGATCAGTTGCCCTCTTGCATACACCTGGACCGGGGATCGAACCCACAACCTGGGTATGTGCCCTGACCGGTAATTGAACCCATGATCTTTTGATCTATAGGATGACACTCCAGCCAACTGAGCCACACAGGCCAGGGCCAAAAAAAGAAAAATCAATATAAATAATTTTTTTAAAAACCACTGTGTTGATACTTGGTTGCTTTAAGGTGTTAGCAGTACTTGACAGTGGCTTCTGGCATACAGGTTAAAGAAGAGAATGTGGGCCAAGTCTTAAGACAGAGTTAAGACAGTTTGAATCTCAGGTCTACTGCTTAAGACCTGTGACTCTGAATAAGTAGCTTAACCTCTCTAAGCTCAGTTTCCTCATATGTAAAATGAACCTGGTAATGGTATTTACCTACAGGGCTTTGGTGAAGATTAAATTCTAAAATATGTAAAATCTTTATAGCAGAAGGCCTTCAACAAATACCAATCCATTACCTTTTAACAGAAATTCTAGGGAACTTTGTAGCTTCTGGCCAATAACATGTAAGCTACTTGCTTGCAAAATCAGCTTGCAATGGTTGCTCTCTCTCCCACCCTTCCTCCTGCTGTTCTTCTGCATTTATTTGTATCCCAACTTTTCCTCCCTAAAATACAGAGTCTATCCTCCATATTAGAGTATATAATCATGTAGGTAAAAGTGAGATAGGTAGTCTGATTAATTAAGGCAATAGTCAAACTGAGGTTTGTTTTCCCCTTTTCTAATTATAAAATGGAATTCCCTGAATTCCAATTTTTTTTTTTTACAATTTTATTTTTTAGAAAGATGGGAAAGGAAGGAGGAAGAAAGGGAGAGAAACATTGATGTGCAAGAGATGCATTGACGGGTTGCCTCCTGGACGCCCCCAACTGGGGAGCTGGCCTGCAATCCAGGCATGTGCCCTAAACAGGACTTGAACCAGTGACCTTCTGGCTCTCTCTGGCTGGCGCTCAATCCACTGAGCCACACCAGCCAGGGCTTAATTCCAAATATTTTGCTTTGCACAGATGACATACTTGTACCATTTAAGTTATTTTCAACAGAGTCAATCTTTTTATTCAAAACATTGTCAGTCATTAAGAGTGACTGTGGTTACTCTGGAAAGAATTCCATTCTGTTTCCAACCTGTCACATATTTCAGGGCTGTCAATGAAGAGTGACAGAGAGGACTGCCCTTCTGTTCAGGTTCGCTGCCTTTTCTTCAGCACACATTAAAGGCTCAGCTAGGTATCAGCACCATTCTGTGCTCTGGGAATACAGTTTCAAATAAGACTAACTGCTCCCATGAAGCCTACATTCTAGAAATAAGGGATAAAGTCGAGGCTGGAGATATATAATTGAAAACCACCATAAAGAGATGGCCTTGAAAAAGTTAGGACTGAGAATAAAGAAAAAGGTGGGAGCCTTGGAACTCACCAAGATTTATAGGTTGGGAAGTGAAAGATCTAACAAGAGACTGAGAAAGATACAAAGAGGTGAGAGCGGTCGCAGAAGAAGCTGGGCTTCTGGAGGACACGGGAGGCAATTTTTCAGGAAGGGGGGACTGCTCAATGATGTTAGATGCCACTGACAGATCAAGTCAAATGAGGTCCAAGAGCTGACCATTTTAGCAATAAGAAGGTCATCCGTAACCTCTACCAGAGCTCTTTCAGAAGAGCTGTGGACATAAAAACCTGATCAGAGTGGTTCTAAAGAGAAATAGATTAGTTCAATATTTATTCAGCACCTACAATGTGCCAGGCACTGTTCTAGGCAATGCAGATTTGTCAGTGAACAAGACAGACACCTCCACCACAGAGTCTACATTTTAGGGGGGAAACTGACAATAAGGATTGGTCCTATAGGAGAACAGAAAAAGTGAAAACAATTGGTCTAACAACTCCTTCAACGAGTTGCAATGTGAAGAAGAGCGTGGCAATGGGGCTTACTTAGTATTTGAAAATGATGTGGTCTCAAGGAAGAGTGGTTTGTTTTTTTTTTAGTTGTTTTGCTTTTAAAAATAGGAAGTGTTACAGCATGTTTGAAGCTGATGAAAATGAACCTACAGAGAGGAAGAAACAGTGCAGGAGAAAAAGAATAATTCTAGAAGACAAATCCTTGAATATGCAGGAGGGAAAGGGTCATCCAGTGCTCCCATGATGCTGGGACCCATCCCGTGTGGTTGTGAGCTCCTATCTAGAGGCACATACTATTTCTGTGTTCTTTCTCCCTAACTAGACCATTAGCTTTTCTGAGGTCTCGAACTGTCTTCTCTATGATTTGAATTCACCTCTCCTTTATCAATACCACCCCTATATTTGCAGCTTACACAGCATTTTCATAAGCATTGTCCCACTAGGTCCACACAGCAGCACAACTGGTGAGCCAGGTGTAAAGAATCTGTCCACTCCTACCCCTGCAGCCTGGTCACACCTTCAGAACCCCATTCCTGTGGCTTCTGTGCATAAGGTTCCTTCTTGGCACCATTCCACATCCCATATTTCTGGAAAATTCCTAATCATCCTTCAAGATGCAGCTTGAGTGACTCCCAGAATCTACCCCCCAAAGTTAATCACTCCCTCCCCTGTGCTCCATGCCACCGCAATCTATGCATTGACTTCTCCTCCTCCCCCAGAGACAGAACAAGGCACCCAGTGAGCAAAGAGCCTGATCCAGAGATCGCACTCCATAAATAGTCACTGAATGAATGATTCACGGATGTGGGAGTGAAGAGTGGTCAGTGACATAAGAAACAAATGGTACTGAAATCCATAAATGGCTTAGCCATTCTTGCCTTAGGACTAGAATACTATTTCCTCCTGTGCTGCTCAGAGGCTGGGGGAGGAGGGAGTAAAGGGGGAGGTCCCAACTTCAGTGAAGGCTGTCACTGGTAGCCCCTCAGCTGTCAGCTTCTCTCGCAATTGCCCTCAGCCAGGGCAGCTGCCTCGCCCAAGTGCCCTCTCCTGGAAGGAGCTCTCCAACTGACTACTTGTTACCGGGTATAAAGGCCCCGCCCCCTTGCCTCAATTTGGGACACATCTGCAAGGCCATCTTGGCTCCAGGGCTTCCCTTGGGACAGGAGCAGTTCAACTTCTTTGCCCAACCATCTTGCTGTCCTCCCTCTCAGAGTTTGTTTCCAGGAAACCCAACCTAAAACAACTGTGGATCCCCAGCACAGAGCCGTGTCTGGCACATAACAAATGCTCAGTAAATATTTATTGAATGAATGTGCTGTGTTTATTTTCTCTTGGACTGTCTGTCGGCAAAGCCCGCCCCCCCCCCATTGCCCTTCAAGGCCTCCTGGTATACAACAGGCGCTCAATAAATACCCTCTCTCTTGGTGTTGGGGGTTGGGAGCTAGCGCCCCAGACAGGTACCCCCAACGCGGCCGGGACGTCAGTGAGGATGGAAGCGGGTTCCAGAATCGGGGCCCGCCGCCCGCCTTCCTTCCGAGTCCTCCCGGGGCTGGTATAGACGGCGGCGGGCGGGGCGGTCACTGATCCGTCAGCCCCGCAGAACGATTACTTTTAAAAACGCCAAAATGGCGGAATTCTTTTTATTCTTTCCCTTTATGGCAAAAATAATAATTATTCAATTTTCCGTTATGAAAAGCAGAAATGAACGGAAGGAAAAGACAAAGTTTGCCAAATGACCTATTTCCTAAGAAAAGCAAAACCCCGCCCTCTACTACACCTTTCCTTCTATTAATGAAAAACTCTTAATTGATTGCATTTCTCTATAAACGAAGCCTCCTCTCTCCCAGCCTCCAGATCGCGGGCCGCCACAGCTCGGCGGACGCCTTCCAGCCCCGCACCCGCCCGGCCCTCCGCACTCCGCGCGGACCCCCTTCCGCTCCCGCTTTCCTGAACCTCCTCGCCAGCCCGCGCCCCACGCCGGAGGCGCTGGGAGGGAGCAGCACACCCGGGCCGTAGACCTGGGCCCTCGCCGCGCGGGGTGGGGTCGGGTTGCGCGACGGTCCCGCACCCCGGGGTCGGAGCCACTGGCCTGCGATGTCCCTACCTGCGAGGCCAGCCTGTGGCCGCCCAGCGCCGAGCTACGGTCCGAGCCCAGCGCGGCACGCGCCTGCGCGCACTGGGGGGCGGGCCCGCTTCCCTGCAGGATGCGGGACGGGGACCGCGCGCGGCGCAGGTCTGGGGGCGCGGGCCCGCGGTTGGGCAGCGCCCGCGTCCTCTTCTTGCCTCCCAGCGAAGCCTGGCCGCATGAGCCTAAAGCTCCTTCACCCCTGGGGTTGGACTATTGCGAGGGCAAGGCGGATGGAGATTCTTTCTGCCACCCATAGCCAGCACGCTAAGTGGGGGCGCACGGACCACTGAGCTGAAAGAGAGAGACTAGTAGTCCCCAGCCTGAGAGGTCAGTGACAGAAACGAGGCTGCACTCCTGCAAGCACTCCGGCCGTGTCGCTGCGCGGTCCAACGCCTTCCCACCCGCAGAAGGGGAGCCAAGGAACCTCCGAAAAGGACCCAGGAGAGATGAACGGCTGTGCGACTTAAGGAAAGGAGGCCCCGCGGCGCGTGGGTTCTGATCCTAGCCCTGCTCTGGTTAAAGACGGCAGTAAGCCGCTCCTGCGTTTGGGTGACTGTCCTGCCATTGGCTGAGAGTGAGTGTGACCTGGGGCACATCACTGTCCTCCTGGTCCTCCATTTCTCCATTTGTAAAAACTGTCACCTACTTCCTGGCATATGGTTGTTTGCAGTAGTCTTTCCTGTTGCGGTGTGGCCTTGAGCAAGTCGCTGCTCCTCTGTGCTCCAATTGCCTGGGCTGATCTATCTGCCTCCACAAGATCTAACTAGTCAAATCACTTTCCTGATTCTTACGGTACAAAATACTTCTTTCTTACACGTCACAGCTGTAACTTAACACAGATTTGAGTAATTCAAGAGGTTAAGAAACTACAAGCTCTAAGGAAGGAAGGAAACACCAGTTTTTGTATCCTTAGCACCCAGCACAGAGCTGGATGCTGAGTGGATGCTCAATTAATATGTTGACTAAATGATGTTCTGCATGTAGACAAAACAGAGCACTTTTTGGTGCATTCCAGAGCCCCAGCCCCCTCTCCCACACCAATGATTTAAGTGAATCCCTTAGGGCCGTGGCCCCAGGTCCCACCTCCAGGGTCCTGAGTTCAAGCCCAGATGAGATAATTCTTCCTGATTAATTGTAGGCAAATTTCCCAAATTTCTGTGGTCATCGGGTTTAAATGTAGCATTTAATCATTCTGGTTGCTACACCAATGCGCGTTGTGTTCTTCCTCGCTGCAATGTCAATTTTTAAGCACAGCTCATTATTGGGAACAGGACTGCATCCATTGAGGCTGGTTGCCATAACAATAGGTTTCTTTCTGCACACCAATATACACATAACCAACCACTCATTTTTCTCTTCACACAGACTGTGTTTGTTCTGGATTCCAAAGGGTTTATTTTAGGTTTTCAGATGATTTCAAGAAAGCGGTGAAGCTACACAAAGATATGGCTTCTCAACATCATGCACCCTTGAAGTAGTGATTAAGACAAGGCTAGTAGAATCTGAGCTGTGAAATCTGGGAATGAACACCACGGATTTGAGTTATTTTTCTGCTCATTAACAGTATGTTGGTCTTCATATCTTTGGCGGGCTTGATTGCTTGAACACCTTCAGGGATGGAGAACCCCTCCCAAGCTGATGTGATTTGGGGAAGGTTCTGCCTTTGATACAGTCAAGAGTTGGCTCTACTGGTCCAATGAGCCCCTGAGAGCAAGGGAACAAGTCCAATTCTTTCCTCAAGTTACAGCCCCCTTCTACAAGTTAATAGCTCCTAGTGTCTTCTCTGAGTTAACCCCCTAACCAAGAATGGACCCCCCCCAAAAAAAGTATATGACTAGAAACACTGAGAAAACTTGTTTGTAGCAGCCCACACCTTTCTGTTCCTACAGATTTTAATTCACCATTAGGGCAGTCCATGTATTTTAGGAAAATCATCAGGATGTGCCTTTTATGTAAGTGTGAAAACAGTTCTGGTTCCAGCAACATGGCAGGCTTTGCTAATAGGGAGCCCTTTATAGCACAAACACCTCCAAATCCTGGATAAAATATTACAAGAAAAGAAGCAAACAAGCAAAGAAGAAAAGTAAATTCATTGCTGAACTTGTAAGAAGGGGAAGTTGGAAGCTAGAGAGAAGCAAACAGAGCAAGGAAGTCTGATGTCTCCCTTGTCTTGGAGGTAGTTATTGAGGAGACAGGAACCAACTGCTAGGAACTTGGTTTTCATCACACACATAATGACAGGAGATAGGCTCTTGGGTTCATGTGATACTGGGAATTGGAACTGAACCCCTGTATAAAGACCCCCAAACTATGTACTTGTGGGCCCCACGGTGGGAAAGGCCTGGGAGGCCAAAGTTTCCACCAGACATGGTTAGTTTAAGGTCCTGCTTTCACCTGGGCATGGCTGTATGTTATTCAGCAGAGACTGACAAAATTTCTTTTGGCTTTGGGAATTGACGCTTCTATTTGTAAACACTATAAAAATTTCAGTGAGGGAAGAGCCTCAAGTGTTTCCCTTACCCCAACGCTGCTACATTTCTGAACCTTGCTTTCAATATACTGTTAGGATTCATGTTTTATGATGTTGCTGGGGCACCCAATGAAAAGAATCAGTTGACCAAGTTGTTTTCCATTGCCGCTGAATACACATCAGCACAAGGTTACCGGCTTAAAACAACACCAACTTATTATCTTGTTGTTCTGGAGGTCAGAGGTCCAAAATGGGTCTCACTGGGTCTCAAGGTATAAGTAGAAGTGCCTTCCTTTCTAGGGGCTCTGGAGTTTATCTTTTTTCCACCTTCCTTGGCTTATAGCCCCTTCCTGTCATCAAAGCCAGAAATGGACAATAAAAGCTTTTTCATGTCACATCTCTGTGACTGACTTTTGCCTTCCTTTTCCATCTTTTAATGGTCCTTATTATGCTGGGCCCAAATACTCCAGACAATCTCCCTATTTTAAGGTCAGCTGATTGGCAAATTTAATTATATGTGCAACCTTAACTCCCCCTTGCCACATAACATGTTCACAGGCTCCAGGAATTAGGATATGGACATATTTGTGGAACCATCACTCTGCCTACCACAAAAACTAACAGTAGTTGGTCAAGTAACTGATCCTCTTCTAAAGTGCTGGCAGTCACCTTCAGTGTCACTCTGTGACATACACTATTCTCATGGTGATGGCAGAGATGCATAAGACTGAGCCCAATTGTGCAAGTGCTTCTTATGCCTTTAGTCATGTTTCCTGTAGCTGCAGTAACAAATTGCCACAAATTTGGTGGCTTAAAACAACATAAATTTATTGGACAGTTCTGGAGCTCAGAAGTCCGAAATGGGTCTCACTGGGCCAAGATCAAGGGGTAGAGAGTTGTGCTCCCTCCAGAAGCTGTAGAGAATTGTTTTCTGGCCTTGTCACACCTTTTCTGATTTTTGACTCTTGTGATTAGGCCCACCTGAATAATCTCATTTGCTGATCTTAATCCAATCACATTGGCAATATCCCTTTTGAGAATTTTTATAAGTTTATTTGAGCCAACCTGATGACATGTTCCAGGGAGCAAGATCTGAAATGCTCCCATCTGCAATGTCCCTTTTACCATGTAAGGTAACATTCACAGGTTTTAAGAATTAGAAAATAGGGGTCTTTGGGAGAAGGGAGGGCAGTATCTCCTCTACCGAGTATGTCATGTTGTTAAAATTCAGGGTCAAAATCAAAGGATGGGAAGCACTCTGCTTATGGAGGGGAAAAACAAAAACCCCTTTTGACCTCACCTTGAAAACAGTCTATCCTCCACAGAAAGCACTTCCTTACAGAATGCCAATGAAACTTAGAAAATAAGCAGTTAACAGTGAGTGAATTTGGTAAGGAACTTGGGAATTTAATAGACTACAGTTACCCACATCAAATTAGTGATTATAAAGCGAATAAATTACTTAAGGGATCCAGGTTACCACGTGCCACTATGATGCACTGAGGACAGTCTCATTCTTATAGTTCCTGCCAAAAACTCAATGAGGAGCTATGAGGTAAGCCCACCTTGAAGGAAATTCTACAAAATAACTGTCCTTTACTCTTCAAAAACAAGGTCAAGAAAAAGACTGACGATCTGTTCCAGATTAAAAGATACTTTAAGAGTCATGAAAACAAAATTCAATAAATGATCCAAGACCAATTGAAAAATATGAATTATAGGAAAATGATAAAATATAAGGACTGTAGATTATATAACAGTACATCAATGCTAATTTCCTTGTTTTAATAATTGATTACTATAGTTATATAGACAACATCCCTGTTCCTAGAAAATAAATTTTTTTTAGAGATAAAACAGCAAGATATCATATTTTCAGATGGCTCAGGGAAAGAAAAAAAAAAGGAAACAAAATTGGTTTTTAGTTTGAAAATTTTATCAGAATAATTTTAAGTCTGTTCATTTTCTGAGTCTTTTTATCCTGATTGAGTGCTTTTCACTAAGGGGAGTTGAGTATTCAAATAGGCAGTTTTAAAACTTTAGGGCTGCTTATAAATCTTCATGCTAATACCTATTTCCTTAGAAATATTTTCAAAATTGGGTGTAAATATGAATGCTAAATGAATAATTACCAGTAGTCTCCTATTGTAAGCTAAGTATTTAGTTTCACTTGCCTTTATAAAATTCAAACAAGCAACAATGAAACTATGTAGGGAATGTGAATCTTTCTAGATTTGCATCTCCAAAAGGATTTGTAAATTAGTAATCCGGTTTTTCTCTGAAGGTGGATTTTACTGTTGTTCTTTGGTATTTTGATTTTTGAACAATGATTCCTTTCTATTCAAGTGTTAAGTTAATCACTTTAAGTACTACACTGAAGGCCTATCTGTGGGGTTGAGGTAAGACAGGCAATTCTAAATAAGCTACTTAGGATGTAAAGAATTACATAATTGTGTGAACTAACCCTGTTAACAAATGGAAGCATACATGATGCTTGGGATACAAATATGCATTTTATTCAGGATATGGCTGCTGCCTCAGAAAGTTACATTAGTATAATTTAATTACTCTACTAGGTTGATAAAACTATGTAACAGCTCTAAAAGTTTCACTGTGTGAAGTTGAATACTGAAAGTAATTTGTTTCCTTCCGTGTGTCACCACTAAGTCAAAGGATTACTGACTTGAACACTACTCATGGGATGAACAGCTTATTGGCATAGGCACCATGCCACTGTCAACAGAGGCTACCTAGGTATGTGGGCTCCTAAGGAGATATGGTGTAGTTCAAGTATATATGTCTTCTGTAATTAATTAAATCATAATTAATATCCACTGCCACAGGACTAAAACTGGATAGGCAGAAAAAATTTTTTCTGGAAGGCAAATAAAAATGTGATGGTTCCTAAACATAAATTGCTGAAGTTTAGAGCATTCAGTCTAAATTAAGGACTTGGGAAAAGATGATTAGTGCTTGCAGGTTTATCTGAGAAATAATTGTCATGGAAGATGTTTGAACTGCTACAAGATAAAATGGGTAAGATTTTTGTGAAAATAAAATAGGGTTGATACAAGGTATTTTTAATCCTCCCCAATAGCTAGCAGCTAGTATATTTACTATGGCACTGTTCTAAGTACCTGTCATGTGTTAACCTTTACTCTTCACAACCCATGAGGGTTTCTCTCTACCACTTCGTGGATGACCCTAAAGCACAAAGAGAGCCAATGACGATGTTGATCCCAAACTCATTATTTCTGAGTAACTGAAAAGAAGATAATTTCTCTCATATTTAAGTTAGGAACAGCAACACCAATTCAAAAGACCACTTGTCAGGAATCTGGCACTAAGTGGAATACACAATAAATTCAAAACAAACCTTTCCCTCAGTAAGCATTTTATTGAGATAAAGCAAAAAATAGGTTAACAAAATGGGAGAAAGATACCAAAGATCAAAGATGGTAACACAGGAGCAGGTAGGACTTAAACTTGCCATAAAGGCACTATGGTGTATCAATAAACAGGTCAAAGAAAGGGGACTCAAGATGCTGCTCACTTCTCTTTTGCTCTCCATCAGCTTAATACACCATCTAGTCAGAGATCAACATGTGGCATGTTGTAGAGACTGTTGGATTCAACTCACAAGTTAGCAAGAAACTAAACATTTTATCAGTCAACTGTTCTCAAGTGGCCCTATGCTCCAGTGGTTTAGTTGTCTAATGATGCAGGTCCACAGGTATGAAATAAAACTAGATTTTTAGGAAGCTGGTCTTTGCTATTATTGTTAGAAAATTTTTACAAGTGCAGTAATTTACCTATATCCACTACAGACCAGCTAAAAATGTGGATAAACCTATTACACAATGTGATATAACATTTAACATGAGGATGTTGCATACTTTTAGAGAGTTAAATTCACCTTGTAATATTCCCCACCCTCTCCTTCTACAAGCGTTTGTTCTTTCCTTAAAAACAAGAGAACTTTGGTCAAAGCCAAGTCTTAAAACTAACTTGTCCTTAAATTCTTAAACACTAAATTCTGAAAAGCAGCAGAGGCTTGCCTCTCAAGTCATTAACTTCTGTTCTTTTGAATCGGCAAAGCAATGAACTATAATTACAGGCACCAGTTTCTTCTCTGAAATTCTGTTCATATTGTAAAAAATAAAAAACCCATTTCTTATAAACATCTAAATTAAAAAGTATCAAAGTAAAGAAAGGTTTCATTATTTAAAATCCATTAATTTAGGCAAAATTGTATAACAGATTGACTACAAAATATTTTATTATTTTTAACTTAACTTGTTAAATGGGCAGATACAATGACCGTGGCAAATCTGATTAACAACAAAATAATTTTATCCAAATTGAATAATTTATTGCTGGTTTGAGGCTTTCCTTGTTTTACACTTAAGCAGAATTTACACTGTTTCCGCAAACAGCAGGTATCAGTATTTAAAGGAATTAATAGTGACCTATTCAATAAGGCAATCATCTTGGTAACAAACTTTTATCGAAATCTTATATAACTTAGGCTTTATAAAAAGCCAACATAATTGAAAAATGGGTTTTCCCTCTAAAGCCTTAAGTATCCAAAGCTTGAAACTGTTTAAATTTAAAAGCAAACAAATAAAACAAAACCCCTGCAGCAGATCCTGCTGAAATACTTAAAAAAAAAAATCTAAATGAGCTTAATCTTTACAAAAGTTATTTTAGCTCAAAAGCTATAAAATCAAAGTTATCTTAATTCTACAAAGAAGGGAAGAGGTCTTCATGCCATCATTTCTTTAGAACCCCTTCTTTTTCATCAAATTTGCCCACAAATTTCTGTGTGCCCTTGTTTTCAGGAGATTCCTCTTGTAGGAGAGGCCCAGTACAAACATGGAAGAGTAACTGCCTAAGCAAGTAGGAAAGTGTTCCATAATAGTGTGCAAAGAACATAGAGTTCTGAATTAATCTCTGGAACTTGATCTGGACCGTGACCTTGACTTTGAGTGGGATCTAGAACGGGATCTTGAAGCTCTTTTTGGTGGAGGGGACACAGAATGAGCCTTTGAGGGTGGAGCAGGTAGGGGAGACTTGGAATGAGACTGGCTCCTCGATCTAGACTTTGACTTTATATCACCTTTTCCATTTTCTTTGGGGGAACGAGATTGAGAACGAGACCTGCTTCGAGATTTCTCATACGCATCCTTAGACCTGCTTCGAGAGCGTGAACGAGACCCTCGGTCAGATTTGGGCTTCGACTTGCTCTTTGATCTAGATTTCCTGCCTTTTGACCGAGAACGTGATCGACCTTTGCTCCGAGATCTGGATCTGAACAAGAAAAGCCAGATTTTTCTTTCAATACCTTGCCAGAACACACAAGTACACTTAACATTCAAAGAAAGACTCAACATTATTTACCGGGAGCGACTTTTTGAGACACTTCGTGATCTACTGCGGCTGCTCCTGCGACTCCTACTTCGTGACCTCCTCCTAGACCGTGACCTATAAGAATAGTAACAAAATCTTAATCTCAATACCTCTCAACATGTTTGTGCCACTTACTGAGGACAGACCAAACAACAGAAAAAGAACCCAAAGATACAGCCTGAAAGTGACCTAATTTCAATTAAGTATCAATTAAAATACTCCCATCTGAATTTTTCTTTGTTCTTCGTAAATACTGTTTCCTCCCCTCTCCATTATCCTTCAAGTTACCTTGACCTGCTTCCAGAATAAGACCGCCTATGGCTTGATCGAGCTTTATCTTCAATGAGCCTAATATTTCTGCCATTTATTTCTGTACCATCTAGTTTATCCAGAGCACGCTTCATGTCAGAGTAGGAGCGAAACTCAATTACTCCTTCATTTGTGCGTTCTTTGTGAGCATCTGCATAGGTTACTTCACCTGCTTGTCTCATGAAATCCTAAAAAAGTAACAAGATAGGTCAGTCCCAAAAATCTAAAGAAAAGGATTTACATAATGTACCTGACTTTCAGGAATAAAAAGAAACAAGAGCCAACTTGTTAGTATCTTAGTATCACTTTGATTTCGAATTATAGCTCATACCTTTAAATCTTGCCAGCTGCAGCGACTAGAAAGATTTTCTACAATAAGCCTGAATTCTGTACGAACAGGTGGTCCATATTTGTCTCTGCCAGAAGTTCTCCGACTGCTGTATCCACCTCCACCACCTTTATCACATGAAGAAAACAATTAGATGCTTTGTAATGACAGGGACACACGTTTTTGAAAGTTAGTACAAACATATCAACTTTTATTTACTGGAGTAGGACTTTGCTATTATATTGCTAAACCTTTGATACAGTTGTGATTTGCCATAAATTAAATTAAGGGCAAGCCAAATAGACTAAATCCAACTAAACTTTTCCTACAATCTGTTAGAGAGTGACTGCTCCTTTATTCAATTTACCTCGCTAAGTTTTATTTTACAGAACATTGTAAAATATAAAACTTAACTGATTACATGCATTTCTACATTTTACAAAAATGTTTACTAGTTACACTAAGTACTTACATCACAGTGTGAGGTTTTTGGTGGTGGTTTGGCCACAAAACACGCAAGGTAACAGTCACCTAGTTCAGATTAACCAGTTTTGTCTAACCCTTGGAATCCTCACCATCACCCTGCGTCTAATGGCAAAAGGCTGCTGTCGTCATGGCTTCCGGTAAGGTCAGCCAAAGGGTCATAGGGCAAGGGTCACACAATGTATGGAAAAGCCAAGGCCAATCAGGAAAGGCAGTCATCTTAGCCTCAGTGGACACAGCCTCAGCCCCATTGGTCACTTTCAAATTGAAACATCAAGGACTTGTTAAAAAGTTTGAATTCAACATGCAACAATTTCAACATCAAACATTTAACATAACCAACCCCCCACCTCCTCCCAATAACATGCCCCCATTAATTCAAATATAGCATAAAGCTTACTTAGATCTACTTGTGGTAAGTACCACATTAGTTCAATATAGTATTTTATTTGGCCCCCGCCAACTTTAATAACTCTAAGACCTAAACTTAAAACCCCTCCCCATTCCCCATCCCACCTCCATCCCAGCCTGTTCCCCAACTCCTACGCTGAGACATTCCCATTTCTAGCTAACGCACTGACAGGTAAGCAAGGGGGATACAACATATACAGCCACCCCTCACTTCCTTCGTGGGCAGAGCCACGACAGTGCTGACAGGGGCCCAGAACAAGCCACCCACCCCCCCAACTTAGCAACGAAACCCCCAAACACCCAAACTCTGACTAGGCAAATCCCACGACCCAATCTCCGCGCTCCGGCGTCCCGTGACTGCCCCGGGCAGGCGTGAAGGCAGCGGGTCCAGGAAACACCCGAGTCAACCGACCCCGCCCACCGCGCCTGCCCAGGCTGGGAGACCCCACCCCCCTCTAAGCCTGCGCCCCCGCCCCGGGTCCCAAGGGCGCGGAGCGCACGGGGGTGGGACTCACTGCGGCTTCCGTAGCTGTAGCCGTCGCGATCGCGGCGCGGGCCCCGAGCGTGTTCCACGATGACGCGCTCCCCGCAGAGATCCTTGCCGTTCAGCTCGTAAACGGCGTCGTCGGCGTCGCGGGAGTCCTCGAACTCCACGAAGCCGTACCTAGGAAGCGGTGCAAGGCCCGGGAACAGGCGGAGCTTCGTTAGGGCGGAGACACGCATGCGGCCCCGCCCCCTCGCTCGCTCCCGCCGCCCCGCGCCGCCGCCGCCATCTTGGAGACCGTGCGACGCGGCGCCGCGGCCTTGATCGCCTCTCTCCTGTTAAAAGTGCCCAGCCGATGCCAGGCCCGAAACACTGTGGAATGACGCAGGCACCCAGGCCCGACTCACCCATTTTTAAGATCTATTTCGAGGAGACGACCATAACCACTGAAAAAGCGTTGAATGTCCTTCTCCCTGACGTGGTAGCTAAGGCGTCCTATGTAGACGCGCGGCATGTCCGTGGCGGGCGAGGGGCCCGAGGGCTGACTGTCGAAAGGTGGACTGTAAGGTAGAAGCCGCGATGCGGGTGCCGGGACGTCAAAAGCCCAAACACGCGCCTTTCGCAGCAGCGGAGGCCAAGTCCAGCCACACAATGGTGTGCGCGCGCGCCCGTGCTACGCTATAAGGGCAGGAGGGGCGGGGCCTGGCGCGTTACATCAGCGCGCAGCACGTACTCTCCCGCCTCTCTCCGTGCTGGAGCCCTCGACTGGAAGGTGACTTGCGGGTCCGCCGCCCGCGAGGTTTTGAGGAAGCGCTGTTCTACTCACTTACAGAACTCTCTCCACCCATCTTTGTAAGCGTAGTATTCCGTCGTTCAGACGCGGACTGGTCTTCTAACTTGTACCTTCTAAAAACCTTCCTCTGCGTGATCTCTTCGGGACTGGCGCTAGGGAGGCAGGCTAGGAAAGTCCCCAGTTTTCATTGGTTTTCGAGGTTGTCATAATAGGTCTCCGTGGTCTTGGATTGGTTCCTTAAAACGAGGCTGCGTTTTTCCTGCACGGATTGGCTCCCGCTCTGTTGGGTGGGGAACGCGGTCATTTTACGGAATCCAAGGTTTAAGCTCCGAGGTTGACTCCTTGGGCATCGCGAGCCGAGCTCACGTCTTGCTGGCTTGTTTCTCGCGCCTTGTTCACAGCCATCATCAGCCTTCACCGCCTACCGGACTTCCCCTAACACTCTGTTAGGTCTTTATTGACGCGCTGGCAGATGGAGTCACCTGTAGGTTGCTGAGTACAGGCCAATCCAACGCTCGCCCTAGATGTTCATAAAGGGAACACGGCCAAGGCCTTTGGCCCAAGAAAGTTGAGCAAGACCTGGCTGTTCTACAGAGTTGCGCACTTTTTCTTTCCCATATGCCATCCCTTCTCCCATCGGTTTGGAAGGCACCTTATGTGGCAGAAATAACGCATTTTTCAGTTTATCACTAGCAATGCCTTTTAAAATTGGAGAACTAGATGAAAATTCCAACAGGGTAAGTGGAAGTGGAGAGTCAAAGACCCTGAGCAGTATTCTGAAATTTAAGTGCAAGAACGGAGACTAGAGAGAGGGAAAAAACCAAGAGAGCATGGCGTCTCAAGCTAAGAGCGGAAAGGGTACTGCTGACGTAATAAATACTGGCTGTTTAGGTATTTCCGTATATGCCAGCTCTTCTAGAGCAGTACAGTCTTGATATTCAGGTTCTGGTTGAAAGGAGCAGTTTTTGTCCCCCATGGGACATTTGACAAAGTCGGCGGGTGTGTGGGTTTTCGTGACTGCGCTAGGGCAAATGTTAAAATTAGAGAAAGTACGTAGGTATATCTTTTTGTAAAAAATAAAATCGTGGAACATGATAGGGAAAGGAGAATTCCACAATGTGATAACATTTTTTTTTCACTCATCAAATTGTCAATATTTTGAAATTTGGTAAAACCCATTATGGGCTAGAGGTGAAGCAGAAAGATATAGTATTGGTGGGACTGAAAGTTCTATTTGTCTTTCTCTGTCTGACTTCTTTCACTTAGCATGATTCCCTCAAGGTCCATCCATGTTGTTGCAAAGGGCAGGATCTTTTATGTAACGTTCCATTGTACATACACTCCACATTAAAAAACCCATTCATCCATTGATGGACACATAGGTTGTTTCCATGTCTTGACTGTTGTGAATGATGCTGCAATGAACATAGGAGTGCAGATCTGCCTTTGAAATAGTGATTTCATTTCCTTCGGATATGTATCCAGAAGTGGGGTTGTTGCATTATATGGTACTAAAGTTGTATTTTTAATTTCTTGAGGAACCTCCTTACTGGTTTTCATAGCTGCACCAATTTACATTCCCACCAACAATGCACAAGGGCTCCCTTTTCTCCACCACCTCACCAACATTTCTTGTCTTTTTCTTCTTGATAATAGCCATTCTAACAAGTGTAAGGTGATATTGTAACCATCATTTTTAAAATAGCATCCTTTCTGCACTCTATCTCTTACTCTGTTTTATTTTTTTGATGGAATGTTCATTACCTGACATATTTACTCACTGTCTTCCCCTGCCCCCACTCGGTAGTAAGCTTCATTAGAACAGGGATGTCTGGCTGGTCACTGTGATGTCCTCAGCACTTAGGAATGTGTCCAGCACAGCCAGTGCTCTGTGAAAGCACCTTTCGGGTCATTGTTCAGGGCATGTGAGATGAGGCTCTCCATTCAGTGTGAATCAGTGTGCATCAGTGTGCTGAAGGGCATATCAGGATGTACTGGTGGGTTGGAATCTTCCTCCTGGTTTGTGCCTACCCACTCCTGCTGCACACACCCTTGGAGTGCTCAGAGGAATACAAGAATGCTCAATGCAGATCCCACATATCCTCTACCAAGTCTTATCTAGACAGAGAATATTGGTGTGAGTATGGAGCCACTGGAATTCTCATATATTGGCAGCAGGAATGTAAACTGTCTACTAAAGAAGAAGCTGCTAGTGTCTACCCCCATGACCTAGCAATTCCACACACAACAGAAATGTGCATACCTTCTCCATAAGGAATGTACTAGAAGTTCATAGCAGTGTTATGTGTAGTAGCCAACAAACTGGAAACCACTTGGTTGCACCCCCACAGGAGAATGGACAGATCGACTGGTTTATTCACTTCACACTACTACACAGCAATGAGAACGAACCACAATGATCCACAGCAAAATCAATGGAGCTCGCCAACATAACTAAGCAAGACCCAAAGGAGTCTGTACTGTATGATTGCTTGTATGTAAACCTGAAAAACAAGCAAAACTAATCTACGGTGTGAGACGTCAGGATGGGGGAGTGTGGGCAGTGATTAAGAAAGGGGCTTCTGGGGTTCAGGTTGTATTTTGTTTCCTTGTTTCCAGAGCACAGTTTTATTTTAGCTGGGTGCCTGTGAAAGGAAGACAGGTGCTGCCTGGAGGGGCCAAAGCATCCTCAGGCCCCAGAGGTGGGGCGTCACGGCAGAGCTTCAGGAGAAAGTGGAGTTCATGAGAACCTGAGAGCCCGGAAGAGCAAGAACGGGCATCTGTTCAGGCCAGGACGGTGTCCGTATTTTGTTTCTTGGGCTATGCTTGTTTCACAGATGTGCTCTGTCTGAAAATGCATTGAGCTGTACATTCATGATTTGTCTGCTTTGCTATGTGTATGTTGTACTTGGATGGAAAAAAAGGTTTTAAGGGTAATAAATCTTTCAAAAACTTGTAACTTACTTGATCTTGAGTCCTCTGGGTCGTGATGGGGACTAAAGCTTTACTGAGGACTTGATTCATAGTCTGCCTATGAATGTTAATTTGTCTGAATCAATTAATTTTTTTTTTTGGTGGTGGTTTTTTCCCAGTTAGGTTTCTGTAGGCTAAAAAGTGCTTCTTGGTGCCTAAGATGTGGCTCGGTTGCCACCTGGTGGCTCTCGGTGTGGTTACAGCCATGTGTCAGTGAGGCGCAAAGACAGATTACCTTTGAAGGTCCCTGAATCCAAATTTTTGAATTGCCAAGCCCTTCTTCACCCATAGGTTATCTGGCCCTTCCTTGAACACCTTCCCTGATGGAGAGTTCACTGCCTAACCGGGTGGCCAAGTCCATTCTTAGACAGCTCTCACTGGGAGTAAATTCTTTAAAGAAAGTAAAAAAATTACAACCTTGTATTGTCTACCCACTGGTCCTGGTTCTACACCTAAGGCTGTTAAAATAACTGCCTGTGTCCCACAAATGGGTCTTGAGTGTAGGGGGCTTTGGGGTTCTCCACCTTCCCAGCAGTGTGCCACGTCATCTGTGCCTCTGAGCCTCGTTCCTCATCTGTAAAATGGACACAGTAATAGGACGAAGTAACTGAGGAGTAACAAAGGTGGTGGTGCATCTTCAGTGCCTGGGGTGGTGTCAGCAGACCTTTTCTGTAAAGGGCTGGGCAGTGAATGCTTTGGCTTTGTGTCTCCGAGGTCTTTGCCCTTGTAGTGCTAAGCCCCCAGGGCTTATATACAAAGGTTATAACAATAGGCGCCAACCCCTGGGTGAGAGCCTGAGCAGAGTGGGGAGGGGGATTTGATTTCTTCCTTAGAGGGAAGAAAGTGTTTCTCACGTATCCTTGTGTCCTCCTTTGGCCTCAGCACGGGGCCTGGCTCATAGGTGTTCAGGAGAAGTTAACTGAAGGAGGAGAACCTGTGACACAGGAAGAGAATGGCCTTTGCAGTCAAACAGACCTGGGTCCAAGTGGACATATTCTCTATGTGACTTGTGTTAAAGAAAAACTTGTTAAAAAATGGTCAGGCAGACTGCTCAGCAGACTGTTGAGAAAGGTGTGGAGACCACTGCAGTCGGGCAGAGAGATTGAGCTCAACTTTGAATACAACAAGGGAAAGTAATAATTTATAGACAAAAAGCAGGGTGGGGGTGTCAGTGGATGAAAAATTAGACATGACTTGGGAGACGGTGGAGGATGAGGCACCAAATCAGATATTGAGGGTGATCAGATATTGAGGGTCTTCTGGCTAAACCAGCTTAGCAGAGCAGGATGCTTGCTAAAATTGTGTCTATCAGCAGAGTTGAACACAGAAGCCAAAGTCATGGCCTGGCTGGAAAGAGAGTTCAGAGGAGCCTGACCACAGTTGGTCAAGGAGAGACTCTGTCACCTAAGCTAAGACACTTCTCAGTGCCTCTTTACCTGTAAAATGGGCATCGTAGTAATACCTGCTGCATAAAGTTCTTGCAGGTGTTACTGGAGATCATGGGGAAAAGTGTGGATGCTGAAAAAGAATTGTTTTTCTATAAAGTGTGCAAAGGAGTCTCCACCTTCCCTGGTTTTTAACTCCATGGCCTTCAACCCTTAGTCCCTCTGCACCGAGGGCCGTTTCTTGTCTCCTCCAGCCTTTGCTGCACCCCCCTAGCCTGAGGTGGGTGGCACCAGGGGAGAGGAGTGGTTGCAGAGAGGGTGAGGGGAGAGCCATGCTTCCTGTTCTGAATTCAGGGCCAGGCTGGCAGTAACAGCAGACAATCAGTTTTTTCCCCAAGGGCTCAGTGTCGGTTGCAAAGAATTAATGGCCAGGAAAGGTGTCTGCCAGTGATTTCTCAGCTCAAGATGCGGACATAACAGAAACACAGCCGAGCACATTTCAAATCCAAGCCTTCGAGCGATGGCTGACAATTACCCCCCTATCGACTTCCCTCCCAAGAGTGCTGGAGCCACGGGTCTCTCCTTCCAGGGCATGCTCAGACTTCTGAGTGTGTGAGGGAAGGAAGGTCACATGTGTATCTTGGGTTGGTTACCCTAGAAGCAGTACCTGAGACAAGGGTTTTGGGTCTATGGAGTGCGTTTGGGAGGTGATCCTAGGAAATGCCACTAGGAGGGTCAGGACAGGAGATGAGGAAGGGGCGGAGCTTAGAGGTGTATTATCAAGTCAGTTGCAGCTTGCTCTCACCTGCAGGTGAGGGAGCTGGGGTATTCATGCACTGCTCCCGTGGATCACTGGTTGAGGGCTGCCCCAGAGGTGTTACTTACCCAGCAGGTCCAGCCTATCTCACTCGGTGGCCTAGAGCGTCCTCAGGCAGGAAGTGCAGGTCCTGTCGGCTGGCGTGCCCTGAAATAGTTGGGCCTCAGGGATTCGATCCAGCCACTCCAGAGTCCACCACCCTGGTTCAGGCACTTAATGTCTGCGATCTCATTTAACCTCTGCATGTATCCAAGACTGAATTTTAGTTAACTTCCTCTCCCCACAGCTCCTCCTCAGCGCTGGGACTGTGGGTAGATGAGGGAAGCCCCCGTGCCAGGTGCTGCATTTAAAGGGGCACTGAAAACCACAGCAGTCAGATAATATTTTCATGTGACATTTGAAAAAAAGAAGTGGATGCAAAAGATTCATGATGAATCAAATAGTGGAATTTTAAATCAAGTCAGGATCAATAACAGTGCTGAGCTGAGCCATACTGAAGCCTGAGGCAAAAGGAAAAATCGGTAATACTGATCTTGTTCATGGGTTTTTTTTTTCCTTGGGGCATCCATTTTTACTTAAAAACTATCATTGCATTAAAACATCCTTTATCGCGACTACCGAGTTTTTTGGGCACACACATAATTTGTACCCCACGCGTCTCACCTCAGCCTTGGCCTCTTCCCTCCCCTCACCCAGCTTCCCCCACGTTGGTGTGGATGTGCTCAGTCCACTCAGCTGCTCAAGCCAGAACCTGATAGGCCAGCTGCTGCAGTTAAGAAACTCTCTCTCTTCCTCCCCTCCCAAGGCCAGGTTTTAAGACTGGTCCCTAGATAGACTTGGAGCCAGACTGTGACCTCTTTATGGCAGATGGTCTCTGCACTCCTCTTAAGGTAATAAAAGTCCTGATTGAGCGGGGAGGGGGTTGGTGAGGTGAAGGGACACAGAGCATCGCGACTCACCGGGATGCAAAACAGGTGGATCTATTGGGTAGTTTCAAACACATCCCTCTATGCAGTCACATGGGTCCAAGTTCCCGATGCCTTTGCTCACCTCCTGGGCATTCACACTTTCTGGAGCGTTCCAGCAAGTTCTCCCATTTATCTTGACCTCTCCACGTCAGGGCCATATTTGTCCGGGGCCCACGGATGGTTCCTCTGCTCACTTATTTAAGTTCTGAGTGGATAAAGAAGCTCTTCGAATTACTCGCGGTGAAATCCAAGCTTCAGGGAGGAAAGGGGAGATCTGGATTCCAATCCTGGACCTGTCTGGGTCTAAAGTCCCTGAGTGGAAAATGCGGAAAAGAATACCCCTCACACGGGCTGTTGGAAGGATTAAACAAATAATGGGTATATGCGAAGCTTCACAAGCAGCAGGCTCCGCCTGCATGCCCACTCAGAGTCTGTTTCCTCCCCTCCGCCTCCACCTTCCTGCTTCCTCAGCCTCCTGCCATCTCTGCCCTCTGAGCGGAGCCCCCCTGTTTCAGAACTAAGGGCTTCTGTACACAGAGCTTGGTACCGAGTTTGTTAACCTGTTCAGCAAAGCCAGCCCAGCTCTCGGACACGAGCCCATCCCGCTGCTGTTGAACGGTGCAGCGATTCAGCATACGTGGGCCGCAGCTGCCCCGATGACTAATTATTAATGCCACTTTCTCAGCCGAGAGCCAGGTGAGTTGGTTCCCCAGTGCTGTGATTGACCTTGGAGCTGAAGAGTTCCCCAATAACCATTTGATTGTTTGATTGTCACCATTATTGTGTATACACACTCGCACTCCCACACACTAACATGTGTTTTGGGTCCTGGGTTGTGGCACCCGGGAATCTTGGGTCAGCAGAGGTGTTGGGTTAAGGCAGGTGGGTAGGGGAGCAAGAGAGTCCAGAAATTCATCTTGGTAGCTACAGTCCCTCCCCAACCCTCCAGGTTTACTTGTCCAGCCTCATTGCCTCTGTGTCACACCTGTTTTGAGCGTGGGCACACAAGATTGTGGGACAGTCCTGCAAAGCCCAGTGTGGAATGGCCCCAGCCATTCTCTTTACCCTTAGGTCCTGAATTTGCCCGCCCCTTGTCCTCTGTGCTCCAGTGACAGTGCCCTGCTTTAGATCACTAGAGCACATCCTCTTTCCCTCCTCAGAGCCTCATCACCTGCCTGTCTCCGCGGCTGCTCCTTCTCCCCTCTCCTCCCAGGGCTGGCTTCTCATCCTTCAGCCTCACGTGTCACCTCTTCAGGGAGGTCTCCCCTGACCTCCGTGTCTAAAGAAAGTCCCCCTAAAATTATTTATCATAGCCCCTCACTTGCTTCCTTCACAGCATCTATTTTAATTACTTTAACCCATTTTTAAATTTGCTTTTTTGTCCCCTCCACCAGACTCTACTATCCGTGAGGGCAAGAGCCATTTTGTTTAGTTCCCTATGCTATCCCCAGCACCTAGAGTAGTACTGGCACGGCGGCGGCAGCCGTCCGTCTCGAGAGACGATGGTGTAGCTTCTCAAGAGTCTATCTGCACCACCGAGAATGGCTGTGCAGTCCGACTCGGGAGTGACATGGTATCTGTCTCCTCCCGTGTTGAATCGACATCTTGTGATGACGCTGAAGCTACAGAGCCTGGGCAGGGTAATATGGAGGGTCTGCTGTTGCCCATGCAGCAGACCCCCCCTCTCTTCGCAGCTGAAGGGTCCAAGGGAAAGACGGAGTCGATACAGCTTGGGTTCAGGTGCGCCGCAGGAGTTGCCGGTGTTGACTACAACGTCAAACCGCCTTAGGGACTCCGGCTCCGGATTTTCTGTCGGGGTTTACTCCCTTAGCCTTTCCCCTGAAGAGGTATGCCGCAAGGCAGCGGAGGTTTTTTGGAGTCAGAGTTTTCCTTCTCTGATGTACCCTGACTGGAAGATCGAACCAGCGACACTTAGCTCGCAGGCCGACCCTCAATCCACTGAGCTAAACCAGCCAGGGCAAATACTGGCACGTAGTAGGTGCTTAATAAACATTCATGGAGGAACGACCCTCACTTCCACTCTTCAATTTACTATCTTACATGAATTTGCAGGCAGCCCAATGGGCCACCTGGATGACCCACCTTGAGAATCATTTCTGGGGCCAAATCTCCTTCTCTTCAGAAGCAGCTGGGGTTGGATCCTCCCACATGTGATGCCTGAGTCTCCATGAGACACTCATTGCCCAGACTCCCCCCAGCAGGCTGCTTTCCTTCTAGTAACCTACATCTGGTGAGGGGAGGTCAAGGACTGGAACTAGTCTTCCCTGAGAACTCACTACACAATAGCTCTATGAACTTGGCAAATTAATCTCTGGTTTCCTCATCTGTAAAATTGCCTAACAGTAATACAGGATCTCTCAATGTCACCACTGTTGACATTTGGGGGTGGAAAACTCTTTGTTGGGTGGTGTGTGTGTCCTGTAAATTGTAGGATGGTTAGCAGCACCTACTCATTAGATAGATGCCTGCAGCAAACCCCCTTATGCAGTCAAGAATGTCTTCAGGCAATGCGAAGTGTCCCCAGGGGTAAAATCCCTTCCCCTCTCCCCCCATTGAGAACCATCTAATAATACCTGCTTTATGCTAGCATCATTGGTAGATTAAATGATATAAGTCATGTTAAGTACTTATTCATATGCTTGGCACATTAGGGATTTATTATATGTATTTAAAATTTATTGTTGTTATTATTGACATCATTATACTGAAAGCCACAGAGTTTTAGGCAAGAGAGGTGCACACAAGGGCAAGCAGACCCAGGAAACTCCTCTTGTGCTAATGGTGTGCTGGAGCCATCTTGTTCCTGCTTCCGATCACTGGTTGTTAAAATTTTCAAGAAATTTGAAAACCAGTTGTTAAACATCGCCACCCTTGAAATGGGCAATGAGAGTATTTACAGCGTGGAAATCAGCAAATGCTGCACAGCAGAGCTTTATGTTGGGGGAGCTAACATAGTGCTTCTTTATTAACGCATCAAATGACAAGGTCTTGTGGTGGGTCTAATAGCTACTGACATGTTGAAATAGTGATGAACATAAATGACACTTTGAGAGAATAGCAACAGTTGTAATAGGATATGAAAATATCAGTGATTTCTCTTAGTGATAAATTCCCAGGTACTGGTTTGTTGCTTACATTCAGATTTAAAGGAAATGCTAAATTCCAGTTAGGAGAAAATAAAGATGTAATTTTTTTTTTCCCATTCACAGACCCCCTGAATTCTATCCACGGATCTCACTTAAGAACTTCTGCTTAGCGGTTAAGTGTAAATGCACCTGGACCTGAGCCACATTCCCAAGCCTGCCAATTACTTAGCTGGGCAAGTCATAATTTTCTCAGTCTCTAAATGGGACACGGGTTGTGGAACTTGAATAGAAGGATGTAGCTAATGTGCTTTAAGAGGGGCCTGGCACTCAGTAGTGTGTGTGTGTGTATGTGTGTGTGTGTGTGTGTGAGACTGTATCATGTATCCCACACCTCCAGCTGTCTGCAGAGATCTCTGAATTTGAGCAGCAGAGGTAGTGACAGTTCTCACCCCAGATGGCGCTCCTGGCTCATCTTTATTTTTAGTTTCTGCCTGGATGAAGAATTTGCGATGTGTATGCCGGGCAGAACAAATATAATTATGACTCACTTTTCACAAATTGTGTAGTGGATCTCACATACTTCCGTGCTTGATTTTCCACCTATTTCAAACTGTTACAAAAATGATTTTCCCCTCTTCCTTTGGGACTTTGGGACACGTATCCCAGTGGGGGGTGGGCATTGTGTTCCCCCTCCTTCCCTTCTCAGCACAGTGATGGAAGGATCACACCATCTCCCTTCCTCAGCCTGGAAGCTTCATTATTCCTCACACAGGACCATTTTTCCAGCTCATTAGGACCTGAAGCTAAGATAAAGGAGGGCAGAGCCATTAGGTAGCAATTTATATGTAAATGTGGAAGTTACCAAAGAAAGAGAGTGGAGCTTTTTTGGGGAAGCATTCAGATTGGGCCCCTTCTGGAAAGCATTAGCATCCAGAGCCCTGAATACATACCCAGCCCTGAATACACACACTACCCTCTGCCAGGCTCAGGGTACCTTGCCTTGTCTTCACCCAGGAGGAGACGGAGGCCAAGGCCATACATTAAGTGCCCTGCAGGGCCAGCACTTAAAGCCAAAGTTGGACCCCAAAGTCAGAGTGTGGCCACTTAATGGGGCATCTCTAAGGGGAGGTGGCCCCTCACACCAGCCCACAGCCTTACACTCTCCCTTCTTACTGATGTTTTTTTTTTAGCCTATTCAGGCTCATCTTTCGGCTTGGGAGCTCGGTGGTGAAGGGGAAATGTATATTGTACACTCAATTAGTCAGATTTAATTCAGGGAGCAAAACCTCCCTGAAGCTAAAGAAAAGTGGGCTTCGCCTCCACTGCAGGCTGTTCTGCTTGTGGTCAGTAGCCTTCAACCAGCCCAATCCCTAACTTCTTGAGAATCACAAAGGGATGGATGAGTGATGGAGGTCAGGCTGTCACCCTAGGGACAAACAGCTTCCATGCTCTTCTTCAGCCACCTGGAGAGTAGTTTTCTGACGATATCACTTGCATCAAGTGTTCCAGTTCTTCAGTGTATGCCATGTACTAGCTCGGCACCCTAGACCTTGGGCCCGGCCCATAACAATATTCTGCCCTCCAGTATCAAGGGGTGGGGGGGATGTGTGTTAGGGAAGGCTGAGCATATCCTTAAACCAATTATGTCATGATTAAGAGTTTGATCTTGGTCTTAACAGCAATGGGGAACCCTTGAAGAGTTTTAGGCAAAACAATGTAGTCAGATTTGTGTTTTAGGAAGATCTCACTGGCTTCTATGGGGAATGAATGGGAAGCAGTAGATAGAAAGATGCCTTAACTAAGACTACTTGAGATTATTACGAAAAAACTACTGTGAACATTTGTGTACAAATCTTTCCATAAACATGCGCTTTCCTTTCTCTGGGGTAAATACCTAGGAGTGGGATTGCTGGTCACAGGGTAGGGGTATATTTAGCTTTATAAGGATCTTTCAGGATCTTTTTCTAAAGCGATTGCATCATTTCACACTCTTCTAAAAAATGTGTGAGTTCCAGTCACACTACATTCTTAACAAGTTGGAGGTGTTGGTCTTTAAATGTGGCCATTTTGGTAACTATATAAAGGTATCTCATTGTGGTTTTAATCTCCTGTTCCCTGATGACTGATGATGTTGAACATTCTTTTTTTCCTGTGCACATGGGCCACTTATATATTTTGTCTTGTGAAGTGTTTCTTAAAATCATTTACCATTTTTAAGTAAGTTTTTAAAAAATTAATGAGTTGTAGGAGTTAAAAAAGAAACAAAACTCTGAATAATGGCTATTTGTCAAATATATGTTTTCTGCATTTTTCCCCCCAGTGACATATTCATTTTCCTAAAGGTGTCTTCTGATGAGTAGACATTTTACATTTTGATAGCTCTAGTTTATACATTTTTAATTATCATTGTTTATATGATTATTCTTTTATGATTTTAAATGGTTATTGTCTAAGAAACCTGTCAAAGAAGCCTACTTTCTAAGTTGAGAAGAAAGTCATCTACATTTTCTTCTAGAAGTTTTATAGTTTAAGCTTCTATGTTTAGGTCCATGATCCTATCTTGATTTAACTTTTGTCCATGGGGAGAGAAGGTAAGGGTTGAGGGTCACTGTATTTCCATATTGGCTATCCAGTTGTTCCAGAACTATTTGTTGGAAACATTTCCTTTCTTTATTGGATTGCTTTGGTATCTTTTCATCAAAACTAAAATAACCTTATAGATGAGAATGTATTTCTGGGCACTCTATTCTGTCTGTCCTATACCAGTGCCTTAATTGCTATAGCTTCATAGGAAGTCTTTTATTTTATTTTTTTTTATTTTAGAGAGAGGGGATGGGAGGAAGAAAGAGGGAGAGAAACATTGATGTGGGACACTTGATTGGCTGCCTTCCGTAAGGGCCCTGATTGGGCACTGAACCTGCACCCCAGGCATATGCTCTCATCAAGAATTGAATTGGTGACCCTGGCTGCTGTGGCTCAGTGGATTGAGCATTGGTCTGCGAGCCAAGTATTGCCGGTTCGATTCCCAGTCAGGGCATATTACTAGGTTGCATGTCAGATCCCCAGTTGGGGACACAAGTGAGAGGCAACCACACGGTGATGTTTCTCTCCCTCTCTTTCTCCTTTCCCCCGTCTCTAAAAATAAAATAAACAAATAAATAAATTATAAAAAAAAAAAGAATTGAATTGGTGATCTTTTGGTTTGTGGGATGCTAACCAACTAACTGAGCCACATCAGTCAGGGCTTCATAGGAAGTTTTTTTTTCTTTTTTTTGACAATTGTTGTTTAGTTCTTATTTCATAATCATAAACTTAACTCTGCAATCCAGCTAGACTTGGAAGGGGTAAGGAAAATATGGAACCCAATGAACTGCGGTGAGAGCACGAAGATTACAGAACATTCCAAGCAGAGAGGGGTGAAGGGGTGCTCTCCTGAGCTACAGAAGGAATGGTCGGGTGGTTAAGATAAAACCCACGTCAAATGTATTAGAGTTGTCCACAGTAAGTAATGGTAATCTTCTTGCTGCTCTTGCCGTTCCCGGACCCATAGCGCTCCACAGCTGTCACAACACCGTGCCGTCTTTCACCTGGCCGAAGACCACATGCTTGCCATCCAGCCACTCGGTCTTGGCCGTGCAGATGAAGAACTGGGAACCGTTTGTGTTGGGTCCAGCATTCACTGTGGACCAGATGCCAGGACCTGTGTGCTTCAGGATGAAATTCTCATCATCGAATTTCTCCCCGTAGATGGACTTGCCACCTGTGCCATGGTGACGTGTGAAGTCCCCACCCTGGCACATAAACCCCGGGATAATTCTGTGAAAGCAGGAAGCTTTAGAACCAAATCCTTTCTCCCCGGTGCTCAGAACACGAAAGTTTTCTGCCCTCTTTGGGACTTTTTCTGCAAACAGCTCGAAGGAGACGTGGCCCAAGGGCTTGCCGTTGGCAGCGATGTTGAAGAACACGGTGGGGTTGACCATGGCTGGATGCAGGAATATCTGGGGTGGCGGTGGTGGCGGTGGTGACGGCGTCTGCCCATGGGAAGTCTTTATGTCAGGTCGTGTTAGTCCTCCAAATGTGTCCTTTTTCAATGTTACTATGGATATTGCTAGGTCCTTTGTATTTCTATATAAATTTTATAATCAGTTTGTCAAATTCTACAAGATGGACTAACTACTTGGATTATGGTTGGGATTTCATTAAATATATAGATAATTGACATTTTAAAAACATTTACGATTTCCGATCAGACAGGGCTCACCTCTTCGCACAACTGCATCAAAGTTATAACTAAAATATAGAACAATCATCACTCAGAACCATCAGAAATCAAGTAGAATGGAAGCCTGACAACTATGGAATTAAAGAAACCACATCCATCCAGACTGGTAGGAGAGGCTCAGACATGGAACAGTCTGGCCTCTCACCCACATTTGGTGGGTGCAAATTTGGGAGGGACATCTCGGGAGTGAGGAGTCCCAGCCCCACACCAGGCCCCCCCGCCCAGCTTAAGGTACCAGTGCCAAGAGGATAAGTCCCTACAACTTTTGGCTACAAAAACCAGTGGGGATTGAGTCAGTGGAAGAAAGTGCTGGAACTGCAAGCAGTTCCTCTTAAAGAACCCACACATGGACTTACCTACTCAGACTCACTCCCTCTCAACTCCAGCACCTGGTAGCAGCTTGAAAGGCACCAGTGGTACACAGGGAGGAACTGAACTGTCTGGCATTAGTCAAGCAGAGGCCATAGTCTCTTTTCTGAATCTGCCCCCAACAAAGCTGGCAAGCTGGTGCCATATCTGAGACTCCATCAACCTGGCTAACACTGTTTGACCTGCCTTGGAGATCCCCAGAGACTCTGCCCCACCCAACTTATGGGCCCACCCAAGCTGCTTTTCCATATGAATGACTGGCCTTAGCTTCACAACTTTCTAAATCCTCTCAAATAAGCAACAGCTGGCCTCAGTGAGCCCCAGGCACTAGCAGCAGCCGGCCTAGATTCACACCTTGAATTCACCTGGGAGTTTCCAAACCCAGCACAAGTAGCAGCCATCTCAGATTGCTTTATAGCTCAGGCAGGGTGGCCCAGGGCAAAACACAGGTGGGGGCCAACTTTGCTCTGTACCACCCGGGAAAATCCAGAGCCTGTGCACCCATTGGGCAGCCACAGACCACATTAGCCTCTGCAACAACTTCAAGAGATCATAGGGATGCCAGGAGGAGAAGAGAAAGAGCAAGAAATTGGAAGTCTATTTGAAAAAATAATGAAAGAAAACTTCCCTAATTTGGTGAAGGAAATAGACATGCAAGTTCAGGAAGCACGGAGAATCTGAAACAAGATGGATTCAAAGAGGCCCACTCCAAGACACACCATAATTAAAATGCTAAATGATAAAGATAAAGAGAGAATCTGAAAAACAGCAAGAGAAAGGAAGTTAGTTACCTACAGGGCAGTACCCATGAGACTGTCAGCTGATTTCGCAAAAGAAACTTTGCAGGCTAGAAGGGATTGGCAAGAAATATTCAAAGTCATAAAAGGTAGGGATCCACAGCCAAGATTGCTCTACCCAGCAAAGATATCATTTAGAATAGAAGGGCAGATAAAGTGCTTCCCAGACAAGGAAAAATTAAAGCAGTTATCATCACCAAACCATTATTATATGAAATGTTAAAGGGGATTATTTAAGAAAAAGAAGCTCAAAACTATGAACAGTAAAATGGCAAATAATACAAATCAATCAACAATTGAATCTAAAAAACAAACTAAGCAAACAAGAAGAACAAAGGCAGAATCATGAATACAGAGAGCGTTTTGATTACTGCTGGATGGGAGGGGGTGTGGGGGGAATGGGTGAAGAGGTGAGGGGATTAAGAAGCATAGATAGGTAGTCACAGAATAGCCATGGGGGTGTAAAGTACAGTATAGGAAATGGAGTAGCCAAAGAACTTACATGCATGACCCATGAACATCAACAGTGGTAGGGGGACTGCCTGAGGGAGGGGGGTTGCTGGGTGGAGCGGGACAAAGGGGGAAAAAAGTTAGGACAACTGTGATAGCATAATCAATAAAGTAAAATTTAAAAAGTAAAAAAATAAAAACATTTAGTATTCCAGCTGGTACATTTGGTAGATCTTTACATGTATTTAGATCTTTAATTTATCTCAGTAATATTCCGTGGTTTTTCATGTAGAAGACTTTTTTTTTTTAAGGTTTTATTTACTTTTAGAGAGAGGGGAAGGGAGGACGAGAGGGCGAGAAACGTCAGTGTGCAAGAGTCGAATGGATCCATTGCCTCTCACAGGCTCCCAACTGGGGACCCAGACCCCTACCCAGGCCTGACTGGGAAACCAGCCACCTTTAGGTTCACAGGACACCGCTCAATCCACTGAGCCACAGCAGCCAGGGCTAGAAGTTTTGAACATAGAGGTAATGTCTTTTGTTAAATTCATTCCTATTTTATGTTTTTTGACAATACAGTAAATAAATTGCTTTTCTAATTTTACTTTCCAATTTTTCACTGTATAATATAAAAATACAGTTGTTTTTGTATATATTGTTCTTGCATCTCCAAGTTTGTTCATTTACTTACTAGTTCTCATAGATGTTTTATAGATTCTTTAGGATTTTCTATATAAACATCATTCATCTGTGAATAAGGAGAGTTTTACTTCTTCCTTATCAACCTGGATGTCTTTTACTTCACGGGCTAGGGCCTCTGGCCTAGTGTTCATTATAAGTGGTGAAAATGGACATCCTTGCTTTACTCCCAATTTAGAGGTGAAAGCATTCAATATTTAACTATTAAGTATAATATTAACTAGTTTTATGAAGATGATGTTGATTAGATTGAAGTTGCCTTTTAATTCTGGTATGATGAAGTAGTGTTTTTTTTCTTAGTGAATGGCTGTTAGATTTTTAATAAATAATTTTCCTGCCCCTATTTATTATTTTAAAATTTCATTTATTAGAAAGAGAGAGAGAGAGAGACATCGATTTGTTGTTCTACTTATTTACATATTCATTGGTTGATTCCTCTGCGTGCCCTGAACCAGGGATTAAGCTGCAACCTTGGCTTATCAGGACAACGCTCTAACCAGCTGAGCTACCCAGCTAGGGCCTGCCTCTATTTAAATAAGTCTTTGATTTTTCTTTTTAGCCTATTAATTTTGGCTTTGTGTAAGGTAAACCAGGCATGGAGTCCTGGGGTGCACCTAATTTGGTCTTGATGCATTTCGCTTTTTGTATGTTGTTGTATTCTACTTGCTCAGATTTTGTGAAGGATTGTTACGTCTATGTTCATAGAGGATTTTGGTCTGGAACTATTTTGTGTGTGATTTCTTTGTCAGGTTTGTTACTAGGGTTATGTTGTTTTCACAAAATGAGTTGGAAGGTGTTCTCTTTCCCATTTTTTGAGTTTTCGTAGGATAGGCGTTAATCCTCTTTAATAAAATTCTCTGGCAAAACCACATGAAGTTTTCTTTGTGCTAAGATTTTTTGTGTGGGAACGTTTTAAATTATGGATTCAATTTCTTGTTAGATGTATGGCTATGTAGATTTATTTTTTATCAATTTTGGTAAGTTGTAGTTTTCAACTTGTCTGTTTTTCTAGGTTGTATAAATCATTTTAGCATAAAGTTATTATAATATTCTGTTATTCTTTTAATATCTGTAGAATTTGTAACTGTCTCCTCTTTTATTTCTGATATTGGTAACTTGTGTTCTTTATCTTCTTTTCTTGGGCAGTCAAGCGTGGGATTTGTTAATTTTGTTAATCTTTGCAGAAAACAAGCTTTTGGCTTTGTTATATTTCCTCTATTGTTTGTTTTCATTTAGATGATTTCTGCTCTTCTAAAAAAGTATCTTATTTCTACTAACGTTGAGTGTGCTTTGCTCTTCTTTTTTAAGCTTCTTGAGGTGGAAACTTAGGTCATTTATTTTACATCTATTTTATTTTTTAATATAAATATTTAAATTATGAAGTTCCTTCTAAGCATTGTTTTAACTGAATCCCATAAAACTGTATATATTGTACTTCCATTATTCATATAAAATGGTTAAAAAATTCCCTTTTGATTTCTTCATTGACCCAATAATTAATTATAAAGTTTTCGCCTAATATCCAAATAGTATGTTTTTTCTGCATATCTAATAGCTAATGATTTTAAATTTAATTCTACTGTGGTCAGAAAACATACTCTGTATTACTTTAATTTTATTGAGATTTATTTTATGGCCCGGGATATGGTCTATTTGTTGAATGCATATGAGAATTTGAAAAAAATGTGGATTCTATTACTGTTGGGTATAGTGGTGCTCTATAAATATAAATTAGATCAAGGTGGTTTATGGCATTGTCCACAACTTTTACATTTTTAATGATTAAAAAAAATCTAGTTCTAGCAATCTCTGAGAGAGGAGTGTTAGCTTTTGTCATTTTTTATCCATGAATTTTAAGCCCTACCATTAGGTGGAATTATAATTTTTATGTCTTCTTGATGAAAATGAACCATTTTACCATTATGAAATGTTCCTTTTTATTTTTTCTAATGTTCTGTCTTGAGGTCTTCTTTATTTGAAATAACATAGCCCTCATTCCAGCTGCCTTATACCCTAATTTTGTTGTGTGATATATCTTTTCTCATCCATTTTCTTTCACTTATTGTATTGTTATATTTAAAGTGCATCTTGTAGTCAGAAGATAGCATTTCTTCTTCTGTTTTTGTTTATTTAAAAAATCCATTCTGAAATTCTCTGCCTTTTAGTTGGAGTGTTTATTTCATTTACAGATGCTGTAATTATGGATATTATTTAATATTAGGTCTACCATTTTATTATTTGTCCATCATATATATATTTTTTCCCTGATCCTCCCTTCTGCTTTCTTTTGGGTTAATTTTTAGAACTTTAATTAATTTAATTGGCTTTTAGCTATACTTCTTTGCACTTTTCAAAGTGATTGCTTAGTAATTACACTATTCACTCTTAAATTTTCTTATATTCTACTAAGATTTAATATTTTATCACTTCACACAACATTTAAGAGCCTCACACCCTTATCATGTATATTCCATTTACGTATTTTATAAGTCCTGCAATAGAATGTCATAACTTTTACTCTAGTCAGATGCAGTCTTCTTGGAAATTAAGATAATTTTAATATTTTATATTAATTTACATATTTAACATTTTCAGGGATTATCATTCCTTCTTGAAGAGTTCCCATCTACATCATTCTCTTTCCCTTGATGACCTTCATTTAGTGTTCCTGGTAGAGCAGGTCTGCCGGCAATGAGTTCTCTTAGTTTTCACCAATTTGAAAATGTTCTTATTTCACCTTTATTTGGTGGACAGGCCTTGAGGAGAACTCCCAATGATCCCCACCTCTGGTGTTCATGCCTTTAAATAAACCTCTGTGACTTGCTTCTAACCAGTAGAATATGGCAAAGTGGTGGGATTATGTCACATGATAAAAGACTGTGTCTTGATAGCTCACTCTTGAGTTCTTTCACTTGCTGACTTTGGGCAAGCAACACACCCTAAAGTAATTGGACCCCACAGGGCAAGAAGTTGCAGGCAGTGTTGAAGATGGCCTCACCATTATACACTCAGAGAAATGAATTTTTCCACAAACCTGAGTGAGCTTGTGAGAGGAGGATTCATTGTTAGCTGAGTTTTCATGTGAGAACTGAGCCCTGGCCAACACCTTGATTGCAGCCTTGTAGAGGCCCAGGTAAGCCATCCTCTAATTTCTGATCCACAGGAACTGTGAGATAATAGATGTGTTTATTTATTTTTAAGATTTTATTTATTTATTTTTAGAGAGAGGGGAAGGGAGGAAGAGAAACATCCATGTCTGAAAGAAACATCAATCGGTTGCCTCACACAGCTCCAACTGGGGACCTGGCTTGCAACCAAGGCATGTGCCCTGACCAGGAATTGAACCTCTGAACTTCTAGTTTGTGGGACAACATCCAACCTACTGAGCCACACCAGTCAGGGCCATAGATTTTTTTTTTTTTTAAGTCACTAAGTTTGTAGTAATTTCTTATGCAGCAATATGTTTATTTTTGAAGTATATTTTAGTGGCTTTGGACTTCTGCATTGACATTTATTCTTTTATCAGTCTAAAGATGTTATTCTATTGTCTTTTGCCTTTCATTATTTCTAATGTGATGTCAGAAGTCATTCAAATTATTGTTCCGCCATATGCAATATGTAATTTTTCTCTGGCTGCTTTCACATATATACTTTTAAAGATTTTATTTATGTATTTTTAGGGAGGGGGAAGAAGAGCGGGAGAGAAGCATCAATGTGTGGTTGTTGCTTGTGCGCTGCTAACTGGGGACCTGGCCCACAACCCAGGCATGTGCCCTGACTGGGAATCAAATTGGCGACCCTTTGGTTCTCAGGCCAATGCTCAATCCACTGAGCCACACCAACCACAGCCATATATATATATTTTTAAATCTTTGGTTTTCAGGAGATTGGTATGTCTATTGGTGGTTTTCTTTGTATTTTTTCCTTCTTGGGATTGGTTGAGCTACTTGAAATTTTAAATTTATATCTTCCACCAAAGAGGAAAATTTGGCCATTATTTCTTCAAAAAACATTTTTTGGTCCCATTCCCTTCTGGGACTCCACGTATACATATGCTAAACCTTTTCATATTGCTTCACAGATCACTGATTCTTTTAAAATTTTTTTAGTCTTTTTCTTTCCAATTGGATAACTTCATTTTATTGACCATTCTGTCAACAGCCTCTTGTTAAATCCACCCAGTCAACTTTTAAAGAAAATTCCAGATACTTTATATTTTTAGTTCTAGAATGTTCATTTATGTAGTTTTAACTTATTTGTTGAAATTTTCTATCTGTTCATTTTTTGAAGCATATTTTCATTTAAGTCCTTAAACATGGTTATAATATTGGGCTCATCAAAAATATGATTTGTTTTTTTTGTAAGATGGCTCTAGTAGTACCTAGTTGTCTTTAACTTCATTCAAAACAATTTTGTTAGATTGATTTGTGACAGCTGTCGTATCAGTGTACATTAAAAAAAGCGTATCAAAATCGGTGAATTTTTGTGTAGCCATTTTAATATTGAAGATGGAAGAATATATAAAACATTTTTGGCATATTATGTTTTATTATTTTGAGAAAGGTAAAAACACAACTGAAATGCAAAAGAAAAATTTGTGCAGTATATGGAGAAGGTGCTGTGACTAGATAGAATGTCTCTGAAGTGGTTTGTGTAGTTTTGTGCTGGAAATTTCTTGCTGGATGATGCTCCATGGTTGGTTAGACCAGTTGAAGTTGATAGTGATCAAATCGAGACATTAATTGAAAACAGTCAATGTTATATCATTTGGGAGACAGCCAACATACTCAAAATATCCAAATCAACAAGGTTATTAGTGAAAATGAAAAATGTGTCTTACTTTACAGAAAGAATGAAACAGACTTTTGGCCAACCCAATGCCTGCTTTAAAATTATTTTATGTGGGTTGGAATTTCTGAGATGCAGATCCTGAGACAGAATTAGCAGTACAAAAGACTAATTGTAGAATAACACCTGTGAAAGGAGGTGGGCGGAAGCAGGATTGGCCAGGTGGATCCATCACATCCAGACGTATACCCAGTACTGCCTCTGCCAGCCTGACAGGAGAGCTTTGAAGCAACAATTGCCTGTTAAAGGAACCCCCCATTGGGTAGAAATGGCTAAGCCCTTGTACCACTGCCTTGCCCTGTCGTTTATTGAGTGGAAGCCACCCAGACAAGATGGGGCTAATTATATCTGTCCAGTTCTTTTAGCCTTGGCTGGGTCTGGTGGCTTTGCACTAGTGAACTTGGCTAAGTTAAGCCACATTCCACAAATTCCCTTACCTATAGATTTCTTGTTAAGGTAAACCCCAAAAGAGAGATTGTTATGGGAGATCAGCAGGACAGAAATGAAGGACCAACCATTTTTAGCTCAGACACATTGTTGTCTATCTGCTGGCTCACCTTTGAGTTCTTGAATATCCTTGAGTGTCTTTCTTCCATCCTATCACATGAGTAATTTCTTAGCCAGGTAGTCCTTTTGTCTCTGTGGACTTGAATAGGTTATTCAGATCTTTCCTCAGTTCAGGGGAATTTTCGTCTGGCGTGAGTTTAACTATTGCCTCTCTTCCTACTCTTATGTGTCTCCGTCTGGAACTTCTATTCTGTACATGTTAGGATTCCCAGATCTTTCTTCTCAATCTTTTATCTTTTCCCTCTTGACTTTTATCTCATTGTCTTTCTTCTTTAAGCTTTAAGATATTTCTTATACTTGATCTTCCAGGTTTCTGATTCAGGGCTCAATAATGTCATCCTTTCCTTTAGTTCATCTACTGCTTTTTTTTTTTTAAGCTCAAAGTTCTTGTTTTTAAGCTTCAGATTATTATTTTTTTGTGTGATGGGTTTGGCTCATCTGATAGCCTGCTATCATTTAAAAAATTTGTGTGTTAATTGTTCTCTTCCATCTGCAGTTCTGTTCAGTGACCATGTGGTCTGACTGTTCAACCTCACCCTCCTCTCATGTCCCTCTGTTGGGCTGTCATCTTTTGCTGTCTACCCCTCAGGATTTAGATGTGGCTGAGAGGTGTCCTTAAAGATGGACAGAGGAGCAGCCCATGTCAACAACTTTCTGGCCTTTTAAAGGTCAAGAAGGCTCATGCAGGGCCTATAGGTCCTAAAAGCCCAGCTTTTCCTTGAAGGCCACTTTTGGTTCTTACCTCAGCACTGCTCTCTATTTAACTGTCCGGCAGTAAGAGAGCCCACAGCGGTGATTTCTTTGGGAACTGGCTCTTGCTCAGGAAAGACAAGAGCCTGAGATGGGGATTGGAAGAAAAGGGAGTCCTTTCAGGATCCATTGTCTCCAGAATCCCTACAATGACATATAATTTCCAGAATGTTAAAAACTTAACCTTCCATAAAGTGGGCATGTGTCAAAGATTTAATTAACTCCTTAATGAGGAAACCAGCGAGATGGTAAGGAGAGTTCAAAACAGTTTCAGCTAGACGGAAATATTTATAGACACTTAAAAGAATGTTGAAATAAGATTGCTAAAGAACATGTAAAAATATATGTAAGCTTTGTGTTATAATCTTTTCATTTACATTTCTACAGGATAAAATTTATTGGTTTTCCAGGGTTAATATCTATACTTTCATAGTTGTAAAGTAACCTAATCAATAGTTAATACAGTATATACCCCTAGAATAACAGAAATACAATGTGAGCCCCCAAGTAGGCCACATATGCAATTGCTCATTTTATTTACTTTAACTCAATGTATTCAAAATAGTATCATTTAAACATATGTTATGGGTTGAATTGTGTCCCCCCAAAAGACGTATTGAAGTTCTAATCCCCCAGCACTTCAGTATGTGACCTTATTTGGAAATAGGGTCCTTGTAGATGTAATTAGTTAAGATGAGGTCATAATGAAGTAGAGTGGGCCCTTAATTAAATCTGGCTGGTGTCCTTATAAGACAGGAGGATGACATGTCACAACAGAGGCAGAGATTGGAACCAAGGGATGCTAAGGATTGACAGCCACCACCATAAGCTGGAGCTAGTCAAGGAAGGGTTCTCCCCTTCAGGTTTCAGAAAGAGGACACCCTGCCGACACCCTGATTTTGTACTTCTCGCCTCTAAGACTGTGAGACAGTACCTATCTGTTGTTTTAAGGCACCTATTTGTGGTACTTTGTTATGGCAGCCCTAGGAAGCTAATAAAACACATAATGTAAAAATTATTAATGAGATATTTGACATTCTTATTTTTTTACTAAGTCCTTGAGATCCACATGTGTTTTGCATTTACAGCACATCTCAGTTCAGATGGCCATGTCTCAAGTGCACAGTGGCCACGTGGGGCTAATGGCCACCACAGTACACAGCACAGTTCCTGGAGAATCAGATAATGGGTGCTTGGCCACACCCAACGCTGAAGGAACACACTCATTTCTTTGCCATGTTTCCAGTTGTTGGCCAATTTCCCTTAATGTTGTTCTCTGCCCATTGGAGTGGTGGTGGAGTCAGAGAGGCTAATAAGGGGTGACTGAGTGAGAGAGGACTCTGGAAGAGCAGGGGTGTCTGAAGCTTTGTGCTCATGGGCCAGGGTTCACACTTGTCCTACTTTTGTTCAAATTTGAGAAATGGGCCACTCTGGGTGGATGAAATTAGAAAAGGCCGTATGTCTGGGCATCTCACATCAGGGTAAAGGGCTTGGAAAACAAAGGTGGGTTGGATTTCTGTTCCTACGGACACCTTGGCCAGGTGCCCACGTGCACGGACAGCCCCACCAGGGATGAGAACCAGCCTCAGGCGGCAATGCGATGAGGGAGGATGGGGGAGAGAGGGTGTGTGGCTGGGAGCAGGACGGAGCGAGGGATGTGGAAGGAGGTTGAGGGGGTTCGGGCCAGCTGGCATTATTTTCACCGTGAAGAAGGAGAGATGGGTTGAGAGTGAGGGTCAGACGTTTGGTGGGAGAGGCAGATCTGAAACTGTCCCCAGGGAGAAGGCAGGACAGACTGGGACAAATTCAAGGATGGTTGAATGATGTCAGACCTGACAGACTTCTGTCTGGAGCGGAAGGCAGGAGTGGCCAGAAGTTGGAAAGTGAGCAGGAAACTTACTGGGGAAACAGACACCCTTTGTGTGCAGGCGTGCAGAGGGTGCAGGTGTGCAGCAGGTGCAGGTGTGCAGCGGGTGCAGGTGTGCAGCGGATGCAGGTGTGCAACGGGTGTAGGTGTGCAGAGGGTGCAGGTGTGCAGTGGGTGCAGGTGTGCAGAAGGTGCAGGTGTGCAGCGGGTGCAGGTGTGCAGCAGGTGCAGGTGTGCAGAGGGTGCAGGTGTGCAGCGGGTGCAGGTGTGCAGAAGGTGCAGGTGTGCAGCGGATGCAGGTGTGCAACGGGTGTAGGTGTGCAGAGGGTGCAGGTGTGCAGTGGGTGCAGGTGTGCAGAGGGTGCAGGTGTGCAACGGGTGCAGGTGTGCAGCGGGTGCAGGTGTGCAACGGGTGCAGGTGTGCAGAGGGTGCAGGTGTGCAACGGGTGCAGGTGTGCAGAGGGTGCAGGTGTGCAGAGGGTGCAGGTGTGCAATGGGTGCAGGTGTGCAGAGGGTGCAGGTGTGCAATGGGTGCAGGTGTGCAGAGGGTGCAGGTGTGCAATGGGTGCAGGTGTGCAGAGGGTGCAGGTATGCAATGGGTGCAGATGTGCAGAGTGTGCAGGTGTGCAGAGGGTGCAGGTGTGCAATGGGTGCAGGTGTGCAGAGGGTGCAGGTGTGCAGAGGGTGCAGGTGTGCAGTGGGTGCAGGTATGCAGCGGGTGCAGGTGTGCAGAGGGTGCAGGTGTGCAATGGGTGCAGGTGTGCAGAGGGTGCAGGTGTGCAGAGTGTGCAGGTGTGCAGAGGGTGAGGGTGGGTGTCCGTCAGCAGACACAGGACAAAGCCCCAGCAGCTTGCTTTCATCAAAGACTGCATGTCAACCCCTATTCCAAGCACGTGACACATTAAGTCAGCTACGGATTCTCAATTGTTACTCGGCAGATGGGATGAGCAAAGCACAGGAACATTTAAGTGACTTGCTCAGTCACACAGCTAGTTAAGTGGTAGAGCCAGGATTTGCATCTGGACCGTCTGGCTCTAGCAGCTTTGTGGGAAGGATGCTCTTGGTCCTGACTCCACTCCTCTCTCACTGTGGGAGGCTTTCCCTTCTACCAGAGGTACCTGTGAGGTCCTCGTGGTCAGTCTCGAGGGTGGGGTGACGTGATTTTTTAAAAGCCAAAAAGATAACTGTTTTGTTCGGTCTAAACATTCTTATGTCCCTATGTCTATATGCCATGTGCCCACGGGGAGGATCTGGGTACCATGGGTAGGTCTGTTTTCTGCTCCAGGCTCACAGACACACCTGGGTGGTGCCTGGGGATTGGGAGGGTGAGGTCAGGGAGTGACACCCATCTTCTTTCATTAATTGGTGAAGAGAGGGGTGGGGGGAGCCCTTCATCTGTGAGACACCATTTTTCCATCTCTCCCACTGTTTTTACATTTAGGAAAACATGCCAAAACCAGCTTTATAACAATCTCAGTGCTCATTTTATAAAACGCCACATTTCCATTGACGCTACCAGCAGAATCACTTCTGTCAGCCATCAGCCTTGTAAAAGAAATGAATGCATTTTCTGTGCCCATAATCACCCCTCTATGGGAACGAGGTCGATTTCAATGACTATCTAATAAAGGAATAACTCAGCATTAAAAAAAAAAAAAAAAAAAAAAAAATCAGAGTCCCTAGGAACCCTAGAGGCAAAAGGCAAAGGAAATTTGATCTGATGAAAACTGAGCTCTTTTTAAAGGAAAGCTTTATTATTTTCTATTTGAAGGCAAATGACACTTTAAAAACAGTAGGTTGGTTTATCAACAAATCTCTATTTAAGGAATTGAATATGGAACTGATTATACAGCTGGCAAAACCTCACTATTCCGACACATTCTGAGATGTTCTAATTTCGTGAAAGGTCTGAATCAGTTTGAAGCATGTGGTTTTGTAACTCTGACGTGCTTAATTACCTTCAACTCAGACTAAGCAGAGAAACTCATTCTTTCAGATTGGGGCCTCCAGAGCCCAGGGAACTTGCAGCAACAAGCTGATAAAGATGGTTTGCAATTAGCATGTCAATTGCGCAATATTAATCACCCACATCCTGCTGTTTGCACTGTTCATGGTATAGGAGGCACCGGTCCCTGTTGGTGTCTACACAACTGAGAAGTCTTAGCTCCCTCCCTCCCAACCCCATGGTCACACGTGCACGTACAGCATACAGATGTGGGAACTGAGGCTTAGGGAGATGGGGTGGGGGCTGGGTGCCTGGCTCAAGGTTTTGAAGCTGAGCTCTGGCTCGAACATACCTCCTTATGACTTGCAGTCCAGTGTTCTTTGCAATGTATGTCAAACCACTTGGTATATATATGGTAGTTACATTGTGAATAAAAGAAGGGAATGTCAGAATATTATTCTCTGCTGTGTTTTAGACATTTCCCCTATGATTTCACCAACTTCTAATTTGACCTGTCTGTATAATAACAACGACATGTATATAGCAGTTATCAGGCCAGGCACAATCCTAAATACTGCATGTAGCCTCACTTAATTAATCCTCTCAACAACCTTATGATATATTATCATCCCCAATTTATCCTTAGGGAAACTGAGGCCCAAGAGGTGAAGTAAAATGCCTAAAAAACAGGGATTCCCACAATGTCTCTGTTCCTATTACCCTTAGTATCTTAGTATTTTTTTCACAATGCTCAAAGGCCAACAAAGCAAAACAAAACAAAAGAAAACAAACAAACAAAAAAAAAAACCCCTACTATTTGTTTATTAGGTAATTAGTCCAAACAACATACATATTTATGTCCTGAGTAGTCATTTGAAAACATAACTCACATAAGTTAAAAGGAAAAAATTATTCCACCTTAAATAACAAGAATGACGTCGTACAGCCTCTCAGAATTTAGAATCAGATGCGACATTGCCATTCTCATTTTTTGTTCTATACTCATTTTCACACGCTTTTTGCTTTTTCTCACTGTAACCACTGAAAACCCCGCTTTGCAAAGATATGATGTCACCAGAAGGAATGTAGCATAAATTAATGTTAAAACTGTGAGTACCGTGAGCTGTCATTTATGGGTATTCAGTAGATAGACCCATATTTCTCTTGAACATTTATGATAATCTGTGGACCCCCCATGTATTTTTGCTATAGTGCCCAGTGGTGTCTTGGCATACAGTTTGGGAACTGTGGGTCTAAGATGAGGGGCTAAGGAAAACAGGGGCTTTGAACCCAAGCGGTCTAGCTCCTGAGCCCATAACTTGGTAGTAGGCTGTTTTGATCAGTATATCCCATCCAATGACCATTACTGTTTTAGGAAACAAGTTCATTCATTCAGTAGACGTTTAATGAGCTGTTACTCTATGCCATACCTGTGCTGTGCTGGGGTGGGGAAGGGACAAAGATGAATTTGCTGTAGGGCTTGTTTTTGAATAATCTTGCCATGTAGTAAAAAAAAAAAAAGATGCAATTGGGCTGTAATAGCAGGATGTACAAAACTCCATCTCGTCTGGAGAAGGGATCTGAAGGTGATATGGGTAGGACTGATGTAATTGCCATGAAAAGTATTTAGGTTACATTGACATAAATTTGGTTTTGGAAATAAAGTTAAGTACCAACCCTTCCTAAATCGACCCTTCTCAACTCACTTCAGAATTACGATCAGGCTGGAGAAGAAGCAAATTGGGGGTCTCAGTCGACATCTCATCACCTCTGAAGGCTGCTGTGGACGGAAGCAGATGTGGTGAATTTTGGGCAGGTAAAGTGCTGAGCACCCCATCACTGAAGATATGTAAGAAAGGGTGTGTGGCAGATACCCCCTTCAGAGGGGCTGGGCCCTCAGGCCCTTGGGTCCCATCCAACTCTGAAAAGGAGTGATCTTGTAGAAGCTGTCTTCTCACTGTCCACACCTGTCTGTCCTCGTCACTGACACTGAGAATCCAACATGCCCACCACGGCCCTTGAGACAGCACTGCTTTTGTTTCAGACGCTGAAATGGTTTCTGAAAACTGACATTGGAAACATTTCTTTTTATTTTTTTAATTTTTTTAATTTTTTAATTTTGGTTTTTCAATTACAGTTGTCCCCTTTTCCCCTAATTTCTCTCCCCCACCCATCCCACCCCCTCTCCCGCAATCAGAAACATTTCTTTTGATTTATTTTAAGTGCATTTGTTTAGGGATCTTAGCAGCGCCTCCTGTCTGAGGTCAGGGGTAAGGGGGGTGGCAGGAAGGGCTGCCACACGACACCCTTTAGAGGCTGGTGGCTCTGGTCCCTTGCTGGAGGTGGAGGATGGGCGCCTGGTTCCCCTCACTGCTGCCAAAGTGACCTTTACAAAAATATACATCCCACCTTGGCCCTGTCCTGCTTAGAGGCCTCCAGTGCCGCCTCGTTGCTTTCTGCATGTCCCACTCTTGGCACTGAGGTTCCCTGCGCAAGGCCTCTGCCTGGCTCACCAGCCTCCTCTCTCCCAGAGGCCCTGTGATCTGGTCACCTTGGGTGGCTTGTAAGTCTCTGAAAGCAAAAGTCCCCGTGTTCACATGCCTTTGCTTACGCTGTTCCCTTTGCCGGGTTTACCGTTCCTTGCTTGTCTCCCTGGGCAATCCTACTCATCCTCATAGGTCTAGCTGAGACCTCTCATCGCTGTGGAGGGCTGAAAACAACCACCATCCATTTAACTCACGATTCTGTAGTTCGGCAGCTTGGGCTCTGCTCAGCTGGGTGGTTTTCACTAGGCAGGGCTCAGTCACAGGTCTGCTGGGCATTGGTGGGGTGGCTGGGGCTGGCTGGCCCATGATGGCCTCATTTTGGATTTCTGAGGTGACATAATGGGCGAGGGGGGTCTCTCTCCACATGGCTCCGTGAGGTCTCATCCTCCAGCACGCTGGCCCAGATTTCTTCACGCGGTGGATTCCAAGAGCTGCCAAGGAGGTCAAGCCCCACTGCCCAAGTGCTTTCCAAACTGTTGCTTGTCTCATGGTTGCTAGCATCCTATTGGCTGAAACAAATCACCCGATTGTGCCCAGTGTCAGAGTGGGCGGGCATTCAAAGTAGCATAGCAAGCAGGTGCAGATATGGGGGTGGAGAGTCTTGGGGCCGTTTTTACAGTCTTCCATAGCTGGACTAGCCTTCATGCTCATTTGGCTGTGAGCTTCCAGAGGCCTTGGTCTGAGATGTCTGGGCTTCCCCAGAGCCTGGCACAGAACAGGTGCTCCGTCATCACTGACTTCTGCTTCAGGGTCCACAGGGTCAGCTTGAGCCTTTGGCTCGAAGGAATGGCCAGAGAACCCAAGGTGAAGCTAGCAACAGGTCAGGGGGGAAAATGGAGAGACAGTCCTTTACAGATTTTTGCTCAGCAGCTCAGAATTGCAATTTGTCCCAGGGAACAATCTGATCTGATTCAGCCACAGTCTGGTCCCCACCTTTAAATGTTGGGAACTGCATAAATCAGCACATTTTCCCCAAAGCAGAGTCTATATACAGCACCACCAGGCTGCTCGCCATAATTAGGCCTCAGCAGCGGTGGTTTTTGCTCTCTGTGTTTTATCATCAGCCTCACGGGGCAAGGGAGGGGTATGACCAGTGTTAGGACGTTGGTGCATAACCCTGGTATTTGGGAGTAAGTATTCAAATGGAGGTCTGGTCTGGAGTCCATCCCTTTCCCTTTCCATCCCCAGCTTTGCTCTGTACCATGAGGGGTCACCTTACATGCATATGGTCACTCCACTCTGCATTTCTCAGCCCTCTGCACCTCCTTCATGCCCCTGCACATAACCTGTGCTTGGCCCTTTGAAGCTGCACACACTGGGGACAGCTCACCCTTGGGAGGAAGGACCCAAAAGAGGGATTGATGTAGGTCCTGGAAATAGGCATTTAGCAGGGGATTCTGGGGTTCTAGGGAGCTGTGGCATGGTCTGGGGGGTGTGGGTGAAGGGCCAAAGGTGGGCACACCCTTTTGGTTCTTCAGACTCCTTGCCCTCTGGGGAGGAGTGTTGGCCATTCGAAGGGCAGAGAAGAGCCCTCTAAAGTAGGGGCACAGATGGGCAGGCCCTGCTCGCTGGAGTCTAAGGGTGATTCTCCCTGTGTGTGCCAAGATAGAGAGGCAGGGGGCCCTCCAAATGTGACCCTGTCACACTGCTGGCAGGACCGGGCCTCCCAGAACCCAGCAGTCACCTGAGTGGAGCCAGGCCTGCTTGCAGTTCTGGGAGCAGCAGCCATCACCCCCCAGGTCTGCCCAGCCCTCTAATGAGATGAAAGGCTTTCACATTTATTTCTGTTTGGCTCTTACTGCAGATCCCTGTGGTCCTAGGGAAGGGAGTCTTATCACCCACTGAACAGGCGGGAAAGCCAAGGCTCGGGGAGGTGACATCACTTGCCGCAGGTCACACACCTGTCAGTGGTGGAGCAGGACTTGTCTCACTGGTGGACTCTGTGCAGTGCGTCTGTGGTTGCACCTGTCACCGAAGTTTAGGTTAGATCTTAAATGTATCAGTCTGTCACTCATACCTAGAAGTGTCTGAAAACTCCCTTAATGATGGCAATTTGGGTTGTGTCCAGCTTTTTGCTGTTGTAGACGACGTGGCAATGAGCATCCTTGTACTAACAATGCCACGCTCCAGGTCTGGGATAGAATCCCTCCTCTTGTGGACCAAGTTACTAACGCTTGCTGAACGTGTTTCCCCTTTCATATAATGGGGGTAATAACACTGCCTGTGTGAGATATTGAATAAATGAATGAACAGATGATGATAATGGTGGTGATGGTGAAGATGGTGGTGATGATGATGATGATGATGATGATGATGATGATGATAATTCATCGATGATGACATCTGGTCTACCTGACAAATAGGATTCATGTTGCATGTTCTGGTTTATACACTAGGCTCTGGTGAGCTTTGCTGGTCTGAGGCAGCATCTCTGCACCTAACATATCATGGGACCCCCAACCAGATTTAACCAGTTTAGGCTCAGAATTAAGGCTCTGGTGGGCTCACGTAGGTCCTGTAGTCTCTATCTACACTTGCTTTCTAACTGGCTGTGGCTTTAAATAATACTTTCATACTGATGACTTCGAGGTTTACATCTCTAGGTATGAGTTCCAGATGTATCATTCATCCTATTGACTCAAGCTTCAAAAAAATATCCCAGATAGTTTTCCATCTCCACTATTAAAGTTTAAGCTGCCATTTCTCTTGCTCTTTTCCAACTTCTTTTTTTTATTTTAAGTATATTTTATTGATTATGCTATTACAGTTGTCCCAATTTTTCCCCCTTTGCCCCTCTGCACCCAATATCCCCCTCCCTCCAGCAATTCCCCCCTTAGTTCATGTCCATGGGTCATGCATATAAGTTCTTTGGCTTCTCCATTTCCTATACTGTTCTTAACATGCCCCTGTCTATTTTGAACCAAGCAATTATGCTTCTTAATCCCTGCACCATATCCCCATTTCTCCCCCTTTCCCCTCCCAGCTGATAACCCTCCAAATGATCTCCATACTTATGATTCTGTTCCTGTTCTAGTTCTTTGCTTAGTTTGTTCTTGTTTTTGTTTTCTAGATTCAGTTGTTGATAGTTGTGAGTTTGTTGTCATTTTACTGTTCATAGTTTTGATCTTCTTTTTCTTAAATAAGTCCCTTCAACATTTTGTATAATAAGGGCTTGGTGATGATGAACTCCTTTAGCTTTACTGTGTCTGGGAAGCACTTTATCTGCCCTTCCATTCCAAATGATAGCTTTGCTGGATAGAGTGATGTTGGTTGTAGGTCCTTGCTTTTCATCACTTTGAATACCTCTTGCCTGCAAAGTTTCTTTTTAGAAATCAACTGATAGTCTTATGGGAATTCATTTGTGGGTAACTCTCTCCTTTTCTCTTGCTGCGTTTAAGATTCTCTCTTTATCTTTGGCCTTTGGCATTTTAATTATGATGTGTCTTGATGTTGTTCTCTTTGAGTCCAACTTATTTGGGACTCTGTGTTTCCTGGACTTGTTTGTCTATTTCCTTCACCAAATCAGGGAAGTTTTCTTTCATTATTTTTTTCAAATAAGTTTCCAATTTCTTGCTCTTCCTCTTCCCCTGGCATCCCTATGATTTGGATGTGTGCACATTTGGAGACATCTCAGAGTCTTTGTATTCTCTCCATGTTTTTCTGAATTCTTTTTCTTCATTGTGTACCAGTTGACTGTTTATTTCTTCCTTATGTTCCAAGTCATTAATTTGAATCCCGGCTTCCTTCCCTTCACTGGTGGTTCCCTGTGGATTTTTCTTTGTTTCACTTAGTATAGCCATCATTTCTTCCTTTATGCATTTGTTATACTCAATGAGTTCTCTGAGCACCCTGATCACCAGTGTTTTGAACCCTGCATCTGATAGGTTGGCTATCTCTGTTTTGCTTAGTTCTTTTTCTGGAGTTTTGATCTGTTCTTCCATCTGGGCCATATTTCCTTGTCTCCTCAATTTGGCAGCCTCCCTGCATGTGTTTCTGTGTATTAGGTAGACCTGCTTTGACTCCCTGTCTTGGTACACCTGTTATGTTGTAAGGGGCAGAGCCTTAGGTGATCATCAGGGTGGGGCAACTCATTTCACCACTTTGTGTATTTTGAAGGAGATGTTGGAGAGGGCACTATGCTGCCTGCTCGGCACTCACCCCTTTTACAGTCACTTCACTCACTTCCCACCTGTGACTGGTGCCCCTCTAGCTGCTGCCCTGGTGGTGGTTCCCACAGTGGGTGGGCTTGTGAACATTCTAGGACTATGGAGGCCCTCTAAGTGAACTCTCCTGAGAGACAGATAGTTTCTTCCACCGCCCTCACTCCGACTGGTTTTTACAGCTAAAAGCTATCAGGCTTATTTTTTTCCGGTGCTGGAACCCTGGACTGCATGGTCTGGTCTGGGGCTGGGATCACTTCCCAGGTGTGCCTTCCAGCCTTTGTCAGCCACACTGTGAATGTGGGGCCGTCCATTCTGCTGGCCACCATTGCCATGCTGCTGCGCCTTGCTGCTGCCACACTGCGTCCTCTCTGCCCCGGCTCCCCATCTGCGCCTCTCCTACCCATCTGGATGAATATTTCTTTTTAAAATCCTTGGTTGTTGGACATCCATACAGCTTGATTTTCTGGCAGCTCTGGTTGTTTTTTGTTTTGAGGTAGATGTAATCCTTCTTATGGTTGTGCAAGGAGGTGAAATGTGGCTACCTATGCCTCCATCTTGGCCAGAAATGCTGACTTTTTAGGATTCTGATGAGTAAACTGTATAAAAGCATTTATGAATTCATGAGACAATTGAATATTTGATGATATTAAGGAATTATTATCTTTTTTGCTGAGATAATGATATTGCAGTTACATTGTAAAAATATAAATTTTGGAGCGAAACTTTTATAGTTTCTCTATAATATGGTGCCTGGGATGTGCTTTGAAATAGTTTGGAGGGGTAAGTGAATGGGTTGGAAGAGGAAGCAAGATTAGCCATGAAGTAATAACTGGGGAGTGATCGGTGTCTGGGAGTTCATGACTACAATTCTCGTTACTTTTGTAAGTTTAAAGTTTTCCATGATAACATGTAGAAAAAGGAAAAGTAATAAACAGCTGAGGGTCTTTTCTGGGTCTAGCTCCTCACCCCCTCAACTCCTGTTGCCTGAGGCCTGAGGCCTGAGGCTGGCTGGGCATGAGCTGCACTCCCCAAAGACGCCAGGAGGTGGCGCCGCCGCCTCACCGCTGGTGTTACCGAGAGGGCTCCGAGCCCCTGCGAAGGTCCGCAATATCCCCAGCCTCCCAGAGGCTGGCGGGCTTCTGCTCTTCCCTACACGGTAGCGTGTTGGGAGGCAGGACCTAGGTCCAGAAGGCATTTGCTCTTTCCAGTGTGTGTTTCAGGCTGCTCCTGACCTCCGTCCTTCAGAACTTTGGCCACCCTAGGTCCATCTGCCTGGCCTGGGGCAGGAGTCTTGTCTTGACCTTGGGCCCTGCCTCCCTGACCCAGTCTAGCATCCTGAGCTCCACCTTGATCTTGGGGTCTCCACCCCGTCTTCTTTGACCTCCCTCCAGATCTGGAGTTCAAGCTCCTGCTTCCATTGCCCGTCAGAGGTCTCGGCCTTGCTGCCCCACACCCATGCATCTGTGGGTTCCCCAATTACCCACCCCAGCTCCCTTTTGGGGTTGGGCCTCCAGATTCAATGCTCTCATTAGGAGGGAGACCACATCTCTGGGCCTGTGGTATGGAGCTTAGTGAGCACCTTGAGCAGGAGTCAGTAAACCTAGGTCCCAGACCAGCCTCCCTTGAGTAAGTCATGCTCCCTAGCTGGAACTCTAGAACAGCGTTTTGTTCACTTTTTAGAGAAGTGGAACTTCATTCCAGAAACCCACTATGTAAAATCAACAAGAACGGAGCATGCAGGTGCCGTGTGGGAGAGATTTAGTTACGTGGTCCTCCTCTGGCCCCACACCCACCCAGGGTGAAAAGCACTGGGCTTCCTGACCTCTGGGTTTTTCACATTTTTTGCTGGCTGTCAGCCCAAGAGTTCTTGCACGTTGGTCTGAAGCTCTGATAAGTCCTGGCATTCATTCATTCATACATTCATTCAATATTTACCAAGCTTGTGGGCTATGCTGAACCCCCAGTGAGACAGTTAACCAGCATGGGGACTCAGTCCTCTATGGGTCCACAACACAATGGGGGGCATGCCATTCAGGCAGGTGGCCCCAAGTTCAGGGAGCACAGAGAAGAAGGTTCCTGGCAGCTTGAGGCAGCCAGGAAAGGCTTCTCAGAGGAGGTGACATTTGAATGGTCTTGAGGAAAGCCATGTCGAGAATGAATTGGAATTGGAAAGGGAGAGAAGGGTCTGGAAGGCAGTGAAAAGCTTTTTTATTTTTTTTTTGGGGGGGGGAGTTCTTTAGAGGGGACCCCCCAAAATGGCAGGGGAGAGCAGTTACTGTAGAATGTGGTTTGGGTGCAAACCGAGCACCTCGCTGCAGACACCCTGCCCGGCACTGTTGGGCCGCCCACGCAGATGAAGCCACAGCCGCACCCCTAAGGCTCCACTCCAGAATGTCTAGAAGAGAATCCATTTCCCTCACAGAGTGAAGCTGCCAATAATCAGTGCTGCTGAGAACATGGATAGCTTCATGGGCCCCCAATGAGAGCCTGAATCCCAAGTACTCCTTCCAAGTGCTGGGGGTGCATTGGTAAGAAGGTGCCAAGATTTTAGAGGCCCCCTTCTTGGGAAGAATGCCTCTCTACCCACAAATAGAAACTCACTGAGATTTTAATTAAGATCAGTGTACATAAAACTCACTGTTCCTAAGTAAACAAATATTAAGCAAGATCCTTCACTTTTGTGTTATGGGCTCTTCAGAGACAGGAGAATAGGGACAGGAGGGGTGGTTGGAAATATGGAGGGGGTGAGGGAGAAAGACTCAGACTGAGAGGGAAATAGATTCCAGGCTGGGGAGGGAGAGAAGGCAAGAGGCAGACATACACACTCCACAGGAAAAAGAGGAGGAGAGGTAGACAGGAGGTTCTTAGCATCTTCTCTGCCCAGACCCCACTTTCTTGCTAGCATACATTATTAGATTCTGATACTTATTAGGTAGTTCAAGACAAGTGCTCTTGTCATTTGCCATTTTCCCCGTGGACTTCGGGGCAGACACTGTTGATGCCATTCCTGGATATGCTGAGGGTGTCCTGCTGTGGGCCCCTGCCACTGTCCTCTCCAGGGCTTTCTCTTAGCCCTGGGTGCTTGGGCAGGCTGGAAGTAATGGGGCGTTAATGCCCCACCCCCACCTTGGGTGATGGAAGATGGAGAATAAGGGACCACCTTTCTTCCCCCTTAGGTGGGTCAATTCAGAGATGTCTCCCCAAGTGCTAGTCCCCAGCAGCATTGAACTGTAGCTGCCCACGGTGCTAACTGAACTGACTACACGCTATTAATTGGCTTCCATCCCTTCTCTGTCTTCCCTCCCACCTCCCCTGCCGGTGCCTCCTGAGGTCACCTCCCAGATAAATGGCTTGCACTCAGACTCTTGCCTCAGGTTTGTTTCTGGGGGAACCCAACTCTTAAAAAGGCTTTATGTATTTTTACATTTATTTTGAGGATCTCATTAGCCCTCCAGAACTAGGCCAAGCCTATTTGCAATGTGGAGTGACTAATATTGTTTTATTGTCAAGGTTCTGCATTGAGGGCTTCTTTTCTTTTCTTTTTAAAAATTATATCTTATTGATTATGCTATCACAGTTGTCCTGATTTTTCCCCTGTTGCCCCCCTCCACCCAGCAACCCCCCTCCCTCAGGCAATCCCCCTACCATCATTCATGTACATGGGTCATACGTATAAGTTCTTTGGCTACTCCATTTCCTATACTGTACTTTATATCCCCATGGCTATTCTCTGTCTACGTATTCGTACTTCTTAATCCCCTCACCTCTTCACCCATTCCCCCACACCCCATCTCATCTGGCAACCATCAAAACGCGCTCCATATCCATGATTCTGTCTCTGTTCTTCTTGTTTGCTTAGTTTGATTTTTAGATTCAATTGTTGATAGATATGTATTTATTGCCATTTTATTGTTCATAGTTTTGAGCTTCTTCTTTTTCTTAAATAAGTCCCTTTAACATTTCACATAATAATGGTTTGATGATGATGAACTCCTTTAGTTTTTTCTTGTCTGGGAATCTATGTGCTCTCAGATTCAAAATGGTAGCTTTGCTGGGTAGAGCAATCTTGGCTGTAGGTCCCTGCTGTTCATGACTTGCCAATCCCTTCTAGCCTGCAAAATTTCTTTTGAGAAATCAGCTGACAGTCTTATGGGTACTTCTCTGTAAGCAACTAACTTCTTTTCTCTTGCTGCTTTTAAGATTTTCTCTTTATCTTTAATCTTTGGCATTTTAATTATGATGTATTTTGGAGTAGACCTCTTTGCATCCATCTTGTTTGGGACCCTCTGTGTTTCATGGACTTGCATGTCTATTTCCTTCACCAAATTAGGAGAGTTGTCTTTCATTACTTTTTCAAATAAGTTTTCAATTTCTTGCTCTTCCTCTTCTCCTTCTATGATGTGAATGTTGGGATGCTTGAAGTTGTCCCAGAGGCCGCATACACCATCCTCATTTTTTTTGGTTCCTTTTTCTTCATTGTTCTGATTGGTTGTTTTTGGTTCCTTATGTTCCATATCATTGTTTTGATTCTCAGTTTCATCCACTCTACTGTTGTTTCCCTGTAAATTGTTCTTTATTTCAGTTAGTGTATCCTTCGTTTCTGACCGGATCTTTTTTATGCTGCTGAGGTCCTCACTAAGTTCCTTGAGCATCCTTATAATCAGTGTTTTGAACTCTGCTTCTGATAGATTGCTTATCTCCATTTCATTTTAGCTCTTTTTCTGGAGTTTTGATCTGTTCTTTCATTTGGGCCATGTTTGTCTCCTTGTTTTGGCAGCCTCCCTGTGTTTGTTTCTATGTATTAGGTAGCGTTGTTTTGACTTTGTGTCTTGGTAGTGTGGTCTAATGTGGCAGGTGTCCTGTAGGGTCCAGTGGCACAGCCTCCCCTATCACCCAAGCTGGATACTTGAGGTGTAACTTCATGTGAGCTGAGTAGACCCTCCTCTTGTAGCTGAGCCTTAGTTGCTGTTGGTAGGTCAATGGGAGGGATTTACCCAGGCCAGTCAGCTGCAAGGATTGGCTGTGGCCACTGACCACCACATTCTGCCCTCCAGGGAGGATCAGCTGTGCAGGGGCAGGTTGGTGGTGCTCTGATGTGGTCTGTAGCTGTCCACTGGATATGCAGACTGTAGGGTTTCCCAGGTGGTGCAGAGCAAAGTCAGCGCCCACCCGTATTTTGCCTGGGGCACCCTGCCTGAGCTATAACACAACCTGAGATGGCTGCTCCTTGTGCTGGGCTTGGAGATTCCCAGGTGAGTCCAAGCTGTGAATCTAGTCTGGTTGCTGCTAGTGCCAGGCCTGGGGCTCACTAAGGCCAGCTGTTGCTTGTTTGTGAGGATTTAGGAAGTTGTGAAGCCTGAGCCAAGACCAGCCACTCATGGAAAAGCAGCTTGGGTGGGCCCATAAATTGGGTGGGGTGGAGTCTCTGGGGATCTCCAGGGCAGGGCAAACAGTGTTAGCCAGGTTGATGGAGTCTCAGATATGGCACCAGCTTGCTGGCTTTGTGGGGGAGGGTTCAGAAAAGGGACAGTGGCCTCTGCTCGACTCATGCCAGACACTTCGGTTCCTGTATACCACTGGTGCCTTTCAAGCTGCCACGCCAGTGCTGGAGCTCAGAGGGAGTGAGTCTGAGCAGGTGAGTCTGTGTGTGGGTTCTTTAAGGGGAACTTCTTGGGGCTGTAGCAGTTTCTTCCACCAACTCAATCCCCGCTTGTTTTTGTAGCCAGAGTTGTGGGAATTTGTCTTCCTGGTGCTGGAACGCTGGGCTGGGGGGCCTGGTGTGGGGCTGGGACTCCTTGCTCCTGAGACGTCCCTCCTGAATTTTTATCACCACACATGGGTGAGGGGCCAGCCTGTTCTGCATCTGCACCCCTCCTACCCATCTCGATGGATGTGGTTTCTTTAATTCCATAGTTGTCAGACTTCCATTCAACTTGGTTTCTGATTATTCTGAGTGATGGTTGTTCTATATTTTAGTTGTTATTTTGATGTGGTTGTGGGTGAGCCATGTCTGCCTATGCCGCCATCTTGACCGAAAGTTAGGGCTCTTACTAAAATTTGAAGGCCCGTTGTCTCAGAAGGATAATTTTAGGCTTAAAAAGTTACTTTGAGACAGTTTAATCAGTTTGGGCTGCCATAATAAAGTGCCTTAGGCCGAGTGGCTTACAAGCAATGGAGGTTTATCCTTAGTCTGGAGGCTGGAGTGCTGAGGTCAGCGTGCCAGCATGGCCTGTTCTGCTGAGGACCTTCTTTGGGGATGCAGACTGCCAGCTTCTCATTGTGTCCTCACATGGTGGAGAAGAGCTTAGCTAGTAATGTGGGCTCTTCCTTAAAGGGCACTAATCCCTTCCATAAGGGCTCCACTCTTATGACCTAATTGCTTCCCAAAGGCCCCATCTCCAAATACCATCATATTGGGATTAGGGTTTTAACATATGAATTTTTGGGGGAAACAAACACTCAGTCTGTAAAGGTACCTTAGAGCTGGTCAATTTACTGGAAAGTACCATTTCTAAACCCTAAGGTTACATCTGGAACCAGCTGTCTAGGTCACCGGGAGAGTATATAGAAATGAGAGTGTAAATCCTCAGCTGTGTTCATCATTCATTCATGAAATAAGTTTTCACTGAGCAAGCATGTACTGTGTGCCAGGCATCCCTGCCCCATGAACTTGCTGTCTGGGACACTTGAATTGGATTCCAGGTGAGGGTGTAGTCAAGGGACAGGTATAAATGACTCATGGACGTGGACAGTAGGGTGGGGATTGGCTCTGGGAGCCAGTGTGGGGGGGTGGTTGGCAGGGGAGAACAATGGGGGAAAATTGGGACAACTGTAATAGAACAACAATAAAAAAATTCACCTGGTTCTTCATCCAGTATTTCCCGAGAGCCTTTGTGTTCCTAGCCCTGAGCCAGACCTTGGGCACGCAGAAATGGATAAGGCATGAACTCTATTTCCCCAAAGCCCAGAAGCCTGAAGGCTGAGATCCATGTATAAGTAACTGTTTCCTGCAGTAGAGACACCTACAGAGTCAGTGAGGGCATGAGGGAGAAGTGGGTTCATTCTCCCTTGGGGGTTCGGGAAGTGTGAGAGGATCTTCATGGAGGAGGGCATCCATGAGCAGTGCCCGGAGCATTTTGGGGAGAGCAAAGAGTATGTGCAGAGGTGCAGTGGGACTGGCGAGGCTGGGAGCTGCCAATGGTGTAGAGAGGCTGTAGCCCGGGTGCAAGCAAGTGTGGGGCCAGTTGGTCAAGGCTGGAAGGGTCTTTGGTTTTACTGTCTGGGCTGTGCTGGGAAGCAGGACCTCCCAGTGGTTAGGGCACAAGCTCTACCTATGGACTGACCTAAATTTTCATCTCCGTTCTGCCAGTGACTGCGTCACTCTGTGGCCTTGGGCAAGTCAATAGCCTCTCTGAGCCTCGGTTTACTCCTCAGCATTATGTTTTGGATCTACTAGAGTCGTATGGAGGATTACATAATAGAAGCCTAGCACAGCCCCTAGGGACAGTGAGTGCTGATAGGAGGAGATGCTATGCTAACGATGTGCACCAACGTGTCCTGGCTGGGTTTAAGAAAAGTTTGGGTCTGTAGAATTGAGAGACCCTCGCTCTCAATTGACTAATTACCTGGAGCCTGAAGAACATCTTGGTAAGAGGCCGGACAGTGCCCTGGGCAGTGAGGAGCAGAAAGTGGACCAAACTGGGACAAAGGGATACTGCAACGTGTGGCCCTGTATGTTCTTAGAGGCTGGGGAGTTATTTCCATCATCACCATCACCCCAGCGACCCAGGAGTTTATCCTTTGGCGCCTGGGCAGGGCAGGGGAGGGCACCAGCTCTGACAGAGCCTCTGTCATCTCATGGAAGGATGCAGCGCCCCCATGGGGAGTCACCCGCGCCTGCCTGCTGAGCGGGGGGCCAGGCAGGACCGAGCGGCAGTGTTCCAAACTTGTCATCGCCGCGAGGCCCACGTCGCACCCTTTTCAGAAGCATCTGCAGAGATGTCCTCAGAGAAGCTGGAGACCTCCCAACTGCCCACCCATCCTGGCGTCATTCTGTAAACAGAACTGGCAGATGGGCAGTGAGACCTGCTCTGCAGAGGCCCTGGAATATGGCTCTGCTTTGAGAGTTCGGGAGCAGCCCAACCCATGACGTTTCCTTGGATCTGGAAGATGGAGGGGGCCAGAGAGGGGCAGAGCTCGGACAGCCCTATATTTGTGTAGATGGGGAAATAGGCTCAGAGAGGCGGAGGCGGGAACGGCTCAGCATCACAGCAGGCCGGTGGGAAGGTAGGCTTTGCTTTCCCTGGTTAGTATTCTCTCTGCACCCCTCATGGCCACTTGTCCTGCTCACCTAAGAGAGCTGCCAGCCGAAAGGTGTTGCCAGGATCAACCAAAAGCCCTTGCCACTCACTCAGCTGGGTGCTTCTGATTCTGTCTATAGAGAACTACTGTGTTCTCATTTGGTATTTGTCCATCCATCCATCCATTCACTGATGCCATGTCTACCTCAGGCCCCTTTTTGATGTCGACTCTACAAGGATGAATATTGCGGGCTTGAATTTGGGGCCCCCACTTAAGCAGGGAGGGTCTGGAATCACAGCCATTCCAGGAACTATTTTTCCTCTGATTTCGTGATAACGTCTTCATTTCCTCACCTACTGAACCAGCTTCCATCCTTGAGTAACTTGCAGTCCCTTTGATTCATAGTATTTCCCCTTCCTCCTTCCCATGTAAAATTTTGTCGCCAGTCTGAGGTATTGTTGTTGGGCATGATGAGGAGATCCCAGGATGACTTTTGAGGCCAGGGGTCTGGGATGGCTGTGGTTTTTCTTGGGGAAAATCAGAGTTACCTTCAGAGGCCACCGGCCACAGAGAAGATTGTAGGGAATGTCTGAGTTACGGGCAGGGTTGTGGTCGTACCTTCCCCCTCATCCTCTGATGTTATGGGAAATGTTACGTTCACCTCTGGGTTGGCTATGGTGGTGAAAGGGACTTTCTCTTTGGTTTTAAGTGAAGGAAACTTACGTGCTGGAAATAGTAGAAACAGAAAAACATGGAGGCCAATAGCTGCAGAGTTGGAAGTATCTCAGTTTGTTCCAATCAAAAACCCCAAGGAAAGGTTCAACTTAGGTCAAGGGCCAGCTGTGGCCAAGGGAGGGAGGTCCCAGTATATGAAATAGTGGCCTCCGTAGTTACCATGGGAATGGTGGGGAAGCTTCCCAGAAAAGAGGGCCAGAGGGTTGGTATAAGGGGTTAGGACTTTAACATATGTTTTATCAGAACACAATTCAAGCCTTACCAGTTGTCTGGAGACGTAAGTTCTTTGCCCCGTGGACCTGTTTGTAGGGCATCTCTCAACATGGCACCGGCTTCTCTCAGACGCAGCAAGGGAGGGAGTGAGAGGGAAAGCCGGCACATCGGAAGTCTCAGTCTTCTCATGACCTAATCTCAGAAGTGACGTCCTATCCCTTTTACTAGGTCCAGCTGACCACCAAGGGCAGGAGATCACACAGGGTGTGAATACCAAGAGGTGGGACCATTGGGGACTGTCTGGGAGGCCACCACTATCGCTCCCCCCAAGGAACACGGTTGCAGCTGCTCCGAGGGGGCTTTCCTGGTTTTAGTCCTGAAAGTTCTGTGTCCTGGGAAACCCCTTAGTTCCTGGCAAACCCAAACGGTCGGTGTCCTAGCATGAGCAAAGCCTGCTCCCTGAGCGCAACGGAATCAAGAAACAATGGCTTGCTACCGTCTCACAAGGTGTTATGAGATTGTATACCTGGGTCCAAGATACCAACAGCTGAGATGCCAGCTGGAGAAGATGTGGCTTCTCATCACTTGTGGAAAAGAAATCAGGGGCTTCAGTTTATTCTGAGCTCGATTGGTGTCCACACTTTGAGGTGGTCCTCCCAAAAGCAAATGCCACGGAGGTGTTGGTGAAAGCATTGCAAGAGGACAAGAGTCACAACAGAAGGCAAAAGCTAGGCCCATCAGATGATCTGTTGTCAAGATCTGGAGGACTTTGCACCGGTTTGAGAGGATAAAGCCGGATTAGTCAAAGATAAGCTCTCAGTGTGCCAAAGGAAAAGGCAAAGAGGTAGTACTAGTTGTCACAGGCAAGCAAAGGGACAAAGACCACAGGATCTGATGTGACATGCAAATTCTCACATTTATTAAGATAAGACGTTTTCGTGGTGAATGAGACCCACCAAGACCATCCTTGTTGCTATGGTGATGTCATTGGTCTACCAGAGGGAGGGGGGGCTACTCTCTGCAATTGTCTATGGAAGGGGTTCCTGGGACAGAGAGGGACACAAGCCTTTTAGTGTTTGTTTTCTTTCTGGCGTGACTTTTCCAGATGTCTCTGCTTGGGGAAGTGGATCTCAAATTTGCGTGTGCATCAGACCCCAGAGACTTGTTGAAATGCAGATGGCTGCCTCTTCCCCGCAGAGTTTCTGATTCTGTAGGGCTGGGATGGGGCTGCCAGGCGCTGCCGCTGCTCCTAGTCCAGGAGCCACTGCCCCAGGGCAATGGGACCCACATTTAACTTGTCGTCATATTAAAGGAAATCGAAACTTATCTTTTCCACTCAGAGCCAATGAACGGGCATTTGGGCGGGCTTCTGAGTTTACCCTAATTTCTGGCATCTCATCATGAAGGGGCTCCCTCTTAAAACGACCTAATTGTCAGACTTCTTCCACCCAGGATCTTTATGCTGACACAATGTCAGACATTTCTGCCTCCCTTTGATGTCTGGCATCTACTCGTCAAAACTCCCTGAGGGGAGAAATATGCATCATGGGCCTTTCTCTACCTAAACTCCGGCTGCACATTAGAACTCCCTGGGGTTATAAAACCCCAGTGTCCACTCCAACGCGAGTGAATTAAATCAGGACCTCCGGAGGGAACGGGAGGGGCACCCCCAGTTTAAAAGAGCTTTCTGATGTGATGATCATGATACTTTAAAAGCAGGGCTGTGAACACTAATCTTTTCCTTATGCTCAGAGGTGGTAACAGGTCCTATGCAGAGATAATTCTAGGCCGGTGGTCCTCAGCCTTGGCTCCACATTAGAATCACCTGGAGAGTAAAACTCTCAATGCTCAGGCAGCAGGCAGGGTGGATTAGCTCAGTATCTTGAGGAACTGAGAGGTAGGCATTAGTCTTTTTAAATGTTCTCAGCGTGATGCTGATGTACTATAGTCAAGGTTGGGAACTACTAGTCTGGAAGTGTCTTTCCAGAGGACCTGTCACTGTCCCAGGCTGTGGCAGACGGGAGGCTAAATGCTTAGCTCAGAGCACAGGAGTTGTGAGTTCCTGTCCCAGCTTCTGAGCTCAGAGATACCAGCACAGCGCTGAGATCTGATTTTCAGCTTTGTGAAAACCCTTTTTCCTAGCTCCTAAACTCTCTTTAAAACTGCAAACTTGTATTCTTTGTTTGCCTAGCTCTCAGGTTGGTAGCTACTCATTGGAGTTGCTACTTCTATAATTTTAGTGTCCTCTTTTCACCTTTTCAGTACCCAGTTAATACCTTTATCGTCAGTTAACAAGGATTTCCTTTAAATTATTTTAATTAAAATAACTGGTGTGGTTTTGTCTCCTGGCAGATCTGGACAGATAGACTGGGATGTGGAGGAGAGGGAAACCTGGAACTAACATGTGGATAATTTGTGTTCTTAGATATAAGAAATGGAGCAAATGTAACAGAAACTATATTCAAAGAGGAAATAGAAGAAAACATTCCCAAAGTGGAGGTAGATGAGGCATTTTCAGTCCTAAAAGTGTTCCCAAGTAAATTTAGTGGGAATAAAAAACTTGAAGTGCTAATAAGAAATAGACTCTGATGAAACCATTATATTTCAAAGATAAAGAAAGACTGATGAAAACTGAGGCAGAAGAAGTGGGTTGTCGTCTAAGAAAATAAAAATCAGATAGCTTTGGCTTTTCAACTCTTGACAGTAGAGTCCAGAAGTAAATGAAGCTGTGAAGGAAACTGAAGGAAAAAAGATGAGATTGAGAATTTCACCAGTAGAACTAAAAACATTCCGTTTAACAAGTTAGCACAAGGTAGGAAAAATGAGAAAATGTGTCTTAGTTTGTTTGTGCTGCATAACAAAATACCCTGGACTGGGTAGCTTATAAAGAACAGAATATATTTCTCACAGTTCTGGAAGCAGGAAGTCCAAGATGAGGGTGCCAGCATGGTCAGGCTCTCGGAAAGGCCCCCTCTGGGTCTCAGACTGCCGACTTCTTGTGTATCCTTATGTGGTGGAAGGGGTGAGGGAGCTCTCTGGAGTCAAGGGTCTTGCTCCCAGGTCCATCATTGCCCTTTGTAAACTGTGCCCTGGGGTGAAAGGGAGCACTCTGGCACATGGTGGGAAAGGTGGGGTTTGGAATCCCACAGACCTGGACTTCAGACTCAGCACCACAGCCAACTGCTGTACAACCTTGAGCAAGACACTTGCCCTTTCTGAGCCTCCATCTCGCCCACTATCACATGTATAATATTCTCCCCTCTTACAGAGTTCTGTTAAAAATTAAATGAGGCCCTTTCTACAAAGTGGGCAGTGCTCGACCACAAGTAGGACATGTTGTCTTGCAGATGACAAAGCTGTGTCACAATGTGAACTTGATTAGGTAATGGACACAATACTACACACCCATGTGGGTGTAGCAGGGTCCCTCGGCCCTTGCTGCTTCGTCGGGATAATTCTTTGTGTATGTGTGTGGGGCCGTCTCGTGCGTTGCAGAAGTTTAGTAGCATCTCTGGCCTCTACCCATGAAATGACAGTAGCACCCCCTCCCAGTGTGACAACCAATTATGACTCTAGACATTGCTAAATGTCCCCTGGGGGACAACATTGCTTTCAGTGAGAACCATTGGAATAGAGAGAGATGTGGAAAAATGCTTGCCAAAGGGGATGATTTTTGTCTCTGGGCGGTGAGATTGGGGGAAACGTGTTTTTTGTCTTTTTTCCCCATTTGCCTGTTCAAAAGAATGCAGAATCGACAAAGTACATGCCTTCAGATGGTGAATAAGACACAACATTTCAGTGTTTTATCTCATTATTATTTTGTGAAAGCAGAGGCCAAGTAGTGCCCCCTCTGTTCTCTCTTCTGGCCCCTATGAGGAGAGAGTGACATCTTCAAACCTCTTTTGTGTGTGACTTAGTTGGCACGTAGGAAGAGCGCAATCAATGTGGGTTTTGTGTTCCTTCTGAAGCTCTTCACGCTAAGAGAGAATGGGGTGATTAGTACAAAGTCTTCTTCCCCAGGGCAAACAGAACGGAGCAGTCTTTGTGCAAAGATGTTAACAACTTCATGATTTTATTTCAAACAAGCAGACATGCAATTTGTTGACAAAAATCTACCAAAGAAGCATGCATCAGGCAGTAATCCACCTGAGCCGCTGTGCTTTGGCAAAAATCTCAAAGACCCCCAAAGCGTAGCATCATCATGTTTACATCAGAGCTCTGAAACGGACATGAAATGTACTATTGAGACTGATTTCTCCATTATCCTGTTGCGTTCTGATTTTTAAAAGAGATCAAAATTCCATTTTTCCTGAAGAAAGGGAGCACAGATTCACAGATTTCATTACTGACTTAAAACAAATTGAGCAAAAAAATTAGGGGGAATGTTTTTTTCATACGCAGCAAGGCCTGCTTTTAAAACCAGCAAACATCTGTGCACTTAAGTACCTTCTGTTAAGGTCTGAGGAAGTCAGTTTCTGGAAGATGTGTAAGTTCATCGACTCTGCCTCACTTTCAAAAACTGAATAAGAAATAAGAAATCAGCCTCTAGTTTTTAAAAAGGATACATCTGCTAAGAAAGTTTGGATGGGGCATTCAGATCTTGTGATAAACAGATGCAGAATTCTGCATCAGGGTGAAACTGGGCCAGACACTGGGGCAGCATTTGGATACGCTGCTCTGAGTTTTTATTTATTAATTTAAAAAATCACGTCTCGTATTCTTACTCTAAGTATGAAAAATATTCGTTCACCCTAGAGCTCTCAAATACAATAGCTACCAGGTGTGTGTAGCTATTTTAATTTCAATTAATAAAATCAAATAAAAAACAATTCAGGTCCTCTGTCAAAGCAGAAATGATAAAGGGCTCTTAGTCCTTCTTCCCACTCCTCAGAATCACTGCTGTTGAGACATGGTAGATTTCCTCTGGATCTTTTTTCTAGTACTTTCCATGTGAAATTAAAAAAGTTGTTTCAGTTGGGCTACATCTTCTTTGTATTTCCTTTCCACCTAATGTTTTATCATGAGACTTTTCTCCCTTTAAAATACATGCTTTGAAAACATGATTTATAAGATTTTCTGCTTGGAAGGATAATATATTCTTATTATGGGAAATTGAAGTAAAAGAGAAAGCAACACTCCCCCTAAAATCTCACCGCTCAGAGATAAAAATCTTCAGCCTTTTGGTGAGCATTCTTTCGGATATTTCTTTGGGCATACATACCCAGAAGGGTGTATAAATAGCTTTATTAGGGATAGTGATATGTCAGTAAATATAGAGATGCACTATTCCTTTTATTAGCTACAGATTCTTTCAAAGCACAACAATATGTCTGACTCTTGTGGCTTCCTCTAATCAATTCCTCCCCGCTTCTGCAGAGTTCTCCCCTGCTTTCCCCAAAGTTTTCCTTCCTTCCTTTCTCCCTTTCTTCCGTCCTACTCCTCCCTCTTTCCATAAATGTCCCCTGTGCCAGGCATTCTGCTAGTTTAAGGGCTAGAACCGTGAAGAAAATAGTTAAGGTCCTGCTCTTGAGGAGTTTGTATTCCGGTGGAGGAGGCAGGAAAGACAATGCGCAAAGGGAAGAACTATTAAGAAATAACAGATCCATTTCAGATCAAGGGAAGTGCTATGGGGGAGGCAGCCTGGCTGGATGAAACTTGGACCCTGGAGCTGGTCCGGATGGGTTCTGTCCTCACTCATCCACCTGCTTCCTAGGGAGCCCTGGGCCGAGGAGAAGGCAGGTGGCTGCCCCAGGAGAGGGGTGACGCAGAGTGAAGTGACTGTCGCTGGGGTTGGAGTGGCCAGGGGCACTGGACCTGGGGTCCAGATGCTGACGTTGCTCTAGACCAGTGGTTCTGACTCAGGGTTGATTTGGTGCCCCCGGAGGACATTGGACAATGTCTGGAGACATATTTGGTTGTCACGACTTGGGAGGATGTGCTACTGGCCTCTAGTGGGTAGAGGCCAAGGATGCTGCTACACATGCTACAGGGCACAGGACAGTCTCACAATAGAGTGATCTGGTTCAAAGTGTCAATAGTGCTGAGGTTGAGAAACCCAGCCCTAGAAGGTGCCAGAGCTTAGGGTGGAGAGGGAGACTGAGCCCGAGGGTACTGAGGAGGAAGGATGGCCATGAAGAGGGGAGAAGAGAACTTGAAGAGACCGCTTCACATGAAAGCCATGGCCAAGGAGTGGCAGCCAGGAGCAATGAGGATGCTTACTGCAAATTGGAACCTGAAGTGATGTGTACCTGGGGGGAGGGGGTGAAGGAGCAGCTCCCTCCTGCTGGAGAGAGAGGGCTGCAGGGAAAGTGGGGTTCTGGGGACAGAGAGCTTCAGTTGAGACAGAAGGTGGGGGTGAGTTTGCTTAACAGCGGTTTTCCTGAGGGCACAGGGAGAAGGTCAGGGAGACAGGGGTGTGATGGGAGGTGAGTCAGGCTCAAGAAAGCCAGGAGTATTGTGGGGGTGACATGGAGACAGGGATAGGTATGGCCAATTAAATTCTTGGCCCCTTTAGCAGGATCTTTTATGTTGGAGATTGAGTTGGGATATAAATTCAGGCCTGTCTGTTAATTAACCCGAGGCCGAGCCTGGTCGGATGAAGGTGTCAGAGGGGACAGTGACCAGAGGGTCTGTGCTGTGGGTACCCCAGGTGCTTATGTCAGCTCTGTAAGGGGCTTGTATAGGGAGGTTCCAGCTGCCTTGCCGGGAAGGGAGATCTAGGTGGGATGTGCTGGACCTCTGGCCTCACTGGCTGGACTGCATGTCTGTGGGCCGGTGAGTGGGTGCTGGGGAGTTCCAGGTCCTTGTCCAGGGTCTGGTCCAGCTCTTATTTAGTGCTGAGGACAGTCTGAAGACCAAGGGGAACAGTGAACTTACCTTGTTCCTGTTTGAGCTTGTATAAAAAACCAGGCCTGTGAGCCAGGCGGCCCTAGGTTCAAATCCCGACTCTGCCACAAGCCAGCTGGGTAATCTCGGGTCATTGATTTGGCCTTTTTGAGTGTGTTTTCTCCTTGGCAGTGTTGCTGGGAGGATTAAGTAAGACTAGGCACGTGACGGTGGTCTATACATTGCAAAGTACTATCCCCGTGTGAAGTGGAGTAAATAAGGACCCTCAGGAAGGAGACAGAAACGCTCCATCGAGTTTCTGAGCAGCGGATGCTGACCAGACGCAGCTGGGGAGGAGGATGTGAAAGATGCCCTGGATCTGAAATGTCACCAGCACAGGCTCTGCCTGTGATATTTCCACACTCACCGCTTAGAGCTGAGTCACAAAGAGAACAGCCGAGAGGATTGGGGCCTTCACACCCTGACTCCCAGAAACTTTGCTGAAGGGCAGCGTGGGCGTGGAGGTGGAAGCCGGAGGGAGAGTCCCGCTGAGCAGATGTTCTCTCTCACACAGGGCTCCCTCCATGTCGCCTGAGTCCTTTGGGATGGGACACCCAGAGGCAATAACTGTCAACTTAGGAGCCGGACTTCGTACACATGCGATCTCTTTTAACCTTCACTGCACTCTTGAGGGCAGACATTTTTATCCCCATATCACAGATGGAGAAGCTGACACTCAGGGGGTGAATTGAGTGGCCTCAGGTCACATGGTCTTTCCTATTGCAGGAGAGCATCTCTCTTAAATTTCCCGTGGGAGTTTTTTTTCAAGATAGGAATAACATGAGAGCTCGTTGGGACCCAGACCTCAAGGAGCCAAAGATGGTGGCCCAAAGGCCCAGGAGTGACCTCAGTGGGGGCAGGTGTAGCCAGCTGGTGGCTGAGCTAGAAGCAAACATTGATGTGAGTAGGGGAGGCCTTTTCTCTTTCATTGTAACTAGGGAACTCACCGTTTGCCTGCATTAGTTTTCCTTACTGGGCTTTTTGGTTTCTCAGGCCATGGATCAGACAAGGAGGCATTGCAAAAGCCGGGCCTCTTAATCCAATGACGGCCCGTTTTTGAGCACCTGGTGTGTGCACAGATCTGTGCTCTGAGAGCCAGGGCAAGTCCAACGGGGTTCACAGGAAAGCCTGCATTATCTCACTGGATCCACACCGTGATCCAGGGAGGTCGGTATTATTATCCCTGCTTCACAAATGCATAAGCTGAGTCTTAGAAAGGGAGAAAGATTTGCCTAAAACGTTCCTCCCACTGAGAGAGCAGCAGAAGCAGGAAGGGAGGCCCGGGTGTGAGTCTCCTAGGGCTGGTGATTTATCCACTTAGCAAATACATGTGCAAGTCTGAAGTGGTGGTTCTCAAGGCAGAGCACCTGCATCAGCGTCACCAGGGAATCTGTTAGAAATGCATATTCTCAGGCCCCTAGACCTACAGAATCGGAAACCAGGGGGTTGGGGCCCAGCCTTCCTGCTTTAACAAGTTCTCGGGGTGATTCCGTTGCATGTTGCACACTGAGGTTTGAAAGCAGCTGTCTGCTGTTTGGGGAGGGTGGAGAAGGGGCGCAGAGAGGGAGCGGAGCTGGGGAGAGACAGCCTGTGTTCAGCTAACTTGGATTTGAGTTGGACGATGCTCAGTGTGGGTAGAGGCTGGGGCTAAGCTCAGGCAGGGGCACTGGAAAGGCAGGGAGGGGTCTTTAACAAGGACAGACTTTGGTGACACTTCCCTCAGTCCCATGGCCTCTCAGTGGCTACCATGACCTTTTAAAATGACCTCTTTGGGGTGGGGGGAGAAGAAAAACTTCACCCCTTTGTGTATATCTCTGTTCACAGCATTTCTAGATTCCTCCTGCAAAGAAGGGTTATTAAGTGGGAAAAATTCAATGTCCCGTGGAGGGGATGTGCTGACTTGTGTGGTGGTGGTGGTGGTGGGGTGCTGACTGTGAAAAGGGTGTGCACCCAGGACTGGCCTCAGGTTTAGCTTCTTCCTCCCTCTAGTTGGGGGGTCACCAGGGAACTGTCTGTTCTGGGCCAGCTAGTGGGTGGCAAGATGCCAAGATTTTCAGATGGGGCCTTAGGGGGAGGTGGTGGCCCAGCCTGCTTTTGTTTTGTTTTTAGATATTTTGTTGTTGTCATTGTTTAGTTTTTATTTCATAATCATAAACTTAACTCCGCAATCCAGCTAGACTGGGAAGGGGTAAGGAAAATATGGAACCCAATGAACTGCGGTGAGAGCACGAAGATTACAGAACATTCCAAGCAGAGAGGGGTGAAGGGGTGCTCTCCTGAGCTACAGAAGGAATGGTCGGGTGGTTAAGATAAAACCCACATCAAATGTATTAGAGTTGTCCACAGTCAGTAATGGTGATCTTCTTGCTGGTCTTGCCGTTCCCGGACCCATAGCGCTCCACGGCTGTCACAACACCGTGCCGTCTTTCACCTGGCCGAAGACCACATGCTTGCCAACCAGCCACTCGGTCTTGGCCGTGCAGATGAAGAACTGGGAACCGTTTGTGTTGGGTCCAGCATTTGCTGTGGACAAGATGCCAGGACCTGTGTGCTTCAGGATGAAATCCTCATCATCGAATTTCTCCCCGTAGATGGACTTGCCGCCTGTGCCATGGTGACGTGTGAAGTCCCCACCCTGGCACATAAACCCCGGAATCATTCTGTGAAAGCAGGAAGCTTTAGAACCAAATCCTTTCTCCCCGGTGCTCAGAACACGAAAGTTTTCTGCCCTCTTTGGGACTTTGTCTGCAAGCAGCTCGAAGGAGACGTGGCCCAAGGGCTTGCCGTTGCCAGCGATCTTGAACACGGTGGGGTTGACCAAGGCTGGATGTGGGAATATCTGGGGAGGTGGCAGCATCTGCAAGGCCTGTTTTAGATATTTTTATTGGGCTATAATTTACATATAATAATATATGCACAGGACTTAAGTTCGATGAGGTTTTACAATTGGGTACCATGAGTAAAATATTTCTATCAACACAGAAAAGTCCTCCATTTTCCTTTCCAGTCTATCCCCCCCTTCCCCTTCCTGGAGAAAACCACTTTCTCATTTCTATCACCAGGAATCAGTCTTCCAAGCTGGGCTTTGTTAGGGTGACCAACATGTTTCAGTTTGCCTGGGGCTTTTCTGGTTTTAGCACAGAAAAATCATGTGTCCCAGGCAAACTGGGACCTTTGGTCACCCCAGACAAGCTGTGCTTTCCCACCTCCCCTATCTGCTTCACAGAACCCGTGGGCTCTAACAACTTCCCCAGCTGGGGACCGGCAGGCAGGATTCTTGGTTCTCCTGATCCCAAGACCATCAGATGTTCGTGCTTTTATTTCTAAGTAGGATGAGGAAGCACAAGCAGCTGGTGGCAGTTGACAGTAGGCAGCGTAGAGACTCGCTCCTCAAGTGTGGTCCTTGGACCAGCTGCACCAACACCATCTGGGATCTTGACAGAAACGCGGTACCCCAGCAGTTCCCCCAGCCCTGGCCTTCCCTCCCCCAGACCTACTGAGTCAGGATCTGCATTTTAACAGGATCTCCATGGGATTTGTGTGCAGGATAGGGTTTTACCCCTCCTGTCAAAGGGGACCAAGCCCCTCCTACCATCCTTGAACTAGGGTGAGCCCCCCCCCCCCTGCCCGAAGCCCACCAGAGAATGGTCATGGAGAGTTGTGGCTGGACTCACAGCCCTTGCCCATGCAAGGTTCTCCATCTAATCATGCACAGGTTCTGATAAATTATTCAGCCAGGTGAGAGTCCCCTTCTGTCTCTCTGAAGTAGCCTGGGAGAAGCATGCAGTGCATTAAGCCCTCTTCCTTTTCATTCAAACCCAAGGTCATCTCTAGGCAGGGTGGAGGGAGGGAGATTTTAGCCTGGACTGGATGCATTCTTTCGTACTCCCTCAAGGATGCAGCCTTTCCCGCACTCATGCCCCTGCTCAGTCAATGAATTATTGAGATCTGAGAAACGTGTATTTGGTCAGTTACCTAGCCTTGGTGCGCAGGTGGGCGGGGTGAAGGGGCACCCAGAGAGCAGCCCTCTGAATAGCCTATTTATTTTTCTTTGAGAAGTTAGAACAAAAGAAATACGCAAAGAAATGAATTGGCCTGCCCACCACTGAGATAATAACTGAACATCTTGTTATACTTACTTCAAGTAGATTTTTAATGAAAGATAAAACATTACAAAGTTGAAGCACACTTGATAGACACCCTCAAATTTTAAATGTTACCCTTTTCCCAGAAACAACCACTATCATGACTTTTAGGAATAGTTGTGTTTCCTTCTGGGCAAGACTTAACAAAAAAATGTTTTGAAGCCCGCGTCTTTATATATATATATGTATAATGTGTTATAAATAATAGATAACATGGTATTATTTTGTGAAGATGTTTCACTATTAATATAAATGTATATTTCAATATTTATATAAATTGGCTCTGCGTCCTTTAACACCTTGTTTTTTCTCGAGAGGCCACGTTTGACCTCTATTCTTGTTGATAAATTTAGCTCTAATCCATTTATTCTAACTATTGCAAGGTATTCTGTCACGTCGATAAGCCCTGTTTTGTTTCTCATTTCCGTCTAGTTGCATATTGAGATTGTTTCCAATTTTTCACCATAACAAACAATGTTGCAGTAGGTGTCCTTGCCCTGGCTCTCATTGGACACACGTGGGAGGGTTTCTGGGGGGGGGGAGCATGTCACAGGTGTGCCGTACGTGAGTGCACTTTCAATTTTACTAGGAATTGCGAGTTGCTTTCCAAAGTCACTCTAGTGATTTACATTTTCAACAGCAGTATAGGAGAGTACGATTTTATCTTCATCCTCTTCAATGCTTGATATTGTCAGAACTTTTTATTGTTAGAAATTCCATGGCAGGCCTCTGCGGTTTTATTTTGCTAGTAGTTCCCTTTTGGTTGGAAGAAGCCCTGGCAGGGTGGGATGAGCTGAGGTCAGTAGACCTGGATTCTTCTTTGTTTTGAAAGATTTTATTTATTTATTTTTTAGAGACATGGGAAGGGAGGCAGAAAGAGAAGGAGAGAAACATTGATGTGAGAGAGAAACATTGATTGGTCGACTCTTGCACGCACCCCAACCGGGGACCAAACCTGCAACCCAGGCATGTGCCCCTATTGGGAATCGAACTGGCAACCTTTTGCTTCATGGTACAACACCCATCCAACTGAGCCGCACCAATCAGAGGGAGATTTAGATTCTTATTCAGCTGTACTGTCAATTGGAAGTTGATCTTGGGCAAGTCCCTTCCCTTTCTGGCCTTCTATGAGATAGTTAGGCTGGATGGTCTTTAAGGGGACATCGCAAAGCGGGCAGGGCTCTTCTTACTCTTGGTATTTGGAGTTTTGCAATGACAAGTCTTTTGTGGGAAGGTTCCTCTACCACTTAGCTCCTGTGCGAGATCCTGGGGTCACCTCTCAGTAAATGATTCTCGACTTAGTGTAAAGGCCGCTGCGTGGGGATCTGGAGAACAGGGGTTTAGTTTAGGCTCTAGCGCCCTCTTATGGTGTAGCCGTGGGTGGATGACCAGGTGTTGGCAGTCAGCTAGGACTCCTGCATCAAGGTCTGTCTGCTTCCAGGCTAGGAGGCCCACACCTGGGGAGCCCAGGTGGTGGGTCATTTTCCTGACAGCCACCAAGCCCTGGACTGGCTGTGAGACCCAGGCTCCAAGTGCAATTTTGGCAAGTGTATTTTCCGAAGCTGACACTATTTGCTCTTGGAATTGACGTACGTGGTTTTGGTGAAGTAGAGGAAGCAGCTTCATCTGAGATTGAGTTCACCTGGCTGCTTCAGGGTTGGCAGGAATGTGGCTCAGGAGACCTGAAGGGTAGGAGTGCAGGGTTGCCAGGTTTAGCAAATAAAAATAACTTTATTTGCATGGGACATACTTAAACTAAAAAGTTATTCATTGTTCATCGGAAACTTAAATTTAACTGGGCATCCTTTATTTTATTTGGCAGCCCTAGGTAGGTGACAAGTCACTCAATGTAAGAAATAAATGAAGATAGGATAGTCTAACTTGGCAAGTAGTGGGCGTCTTGTTGCTGGAGCTATACAAGCAGAGGTTAGATAAAGCTCAAATGGAGATGCTATGTGCGTGTAACACAGTCTTGTACCCTCTGCTTATGGGCCTCCGAGGTGCTCAGTGCTGCTTGCAACAGCTTGCTGGTGCCTTGGATGGCGAGGAAGGGCAGGATATTGCCCAAGCCCTCCGTGCAAGCCATTTCTCCTGTCTGGGGATGTCCTTCAAGGACTGTCCTCAGTGAAGCACTGTGCCTCCAGGTTCTCCCAGTGTGGCTCCTGGACCACCACCAGCAGCACCTCCCGGGAACTTGTTAGAAGTGCAAACTCTCAGTCTCGGCATGGACCTGCTGAAAAGAAGCCCTGTGTCTTCTAGCAATCCCTCCACAGGACTGTGGTGATGCATGACCAAGTTTGAGAACCATGGGGACAGAGGCTTGGATTAGAAAACTGACCTGAGATCCTAAAACCGTTGCTTTGAGTTCATCTCCTCCAGGGGTGGAGTGAAGCTAGGAGTTGTATTTGGGGTCAGGACGTGGGAGGAGAAAAGTGGCTGATGCTCGCTAGGGGGTGGGCTAGCAGAGAAGTGAGGGCTTTCTTTCTGATTTCTGCATGTGGCCGGGAGAGAGAGAGAGACAGAAAGAGGGACAGAGAGACCGAGAGAGACAGTGAGACAGAGACACAAAATGTTGTTAAAGAACTGCATTTTTTAACAAAAGGATTGTTAAGCATCCATGCAGGTCAGGTACCAAGGTTTGTGCCTTCGGTGAGCTCACAGTGAAATGGGGAGACAGGTAGTTAGTTACAAAACAGGATGACACAGATGGACACAATGCGTGCTGTAAACGAGGGCCAGCAGCATGGTGAGGGGGATTTGTTTGGATTGGGGAGGGCGGGTCATGGCGGGTGGCATGGTGCTTCCCTGAGGACAGTCTGTGGAAGGCCTGCCCCACCACAGATGTGGTTTTCGTATGGAGACGGGCGGTATGGTGGGCTGGGACATTTGTCTGCCTTTTCTCACCATCGGAGATGCCCCCGAGCTCTTAAAGCAGCAGTGAGCGCCCTCTCCTTGGAAGCATGCAAGCAGAGCCTACAAGACCATTCTAGTGCTGGACGAAGTGTGGCCTGTGTGACCTTCCAGGACGGGTCCCTTCTAGCATTGTCAAGACTCTCCCAGGGTCAGCTGTGAGTGGCCTGGGGCCTCTAGCTCTAGTCCCTTTTGTGACAGCCTCTCTCTGCACCCTATTTCAGCTAAGTAACTGAAGACTACACATTTCTCATTAGTGGGCAGAGAAGAGCGGCTTTAGGGGCCATGCATTAAATAAATGAAAGACAACAAGGGAAAAGGTGGGAGAAGCATCCAGCCTGAACCCTATGTGTGCACTAAATGTGCTTTTGTAAGGAGCAGCTTCATTCTCCCTATTTATCTGTCTCTGTTGAGGGGTTCGTGGATTTTCTAGATCACCTCATTCTTAGCCAGGGGGTCACCGTCGGCATCTCCATGGTCAGCTGTGTGGTCACTTGTGTCTCACAGTTCTCTCCTCTGAATATGCTTCTTTGGGGCCAACAATCCTTGTGTCACGTGGTTCAGGGCTGGGTGGGGGCTTCGGGCTGAGGGCTGCCGGATTTGCAGGGGACCAGAGAGCACCAAGTCATTTCTCTGTAGCCCCACATTTTCTGTGATTGTGAACCAAAATGCTACTCTGGCAGCTGGCTGCTTGGCATCAGGAAACGTGGTCACACCATTTGACTGTCTTCACAGGCTTCATTTTAGTAACAGAACGTTGGTGCTGTTGAACTTGGCTGTGCTATTTTGTCCAGGTTGTTAACAGGCTTGTAAACATCTACTCTCCTTTTTCTCTCTGATATTTCTGGTCCTTGGCCATGCCCAAATACAAGAAATATTCCCGACTACGACTGCCAAGTCTGGTAATATTTGTATCATACCTACAGTGTACAAAGTGCTCCCACAAACAATATCTAAGCCTGTGAGTGCATCAGTGTTCTCCTCTGTAAAGTGGGAGTGATGACAGTAACCACCAGTATTCACTTGTACTGAAAGTTAAGTGAGTTAATGTATATAAAGTTCTTAGAACAATGGCAGACAATAACACTTTATGAGGTGGGAAGGAGTTCCAGTATTAGTAGTGTGTCGATCCACATCTCAGATGTGCTGTCCTCTGGAGTCAGAGAAGCTTCTCATAATAGCACCCATTCCATTCCTCACAGCCCATGGGTTAATCTCACTTTTTTTCAAGCCTGTAAAATTAATTAGTGTCCTATGACTGCTATAACAAATTACCACGAACTCGCTGGCTTAAAACAAGGCAGACTGATTCTCTTAGCAATTCTGGAGGCTGGAAGTCTGAAATGGGTGTCCCTGGGCTAAAACCAAGGAGTCAGCAGTGCTGTGTTCCTTCTGGAGGTTCTGGGGGAGAATTTCTTCTTTGGCCTTTTCCAGCTTCTAGGGGCTGCCTGCATCCCTTGGCTCCTGGCCACTTCCTGTATCTTCAGAAGCAGAGGCCTGGGCTATTTATCTCTCTCTCTGATTGTGACGCAAACCCTCCTGCCTCCTTCTTTTACTTACAGGGACCCATGTGGACCATCCAAGGTACTTCTCCCATCTCAAAATCCTTATCTTAAGCTGGAAGGTCCCTCTTGCCATGTAAGGCCACATATTCACAGGCTCTGGCGATTAGGACGTGGGCATCTTTGGAGGGGACCATTATTCTGCCCACCACATTTCCATATTTCACAGGGTGTTGGAAGGTTGTGTGTGTGTGTGTGGGGGAGCCTGTGCATGTGGGCACACAGCTGGCACATCCTAATATGGGTTTCTTTTCCTACTTGAAGGCATGAGTCTGAAGAAGAGCCTGCTTCCTGATGGGGTCCCCTTGGAAAACACAGGGGGCTCAGAGGTGGCCCTGACCCAATTCCAGCCACCCTGTAGCAGGTGCTGCCAGTGCCCACTCTCTTCCCCAGAGGCCACCTGCAGTTTCAGGGGGCAGTTCCTGTACACAGTGATGCCTTTCCTACCACGAGCTCGGGTATCGCCCTGCCTGAGGCCTTCCTCCGGCTGCAGGAGTGAGCTCAGCCTTTGGTGGCGCAGGTGGAAAGGCTGGGGGTCGGCCACAGGAGTAATCCTTAACCAAGAAGGGATGGGAGTTGGTGGGTGTATCAGTGCCCGTGGCTGCAGTAACAAATCAGTGTCTGCTGGGTGGCTTAAAGCATAGAAATGTCTTCTCTCACAGTTCTCGAGGCCAGATGTCTGAGTCAGGTGTTGGCAGGGCCCCGCTCCCTTGAAGGCCCCAGGGGAGAATCCTCCTTTGACTCTTTCGGCTCCTGGTGGCTCCTGGCTTTCCTTGGCCTCTGGCTGCATCACTCCCATCTCGGCCTCTGACTTCACATGGCCTTTTCATTTCCTCTCTGTATGTCTCTTAGAAGGACACCTGTCATCAGATTTGGGGCTCACCTGGGTAATTCAGGGTGATCCCATCTCAAGATCTTCAATTGTATTGGCAGAGAACTTTCCGACAAAAGTCACATTCATGGGTTCCGAGGTTTACGATGTGAATATGTGTTTTTGAAGGCCACCGTTCAACCCACTGCAGTGAATGAACACCTGGCTTCCTCACTCCTTGGGGACACACAAGTGAGATTGAGGCCTGCCTATCTAGTGACCAACCTGCTCATTAATACACGTTTACTGACTCCCTTTGCTCCCCTGTCTCACACCCCCATTTCTTCACTGTGCTTCCTCAGATCACCCCCCAAATAGACTGTCTGTACCCAAATCCTTGTCTCTAGATCTGCTTTTAGGGGAACCCAAATTAAGACATGCCCTCTTCCTTCTAAGGCCCTTGCAAACAGCTGGAAGTCACATCTCAGCTGCTGCCCAGATGTGGTTTGCTCTGGACTACCTTGTGCTGTCTCATTCCCGGCTGATCTTTTTCTCAGGTGCTCCCGGTCAGTCCCCCAGTCTCCCTGGCCTGTCTCCTCCCCCATCACATTGCCCTTGTGATTCCACAACCTCATCTTTATCTTGGGGAGACCCCTAGCTGATGTGCAACCTCAGCAGAGGGGAAGTAATTGCAAAGGTACCTGCTGCCTAAGATAGTGGAGAAAGTATCACAGTCAGCATGTGGCTTAATTGAATTAAAGAAAAAAAAAGTCCTGCTCCTCTCTCAGCGGTAACTCATTGCCCTTGATGGGATGCAAATAGAGCTCATCACAGAAGCAAGAGTCAAGGCCAAGAGGCTTGCGGGGCTGCAGGCTTGGCTTTGGAGAGCTCCTGACCCAGAGAGGGAAGGGGCTGAGAGCTTGAGCCCCTGCCAGAGCTCAGGGGCTTAAGCAGGCCCCAGGCCTAGGGGAGAAGAAAGTAGGATGAAAAGACAAAGGTTTGGCTCTAGGATGGAGATCCTGACCCAGGAAGAAGAGGAGGAGGAGGAGGAGGAGTTAATGGCCTGACAGGTCACAGGCCAGGACAGTGACTGGGTCACAGGGAGCTGCGTGGGGGAGACCGCAGTGGGCAGTGCATGTAAATCACTCTTTCCACATCCTGAGGGGGTGTCTCAGGCCAGTGAGCCCTCCCTGCCAGCTGTGTTCCTGGAACTTGAAGGGCAGCAGAGGCTCCAGCAGCTGTGCCCCAGCCTTGGGTCCGTGGGGCTCTGTGCTGAGTGGACTGGGCATGCGCCCAGCTCACTGCACACAACGTGGTGCTTCCTGCTGGGTGACTCTTCTCCGGTGAGGGCTCCCTGAGGAATCCTACGGAGAGGTGAGAGGTGGGACTCAGGCATTACTGGGTGCCCCGGTGTAATGGCATCAAGACCCTGCTTCCGTCCCAACATAAGGGTGACCGTGATGCTCCTTCCCCATCAGAGAGAGGGAGGAGCTGTGGGGATGGGTCTGTTGGGGATATAGGGGGCTCCAGGGCTAGTGAGGTCCCCAGGGGAGAGCCACGCACCAGGTGTGTCTTTTGTCTGGGAAGTAAACTAACCAAAGTGGGGTCTTGTGTTTCCTGGTTGCTTAAGGTCCTTGTGTCACAGAATAAAGCAAAATAACTGGATTTTTGGTCCGCTAGGAAAGAATAGTTTTTTTCTCCTATTAGTATCAATACTTTGATTATAAGAATTGACTCAATCATGTGAGTGCTTTGCACTGTCTGTTTGTGTCTACGAGGTGCTTAGTAAGTACTTCCTAGGTTGCCTGCTAGGTGCCTCTGCAAGAGCCCCTCCTCTGCCACCCCCTGAAGACCTGTGTGCCACTGAGACACAAAAGGCGCCAGATTGAATACAACCTTGACCTAAGGTTGAGGGCGTTAACAGTTACGGCTTCATTCTGGGGGCACCTCGGATGCATGGAAGGTTATTGAGCTGAGGGAGAACACAGTCAGAGCTATGCTTTGGTAACAGACATTCATTGAGCACCTACTGTGTGTTGGGTCCTGAGTCAGGCCTTGTAAGGGTAGGGGAGAATTTTTGCTCTAAAGAACCTATGGAGGGCTTGACACAGGGACAGAGACTTAAATATCCAAAACTGAATGTTTGAACTAAAGGCCTCTAGGTGTCCTGGTCCCTCTGCCTAGAGCATTTATTCCAGCTTAAATGTCACTTCTCAGAAAGCTCTTTCTTGATCTTATTCTCATTTAAATTTGTTTCCCTTGTTACCCTCTCATGGCTTCCTCTGGTTTTCTATCATAGCATTTACTACAATTTTGAAAGTTTCAATTTGTCTTTCTAATCAGACCTTAAATTCTTTGGGGGCAGGATCCATGTTTTATTCATTTCTGTATGATGTCAAAGAAAAATTGCACAGGACAAAGTTAAACAGGCAAGGAAGACTTGATTTGAGACTGCTGCAACAGGGGAGAGAGGTTGAACTCAACTCTACGAAAGGCAGGAGGGCTTTCAAGCTCTGGGGTGAGCTAATGAAAAACTAGTGGAGGACATCTGTCTACATGATTAGGCCATTTGTGTTTACAATTACAAGTTTTTAAAAATAAGTGGTCTAAGCAAAGGGAGCTCAGGAGACTATAGTCAGGAAGAAACTGTCTAAGGTTTAGTCAAGATGAGAGGAACATTAAGGCCATGTTAGTCAATGACTTTCCACTTTATGCCACATTCCTCCCTACAGGACCTGGCAAAACCCCCCAGCAAATAATAGGTGTGTTTAATTTAAAATTAACACTTGAATGTCTACTTGGTTAATCTCCACTTCCCTCTCTGAACTAGGAGCTCCCTGAAGGCAGAGTTCATGCCCATCTCGTTCATTGCTATAAACCCAACGCTGTCTACTTGATTCTAGTTGGTGTTTAGTGAGTCCCTCTGGAACAAATGAATGCATGGATGGGTGAGGCCTGATGAGACAGAAGCATCAAGAATGACCTCCAGCTTCTCAGCCTGGGAGAAAGAAGGTAGTGGGTCAGTGGCGGCTGAAGTGTGGGTGAGACAGTGACGGGCTGAGAGCAGAACAGCTCTCTATTTGATCCTGGGCTGTCCTGCCGACTTCTTAGGGAGTAGGGGGCTGACGGTGTTCGGTGTCTGGGATGGAGAGGACTAAGGGAGCGGTGCTGGAGCCAGGGGAGGTGCTTGGGTGTGCAGATTACACTTCTTACTTGCTCTCTGTTTGATTTCTAACAAGGACAATAATCCTGGGGGCAGGGGTAGGGGTGGAGTGGGAAGTGACAATGTATGCTCTTCTGAGTTTATTTAGAGGACAGAGCTGCATTGAGGTTAGGACCCCTTCCAGGCCACCTCCCAGGCAGATGCATTTTCGGGCAGGTGATTACTTTCAGGGTCAGAGCCGTGCAATCAGCTCCTTTGTCAGTGGTGCTCATTGAATAGTTTTATCGAGCGCCTGAGGGTGATTTGTTCCAGCGCTGGAGTAATTGTCCAATCAACTGCGGGTCCCAGGGGAAGGCGGTTATGAAGAAAGCATCCCAAACATTTGTGATTGAGACCAGATGGCTTCATTAATTAGCTCAACAAACATTCATTGAGCACCTACTGTGTGTTGGGTCCTGTGTCAGGCCTTGTAGGAGTCAGGGGAGAGTTTTTGCCCTAAAGAACCTATGGATGGTTAGAGGGATAAACAGAAGAGCTCTTAGTCTCATATTTATCCCAGGTGCTCCGGTGACAGCCCCGAGGAGGAAAGGCTTCCTTCTGATGGAGGAGGCTTCAACATGGGACATGGGAAGATAGTGGGTGGATTGGGGTGCAGAGGAGTGGGACCTGACATTCAAGGTCAGTGACAAGGATTCTCTCCCTGACCAAACTTTGACTCTGTCTGGGCTCCTGAGCCCTCTTCTTGGCTAGGTCTCAACCTTGGCCTGTAAAGACTTGAGAAAACACTAACAAAACTTCTAACAGCTCAGGGTCACATCCCTAGGATGACTCTAGACCCCCTTAAAGGGCCAGTGCCTGCCTGAGAAAACTCAAGGCTGCCAAAAGTGTTGACTCTTCCAGCCGACACCTGAGGACCTGAGGATAGAGCCCATCTCCCAGTCTCTCTGATAACGTAGGAGCTTAACTTTGGTAGGTGTTAGTTAGCAAAGCTAGGTAGGTTTCACATGGATCAACATCCCCTTCCTGCTCTTTGTAATGTGTTCAAGTCCTTGTCATTCCCTTTCTCTCCTTTCCCTTTAAAATGCCCCGCCCCCTCTGTACAAATCAGAACAGTTTATTGCTTTCCCTACTGTCAGTGGTTACTGAGTAAAATCTGTCTTCTCTGCTTCAACTAATGTCCACCTGTGTTTATCTTTGACATCAGTTCTCCATGGAAAAATAAGAGGGGAAAACGGACCCACGCCATTGTTCAAAAGGAGGCCTTGTGGGATTTGGTCCAGCAGGGGATATAGCGAGAAAAGGAGCCATGGAGAAAAGGGGGAGCCAGATCCCATGGGGCCCTGCAGGCTCCAGCGAGAAGGTCAGGCCTTGAGGCTCACAGCCACAGAAGTGGAAGATTTTTAAGTCAGGGAGTCCTAGGACCAGAGCAGTGCCTGCTACAAAGCAAGCCTCCACTAAATGTTAATCGTAGCTATTATTATTTGCAGTTCAAAAGAACAGTTCCTCTGACTGTGGTACACAGAGAGGGTTGTGGCAAGCAAGGTGGAGGTGGGACAGCAGCAGGGAGGCTGCCGCAGGGGTCCGGGCCAGAGACGGCGACGGTCTTGCGTGGCTTGGTGGTTTTGGGATGAAGAGAAGTGACGGATCCCAGGAGAGACGGAGGAGGTCAAATTGGCAGGACTGGTGAATGGCTGGGGGCAGGGAAGGGAAAGGGGCAATTTGAGGATGATGCCCAGGTTTGTGGTGTGGGAGGAGGAGTGGGTGATGGAGCTGTTCCCAGGTGTAAGGCCAGGTGTATGTGGGGGTGGCTCACTTTCAGATCGCATTATGAAGAGCAGGTGGGGATGTCCAGTGTGCTGTTGGGTACGTGGGGCTGAGCTCTGCAAAGCCGACCTTCAGGGAAGGGGAGCTGTTTCTATTCCCTTGTTGCACTTGGTTTGATCCTGAGTTCCAGGCTTGGCACGCGGAACCTAGCACACAGGTGATTTAGTTTGGGTCGTAGGGGAGGAACAATTAATTCTTTTCTATCCTCTTTGGATCTCCGGCCGGGCCTAAGGATTAAACTGCCATAACAGGAGAAAAGCATACAAGGTTTATTACAGTTTTACATGGATCATACTTGGGGCCTTCACAGAAGAGTGGAGACCCGAAAACCTGACTGGTATAGAAACTTTTATGCCTTTTAGGCAAAGAAATGATAAATTTGTGAAGAAATGACAAGACAAAGGGGTTTGGGATAGGGGCTGTAAGTTGTGGAGAAACGAGTAGGGGTAACGTTGTCGGGGGGACCAGTTGATACGGGTTATTTTTATAAGTTTGTTTGTATAGACCCATTTCACCATGGATTCCAAATCTCTGGTGATAAAGACGTTCCTGTCTCCCTGGCACAGGGAGGGCGCCTTTCTCATGAGAAATTTTGTGGTCTGTTTTTAGGCAGAAAAGAGGAAGTCAGAGAGGCCTTCCTGCACCTGCAGTTTCTCAAGTGACTTCAGCTCAAAAAAATCAATATGACAGAGTGACATATTTTGAGGTGGCACATCCTGAACTCCTTGAGTTCTCCCAGGCTTTGAGACAAGGTTGAAGTGAAGGGACTTTATTTTGAAAGTGGTGGTCACACAAGTGGAGAAGTGAAACAGGGAAGGGACGGGGGGGGGGGGGGCGGGGGGCGGGGGGGGGGAGCAGCGTGTGTTTTGGAGCCAGCGCCCCATGGTGGTCGACATGGAGAAGCACATGCCTCAGGATGACCCCAGCAAGGGGCGAAGGAACTGGGCGTTTATACACCAGTCCCCTAGTCACCGATTGAGGGCAGCTCCTGGCAGCATTGTTCCCTGGCACATCTGGCCTGGCATACAATGAAATACCCAGCTAGATAAAATTGGTCCTCTGCTTAGTTTTATATCATATTAACATAATTAACGGCAACTTCAAATAAACCCAGTTCAGATCGGAGCAAATTATATTCATAGCACTGGGGATACAACCATAACCAACCTGTGAACTAGCAATTCCACATCTCACCACTTTGGGTTCATTACTTTGTTAGCAATGAACATTTATTTTATTTTATTTTATTTTTTTAATCCTCATCTGAGGAGATATTTATTGCTTTTAGAGAGAGAAAGGGGGTGGGGGAGGAGAGACAGAGACATTGATTGGTTCCCTCCTCTACAATTTGCAACTGGGAATCGAACCTGCAACCTAGGTATGTACCCTGACTGGGAATTGAACCTGCAACCTTTTCGGTTACTGGACAATGCTCCAACAAAATGAGCCACTCAGCCAGGGTATGAACATTTGTTGAACATCTATTATGTGCCAGGCCCCTACACATGGGTACTTGACACATATTATCTCATTTAATCTTTGTAATAAAAAACCCTATGAGAGAGGCATGGTTAGACACATTTTCAAGATTAGGAGGGACTCAGGAATTTACTCTTGTTGCAACACGTTGCAGCAGGCAGAGCCAAGTTGCAACCCATTTTCTTCCTTCAACCTTTTGCTGCCGCCCGGCAGGTAGAAATTACAAGAGCAATTTTAGCTCAAGTGTTTGGCTTATATTTGCATTCAGTATTTATTGATGTTCCCAGGCCCATCCAGTCCTTACTGTTGGGGCTTAATAAGTCCTAAATAATAATGATTTTCCCCAGATGAAGATAGATGCTTGTGTCAGCTGAGGCTGATTTCCACCTAATTTGCAGGGAATTTGTGCACCACTGTGATGAGCTAAATATTTATGCAGGGAGGATGCATGTACAAATCACATTTCCATAAGAAAAGATGCTTTAGAGGATCATTAAGAGAAGCATTAGCCAGGCTTAACCAGCATTATCCAAGAGTTAGCCATATTTAGGCAATTTTAGCATTTATGCCAGGGAAGTGTCTTTATTAAGAGTTGCCAAGGATTGCTGGAGGAGAAATCATTTTTGCTCCTCAGCGTTGAGAGATAAAACCTGGGAATATGGAATGGCTCTTTCTTCCAATGACTAATCCATCTCAGTGGAAGACCCTGGGTGAGTTGCTCCTTCTCTGTGAGTCTCGGTTTCTCAAGCTGTCATCTATTGGATAGGATTAGATGTTCCTTAGGGCCCTGCCCTCCCCATCTTGTAGTTCTCTGCACGGCTACTGTGAATCTTGTCTTTTTATTTGCACCGAGGAGCAGGCTGTAGCCTGGACCGTCAGCCTTCTTGTAGAGGGAAATAAGTCAACATTTAGGCTACCCACTGTGTGCCAGGCACCCACTATGTGCTTTATGTCCATCAACTTCATTACTCCCTCACAGCAGCTCAATGGCATAGCTTTTATTTCCATTTTATAGCTAAAAACGAGTAAGTTGCAAGTTAAGGAACAACTACTTTGGGGGTCACGCTCCAGTCCTTCCCACCCACATATAAGTTAGTTGAGCAAACTGTTTTCTTTTGGGTACCAAGGGGCACAGAACATAGGACTTGGAGGCATATGGGCCACAAGGTTAGAATTCTGCTTCCCCAAGGTACCAGCTGTACGGCTGGGTGAATCACGTCACCTTTTCAAGTTTTGTTTCCTCATCTGCACCCACTTGCCATATGATCTCCATGGAACAGGGCTATTGTGTGGTTTCTATAAGAAACCGCTTAGCTCTTTGGTGCTGATCTGAATGATGATAGGTCATCTCAGATGGCCATGCTCACTGCCTCTCTGGGGAAGGAAGCAGCTCTATGTGTGGCCCTGGCTTTGTCTCCATCCTTGTCCATTTGAATTCCTTAGCCCAGTCTTACCCAAGCCCTGGTCTGCCTGACTTCTGCCTGTGGACATGGTGTACGGCTGGAGATGCGGGTTCAAGCCCCAGCTGTTCCAGTTTCTACTTGTGTGACCTGGAGTCACTCATTTGATTTCTCTGACAGTCTATTTCTCTTATGTTAAATGGGAGATGATTTTACAGATTTTGTTTCAGACTTTTGTAGTTGATTAAACTTCATGAAATTAATTGCAGGCTGAACCATGTTCTGCCCTCACCCCAGGGAATGACCTCAGGCCTTCCGAATGAATTTCTCTGTGACCTTAAGAGTTCCTGGGTTCAAGAGTTCCTCTGGCTTTGTCACAGAGACACAATGGAACCAGCTGCTTCATTGGTGTCAAGAATCAGGTGCCTCAAACAAGCAAATGGGTGAACAACTTCCCTCAAGTGTTGGTTTAAAAAGACTTATTTCTTGCCTGGCTGAGACAGAGTTTCATGTCAATGTATCTCAATTAATGCTTCAAAACCCTGTACCTAGGCACAACCTGCTCAGGTCCCAGAGCCTGCAGGTGGCTGCACTGGGACCCAGAGCCAGGTACCCCAGCGTCCTGTCTGCTGTGCCTACTCACGGGCCCACGCTTTGCTTGGAAGTCAGCTTTGCCATGCCCAAGATCCACAGCCAGGTTCCTCTTTCCATTTTCTAATGAGGTTCTAATATGGCTTTGAAAAGATATTTCAGGAAAATTAGAAAGTTTTAAAAAATTTAGAGGTATGGGCACACAGGGGACTTCAGAAACATACACACTCTCTCACATAACAGCTTCATTGAAATATAATTTACATACAATAAATTTCACCTTGTAAAAGAATACAGTTCACAAAGAACTTATTTGCACGACCCATGGACATGAACTGGGGGGGGTGGGATTGCTGGGGGAGGGCGGGTGCTGGGCAGAGGGGAGCAAAGGGGGAAAAATTGGAACTACTGTAACAACATAATCAATAAAATATACTTTAAAAAAAAAGTTAAAAAAAAAGAATACAGTTCAATTTTTTAGCACATTCACAGAGTTGTACAACTATCACCACTATCTAATTTTACAATATTTTTTATCATCTCTCAGAGAAACCCCATACCTCTTAGTAAGTCAGCCCTCAGACATCCCTGGCAACCACTGATTTACTTTCTGTCTCTGTGAACCTGCCTATTCTGCAAGCGTCATGTAAATGAAATCATACAATGTGAGGCCTTTTGTGCCTGGCTTCTTTCGCTTAGCATAGTGTTTTCAAGGTTCATCCATGCTGTACGTGTATTAGTATTTCATTCCTGCTAAGGACAAATAATATTCCATTGTATGGATACACCGTGTTATCTATTCATCAGTTGAGCTGATGGATGTTCGGGTCGTTTCTGCTTTCCAGCTGTTATGAACACTGCTGCTGTGAACGTTCGTGTGTATGGTTTTGGGTGGACATATAATTCCATTTCTTTTACGTACTGACCTGGGAATGGAACTGTTGGATCATAGGGTGACTCTGTTTAACATCCAGAGGAACGGTCAGACTGTTTTCCGATGTGGCTGCCCCTTTTACAACCCCACCTCCAGAAACTCTTGTATGGTTTATGTTGGTTGAAATGGGTTTGCAGATGCTGACAATTTATTTGAGCTTCAGGCCCAATTTGCTTCAAAGTCTCAGAGGAACACTCAGATTGAATGAAAGGACTGAATTTAGCATGGATGGCCAGAAAAGACCTTCCAGAGTCTACACTGTGGTATGCTAAATATCCTGTACTAAAATTTAAAGAACAGTCTTGGATTTGGGTTTTTGAGTAGGAGCTGTGATCTAGCACAGAAGAACTGTTTGTAGTTGTACCTGTCTTGCTTAGAGTTCCTTTTGATGAGACACTGAGACAGGGATTTGAGTCCAGGTTCTCTCCTTGGGAGGCGATCACAGGAAACACCTGTTACAGAAGAACGGAGAGAATGAGACGGGGAAGAGGAAGGAGGCCCATAAGGGTGTTAGCAAGCAGGGCCCCACTGTGGGCAACTGGAGCTCAATTCAGCTGGGGAATTCTGGGGTCCAGCACAGAACACACCTTGGAATTTATCCCAGCGGAGGAACGAAGAGGCTGGAGCATTTATCCACCACTTCCTGGTATGTCAATTGCTTGCGGGCTGCTTCTGGGGGTTTGCCCTGCACACCTGCCTTGCCTGTACCCATAGCCACAGGCAGTGAGTTGTAAGGTTTGCTAAGCAGCCCTAAGTGTGCCAGCATCAGACATGGGACCAATCCAAAGTGATACCTGAGTAACCCACCAGTGGGCCATCTCTACCTACATTAAAAAGGCCTGGTCACAGTGTCGCATAAGGCTGTCTCTGTTGACTGAAAGGAATCAAAAGGAGGAGAAGTAAAATCTTTTCCTAACCCCCTCCCTGCAGTTGGAAGCACAAAGTTTCCAGAACCTAGGAAATACATTATAAATATATAATTGAAGTTAGAGGCTGTTCTTTAAGAAAGAAAAGAATGGGGCAATTGAAATGCACTTGCTGAAGTAATCAGAGTTGAGAGGCAGGAATAGAAATGGAAATTAGAATCTGCCTGGAGACAATTTGGTGGGATAATCAAGGGCTAGGAATTATGCCAGTTCCCCACAGATCAAAGCTGCTGGGCTCCGCGGGGCCCTGAGCGCATGTTTATCTTTAGGCCCCAGGGGAAGGAGAGCCCATGGGGCAGCAGATTCCAAATGCCTTTGGAGACCAGTCACCTGTGACGCATGATGGAAACATATGTCTGGGGTCTCACTGCAGAATCTCCAAGGGTGGGGCCTGGGAGTCTGTATTTAACAAGCACCCCGATGACAGGGAGTCAGATCTGGGGACCTCTGAGAAGCAACAGTCATACTGTAGATAACGTGCCAGACATTTTTGGAAAGTGGCAGGAAAATAGACGACCTACTGAGCTCCCTTAGCCTTCCCCATGGCCCTATTTACATTTCACTGATTGCTGCGCCTTAGCCAGCCCAGCTAGCCCAGGCCTTTGCTCCTCTCCTGGCTAAAGTACTGGACAGGAAGGCAGGAATGTCTGTTGGGTTGGATTTTAATCCTGAAAACTGGAAATCTTGGACTGGTAGGTCCTTTCTGTAAGGCCTGGTCTCAAAGAAGCAAACAAATAATCAAACCGAATCTAGTCAGTTGAAAGAGATACCAAAGAGTTGCTTTAATCTGAGTATCTCTAAAAACCCAAAAGGCCATTATATACTTCCTTCACTCCACTCCCCCATCAAACTTTTCTTAGCGTTCTGGGCTGAATTGTGTCCTCCCCAAAATTCATGTTGAAGTCCTAAGCCCCAGTGACCTCAGAATGGGACCTTTTTTGAAGACAGAGTTTTTACAGACATAACCCAGTTAAAATGAGGTCTTCAGGGTGGGCCCTAATTCAATATGGTTGGCGTCCCTATAAGAAGGGGACATGTGGAGACAGACATGCATACAGGGAGAAAGCCCTGTGAACATGAAGACGGCCATGTTCAAGCCAAGGAGAAAGGCCTGGGACAGATCCTTACCTCATAGTCTCAGAAAGAACCAACCCTGCCACCACCTTGGTTTCAGACCTCCAATCGCAAGAGCTGTGAGACTGTGAGTTTCTGCTGTTGGAACCACCGGGTCTGTGGTATTTAATTACTTAGCAAACTCACACTGTTAGCGCTGTCTCCAGAGGAGCCTCCCTCCCAGAGTTCGCCCCGTCCATCTTTTCTGTCCATCTTCAGCACCTTCCCTGTAACGCAAACCTCTGGCATCTCTCTGGACTCCTGCAGCAGCTCCTAATTTGCTTTTCTGCTTTTACTCTGACCCCCTGCCGTTTTTCTCCGTCCAGCCACCAGCATCAGGTTTTATAAACACACCTCTGATCCTGTCTCTCTCCTGCTCTGAACTCTGCTGGGGCTCCCTAAGACTTGCAGGGTAAAGACTCAGATCCTCAGTCATAAGACCCTGCGGAGTTGAGCCTGGCCTGTCTGTTACCTTCACTGAATGTCACTTCTCTTCCTGTGTCCTTTCACACTGGTCTTTTCTCGGTCCTGAGTTAGCCTTTCTCCCTACCCAGCCCTTCTCCAAGCCGATTCCCCTTCTCTGATGAGGCCTCAGTTAATGCGATTCCTAGGGGGTGACCAGGTTAGATTTTTTTTTTTCCTGTCATAGGCTTTCTTAATGCCTTGATCTCTTCCATTGTAACAGCCACACATTTATAACTAATAATTTCTGTAATGATGGCATGTCTTATCAGGAATATAAGCTCCATGGGGGCGGGGATTTTTGTTCTCTTTGTTCATTTCTGTTTCCCCAACATCCCCCTCTGGAACGGTGCCTGGCATGTAGTAGGTGCTCAATTAATACTTGTTGCATACACAAATGAGTGGAGCAGAATTACCAGAAGGGCATGGACAGGTATGTTTTATTCATTCCATTCTTGTTTCTCCAGTGCTCAGAGCAGTGCCTGGCAGAGAATAAACTCTCTGTGCGTGTTGGGGTAGCAGGGAGGGGTCATCAGTGGGATGGGACCATATCTCATCAGTCAGAGCTTCCCAGGGTTGGACTCCCCCGCAGGGAGCTCTTGGTTCCATGAGTGAGACCCTCTTGCTGACAGGCCAGTGTGACACAGTCTGGCATAGCTGTGCTCAAATATACCCAGAGGGCTGCTTGGATAGAGTCAAAGAAAGGGACATCCTGGGTGGAATGGAAGAGGGGGTGGTTGACACGGATGGTGGGGGGAGCTTAGGGGCAATTTTGGAGCTGCGAAGAAGGTTGCTGAGGGACAGGTTTTCCAGGATTCCCTAGGTCCTGCTGGCTGAGGGTGATGTGAGGGCTTAGTGAGCAGGCAGCTGAGAGCCCCCCATAGCTCACTCCCAGTGCGTGAGCTCTACACGCAGTCGAGGCCTCTGCTTGTTGGGCGGTGTCTCTGGTGTTAACCATGGCATGTATTGTGTTGGGGCTCCCCCACTTCCCCAAGCTGAGGGCAGCATGGAATATCTGTTTGAGGCTTCCACTTTAGAAAACAAATTCCTTTTCTCTCAAGATGTCCATCTCTGAATTCCTGGAAAGCTGGATTTTTATCCCTTAGGTTCTCCAGCAGACAGGTGTCATCATTCAGAGACCCCGTAGCCTCGCCCCTGCAGGGCCCCGCCCTCCGAATCCCTCCGTGTCTCATCACCCTGCACTTCAGGCACTTCAGCACATTGCCAGGCTGTTTGAGTTTGAATTACAAGCAGTCAATTATGTTTTTAAGGGAGAGGAAAGGGAAAGAAGAATCCCACCCCCATCCTACCAGAGCTTTCCTGGGAAATGTTCACAAGCATCCATGACTTGGTGTGCAGATGGGAGCTGGAGCTGAGAGAGTCCAGATGACCGACCGAGCTGCTGGGAGACCCCTGGTGGTCAGGGCCCCGCCTGGTGGGCTCCTTGGGCACCTGGAGTGTCTGCCTGCCTCCGTGGACGCCTTCCGCGTCCTCTCCCTCTCCCCAGCCACAGGGCGTGGCTCAGGTGTCTTTGATTGAATTAGTAGCCCCTCAAGCACGACACAAATGAGATCAAATCAGAGGGAAAGTGTAGATGAGAAGATGGGAAGATTTACTATATTAAAATGTTCACTATGGCGTCGCGGTAATTTACTGAGATTGCTTTCTGCTTTTCTTGATGCCGCGACAGGAGAATCAGAAAGACCGAGTGCCACCTGTTTCGGCTTTTGGTGTTTTCCTTCCTGTCTTTGCTCCTTCCAAGTAGTGGTCTTCTTCCCTCCAATGGAAGGCACTGGACTCTGTATCTCAGGTCAGCCTTCATCAAAGGGACAAACGCTTTCCTCCCAGGCTCCATCAGCTCTTTGCTACAGGCTCACAGCAACCCAGTCTCTGTGCCTCAGTTTTCTCATCTGTAAAATGGGGACAGATGTGAGGGTTCAGTGAGTTACTATTGATAAAGCGCTTCAAACAATGCCTGACATGTAGAAAGCACTCAGTAAATGTTAGGCATTGTTATCACAAATTTATAGAGTTGGGGGAGAGAAATAATCAGCGTGTGTATCAGTCGGGATTCTGCAGAGACATACAACCAGTAGGATCTTTATGTTTGTCTCTGCCTCTGTCTCTAATCTATATCTCTTATCATCTGTATCTATATCTATCTATAGCTATATTGATATCTATATCAATAGTTATATGTCTATACTCATCTATATCTATTTCTATATCTGTGTCTATATCCTCTCTTTCTCTATCCTTATCTCTCTATCTCTGTCTATATTTATATACCTAAATTTATTTCTAGGAATTGGCTCATGTGATTGTGGGGGCTGGCAAGTCGGAAGTCTGTAGCGCGGGCTGGCAGTCTAGAAGCTCGGGCAGAGCGGAGCTGCAGTCTTGAGCAGAATTTCTTTTTCCTCAGGGAAACCTCAGTGTTGTTCTTAAGTCCTTTCAGTCGATTGGATGAGGCCCGCTCACATCGTGGAGGAGAGTCTCCTTTACTTAAAGCCGGCTGATTGTAGCCGTTCACCACATCTAGGACAGCCTCCGCAGCAACACCCAGATTAGTGTTTGTTGGAGGAACCGGGACTGTAGCCAGGCCAAGTGGACATCGAAAGCCGGCCATCAGACCTGCACAGGCCGGCCCAGCCTGACCCCTGGGAAGCTCCTTTCCTCCTCTCACACATCTGCCTCCCCTCTTAGGACGCCCCCGCCTCCGTTTCTGACCTCCCGTGTGGCTATTCTCTGTCCTGTTTATTTCCTGGAGGTAGGGGAATGGGGTTGTCTTTTGGGTTCTGGGGAGGAAGACCAGAGCGGGGTCTGGGCACACGAAAGCAGCTTGCTCTCCCTTCCTCCCACTGGTCCTGGCTGTTCAGTGAAAACTCAGACCTCACCCACTGCCAGGGTGAATCTTATGCAGCTTTTGGAAACACATGAAGCCCAAAGAGTGTTTTCTCCCAGTCTTGAGTTACATTAAGCCCCCTTTCCTTGTCCCTTGCTCTGTCCAATTTCTTTTCTGCCCTATCCCAAAGGCTGGCGACTGTCACCCAGCCTGGAGTTATACATTCCCTAGCCCCCACGGGCTCATGACTCTTGAGCAGCAGACTCTTCATTACACACAGCTTGCCAGTCTTCCCCAGTTGTAACATTTTATTTTAAAACAGTCTATGCTACGGAATTACAAATGAAATCATACATTCTGAGGTTTGCCTCAAAATAACACAGGAGGGGGAAGTAGGTGGGGTGCATTTGAAATTGGATCAACCATAAATAGATAGTTATTGAAGCTGGGTGGTGGGCATGTGGGGGCTCATTATACTGTCGTGTGTACTATTGAACAGGTTTTACAGTGTTCTATACTGAAAAATGTAAGGAAAAAAGAAAACACCCACATGACTCTACAAAGTCCTTGAGTATTTTTTAAAATACTGTTACTCAAAAATACACTCAAGGTTGCATGGATGTTTGATTAAAATTTAAGTTTTTAAAAATATATTCTTAACTCTTTAACCCTTGAGACCACAGGATACGGTCGGTGGTGTAGCGACGGGGTTGTCAGACTCTGTAAAGGGCTGGAGAGTGCGCATTGTTGGCCTTGTGGGCTGTGCAGTGTTGGAGCAAGCCGGGGCACTGTGTAGATGATTGTGCACGGCTGTGTCCCAATGAAACTTCATTTATGGACACTGACATTTGCATTTTATGTAATTTCCACATGTCACTAAATAGTCCTCTTCTTTTGATTAAAAAAAATCATTGCAATGTATAAAAAGCATTAGAAACTTGTGGGCCTTACACCAATCAATGGTAGGCTCTCTCTGGCTTGCAGGCTATAGTTTGAAGACCATGTTATAGACAATCGGTTAACAAACTGGAGAAGACCAACAAGGTACTTGGGTCTTCCAGGGTTGATCTGTTTTCTTGGGCAACCTGGGAACTAAAACTTCTTCTGCCACTTTTGTGCATGTTAAAATAACCAAACCAAACCAAAACACCCAAGCCAGGTACAGTGGGTGTTGATTGAAAAAGAATAAAAAAATTAAGGTGACGAAAGTGAAAGTCTCTTTTCTCATTGCTCAACCCTGGACACTACCCAGAGGTAAGAGCTGGGGTCCCTGCTCTCCAGGATCCCAGGACATAATTCTCCATCCCTCTTCTTCTTCCCGAGAAGGCCAGACATCACATCAGTGCTGCTTTGAGGACCAAGCAAGAAACAAAAATAAACTGACCATTTCTCCAAACATAAAGAACTATATAACTTACATGTTGAGGATCAGCCCCCTCACTGGCAGATGAAGTCTTGTTCTTATTTGATAAACCAAGAAAGAAGGGAATGGTTATACGTCTGAATTGACATATGTCAGTGTTGCTCCAAAAAATATGTGGTTTATGATACCTGTGACCAGGAGCTTAATGGGGACCCTTGGGCCGACTCTTCTTCTTGCCTCAACTTCCCTGGCCCCATGTGGATCCCCAGCTGTGTGCAGATAAGTTATCTGGTCTACCTGAGTTTGATGCCTCTTATGCTTTTTTATTTTCCCCCCTCTTTACTTTTCCTTTTGACTTTCTGAGAGTGGACACTAATTTGACTCTCAGCTTCCTTTCTATTTTTCCTTAGGGAATCAACCCTGGCTATTTTTGTTCTTGAGATGGTGAAATACATCAAAAGCAGCGAGGAAAAAAGAAGCGTGAGCAAGAACACGCCTGTTGCTTCCTCTGAGATCCTTACTGGTGGTCCCTGAGTTTCCCATGGAAAGCACTTAGGTGCTCAGAAGAAAGGCTGTGGTGTGTATGGGTGCATTTTTCTTTTAGAACCAGGAGGGAGGAGCCTCAGGGATTAACTGGTCAAGATATATCCCTTTATAGATGGAGAGACGGAGGCTCAGAGATGGAAGGCAGGAAATAGGGGAGGGCTGCGTGAATGAGGGAGAGATACATTTTGGGGAGGGTAAGCAGGCCTGGAGCCGGGGATGGGTGCAAGGAGGTTCTGCAGGGTGTGTGATAGATGAGAGGGGAGGGGCCAGGCCAGATGGTCCTTGAATGCTCAGCTTAAGACATAGCCTCCTTTGGGGGTTCAAAAGCTACTAGAAAGCTTAGGAAGGGTGAATGCTGGGTCCCATTATGCTTCAGAAAGATCTTTCTGTGGAGGAAGGACGTATGATATCTTTCTGCTGGAGACTGGGGGATTTGGGGAGGTGATGAAGGACAGATAGCAGATGTGGACGTTTGGTGATGGGTCAAAGGAGTGAGAGGAGATAGTGGCTTAGGAGCGAGGCAGGGCCAAGACCGACGAGCCTTTTGTCCAGATGCAGGGACGCTTATAGCCAAAGTGTGGCATGAAGGAGTGTGTGTGTATGTATAGTCTGAAGATAGGATAAGGTAGTCCCAAGAAGACCTTTGAGATGGTGACCCAAGGCCAGGTCAGGAGAAAGGGAAGGCTGAGTGGCAGGTGTTGGCTCTGACAACTGGGGACCCAGCTTATAGTGCAAGCCCAGCCACAAAGGCTGACCTGTGATCTTCCTGTTCACAATTGGGATTCTGGTGTCAGAGGCCTTGGACCACCAAGGTATTGGCCATTGAGAGGACAAGCCAGATGGGTCATCTCAGGACCCCAGGGTTTCCAGTGTCCATCCATCAACTCGTCCTCCTTGCTCCAGGAATGAAGTAGGAACCAGGTGGGGCTGGCTACTGTTGACTGATGGTCGATGTGAGAAAGCGGAAAGCATAATGACCAAAATGACAAACCACCCCCGGGAAGTCTGGAAGCCTCTGCTCAGTGTCCCTGCATTGTTCTGACTCCTTTGGCCCAGTTCCTTACATGATATCTAGCGTCGCTCCAGCCATATTTATTTCAGATCTTTTCCAATTTCTGACCATTAGTTTCCTGGACATTAAGCTGTACTGAAGCAGGAATAGTTTAATGTACTTATTTATCTCATTGGTTACTTAAGTTCCCTGGTAAGTAAGCTCTCTGATTTCTAAAAGTGTCAGTATGAAAGCTTAAATGAACTCATCAATTTCTCAGCCCATCTTCCTTGGAAGGTCAGTCCTGAAGCAAACTGCATCTTTGTTACCACTGATCTCATGGCTTTTCCACCTCTTTTGCCTTGTTTTGAAGCACGAGGACCCTAGAATTGTGGAGTCATAGTGTTTGAATCAGTTTGAGAGAACAGCAGAGAGAGGGCCTTTCTGGCTGAGACGGACCCTGGATGAACGTGAGGAGAGTCAGCAGAGCCCGGCCCTTTCAGAGGGTTGGAGCCTGGAGCCAAGGGACTGAGCCTGGATGGGTGGGAGGTGCATGAGTGCGAGTCACAGGAGGATTTTAGGCAGGGAGGCAGCCCGGCCAGGCCTTCCCAGAAGAAGGTCATTTTGGCCACATGGCGGAGGGTGCGTGGAGGGAGGAGAGGCAGGCAGCTGTCCTTGTGACCAGCTCCTATGCTCCATCAGAGCCAGCTGAGACCGGCTTCCTGAAATCAGAGCCCAGGGCAGAGTGAAAATGAGGAGCATCTTATTCAACATTTAAGTACAATGAAATATTATTCAGCTGTGTAAAAGAATGAAGTACTGATTCATGCAACAACATTCACGAACCTTGAAAACATGCTAAGTAAAAGAAGCCAGACACAAAAGGTCACACTCTGGTATGATTCCATTATGTAAAATATCCAGAATATGTAAATGCATAGAGATGGAAAGTAGATTAGTGGTTGCCATGGGCTGGGGACAGGGAGGCAGAGGGGAGTGGCTACCTAATGGTATGGGGTTTTCTTTTGGGACAATGAAACAGTTTTGGGACCAGATAGAGGTGGCAGTCACACAAGATGGTGAATGCACTAAATGCCCCTGAGCAGCACACTTCAGAATGGTTAATTTTGTGTTATGTGAGTTTTACCTAAAAAATACACACAGGTGCTGGGGATAAAGATGTAGACATCATTCGGCGGCAGGCGAAACATTATCATGCCTTCTGCAGCCTTCTAGGAGGGTGTTGAATTCCCAGCTCAATAGACAGAGAGCCAACGTCTTCTAAAATGCTAAGTTTATTGACAGGGTCCAGAAGTTGTGTGACACTTCTTAGGTAAGCCATCTTTCTCCTATTGTGTGTGTGTTGGAAAGATCTGTTGATTTCTAGTAGTAGCTCCGATAAATATAGAGTAGTCTGGATGGTGGGTGGATGTCCCGAGTCCCGAGTCAGAATTCTGTGCCGTTAGCTACTCTCCCTACAGTTCACCTAGCCTGGAAGGACAGAGGCTGGTATGTGCTATAGAAGACTAAGGGCCCTCAATGGCAGGCTTCACGCTAAGTTATTTAGTCCCACTCAAGCCTGAGAAGTGCAGGAAAACTCCTCCAAGGATGATCTTCCATCCTGATAAATACTTCCAGCGAAGGGAGCTCACAACTGTATTTGTCCTAGCAGATAACCCCAAGGTTGAATATTTCAACGCCTGGAATGTTTTTATTTTCCTGCAGTTGACATGTTCCAGTCTTTGGTTTATACCCACAGATCTTGGTTCTGTCCTCTGGGGCACACTGGTTACCCCTCTGCAGGGAAGTGAAGACAGAGATACTATCCCTTCTTAAGACTAACTGTCCCCATTATCTGGTAAGCTTCTTCACAGTCTGTCCACCCTCCATAAGCAAAATGAATTTCTTCACATCCCTGTTCAAATCTGGTGACTGGATCTCCTTCCCCACATACCAATGCCCTTCCCCTTCCCCTCCACCCACCTCCTTCTCAGGATGCTGCCCCTCCTTCCTTAGGTCATCTCACGTAGTAGCCTTTCTTCTGACTCTACTGCTGTGGGGGGGAGAGGGGGCTTGTTTATCTCCTGGGAAAAGAAAGCTCTGCCCCAGAGTCACTAACTTGCTGACCCTCTCTGAATGGGAATGAGTCTGTTAGCATCTGAATTATGACTGCCACCAAATTTTTGTGATGAAGTCCTAACCCCCAGGTACTCTCAGAACTGGCAGCTTGAAGTTCCCACTCTAGCAGAGTGGCCGCAGAGAGTCTCACATGCCAGCTTGGGGACAATTTCTGCAGGGTGCAGGGTTCTGAAGCTCATTATTAGCTGGACGCCCGAGCTACATTAAAAGCAGAACTAAGTTCATCCCTTTCTGTGGGTTCAGCCTAGATGGTGTCTCAAACCAGGAATTGATTATACAACTTGAGAAAGGCCAGTGCTGAAAGCAAACACACAGCCTGTGATTGGCTGAGCTAGGTCACCAGGAGCAAACAAGACAGAAGGACAGGAGGTGGGGATTTAGAGGCAAGGGTCCCAGGGTGGACCCTTATCACTGACAGCTAGCTGCCTTCTGTTTTCTGTGCTGCAGGCCCAAACTAGTTGTCTTGGTTACGGAGCCCGTTTTCTTCCAGGAGCAAAGGGCAGATGTATTAATGTCTGTTTGTGTCAAGTGGAGGAGCTGTGAAGGAGAGTCAGGATTTAAACAGCCAGGGATGGGGGTTTTCGACCTTGTGAAGGCCGGCTGAGTTATAGGGAGGGTCAGGAAGGTTCAGGGAACGGAGTGTCTCTACGCCTTGCCCCTCTCAGGCTGAAGCTCAGCTCTGAGCCCACGTTGGGCAGCAGTGAGCACTAATGAGTCTGGAATCTCTGCGCTGAGGTGCCGCCCATGTTGAGACTCTCTGAGCTGCTGTGGCTGATGGGACATGTTTGGTGACTGCTGATGTAATCCCTAGGGAGCATTCTGCAGCGTGAGGCTTAACATGAAGACACAGCTTGACTGGTCTGCCTTGATAGTGGGTGAACCTGAGAGGCCTTGAGCAGCCTCTCTGCAGGTTCCCCTCTCCACTCTGCTTCTGCAGCGAGGGTCCCTTTGTCAAAAAACCTCCTTATCAAGGGCATGAGGTGCAGTCCCCACTATTGCTGAGGAGCAGGTTTCAGATCCCTGGCAGATAGTGGCATCATTCAGACAAGCCAATCACATCCTCTCATGGAAACAGGGCACATCCTGCCTTCTCGATACTACAAGGCCCATCTCCCACAGCCCCTGGCTTTTACTCTGTTCTAGAGTGTAATGTCCATGTGGCCTGGTGTGACTTGAATGTCCTTTGCACCTGGGCTGTGAGTGTATGTGATCAACCAAGTGCTGTCAGTTGTATCTTTCTGGTGTCGGTGTTGGGTATTTGGCCATCCTAGGAACCAGGTCAAGCCCGTTGTGAATGAGCCATGCTGACAACCCACAAGTCTGCCTCCTCTTTTCTCCTTGGAGGCACTGGTAAATAAGACCCCATGGCTGTCTTGGTGTGCCAGCATTCCCAGAGTTCAGATGCTTTTTTCTATATGAATGAATGAATTAATGAGCAAGAGGGAGAATTGACTCTATAGTAAGGGAATTTGGCTTGACGTTCCCTAGGGTTGTTTATTAGTTAAAATAAAAGATACAGCTACTCTAACAACAGATTCCAGATAGCATGACTTAAAGAACAAAAGCTGTTTGTCTCTCATACAATAGTCAGAGGTGACATTCTAGGTTCGTGGGTAGCTCTGCTCCACACAGTTACTCAGGAACCCAGGCTGAATATGCCTTTGCCATCTTCATGTGACTCCCAAGGTGACGTTGGTTATTGCCACCAAGCCAGTAAGGGGTGGGGGCTGGGAGATGTGTGTGTGGGAGATATGCAAATCCAGGGCCATCAGGGCCATAAATTCTTTGTAAACAAGTGAGACAAAAATAGCACATGTCATGTTCAGTTGTATCCCATCACTGGAATGGACACAAAGCCGTCCCTAGCCTCCAGGGAAGCTGGCAAAGGCAGTCCCTGCCAGATGGCCATGTCCCAGTCACATCAACTATGGAACAAAGGGAGAATAGACTTGGGTGGGCAGCTAGCAGTCTCCCCGACAAGGAGCAACTTGATCTAGATGAAGGGGCACAGGGCTGGGAATCAGAAGGTTCAAGTCCTGGCTCCCTGCTCCGCCCCCACCCCCCAACCTTGCTAGCCATGTGCTCTTGGACAGGTACCTTTCCACTCTGAGCTCCACCTTCTCCAACTGTGGAATCAAGACCACAGCCCTGAGTTGTCCTGAAGATCAAAATGAGGAGGTCTGTCAACTCTAAATTGCTGGCATGCATAAGATTTGCTGATGTCCTTGGCCTTCTATGCCCTGAGGGCAGGGACTCTTGCCTTGATATCCCGGTTGCCTGCAATGCTCATCTTCACAAACTGGCTGTTTACTAGGAGCTAGAGAATCACTAGGGACTGAGGTAAGGGTGACCTTAGAGATGGGGCTCTGCAGGCAGCAGGTCCTCTGGTGAGAAAATGGGAAGGACCTAGATTTGAATAGATGTACTGGAGGAAAAGAGGAGTTGGACAGACAAGCATTAGAGCTGAGGATTTCGATCTTGGGCCCACGGACCTTTTCAATGATTCATGTGTGGACATTTTGGATTATGAGCTCCTCGGAAGTGCAATGCCGAAGTTGGTGTGTGGTGCACATCTTCCAGGGAAGAAAGTCCATAAAGTTACTGGAATCTCAGAGGGGCCCCTGACAAAGAAAGGCTAAGAGGTTTGTCAGCGATAGACAATCTCAACTGATGCCCTATAAAAAGGACAGTGGCCAAGTGGTATATGTTTAGAGAAGGCAACTCAGAGCTGAGGGGACAGGGAACTCGTTTTGTGAGAAGGACATGTAGGAGGAAGTTGGGCTGTTCAGTTTGGAGGTGAGAGGTTGGGGCATCGTGGTAGCACACAGATGTGCTCATCAGCTTTCTGTGGGGCAGAGTAGCGGGTGCTGTTTGTCTGCCCATACACCCTGCAGTTGAGGCTTTGAGCATGCTGGTGGCTTCCTATGGCAAGTTCCTGCAACTCGGCCTGAGGGTCTTCTCTGGCTGCAGAAGCTCCCTGGTGCACAGACAGGTTGAAATACTGGGGAATTTACACTCCTGTATGGAAATGGATGGGTAGATCCTCAGCCTCCTCACCCCTTGGGTGGGATAACTCTAAGGAATGTGCCATGTCAGCACTGAACAATAGAACTATGTGAGCCGCAACTGTGAGACACATATGTATTTTTAAATTAAAGTTAGAAAGAAACGGGTGAAATCAATTTTAATACTTTATTTTAAACTAGTATATCAAAAATATTGTCACTTTAATACATAATCAATGTAAAAATTATCATCAATGAGATAATTTCCTTTTAATACAAAGTCTTTAAAATATGGAGTACATGTATATTTTTATTTATTGATTTTAGAGAGGGAGAGGAAAGGAGTGGGGAGAAAAAGAGAGGTGGGGGAGAGAGAGAGAGAGAGAGAGAGCGAGACATCGATTTGTTGTTCAACTTGTTTATGAATCATAGGTTGCATCTTGTATGTACCCTGAGAGAGAATTGAACCTGCGACCTTGGCGTAATTGGGATGGCACTCTAACCAACTGAGCTACTTGGCCAGGGTCTTGGAGTGTATTTTACCTTTACTCTGTATCTCAGTTTCAACTGGCCACAGTTCCAGTACCCAGTAGCCCCAGGTGGCTAGTGGCTGCTGTGTTGGCCAGCACAGTTCTATAGCATCTCCCAGAGGTTCCCCAGGGGATGAAGTCACAGTTGCTCACAGTGGTAATGTGCTCATCGGTGCTCCCCCCACCCCCACCTTGTATTAGCCTCCTTCCTTTCTCTGTCTCAGTCTCTCATTCCCTAACTAGGGGTTCCTAAAAGCACCTCCAAGATCAGGGTCTGCTTTTGGGGATCCCTCCCTAACACTGGCAGTCAAGACTAAGGGTGCTCCAGAGAGTAGCATTAGGACCCATGGTGAAAGTATCAGGAGAGTTTTGGGAGCGGCACCAGAGCCATGCGTGCATACACGCATGCATTTATTCATGCATTCAGAAATACGGATTGAGCTCTTGCTGTGTGCCATGCACTGCTGGCCGCTCGGTAGGGGAACAGGTACGAAGCTCCCTGTCACAAGAGGGGTCCAGGAAGAGGCAGACTAAATTCCTGGCGGGGCAGCTCCACAGGACTGCGTGACTCGAACTAGGATTTTGATCATGTGCCGTCTGGCATCTTTTCCAGCCTGTGCATGCCGCCTTCCATGATTCATCTCTGCCTCCGTGAAGCTTCTCGTGTAGTTAATTGCCCGTCTCCCATGGCACGTCTCTCCCGAAAGCTGCAAATCAAGGTTTTTGTGACATTTCTCCTCCCGCAGTGACTTGTGATTAGGTTGTTGTTCCTAAAAAAGGTCCATCCCTCATCATCTTCGCAATTTCCCTTTGATTTTCTTGTTTGGCAAATTGCGGTTCTCCAGATAAAGACTGGTTTCGCATGTACTCACTTTCCTCTTTCATTACTCAGCCGGAAAACACACCTAAGAGTCCTGTTGCTGAAAGGGGCCTCAGAGACCATCTGGTTCAATGCCTTAATTTCAGAGATGGGGAAGCGGAGGACTGGAAGGGGCATTGACGGCCTGAAGTCACGTGCCCAAACAATGGCTCAGCTGAGAGGGGAGGCAAGTGTGTGGGGTGTCTGGAATCTCTTTCCTTAGCTCTTAGCTTCATCCTGTCCTGGCTCCAAACCATGGGGCTCTCCCAGCCCAGGGCCAGCCTATAGTGTCTGCACCCTTTATGGGCTGGGAGGTGGAATGTAGCACCAGGAAGGAAATGTTTTTTTCTCATGATGGGGGAGTTGTTTTGAAGTCTTGAATCACCCTGAAGCTTTTGGGGGTGATCACATAATTGGTTAGAGCTTGAGTCAGGTTCTCAGCTCCTCCTCTGATGGCTGTGGAACTCTGAATGGTCTCCTGGCCTCTCTGAGCATTAGTTTCTACTTCTGCAAAGTGGAAACGATGACCATGATAACTGTCACATCGGTTTGCTGTGGTGATAAAGGACACATAAACCCTTGTTGCAGCCTGCAAGATTTGTCCCCTGTTTAACTCAATGACCCCTTTCACTCGAAGCTGCCCTTTGGTCTCAGTACTTGAGCCTCTTGGACTTATTCTCAGTTCCTCAAATATGCTGGGGCTTTCCTGCCACTGGGCCTTTGCCTATACTGTTTCCTCTGCCAACAGTGCTCTTTGCGCCACTGTCTCATCCTTCAGATCTTAACTCGGAAATGACCACCTCAGAGAAGTCTTACTTATATTTTGCTGAGGGTTGAATGGTAGGTCTTATTGAAATATGATTGTTTGTGTAATTCTTACAGTTACTTAGTAAGGGAGGCATCAGTATCTTGTTTTGTGGAAGACAGCATTGCTCATCAAATATTCCAGTTGTTTTCTTATATTTCTTGGCTCCCTTGGAATTAGGCAGGGCCACGTGACTTCTTCTGGCCACTAATATGTGAATGGGAGTCGTGTGTGCCACTTCTGAGGTAGTTAAAAGCCCGCTCTAACTTAGTTCTTCCTGTGCCGTGTGAATAAGAAGGCCGAATTTTCCAGATGGCGCAACCACAAGATGGTGGTGATGGTGTAGAGCAGAGCCCCTCACAGGCTCATTTGGGGTATTTACTATGAGCAAGACATAACATTTTGTGGTGCAAAGGCATTGATTTGGAGCTTGCTTGTTGTGTAGCATAGCTTAGTTTATCCTGACTAATGCACTCCCATTTCGTGGCACTGTTTCTTTCAATATAACACTGTGTTGAGACTGGATCATGCAGTCCACCTCCATTCTTGGGTTACATGATGTTTGGGATTGAATTTGTGAGCAGTCAGTGTCAGTATCATTGGGGTACTCGGGGGAGAGAATACCAATGTGCGAGGCTGTAGAGGATGATGGGAATCTTCAGAACAGTGCTAAACCTATTTACACTGCCGACGTCACCCAGAACCTGGTGCTGTGGGCTTCACCTGGTGTGTGTGGGGGAGTAATAGTCATAATATTTGCTCATGTTTGCCATGCACTTACCATGTCCTTACAAGATGTCTTAACAGCTTTACCAATGTTATCTCTGTAACCCTTCCAACTACCCAATGGAGCAGGTATTATTAACATCCTCATTTTATGGGGAGGTTAAATAATTTGCCCAAGGTTACTCCACTTGGAAACAGCAGAGCCTGTATTTGAATCCAGGTAGTCCAGCTTTTAATAACTCTCGTAAGGATCAAAGCACTTGTTTTTAAAGGGGGGAGTGATTTTGAAAGTGTCTGCAAGGTTTTTCTTGTCCTTTTTTCTTTTTCTTCCTTTCCTCTCTCCTCTCTCTTTTGTGATGGACTTGCCCATCACATTATGTGAATTTATTGGATTTATGACACAGTTTGCAGAGGCAATAGTTTTAAAGAAAATTGGCTTCCTTTTCAAAATGTCATGTTTCTCATTTTCTCTCAGATCTTGGGCTTTTTTCAAGATCCCATCAGCTCCTAAGTCATTCAGAAGCATGCTTCGCAATTAGAATGCTAGAAACTCTCAACCAGCCAATTTGAGTTTTGTGATTTGTTTAAAAGGACACTTAAAATAAACCCAGGAGTTGATTGTTGAAGGAGAGGAATGAGTGAGTGCTAGAAGGTAGAGGGACAGATGCAAGTGTGGGGCAGATAGGCTTCTGCAGGGGTGAAGGGCTCCATTCATCCACTTATAAAGGACTCAGTCATCTGTTTATCTGTCCTTCCGAAGGTACAGACATCCTCATTCATCCTCCATCCATCCACCCAGTCATTCACACAGAGCCTGTGCATCATCCAGCCATCTGTCCACTGCATTAGCTTTTGGTTCTTTCTCTCGCACCTGAATGGGGTGATGCCCCTACTATTTCTCAGAGATCAGTCTGGAATGGATGGTTTATTACCATTTATTGAACATCTCCCAGGTGCCTAGAATTGTTCTAGAGAGTTTATAAACACCAATATTTATAAAAAATATAATATTCTCAATAAGCCTAGAAAAGTAAGGCTCAGAGAAGTTAAAATATTTTTTCCCCAAGATCATATGCTAATGAGAAGCAAAATAGGGACAGAGAAGGTGGAGGCGGGGAGAGCTGGGAATTGGCACAACGTCTGCCCGTGACATGGGCTAGGTTTTGGGGTAGCTGGCTTAGAGGAGATGGGGAAACAGGAGCACTGATGTCCAGAGGTTTATCAGTCAGCGACTGCTGCATAACAAACCACTTCCAAATTCTCACTTCTCTCAGGAAAGTTCAAGGTTTTAGAGGTTAGCTTCCAGGAGCTGGGAACAAAGGCCAGACCTGCCTTTGGGCAAAGCCAAATGCTTTACTACACAGAATTAAAGTGTGAGAAGTGTTGGCTTAGGAGGGTGTGGGTAGAAAGAAGGTGGAATCTTGTTGCTTTTACCCTCAGCTGCTACTTCCCCGGCAAGCTCAGAACAGAAGGGCATGCTGCTAGGCTCTCCATCTGTGGTTGTTGCATTTCTTCCGTCCTGCGCCTGCGACCCCCCTCCAAAGCAGAGTTCCTAGCATTCTTCTTCTGCATGGACCCCCTCCCGTCAGTCTGGTGAGACCTATGAACCTCTGCTCTGTATAAAGTTTTTAAATGCATAACATACAAAGGATTCCAAAGGAAATCAAGTTATATTGAACTATAGTTATTCCAATGTTAAGAAAATAATTTTGTGATGTTGTGATACACTTCTTTATTAACACTGTATCAACCTAGTGGGGTTTTTATAAATAGTGTGATTTCAAAGTAGGGTTAAATGTAAATATCTTAAAATATCTGAAACATATAACAACTGTTAGGTGATATGAAAATATCCATGGATTTTACTAGTAAAAGCCAAGGTCTAGCTAATACTACTATGATTTGTTACCTATATTCATAAAGGAAGAAAATGCTAAATTTCAGTCAGATTAGTGAAAAAAAAGATGTTAACTTTTTTCCTGCTCAAGTTAACAGACCACTGAATTCTATCCATAGACTTGCAGAACCCAGGTTAAGAAGCTCTGCTTCAAAGTCTTGCATGACATGTACTTATATTTAATTGAGCACTGAATGAAAATTTGATTTGTTTTGAGAAATTTTTGAGAAGTTTGTAAGAGTCATTGAGATAATTGGAGGCATCCTAGAATTGTACAGAACTTGAACTTGAATTGGGACTTGATGCACTGGTGCCTGAAGGATTTTTGGGTAAGTGTGAGTGGGGCTATTGATGACCTTGAACCTCCCCCTACCCCGCCCTTTGAAAAAGTTATGTTGTGTGACATGGCTCAAAGGTGGGTTTGGCTTTTCCCATTATTAGTACTGACATTTAAATTTATTCAACCCCAAAGCACTGGCCCAAGGCCAGGGTGAAGATGGAAAGAGAACAAATGGAAATTAAGAAAAGCTGAAAGAAAACCAACTGTGCACACAGCCTTTGGGAAATCCATTTGCAGCCGCCCAGGGTCAGTGAGTCCAAAAAATCCAAAAATTTCCCCACTATTTAGGACATAAAAAGCTGAATGCGACCCAAGAGCAAGACTAATGTTTTAAGAAAAGGCATTTCCAGCGTGACCCACAAAGATTTTGATTAGGTTCATGATTTTTTTTTTTTGCATAATTCTCACTGGCACTGTAAAATCTTCCACCTACAGAATCTTTCTCCTTTTAAGGGCTATGAAGGCAGACGTTGACTGTTGGACACATGCCAATGCTCTATTAAAGGAAAACATTTCCCCAGGATCTCAGGGGCCAGGAACTCCCCATATTTCTATGTAACTAGCTCCAGACCCTGTCCCCCAGGTAATGGACAGACTGGAAGCACAGGTCCCCTTTGGAATCCAGTTAGGATGGAAGCCTGGCGGTGCGGGTGGGGAACACTCTTACCTGCATCATGCTGATCGTCAGAAGTCTGACAGTGCGAAGCTGTGAGGGAAAGGCCGTCCTGCTGGGCTCAGGCAGAAACGCTGCCCCGGAACCCACCTGACAGCCTGCAAACTAACATCTGAATCACGGGAATGTCTCTGAAAACCCAGGGACTGGAAGCTGGGAGCCCTCTGGCCCACTGCCCTGGTGTGGGGCTGAGCTCATCACCCAGAGCCCCAGGAAGAGTTATTATTGGCATTGGAAGGAACACTGAAAGGTGCTTGTTGCCCTTGGAAGGCGGGGCTGCCATAAGCTTAACCTGTGTCCAGGCCGAAACCCAAGATCTCTCCTCTAGCCTGGTCTTTTCTGAGGGAGCAGCGAAGCCAGGATCTTCGATGTGATTGATCTTCCTTCTCAGTCCCCAAATCAGCATATTCTGCTAATGTCATCTCCTAAGTATCCTTGACGTAATTTCCTCTTCTCTTCATTTCCACTGCCAGCACCCTCATCCCAGCCGCCATCGTCCTTCCCCAAGAGTCTGGGACCTTGACAACTACAATGTGCTCATCACTGACCTCCGCGTCTCACTCTCCTGCATGTTACCCATTTTCCTGTGAATACAAGCAAAGGAGAGGAAAGTGCATTTATTGAATATCCACTGTATTTTAATTCTTTAATTAATCAATCCAATAAATATTTATTGAGTACCTACTAATGTCCTACCAGCTCTGCTTTGGGTCTGATAAGCTGGGATGTGTGGCCACCCTGTCTGGTGGCATTGAGTGTTAACCTGGAATGATCCCAAAGTGAAGTGTCTCTGTTATTAATCCATGATGGTTATCAAGCTTAACCATTGTACTTGTTTATTGTAATGAAATATTTTAAACAGAACAAGGAATTTGGAAAGTAAGAAAGCCAAGTATCTACCACCCAAAACAAACTCGTGAATACTTAATCATATTTGCTTTAAATATTTCTTTAAAAAAATAAGTAAATTGCTACACTTACTAGTAAGTGCCTCTTTTTGCCCCTCCTCAATCCTATTCTTCCTTCCTCCAGACAGTCACTCAGTTGACAATATTCTTCCCACTCATGTTTTAATCCCTCATTTACATATGGATGTATTTATAATCTCTCTCCTTGCCTGTGTGAATTTTAAAAATTAACATAAGTGATACCATGCTGTAAACATTCTGCAACTTGCTTTTTGAAATTCAAACTGTATTTCAGAAATGTATCCATGCTGATACTATTGATCAAGTGCATTCATTTTAACTGCTGTCTAGTATTCCAGCCTATAAATCCATCACAATTTGTCTCTGTGTTTCTCTGGTGAGGGATATTTCGGTTGTTCATACGTTTCTTTTGATGACAAATAGTTCTTCAGTAAAGATCTTCATACCTCTCTCCTTGAGCACATACATGAGATGTTTTTATATCTTCAGTCTTTATTAGATGGCTTTCTTAAGGGGCTATCTTGTGATGTGGCAGAAAAGTTCTAGTGTTGGGACTCAGATGACTCAGTTCTGGTCTAGTTCTGGCATTAACTCATGACTTCAGGCTTCCCCTTTCTTGTTTCCCCATCTGTAAGATGAAGGCTTGGACTAGCAGATTTCTGCACTTCTTTTCTCCTGAGCTAGTTAAAAAGATGTTTTACATTAAGATCTGCTCTCTTAGAAATAAGGAACCCCCCCCCCCCGGCTTATTGGGGAAGTACTTGACACTTTTCTGAGCTCCTCACAGGGTTGGGCACTTTTGTTTTTCATTTACTTGACTCAGGGAGATTAAATGGCTTGCCCAAAGACCACAGAGCTAGGAAGTATCAGAACTGGGACTTGAACCTGGGCTTAAGGGATTTCAGAGCCTGACTTCTGTCTATTGTACATGCTACTCTTGCTTCGGCACAGGGCAGGTTCTTTCCCAGCACCCTGTCTTGGGTGTTGATATGGCATTCTCCCTGGGAGAGTCTCGGTGGGCAGGCCATTGGTACCAAGGAGCCCAGGTCCTGCTGGAGAAATGCAGAGTTGAGCCTCTTAGACATGAGGAGGAGCTAAGGAAGAGCCCCCTTTGCAGGGAAGATAAGGAACAAGTGGGACCGAGTCAGAGGCTGAGGGCATCACAAAAGCATGAACTCTGAAGGCATTTAGACTCTGCCCACAGCTAATGAACCAGCAAGGAATCAGCATCAATAAGAAGCAAATGAAACACCAGCTCCAGTTAATCAGTAAGCACTGCTGCCTGCTTTCCTGCATTCAATTTCAGGCTCACATTATGAATTACCTCCCTGGAGAAACCACCCCCTCCTCTCCAAAAAAGGCCTTGATCCAATAAACCAACTTTTACGGGAGCAGCATCTTTCAATCGAAGGACGGCAACTTATCTCTGGGTCCTAGCTGTGTGGTGACACGGATTCTCAGAGCTGCCCAATCTCACTCAAGGTTAGTAATTAAGGCGTAATTGAAATGAAATTAATTGCAATAAATGTGTGATTAGCACAGCCATTGATTAAGGACATTTGAAACGCAGTCTATGCATGAGACATTGATTGCCACGCTTTTTTGATAAATGTAATTGCAGTGATATCTTTTGTTACTCCAGAAGGTCTTTTTTTTTTGGTGTGTAATGAATTTCCACAGGAAGGACTGGCTGTGAAGCCATCTGATTTCCTGAAATTCAGAGATATAAAAGGAATATTGCAGGTCCCAGTTGTGCTGGGTACAGCTCTTCTGCCCCGATTTTGTATAGGATCTCTTTCAGGGTCGCCTCCTAGCTCATAGGCATGTTTGTTCAAATTAGAAAGAGGCACTTCTTTCTTTGGGCAGCCGCAGCTTATGCCAGGTGCACAGCTTGGCCAGTGAAGTGTGGGCTGTATTTCAACCCTCACTGTTAAATCCAGCTGGGCACCTTTGTGCAGTGAACAACTTTTACATCCATACACAGCAGACTTGGTAGCCTTCTTTATGTAGGGGGAGGTGACAGGAAGGTAGAGCCAGACTTTAGTGGCCTGAACTGTGTCTCACGATCAAAGCCTACAGGTCCTGGATGTCTCTCTGCTTCCCCAGTCTCCTTGATGGGTTAGATGTTATGCAGAAATTGTTAGCTGGGATGCTGGGACTTAGCAGTGGCCGAGAGGGAAGGTAGTGGGACTGGACTAGATGTGGCCTGAGGGGGTGGGGTGTGATCTGGCCTCAGGACCAAGTGCTGTTCAGTTCATGGTCATAACCACACTATTGGAAGAGGCATGGTGACCTTGGGACAACCTGGCTGGTGTTCATATGCAGGGACAGAAGTGGTGAGAGTTTGATAGGACCTACCAGAGGATTTGGTGGGCAGCAGGGCTGGGGTTCCCTTGGGTCTCACAGTGAATCTGTGATATGCACAGTCGGGTACAGCTCTGAGTCAATGGGGAAGATAGAATGTGTCAGGGCATCTACTCCAGGCCCTGCCCCTGGACAGTGCTGAGCCCCAGGCTGGGTGACAAGGGGCTGAAGGTCATGGGTGATACTCAATGATTCATTCTCATCTTTCTGGGTCTGAAGAAGAATGACTAGTCCTGAATGATCCTGAGGCCTTTCTTCAGTGAGTGTCTTTTCTTCATACTGAGGAGCTTGTTCATTCATTCATGCATCTATTTTTTATTCATTTATTCATTCATTCACAGTAGATATTTAGCAGGTGCTTTCTACAGCAGGTAGTATCCTAGCTGCTAGGAATAAAATGGTGACCCAGTCCCTGCCTTCATGGAGTTCAAGTTCAAATGGGACAGACAAGCTTTAAATAATCACACAGACGTACATATCCCCTTAATTACAAGGTGGAGCCAGTGTTCTGCAGGTGTGCTGGACACCTTCTGTTTACCTCTCCACAAGCACACACTTCTTTCCTCCACCCTTCTCTGCACCCTGGGGGCCGATCACTGCAGGCTCCATCAAATGGCTCTTCTGTTCTCTGTCTTCAAGTTGGACTGGGCCAATGGGGGGCCTGCCTGGAGACCAGAGGGAGGAGGAAGATGCAGCTGGGTATTTATTCCCCCAGATCATGAGTTGTTGGCAGTGGCCTTACTGAAGGCCATAGCTCTCCATCCAGCTCTCAGGTTCCGGCACAGCTTCCCCCTAGGTCATGAGCTTGTGAACGGGGCCATGGTTTCCAGTTCTGGAGCACAGTGTATGTCCTTCACGCTGCTCATCATTGTACACGGTCCCTTTGTTAAGCTCACCTCAGTTACCTCTGCTCTACCTCCCCAACCTCCTCACCTGCCACTGCCCCCTTCCACACGTATACCTAGAAATGCCCATCTGCTTGTTTCCCAGACACAGCAAACTATTTCACCCCTCTGGGCCTTTGCACATGCTCTGTCTCCCACCAAGAGTCCCTGCTCTCTCTTCTATGCCTGGAAAACACTAGTTCGTCTGGCAAAATTCAGCTCAGATATTGCTCACCTCTATCAGGAAAGCCCTTCCCTTTCTGGTCTTGGCTTCTCAGGCCACCAGGCAAGCTGAGCCCCACAGAGGAGGGAACAGAGCCATGCCAGGTCCTCTATGGACCACACAAGGAGCTATTAAAACAAACAAAAAAAATCCTCATCAGCAGATTTAGAACAAAGTTTGAACTACATATATGCTGTGGTTGCCATGGTTACTGTAAAGGCAGTCTGAATGAAGATGGTTATATAATCAACTGGAATGACTCTTTTGGGGAAAGAAAAAGTTTTGACCCTCTTCTTGCGATGAACCACTCAATGATGCAAGGACTGTGGGTGGGTATTCTGCATGAGGTCGCTATGGTGCATTCTGGTTGCAGGCAGCAGTGAGACTTGCCTACAAAGTGCCCCATGCCACCATCCAGGACAAAGTTATCATTGTGCAGGTGAGAAAACCGAGGCCCAGCGAGGGGAAATGATTCTCCCTGAGGTCCACAGAGAGCCAGAGCCTAAACCGGGATAGCTGCAGGCTGCCACGGGGAAGGAACCCTGGGTTTAACGTGAGGCAGATGCAACACGCACCTTGGCGCTTGGAGCCTCAGCTTTTTTTTAACATGGGATGATTACTTGTATTAGCATAATTAATGTTGGTTGCTGCAACAAACAACTCCAACATCTCAGTGGCTTTTCAACATGAAAGTTTTATTTTTTGATTATGCCACAGTATAATTGGGCCCTGAATGGATGCCCTTCCAGGTGATGGCTCGGGAACCCAGGCTTGTTCTGTCTCTTGGTTCTGCTAGGTTGTTGACACATATGATGACAAGGATGGTGGATCCATCCACCTCAAGGAGGGAGCATGGAAAAAAGCTGTCCTCCAGCCAGGGATATTTGCATGGATTGCTACATTTGGGCATTTATTTATTACTTTACCTAAACTTAGCCTGCTTTCATATAAAAGTTGAAGGTCTCTGGAGCAGAGGAGGGAGGTGACCCTCCTGGTGGGACCTATGAAAGCCTTCCATTTCCATCAGGCTCTGTCCTCAGCTGTCATGTTGGAACTCATCTTTTAGGGAGGTCACAATATACAGGGAAAGATCGGAATCTTTGAAATTAGGCAGGCCTGAATTTTATCTTTGTCCCCATGTCTTGTTAGCCATGGGATCTGGGGCAAGTCATTTACCTTCTCGGAGTTTCTTATCAAAAAGGTGATAATTTAAACAGATACAAAGATTGAATGGGCTATATATAGAACAGTATTTGCCCATAGTAAGTGCTCAGTCAGTATGCTCTTTATTTCCTTCCTGGTCTGATCTAGAAACATTTTTAGAATTTGAAACCTACTGACCCCTCAGAACTGTGACCGCTTACTTACTCCTCTTGCAACTTCACCTCGTTTTGTCCTCCTCTTGAGAGCCGTGCCTGGGGCACATTCCAGAAGTGGAGCTCCATCCTCTTAGCATTTCCCACTTCAAGCCCCATCCTGGGATGCTGTCCACCCCCACAGGCCCTAGTGGGATAGGCTGGTGGACATCTCTTAGAACCCACAGGGCCAACCCATGGAGTTCCTTGGAGGCCATGAGGTGAGTGGATTTTATTCTAAGTGCAACCAGAAACCACTGAAGAATATTACAACTCCAGAGAAGAGTGACCTAATTTACATTTTAGAAGAAGTGCCTTTTTTCCCCCCTGTGTAGTGGACATGAATCGCAGAGATGGGGGGCTACAAGCAGGAGAGCCTTTAGCATGGGGGTCATTGGGATGGGGAGAGGTAGACAGATTTAAGAAATATCTAGGAGAGAAAAATCAATGAGACTCAATGAGCAGGAAGTTCCTGAGGAACACAAGGAGGTGAAAGTGACCAGAAGGAGGGTGAAGAACCTGGAGGGTGGAACCTAGAACGCTGTTTTTCTTCAATGAGAGGCAGCGCTAGCAGCATCCTCTTCGTGGGAGCAGCAGTAACTAAAGGCGCACTCACTGAAAACTTGACTGAGCTAAAGAAAGACTTGAATCTGCAGATGGAAAATCTTCCTGTAAAAATAAGAAAAAGAAACCATCTCCTAGTCACCACCAGGGAAGATTTTGAATTTCAAGGATAAAGAAACAATTCTACAAGTACACTCAAAAGTAAACATTTGAAAAAGGGAGAGAAGTCAGCCTGACTTGACAGCAAATTTCTCCACAACATTAAAGACAGAAGAATCAAGAGTCAGAGCTTTGAAACAGAAATTACCCCAAAGTTCTATACCCAAGCAAGAAGTCTTTAATACTGCAAGACAATTTTAAAAACATTCTCAGGTATGCAGAGACCGTGACTACATCACATGAACAGTTTTCTTTTTTGAAAAAAAAAAAAAAGGAAAATACATTTCAACATATCAACGCATGAAACAAACAGCTGAAGGATGGAAAATTCAGGATGCCAATGGTGGGCAGTAAGAACTGAAGTAGTTTAAACCTAGCATAAATCTAAATATATTTTTGAATGGAAAGCAAATGTCACAATTAATTCCAGAGAGAATAAAAATAGCAATAGCTAATGACTAATGAACATCTCCTATATGGTAGGCACTAACTGCTTTATCTCATTAACTCATTAACTCATTTAATTTTCATATCTCCATGTGGTGGGCACTTTTAGAACCCTTATTTTTTAAACGAGGAAGCTGAATATTGAGAGGTTAAAGAATTTCCCCAAGATTACATTCACATGAACCCAGGAAGTCTGACTCCAGTGATTGTATGACTAATTATATTCCTTCCGATACATAGGAGAGGGAGAAGGAAATACAAAGAAAAATAAACACGGAGTAGGTGTGTGTTTAAAGTATGGAGAAGAGTCAAGGTGGGAAGGAAGTGGGAGCGCCATCAATGCGTGTCCCTTGTATCTGTCAGTAGAGGAAAGCTTTCTCAGAAGCTCAGAGCTGGCTTCTGTGTAGATTTCATAGGCCAGCCCTGTGTGTCTCTATTTCTGTAATTTTTTAAGTTTATAATCCTGTATATCGTGTTGTACAACAGGCATCTGCAGGGCGTCGGGGTCAGGACACTTTGGCAACTTTTACTGTCTCTACAGTTTTGCCCTTTTCTGAATGTCATAGAGTTGGAATCATAGAGTATGTAGCCTTTTCAGACTGGCTTCTTACAAGAAGCAACGGGCATTTAAGATTCTTTGGTGTCCTTTTGTGGTTTGATAAATCATCTGTCTTTCTCACACAACAGTATTCTATTGAGTAGCTGTGCCAACATTTGCTTATCCATTCACTTATTGAGGGACATTTTGGTGCTGCCAGTTTTTGGCAGTTATGAATTAAAGAAATAAACATGGGGTGACTCTTGCAAACCTATGCAAATAAAAATTTGTATAGGAGAAAGTTCAGGTGGAAGTTCAAGCAAGATACCTTCCTACAACAAACATGATAGTCTTGAAAGAAAAAAAATATTTTTTCAAGTTTGTATTATTTGACCCAGGAGTTCTATAAATGTGTCCTAAAACAACCAGTAATATACCCAAAGGTTTTATGTGCAAGGCTATTTGTTGCAGAGGTATTTATTATGAAGAAAAGTTGGATTGTTGTCAGCTTGGCCTAGTGGTCTAATGACAGTGTGTCAAGATGGTAAAAACCAGATGTGTGCCTCCTCTGTGCCAGGCAATGTTCAGGTTGACAGGAGTTCAAGGTCCAGCTTTGCCTTTTACTGACTGTGTGATGGCAGACGGAGTATGTACCAGCTCTGTGGTTCCCCTTCCTCAGCTGTAAAGTGGGATAGCACACAGTGGGGCCAATGTAGGTTTATGAAGAACACAGAGTTTATCTTTGTATTATTATTTATTAATTTTATATTATTTTCAATATGAACAACTGTAAACCTACTTTTATTTTATTTGTTTGTTTATTTATTTATTTATTTATTTTAGAGAGAGGGGAAAGGAGAAAGAGAGGGAGAGAAACATCGCTGTGTGGTTGCCTCTCACTCACACCCGCAACTGGGGACCTGACGTGCAACCTAGTCATGTACCCTGACTGGGAATCGAACCAGCAACACTTGGCTCACAGGCCGACGCTCAATCCACTGAGTCACAGCAGCCAGGGGGGGGGGGTGTAAACCTACTTTTGCCTCACCCTGTACAACCTGTGCCGAGACCTGGGAAGTGCCTATCACACTGTCTTAATCTGCTAGGGCTGCCATTAACAAAGTAACACAGATTGCGTGGCTTAAACCACAGAAATATATTTTCTCAGTTCTGGGGACTGGAAGTTCGAGGTCAAGGTGTCAGCTGGCTCCTTCTGAGGCTGTGTGTTCCAGGCCTCTCTCCTTGTCGTGTAGAGGGGCATCCTGTTTCTTCACATCATTTTCCCTCTTAATAGGACACCAGTCATATTGGGTTGGGAGTCACCCTGAAGACCTTGTCTTAACTACCTCTGTAAATGCCCGATTTCCAAGTAATGTCACATTCTGAGGTAGTGTGGGTTAGGACTTCAACATATGAATGGGGGGCGGGGTGCTGGGGGAGACACAGTTCAACACATAACAAGCACCTAGAGCATCTATAGCAGAAGTGTTGGTCTTTTTCATCACCAGAATCCTTGTGAGCTTTGACATGCTGCCCCAGGCCATCTCGAGTTGCCATGGTTCTGATTTTCCGGAAAGGAGACAGCAAAGTCCTTCTTGCATGAGCCACCATGGCGACATTCCTGTCTGTCCCCCGGGGCTCTATCCCAGACAGCCCAAAGTACCCACATACCCACAGTCTCTGGAGTGCTGGCCAGCTTCTACCCTGCAGGGCCATGTCTCTTTAGCTCCTTCTCTGTCCTGATGAGAGTTTGAAATTTTTATTATATTCATTTACTTAGCAATCACTTCTATTATGCTTACCATATACTAGGCACCTTACAAATATTAACTCATTTAATCCTAACAACCCTATGAGGCTGGTGCTATTAGTTTGCCTAGATGAGGAAACCAGGGCACAGAGAAGTTGAATAACTTGCCTGAGATTTCATGGCTAGTACATAGTAAGCTGAGATTTGAACCCGGAGAGAGCTTTGTTTTGAGCAACTATACTGTGAAGGTGAAGTGATGTGTGAGGATCCCAGACTTTGGAGTCAGAGGAACGTGAATTCCAGCTAGTGAGCAGAACTAGAAATTTCCAGCACAGCCTGCTCCATGGACAACTTTTCTAAGAACAGGCACATCCCCCAGTTCTCCAGATCATGTTCCATCATGTTCTCCATCTCCACCCGAGATGACATCCCTGCTTAGCTCTCTTCTCCCTCGCCCCCTTGTCCTGCTTCCCTGTCCTTTCTCTTGAGGGCCTCCCTCAATAAGTCACTTGCCCAGTAATCCCCATCTCAAGAGCAAGATGGGTTTCCAAGAAACAAAGACAAATACCTTGACTTCTATACTCCATAAGATTTGGTCTCATGTTTCCTAGCTTAGGATTCTGAGTACAGCAGTCCCTCTCTATATTGCGGTTCACTTATCATGGCCTCATTGTATCACGGGATTTTAAAAAATATTATATTTAATTATTTATTGTGGGTTTTTCGCTATATCGTGGGATTTTGTGGTACTGTATACGTATGTTGTTAAAGTTACGTAGGTTTAAGAGTGTAGAACAAATGTAAGGTTCCTACTTCGGGATATCTAGAATGTGATACCCGCGATAAGTGAGGGAATACTGTAATCTATTTTCTTTTCAACATCCCCTCTTTGACTGAGTTCGCATGAGGTCTTTCTGTTTCCTGCAGCTCAGTAAGTCCAAATTGTGTGAACTGAGTAGTTACTCAACCGTTCATTCCCAGTTTCACTCCATCTGGAAAATGGGGCTCACTGCTCTCCCAACCTCAGCGCTTGCTTCTGTGACTTAATCAGAGAATGCATGTGACAGCTTCCAGCATTGTGATTGGCTTAGAGTAGGCTCCCTGTTAATGACTTCTAGTGTCTTTTACAGTATTCCCTTCCTCCCTTGCTTAAGTCAGTTCAGGCTGGGAAGCGTAAAGAGAAAATGTATGAGAGGGCTGTATGACTTTCAAAGCGCCATGGAGATGTGGGAGTTCAAAGAGGCCTGAGCTTAGAGTCCCAGAGACCCAAGTTCAACTCTCTTGCTCCTCACTTCTCAAATTATAATGATCGTGTGTGTCACCTGGGGATCTTGTTAACATGCAGACTCTGATTCAGAAGGCCTGGGTGGAGCCTGGGATGCTGCCTTTGTAACAGAACTCCAGGCAATGTCCCCGCTGCTGGTCTTTGGAACAGCAGAACTCGCAGTAGCAAAGCTCCAGTCTGTCTTTTGTTCCAGAGCGATTTTTTTCCCTCCCCCAACAGCCCACCTGAATGGCAGGCTCTTCCTTTTCTGTTTCATTTTTCACATCCAGCAAGATAGGGTTCCTGCCAATAAGGAGATCTCCGTGGTTGGGGCCGCCAGGAAAGCTGTCAGCTGTAAAGTGTGTGTCGGAAGTAGTGCTAACTGGAGGAGATATGGGAGGCTGGGGAGGGGCACTGGCCCCTGGAGAGGAAATCAGGGAAGGCTTCTTGGAGGAGATGGGCCGTCGGTCTATCATTCTGCATGCATGTCTCCTGATTCCTCACCCCCTGCTCCTTGCAGCAAGGACCACACACCTGGTATCCCAGGGATGCCGTGCCAGCTCCTCTTGTCGGGACTCTGGTCTGGGAGCCCTCACTTCTGGACCAAACTGACCACATCTGAGCCCTTGTCCCTTTGGCTGTGGCCTTGAGCCTCCCAGCTCCCTACCTATTAGAGGTCCCCGCCTACGTCTCCCTGATCCAGGGCCCGTTTTGACAGTGACTGTAAAGAGAGGTTCAGGTAGTTCCAGATATGAGGGAAAAAAAACCTGTGTTCTTTCCACAACATTTAATGCATTTTCTCCTTTAATTGTAATCCTGGCCAAGTCCTTATAGACAGTCTCCTTTCCAAATCGAGGTTGGTTTTCCTTATTCACAGCTGCCAGCAGCTGAGCTGGGTTTCCTCCATCTGCTTGTTTTCTCCTTTGCTCTTCTCCCTCTTTGTTCCTTTTCTTCCCTTGGGCACTGTCCCAGAAAGGTCTCCTGCTCATTGCTGAACCGTCTTCTGTTGGCATATCTAGGGGTTTACACTTCCAGCCTGGAAGTAACTGGACAGAGAATAGGCCCTTGATTGGTTGATTTGTCCTTTCTTTAACTAATGCGAAGAATCCAGGTGTGCCAGGAAGTGCTCTAGGTTCCTGGATACAACAGGAAACAAACATGGTTCCTAGCCAGTCCAGCTTGGTGTAGGGCACTTTCCTTATCAATGGGGGCATCGGACACACACACACAGACACACACACTCTCTCTCTCTCTCTCTCTCTCTCTCTCTCTCTCTGCTCTTCAACCTCCTGAGTGACCCGATCTCACTGGCTTTAGGGGAGTGGCCTCTGTCCCAAGCCTGTGGAAAACAAAATAAAATTCCTAGAAACAGACCTCGCATCTGTTAGAATGGCTTTTTATAAAAAAAGAGAAATGACAAATATTGGCAAGGATGTGGAAAGAAAGGGAATCCTTGCGTACTGCTGGTGGGAATGTAAATTAGTGCAGCCATAATGGAAAAAAGTATGGATGCTCCTTGAAAAGTTTTAAAAGATTAAGAATAGAACTACCATATGATCCAGCCATTCTACTTCTGGCTACATAGCCCAAGACACTGAAATCGGGATCTGGTAGAGAAATCTGCACTCCTAGGTTCGTGGCATTGTTATTCACTATTGCCAAGGCATGGAAACAACCTAAGTGTGTGTCCATGGATGAATGGATAAAGGAGATGTGGGTTTTATACAATGGAATATTATTCAGGCTTCAAAAAGAAGGAAACATGCATGAACCTGGAGGACATTATGCCAAGTGAAATAAGCCAGGCAGAGAAAGACAACTACTGCATGAGCTCACTTATGTGTGGAATCTAAAATAGCTAAACTCAGAAGCTGATAGTAGAATGGCCGTGTCAACGGCTAGGGAGGTGGGGGAGTGGGGGTGTGTGTGGAAATGGGGAGATGGCCAAAGGGTACAAAGTTTCAATTATGCAAGACAACTTGAATTCCAGAGAGCTCATGCTATATAACACTATGACTATAGCTAGCAATACTGTATTGTGTACCTGGAATTTGTTTAGAGAATATATAATTATTGTCACCACAAAAAAAGAAGAAAATGTGAGGTTATGGATGTGTTAATTAGCTTGATTGTGGTGATCACTTCACACGTACATCAAGACATCACATTGTACACCTTACACATACACAATTTTAATTTGTCCCTTACACCTCCATAAAATGGTTAAACACAAGCTAACATATTTTAGTCATTTTTATTACTAAACAGAGGCAAATGGAATGGGAACCACAGGAAAGGTTTAGTGCCATTGATCAAAACCCCCCGGAATGCTGGGGACCTGTTTGATATGGAGGAGGGGACAAGTGTCCTCTGGAGGGTCTGGCCCCTCAGTGGCAGAGGACTGCCCTTGATAGGCGATGCTAATGACATGTCTGGGCACTGCATGCTTGTATACAGAATTCCACGTACAGCAAGAGGAGGCTCTTGCCTGAAGACCGATGGTGAATCCAGACAATGCTCCAGTCCCTGTGGAAAATGACTGCAGTCAGCTCCCCAAATTCTGTTTCTCCATATTTATATATGCTGTTACCCAGTGAATACCTGATTAAGGAATGCAGCTGCCAAATGAATACATTTGTTGCTCACCAAATAGCACCATAAAGCCTGCAATGATGGGGCTTATTAAAAACCTTCTTTCACTCAATGAAAAATCCCCCGCATGTCCCAGCCAGTCTCAATATCGCAGCTAATGAAATGGGTAACCAATACACAAAGAGATGTATTCAAGAGCAAATTAACCGCCTCAGGAATATGCATCATAAAGATTGCAGCCTGGAAAATAAATAGACAGTGTATCAGGCAAATTGGCCTTGTGTTTAAGTGTTGATGGGTTGGAAGTATTGGTTTAGCTTCTTGAGAGAAGCAGGCAGCAGGGATTGGGGAGGGCAGGCCTAAGCAACGAGAAATCAGCGTGGGGACCCTCTCACTTGCTAGAACGAAGAAAGGGGTGAGGAGTGAGCAAACATTTTCTCAGCCATTCCTAAGTGCCAGGCCCTGGGCTGGCCTTTCGTGTATGTTGTCTCTGAGTCCTTACCTCACCCAAAGAGGTTGGACCCTGATGTTTTTGGCCTTACCTACTGCTGAGCACATAATGAGATCACACAAAGAGATTCTGGTTTTTTGTCTGTCCAAACTATTAGCGCACAGCTTCTCTCAGGTTCTTTAAAAACAATTAACCTCTCTTAAGCAGCCCACAGATGCTTCTGAGCATGCTTGAACCCTTGCTCATGATCTCAGAAAAAGAAAGAAAGATTTATCTTTGTTTCTTCTGCTTCAAATTTTTGTCACACTGTCTCACCGCCTCCTGTGCATTTACTGTTCTCTGGGCACCTTCCAGACCAAAGGGAAGTGGCGTCAGCAGGTTGAATGGCCATTCCTACTGTGGCTCCTTCTCTAAAACCCAAGGTTTGGTCTTCATGCTCTTCCTTCCTGATTCCAGTCTACAGACACATGCACACACGTACAGCTTGAGGAACAGGCAATAGTGAGGGTTTCTAGGCACATGGACTTGGGACATATGACCTCGGAGAGGTCGCCTGACTCTCCCGGGGCCCGGTTGCCTCTGGGAGAGGGAAGATGATACTGTCTCCCTCACAGGCCAGCTGAGGAGGAACTGATGAAGTGACATGCAGAGGGTTTGTGGAATGAAGATTCCCAAACACCAGTCGCTTCTGGGTCCTGATCTATTCCAGGACTTCCACGGGCCTCCCTTCTTTCAAAAAGAACCCGTGAAGGGGTTCATTGGAAAGCACCGCAGCTGTGGGCCCGGCCCCTCTGCAGAGGGACTGAGGGAGCTGACGCCAAGTGCAGCAAGACGACAAACAGATGAAAAGCAGCAGCCCAAGTGCTGAAACCCACACCCTTTGCCCTTGCTCAGGCGGCGTTTTCATGGTCATGGTGGTTGTTTTTTTGTTCCTGACTTTATACGAATATGTTTGATGTAATATCATTATTATATTTCATTTCACTCTGATTTTTATAGTGGTTATTTTGAAAGCAAAGCAAGTGAATCGTTTGGTCTTATCCTCTGACACAGTCCAGGCTAACTGATGGTAAATTTCCATCTGAAGGACTCTGAAGGACTGTAAGGGCTGTGCACCCAGTTTGTTTATTGGTGCGCGCCTCAAATTGGGCTCCTTCAGAGGCAGATGAGGATGTGACTGCAGGTGGTTTCCCTGGGAGGTGACCTGAGGGAGCAATGGTATGGGAGTGGGGGACAGGGAGCCGAAAGTTTAGGGTGCCTTATTGAGCAGCTTGCTACTACTGGCCCCTGGGGAACTTCTGGTAGACCATGTAGAACATGCGTCATGGTTATCCTACCTGAGGGAGAGGGAAGGGGGGGATTTATCCACCAACCTTGGTTAGTTGTTGGTTGAAGCCTGGGGACATCTATTCCTTAGCATTTCCAGCCTGTACACAGGGACACTCCAGTGAGAGTGGGAGGTGCTGATGGTAGGAAGCCATCACCCTTCACAGGAATGATGAGTGCCAAGGGAGCGTGACTCAGGCGCCGATGGTATCTGCACAGACTTAAAAGCCTGGGATCTACAGATGATCCCACGTGTGCAATGATGTGTTTCTGTGTTTGCCTTTCTCTGCAGACTAGGCGCTCTCTGAGGGCAGGGCTGTGTCTTGCTTTATCCCCACCGTCCAGCACAAATCTGGACCAGAACAACCGCTCAGCAAACACATGCTGACGTTCTGACTGGACAAGCGAAGGAGGAAGTGATGGAAGACTTGGAAATGCACAGGACAGAGACCGCAAACTCAGATGTGTACAGGAGCCAAGGGAAGGTTAAATAAGGAACATAATTCAAATCAAGAAAAGTAGGCAGGTGGAGGTCGTGGTTTCCTGGAGGACACATGTCCTGTCTATGCAGACAGCTGCTCAGTCCCGAATGACCCTTACCTTGTGGGAATTGGACCCATGATAGCAGGACCTCTTGACTTTTTTAAAAAGAAAAGCTAGGACTCCATATTTTTATGTGAAACTTGTTCATTTTTAAATGCGGCAATGATAGAAAATATTTTTGAAAACGAGAGAGATTCCTCAAACCCATCCGAGTGATGTCATTCATTGCCAGGCATGTGCGGTCATCCAGTCTCATGGAGTGGGAGACAGCACAGAGCACTTCTAAGGAGGCAGGGGTTTCCTAGGACCCTAGAGGTCCTTACAGGGATGTGTCCTTGAATGCTCATGGATTAGTAACGTAGTCTGGTAGGGTCATGGAGTTCCTTAGGCAGGAGACTTGGGTTCTAGTGCTCATGGACTAGGGGAAAAGTCTCTATTTCCGTGTCTGTGAAGCAGGTACTAAAGGCCTGACTGCTTTTGCGGCAAGGGTGAATACACTGAATGAGAGTCCGAGCTGGGTTGGTGCTCTTCCCAGAACTCTCCCTGCTCCAATTGAAGGCTGTTTCCTTGGCTTAGGGTTCTTCTAGGTCCTCTTCCCTTTCCTACTCTAAACCTTCTGGGTCTGCTGTTGTAGTCAGGCTCCTATCTGGTGGCCTTTGTCATTATCTGCCTGTCTGTGCCAGGTGCCTGGCAGCTTGGTGAGCGGTATGCTCAGCTGTGACTTCTGGCATGCCACCTTCTTGACCACTCAACCTCGGTTTGCAGCTTGAAGTTCATGGGTCTGAGAAGCAAATATGAAATCAGTTTCTACTTTTGAGGCACTCACCACCTGAGGGAGACAGACCCTACTCCATGACAACAAAAATGCAAGGCTCAGCGGCCTTCCTTTGTTTGCCAAGCCCTATTCTCTCTTTTTTTCCCCCCTAGCAAGCAGCTAAGAGCACATTTCCCAGACTCCCTTGCAGTTAAATGAAATCACACGACTGAGTTCTGAACAATAGAATGTGGGCAGAAGCAACATAGACCAATATCTAGCATGGCCCAGAAAAATCTCTCATGCAATTCTCAACGCTTTCCTTTACCATCCAGGGGAGAAAAGGACAGAACTCCAAACACTGAGGTAAGAGGGTAGCCACAAGACGGAAAGAGCTTGGGTCTCTGAATGACTGCACAGAGTAGAAATTTCCACATCTCCAAATGACCTGTGTTCTACTGTGAGGTGAAAAACATTACTGTGTTACACAACTGGGATTTGGGGTTGTTTCTTAAATAAGTTCACCTACTCTGTCTGGTACAGCGCCCTAAGGGGAAGCATCCTGCAGAATGCCTCGGGAAGCCCTGGGCCTCCTCAGAGGAAGGCTGTCTGCTGGGAGAAGGGTGGACTCCGACTCAGAGCTCAGTAGGAAGTTGTAGGCTCTCTACCAGGTCAAGGGATGTGTGGAGCTGGGGATCTGGGCAGATCTGCTTCCATATATATTAAATTAAACACAACGAAATGGATTTTGCAATGCCCCCCGAGGTGGATAGAGAGAACGTCAGGCAAGAATAATTGTCTCAAGTTGTGGGTGACAGTTGCTTTTTTATCCTCCAGGGATTCTCAGTGGTGTAGGGTTGACTCTGCTCCTTCAGGGACAGCTAAAGACCATGTGTTGCTCTTGGCAAATGGTTCTGCTTCTGAGAGTCACTTTTCTTGCTCACTGTGTGAGCAGTTGACAGTAGGGCTGAACTTCACAAGGCAGGCAAAGATCCCTGGAGCCTGAAGCTCCACTAGCAACTTCCGTCCTGTCCCTAGGGACCTGGGGTAGAGAGTGTGTATTCTCCACTAGGGGCACATCTGCTGCAGGAGAAAAGGGGGGAAGGAGTTCCAGCCCACAGCATGTGAGACAAATGTGTTTAAGGAGCCAACCTCTTTGCTGGATGTTTATTCCATCTGCATGGTCCCCAAGGACTGGATTACAAGGTTCAGGAACCAACTCTGGCTCTGAGAGCCCTCCTACTGGAGGATGACTGGAGGAGTGTGTAAGAATCAAGGCAGCTCCTGAGAGTAGAAAGAGGAATGTGGGATGGGATGGACCCCCCCTATTTTGGCAGTTTCTATGTCCCTCTATTTAAGACTTAACTTTTAGTTAGGGAAGTCAGTAATACAAATAATGAGACATTGCAGGGCATTCCCAAAGAGATGTTCTGATGTTCGGTTTTTGCTGATGCCACTGCTGGATGAGAGAAGCTAGTTTTTGTCATTCTCATGAGGGTTGTTGTCCTCTCTGGGTGTCCCTTTCCTCCCACTGTTCTAGACATTCTGTCAACCAACCAGTAAAATACAGCTGCATTGCCCTGCTGAGAAAGGACTGCGACCTGGGGAAGACATAGCATCACTTGGCAGGTCCGAGCCTCAAAGCTGCCTGAGGTCTCTTCCTGGGGTGGGGATTGACTTAGTCCTATTGCTTTTTTCTTTTGCCTCATAGCCCATCCATCAGGGCAATTTTGTTACAGATTATGACAGCTCCTTGGCCAGGTGCCTCAGTGTCTTTTAAAATTAACAAGTAATCCCAAGACAATTTGTGAGAGTGGTGTGGCCCACGGGTGCTCCTGCTTATGCTGGGTGTTTGCATGAAAATGGATGACCAGATGGTTTTGAGAGGAAGCCCCATTTCTGGGATCTTTAAGTACAGTATTTCCCCCCTTATCCGCGGTTTCGCTTTCTGTGGTTTCGGGTACCCACGGACAGCTGTGGTCTGAAAATATTAAATGGAAAATGTCAGAAATAAACAACTCATAAGTGTTAAAGTGCGTGCCATTCTGAATAGTGTGATGAAATCTGGTGCTGTTCCACTCTGTCCTGTCCAGGACGTGACTCGTCCCTTTGTCCAGGATAGCCACACTGTGTACACGACCTGCCTGTTAACCACTCAGTAGCCATCTTGATTATCAGATCAACTGTCAGGGTATCACAGTTCTTGTATTCAAGTAACCCTCACTTTACTCATTAATGGCCCCAAAGCACAAGGCTAGTGATGCTGGCCTTTTGGATGTGATAAAGCAAAGTCTTAAAGTGCTTCCTCTAAGCGGAAATGCTTGTATGCATAGGAAGAAACATAGTGTATCTAGGGTCCTCAGTACTATCTGTGGTTTCAGGCATTTGCTGGGGGTCTTGTGATGTGTCCCCTGTGGATAAAGAGGGATTACTGTAAGGACAACAATTTCAGAAGGGCAGCATGAAACAAATTCTCCGGGCAAAGAGGCATTGGATTAGCAGGTTGAGTGCATCAAAAACAAACTCTCAAGACCTTAATGTTTCACCAGGGAGTACAACACTCCACTCCTTGTTCTCCTGGGCTGTGGCTTCAGGAGGCAGGCGCCACTCTGTAAATACACTAATCTCTGCATATGGGTAAGAATGGATCCTTCAGAAGGCAGAAAATCAAATCAGAGCAAAGATCACCGTGGGAGGGAGGAGAAGATTTTTAAAAGGGCAGTGTTGGTAATGTTTTATTCTCTCTTTGAATGTTCATTAGGGTGATATCCAGTGGCTTTATTTATCTCTGAAGGCATTTATAGAGTTTTTTCAATGTGTGATGCACTGGGAGGGATGAATGCAAATACAGATAAGATATGAGCCCTACTCTCAAAGGAGTTATAAACTAGGCATAATGATCATAGGTAATAGTTACAGGGTGTTTCACAGTTTGCAAGGCACCTTTTGTGAATATCGTAATGCTTTTGATCATGGATATTATTCATTCAGTATTGTTTTTGTTGCAGGTCCTGAGTGCATCAGGACATGGAAGCTCAGAGAGGTTAAGTAACTTGTTCAAGTTTACACAGCTTGTCAGTGAAGAGACTAAACTTGGAGTTGGATCCGCTGTCTAAACATCTTGCCTGTTTGCCAAGGAGATGGATACCTAACATATATAAGAGATATGATAGATTGTAGGAATATCAGAGAAGAATAAGAAGAAGGATGCTAATCGTGATCAAAAGCATTACAATAGTCACAAAAGGTACCTTGCAAGATGGAGGGGTGAGGCAATATAGTAATGATAGGTCATAGGATCTAAGTGACAGAGGAGGGGGGGAAAGGCAGGAGAGGTTCCTGGAAGGGAGTAAGAGAAGTGGGGGCTGGACTGGAGTCCTGATGTTGCAGAATGGCTGCAGTGGGATCCTCAGGCGTGCAAGCTGGGTGGAGAGGGGGCTGCAGGGGAAGAGTGTTGATTGGTGGTTTTCAAACCGGCAGGCTCAGATGCTGCTCAAGTTCAGGAGTGACCCTCTCAGTGGGCAACTGGTAGAATAATGACCCCTCCCCCAAAGATATCCATGTTCTAATCCTTCAAGCTGGGGGGAGAGAGAAGGAGAGAGAGAGAGAGAGAGAGAGAGAGAGAGAGAGAGAGAGAGAGCACACTGCTGGCTTTGAAAATGGAGAGAGGGGTCCTAAGCCAAGGAATGCAGGTAACTTCCAGAAGCTAGAAAAGATAGGGATACAGGTTCTTTCCTAGGGCCCCCAGAAGGAACACTGCCTCTCTGGACTTCTGACCCCTAGAACTGTAAAACTACCTTTGCGTCATTTTAAGTCACCAAATTTGTTACAGCAGCAACTGGAAACTAACAAAATGATCAAGAGAATGGAGGAAGAAGGATTTGGATGACTCTTCCCATCTTGGGTTCTCTATTTCCTCGTAAATCCTTACCAACACCAACCGGAGTTTCCAGAAGTAGGACTTGTGTTTCTCCAGCCAGCTCACTGCTCCACCACTCACAGCAGTGACCTAAAGCTCTCCTCACTCTCATCACCCCTCTTACGTCTTCCTACCATCTGACTGTCAGCAGTTGACCTGCCTCCTGAAGCCATTCAGGGTGGAGTCAGTGAGCTGGGACTGAAGACTTCATTGAAGGAGGCATAGTTTCCAGGAGGTTATGAAAAGATGGGGAGGGGAAGGTATCATATGATTCGTCTGAGTCTCAAAGATGCAGGAGGTTTTTGTTTTTGTTTTTTTTTTTTTAATTTTAGAGAGAAAGGGAGGGAGAAAGAGAGGTAGAGACACATGGATGTGGGAGAGAAACATCAACTGGCTGCTTTCTGCACGTGCTCTGACTGGGGACCGAACCTGCAACCTAGGCATGTGCCCTGACTGAAGATTGAATCCATAACCTTTCAGCTCACAGGACGATGCCCAACCGACTGAACCACACTGGTCAGGACAAGATGCAGGAGATTTGGATCCTTATGCAATGAAAAAATGATGGTTAAGTTGCTCTATAATGGAAAATGAGAAAGATTATTTTTTAGGTCTTTGAGGAGGAAAAGAACGGGCAGGGGGAGAAGGCAGAGAAGGAGAAGGAGGAGAGAGGAACCTTCAAGATGGCAGAAGGCTGGGGACCAGTTGGGGTGATACGGTAGTTGAAATGACCTTAAGCAGCTATGTTGACACGCAGTTTAAAGTCTTTTGTCATTTTGTAACATATGTCTTCAGGCCGTGGCTTTCCAACATCTTTGGCAAAATGTTCTATATAATTTTTTTTTTGGTCCATATGCTTGCTTTTTATCAGTGGGCTTTTGGAAATCAAAGGTGGGATTGGTTTTAGCTGTGGATCAACTTGGTGTGGAACAAAGATGGAATGTATGGAGTCAGGAATCCAGAGGCTGAGGTGAATGTCCATCCATCCATCCATCCATCCATCCATCCATCCATCCACCCATTCATCCGTCCATCATCCATGTATCATCTATCATCCATCCATTCATTCATTCATCTTCCCATTTGTTAATTTATTCATTGAGCATCTATTATATTCTTGGATTGGTCCTGGGTCCTGAGGGTATTGCAGTCACCACTGCAGACAGATACCCTGTTTTCAGAAACGTACAATCAGCGTGAAAGGGAGAACATAGTACAGTAACTGAATAGATTACCAAGGTAATTTCAGACTGTGATAAATACTATGAAGACAATAGTGGCTCTCAAAGTGTTCCTGTACTGGTAGCATTAATATAGTCTGGAAACATGAGAAATATTAAGTTTTCACGATCCACCTAGGCCTATTCAATTAGAAACTCTGGGGCTGGGACCCAGCAATCTGTACTTTAAGGACTCTAGGTAAATCTGATGCATGCTCAAGTTTGAGATCCATGTTACGGGGAGTGACAGTTTGGTTAACTAAGGTAGTCAGGGAAGGCCTCTCAGAGGAGGTGACATTTGAAATGAGATCTCAGCAATAAGATAAATCTAGCTCTGTAAGCTTAGAGATGAATGTTGCAGGCAGAGGGCATAGCAAGTGAAAGGCCCTGAGATAAGAACAAAGTTGGGGACTTCAGGGACTGGAAATAAAAGGCCAGTGTGACTGGAATGTGGTGTACAATCATGCAAATTAATGATAAAAGACAGTGCTGGGCACATTCTGGTTGCTCTTTAGATATTCATTCTCTTTATAGGGATGTAGTCTTTGCCCAACTGCATTGAAAGATATTGATTGGGATTTTTTTAAAGGTGAAATAATTAAATTAATTTAAATCATAAAAATAATACATAGACAAGTTTTTCTTATAAATGGATTTCTTGGCCTCTTAGGAGTCTGCATGCCGTCTTGAAAAGATCACTGTGGGCCAGGAGTCAAGGGACTTGGGAACCAACCCCGTCATGGTCTGGTCCCTGCTGCTCTCTGGGCCTCGCTTCCCCACCTGCGAGGTTAGAAAGGGGAGGGCTGGGAGGAATCAGCTGGTCTGTCCCAGTCAGAAGACTGCCAACATCTCCTGAAGGGAGGTCTAGTTCCCCTCCCCCCTCACTCACCTCCTTTCCCTCTTCCTGGTTCCACCTCGGACCGACATGTCTGGGGTAAGGCAGGAGGAAAGAGCCAAGTGGGTTCCCTTGGAATCACCACCTGTGGCACATAGTGTTTTGGAAATCTGCTTTGACTATACGGTAATGCTAGGAGCTAAGTCCATGCCCTTAATGGCAGTTTTCTTTATAGTTATTGCCCCGCTGCTGAGCCCAACTGTTTTATTTCTTACGAATGGATGGCTTATGAAAAGAACAGTAAACAGAGCTGCAGAATCATGAGCATGGCATTTGGACTTGACTCTGCAGGACTGGGGAAGAGGGTGAGGACCAAACCTGGACCTTCTTGAACTTGGGTGCGTCATCAGGCCTCTCTGAGCCTCTGTTTCCTCATCTGCAAAATGGGGCTGATGCCCTCGGCACTATATTAAAGAAGAATGCGCATGCCAAGTATCTGGCACACAGTAGGAACTCAGTATTTGTCTGTGCTTCTCTTCCGTCTCTCCTCTGGCTCTCCAGGAAATGCCTCTTCTTCCTAGGCAGCCGGCAAGCCTGTCTCTGCCTACGACTCTCTAGGTTTGTTTTCTTGTGTGGTAATTAGGCACCGGCAGCTGAGACTATTCAACCTGCAGCGTTATCTTTTCCCCAAGCTGTTCCGTTGATAGAGGGTTGGGTGGTAGATGACAGCTTGTTTATCCAGGGAGGCTGTAAAATATTCTGTTGAGCGAACACACAGAAAAGCTCATTTGTCTTGTCTTTTGTCCCACAACCTCATAGTTCAGAAGGGATGCTCTCCTCCGATCTTACTGACTTCTTGCTCCTCTGAGCGTTGCTTGCAGACCCCCTTCTACCCACCCCACCCCAGACCCCTGGAGTGCTGAGTCTGCCCCAGTCCCTCCCTCTGGCCAGGCTTCCCTCAGCAGGAGCATCTGCCATAAGAGCACTATTGACCACTCTCAACTTGGCCTGCTCCCCTGAGCTTTACTCTGGACACCACCTCCTGGATGTCCACAGGTCCTGCCTGCTGGTCTAAGATGGCACCCATTTCCCTTCCCACACGTGCTCCCTCTCTTCTCTGGGTCTCAGCTTATAGAACCCACTCCCTGAGCCTGAGACCTGGGAGTCCATCCCGGGCCTCACTCTTTTCCTCTTCCACATCCCAACATTTGTCAGGTCCTGTCCATGTTCTCTCTCTAGTCTCTCTCCAGACTGTCCTTCAACCCAGGCTCTGCTGCCACCACCCTAGGGAAGTGCCCCCTCCTCCCACGTGGCTGCAGCCAGGGGGACTGTTCTAGAACACATGCCGGACTGTGCCAGCCTCTACTCCCAGGCCCGCCCTCCCAGAGGCCGGGGGTGGGGGGCAGGGCCGGTTATGAGCCAAGGTTTTTGTGAAAAACGAACACATAAATAAAACAAAACACCCTAGCCTTCAGTTTTGGTACCACCATGTATTAGCTGTGTGATTTCGGAAGGTACTTCCTGTCTCTTCAGAGCCCAATTTCTTCATTTCTGAAAAGAAGACGACAATTCTTATCTCAAAGTGTTGCCATGCAGTTTAGATGAAACTGTATATGTGGGCAATAGTATAAGCTTGATAAACGTTATGCTCTTCTCCCCATCCTTCACTTTTGAACAGTACTTTGTAGTTCTGAGAACCTTTTCTTAGAACATTTTCACTGATCCATTCATTCTACACATTTATTGTGTGCCTACGGTGAACTGAAGGAGTTCATTAGATCCAAACCACTGTTATATGAGATGTTAAAGGGACTTGTTTAGAAGAAGGAGGATCAAAACTATGAACATTAAAATGAAAACTGTATCACAGCAACCAACAACAGAAGCTAGGTAATTGAAACAAGGGCAAACTAAGTAGGCAACGAGAGTGGAAAAAGAATTATAGGTATGGGGAACATATTGGTGGGAGGTCAGCGGGGAGGGGGAAGCGGGGAAAGGGAGGGAGATGGTTCAGGAATTAAGAAGCATAGTAGGAGGGAGTGGAGTAGACAGGAAGATGTTGAGAAGAACTATATGCACAACCAATGGGCATGGACTAAGAGGGGGGCAACTGGAGGGAGGGGGGTCACTGGGTAGAGGGCAACAAAGGGAAAAGAAATTGGAACAACTGTAACAGCATAATCAATAAAGCATATTTAAATAAATAAATAAATAAATAAATACCTGGATATGATATGTATAGGGTACCAGACCAAAAAAAAAAAAAAAAAATTTTCTCATCTAATCAGTGAAAATGGCACCTCTAGTTTGTATTTGTACTTCTTTAGTTATGAGTAAGTACTTTAAATAATATGAACAGCTATTTTGTGTGTCTATGTGTATCTCCTGGTTTGAGGCCTATTTTGATTTGTATATTGCTGAACTTTTAACTGTTTGAATATGTGCAAAGCAGCTGTGAAAAAAATATAAGCTATCAGAATGTTTGAAGTAGGGAAAGTGCTTGACTTATTTGCTTATTAAAGGTTCAAAGTATTAGCTAAAGAAACCGGACCCTGAGCCATCAACTGGTTGGAGCATGGGTCCTAGACCGAAAGGTTGCTGGTTTGATTCCCAGTCAGGGCACATACCCAGGTTCTAGGTTCGATCCTTTGGGTTCAATCCCTGGTCGGGGCGCATACAAGAAAGCAACCAAGTTGATGTTTCTCTCTCACATAGATGTTTTTTCCTCTCACTCTCCCTCTCTCCCCGTCGCTACCCCCCCAGGCCCTCCCTCCCCCCCCTCCCCCTTCCTCTTACTCTAAAAGCAATGAAAAAATTGTCCTCTGGTAAGGATTAAAAAAAAAAAAGAAAGGAAGACACTGGTGCACTTCTTTTCTTCTCTTTCAAGAAGATCAAGCTTCTGGTCTTCTCATTCCTTTGAGTGAGTTTGTGTGCTGAAATGGTACCTGACACCCTAGGCACTAAATAGATATTTGTTAAGTAAATGATTAGAAGGTGTGTCCCTCCCAGACACTCCTTAAACACCCCTCATCTGCCTCCTCCAGGTTTCCTTAGCTCCACTGCTCAATAATTTGCCATGTGTAACCATTAACCTTCAGAGAAGGAAAACTCTGACTCCAAAAAACCTCCGCTGCCTTGCGGCATACCTCTTCAGGGGAAAGGCTAAGGGAGTAAACCCCGACAGAAAATCCGGAGCCGGAGTCCCTAAGGCGGTTTGACGTTGTAGTCAACACCGGCAACTCCTGCTGCGCACCTGAAGCCAAGCTGTATTGACTCCGTCTTTCCCTTGGACCCTTCAGCTCCGAAGAGAGGGGGGGTCTGCTGCATGGGCAACAGCAGACCCTCCATATCACCCTGCCCAGGCTCTGTAGCTTCAGCTTCACTGGAGAGGACACTCCAGCGTCATCGCAAGATGTCGATTCAACACGGGAGGAGACAGATACTGTGTCACTCCCGAGTTGGACTGCACAGCCATTCTCGGCGGTGCAGATAGACTCTTAAGAAGCTACACCATCGTCTCTCGAGACGGACGGCTGCCGACGACGACGACGGTGAACTGGTAGAGTAGTGCTCGGTGCTGGGCTGTTGTGGAAGACAAGTCAGACTTAGTCCCAGCTTCCCCGGGGTTACATTTTAGTCAGGGGAGACAGACAAAAAGCAAGCAACCAGCAGATAATATAACATCAGGGCGTAGTAAGTGCCATGATGCAAAATGGAGCAAGATAAGATAGTTATGATGGATACTGAGAAGTCCCTGGAGCTTGGAGATCAGTGGCAAAGGGAGTCAATCGAGAAACTAAAGAATAATTAAAATAACTTACTGATGGTGGTAAGTGGTGTGAACGAAGTAAGCATGGTTATGTGAAACCACAGGCAGGCTGAGAGTTCAATATTAAATGTATGGGATATATCTTGTATGATGATAAATACAGGCATCCCATGACCCATTCTGTGCCCCAATAGCCCTCTTTCCTGTTTCTTTAATTCCTTCCTCTGGTGGATTCTTCCTGCCAGCATTTATACATGTTCAAGTCTCTTTCTGCTTGGAACACACCTCTCTGCCCCAAACTCCATGCTTTCCTCTGTCTGTGATCCTGCCGTATCCCCTTGTAATAAAACTTTTCTGAAGAGTTGTCTTCACTTCTTATCTCCACTTCCACTTTCGCAATTTATTCTTCTACTCATTTCAGTTTCATTTCTGTCCCCAGAAGGGTCCCAGGAACTGCTTTCACCAATGACCTTCATCACCACTGACCCCTTAGAGTGCCCACACCCTGTCTCTTGGCCACATTCAGTATCATTTCCTCTCTAATTTCCAACATACCTCCTCTTTAAGTTTGTTTCTTCCCCACCTGTCTGCTTACTCTTTCTCAGCTCCTTTGCTGACTTCTCTTCTTCTGGTTCCCAATGCTGAGTGTCCTAAGATTCCATCCTGGGTTCCCTTCTCTCCTCTCCCTATACATTATCCTTGGGAAATGCCTCAAGTCTCTCTAATTTATATCCTCAGCCCAGTTTGCTCACTGGACTCCTGACCTCTGTTCTCAATTCATTCTCAGATGTCTCCACTTGAAAGTCCCGAGGTCATCTTAAACTCAACAGGTGTAGGCTGGCATCCACCATCACCTCCCCCGCCCCACTCCTGTTTGTGTAATCTTCCTGTCTCAGCGAGTCTCATTGCTATCCACCTGTCGTATAAGCCTGGGCTTGGAATTCACTGGTTCTCCTCAGCTCTCCCTCACACCCCCCTCATATCTGCTGGTCATCAAGTCCTATCGATACTCTACTTGCTCTTAGATTTGTCTATCTCTCATCCATTCCTCTGCCCCTCTCCCTAGTCCAGGTCCCTAATGTCTTTTGCCTGGGCAATTGCATAGTCTCCTTCCTGTCCCTCCCTTTGTCTCCATCCCTCTGATCCATCCTGTACCCAGGATTCAGACAGCCCATCCTAAAATGCGAATCCAGTGGTATTCACTCCCCTGTTTGAAACCCTTCTGGGCTCTTCTTTGCCAGCAGGATAAAAACCTGTCTCCTTTCCATCGCACCCGGGCCCTGCGGGCTTCGCCACGACCTATTTTTCTGCCCCCATCACCCGTCTGTCTCACTAGGCTCAGTCCAGGTTCTTGGACCTGCCAAGCTCTCTCTCTTGCCTGGGACCTTTCCAATGTCCTTCCTGCTGGCAGGTGCTGGCTTCTCATCCTCTTCCCAGCTGGCTGAACTGAGGGGCGTGGCAGATGAGCTGCTCCAATGCCTTCTTTTGTAGAGAAGGACCCTAAAGTCCAGAGAGAAAGGGTGACCTGTTGATGGCCCCCCAGCAAGTCCTGTGTGCTTCCTACTAAACCATCTTCTCAGCCATCATGGGAAGGAAACGTGGCAACAGCTTGGATCTTTCCCCAAAGATTCATGCTATTTTTGCTGTTGAAATCAGAAAATGAGCTAATGGTTAAGTTTTGCCAGGAAAGGCTGGAGATAATGCAGGGTCCCTTTGTCTTAGCCTTGGATGTCTGAGGCTGGGGTCCTGGTAACACCCCGGCTTCTCCCACCACCATCCCAGATCCCTCACGGTTCTGCTTCAGCTTTTCCCTGCCCCACCTCTAATACAGACCCTCATGTGCTGACACTCCTGTCTGCTCCTTGTCATCTAAAATAGCTTGAGTCTCTCCGTGGCTATTGGCACAGCCTGGCAGGGAACAGGTCTGTCTGACACTCCAGAATGTGAGCACTCAGACAAGACATCAGATGCTGGAACCCTGAGCTGGGGCTGATGCCAGGCTGGGATCAGTCAGTGAACCTTTGGCCACAGATCGGGCTGTAAACCAGGTCACAGAGTAGCCCTAGGCTGTTCCCTGACCATGGACTAGACCTATATTTGTGGGCTTGTGAGCTGATTCAAGGCAAGCCTATCCCCTTAGGGGAGGGCCTGGAACAAATTTTTCTGGGGAAAACAGAACAGGATCAGCCTCTGGTTTTGGGACCCTCATGGATTTTGAGTCACAAGCTGAAGAAGGGCCAGGCTCAAACGGCCGCAGTGAAATCACGTCTGGCAGAGCTTCCAAGCCCGTTTAGCTCCCAAATCATGGAGAGATTATTCCTGCTGATATCCATCAAGCTGAGATTGAGAGCATTTCAATGAGAAGGTGCTTTAATGACTCTTCAAGGATTTGAGGCCTAATGACGCACACATGAGAGGACGATTTTATCTTTCCCTCCTAAAGCCCTCGCAACAAGGAGCTCAACTTCAGAATTCAAATTCATCCTGACATAAAAATGTGAGCTCAAGGCAATCCCACATCGCCGGTAACAGTGCGGGGCTAGTTGCTGTGGTCTCAGGATGGTTTGGGAGAACTCAAGGACGGTGGGTGTGGCACATGGCATCCAAGGCCATGCTGGGCTGTCCCCTGTGAGGCCCCTGGAAGGAGCTGACCATAGTGATGTTGGAGGATAAGATAGACTAAGGTTAAGGGAGGGTGGGTAGAAAGTTCTGATTCCTGTGGCTGGCCCAGCATCCCCTGCAAGGTGGACCTCCTCCCCAAACCCTTCTCTGAGTGGACTTAGGGGTCAGAGGATATTCCGGAGCCGCTTGCTTAATGGTGGGCCCTGAAGGTGCCCGGCAACCCCTGCTGCCAAGCCATAGGTGTAACAGTTAGAACCTATGAAAGCTGCCAAGGAGAAAACTAAATGGAGGTCATGACAGATGACGCAGGCACGTGTGGGATGGAGCACCATCGTCAGAACCGGCTCTGCAGGGCTCAGGGGCGGAAGCAGGTGTCCGATCCGGTCACAGGCTCCTCTTCCTCCCTTCGGCACCTTGCTGCTTGCTGGGGTCTCACACATCTCCAGGCCCAGCCCGCCGTGAAGGCCACATCATATTCATCTCTCAAATGCTGAATCTTGCCCATGTCTTCTCTGGCAAGGATTTTATTTTGCTGCACAAAGTGATTGATGACACTGGTGAGGGGAATTATGGGCTTTGACTTGAACAAATAGAGTCGCTAATTTCAAAAGGTAACATATTTGTAATAATTAGATGGCAAAAAACTGGAAATGATGAGAAGAAAACTCAATCAAGCCCTGGTCGGTGTATAATATAATCGTTTATACTAAATTTATGTCCATAAATCTCTGTGCAGCCAGGGAAGGTATGTAATAACGTAATGGGACCCTCTTCCCATTTTTTCTTTCTGTTAAAAGAAGACTACATTCTTCAATGAGACACAGACAGCTTAAAGAAAACAAATTAACCTATTTTACTATAGAAAAAAACGTTTAAAAAAACTCAAAAATTTTCTATACAGTGTAACACAGGATTGAAATTAAAGGAAAGCGAAAACTGGGAGAAGATACTTGCAGCGTATACAACAAAGAGCCACTGTACCAAATATACGAAGAGTTTCTGCAGATCTGTAACGAGAAGACAAAGAGGCAGTAGAAAAGTAGGCAGCGGTTGTGGCCAGGTAACCTGTCGAAGAGGAAACGCTGAGCTGCCGTAATGTTTTGGAGATGCCTCACTCGGATCTCCCTTCACGTGAGCCTCCTGTGGGGAGAAGAGCTGATTGACAGCCTCCAGCTGGAGCGTCTTCAGGTCCACTGTGGTGGTCACTCCAGGCTGTGCATCCCTCTGGCTGTCAGTTCCTGGTCAATGACTGAGCACAGCGGGGCCCTTGAACCAGGCCACCCTGGAAACTCCCCACTGGTGATGGCTTTCTCAGGAATGTACTGTGGCACATAAAAAGCTATTGAAGCCTTACTCATAATCAAAGAAGTGCAAAATAAAACGGGATACTATTTTCTACACATCAAATTGACAAAGTTTTCTAAAAGGTTGTTAATATCTGGCTTAGTGAGGAGGTACAAAATGAATCTGTCCCCCATATTGTACTGATGTCTAGAGTATAAAATATACATATTCATTGAATCAGCATTTCCCTTCCAGGAATCTCCTCTATAGAATGTGCACATATATGTACAAAAATGTGTTATGTTCAGGGTGCCATTATGAGTAAAGGAAACAACCTAAGTGTGTATTATTATAAACAACATTTACATCAACCATGCAGCAGCCGCACAATGTAATCTGCAGCTGTTTCAATGAAGAAAGGTCAAGCTATGGGACAGGAAAAGATGTTTGTGATGCCAAGCTCAGTTAAAAAAAAAGAAAAGAAGCAAAACTGAAGAATATATATTATAATGCCCTGTAAGTAGGAAAACCCTCCATTAAATGCATTTACATGCATATGAATTGGTGAATAAGTGCAAACACGTGGAAAGGTAAGCATGAAATTGCTAAGATTGTCCTCTGGGAGAAGAGTGAGATTGAGGACAGCTATTAAAGGGAGCCTCAGTTTTTACTTTATTTCCTTCTTTATCATTGAGCTGATTCACAGTGAGCATGGATTATTATTTTTAATTAAAATGAGCAATACATAAGACGAAAGAAAAGACCCTGGAATGTAGCCACCAAAATGAGTATTGATCCCTTCGGGAGGTTATATCCATATTCCAGTCAATCTGTTCATAGTGTTTGGGCTCACCTGGAAATGGCCTTCAAGTGGCAGTTAACAGCAAAAGAAACTTGCTCTCATTCTTATCTTTATCCTTTGAAGTTACTTTTACAAAAATGTTAACAGGAAGTGGCATGGCCCACCTTGGTCCTTGCCCGATTAATTGTATCTGACTCCAAATGTCTTTATTATTTTCAAATATCCGCCCCCACCCTCTACCCTGTGCCAATCCCCTGTCCCAAAGGCTGGCATGCTATCACTGAAGGCGTTGCAGGGACCCATCCAAGCTCTTTGGCCTCATTTTCCCCCTGTGTGTTGGAAGGGGTTGGTTTAAATGACCTTGATGTCTGGCAAAAGATTTAGGATTCCAAGGCCGCTGGCATGGAGTGGCCATTCTTGGCATATCTACACAGCTGAGGTATCAGAGAAACCCACCCATGGTTCTCGGTCTGGCCTTCAGCCAGCTCTCCCTGCCGCCCCTCCAGTCCCCTACCATCCATGTGAGCCGCCCCACTGGGTGGATGTGACCGTGGGTCTATGCCCTTCCCCACCTACAGGCCCACACCGCCCTAGCTTTCAGTTTCGATACTGATTCTTTTATGATTTCTCATCAACTAGTTTGGGTTCCCTTTGCATTTTTTCTACCCATTGTATGGTTTGTAGAAGCCAAAACAGCCACTTCGCCCTGTTTCCAGTATGATCAAGGACTTTACGTACCATATCAGGGGAAAAAGAGTCATGGAACTGAAAGAGCTACAGACTCCTAAGCCCTGAGACAAACCCAAAATAGCGGGGTCCCCATAATAATAACTCCTCGAATATTTCCCTTAAGCCTAGACCGCCTAATAAGAACAGTTGTGTCCCTGGTCCTTGTACTGGTGATCTCTGAAGAGACCTTTGTGAATATGATAATCACACGAGAAAGTGGCTTTTTCACACCATGAACAGATTAATGTAAACGCCGTGAGCTTGGTGACTTTGCAATTGTTTTTCTTTAAATAATTGCTGTGTTTTGCATTTTGCGAGTTCATCCTTTGGAAACCTGACACCCTTGCACTCTTTGCAAGTTAAATTTTCTTTTCCTTTCTAAATACTTCTGTTTCCCAGTCTGCCTTTGACAGATGGGATAACTTAATACTAATTTGTGTTGTGTTCTCACATTCCCTACTTTGAGGTAGGAGTGTTTGTCTAAGGGGAGACATGTAAGGAGAAAAGATAAGCTGCCTGAAGAGGGATTTCCTTTCTGGATTTGATTATTTGAAAATCTAGGCTCTCTGGACTGGGGGGAGTAATGTAAAGTGAGGGAGAGAATGTGGGGGGGAGGAGCAGAATAAATTAATTCACAAAGACCAGGAAGGACATGTTGGAGTTCTCTGTAAGGAGAAGGGAATTCTGGGAGGTATCAGGGTCCAGAGGGGAAAACTATGAAGAGGTTCTAAGGAGTCTGGGTCCCTGGCATTGGGGCTCCCAGTTTGGACAGTTTCCTGAGCCCAACTTGGCACAGAGGCAGCATTGCCACCTGCCAACAAGGATCCCCAAGGGCTTAAAAAAGGCAACTAGTGTGGACCTACAACCACTGGGTATCCTAAGATTGGCTCTATGTAAGATCTTTAGGACCCTAACAGGATTCTGGGAGACAAGAAGGGACCCCAAGTATGAATTTCCTGCTAGCTCAGTAAGCTGAGACCTGGGATACATTTAGAGGAAATAAAATTAATTGTGACAGTTCTGGCCTTTCTGAGCTTAATACCCATTATAATTTCTTCCAGTATTTAGCATCATCTGTTTTATATTGCCCCCCGACCTGTGCTCTGCCCTCCCCCACCCCCCTGCCCTCCTCACACCCTGCCACCCTGCATGACACGCTTATTTGTCTGACTGTGCTTCTCCTGACAGTAGGACCCATCTTCATACTCCAATTGTCTGCCATGCTGCCTTGGACCCAGCAGATGCTTTAAAAATGTTGGTTGAAATGAACCTAGTCTGCACTGAACTGTAACCCACCCCCAGCCTCCCAGTCCTAGCGCCATGTCTGGTTGGTACTCAACACGTGTTTGCAGAGTGGAGGAAGGTGAGTGGGGTATTCCAAGGTGACCACTTTGAGGAGACAAGACTAACCTGAATGTGGAAGTCTGGGGGGTGTTTGTTCAAAAGCACGTCAGTGACCTGGTTTAATCACAGGAGACTGGTGAGCAGGGGGCCTGTGCATCTGCGAAACTAGCCATTTTATGCCAACCTTCACATAGGAGCCGGTGCTGCTTGATCAATTAACCCCATGCCCTTGTCTTCCATCTGTGCTTGGATCAAGATGCGTGGCTCTGCTGTGAGCACAGAAGGTAATATCCATCCTTTGAATGGGCCTCATGTGCGCGGGTAATTGATGGGTTCCTGGGATCGAACAGAGAGAGATCCGAAATCAATTGCTCACCGTCTGCACACAATGGCTGGCCCTCCCTGAGGCTTGGGAGGAGAGGAGGCGTCAGCTGCAGCCTCTCGCTAGGGACACCAGCCGGCCAGACCGATTGGGGCTGCCAAGGGCTGTCGGAAGGGCTTGTCCTCTCTCCTCAGCCATGGCCCTCCCTCCTGGCAAAGAAATGAGTCCTGATTTATGCCCGGGGCCACCAGGACACCTGTCGAGTGGTAAAAACAAGCTGTTTTAAAAGATGATATCTGGCCAGTGTGGGTATGCTAGCCTCCAACTGAATTAGTTTTTTAAACTTGTTTTCAAAGTAAATGAGGCTGTTGGCTACTGGAGCCTGTCTACCAGAGCATTTCATCGGGCACCGGCATCAAGGGCGGGCTCTGGACTCATGCAGCCTAGGTTCAAACCCTGGCTTCTCCGCTTGTCAACTGTGGGTTCTTGGACTTACTTAGCTTTTCTGAGACTCAGTTTTCCCATCTGTAAACTGGGGAGAATATTACTACTTAACTCATAGACCCTTGTGGAAGGTTAACTGAGATCATTTTGGGGAAGATATGCAACCGGTCTGGATGTTCTGTTACAGTGGCAGTGGGAACACTGGTGTGTTGAATGGACGATCCTGGAGAGGCTCGATCTCTGACTATTTAGTGTCTGTCTCTTCAGCTAGGCTAGCAGCTCTATGATGATCGTGGCTGTCTTGTTTACTGCTGGTCCCTTGGAATTTGGCATTGAGCCTGGTTCAGAGAAGGCACACAATAAGTATCTGTTTCGGGTAGAAGAGGGGAAAGGTGATGTGGGCATAAGCCAGGGACCAGAGAGGGCTGGCGCCACCTGGAGGTTCAGGGTGGGTGGTAGGAATTAGGTCAAGGTGTCCAGCCCTGACTACACTGGAGTGAAACCCCAGAGCAGGGCTCAAGGGGCCAGTCACAGCCACTGTGTAGGCAGGGGCTCTTGGGCAGCTTTCTTGCCCCTGGCACACTGAGTCGGGTGTGTGGGCAGCAGACCCAGGCCAGCATGAGCATCTTTTTGGCTGGGTCAGAGTGTCCACATGACTAGACATCACTGTGGGCAGCTGGGCAGGCCTGAGGCATGCAGGGACAGCATCAGTTACAGGATGAACCGACTACTAAGATGACCAGCAAGAGCATCTGGGAGCACATACCAGCTTTGGAGTCACAAATATGGGTACAGATCCCATTCTGTCCTATGTGACCTAGGTAAATCATTTAACTCCTAAACCTCAGTCCTTGCATCTATTAAAGGGGAACTGCAATGCCAACCTCACAAGATGTGTGATTGAACTGAAACATTTACATAAATGTCTAGCATAGTACATAGTAGATGTTTAATAAACACTGCTTTCTGCCACGCTCCCTTTTGGGAATCATTTAAAAGGCAATAATTCATTTTTTTGTTGTTGTTCTACTTGAAAGAAGCAAAATACTTTGCAGATGCCTTTATTTGGGTGTGATGAGTGATTGATGCACAAATTCACAGTGGGAAGTCAGTGGTTATTTTGGAATATGTGAAGTGTTTAGGTTTCTGCAGCTTCCTCTGGTAGAAAGTAAAGCCGGCACCAGCTCTTCTGACAGTCCCTGTAATTACCTTTCAATGAATCAAACTGAAGTTTGTCTTTGTGCCCAAGGTTGGTGTGGGCTGTGCTGCCCCACTCTGTCCACACACACGTTTGAAGGTAACAGCTAATTATGATTCATGGCACTGTCTGGTTGAAGCTGGATGACTTGCTTGAGGTAGGGTGGTGTAGGTGGCTCCCGTCTCTGTCAGATGGTGGGTGGAGATTTAAAGATGTCATGGTCCCCAGGATCAAAGGGCCTAGAAACTTTATTATTAAAAATAAGTAAAGTCTAGGGATATGCAATAATGCTGCGCTGCTGACAACCTATAATTCTCACGGTAGTGGCAAGATGTATTTTTCTTTTAGAGTTTTGTTAAAGTGATTTTCAAGGAGTGTGTGCTGTATATTAAGGGTGTCTTTTCTACTCTTAGAGGAGGGAGCCCAGGCAGGCTCTACAACTAATAAAGCTGTATCTGTACTGAGGTTACTAACTCTCCCAACCAATAGGGGGTTCTAAATACCAACTCTCTGACCTCCAAGAGAGTCTATCCATCCATCTATCCATCCATTGATCCACCCATCCACCCATCCATCCATCCATCCATCCATCCATCTATTCATCCATCCATTGACCCATCTATCCTTATATTCATCCATTCATCCATCCATCCACCCACCATGATTCCAACAAGTATTTATCAGACACCATTCTCAAGATTCTGGTGATAATAATAACCACAACAATGAAGACAAAAACCTCAGAGCTAATGCATACAGAAGTGGATAATATTGTATGCGTACTACAGGCCAGGTTCTGGGTTAAGCACTTTACATATTTCATTAGATCTTCACAACAACTCTGAGTTAGGGACTATTATTATTTTATTCTCATTTTGCAGATGAGGATATAAAGGCTCATAGAGGTTAAGTGACTTACCTAACATTTCAGTCTAATATGTGGCAGATCCAAGAGCTGAACTGAGTCAAGTTGATTTCAGAGTCCATGCTCTAACCTGCTAAACTCTACTGTCTTCTGGCTCACCTAGCCCAGGTGCTCAATGAATGCTTTGAATGAAGAAACTTACAAATGAAACATGTCCTCAAAAATTGAATGTAGAATTATCATTTGAATCAGAAATTCTATTTCTGTATATCGACCCAAAAGAATTGAAAACAGAGTCTCAAAGAGATATCTGCCTGGGGAAGCCATGTTGTCTGGGCCTCAGGTGAAACAGAGGAGAATGTCAAGTGTGGAAATCAAATCAATAGATTGAACCCTGGTGAACTTTTCCATTATCAGCAAGATGATGGTAAGTCAAGACTCTCACATATCAGGAACAGCTGAAAGAACTGAGATCACCGAGCTAGATAAAGAGAAGACACAGGGGGAACATTCAAAGGGCTGCTTCGAAAGGGAAATACGGGGTCCTGAACACAGTGGGGATTTGGGATGCTCACACATGTGGATTTAAGTTCTGGCTCTGCCACTTAGTACCTACCATATCTTGGGCATATTTACCTCTCTGAGTGTCAGTGTCTCCTTTGGTAAAATGGAGATAATTACAGAGTTGTAAGATTGTTGAAAGAATCAAATAATCTATAAAATATATTTGAGTCCCCTTTTCTCTGTACCTGCTGAAGACAAAGCTGCCACTGTTCATTTATAAGGTATTTGTTAAACCCATATTGAAGGACAGGCCTTGGTTAGGCATGGGGCAGTCGTATGGAAGAAGGCAGAGAGAACCATCTATTTGAGGACGCGGGATGACCCTGTTCTCCTCTCTAAGCTCAGTTTCCTCATTTATAAAGTATGAATGATATTATCCATTCCACCATATGAAGATTGACGAAGATTCGTCAATGTAGAATTTGCAAACTGGAGCCTGCTTGTCTGTTAGCATCTGTGTGACATTTACTTTGCGAAGATTTTTGAACACTGTTGTAGGTGTCATGGATACATCCAAGACCAAAAGAGATCAAAAAAATCTCAGAGTGTTTCAAAATTGAATTATTTGCCAATTTTTAAAGACCAGCTTTCACCCAAAGTGAGAATTTCTGTTTTTTGTTTTTATTTAAATTTTCTTAAAAAACCGAAGGCTCTGGCCTCTCTGAGTTGATTTTTCCCACCAGGCTTGTTCCAACCTAGGAACTCTGGGAACCAGTGGAGGGCACACCTGAGAGGTGCGGGTGCTGATGCACTTATACGCCTGCGTCCAGGGGCCTGATACTGGTTCTGGTGGTCAGAGGGAGTCCCCAAGCGGAACGCTGCAGGTGCTCCTGGTTGGAAGTCAGGCTGGAATGTGGGGAGCTCGGTAGGTGCTGAGGTGACACGGGCAGAGCCCAGCCAGCACCTGCGCTCTGCGCTTCCTCTACACTTGTTGCTCCGTCCACACCTCTTATGGGGCTAAAGTCTGCCCTGTGCCAAATGTCTCCCCCATCCCACCTTTTTCTCCAACCCCTGACACCCTTAGCTTTTCTACTTTGAGTCTGGGGAGAAGGCAGGAACTCGGGTTCCACCAGAGACCTACCTTACCTACTTTCTGGATTGGCACTTTCTCCCCTTATTTAGAATTGCCAGTGGGCCAGAGCTCTCCTCAATTTGGTGCCACCTCCCTGATGGGCACCCACGATGCCTTTGTCCTGTTGTGGGCACTCCTCCTCGTTTCCTAACACGGAGACAGATTCTCCCCTTACATCAATTTCCGACTTCTTTGTTCATTTCTACGGGTAGATCTGAGGAAAGGGATTTAACTGTCTCAAAATGCAAATATAACTTATTCCCCCAAAGGTATTCTCAATGTATTATCTCGGGGAGGGGGGGCATTTGAACTCATGTGTATTTAATTTAATAACAGTTATTAAAAATAGCAGGAAGAAGCGGCTACATTATTCACTTGGTTCAAAGATCATTTGTGTTTCCCCAACATTAACTTCCTGTGCTGAAACTGACAAACCCTAGATAAATGTAGTAATTTCTTCACATTTCACCAGTGATGAGCTCTTTAATTCTAACAGCAACAATTGTATTTCTCATTAACTTGTCCACTGCTGATCCTTGGAGTGTTTGGATCTTAGAAAAAATTTTGTAAGGAACTGTCATAGCTCCTGTAGGGGTTGGAAGAATAAAGAAACAAGCTACTGTGGTTTCCTCCTGGTGATAAGGACGCTGCTTGGGTCTTGAGCCAAAATGGCATCATTTCTTTCTCCTCTGCTCTTGGTGGTAAACCTCCCATGTGCTGTTTGTGCTGCTGGGGCATGTGATGGGAGGAGTAGGGGAGGCTTTCGTGGGAAGCTTAAGAGAAGCTGGGGGCTTTAGAAGGTCTGGAGTGCAAAGAGGGCAGCAGGGATTTTAAACCAATGTTCTTAAATGACTTCAATGACTTTAGCATCGCTGGCTGAGTTAAGGTCAGAGAGTGATCCCCAATGTCACCCTAGTTTCCTTGTGGAAGGTTGCAGCTTCTTGAGTGTTACAGCACCTGGCTGTTGCCCAAGCACTTCGCTCTTTGAGAGAAGGGCGCGTGGCTAGGTTGTGTTTCCTAAGCTCTCTCGCTGTCAGGTGTGGCTATGGATCTCATTCTAGCCTATGGAATGTAAATAAAGGGATGGGTGGCGCTTCTGGGACAGACCCATAAAAGCCTCCCACCCATGTCTTCCATACTCATTGCCTTTATTCCCTACAAGGGAGAGTGGAGATCTTGGGAGCGTCATGATAAGACAGCTTCTACCCACAAGACAAAAGGAGCCTGGGTCCCTGAATCACCACCTGGAGAAGAGCTGTCTGCTGCTCCCAAACACCTCTTTTATCTTTACGTGAAGAGAAATAAATTTATATTGGGTTTGAAATATTATGTATGAATATTGTATCAAAACTAATATTATCTTGACTAGTATATCCAGGGTCTGGTGGCAGACTAGAAAGCACTAGAATTAGAGTCTGTGTCTGAATCTCCATCTCAGGGGCTGCTTCTGGAGGGTCCCAAACTGGAGGAGTTGGTACGAGGAGTGGCCTGGGAAAGCAGGTGCTAAGAAAGGATTTTGAAGGCAGATCATCTGGTACTTGGCTGGCAATGGGGCTCACATTCCTGGTGGTGGGTGAAGCCCAGAGAGCCCCTGATATAAGAAAACCATCACCAGTGTGAGCTGGGATGGTATTTTAAGGAAGGGAAAGCTCCAGGGAATACAAGTTATCAGGAGTTTGAGAAATGGGGGCAGATGGCATCTGTAAACTCAGGGGAGTTGGATGGCTATTGCTGAGCTCAGCTGACACATTGGAAAAAGATAAGGAAGGACTCTGAGTGATTAATGGGCAATTAAAAGAAAAGTGTGAAAAACCAGAGGCCCTCTTTGGTACCAAGAAAAGGAACTCTCATCTCCTCCAACCCCAGGGCAGAGAAGGCTGAGGCCCAGGCCCAGGACTTCATCATGAGAGGAGCAGAAGATAGAGCTCCAATGTAATCTTGAATTCCCAGATTTCCCTAAACCGTCTGAGCCTGCAGAAGTGGCCTAAAGATGATGCAGAAACTTCTGTCCCGCAAGGTTGCATGTTCCTCTCACGCTCTGCACCCAACCCCGTCTGATCCAGAAGCCACAACTAGGGTTCAGTCTCAACGTAACCCAGCATGGGAGCCCGGCAAGTGCATGTAGGACTGAGTTCTGAGTGTGCTGGGTCGAAAAAGAGATATACAGTCAGATGACCGAGTTTATGGATTTGGGTGCATTCTCCTGGGACACGATGGGATGAAAAATGTGAGATTAGCAGGGATTCTAGAAGCATGAATAAAAAGCCATGTGGGCAGTGGGGGCGCTCTGCTCTGCTCCCCAACCCCCACGCAGGACCGAAGGACCCACTCCCCTGGCTGCTGGGTCTCAGTCCTCAGCCCTTGGTCTTCTGTATGAGGATTCTGTAGGAAGAGAGTCTCCTTTCTCTAGGTCATGTCACCTGCCCCAGGGTAGCTTGTATTGACGTGGGTATGTGGAAGCCCAGCCACCTTCCCCAACTCAGGACAACTCTGCAGGGCCGACTTCACAGAGCCCCCAGGGGTCAGCTGAGGCTTTTATCACTGTCCAGCTTCTCTGTCTATCCGGCCCTGCTGCCTTCCTCAGAGAGCGATCCCAGGAGCATTGGCTAGTCCCTGTCTCAGAGTCTGCATTCTGGAGAATCTGACCTGCTCCAGCCTTGCAGGGAGCTTTCTCGGTGTAGACTAGCATATGGCTCTGGGTAAGTCCATTCCAGCCTCTCTTCCCCCAGAGCTGGAACAGGTCACCGGTTCAAGGGCCTTGTATGGAAAAAACACGCATCCTCAAACCCTGGGCTCCTCACCAATGCAGAGAGATGCCCACACTGTGAAAGGCTCAAAGGAACAGAGACCAACCGCGGGAAAGCAAATCCACACCCCCAACTCATGCCCGCTCTGGAACCTGTGCTCATTGAGCAGAAGGTCAACAGAGTTGTCTGAATCACGTTGAAGCTGATCTCGGACACGGTTACTACCTCTCCATGCACCCACGCACCCGCTTATGCATCCACCACCCACCGACATGTCTCTTCGTTCTAAGCTCGCTTGCTGATGACCACCACGCATCCACATGTCTCTTCGTTCTAAGCTCACTTACCGATGAGCACTGTGCGCAGGGCTCAGTGCTAGGCCCGGGGGTTATGCGATCAATAGGACCCGGAGCCTGTCCTGAAGGATCTCCCAGTGTAGGGGAGGAGACGGACACATTGCCGGATTCAGGGCAGTGTCATAGGGTAACTCAGGGAGCTCCGTGAGCCTGGAAGATAGAGGGACCACGCTGCCTGTGTCTTCCCAAAGGAAGGGATGGCTGAGTCTGGCCTTGAACGGTGAGGAGTTTTACCCGTGGGAAAAGGGAGGTCAGTGGTGCATCTGTGAGAGGAAGCGACGCTTCCAAAGCCAAGGAACAGAGATCAGTGGGCAGGAGCGTGTCACACTGGGCTGTTTGGATTTTATCCTGTGCATGGTTGGGGCCAGAGGCAACCTCCGGGGGGGGGGGGGGACAAGGGACAACAGCAACTTGAGGGCATGCCGGGGGAGCAGGCAGGAGACTGCTGGACCCCTCTGAAGTGAAGTACAGATGGGCTGGAAAGAGAGGGAGGGCCCTGGGGGCGTTTCAGTTATACCAGCTGTGGTAGGTGAGGGCGAAGGTCAAGGCTAGGGTCTTTTTGGTGGTTTTCTCTTGGGAGCCTGAGGACAAGACGATGCCAGAAATGGAGGAAGGGTCAGAGGAGACCCAGGTTCATTTGAGGGAGAAAGTAAGGAAGTAACCCCCCTGGAAAGATTCCAGTCTGCTCCTCTGAGTGGGGGGTGCAGAGCTTTAGCCACAGGACCTCGCCATGCTCTCTCGCCTCCCTTTTCCTGGTACTACCCGTGTGTTTATGTGGCCCAGCATAAAATGGGACACTTCGGGCATTCAAGTCACACGGTGGGTCCATTTTATTGTCACATCTCACCTGTTTGATACGCGAACAATTTTTGAACTGGATGTTGTTGGTTCATCACCCCCACCCCCACCCCTGAATTTCATTGTTAGATTTGGCCCACCACCTCAACTTGGCAAGATTCCTGAGACCTGATTCTGTCATTCAACGAGTGTGGGAGAAAATTAATCCTAACAGTTTAAGGCTGAATCCCGGGATTTTGAGCAACTCTTCAGCCCCTTTTAGAATGGTTTGACTGCTCAAGGTTGGGTTGAGTGGGCTGAGGTCAATGCCTTGTTCTGTAACGATTTTGTGGAAAGCTGAGACTGGATTTGTGGTGTGTGTGTTTGTGTGTGTGTACTAAAGCCCGAGAAGAAAGAGAAGAGAGAAACTACGTAGGTAAGATGCCCAGCCTCCATCATTTATCTCAAGATTCAGGTCAGTTGTTATTTTCAAGGCCAGCCCGGTCATCTCAGCCTCAGTGTCCAGTGGGGACTGAGCCAACACTGCTGTTCCCACCTCGGGGGCTCTGTCTTGGCCTTGGCACCAAAGGCCCACTGCCTGCCCTCTGTCTGCTCTCTCAGAGCTCCCAGGCTGGTGGAAGAGGCGCTTGACAGCTCCCTCAGAGCTCTCATTGACCCTGACACCCTGCTGTGTTATGGAAACTGATCCAAACTGATCCAGGCTCAGGGACACGTTGGGCAAAGCAGGCATTGACTTCCTGTATGGCTCTTGTTCTTTGGGCCTCAGCATCAGCAGCAATGAAATGAAAACAATAATCTGTGCTTCCTGTCTGCATGAGGCTTAAATGGTATACTTGAGCTAAACAAGGGAGCACCTGGGATACAATGTGTTCAGAGAATGGGGGTGTGAAGGGGGGCAGGCCTGCCAGTGTTCTATTGACACAAAGCTTCCAGGAGCCCCTGGAGAGGTGTTTTCTAGATCCACAAGTCTGGCTTAGAGATGGTGGATCAAACCAGAGAGTGATGCCTGTCGCTGAGCAAGCCCCCAGCTCCGCTCATGGGCCATTTCTAAGCTTTCTGGAAAGGTAACTGTTCTAAGACCACCAGGAAATCCTACGAGGTGGAGCACCAGCAGCCAGCAGCTTCCGTACCAACAGCTTCTACAAGGAGAAGAGAGGCCGCTGTGTGTGCAGACATTGCCCCACCCCCAGCCTGCCACATCGGATGCCCCTCAGAGCCAGGTGGAGCCCTGGAAGCTCTTGGCGGGTGCAGGTGGCAAGACTGTAGTCAGCCTGGTGCCAGAAGAGGGGGTTGGCAGGCACTGCAGGGCAGCAAAGAATACTGGCTGGGATGCTCAGGAATGTTCAGGAGAACCACGAGGTGGCCCGGGCGCCTGGGAGCGCAGGTGGAGAGTCAAGCAAGATAGGAGAGTTGAGGTTCTTTCGTGATCTATTTTTTTTTTTTTTTATTGTGGTAAAATACACATACCATAAACTCGGTCATTTTTAACCATTGTAAATGTACAATTCGGTGGCATTAAGTACGTTCACACTGTTGTACAACTATCACCACTAGTTCCAAAACTTTTTCATCACTCCAAATGGCAACCCATTAGCAATCACTTCCCATTCCCCCTCCCGCAGCCCTGGCAACCACTCATCTGCTTTCCATCTCTAGCCATTTGCCTCTTCTGGACATTTCATATACATGGATTCCCATGTAGATGGCCTTCCGTGTTTGGCTTCTTTCATCTAGCATGACGTTTTGGAGGTTCATCCCTTTTGGAGCATGGATCAGCGCTTCATTCCATTTTAATCCCATGCTGGATGGAGCCTGCTTCACCAGTCGCACAGATAAAAATCAGTCCCACCCAGTCCCCCTTCACTATTACTTCCACCTGCGGGAACTTCAGGGTCCTCTCCCAGTGAAGGAAGTGCTTGCGGGTGGGGTGGTGGGGTGGTGGTGTGGGGGAGCAGTGAGGTGGGGGCGCTAGCGCGCAGTGGGTACCCGGGAGTTGTGCTGGTTTGTTGCACTTGGAGGGTGTGTGACTTTCCGGGCTCCGGCTCCAGGCTCCGGGCTGGCACTAACCCCGCGCGCGGCCAGGGGGCAGCATGTCCCCGCAGAGCCTGCGCGCCCTTCCAGGAGCTGGTGTTTACGAAGCTGCTTCACTTCGAGCTTGGCTCCGGGTTCACTGCCTTTCCATCATGTGTGTTTCAGACGTCTGCTCCAGCCAAACAAATTGTCCCGGCTTAATTTCGGAGAGATCGTTGTCAAGAACCGCTGAACCAGTTTAATTCTAAAGCACATATTTATACGGTGCTTTGAAACTCACATGCCTGAGCATAATTACAAATGGAAGGGAGAGGGTTTAATCAGGAACAAGATTAGGGCTGGGCGGGGAAGGCGGTGTATTTGGTGAACCCCACTCCGGAGGCCCAGATGCAGCTGGGGCTGAGTGTGGTGGGGACTCCTCTTGAGCTCAGACCCATGAACAAGCTGGTTTTAAAAATGACGTGTGAGAGGGGTGGGCACTGTGTGTCTCATGGGACATCTGGGGCTTTGGGGTGAAGTGCCCTTTTTAATTTCTGGTGACTGGCCCTACCCCTGGGAGAAGCCAGCCTGCAACCATCTCCCCCATGCTACTGAATGAGGGGTACTCTGCTCCCGTCTCCCCTGTCCTATCTGGGTGCCTGCCCTCAGCTCAGGCTGGGTACGTGGCTAGAGACTGTTAGAGTCTCTGTCCCAGAAGAAAGAAAGCAGGGAGGTTCTTGCTTGATAGAGGTCCCCTACCTTGCTCACTGTTCCATTCTGCTGGCTCATCTTCCTCAGCCGCAGAAGGTCTGCGCATGCACCGCCTTCCCAGGGAGGGGTTCACACAGCCTGCAGTATGGCCCAGGGGAGACAGAGCCACTCTGTCTCAGATTCCTGATGGAGGGCATAGGGCAAAGGGGAGGAAGCCCTGGCGTGGAGACAGCAGAGCGTCTCACCAGATTCACTCTGTGATCTTGGCCAGTCCCTATGCCTTCCTGGGCCTCTGTGTTCTCATCTGTAAAATGAATGTGTTGGACCCATTCAGATTCAAAAACAAACATAACCAAGCAGCTTTTACATACCAGACCCTGTGCTAAGATCCTGCACTTCCACAATGTTGTTTAACTCTGAAAACAGGTACTTGAGGAGGCATTATGATTCGTATTTTACAGAAGAGAAAGTAGGGGCTTAGCGAGGAATGTCAGGGTCTGGCAGTGACTGCAGGAGACCCTGAGCATGCATCCTGCCTGGCAGCCACCATGAGGCAGGTTTGATCCCTGGAGACTCATGGTCACCACGACTTCAAAAATATTCATCTTAGAAAGAAATCTTCACTACAGAAGCCAGCTTTGCTCTTAGTGCCCCATACAAAGTTATCAAGCTTTTAAGGAAAAGAAAGGATAGATCCACATTATATTCTTCGACACACGAGGCAGTATAGTTCTATCAACATAGGCTTTTGGATTCAGACAGGCCTCTGTTCAGATCTCAGCTTGGCCACTTTTATAAACCAGGGATGATAATAATGATTTAATTACTTTATAGAATTTGGTGAGACAGTCTCAACAAACCGTAGCTTTAATGCACATACGTTGATTGAATGAGAAGCCTGAGGTTTATACCTAATGTCACCTGAAATCTACAACACACATTAAAACCTAAGTCACTGGTAACAGTCCATCTTGATGACAAGAAGGACAGAAAACGCTGCGCTGGGTAGGTCTGGAGTTTGGGGTGTATGTAATTCATCCAGACTTTTCAAGGCATTGGCCGTAGGAATGAAGAGTGGGCTTCCTTGTTCTGCTCAGCAACCTTCAAGTTTATTTATTAAACCCTGCTTTGTGTTTAATCTATTGTGTGTGTGTGTGTGGCGACACAGCAGAACACTGTAATTTTCTCATATGATACAGTGCCAACATCTTGGAGGATTTCAGGACAGATCCTAATAGCCAGCAATCTCTGCATTACAACAGTCAGATGTGAGAATCTTTGAAAGGCATGCAACTTTCTAAAGCTGAGAACTGAAGCAGTTTTTCCCTAAACATTTATTACAAATACAAACAGTATTTGTATTCAGAACAGACTGAAGAAAGACTAAGCAGTTGGTCCTTTTATTGCAGTTGAAATCTGGCTCAATCTGGCAACCCTTTTTAGAATCACACACCAAATAAAGTTCCCAAGATGTGTGGGGAGGTGCGACAGTTTCTGTTTGCAGCACGGGGTTGTTGGGTGTGGGGATGTCTGCTTGCATGGGGGCTAAGCACATGGCTCTCCAGGGAGCTAGCAGTCTTCAGGCTTACCTCACTCTGGAGGTGAGACTGAGAATAAGTGCCGTACGAATGTTTATTTTTCATTAACTTAAGAGGTCTCCAAGGTCAAATATAGTGGTGAGAAACTCAATTCCAACCAGCTTAAATAAAAAAGAGAATTTATGGGCTATTGCGGCTAGGAAGTCTATATCTAGCTTCAGGTATGGCTTGATCTAGGTGCATTACAGGCTGTATTTCCTAAAAGCAGAGCTTGAAAATGGGGATGCTTGTGCAACGTATTTATTGAGGGAGAGCTCTCAGAAGGAACTATAAAGGGAGTGAATCTATAAGTAAGATAAGGCAGGAGAAGAATAAAGAATGTGTTTTGTGCTGGAGTCTAGTGTCAGCCTGATCCCACTGGGAGCTCTGGATTATGAATAATATCATAAAGCTGTCCCACTCTGAGGCAAAAGTCCTGGCCATTTGTACTCTCATATTAGTCAGGCATTGGCTATGGGCTGCTTCTGGAATGGGGGGGGCATAACTCCTTTGAATCCCTTTGGCCAAGGGCAATGCTCTAAAGAAGAGTTCAAGTGTGAGCTGGTAGCAATCAACAACCCTAGTCAACGCTTCCAGATAAGTGCACCGATCTGGTGGAGGGTATCTGGGCGAGGCAACAACATTATCTACATCAAGGGGCTCCAGCAATGACTCCAGGGTTCATCTCTGACCCCTTTTCTGAGGCCCACTTCTTGGCTCCATTCTCAAATAGAGTGGGGACAAGATGATCACTGAAGGCCATGAACTGTGTCTTCCATGAAGCTTATAAAGAGAAGAGGCCCGATCTTTCCTGGTGTCCAAATATTGTTTCCTGGACTAGTCCAGCACAATTTCATGCTCACCCCACTGGTGGGGTTGACTCTACATAAACCTCATGTATAAGGTTCCCCATAACAGGCTGATATTTCTAAAAGAGGCAGAGATACTGAATAGGCAAAAAACAGCAGCAGTCCCCTGCTGACCTCTGAACTCCTATTTTATGTCAGAAGGGAATTCTGTTTCTTTTTATTTGTCTTCTGTTTTTGTTTGTTAAAGAAATGCTGAGTGACAGAGCCTGGTCTTTAGGCGGGCCTTCAGGAACCAACTTGTTCCAGCCGGCTCAAGCCACAGATAGAGAAATTGAGGCCCACAGAGGGGAAGTGCCGAAGGGAGTTCTGGGTGGAGGGGACAGCATGTGCACGGTGGTAGGGTGCTAAATAGCACCACACACTGGGGGAGCAGAAGGGGCTGGGTGAACAGGAGGAGGCAGTTTATGAGGAAGTAGACGGGGTAAGAAGGAGCAAGCTCAGCCCTGTGGACCAATGAAGGAATACAAACTTGATCCTGAAAAGCATGGGTTTGGTTTGAGGTTCTTCTGAGTTCATGCTGCACTTGCCTCTCACACCATATTTTCCCCCCAAGGGTCTGGTACCAAGCCAGCAGGAAGGCCAGAGACTGTGGGCTCAAACCCGGCCAGTGCCAATATCAAAGGGACCCATTCCAGGGGCAGCATTTAGTAGCAGGGTTGTTGGGCAGTGGTCACAGGAATTGAGGGTAGGTGGGCATCACCTATGACATTTGAGTTCATGGTGCACTTTGTTCAGGTCTCAGCCCAGAGCTGGGATGGAGGGATGTTGACCAAACCTGAGCAGGCAGGCAGTCCCAAATGGATTAGGATCAGTCAGTTCCGTTTTGAGGGGAATCTATTGTTCTCTTCAGGGTACTTGAGGCAGCAACCTAGCTGTGAAGGTCAGGCCAACACACAAGGAGAAATGGAAGATTACTGCTCTCATCCAGTGTGATTTCAGCCCTCCCTCCGTGGGGAGCTGAAGGTGCCAGGGGTCAGAAAGAGATTTATTCATTCAGGTTGTTCTTGCTATCATAACCAATAACCCTCATCATTTTAGTAACCTAATACAAGTTTTTCCTCCTTATGGATACCCAGCTTCCTTCTGTCTTATGGCTCCACCATTCTCCAGGGTCTGCATCCAGGCAGAAGAACAGGGAGAACAGGGAGAAATCATATCCACTTTATTGCCCAGGAGAGCACCAAATCACTTCTGCTCATATTTTATTGGTGATAACTGGTCATATGACCTCAGATGCAAGGGTAGCTGGGAAATGTAGTTTCTGGCTGGGCTGTGCTCTTCAGAACTCTATATCACAGAAAGGGGTTGGGGTCGGGGGGGGCATACATTCTGATGAATAGCAGGCCAGCCCTGCCACAGGCGCCAGCCCAGCAGACACTCCATCAGAGAGAGGCCTCAGTGAGTGCAGCTGGGAGAGGGATCATGTCTTCGTTCCGCCCACAAGCAGTCATCCCTGATACAACTCAGGCTTTGAAATGGTCTGAATGGGTTTGAGCTGTTTCCAACCCAAGAGCCTGTGGCATTGGGTGGAGGAGATAAGGACTCAGTGAAACACTGAGTACATAGGGTTTGAGATCAATCCGGTTCATCTCCTTCAGCCCCTGTTTGTGCTCTGACTGTGTTTGATCAGCCCCGTTTCTGTTTGGAATCGAGGATCTTCTCCACCGGTTTATTCCTGGCCTTCTCCTGGATGCGCAGTGTGTGTGTGTGTAAGGCTAAATTCATAGCCTGAGGACATTCTCTTAGCAGCTCCTTGTAATGAGCTAAATATAGACGCCTCACCTCTGGTGCAGAGCAGGAAGGAGACGGGGTGCTGTGCAGACTCCTTGCTATGGCATCCTCAGTTTAGGCTTGAGCCTTGGTAGTTCCGCTTAGTCTGTGGAAGCTTGACGAGTCCCAAGACCTTCAGTACCGTTCCTTCATCTGTAAAATGGGAACAGCAGCTGTTGTCATGAAAGAAACAGATAAGGAGTCCAAAAGAGTTTTGTAAACAGTGACAACATCAGGGATCTTGGACAAGGTCCACAGGGGCTTTAAAGCACAGGCTGTCTGAATTCCCCTCCTGGCTTTGCCACTCTCTAACTCTGTGACTTGGGCCAATTACCGCAAATGTCTGCACCTCACTTCCTCATTCGTAAGGTGAGATAATGATAGTACCTTCCTCATGAGGCTGTTGTGGGATAAAGTAAGCTAATGTATGTGAAGAGCTTAGCACAAAGTCTGGCCTGTGGTTCCTGCCCAGGAAACACTGGTGGCTATTACTGCTCTAATTTTCCATCCACTGTAGCTTTGCTCCTCTTGTTTCATCCAGCTGCAATGTCTTTTCGCCTTGCTCACCCTTTTGAGGGGAAGCAAGGACACCTGCTCCTCTGGGAATCCTGCCCTGATGCCAGAAGGACAGGTCCCACACACCCAGGGAGTGCCGGAGCCTCCTCCTGTCCTGCAGCACGGTGGAACTGCCTGGTGTCATAGTGACAAATTGCTTTCTAGTGTCTGATGTTCATGTAAATCTCCCATCTGCTGGGATGCTAGGGGACACATCTTTTCTGTCCTTCAAGTCTGGGAGGTCTTCATGGGCAGGGAAGGTTAGTGTGGGTTACGCTTGCTGCTATAACAAACAAGTCCCCACAGTTTAGTAGTTTAACACATTACAAGTTTATTATCCCAGGCCAGCACTGGGCATCTAGTAGGAGGACCACATAATTTTGAATGAATGAAAGAATGAAAAAAATTGAATGGTCCAGGGTTTCCTTAGGAGAGAAGACCTTTTTTGGAACCTTACGATACCTGAGGGAGAAATCTTCACTGAGCAGCTCCTGTGAGCTCAGAGTCAGGGGAAGATGGGAGTGAGGGCAGAGGGTCCAGGCTCCCAGTCTTGTGGGGTGTGAGGGAGAAGGAAGAGGGCCTCGGGTCAGCTGCGTCACATGCCTCGGCAGTTGATAAATGCTGCAGCAGACACTTTGGTACCTGGGTCATATTCCTTTAGCGCCCCATTCTCCTGCCTCAGCCGTAGAATCGCTCAGCACACACACAGCTGCAGTTCTGAGTGTGGGGACTTCACACCTCTGGGGGACTCCCAGCCAGTGGGGATTGGAAACTGGGAGGTAAGCTCCCCAACCTTCTTTCTGCAAGGGACAACTCTGGAAGGGGTCCCAAACCCTTCTCAGAGTCCTCTGCAGAGCTGAGGCCTGTGGTGTCTGGCCCGGACCTGGAAATGCACCCTTTATGGGCTTCCCCGCTTCCATGTCTTGTTCTCCTGCTCCTTGGGTCACCTCTCTGGTCCTTGTGTCAGGCCTGCTTTCAGGGGACCTAAACAAGATACCTGCATGCTCCAGGTGAGAAGACCAAGGCTTTGAGAGATTAGTTATCCCAGGTTACAAGGCCAGTAAGAGACGAGCCCGGATCCTAACCCAGGTGTGTCTGATCCACATCAGGGAAGGGAGAGAGAGAAGAAGAAGATGGAGAAGGGAAAGAAGAGGAGGCAGGAACGAGGGAGAAGAGGTGAAGAGATCGCGGGAGAAACAGAAAGAGGCAACGAGAGGTCTGGTCCATTCATAACCCTCCCTCACCACTCCTAGTCTTTATTTTTGAAGCGAATAAAATTTTATTCAAGTAATTCAAGCAGTTACATCAGCGGGTCTGTTGTGTTGGTCCGTTCCCACTTCTCTTAAGTACATTTGTTTCTAGAGATGCTGTTTTCACACTTTTATGGGGTGGGAATACAAAGAATGGAATTGATTATTCTCTGAGTTGGGGTTAAGTGTCATTAGTGCCTTAAAAAAAAACTTTTTATGATGGAAAAATTTATAACAGAACATGAAACTAATAGTACAATAAACCCCCATCAACCTGTCACTCAGCTTCACAATTATAGAACAAAGAACATCCTGCTTATAATAAATCATCGCAACAACCTTATCCTATGGGTACTATTATTACCCCACTTTGCAAATGAAGAAACTGTAGCCCAGGAGATTAAGCAACTCGCCTAGAGTTACCCAGGCAGCTGGACTCTAGAGTTCATGCTTCCTACTGCCATGTGTCCTGGGGCTGGCCCTTTAACCTGGGAATATTGTGCCAGCTACATTTCTGGAAGTGCCGTTGATTATTTCAGGATTCTGGGTAATATGTGACATATTTGTGCCTTTGCTCAAAATATAATCTAGACACTGATACTCAAAGTATGACCTACAGGCTGGTAGCTTCAGCCTCTCCTAGGACAAATGCAGAATCTCAGGCCCTAGCCCAGACTTCCTGAGTCAGAATTTATGGGGGTTGTCCACTGAGAGAAAGAAAATACCTACCAAGAAGGGTTCCTCATGGTTAACTGGGCTCAAAGTTAAAAACGGAGCCTAGCAGCCATTTCTAAACTTAAGCTGTGCTTTGGAGAAGCCTGTCTTAATGCCTGCTGCGTACACTCAACTGCCTGCTTGCATTGTATTTCTGCCACCCGAGCCGATCCTTATAAAGGAGTCTCTGGAATAATATTTTAGCCAATCGAAACGAGACTTTCGCTATCCAATCAGAGATGCACAGCTATAGCTCCATTAGCATCTCTACCCACCAATCAGAGTGGCTCCATTCTGAACAGTGCTTTTTGGACCAATCAGACTGTGATGATTTGCAGTCTTCATTTGCATGAGGATGGATCAGTCAGGGACTGGGGTGGAGAATTCCTTCTATATAAGTCAACTCCTCTCTGGCTCCGGGAGTCACTTTTCTTTTTCCACGGAAGACTGTGTTTCCCAGGCAGACCTCTTGGCAGACTGGAGCTGAGCAGGACTGTCTCTCCAGAGAGGCCACCTCACCTAAGGGCCACCCAGGCCCTCGAAGCCCTGCTGCCCCACAGCCATTCTCCATCACAATTGAGCCACACGTAACACTATTGAGCGGTTCCACAGCTGTGCTACATTATAATTGAGCTACTTGCTCTGAATAAAGTTTTCTTCTTCTCCGCATCCCAAATTAGGGGTTCCTGTTGGCGTTGAATTGGCACTAATGACTATCAGTTCACAGGGTGGAGCCCAGCAGTCTATTTTGACACAGTCTCCAGGTGATCTTGCTGTGAAGTTCTGGTCTCCGAGGCTTTGCTGCCTTCCAGAGTGCTCTGTAGACACCTGCTCTGCCTGCCCTGCTGGGAATGGCTTCTTTCTCTCCCTCCTCCTCCTCTGAGCATGCTCCATGTGTGTTTAGACACCACACCTGGTGTCCTGAAGACAACACTAATCCACTGAAACACCATCTTTATGAATGAGCAATAGCTGCGCCTCGTCCAGCGAATTCTCCTCACCCTAGCGCTCCCAGTAGACTCTGCCCTTGTGTACTGCAGGCTGCTCGAGGCTGTAAGTATTTTCAGTCTTGTACACCAGGCTTCCGAGTCCTCCAGGTGGCCATCTCACGCCACTGTGATTTACACACGCAGGTGTGAGGGGCAGCGCCTCTTAGAAATATACACCAGGGGGTTTTTACTTTGGTACCATAAAAAAAAAAAAAAAGGGTAATTCTGCCACCCATAAAGGCTTATTTATTACTAAGAGTTCAGTATATATGCATGGAAGATCAACTGATTTAACTCCTTGGCAATACCTTCCTGCCTGAAGCTGGATTCGGGATTAGAATTCAGGTTTAGGTGGGGGTGGCCGAGCTGAACTTTGCGAGGGTCGACCTGCAGCCAGGTGCTCAGGGCCTGGGGGTACAAGGCTGGGTTCCAGTCCTGGCCAGGCGTGGCTGGTGGTGTGACTTTCAGCCTCAGTTTCTCACCTGTAAAGTGGGGTTAATCATAACTGCTGCCTAAAATTACTGTGGTAATTAAAATGCTACCGTATTTCATCAAACCAAAGCCACTGACCACTTAACTGCAAGATACCTGTTATTTTATGCATCAGCGAGAAAGAAAAAGTGTTGCCAACTAAACTGGATTCCATGCTTTTTATCACTTAGAATGTTTATTTTATGCTTATTGAAAGAGCTCTTTTAAAATTCATTTAGACATAGATTCTATTATATACACACATTTGCATACTAAAAGGAAAATATAAGCAAAATAAATCGAGGAATGTATTCCTAAAATTTTTCCATATTCGAAGTTCTGTTTCTCTGAATCACTTTCTGACTCAGTCATCGATGTCAGTATTTTTCCACATCACCTTGTCCTTTGTGCTACCCGGTGGGTTCATGGTGCAGCGATTCTTGGAAGACTGCGCTCAACTCTGGTTCCCAGAAGTTGTTTCTCAACCTGCCCATTCTGTAAATTTTGATGCTGGAATTAAAAAAAAATTATTATTCTTTTTTAAACTTTATTTTTATTGTTTGCACATTACAACTGTTCCCATTTCTTCCCCCTTTGCCTACCTCCACCCAGATCTTGCCCTCCCTCTTCTGATAGGCCATCACCACACTATTGTCTGTGTCTGTGGGTCATGCATTTTTGTTCTTTGGCTAATCTCTTCACCTTCTTTCAAACACTTCCTCCTCCCTCCTCCTCTCTGACAGCTGTCAGTCTGTTCCATGTACCCATGCCACTGTTCCTATTTTGCTTATTTTGTTCATTAGATTCCCTTTATAAGTAAGATCATATGGTATTTGTCTTTCTCTGACTGGCTTATTTCACTCTGATGCTGGAATTTTTAGAATTTACCAGGAGGTATCAAGGGAAAGTTTGTAGGCAACAGCCAGAACTCATGCTCCTTTCTCGGATGGCTCTGATGCTCATGAGGCTGTGGCAGCCAAGGGGTCCCACAGTCTGATGTTTGCAGGCTGGAGACCGAGGAATTCAGTCCGGGTCCAAAGGCCTGAGAATCAAGGGGCTGATGGTCTAAGTCCCAATCCAAGTCTCAAGGTGGGAGAGCCAGGAGCCAAGGGCAGGAGAAGACGGCTGTCTTTGCTCAAGCAGAGAACACATTCGCCTTCCTCCTCTTTTTGTTCCATCCAGGCCCTCTGTTGACTGAATTGATGGCTACCTACATGGGTGAGGGCCACCTTCTCTACTTAGTCTACCGATTGAAATGCTACCGTCCGCTGGAGACACCCTCACAGACACACCCAGAAGTAAGATTGACCTTCTATCTGGGCATCTCTTAGCCTGGTCAAGTTGATACATACCATTAACTAGCACAGTCTGTAAGTAGTGTGTTGATGGACATGTGGGGCTGGCCGTGTGCACATGGAACCCCCAGCAAGCTGAAGCGTGTGCAGTCACCACCATGTCACCATGCCTGCCTGGCCTGCAGCCAGAGGCTGCCAGACACAGCCCCATTTCAGAGATGCTAAAATGGGAAAAGAAGAGACACCTATAATTAGCCAAATGTGACCAATGTAAATTGCTTGGCAGTGCGTCTGCTGTATAAGAATGGAGAGAAAGTTACCATTGTGCCCTCTGTGTACCAACTGTGTTCATTAGGTTGGGCTTCCAGCACAAAATACCACACACTGAGGGGCTTAAGCAACAGACACTTATTTTCTCTCAGCTCTGGAGACCAGAAGTGGGAGACCAAGGTGTCCGTAGGGTTGGCGTCTCTTGAGGCCTCTCTGTGGCTTGTTGATGGCCGTCTCCTCCCTGCATCGCCACGTGGTCGTCTCTCTATGTACGTTTGTGTCCTAATCTTTTCTTACGTGACACCAGTCCTATTGGCTTAGGGTGCATTCTGATGACTCCCTCACCTCTTTAAAGACCTTAACTCCAAATACAGTCACATTCTGAGGTGTTGGGGATTAGGGCTTCAACGTAGGAATTTGGGGGGATGCAGTTCAGCCCCTGACCCAGGCGCAGTGTGGGTGCTTTGCAAACAGCATCTCCTTTCTGCTGCATGGTGCTCAAATTGGGTAGGTGATTTTATCTGCGTTTTACTGGTTAAGAAACTGAGGCTCAAAGAGTGTATCTGTCAAAGAGTGCACAGCCAGTGGGGGGCGGAACTGACTTTCAAATCCAGGGGAGGTCTGTGCTGTGCTTTTCCTGCTAATTTCTCAAGTCAAGCTGTGCTTTATGGAGCCTGAGGGGGTGTCAGGCAAGCCTTCCCACCACTCCGGGCTCCAAGCTGCAGAGGAGGCGGCTTGATTTCCTCTTCACCTCTGTCTCTCTCTCTCTCACATTAATCGGAGTCCTTCCAATATCTTACTGGGCTCTCTTGTAAAAAAATTTTTTAAGGGGGTGGCTGAATCGAGACACATGAACATGTCTGTGTTACCACATAGTGTTTTAGTTTCTGAGTAGCATAAAACAATAGAGATCCATTTGCGCACAGTTCTGGAGGCTGGAGGTCGGAAATCAAGGTGCGGGCAGGACCGTGCTCCCTGAGGACCTCCAGGGGAGGATCTTCCTTGTCTCCTCCTAGCTTCCGGGGGCTGCCAGCAATCCTGGGCTGGTAAATGCATTGCTCCAGTCGCTCTCTCTGTCCTCATGTGGCGTCGTCCCTCTGTGTGTGTGTTTGCGTCTTCTCTTCTGATAAGGGCACCAGCCATATTGAATTCAGGGCCCATCTGCATCCAATATGACCTTATCTTAGTGAATTATGGCTGCAAAGATTCAATTTCCAAATAAGGTCAAAATTCACAGGTACCTGGGATTTAGTACTTCATCATATCTTTTTGGGGAACACAATTCAAACAGCAACGCATGGCCTAGTTAAGCAAGAGCATGTGTTAGAGTGGAAGCTGATGTGCACCAATGGGGGACTTTCAGGCAGAGCCCGGAATTGATGGAGGTAAGCTGGCAGTGATTGCAGGGGTCAGGGGTACTGGAAGAGGGTCCAGGGGATAAACCGGGCTGACTTCGCGTTTATGGAGGGATGTGTATAACCTGGCATTTGATGAGACCGTTGGGTCTGAGCTGCCCCCTCTCCATCTGTGCTCATGCCCCTCCCTGTGCCACTCACTCGCTCTAATCCCCTAACACCCAACCCTCCACAGGGAGCAGCAGGGGGGGGGGGGGTCGGTAAACACCAGATCCACCCTCTCACTTCTCTCCTTACTGAGGAGGCAGAAGCCTTTGAAGGCAGCAGCGGGCTCTGCTTTGAATTGGAGGCATCACAGAGTTTAATTTTTGTATCACCCTTTGTGGGGGCTTCCAAAAATACCTTTTCCTTAAGCAATTTTCATTATGGATGCTAGTTGCTCAAACCTTGACTAATTCAGGCTAACTTAGATCCCAGTGGAGTTTTTCTGTTTCTCTCCTGGCACCCTCTGAAGTCAGGCCAAACAGAAACCCACTAGAGGATGCTCGTCCTACACTCTCCCTGCATTACAGCAGAATGGTCCTGGGAGTGCATAAATAGCCTGGAGTCATGGTACAAATGGTTATTTATATGTGTAGGTGATGGCTAAAGTACGCCCTCCCGTAATTATGCGCAATGAACGAGTACTTCAATAAATGAACAAGATCTGCTCTTAATCCATTGAGGCAGCAATTTTTTATCTGGAACTCATGTACCCGAAACTTCTGGTTAACCAGCCCTCCCACACAGATCCAGAACAAAGCTAATTAGAGATTATAATCATGACCTTCAGGCGCCTCCCAGAGCCTGAAGGGTACTTGAGTCATCAGTAAAATATAATGTGTTCAGTAGAATTTCAGTTGACAAGCATCACAGAGCTAAAAATGTGCTATATGTACCTGTTAATGCTCTGTTAACTAGATAAATGACTGGCAGCTTTCCTGTGGTGAGCTCTTACCTGTGCCCAGTGCTAAGAATTTTACAGGTATTATCTCATTCAGTCTCCCAACCTCCTCCGGCCTCTAGGGATGGAGGTTCCAGTTTTGGGGAATCCCAGTGTGTCCTTAGGCAAACATTAGGAACCAGGCTCTGCTCTCTGGCTTGTCCATTCCAAGGTGTTGCCCTTGACTCAGGTCCCCATGCTAATGCATTCATGGAGAGTCTGGGATGCTGGAACTGGAATAGACCTCCAGGAGATTCCTGTTAAGTTCTCACATTTTGTGTGAGGACACTGAGCCCAGGGAAGTTGAATGATGTGCTGAATTTTGCTCAGAGCCCCTGTCTCCTAGACCTGTGTTCTCTCCATTACACTAGAATGTATTTGACATAATTCAGTTGCTGTATTGATCATCTCTGGGAGTCTCTGGACTTATTTTATGGCCAAAGACAGGATTTAGAAGATAGATCTTGTCTTTTTTATGACAAAGAAAATTAGCTAAAACTTTGTGTTGGCTGTATGTGTTATAAAGTGTTGACTGAGTCTGGGTTCTTGAAAATAAGTGTGAGATGCATGGAATTTATTCCCACCTATGTAATTTGGTACATTTCTATTATTCTTGCCTTCCCTCATCCCCCATAGTCAATCTGTTAGCAGTCCTGCCAGAGTTAATTTTAAAAAGTATCACAAATCTGACTGCTTCTGACCATTCCACAGCTCCTGCTCTGGTCCCGGCAGCTCTCTTCTCTCACCTGAATGACTTCCACCACCTCCTTAGTAGAAAACCTGCTTTTGCGCATCTCATCACATATAGAATACAATACAAATTCTTTACCAGGGCCTCAGACCTGGGAGGACTTGACCTCTGCCCACCTCACTGACCTCATACACTAGCACTCCACATTCTCTTACCCTGTTCTGGTCGCCCTGGCCTTGCTATGCTTCAAATCTGCCAAAGTAATTCCTGCCACAGGACCTTTGCACAGGCTATTTTTCCACCTGGAATGATCTTTGTTCATATGGTTTCTTGGTTCACTCTTCCATTTTATTTAGGCCTCAGAGGTTTCTCAACTGTCATGTCTAAAATAATACCCCACCCTTTCATTTTGTACTGCCTTATGATTCAGTATTATAAAGAGCATTTAATAGTGCCCTATTATAAATAACAACACTATTTGTAAATATTTATTTGTTTTCCTGTTATTTGCCTGCCTGACCTGCTAGAATTTAAGCTCTGTGAGGACGAGAATTAACTATTCCCCCTATTTTTTAACAGCAGTGCCTAGCATGTGGTAGGTGCTCAGTGAATAATTGTTGAAAAAAAATAAGCTAAATTGTTAGAACTAAAAAGAGCGTTTAATAAGGTATCTGGTTAAGAAAATACCCATAAAAGTAAAAATCCTAGGAATTTCCATATCCAGAGGTACAGTATCTGCATGAAATAAATGGTGAAACTTCATTGAGGCCTATGAAAACCAATTTAAATAAATGAAGAGCATATCATGTTCTTGGATGGGAAAGACTTAATATTCTAAAGAAAACAATTTTCCCCCAAATTAGTCCATAAATTGAATGCAATTTCAACTCGGTGCTCTTAGGGATTTATTTTGTAACTTGACAAAATCACTCAAAAACTCATGTGGAATAATAAATAGGGGGAAAAAGTCAAGGGTTTTTTGACAAAATAATAAAAATGAGAAGAAGACTTCAATTCAATGACCAGATTCTAATATGTATGATAAAGATAAAGTGATAAAGATAATATATTACTGGGGCAGGAATATACTAATATATAAATGAAATAGAAGAGTAAATCCAGAAAGAGAAAAAGATGATCCTTAGAATTCACTATAAAAATTGGATTAGAATTCATGAAATAAAATAAATATTAACGAGTTTATACAAATACAAATAATTATATTTATTGAAGGAGAAAGGATAGCTCTTCTTGCAGAGGAATTTTAATTAATAAATGTAGATGGAATGATGGAAAGAGCAAATTGTATTGGCAAGGCACTGTGATGATAATTGTTGCAGGCAAGTACCATCGATCGATGGTAAAATTAGCGGGTGAAAGTGTGATGAGAAACAGGATATTTACATGATCCTGAAGTATTTCCCCACAAAATACTTATTAATTACTAGGAGAAAACAGTAGCGTTATGGTGAAGAAATCTGGCAGACACCACCTTCACCCAAGCGATCAAAGTTAATATCACATGTAATGACATGCATCCATATCACATACTACCTGATATGATAGATTGAGAAGGACACAACATCACTCCTATGATATTCTTGCTTAAAACAGACAGCCTCAACTAATCATGAGAAAATACCAAGCAAACCCAAACTGAAGTTTGGCAAGTATAGCATTCCCTCACTTATTGCGGGTATTACATTCTAGACCCCCCGCGATAGGTGAAAATCCACGAAGTAGGAACCTTATAGTTATTTTAGTATTTATATATATTTTAAGGCTTTACAAACCCTTCCCACACACTTAGAAACCATTCTCAATCCTGTATTAACCTTTCCCACTCCCTTATTAACCTTTTCCACACTTTTATAAACACTACTTATGTTCTTAAACATATCCTACACTCTTAAACTTACGTAACTTTAACAACATATGTATACAGTACCGCAAAATCTCGCGATATAGCAAAAAAAAAAAATTCGCGATAAATAATTAAATATAATATTTTAAAAAATCCCGCAATACAGTGAGGCCGCGATGAGTGAACCGCGATATAGAGAGGTGCTGATGTACTTCAAAATGTCAACTTCGTGAAAGATAAGGTGAGACTGAGGAACTGTCAAATTGAAGGAAACTGAGAGGATATGACGACTAAATGCAACATAGGATCCTGAGTTGGGTCCTGGACCAGAAGGAGAAAAATGGGTGAAAATTAAATAAGTTTCGTAGATTATATAATAGTATTGTGTCAATGTTAATTTCCTGCTATCAACTATTCCACTATGCTTGTGTAAGTTCTTACCATTAGGGGAAGCTGGGTGAAGGGTATACAGAAACTCTCAATTCTATTGCTGCAAGTTTTCTGATAGTCTAAATTTTTTTCAAATGAAGAGCTAAAAAATAGTTTACTATGAGTAACGTGGGTGAAATAATTGGTTATTCAGTCAATGATGGTGACAATTTTCTAACCATTTGGAGAAGTATGTGGTATTTATTATATGTTTTATTTTTAAAAATATAATTCATACCATATACCAAAATAAATTCCATGTGGATTAAATACCCCTAAGTAACAAATATGGAAAGTTACTCTATTCTCTTTAAAGCAAAATAAATTGAGGTTAGATGAAGCAATGTTGGAAAATACATATCTTATTTATACTCAGTAATTAGCAATCAGTTAATATCTAAGCTACTACTTTAATTAATATTTATAGTTTAATAGATTTATATTTATGCTAATATTTATATTTTTATTAAAAATGAGCTATTGTCCATACCCTTCTAATTAGGGACATACATCCTGATCAGTTTTCGGTGAAAGGGAGGCCCAGGTTTGAATTTAGATTTCACTGCAATCTAGCTGTGACTCTGAGTCAATTGTTTAGATTAATATTTGTTGAGTGACCACCATATACTTGTCACGGTACTAGAATTCCTGTTCTGTTTTATGCTTTTAGTCTCAATTAATGCCCTTGTGAACCAGAGACTGCAGGGTCTGCTTTATAAGACTGTCGGGAGGTAATAAGATGGCATATTGAAGCTCTTGGGACAAAACCTGGTATATTGTAGATGCTCATTCAGCGTTGGTGCTTCCTGCATCCACCAATTAGTTGCTATTTCACTTGTGAGTGACCACACACACGATCGCCTGACTTGTAAAAACATCGCATTTATGAGCATAATGTGGTTGTTAAGGAAGCACAGACTCTGCCCAAACAAGATGAACCCAAAGAGGACCACACGAAGACACACTGTAATTAAAATGGCAAAGGTTAAAGGCAAAGGTAATCTTAAAGGCAACAAGAGAAAGACATTTATCTACAAGGGAGGTACCATTAGACTGTCAGCTAATTTCTCAATAGCAACATCATAGGCCAGAAGGAACTGGTGTGAAATAGTCAAAGTAATGAAAAGCAAGGACTTACAATCAAGACTACTTTACCCAGCAAGCCTATCACTTAAAACTGAAGGAGAAATAAAGAGCTTCCCAGACAAGAAAACAGTTCCTTACCACCAAACCAGTATTACAAGATACGTTAAATGGTCTTCTTTAAGAAGAGGAAGAAGAAGAACAAAACCAGAGGCACATAGTTAAAAGAATAAAATGGCAATAAATACATGCCTGTCAATACTCATAGACACAAGTGACAGTATGGTAATTACCAGAGGGAAAGGGGGGTGGGGCAGGTAGAAGAGGGTGGGGGGGGATAATTGGTGATGGAAGGAGATTGGATTTAGAGGGGCGAACATACAATATAATATACAGATAATATATTATAGAATTATACACCTAAAACCTATATACTTTTATTAACCAATGTCACTCTGATAAATTCAATAAAAGAAAGAAAAAAAACAAACAAACAGACTCTGGAATCAGGCTAAGTTCAAATTCTACCTCTTGAACACACTAGCTGTGTGACCTTGGGCAGGTTACTTAAGTCTGATACTCAGTGCCCTATCTACAAATTGGAGATAATAAGAGGATCTATCTCATAAGGTTGTTATGAAGATTAAATGAATTAAGCTTTGAGATGCATTTTGGATGATACTGGACATATAATAAGTGCCATATAAAGGTTTGTTAGATAGAATATAGACTTAGACTTTCAAAATGGCTCCTGAGAGCCCAGATCATTTTACCCTCTGCATTGAGATTAGTAAAAGGTGCTATCATTTTTAGCTCCTGGGAACTGGCCTAGGCCTTTTGACCTGGGTCTAGAGATTCAAAGTCTCAATCATAAGAAAATTTTCCATGCAAAGCAATGGGCTGCTAGGGAGAGAGGGAGGGGAGGGAGGGCTCTGTAATCACATCACAATTGTAGCAAATACAAGGTTAGTCATTTCAGGCAGATTTGCTAATGAATTATTAACCTTAACACCGTGACAGTGTATCTGCAGAGTAAATCATGTCGGGCTAAATAACCCAATTTACTTATAACTAAGAAGGAAATAAGAGACTACTCCTCAATTGTGGTAAAACAATTCCCCATAGATCATGAAGTGTTTCACAAAGATGCTAACAGATTGCTTTCCTGTGGAGAAGAGAAATTGCCCAGCAGCAAGAAAGTGCACAGGGAGCTTGGGGACTGCAGGACACACGTGATCCAGACCCAAGGTCGATATTCTGCTTGTTTCTCTGGTTCAGCAAATCTCCTGGTGTCTGTTCCAATTGCTCCTGCCCATGCTGGATTTGCTATTTAATATTTTAAATATATTTTATTGATTATGCTATTACAGTTGTCCCAATTTCCCCCACTTTTCCCCCTTCTGCTCAGTACCCCTCTTCCCTCCAGCAATCCCCACACCCCCAGTTCATGTCCATGGGTCATGCATATAAGTTCTTTGGCTTCTCCATTTCCTATATTATTCTTAACATCCCCCTATCTTGTTCCTACCAATTATGCTTCTTAATCTTTGCACATTTTCCCCCATTCTCCCCTCCCCCCCTCCCTGCTGATAACCCTCTAAATGATCTCATATCTATGATTCTGTTCCTGTTCTATTTGTTTGCTTAGTTTGTTGTGTTTTTTTTTCTTCTTCTTTTTTTATATACAGTTGTTGGTAGTTGTGAGTTTGTTGACATTATAATGTTCATAGTTTTCATCTTCTTTTTCTTAAATAAGTCCCTTTAACATTTCATATAATAAGGGCTTGGTGATGATGAACTCCTTTAGCTTTACCTTGTCTGGGAGGCACTTTATCTGCCCTTCAATTCTAAATGATAGCTTTGCTGGACAGAGTAATCTTGGTTGTAGGTCCTTGCTTTTCATCACTTTGAACACTTCTTGCCAGTTCATTCTTGCCTGCAAAGTTTCTTTTGAGAAACCAACTGATAGTCTTATGGAAACTTATTTGTGGGTAACTCTACTTTTCTCTTGCTGCATTTAAGATTCTCTCTTTGTCTTTGGCCTTTGGCATTTTAATTATGATATATCTTGAGATCATCCTCTTTGAGTCCAACTTATTTGGGACTCTGTGTTTCCTGGATTTGTATGTCTATTTCCTTCACCAAATTAGGGAAGTTTTCCTTCATTATTTTTTTCAACTAAGTTTTCAATTTCTTGCTCTTCTCCTTCTGGCAAACCTATGATTTGGATCTTGGCATATTTGGAGATGCCTCAGAGTCTTCTTATTCTCTCCTCATTCTGTTCTGGTTGACTATTTATTTCTCTTTTATGTTCCAAATAGTTGATTTGAACCCTGGCTTCCTCCCCTTCACTGTTGGTTCCCTGTGGAATTTTCTTTATTTCACTTAGCGTAGCCTTCATTTCCTTCTTTATATTGTTGCTGTACTCAATGAGTTCTCTGAGCATCCTGATGACGAGTGTTTTGAACTCTACATCTGACAGGTTGGCTATCTCCATTTTGTGTAGTTCTTTTTCTCGGGTTTTGTTCTGTTTTTTCATCTGGGCCATATTTCCTTGTCTCCTCAGTTTGGCAGCCTCCCTGTGTTTGTTTCTGTGTATTAGGTAGAGCTGTTTTGACTCCCTGTCTTAGCGCACCTGTTAATTTGTATGTGATAGAGACTTAGGGATTTGCCAGGGCAGGGCAAATTGCTTCACCACTTAGTGGCTCTGTGTGTGGGGAGGGCTTGGAGAGGAGACAATGCCACCACCTGGCTTTTAGAAGTTTTCCCAGCACTTGCCCCATTTCCAGTCACTTCACCCACTTCCTATATGTGACAGGCGCCCTATCAGCTGTTGCCCTGGTGCTGAATGCCAGAGTGGGTGGGTTTGCCTACATTCTAAGTCCATGTGCATCCTTTAACTGGACCCTACTGAGAGACTGGCCGTTTCTTTCTCCACCCCAACCCCTACTGGTTTTTACAGCCAGAAGTTATGAGGCTTTATTTTACTGGCACTGGAACCCTGGGCTCTGTGGTCTGGCCTGGGGCTGCGATTGCTTGCTCCCAAGGTGTCTCCCTCCAGAATATTATCCACCACGCATGAATGTGGGGCTGCCTGTTCTGCTGCCACCGCTGCCTCTGCCTTGACTCCCTGTCTCCATCCCTCCTACCTGTCTGGATGAATGTGGCTTCTTTAAATCCTTGGTTGTTGGACTTCCATACAGTTCAATTTTCTGGCAGTTCTGGGTGTTGTTTTGAGGTTGGCTGTAATTCTATTTGTGGTTGTGTGAGGAGGCGAAGCATGTCTACCTATGACTCCATCTTTGTTGGAAGTGCCACTTAATATTTTTAATGGCACTTCTGCTTGAGACCACGGTCACTCGATTATAATAAGGTTGTTTCCAGGCACTAGTAGATAATTAGTTCAAATCCAAGAAACACTGAAAGGAAAATGTCTTTGCTTTGTCAGCTTCTCTTCCCAGGACACTGATTACCAAGTAAGCATCTGGCTTCTGAACTTTGACCCAAGTGGGTGGACATACCTTGACTTTTTCTTTCTCTTTTGCACAGTTTATTCAGACAAGAATGCATGTTTGATTTAATTCTGTAAGAACTTAGGATGAATTGATGACAGGCCATTTCCTTAAGCAATAAAGGTAGTACCCTTGTCTTTCTAAGTGAAAAAATACTAAGCCACACACAAAAAATGGGATCATCAAGATTCAGAATTTGGAGAGTGTAGAGAAGGCAGTGTGAAAAATAGAGCTAGCTCTTTTTGTACAATAATTGTACAAGGAAAGTGAGGGTTGAACCAAGAGAACCAGAACTTAAAAGTCCAAGGGTATGAGGTGAACAGAAAGGGCAGGGATACCAAAAAAATAAATCTTTGAAGAACCTCACCAAGAGAGTGAGTCTGGGAGATGTGTTAGAGCTCTATGGAGTGGTCATCTTCTCAGTCTTCCACAGGACATGTTTAACTAAGGAGAGTTTAATAAAAGGATTGTTTGCAAGGGGGTGGGAGTGTTTAGGGAAACCCACAAGAGATAGCACAGGACTCATGGACTAGCAACTGTGGGGAAGAGCCCTTCCCACCTTAGGTCTGAGCCACCCAGGCCCCTAGAAACTGTCAGATCGTAAATGTTTGTTGTATTTAAGCTGATCAGTTTTGGGGCTATTTGTCATAATAAAATAGATAAAATGTACTATTTGTTTTTCCTACTTTCCTACGGATATTTTCTTTATTTCCCAGATAAACAACTTGCACTTGAATCTTTGAGGTCTGTTTCTGCGGGGAGCCCAAACTAAGAAGACACACCAAAAAACAAAGGCCCAACATGGAAGGAACTTTCTGGAAGTCCTGCTCTGGGATGGGAACACTTGATTTCTGAGCCTGAAGTTCACAGCACCCCTTCCTACTGGGGGTGTCAGTGATCAGAGAACCTGGCTTCAAGTTTGTCCTCTGCCGGTCCTTCTGGGGTGCCAGGCAAGGTATTTAATACTCTAGAGACTAGCAATGAACTCAAGTGTGTGCGGATTAAATGAGCTTAAAGCCAGTGACCAGGGCTTTGGAAACATGTCTTCCTGAAAATGCGAATCATTATTATGGTCCAAGGGGCTAAAGGTCCTCAAATAGCTAATCATGGGACTGGCCATGTAACCATCAAGTGGCACGTGGCTTTGGAGCCAGCCCGCTGGGCTCCCAGGCTGGATGGCTTCTGAACCAGTTCTTTTCTCTGCCTGGAATGACTGAGAGCAAGCAAGCAGCCGCCCAGCCCACTCCAACGTCAGCTGCTCTCTCAAACAGAAGCATTGTGTCCCAAGGTCCTTTTAAAATAATTCTCTTTTGAGATGTTTATATACAAACCAGGGAGAGAATGGGGGTGTTATGCTCGTAATGGAAAGTGCTCATAAATAAAAGGAGCTGTTTATCGTTCAGCCCCAAGGCTGCTCTTCGAGCTGCGGCAGGCGGAGCTCAGCCTGGACGCAGCCTGGCTCCTTGGCTGGGCTTTTCTTAAGGTTTTGTTGGGCCTTGTCAATCAGACTTGCTGGGGAAAGGCGCGTGCTTTGTGCGGAAGACTCAGAGTTCCAGGAGTTTCTCTGCATCACTGCTTATCTCCTTGTCACTGGGGCCTGGCTACCGCCTGTCGATGGAGGGTCCACTTCAGGAAAATCACTTTTTCTTTGCAATCAAGGCTTATAACATGTTTCAATGGGTTCTTCACAATCACTCGAGAGCCCGTGGGGGCGGGGATGAGTTTGGGTGCAGCAAACGACACACACACATCACAGGCTACCCTCAATTACGTCCCGTTGGATCTGTCACCACAAACACATCACCTCCAGGCACACCTGTCCGTCAGTCCCCGTTACTGCTGTGCGCAGGTACTAGGGAAGGCACATTGAGAGAGAGGGGTGAGGAATGAATATATTACTGATGGCCAACAAGATGCTGGGCATGGTGCTGAGAACTCTGTCTTGGTGATCTCATTTCATTCCCACAACAGCCCTGGGGGCAAATACCATTATCGTTTCCATTTTGCAAGTTAGAAAACTGAAGCTTGGGGAGATGAAGCTAGTTGACCAAGGTCCTAGAGCTGGTAAGTACCAGAAAAGGGAGTCAGGCCGTTGTTTCATGCTGTATGTCTGCCTCCCAATAGATTCATTGGTTATATTACTAGTGAAACTGCTTCTACTGCAGAAACTCCTGTTATTACCCCCTCTTGGCCCCTCCCCAAACATACCGATAATGCACGTGTAATAGACTTAAGAAGTGTGGTCAGTATTCAGTAAGTATTCACTTCCCAGGCTTCCCTGGGAAGCGTGCCCCCCTTTACCCTCGTGATGCTGAGCTTGGCCACGTGGGCTGAGTGGTATGTGGAACCAGCGGAGGCTGAAATGCCATGGACTCAGTGGGGGCTGCTTCCCAAAGGCAGCATCAAAGAGCACTGTCGGGGGAGTCCACAGGCCAAGGGGCAGTGTAGCATCATACCTAAGACCGTGGGCTCTGTAACCTACTGTCTGAATTTAGTCCTGGCTTATCAGCGCCATGACCTTGAGTCAATTCTTTCATTTTTCTGAGTCTCAATTCTAAAATGGGCACAAGAGTGGTACCTACTTCATCTGGCTGGTGGGACAGTTCATGGAAGGTGCTGGAGCAGATGTGCGAGGGCCCTTCTGCTATTCTTGACACCCTTGTCACCTGTGGGTTTGCTTGGTGGTACCTGTTTGTGCCGTTGGCCTCCTTCCTTCCTCAAGCACCTGTCATTCCTCTGCCCAAGAGCTTCTCTGGCTGCACGACATGGGCATAGAGGAGGGCCAGGGCGTTAATGTCTCACAAGTGACCCTCAATTAACGAAGGGTGGGAGTTAGCAGATAAACCTATCAGTGGAATGATTCGGAAGTGTGTAACATAGTTTCCAAATGTGTCCCCAGTGAGAACTGAGCCCCAGTTGCCTTCTGAGGTGACCTACTCAATATTGCATGTTTCATTGGCTTTCTGTCCTTCTCTGCCTCTTTTCCTCACTCTTGCGCCACATCTTGGGGTCACCTCCCAGATAAACTACCTGCACCTAAACCCATGACTCACAATCTGCTTTGGGGGAACCCAACCACATCAGGGGCGGAGCACAAAGCCTGGCATTTAGTGAGCACTCAGCAAGCAGTACTTCCTACCATGACCCCGGCTCTGCAGCACCCCTGTGACATCCAGGGGATGTCCTGTTCTCTCCTGTGGTCTGGGGCCATCTTTGGAGAGCAGGAGCTCTGGCTGTGAGCTGGACGGTGGCTGGCCAAGAGCATCGCCCCCTTTCTGAGTTTGGCTTCAGCACCTGCCCTCCAAATAGTTCCCGAAATCGCAGGGAGCTCAGCCAGCATTGGCAAGAGTACGTCTTCCTGCTGGGCCCAGCTCAGGCCTGGGAGTAAGAGAATCTACTAACTGTATGCCCCGGGAGGGTGGCTAAGTCTCAGTTTCCCCCTCGGTACAATGGTGTAGTTACAGAGGCAATGCCTAAGAATGTTTAATGCAGTACCTGGCACAGAGAGAGGACACAAAAACGGTGGCCAGAGATTTTTCTCTAGACCAACCTTCTGCTGCATGCCTGGAAAACTGAGGCTACGAGAGTGACTTGCTAGAACTTTTGAACCTGCAGTCCCACCTGCCATGGGCTGCAGAGGTGGGTGGAGTGGAAGGGTCTGGGCAGGACCCTGATGACAGCAAGCCTCCTTGTAGAAGTTTCTGGGAGTGGCAGCATCGACTAATCAAATATTTATCAGTTCCAACAATGTGCCCATGGCGCTGCGCAAAGATGTCACCAACACACAACGGGCCCCCAGGAAACTCAAAGCCATGCATCGGGCAAGTAACAATAAAATATGAAGGATGTCTCCAGTGTGGGAGAAGCTGCTTTGGGATGCTTCGGGTTAAAAGTCTCTGCCCCTCTTTTTGATAGCTAAATACTTGCATTACCCATGAACATTTATTGATGCTTCCTCTGAGGCAGGTACAGTCTTAAGCAGGTTACATGAATTAACTCAGTTGATCCTCTACTGGTATGGTTCCTGTGAGTTTTAACTATTATTATCATCCCCATTTTACAGGTAAGAAACCAAGTCCCAGAGAGGTCAGGGAGCTCACCCAGAGTCACACAGCTGGTAAGTGGGGGTACTGGGATTTGAACACTGACAGTCTGGACTGAGAGCCTTTGCTTTTAACTACCACCTCACACTCACGGTAACATGGAGGACCTTCCAGGGGACCCTCTGGGGAATTTTTGTGCAACTTTAGTTAAATGATGCTTTAGTTAGTTTTAGCCTCATGGCCCCTTCCCGCACTCCAGTAAGTTGGAACTTTGGGGTTTGGGTTGAGTTTGCTGGGAAAGTGGAGTCACTTGGATGTGTAAGGACAATGGTACAGAGCTCTGTTCTGGTTTCCCAGGAGGCCCCATCCTAGCTCCTAAGTGTGAGGGATTTATCATGGGTTTCCATCCTACACATGGAGGGGTTTGAATGTTTTTGGGGTCACAGATTTTGCTAGACACTGTTTTGGTGGCCTGCCAAGGTTCCTTTACTTACTCATCTCCCAGCTGCTGTGAGTGTTGGCTGCTAATGTCTCCCAGCTGCCCCCTTCTTAGGGTTGGCATATTTAGCAAATAAAAATAATTTATTTTACCTGGCAACTCCACTGCTTCTCCAGTGAACTGTCTTTGATTGATGGGAGCAGCCTACAGCCAATGGTGGACTGACACGGGATCCGAAAGGCTTAGCCCTTGTCATAGGATGGGGACAACTCTGTGGAACAGTTTATGCTCCAGAGTCCCCCCTGTGGATCAGGATAGGGCTCTGCATGACCTTAGGTCACATCCTTGCTGGGCTCTTTCCCCTCCTTTCTCCTGACAAGTTTCCCCTGAGAGTTCTTGCTCAATAACTTACATGCTCCCAGAACCCATTGAGAACATGGTAGAAATGCTCCCTGAGGAAGCACAGGGGCATTTACACACCAACACTGGCAGTGACTTGGGGGCTTAGCCCTGAAGGCAGCTCCTCACTTCACCGTGTGTTCCCCAGATCTTGTCCATCTCACCGTCTCAGAGCTGACAGCCAGTGATTGGCAGCCGCTGGGACGGGAGGAGGGTTAGCATGAAGTCAGCCGTGCAAATTACGAGCAGAAATTTTTAGCCCATGTAATTGCCATTATTTTTGGAAAGTCTCTATGGAAATCAAAACCTGTCCAGTGAGAGGTGGTTGTCATTATAGTTGAAAGGACATGAAAGAAACACAAGTTTGGTCAAGTCATCTTCCTCTTTAAAACCTTTCAAAGGCTTCCCACTAACTCCTCTTGTGATAAAGACCGAAGTCTATGGCCAGGGCTCAAGGCCCTGCATGGATGAGTCCCCCCACCATACCAGCTTCATTAAAAATCACTTTCCCATTTGATCTCCAGGCTGCAGCCACACTGGTCTCTTTTAGTCTTTCCCACTTATTACGTCCTTTCCTGCCTCAGGGCCTTTGCACATGTCACTTCCCTTTTCTGGGCTACTCTATCTAGCCTTCTTGCTCCCCTATTACTCAACTGCTTCCTTAGAGAAGCTTTCCTGACTTCCCAGATGAGATCAATTCACTCTGCTTCAGATTATGCAATATTTTGTATTTCCCCTTTATGTTAGTTACCTATTACTGTCTAAAATGTCACCCCAAATTTAGTAGCAGAAATAAGAAACATTCACTGTGTCACAGTTTCTGTGGGTAAGGCACATGGGAGTGGCTTGGCTGAGTGGCTCTGGCTCAGGGTCTTTAATGAGGTTGTAGTCAGACTATCGGCCAGGGCTACAGTTATCTGAAGGCTCGACTGGGGATGGAGACTCTGCTTCCAAGACCATCACATGGTTGCTGGAAGGCTTCAGCTTTTCACTAAATGGCCCTTGTCCCCCCATCCATCAGCTGCCTGAGCATCCTTATGGCATGACAACTGGCTTCCCACTGAGCAGTGGAGCGGGGAAGGTAATGCACCTAAAATGGGGCTCCAGTCTTTTCTTCTTCTTCTTCTTCATGCATTGAATTTATTATGGGTGACATTTGTTAATAAAATTATATAATTTCAGGTGTACAATTCTATAATATATCATCTGTATATTGTGTTGTGTGTTCACCATCCCAAGTCAAGCTTCCTTCCTTCACCATTTATTCCCCCTTTGTTCTCCCCGACCTCCCTTCACCCCACTTTCTCTCTGGTAATCACCATACTGTTGTCTATGAGTTTTTCTTCTGTTTGTTTGTTTTGGCTTAATCCCTTCACCTGGCCCCAGTCTTTTTATAATTTAATCTTGGAAATGACATCCTATCACTTCCATTCCCTAGAACTGAGTCACTAAGTCCAGCCCACACTCACAGGATGGGGAACTAAGTTCCACCTCCTGAGAGGAGGAGCATCACAGAATTTGTGGGCATGTCACTTATCACAGCTGTAGTTTTATATTTAATTTGGGATATTACTTGGTTAATATCTCCCTAGGCTGCACTATTCAGAGAAGAGAAGTAGCTCCCCCTTTTTTCTTATTGTATCCCAGCATTTAACACATAGCTACCACCAAATCAATATTTATTAAATAAGTGAAGGACTTTATTACTATTTTTGTCTGTGTAGTTCAAGGAAAATTTTCGATCAGCTTTTGATAGAATGTCATTGAAACTGGGCATACACATGCAAATTCTAGCAGCTGGCTTTTCAATTTCGGTTTGAGGATGAGGTATAGCATACAGAGCCCATCATTTTTCCTTCATTTTACAAACGTTTTTACAAGCATTTACTATGTGCTAGAAAGAGTTCCAGGTAGTGAGGATGCAGAGATTAATGGTTCTGTTAATGTATAAAGCAGCCCAAAAGCTTTTGAATAATCGTCAAACATGAAAGACAATAGTCGTCTGTGTTAGAACAGAGTTTGCAGAAGCAGTTTGGTCAGCCCAGCCAGTCACCCAAGTGAAGAGGTGCATTTACCTTCAATTCCCCTGTGGTTGTGCCAACATCCATCCTCTGGGTTTCGTATTCCTGGTCACTTTTTGCAAATGTATAAAAGGTTTTGTCTAAGGAGCTGGATAATGATGGCAAGAGAGTGGCGTCATGTATGTCTAGAGGAGATCTCAGCGTGGTTGGTGTTGAGAAACTGTCAGTGCAGGTCACGGGGACCTTCCCAGGGAGCAAGGATAATGTGAAGAAATGGAATGGGAAAAATGGAATAGCAGCGACAATAGGCTTCGGCTGAGAGACTGCAGAGGGTGAGAGGCCCGGTCTGTGGCTCAGGGGATGTGGTTCTGGTCCCGTTCCGCCACATGGAGCCTTTCCTGGGCCTCTGTGCATTGAATCAGGCCAGAGGGTTTCCGCTGACTTTTTTTGTTAGCACATCTCTTTGCTATAACCCAACCCCCAGACCTGCAGAACAGGTAAGACGTAAGCTTTGCTCAGAGGAGTAGGAGTAGGGGGCTGCAGCCCATGCTTCTGGCGCCTCCCTGTTCCCTTGCTTTTAAAATTTCAGTTCATCCCACTGAATTCCAGTTGCTAGGACCTTCTTCTTCCTTTCTTCTTTCTTCTTTCTCCTTCTCCTTCTTCCTCTTCCTCTTCTTCTTCTTTTTCTCCTCCTCCTCCTCCTCCTCCCCCCCACTTCCTTCTCCTCCTTCTTCTCCCCCTCCAAAAGCTCTTCTCTGGCTGTGAGTCCATATGACCTCCTATGCAGCAGGCACTGGAGAATTAACATCCCCACAGGCAGCCCTCAACCAATGGCTGATGGGAGCTGGGGCATTTGTATCTCACGTGCCTTGGGCCTCTGGTGGACAGTATGATCTAGACTGACTTCCTGAGGTCCCCAGAAGGCAGAAGCCTGGGTGCCCACAGTGGTGACTGCATTGCCAATATACACTTGATAGGCTGTCTTCCCTTCTCTTTCTCACTTCCTCACTCCCCTACTGGCGATTCCTGGAGTCACCTCCTAATTATATGACTTGCATTAAAATCCTTACCTCAGAGTCAACTTCTGGGGGGAACCAAACTAAGACAGGGGCTCAGAGCAGAAAAAAGTCTCCCACCCCACTTCGTTATCTCCTGGGATGCCTCTGCAGAGCTCCTAGGGTCCAGAGCAGTTTGCAAATCACTGAACTTAAAAAAAAAAAAAAAAAACACCTCTGTTTCGCCTTGGCCAATGTTCAGTTTGTTGTAGTGTCATCCTGTGGATGGAAAAGTCGCTGGTTCTATTCCCAGTCAGGGCACATGCCTAGGTTGTGGGTTTGATCCCTGGTTGGGGCACATAAAAGAAGACAGCCAAACGATGGTTCTCATTCACATCAATGCTTCTGTCTCTCTCTCTTCCCTCCTCTCTTTCTAAAAACAATGAAAAAAAAATGTCCTTGAGTGAGGATAAAAATAATAAAAATAATAATAAAATTAAAAAACTTGTGTTTTCTTATGGCTGTGGTATTGAAAAATGTACACATCTCTGCTTTAGTAGAATGTGGTATATATATATATATATATATATATATATATATATATATATATATATATATATTTTCTCACTGGAGAGAGGAAGGAGAGAGAGAGAGAGAGAGAGAGAGAGAGAGAGAGGGAGAGAGAGAGAGAGAGAGAGAGAGGGAGGAAGGGAGGAGAGAGAGAGAGAGAGAGAGAGAGAGAAACATTGATTGATCGCCTCCCGTATGTGCCCTGACCAGCCTTTGGTGTATGGGATGATGGTCTGAGCCACTGTCCAGGGTGAATGTGGTACATTAAAAAAGCAATTTTATGCTAGTGGTTTTAGGTGAAAAGAACCAGGAGATTCTTTATATACCCAAAGTCAAATTAAGCATCGACTTTGTGGAAGGATTATCATGAGTGCTTTCTCTCTTGCTCACTTGCTTTACGGAGAGAAGAAATGAATCTGCACCAATTGGCAGACACACGGGGCCCAACTAGGTTAGGGACGATGAGGCTCGAATGGTTTCTGGATTAATAGCCACCCCCTTCCTTTTGATTGGTGATTCCCTTTCTGACTCTTTTTCCAACCTTCACGTGGAGGAGAAAGGAAGAAAATTAGAACCTTAGAGATTTGCTTCTCCACAGCTGGGGAGGGAGAATAAGAAGGACAAAGCTCACTGTGGCCACCTGCTCAGATTCCCTGTCCTCACCACTGCCGGGCACCGCGGCTTGACTGCCAACTGTCTCACCTGCATTCCATTACCTGCTGGCAGCTGCCTGCCTCCCAGAGAATTCACAGTCCTGGAGCAGCACCCAAGAAAAGATCGTGGGTGTTGGGGTACAAAACCCCCAGCTACTGTGTCCCTGGGGTAAGAAAGCTCAGAGCTCCCCTGGAATCAGGATCCTGTCACTCACAGTGGCTTTCCCCCTTCCCCACTCCTCTACACATATGTCCCTGCACCTCCCCAATAATAAACTCAAATACTTGTCTCTTTATCTGCTTCTGAAAAAACTCAAACTAAAAGAAAGCTCTCCCAGATGAGTGCCAGGTAGTTTCTGCTTTTCCCTTTTGTGTCCCCAGGAGCTTGTTTTGTAGCTCACAGTACCAGCTGATGAGAATAAGTTCATGGGTGCTATTGGGGGCCTCTGGGGTGGGGACCCAGGCTTGGTGAGGGCCACCCCTGGGAGACCACTGTGGCCTGGAGGATGGGTTAAAGGCCATGTGTCAGTACTTCATGACTACTTCCTCATGGGTCAGACCTGTTCCTCCAGCTTAAGTCCTACCTCTTGGGTGCCTCCCACAGCCCCCAGTTGTCTGTGGTCTCTGCCCACGATTTCTGTTCTTTGCTTCATGCTCCAGTAATAGAAGACCACTAGGAGTTTCTCCACACTCCATTTCCCCAGCCCTTTCATGCCTGCAGACTTTGGCTTACTGTTCCCTCTGCCTGTATTGCCATTCTATACCTTTCCTTCAGCAGAATCTTGTGCATCCTTTAAGATCCAGTCCAAGGGTCATCTCCTCCAGGATGCCTTCCCTGCCTCCTTCAGAGGAATGAAGGACCCTTAACCTTATTAGCTATCATGACTTCCCATAATTCCCCAGCACCTCTCTCTTATGGTACCTTCACACATTGCACTGAAATTGTCAGTGCAGGTCTGTCTCCCCACCAGACGGTGAGCCCCTCAAAAACCCAGGCTGTGTCTTCTTCAAAGGGCCCGGATGCTGCGGGTGCTGGACACAGGCTGGGTTCTCCAGAAGCAGACCCTGAGACAGGCATTGTTTGCAAGTGCTTTATTAAGGAACTGCTTGCATGAGACACTAGTAAGGAGGTGGGAGATACCAACCCCTGGATATGTGAACGGCTGTGAAAAGGGCTTCAGGAATCCAAGCCAGCGTTCCAGAGGGTCACAGATGTGGACTGTCAGAGGCAAAGGCTAAGCTGGGGGTGATCCCGCAGGGGCCCCAGAGTAGAGTCTCACAGACATGAAAACAGGGCTCTGAGAGGATCGGGCTGATCACCAAGACTGTCCACTAGAGGGCCCCCCACATGCCCGATGACTGAACTGAATTTGGCTTGGCAGGCACACCCCCTGCGTGGCTTTTAGGCACCTTAGACCCAGCTCAGCCTGTGGCCCATAGGCCACCCCGTCCCCACTGTCACTCCTCCTGTGCCTTCTGCTGCTTGGCCCCAAATATTCCCTACATCCAGGGCCACCTTTGGCCTCAACTCCCCACCCTCTTAAGGTCGCTGTTCATAAATTCACCCGATTTTTTCAATTCTCCTTTGGAAACCTTTTTCAAAGTCATTCCCTTTATTCCATTTGTATTATCTTGCTGCTGCATGCTCAGAGACTAGTATATGGTACTTGTATATATTAATTGAAAGAATGAATAAATGGATGAATGAGTGATGGGCCAATGTGCAGAAAGAAGTCCAATCTCCCGAGCCTGGTTCACAATTTTCCCAGAAGCTGACCTCACTTTTTTTTTTTTTTTTTTTAAGTCTTACCAACTCCTAAATATTCTGCGTATGACCAAAGAAACCACTCATTCTTCCACAACTTACACATTCTGCCTCTCTCACCTGGGCTGTGCTCTTCTTTGTACCTAAAAACCCCAATTTATCATCTTTACCTGTAAAAATCCTGCTCATTTTCTAAGGCTCAGCTTCCAGCCTTCTTTGAACTGGTGATATTTAGTTTGTCCCTCTCCTAGGGACCTGCTAAAAGATTTTTTTTTTTTTTTGGCATTGTCATCTTTAAAAGACAGTAAAGTCGTCCATGTCAAGAAGTGTATGTATGGTTGGCATTAACTAACTGTTCACCAAATACAGGGTGCGGCAAAAGCAGGTTCACAGCTGTCAGTATAGAAAACAATACAATAATTAATAAATAACAATACAAGAATAAACTGTGTTCCACATACTCTCAACTGTAAGACTACTTTTGCCTCGCCCTATATTTTGGATGGCCCCTCTTGTGAGCACACAGTAGGACTACTGTATTTTCCCTTCTTTGCCCCACCTCTCCCATTTCACCCCTTTCCTCCTTTCTTCCTCCTTTTCATTATTTTAAACTTAATTCTATTTGTCGGTTGAGCATGAAGAGCTTGTATGAAAAGCAGGAAGAAGCGAGGCACATGGTTTTTAATTTCTTTAATATATGAATAAAGATCTGAAAAGCTTGCCATAAGAAAAATAGATTTGTATTTTGAAAACATTAATCTTTTGGCCAGCAGAGGCAGTTTTGATCAGGTCTCTTATTCTTCAATTTCTCATCCTCTATATCTCAAATTTCACCCCAAAAGCAAAAGGGATAAGCTTTTCTAATGACAAAACAAATCTAATATTAAATCTTTGCGTTTTGCTTGTCTCACTTTCTGGGGTTATTTCCTACCATAATGGTCGAGGATCTTCGAAATGTCTGTAAGAAAAAAAAAAAAATTTCATCAGTGCCTGCAACGAATGAATCATACAGACAATTTGCTACAATGGGCTTTTCTTTTTGTGCAAAGGCAAGAAATCTTGAGTGAGGAAGCTCAGGCTTCACCAACCTCCTGGTTCTGAAATTACTCATCCAGACACGAAACAAAATTGAAAAATCAGAGAGATCTAGTTTGAAAGAAAGAGAATGGTGGATGGCCTTGGAACCAAGTAAGTACTCATTTTGCTTTTGTGCCACTGGATGAAGATGCTGGATCAAAAGAGGACTTGGAAATGTCAAGGAACTGACAGGCAGGGCTAAAAGGTGCTAGCAAAGTGTTTATCATACACAAAAAAGCGCGTCTGTGGGTGTTAGCGGCTGTGCTCAGCCCAGATAGCCTCGCACCCCCCTTCTTGCCGTAACAACTCGTTGACAAGAATTGTCACCGACTCTGCTTTATCTTCCGTGTGCTGGGAAGAGGGCGCATTCCAAGTGCACCCCACGTAAATTGAGGTTTGCTTCCTGACCTGGGAGATCAATTCTCTGTCAAAGAGAGCCGGCTGATGGATCACTGTGTGACTATCCCTGCATTGAAAATCACATCAGATGCCTTCTCAAACACACGTCTGAATTACATGCTGGATCTCCAAATAGGAGGTTATAGATGAATCCGTGTAGCTCATCAAGCTGCATGTCCCACAAAGCCGATTAAAGGAAGCTGGTGCTCAGTGGCTTGGGCTGTTCTCCCAGCTGGAGACAGCAGAGTGTCAGGTTAATAGCATGAATTTGGGAGCTCGGTGGCTGGGTTTGAGCCAGGATCTGCTGCTTTCCAGCTCTGTGATTTTTGGGAGAGTTATTCAACCTCTCTGTTTCAGTTGTATCGGCTGCCAAATTAAGGATAATAAGATGGTACCCCCCTGCCTCCCAGGGCTGCATCTTAATCTGAGTTCCTCAGGAGCAGCTCCTGAGACATGAGTTTACAAGCAAGAAGGTAGAGGTAGGTGAAGGGTAAGCAGAGGCAGGGAAGAGAATGGCCAACAACAGTGAGTTACTGAGCAGGCCACCACTGTGGGTGACTTGAACTTAACCCCACCAGGGAGCCGGGAGGCTGTGAAACACCCCCCCCCCCAGGAGTGAGGGGCTAGGGTATTCACCCAGCAGCTCCCATTTGCCCTTCACTGATGGCTTCTCTTGTGGGTGAGTGCACGTGTGTGCAGTGCATGTGTGTGTACATGTGCCAGCATGTGTCCACAGGTGCACACATGCAGAGCACGAGTGTTAATTCCCTGACACGCTGGTTTGCCCTGCCAACAGGAAGAGAACACCCCTCAGGCAAAGCAGCGCACGTGCTGGCAGCTGGCAGTCATCAGCGCGCACTAAAGTCAGGTGAAGGGAATGCGCAGGGTGACGACAGACTGTTCTGAAGATGCACGAGTTAATTATGGTGAAACACTCAGCAAAGTCCCCGGCACGGAGTAGGCACTCTCCATTGGGAGGAGCTCGGTTCTCTCCCAGTGGCCAAACGCATTACAGGTTTTCCCGAGGATGACTGTGAATGTGATGGGGGTTTACTGACAGAGCGGTCTCAACCAGAGGGAGTGTCATCATGTCATGGTGACATGTGTGTGACAAACACCTGCCTCTCTGTTAGAGGCGCTGGCACATGAGCAGCGCCTCACTCAATGCTGGAGGTCACAACCGAGCTGTACTATGCTGCAGTAACAAATCAACCCGGAATCTTAGTGTCTTAACAGGAATTAACACAAGTCTAATCTCTTCCCTCCAGCTGGCTGCCACTGTGAACTCATTAAAGACAGGCACTGGCCTGGATTATAGTCCCCACTGTATCCTTAGTACCTAGTACAGGACACAGTGCAAAGAGGGGACAGTGATGAGTGAGTGGATGGACAAATCAGCAAATGGATCCCATAAGTATCATGTGTGCAGACTTACCTTCATTTGAAGTGTTGGCTTCCTCCCATTTAACTTCTGCTCAACTGCTTGAAGCTTTTCTTGCTCTCCTGAGTCTGAAAGAACTCATTTCCTTTAACTTGTTGAACACCGTGTTTCTCCACAGCGTATCACATTCTGCCCAGCAGTATGGTAATTTGTATGCATGTCGGACCTATCACTCTTCTTTCAAATCCCTCCAATGGCTTCCAAGCACATACAGGACACTCTCCATGTTCTGACCTGGCCTGTGAGACTCTGTGTGCTCTAGCCCCTGAGACTACCCCTGGGTGTCTCACCTACCACCTTCTCCTCTCCACCTCTTCTCCAGCCATGTAGCTGTTCCTTGCATGTGTCATGCATGGTCCTGCCCCAGGCCCTTTGCACCTGCTGTTCCTGATGCTTCAGTGCACTCTCTGCGTCCAGATCCCTTGTTCCACTGACTTAGGTCACTGCTCAGATGTCATCACCTCAGCGAGGGCCTTCCCTGACTACTGTATCTTAAAAAGTACACACGTTAGGACATCAGTCTGCTTTATGTTTTTCCATAGCACACATTTACTTGGTTGTTCTGACTGCCCCTCCACTCACAAAAATGCAAACTCTATGAGGACAGGGATCTTGTTTTATTTAATGTGGTATCTTTATTTATATTAAGTGGAAGTTCTTTTAACATTTACTTATTTATATTATTATTATTATTATTATTATTATTATTATTATTTTTAGAGAGAGGGGAAAGGAGGGAGAATGAGAGGGAGAGAAACATCAATGTGTGATTGCCTCTTGCACGCCCCCAACTGGGGACCTGGCCCTCAACCCAGGCATGTGCCCTGACTGGGAATCGAACCAGTGACCTTTCACTTTGTGGGATGACATCCAACCAACTGAGCCACACTGGTTAGGTCTTGACATCCCCTTTTCAATTAAAAACAAGACAAAACAAAACAACTCTTGTAGGAGCAAAGTGAATGGGAGCGCTTACTTTTCTCGAGTTACTCCCTGGTCTTCCTGACTCAGCCAACACCTGGTGCTGAGCCCTAAGGGGTAACATTCTGTCCCTGGAGCTCCACCACTTCTTTGTCATATCTCCCAATGGGTTTTTTGAAACCCAGATCCAGGGTGCTCAAGGCTGACAACTTCCTGCTGGCTTCAAGGTGCTTTCCAGAGGCACGTCTGGTGGACATCCCCAGAATTACAATGCAATAGAAGAACCAGCTACCCAAGCGGGCCCCTTACATCCCTCAGGGCCAGGAACAGGGCTGAACGCAGCATCTGGGGAGGGGATATAATGCAGGTGTAATCAAGTGGGGGCCTGTTCACATGGCTGTAGAGGGAGACATTATTGCTCAGTGATTAAGAACACATGTTCTGGACTCAGACAATCTAGAGGTTGTGTCTTCCCAGACTCCTGTTTCTGCGGGATCCCAGGTGGGTTTTGTCAATGGGAGGAACTGATGGGATGCTGAAAGGGAAGGGAAAAAGAGAGGCAAGGGAATTTCTTCTCTCTCCGGCAGCAGAGAAGTCTCCTCCTTGAGTTCAGCTTCCTCTGGACACATCCGTCCTGGTTCCAGCCTCCAAGCCTTTGTCTCTCGGTCTTAGGGCCAGGAGTGGCTTCTTGCTCTTGTATATTTCTGTGTTACCTTCCTATCCCTTTTTGGGCTCTCAGCTCCCTCATTACCTCTATAGTCAATTTCCTAAATTAAATTCCCTCTGTTGTAAATACCTGAAACAGTTTCTGTTCTCCTGGTTAGATCTTGATTAATGAACCACTGTTTGATTAGGTAACCAACGCGTGTCCTCTCTGGCTTAAGTGAATCTGAGACAGGACTCTGTCACTTACAACCTGGAGAGCCTGGGCTCATGCAAGTCAGTAGGGAAAAAAATAGCTGCCAGCTCCTGAGCACTTACTATATATATGTCAGGCACTGTGCTCAGTGCTGTTTTCATTAGTGAGTCAGGAATTATGATTTCCATTTTGCAGACGAGGAAGTGGAGACACAAACAGCTTAGGCAATTTCATCCCCATCAAGTTTATTTTCTTTACAGGGAAACTCACACAAAACCAGCTGCTTCTTTAAATAAGAAAGGGATCCCCACAGGTATATTAAGGCTTAGGGTTGGGAGGACAAGAAAGGAGGTGAGGAATGACAAAAGGCAGGTCTACATGCTATTTCGTGACATGGTCTAGAAACTTAACAGTCAGGGGTCTAATGAGTAAAGAGAGCGCCGTGTAAATGAGGTACTGGCATTGCTAGTGACCGTGATTCAACTCAAGTTCTTACTGTTAATTGCACACACATTTTGCTAAAGGTAGTAAATAGGAATCATTCACGTGTCCTTAGAGATGGCAGCACCATTCAGTATTCATGGCAAATATATCACTGAGCTTCATAAGAGAATCAGTTTAAAACAAAGCTTGGTCAGCTGTTTAATAATTTACTGATAGTGACAGCAGGGAGAATATCTAATAACCAGTGAGATTGGCTTTCAAATAGAAAATAAATTCATGTTAGAAGAGTTACAGGAGGGGGGAAAAGGGAAGGAGGGGGAGCATTATTAGCGGTAAGGAAATATTTAACATTTGCCAATTTGGATTTTTTATTTTTATTTTTTGACTCCTGCCAGAACAGAGAAACCCAATTATCGAGCAGTTGCAAAATTTCATTCATTTCTATTTTACACCATTCGTGGGCCCTTAATGTTCTTCACACAGGAAACAGGAATCGTGCAGAGGTCCAGTATCTCCAAGCAGAGGCTCTGACTCCAGCTGAACCCCGGGGAGCGTCCACCTTTGTTAACCTGGGGGCTTTCAGGACTATATGGCTTTTGTTACCCTATCTCAGTTTTTCCTGGAGTAGGTAAAGCCTGAGAAATTTGAAAAGCAAAGCCTTAAAGAAACAAAATCAGCCCAAACTATAACTATGTTCTCCCACTCAGGGGAGAACCCAGCTCAGAACTTATTACAGGGAATCTGGCTTCTGGGTAAATGGAACTTATTTTTGTTTTCCAGCAAACTTCTATTGAAATGTCTGTAAAATGGAAAGGGTTTTAAGATGGTTGAGCTTGAAGTTTCCTGTTAATTCTAATATTTTTGGTGGTTCAGAGACACTATTACAGCAATTTTATTTATTTATTTATTTATTTATTTATTTATTTATTTATCTTCACCCAAGGACATTTTTTCATTGATTTTAAAGAGAGAGGATGAGAAAGAGAGAAAACATTGATGCGAGAGAGAAGCATCATCTGGTTGCTACCTGAACAGTCCTGGACTGGGGACTGCATGTGACCAGATCAGGGAATCATACGTGCCAGGACCACATCTGGACTGGGGATCATACGAGTCCAGACCGGGGATCAAACTCACAACATAGATATGTGCCCTGACTGGGAATTGAACCCATGACCTTTCAGTTACGGGATGACGCTCCCAACCAACTGAGCCACGCCAGACAGGGCTATTACAGTGATTTTAAAAGGTCTGGGAGTTGTTGAAAGGAAAGCAAAACCTAAAACCACTATCAGTCACCAAACCTTCTTGTGCCTCAGTTTTCTCACCTGTAAATGGGGGAATATGAAGGGGGAATTGTAGAGGAGGTCACATGTAAGGCTCTTGGCTGCCTGCCTGGCTCACAGTAAACTCAAGTTCAAGCATGTCAGAAAGACAGAGACAAAACCGAAGGGAAAAATCCCCAAGATTATCAATCTTTAAGCTTCTGTGGCCGACAGTGATGAAGAGTGTTTTTGGGTAAAGCAACATCTCGGCCCCCCTGCCCTTCAGCCCCCTCCCCAGAGCACAGGGCCCACTCTCTCCTCCAGCCAATCCGTGATTTGCCACTCTGCAGACAGGCTTCCAGATAAGACAGATGATTTCTGTGTTCCCAGACGATACTGTCTGTGGCTTTACATTCCAAGACCGTACCCTCCATTCTTCACCATCATTTCAACAAACTCACTCGCGTTCTGCCTTGAGGTATTAGCATTTTTTTTTAACTTGTAGAAATAATGATTTACCAGAGTTTTCCTTGATGTGAGAATGGCTTGCGTAAACGTGCGCAGTGTGGCCTGTCACGCCAACAACTCGGTGCGTCTGGGTGTCCTCCGCCCCCATCCTACTCCATTCCAGGAGGGGTGAAGGGGATTCTGGGGCTGAAGTTTGCTGCTATCATTTTGGGTGAAATATCTTTCTGTGTAGCATAGGAAAATGTTTTTCTTTTTTAAACAGATGCCGTTCTCCGAAATTGAAGGAATTATTTATTTCACTGGCTTGGCTACGGAGCAGCTGGCTGGCTGGTGGAGACGTTTTGAGGATATCGCTCAAGCCTTGGCGCAGAAGAAGCGGATGTGACATAAAATTCAGAGGGTCTTTGTAGGTATGGGGATTGAATAGGGTGTCGGAGGAGATGCTCCCTGACTGCCCAAGATCCTCTGGAGAAGACGCTTCTTCTCTACGCCATTCGGTCTTCACTGAGCGGTCAGTCATGGTGACCCATATGGAGGGGTGGACAAATGACGGAGGCTGGCCAGTTACAGTACTGTCCTCCCCACCACTTCCCTGGCCAAATTGGCTGTTTCAGGAAATGGAATGTGATCCTAATCAGCCAGTATCTTCACTTAAGTTTGGCAAGCATGTTGCAAAAGTTTTTTTTTTTTTTTTAGCTCAGAGTACTAAGCTGTAAGGACTATATATGGAGCTGCCATTGTCCCCTTTCCCTGACTACCCACTGAGAGAAGCACAGCTAAGATATGGAGTGGAGGGAGGAGAGAGAGAGAAGGAATGGCAACTGAACACCTGGATCCAGCTTTGCCTGAAGGTGCCCATAAACTGTGCAGCTGAGTAAGTCACTGGACTCCTCTCTTCACTTACACTTGTTTTATCCAGATGTCCTCAAAGAGTCTTGCCTGAAATACAATGTACAGACATGTTCCAGGCTCAGTGTTCATTCTCCAAGCCCTTATAGGTGTCAGGGACATAAACATAGTCAAAATTCAGTCCTGGCCTCAGTGGGCTCAGAGTTCTCCTTGGTTCCTGATGCTGCATCAGCCACTCACAAACTTACATGTGCCTATGACTCAGCTGTGTCCAAGTTAAATAATCCCGCTTCTGAGCCTTAACCTCTAGAGATTCTGATTCAGTTCCATGGGACATTAACCAGCACCGAGTGGTTCTGGAGTGGGTGTGTCCCATGGACCCATGCTGAGAATACTGTCCACTGGCCCATCCTCTCCATGTGTCCTGTTCGAATGTTCAGGCTCCCATCTGTGAGCATTTGTCTAGCTGTTCCAGCTACCCAGAATGCCCTTCTTTCCTTCTCTATCTGGTGAGGACTCCCTGTGGGGGGTTTAAGGTGAATTAGGAAGGGGATGGGCTTAGAGAGGCAGGTCAGACCTGGCCAGTGAAAGGTCTTGTAGGCCGTGCTCAGAATTGTGGACTTTATTGTGAAGGCAATAAGGCATCTGTGACTTGGCAAGTGACAAGGCTGTGGAGTGACAGTGTTCCTGACTGCTGTGTTAGGGTGGAGTTGGAAAGAGGAGGCAGAGAGGAGCTGAAGTCTGAGCTGAGCTCACTGCTGGGAGATGCAGAAAAGCATCAAGTTTGCCCCACCTCCTCCTGGTGAGTCCATTCCTACCTGGGACCCTCCTGAATCCGGGTCTGGAGTCAGAGGCAGGGAGCGGGGCTGAGAGTCCTGGGGGGAACTCAGTGCTCTGAAAATTTCCACGTCCAACTCCAAAACACCAGGGGGCCACAAGGACAGTGTCTTTTCTCCTGCTTCATCAGAGAACCACTTTCCTGGAAGCAAGAAGTAAAGGCTGGGGCCACACCTCAAGCATGTTTGCTGTTCATTAGTCAAACCCTGACAATGACCCCACCCTGTCCCTGGTGTGTGGGCTGAGTGGGGGAGCCCATCATCACATTATCTGGGCATCCCAACTGCTCAGTAAGAGGCCGGGCACAGGTGAGGGAATAAATACCCACAGAGGATGCCTAGCACACACCACTTAATTTTGCTGTTGTTGTGAGTGTTTAATTAAAAGAAAACAGCTGTTTGGCAGAACCCACTCAGGCAAAGCGAGATGCTGTCCAGCATTACATTCAGGACATCTCCGGCCCTGAGGTCCACTTGCCAATCGTCTGGACCATGTGCTGGTGTCTGGCCCAAGGATGCAGCAGCTGGCCGTCCACACTGCGTTATCATCCAGATGTCTGTTAGTGTTGGCCTAGCGTCAAGGCCGGGGTGGCGTGCTGAGTCTACGGCTTGAAAGTGAAGAAAGGAAAGGAGAGGAGCTCTTGAGTGGGCCAGGCCTTGTAGGTATTTTCACACTCATTAACTCACTTAATTTCCACTCAGCTCAGCGAGGTAGAAATAATCACCCCAATTTCACAGGTGGGGAAACATTTGGAGGGGGAGAGTAACTAGTTCATAGTCACGTGGGTGTGAAATAGAGGTAGGAATGTGGGCAGGTGCAAGGCCTCGCCCGGAAGAGGGGGCATTGCTAAAAAGGATGTGCTAGAGAGGAGCCAGGTGTTGGAAGCCTGAAAATCATATCAGAAGAGGAACAGGAAGGGTGTAAGGAATACTTCTACCTCGAGCCTACCAAGAGCACACCAACAACAAACCAAAGTCACCTGGAAGTGTCTTCGGGTTCTTTCCTTGTGTCCCCAGAAAGAGGAGCCAATTTTGAAGCAGCATTGGGTCAGCACAAGGGAAATCTTTCTAACCACACGAGCCTGAACGTAAATAACTCTTTCATAAAGTCCTGCTATGGACACAGCAATATCACTGGATAATGTGTGTCTTTATAGAACAAAACGGTTGAGTCATAGGTTACACTTGAAAAATACTTATGGTTTCTAAGTCACATCTGGGTTATTTATAATTGTGCGTCTTGACAGACAGCATTAATGTTCCTGCCATAAAAACATTACTGAAGCCAGAACTACTGGCTCTGAAAGAGTCGTGGTGTGCGCAGAAGCCACTCTGCTAATAGAAAGGTTAACTTGTATTTTTGAATTATTGATGGTTGCTTGTTACTAATTTTTTTTTCCTCAGAAAGGAGGAAATAATTAATGAAGAGATCATTGCCAATGTGTCTGACATCTATTAATGGTTTCATCTTGCAACCAGATTAAAAGAGACAGCTGGTCCATGAATTTATGTGTGGAGAGAGCTCCAAATGTGCTGACGACTCTGTGGGGCGCGGGGCATCTGCACAGGCGCTGGGTGAGGGTCTCCCCCAGCTGGCTGGGCCTCACCACAGGGCTCTCCAAGGCTTTGCTGCAGAGGGGCCAGGCAGCAAAAGGGCTATAACTCTCCTGATGCCTTTCCAATCCCTTCTGTTCACATGGGAGCCCATCAGCACCTTCACTGTGCCAGCCACTTGCTGGCAGTTCCTCCCTGGGTGTTTTAGATCAGTGGTTTTCAACTGGAACCTGCATGGGAATCCCCGAGGAGGCCGGTTAAAACATAGAATCCTGGGCCCCAGCCCCGGCATTTCGGTTTCAGGAGGTCAGGGCTGGGGCCTGAAAATGTGCATTTCTAACATGTTTCCAGGTGATGGCGATCAAGGCTCAATCACACGTGGAGAACCAGTTTTAGACCAACGATTACCAGACTGTGCTGCGAGGCTGCCTCGAGAGGAGGGGCGGGCAGGCGTTTTCTGTAAAGGGCAAGACAGAAAATATTTTCGGTGCTGTGGGCCAGACGGACTCTGTCACAATCACTCAACACTGCCTCTGTGGGGCAGAGAGCAGCCATAGGCAATATGTAAACACATACGCAGGATGTATTCCAATAAAACTTTATTTATAGAAACAGGAGGTGGGTTTGGCCCTCCAGAAGTAGTTTGCTGACATCTGTTCGAGAGTGGCATGGTCAAATAGCACTTTCTAGAAAAAGCAGCCATCGGCAGCCTGGAGCAGCCCTAACAGAACTTTGTGTGATGATGGGAATGTTCTCTGTGCTCTCCGATATGGCAGCCACTAGCCACACATGGCTACTGAGCACTTGAAATACGGTTAGTGTGACTAAAAACTGAGTTTCTACATTTTAAATTTAAATGGCTAGTGGCTCCCTGCTTCACGTGAAGAAGATTGAAGGCGCTAATGGAGCGGCCATTCTTTGGCTAGCTCCGTACACAGAGTCTTTGCCCTCTTTGAGCCTCAGTTTTCTCATGTGTGAGATGGGAGTAAGACGGTAGTTACATCGCCCGGCTTTCCCCCTGGGGGTGTAAGGTGCCTTGGTCCCATGTGTCTTCCCCTGCGCTTGGCTTTGCTCCCCACGGGAGGGCTGGCCATCGCTGGGGACAGGGGAGGGGCTGGGGAGATAGAGGCCATCTCTGCCTGCCCCCTGCCCTTCTCTCCCTTCTTTCCATCTAGTCTTCCCCACCACATTCCACAAGGGCAAAGACCACGTTTATTGTTCAAGCTGAGCCCACAGCATGTGGAAGACAGCTAGCTCACTTGTTGTTCAAAGGATGCCTCAAGTTTCAGGCTTCCCCCAAACCTGTACTGGAATTAAGAGATCTGCAGCTAAAACATCAGAATGCTTCCATCTTGGCCCCTACCAGAGCTGAAAGGGGAGCCACTGTGCAGATAGGGAAACTGAGGCCTAGAGAGGTCTTGTCAAAGGTTCCAAAGGGCCAAGGGCAGAGTCACCCCAGGGACAAGAGGCTGCCTTCTTGAGCAGAATCAAAAGGGGCAGAGTGCCACTTCACCCTTTTCAGCATCACAAAGCTCACCCCGGGCCCCCGCCTCCCTGCTCCAGCAGTGACGCTGAGCCCAGCCCTGAGCTCCCCAGGGTGATGGGGGCCCACAGGAAAGCAGCCCCGTTTTTCTCATTAGCACTGGGCTCCTGCAAAGGAGGGTGGGAGATGCTGCTGTCCCTCTCCCCTCCCTGAGAGAAGCCAGTTCAGAGGGGGCCTGGCGTGAGGCCTCTTTGGCCCGGAGCCAGCCCTCTCCCTGCCGTCACCCCACAGCACTGGGTTACATGCCCAGGTGCCTTTTGAGAACTCTGCCTTGTGGAACAGCCCAAGGGAGAAACAAGAGTGGCCCGTCCAGGGGGCCCTGGGCAGCAGGCCTGGGGCAGGAAGTGCTACCCGCCAAAGTTTCACAGGAGGCCTTAAGGACCAACGTGAGTTTCCCAGGGAGATGATGCAGGGAAGAGCCCTCCAGAGAAAGCAGCAGGGGGCAAAAGCTCGGCTGTGAGCCTGGGTGCTGGAGCCCTGCGGGCCGCAGGGGAGAGCACAGGGGCTCCGCAAAGAGCAGAGGGGGCAGTTTCTGGGTGTGGCGGGCAGCTGGGGTCGCACTGAGGGCCATGGTTCACCCTGGGCAGGGTCGGCCTGGTGACGCCGAGGTCAAGCACTGGGCCTGCTCCCTTCGCAATGGAGCCTTTCTCGGGGGCGCACGCACCCCATCCTACCTGGGAGCTTTGTGGGTAGGGATGTAACAAATAGTGGGAGGGCTCGGGAGGGTGCAGGTGCGCGTGTGCTCTGCAGACACTATGAGAACGGCTACTTTATACCTTTCAGAAAGCTTGAGAGAGGGAATGAAGAGGAGCCCAAGGGAGAGGGGACAAGTTAGAAGTGTGACACCAAGCTTTTTAGTGGCTTAGAAACCTCCTGCTCTCCTGGGTCGTCCCCTGGGATCAGGCATGCCCAGGTGGGTCATAGGTCGTGGACTGGGGCAGGTCTCTCTCCTCAGGCTCTGAGTTAGGGTTAGGAAACAGCCAGCAGTTCAGCTCCCAGCAGAAGGGATCTCCCATCCAAATGTCCCTTCAAAGGGCCATTCATCTCTGCAGCCCCAGAGACTCGCACAGAGTAAGGCACACGGTTAAGTGCTCCGGCAGTACCTGGCGAGTTACTAAGGGTTGCCCAGGCAGCCTCTGAAAGGTCACACTCAAAGCACCACCATCCCCACCTGCGCAATCTCCCTTTCCCCAGGCAGGGTTCTGGGATGGGGCCTTTCAGAAACCTCCCTGGCAGTTCCTTGGAGGGGGACACACTCCCCGTTCAGATAGGCTAGTGCAAGCCCTTCACCTTTTGAAGGTGGTGGTAGTGGTGGTAGCCGGAAGGGCCGAAGCCTGTACCTAGGCTGGCAAGGGGCGGGTGTGGGGAGTTAAATGGGTCTCAACTCAAGGGGGCTGTTCCACTCCACCTAGTGGAAATGGGGAGAGAGGCCCTGCGCTCTCTGCCTTAGCAGCTGAATCCAGAGCCCGAGGCTTCCCGCTTTGGGAAACCCTGGCCATGCCTGACTTTCATATTTCTCCCCCGAAGTCTGTCCAGTCTAATTCTTGGAATCCCAACAGGGATGAGGGTGGAGGCTGTGCTGTGCTGAAACAGGAGGGGGCTTTTGGCCAGGTTCATAGTGTGAATCCCTTGCACATTGCCCAGGTGCCCTGCCCTTGGTTTTCACAGCCCAGGTCCCCAGCCGGTACCCAAGAGGTCCCTGCTCCCAGGAGAGCAGAGTCTCAACCTGTGAGCTGCAAGGGAAGCTCTGACTCTGATCTATGGTTTTCAGCCCCAACCAGGTCTTTGTTCAGACCGGGAAGAAAAAGGGAAAAGCTATACGGTTCTGTCTCCGGAGAAAGGGAGGGGGTTCGGGGGAGGCCTCAAGCTGTCTTTGGCCCTCCAGCGTGGGGGTGGGGACAAGGGAAAGATGTAGGTGAATAAGAGGAATACCACAGCAGCTGATGGCGGGGAGTGATAGCGGCGCGGACAGCCTTGAGCCCAGAAGAGTGCGTGCGTGTGTGCAATGTGTGTGTCGTGGTGGCTGGTGGTGGTGGGGTGGACTCCTAGATAAAATTCTCATCTCAGGGAGCGCCTGAGACCCTGCCAGCAGATGCTTGCCCCAGTTTAGGGCAAATGCCCCTCCCCTACCCCATTCACCTGACCCCCTTCCTCCCTCTGCTCTTCCACCCGTCCCTCCATCCCACTCACCTGTTCTCCCACTCCGAGTTCAAACGGCTGCTTCCTCTTTCCCTCCTCCCTCCACCGCCCCCGTTACCTGCGCCCCAGCCGGGCAGATGATGCTTGGCTGCGTGGCGCGGCGCGGGGCGAAGAGGCCAGGACCCTGCGGGGCATGGGGGCGCGGGTGTCGGTGCGGGGATGGGGATGTGTGTAGGCGCGTGACTCTGCGAGAGGCCCCGAGCCGGCCAACCCCGCTGAGGGTGAGCGGGGGAGCCCGTGCGTGCCAGCCGCGGGCGTGTGCCAGGGGCTGGCGCGCGCGCGAGGGTGTGTGCGCGGCCGAGGCGGAGCGCCCGGGCGGGCAACGGCGGCGGCGGCGTTAGGACTCGGGGGACACCGCCCCCCGCCCTGCACGTCCCGCCCCCGCCCAGCCTCCAGCCTCAGTTCGCGCCGCGCCTCGGCTTCGCGCGCAGCGGCGCCAGCTCCGGGAGCCCAACCGAGCCAGCCGGGCGCTCAGGGCGCGCACAGCCCGCGGCTGCGTCGGCGATGCGGGGCCGCCCCGCGCCGGCCCCAGTCCCGGCCCCGGCCCCCGCGGAAAGGGGCTGAGCCGCCCGCCGCCGCCCGGATGGCGAGCCTAGCCGCGCTCGCCCTCAGCCTGCTCCTGCGGCTGCAGCTGCCGCCGCTGCCCGGCGCCCGGGCACAGAGCGCCGCAGGTGAGTTCTCCCGCTCGGCTCTCCACTCTTCCCCCAGGGCGCCCGGGCACCCGCCACGGGACCCTCGGAGGAGAAAGTTGTGCGCGTTCGCGGGAGGCTCGGGTCGGGGTGGCGGAGCCCGAGTTCCTGCCTCCAGACCCTGGCAGCTGCGTCCGGGAGCGCCCGGGCCAGCGTGCCTGGCCCCCCGCGTCCCGCGACAGCCAGCGTTTGGCGAAGTTCCCCGCTTTACTTTCCGCCCCCCCACCCCCAACCCCCGGGCTGGAGTAACTTTCCGCGGTTGCGTATATTTCCACTTGCTGCCTCCCACTTGTCGGAATCTGTCACTTGAGTGTTTGGGGCGGCGAGATGAGAAGCGGCGGCGACGCCCGGCGTGGAGCGTTCTCGCCCGGGCAGCTTCTCGGGCAGCGCGCGCTTTTTGTGGGGTGGACTGGTTGCCAGCAGGCCGAGGTGGCCAGGGCGGTGGCTTTTCTTTTTTCCCAGGATATGCAGGGAGCTCCAGACTATCTCTAAACATGCTGCGCTCTGAAGCTGGTCCTTAAGCAAGTGCTGATTGCACCTGTGTGGGTATTTGTGTTAATGACCGAGGCAGCAAACCCCGCTACCTCCTGGTTTTACCCGGAGCAAGTGGACGCCCCCTTTAAAGGCCTTTCACGTAAATGGCTTTGACCTGTGAGCATGCCTGCTCCTGAAAAGTTTGGGGGACTCATATTCGGGCTTGACCATGGGGAGGAGGTGAGCGGAGGCAGTTCTCAGCGTGGGGGGTTTGCTCTGGTGTGTTCTTCGTGGTAAGTTAGCATGCACAGGAGACCACCACGATTCGGGAGCTAAAAACAACACCAGATCCTACCGCAGGCAGCTCCCAGCCATGAACTCGACACCCCCGGCCCCCCCCAAAAAGAGCAGTAGCGGGAAGGAGAGAAGGGAGGAAGTGGCCAAGATATGCTTCCAAGTTCAAAATCACCTTGAAGTTTCTTAGCACCAGTTGGCTTTGGTGTGACCACATTGAATGGAGGTTGCTGGGATCACAGGGATAGGCTGAGATAAGCAAGTGGGACTTCGGAAAGGCTCGTTTTTTGGGTTGCTGACTACCAGCGGTGCCCGTTATAGTATCATGCTGAGAGAGAGAAAGGAAAAGAAAGGGGGAAAAGGAGCTTTGGGGGAATGTAACCTCTTTGAACAAGCTGCTTCTGAGGTTAAGAACCGCTGGAGTGACATCCTGTTGGAAATGCCAGGGGGTCTCCCTTTCTCCAAACCCAAATGGGAACTGAATTTGGGGCTTATGTGAAGGAACAGCCTGTTTCCGTGGTTGAGAAGTTAGGCGACAGGGACGCTTCTTTTGAGGTGTGTGAAGCTGAAAGATTGGATTACAAGGGAGAGAAGAGGGACAGCAGGCCACCGTTCTAAAGATGGTGCTCAATTCTTGTTTTCCTGGTGTTGGGTCTGTATTAGGTGTGTACCAGGGAGGGGAGGGAAGGAGGATGCTTGTGGCAGGCAGTCCTGGGGACCCGGACACGATTCGTGACTTAGATTTTCCTGTCCTCTAAGTCCTGGCCGACCTGGCCCCCATTAATAGTACTCACGTTCTTGCGGCCAAAAACTAAAAAAAAGTAAATTAAAAACACATTCCCCCACGGGTCTCATTCAATCTGTTCTTGCGTAGCGTTCGGTAAAAGCCTACTGGCTTGGGAACGAGTCCAAAGCTGAAAGCATGCCGGTTCCGGGTGCTCCCGCCAGGTGGCGCTCGCCCACAACTGTTAAAATGCTAATCTAGTGGCTTTCATCTCAGGAATAGAACTTCTTTTCAATTTTTAAATGAGTAATGTGTTTATTCAGCAGCCTTTTGTTAAAACATTAGAGAAGTGTGAGGAGCAAGCACCTTTTCTTTGTTTGCTCTTTGAAACACATGGGAAAGAAAAGCAATCCTGGAGTACAGTTTAGGAAGCAATCTATTGTTAAAGTCACCGTATGTTTCTTTCCATTCTACCTGAGCTGGGTGGCTTCTGCAAATCTACTATAGTGAATACTTAGCAAGTGACTGCGTTTGTTCCAAGGGCTTTTTAAACGAGTGGGATTAGATTGTGTTGGAGACTTAGGGTATTGTAAGCCTCAGTCATTTGTAAAAGTGGGGACTTTCTGTATATATATATCTCTGTTCATTCTGGTTTAATGCTAACTAGACCATTTAAATTAGATTATTTTTCCAGGTTCCTTCATGAACATCTGCATTTGTGGGTGCAGGAATGCTGCAAATGTTGACTTTTAAAACTAGGCTTACATTCTTTTTTCTAAATGCAGAAAGTGTTGGAATCCAAACCTAGCATAGGTATAATGATAGCTTGATTTCCTTTAATGTATCTTATTTAAAACTTTTCTCAAGTTTGGGTAAATAATACATTTTAAAATTCAGGGGTGTGCTCTCCGTAGTCTTTTAATACGGAAATCCCAAGTCTGGACAGCAACTTCAAACTTGTAAATTTACATTCAGTACGCAGTTGGAGTGACATGGTTTGCTGTGACATGTTGGTCACCAGGTCCAGAAGTCAGTGGTGTAAGATGTGTGTCACGAGTCAAGATGATTTTTGTTAAGTAATGATAGTAAAAAGGCATCTAAAATCAGCCTGCTAAGAGTGTGGCAAAACATGATTTGGGATGGGGTAAGAGGAAAACAGTTAAACAGATAAGGGGGTCATTGGCCCGTTTACTACTGGGTTTCAGCATCCGTACATTGAGAGCAAAACTGGATCCTAGAGGGGGCTGACTTGAGATTGCAGTTGTTAGCAATGTAGTCATTTAACACGGTAATCATTGCCAGATGCCTCTGGGGAACTGTTAGCAGTACAGTCAAATTTCACTTTCTGTCCTGGATTGCTTGATTTGTTTCCTAATAAAAGAAACAATTAATGCACAAACCTGGCTTGGCTTCTCTTTCAGCAACAACTGCAAACACATTCCTAGAGAAAGCAGACCATCTTTTTTAGGTTATAACCCCACTGCCTTTCTCCCCACTTAATTTCTTCCCCGGCACAGCTCCTTCAGGCTTCGAGCTGCCAGCTGAGAGGTGTCTGCTATAGTAGCGTGACTGTCACCTTTCAGAGCCATGATCACAGGGCATTACAGCATTGTTCTCTTAAGCTCAGGATACTCCCATGGCTCTCCGACAGTGTGTTGCTGTGGAAACAAGAGCGGTGCCATGTAGGTGGTGGGCCCTTGATAAATATTTATTGATGATGATGAAGAGATGGTCGCATCTCGTGGCAACCATGATGAAGGCTCAGGGGAGTTTTAAGTCACCGGGAAGCCTGATGGAGAGAAATGAGGAAGGGCTTTGGAGTCTGAGGTCCTCAGTTTGAATTCTGCCACTGCCTCTCTGTAGCTTTGTGAGCTTGGGCAGGTCACTTACCTTCTTGGACCCCCAGCTCCTCATCTGTAAAAAGAGGACCACGACAGCTGCTTCAGTGGATTTTGTGAAGACTAAAAGTGATGTATGCAGAGTGAATAGGAGGCTGGAGCAGAGCAGGACCTTGTCCGTTCCTGGCCTTGGCATTGCGTCTCAGTTAGGAATTGCCAGCTAGGGGCTGGGTTTTGGTGATCATTTCTAGTGTTTCTTCTTATTGGAGGTCGATTCCCTGTCACCACTTTTAGAAAGAGGTTTAAAATGAAATTTTCTAACAGGTGACACTAATTCATGTGGCCGTTTAAGGGTTTAGATAGGACATGTTTTAAGTCCATTTACCTTCCTAAATGAGAACTGACTTAAAAACACACGCACACACACACATGGTTGTACATCATAACAGAGAAGTGTGTGGGTTTATTCTCTCTCCATTCCTACTAGCCTCTCTCATCCAGCCTTCCTCATCTCAGGACACTTATCTCTTACCTAGAGATCAAGTGCATGGCACCCTGGGGTGGGGGAGATGCTTTGTGCACTAGATAAACAAGCAAAGAGTAAGCAAACATATAGAGGGCTGTGACATTCCAGAAAAGAAAGAAAGAAAAAAGCTACAAGAATATTGAAAATAAACCATGTCCGACAAGTGTAATAGCATTTGCAAGCCCATTAATACTTGGGGCTAGGAGGGAACACCATGTAGATATTAGAAAGCATTGAGAGTGTTTCTGAAATTTTATAAAACGAAGTTGAATTGGTTTGGAGAGGAAGGAAGCTATGGCTTTAAAAAATGGATTAATAACATGCAGATGCAGCCAATGAGACCGTGGTGATCACAGGTGTTGTATCAAGGTGGGCGGGGTGACAAATCAGGGTCATGAGATTCAGACTTGGTGTGGGCTTGTGGGCACTTCTATTTGCCTGGAAAAGGGAGAAATGAACATGATATTTATTATCTTTTAGTAAGAGTTTCAGGTCCTAAAGGAGATACAGAGGGACCCAGGGAGGAATCTAATCATAGATCCCAAGGGACCTACCAGAAGTCAACTGTGAAAAATGAGCGTTAACGTGACTTAAAAGGGAAAGGCAGAGTGGTGGAAGGGTCAGGAGCCATCGAGAGATGGTGGTTGTTTGGCCTGTTTTATCCCAAATGTCAGCATTGTTTGACTTGGCCCGTCCTAGGTATTTACACAGACAGTGTCTGCTCACAACCCCACTGAACCCGCCGTCGGGCCAGTGGGTAACTAATACATTGATGTGATCCACAGTGTTACAGACTTATTTTCATTTCACACTGGACTCCAGCTGCTCTCTGGCACCTCAACATCCACTGGTGCATGCGTGGAATAGATATAAAGTCTTTCCAAGTTTCTAAACATTCAGCTGAAAATTTTTATTTGATGCTGGAGGGAATAAGAAATGGTGATGCCACTTTGGTAAGCAGTTTGGCAGTTTCTTTAAAAAGTTAAACACATACGTGCCATAGGATCCAGCAATTCCGCTTCTAGGAATGTACCCAACAGAAACTGGAAACATATGCCCACACAGAGACACATGCGTGGGTGCTCATAGCAGCATTATTCATAGTAGCCAAAAAGTGCAGACGATCCAAATGACCATCAACCGGTGAATCCCTCCAATGGAATAGGCGTAGCAAGAAGAAGAAATGAACTATTGATATGTGCTGCAACATGGATGAACTTCCAAAAGCGTTATGCTAAGCAGAAGAAGCCAGATGCAAAAGACTACATGTTGTATGAAATATTCAGAGAAGGCAAATCTATAGAGACAGAAAGCAGAGCATGGTTGCCTGGAGCTGGGCATGGGAGCAGGGATTTATAGAGAGAACACGCTGAAGTGATAGAAAGATTTGAAAACTGGAAGGTGGTGATGGTTGTGGAACTATATAAATCCTGGCTCCCAGCTTGTGATGTGTCCTTGATGAGTTACTCTTCTGTTTGGAACCCATATTTCTGCAGCTGTGAAAGTGGGCTCCGCAGTGCCTTGGTGCTGTAAGAGCCAGAGACGACTCCTGTAACTTGTCCAGCTCTGTTCCTGGCCCAGAACAGGCACTCAGTAAACAGCATTTCTATTACTTTTCCTTTGCCAGTTTCCAAAATCGTTTGTTGCATTAGTTATTTGAAAGGCATTAGTTTTGGGGTGGTTTTTTTCTCTCTCTTTCCACTGTGAATTAAATCAATGAACTAACATTTCTTTACCCTCAGCAGTTTGGCAAAAATGAAAAAGTTTAAGACTATCAAGTTTTGAAAAGGATCTGAGCAATTAGGTGTTCGTTGTTGAGCCGCGGATACTGAAACAGCTTTTTCGAGCGCTAAATCTGGCAGTGTCTGTTAAAATTGGAGACGTGAATACCTTGTGCCTAGAGTGTTTTGGTAGGGTAGGGATTGGTGGTGGTGGGGGGGAGAGAATAGACCATTCATCTGTTTTCTTTCTCATCAAGCCAAGGATGTAGACATTTAACAGAAGAGGAGACGTTCTGCTGCTCAGGGGCGAGGCAGCATGGGTCTGGCCCCTCTGTTTACCAACAGGGTGAACAGCTTCCAGAGGTGGGAAAAGAGCTCCATACCTGCATTTTTTTCTGCCTTTGTATGGGGCAAGGGGCTTACATCAATACCCCTGGTAGTGCATGTCCTGTTCTTCAACAGATGTTCATGAACCTTGAACTTTCTCAGCATCATGAGGCTTGTCCTCATCCAGACAAGGACACAGTGCTGTCGCTCACGCTCCCAGTGCCAGCTTCCCAGGACCCTGGGGAATCTGTTTCCTTTCAGGTCACCCCAACTTTGCTTTACTCCCTTTTTACGCCAGTACTTCCAAAGCCAATCCGAGGACCACAAACCCATTTCCCTTGGTTCTCGCTTGACTCCTGGGAGTGGTTTTATATTCATCCTTACAGTTTCATCCTGCATTTGACTGGAACCAAGCGTGAGTTAATGGGTTCACGCCAGCAAGGAAAACTTTTAAAAGAGCACTTAATGTTTGATCATCATGAATGAGTGGCCTTGGAAGGTTTGGACTTGCTTTAATTAACTGTAATTATGGCTTATTTTTGCTGCTCAAATGATCGCAAGTTGGTCCAACCAGATTTGTTTTCCCACTTTTAGAATCTTTGAGAGCGTCCTTATTTTTCTGTAACAACAAAGATCTTCAGCCTCACCTCTGGGTTTTCTCTCCCAAACATGGAGTCACTTTTTTTTTAAAGAGCCCTGGTCCCTTTTTTTGTGGCAACATCAGAAACTGTGGTGCACATTGTGGTATTTTGTTTGAACTCTGGAGTAAAACGGACTAAAACGGGGTCTGCTGCTGATGTCAGGGATAGAAAAAGAAGATGTTTTAAACAGCATGCATTTATGACCATTTCTGTCTTCAACTTTTTAAAATTGATTTGAGCACAACAACTTATTCTAATTAAAAATATTTTTGACCTTGTCACACCATGTGCTTAAATGAGAGACTAGCTTAGACGCTGATGTCACCATGTCTTTCTTTCTTTCTTTCTTTTTCTTTTTTTTTTTTTAAAGTAATTTGGAATAGAACCATAAGTGCATGGGTCCAGATGCGTCTCATCTGTCAGTGTGTCCTTCTTGGGCACCAACTTTCTGAAAAGAAGAGAAACAAATCTTAGACTCCCTCTAGGGGAGCTAGTTAGTTACCGATTGCTGTGTAAGAAGCAAAAGTTATCTCCCCCAACTTAGTGGCTCTATTTTCTCACCACTTCTTTGGGTCAGGAATCTGGGTGTGGGTTCTGGTTCTGGATGCATCACAGGATGCCATCAGGTGTCAGCCAGGGCTGCAGGCAACTCGGCGGGAATGGGGAAGGATCGGCTCCCAGGCTCACTCAGGTGGTTGTTGGGAGGATTCAGTGGTTGGCCCGAGAGCCTGAGTTCCTCAGGAGCCGTTGGCTAGAAGCTGGCCTGCTTCCCCGCCAGCTGGGCCCCTCCATCACAACATGGGGGCTGGCTTCAGCAGAGGGGGCAGCTGAGAGGGCAGGAGGGAGTGTGAGCGAGACAGGAGCCAGACTTTTGTAACTTAATTTTGGAAGTGACATCCCGTTGCATTTGCCATATTTTATTTGTTGGGAGGAAGCGATAGGTCTAGCCCACACTCAAGGGGAGAAAATCACAGAAGGGCTTGCATCCTGGGAGGTGGGGATCACTGAGCCATTTCCAGAGCGCCCTACTGCAGCAGCTCCCCATAACAGGCAAGTATAGGAAGCCTTGGATCTGGGGGAAAAGTGCAAGTATCACTTTTAACCTGGGTCCAAGTCTTTTAATTTTTTAAATTATTTTGGGCATGAGTGTTGTTTCAATGTCAAGCTTTTACTCCTTAAAGGCCTCTGAAAAGAGAGATTTACAGTCTCAGAATTCACTTAGTCCAAATCTTAAAAAAAGTTAATTAGGAATGTCATAAAGTAAAAATGAACTAATATAAAGATCCATCAGAAAACTTTTCAAACTTTACCTCCAAGTTGAAGTACTATGATGTTTTTATGAGACTATAAATCTTTCATACTAGTATGCAGATTCCATAAAAACCAATTTATACAGAACACCAAATAGATTAGGGTTACAATATAATTTAGCTGAAATTTATATTTTTCTTACATTTAGACTTCCCAGTTCTAGAAAGGAGTACTTATTTTAGACTTTTTGACACATATCCAGAGCATTTTTGTCATGTAAAACTAACATTAGGGATTTAATAAGTTATAGTGGTTAAATGTTTTCATGTAAATATACACATTATTACAGGGACCAAAATATGTCCTGCCTGCCCTTGTAGTTTCAGTGGCTGTGACAGTAGTACAGTCATTACAGAAGGAATTCAGTCGAAGTATTGTTTCAGTGAAGAATGGTTCTGCCAAAATGCAAATGGGGAGACCAGACACTGGAATTCCTGGTGGGGCCTGCTTCAGGGACTTACCTGTGCTTGGGGGTGGCGGGGGTGGTGGGGGTGGTGCTTATAGCTCCAAAGGTCCCCATTGTGCTTGTCTAGGTGTTATCTGCACTTAGGAGGATCACCGATTTATGATGGTCTTCTAACCCCCGGTCCTTTTGAGATCATTTCTACAAAGTGACCTTGGGGAATGGGGGAGCCAAGACAGCTTGAGTTGGCCCTACATCTGCTCTGGGGAAGTGCTTGGCCTCCGTCTTCAGGCACTTGGATTTTTGAGCACTTTCTCATGTACCAACTGTCATCTCAGTCCTGCTGAGTCAGGTTGTGCAAGGTTGGGTGCGAGGCACCCCGCCCGGCGGGAGGGAGGGAGCGGCACGGTTTCCTAGGCGTCTAGGTCAGGGCTGCTGCAGGTGGTGCTGCGGAACCTGCGCAGCTGCACGTGAGGGGCTGGGTCAAGGCCCTCATTCTACTCTGCGGTACCCGCTGGAGTTCAAAGCTATTTCTATGTCCACGTCTACTTCCAGATCCTGAGCTTCTGATGTTTTTACTGTTATTTTTCCTTTTATCCAGTGATTCTTTTTCTCTGCTGAATATTGTCCATTTACTATCCCTTCACCTTTGCATTATTTTTTCACCTTTTGTTATAGGACATGCATGTATTGGGCTTAGGGGGGCGTGATTTTCAGCTCAGACGCTTCTGGAACCAAGACTAAGGCAAGATTCTAACCTATCTCAAACCAGAGGGGCATGAGAGTGGGGGTGGGGTGGGGTGGGGTGGGAGGCACATCAGGTATTTATGGAAGCCGGGAGCATTGCCAGCCTCCTCCCTGTATCTCAGCTGGCTGCGGTTCAGGATGGTTATCTTCCTCCAAAAATTGTCTGGAACAAGCAAAGGGCAGCTCTCGAACACTTGGACTGCATTGTCTTGAGGCCATTTACATTTAGTTTTTGGAGGAACTTGGAATCTCCCGGAAAAGAGGAAACTTGAGTTTTTACCTACTGCGACGCTCTCAGCTCAAACATGCAAACACTGTAGTTGAACCCAAGTACTGTACCACCATGGCTTCAAACAGAAGTTTATAAAACATTGTTCTGTATGCTAATCAATGCAAAATTTCCATGTCAAGTCTTTTAAGTTTTTTTGCACAGAGGCTACGTGTTCCAGGTAGAACATCATTTTTGGGACTTGACCTCCGGAACACCATTTTTGATGGAGGGGGGCAATTAACCCGAACAAACCCCCGAGTTCCAGGGTCGCCATGGCCTGTAAAAGATGTACATACACATATTTTAAAACAGCACGTCTTGTTTGATTTGGGACCCCTGTCCTTATCGCCCACGTACAGGACATTTAGCACACGTTTCAGTCCACTGGTCGCCGAAGCACGTTGTTGCTCTCTTTACCTGAGCATCGGCTCAGCCAGCACAAAGCATTTCTCAGTTCCATCCCCGTTTCCCCTCACCTCCAAAACCTCAGCAGCTGTCATGTGTGCCTGGAAACTCGCTGATCACCTGTTCCACTTGGAACCCTAGGGTTCCTTGGTAGCTCCCCCATCCCAGGTTACATTTTCATACATATACTTCGGGGGGTTCTCCTTGTGATCTATACGTTTTGGGTCAAGCCTCATACAGAAGATGCCAGGGGTCAGGCTCTGGGCTCACGGCCCCTTGCTCAGCCATCTTTATTCCATGTTAGGTCCAAATGGTTGCAGGGAGAGGAACAGTAGATATATCCCATTTGACTCTGGCCCTCCCACCAAAATTCTCATGGTTCAGCCATGACTGACTCATTGTTCCCAACTTCGGCATTCTGATCCATGACTAAAATCTGGCCACGGTGATGAGCTCTCGATACCTGTCCCACTTAGGACGCCAGCAGCATAGTTTCACGTGGTGGGGCAGACGATGTGGCATAGACCCTGTGGGTGCACTCAAGCTTTCATAAGTTCCTGATGTACTCAGCTAAAGATGCAGGATGTCACGGGAGGTCGGGGACCACACAGAGAAGCAGCAGATGGGGTGCGTCTCGGCCTGACCTTTTTGGCTCCTTGGTTCCCTAATGGGATGCGTAGTTGGCAGTGACATCTTTGATGTTCACAGAATCCTGCTTGTGCACAGGGGCAGGCTTTTTGCTGTGCCGCTGCCCTGTTACATCAGCATCTTGGAAGAGCCTATGTTACATATTTGAGCATCTATTGAGGGATATTTATAAATATTAGGCTCTTCTGGTTCATGGACCTTACTTATCATCTGCTAGACCATCTTCTGTAGGAAGAAAAAAGAGTCAGCTTTATGGATATAACAATCAAAACTGTATTAATGATCAGACCATGTGTGTTTATTTTAGTATAAAGAGCAGAATGGAAGCCTGCCGTCCTCAGAAGAGGTACAGGGAGAGATGGGCCTGGGTGGCAGAGAAAGGGCAGTTTTGCTTTATTTGTAATATTCTATCTCATTTGAAAAGAGGAACATAGTTTAAGAAAATTTGTTAAAATGAGTTGATAATTCTTGATAGAGAAGCACACAGGTTTTAATTACATTTCTATTTGTATTAAACTCTTGGAGTTTAATATTGGGTTGGCCAAAAATTTCATTTTTTTTTTCAATGGCTCTAGTTAGTAGCGCTTAGTTGTCTCTAACTTCATTCGAAACAATTTTGTTAGATTTTATTGTGACAGCTGTCATATCAGCATGCATTCAAAAACAAAACATCAAAATTGGTGAATTTTTGTGCAGCCATTTTAATATTGAAGATGAAAGAAAATATGCAACATTTTTGGCGCGTTATGCTTTATTATTTCAAGAAAGGCAAAACGCACCTGAAATGCGAAAAATGATTTGTGAAGTATATGGAGAAGGTGCTGTGACTGATTGAACATGTCAAAACTGGTTTGCGAAGTTTCTTGGTACTATTGACATTTTTGCCAAATAAGTTTGCTGTGGGGGCTGTCTTAGCCTTGGAAGATGTTTAGCAGCACCCCTGGCCTCTACCCATTAGAAGCGAATAGCAGAGATAGTCAACATACTCAAAATATCCCAATCAGTAGTTACTGGTGAAAATGAAAAATGTGTCTTTTATTTTATGGAAAAAATGAAATAGACTTTTGGCCAACTCAAGATTTGCTAGAAAAGTGCAAATGTTTGCAATTTTAAACATGTGTACTGTTTTCATCAATCATTCATTTGAAACAAATTAGGTCTTATTTTCTATACGAAAAACCTTATTTCTGAGTCTGGCACCATGTTTTCTGTGGGAACGTCTAAGATTTCTGCATCTGGTTAGAAGCAGAGAGGTGCAGAGAGACATTTGAGCCTGAGTGATTGGGGTCCCGATGGAGGGGTCCTATTAGCCACTGTCCCCCCCTTCCTTCATCCCCCTTCTCTCCTGGGACCTTTGTGGAGAAATTGCAAAGATTCCTCCATGGGACAGCCTTTGGCCCTGGGATTTCTTGAGGTCCCAGAAAGGCACATTTGACATAGAGAGATAATGTTGCACAATCTTTTCAGTGTTTAGAGATATTGTGAACCTTAGCAAAGTTTTTCCACCCGTGAGATGACTTCTGTGCTTTTTAAGGGCTGGAGTTCTAGTCTCTGACTTTAAGATATGATTTTTTCCCCCCTGGAAAGTCAAATCAATTGAGATGTTTGATAGAGATTAAATATATTAAAAATCTTCCCTTTCCTGATTAATCAGTTTTGTTATTTGACACCATCCATAGTTTGTTTGTTCAAAAGGAATAAGTTGTGAAATCCTAGGTCTAGGAGATGAAACAAACAATCTGTTTCCAGGATTGTTCCTGTCAAACAGCAAGCCCAGTGTAACAGTCCCTATTAGAACCCAACAGAAGGGATTTTCACTCTCCTGGGATGAAGATTTCTCAACCCAGAAGAGTACACAGAGGAGAGGAGCATTTGGCTTTTGTTGGACTAGAAAGCATAAAATACAAGGAGATGACAGGTCATTTGCTAAAATGATGGATGAGAGGGGAATAATAATAGGGAACCAGATTTAAAAGTTATGAAAAATCATAGGTGCACCTGGGTATGTCTGCAGAGCATAAAGAATTCAAACACCAGGGGAGTAAATACAGAAAAAGAAATGACTACCAAGTAGCAAACACTAATATTGTTGTATACTTTAAATGCTTATAACGAGCCAGACATTTTTCAAAGGCTTTACTAATTGTTGCTATGGAGTCTTCATAACAGTCCTGTTATATGGGTTTGATTTTCATAAAAAAATAGGACACAGAATAGTTAAGTAGCAAGCTCAGGGTCACACAGCTAATGAGTGGTAGAGCCAGGACTTGAACCTGAGCAAATTGAGGCTGGAATCTTTGTTCTTAGCCACTATTTTCTGCTCTCTCTGTAGTTCACTTTGTGGCAACTACTATGCTAACTTCATGCTCGTGGGAAAAGTTCAGATCCTATTTGAAATTCCTGGGTGGAAAACTTTCCTTCAGAATTTTTAATGAGAATTCCTTTGGGGGAGTTCTAAGACTTTGGTTAATTCTCATAATCATCCCATGAAATAGGCATGACAATTTCATAAAGCAAATGAGAGAATTGGTTTCATGGAGGTGCAAGGTCTTGGTCACTGTCACACTTGTGTTTGTCTTATTTCAGAGTCCAAGTTCATAACTAACACATGATGTTGAATGTTAGAAGACTTTTATGTCTGTAAGAGGTATGGGAGAGAGGGACTGTCTTCCTAAGAAAATGCCCCATTTCCCTCCCATGTAAGTCTTAACCGTCCCAATCTTATAAGAGGGTAGTTCCAAGGGGGAGGACCTTCACTTGTCCTGGAACAAAAGTGAGCCCCTAGATGTGGCTGTCACTGATTCCACCTTGGGGGCCCAGTAGCTGAAGGTGCCACACCCCCAGGAACTCGGGTGAAGGCTTCATCTTAGACCATGATTTTTAGACTGCTGGTTGTCCAGCAAACAAAACATTTTAGGAAGCCACTTTTGGGTTGGATGTAGTTAACTGAGTTCATTTAACCCACAGGATAGCCACCCTGTGTATTTAAAATAGGTGATTGTCATTCCAGTTTTACAAAGGAGAGGCTGAAGTCTAAGCTAGCAGGTAGGACTGCCCTTGAACTTGAGGGATCCTCAGGTGTTGACTGTCACAGATTTTTGCTGCAGGAATCTTTGATTCTGAAGTATAGCGGCTTGTGTAATTTTATCTCTAATTTTCCAAAGGCATCAAATGCCTGCCATTGACTTTTTCACTGTGTACCCACAATAAAGAATGTGTTAATCCCCTCTCAATTTCTGCTCTTGTGACTGCAGTTTCTGAACTTGGTCCCTACTATGACCTTTGATAGTTCTTGGCTGTTTTTCTCGTGGAATCAGGTCTGGGGCAGGTGGATGCACCTGCTCTGTCATGAAGGAAACCGTAGTGGTTAAAAATGCAGGCTCTGATCTCAGACAGTGTGGCTTCAAACCAGTGCTGTGCTATTTACAAGCTGTATGACCTTGAACAAGTTATTTGAGCCCTCTGAGTCTCAATTTTATCATCTGTGAAATGAGGCTCATAATAATGATTTGCTTGTAGGATGGCGAGAAGTCAATGAAGTGATGTATGCGAAATGCTCAGCGTGGGGCCCGGCTCGTGGAAGTGCTCAGTAAATGCTAGCCCTTCGCGATGGTGGTGCAACTGCTGGAGCAATATTGCCTGCGCTCAGTGGAGCAAACAGTACATGGCTAGCGTGACCAGCTGTCCTAGTTTGTCCAGCCTGTGGGACCTTCAGTGCTGAAACCAGGACTGTACCAGGCGAACCAGGATGAATTGGTCACTCAAATGCCCATACAGCTTTCTCAGAATAATCTGATTGCATATGCTATGCAGGCTCCTGCAAGTTGCATACATAATTCATATTCATGTAGCAAAAAAAAAAAAAAAAAAAAAGATGATCTGATTTTTGATTTGCATTTTATAGATGTCAGTGTTGGGAGAAATAGATTAGCGTTTGTTAATTTCTGAAAATACCACCACTAGAGGAGCTGTCTGGGGCCTGGTGATGTCTCTCTGGATCCTGACAGACAACAGAATGCAACTCCCATGTGTCAAGAGATTTTAACAAGGGACTTTTTTTGGGGGGGGTTGGTTTGAGTTTAAGGGATGCCACCTGGGATGCTGAGACATCTAGTGACTGGGGATGGTGAAAGGCCATTAGAACCCTTTAATTTGCAAAGGGGTAAAGGGAGGGGTTGTGTTAATGGAGCCCCCCCTTTGCATTGCTCTGAATTCCAGGAGGCAGGACTCCTTTGCCTTCTGGCTTCTGGTTATGTGTAGCGGATGGGGGTCACTGGCAGGAGATTATGAGGCAGGAGGAGAGGGGTCGGGGTATTTATCCTCCTCTCTTTGTGCCTCACTGCTTTCTGGTATGGCAATACTTCTCAATGGTGATTGTTCTCACACTGTGGTACCTAGAGCAGGCATCAGCCTCACTTGGGAACTTTTTGTAACTGTACATTCGTGTGACCCACCTCAGACCTACTGAATCATCAGCTCTGGGGGTGGGACCAGCATCTGCGTTCTGCTAAGCCCCCTCGGTGATTCTGATCCATTTGAAAATTTGAGAACCACTGTGCTAGGGAGCAAAGATGCACCATTAATTTCCTGTGAGGCCTTTGGCCAATGAAGTTCATTCTGTGGCTCGGAGGTTAGTTTCAATCTTAGTCAAATGAGAGGGAGCTTTGCTATGTCTCTTCATAGCACTTGATTCTCCTAACTAGGTTTTAAACTTATTTATTTGTTTATTTCCTGACTTTTCTACTAGAGTTTAAGTACCATGATAACAGGAGTTTGCTCTGTTCACTGCTGATTTCCAGTGCCCAGCACTATTCCTGTGCACATAACTCACTGTTGGTGAATGGATGGATGTTAAGTGATTGCCACAGTCACTGTCAGCAGTTTTCATCTTCATTTGAAGATTCTGTGTTCTCTTATATAATAATGGCTGGTTTCTCTCAAATCTGTCAATCTGAAATCTCAACCCACAATTCCATTTTTAAAGGAAAATAATAATTGATGAATTAAGGGAAAGAACACGTGAGGCACCTTGTGTGTGTCAGGGACCATGGCACCTGCAGTGTCACACATTGTCCCATTTAATCTAAATACAGTCTCTCTGAAATTGGATCGCTGTAAAGAAATGCAGTCTCAGTGAGGTTACAGGATGTACCCAAAGTCACAGAGCTGTTCCCTGGCCAAATCCAGGTTTCAGTCAAACTGTGCTCACTGCCAGGCTGGTATTGGTTCAGTTCCAAAGCTGTGCAAGATTCAGAGGACTCTACTGAATTGCAAAGATTGCTTATATCTTAAAAAATAGTTCGCCTTGAAATATAGTAATATTTTATCTTGGGTCACTCAATATATTGGGAAGAGAATAGGCATTAGATAATGTCCAAGAGACTTGAATTGAAATCTAGGCCCCTGCCACTTATTGGCTGTGTGTCCTTGGGCAAGTTACTGTACTTTTCTGAACCTCGACTCCCCATCTGTCAATGAGGATAATTCTACCAGTCTGACAGGGGGCTTGTGACCATTTTAAATAATGCATATAATACACCTGGCAGGTGATAAATAACAATGATCATTTCTTAGAATTTTTTGACAATTATTAATTCATGTATGAATCATGGTAGGTCTCAATTCAATAGGTGGATTTTAGAGTTTATTGCTTTTCATTATGAGAAACTGATAAAGTAACTTGGAACTCACAACAGTCTCTGGAGATATTTTCATTCCCAGCTGGACTGGTGATGGGGTCAGACTGGCTGGGGTCCTTAATTATCCTGCTTACCAGCTGTATGTCTTTGTGCAAATTAGTTAATGGCTCCAAGCCTTAAATTTCTCTTTTAGAAAATAGGGGATGATAGTGCCTATTTCATAGATGCTTATGAGCATCATGTGAAGTAAATATGTGAAGCAGTGAATAAATGCTGTGAACATTATCATCATTGTTCAATGGGAATTTCCTCTGCATATCAGATGCATCCATAGTCTTCATTGCTGTTGAATATTTCACATGCAGATACACGTCTGTGCGTGTAGTTGGGCACCGAGTGAGGGCCTATGTAGAAATGGTAAGTGGAACTTTATACACCCGACATTGTGGGAAAACTCCTTTCTTCTCCCATATCCTGCTGTTTAAAAAGTTCACCCTCTAGAGTGCTGTGAAGAACCTGGGAAAACTCCTTTCTTCTCCCATATCCTGCTGTTTAAGAAGCTCACCCTCTAGAGTGCTGCGAAGAACCTGGAAAGAAGCTGAAGATTCTCTGGGCTACCAACCCAATGCTAAACCCACACAAAGCTCTTGTCCTTTGTCCAAGGAAGAGCCCCCAGACTCTCGAACAGTGGCCGTAGCTTTTCCTTTACACACAGATCTTTGCCAACAAGTTCGCATTTGGTTTCCAAGCCCAGAGGGTTTAGGAGGAAGGAGACGGGCTCCTCCAGGAAGGCTTGATTGCAGTGGTGGTGAAAAAAGGAGTGATCACCTGATGGCTAGAGAAGAGAATCCTAAGGAGCAACAGTGTGATCATAGTAAAGTCAGTAGCCAGAGCTGCTGGGCACCGGGGCAAGGATGCCGCTCTCCTCGGACCGCCCCAAAGGCCGCGCCTATAGCTTTGCTGAGGATGTGGTGGCAGTCATGATAATGTGGGTTTTTTTCAGGAGAAAAAATAGGTTTGGGTTCTGAATACAGTAACTGATCTTTTAATGGATGATGTGAGTTATAAAAAAAGAAAAAGCTAAATTGTTTTCTTTAATCCCAATGATTCTATTTTTATAACGCTTTATACAGTATTTTCAAGCATATCATTGCATTTTAATCTTTGCTCTTAATAGGTGCTACCACCCTTTTGCAGGTAGGAGGCTGAATCTTGATGCATTAAAAGACCAACCCAAGGGCACACAGGTACCGAGACCAGCTTTTTAGGTTTTGCACCTGGGGTGCACACCGTGGCCCCGTCCTGCCATGTAAGAGGGAAGGGGGTTTGTGGAACATTTCAAAGGCTTTGTAGACACAGCCATTCAAGCGTCAGCCGTGCTGTTGAGCATGATGCCTCCAGTCCCATGAACCCTGGATTTAAGTATTTGGAGTCGTAAATTGAATTCAAGAGCAGACCTTAGCTATCTGGAACGCTCTGTGATCACGAAGGCAACTTTCCTTGGGAGCCGCTTGAATGAAGGCATAGTGGAGGGGGCCGAGCAGGGAGAAGTAAGTGCATAAAGAAGAGTCCATCTAAAAAGCAGGAGAGGGCAGAGGGCCCAGACTGGCGTGCAGAGGACAGTCATGCGACAGGACACACGGCGCTTTCTCAGAGGAGCACGTTACTTCTCTCCTTTCTGTGAGTCCTTTGGTTTTGCTTCACCTAACTCTTCTGGGGGAACAGGTTTACAGCCTATGGCTCTTTGTTAAAAATAACTTTTATTTGCCAAGAGAAATTCATACTAGCATGGGAAACATTGCTGTGGAATAGAGATCTGATAGCAAATAATGGCATAATAGCCACTGCAGGATAGCCTACCTCTGGCCCTTAGATGCCAGTCCTATCCAAATGCATGGGATGGCCGTGGCTCAGAACACCGGACTGTGTTTCTGAGGGGAGACAGGCCAGGCGGGGTGCTATTAGCCCCTCCTCCTGGATGCAGAGATGGCATGTCACGGTTTGACTTTCTTCTTTGTCACCTGTGTCAAAGAGGAAGATTTGGAAAATGACATCCCTTTGTTGGAGAAAAAGGATCAAGAAGGATTTAATAATGTGGTTCTTTGAAAGAAATCAATGTCCCGTCTGTTCTTTTAAATTTATGAAGGCTTAGTATAATGCAGCTGGAGGTGTGTGGGGAGTTGAATGCAAGTGGCTTCTGCATTAGGATGATCTGAGAAATCCAAATTGAAGTGGGCCCTGTGTTAGTTAATTGTTGCTCCGTAAAAAGTCACCACAAAGTTAGCCACTTAAAATAACACTTACCGAACCACATAAGCCACTGAAAACATGTGTCATCTCACAGTTTCTGTGGGTCAGGAATCCGGGCGCAGCTGAGCTGGGTCCTCTGGCTCGGGGTCTCCCGTAAGGCTGCAGCCAAGGTGTCGACCAGGGCTGTGGTCGCCCCTGAAGGTGTGACTGGGGCAGGGTCTGTTTCCAAGCTCACGTGGTTGTTGGCGATGTTCAGTTCCTTGCAGGCAGCCAGACTGAGGGTCTCACTTCCTTGTGGCTGTTGGCCAAAGACTACTCTCAGGTCCCTGTCACATGGGCCTTGCCGACAAGCACAGTGACTTGCTGCGTCTCCCCAGCAAGGGAGAGAGTCAGCCAGCAAGACAGAAGCCACAATTTTACTTAATCACAGAAATGACATCATATGCACATATGCATACATTCACACATGTCTATGTGTTTATATATCCTTTAGCCTATTCTGGTTGGTTAGGAGGCAGTCATAGTCCAGCTCACACTCAAGGGGAGGAGATTACATCAGGGCAGGAGGGCTGGGCGGTGAGGATCATCGGCGGCCTAAGTCTGCCTGCCACAGACCCGCATCTTACAACCCGCCCTTTTTCTATTCTTCAGATCCTTGCCATGAAGAGCTATGTTTCTATGAGGATGGAAGAGACTGAGGTTGAACCAAAGAAAGAGAGGGATTGGACGTTCCTATTGAATTCGATCTGGTTACCTGTTTACCGGCATCGGCTTAGCGAGTGCCTGTGGAGGGCGTGCAGTCTGTGGTTTCTTGCATCCACACCATAACCCTGAGCACTTGGCAGGTCAGGGAACCAAGACATAGAAACAGACTCGAATCTCGTCTGCGCTCACGAGGCTCAAGAGCTCTTGGGTTTTGAACAGAAGGCTCCAGGAATAAAGGCTTTGCTGGGGTTGACTAACATGGGGGCACTTTTTCTCTGTGGGTTAGCTGTGGCTGGGCCACTGGGCCAAGTTGAGTGTCAAGAATTCAAATACAGTCTGTGAGCAGATATGAAGGTCAGACGAGGCTCCAGAGGGGATGTCAGAAGTCAGGATGCAGAAGGGCAGCCAGAGAAGCACAACAAAGCCTAAAAGGGCCAAGGGTCTTGACAGCCTTTCCTTTCATGTAAGTTAGAATTACGGTGGAAAAACTGTAGTTTTCCTCATTATTCACGCATGCTCCCCAGTGTTGAATTTGGACTTCGTAAACCCACGCAAGGCTGCCGAACTCTGATATCTGCCAACCATGAGGCCAGTTTTTCTTTCCAACCACCTTTGTCTGCATTAGCTGTGATTGACTTTTTTCAGTTTTCTCGTATAACGCTGAGCTGAGAACGGAAATGTGAAGATGCCAGTGCTCATGGTAATCCATTTGAGGCCTGTTAGGTGTCCAGGCAGTGTTGGCTTTTGCTTTGACTTGTTTCTGGCCAGATGATTCAACCGCGAAAGGGAATGAAAGGAAAGAACACGCATGAACCGCTGGAAATGCATCCTGAGACCTCGTGTCTCAAAGGCCATGTTTAGTGATGGCGGAAAATGGGGAAATCCTTAAAATTATTGATTGAGAATCAACATTAAAGACAAAAATAAAAAAAACATCAGTGATTCAAATACAGAGAGAAATCAAGAGATCCATAGAGCTTTTGATGGGCACACGGTTTGCTCCCGACTCTTTAATCAAGAGGACGGTGCTCAGCTGCCTATTGACACATTTTTCCAAGAAAGTTGATGACACCATCAGAATTGCCACACAACTGCCAAAGTACGTTTTTAAAAACATAGATCAGACCATGTCCCTGTCCTCTTTCAGACCGCTCTACTTGCTCTTAGAATAAATAAAGCCCCAGCCCAAAGTGTTGCTTCTTGCCTATGAGATCGGGCTCCTGATAATGTCTTTCACCCCCTCTCCCCTTCCTGCCCTCATTATTGGACTGAGTCTGGCCGAGGGGCCGGGAGACTCCATCCCACAGGCTGAATCTGGCCCACCACCTGGTTTTGTGTGGTTTCTCAACTGAGAACGGTTTTTATATCTCTGCACGGTCCATAACAAAAGAAGCATAGTAGTTTCTGATACATGAAGCTAGTATGAAATTCAGATTTCAGTGTCCATACAAGAGCTCTTTTGGAGCACAGTCTCGTCCCTTCATTTGCATGGTGTCCGTCGCCGCTTTCACACAACGAGGGTGGACTTGAGGCCAGTTGTTTTCCGTGATTTCAGATACTCTCCGCCGACCACAGTCTAAAACTATTCAGTGGAACATTTCAGAAGCAAACGATACATAGGTTTTAAATTGCGTGCCTTTCTGAGGAGTTCTGACAAAATGTCATGTCATTTGGCTCCTTCTCCCCCTGGATGTGAATCGCTGCTTTGTCCAGTGTATCCGTGCCATGGACACTCCCCGCCCGTCAGTCACTTCGTAGCTGTCTCCACTTTCAGATCAACTGCCGAGTTATTGCACGGCTTTTTCACGTAACCCTTATTTTACTCAGTAAGGGCCCCAAGCCATTTACATAATATTTATCTCTGTATATTATTATTGTTGTTAACCTCTTACTGTGCCTAATTTATAAATTAAACTCTGTCACATGCATGTAACTATAGGACAAACCATGGCATCGTGTATATAGGGGTCAGTACTATTTGAGGTTTCAGGCATCCACTGCGGGTCTTGGAATGCATCCCCTGTGGATAAGAGGGGAATACTATAGTTGGAGTGGAAACTGTATACCCTGCAAAGGCTGATGTAATGATTATTTGGCCCTTTACAGAAAAGGTCTGCTGACTCCTGATCTAGCCACATGCGCCTTCTCTTCCCTCCTTCAACAGTGAAAACCTCTGGACCTTTGCACTTGCTGTTCTTGCTGCTAGGGGTGTGGCTTCTTTTCAACCTCTGTTCTGACATCACTTTCACTTACTGTCCACATGAGCTCAAATATGTTGATATGTTAATAGTATCACGAACTGAAAGTATTTCTTTATTTCTTTACCTATTAGTTTGCTTCTCCCACTTGAATGTAAGCTCTCAGAGGGAGCAGTTATGTCCTGCTCACCCCTGAGAAAGTGCCTGGCACATAGTGGGTGCTTTATAAATGTTTGTTGACAGACTGCATGAATGAAAGCAAATCAATGCTGAGTCTTCAGCTTGACACTCGGCCACTTCCGCTGGTACCTCCTTCTCTCCGACTACAAATTTATTTTCTCCTTCGCACACAATGTCATTTTCAGTAAGCTGAGATAATTGGGATTTAAGATAAGACATCATAAAATTTAACTTATTGTTTGTAATTTAATTTATTTTGTAATATTTTAAATGATCCTGAATCATCAGGTGTACATTGTATCACGTGCGAGGAGTAAGGGCATGAAACCTTCACATCATAATTAAAATTCCATAATTTTTAAAACTTTCCTCCTACAGTCACCCTCTTCTATTCTACCCTTAAAGTGTGTAAGGATCTGTATGTTCCAAATTTCAAACTTTCAATCTGTGACTAATTTTGGGGAGCATGCTTTCTAAAAGAGAAGACGTGGAATAATTGCGTTTATTTCTCCTCCTTCTCCCCCCGTCCTCTTATACACGCATGAGGACACACACAGGTGAGACAGGTGTGCTGTGGGTGGACGTCCTTTCCCCTTAAGGATAGCAGGCCAGTGCAGGAGCCACAGCACTGTCCAGACAGCATGTGAGAACTAGCTCCTGCCTTACACACCAGCCGTTCTCCTCGTGCGGCACAGCGTGGACCAGGCGCACACCGATGTGATTTGTGCTGTAGAGCAGCATATCAATCGGCAGGCACTCTGTGCATCTCAGTGTTGACCATAGACATTTATTTTGGAGACTCAAAAGCTGCAAGAGGCTATTGTTTCGTGGCCGATCTTGGTAGGCGCACTGCAGCTCTCGGCAGGGAATCTCTGCTGCTGTTGAAGACAGGTCTCTGCTCTCCTTAGCCAGTTCCTCTGGTCCACCAGTGTTCCCTCAGTTCCCTCTCTGGGTCACCCACTGAAGTTGACACCAGCAGGGGAGACATGAAGGACCATTCCTGCCCTCAGGGGGATCACTGTCTGGTTTGGGGGAAATAGAGGGGTGTGTTGGCAGTCAACATACGGAGATAGTAGATGGAAGACATTGCCGCAAGGGGCAGCCTGAGGGACAGCTGTCTTGGCTGGACTGTGTTTGCAGGACAATGATGGTTGGCTATGGAGTCATGAGGCAGGTACAGGCGTGGCAGATCTGCCTGGGCTGAGCCAGTGCCCAGCAGGTCATCATGAAAAGCCAAGCCCTCTGGTGATGAGGAGCCTGCAGAGGCAGCGCTGGTGTGGCGGGTGGTAAGAGGCAGCCTTATGACTGGAGCCAAAGGCTTGACTTCTTGCTGCCTCTGGAGTCCAGGATCATGGAGACCTCTGTGTGCAGGGAGGTGATGTTATATTTGCCAGGGATTATAGATCGTGTGGGGTATCACTAGTTGTGTGCTTCAGTGGCTCAGGGTGGGACAGCGCAGAATAGCTTTTTGCTTCTGCAAAAAGTTGTTAACTGTTCTTGGTTTTTGTGTGTTTGTTAACAGGACAGAGCTTTGGAGCCAGACACTGGTTTGGCCACTACATTTCAGACCCTGGGAAGTTACTTAGTCCAGCTCTGCCTCAGTTTCACGATCTGTTAAAGGACACAATTATAAAACCCACCTCACGGAGTTGTTCTGAGAATTAAATCAGTTCATACATATAAAAAGCACATACATAGGAAGCATACATTCAATGCTACCTATTACTACTAGTGTTTTCATTTAACTTATTACTCTCTCAGTCCAGCAAATGGTATGGTGTGGAAGTTTTAACTCTTGCCATCAAGTGTCAGGTGTGGAACAAAATTGAGTAACAGGTAGCTGTTTCAGTGTGTGGATTGGTTTTATCAAACCGGCTCCCACATGTGCACCACGCTTGTTTAATTACATTTCCCTGCTTCCTGCCCTCCAGCTTCGAAGGCAGGAATCATTATATTAACATGGTCAAGTCACCATAATAATCTACCGAGTCTGTGTAAATAAGGAACATCTGTGCAATATTTATGACCCATAAAACACCGTTACACTCTACAATGCTGTTCTCATCCCAAGTAGGTCACTGGGATGGAGCCATGATCAGAGGACCCTCCTGGGGCCCTCCGCTCTGCTCACTGAGCTCGGTGCCGGCCAGCCCAGATGGGAACGGGCAGTGCCACATGGCAGTTTGCGAAAATTAGGCTCCTGAAGGGATTTTTGCTCATCAGAGCGAAAAAAAATGAGTTGTCTTTTTGCAGGAAAAATGGGGTAAAGGTGTTCTTCTTTTTCTTATTTTTTTCAATCAAGAACAGCCAGCTTTTAGTCGTGTGCATGAGCTTGGATGCTCTCTGGACTGTGCGGGGGAAATCTAAAAATCCCAGGAGGGTTTCTGACATCTGTGCTGCACATGTCACCATGACTGCTTCGGCATCCAGGAAACTGAGTCAACTTTGCAGCCCAAGTTTAGTCATTACCTAGATGTCACAATGGGTGATTTCTCCTTTGGTCTTGATTTCCTTCCATTTATTCTGCTTTTCTTACTTGTATTCTCAGTAGATTGTAAGTGTCTTTATAAGCTAACGTTTAAATTCTTTAATGAGCATGTTAGGGTAGCATGAAGCTCTCTCTCCCTCTCGTCATTTGCTATGTTCTTAAAGTCTGCAAACTCATTTATGTGGCTGGTTAAGAAAAACACAAGCGGGAAGATAGATCTACTGTGTGCCCAAGTCAAGTTCAGTGTTCTGCGTATAGTGTACACAGGGCTCAGCAAACTTTTTGTACCAAGGGTCAGATAAACAGGCACAATGTGCAAATGAACAGGCATGGCTTTGTTCCAATAAAACTTTATTTACAAAGATAGGAAGCTGGCCCACAGGTCCTGATTTTCTGATCCCTGCACTAGTATAAATAACACACATAAAGTTCACTAGTCTCTAAATGTCCATCTTGACAAATTATCATCACAAGATGATGCTCCTGTGAGACTATCCCAGAGTCTAGGAAGGAGAACAGGAACAGGGTCTTAAAGTTCCCTCATACTTTTTCCCATGTGTTACCCTGTCTCCAACCACAGTGGCTTCTAAACACAGTAGATAATATTTTTTATTACGTTAGATCCTGCATATGAAAACACCATAGATTAAAAAAAAATTATTCTCAAGAAACAGACTTGATACCTGAGTAAGAGTAGGCTTATACCCAGCTCTCCTGTTGACTGGCATTAACGCCACAATCAAATTATTGATAAGCCCTTTGAGTTTCAGTTCTTTCTTCCTATAAATTAGGGATATTAATGCTTATGTTGGGGGTTGTATGAAAAGCCAGTCAGATGCCATACCCGAGGTCCTTAATGCAGTCCTGTACACAGAAACCAGCTAATTTTAGTTTTTCATCAACTAGATTGTGTTCTCCACGTTGGCGAGCTTGTCATTGGGTCCAGCAGGGTGCCCCTGTTTGGGACTGTCTCTAACTGTAAATTGAGAGCAATGATCAATCAACCGTACTGATTTGCATGTCAGCAACCAACCTGGATCAGCCTCAAGTGTGGTTAACTTCTTTCAGATTTATCCTGGCTGTTGGCTGCCTCCGTGAGGCCCCTGTTGGCATTTGGTTTTCCCAGAGCACCGAACAAATAGCCGTTGTGGGTGTTTCCTGGCACGGAGACCTCCCTGCTCATTGGTATGCCGGTGGCTTCTCGCTCACACATGAGCACTTGTCTCCGGGGCCCAAGTCCGGCTCTGCTGTAGGGGCTGGTGGGTTGCAGGAGGCAGGCCTGCTTCCTGCCGGGGGCCCTTTTATGATGGGGCTCTTTGCGGGGGGGCAGGAGGGGTTGGCTCCTTTTTGGGTCAACGTGCCAGTGTTTCAGCGGTGCAGCAGCGTGCACACGACAGAGCTGAATGTAATCGGCCTTCCAATGACTCTGTCTTCACCAGTTTGCTCTGGTGATAGGGTGCGATCACGGGCAGCGACAGAAGTTAACTGTACCTCGGGGACATCACGCGCCATCATTGCTCCCAAAGCACTTCCAGTTTCTCCATCCAGAAAGGAATATTTAGGAAGACCATTATCGATGCCTGAGAGTACATTAGGGGAGCCGGTGCTCTGCAGCCGAAGAGCAATGACATAAAACTGAAAATGCCCTTTTGAAAGGGCTAGAGTGGCTTGTGAGGAAGCGCGCTGTTCCCTTTATGTGCGAAGGGTGTAACAGGGAGAAAAAGACAGAGAAGACGCGCAGACTACGTGCTGGCGCTGGGCCAAGGGCATTTACAAACGTTATTTTGTAAAATCCTCAAACCAACTCTGAGAGGCGGTTATGATGACCCCCATTGTGCTGACGAAGCTGGGGGAATTGCCCTCAGTGTTGGGTCACAGCCATATAATGATGATGCTGCCGCAGAGGCCAGTGTCCCGGCCACATCCTTTGGTCCTTCTCCCTGATGTTGATGTCCCCACCCCCAGCCTGCAAACAGCTCTCACCCAGTGACTGATGGGAGTTGATGTCTAAACACATGAGGTTCCTCATCCTCAGGTGCGGTAACTGGTAGTGTCATGTTTTACACTGACCCCCTGAATGCCCCCACAGGTTTAAGTTCCCATTGCCCGCGATGGTCACTTGCTTGATAACTCATCCTCGGTGGCTTCTTTCCTTCCATTTCTCACTTGCCCTCTTCTTCACCGGCGTTTCCTAGGTTCACTTTCTAAATAAACTGTTTGTTCTCTAATCCTGCTCTCGAAGACTGCCTCTGGAGGAACCCAAGCTACGTCAACTACCACTGCTAATAACAATATCAACATAATAATTATTGCTGATATTTACTGAGCAGTTCCTATATCCCAGGTGCTGTGCTAAGCTGCTTAGATGGATTTTGTCACTACTCAATAACAAAACTACGATGTAGGTATTCTTATATTACATGTGAGGGAACTGAGGTTAAGAGAGGCTGAGTGACTTGTCTAAGGCCACACAGCGAAAGAGCCAGGATTTCTCCTCTAGGTTTTCTGTCTCCAGGTCCAGTGCTCTCCCCAGCCGGCTGCCTATTTGGACACAAGTTGTCCTTGGCAACACTTGGATTAGTATGGGGTGGGTTGTTTCAGGAAGTGCTCTGGCCCCTGGTGGTGCCTTGCTGCTGTGACAACTCTGGCTATATGTTCTGGGGTTTTAAGTAGCTTTAATGGGAGCACAGACAGGATGGGAGAGATCAAACATTACCATGGAATTTATTTTGCTTTGATTGGACTAACAGCCAGATGTTCTTTGGTGGTAAGCAATTTAAAGACCTTTTCTAAGATGAGGACTCCCAAATTTGTATCTCCAGTACAGAACTCTCTCCAGAGCCCTTGACTCTGATGTCCAACTATATGACATTTCCACGTGTATAGCTAACAAACATCTGACATTCAACCTGGCCAGCTGAGCTCCTGATTTTCCAGGCCACCTTCCCAAGTCAGTTGATGGAAACTTCACACTTCCAGTGGCTCAGGCTGAATCACTCGTGTCTTCTTGACCCTCTTCTTCTCTCATACCCAACGTCTAATCCATCAGCAGGTATACTGCACTATCTTCCAGAACCTTCTGCTTCCACCACCTCTACTGCTGCCACCTGGCCAAGCCACCCTCTTTTCCCTGTGGGATTAGTTTGAGAATTTCGTAATGAGTCTTCTTTCTTCTGCCTTTGTCTTGCTCGGATCTACGCTCAAGATGGCAGCTGGAGTGGTTCATTAAAAATAATAATTGGATTGCGTCCCGCCTCTGCTCAGAGCCCTCTCTTAGCTCTCCACATCACCCAGTAAAACCACAGCCCTTCTGTGAAGGACCCACTTTGCCTTCCACACTCCATGTACTTCCCGCCCCCAGTCCCTTGTTCTAACCAACGTGGCACACCCCTGCTTGGCGTCTTTGCTCTACTTGTTCCTCCCCCAGATACACGCGCGGCTAATTCCCTTGCCTCCTTGGAGTCGTAAAGCATACTGCTTAATAAGATGGCCGTATAATTTCTCCTCCACACTAGGACACTCTGGAGAGGAAAGGTAGCACTAAAGTTAACTAGGAGACATCAGTTGGTCCACAGGCGGGACTGACTGTCCTGGGTAAATTAGGGAGAACTCCCGTGGGTGCCTCATGCGGTACAGCAAAGTGTCCACTCTCTTGCACTCATTGTATGGCTCCGGAGGTGCTAACAGAGGGGATCGAGTAGGTCTCCCCTTGTTTCTTTTTTCCTTGACACGCTCCACCTATACAGTGTACTTGATTGTATTTCTTGTTTATTGTGTGTTTTCATGTTGCACCTCCAATAAGATGTAAACCTGAGAGGAGTGGGATTTGTGACTTTTTAAAAATCCTCACCCAAGGATATATTTATTGTCTTGAGAGAGAGAGGGGCGGGGGGGAGATAAAGATATAAATTTTAATGTATGAGAGAAATATCAATCAGTTGCCTCCCATATGCTCCCTGACCGGGATCAAACCTGCAACCTTTTGGTGTAGGAGACAACATTCCAACCAACCGAGCCGCCTGGCCAGGGTGATTTGTGACTTTTTTATTGTTGCGTGTCAGTGCCTTAGCATGGCGCCTGGCATACTGTAGGCATTCAATAAATAGGTGTTGAATACATGAAGGAAGGGTCAAGAGATTTCTGATAATTGATTCATCCCACCCGGGTCGCACCGCCTCTACGTGACTCCTGATCAAAGAGCTGATGTATAGATGTACCTCTCTTTTAACCTCAAAAGTATCAATAGAGAGTCCCCATTGCAAGCGAGGCAGGGAAGCCATTGAAGCTGGTGCGTCTCTTCTTTTTTTCCTCATTTATTTTATTTTATTGTTGTTCAGTTATACTTGTCTCGATTTTCCCCCCATTGCTGTCCTCCGCCCCACCATCCCCCTACTCCCACAGTCAGTCCCCGGCCTGTTGTTCATGTCCGTGGGTCAGATTCACCAGTCTTGTTGTAACAGCTTTCTTCCCTGAGTGATCAGGGACTGATAAGAACCTCGCATTCTTGGTGGTAAGCCTCCCGTCTTCATCAAGTTGGCACTGGGTTTGAGCCAACCATTCACTCTCTTTTTCCGGTGTTAACCACGGCAGGAATGTTTTAACGCTGCTGGATGGGGGTCTCAGGACACATCTGGAACCATGGAACAGCACAGCCTGGGGATAAGACCGTACTGATTCACTTTTTGTAGCAAGATGCCAGCAAGTCATCTCTCCCTGTCTCTCTTTGTCCCTCCCTCCCATCCAGCCCTCTGTCCATCTGTTTCCCTCTCCACCCATCTATTATTTGAGCTCTGTGTTTAGAGCTCAGGATTTCATTCCTGTTCTGTCATTAACTTCCTGAGAAGCCACCTTCTTTATTTGGGTCTCAGGGTTCTGATCTGCAGAATGGGTGTTGCTAAGGATCCTCTGGGTCAGCAGAGGCTCTTAGCAGCCATTATGTGCAAACTTCATGCTTGACACAAATGGACTGTTCACTTGTTCCTGGCTCCACAGCTGCCCGGCAAATGATACCTTTGTCCTTTTAGACACAAGGACTCTTCCCAGAAGTCCTTGTACCTTTCTAAGCCCAAGTGAAGTTCAGTGTCACTTGGGAGTATTGTGGATGGTATGTCATGAGCCAGATGAAACAATGACCAGGTTTTAAAGTGGTGTAAGGAAGTTCTTAGCGCAGGAATGCTGAGAACAGGGGTATTTTTTGTCGCTAGAGGAGCCTGGCAGGTGGCTTGGCCCTTTACACATATGTGGAAGTCCTGCACTGAGGGTCCAGGTTGCTGATTTCTGAAGAGCAAGCAGTTTACATTGCTAAAGGGAGTTCAGCAGTTTTGGGGAATATCTCTCCTGCAGGAGAGCATTAATGGCTTTAACAGTTTGGCGTTTCCTTCCCTCCAAGACCTGAGGATGTAGAAGGCAGGTATCTTCTCACCTGGAAGGAACCTGCTGCAGTTCTCTTCCTGGGGGGAGATAGCGCCATCTCCAGAAGTTTCTCCCCAAGCCACGTCATTCTGGAAAGCTGACTTGGCTTCCTCAGCTCTGTTGGGGGTAGGGTGGGTTAGCTGATCTGGGTCTTGAAGTAGAACTAGGACTTGGCCATCGGGAAGGCCAAGGCAGGGCAGGGGAGTAAGAGGAGTGGGCTAAGCCAAGATGCGGAATTCTGAGCGAGCGCGGCAGGTCCAGGAGCACCGCGTGGCCGGCGGGAGGATGGGAAGCAGGTGTGCAGGGAAAAGGCACTGGCTATCCAGGCAGGGCCAGCTTGCCCAGGGCCCTGCTATGGGGTGACACCAAGGGGCTCTGAGGACAATGGGAAGCCACTGACAGGTTCTAAGTAGGAGACGTAGTTTAATTTGCTTCTTAAAATAATCACTCTCGTGGTTGGTAAAAGGATGAATTGGAAAGGGCATGCCCAGAGTCAGGGATTTAAGTGAGGAGACTCTAGAATAGCTCAGATTAAGGTTTGTAACTTTGAGCTAAAAGCAGGTGTGTGTGTGTGGCGGGGGCAGGGCAGAGAGAGAGAGAGAGAGAGAGGGAGAGAGAGAGAGCTGACAAGGGAGTGGATGTGACAGTACTTTATGACTGAGCAGATGCTGAGGGAAAAGAGTCTAGGATCCTTACTGTAGGATACAGATACAGAAAGCAGGGGCCCTTTCTGTTGATGCCTACTCAACATTCCTTCTCCCTTCCCTCCCTCTAATTGCACCTAGATTTTTCTCTCCCTAGGAATTCCTCTCACTTCCAACAACCCTATCCCCACCCCCAATCTGTGAAGTGGTCTTAACCAATCAGGGTTAACCCCACTTTCCTAGCCACAGCGATCGGCTTCGGCTGGGTTCTTGAACCAGTTATAACGCTCTTGCGGTTCCTTGGGCACAGCAGTTGGTGGCTAAGTGGGCATGTCACCCTGACTTGGCCAATGAGGAGACCGAGGGGAAGCTAGTGCTCCCTCTGCCCCTGGCTTCGGTGTTCACTGTGGGTCTGAGAAGTGACCAGTGGCTCTGGGAACTAAGCACACACACGCACACATGTTTTAGAGACCATTTCAGTCATGCTGTACACATTGGTCTCAAGAGGCTTAGCTCCATGAAGAGGAATGGTCAGAGGGCTGGTGCTCTCTGTGTGTCTTCAACATGCCTTTGCCACAGCGTTTCTCCTGTCGTCATATATCTGATGGCCATTGACTTCTCTAGATACTCTTGAGTGTGCCATGGGTAAATGCCCCTTGTGTTAGGACAGTGAAGTATCTGGGTTTAAACAACTGTGAGCCTTCCCCTAAATTCTTTTGGCCCATACATGATAGCATAGGAAGGAAACAGGGAGGCCATAAAACCTGGCTGAAGGCTAAAAAGGGGAACGATTTTTTTTTAAAGGAAAACGTCGGGCAAGTGTTTAGGTAATACAATCTCCATTTCAGGTTTTGGAATTGAATGCCAAGTGTAGAATGTTAAAGGGGACATTTTCAGAGCTTGGGAGAAGTTTGATATATAGTATGTAATTAAGAGGCTGAGGAGAGTGCCATTTTTTTATATCCTCTGCTTGTCACTTGTGCAGATTTGATTGCAAATATGATTTTGGAGGTTACAAGGGTAATTGATTGTATGATCTCTTCTGGGAACTATCATTCACCTGAGTAATATTCTCTTAATTGAAAGACCTAGAGAAAGAGTGGGTGAAGGAAATTCAAGACACTCTGATTTATTCACTTAACAAATATTAGATGCCTACTCTGTGCTGTGGACCTTGCTCCTCAGATTGGGGGGTACAGTAGGAGTGGCAGGGCATTGGAGGGATCTTGCCTAGTCTAGCAGGGGACAAAGAAGGCAAAAATATAAGCTAAACTTCACTGGGATAGATCTTTGGGTCCCAGATGAAGACCAGATGCCTGACTCAGCTCCCTCACTTGAGTGGGATCAATTCACATATTTTATCTTTCTTGTCTAGTTATATATCATTTTAAACAAGTAAGACCAGCTCATTTAAGAAGACAAAGCTACTAGAGAGAAAGGACAGCAGCAGAAATGGTGTCTTCCTGCGATCCTACTACGTGGAGGTGGCCACTTTAATATTCTGGTAAATTCCCTTTCAATCTTTTCTTTTTAATCTTTGGCTTACTCTTAAAATGTAAACTTATTTAGTGAGTCTTTGAGCCCGTGGTAAACTTGAACATGATGGAAGCTTTTCCTGAGTAATTTCAGTATTGGGTGAAACCATTGTTTCCATGATGGGGGATGAATCCAGGGTGAAATGTTTAAAGCTTCACCCAGGTATCACTGCACAAAGAAGCGTCCAGTCCTTCATCCCGTTGCTGGGTCCGTCAGCTGGGCTTGCTGAGGTTGTCCTCCTTCTCCATCTTCAGGTGAGCCGGAGTGGTGCCTCTTTGTCTCCCTAGTCTTCTGGTTCTTGATTTCTTAACTTTGATGCATCCATACATTGAATGGAGTGTACACAGCTGACCCTTGAACAAGGCAGGAAATGGGGGGTGCCGATCCCCTGTGCAGTCAAAAATCCACGTACAACTTTTCACTCTGCCAAAACTTTGCTAATAGCCTATTCTTGACCAGAAGCCTCACCGATAACATAAACAGTCAATTAACACATTTTTTGTATGCTCTATGTATTATATGTGGTATTATGACAAGGTGAGCTAGAGAAAAGAAAATGTTATTAAGAAAAACACATTTTACAGTATTTTTTGACAAAAAGAAATCCATGTCTTTGCGGACCCACGCAGTTCAATTCTGTGTTCTTCGAAGGTCAACTGTATTTAATTAATTAGAAAAGCAACAGTTTGGGTGTGCAGTTTGTTTATTCATATCTGGAGTCTGAGTTCCTGAATTCAGTTAAAACTTTCTGAGACTCAGTTTTCACATCGGCGGAGTTTGCTTCCTTTCATTCTTTATTAGCTCTTCTTGTTAGAAGCTCTCTGTTCCTATGGCAGGGAGGCTGTGGCGTCTTTTCCCCACCAGGGTGCCAAGATTAAAGATATATTTGTGAATGTTTAGATGGAGAATCTTCAGTCCCTTCTCACACAGGAGGCTCAGCTTGGCAGCCCACCATGCCTGCCTTCACCTCTGGGAAGGGAGACCATTCCATTGCAATGATTTTCTTCCAGAGTTTCTTCTTTCCCTGGGGCTGAGTGAGCTTCGGGTGTTTGAAGACTCTGGAGGCTCATGACAGCAGCTGTGGCGATGGCTTCTGGGAGGAGCAATGCTGACCCCACCGGTACCTGCTCCAGCAGATACGGCCAAGTGTTATTAGCTGGGGATGTAGCCCACAGTCCTTCCCTGGCCACTTCTGTGCTGTCTGGAGAGTCTCCAATTTTTTTGTCTCAGGGGTGCCTTAGTTTATGCAAATAGTGAACACAGCAGGGGACAGCCTGCAGGGTGAGGCCAGCAGGAGGGCAGCACTCCTTGATGCCAGGAAGCTGGAACCACGAGGCATTTTGGCTTCAGTCTTGCCCCTGCTTCCCATTTTCAAGAGAATGTCTAAATTCAGCTTTTGATGAGAATCTGATTTTAAATGTTGGCTACATGTTTAACAAGATATTTTATTGTGTGAATCCAACAGAACCTAAGTATGGGTTGCTAGTTGGGTTAGAACTATCTAGAAATTCCTTTCTGATCTTTACAGTTGGGAATTCTGCATTCCCCTTCACCTCCCCTTCTCCAGGTGTTAACACATTCCTCTCCTGGACCCTTCACAGCTCTCCTCCTTTGTTGAATGAGTCCACTTGGTTGTCATTTTACTTTTGAAAATGTGAGACCAAGAGAACCCAGCGTCATAGATGCTGTGCAGTGATGTTGCAAATTAAAATACAACAGCAGTAAAGCAGGGTTAGGATTTATGTCACTGTAGCAAGACCCACCTGTGGCTCGATGTGTGTGTGCTGCCCAAGCGAGATGGGATTAGGGACTTGTCTCATTTAATCCTCATGCTGCACAGTGAGCCAGGTGGGGTGACCTCCACTTTACTGAAGCTCTGTGAGGCTTGATCACTTGCTCAAGGGTGCCGAGCTGGTAAGGGGCGGAGCCCCACTCACTGTCTGGTCCGTGCCTTGCCCTCCAGGATGGGCTGGCCTTCACCAGTTTATGGAGGTGTTACTTCCCTTTACTCAGGCCTTCCCCAGTACCTCCCTGGTCCCTGCCTTGCAAAGAGTACGTCTTCTGTGCTTTTCTTGATAATGATGTTGTTCGGTTGGCTTTTTCCAATGAGAAGAATTAGCCTAGTGGAAGCAGTTTTTTTCCAGGCATATAATGAGCCTTTTCAAACCTGAATTTTCATGACAAAGTTTATTTTGTTAAAATACAAAAGAAAGGCAAATATTTACTAATTTTTACTTTATTAAAATGTAACGCACAGACGCATCTTTTTAGAAATGACAAATTGTTTCCTTTACAAGGGGATCTTGGGGAGAAAGAAATGTACCACATTTAAAAATTACATATTAGTCTATGCACAGATAAAATGCTTATTATTAGTAATTACATTGGTAATATATGTATTTACATGAGAAAACAATTAAAGCCAACTGCATTCTAGGCAAACATGAATCAAAATATTTTTTTCCTTTTCCCCAGTTACTTTGCAGGATTAATTTGTCTTGCAGAAGTAAGAATACAACACAGACATTAAAAACAAATCCCTGACCTACCTCAGGCACTTTAAAGATTTCTCGAGCAGACAATACTAGTGTTTTGCAATCTCAGAGGTGAGAGTGAAACCCATCTACTTATTCACGTTTGTTGCCTTTTTTCTTTGGCCCATAAAAAAGGTAGCAGACTGTACATTTTTGAGGCCTGCTGACTATACCCCTGCTGCACCTGAGCCTCCAGGGGTTCAGCTAGAGGTAATTTCTTCCCGAAAAAACCAAGCCGCACATTCTTTATTTCTTCTGCAAAAAATGGCTAGACTGGTTGTGATCCATTGGCTGGGATTGTGCGTTCTTTTAAGGAACTCAGGGATGATGTGGACCATAACTTCAGCCTCTGATCTCAGGGGGATTGTTCATTGAGCTATTGGTGCATCAGACGATTATAAAGTGCCTGCTCTGCGCGTCAGTCGCTGTACCGGGTGCTGGACTTTTGGAGGTGTAATAGCCAGTTCCTGTTCTGTGTAGATACAGTCTGGGCTGGGGGCTGAAAGGCACACTAACAAATATGATGGACTATGGACCATGCTGAGAGCCATGTGATAAGAACCAGCAGACTCTGGAGAAGGGGGGTCCAGAACGCTGACAGGGTTTGGCAGGAATGGATAGAAATTATTGGGATGCAATCCTCTTGCCCCAGGGATTGGGGAGGAATGTTGTTGAGAATGCATTCCAGGCGGGCATGACACACGTGCCAGGGCAGGGAGGTGAGGACAGGTGAGGTACCACCTGAGAGCTGCCGGTTCTGTAGAGGTGACAGTGAAGGCTGATGTTGAGGGTGTGGCAGGACAGGAGGTTAACCACAGAGGCAGAGGCAGGCCACACCTCCCAGCCTGGGGGTGTGCACACCTCAGCGCTGTTGTGTGTTGGTCACATTCATGAGCTTCGATCACGTCTTCTCTGCGGCTACCACAGATAGAGCCCTTGCTTTGCTTGAGGAGGTTCTCCGTGGGTTTAAACTCTTGTCTCGGGTTACTGAGTTATTTATGGTGTCTAATCCCACTGGTGGTATCTAGGTGGACTGAATGTGTGTGCTTATTGCTGAGGGTGAGTGCTGAGTTCTGTGGTCTGGCTTTGGCTTTGACCAGACTCTCTTTCTCTCGTTTTTTAGAGGGAGGGGAAGGGAAGGAGAGAGAAGAGGGAAAGAAACATTGATGTGAGAAACACCAATTGGTTGCCTTTCGTATGTGCCCCAACTGGGGACTGAACTCGTGACCTAGGCATGTGCCCTGACCGGGAATCAAACCAGCAACCTTTTGTGGGATGACGCCCGACCAACTGAGCCACACCGGTCAGGGCCAGATTCTCTTTCATCTAAAGGCTTCTCGGAGGTCTGTCCACAAGAGTAGAGGCATGCTGCTGTTCTGGGAGGCGTATTTTGTAGACAGCTAGCAGCTTTGGGCTCTGCAGGCACACAGGGGTAAGGAAGACTTAGGAATATACAAGAAACTGCACAGAGTTGCTTTGCTTCCTGCTCCTCCTGTCTTCTTCCACTTTTCATCAAATTCTCCTATATAGACTTCAAGTGTTAGCAAACAAGAGACTGTGGGCTGCATTATTGAATCCTACCTCTGTTGGACACAATATAAATATCACTTAATTCCTTCCTGTGTTCTGCAAACATTTATGGAGCCCCAAGCTCTGTGCACAGGCTTCCGTCTCTGCTGTTAAGGAGTCCCTGGTCTCATGGGGATGGTTGAATGAATCATTGAGGGATTTCTGACTGAGGGGTGTGGGGGGTGATGATGATTGATGATGATGATGATGATGATGATGACGACGACGGTGACGACAATGGCATAGCTGGTGTTTATTGAGTTTCTACTTTGCAACAAGGTTTATCTTCATGTCCTTTCTGTGAGGGGGGTGTGCTTGTCTCTCGCTTTGCTGGTGAGCAAGCAGAGGCCCTGGGGTTTTCTGGTAAGTGGGGGAACCAGAATTCAGGCCCAGGGTAGTTATTAAGCTCCTAGCTGGTGGGCACAGAGGAGATGTGGTCATTTTGATCTGGGGGCCCCAGGAAAGGCTTTCCAGAGATGGTGCCCCTTCAGTGGGTCCCGAAGGCGGAGAAGTGTCCAGAGTGGTGAACTGGGGCAGAGCGTGCTTAGCTTGAGTGAAGTTGGGACGAGTGTTTCCAGTGGACGGTGATGAGGAGTGAGTGCCACTGGAGTCACAGAGGTTCTGCTGGGTCAGTCTGGGAGGGTCCTGGGAGCTGGCCGAGGAAGCTCTGTCTTCCTGTGAGGGGATGGTGGAAGACCTGTGAACACAGTCTGCTCCTGCCGACTACTGAGTCCATGCTCGAGAATGGGCTCAGAATCAACAGGGCAGCTCCGGGAGGGTTTGTGGAAGCGTATACAACTTGGGGACCCTCTTGAAGAAAAAGAGGACAATATTTTAAATACAAAATCAGGTGTGGGACCTTGAAAGGGATGTGTGTGAGTGAGGGGCCTTAAAGTGCCAGCTTTGTTAGGCTCACGCTAAGTCCAGCCCTGGACAGTCTTTTCCATGAACATCACACTTACTTTTGTGCCAGTCCAGGAAAACAGTGGTTCGTGGTTTTTTTTGTGTGTGTGTTTTTGATGGACCAGAACTGAAGAGTCTTGATTTTGTTATGATATCCCCCAAGTCTGGAGGATGGCGTTAGCACAGTCTCTTTCCAAGGAGTGTCTGGGGCCTGGCTAACTGGTTACTCGGGACACAGGGTCATCTTATGCATTCACATACGGCCTTGCTACACATGTGTTCTTTTCATCGCAGAGGGTCCAGTGATGGTTGGTACTCAGAACATAATTCACAGAATGTTAGTGCCTTGCTGAATTTCAGTTTGTGTGTCTTTTGTCAAATATTTGGCTTAGCTGGAGCTGGTTGGCATATTGTGTTAGCTCAAAGTGATTTATTGTCTCTGTGTCATCCATTCAATACAGAGAGGTAATATTTAGTGTGTCAGTAGGGATTATGTTGTAATCTCAAGAAAAATATAGAACTGGGTAGAGAAAGAAAATCCAGGGAGAAGAACCACGTAGTTATTAAAGCAGACTTTTCTAATATATGTTCTTTTGCTGAGAGTTACATCCACAACTTCATTTCTCCTCAAAAAGCCTCAAAGAGCCAATTTCCAGAAGTTCTTATCCCTCCTTGCAGCTGAATATTTGGGGGTATTTTAAAACGATATCGTAAACTAGATTGAAAATGAAGTCCTATAAATGATCTTTAATCAACAGGCTCTGTTGGTTTATGAAACAGGAAACAGTGAACAAAGGACTGTGATTTTAATTCAAGGAAAAGAGCTATTTATTTTAAGTATTTCTACAGAATGGCAAAAGTAATTTATTCTGTTATAATTAGACACATTATAAAACGGACAATTGTGAAGAGTGGGTCTTGCTGGCTTCTGTGAGCTGGGGAAGGCTCTTCTGTGTGAGTCTTTGCTATCTGGCCACCGATCCTGGTGCCAGAAATTAATCTGTGAACAGGGTGGAATCAGAGAAAAACGGGTGCTGAAAATGTTCATATTCCCCCCTGTTTTCATCCTGAAAATGGGTTTTCCTTCCCTCTGTCTTGATAAGAAACTCCTGTGGCAAGTATTTAGATTGGGAAATTGCTTGGTATGAGGAGGAGGAGCCCTGGTTTAACAGTAGGTTAATGGAAAAAATTCTCGAGGTGAAAAAATATCAAGGGAAATTACATGTGCATCTGAAGTGAACGGTGGCAACTTAAAGAAAACTATGTTATTTGGGGTTGCATTAATAGAAGAATAGGGAGTAGACCATTTGAGGTGATTGATAGGTGGAAAGTCGGCTTTCTTTCAACAGGTATTTATCGAGGGCTTCTTATGGGTCAGGCCGAGGGGACCTTGGTGAGCAACGTAGACATGCTTCCTTGGAGATCAGAGGCTTTTCAAGGAAGAAGAGAAATGGAAAGTTAATTACAAAACAGCAGGAGATGCTGTGAGAGGAGAAGCCCGGGGCTGCACGTAGAAGCGGCGGGGGGGGGGGGGGTGTTGAGATAAGGCAGAAGAACCAGCCTTGGCATCGGTCCAGAGGTGAGCCAGCCCAGCCCTCCGGGGAGGAAAAGATTCAGTGTGGTTGGCGCACAGGGGTGCAGGGTGCTGTGGAGTAAGAGGTAAGACCCAGAGGTGAGCAGGCAAGTCCTACAGAGAAATACAGACCACGGGGGTAAGTTATGTCTGTTGCCCCACGGCAGGGGGAGCCACTAATGGGATTTAAGCAGCAATGTGATCAACTTTCACTCTTATGCCAGTAAAATGGATGGAGGGGGCAAGACGGCAGAAGGGAGATGAGTTAGGGAACGTATTTGAGAAAAGTAATGATGGCCTCAACTGGCCTCATGGCAGTGGGGATGGGGGCAGTTAGGGGGACAGACTTGAGAACAAGTTAGGAGGGAAATTCAACAGCCAGATGATTCCCTGTTGGGAACTGGATAGGATCCATCTTCTAATGTGGAGTGTTTGGGTGTGTAGGGACAAGGTCACAAGTTCAGATTTGTGTGCATTCAGAGTGTGAGTGCCCATGGGATATGGCAGGGCGGGTGTCTGGGAAGCATATGAGTGTGAAGTTTGGAGGGAGGCTAGAATTTTAGATCTCAGGGCACGGGCACACAGATGGTCACTGGATCTTGGGAGTGACAGACGTCTGCACAGTGGGAAGAATGAGGGTTGCCATCCCAACGTGGTTGCACCAGCACTCAGGGGTTGTCTTGGGGTCTCCTGAGCCACGTTCTCACCGGCATGTATATATGCTGAACTAATCCGTGTTAGCAAATGGGAAAACGATCAACCAAAGCCATGCCTCTCACGTGATCCGGGAGAGGTCTTCCCCCGGCCACTGCCCAGTGAACAACCTTCCATGCCACTGACCTGTCACTCCTCTCCCTCTGGCTTCTTGGGCACTGGGGACCCTGGCAAACCCCTTTCCATCCTCCTCTGTGGGCTTGTTCTCTTGGGTGATTGGGGTTCTGTCTTAGTTAACATCTCCCTCTGGTTTGAACATGCCAGTGCTTCTGGGTGGGCTGAGATGGAAACGTTGCAGGCTCTAAGTGCCCAGTTTCTGCTTTGGGGGACAGCCCAAACTCTGGGAGAGGAGCCTCCACAAAGCAGCCCAAGGGGTCTGGGCCAGATTTCACCCCTCAGTTGAGAGCTGTCACCCTCTGTGACCTCCTCCATACCCAATTCATTTATGTGACAGGACCCCACCCCAAATCTGTACCTCCAGCTGTAACTCCTCTTTTGAGATATGGACCCAAGCCAGAACAGGTCCTCCCCGCTTTTCTCCGTCCCTATCATTGCCACCTTTGACCAGGCTAGCATCTCTGGGACCATGCCACCCCCTGGGACCCTGTTCTCCCACAGTGGCCTTTTGACATCAGTGTAAGCATGCCACCCCCCATGCAGAACTCTTGAGTGTCTCCTTGGTGCCCTCACGCTGAGTCTGGCATTTGGTGGGCACTTGGCGAGCTTTGGTCAAATGAATGAGCGGATGCATGAATGTGTGTGTTAGATTTTATTCAAGAGCCGAATTAGCAACCCCATGAGCCCTTTAGGCAGATAAAGAGCCAGAGCTGAGATTTAGAGCCAGCAGGCTGTGGAATTTATATTTGCTTTCTAAAAAGAATTAAAAATTCTTTTTACATGACCATTTATCCCCTTCATACCCTCCCCCAGGAATCACCTCATTGTTGCCCATGTCTGTGAGTCCTTTTTCTTTTGTGCTCAATCCCTCCACCCCCTGACCCCACCCCCCTGAGCTGTCAAGTCTGGTCTCTGTCTATAAGTGTTTCTGTTTGGCTTGTTAGTTCTGTTTGTTCATTAGATTCCACATGTGAGTGAAATCATATGGTACTTCTCTTTCTCTGACTGTCTATTTCACTTAGGATACTGTTCTCCAGGTCCATCCATGCCGTCACAAAGGGTAAAATCTTCTTTTTCACAGCCGAGTAATATTCCATAGTATAAATGTACCGTACTTGTTTTATCCGCTCGTCTACTGATGGACACTCGGGCTGCTCAATTTGCTGAAGACTGGGAAGTTGAGAGGAGACGGGAGAGGAATAGCAGAAACAGTGCTGCTTGCCTTGGTCTAAGGGTCTTAGGAGGAGCAAGTGCAGAGAGCGTGGTTGAAAATAACTCACAGTGAGGGGGAGGGGGGCTTCTGATTCCACTGGAGCCCTTTGGTGCTCCACAGGACTCCTTCTTTATTGGGAGAAGAGGAGTAGTAATTGCTCAGGTGGGATCTCCCAGAAGGTGCAGTGTTGCTCCCTGGTTTGAATCCAGCTCTGCCACATGCTTCCTGTCGGCTCTGAACAAGTCCTCTCTGCCTCAGTTTACTTATTTGTAAAGTGGAGCTCTTGATGCCCATCTCTAGTGGTCATTGTGGGTGTTACTGAGAAAATGTGTGTAAAGCTGGCAGGTGTTGATGGTTTATGAAAGCTAGGGCCAATCTCTTGGGGCTGGCGTGGTGGAGGCAGGACAGTAGCACCAGCTATTGTGATTGGACCTTAAGGCATATCAACACTGCTTCTCCAGCCCTTTATGTGGAATGTGGCACGCAGTAGGTACTCAGTGAAAGTCACTGAATGGGTATTTGTGGTCTGCATGCTAATTATGAATTGTAGGTGGGTTGATTGGAGGTATCTGCCATGTGGTTGCTATTCAACAAATCATAGCTACCACTCTTGTTATTTACCTGGAAACATAAAAGTGACGGAGGTCTATTTCCTTTTGCAGAGAGCCCGTTGCATAATTCCTTCAGACCTTTAGTGGAGCCACATGTATTTTCATGTCTGTCTTTGTGTAGGGCTGTTTTTCTAGCAAGGACTGGCCCAGGGACTTAATTTCCTTTAGGTAGAGATAAGGGCTAAGACCTGGTCATTACCACAGAGGACGTCGAGAACACACAGTTCTGCCATCTTTAAAATTTTACATCTTGATTTGGGTGCAGCTCTGTGCCCTGTGGCCACACTTGTTCCGTTTTCCTTAAATGCTAGCTTATAGCCTTGGCCTGCCTTCAAGCACTCTGCTCACATTTACAATTTTTATTTGAGTCATCAAGTCCTTTTAGAACTTTGAGCTTGATTCCCTGTTCCAAATTTTTCTCTCCCCAACATTGGGCACTTCAAGGTACCTGGGGCGCAGGTACAGCACTGTGTCATTTGAATCTTCCCAGCAATTCTTCTGTATAGTGCTTCTGCTATCCCTGCTGGCAAAGGAGGGAAGGGATGGCACATGGAAGTGAACTAACTTGCTTTGGGAGCTGACGTTAAGCTTGAGTTTTCTGCAGCCCCGGTCAAGGGCTCGCTCTCTTGGGTCATGGTCGCCTTGAGGAAAGCCCTTCAGAAGCCAGCCACGTCTGGATCAAGGGTACCTGGGTGCTGACCTGTAGGATGACTTGGAGTGGTTCTATGGATGCCTGTTGGCATTGGAGGTCTCTCCAATGGTTGCTTTATATGGATTTTGTTTGAAGCAGATATTTTAGGAGTAAAGTCAGTGATTGAAAGCTACTCTGAGTTGTGAAGCCTTATACAAATATCGTTTCAGTCTGTTGAGTTTATCAACAGTTGATAAACTGTTGTACAAATGGCTGTGAATTCTCACTCGTACCTGCGTGGCTGCCCTTAAAGAGGTGGAGCCTGTTTCTCCGCCCTTTCACGCTGGGCTTGGCCACGTGACTTGCTTTGGCCAATGGGAGAGTAGTAAATGTGACACAGGCTGAGAGCTGAAAAGTACTTGTGCACTGGGGTGTGCTCTCATCAGCTCCTGGGATCCCTCCCGCTGCCTCTGTGTATGTGAGGGAGCCTGGTTGGTGACACACACATGACCCAGTTGCCCCCATCACCCCAGCTGATAACCAGCTAATTCTAAAAGCAGAGCCCTGAAGCTGAGCAGCAGCTGATCACAGATGCATAATTGAGTCCAGCCCAGATCAGCAGAACTGCCCAGCTGCCCCAGATCAAATCACTCACCCATAGAATCATGAGGTAAGTAAATACTGGTTTTCTGAAGCCACTAAATTTTGGGGGTAGTTTGTTACACAGGAAAACCTAACTGATGGAGTTGAATTAAATGGTCAGTAGTTTTTTTATTAGCCAAAGGATTTAAGGGAAAAAAAAAATTACAAATGGATTTGTTACAGGATTTATTAAAAGCTAAGTCTTTATTGGGAGCTGTGAAATATCCAGCTTATCAGCCTGGTCTTTGTACTAGAACTTTTCAGAACGCATGTGGCTGATGAGTGTGGATTTCCAGGTTCAAAGAGAGTGTTTGGCCTGAGTGTGAGTCAGAATATGTGACCTCACCAGACACCAGGATTAGTTGTGCCTGAGAACTCATGATCCAAGAAGGAAGAAATTTAGCCAGAAATGGTATTCTGAGCACAGCTCTGGCAGTTGGGAGTAATTGACTGAAAACTAGAAACCACTTGGATTCGGCATTGTAAAAGATAATTCCCCACTCTGTGTCTCTGTAAGGGTATTAAGCCTGAAAAGTAAACTGGATTAAGAAGGCTAGTGAGTATGAAACATTGAGCGGGGACATTAATAACCAGAAGTGTGAATGAAATTGAGGAACAACAGACTCAAAGGAAAGCAGATGAAGTGAAATAGGGTGCATTTCCATTCAGCTCTCATATTCTACCACTGGAAGACCTCGTCCCATTGCATTAGAAACAGTCGACATTTTTCACGACATGTACACCCCAGAGAAGACTGACTAACTCTTGTCCACTTAAAGGATTTCTACGTCTAAGAATTCTACCTGGTGCATTGTGTGTGTGTGTGTGCACATACAGCAAACGTGTGCACTAGGCTATTTACTGCAGCTTTCCTCATACATAATGGAAATGTCCACACTACTATTGAGGAGAAAGCAGAGTCTCTGAGCGTTAATATGGGACACTATCCAAGATTTACTAATTGAATAAAGCAAGGTATAGAACGTTGTCTAGTAGCTTATCAGTTTTGTACCAAAAGGATGCTCACAGAACACACACACGACATATTTGTGTTCACACAGACTTCTATGCATACATTATTGCTGAAAGGAAATACAAGACTGCTAATAATTAATGCCTAAGAGAGGGACCTGGGTGGCCTCTGGTCACGGGTGGGAGGGAGATGTGATTGCGTATTTACTTTTCACTGTATTTCTGGATTATCTTTACTGAAGTGTTCTACAACATATTTAAAGTACAGTAGTCCCCCCTTATCCATGGGGGTTGGGTTCCAAGACCCCCAGTGGATGCCTGAAACCATGGATAGTATGGAATCCTATATATACTATGTTTTTTTTCTATATATGTTTACCTGGGATAAAGTTTAATTTATAAATTAGGCACAATAAGAGATTAATAATAATAAAATCAAACAGTGATAACACTATGTTGTCATGAAAGTTGTGTGAATGTGGTCTCTCTCTCATAACTGATCTGATGACCAAGACATGTACTGAGTAACTAACTAGTGGGAGGGGGTGCATCTGTAGTGTGGAGATGCTGGACAAAGGGGTGATTCTGTTCTGGGCTGGATGGGGCTGGACAGAGCAAGATGTCGCGAGATTTCATCGTGCTACTCAGAATAGCACGCAAGTTAAAATGAATGAATTGTTTATTCCTGGAATTTTCCATTTAATATTTTTGGACCGTGATTGACCGTGGGGAAAACTGAAGATGAAAAAGGCTGTCATAGTGCCTCTGCTCCATGGTAAGCCCCTTGAAGGCTTTTGTGTCCTCATCCTGCCCAGGGCCCATGGCACTGTGGTTTCTGGACAAGGAGGGAGAAGCTCCCGCATGGCAGAGGACTTGGCAACACCCACTTTGGGGTCCTGTCTGGGTTCTTGGCTGCCATGGAGGCCTTGCACTTAGTTTCCTCATCAGTGAGCAGGGAGAAGAAGGCTACTGACCTTTGTCCTGGGAAGAGTCAAGGAATGGGGCTCAGGTTCCCCATCTGGCTTAGTTCCAGGGCTGCCCTGGGGCCACCTCCAGTTGCCATGTGAAAATGGAGTGGCCTCTCACTGGAGGGGGAGCTCTTTGAAGCGGGAGGTGTCCCTTGTGAGATGACTGTGCCCTGCGGGACCTCTCTGAGGAACTTCACCCCTCTGGGATTCTCTGTGGCCTGTGATTCACCCAGGAGAAACCAAATACACCAAGAAGCTGAGGGGTGTGAAGAAGCAGGAGTGTGGGGGGGATGCCAGAGAAGCACCACAGTTCCATGTGAGCAGAACAGGTAGGGGATTGAAAACTAATCGCATGGGGAGAAATCCAGGAGAAAAAAAGGTCTAGGAAGAGGTACGGAGGGAGCCGGGATATGATGAATCTCAGCATCCAGCCGAGCTCTTTCAGCAGGGCCACGGAAGCAACACTTCTTGCTTGTACCACCGCATCTCTCTGGAGCGTGGAAACTGCGCCCTGGGGGGTCAGGAGACCCCAGTTACAGTCCTGGCATTGCTCCTCACCCGCCATGTCACCCTGACATGCTGCTGCAGCTTTCAGGGCCTCAGTTTCCTCTTTTCTTCAGGAGAAGGTTGGACTACATCTCTAAGGGGTGGTTAGAGGAAGTTTGGGGTGACATTATGGGGACCCTGAGTGGGTACTGGCAGAAGGCCAGGAGACAGGCATGGTAGAGTTGGCCTTGGTTCCAGACTCTGATGTCAGTTCTTATGCCAAACACTGGCGTGAATTGGGTAGGAAACGTCTTGGAGTAGCAGGAAAATCCACTGTGGGCTGCTGAGGACCTGGGGGGGCCAGGGGGACTTGTCTCCTGAGGGTCTCAGGGGGCTTTGTGGGCAGAATAAAAAAACGTCTGCAGCTAGAGGGAATTCAGAAACAGCTATCATGTAGACATTACCTATGCTGCCTCATGAGTTTTAACTCTGGAGACTAATTAATTAGTTAGTTCTGTTAAGACAATGAGATTGAGCACAGATTGGCTGAGGCACAAAGAGTAAGTGAGAAGCATCACCAGGGCCAAGGTGTGGAGGTGTCTGGGGTGTTGCAGAGCGCGCGCGTGCGCGTGTGTGTGGTGTGTGTGTGTGTGTGTGTGTGTGTGTAATATGAGGTGGGTGCATATTAACATCTTCATTAATCCACCTGAAGTGGGTGTGGGGAGCATATTAATAGAATTTGAGACTGCTGCTGATTCAGGGCATTTGGTCGTCCCAGAAATAACAGATGTTTCCCAAGAGGGCCGAAAATAGGGAAAAGAAAGGGAAACCCGACTGAATCATTTTTCAGCATTAGCACCTGTTAGGCACCAAGCCCACTTCTAGGCACTGGGGCACAGTGCTGAAGAAGGCCAAGTCTTGGTCTGTAGGACTTGCACCCTGCAGTGGGAGGGATGACCATCAGGTTGGAGATGATCTTATAACAGATCTCAGGAAGACAGAAGGAGCTGAAATTTAGGCCAGATACTGCAGAAGGAAGCATAACATGGGAAACTCGGGTTCCGTGTTAACTACTTGTGCCAGAGTCAGGCTGCAGCTGCTCACATGAGCCAAAGCAACAGGTGATCTAATAGCAGATAATTTATATTTGGCATTGAGAAGTCTTTGGGGCAGGAGTCTAGCTTAATAGCTGAGTTTGCCACTTGGATTTAAGCACCAACATGATTATTTAAAAAACTTTAAATATTTGCCTGGCAGGGAAAATACCATTCCCTGTTTAGAGAGAGGTCTTTCTAAAATTTATTCCATGTGACTCTGCTGTCTGAAACAGGGGAAATAAAGTAGAATTTAGGTGCCTAAGATTAGTATCAGAAACAGACACACACATATGTCTATAAACTTGCTTTAATGGGGCTATGAGGTCTTTGCCCCTGTACTCAATAAGTTCCATGATTTTTGTACATTTTACGATCTTGTATTTGTTTAGTCTTTTTTTTCTTTTTAAATCGTTTTTCTATTATAGTTGTCCCACTTTTTCCCCATTGCTCTTCCCCACCCCCTCTCCCACAGTCGGTCCCCACCCTGTGGTCCATGTCTATGGGTCATTTATACTACTTCCTTGACAAGACCCTTCCCCTTTTTTCCCCCTCGACTAGACTTTTTGTTTCTTTTCTTGCCTATATTGCATCTCTATAGCAATCCCTTTCTTTTTTATTTAGTCTTTATATTATTTGTTTGGTTACATTGAATAATATGTATATGCTCCCGTGGAAGGCTTTAAAAGCTACAGATTGAAGAAAGAGAATTATTACCTATAGTTCTACCACCTGGAGACCATTACTGTACATATTTTGATGCAAATCTTCTCTGAGTACCTCTTCGTCTCTCTTTTATATCATAGTAGAGTCACAGTGTAGATATTACCTTTTTTCCCCCCGCTTAATATCATGGACATTTGTCAATAATGTGTCTCTACAGTATTACTTTATGTGTGTGCATGTGTTTTTGTGAAAACTTTTCATCAGAAGTGTCTGAACATATACTAAAACATAGGGACTAGACTAATGCCACCATGCAGTCACTACCCAGCTTTGGCAGTTGTCACTGTTTGCCAGTGTAGTGACTCCTCATCCCACCCACTCTCCATAGTTGTTCCTGGAGTATTTTTAAACACGAACCCCCAGCCACATCACTTCACTTGCAGATTCTTCAGAAGGTGCATCTGACACAGCGGTTCTCTACTGGGAGCAATTTTGCCCTGCAGGGGACATGCGGCTGTGTCCCAGACAGTGTTGGCTTTCACAGCTGAGGGTGGCGGTGGTTCCTGTCGGCATCTTGCAGAGAGAAACGAGGGACGCTGCTACACGTCCTACAATGCACGGGACAACCGTGCAAGAGAATTACCTGGCCCAAAATGTCAACAGTGCCGAGGCTAAGAAACCCTGGTCTAACAGAGCAGGACCGCAACAAGTACATGCATAATGCTATTTCCACAGCCAGCAACACTGGCGATGATTCTTTAGTTTCACCAAAATTTCTTCAACTTCTCAATTTTAAAAAATAGGTAGCTAGTTTCAATCAATACCCCCAAAGGTATTTTAATTTCTTTCAGTTGTTGAGAGTTCCCCCTTCACTTTTCTTCATGGCATTTACTAGTTGAAGACTCTGGGCCACTTTTTTTTTTCTTTTCTTTTTTGTACATTTTCCCATACACTGGATTTGGCTGACTGCACTTTTATGGTGCTCTGTGTCTTGTTCCTCTATTGCCCCATCTCCTAAACATTGAAGTTCAGACTGACCAGTAAGTCCAGGTGTTGTCAGCCTGATTTGTCCGTTATGAATTTCCCACCAATCTTTTGTCTACTACACTGGTTTTCAAAGTGAGGTCCCTTAGGTAGCAGCACCATCATCATCTGGGAACTTGTGGGAAATGTGAATTCTATGTCCCAACTCCACTTCTACCACATCAGAGATTATGGGGCCAGGACCCAACAATTGGTGTTTTTCCGGGTTCTCCAGGAGTGTTAGAGTTCTTCAGAGAAATGGAACATATATTTATCTATATCTATCTATCATCTGTCTGTCTATCTATCTATCTATCTATCTATCTATCTATCTATCTGTCTGTCTGTCTCTATAGAGAGATATGGATAGATTGACTTGTAAGGAATTGGCTGACAAGTTTAGGGAGGCTGGCAAGTCCAAAATATGCAGAGCAGACTGGCAGTCTTGAGCCTCAGTGAGAGCTGATGCCACAGTTCTAGTCCAAGAGCTGATATTGCAGACGAAGCCCAGAGACATGCTATGGAACCAGGAAGAGCAGACAACACAGAACTCCTCTTTCGTGGGTAGGTGCCTTTTGTTCTATGCAGGCCTTCAACCGATTGTATGTGGCCCCCCCACGAGGTGGAGGCAATCTGCTTTACTGAGTCCACTGATTTATATTTACCTCATCCACAACAGCCTCACAGAAACAGCCAGAATAATGTTTGATCAAATTTCTGAGCACCCTGTGGCCAATCAAGTTAATACACAAAATTAACCATCACACACAGTGGTTCCAATGAGACCCACTGCTGTGATGGCTTTAACAGCCATGGATGGACATATTCTAGATCTGTTATTTCATTACATATTGCAAAATGATGAATTTCTAATTCTTTTGTTCCTTTTGCATTTGTTAACTGTAACTTTTGCATGCATTAAGTCTTTGCTTACCCTGAAATACAGTTTTTACAGGAGAGGCAGGGCAAATGCCGAATTTATTTCCATTATTTCTTTTTTTAAAGAATAGAGGTATAACTTACACCTGATAACACGCACAAATTTAACTGTACAGCTCAGTGAATTTGACATGTGCGCACATGCATGCAGCCATCGTCCAGGCTGAGGTAGAGCACATTCCAGAGCCCCTCTTATACCCCTTCCTGGTCCGTGCCCCCATCCCCAGCATAAGCAATCATATTTAAACTGTATTTGTGCCATCTCTTTCTGCACAGTTTGTTTTTTATGTAATCAAAATAGTCATTTGCTTTTCCCAGTTTCTGGACTTGGTTTGATGTTCAGAACTGTATTATCCAACCCAAGATGATAAAGTGCCAAAAGAAAATATATATTCTTTTGATCCAGGTCTTCCAAATAACTAGCTAATTGTCTTAACATCTTTTACTGAATCCTTCCTATCCCCATACTGATTTGAAATGCCTTTTTAAAATATTATATTACATTTCCATATAAACTTAGATCTATGCCTGGATGTTCTATTCTGTGATACTTCTATGACTCTTCCTGTATTAAAGCATTATAATATGTTTTACTATTTGGCAGGCAAGTCACCCCAAATCCTTGAAGTAATTACCTTTTCAGATTTTTTCCCCCTGACTACTGTTGCTGAGTTCATTCTTCCAGATGAATCTTGGAGTCATGTTATCAAGGTTCATAAAATAGGATTTTTGATCGGAATTACCCCTACAGTATCACACAATTGGATGTTACAGAGCATCTGAGAACAACACATTCAGTGATTCCTTTTTGTCCTGTAGTAAAACCCTCCAGGATTTTGTATGTTTTTGTAAGATTCATTTCTAAATATTTATTTTGTTTATTTTTATTCTTTTGAGAAGTATCTTTTCCCACTTTTTTAATATAGTTATTCTTGGTGTAAAAAGCTATTGATTTTTTTACATTTGTTAAATTTTGTTCCCTTATTTTTCTGTTCGCCTTTTGGTTGATTCTTTTGGATTTTTTAAGTATACAATTGGCTACAAATAAAGGTGATTTCACTGTATCTTTACCAATATATTCTACTTATTTTGTTCTTTTTACATGAAATAGCATTTGCAGTAACAATGGTGATAATGGACATCCTTGTTTATTTTTTTCTCTAATGCAAACAGTTCCAGACTTCTCTCCGAAGTACTCTGCTGACTATTCTGTGGTGTGATGGTGGTGGTGGTGTGCGAATCTTTCATTGAGTTAAGCAAGAGTTCTGTTTTAATTTATCAAGGTTCTTTTTTCTTGTTATTAGCTCAAGCATAAAGTGAGGAATTGGATTAAATGCTTTCTTGGTGTCTACTGAGTTAAAATGTTTGCTTTTTAATGTATTAACATGATGATTATTTTTAGTAGGCTCTGTTCTTGGGATGAAATCTATTAGGACCATGATGTGTTATTTTTTTAAATGCTTTTCTAGTTTTTATTTGCTAAGTGGTTAACTAGGATTTTTGTTTATGTTCATAAGTTAGATCGATTTCAAGTCTCTTCTTTTTTTTCTGGCCTTTGCCAAAATCTGTTATGAATGTTATGCTAGCTTTGTTTAACAAATAAAAGCTTGACTAAATAAATTGCTTCTCAATCCATCTAAACCTGAATGTTTCTTTGAGGGCTAATTCTTTGACTGGACAGAGGATATTTTTATTTTACACAAAAAATGAATCATTTTTTAAAGAAAACTCATATTTGGTTAAGGAAGTGGTTTTATTTCCTGTCAAGTTAGTTTTAAAAATTATTGTAACAACTATGCATAATCATTACAGAAAAATTTGAAAATCCCAACAAAGTGGAAGGAATATAAAAGTCATTGTACCAACATCTACATCATACTGGCAAAAGCAGGCTTCCCTGGAACAAACATTAAGCAATGGAAGTGGGGATAGAAGTGTTATTGCCAGTTGTGGCATGAATAAGGTAAAAATCATGACTAACAGTCCTGGCCAGTGTGGCTCAGTTGGTTGAAGCATCATTCCATGGCCAAAGGGTTGTGGGTTCAGTGCAGTTAGGGAGCATGCCTGGGTTGCAGGTTCGAGCCCTGGTCCGGGCATGTATGGGAGGCAGCTGGCCAATGCTTCTCTTTTGCGTCGATGTTTCTCTCTCTTTCTTCCTGTCTCTCCAAAATCAATGAAAAATGTCCTCAGGGGAAGTTAAAAAATATTTTAAAAAAGGCATGACAAACAAATTTCTGAAATTTTCTTCTGGATCCTATAGTAAATTGTTTTCAGAGGTGTGCACCTCCAAAGCCTCTTGATGCCATTTCGTCTGTTGTTTTCCAATATGTGGAAATTAAGTTCTGTGTTTTTTCTTGTTCTTTTTATAGGATGTGATGTTTAGGAGCCATGTTTATTGATAAACAGGAAGGGACTTTTGCATTATTCACGTGTGTGGTAGTTGAACATTTTTTTCCATCTCATGGCTTTTGGACAGGTTCATAGGTTTAGCTTTTAAGAATTCTTTTGCATTGGCCCCTAGCTTAAAAACAATTTCTGCTCCTATGTGATGTTCTTTAACCCAGGGGTGGGGGGCGGGGTAAGGGAGAAGACAATATATTCCAGTGTTTTACACTTTCCCCCAGTATCTGTCTGGTTTTCTGGGATTTGCAGTCTCTGGATCAATGAAATAAAACCCTTAGAAATCTATAAACCCATGAGATTCAGTCTCTAAATACCATCGTGTTCTAGGAGTCCAAAAATAATTAAAAGGACATTTAATTATTTATTCACATTTATTAAAGTCTGTTTATTAAAGGGAATCTAAATATGCATTTCACAACTTTCTCTTCTCCTGCCCTTGCCCCACTTGTGAAGTTTTTGTGGCATAGATCAGCTTAGTTTTTTTTTGGCCTAAATTCTTTCCTTTTGTCTCCTGCCTTTCTATTTCTATCTCTTTTTTTTCCTGTGTTTCCTTGATCCTATATCACAAAATCTCTAAAAAAGAACTCTTTGGAGTGGGGAAGGGGAGGTGGAGGCAGGGGAGAGCTAAGCAGCTAAAGGCAGCTCCCTGTTGGCAAGGAGAAGGGAGGTGGGTGGCAAAGAATCAGTCCCTTTTCCCCTTCAGAGTAGAGAGATTATGGGGTCAGAAAGGGCACGTAAGGTGAGGCTCAGCAGGTATGTGGCTGTGCAAATTACACAAAGATGCAGCTCCTGTGGCCAGGTGCGTGGAGAGTGGGGGACTTCAGAGCCCTTGCTCCTTTGCAGGGAACAACATGAGGAACCACAGGGGGTGGCCGTGACAGGAGGGGCTGGAACTCTGCCTTCTCCCCACATCGGGAGTGTGGGAGCCTATTCAGAAGGTGGGGGAAGCCACCAATAGACATGGTCTAAAACCAAAGGTTTCGACATTTACTGAACTAACTTACGAATGGTCGGGCTAGGTGGAAGTGAATGAAACAAGCAAACAAGCAGGGTCCCCATGGAGACCCTCCTGGAGCTCACAGCTTTGTAGGGCTGATGGTCAGAAACCCTAATACTATACACACACACATAGTACTAGGCATATGTATATGTAAACATACATATTTATGTATATTTTCAAAATACATATTTAAAATTGTGATGAAGGGGAGCTTTCCTTCCTATATTACAATATGCATAGTTTAAGAATTCATTGGGGTACCTGTCCTAGGCTTATAGCATGGATGCTTGGGATAAAGATACAGACCACTCCCTAATTTTGAAACTCTTAGTCCAGCCAGGTCTGAATTGCAGACAAGGTTGGTTTATGGTGGTAACCTACAGTCTGGTTTTGTTTTTCCTTCAAATATGCTGGAGGCTAGTGAAGCCAAGGGCTTGGCACTCCTGTGGTTTTAGAGCTCAGCTCCATTTATTCAGGTGCAGTGGTAGAAATGGGGAGCCTGGTGAAGACCTACATCCTTTCTCCAACTGCTTGATGGTAGAGAATCTCTTCTTACTGCTGGGCCTTTCTCCTCTGCTGCCGTATTCAGTGGAGGTGCTGTTCTGCCTTCTGACCTTCCCACCTCACTGTTTTGGGGCCCCAGTAGTGTCTGCGCTGGGACAGGCTAAAAAGAGTGGCCTGGTAACCTCAAAATTATCGAGAGTATCGAACTGCCTGATTTGTTGTAGGAGCTTGAAGCCTTCAGTGCTCTGCAAGTTGTCATCTGAAGTGAGGGTCACAGCAGCTGGGCTAAGCTAAGACTGAATGCGGATCAGTCAGCCATTGGTCATTTCTTCATCTTCCCTTATTAAAAGTTCCCTGACCCCTTTTGAATCTCTGTCCTTTACGCTCCAATGGAAGTGTCCGGTTGAATACCTCCTATCTGGTCCAATGGAGGGCTCAGGCTGTTCATCTGCCTCTGAGGTACAGACTTGCCCTGCTTCTCATCATTTGTAGAGTAGGCCCTTTTATCCTCTTCATACATCTAACTAACGTTGCCTTCCCATGCTTAGTGCTTGAAGGAACAGTCTTTATCCTAACCGCTACTATGGAAAGAATGTGCCCCTTCCTAAGCTTTTATCGTTTCATGCAGTTGTCAGCACGAAAGATCTAGCAATATCTCGCAATATTCAGATTTGCATCTGTGGGAAGGAAGTTGGGAAAATCAGTCAATCAAAGTGAGACTCATTGACACCAAGTGAGAGGCGGAGGTTAGCCCAAGTCTGACATGAAAGAACTCATTCATCTGCCATCAGAAACAGCAGAGACCCCAGGTTCTTGAAGCTCGACACTGCACCTGCCCACGGGGAAGTTCTTCGAATGCCAAGCAGGAGGACATGTCTGTGCCCTTGGATGCTTGAACCTCTTCCTGGGCCTGTGTTCGCCACAGGACACCACCTCAGCGCTGAGCTGAAAGCCCATGGCCTAGACTTTCTGCTGCACAGGCCCTTCTGGATGAAGCTTGTGGCTGCAGTGATGTGACTGGGGAATGGCCAAGGAACAGGCTGGGAGGGACGTGCGCCTCAGGCTTTTTTGTCTTGTTTTGGTTCTTGGCTTTTACTAGTGTCAGGAGGTAGGTACATCAGGGTGATGATGTGTCCTGGCTGTGCTTCGTGACTAGTGCGCGTGTGTGTGTGTCTGCGAGTTTTTTCTTATCTAGCATTAAGGAGGAATCCAAGGCAGGGAGAAACAGCTCCCAGCCATATGTAATTCTGCCCCACGAGTATTTCACCCTGACTGCATTTCATTTCCTGTGGCAGTGAGGAGTAGGAATGAAAATCATAATCTTAGGTCTGTTTCTTTCTTGTTCGTGCAGAATCCGGTGCAGGGGTCCCCCAGTTGGGTGGTTCTCCTGGGCAGCCCTCCTTTCAGTAATGATTCTTGGACTCTGCTCAGAAGCTGCACTCCACAGATTTTTTTTTTTTTTAACTGATAGTCACTTCTATTTATTTCAGGACGTAATCTACTTTTTAGATCCGTGGATGATACTAAGTTATAACTCTGTTTAAATATTCATAGGGTATTTTATTTTTGCAAAGATAGGTTTTAAAAATTATAAAGCCAGCTAGATTAATAATAATTCACATATAAAAATTAGGTTAAAAACGTAGGTCATGGCTCTCACTCACTCTCCTGGTGGTAAAGATGTCACAAAAATACATATTTAGATTACCACCAAGTATTCCAACATTCTCAGCCATAAGTGTTATCGAAAAGGTCTTTCTCTGATTTTTGCAAAGAGCAACGATCTGAATTTTCTTCTTTAACTCCTGATGTGATTTAACTTTGGTACATGGTATTACTATTTCTCCTACTGTAGCAAGTTCTCGTCTTCTCAAGGCTTTTCCATGACTTTTCTGGAAATAAAATATCCTATTTCCAACCTTCAAATTGAAATGTTATCCTCATAAATATATGTACCGCTGGTATATTCACGTGTATTTTCAGGCTGAGCAAAGATGCATAATTAAAGCAAAAGACAATCCAACCTAATATCAGGAGAACTTGTGACCTTCCATGCAGTGTTTGATATAGAAATCACTGATTGTGACTTATCTTTTTTATTCAAATACTGTTCTGATCACTCACAGTCCAAGAATGTTCAACTAATAAACCAAAAAGAAGCAGATGTTAAAGACTAGTTTTCAGTCATTACAGCCAGTGATGCCTCACTTGCTTATGATCTTACTACTGACATAAAGTCACACCCGCCCCTCAGTGGCCACCAAACCATTCAGCAGAGCTTCCTTAACTGTGAGCTGTTTGAAGCTTTTTTTTTTTTTTTTTTTGCAAGCTCTGAACAGCTGTAGGGATCTCAGCAGGGGTTGGAGGAAGCTTGGCGTAATGCCAAAATATGGCCAATCTAGGCTTTGAGCAAGTCCCAGCAGCTGGGACCTTCTCCACAAGGTCATGGACAAACTGGGTCATGGTTCTAGGACAGAAAATCTGTGGCCTCAAATGGCCTGCTGAACGTCACCTCCCGTAAGGATCCTCTGACCGGTCCATGGATTTTACTACTATTAGTAAGCTCCACAGCGGTGTGTGTCCCTACACTTCCTGCTACTGCTATTTATTACAAGATGCCTCCGTCTCCTCCAGAGAGATTGAGGATGACTGGAGGGGTTGGTGTCATTCTTAGAACACAAATTTATTGTTCAGTGTCTAAATAAGATAGTGATTCTAAAATCTGTGCTCTGACGTTTGTTAACATCTTTCCATATTGTAGGGAAGTATGGGCATCTGTTGAAAAGGGACAGTCTGAGAAAATGAGAGCGTTCAGGTGAAATCTGTTTCTTTCTCGTGTGAACTCTTTCCCTGAAATTTATAGAGAGCAGTGCAGGGATGATGTCATCAGGCCTGCTGATCCCAGTGGGCAAGCCCGTTCCGTAAATAAGACAAAATATCCTTTTTCCCTATTTGTCTGGATTCTACCAAAGCATCAGCTACTTTTCATCTTCAAGGAACACACAAATACAGCAGTCCCTCTCCATATCGTTGATTCACTTATCGCGGCCTCACTGTATCACAGGATTTGTTAAAATATGATATTTAATTATTTATCGCAGATTTTTCACTATATCGTGGGATTCTGTGGTACTGTATACGTATCTTGTTAAAGTTACGTAGGTTTAAGGGTGTAGAATATGTTTAAGAAAATAAGTAGTGTTTATAAAAGTGTGGAAAAGATTAATAAGGGAGTGGGAAAGGTTAATACAGGATTGGGAATAGTTTATAAGTGTGTGGGAAGGGTTTATAAAGCCTTAAAATATATAAATACTAAAATAAATGTAAAGTTCCTACTTCGCAGATTTTCACCTGTCGCGGGGGGTCTAGAAAGTAATACCCGCGATAAGTGAGGGAATACTGTAGTCACCAAGTACACAATTTTCAGTTGTTTAAGTCCATTCTGACAAACCTTCTCCCACATGCCTTTCATTTTAAAAATCAATGACCTTATCCAGAGGCCTCCCTAACCTAGTTCGTTAAATTACCACTTTTCTATGACTTTCCTTTCAACAACATAATTTGCTTTTAATGATCAATATCAAAAGGATTCAAAATGTAATCACTGACCTCACTGAAAAGGTATCTAGTCACTCAGCAGAAGCTGTGGGTTTGTGACAGAGGTCTCCTCAAAGGTTCCAGCACCCCTTTCCAAGCTTAGTTCCCACAGAAGCCAAATTCATAGTGCGTTCTCATATAGTTGGCCAGTCCCATGAAGACAAAGAATGAATTTCTAATGAACAGAGAGCTACGCAATTGTAAATAATGCCCAAATTTGTCACATAGAAATTAAAATGGAAATTTTGCTCGAGCCCAGTCCAGATGTAAGCATGGTGGATAGCTTCAGAGTACCGAGAGTTCAGGCTAGCTCCTGAGCATTCTTTAATGCTAGCCTTATTTTCTGAATCAGACAGTCTCTTACAGACAGGATGTAAGGGACCATTTATTAACAAGAATTTCTGTCCATAGTCCATGATAAATGAGGTCAGAGTTGCTAGTATAAGTTTGGCCATTCATCTACCCTTACAAAATTCTACCCTTAGGGCAGAATTTGGCATCAGGTTTATCTAAATTAAAATCCCAAATCTAAGTTTCTGACTTTGAGCAAGTTACTTCTCTCTGACCCTTTATTTATAATTTCTTTATATATAAAATTAGAGTAATACTTGGCTTATAAATTTGTTTCTCTTTATAGCATTTATGACTTGCAAATACACCATGTTAGCTCATGAATTTCAAACCTTCACTTCTAAATGTCAGCTGATGTTGAACCCAGTTTAATTTGATCGTTTATGTTGATTATTACTTATTGTTCATTGCACCTTACACTCATCCTCCAGGAGGGCAGGTATCTTTGTGTCTTACCCTGATGTAGAATGGTGTCCGGCATGTAGTAGGCACTCAGTAACTATTTATTGGATGGGTGAATGCGTGAATTATTGTCTCTGTTACCCACATATTGTCAGCATTCTTTGAGTTGGGTTTTGAGGATGATTTCCCTTCGGGTGATTTATTTTCCGAATTATGTTTTGTGTGAGCACTCATTAAGTCTAGTCTCAGCACAGCCTGCCTGATGAGTGCACTGGGGTCCAAATGCATGGCCAGGGGAAGCCAGCCTGGGATTACTCCCTGGCCTCAGTTCCTCCTCGGAAGAGACAGAGCCTGTGTGGAGATGCTGCCAGATTGTTCTGTGTGCAGAATCTAAATCACAGTTTTCCAGGGTCTCCTGAGGAGAACGTGTGTTTATAGCATCACTAAGCAGTAATTGATTATAAAGCTCAGTTGTGAAATGTACAATTATTGAATTACTCTGTGTTGGCTCATAAATTTCATTGGTTAATAAAATTATATAGGTTTCAGGTGTACAATTCTATAATATATCATCTATATATTGTATTGTGTTCACCATCCCAAGCCAATTCTCCCTCCATCACAATTTGTCACCCCCTTTACCCTCTTCTGCCTCCCCCACCCCCCTTCCCCTCTGGTAGTCACCGTACTGTTGTCTGCATCTATAAGTTTTTTTTCTTAATCTCTTCACCTTTTTCACCCAGCCCCTCAACTCCTCTATGAGTCTGTTTCTATTTTGTTATTTTGTTCATTTGATTCCACATATAAGTGAAATCATATGGTACTTGTTTTTCTCTGGCATATTTCCTTTGACATAATGCTCTGGGTCTATCCATGCTGTTGCATAAGGTGAGATTTCCTTCTTTTTTTATGCCACGTAGTATTCCATTTTTATCCACTCATCTACTGATGGGCACTTGGGTTGCCTCCAGATCTTAGCTATTGTACATAATGCTGCAGTGCACATAGGGGTGCATATATTCTTTCAGATTAGTATTTTGGGTTTCTTTGGGTATGTTCCCAGAAGTGGAATCACTGGGTCATAAGGCAGTTCCATTTCTGATTTCTTGAGGTAACTCCATACTGCTTTCCGCAATGGCTGCATCAGTCTGTGTACACTTACAAGGGTTCCCTTTTCTCCACGTTGTTGCCAGCATTGGCTGCCACCCGCTGGGTCCTCATACACCTCTGTGGTGGGCCAGAGTCTCAGGGTGAGGCTCGCAGAACTTATCAGGTCTGGACAGACCACGATTTGGCTTTGTGAAGACAGGGCTCTGCACCAGCTGGGCGTGCGAGTGAAAAATGGCACCTGTCTGAGAGCCACACAGCTTAGTCTGTCCCAGATTTTACCAGGAGCGTGATCTCAGCAGGGAAGGTCTGCTGGGAATCAGGAGGGTGGGGCTATTAGATCTCCCATGAGGGGCAGGTGCCAGTCAGGCTTGGGGGATTGTGGGGGGCATGGCCCCCCATCCCAGAGCCACACAACTCCATTTGTCCTGGGTATTGCCCACACCTCTGGAGGGTGGAGCCACCAGGAGTTGGGAGGGTGGGACTGCAGGAGCCCTGAGAGTGGAGCTGGTGGGTTTCCCATGACGGGGAGGTGCCAGTCAGGTTCAGAAAAGGTTCTTTGCCCCAAGGCCATACCTGGTCACTGACATGCCCTGAGTCTGCTTGGACCTCTGCACTCTGGCCCACGAAGCTGACTACTCAGTAGGGCATGAGCTCTGCAGCACAGAGCAACAGGGAGTCCACTGGGTAAGGCTTTTAGTTTTCCCCAGGCTAGTGCCATATGGAGGGTAGTGCTCCACCCAAGAAAGATGGCGTCTGCAGTGTGGGAGAGTGACTCAGCATAGGGACCCTGGCAGCTGTCCCTTCAATCTCTGTTCAGAACCACAAACCCCAGTCTCTCTTCATGCAACTCTAGTTCTCTCTGCCCTCCCCCCCCAGAGCCCAGGGTGAGTGGCTGCAAACAAGATTTTGTGTATTGGCCCTGTCTGTCCCTGCCGAATAGGATCCCTACTGATTTTCATAGCCAGATTATGTTATGTGGGTACCTCTTCCCGGCTCTGATGCTCTGGAATGGGTAGCTCAGCTTGGGGTTGGGACCCCATGCTTCTCAGGGGGAACCTTTGCAGCTGAGATGTCCCTCTGGAATCTCAGATGCTCCGCCCTTCCTACCAATCTTGGATGTGGCTTCTTCTGTAAAAATCCCTGGTTATAAAACTTCTCTTCAGCTAGTCTTCAGTTGGTTATTCAGTTGCTTGCTCTATATATTAATTGTAGTTCCAATTTGGTCCTGGGAGGAGGTGGGTGTAACATTCACCTACTCTGCCGCCATCTTGTATCCTTAACTCATAAATTTCAAATCTTTATTCCTAAAAATCAATTGACATTTGGCCCAATAAATATTTAACCGAGATGTAATAATGGTGTTAGAGCAAAATTAAATTCTCATTCGGAAAATAAAGAATGACCTGGTTGGGACTGGGAGGGGTGACTTGGCAGAGATGAGCAGAGGAACTCTCGGTCTGATTAAGTTACTTAATTAGGAGAGACTTTTTTCATACATTACTTTATTCTATTTCATTTCCTCTTTGAAAATTCTCTAAGTGGTAGGAAATAAAAGTCCTTTATATATTGTAGGGCTTTATATTTCATAAAGCATTTTTGGACTAGGTAATATTTGTGCCTCACGAAAGTCTTTTGAAGCAATTACAATGCACATGTCTTTTCCTATTTTACATATTGCAAAACTGAGGTGCAGAGAAGTGAAGTGACTTTGCTTATGAGAGAAGCAGGCCAAACTGGGCCGAGTGGTCTTCTAGCTGGCTCATACTGCTGTTAACATCTATACATTGGTTGGGACTAAGTTCAGCTGCATAAAAAAGAAGTCTCCAAATAACTGTGGCTTACACAACACGGAAGTTCACTTCCACCTCTTGTAAAAGCTGTCACAGAGGACGTGATCCAGCTAGTCTAGTGGGACTACAAAGCTGAAAAGAGTCCTAGGCTCCTTCCAATTTACCCCTCTACCGTTCATATGATTTGTGGCCCTGAACCACATGGTCCAAGGTGGCTGCCCGAGTTCCAGCCTTTGTAGGATGTGGAGTAACAGGATGGAGAGAGAGGAGAGCATGCTTCTTCTCTTTTAAGACTCCCTGGGAGGTGGGTCTCAGCCATGACTGTGGTGAACCCTTGGGACCCAGCATCTGAACCAAATGCTGCCAGACTACTGCCGGGCCATTTTGTAGCTTCAGGGATAGTCCACAGGAGGTGTTAAATATTTCTAAGAAATCAGCTCCTTGCTTTGTGAACTTCTTCAGGCTACAGCAGATCAAGGATATTCAAGCTGAAGTCAATCAGAAAAACCTGGAAATTGAACTTCTGACACTAGAAAAAGATACAGCAGCTATTGTTCATCCTTTTTGGCTTAAAAGTGTCATCCTCTGCAAAGCATGAATACTTATTTGGAAGCAGCGCTAAAAGAGAGGAGGTCTCTCAGGCAAAGACTGTTGAAACCCGTGTGGCAGGAAAACCTGCCTATTGAAGCTTTTTATCACAGGTGCCTGGTACATTGGCGGGAGTTGTCAATGACTTTCTTTGAGAGACAGAAACCTCTTTGAAGCTGTTAGAAATACTCCTTGTTGAGATGCACATCTAAAGAAAATGATCAAGGCTTTAGCCAAGATGGATATTTTGGTGACTGAGACAGAAGGAGTGGCAGAGAATATACTCAAGTGGTGAGAACAACAAGAGGCTTTTCCTCTCGTAGCCCCAAAATTTTAGCTGAAAATATTATCTTCATAAACATGATGTTATAACACCCCCTTTAACTTTTAATTCTATGGTTCATGTTTAAACTGTTAATGCCAAACGATTCAACTGATTCAATGAAGTAAAAAATGATTTATTTTTGCTTAATTTTGTGTAGTCATGTGAAGTCCATTTCCAGTCAATGATAACGTGGGTATTTATAGACTTTTCTGCTAGCAATATTGAAAGAGCTCTCTCTATATTGAAGGACTTAGATTCCAAGCTCATTAAGACCAAACTAAAATTTCCTTTGTGTTTCATTTATTTTCATTTCACTTCTTAATAAAACTCATAAAGATTAAAAAAAAGAAAGAAAAAGAAAACCAAAAACCAAAACACTCCCCGAAGGTCTACCTCTACCTGCATCTTATTGCTCAGAACTTAATCATGTGCAATGCAAGGGAGGCTGAAAAATAGTCATTTATTTGGGCAACATAATGCTTGGCATAAACTGGGGTGCTGTTACTCAATGAGAAAGGGAAGACCAAGTTTGAGGGAACAGCTGAGTCTGTGTCATTGCGTGCATTCTGAAAGGCCTAGGGTGGGCGTGCCCTAAGCAGGGGCACAGGCGTGTTTGCCTGGACATGATCCGTGAGGACTGTCTCGAGCTACCAGCGCCATCCTGAGTGCTGGGAGCACCGAATACAGGAATACAGAATGGCTTCATTGCCTGGAGCAATGTGCAACCCGGGAAGCAGTTTTCCTCTTCCCTTGTGTTGATTTATATTGATTGAAAGAAGGTGGGGGAATCTGTGAAGGCACTTGCTCCTGACACAGTTGTGAGCAGGCACTTCTAGAACAGAGCATTTACCACCCTTCTCTTGGCCTTCATCAAGTCCGAAGGGTCACAGGGTTCATGCACATTGGCCTGCAGCAGCCTGAGAGGCACGGCTGTCCGTGCCAGCCTGGGGGGTGGAGCAGGGATAGAAATCATTCAGTGATCATGTACATGTTTGGTGTCTACCAGGTGCTGGGTCAGGGCCTTTGTATGCTGAGAAATGAAAGCTATGACTGTCATCTTGTAGAACAGTGGTTCTCAAAGCGTGACCCCGTCGGCATCACCTGGGAACTTGTTAGAAATGCACTGGTACCCCAGACCTCCTCATCCGGGAACTCTGAGGGTGGGACCCAGCAGTCTGTCTTAATAAGCCCTCCAGGGGATTCTGAAATGTGCTGAAGTTTGATAAACACTGGAATCTTATAATGAAGAGAAAGAGTTTTGTGATCAAGAGCATAGATTTTGGAGGCCCCCTGGACTGGGTTTGAATTATGGTTCAGTCACTTAGTAGCTGTGTTGTGTTGGGTAAGTTGTTTAACCTCTCTGAACCTCTGTTTCCTCATCTGTAAAGGGGAGTCGTAGCACTGTCTTGAGAAGACGTATAAAATTTATGTGAAATAACGAAGTGCTTGGCACATAGTCAGTGCTTGGTAAATGTCAGTTCTCATTATTTTCTACCTTCTTTATAGGTGGCATTATTATTGTGAATTCAAAAAGTTCAAGGAAATTCATGTGTAAGGACCAGAATAAAAACTGAAATTAAAACATAAATTTAAATGATTCTTCCTAAATGGATACCATATTTTATTTTTCCTGCCACTCCTTCCTGCTCAGCATGGGTAAATCGTGAATGACTTCTAAAAAAAAAAAAGCAACGTGGTAAAGAAACTTGAAGAGACTTTTCACTGGAGAGGAGATGGATCCTAAGCAAACGCCAAGGCGCCGGATCTCATTAGTCATTCAGAAATGCAAAGAAGACTACAGTGAAATTTCACCACACGCTCACCAGACTCATTAAATGATAAAGACACGTTGTCGAATGTTGCCGATGATGTAAAGCAACTGGAACGCTCATGCACTGTTACTGGGAGTATAAATCTTGCCGGTCCAATAAAGCTCAACATATGCATAAGTTATGAGGTACCATTCCACTTTTAGATATATACTCCACTGAAATGAGTAAACACAGTTACTCACAGGCGTGTAATGAATGTTCTCAGCATCATTATTCATAAGAACCAAGGAAGACTAGAAGCAACCCAGATGCCCCTAGTAGGATGGATAAATAGTGATATATTTATGCACACAAGTACTCTTTGGGAAGATAATGAATTACCTCATTGCAACAAAGTGAGCAGTCAACTTTGAACAAGAGAAGCCAGACCCAGATGATAAACTAGTATATGATCCCATTAATAAGTATTTCCAAAACAGGCAAAAACTAATCTATGGGGCTAGAAGTTAAGATAGGAGTTATCTTGAGTGGGTAAGGGGAGGCTGCCTGGCAAGAATGCTTCTGGGAGGTTGGCCGTATTTTATTTTTTTGATCTGGATGACAGTTATCTAAGTGTGCTTGTGAAAATTTATTAAGCAATCTAGCCGTGATTTGTACGCTTTTCTGGATGTATGCTTACATCAATACATTTACTTACAATATCTATGCAAAATGTTTGTAGTAAAACAGAAAGCATGATTCAGGGAGGTGATAGGACTGGCATTGGCTAGAAGAATATTAATTGTTTTTACATATTGCTGACTTCCATTTCTGTACAGCAGAATAAAACAAGGATCACACACACACACGCATGCGCGCGCACACACACACACAGAGTCTGCCTCTGGGATAGAAGTAGATAACCCATTTCCAAGGCAGCCTTTAAAAAAAATCTGTAGGATTTGAAAGTGGTAGGTGAAGGAGCTGTCCCCAGCGTTATCCCTGGCAGTTATGACAGGAACCCCTGAGATACTTAATGTGTTTGTGATGTTCGTTCCTTTCCAGTTAGATACTCATGACCCTGTGGTGGGTATAGAACATGTGGTTACTATTCCTAGTTTGAGAGTGAGGATGCTAAGCCAAAGAGAGTTGAAGTGGCTTGTCCTGGGTCACTTGCCTCCTAAGTGGCCTTGCTGGGGACTCACGTCTGGCCCGGTGCCTGATTTCCTGACCTTGCTATTAGGTACTTGGAGGAAATTCCTGACTCATTGCTTACCTCTCAGGCAATATGAAAAACCACACAGATTCCAATGCAGATGGCATTGGGGTATTATGCATAACATTAGCAGTACAATTTTTTTTAACCAGTAACCCTATAAAGGATGAGTGTTGAAACAAGAAAGTTTATTTTTACTCAACAGGCTTGTAAACAGGACCAGAAACATGCGAGTCTCTTGGGGGATAGTTCCGAACACGGCTTCAGCCTTTTAAAGATTAGAGATATAAACCCAGGTTTATGTTGCAGCTTACGAGTCTCCCTTCAGTTCAGAGGATAGAATGGTTGTTTTTTAAATTTTCATTTATGTACAACTTACCCATGAAACAGAACAATAGAAGAGAGACTAGAAAATAAATTGCTTTTAAAAACATAGTCATCCAATTGTAAAAGTCAAGTATATATATTGAATAAAGCTTGGTAAAACAGAAAATATTCAAAGAATAAAATTACCTGCTATCCCTAAACCAGGGAGAGCCAAATGATAATAAATAATTACAGTGTTTCTTTCCAGAGCTTTATGTGTATAATACACATGCTAAAACAATAAAGATTTAGCCACTGTGTTGCTTTGTTTTTTTTTTTTAACTTATAATTATTGTGAACATTTCCCAATATTGCATATTCTTATTAACATTATTTTCAATAGCTACATCATAATTTGTTCAACCTTCCCTTTAGTATTGGATACATCTCGTTTCCAATTTTATAGTATTGTAAAAAGGGCTTTAATGAACATCTTACTCATAAATTTCAGTTTATCACTAATTTTCTTAGAATAAAAGTGGCATTTTCTGATCATTCTTTATAACCATTTTAGGCTCACAGTGCGTAATGCTACACTTATTATGATGACCTGGAATTAACACAGCCCTTGGTTGGAATCCTGGCTTGCCACACATACTAGCTGGGTGATCTAGAGTGGTCACAGAGCTCAGGGAGCCTCATTCTCTTCATTTGTAAAATAAGAACATAGTGCTCTGGCAGGCTGCTCAGTTGGTTGGAGTGTTGCTCCATACACCAAAGGGTCGTGGGATTGATTTCTGGTCAGGGCACAACTGAGGCTGGAGGTTTGTTCACTGGTTGGGGCACACCCAGGCAACCAATAGATGTTTCTCACATCGTTGTTTCTCTCTCTTCCTTATTCTCCGAAATCAATAAACATATCCTCAGGTGAGGATATATATAGCCTCGAAGGTACACACAGACACACACACACGTATATATATCCAAAACCAGGCAATATGAAAAATAGAGACATTTATTGATGAAGATACAAGATACACAAAACATTGTACATAGGGCAATGATGCCTCAGTCCCCTTCAAAGCAGGCACTTTGGGACCTCACACAGTTCTCCCAGTATTTCTTCCACTGTTCAAACACTCTGCAAAATGCATCAGCTGCCCCACTGTATTTTCCTGAATTTCGACAATCTGAAATCTCTTCCCTCTCAAAGGTGATTTTAGTTTTGGGAAACTCCAGAAGTCACAGGGCACCAAGTCTGGGCTGTAGGGGGACTGAGTCACGTGGATGATTTGATGTTTCACAAAAAAACTCTGTAGGAGACATGGTGCCTGAGTGGGCGCGTTGTCGTGATGAAGCTGCCAGCCACCAGCTCACATAGCTGCGGCCGTTTTCATCGTATTGCATCTCTCAGCTGATGAAGAACATAGAGGCAGTACTTCTTATTAACTGTTTGGCCTGGAGGGTGTGCTCATGATGAGCAACACCTTCCCAATCAAAAACACAGTTAAATTAACATGGTCGTGATCTTGCTGCGACTCTGCCTCACCTTCTTTAGGTGTGGAGAGCCAGGTGACTTCCATTGGGATGACCGGGTCTTCGCTTCTGGATCATAGCTGTAGGCCCACGATTCATCTCTGGTTATGACCTTCTTGAGGAAATCTGGTTCATGGGTAGGGGTTTGAATCAAGTCGTTAGCAACTGCAGCACAATGTTCCTTCTGCTCTGGGAGCAGAAGCTCGGAACGAATTTTGCCACCACACATTTCATGCCAAGATGCTGCATCAAAATCTCGGGCACAGTAGTGTTTGGAATCTCCAGATCAGCTTCTAATTCCTTCACTGTCAGTCGCTGGTCTTTGTTGAATGCAGCCTGTACGTGTTCAACACTCTCAGGTGTTCTGCTGGTTGCAGGCCTTTCAGAACGTGGACCACTTTCAACAGATTCTCCACCATCTTTGAAGCATTTGTGCCACAGTTTTATTTGCGCTGCACTCATTGCATCATTCCCGAAAGCCGTCTGAACCATCCGAATAGTCCGCAGAGGAATGTTCAAGCTTCACGCAAAATCTGATGCAGATTCGTTGCTCTACTCTCTTAGTTACTTGAATGCAACAGCCACACAGGACACATGCTCACTCAACAGCATCTACCACCCCCACTGACTAGTACAGTGAAGTCATCATTGTTCACGCATGCGCATTCCAGTCCACCCTCCTTGGCTGCCAGGTCACATCAATGTCGCGCAAATCACCCTTGTTATATTAACAATGGCTGGACTTTTTCTGGACAGACCTCATGTATATTTTATATATATGTATATATAAAATAAAGTAGGAACATAATTTTCCATCTTCTCAATCTATAAAGAGGATTAAATAAGTATTTAGGAGGCTTTGCTTAAATTACACTCTGCCAAAGGAATTTTATACATTTTCATTGTCTTCCTGAAGATATTGACCAATTTTCTAGAATTTTAGCCAAATATATTCTCATCTTTTTAAATTGGGGTCAATAGCATACGATGTATGGGTCAAAGTCACCTCATGTCCAGTTTTTGTGAACAGAATGCAGCCTCGCTTATTCATGTATAGTCTGTGGCAGCGCTCACACTAAAGTGGCAGAACTAAAAATATTTAGTACCTGGCCCTTTAAAGAAAAACTGCTGAATTCTTACCAACCACAGAATATTTATTTCTGAACTCATGATAGATAAATGCATTGTACTTCTAAAATCAAAATTTTTCTGCACTAGAGGATAGGCCCAAGCTATATATGGCTGAGCTGACTCTATTGAATGTGAACACTACATTGTTAAAAAAGGGACAATAAAATTTGGGCCTTTAACTTTGATCTACATGCACATCATTTTAGATTTTCCTGGGAAAAAGCCAGGGTGACCTCAAATGAGGTTCGGGTGATTTTTATCTATGTTGTCTGTTTTTGGAGCAAAACCTAGCGCTGTTCAACTTGAAGCTTCATTGAGAATGTTTTGAAAACATTTGTCATCAGAGTGTAGGTTGGGCTCCTGTGGTTGCCACTAAAATGGCCTCTTTTTCTGAAATTGATTCTGGGTAAGAATACTTTAGTCTTGGCTCACAGAATGTCCAAGAGGTTCTGTCACCCTGTCCCTTTGGTGCATGGATGAGGGTTGACCTTGGCAATGTGACTTAGCTTATGAGGCTGGCCCTTTGCTTTTTTTCCCACCTCCTATTCATAGTTTCTTAGACTATGTCACATTGCTTCCAAAATACTTCAAAAGTGAAGTTTGGAACAGAAAAGCATGATTGGAGCAAGGCTTCAGACACTTGTATTTTCTATCTCAAATTGGTTTTGTTCAGGAGCATCAAAGTGTGGTGAGCTTTGGCATTAGACAGACCTTGGCTTGTGTACATCATTGCTCCTCTCTGGTTGTGTGACCTTGGGCTAGTTAATAACCAGGACCAGTGGAGTGCTAGATACTGTAATGGAATAACACAGGTATAACTCCTGCTGGTGGGGGCCCTCTCTTTTCCATGTAAGACTTCTCATGATAGAGTGGATTGTTGCTCCCAGTTCTTCATCCTACCCTCTATGCACAGGACTTTGTCCTTCCTCCCAGTAGAGGTGTAGCCTGCTCCCCACCTGGTGAGGTTGGCATCATCCATATGACTTTGTTAAACCAATAAAATAGAGGTAGAAATATCTTTGCCCAAGCTCCAACAAACACCACATGTTTTTGTTTGCATCTTTTGTGTTTGGTCATTGGCATGAGAAGAATGGGGGTGGCTGTTCCATTGGTTCAAGGAGGATGAGAGTCATGTGGAAGAGACCTGGACCCAACTGGAGGCCCAAGCCAAGCCCAGCTGAGGCACACCCAGATCAGGTGTCTGCAGACAACCTACAGACATGAGAGCACAGAGTATGTTTTTGTTTTAAGCCACTGAATTTAAGGCCAGCATTTTGTGGCAAGAATGATTTCATATAGCCATGCTGAACCCACACTGAATCCATAATTGGTAGCTATTCAACAGTGGTGTGTACTAGCCCCATGCCACCTGTTGAAAACATAGACCCAAACAAAAATATATTTTCTGCCATTAGGATCCCACAAACTTGTGGTAGAAAAGAGAGAAATAATTGCAGTAAAGCAGGAAAGCAGTTGTGATGGTAGTAAGCCCAATGCATCACCAGAACACAGTAGGGTAGCTAGACCTGGGTGGGGTAAGACCCATCAGGTAGGGCTTCCTGGAGGAGATGATGTGCGAGCTAAGAAGCACCAGTAGGCATTGACTGAGTGAATAAGGTGGTAGGGTGAACATTGCCATTATTTATTATCACATAGGTAAATGTGGTAAATAGTTGTTAGATTTGGTGCAGTCCTATCATGTCATTAATTTCATGACATTGGGTTGGCCAAAAGTTCATTTGTTTTTTTTCTCTAAGATGTCTCTAGTAGCACTTAGTTGTCTTTAACTTCATTTGAAACAATTTTGTTAGATTGTATTGTGACAGCTGTCATATCAGTGCGCATTAAAAAAAACATCAGAATTGGTGAATTTTTGTGTAGCCATTTTAATATTGAAGCTGGAAGAAAATATGCAACATTTTGGGCATATTATGCTTTATCATTCAAGAAAGGTAAAAGCATAACTGAAATGCAGAAAACTCCCACAATTTGTGTCGTGTATGGAGAAGGTGCTGTGACTGATGGTGTCCAAAGGAGCTTGCGAAGTTTCATGCTGGAAGTTTCTAGCTGGATGGTGATTCATGGTCAGGTAGACCAGTTGAAATTGACAGCCATAAAATCGAGACATTAATTGAGAACAATCAACACTATACCATGTGAGAGATAGCCAACATACTCAATATATCCAAATCAGTAAAGTTATTGGTGAAAATGAAAAATGTGCCTTTTATTTTATGGAAAAAACCACATGGACTTTTTGGCTAATCCAATATTGATATTAATGTATTTAATGAATCTCCCACCATCTCTTTGTGTTCTGATTTATAATCATTAGTGATTGGCCAACTTGGGTAACTGGAAGTCACTGATTCTGTGTGGAAGTTGAAATTCATGGTTCTAGAAGGCTGACCCTGTGGTTGATGGGCTGTGATAGTGTTGAGTCAGCTGCTGAATACTATTAGGTGGAAAAGCTATTCTTTGTATATTCGTTTGTCTAGCCCAGTAGATTCTTTAGTGGAGCTGATGAAGCCAAAGCCACGCGTTCGTTCCCCTGTAAGGATCAATTAGATTCACCATTTGGAACTCATTACCCAGAGATCATGTTTCCAACCAGTACATAGCGTTGGTACGGACAGAAAATGTATTGCACGATTTCTTTCAGGACACACTGGTGATGGTGACAGCTGCAGTTTGCTGAGTTTGCAGAGCTGTGTTAGGGGGTTTTCAAATGACTTTTGCAGACTCCTGTTTTGCAGATGAGTAATAGGAGGCTCAGGGATTGTTACTTGCCCAAGGCCATCTGACTGCTTATAATACAGCTATGACTGGGCCTGTTTGGACCCAAAGGCTGTGCTGTTTGTAAGCTACTCGGGGGCACGGTTTCTCATCTTTGGCTTAAATTGGAGATTGAATTGACATTTTGGGTCAGGCAGTCCGTTGTTGTGGGGGTCTATCCTGTGCTTGTAGGAGGTTCAGCAGCATCCCTGACTTCTGCCCACTCACTAGATGCTTCCAGAACTCTTCTCTTCCCCAGTTGTGACAACCAAAAATGTCTCCAGACATTGCCAAGAGTCACCTGGGGGACAGAATCGCCCCTGAGTGAGAACCATGCTCTTTGCTCTATGGTATCATTGAAAGGGTAACCAAGGGAGACCAGGATTTCTGATCGGGGGGCAAGGACAGAGTGGAGAACCCCCAGATAACATTCCATGATGGGGCTTTGGATTTCAGTGCCTGTGTGTATGACAAACTGGACATACAGGCTCATGGGAAGACTTTGACCTCCAGCTTAAGGGCTCCAGCAGGTTTTATCCACCTGCTTGTACCCTCTGTCTGGGGCATCTTCTCAACTCCTGCTTGACCTTCTAGGGCAGGGTTATTGGAATCAGGCATTTCCGCCCACGAAGTATCCAATTGTCCTGCTCGGGGCACTGGCCACAGGGGTGAATAATTGGGGGAAGGAGATAATGAGAGTGAAATTAATCTGGAGGGGAGAGAGCTATAACCATGAAAGCTTTGCATGCACGCATCTGCGCGTGCGAGATGGCGCCCATAACCCACTGAGCGTGGTGCCCGGCATGTGGGTAATGCTTAATAAATGCTGGTATTATTACAGTTATTATTAATACTATTTATAACTATAACTCTTTTTATTGGTAAAATAAATAAATAACTATTTTCCAGAACACATTCCCCCCAGGCTTTACGCTCCATTAATATTCAACTTACTTATTTAAATGTAATTTTTCAAGGTCCTGTGTTTAATTTTTTAAAAACCTAGTGAATTATTAGCATTTTAATGAGTAATGACATTTAATAAATAATAACACCAGTGAGTGCTCAAAATGTAAGCCACTTAATTTAACCCCCTACTTCTGTTTTCTCAAAAAAGAACTAGAAAAAAACTGTCTACAAGAAATTCTACACTGTGACCAAATGTTCTCTGTAATTCAAGCTTCTGACTTAAAAGAATTGCTGTTGTCAGTGGGATAATGGCCTTGCAGGGTACCCAACTCTAAATATTTTATAGGCAGAAGTGCCTAGCCAGAGTTTATTTTATTTAGAACTAACAGAGCATGTACTATGTTAGAAATAGCAGAGCTTGTATGTTCCAGGAAGTGTTCCAAGGGCTTTAGAAGTATTAGATCATTTAATCCTGTGAAGTAGGTACTGTTATTGTTCCCATTCTCTCAGATGAGTAAACTGAGGCACAGAGTGTTTTAACAACTTGCCCAAAGGCACACAGCTAACCATACAGAGCTGGGGTCACAGCCAGGCAGTTTGTCTCTAGAAATTGTTTTCTTAACCATTATACATATTGGCTCATCATACACCGGGGAGAGAGGGGGGCTGTTACAAGAAGTGGTTTCCCATCCCCCTTTGAATATTAGAAGAAAGCTAATGAACCTGCTGCTTCCTCCCTCAGCGGTTTCTCTAGATCAGCGATTTTCAACCTTTTTCGTCTCACAGCACACATAAGCTAATTAGTAATATTCTGCGGCACACCAAAAAAAAATTTTTTTTTCCAATCTGACAAAAAAACAGATATAATTTTGATTCATTCACACCGGATGGTTATTGTCATGTTGGCTGTTGTCATTTTTTTAAATTTGACAATCTAAGGGCAAAGAAGCCAGTGCCCCTGATTAAATAGTCAGGTATTGTGTGTTTTAAAAATTCTGCGGCACACTGGTTGAAAATCGCTGCTCTAGATATTTGTTGACAGTGATACTAAGTGTGAAACAGGTTTACCTCACATTAGATCTCAGAGGAGTAGAGAGTGGTGTACTGATGATTGTGTAATCCCCCATGTTTTATAGGGAAGAATAAAAATGCCTCTCTGTAAACACATTTTCTTTTACGTGGAGTTTGTGTGTGTGTATTTACTTGATCCATAGTTTGGCCTGCATAACCCTTTACATTAATATGTACGTATAAACTTCTAATGTGTGTCAAAATGCAGCTCAGAAAGAACATGCCTACAAAATGTCATTTGTAGTTTTACATTTTACTGTAGCGGCTGTAGTAACCATTCTGCACAGAAATGAAATGTGATTCGGCATGTGTTGTTCCCCAGACAAGAGGTTCAGGAACGCTCTATATTGTATCAGTTATGAAGATTTTATTTCTCTCTGTCATGGTAAGCTCCCCTTCCTGCCACATCTGGGACGGTGAATAACCCCAACCCTTCAGCCTTCCTACGGGAAGCTTAAGATCCCCAGTGCAGTTTTGTCTCTTCTTTGAGAATCACATCGGTAGGACAGTGTTCCCCTTCCCCATAAAACTCATTCTTTGAAAAAGCTGCTTTCAGAGACAGATTGGCCATGTAGCCGACCTAGGATACTATTTCTGGGCTTTCCAAGAGTGTCAATTTTAAACCCTGTCACACAGAGATGGGAAAAGTGTAGAACACTGAATAAAAATATTATCAAATTAAAAACCAAGCAGGATCCAATGTGAGCCCTGCTATAAATAACATATGAAAAGTGAAAAGATGTTTCTGTTAGCAAATTTAAAATAATCATTAGAATCCTTCAACAGATTGCTGCTAATTAGATTGAGAATTAAACAGCTTTGTATGACTGTAGAGTTAATTAATAACTCATTACTTTTTTAATAAGCCAAATTCATTTGGAAACAGAAGAGAGACAGCAAAGTTTATCATGGACGAGATGTTAGATTGGGATTATCTCTCCTTCCCTTGATGAGAGACTGAGTTTAATTAAAGCAGGAGACACATTTGTATTATGAATCAGTTGAATCCAGAAACCCAACCATCTAGGGGTGTAGAAAGCAGCCACCGTTCTTAAATTGAAAGTCTCCTTGGGCCACATGGGGTTAATAAAAGTGGTGACTGAATCTCCCTGTTCAACTTTTGAATTTCAGTTCACTTATGAAATAGTCCTTTTTGAAGCTGTACCACTTTGCCAAAACTCGTGGAACTTCCTTCTACGCCATATTGATTCTACTTTCATTCCAGACATACTAAGGATCTTACTTTGAAAGCAATGCTCCATTTCCCCGCCTTCTTTCCTTTCTTTTTTCTCCTATCCTTTTTTCCCCCTCTGCACAGCCTCAGATTTCATTATTTCTTTGTCGAGTTTTCTGACCCTTAGATGACCTTTATATTATAGCATGGAACAGCACAGAGGGGAAGCAAATGAACAATTTCTGATTTTTAAGGCAAGGACATGCTCAGTATCCCGTGTGGAAATGTTCTGTTTGCAAGCGCTGAGGAACCCCGTTTCTACATCGCTGTCTCCCGCCAATAGTTCTTGGCCCCCTTTGGTGCTGGGTAGATTGAATTTGTCTTCTCGAATGGGTGTGTGTAGCTTACAAGTGTTCCCAACCATCTTGCCTTCTAGCCAATCGAATAAAGATCATTCGCCCTCAAGTCTGAAGGAGATGTTAGATGGCATCTGGTCATGTGTTACTAGAATGCCCTGGTCCTCTGTTATCAGTGGAGGTCTAGTTTCTACTAAATCTATAGATCTAATTTGGGTCCCTTTTTTGCACCTTCATCTGCATATGAGGACATCTTTCCATTCATCGGGATTGGAGACTTCCCACCTCGAGTGGAAGGCAGGTCAAAAGAGAACGCCTTTTTCAGGGAAATGTTAAATGTCCTGCCTGGTGCTGGGACGATGTCCCCCTGGGCCCTGAACTATGGCATGAAAAGCAAATGACTTTTCATTTTTTAAAACAGATGCTGTGGCCAACTACCATGCCTGAAAGTCCAGGAACTAGGGGCTCATTTCAGAACTGTTTGTCCACTCCAGGAATAATTAGCATGACCTGTTCTCAGAAGGTGATTAATTCTCAGTGTAATCCGTGATACAAATTTTTCTCGAAATCAGTTTGATCCTATACTTTCCGAATGAGGACTTGGGCTCTCCAGCTCTCTGCTTTTGAGATTTTACTTCTCACTAGATTCTTTTTTTCCTCTGGAAACAGTTCTGTTCTTTAAAACCGATCACAGAGCCTGGATCTCAAGCAAAGAGCTGAGGAAGTCCCATTGTGGGACCATTCGTGAGGAGTGGTCAGAGGGGCATGAAGGAGGGTCTCAGTTGCCTGCTAACTCTGGTCACCACCTGCCTCTCCAGCTGCTTCTCTGCCCCTTAGCCTCGACTCACCCTGTCCACATTGTCATTTGTGCTTCCCTGCCCTTCCTGGGCTCCCCTTTCTTCTTTTCTAGGCATTCCCAACAGCTGAGGTGTGGCAGGTGCTTTGTAAATATTTGAAGGGTTCATTGTTGTTGGATAAGTGTGTGTTTCCCTTGTATCATGTGAATTTCTTCCCTTGCACCCATATTGGACTTGATCTGGGTGGCTCTGCCCAATCGGTGTGTTGGGGGTGAGATCGAGTCCCTGAGGCCAGTGCAGGATTTGAGTCCCTTTCCGAATGCCAGGAGATGCGGGGTCAGGAAAGAGGCTCGCCACACCTGAAGGCAGGTGTCTGCCTCCCTCTGTTTGTCTTTCTCTCCCCTGCTCACCCAAAGAACCCTCAACTCTCACCCCAGGTGTCTACACAGGTTTCCTATTGAACATCCTTACCCCTTCTTTCACTGCTCCAAAATCTGTTTCCTGGGAGAAGCCAGAGTAATTTTTAGTCAATATTTTATTGAAATATGCTGTATACAGGGTGAGGCAAAAGTAGCTTGACAGTTGTGAGTACACAGAACACAGTTTATCTTTGTATTATTATGTATTAATTATTGTATTGTTTTCCCATTGAACACCATAAACCTACTTTTGCCCACTCTTGTACACAGAAAAGGACATGTACCTTAAATTTTTACAAACTGAAGACAGCCACATAAACAGAGCCCTGATGAAGAAATAGGATATTATTAGCACTCTGTATGCTCCAGTCTATCCCTTCATAGTTACTATTCCCCCTAAAGGTAACCACTATCCTAATGCCAGGGCAATTTTTTGAATCATCCACCAGATCTTGTCACTTCCCTACTTAAAATTCTCAATAGTTTCCTATTGCTCCTGAGCTGAAGTCAAACTTTTTACCATTTTCTGTTAAACCCTTGCATTTATTTTAAATTTATCTCCTAGCTCTCTCCCTTCTCTATTATCCAGCTACACTGGTCACCCTGTAACTTCCTGGAATGCGCCAAGTTCCTTTTCAGCCTCAGGCCCTTTGCACACGCTGAGCTGTCTGCCTGGAATGCTGTTTCTCCAAATACCTTCCCCTTTCAGGCCTTAGCTTAAATGCCACCACGTCTGTAAGGTTTTCCTCAGCCACCTAACCTAAACTGGCCTTTCTCATATAGTACCCGTCTGTCACATCTTCTGCTTCTTCCTCTCTTGACTTATATTGTCTCTGTAGTATCTTGGTGTTTTGTTTTGTTGGTTTTTTTTTTGTTTGTTTGTTTGTTTTTGTTTTTTATTTGTCTGCTCAAGTGAAGAGAGGGACCACATTTGTTCATTGCCCTATCCTCTGCCCTAGTACAGCAGGTGCTAAATAAATATTGGATGAAAAGAATGACCACGAAGTAGGCTAAGTATGAATGTCCAGTTGAAGGATTGGGGCACGGAGCAAAAGTCACGTCCCACAGTGAGGCGCGCAGAGGGCTTGAAGTCGGTCTGATTGCCTGATCCTGTTGGGCACCTGTGGTTTGTGAGCCCTGGACATGTTTGAGACATTTATGTTTTGTGTGTTTTGAATGGCATGTACTGCCACTTTCCAGTCGAGTGATCAGCGAGAGGACTGGGTCCCAAACCTGTTTTGTTGTGTGGCCACAGTCTACTGTGTTCTTCATTTACTCTGTAATGCTCCTGGTCCCTTTCCCATATTGTCCTGATATTATCATTCACTTGACCACAGTCCTTGCATAATGAGCCTTGCTACCTACCCATTGCGTTATTGTGTATTGGAGAGTAAGGAAAACACAGAGGAAGGGAGAGAAAAATAAAAGAAAGTAGGGAAACTCAGTAAGGGCTTGACCTCCTTAGCCAGCTTCTCAGGTATGAGCATCTAGGTACCACGGGGATAGTGGGGGGTGGTCTTGGAATTCAAGTGACTATCCTAGATGGTGCCTGAGGCCATACATTTGGCTAATGCATTTTTTATTAGTCTAAAATAGAGATTTAAAGTGAATAAGATTATTTGCATTTTTTAAAAAGGCTTTTTAGGTTTCAGACCTTAAAAATTCTGTTTGATAGTCGCATTGCATGTCTTAGAGCAGTGATTTTAGTACCCTTGGAATGGTGTGTCTAGTAAGATGATTATTTTGTTTTTCACATTGTTGGCTTCAAGTACATTTTCCCCCTCAATGTTGTGGAATTTGTAGTGCTGTTTTTTTGAAGAGGTCCTCAAAAGCAGATAAGGCCAACTCCTGTAGAAGACCCTTGTGGGGGGTGCAGAATTCTTTATCTGTCTCAAGTCCGCCACCCCAATTCTGTCCCTCAAGTCACATTGTGGTCATCTGTTGCTGTGTAACAAACAAATTCCCCCAAATTTACTGACTTAATAGCAGTGTATTATTGCCTCTCACAATGCAGTGGGTTGCCTGGATTCAGCTGGCTGGTTCCTTCTCCAGGTCTGTTACAAGACTGGACCTCTGCATGTTTATGGTATTCAATAGACACATCTAAGAGGTGTCAAATTAAGGTGTCATGTTCTTCTACACTTTAAACACACGTGCGTGCAAACTGTATTGAGTTTTATGTTGCTTTCCTGGCGTCCTGTAACCACCGGGGAGGAACCGAGTTCCTGAAGCTCTGTCCTTTCCTTGTTGCGCTTAGATAACCCTCAAAAGTAAATTTGTTTAAAATTTCTGTTGATGTTGTGGAATTGCGTTATTGATCCTTTGAGTTGAGAACAAAGTGCCTGCTAATGCAAGCTGATTCATTCCTGCTACCTGTTGAGACATCACCAGCAAGCCTGAACTTGGTGTTAAATGGCTGTCGTTTTTTTTTTTTTTTTTTTTTTTCTGTTACATTATTTATTCCAACTTTTAGAAAAGCCTAACGGAAGAGGGTGTCTTGTCTTTTATTCTTTTAAACAGCGGACATGAAATTCTTCAGGTTGTGTTGCCATGTTAGTTTTCAGGAGAGATTAGTCAAGTGAATTGGTAAATGCTTGTTTTTCTTCTTTTCCTGGCTGCCTTTTCTTCCAGCAAACTTTTCTAAAGGTGATAAATAGCTGGGAAGATGAAAAGTCCAGGCCGCTGCAGACTCACTGTCGCCCACACACCCAGAGCTGCATATCAATCTAAGATGATTTCCCCCCTCGCTTGACTTTGCTTGAAGATTCTGAGTTCATTTCCCTTGAACCTTCTTTAAAGCAGTCTGCATCCCCTTCTCCCTTTAAGTGGAAACAGAAAAGTTAAATGAAATTAAGAAAAATATTTTTATTTAATTTTAATGTTCACTTTTCTCACACATGTATTTTTCTAAACTGGAAGAAATCTGGGTGGAGGAATGTTAACCCTTTCCCTTCTGTTTGATATTTTACTGACCTTCTGGACTCAGAAGCATGGGGCTAGAAGGGATCTTGGGAGAACCAGTGTAAACCGTGATGTTATTGATGAGGCCCAGAGACAGCAGGCAATTTGCTCAGGGCAGTCCAACAGTTCAGTGGCTATCATGCTCCGCTGGCTGCACCAGGCACTCCTGTTGGTTGTTGCCTTGTCTCTTGTCTGTTGTCTGGCCTGGGGTGCCTTTGGCTTATCCAGGGACATTCTGTCTGGAGCAGTGTGACCTGCTTCCCTTCCCAGGGCCTGTAGCATCCTTGCGAATGAAGGGCCTTAGTGCGTTCAGTGCCCTGGATGTTAGGCACTAGCCTCTGACCTGTCAAAGAATGAATTCGTTTTAGGCCCAGACTTCTTAACCACCCAAGTATGGACCACTTTCCACCAGGGTCAAAGGAGAAGGAAAGAGCTGTCACTGAAATCCTGCTATGAGCTATCGTTTTATGCTATCTTTTTAATCCTGACTTGAGAATATGTTTATTGATTTTAGAGAGAGAGGAAGTGGGGGGAGGGCACTGATATAAGAGAGAAACATCTATAAGTTGCCTCTTGTATGTTCCCTGATGTCAGAACATGGAGGCAGCTAGAATGCACACCTGGACTTTTGGTATATGCTAATCAGCCTGGTCCTGGACTTAACCGTTCCCAAAGGATATGTTAATGTGCTGATGAACTTAGCAGTTCCCCAAAGGTATGTTGATGGACTGAAACAGTTCCCAGGGGAAATGGTAATGACCTAGCCTTATATGTTAACTACCCTGTTGTGTATATGGGGGGGAGCAGGGAGCAATGAGATGTAAATGATCTACTGAATATGTTGATAAGCAACCTCACTCATCAAAATGTGTGGTTGACAAGTATAAAAAAGGCGCCTGTAGAAGTGTGGGTGGGACTTCTACGGACCCACGAGGAGGACCGGGAGTCCCTGTTTCCCGTTCCCTGTTCCCCTTGCTCCTATGGGCCCTTGAGTTGGGCCAGGAGCTGTCTCTCCCCTCCCCCCATCCCCCTTTTTCCCTCAATAAACCCACTGCCTGATCCCACAGTGGTTTCCAGGTGATTTGTCAGAGCAAGGCTGCCCTGACACCTGACCAGGGATCAAACCTGTGTCCTTTTGGTATAGGGGCGATGCTCCCACCAACTGAACCATCTGGACTATGCTGTCATTGATGTTTATTTTCATTTTGCACCTCTGGTGTAACAGATCCCATAAAAAAGGACAGGCAATGAACTACTGACCAAGTCAGTTAAATTATTGGCCCCTAAAGGCAGGGAGGATTGGGGAAATGAAGCTGGAAGCATCTGACTTCATCTCTATGGACCAGTGGAATAAACGTACTGCGCATGGGAATCATCCAGCGGGCTTGTGAAAGCAGAGATTGTTAGGCTCCCTCCCAGGGTTCCCAATTCAGCAGGCTGGAGATGGCTGAGAATTCGCATTTCTAAAATGCTTCCGCTGGAGGAGCCCCCTCACCCCTGGCCTGAACCATATCCTCCCTTCCTCTGGTCATCTGGCTGTGTTCTGAGACCCCAGCAGGTTGGAGGAGAGCTAAGTTCCTCTTGCAGTGCCTGATTTTATTTAATGGAAGAGGGCTGTGGAAACTAGGGTTCCCTTTGGTATTTTGCATTCCTGAACGGCCAGGTACTTGAACAGAGTGTTCTGTGTGAGAAACAATTAGAGGATGATTTGAAATAGGATGTAATTAATAGCAGCCACCACACTTTATTGGACATCTGCTATGTGCATTATGGGCATTATCTATTTAATACCCACAACAGCCTTGCAAGGTAGGTGTTGTGATGCTACCCGCGTTTTACAGATGAGGACATGAATTCTGTGAAGAGTCTGCCTTCGTGAGTTATGGAGCTGAAGTGAGACTTTGTCAGTCTTCTGCCATGTTATGCTTTTAAGTGACATGATGCACTGTTTTAGGAGTCCGGGGAGTAAAGACATCCCCAGTGTCGATGGTGTTAGCAGCAATAGCAAGTCCCAACTACAGAGCGCCTCCCCTGTGGCCAAGGCTGTGCTAAGCATTTTATGTGTCTCCCCATGTTTAAACCAGATCTCTCCTTAGCATGGATAGGGTAGCTCAGGGAGGTCAGTTTAATCGCTTGCCTGAGATCACTGTGAGTAAGTGGCAGAGCCAACCTCTCAGTCTGGGTGGAGCGGGTTTCAGGGCCCAGGCTCTTAGCCGCTTTGTTGTGTTGACTGGCTGGATAACACGTACTCTAATACTTTTGCCCGGCACCCCAGGGAGCGGTGACATAGCTGGTAGCCCTAGGGGTGCAGGAAGCAGAATAAGTTTGGGGAAAGAGAAGAGTTTCAGTGGACATGACAAGCTTAAGGAATTTCACTAAAATCTTGTCAAAGACCCCACCGTATCCTGTCCCGGGACCTGCGTTCACCGTGATGGTGCAGAAGGGCAGGACGCCTGATGTTGACATTTTTGGAGCTTTATGCTGTGACCCAGGATGAACGATTTAAACAATAGGTCTTAGAACTGACTTCAGAATGGTGACATCTTTCTTTATTTCTGTTGCCTCACTGCAGAGCGGCAAAGATGAAGGTAACCTCTGGAATTCATGAAAAGTGCTAGGAAAGTCAGCGAGGGCAATTGCGCGTGGTGAGCACACGCGGGGTTTAAAGCCTCAGCTCTCCGTGCACTGCTCTGTGATGTCCATTTTCCACAGGATATTAGATGAGCGATAGGAATGAAATTCTTATTGCAGTGAACGTCATTTCCTAAGAAGAGTTGAAAATAAATCCAGGATTGACTTTTCATCATTGTATTGGTATCTCTTAAGCTTTTTTCCTTCATTATCACTCCCCTAAGGAGCCATTTCAGATTTTTAAAAAAACTAATCCCTCCTCTCCACAAAATTAAATGAAATAGGATTTTGTCAGATAGAGTTGCGCTTGGGGAGGGCCACAAACACTTGTGATATCTAAGATTATTTTGCTCCTACCCCCCACGAACAATTTTGGCTCCTTTGGGAGTGATACTACCCCCATTGAGGGTATAGGAATTATATAGAGCTTTGTGAAGTCAAAGAATGGTGTGTCCACGTGGGGGTTGTAGCGCAGGGGTGGAGATCCTCCTATCCCGTGGCTGTATGAACCTGTGGTTCTGTCTCACGGGGCTCTCAGCAGGTTTCTGAAGTTTGCCTCTTGCTGTCCCTTGCAACAGCACATGTTCTGGGGAAAACAACTTGTCCCAAACAGGGTGTCTTTATCAAGAGTGAAGGTCATGTCCTGGCTGGTGTGGCTCCGTTGGTTGGTGCATCGTCCTCTAATTAAAAGGTTGCTGGTTCGATTCCCAGTTGGAGCACGTGCCCTGGTAGCGGGCTTGATCTGCAGTTGAGGTGTGTGCAGGAGGCAGCTGACTGGTGTTTCTCAGATGGCTGTTTCACTCTCTTTTAAATGAGAATGAGAACAATGGGGGAAAATGGGACAACTGTAATAGAACAACAATAAAAAATGGAAAAATAAAAGCGTATAGCTTGCTGTTGTATCTGTACTCCAGGAGTGTCTAACTTCACAAGGATGGCTGCCTGACTTGAAGTTTCACTCGTGATTTGGGAAGAAGGTGCGGCCTGGTGGGGGCGGGTCTGGGCCGTGAGAGCAGTGGGGCCAGACTCTGCCCTTGTCTGCTGGACCCAGGGACCAGAGATCAGTGTTGACCACCACCATTAGGGACAGGGGATGGGTGAGCCTTTGGGGGGAGGGTGCAGGGTGCATGAGTTTATGGGGTTGGTGGTTCAGCAGACCAGCACAGGTGGGGTGGGTTGGTAGCAAATAAGGGCCGCGTGGTTGAGGAAGCTGACATTTCCCCTTTGATCTTTTCCTTCTCCTGCTCAGTTCTAATCTCATCTCTTTTCCTCCAAGTTTACCTTCCCGTTGGGTATGTTCTTCCTCTGCCTTTATTCCTTCTTTCTGCAATATTTTCCTGTTTTGCTCTCTGTGTCTTAGTTTTGCTTCTCCTCAAAGCACACCTTGAAACAAGGATTTGGGTGCAAGTTGTTTATTCTAGAGGTGATCCCAGGTAGCACCCGATAGAAGGAGGGGTGTGAGACCGAGAACCTGGTGCATTAATGAGAGCAGCTTCCTATGGCGGACAAGGGGGGCAGAGTCCTGCTGCGGATCTTCCGAGAGACTGAAACACACCGCAACTCCCCTCCGAGGGACAGGAGGCTGGGTGTTTCTCCACCAGCTGTCACTTGCAGCCTGCTCTGCCCCCATGGCCAGAAAATGCCCTCACCCCAAGACGCAGGCCGCCGTTGGTATAGACAGGAGACTTCTGCAGACAGGGACTTTTGCGGAGCATCGAAGGGATGTGGGCGTTGACACTGCCCGCCATCCTCGGTCCCTCGTTTCCTCTGGCTCTTTACAACTCAGTGTTGAAATGAAGTAAATATTTTGTTGGATTGATTGAAATACACTTATGTCTCCTATTCCCAATGTAAAAATTAGGTCGGCTGAATATTTCATTTTCCTGTACTAATTATACACATTGAAAAAATTAGCTGGGGTCTTATTTATGTGCGTGCGTGCCTGTGCGCGTGCGTGTGTGTGTATGTCAGTGACCGCCAATGAAAAGCTGGCCTTCTTGGAAATTTAAGTTGTTGTTGGCAGCCGTCCGTCTCGAGAGATGATGGTGTAGCTTCTTAAGAGTCTATCTGCACCGCCGAGAATGGTTGTGCAGTCCGACTCGGGAGTGACACGGTATCTGTCTCCTCCCATGTTGAATCGACATCTTGCGATGACGCTGGAGTGTCCTCTCCAGTGAAGCCGAAGCTACAGAGCCTGGGCAGGGTGATATGGAGGGTCTGCTGTTGCCCATGCAGCAGACCCCCCCTCTCTTCGCAGCTGAAGGGTCCAAGGGAAAGACGGAGTCAATACAGCTTGGCTTCAGGTGCGCCGCAGGAGTTGCCGGTGTTGACTACAACGTCAAACCGCCTTAGGGACTCCGGCTCCGGATTTTCTGTCAGGGTTTACTCCCTTAGCCTTTCCCCTGAAGAGGTATGCCGCAAGGCAGCGGAGGTTTTTTGGAATCAGAGTTTTCCTTCTCTGATGTGCCCTGACTGGAAGATCGAAATTTAAGTACATTAGATATATAAGTGAAACATCCAGCCCACATCTTTGATTTTTTTCTGTTCCTGAGGATTGCTCCTACCCCCATGGCACTGCCAGGTTGTCAGGGCAGCTGTGGCTAGAACCAGCCCTGTGCAGGCAGCCATACTGAATAAGCAGGCCCAGAATTCTTAAGTGTGTCCCTCCTTCCAGCACCTGGGTATCTGTGGGCATGTGGGTTACAAACTCAATTTCCTAAATCACGTTTCAAATATTAGATAGTGAACTAAATTAACATAATATACTAGTAATACTCCTTTTTTAGAATTTACTGCCTCTACTGTGGTAATGTGTTGCCATAGAATTTCCGTTTTACAGCCTGGGAGACTGAGGCTAAGGAAGGCTGCATGGCTTTGCCTAGGGTCCCAGCCGCTAAGAAGGGGAACTGGGATTGGAAGCTGCACCTGCAGCCTGCAGCCTGCATCCTCTCCTGTCGTGCGGTGCTGGCTCCCAGCCTTTACGCTCAGAGCCATCAGGAGCCTGCTACAGGGTTTGCATCGCAAGGAGTGTTCTACATACATCATCTCATGGAACCTGCCTGTGCTGGAACTGTTATTGATGAGAGAACTTGAATTTTCTTGTTTTTGTTTCCTTTAGAGGGACTGGTGTCTAAATCAACTTTAAACTTAGTCTGGAACATGTGTGTTTATGTGAAAGGAAGAGCTAGCCTCGTGTCTTGTCTCTCTAGCACCAGAAATTCCTTCGATCATGCATATTATTTGAACTTGGGGTAAAACATTGATAATTAGTGGCATCTTTGGTTTTGCCTGGGAATTTTAATATTGAATTCTTTAACATTTTAACTGCTACTACACACACACACACACACACACAGACACACACAGACACACACACACACAGTCATGTGTATGTATGATATATATGCATGATAAATGCAATCATCTTTATATTTTAGGCGATCCTTTCCTGCCTGGACACCTTCCCGTTTTGCACTGTTGTGGCTGCATGGACATGCCCCATCAGAATGTGTGTGTATTGTTTGGTCCTTGTCTGATTGTATGTGTGTTTTCCCCGCTAGGCTGTGAGTTCCATCCTGATGGGGCCTGGAATAAGAGTATTTTCTGTTTCTGACCCTAACTCAGGGCCCGGAATGAAAGAGACATTTATGGCAGTTTTGGAAGGAATGCTGGGTGGATGCAGTCCCAAGGCCTAGGGGGAGCTTCAGGTTCTATTTCAAGGCCTCTTCTGATGATGCTTGAACTTGCTTCTTTGAATTCACAGACGGATTTGATTGTGGCCTGCGTTTATAGAAACTCTGCACTGACCTAGTGCAGTGAGGTTATTTTCTGTCCGTATTCTTGAATTTTTAAAAGGGAATGTCCTTGTACAGGTAAACCACTCTCTAACTAAGACACATAGTCCTTCTTTCCAGGATTAATGCAACTGGCATGTAGATAGTGATTGTGTCCCTACTATGTGCCAGGCACTGTGCGAGGCCTGTGGGAGCTTCCAGGGAAAACACACCATGGTTCCTGCCCTCAAGGTGCCCTGGTTGATAGAAGAGAAGTCCCCAAACCAGAAATAATGCCCCAGGGAGGAAGAATCAGTACTGTGAGGATGAGCAGGGCCAGCACTTCCTGTGGCTGCTGCATTTCCCGTGGCTACTGCTGGCTGGCTGGGGGCAGTCAGAGCTCTGAGAGAAGGGCTGTTTGAGCTGGGCCTGGTAGGATTGGATGTGCAAAAGTGAGAACGAGACTTTTAGAGAGAAGCAGAAACGCAGAGGGCTGGGGGCAGCGTGGGGTTGGGAAACACGATTCGTAAAGGGGAAAGTTGGGAGGCAGGGAGGGAAAGCTAGTTTGGGCAAATTGTGCATGTCTTTGATGGGGTGGAGATGGCTGGGGAAGTGAGTGGTCCTATCAACCAACCCATTTGGTGCCTTCAGGAAATAAGCCCGGAGCAGGGAGGAAAAGCCCATGAGGAGCATCAGACTGGGGTAAGCAGACTAATATGTGAGGTCCACCCTTCTTCCCAGCTTGCTGTGTGTCCTTCATAAAATTGCTTCCCCTCTCTGATTCATACTTCCTTCATCTGTGGCAAACAGGACACATCCCTGAACTACTGACTACACTGGGTGTCATGACATTCAAAGCAGGTCATGGGTCTGAAATTATCTTGTGAGCTATAACATTCCACACACATTCAGGAAATCATTACTATTATTATTTTGTGGATCTGGGGTATAGTGGAGAGATTTAATCATACATATGCCCCTGCTTGTGGTGTAAAGATTTATCATTTAAAAAAAATTATTTGTTTGTTTATTTACTTATTTTTAGTGAGAGGGGAAAGGAGACGGAGAGGGAGAGAAATATCACTGTGTGGTTGCCTCTCACTCGCGCCCCCAACTGGGGACCTGATGTGCAACCTAGTTATGTGCCTTGACTGGGAATCAAACCAGCGACACTTGGTTCACAGGTCGAAGATTTATCATTATTAGTTTGCAGAAATGCCACTGTGTGTGTGGGTGTGTGGTGGGAGGGTGTAAGACTGCTGTCATGCTGCCTTTGCCCAGGACAGACATGGCACCAAGGAGAGGTTGGTGCTGTCTGATTTGGGATCTTTCGTAAGCTTGTATATAAATCCTTCCTGTGCTGGAGTCCAACCCGGCAAGGGATACTGCAGGCTTGCATGTCAGTGGGCGGTGAGAAGTGTCTGTCGGGTGCATGTAGCCGGTTTACACTACAGGCAGGCCACGGGGTAGGTGAGGCAGTCAAAACACAAAACCACCGAGAAGCTTCTGAAAGCCCCATATGTGGTTACGGAGTCTCTAAGGTGTGGCTAAGCCCAGGCACCTGGACTGCGAGTACTCACAACATGGCCTTTGCAGACAGTTTCTGTGCTTAGCGTTTGTCCTAAAGGTTTTCTTTTTTTCTTGTTTAAACATATACTTTGGTTTGCTTCAAACTATGGGGTCAACTTCCAACCTTTTGGGTCAATTCTTCTTCCTTGTAAGGAGATATCCATCAGGTTAGGGACAAATGCTGATGCTTCAGCCCAGTCTTTGAAGATTCCACAGGACAAGGGAGTCCTCAAAAATAAAAACAGAAATGGTCACCTTTTGGAAGAGTGGGGTGATAGATCACGGAGAGCTCTCTATCTAACACATGCTATGGAGTACCTATGGGGGGCAATATTCTATGTGTTCTAGTCATATGAATCCATGTAATCTTTGAATGAGCCCATGAAATAGGTATAATTAGTCTCCATTTTACAGACGAGGAAACTGAGGCTGAGAGGTTGCCTAACATGGCTTAGATCTTCCAGACAGGATTGGATCCCAGGAAGTCTGGCTCCAGCATCCGTTTTTAACCATTATGCTGCACTGTGTCTCCATGGCTTTAAGCAAAGGAAGCCTTAACTGCAAGTTAAATATTGATTTTGGTAACCACAGGTCTGTGATAAAGTTCCAAATTTCAGTTTATCCTCAAGCGCCTTGGGGCTTCTCTCCATCATCGGGGATGGGTGGGCTGGCTCGCTGGCACCTGGACCCAGATCCTGGAGGGACCCTGCTGTCTTGGCCTTGCTCACGTGGTTGGCAGGGGTGGGGGGCAGGTGGGGGACCTTGGGGGTCATCTTTAGCAGCCTCCTGCTTCAGCCTGCACAGCCTGGGAACTGCACTGTGTCTGCATCTTGTGTGCACATGAACACAAGCTGATTTTTCTGTAAGAAGGGAAATTTGTGGGCCTTTAAAGCTGCACAGAAGACATTTGGGATCACAAAGGCTTTTTGCTCTAAGGAGCTGTGGCAATCTTGTCACTGTCTGGTGGTGTGCCTGAGCTATTCCCTTGCCCCTGGGCTTAGGGGTCTCCTCCAAAATGAATGTGGGAAGAAGGATCCCTATGTTTCTTCTGCCCCCCAAACCCAGAGAGTCCAGAGAGTACAGTGTGTACCATCCCAGAGGAGCCTGGCTACCTGGGTTTGAATTCCATCACCATCCGTGACCAGCTGTGTGACCTTAGGCAAGTTACTCAGCCTCTCTGTGCCTCTACTTCTCCAACTGCAAACGGAACCTTAATGGCATCTTGTCATAGAACTGTCACGAGAATGGAAAGAACGAACAATGCCTGGCACAGAGTAGGTGCCTTGCATTAGCTCTCATTCATGCGCTGTGGACATTAATTCTGCTTTCCTACGTCATCACTCTTGCTGTCCTTGTGGCTATCATTCTGAGTGGTGCTTGTGGGGCAGGTGCTCGCAATGATTCTGCAAGGTCCCTTTGATTTAACCCCATTTTCTGAGCCAGGTTAGGTGGCTTGCCTGAGGTTGCACAGCCCTCAAGCCACAGAGCTGGGTTTGGAGCCAGCCTTTTTCTGACCGACAGCCTACACCCTCTTCCCTGCCCCAGGCTGCCCTCTCCGTGGCACCCTTCCGTGGCTCCCATATGGGGCTTTGCTTGCACGTGGGGCACCGAGGCCCATGTATGGCTGAGGCCAGCGCTCATCAGTCCCTTGGAGAGAGCTGGTTTGCCCACTGTTCTCAGTGCTCTTCTGCACATGGATTTATGGTTGCCATGGCCCCCCTGGTGCTTTGGAGCTCTGGCTTTCTAATTTAATCTCCTCCAAAGTACCTAGTGAGCTTCCAGCCTCCTCAGCCAGCAGCCTCCTGCCCTCATCTCTGTTACCTGAAAACAGGGGCCTCCTCTGGTCCCCACATAGAAGCTGAGCCATAATGAGCTGGCTGCCCACGGATACACTGGATTCCAGCCCTGTCAGCCAGCCCCTGGGGGCTGTGAGGGATTGTCTGGCTTTCTCCATCCATCTGGAAGGGTCTTTTTAGTATTCCAGGCAGGCAGAGCTGTGGATGGGGAGCCTGCTGGGCCAAGAGCTGGCCAGGGGTGGAGGAAGCCCTTCTGTCTAGAGCCCTGGGAGGAGGAGTGAGGCTCTTCCCTGGGAGCTGACTGCTGGGGGTGTTTTCTGAGCTATCACTCCGGGGTCAGAGCCCTTCCTCACATTCTGTTCAATGGCTTGGATCACTTAAGGAAGGAGTTTATAAACCTTGCCGTTCTGACAGGGCCAAGAAGAGAAGGCATGTGGTCTGATCTCTTGTCTACAGTCTGGTGGTAGGGAGGGGGGCAGGGGAGAGAGAGGGAGTGACAGCCTGGAGGGCAGGCAGATGTTCAGGGGTGGGTGGGGGAGCCACACTGACACATCCAGAGCCTATGATCCTCCGGGCCTGAATGCCTAGAAACTGGAGGCCGTGGGCCCCAGGCCTTGAGGTGGCCCACTGGTGCTGAATTCTAATCCCGTCCCGCTATGAACTCTGGCAGTCACTTAACCTGCGTGCTTCTCTGTTCTCAGCTGTAAAGCTGAAAAGTAATAACAGTGATTTACCTCTCAGAGCTGGTGGGACACATTACTGATGGCAGGTGAAAGCACAAGGTATCACTGGGTGTGAAACTGCTTGATAACAGGCCAGCCGGCTGGAGTGCCTGGAACTGGAGTCTCAGGTGCGGCCACTCTCTCCAGGCTCCCGAGTGGGAGCGGGACTTAATCTCCAAATGCAGAGAATGTCTGGGCCTCTCAGCACTGCGCCCCGAGCCCCCTGCCTCCCCATGGCGTTGGCCCCGCTCCCACCCCAAAGCTCTTTCAGGCTGCCGGGCCTCTGCACAGCCCGCATCCCTCAGAGCGCAGCGCCAGCATCTTCCCCTTCTAGAATTCTCCCCCGATGGCCTGCTCTCCTCCGCCCCCACCTCCATGCTGGTGCGCACTTCCGGTGTCCCATTCCCATGCAGGTACATTGCCTGTCTGTAATGCTCATTCCACAGCATGGATTAAGTACTTGTTATGTACAGACACTGTCCTAAGTGCTGGAGCTGCAACCATGAACTCGACAAAGACTCCAGGCAGTGGGCAGCAGAACATAAATACGCACCAGAGGTCCGGTTGTGGTGAATTCTCTGAAGGGAGGGAACAGGATGGGGGAGAAGGATGGGGACGGAGATCATTTTGGATGTTGTGTTGCAGGAAGGCTTCCCTGAGGAAATGGCACTTAGGCTGGATCCTAAAAGATGAGGAGGAGGAAGACTTGCAAAGAGCCCGGGGAACAGCATTCATGGAATGGGGAACGGCACGCATGGGGGCCCTGAGGTGGGAGATTAGCTTGATGTATTTGAGCAGCAGAGAGAAAGTGCATCATGGCTGGTGTGTCAGGGGTCATCAGAGTGGGACAGGGATGAGATCTGGACCTTGCAGGCCATGGTTAGCAGTTTAGATTTTGTTCCTCAAGTTCAATGAGGAGTCATCGGAGCCTTGAAGGCAAGGAAGTTACATGAGCTGATGTAACTTTCCAAGGTTCCTTCTGGCTGCTCTTTGGAAAATAGGTTAGAGGGGCATGAAAGAAATTGGAAGACTGGTCCTGGAATTGATTTAAAATACTGACCTGGTCCTGACTGGTGTGGCTCAGTTGGTTGGAGCATTTTCCTATGAACCGAAAGGTTGTGGGTTTGATTCCCAGTTGGAGCACATACCTAGGTTGCCAGTTCAGTCCTCTGTAGGGGCATGCAGGGGAGGCAACTGATTGATGTTTATTTCCTTCTCTCTCTCTCCCCCCTTTCCCCTTTCCCCTGTCTCTAAGATCAATAGGTATATCCTCAGGTGAGGATTAAGAAAAAAAGAAAAATACTGATCTGTACGTGTGTGTGGGTGTGAGTGTGCCTGTGTGCGTGCACAAGTATTCCTGTTGTTGAATTCTGAAAGTTGGATTTTTCTAAAATTCTTTTCTCTTTTGAGACAAATAACCCATGTTAGCAAAAGCTGTATAAGTTATTGGAAGATTTGGCAATAGTGGGAAGAAGCAGCCCAAGGTACCTGAAAGTCTTACTGAATGTTTGGAAGACTTTCAAAGTATCCAAATTGTTAAGGTGAAGTAAACTCTGAGCATTTAGGCTCCACCTTCCTGATATCTGAACATAGATTTGCATATTATATGAAGTGGAAAAGGTACGGGTTTAGTCTTCATAAGAAGCACCCAGCAAAAATGTCCTGCCCACCCATCTCTCTTCCTACATAAAGCGCTTTTCCTCACTTGAGTTTTTCTTTTAATGTTTGTTTTGTTGGTTTTTATAAATAACACTCATTATGTAAAATTTCAAAAGAGAAAATGGAAGAATGTCTCTTGGAATTCTAGTGTAAATGCTATTAAGCACTTGGTTTGTTATCACTTCTTGTGTATAGGTTTATGTTTTATGTATAGTGTAATTGTGTGTGTAAAACTTTGTAGTCTGGTTTCTTTCCCACAAGATTGTAAAGCATTTACTTGTTGTATCAGCCAGAATGGGCTAGGTTAGGCTGCAATAACAAATAGTCCCTCAATCTCAGTGGCTTTAAACAACAGAAGTTTATTTCTCTTTGACTCATGTCTGTTAGGGCGGCTTGGAATCTCTGTGCTGGGTCCTCTTTACCTGGCAACTCATAGAAATGGAACAGTTGTTATCTGCAGTGTTGTTGCTCACTGTAGCAGGTGGAGAGGACACTCAGGAGTGTCTCACATCAGCATTGAAATGTCCTGAATGGAAGTGGAATATCACTCTCACTTCATTGGCCAGAACTAGTCACATGATCCCATACAACCACAATGAGGTCAAAGAGTACAGTTCCATCATAGGCTGTGAAAGGTGAGAGCCAAAAACATTGGGTGAGCAGTGCTAATGTCTACATGCTACTGTGTGTCTCATTTACATAGTCATTATGACAAAATATTTACATGCACATGGAAAATGAACTGTGAATTTCGCATTTTCTGTTCTTGGACCTTTCTGCTGCTGCATCTGGGAAGCTCCGGCTCATCCATTCTGATGTTTATGCACACCTGGATGTGCCAGGCCCCTGGGGCAGCCCTTGATCAGTGGGGGATAGAAGCCAGGGGGTACATATGATCATCTTCATACCCTGAGCAGATAGTCTCAGAGGGTCCTTTGGGATGCAGTCCAGGTCGTTCTAGTGGTGATTAAGTACACCTGTGGTTTAGTTTCCCTCCCTGCTGTTCCATTCTTCCCAGTCCTCCACTCCTGTCACTTGGGATCACTTCCTAAACTAAAGTACCTCCTTACATGCTCCTGCCTTATGCTTTACATTTTAGGAAAATCTGGAGAAGAGAAAGGAATGCCTATGCCATTAGAATTGTGCCCCTCAAAAGTTACAGGCACCAGAATCAGATGAATTTGCTTTCTTTACCATTCCATCTATTGCTAGAATCAGGACATGCTGTATTTTGATTGTGTTGGAATCTGACTTTCTCAAGTCCAGCTTTTTGTTTGCTAATTGTCTTTCATTTTTCTCGTTGGTGGAAGAAGCAGATGTCTTCTTCATTCCAGCCCTAATACCTCCCAGCTGTTCAATCACACCTCGCAAAGGGCTCCAATGTCTTCTACCTTCCCATGGGCCTGCTGCCCTGCCAGCTTCTGGATTTTTATTTCTTGCTGTCCTGGGATTCATCTCTTTCTGGAGTTCTCTATCTTCTTTTTTCAGGTATTCCTTTTCATTTTGTTTCACTATATTTCTCTTTTTCTGCTTAATTAATGTGTTTTTATTGAGTAAATTTTATTCAATTGCCATACTCATTTAATCTTCGACATTCAGAGTAGTAAAGACAGCTCTTAGAAAAAAAGTAACAAGACCACACTTCTTTTTACTTCTTATTTAAAAGAAATAAGATGATTATATAATGAATTTTATATCTGTCCTGATAAAACCAAACCACTACTATAAGCATGCTCAGAAGATTCATCTGTCGTTAGTAGCTTTAGTGACACGGCATTATCCTTTAAGTAATTGGTTAGTATCAATTGCGTCAGAAAGACAATCTAGTCCTAATCACAGGGGCATGTTAAATTGTTTCACTATATTTCCAATTAACAGTAGTATATGGATAGGTATATGAAAACTTTTTGGTTTTGAGGATTGAAAAAAAATTTTTTTAACCTTCACACTGTGGTTTTGTGAGAAATATTCCCCACCCTGTCTAAAACTCAAGAAATGGACTTGGAGACAAGAAGCACAGCAAAAGTGAGGCTTTAATGGTGGTCCTGCAAGATCAGGGGTCTGGCATGCAGGCACACCTAGGGGAGACACAGTGGGGGGTTTTGTTCCCTAGCGCGCAGGTGTCCCTTCCCCCTGTTCTGCATTGGCTGAGTAAACTATGGGAGGTACCATCTTTCTGATCGTGTCTGAAAAATGATTGGCTGTTCCCTCCTCCCTTTATTCTCGAAGGCATTCGCGGCAACTCATGACAGTCCCCAGCCCCTGCCACGTCCTCTCTCCCGTGGACCCTGTTCCCTCTTTGTTCTCCGGTTTCCTCAGAGACCCTCTAACCGACACTTTGTGGCTGGGCGCGTCCGCTTCGCTCTTTTCCATTAACTATACTACCCTGAAAATAGACCATTAATGTCTTTATTCCTTACAGTGTGTGTTTGCATGACTCTAGAAATTAGAGCCAAAATAATTTTCTCCTTGACATTTTAAAGCATCTTCAGTTGTCCTTTAACACTGAGTGTTGCTAATTAGCTCAGCACACGAGACTCTCGTTCTTTTGTGCATAGTCTGTTCTGTGTTATCTATATACTGCCTTTCCTAACATACCTGCCCCTGCAAGATTTAGGGTGCTTTCTTTAGGGTATTTTCTGTTTATCCCATTTGGCACCTGATGAATCCTTTTGGTCTTAGTTCTTTCTTCAGTTCTCTGAAATTTATTTTTAATTCTTTTGAGACTATTTCCTTCTTTATTATCTCTCTAGGAGCTCCTGGTAGAGGATATTTCCTTTGTGGAATGACCTTCCATGTCTCTGACTTTGTCTTTCATTTTCCAGCCAGTTCTCTCTTTGCTCTGTATTTTGAGAGACTGCCTTAGATTTTTCTCCCAGTTTTTCTATTAATTTTTTTGGGTTTATTTTAGCGGGCGTATTCTTAATTTTTATAAACTCATTTCCTTTGTTTCTTTGCTTTAAAAAAAAACCACCTGCTCTTTCATGTTTTATATGTATAGTACCTTTTTTGATATTTTGGAAAACATTAAAGATTCTTTGAAAGTTCTTGTCTGTTTCTGGGTTATCTCTGTTTTCCTTGGAGTCGGCTTTGTTGGTTCACTCCTTTCTTTCTGTGGTGTTGTTTGATGATTTTGGTGGTTCGTTCACTCCAGGAATGCAGGACCGGAGGGACTGACACGGACAGCTTGAGTGGTGTTGGTTGTCTACCACCAAGCACATACAAGGGGGGACCTCCCCCCCAAATGGAATTTATTTATAAAAAATTGTGTCCTTATTCTTACATGTTTAAACTTCAGTCACCTTCAAAATACTCTCCATTTGATGCAATACACCTATGAAAACTTTTTTTCCACCGCTCAAAACAGTTTTTAAACTTGTTGATTTTGATGCCTTTAGTGCTTCTGCCGTTTTTTGTTTCACCTCTTCCACATTGGCAAAACATTTCCCTTGGAGGACTTTTTTCACCTTGGGAAACAAAGAAAGCGTTGCACAGGGTGAGATTGGGTGAGTACGGAGGGTGGGGCCTGAGCAGTTATGCTGTTTTTGGTCAAAAACTGCTGAACACTCTGTGTGGTGTGGGCAGGTGGACTTGTGAATCACCCGTCATGAAATGAACAAATGCATTGGGGTCATCAAAAAAATTTACTGAAGCTGAATGCAGCCTCTCACAACAACGCCAGCTGGTGCACTGATACAGATGGTTCCCTAGAACACTCAGCTAGTGGGGAAGCCTGTACTGCAGGGGGTCCGCCCTCCAGAAGATAATTCCATGTTTGTGTGTGTGTGTGTGGGGGGGGGGGGGGCCCTCCCTTGTAGTCAGCTGAGTTGGTTGGCAGGCTTCATGTGGACGTGTAGGGAACAAAAGCAGGCGAGTTGTACCTCCCTGCTCCCCGCACACTTAGCCAACTAGGAACATGTTCTGGGCTGATAATCCACACCCTGGAAACGTAAGCACCTTCATGGAAGATTGTTAAGTGTTCTTGGAAATGCTGTCTCCTCTTTCAGTGCGGGAAGGCTCATTTGCTGCTCATGGGAGAAGAGGGGAGGGGTGGTGGGTGAGACTGAGGGGAGGCCCGCACCCGTAATCTTCCTGCAGACAGTTCGCACTCATTCATCCCCTTCCTCCCACTCAGGGTCCGCATCTCCTTGCCCTGGGGCTTCCCTGATGGAAGCAGCCTCTCCCCCTCTCCCTCCCCCTCCCTGTCCCCATTTCTTCTGCCAGCACTACCACTTGTCTTCTCTTTTTCATAAAGTCACCACAAGTTCACGGTGCTTTTATGACATCATCCTGTTTGTACTTATGTACTGTGGTATCAGTGGGTTTGGGGGAGGAGCAGGGAGTGGACACATATCTCAGCTGGCCTTCAGAAACCACTTATTGTCATGATGTAAAACCCTCCAGATTTAGGTTAGCAATGCCTGGTTGTTGGGTGTTTAATTTTTTTTATTTCTGACTTTTCGCTTCTTAAACCCTGAGGACATCTTTATGTAAGAAAACTTTTGAACCATTGATGTTATTTTGGGGGGGGGGCTGATTGCCAGAAGTAGAATAAGGTTAAATGTTACCGTAAAGCAAGCAGTTCACATCCTCACTGTACCGTTTGCTAGCTGGTGGTTTTAAACACGTTGCTCAGCATCTCTGAGCCTTATTTTCATCATTTATTAGTTGGGGATAATGATATTCTTGAGTTCATAAATTAAAATCACTAATGAAAGTAATGCATAGTTTATGGTATTTGTCCCTTAAATATACTTTCAATTATTAATGTCTGCTATTATTATTATTATTACCCACTATTTAATCCTTACAGCTTCGAGGGATTATCTACTCTATTTTATGAATGAGAGAAACAGATCCAGGGAATTTGTCACTTTCTCAAGCCATCGGTTTCATCCCCCTGCCCAGCTACTTGCCTATGAGGGAAGAAAGGGCTGTTTTAGAATCCAGGCCAGTTCAGAGTGAGATGTTCTAGGTAACAGGAGTTCCAGAACCATGTTTTGTGAGATGTTTAGAAAGTTCCCCCAAACCCTCTGGTACCAAGCTAGGTTCCTGGACCTTGGGGATGGGCACAGCCATGTATGCCAGCTGGGCTGGGCAGAGGGAAGGCCCCTTTTAAACACCTTGGGCATCAAGCTGTGTCCGAGTGACCTTGGTGGGGAGTCTCTAGAGGGTTAAAGGGCCAACAGAAGGAATTTGAACTCAGCAGCATCTTGACTCAGTCTGTATTTCTGGCTGACTGCAGGAACGGAATCAGTCATCGTGATGAGCACCGGCTCGTCGTCACCAGAAGGCACTCAGTAAATATCGGCCGGATGTGCAGGTGCAGGGGTGAGCATGCTATGACAGAAATGAGGACCGTAGAGGCAGACGTTGGGCTGGGTGGGTGCAGGGACGCTCCTGGCTCCCTCTGCTGGGAACCTCAGCCCTTCTCTCTCCGGTAACCTGGGAGGCGTCTGAACAGGCTCGTTCTGGCTGGCTGTTTCTCGTTTATGAGAGCACACATTTCCCTTCCAGAGTTAGCTTAGGCTCCTGATAACTCATCCAGAAAACATCACTTTTGTCCACAGCAGTTTAGGAAGTTCCACTTTTGGAAATGTTTTCAGAGCCAGCTTTAAACACGCCCCCCCCCCCCCCCGACCCCCAAGCAAAACAAAGTAACATGATCTGCCATTTCTTGAGAAATTTGCCCAATGGGATTGTCTTATTTTTGAACTAAAGCGGTGTTATCCAAGTTGATCAGTTCACAGTTTAGGTGAGTTTGACCACTAGGCTTTGTGCCCCTACTGTGCTGACATCACCATAAGCCAGGGTGTGTGTCCTTGAAGACAAGCTTACAGGTTAGAGCTCTGCTCTTTGAAAACATTGCCCCGCTCTCCAAAAATGATTTGTTTCATCTTTACTATACAAAGAAGAAGGTATCAGATTGCTCAGGAGGCCCCCTCAAAAGGAGGGACACACCTTGTGAACAGTGACACAGAGCCTGGCCTGAGGCCACCACCCCCTATGTGGATGTGCCAATTGTACTTTAGTTAAAAAAACAAAAGCTGTGCAACCACATGGAGAGCTCTTTTTTTTTTTTTTTTTTTTTTTTTTTTTTTTTTTTAAGTATATTTTATTGATTATGTTGTTACAGTAGTTCCAATTTTTTCCCCTTTACTCCCCTTCACCCAGTATCTCCCTCCCCCAGCATTCCCCCCCCAAGTCCGTACCCATGGTTCGTAAAAAATAACTATCCCTCCCTCTCAGATATTAAGACCCTTTGTAATCTTGTAAAGGACAATGGGCGAAGGTCTCAAGCTCCTCTAGCTGCTTCAAGCTGGACATGGTCGTCGTCCTACCTACCCTTGGGTCCAGAAATCCCTAATAATAGTGGGGGTGTGGAGGGGAGGGTGGCCTTCCCACATGGGGAAGGATTGTGCAGACTCCAGGTCAGTTGGCTGTCTCCGGACAACGGCGTGCTTGGTTTAGCAGGTTGGCATCCTTGTTGTGTTCTGGGGGGAACAGATTTGGCAAAAAGGGTTAAAAAGCATCATTCAATCCATAACTACTAGGTGACAAAAGGCAGGGATTAATTTTTCAATGTTCCACATTAGGAGAAAAAAAAAAAAAGGGGGGGGGGCTTCTTTGGAGGAAGGTGTGCTAGGCACATCTCGCCTGTCCAAAACCCTTTTGCCCATTATATTTAGTTTGGGCTGAGGGAAATAGTTTATGTTTCCCCCTTCTCAGACCTCTGGGCCCTTTCTGTCCAAGCCATTAGGATAGAAAAGAGAATTCAGTTTTAAAGTGAAGCCCACAGACCACCCTATTCTTCATCAACCCAGCCATTTAGTTCAGCCAAACCGTTGAGTCTCAGGAGGCAGCGCTGCAGAGAGGATTAAGTGAGCCTTTTGCGTACAGACAATCACTGAGGTAATGCGGTCATAGGCTTATGCCCTTTGAAAACAGAAAACACATGTTAATTTATGTAACATAGCCAACAAACAAGTCTCTAAATCTGTAAGACTGTCTTATTGGGAAGACATCCAGTTGCAAGGCACTTGACATTCTACTTGCCTGCAACTTGAATCTCTTTGGTGATATCACAGATATGGTTTAATTTTCAAGTGAAACCATTTTTTAAGTGAGAAGAAACTTTTAAGACGGTTAGCTGCCCTACTTTACAGTCTGCCACTGATCATTGTGATTTTCCTTGAATAATGATTTTTCTCCCTAAGATTACTCACATGGAGAGCTCTTAAAGATGACACGAAGTGAAAGGAGCCAGGCTCAAAGGCTATGTACTATATGATTCCATACACAGGACATTCTGGAAAAGGCAACATTGTAGGAACAAATTAGATTCATGGTTGCTAGGGACTAGGGGAAGGGGAAGGGGCTCATTATAAAGGGGCATGAAGGAATTTGGGGGGATGATAAAAATATTCTCTATCTTGATGTTAGTGGTGCTTACATGGCTATATATGTTTTTCAAAATTCATAGAACTCTTATACCTATGAAGGGTGAATTTGCTACATGCAATAAACCTGAGATAAGTTAAATTAATAGGCACATCTCCTATACCCAGGTCTGGCGGCATTTACCTAAATTTACTGTTAGAAGAACAAGTGTTTTCGGTTAGAACGGGAGGATTAGTAAGCCCTAAGCCTGCTGGGTTTTACTGAATAACTGTTTTGTATGAATGTGACAACCGAGAGTCCTGGACTTTATTCATAAACTTAACAGTGTTCCCAGGCATGTGAATCCTCAAAGGAAGATTATGTTTAGAATGGTTTTAAGGTTGAATGTACTTTATTATTTTCTTCTGGTTTTTTGAAAATGAGTAATTCATGCTTGGTGGCTTGGATGACTCCCTATTACTGAGTGCAAATTATTCATCAGGCCAGAAAACGTAGTCCTCTCTAGTTGAAGGTTTTACTTTGGCTCTTGATGTTAAAGACATTTCTGAAATTATTCAACAAAGTATGAGCCTTAGCCTATGGGATAGTTAAATGATGTTTTTTTTTTTTTGTCAAATGTTTTATTCCTAAAAGGATTTGGAGCTTTAAAGTGCCATGTCATGGTGTAAACATGACTCAAGTGGTATTTTTTGGGGGGTGGTGAGTAGGGTGAGGTCTTGTTTTGGATGAGTTGAATTTGAGAGTGCTTGCCTGGCTGCATTTGGACTTATGGTTGCCTAAGGCACCCATTGAAGGCAGGGTAGCTGGCCTTTGTGTGGTTGTCTCAGGAGAGGCAAGAAATTTGCTGGTAACCAGGAATAAAGAGCAGGGGAGAAGCATTTGAAAGGGAAGTAAGCCCTTCCCTAGGTCTTGCTCCCTTAATACTTGTCTTGGGGGCATTTCATCCTCTTGAACCTCTGGGTTCCATATGCAACCGACACCCCAAACTTGCAGGCAGCTTCTTCCTAGAAATGTTTTTCATTTCTTAGCTAGGAAGATAAAGGTTCCTTTTCCAAATACTTAAAGACCCTCTGTGTGTTTGTTTCTTACAATTCTTAGTCTCCTGTTCTTTGAAAGATACATGATTTATCATTAGACTGTAAACTTGAGGAAATACAGCCCGGTGCCTAATGCATAGCTGGCACTCAGTTACTACTTGTTGGGTGAACGACCTCAGCAGGATTTCTAGCTTACGTGCTCGCCAAGTAGCATGTATAATTATGTAGGTCGAGGTGGCTTCTGGGATCGCTAGCTAAGGATAGAACTACTTGAATACTGTGCGTCTTGTGGAGTTGGGTGTGAGAGCCGAGTGTGGATGGGGAGAGCCTGGACAATCACAGGATGCGTGTGCAGGAATGAGATGTTGGAGTAGCCACGGTCCATGTTCTGAGGCTGATACGGAAAGGACTGTGGGATGGACGGTGGCAGCAGCTGTGTAGCCAGGCCCCTTAGCTGACTTGAGAGAGGGCCCTGGAAGCTCCACAGTTCTCTGGAGCTTAACGAAACCAACAGCTACTTTGAGAGTCTCTCTGGGAGCTGCAAGGAAACTTTACTAGTTGTCACTGCTGGAGAATGTTAAGGTAAAAATAAGCTAAGGCTATAGTAGTTGTAAAACACTTCAAGTTACTTTTTACTTTATAGTTTTTTTTCTCATTATAAACGTAAAGGTCTATACCTTTTCAAAAGGAAAGATACAGAAGATAGGAAGAAGAAACACCCATCATCCTATCATCTGGAGGCAGCCATATTGATGATTTTAGTGTGCTTCCTTCTAATATGTTTTGCTTTTTTTCTTCTCTCTTAACTTCATTAACATTATAGGACATAGACATAATTTTCATACGCTCATTTAACTGCCTACTTTCTCTGCTTACAAAAACAATAAATGCACTTACTACAATGAGTGTGACAAAAAACAATAACAATAAGTGTTGGTAAGGATATGAGAAACCGGAACCTCATATGTGGCTGGTGGGTGTGTAAAATGGCACCTCCACTTTGGAAACACAGTTTGGCTGTTTCTTAGAAAAATTAAACATAACTTTATCCTATACGCCTAGGCAGCTACCCAAGAGAAACGAAATGTTATGGGCCCAGAAAGATTCGTATGAAGGTGTTCAGAGAAGCGTTATTTAAAATAGTCCCCAAATGGAACTAATCCCAATGTCTGGACACTGGGGAACGGATGATGATAATGTGGCACATCCTTATGATACAAGACAATAGTCCACAGCCATAAAATGAAATGGAGCCTGAATACACGCGGCTGTGTGGGTGCGCAGCCAGGTCACTGTGCTGAGTGAACAGAGCCAGGCGGGAAAGACCACATATCGGGTGATTACATTTATGTGAAATGTCCAGAAAGTAGCAAATTAGTGGAGACAGAAAGTGGGTTAGTGGTTGTCCTGGGCTGCACTTAGAAACAGGGTTTGACTAGAAAGAGACATGAGGGATATTTTGGGGGTGATGGGAATGTTTCAAACTGTAGTGCGGTGAAGGCCATGCAGCTGTGTAAGCACAGTCATAATAATTGAATCATACGCTTAAAATGGTTGAATTTTAGGGCATGTGAATTATACCTTGATAAAGCGATTGAAGTAAGGATATTCACAGAAGCACTATTCTTCATTGCCCTACCAGAAATAATAAACAAAGAGGAGAATTCTGGTTCTAGGCGATGTGATAAACAAAGCGTGGTCTGCTCATGGATAATCCAGGAAACACAGGGCCAGGGGTCCCATAACCAACCTGGAACCAAATTTACAGACCACTTCAGCACGAGCTATGAAGTGTGTGTGAGTACGTGTCAGAGATCAGAGGCAGGGAAGCAGTACTGAGGGGAGGACTTGGTCATGAGTACTCTTTAGATCTGAAGAGGAAGAAACAAGTGTCAATATGGGTCTTACTTTGTAAGTTAGGGACAACCAAGAAAATGGAACGTGGCTTATAACTTTCAAACTAGAAGTAGGAAAAAATACAGAAAATTTGCTTGATTAAGCAAGAAATAAGAAACTAGAAAGAAAGAAAAAAGCACAGTGAATAGAAAACACGAAATAGGAAGTAGAGATCAGTCCTACAGTTTCACTGACTGAGGCACAGAAGCTCTTAGGCTGGGTTACAAAAAAGATCTGGCAATACATGGTTTTAAGGGGGTCACATAAACAAGGACACAGGGCAAGGCTGAAAATACAGGGTTAAAAATGGCATTCCAGGAAAATAACCAAAATAACACCAGGCTAGCAATTTCAGTATCATGTGACGTAGAATTTAAAGTGAACACCATGAAAAGAGATGAAAAGTGATGACTTATTCTGGAAATTCCACAATACCACAGCATTCCACGAAGAAATAATAGTCATGAACAAATGTAACTAACAACACAGACTCAAACTATATAAGGAAATAATTGGCAGAATTATAGTAATATAATAGCTACAGCTACTATTGTAGATAGGGATTTTAATATAGTCTTCTTGGAAACAGATCAAACAGACAAAAATAAGCAAGACTATAAAAGATTTGGATCACATGATTAACAAGCTTACACCCCGAAAACATTAAATGCATATTATTTTTTGAGCATACATGGGATTTTCACAAACATGGATCACATTATAGAACAGAACATCAGTCTTGGATTTCTAAGAATTGACATCATTTAACCATATTTTCTGACCCAATGAAACCAGAATTATTGGAATAACAAAATGGCCGATTCAATAAAAGAGGGATGGAGAAAATAGCAACCATTCAAAAACCAAATATTGGTTCTTTGAAAAGTTTAGAAATACGGACAAATCTCTGGTGAGACTTATCAAGGCAAAAGAGTAGGTGCATGTAAAATAACTACAGATATAGAAGCAACTTAGATAGCTGAAGGGAATTAGATGAGTAATTGTATGCAAATAAACATGAACTGCCATGTGAAATGAGTAGGTTTATGGAAAGAAGCACAGGAGTCCACAGTCAGCCAGCTGATAAATGGAAAACTTGAGTAGAACGATTACTGCTGAAGAAATTGAAATAGTGGTAAAAACTTCCTCCTCCTCCAAAAATTGTTAGGCCCACACAGTTTTGTATGAATATATAGTCCCTGTCTTGTACAAGTTGTTCCAGAGACTTATATAACAAGGGGAAGCTGCTCTTGTTGCTCTCCGAAGCTTAATACTAAATTTATGTCCTCAATATTAAAACTGAATGAGGATAGTACCAGAGAGAAGAAATTACAAGTCAGTTTCAGTTAAAATCTGAAATGCAATGTTAACATTCTAAGTCCAGCATGATATTAAAAAAATCATATATGGTCGGATTTATCCTTGGAAGTGCAAGTGTGATGTATTAGGGTCACGTCAGATGCTCTAACAAATAAGCTCCCTTGTATAAAGAGGTTTATTTCTTGCTTGCAAAGTGGATCAGCAGTTGGTAGGTGGCCCATATGGCAATTTGAGGACCCAGGCTCTTTCCATCTTGTGGTTCAACTCTCACTAAGACCCCAGAGTCCCAAGAAAGAATGTGGAGAATGTCTTTTTAAGAGCTCTGAGCCTTTAAGAGATACATAGCTTTTCTGCTCACATTCTGTCAATGAGAACTAGTTCCATGGCCACATCTGCCTGCTGGTCAGTGTGGTTTCAGGCTGGGCAGCTATCTCCCAGGGACAATGCCCCACCCTAGGAGGAGCAGCACTATTTTTTTTTTTTTAATGGGATAGCTAATGTCTGCTACCGATTTAACCTCAGAAAACCTATCAGTATAAATCGTTACATTAACAGATTAAAGGAGAATAACCATCCGATGACCTCAAAAGATGTAGACAAGGCACCTATTTATGACAGAAACGCAGGGGGGAAAAAAAGAATAGATTAGGTGTATCGATCAGCTTTTTGCTAGGCTATGCTGCAGTAACAAGCAGCCCCCAAATGTCGGTGGCTTATGACTACATAGGTTGATTTCTGGTTCATATTATATGTTGGCCGTAAGTTGGCTGTGTCTTTGCTCTCTGTATCCTTACTTCCGGAACCCAGGCTGGAGGAGCACCACTGGGGTGTGGTGACCCAGTAGCAGATGAGAAAGAGCGGTGGAAGCGCCAGGTGTTGGTTCCAAGTGTCAGCTTGGATCTGGCCTATGATACTTCTTTAAAAAAATTTTATTTAAATAGGTATAATTTTTAAAAAATCCTCACCCGAGGATATGCTTATTGATTTTAGAGAAAGAGGAAGGGAGGGAGGGGCTGGAGGAGGCGTGAAGAGACAAGAGAGAGACAGAGAAACACTGATGTGGTTGAGAAACATCAGTTGGTTGCCTCCTGTACCTGTCTGGCTGGGGATCAAACCTGCAGCTTAGGTATGTGCTGTGACCAAAAATCGAACCTGCAACCTTTTGGTGTACAGGATGATGCTTTACCTAACTGAGCCACCTGACCAGGCCACCTGTGTCACCTCTTTTATAGTCTGTTGGTCAGAGAAAGTCACATGGCCAAGCTTGCTGTCCAATAGTTTGCGCCAAGGAAAAGGCCCTGTGGAGAGGCGCCTGGTAGGGAGAGGCAGCGAGTCATTGGGGACAGCAACACAGTCTGTTATGGAAAGGAAGCCCTTCACTTGACAAAGGCTTTCCTCCAAAAGCCTGTTGTAAACATTATGTTAAGTAGATAAATTTTAGAAGCATCCTTTTTCAAGGTTAGAAAGAAGGAAGGATAGCCATGATTATTGCTTCTATATCCTGAACAAGGTTTTGGGTAATGCACTAAAACAGATAAAAAGAAAGTCATAAGGGTTAGAAGGGAAAAGCCATTTTTTTATTACTTATGTATAATATAATTTACTTGGAGAAAAGAAATTAGCAGTCTAAGTACCAGTAGTAGTGAGTTCAATAATTTTCAGATAACATACGCATACAAATATCAGTAGTTTCCCCTCTCAGAAAAATAAATTCAGAAAATGTAATTGAAGGTGTCATTCACAACAGGAACAGCTATGACATATCTAGGGATTAATCTACATAAAGAGTGCATAAGATTTACCCTGAGAAACTCCAAAGGACATGAAAGAAAACCTTCGTAAGTGGAGAGGTGCCCTGTGCTTATGGAGAGCAGGGGAGACCTAATATTGTCAAGCTGTCACTCATTTTGAGTTAATCTATAAACTTAATGTAGATACAGTAACATCACAGCGTTTCCAGGGGTGGTTGGTCAAACAGATCTTCACATTTGTATGGAAGGAAAAGTACTCATGAATAGCTAATTAAGGGAAAAGAACAGAAAATGTGGGGATTTGTCCCACTCTCTCTCCTGTGAGTTTGGCACCTGAGAGTCGGATGTTTGGACGTTCTAGGGAAGGATTCCAAGTGACATTCCAGTTCACTGATTTCCAAGTGTGCTTCATTTATGAGAGATTTATCCCTTATAGTGAATACAACCTACTCTCTACGCATTAATTGAATGTTTACTTTGTGCCAGGCATTGGGGCAATAAAGAGGAATAAGGTTTGGGCTTGGCCTCCCAGGAGCTCACCCTTTAGGAGGCGAGGCAGAGCATAGATGCTAATTACCATGGTTGCTTCTAGAGGACTGGCGGACGAGAGGGAGAGGTCAAGAACCTGGAGACAGCAGTGTGCTTAAGAAGTGACTCTTAATTTCCAGGGGAGGTCTGTGTTCAAAGTGGACTCTTAATTTCTAGGGGAGGTCTGTGTTCAAAGTGTACAAAAATGGCACAAAGTGAGAAACGGGCCCAGAACAGAACTGCAGAGCACTCTGCATGGGTGGAAATATGATGTGGGGGAAGCAAAGTGGCACATGGATTTATGTGTGCCTGGTACTAGCGGCAGGATGGCGAGAAAGCCAACCGTGACAAGAGCAGCTTTTCTTCGATCATTTGGAAGCATGGTTTATATCCCGATGGTTGGCTCTGCCTTTTCTCTGCCACTCAAACTTTATTGGGAAATGGATTTTCTTGCCAAATGAGTGTGATTAATACTGCAACTGGGTGTGGGCTTACCCACAGAGTGATGGTTATATTTTTAAAGGGGCAGACTGCTTACAGTTTATGTCACCGTGGTGTGTTGCATTTATCATCCCTAAGGAGAAGGGGCCTGTTTAAATTAGATCTTTGTTCTTTTTCACAAGGCATTTGTTGTTCACTGTCCCCACCCTCTGCCACCTTGTGTTTGTTCTTTGATTTTAGAGAGTGAATATGCATCAAATGGGAGCCATTCTATAAATTGTTCTTAAAAAATTTGTTTTTATGGTATTTTTTTCCATTGCTATTTGTTTATCATAACACCTTTTATGTGTGGGTAGCAGTGTCTGCAAGTGAAGCAGTGAGTGCCACTGGACACAGTTTCTGGGTGCTAGAGATGAGATGGGCGTGTCAGAGACTTCGGCCGCTTGCATGCCTGGGCTGGGCTGTGGCGAGTCACCAAGCTCTAGGTCCGACCCCTCATCGTCACAGGCCACCAGACTCATTTACTCAGGGCCTCTCGAGGGGTCAGGTTCAGGCAGATGGGCTCCCTGACCAAGTCCACAAGACCCCGGTGCTAAACCCAGCTGCTGAATGTGTTCATTCATACTGACAAATACAACTCTTAGGGAGAGCAGAAGTGTTATTCAGTCATTCATTTATTCAACAAAGATAATCGAGCATTTACTATATGTTGCAGCTAAGCTAAGAAGATAGAGTGACCACAAGTTAGGCCAAAGGATGGGGGTTGTGAATGGGGAGGAGCAGTCCAGGAAGGATACCCACATGGGTAAGAATTGTGCTTGATGAGCATGGACCCATCAAAAAGGGGTACTGGCAGGTAGAATCCTTTGGTATCTTCGTTGCTCTGGGAATGCTCAGGATGACTGGGAAAGATCGTTGGAGTGGGTGAGTTTCGGATTGCAAGCATGGGTTGGGCCTGGGCTCCTCCCATGTAGTCGGAGCTCAGACTTCCTGATGTCCTCTGGACCCTCTCAAAGCTGAACCCTTATTTTCAGCAAGGAGCTCCCTCTTGCACGGTTAGGGGTTTAGCTGAAGTGGGTGTCATGAAAGTCCCTGGTGGGTATTTGCAATGAAACTTTGACCCACACCACTAGGTCCAAGTCACCTAGGCCATCAGTGTTGACACCCTGTGGGAGGCAGTGTGGTATGGCAGGGAAGGACTTGGGTCCTGTCACCTCTGCTGGGCTTGAACATCTGCCTGTACCACTTAATGAGCCATGCAGCCATGCTCCTGCCTGACATATTGGGTAGCTAATGCTACCTGCCGCCTTGTTGTTGAGAAGATAAGTGAGATAATGCATAGAAAGCATTTGGCACTGTCTCCAAGAGTATGCATTTTGTAGTGTTGGATGTGATTGCTATGATTATTTTTCAGTCCTTTTATACACACTGAACCGTACCATTAATTGAGTGGAGATGGCATCCAAAGGCGGGCTGGGGGCAGATCACGCTGGCCCTGGTAGTCCTGCTTGGCGCCCCGAACTGCATCCTCGGGCAGCGGGAATCCAGCCCATGTTTTCCAAGCAAGAGTTGATGCGATCTCATTTGTGCGTTAGAGCCACCACCCAGGTCTCAGGAAGGAGGCCCAGGAGGCCCTTTGGGAGGCTGGTTGGAAAACCAGCTGAGACGCACAGAGGGCCTGAGTGAAGACTGTGGCTTGAGGAGGACAGGAGAGGAAGGGATGCTCCTTAGAAATGCTTAGGAGGTGTGGTAATGGAAACTCACGCGAAGCTGTGGGAGGTGAGGGAAGGAGAGGAATGAAGTTGTCCCCAGGACCTGTGTCTCAGGTGACCAGGTAGATGGAGTGAAGGCAGGACAGCGTGTGGGGCTGGTGCTGATGGCAGCTGGGATTTTTGCCTCCTCTTTGCTCAACTAGCAGAGTTCTGGCATTGGAACATATCCTTTGGGATCCTTCTTAGGGACCTGAGAAGACTCTTGAGACAACTTTTTCTCTCCTCCAATTAAGGACCACATATTTACAGTAAAAGGTCAGCTGAAGGCCCCATCAAAGTAAAAAGCAGGCTCATTAGTGTTCTTCTTTTCTAAGAGTGATTTTTTTTTTAAAAATTTCATTTGACTTGCATTTAAAATCAAGGAGAATAAGATGAAATCCTATTACATATAGCGCATGGTAACATTTTATTTTAATTTCAGGTTGTGCATAGTTAAGATAGGGTATCCCAGGGGAGTCAGAGAATGCAAAGCTAGGCTCCAGGAATCTAGTGCTGGACCCTAGCAGTCATGAAGGAACTGGGAAGGTAGGGCTTTCCTGGGAAAAATGAAAGAAAAAGATGTGCACAGAAGGGAAAGGCGTCATCTGCCCACCCAACAGGAGAAAGAATTTAGTTACACCGTTGTCACCAATAGGTTAAAAAAACAACAACACCTCAGTTATTGTCTTTACCCAACTACAATGTGGAAATGATTTTTACATGGGGGATTTAAGATCCCGGACAGACGTGAGGTTTATTTAGAAAACTTGCTGAGAGAAAATTGCCTCTGGCCAGAGGTTCTTCACCTCTGTAATGCATGGGATTGCGGAGTTCCGGTGCAGCAACAAGGGCTTTCAACCTTTTGAGTCCCGGGAATTCACACTCCTGCTTTGAAAGTGAGCACCAAGTTCTCCTTACTGCTTTGTGCGACGATTGTGAAATCCTCAGTGTGCACACACCTGTTCAGTAAGCAGTTTAGATTCTGCCCAGTTATTTATTCTTCTGTGTTTGGAGATGTGCTTTCCATTTCAAATTTTACTTGCTCTTAGGGTTTCCTTGGGTCCATGCAGATCTAGCCCATAGTGTGGTGGTAGATTAGTCAGGGGAAAGGGCCACGTGGCCTGGCCAAAGCCTGATTTTACCTTGAAACTGAGGAGTTCACGTGAAATGAGAATGATTTCCACTGGACAGCATGTTTCACTTGGGAGGCAACACAGGGATCCCAGATTTATCATCGCAATAGCAACCTGTGGGGGAACCTGACAAGTGTGTATTAGAGCGTAGCCTGGTGGCATAATGGATCGCCCTAGAAGAAATGCTACCAGCCGTCCTGCTTCTGCGGTTGAGCTCCCAACATCTGGGTGTGCATCTGCACAGAAGAGCACTCATCATGGTCCCAGAGAGATCGAGGAAGACACAGCGGGCCATATGCACTTGAAACGACACCCTCCAAGGGTACCCTCTTAAATACACGTGTTCTTTCAGCTTTGAGATGCTCATCCTTTGGCAAGAAATCCCACAAGGGCTGCAGTTCCTAAAACTTTCTTTAAATTAGATAGTGGTGTTATGCAGACACATCCATGTTGTTTAGTGCTAAAAAAAAGCAGGACAGTGGCCTGGAGAAAAACCAAATACTGTTCATGAAGGGCTCCATGTTTATCTTCTGCATCCATGCAGGGCTCTCTCCCGGGGCGCTGCGCTGGGAATGAGGCTGAGAAAAAGCGCTGCGAAGGGGCAGAGTGACGATGTGTACTGTCAGAGTTGAAGTCAGCACGTCCTTTCTGGAAAGCTTTGGCTCTGTGCATGGATCCTCAGTACTGGTGCCTCCAAAACGTGGCAGGAGAGTAAAGGGAAAAATGCTGTTCTTCCATTTTTTTTGACAGCCTGGTGTTTGACCCATGGACCCAAACACTGAGCTGCTTAGTAGTGCGGAAGCCTAGAATTACAAACCCTAATTAGAAATCCAGTCTGACCTTCTTCTTTTACAGATGGAGAAACTAAGTTCTAGAAGGTTCCGAGAGTGACTTCACTAAGGTTCTGTGGGAGTGTGCAGTGAGGACTGACTTCATGGTGGCCTGCTGAGGATTACGGAGGGCTTATAATGTTATTTTCTTTCTTGCGAAATGGAGCTAAATGAAGAACACCTGAAACTTGGGAAGGCCGGCGTGCAGAGGGCCAGCAAGCAGTTCAGTTTTCATTTTGCTGCTGTAATGACTCAGATTGCTGGGGACGTGAACCACAGGGAAGCATATCTTTTCCACGGAAGAAGAACATATGGTCATTAACAGACATCACAAAACTTTGTTTAGTTTTTGCTTTTGTTTACGTCTAATATCAAGCAGTCTTTTAAGTGTGTGCTGATAGGTTTTTGTTAAAAGGATTGTTAAGTCAATTCTTTTATAGTTACCTACTGCAGAGTTTCCAAACCTTCTTTTTTAAATCATGATTTCCCCTTCCAAAGAGTCTTTCAGACATATCCCTCTGCAAAATTTTAACACCACAAATATACTGTATGTTCATATCTATGCTTTATACATAAAAAGAAGATATTTTTGCATCTCAACCCCCAGATTTGAGAATGCATGATGCAGAGGAACAGCCCAGAATGGTCACCAACTTCTTATTCTCACTGGATTAAGAAAGAGACACATGCAAACAGTTTTGGATAACATAGGAAAATGTCATACTACGTGGGGGAAATGATAGAAATGGACACAAAGTGTGATGTACAATATAAGGCATCCGTTGTACATTCAACATGAAAAGAAAGGACGTCTCTGTAAAGAGCAGTTCTCCCTGGGTAGCTGATTTTCTTTTTCTCATTGACTTTCTTATTCCACAATGGGCATGGATTCCATTTACAAGAAGACAACTATTATCCTGCAAAGTCAGTGCCATTTGCTCCTGCCCTTGTTGTGGACCTGAAAGGACCTTAGTCGGTGGCCAAAAGGCTGCTTGGAATCTAAGGCTGGAATGGAGGCTTTTGCCGTTCTGAATGCACAGATGGCCTTTTATTCCTTGTGACTTCTTCAAATCTGCTTCTGCCTTGATCTTGTGGGAAGAGACCACACCTGGACCAGTTTTTGAGCTTGGTAGAAACTTAAAAGAATGTGGGCTTAAGAAGATACAAATTCCAGAATTAAGTACTAATTAAGTTCTTGGACACAAATCACTTCACATACTCTACTTAGAGGATTTGTTTAATTGACTGAGGAAATAGTTTGAAGGGGAAGAGTATTTCTTTTCATTAGTGTTCAAATGAAGTGCAAATTATAGAACTTGGGCTCCAAATTTCCTAAATATAGAAGCTTTAGAGAAAGGAAGAAAAACTAGGGACGGAACTTAGTTTAAAACAGAAACAAATGCAGTTTGGGTAGAAAAGTTTGGGCAATTTTCTACATGGATAATTTGAAAGCAGCCAGCTAGTGCTTGGTTGGAAGTGACCCCCCCCCCCCCCCCCCCCCGCCACACACACCCCAGAGCTCAAGTTTGCAGCCAGCTTTTATTTTGTGTTGTTTATTTCATATTTAGCTGGGTTCTTTAATAAAAAATGTCTCTGGGCTAAGGAGACAATGTGAATATGTGAACTATGTGTCAGAGGCCTGCAAATCTACTTTGAGGAATTAGATGTTAAATGAGTAAAGATGGCACCTGCAATTACATGGACTGGGATGAAATTACAAGGGTTATTAATCTGCTGGCTTTGGGGCTTAGGATGACTACCAGGTAATTCAGCAACCAATTTCTCTTGCATATTACATCTCTGCACAATTATAGCCAATGCATGGCTATAATGTCTATAAAGTCATTATATTAATTTGTTGCAGGGATTGTTTCTTGGGTTCTTAATTGCATGAATTTTGCCTCTGAGTCTCAGAACTGTTGGCCAGTTTCCACAGTCTGGGTTGGGTCAGCTCAGCTCACCTCAACTCAACAGAAATAGATGAGTACCAGCTCTATGCCAGGCTATGAGGATATGGAGTTGAGAAAGGCAGACCCAGATCTCAGTGAGCCTACAGGTCTAGAGAGCTAGACCCCATGTCCAGACAGGTCTGCGCAGGCCCGGCCAGTATGCAGGAGATAGGCCAGGTGTAAACCAATGGAGATTTTGGTGGCTGTTTCAATGGGGCGACAGCCCTTCTAGGTCAAGCCAATTGCTTCCCTGCAGGAAAGAGGAGCTGGAAAGAGCAGATTTTTAAGATGTGAGCTTTCCTCTTTTGGGTTGGTTCCCTGTAAGCAGAACTCGGGATGGGAGCCTGTGATAAAGTACAATAATTTAATTGAGGTGCCACCTGAGGCTATGGCCCTCAAATTCTCGCACGCGTGAGCATCAGTCGTTGGCCACTGCTCTGTGGTGGAGGTGGGTGGCCCCTGTTTGATGGAGGGCAGTTTTTTAGAGAAGGGGACACCTGTGAGCTGGGGAATAGCCACCTCCTGGTGAAGAAGATCTGGGCAGTTCACCAGCAGCATCCATCACCTCCCTCGAGCTTGAAACAATGGGAACGAATTCTGATGTTTACACACACACACACACACACACACACACAGAAACTAGGCAGGTAGGGCCGTTAAAATACACCTATAGGCCAGATTTGTTTCATAGGCTGCCTGTTGATCACTTCTGGGCTATAAAGTTTTTCCTAAAACCTTCTGTAAGTAGGCATATGCTGGGACTGGTAGACGTGTCCCAAATAACCTGAAGTTAGCTTGAAGAGTTTGCCTTAGCAGCCTGCAATGAGCTTGGTTCTCCAGAACATTTTCCCTGGCAAATAGGACGCTTTTCCAACTGATATCGAATAAATCACAGGAAGGCTGTCCAAAGTCTCCTAGACTGGACTAACCATTATGCGGCTGTCATACATGACTAACCCATTATTACGACCCCAGAAAAGCTGAGGGACTCCCACCTCATTTCTGGGGAGCCCATTTCACACCTGAATAGCTCTTATTTAAAAAAGTCAGCTGGGTACTCATTACAAACTTGCCTTTGCTAAAAGACACCTCACTGCTTCTCCTTAAGCACCTCCTCCACCCCCAACCGAGTTCTTTCCTTGTCATACCGGAGATCATTCTTCCTCCTCCACGGTGCTTACCTCTTTAGTTAACGTTATAAAGGAGAGTCAAGGGTGAATAAATAGAATGTGGTTACATTATTTATTATAGCCCTTTTGGATTCCACTTACGGTAATAATGGCAAGTAAGATTCATTCTGTTTCTAAGGAATCAATTTGCTATAATATGCCAAATGTCATCATTTTGAAGTTAATGTAATATTGTAGAAGATTTGTTGCTGCAAATAGAAACAGTTATAGCGCTGTCCAGTCAGCAGCCACTGGTGCCGCAAAGTCCTGGGCAGTGGTAACATCAATATGAAGTGTACCAGCTGCTATACCAGCTGGATCGATGTGTTCACCAAGCGGCCCTGGGCTCCCGGGAGTGTACCCTTGTTAGAGGCATCCTGCGTTTTGGGAGAGAGCTCAGCCTTGGACCTGGGGCTGTACTTGGGACCAAGTATGTATTGGGGTTTGCCTGAGCTGCCCTTTCAAGCATGGGGCTGAAGGTCAGAGAAGGGCAGAGCGGCTTTGGAGTTTGTTTCCTTTTAGGTGCTAAGCATCGTCCTCACCTATACTTTGTGTGGCCTCGTTAGGTATGGCCTCACTTGTCTGGCAACCTCAGATTCTCCGAGAAAAAGTCGAGAACCAGGAGGTAGCTTTTGAACTCCACTCTTACCCTTTCGCTAGTCACCGTCATCCTCTGCCAGCAGTTCCTTCTCTGTGCTTTTGTAGCATTTGGCGCCACCAGCTGTACCTCGTCCATGGCTCCCTTCTCCCCCGGCCTCCTCCAGATCCTCTGCCTACACGTTCTGTAATATTTAACCTCTGGCTGCGCTTTGTTCCCCTGCCCTACACACAGGAATCCTCCGGTGTTTGCCCCAGTCCTTTCTCCTCCCTTCTCTCACGGCAGCATCACTGCCCCATGGATGCCCACTGCGTCTCTCTCTCTCTCTCTGGCCTTGATCTTGCTCTTAAATCCCAGACTGACATCAAGAAGTTCCTGTTATTACCCACCACCCCCACCCCTGATTGTCCCTCAGGTGTATACACTCAACAGGTTGCAGATTGACTGCTCCCTTTCCTAATTTGCATTTTCTCCTTTGTTTCTGATGTTCGTTACTGGTGGTACCCGCTCCCCAGGTACGCAGGGGTAATCTGGGGACTTCCCTTTTGGTGAGTACTGCTGGGTTCTTGCCTGAGAGCACCCCTCGGATTGTGTCACTCCCCTGTTCCCAAATCCCCAGAGACTGACTCCTTTAAATAAATTATATATGTTTTTGAGTTTAAAAAAGCTGTTGAGGTCAAATTCATACAACGTAAAATAACCATTTTAAAGTGAGCCCTTGGGTGGCATCTAGCACATTCACAATGTTGTATAGGTGTCACCTCTACCTGGTTCCAAAGCCTTTCCATCGCCCCCAAAGGAAACCCTGTACCCATTCAACAGCTTCTCCCCATTTTTCCCTTCCCCCAGCCCCTGGCAACTGCCATTCTGCATTGTCTTTGTGAATCTGCCTATTCTGGATATTTCATGAAAATGGAATCATAACATCAATATGCGACCTTTTGCATCTGGCTTCCTTCACTGAGCATAATGTTTTTGAGGTTCATGCCATGTTGTAACATGCATCAGTACCTCATTCATGTTTATGGCTGAGTAATATTCCATTGTATGTATGCACCACAATTTGTTTATCTATTCATCCTTTGGTGGACATTTGAGCTGTTTCTACTTTTCAGTTATTGTGAATGGTACTCCTATGAACATGTGTGGACATGTATTTATTTGAGTACAGACTGACTACGTATTGCTGTAGAACTCAGTTTTATGACTTAAAATGATTTCTATTAAGGGCTGGATAGTAAATATTTTAGGTTTTGTGGGCCACAGGGTCTCTGTCGCAACTACCCAACTCTGCCGTTGTAGGGCAAAAGTTGCCATAGCAAATACGTAAATGAGTAGGCTTGACTGTGTTCCAATAAAACTCTATTTATAAAAAAGAGATGATGGGCCAGATTTGGCCCACGGGTTGTAGTTCTCTGACCTCTGGTGTAGAACAAAATGACATCCCTCTCCTTGGAATTCACATCCTTCCTGATTGTGCCATCCTCCCTAGCCTTGTACCGTTTCTTTGCCGTGTCCTGCAGTTCAGATGAAACAGGTTAGAGGCAACCTCGTGGGGTTTGGGCAGAAAATGGGATAGTGTGATTGGAGAAGAGGTAGGTGTGATTTAGTTGGAGTACAAAGGGGAATTGCTAGAAATAACCCAGGAGAGCAAACACACGCCCCCCCCCAGGGCTTGAATGCCAGGTTGATAAGTTCTTAGGAATTGTGTTTGTCTGCTGTCCTTCCTCAGGCCAACCTCGGGCTCCCATGCTTCGTCAGAGTACAGGAAACGGTATGGAGATGAGTGTTAGAGAAACACTGGTCATTGGAAGCCTTTCACGGAGCCTCTGCGCTATTCTTGGGTTGATCTCATTTTAAAAGATGGGAAGAAAGAAGTTCATTGTCTGGAACATGCCCTTTAGAAGAGTTGTAATTCACAGAGCTTGCGGAGAAGTGCTCCTGTAGGTGACAGGAAGGCCTCCGGGGACAAATAAAGAAGTGTTTATGGAAGAAAGCTGAGCTGAGCCCTTCTTGCATGAGCAGGAAGCCATCTGGGTGACACAGACTGTGGTGGGTGTTGTCTTCGTCCTTGTGCCTCCTGCAGGCCCCTGCCACGTGTGCAGTTTATGTAACTTTGGGAGGAGAGACTTTGGAAGAACAAGCTGCCTGGGTGGGAAACGCAGTTTCCAGAATCTTTTGTTTGGGAGGATACTCTGGCTAGGAGCTGTCTTCTCTGAGGCCCACACTGGGGTGGGTATAGGGATAGACACAAAACGACATGCACACTGGGGGTCATAGAATCAGGGAGCAGATTCCCAGTCCTCCCTAGACGTGCAACTTGCAAATTGTTTTACCTCTCTGGACACCTTCATTTGCCCATCTGTAAAGGGAGAGGTCCCCCAGTCTGAGCCCTTTGTCTGTCTGTGACACCGTGAATCTGCTTGTCCCAACCAGCATGAATCTATGAGGCAATACAAGCTGGTTTCCTCTTAGGACCTCCCCGGCCCACACTGTACACACACGAATTTCCCCTTCAGATAACCTTGCTCCCGACCTGTGTGCGGCGTCCCCTCATGTCAGCCTCTGTCTGGCGTATAGCATCCTGGTGTATTGTATGGACAAAGGTAACATTTCTCTTTTGCGTAGCCCTGGGAAAATGTCATTTTTCTCTCAGTAGATCTTCGGATCAGGTTCCTGAAAGCTGGCTAACTGCCTTCTGGGAGGCATTCTCTTCTCTGGCTGGGTCACATACAGCTGTGTGATCACCCAGATCCACAGCTCCTTTCCTTCTGGGCCGCAGTGAGAACGCGTTCCTACCCCTCTTGTCAGACGTGGACCTGTATTGAGTTCCAGCCAGTGGAACGTGGGTGAGTGTGGTGATGTGCGTACGCCACTTTGAGGCCTTCCCCTACATCCCTACCACAAGGGATTTTTGTTCCCTTCTTGTGTCTGCAGGAGACTCTAAGGCCATAGAGTTTGCTGGAACCCTAAGAACCCGCATCTGGAATTTATGCTGGACTGTTGCATAAGTGCAAAGAAAACGTTCACCGTTGTAAGCTACCGAAGTGTTGTGGCTCTTTGGTACAGCAGCCGGCCAGTGCTGACTCATGCACCTACTATGTACTTGGGGCTGCGGATGCCCAAGGGAAGGAGATGGTTTCTCCCTTTGGAGATGCCGCCAGTCTAGGGCATGACTCTCCAGGAGCATGGCTTGGAGGCAGTTTTGGCCATGGGTAGAAGGATCATCTTTAGAAATGAGGACACGCCACATCAGCATGACAGGAAAGGGCGAATGTGAGGACCAGAGGTCATCAGGGTAGTTAGTATATGCTAGCTTCCAGAACCATGGCAGTGTAGAAATAACCCCTTCTGTTTTCTCAACCCAGTACCAGGATTTTCTTGCCTATTGCATCCTGAAACTTCCCAATTAACTTTTTCTTTGGGTGCCAGTAGAAAAAGCCAGAATCTCATGATAAACAGGCGGTGGGTGGTTGAAGTGTTGTTACCAGGGGAGGCCTGAGACATATGGACCATCTCCTGTCAACTGTTGACTTCTAGAAGACTTACTTGAACTTGATGTTTGTGGGGAGGAAAGGATGAGATGCCTGTGGACAGTTCAGAGCTTGAAGTGGCAGCTCTTAGGATGACTTACGATGGGATGTTACCAAGAAGCATTTGTCCTGCATTAGGTAGTTGGATTCTTTTTTTGGATTTAAATTAAAAATCATTTAATGGAGGTTTTGAGGGAATAACTCTATAGGAGGAAGGTGTGTTAGCCAGGACAGGTGAACTCTTATTATAACAAACCACTTAAACATTTCATTGTCTCAATACAATAAAACTCGGTTTCCTTCACCACATCCCGTGTGGGTCACAGAAAAGCAGTGTTCCACACAGTCATTCAGGACTAAAGATTTTTCCATATTGTGATTTTGCCATCCTCTAGGGGCATGGAGTTCTTCCCATGCAATTGGTGGATGGCAAAAGAGCGGGTGTAGGTTGGTGTGGGAGGTTTTCATGGGTGAGGCCTAACAATTTCCATTATTATGTCTGTCTACGTTCCATTGGTCAGCATTCGGTTACAGGGTTGCACCTTAGTGCCTAACTGCAAGGGACCCTGGGAGATGTGATCTCACTGTGGTCCCAGGAAGAACAGAAAATGGGGTAGAATGAACAAGTATACGTCTCTGCCCTAGAAGGGATGTCATTTTTAAGAAAAGTTGCTTGGGCTTCTTGAAAAGCTGTTGTTCATAGGTAAGTGCAAAGAAAGTCAAATCATAAAACAAAGCTGTCATGCTCTGGAATAGCAAAGCTTATGCCCTGGAGAGTCCAAGGGAAGCTGCGCTAGTGGATCTTTATTCCCTGAGACCTCTGGACCATTAGGACCTGACTCTGGCTGGAGATGGAGCAGAACGCCTGGGCATGTGCAAAGCTTCCTCTTGCAGTCATATTCAGTGGCTCCTGTCTAGGTCACAACTGCTTCCTTCTTTCTCTGCAGCCTTCTGTATGTCTTTAGAAGGCCCTGTGTTCTCCAGCTCTCATTATGGAATAATAGCACCAAGGGATTTCTGACAAAAGGGAGACAGCTCATGACCTTGAGTCTATTTGTCCTAAGATGGAGTGCACACTGGGATGAATCAGCGGAGCATTTAGCAATAGAAGTTGGTTCTTCGGCTGCATAAAAGTGGGACAATGGTGTTCCCCACAGGAAGCATGGTTAGAGGCATTTCCTGAAAGATGGTTGACTGACACCTTTGCAACTTTGAGCCCATTGCTGCACGGCTCCTTTCATTCATTTCACATAGAATCGCCATGATTGCTCAATCTTCTGCGGCCTCACACTGAGAGTCTCACTACTACCAGGAATCTTGGAACTTTCTAATTCAGCTTTGCTCCAGCTCCAGAGAAATTATTTGTAAGCCTAAATAGAACTGAACAGTCTTCTGCGAAGCAATTTTCTGAATGTGGAAGGTGACCAAAAACAAGGAGATGTGCTCACAGATTTTCACTATAAACACCACCAAACTCGATTGCTATACATTTGAAATTGACTGTGCTGCGCTATCTTATCCCTAGGGAAAGACACTCTTAGGGAAAAACTAATGCGAAGGGATTATAGAGTCCAGAATTGTTTTTTTTTTTTTTCTAGTGACCTTATTAGAGGAATTGTACCCTGGATAGCAATATAGTGGAAAACTCCCCAAGGAGTTACTTAGACAAAATCCGATTCCTTGAAAAGAAAATGGTAACTGTCAGCAGTGTTCTGGTTTGAATTAATCTATGTATTGCTACATTTCACGTATTCTATGGCCCATATTCATATATAAACATGAATTCTGTAATCTACATCCATTTGATATTCATTCTTGATTATCTCTTCCAGCATAATATTAAAATGATTGCATGACCCCAAAGAGTGTGTGCTGGTTTTCAGTGAGAGCTAATAGCTGGGAACATTTAGCAGTGTGAGATCTATGCCGCCAAATAGGGAACTGAAGCTATTATTCTGATGATTATTTCTTATTATTAATTAACAGTAATAAAAGGAGCTGTTATTTATTGAAGGCCCACTCTTTTCCCAGGTGTTGGACATGTATTCCTTCTCAACCCTGACAAGAGCCTGAAACCAAGGCTCGGTTGTGTCAAGTTGCTTGCCCCAGATCATCAGCCAGGGAAAGACAAAGTGAGATTCAAAGCAAGGGCTGTTGGTTCCTACGGCTTTTCTTTTTCTTTTTTGCATAAAAATATCAACTTGAGTCACTCTTAATAAAATGAACACTTTGTATAAGTGTACAGATTGAATTTTGACTAAGGTGCATACCCATGTAACTATCACCTGGATCAAGGTGTAGAGTGTTCTCATCACCCAGAAATTTCCCTCCTGCTCCTTTGCAATTCTGCCTCTGGCTTGCAGCCCCAGGCAATCAATGACCTGATTTGGGTCACTATAGATTAGATTCGTCTTGTGTAGAACTTCATAGAAATGGAACCCTGCAGTCTCAACTCTTTTATGTTCCTCTCCTTTTGTTTATCATGATGTTTTTAAGCTTCACCCATGTCGTTTTGTGTATAGTCATTTGTACATTCAGGGCTCCACTGTCAAGCTTGAAAATGAACTCCTGCTCTGTACATATTAGATAAGAGCTGTTCTTCCTGAGCTGTGGCACTTCCTTTATGGTGAAGCATGGGGCAAAGGTGCAGAGATCAGATCTGCAGATGGGATTTCGTGGGATCTGAAAAGACTGGGGTGAAGGGGCACCTTGAAGTTCTGCTAGGTCAGCTGTAAAGTGGGGACAATAGACCTCTTTATGGACTTATAGTGAGGACTAAAGGAATGAAACACGTAGCATCTAGAGCCGCGCTGGGAAGGTAGTGAGCGCTCCAAAGATTTAGCAGGGATTGCGTTCCAAGGCCAGGTCCTGCGCTCAGGATGACAGACGGCACTTCACGACAGCGGAGCTTCCAGGACACATCCTGAACAGACGACATCTGGCAGCCCATCTGGGCTCATGGCCCACGCACATTTTGAAGAGTTGAGTGTGACTCCTACAGTGAAGGACTTAAAGATGCGCATCTGGGGACAGAGGAAGTTTGATGGTTAGGACCTCTGAGTTCCGTCTTGAGGAAGAGGTGGGCAGAGGTCGTTTACCTGGCCTCTTGGGTGGGAGTGTCAGGGACCAGGATTTAGGATGGAAAAGGAAGCACTTTCAGAACTGGCTGTCCCATTCCTCAGTTGAGTGGGTGGTGTCTGGAGGATTCCAGAATTTCATAGACATGTATGGAGCCCTTAGCATCAGCCACATGCTATGTTAGGTACTTTCACTGAATTCTCTCTCTCTCTTTCTCCTTCTCCGTTCTCTTTTCTCTCTCTGTAGCTGTCTAACTGTTAAGCTACCCAGCTATCTAGTATCTAGATATTTCTATCTTATTTTATAATTTAAAACTTTGAGGTATAATTTAAATACATAGACCCAATCTTAAGTGTATGGTTCAGTAAGTGTTGACAATTGCATACACTCCTGTGAAACCTACGACCCTACCAAGATATAGCACATTCCCACCCCCCAGAAAGTTTCCTTGGGTCCCTTTGCACTCAGTCCCCTCCTGCCAAGCCATAATTGATCTGATTTCTCTCAGATACGTTTCATCTGTTCTAGAGCCTCAGCTGAATGGAACCATACAGTGAGCGCTGTTTCATGTCTAGCTTCTGGGAAAAACCCGGAAGTTCTTGCTAAGTGTCAGCATGCTGGAGGCTGTGCCGGCAGCGTTTGTATTGATTATTCCATTGGCTCTTCACAATAACCTTGCAAAGTGTATGTCTTTGCTCAGTGTCGCAGACAAGGATGTTGACGTTCAGATAAATTAAATAACTTGTCCACGGTCACATAGGTGGAAAGTGGCAGAGCCTGAATTCAGATCTGGATCTGTTGGCTACACAAGCTTTGTGGTGTCTGTGATACAGCCCGGTTTTTCTCCGTCTCCGTGTGTTGGGTTTCACATTATATCACGTTGTATTGCAAACAGCAGCACCTTCTTGAAAGATAAAAAGAAGCACTGATCACAGTCTGATCACTGGAGCATGGCGGGCTGTGCAGCAGGATTTCTCTTGGTTGTTCCTAATTTGCCTCTCACCCCTGACCATTCTGTTGTTTTGCATGAACTATTTATTACTTAATGATGGATTGTTCCCATTACAATGCCACTTCAGAGCAAAGCCCTGGGTCCATGGAGTGTGGTCTTGTTGCTATTTGGGATCTCTTTGTTCAATGGCACGCTGGGCGTTGGGGCAGAATTTCTCTCTTCCTCCCTTCCCCATTCCCTCTCATCCTCCGCTCCCTCTCCTTTCTCCACCTGTGTCCCCCCATCCCCCCTACAAGTTTCCTTTCTCGTTCCCTCCCTCTTTGTCTCTCTCTTTCTCCATCTCCCCCCCCCCCCTTGCCTTGCCTTGCTTTTGCGTTCCCTCTCTCACATTCACTTTCTCTTCCCCTGGCTTTTACCCTCCACTCTCCTGTGCTTCTGCTCTTGCTTCCTTTTCCTGCCGCACTCACCCTATTTCCTCAGACAAAGCAGCTACCAGAAAGCGGAGCTGCGGAGAGACACACGCTGCCAGGAAAGACCACCGGGCCCTCCCGAGGCCAGCAGCCACCCACCAGCTGTGTGCACAGGGCGGGGCACTGCCAAGTGCGGAGCAGAATCCCTTCCTCGCCCATTGCTGCCTTCCTTGGTTCATGCAGCGGGCATCCACCGAGTGCCTTCTGTGTTCCTGTCTTGGGGATGGGCATTGCGTGGGGATCAGGACAGGTTTGGTGTCGGACATTTATCTTCTAGAAGGAAAATGAAGACTAAACACATAGTCATCCAGTGATTTGGGAGAGTCCTCTAACTAACTAGCTAAATTCTCTGCAGTTATCACGCTTATGTTGCCCAATTACAAGACATATTTCCTGACTCAAAACTTAATCTGTCAGGTCCTACACTATCATTTAAAAATTGTTTTAAAAACTTTTTACTTGGAAATGGTTCAGAGTGCACAAGAAGTGGCAAAAGTAGTATAGAGAGAGTTCTCTGTGCTCTTTATCCAGTTTTCCCCGAAAGGTAGTATCTTATCTTACATAACCACAGTACATTGTCCGAACCAGGAAACTGTTAACTCACGCATAGACCTGATTCCAGACCTCAGTGTTTTTTCTTTTTTTTAAAAAATAAGATATGTACAGCAGAGACTGGGGATCTTTTTTCTTTTCCTTCTTTCTTTCTTTTTTTTTTATTAGAGAGAGAAGAGGAGGGAGGGAGAAAGAGAGGGAGAGAAAGATCCGTCGGTTGCCTTTTGCCCCAGCCAAGACAAACCCACAACCCAGGCATGTGTCCTGACCAGGAATCGAACCAGAGACGTTTCGCTGTGTGGAATGACACCCAACTAGCTGAGCCACACCAGCCAGGGCAGACTTCAGTTTTGATATGCTGCTGCTTCTCTCCCCTCCCCACCCTTCTTCTCTTTGGTGTATAGTTCTGTGAAACTTGATCACATGAGTGGAGTCAGGTGATCATTCCCACAACCAGGAAGCATGGTGGTTCCATTACCACAAAGAAATTCCTGTGTGATGCTTAGTGCTTTCGTTGTCCCACCTCTAACCCGTGGCAGCGTGTTCCCCGTCACTATAATTTTGTCGCTTCGGGAATGTTATATAAATGGAATCAAGGCGGTATGTAACCTTTTGAGATTGGCCTTTCCCCTTCAGCGTAATGCTCTGGACAACCATCAAAGTTGTCACGTATATCAGTACTTCATTGTGTCATCGATTTTTAAGATGAAAGGAATCATGTGTAGAACACTTGAGGAAGAAATTCCTTTGTGACAGTACTCACTTTGTTTTCAAGGCTAAACTTTACTGAAGGTTTATTTTTTTCCTCCTTCAGTGATCTGGAGAAATTAATCTATTTGGATCTGATTAGCAACTTGACAAGTTGGTAGAAAATAATTTTAATTATGTGGTTTGTAAATGTTTTCCCTCTGTTGTAACCAAGTTTTTTCACATGCCCTAGGTTTTTCTTTGGGATTTAAGTATTTGAGAGCCTCCCTTCAACTAGAAAATGTTGCTTGATTTGTTAGGTTAATGCTAGGCACTGTAACAAACCCAAACTTTTAGTAGCTTCACACTAAATTTTGTATCTTGCTCCAGCAACAGACCATGGGTGTATGCCTCGTCTTTAAAAGGCTTTATTCCATCCCTGGCCAGGTGGTTCAGTTGGTTCAAGTGTCATCCTGTACACCAGAAGGGTGCGGATTCAATTTCCAGTCAAGGCACATACCTAGTTTGGGGGTTCTATCTCCAGTTGGGGTGCATGCAGGAGGCAACCGATTGATGTTTCTCTCTCACATCAATGTTTCCCTCTCTCCCTTCTGATACAGAGAGATCTGATCAGATCACTGGGGAGAAGAAGGGAGGAGCCCTAGGAGGAGTTTGCTGAGGGAACGGTAAGCAGTCTAGGACGGGATTGGCTGAGAAGCTGAACGCCTCCAGAGCACGTAGAATTATGGGCAAGAAGATTTGAAATAAAATAAGGGCTCTTGGGCATTGGCTTGGGCTCTCTTGTTTGTGAGTGGGCTCTTTCTGGCTCTCTCTCTAGTCCTTGAAGATGCCTGGATGATCGTGCTATAGCTACCTGTATTTCCCAATGGGCGGTATTTTGGATGGGGAGGAACTCCGGGACTAGCTCTGAGGGAGAAGCCTGCCATTCTTCCAAAATTTGTAGCTTTTGTATCTTATGTTGTTTTAGTTAGTAAACTAACCCTATAGAAATAAGATAATAAAAACTAAGAGGGGGAAAAAAAAATGCTAGGAGAACCCAGGTGTTAGAATTTAGCCTTAATTGATAGACTTACGTGATTAAAGCTATAATTAAAGAGTTAATGAGTTTAACCTTAAATGATAGGCCTAAGTGACTAATTCTTGTGGAAAGCTATTATTCCAAAATTGTGAAGCTTTTGAATAAAGACTCCTTTCCTTTTTCACCAAACCTTTGCCTCTGGAATTTTGCCTAGAGGGTAGCGACAGGCAGCAGGAACCCAACTTGCTGTTCTGTAAGCCTTCCTCTCTTCTAAAATCAATAAACATATCCTCAGGATTAAAAAATACATAAATAAGAGGCTTTATTCCATAAGATAATTCAGAGACCTAGGTCTTTTCTATTTTTGTACCTCTGCTGTCTCTTGGGACCTCAAAGTCCTTGGGATCCAGCCATCAGATAGGGGTAGAGCATGGGGGAGCGCCAGACTGCAGGTTTGCATGGGTCATGCCTGGGAGTGGGGTCACACATCACTTCCACTCTCCTTCCATGGGCTAGAATGCATTCCTATGACTGGCCTCGGCTGTGAGGGGTGGAGTGTGAGCGGACAGAAGGATGGGAAGATGTAGCTCCTGGTGGCAGCCATGTCCCGGAGGCACCACTACACCATGGAAGAGGGGGCCCATGGTTCTTTGGTGGATGGCTCTTTCTGCCTTCATCTCAGTGAAAGACCCCACTTTAGGTTAACAATATCAATGGCAGTGTGATGGATGGGGATCCAAGAGTTCACGTTCTAGGTTTGAGTCTTCTCATGCAACCAAGGCAAATCATTTCCCGTCTCTGCATCTCAGTTTTCTAATCTACCAATAGCGGGTTAAATTAGATAATCTGAAAGCTTCCTCTCTAACATTTAATGGTTTTATACGTTGCTCAATTTATTGGTCTCTGTCACCTTGCAAAATCTCTCTGAGGACTTGGCCGAAGGTATGGCAGGTTCAGTAAACCTGGGCTAGTCTGTTAAACCAGCCCCACATTTGCTCACTTGTATTTAACCTGATGCCTGAGGGCAACATAGCAAACCCTGGGACCACACAGCACAACCGCAGCTGGAAATGGAGGGCTTTTGATGGTTTAGTTAGGAGAGCAGGAAATTCAGCTCCTGATGAATAATTTACTTAGAGGACTGGGAAGCTGTGCTTACTTTTCTTGCCTGACTTGCTGCTGGAGAAATACAGACAATTCTGGTCATGCCAAGAAGGAAAGAAAAATAAAATTTATCATCTTGAGTCCATGACTGCCTATCCTTTGTGCTTCCCCTGCCATTTCAGAGAAAAGCCACGGAGTTCCGTTTGGTAGAGCAGTGAACACCTCACATTTCCAGTTGGTTTGCCTCTGCCCAGCCCTCGATCCCCAGAGGCACGAGCTGCCAGAGTCACAAGAAAGGCTTAGTATTAGTGAAAATTGTGCTGATTGATACTGTGTGTACGTTGGGTGACAGAGGACGGAGAGATAAAGCAGAATGCCTCCCCAAAAAGTCCCCTCTCCCTTAATTGACAGAACCTGAAGGAGGTCCAACCAAACTTGTGTGCTTCCAAGCCAGGCTTCATTTTGATCTTTACATTTCTTTTCTTTCATGTCTTTGAAGTTGCTTTTCTGCATGCCTGGGGAACAGAGCGGCTCAGCAACCCGTTCAGGTCTCTGTTGTCTGGGTTTTCAGGGGTCGATGAAATTTAGATTCTCGTTAAGATTACCGAGCCTCATCATTTTTAATGTTAGGCCCAAGGTAATATTTAATGAGGCTGAAAAGTATATTAATAAAATTGCTTGTAGTAATTAGCAGGAAATTATAATGGTAGGGTGATGGGGAGATTTTAGAAATCAGTTAGGAGTGATCAAGACCAATCTGGAATGTCACTGCTTATTATTTTTTGCTTTCAATCATCGTGAACTACACCTTTGCATTTTTATCTTTGAAAAGAAGGTCTTTGATTGGGCTCATTCATATTGCTATTATTTCATCTTATTATGTTCTCTACTGGGTACCATAGAGAGCTGGAGCTAGCTGGGGCTTTAGAATGATTTGCGAACCATCATATTGCCCCCTAGAGGCAAATGGGATCTCCAAGATCTCTTCTGTTAATGGCATCTTACCTGAAAAGAGGGGCTGCCGGAGTCCACGGGGGCTTCCCTGAACTGAGATGAGAACATGAGACATCAGTACAGCTCAGCAGCCCAGAAAATATAAATAAAGGTAAAATCCCCAAAGCTCACCGATTTGGGAGTTAGATTAAGATCAAGATCCTAAAACTGTTGTAGCCACTCTGATTTGACTCTTCCAATTAACCCTTCTTTACTGGTCCCTATTTTGTTTTACAAGTAGGTTTGGAGGTAAAACTTCTGAAATGACTAAGATTCCAGGAAGGCAGGACCTGCCATTTTTACCCTGTTGGGGCTTGCGCTGGGTTATATTGGGGTTTTCCTTGTTGTTGATGTTGTTATTATCAAGTCTGGTCCTTTATTTTATTCCTGCTCAGACTGGGTCGGGGAAGTGAATCTGGAAAAAAAACCTAAAGAGGGCAGGAGCTTTCAATATCTGAGACAACATTATTTGTTGATAAACTAGGAACTTAAATTATTGACATATGTGTATTAATTTCCTCTGCCCCTCTCTACCTTGCTTCCTGCAACATTTTCATTGAGAACCTGCTACGCGCCATGCAGGCTAGTTCCTGGGACTATAGCAGCGAGTAGATACTGCTGCCGTCTTTCAGAGGCTGGCCCAGCATTGGCCAATGAGCAGTCCTCTGACAGCGTGGGGACGTGAAGGTTGTGAAGACTGTGAAGGAGCTGGGCCGCTCGGTGTCAGGGGAGGAGTGGGAAGGCTTGAATGGAGTGGAAGATTGTGTGATATTTCTAAGCAAGAAAGGCAAGGGCAGGCATCCCAGGCCCGGGGGAGGGCACAAACAGGCAGGAACAGAAATCTGTGAGAGTACAGGATCCAGGGAGCTTCACATAGCCAGGTAATGCTGGGTCCCTGCGTGTCTGTCCTGTGACTGGTGGGTGATGGGCGTGGGCATTTGTGATGTCACGAGAGTTCCTTTAATCTTCATGTCTTGGGCCTATTATAGTTTGCTTCTCTCTGTTGGGCTCATTCCCTAGACGTTTCCATACGTACTGGTGTCAATTGTATAGTTTGTCATCTCAGAAAAGAGAGCCACTTTTTCCTAATGACTTTAAAAAAGTGCCCTGGGAGGATTCAGTTTGGGGGAAATGGGGTCATTTGCCCATCACCGAACCTCTTAGTGAAGCTAGGGGATGGGATATGCTTTGATTGACTGAGCCTAATGCTTGTGTTCCTGCTAGTGGTAGGAATGGAGGGAAGGAGTAAGGCCTATGGGATTCCACTTGCAGAAGCAGTGGATGCAAAGTTTGCTATTCAGACCAGTATTTTGGTTATAAAAGTCATCTGATGAGGCTCAGAGAAGCAAAGCGGCCAGTCCAAGGTTACTCCACTATGAAGAGATAGAACCAGGATTAAAACTAAGCCTATCCTGTATCAGAGGTCAAGCACTTCACCATTATTGGTTTTATATGTTGGATTTGGACCCCATGGTATGAACAGAAACCGACCAGCACAGGGCTGGGGGCCTATCAGTGGCAGATACACAGTAAGCAGAAGAGCTGGCACATACGGCCTTTGGATGCCCTGCTGGGGCAGACGTGACCTCGCTCAGCACTGGCTGAGTGAGCAAGACCTCTGCCAATTCCCTCTGCCTGAGACTCCTTCCCCATCCTCCTCTCCAGCTGAATTCCTACCTAAAGTTTGCAGTGTGGCTCAATGCCATCCTTGCTAGTGGTCTTTCTCATACCACAGCCCTTCTTGAAGGTGGAGACCATGGTCTTCTTTCCTTGTATTCGACAGGGTTAGTGCAGTGTTTGCCACATGGTTCGGGCTAAGGGAACCAAACCCACGAGGAGCTGCTTGTGAACTTGAGCAAGGTGCTTTGCAACTCACAGGCTGCACTGAGAATGCTTGGGCTTAGCTCTCCAGCTCTCCCACTCACCAGCCTCCCTTCCTCACCTAGAAAGTGGGAATCATAAAAAAAGGGGAGGATCGGCCAAAATAACTCATGGAAAATGCTTAGCATAAAGCTGGGGCATGGCAGTAACTCAGCAAATATTAGTGATCATTGTTATCCATGGTCACTGATTCAGGGAGGTTCCATGACCAATCTAAGGCCATATGATCAGATAGCAGCCAAGCAGGTCCTTGACCTCAGGTCTTCTAGCTCTTGTCTTGTTTAGGAGAAAGCAGTGAGAGTTACCAGGCCTCATGATGCTACCTAAAGCACGTTCTACCCCAAAGAAGGTGCCAATATCACCCAGGAGAGTGAAGCTTACTTGTCAGAGAGATTTTCCCAGGAAACACTTGGGCAGGAGGAATACATAGGATGTGAGCACAGAAAGCCTCCTATCAGTGGTGTAACTTAGAGTTTAAGCACAGAGCCAGTCTCTCCTTGTCTGTGACCCTGCCGGCTCTGGTGGGAGTTCAGTTGTACATGTAGAGCCCATTCTGCAAAACTTTAGGTTTACCTGTGTCTGACATGTGTGGATGCAAGATGATAATCAGACTATAAACTTTATTCTGCTATTTATACTCCTATTGCCAAATTTGTGCCTCTTGGGAAATACATTGAAAAGATGGTTTTTTTAGACATTGGAGTAGAGATGGGTTTGTGCTTTGCAGTTTCAAGGTATTTATGTGTCTGTGGTATGTTTGTATGTATCAAATTTTGTCCAACCTTTCATTGAAGTCAATAGATCATCAATTAGATTTTTAAACTGACTTTTCTCTTTCCAAAGACTATTACTCTTTTCTCCGTGAGTGACTGACAGGATGCTGCAATTCTGAGGATTTTTTTTTTTTTTTTTAAGGTATATTTTATTGATTATGTTGTTACAGTAGTTCCAATTTTTTCCCCTTTACTCCCCTCCACCCAGTATCTCCCTCCCCCAGCATCCCCCCCCAAGTCCATACCCATGGTTCGTAAAAAATAACTATCCCTCCCTCTCAGATATTAAGACCCTTTGTAATCTTGTAAAGGACAATGGGCGAAGGTCTCAAGCTCCTCTAGCTGCTTCAAGCTGGACATGGTCGTCGTCCTACCTACCCTTGGGTCCAGAAATCCCTAATAACAGTGGGGGTGTGGAGGGGAGGGTGGCCTTCCCACATGGGGAAGGATTGTGCAGACTCCAGGTCAGTTGGCTGTCTCCGGACAACGGCGTGCTTGGTTTAGCAGGCTGGCATCCTTGTTGTGTTCTGGGGGCAACAGATTTGGCAAAAAGGGTTAAAAAGCAATTCTGAGGATTTTGGATGCTAATCCCTACGACTTGCTCGGTGACTGTGGGAGTCTAGATCTAGGAGGCTGGCTGCCGAGACGTGGCTGGTTGTCTTTTCCCGTGTTCCTGGGCTTGAGGGAATGACAGGATGAACACAGGTGACAGCCTCTGAGGCAGAGCCAGCCACCAAATACTCAAGCCTCGTTTCATTCTCTCGTTTAGCCATCACATGTCGGTGCTGATGGCTGCCTGTGACACTCCCACTGCTGTCTGGCATCAGGTGCAGGTGTGGGAGGGAACAGCGGGGACTGTGTGTTACCTGTGACGGGAGGGCGGTGGCCAGGCAGAGAAGAGCAGGTACCTTAGCGAGTGTCACTGGAAGGAAGACTGCTGTTGGTCAGCACCTCTCTCTCTGCATGGTGTCAGAGATGGGACAGGGCATCTCGGCAGGCCACCAACTTTGTCACTTTGTTGATTATCTTTGCCTCCCAGTTGTGGAGCAGATGGCAAAAATACATTAGGAATTCACCACCACCAGAAAAATAAAAGTAGATGCTTTTTCTTTTTCCCCCAGGAGATATTTGGAAAAATGGTGGCTGATAATCCTAGGTGCCGCTGCGGGCACTGGCCACACCTGTTATTTCTACTTCCTTAGCACCTCTCAAATATCCACTGTTTCTTCCCCAGGGCCATTGCCTGGGATAAAGCCCTCATCCTCTTACGCCTACCCAGACACCTGTCAGACTTCCTTCCAGGTGAGCTCCCTGCATCCTCTCCCCTCATGCTAAATCTGAGCCAAGCTGCCACAGGACTAAGATTCTGCCACTGGCTGTGCCACTCTGGTGCTCACACCCTTCCCTGGTTCTCCAGGACCCCCCCTTGGTCTGCCTGAGAGTGTCTTCACGATTGATTAGCCGCTGCCGGCCAGGGCTCCTGGACCATCTGCTGGCCCACTGCTGGCCCTGCCCCTTCCCAAGTCATGGCCCATTCTCTCAGGCTGCACCTTCCCACGTTCTTACCTGTGTCTGGCCTCACCCCATCTGCCTAGCCAACTCCCACGAGTTCTTTACCGCCTTGGAATGCATCTGCTTCGAGGATGACCCAGGCCCAGCCTCTGTACTCATATTCCCGGATTCTCTTTCATGTTGCTTTTCACAAACAATTCACGCAGTTGATTACTTGTCTGTTTCGCTCACTACACACACTGAGTTCCTTGCATGAAGGGAGCTGTGTGTCATTTATCTTTGAACCCCTGAGACAGGGAGATGTGTGTTATGGGGGTGATGAGACAGGCCTGAGTTCCGGTCCCACCTTTATCTGTGTGCATTGGGCAATACGGCTACCTTCTTAGCAGTACTGCAGTAGAGACAGAATAGCCACTATTTTATGGAGTTACTGGGGGTAGTAATTCTTATAGAATTGTACCTGCCACAGAATAAGTGAGCTAAATAAATGTTATATAGTTTCATCCTCCTCCCTCATTATTATTATTACAAGTTTCTGGAAGATGCTAGATACTCAATAAACTTGGTGAATAGAACTAACTGGATGAATGATATGAATCGTTTTGTTGAGTTCCGACTTTATCTGAAACAGAGTTAATAAAAGAACATTAATTTTCTGATGTCTCTTTTTTCCTCTGAACTTTATTTTCCTTTACCCCAAGAGTGAATGATTCTCAGACGTTAGCAAAAACACTTTACTTTGCTTAAGCGACCCAGGAACGCCCGGAAGAGAGTCATTTTGTCCAAGAAGCTAATAGCTAAAGTCAGGATTCACCTCCCTGCTGGTTGAGTGACACCCCATTTTCCTCTCTTAAAAGAATTAAATGGCCTATATTTCTTTTTTAAATTAAAGTGAATGAAAACGAATTTCACAACTCCCTTGGAGATGCCTGGAGACACACTGGGATGTCAAATAAAAAAGTTGGGAATTGCTGAGCTTAAGCACAGCACTCTGGGTTCCCAAGAAAGATGAGACACTGGGAGCATCCAGTGTGGAGAAGAAAGGGAAGGGACAATCAAGGAAAACAGCTAGATTGGGAGGCACAGATGGGGGGCGGGGCGCGGGGAGAAGGAGGGAAAGAGTTGAGTGGGGAAGGGAGGGCAGTGTTGAAAAGAAACTGTTGAGTGACTGATCTTTAACTTCAGTGAAAAGGAGCAAAACCAGTTCAAGACATGCTGACTAATTGCCCGAGAATTATTCCTGGCCGCCCTATAAATGATTCCTCGCTATGCAAAAATATTGAAAGCAGAAGGGAAATGATTGTTTTGAGCTTGGAGATTTCTCAGCTCTCTGACTTTGCTAACGAGATTTGAGCCTATTACCCTTGTCTCACTGTGAGCCTTCGTCAATAGCAGAACTTGTATCTCCTGAGGGAGTGTCTACTGAGTTCATTTCTGTTTAACAAGTGTTTATTGAAATCCTGGGATGTGTCTGGGGCTGAGATTGGATCCGTGCACCATGCTGGGGTTGTGATGACTGGTTCCTTGGGCCCGAGGGGATTCCTGTTGAGCTGAGGGGGAAGCATGGGAGAATCGGTGCCTAAGGCATTCTCTCCTGGGGATCAGGCCCTTTTAGGCCTTCCGGTGGCATGGCAGAAGCAGGTCAACTGGTCTGGGCCCCTGAGTGCTTCTCCCTGTGTTCCCACCACCCTAGCCTTCTTTGTTGTGAACTACAGTGATAGTCTTGCGTCATAAAATGGAACACGTGACCCTCCTGGCTCTGCATTGCACCTGGCTTCCTTTTCCCCTGGGATAAAATCCAACCTCATGAGTGTGGCCCTGGAGACCTGGCAGACTTGGCCCCTATCAGCCTCTTACCCTGTTCTCTCCCGTGTCTGAGCCTTGGCATGCACTTGTCCCTCTCTTTGGAGTACCCATCCCTGAACTCTGCATGGCGTGGGGCCCCTGAGTTCCCAGGCTTTGGCTTAGATGACGTCTCTTAGCCACAGAACTTAAATTCGCCTCCCTTGCCCCTGCCCTCCTGTTCTCTCTCTCTCGCTGTCACTCCCTCTCGCTCACTCTCTGACATCCGTAATTGCTATTTGTAATTACTATTTGTTTTCTTACTCTTTCTTTTCCCGTGAGGTTCTGCGCTCAACAGGGCCGGGTCTTCCTCTGTGCTGTTTGCGTCTTTGTCCCAGTACCTGGTGTACAGTGAGTGCTCAATACTCAGTACCTGACCTGCCTGCAGTGGCTGAGTCAGCAGCAGACAGCGCTACTGAAGTAAGACAAAGGAGGGCATTTTAGGGACAAGAGGTATTATGGAAGGAGTGCTACCTTGAGAGACCTGGACCAAAGTCTCTGGCCCCGTGGGACCTGGGTTGCCTTGTGTCTAAAAGAAATTATGCTCCAAATTCATTGAGTGTAAAAGCCCTGAGACAGAACAGTCTCCTGATTGACAGCTCTTTGGCCCAAACCTGCCCCAGCAATGTTTTCATGAAGAGCCGTCGCTCTCGGCCTGCCTGTCTCCCGTTGACGTTTTCAGGCTTAATTTGAGGCTGTTACCCTGTAAGTAGTCACACACCAGACACGCCAAATAACTTGGCAGGAGTGCTGGGACAGCAGAGCGGGATAACAATTTGATTTTAGGTAGTTAGACGCCGGAGGCCTCTCTACCGCAGTTGTTTCCTTCCTTGTTTTAACACGTTAAGTGAGTTCTGTATGAGATTTTAAAATTTGTTCGATAACGTTTTATTGAGTCGTCCTCACTGGCTTGGAAGCGGCGGGAGGGAGGCACTGTTACAAAAGGCTCCCCAGCACGTGGAGCGATTGTTACGAACCTCCAGCGGAGCTTTTTATACGCCTTGCTGCCTTCAGTCCTCCTGACGACGACTCTGGGGGCGGTGCTGTCGCATCGGAGTTTTGCAGGTGGCGCAGCACAGGCTGGACGCGTTGGGAGATGCGGGACTTGCATCTGGGTCTGCGGTTCCAGTGCTGACCATTCTCGTTAGATGGGGGTCTGCTCCTGAGGAACGGATCACGTATTGCTTGTAGTGGGAACCACAGGCTAGAAAGAAGGAGCAGTGCAGCCCACTGTCTGCACTGTGGGTGTCTTCCTCTCTGCCGTGGAAGACCGCAGTCCCCCCAGGCCAGTCCCCTTGACCGGCACTGCCTGCAGGGACTCCCCTATCCCTGAAGCCTGCAGGTGGGCACCCTGAAGGCTGCTCTCTGGTCAGCCCTCTCCCAGCCCCTGCCTGCCCGTGCTGGGATCCAGGACGGATTTGCTTTCCGGTCTCCTGCCAGCACTGGGGGCTCTGCCGGACCCCAGATTCTGCTTCTGCCTAAACCTTATCACATGCTAGCTCTGGGGACTGGACTCCTGCTGTTCCCTAGCCTCTTGCTTCAACTCCTGTGGGCCACCTCAACCACAGCGGTGCCATCTCTTAGGCTTTTCTGCTGGGTATCCATCGAAAAGGCCCCTAAGATGGGCTCAGCCCAGCATCAAAGAGGCTAGACTTGCGTACACAAGCCATTCTCGGCCGTGAGGTTAGGGGCGGAAGCAAGAGAGAAGCTGCGCAGGTTCTGGGGCTCGAGAAGCCCCGAGCCTGACGAATGTCACCTGCCTCCCAAGCCTGCGATATGAAAGCACTTTATAAAGATGACATTCTTTGTGGTATTCAGGCTACTGACTCACTGAGTGACCCCGGGAAGGTCTTGTCCCTCCCTGCCTGTACCTCAGTTTACTCATCTGTTAAGTGGAAAGGCTGATCTGGATCATGTCACAAGTCTGTGGTTTGTTCTTTGGCCTGCCCTTGAACTTTTTGTACACTGTCATGTGAAGGGAGCTAGTGGTTAGGGTCACGAACTTTTGAGGCAGGGAGACTTCTGATGGGGTTGGCTGCCTGCAGGCTCTGTGACCTTGGGGAAGCCAGTTAAGCTTGCTGAACCCCCATTTCTCCATTGGCAAAGTAGGGCCAACACTAGAGCTTCTCTCAGAGGTTATTTGTGAGGATTGACTAGCATAATCCAGGCAATTTAGCCTACGTCTGAGGCACAATCAAGTCTGATTACATGTTAGTTAAACGTTAGCTATTACTTCTTCCTTCTCTTCCCTAATTCCTGACCTTCTTCTTTTTTCTTTTTCTGGATATGGAGTCCTTTACTCTTCCATCTTTGGCCTTGGGGATTGAGAGTAATCAACTCATCAAACAGCTCTCCCAGTGCCTCCCAAGGGTTGAAGGACCACTGCCGGACACTGTCCTGGTAGTCATCAGCACCAGCCTGGGACGTGCTCGGGTGCCTGGCAGCTTGAAGACTGGGCTCTGGCAAGAGAAGGCTTCCCTGTCATTAGGGCTGGAGTCCTAGAGGTGAGAGGTACCTGGGCTTATCACATCCAGTACTTACAGGATGATGTGATTCTGATGGGCTACATGGGACCTAGGGCCACTGCCCAGTAGGCCTGGCCTCAAAGTACTTGGCATTGATGGTTGTATAATTTTCTAAGGCTGCCACAAAAAAGCACCACACTGAGTGGCATACATAAGAGAAATTTATTGTCTTACAGTTCTGGAGTCTAGAAGTCCACAGTGGAGGTGTTGGCAGAGTCACATTTTTTTTCTGAAGGCACTAGCAAGGATCTGTTCTGGGCCTAACTTTCTGATGGTTGGCTGGCATTCTCTGGTGTTCATTGACTTCTAGAAGCATCATCACCCCGATCTCTGCTTTCATGTTCACTTGTCTTCCCTGTGTATGTAGGTCTCTGTGACCAGGTTCTCCCTTTTCACAAGGCTACAGGTCATATTGGATTAGGGCCCACCCTCATGACCTCCTTTTACCTCGATGATCTCTGTAAAGGCCTTAAGTCCAAGTTTGGCCACATTCTGAGGTACTAGGGGTTAGGACTCCAACATATCTTTTTTGGAGTGATACATTCAAGCTATAATAATGATCAGTGGTTCCACATATGAATAGTAACATCATTGGGGTACAGGCAAAATAGGGGGAGGGAACAGCAAAGACTAGGCGTAAAGCCCCCATTTAGATGATCTGATAGATAAAGCTCAGATCAGAAGGGGGAAGGGAGGGGCTTGGAGTACTGGGGCTTGGGTTAGGTGAGATATTAGAGGTATGGAAGGCTGAAAGGGCAGCTAGGAGGGATGGGCAGCTGGGAGGGCCAATGGGTGGTGAGTGGGTGGAAGAATTCCCTCACCACCCCCATTACTTTGGCCTAAGGCTACACTCCTTGTGTGGTCATTCTTGAACTTGACTGAGAGGACTGGCAGATTTAGTTCTCTATTCTGAGGTGGCCACGGGCTATAAAACTTCGGCTTGTGAAAGATTCTGAGATCCCCGCGAAGGATCCTTCCTGAGGCAGAGATTTGTGGGGATGAGCGCTTTGCAGTTACACTGCTTCCTCTTTCCCTCCTGCAGCCCCGGCTCTGCTGTCCCGGGGAGCCCATTTTTCATTCCCAGGGCAGAGCCCACTGTTGGCTCTGGGCAGGACAGGTTTGGCTTTAGGAGATGATGTATGGTATCTAAGTGTGCTGCCTGGTTAGTAAATTATCCCTCCAATCGCTGGATGATGAGACATTTTTAAACCACAGGCTGCGGGCTTTGTGTGCCTCTGCATTCTGAATTTGCACTCTGGGATTTGACCTTGACTGAACACACAGGACGCCTGCTCTGTACTGGAGCTGTGATCCTCACTGGTCTTGAGGAACGTCTCTACCTAAAGAGGGGAAGGGTGGAAGCTGGCCCTTAATGAACACCTACTGTGGCCACACTGTTAACATGTTTTGTTCCATTTACTCCTTACCACTGTCCTATGGAGCAATTATTACACAATGAGGAAACTGAGGCCCAGGGAGGACTTGCTGGAGGTAAGACGTAACAGACCTAGAACTTGACCTTAGGCACGATGGACTGCAAAAATCTGTTCTCTCTCCAGTGAGTGACAAATATTTGGACCACGGGTTCAATCCTTTTTTGTAAAGAGCCAAGTAATAAGTATTTTCGGCTTTGTGGGACATATGGTTTCTGTCAGCCTGAAAGCAGCCATTGATAACACATAAACACTTAAGCTGAGCTGTGTTCCAATAACATTTTATTTATAAAAACGGTCAGTGGGCTGGAGTTAGCCTGTGGGCCGCAGTTTGCTGACCCTTGCTTTAGAATAGCTGTCGTGGTAGTAAGCGCTGCATTGGCCCAAGTAACCGAGACAGCCAGGCTTGCTTTCCGGAATGAAAATGATTCTCTTAGAAGAGGTAAGTCTTGTTCAGTGATCTAAGGAGACAGGTGGCACGTTACCGCCATCCCTCCAGGGTGACGAGGCTCTTTTAGGTGCTTTCCGACAACTAGATGTTGCTGCCTTTGGGGAACAGGGGAGACTTGTCCCTCTGGTCTAAACAGGAGGCTTGCGGTGTAGAGGGTTTAAGTGAGAAGGAGCAACATTAGCATTCTTTTCCCCGTCATAACTTTTGGAAGTCAGTTCTAAAGTTAATCATGGCAACATTTAAGAACATTATATTTTAAAAGAAAACTTGTACTCGCTGTATTAATAATGTAACACAGATAACACATAGGAAATAGTAGAGCATAGTGCGTAAGAACACAGCTTTGTCATCAGAAAGACCTGGGTTCGGACCCCAGCTTGACAACACAGTACTAACTGCGTGGTCCTGAGCAGGTCATTTACGCTCTGAATCTAGGTGTCCTGAGCTGTTAAGTGGCTTAGGCGAGGTTCTCAATCTTTTGCACAGAGAATCACCTGGAAGGCTTGTTAGACGCAAGGATGGCTGATTCCGTACATCTGGGGCAGAGTCAAGGGTTTGTGTTTATAGTAAGTTCCCAGGTGCTGCTGCTGCTGCCGCTGGTTCAGGCACTGCACTTGGAGAACCCCTGGGTAAGAGGAAGCTAAGTGTTCCAGGTTCCATTTGCCAACCGACACACGTTGTCGCACGTGGGAAGCAGGTAATTCCCTCCGCATGCTCAGGAAGCACACGTGGGGGCGTGTGGACTCTTCCAGTTTTGGGAGCAGAGTAAAACCACCCACAGCTACCTGGAGAAGATTCTGGGAGGGTTAGGTTAAAGGTAGGAGAGAGAGACAGGGACTTTCTCCTCTGGCTTCCCCCGAGAGGGAGGGGACATGTGAGTGTGAGAATCCTTTCAGGACAGTAAGAGAGATGTTTTACTCTTTGCAACGCTGGGCCCAGGGCTTGTGGGAGGATACCAGTAATTCTGGTAAAATGCTTTATAGCACAGTGGCTGGCCTGTGCTGAGCAGCCAAGAAGTATTAGTGATTATTATCTTGTGCATTTAAAAAATATATCAATTGTTTCAGAAGTGTGTATTGTGAGGGATCCTCTCTTTTTCCTCCTCGGTTCTGTTCTCTGTTGCTTACCACCACTGACCGTTTGGGGTGTATCATTCAGGCGTTTTCTTTATTGACAGCCACCGTTCCTGATTCTGTGGAATGAGGAATGTACATCTAAAAGAGTTGGCATTTTTATGCGCCCTTCCCAGCACTGTTTATCATCAGTCTTTTTGACCTTTTTATTGCCTAGGTGAAAAATATTTTTCATTAGCATTCATTTAGTTATTAGTGAGGCAGAAAATATTGTTAAATGTTTATCTACATATTTCCCTGTCCTGTGACTCTTCGCATGGTTTCCTTTCAGGTGGTTTTCTTCTTTTTCATTGGTAAGAAATAGTAGTTCTTTATCATGCATGTAAAAATAGGTTTTCCTCAGGTTGTGGTTTTCTTTTTACTGGGTTGTGGATTTTATATATTTCTCTGTCACACAGAGGTAGGTTAATTGTTTGCCTTCTTAATTTTTATGTGGTGACATTTATCAGTAATTTGTTGCTTTTTGTTTTATGTCATCAGAAAGGCCTTCCTCACTTTCATAAAAGCGATTTTCCTTTTTTGTTTCTGGCACCTTTATGATTTCTTCTTCCTTTCCACTCTTCTTTCTATTTTTAATTAATTGAAGAGAGAGAGACAGACAGACAGACACGCTGAGTTGTTGTTCCAGTTGTTGATGCATTGCTTCTTGTATGTGCCCTGACTGGGGATCAAAACTATAACCTTGGTGCATCAGGAGGACACTCTAACCAACTGAGCTACCTGGCCAGGGCTTCTTTTTTCTTTTTTAATTTAAATCTTTAATATATCAGGCCCTTATTTTGATTTAAGGGGTGAGGTAGAGAGCTTGCTTTATTGTTTTTTATTCCAAGATTACAGCTAGTTGTCTTAATATCTTTTATTGAATAATCTATATGTTTCTTAGAGGAGAGGCAAAAATGGATAATATTTCCACATATTTTAGAGTCTAATTAGCTTCTGTTTATTTCTCTTTCTATTCATACAGTGGTACCATCTTGTTTTATTACTATAGCTATGATATATTTTAATATCAGAGAGGATTATGTCCCCAATATTCTAAAATTTCAAGTTTCCCAGGCATTTTTGCTTGTATTTTTCTTGAAAAATTTTAGATTCATTTTGTCAAATGATCCCCAAAAGTTTCTGTTTAGGTTTTGGTTTGCTCTGCATTGGATTTATAGGTTAATTTAGAGCCTACAGACATTTTTACGACATTAGTCCTCTTACCTGGAACAAGATAAGTTTCTCCATTTACTCAAATGCCTTGTGTTATGTGCCTCAGTGGGGTTTTACCGTTCCATCTCTTAGGTGTTGTACATTTCTGGTTTATTCCTACATCTTTGTTTCTTTTTTATATGGGATAAATGTTCCTATTATGTCTTCTGATTGGCTATTGCTGCTATAAAAAGATGTGGTTTTTAGGCATATATTTTATATCTGGCTTCCATACTAAAAAATCTTAGTTCTAATAATTTTCAATAATGCCCTTGGGTTTTAAGGTAGACAATAATGTTGTCTACAAATAATGGTACTTCTATCTTCTCCATTTTAATATGTATTCAGTCTTATTTATAATTTTTTTCTTGTGCTAAAAATTCCAGAATGAGGTTAAATAATAATGATAATAGTAGATATTCTTTTTCTTTTTCCTGATTCAGTTACAGCACTTCTCAGCATTTTATTACTGAGTTATTTTTCCCCATTAGAAATAAATGTTGAGATCATCTGTGTCTTTTATTCCATTGACCTATTATTTTCACAAACTGTATGACTGAGCTTTCAAATATGCAACCATTATTGTAATCAATTTCAATTGGTTATGGTTTATTATTCCTTTAACATTGTACTGGGTTTGATTTGCTAGTATTTTTATACAGCTTTATAATTCCTTATCTGAAACTCGTTGGGTGGAATGTGTTTGCAATTCATATTTTATTAGATTTTAGGGAGGTAATACGGTGCATATACTGTGAATGTTATGTAGTAACCCCAGTGGAGTCTGGGGACATATCCCCTTAAGCAAACACATTAATATTTATGCAGCCAAACATATGAATGCAAAGTTAAGTCAGAGAAATAAATGCTAAAAATAGTCGCACATCAGGTGTGGCTACCAAAGACGCTGAGGTCACGCCTGCTGCTGCCTTAGGCCGGGAGACAAGGGCTCATGGGAGGGTGATTGCCCAGAAGTGTTCCCAGGAAAAATGGGTGGACAGGTGGGCACATGTGGCCAGGAAGGGAAAGCTGGGAACCAGCAAAGTCCCAGGGAGGGTTGCTCTGGCTCCACCGGAGCAAGGGAGCTGGTGTGTTGATGCCCCTGGATGAGGGTCCTAAGCCGGGGGGAAGGGGTGAGGGAGGGGCTTTGACAGCCACCAGATGAGTTAAAAAGCAAAACAGTTGTTTAGAAACTTTACTTTCAGAATTCTGGATCAGAGATTGTGTACGTGTATTTGATTTTGGCCTTCACATCCCAATGTGAAGCTGTTTTGTTGTACTGCCGTCAAGCTTGGTAGCACCGTTTTACTAGCTGCTTAAAATGGGACCTTTTCGCCCTTTCTCGGGACTGTGGGGTCATTTATAAAGTATCAGAATCATCAGTTCTCCCAAGGTTTTTCAGAGCAAGCCTGAAAAGCCCCCCATCACAGCCAGCATACAGTTTTGGGAGGTAAGTTTTGACAAACATTTGAGTTTTAAAAATAAGAGTTATTGATTTAGTCAAACCCGTTCTTGACTTTCTATTTTCCTGAAAAATAGTGCCTTTCATTGACAGCGTCATCTCTCATAAAATTTGCATGATTTCATAACATAGAATAAATGCAATTATCTTTCCTCCTTTACTGTGAGTTAAGTTAAAGCAAAGATTTCGTCTAATTCATTGTTGTATCACCGATTCCTGACACTTAATAAGTGCTCAGTGAACATCTGCTGAATGAAAGAATCAATGAATGTGGCATATTCACTTTCTCAATGACTAATTTTGCCTATTTATCTTTTACCCTCTTGCCAAAGCTTTATCTACATAAGAGTCTTTCGAAAAGCACCAGATATTACATTTATCAATCCTATCATTAAAGATTTTTTCTAATTCATTTAATACTTCTTTTAGCTTATTAATTCATTTCTCTTTCTTTTTAAAAGAACTTATAAGTTGATTGTGTGGTTCATTTATTTTCATTGTAACTTAATAGAAAAATTCAAGGTATGCATTTTCATTTAAATACAGCCTTGGCTTCATCCTGAAATGGTAGTTATTTCTTTCTTATTTTAGTTAGTCTGTAATTATGTTTTATTTCCTCTTTAATGCAATAATTTAGCATATTAAAGTTTTTTAGTGGTTGAGTTTTTAAATATTTTATTTCTCATAACCAATTTCAAATTTTATTTCATTGTGGTCATAGAATATTACCTGTATGATTTAATCTTTGGGATTTCTTTTTATGTTTAGTTATTGTAAATTCTTAAAAATACCATTAATTTTTCTCTCTTTTTTTTTTCCCTCCTTTTCTAGTCCACACAGCAGACTCACAAAACTTTATGAGAAATTTGAGAAGAGTTATTCCTCCCACCAAAATTGAATAGTATGGGTTAGGGGGCATTTTAAAAATTATTGTGTGTGAGGTCCTTTTAAAAAATTACTTTTTTGGGGGGAGGCAATATAAAAATAGAGTCATGTGTGACCCATCTGACCAGCTCATTCAGTTTTATAATACAGGTTCTAGCATAAAATATAATAATGTCACTTTCATTTGCTGACTCTGAAGGATGCGTTTCAGAAGGAGATTTTCCTCCAGGCCCCATTTCCCTTTGTTCTTGGGGTTGGGCCCCTCAGGGGGTGCTGGGGCAGACTCACTCGAACCCAGAGGAAGGCAAATACTGGCATGTAATTGTCATCCAGGGGCAGCGCTCTGCATGCGTGTTTACAGGTGTGAGCAGACCTTTTCCTTCCTCGGCTTCCAGATGTGAGCACAAAGATCTCTCCTTTAAGTGATGCCATGTAAATTTTCAATAAATATGCCTTATCTGGAATTCCCCTCCAGTGGGCGGCCTGCTGTGAGTGTGGAAAAGAGGAATTTGACACAGGAGAACAATTAACCTTGTTCAGTGAACTCCACATTCAGTTTTCATAAACTGTTATGAGCTGCTTTGCACTTAATCATTGGGCTTCAACGTCCAGGCACACCCGAAGGCTTCTCAGCCTCAGCAGTTACCTTTAATCATCTGCTTTTGAACACAGGTTTCCTCCCTCCTTCCACGAAGGGTCACGGAGTACCTACAATGTTCAGAGACAACAACAAAGATGAATCAAACAGGACGCTTGTCCTCTAAAACAGGGGCCAGAAAATTATTGCCTACAGGCCAAATCCAGCCCCCTGGCCATATGCTGCTTACCACCCATTTTTGTAAATAAAGTTTTATTGGAACACAGCCACACCCGTTCTTTTGTGTATTATTTGTATCTTTTGTGCTACAGTGACAGAGTTGAGCAGTTGCCACGGAGACCATGTGGCTCACAAGTTCTAAAATAGTTACAGTCTGGTCATTGACAGAAACAATTTGCTGACCCCTGACATAGAAAGTCAAGGTCAGTGGAGAAAGATAACACAGACCCCCTAGGCACACTAACATGCCTTAATGCTTTAAAGCTCTAAGTGTGGTCGGTGAGGGCTGGGCCTATTTTCTAGGTGGTTCTTTTTCGCCTCTTGGGTTCTGCTCACAGGGTGGCGGCACATCAGAGCCGCCTGCTTTGGTCTGGACAGCAGAGGGGCAGGGTCACTCTGAGAAGCCTGGTCTCACTTCCCAGGGGCCACGGGGCTGGAGCTGGGTTCCCAAGCCCAGCCAACCAGAGAGCGGTACTTCACTTTCGTGTGCCTCTGTTAATATTTGCGAAATGCTTAGAACCATGCTTGGCACAGAGAAAGTGCTATTAAGTGTTTGTGAATAGTGAAAGCCCCTGAGGCCCACGGGGGCTGTGGTAGAGTACAATGACAGTCTTGCGTGCCTCCTTTCTTGGCCAGACTTAAGGATCTCTTCCAACAAACCCCTCCCTGTACCAGGCAACTGAGCCTCCTCTGGTGGCAGGTGAGGGTCTGTGGGATAATGAGTGACCAGCTGTCCTTCCTCTTCCTCTTTAGCTACGGGGCTGGGTCTGTACACATTTTATGGCTGAATGACCTTGAACAATAACATTGGCAATAATGGTAATAATAACAACAGTAATAATGGGCATAGTTATTATGAGTAGCTATCATTCACGGAGACATAATATGTGTTATTTACTTTGCCTACATCAGAGGCTGGCTTGCAGGCCCAGTCCTCCCCATTGCCTATTTTTGTGTATAATGTTTTACTGGTGCACAGCCACATATTGCTGATGGTGCTTTTGTGCTGTCTTGGCCTAGTTGAGTAGTTGCAACAGGGACCAGAGAACCTGCAAGAACTGGTAGTTATTATCAGGTCCGTTACAGAGGAAGTTTATCAGCGCCTGGCCTGCATTCTCTTACCTAACCCTCCCACCCCTCTGTGAAGTAGCGCTGCCTTCAGCCCATTTTGCAGACAGGAAAATGAGGCTCAGAGGTTAAGTGGCTTGACCGCATAGGAGAAACCAGGGTCCTTGTCTCTAAACTGGGGATAAGTCTTTCCCTCTCCTCCTTTCAGGCTGCTCAGAATTGCGGGCGTGGAGGTGGTTCTTGGAGGGGAGAGGCCTTGCAGAGGGGAGGGCCACCGGTGGGATGAGGAGTGTAGAGAAATCTGGCCCCTGCTTAGCCAATGGCCTCTCAGTGTTTTTTTTTCAATGTTGGCACCATGAGTGGGCCAGACTGGAGGGCCTCTGAGGCGCTCCCAACTGTGGTGGGCTGGGGTTCCAAGCCAGGGTGCCAGGCATGCCATGCTCTGGAAAGGGGTTCAGCAAAGCAGGTGCAGATCTCAAGACAGGGTGGTGGGCGTACCTTGTATGTCTGTGGTGTAGGGGGCAGCTCTCAAAGCCTTGCCGTGAGTTTCAGCCTCCCTCTCCTAGCCTGTGAGGCACGGGGCGTGCTCTCCACCTCCCGTGAGCTTTAGCTTCATCCTTCGTAAAATGGGGAGCAAAGTAGTAAAGCCATCTTTCCTTTTGCTGACCGTCTGCAGGTCCAGGGAGGGGTGAATTCTTCACACAAACAGGGACCCTTGAGTCCTTCCTGATGATTCACAGAGAGGAGGCACTGAGGTGGTGGTGGGGGGTGGGGCCGAGCTTGGGATGGGATCCAAGTCTGAGGGGCTACCTCTGCCCAGGGACAGCAGGCCAGCTGGTGCCCTCTGTGTGCTTGTTCGGACACCTGGCCCTCCAGCGCCAGGGAGAAGTCCTGGAGGGCAGGAGGGGCATCCAGACACCCTCCCTCTGCCTTCCCTTCTGCTCTACAGCATCTGCTGAGCTCCTGGTAGATTTGGGGGTAAAATTACCTTATTAATCTCTCTTTTATAAATACCACTGTGAAAAGAAGGAGATTTTGCATTCACTCATCTTTTCATTATTATGGTAATAGCTTTCAGTTTATAACTAATTAATGTTGCTCCTTCCTAACCTGGCCTTTATTATGAGAGGCCTGAGAAGAATCCAGAGGTGGATGCAGAGCAGGTGGGAGCCCCTGTAAGGAAGCAGGGTGGTGGCAGTCCATGTAAGGACATGGGGCAGGTGGCGGCCGTGTAAGGACGCGGGACGGTGGGACCCGCGTAAGGATGCTGGAGCAGTTCTCCGTGGCGGCTTCTGTACCTTATCCCACAGTGCCTTCTAGATGGGTGGTGTAGAGGCCTGTTCCCATCTGCCGGCGGGCCAGGGCTCAGGTTTGGCTGTTCACCTCTCAGGGGGAGATTGGCACCTGGACAGGAGGCAGCCAGGGCAGGGACGCTTTCAGTAGGCACCCTTGAGAGGTCCAGGAGAGAGCCCTGGAGATGGTCCAAAGGGAAAAGGGAGGGCTCAAGGGGATATAACTCTTGTCTTCAAAACGAATGTCACATGGACCTGGACTGGTTCTCCGAGTCCCCAGTGAGATACCCAAGAGAAAGGGCTGTGGTTACCAGGAGGCAAGTTCGATACAATGTGAGACTGTGCCCATTGGTGTGACATCCTTAGGTTTCTGACAATAGAGCGGTTTTCCTTGGGAGATCTCTGGTGACCCACTACCCATCCACACACGTGCTCTGCAAGAGACATTTAAGTGAATTGAGGTTTAAAGACAGAAGTGGCCTAGCATGAATTTTATAGACAGAAAAAGTGGGGCCAGAGAACCTCCAAGGCCCCATGATCCACTTCTGCATATCACACACCTGTGTCTGGGAGAAGTGACTAGAAAGGGAGTTGACACCTGGCTGTAGCTATTTTGCTTCTGTGTATCAGTCGTACTGTGGAATGGAGGCCGCCCTCTTTACTGGCAGGCTGATGCAGGCCAGCCTCCTGAAATGTGAGAAGGCTTGAAAACAGAGGACGATGAGGAGGAAATTCAGTAATGACATGCACAGATTCTCTTTGATCTCAGAGCACAGGCCCTTCCGTGATGCAGGGAGCTCAGATAAGAGATTCCAATTTCCCTGTGGACTTTTCTGGAACTACAGAGTCATTAGCTTTCCCTGTTTATCAAGTGAACATAAATAGGTACAAAAATGGTTTCTCTTCCCCCTTCTGGATTAATTACATACATGCCTCTACCCCTCCCACCCCCCTCCAGCCCTGGGTTCATTAAATATATTTACCACTGTTTCTCCTATGTGAAGATCTGTGGCAGTGGGTGAGGGGCATGGAGAAAATATGGATCATCCCTGAGACAGTGTTGATCCTCAGCAGCCGCTTTTCAACGCTGTTCAGTAGAATACACTGCACTGATGGAAATGTTCTATACCTGACCTACCCAATATGGTAGCCACTGTAGCCATAGTCGTGTACGGCCACTGAGCCTGTGAACTCAGGACAGTGCTAACGAGGAGCTGAATTTTAGTTTTATTTAATTCTGCATTGATGGACGTGGCACTAACAGAGCATGTACTATGTTAGAAATAGCAGAGCTTGTATGTTCCAGTCAGGGCACATCAGAGAAGGAAAACTCTGACTCCAAAAAACCTCCGCTGCCTTGCGGCATACCTCTTCAGGGGAAAGGCTAAGGGAGTAAACCCCGACAGAAAATCCGGAGCCGGAGTCCCTAAGGCGGTTTGACGTTGTAGTCAACACCGGCAACTCCTGCGGCGCACCTGAAGCCAAGCTGTATTGACTCCGTCTTTCCCTTGGACCCTTCAGCTGCGAAGAGAGGGGGGGTCTGCTGCATGGGCAACAGCAGACCCTCCATATCACCCTGCCTAGGCTCTGTAGCTTCAGCTTCACTGGAGAGGACACTCCAGCGTCATCGCAAGATGTCGATTCAACACGGGAGGAGACAGATACCGTGTCACTCCCGAGTCGGACTGCACAGCCATTCTCGGCGGTGCAGATAGACTCTTAGGAAGCTACACCATCGTCTCTCGAGACGGACGGCTACCGACGACGACGACGACGACGACGATGGACGTGGCACATAGTACTCATGCAGTACCGATGCATGTGATAGGACCTGGCATGTAGTCAGTACTCATGCAGTAGCGATGCGTGTGACAGGACCTGGCATCTAGTCAGTACTCATGCAGTAGCGATGTATGTCGTAGGGCCCAGCACATAGTCAGTACTCATGCAGTAGTGGTGTACGTCACAGGGCCTGGCACATAGTCAGTATTCACGCATGATGCCTGTGATTATTAGTGACCATGGCTCCCCAAATCTCCAGTTGCCTGTTGGCCATTCTTCACTGAGCCTAACTTTTGCTCCTCTCTAGGCTAAGCTCCATCTTGGTCAGGACAGAGAAGAGGGCAATAAGAAAAGTCTTAGTGGCTGGGAAGTAGAGTTGCCTGATGCAGAGACGAAGCTGACTTTCAAAGTCCTGCTGCTCAGATCCTGGGTGTGTTTGAGAAGCCATGACAGGTCTTAGTGGACAGTCTCTTGGATCATTCCTTTGATCGGCCTGCTCTGCCTTTGTACTGAGATGTTCAGGCCTGTCCAACGTAAGCACCATTGTGTATGGGGAGAATGTAGACTTTTGAGGCAGGCACAGCTGAAGTTGAACTTCAGTCCCGTTCCAGTGTCAGTTGGACAGATAGTGTAACTCTTTGAGCCTCAGTTTTTATGTTTATAATAATAGAATTTACTACAAAGAATGTGAGGATTACATGATATGATACAACTCAATTATTTAGCGTGATGCCTGACCCACAGTGAGTGCTCAATAAATGTTAGTTGTTGTCCCCTGTGACAGTGCATAGTGGACACTGGCATCTGCGTCCCAATTTCTCCTTCTGGACCAAGGAGCTCATTCCCAAGCAGCTAAGAGCATTGGCTCTGACAGCCCACAGCGGAGTCCCTTCACGGTAATTGCCCTCTGTGGAAAGGACATACCTTGCCCAAAATTACACCCGTTTCCTGTGACAGCCCATCTCCAATAAATATTTATAGGACTGCTTGATGTGAGGGTGCAAAGTCTGATGCCTTTGCCTCAACTCAGGACAACCTCACGGGCCACCCAAGGTTTACAGCCGCCCGCATGCTCAGCTGAGGCCTCTGTGGTGACTGCGGAGCAGCAGGACCGCTCCCTCTGCCCCATCCTGCTTTCTCTGCTCCTTTAGGGGGGATGGTCCTGAGAGCACTCCTCATTAGACCTCCTGCGTGCAAATCTCTCTTGAGTTTGTTTCCTAGGGAAGCCGAACTAAGATGAAGAATGGCTTTTTCCCTTCATTCATTTGACACTTGCTGTTCTAAAAGTTCAAATCTCCTTTTGACCCAGAGCGAGCTCCATTCTTTCTGATTCCCAAACCCAGCCACATGCCCCGCTCCACACTTCCCTGCTTAAAAGCCTTCCTGTGTCCCTTTATAACCCTCAAGGTCAAGTCAGACCTCCTTTGCGTCGTCTTCCAGGTTCTTTCTCACCTGGCCCCAGCGGATCTTTCTAGAGTCATTTTATCTCCTTCCTCCTCTTTCCACCCTAGGCACCAACGCCACTGAATGACAGAGGCATGCTCGCATTACTGCATATGCCATTTTCTCTGCATGAAATGTCCTTTCCCATTTTCTGCTATTGGAATGGCATTTTCTCCCTGCTAGGAAAACCCCAGTCTTCCTCTCAAATGTCAAAGTCATTTAGTGGATCTTGTTAATTTATGGAGCATTATATACACCCAGTGTCTCTATAAAGTGCCCGCTGTCCCCTGGTAGAGGAGACAGAGATAGAAGCTCCCTCCCCCAAGCTCCTGATGCCTCGTATTCCGACACTTGCCACAGTGTATCGCAGTGTCTCTGTGTAACATCACTGTCTCCCCATCATGTATGTTTCTTATTTGCACTTCCTGCTCAACCCAGTGCCTACCACATAGTAGGTGCTCAATAATGAAAGAGCCTTGATTTGTAGTAGCTACTTGATAAATAGTAGTGAAGGAAAAAAGAGAAAAGGGAAGAAGGTATTTTAGCTAGGATATGCTAGGTTATGCTTCAATAATAAATGATCCCCCATAGTAAATGACCCCCACATCTCAATGAACTACAACTATAATAATTCTTTTTATCCATGTTTCATGTCCATCAGGCATTGGCTGTGGCCAATGGAACAGCTTCTACCTGGGAGATAGAAATGGGTGGTCTGTGACATAGTAGAGACTGACATGGATAACCATGAGCTGGATCTTAAGCGTAACCTGGAAATGACACATGGCTGTCCATGTTTAATGGGCCAAAGCAAGTCACGTTGCCATTCCTGAGTTCAGTAGGATGGGGAGGTATCACCTATTAGGAAAGATGCTAGAAATCACGTGGCCCAGCTGCCTCCCACTGGGACAGGGATGCCTAATCTCCCTCCAGGGAGAAGCACCCCAAGTCAAGTGGGCAAGCTGAGTATCAATGGGGTGGGGTAGGGGAAACCAGGAGCAGTGAGGGTCTTGAATAATGATATGAAATACTGTGTAGTGAAAAGGAGAACACAAGCGGCATCCCAGACTCCTTGCCCAAGGGTCTTTTGGAGTCAGTTTCAGAATACATGGCCCTGAGCGTAGGAGAAGGAACCGCTGCATGATGCATCTGATTTGTTTCCGAAAGCTACTGTTCTTGGGTGTGATGCTGGTCTCTGCTTCTGCGGCTAGTGATGGAAGCTGAAGTACTTCCTGTCATGGCCACCCACTGGCGGCCTGCCTGCTTGACTTAACTGGACCTCACCAGCAGCTGGTGGGCTATGCAGACGCTTGGTGGATGGCTGCTCCGTGTAATTTCTGGCCCTGCAACTTGTTTGGAGCTGTCAGGGGCCAGACAGAGTGACGACTGTACCATCATGGCTTTGAAAAATACCTGTTGAAAGACTTGTCCCAATCAGTCACAGGGTGGAATCAATTGTGGAAGGAGCTGAGATCCTGACAAGGCAGGCCTTGTGGTTTGGAGATGAATGTCCGAGCTTGGACCCGAGTGCAGCAGCTGAGAGGAGGCGCTGATGGGTGCCTGCCCCACCCTCATCCTTTCCTGCTTTGGCCTGAAGGCTCACAGCTCCGCTGGGTGGGGGGGATCACTGGGGTCATGCCTACGGAAATGAGTGTGACAAGCCTGACCATATGTTCTTCCTGACTGTCTGGACCCTCTCATACCATCCTCTGCCCCCTCTTGTTCAATTTCTTTTCTCCCTGCTAGGCTGTTCCCTACTTCCGTTCTCATCTTGCCCTCCTCCGATTGGGCGTTTCCTGGAGGTTTTTGCAGGCTTAGCCTGGGTCGTTCATAAGGCATTTAAATCAGACCCGACTCACTGTGCATTCAGCCCCTAGGGATCTGTACCTTGCCTCAGGCTCCAGGATGCTCAGGCTGGTGGAAGTAGCATTCAGCAGCGTCCCCTTTGGTGGTCCAAGACCTCTCGCTGGCACTTTATCCTTAGGGCTGCTTCATGACCCCAGCTTGTCTCTCCTGAAATATTAGACTTCCGGAGGAGGTAGGACCATGGTGCTAAAGTGATTTTAAAAAGGGATTGATTTTATAACACAGAATTTCTTTTTTTAGGACGAGGATATACCTTGAGTGACGACAGGGCAAGATGGTAGAGGCTTCCAGAACTACGTTAAAGGAGACGGTATTTTGCTTATTACAATTAGGGAAGTTTGGGTGTGGGGTTTTTTCCTAGGGAAATAATTGCTGTGCATCAAGTTCAAAGGGCAAAAGAGGAAGCCCAAGAAGGAACGCCTGTGGCCAAATGTGAGGAGGAAGGACAGCAGCGTGTAACTAAGTTCACGCGTGATGATTGTGGGCACTGCCTCTGTTCTCTGTTGGTTCAGGAACCGGTATGATAGTTTAAGGAGGTGCACAATGACTCTGGTTGCTTCAGGACTTGATCATCTTGCTTCCCCTTTATGTTGCATTAAAAACAAACATCTGAATTCAGAACATTCTGACCTGTATCATGTCAGGGCTTTTCACATTCCTGCGAACAGAGACAGCACTCTGTCTTAGAGAGGAGGGTGGTACCGGGATGGAAGTGATGATGGAGCTGTGTGCCATTCTTTGGATGTTCAGACAGGGAGCAAACCTGGCTCTGAGATTTATCCCAGACAGCATCTTGTCACTTGACTCTTGACCAGAGAAATTGGGGATTTGAACCCTACTAGGGCTGTGTAGACAGTATAAGTGAGTTATGTACGTAGTTAGTGTATTAGTTCACTAGGGCTGCCCTAACAAAAGATCACAGACTGGGTGGCTTGGCTTGAGCAACACACATTTATTTTCTCACAGTTCTGGAGACTAGAAGTCTAAGGCCAAGGTGTGGGCAGGGTTGGTTTCTCCTGAGGCCTCTCCCCTTGGCGTGCAGATGGCCACCTTCTTGCTGTGTCCATGCATGGTTTTTCCTTTCTTCACGGACTGCTGGTATCTCTTTTGGGGTCCTAATTTCCTCTTCTTATAAGAACACCAGTCAGATTGGATTAGGGCCCACCCTAACGACCTCATTTTAACTTAGTCACCTGTTTAAAGGTCCTTTCTCCCAATATAGTTACATTCAGAATTACTGGGGGTTAGGGCCTCATCACATGAATTTTGAGGGACACAGTTCAGCTCTCACAGGTAGGCAGTGCAGAACTATACTCTGGAAGACTGAAACACCCAACTGGAGCGACGCATGTTATCCTCGATAGACACCTACTGTCTACAACCTCCTCGCTGTTATTGGCATCCCTCACAGGTCAGCAGAGAGCCTCCCCAAGGCGGGTGCCCTGTGTGGTGAGAGGACCCTGTGTGGTGAGAGGACTGGGATCCAAGCCAAAGGGAGGGATGCTGGATTCCTGGGGACAACTCACCTCAGGGACATAAGCCTGGAGAGGATATTGTAGTTGCCAGTAGAATTTTGACAGGCTGTTGTCAGGAAGTTCTGTGTCTTCGTGAAATGTATTCTGAGGCTGATAGGTAAAAGTCCCGGGAAGCAAATCTTAACGGGAGAAGGGAACCTTTGAATGGTCAGAGGTCTCTAAAAATATGATGGATTATTGCAGAAGATAGGAAACTTCTGGACACAGGATGTAGTTAGGCAAGAGGCTGGAGGACACCATAGTGGGGTTTTGCATGGGTGATTCCCGTCTTACCTGGCGAACTGGGCCAGATGTTGCGAACGTGTCTCCCAGCCCTGGTTGCCTCTCCATTTCCAAGTGCTTTGTAAGCTGGTAAGTATTACAGAAGCCAAAGTGTTGCTAAGATTTTCACCATCAGTGCAAAAAGATGAGCTACCACCTGAAAATCAGCTTTCCAGGATTATTGAACTTTTCGGTACAGCTGTACAGTCATACCTCAGTATGTATCGTTCAGAACTTGTCAAACCCTGTATTCATCGCCTTTTGATGAGAAAAAAAATGTTTCAGCACTCGGCGCTTGCTCGGGACTCGCCACACTTGCTAAAACGTGTGTGAGTCACGCCGCCGCCCCGCTAGAGAAAATGCTTCATCGTTTGGTACTTGTTGGTTTCGGCACTTGTCACGAGTTCTGGAATGAATTAACGATGAGTATCGAGGTACCACTGTATTTTCTGGTTTGTAGTTGTATTTAAATATTCATCAGGAGGCTGTGTGTGGGCAGGGGGGCAGGAGCCAAGTGAGAGGCACCTCTCACACTTCCTGTTCTCACTCAGCAAACGGTCAAGCATGGGGAGCGAGGGACGCACCCCACCAGACATCTGCTGTCTGGGGGAGAGCAAGTCACCCTGTAAGTGAGGGGTCTGTGGGTACCGGGGCTGCTAAAGACTCCGGGGTCCCTGAAGGTTCCAGCTGTGTTTGTGGTGTCAGGGAAGACATTGGAGAGTTGGTGTCTGAATGATCTTTTAGAGTTGTTTAATTTTCATGTTGGCAAAGAAGAGCCCGAGGACTGCGTGCACTAATGGTCAGAGACGAGAGTGTCTGTGTGAGGTTCTGGGCACCCGAGGCCGCCTGGCGAGGCTGCAGGACTGGTCTCCTGGGGGTGGGTGGAGACCGAAGCTGGAGCCATTGGCAGGGGCGAGGTTGTGGCGAACCTCGTACGTGCCAGCTGAGAAATGGCTGTGCAGATGCTCTGAGCAGGGCCTCATTCCCAGCGTTTGGGACCTGACCCTGGATACGGGGCAGGACGGCATTTCTATGAATGTCTATAATTTTATCATTAATACCACTCCACTTAACATGTGTTCAGGTGCGTATCTGATTCTCATGGAGATGTTTTGGAGACCCTGTGTACCACCTCTAGCTGCAATACTAATACTAAATACTAATAGTGCTGTGATTGTGGGTCAGGCAGTGTGATGAACGTTACGCACGCTCTCGTCTTACCTTTGTGACAACCCTGTAAGGTGAACACGGGTCCTGCCCCACCACGCAGAGAGGTCGAGCACCTTGCCCGTGTTCTCCCAGCACCCTGCGGCAGAGCGGCCTTAGCTCACAGGTGCTGGAGCCCGTGGTCACAGCATTGTGCTCACTCTCTCTACACCTTAGTGCTGCCGGCTGTGGCTCAGGGGAACTCGCAAGCTCCTTGGAGCTACATCCGCTGACAGGCAGGCGGCAGAGCCAAGATGCCAAGTGATCAGGGGCATGAAGCATCCCTGGGAACAAGGTGTGAAGGAAAATAACCTGTGTGTACCAGGGTGTGTGTCTCTGGGCGGAAGCTCTGCTTGGTGGGAAGGGACACTTTGATAAGACATTTGGGGTAGAGAGTGAGGCCTAGAGGTGACCTCAAATAAGAAGAAACAGCCTTTAAAGCCACCTTTTAAGGAGAGGAGTCAGATCAACTGCAGGCTCTGCTGTAGAGGGAGACAGACGGGTTTGGGCTGGAGCTGAAGTGAGCTGGAGGGGAGGAGAGAGGAGAGTCCTGTGCCCCTAGGTCCTTGCTCAGGCAATTTGCTCCTCTCCTCTAAATAAACATTGACAAATACTCAACATTTGCATGGAGAGGTGCCAATTTACCAATTGGCCTGGGGTGCCCACATGTCTCAGTTCCTCTCGGGAAGGCAGGCGATGACACAGTTGGGAAGTCAAATGGACTCTGCGGGGCTGGTGTGAACAGGAGAGCAGGCCAGTGCGGGCAGCCGTTGTGGCCACTGAGGAGAGTCCCTCCGTGTGCTTGTCAGCAGGGGCCGGGCACTTGGGTCTCCTGCTCTGTGTGCTGTAGCAGCCCCTTTATGGGCCCATTGCGCATCTCTGTCCAGAGCATGTAGCCAACAGACACTGGGAAGTCTGCTTCAGGTCACGCCAAAGTCATGATGCAAAATCGGTCAAAGTTATTCATGCAACAGAAGCTGCAGAATCAGCCCTGTTTGGAAAGGCGGCTCACTCGGAGGTGTTGGGCCGCTTTCCGACAGGTTGGGGCCGGTGCTGCAGACGCAGTGTGGGGAAGCTCCCAGGAATTCTCAGGCAAGACATGGTTCTTAGCCTGAGGCCGTTGACGCCAAGGTCAAAGTATAAGTGCTCCTTTAGGAAGGGACAGGCTGCAAGGTTGCAGAGACCCGTCCTCTGCTGTGCAGGCCTTTGCTCGGTGCCATCTTGCCACGGCTGGGCATCCTTAGTACTCCTGGGCACTGGAGTCCAGTTACCTCCTGGTCTTACCTTCCTTAACCTCTTCATGGCTCCAGTGTAGCCACATTTCCAGCTCTTCAGAAACAGGCCCCAGCGAGGCAGAGGCCAGGCTGTGGCATGGCTCGCACCGGGCACCTCTTGCCTGTTCTGGCCCTTTCCCACCCAGCTCTGATATCCACTCCGTCTGGGCCTTGATGCCATATGGGGAGACCACAGAAGGCGATAAATGTAAGACTTATTTGCCTTCCCGTGTGGGAGCACTCTTGTGAAAATATCCCTCCAATGCAAGCATTGGGCCCATAGCCCCGACTCCCAGGCTTCCCGAGCTTGTGTGCCACCCCATCTATCGCTAGTGCGCTGAGAAATTCATGGTGTTTATTCCCATCAAGTATCTCATGAGACAGACTGTGCTAGTTGCTAGCCCAATATCAGTTCTTCCCTTATTCCTCACTAAAAAATCCTGAATTGGTTGCATAACATGTCTAGCTTAAAAGCCACATTTTCTAGACATCTTTGCAGAATGAGTGACACATGTGACAGAGGTCTGGTCAGTGGCTTCTAAGAGAGCTCCGTCCAAGGATGGCCAGCCCAGCTGGCTTGCTTCTGTTGTTCCTTCTCCTTGCTCCTTCCTGCTGACTGGGACAGGGCTCCATGCCGGAAGTGGAGCCATCACCGGTGACCACAAAGACGCGAGGCGGAGGAAAAGTGAGTTACAGAGATCTCAGCCTGAAAACCTTAAGCCTGGACTCCATGCCAGCAGCCGTTTCTTTCACGCACTTCCCCTTATGTGAGACAAACAAAACCCTAATTGTTTCGGCCACATTATTTTGGTTTCTCTTACAGCTGAGTGCATTCATGAAGATTTATATACCTAGCAACACCGCTTCTCTTGTCTGACTGTTAGCTGCCTGTGTCTCCTCTGTCACTCAGGGGTTTGAAAGGACTCTGGTCGGCATCAGCTGGGGCCCCTGAGATCCCCTGACCCCTGCCACGCAGCCTTCTCACATCCAGGAAGGCCAGAGTGGCACGGGCCAGGGCACCTGCTCACCTGGCCCAGGTCTCCTGCCCTGCTGGGAGTATAACCCACTCCATTCAACTGAATTCAAATCCATTCTTGGGTTGCAAGTGCTGAATGGGCTTTAAGCGAAAGGAGCAGGTTCTTGCTTTTGAGGGAGTGATCTTAACCTGAAGGAAGCAGGCAGAGTTTTCTGTAGCCACAGGCTCAGCTATGACAGCTGCAGTTCTGTCACCAGCTTGAGCTAAGATACAGTCAGGGAGCGTCCTCCTCAGGCCTCTCTCTGTGGCCTCTCGGATCTGGACTTGGCAAAGAAGAGGTTTGTGTGAGGAATGCTTGCTCTCTGTGGGCTTACGCTGTCAAGATTTCACAATTTCCTCTGAAGAGATTATTTACTGTGTATTCTTTTCTTTTAAATTAAATTTTATCTTTTGATTATAGCTTACATTCTGTATTATTTTGTATGAGTTTCAGGTATACAGCATCGTGGTTAGGCGATCATAAACTTTACAAAGTGGTTCCTCCCAATATGCCCAGTACCCAGCCGGCACCGTACCCAGGTTAATAACTGTGTATTCTTGATTTCAGTAGTACTCAGGGTAAGTGGTGTCTGCGCAGTACCTTTAAATCTGGTCTGGTCTGTGGCCTGGGCTCTCTTTGGCCACCTACTGGGCCAGCGTTGGAATGGACATGAACTATTCTGCCCACGAGATCTGGGTTCCAATTCTGAATCTGTCACTTAACCACGAGGGGGCGCCTATGGTTCCCCAGTAAAACAGGCATTGTGGCTTTACTAGGACTTAGGGCACTGGGGCAGGCAGAGGCTTTGAAAGCACAACCCACGGTAGGCATTCGATACGTAGGTGGCCAACTATTTTAGCTTTGATTCAGAATGTGTCATGGTTTCTTGAAAGTTTCAAAACATAGGTTTAATTTGATTACAAATAAGTGTGGCCCACATGGCCCCCCAGTGAGAGAACAGTGTCTCAGGTTCCCAGCACGTGTCGGGCAGGCTACTCTTAGCCGTCAGAGCTGGTGGCGGGGCACGGTGGCGTCGAGGTGGGCAGCAGAGCTTTCCCTGTTCAACTGTCCTATTTCAAATCGTGGTTGCTGAGCACTTTTCTTTTTGGTTACAGAAATACCTTCTCTTCTATGAAACTAGAAGTAACAGGTACTCATTGTGCAAATGTATGTAGTTGAATAAGCCCTGAAGGGAAAAGTGAATCCCTTATAACCTCCACCCCCAGTACAACCACTGTGGCCTGTTTATATGTCTGTTCTTCCAGTCCTCTTTCTGTGCATATAAAGACACACACACACTCACACACATATTCACAGAGACTCACATACACTCCCACGCTCCCACACAAACACTCCCACATGCATGCACACACACGCACTCATATACACACACCTACACACACACCCATACACTCACACACATTCACACGCTCATAGACACACTCATACATACACTCTTGCACAGCACACACTAACATTCACTCACACACTCATACTCTCACAGACATTTTAATAAGGGATCATGATATTTATTTCTATGTTTTTCTTTTGAAGACCTTTCTCCAAGAGTTCATATCGATCTCTCTCATTTCTTGTATTGGCTGTGTTGTACTCCGTTGCCAGGGTGTACTATAATTTAGTCAGGACCCAGTTGTAGGACATTTAGAATGTTTCCTTTTTATTTTTTTCCTCTTTTAAGCAATGTGGTGCTGAATAACCTTATCTCCACATCTATGCACTTCTACAGAGTGGAATTAGTGGGTCAAAAGTAATGTTCACTTGGATTTTGATAAATATCGATCAATTTCTCAATAGAGAGTTGTAGCAGTGTCCACCCTCATCAATTCTGTTGGAGTTTCCAGCTCTTTAAATGCTCGATGACAGTGGGTGTTTAATCTTTGCGAATCCAGCGGCTGGTAAATGATGTCTCATAGTTCTAAATGAAATTCTGAATATTTGTAAGGTTGTTTCCCCCCCCTTTATATGCCTGTGTACGTACTTTTCCATAAATTGCTCGTTCATATTTTCTTTGGGGTTACTTGACTTTTTTGTTGATTGAGAGGCACTCTGCACATTTTAAGGATGTTAACTTCTTGTCATATAGATTGCAGGTGTTTCCCCTACTTTCCATTTGGCTTTCGATATCGTTTATGGTGTCTTTTGCAACACAAAACATCTTTTTTTAAAAAGTGGACTCAGTTCACCTTTCCCTGTATGAGCTTCATGTCATACTCAAAGTGGTCTTCCTATCCTTGAGACCACAGGCACACTCCTGTGTTTTCCCCTGAGGTTTTGCATTTTCCTTTCTGCATTTAATTAGCTAATTCATTTGTAACTTATTCTGAGTGTGGTGTGATCTGAGTGTCTAACTTTAGTTTTTCCAAATCATTTAGCTAATTGTGGATGTTGTTTTCTGAAAAAGAATGATTGTGGAAGCACTGGGCTGCCTTTATTTCTTAGTCCTCAAGGTGTGTGAGAGGAAGCTAGTTCTTTAAAAAGATGAAATGAACTCTGGCCGGTATGGCTTAGTTGGTTGGGCATCGTCCTGCAAGGCAAAAGGTTGCTGGTTCGATTCCCAGTCAGGGTGTTTATGAGATGCAACTGATCGATGTTTCTCTCTCACATCGATGTTCCTCCCTCTGTCTCTCTTTCTCCCTCCCTTTCTCTCTCTCTCTCTCAGAATAAATAAAAATCTTTAAAAAATAAATAAAAAGATAAGATGGTAGAAGAAATGGAATCTGGACTGGGAGTGGGAGTCAGGCTGTGAGCCCTTGTGCAGGTCACTCAGCCTCCCTGAACTGCAGTTCCCTTAGTTGCAGGAATAATCACACCTATACTGGAGATAGGATTAACTTAAACACAGAATGTGCCAGCCCCTGGCATACCCAGAGATGTTCAGCTAGTCCTTTCTGCTTCACTTTTGAAATTGCTGGCCTGAGAGGGCCACGTGGAGACTGAATTGCCGTGTCCTGGGGAATCTCAGTCCTCTCCAGCTTCAGCATCTCCTGTTTTCCGTCCATGGGGTGGGACTCGAGCATCAGCCAGCCGCCTGCTTACCTTCCTCTGGGACACAGGCATTATTGCTCACGCTGGGTCTGACAGGAGTGTGGCAGATGGCGGTGGATCCGGAGGTCTGAGGCAGGATGCAGTTTGGGGCTTTTCCCTCCGAGTCCTGCTTTCCTGCCAGGAGGAATCCTGTCTGTCCTTCCTTTGTACTCTTGGCAGTGTTTGGGTTTGATGGGTGGCCGCAGGTGCAGCCAGGTGAGGAGAGACTTGAAGGGCAACAGGAGTGGGAGAGAGAGAAACTCAGGGAGCCACAGGGACAGGAGGTGGGGGTGGGAGAGAGAGAGAGAGAGAGAGAGAGAGAGAGAGAGAGAGAGAGAGAGAGAGAGAGAGAGAGAGAGAGAGAGAGAGAGAGATCCAAGGAAGAAGGACAGAGATACAGGGGTCGGGGGTGTATATGCAAACACATGTCAGAGGAAGGGGAAAGAGAGACAAAGACAGAGACGGAGAGATTGAGGTGGGCAAAAAGGAGGAGAGAGGGAGGCCCAGTTCCGGAGGAGCAGAGTAAGGCAGAGAAGTGGAGGGGAAAGAAGAAAGAAGAAAGAGCAAGGGCAGAACGGGAAGTGCATGCAAAGGGAGCAAGACCCCAGTGGAAGCATTTCCCTCCAGAGCGAAACTTTCGGGAATGCCAAAAAACTCAATGAACAGGATAGATAATATTTTAATGTGATGTTTTAAAAAACTGACTTGGCAAACTACAGCCCTCTGGCCGGCCCCCTGGTCTTGTAGATGAAGTTCTGGAGAAGGGATGGATCCGTGGAGTGAGGTGAGGGAGGGGGTGGGCAAGTGCAGGGTCAGACCCTGTCTTGATACAAATTTCTGATTCTTTGTTCATCATGGATCTTTTTTCATTCGTTTTTATTTTTAAAAACATTACATTAAAATAATACTTATTTTGATTACCGAATTAATTGGCACCTCCTTACCGTGGGGCATCCCTGACGTCCCCCTAGTCCTGGCCCAGAAAGAAAGAAGCGGAGGGGCAGGTGATGGGAGAATAGGGAGACTAGGAGAGGTGATGGAAAGAAATGGAAGGGGAGATGGGCCGGGAGAGGTAGCAAGTGGTAAGAGAAAAGCAGGAGCGAGAGAACAAAAGGGGGGGGAGGGAGGGGAGCCGTCAGAGAACGGAGCAGAGGGGACAAGCAGGACAGAGCTGCCACAGGCCAGCAAAGGGGAAGCCTGTCTCAGCCGAGGGGAAGGAAAAGAGAGACTAAACATCCAGGAGGAAGGAGGGAAGCAGGCAGGGGACACAGAGGGTGGGGAAGGAGGAGAGGGAGTGAGGACCCAGGAGCAAGGAGAGGAGAGGCAGGCAAGAGGCAGCGAGAATCTGCCCCAAGGCAGAGGCTGCTGATGAGTAGGGGAGACTGCAGGACAGTTGTCCCAGTGTGCGGTAAGGTCCTCCCCACAACCCCTGGACGCTGGCTGGCCTGCAGACCCTCTCAGACAGGAACTAAGCGTGAACATGGCAGGGGGTTGTCAGGCCTGACTGGCCTCAGGAGCAACAGGGAGACTTTCAGCTGGGGGCTGGGCCAGACACTCAGATTCTGGAAGAGGGGACACATCCCAATTCCGGTGTGCGATGACTTCTTTTCTTTTGGGGAGAAATAGTTAGGCTGCATTTATTTATTCTGTGAATCTTCCTGATTTGCAGATAATTCCCTAGCTGTCTTCCTGGATCACATATTTATGTCATCAAAGAAACCTACTTGCGGTAACTTACAGGAGTTGCAAAGCTGGGGAGGTGGATACCGTGGTTGTCCCCAGTTATAGGTGAGAAAACCAACCCCTGGGGTAGTGAGATGACTTGCACTTGTAAGTGGCAGAGCCTGGAGACCAGCCCAGGGACTGATGCTGCAGCCCCACACTCAATTCTTGTTCAGGGCTGGAGGACTGCCAGGCTGTAGCATGCAGCATATGCCAAGGAGAGCAAGCCAGAGGGGGCCTCAGTCAGGATACTCCCATCCCAATCGCCATCTCTGTCCTGAAATAACCCCCTTCAGGACTTTTTGATTTGTATCTTTCCTTTCCTGCAGACCTAGACCATAGGAAATTGGGTATTGGTTATTCATTGAGTTACAACGTTCATAAAATACTGTTCGTGCCTCTCTGATTTATTACTGCTCCAAGACAAAGCAAAAAGAACAAAGGTAAACAGCGTTGAACACCTACTCTGTTATGCTAAAACATGGGAATTTTCACTATTTTGCAGATGTGGAAAGTGAGGGTGGGAAAGTGTAAGGAATTTGTAGTCAGGGAGAGAGGTAGGGTGGGGATTTGAACCCGGGTCTGTCTGATTCTGCACCCAGTGTTGGCTTCTCTCTACCTATTTGTCTCCTAAGAACTAAGTGCTTTTGGGCCTTTGTGTACAAGTTCCAAGACCATGTTCCTTATGGCATCCGGTGCTCTTGGGATAGTATTATAGTGGCACCAGCCAAGGAAAAGTTATGCAGGTTATAAAAGAGGAAGAGTCTATGGTCAGAGTGGAGGCCCACCATTGATCCCTCTGAGTAGAACACAGGGGAATGTAAAGGGATATGTACCATAAAAGCCTTAGAACTTGGGAATGTGGTCCTTTGCTTTTAAAAGATCTTATGCCCATGCTTTAAAATGCCTATCTAGGCCCCAACTTCCACATCCCCTGTACTGTTTGACATGCAAAGTGTCATATTCAAAAGCAAATTAGTCTGAAATGAATCCTCTTTTCCCCTTTTTATTTCCAAAATCCAGATTTAGAAATTAGGCTCATTAATATGCACAAACACTGCTCAGTTAAGCCTGTTTTAATTTCTCTGTGTGCTTTGTAAACAGGGAATTACAAAGACATTTTGAATTTCCGTGGCCGATTTGGAGTAGTATATACATTGGGGCCGTTACCACGTAATAAATAAATAACCCCCTGAAACTCAGTGTTGGCGATGCCATTCCCAGAATGTTGATTTTTATTCTCCTCATCTCATCATGTGTACCTGTGGCTTTGGTTTCAGAAGTCACTGGAGGTCTGAAAGTGGCTGAAAACAAATGCTTTGCCCCTTGGTGTTCATACGCCAACCTTGACACTGAGGGGACTGAGACGTCAGCTTGGCTCGTGAAGCTGGACTTGGCAAAACACCCCGTTTATTAAATTTTCCACTAAACGGTGACAGTTGTAGGCATTAGTTGCTGATAGCCTCTGCCAAATGAGCTGGAAGGGCAGGCTTTTCTTGTTATACGTGGATAACAGCCACGAGACTTGCCGAGGAAGGTGCTGGCCATCCGAGTGTGTGGCCAGGAGTCAGGACGGGGAAATGACACAGAGTAGCTGGATCCTCAAAGTCATCTTCTTTGAAGATGGAAAGATGCATCTTCCCATGATGCCACGCGACACTGCGCTTTAACATGATCTCAGCACCAGGTTCTGGAGGGAAGGAAATGTGTCCAGTTGGTAACAAAATAAACAACAGTTAACTGGTATTTACTGGACACTTTCTGTTAGATGATGAGCTACTTTGCCTTATGCTCATGGCCTTATTTAATCCTCACAGCAGTCCCTGGAGATGTTTGCTGTTGTCCTCCTGTCACAGGTAAGGAAGGTAAGTGCTTAAGGAACCTGCTTAAGGTCACGAAGCCATGGCGAACTCAGACCCAGATCTGTGTGTCTCAGACTGCTCTTTTGCTGTGTTTATGTTGTGCTCCCAGGGCTAGCACAGGGCAGGATACTAGAGCCGGTGCTCAGAAATGGTTACTGAGTGAGTGAGTGAACGAACCGGGGAGTAAAAGCAGCATGCCCCCCTTTCCTTCCGGCCGTGCTTACCCTCTGACATCTCCCCGAATGGCTGTGTTTCCCTAGAGGATCCACAGCTCCCGAGAGGAAGGGCCTGTGAGCAGGGTGGCCCCTCCCTGATGTGTACCCTCACCCTGCTTTATGCTTTCTCTTCGCTCCCACAGCACCTGTTTATTTGTTTACTCTTAACCTGCACGCAGACAGACTCCAGGTTCTGACCTCTTCATTTTTTTCTATATCTCCAGGGTCTCGCGTAGCTCCTGGGCACATAGGCGGTGGCAGATTTTATATTTCATTGCACTTGCTGGTTTGAAGATTGTTGTTATGAATAAAATGCATTAATGGTGGCAGAAATCATTTCAAAGCACTTGATGCTTTGGGGCACAATTCCATATTTCATGCATGTGTCACTTAGGCATAGCCACACTGCGAGGTCAGGTTCTCTAGAATGTGCATTCTCGGCAGACACGACAGCACCTCCAGGAGAGCAGAATGGGTCATTGGAGAGAGAAAAGTTCTTCTCACGTAAATAGCACAAATGTGATAGTATATAAGTAGATATACAGTATATCTGCAGTATTAAAATACCATAGTGGGAAGCACTTTACCTGCCCTTCCATTCTAAATGATGGCTTTGCTGGATAGAGGAATCTTGGTTGTAGGTCCTTGCTTTTCATCACTTTGAATATGTCTTGCCAGTCCCTTCTACCCTGCAAAGTTTCTTTTGAGAAATCAGCTTATAGTCTTATGGGAACTCCTTTGTAGGTTACTTTCTTCTTTTCTCTTTTTGCTTTTAAGATTCTCTCTTTATCTTTAACCTTTGGCATTTTAATTATGACATGTCTTGGTGTGGTCCTCTTTGGGTCTAGCTTGTTTGGGACTCTCTGCACTTTCTGGACTTGTATGTCTATTTCCTTTGCCAGATTAAGAAAGTTTTCTTTCATTATTTTTTTTCAAGTAAGTTTTTAATTTCTTGCTCTTCCTCTTCTTCTGGCATCCTTGTGATTTAGATGTTGGCACATTTGGAGATGTCCCAGAGGTTCCTAAGCCACTGTTTTTCTTTTCTTTTAATTCTTGTTTCTGATTTTTTTTCTTTTTGAATGTTAATCTCTTCCATATATTCCCAATTGTTGGTTTGAATCCCGGCTTCCTTCCCTTCTCTGTTGGTTTCTTGTGGATTATTCTTTATTTCAGTTAGTGTAACCTTCATTTCTTCCTTTTTTTTTTTTTTTTTTGCTGTACTCAAGGAGTTCTCTGAGCATTCTGATAACTATTGTTTTCAACTCTGCATCTGATAGGCTGGCTATTTCTGTTTCACTTATTTCTTTTTCTGGGATTTTTTTCTGTTCTTTGATTTGGGCCATATTTCTTTGTCTCTTCAGTTTTGTAGCCTCCCTGTGTTTGTTTCTGTGTATTAGGTAGAGCTTCTTTTACTCCCTGTCTTAGTAGCATGGCCTATGTAGAAAAGACACCTGTAAATTGATAAAGTGCTTCCCAGACAAGGTGAAGCTGAAGGAGTTCATCACCACCATGCCATTATTGTAAGAAATGTTGAAGGGGACTTATTTAAGAAAAAGAAGATCAAAATCATGAACATGAAAAAAAGGCAACAGATGCACAACTATCAACAACAGAATCTAAAAAATAAAAACAAAAACAAACTAAGCAAACAACTAGAATAGGAACAGAATCATAGGTGTGCAGATCGTTTGGAGGGTTATCAGCTGGGAGGGGGAAGAGGGAGAAATGGTGCAGGGATTAAGAAGCATAATTGGTAGGAACAAAATAGGGGGATTTTAAGAATAGCATAGGAAATGGAGAAGCCAAAGAACTTACATGCATGACCCATGGACATGAACTAAGGGGGGGGATTGCTGGAGAAAAAGGGGGTACTGGGTGGAGGGGGGCAAAGGGAGATAAAGTTGGACAACTGTAATAACATAATCAATAAAATATACTTAAAAATATCACAGTGGGGTGAGTGAGGAAATGTCTAAAAAGGCTCCTTGGGAGGGTGGTGATGGAATAAAGTTTAGAAACACTTCTCTGCATGCAGAGCCTGAAAGCGATTTATTGAGGGAGTACTCTCCGGAGAAAATGAGGGACACAGGATAGGGCAGAGGAAGAGCATTAAGCAATCTGGTGCTCTTCCCATGGGTCAGAAGTGTGAATTGGTTCTCCCTTGAGGCTAGTGGCCTTGTGTACCCCCGTGTCACTCAGTCATTGGCCGCTGGCTGTCCACATGGGGATGAGTGGGGGAGTAACCTCCCAGGTGGCTATGGTGGCCAAGGAAAAGCAGCAGCTGTGGCCCTCAGCAGTCAACCCCACGATGCCTGAGGGTGATTTGGGTGGATGCCACCAGCACTCCCTCTAGCAGGGGTCCCCAACCTCTGGGCCTTGGACCAGTACAGTCCAGGCCTGTTAAGAACCGGGCCGCACAGTAGGAGGTGAGCTTGAATGTAATGTGCTTGAATCATCCCGAAACCATCCCCCCATCCCCCACCAGTCCATGGAAAAGTTGTCTTCCATGATACTGGTCCCTGGTGCCAGAAAGGTTGGGGACCGCTGCCCCACAACAGAAACATTTCTCCAGTGGCTTTGGAGAGGTCTTCTGATTTCTTTCTCTATTTTTTTATTTTTATTTTGGTAAACTACACATAATGTCCAATTTATCATTTTGGCCATTTTTAAGTGCACGATTTGGTGGCAGTACATGTACATTGTCATGTAACCATCATCCCCATCCAACTTCAGACTTTTCTCATCACCTCAAACTGAAGTTTCATACCCATTAAAGAACTCCCCATTCCTCTGTCCCCCAGGCCCCTGGCAACCACCGCTCTATTTTCTGTCTCTATGAGTTTGACTGCTCTAGGAACCTCATGTAAGTGGAATCACAGTGTTTGTCTTTCTGTGATTGGCTTATCTGACTTAACATCCTGTCTGTAAGGTTCATTCATATTGCAGTGTGTCTCAGAATTTTCTTTCTTTTCAAGGCTGAATGATATTCCACTGTATATATAGACCACATTTTGTTTATCCATTTATCTATCAGTGGGCACTTGGGTTGCCCCACCTTTAGGTTATTGTGAATAATGCTGCTGTGAACGTGGTTGTACAAATATCTGTTTGCTTCCTCTGATTTTATGCTCAGATGCATCGTGGTGTTGGGGAAGGTACCATGTCGAATTCATCACTGCATCCTCCAATCAGGCATAGACCTCAGCCCGTCATCGGTAGCTTTGATTTGTGGAGCATGAAGGCTTCAGCAGAGGTGGGAGGGGTCTTGCATTCGGGCAGGAAAGACTCTCCAGTTTTGGGGGATTAGCATCTTGTGGAAATATTTACAGAAATTGAGTTGATTTTAAAATTCCATTTTATAAAATATTATAAGAGGAGAAAATTAAAATCGGTGATGTTTTAGAAGTATATTACCTTTTTATTCAACAGACAGGATAGACCCTGGCCATTTGTTGCTTGGGGTGTTTTCTTAGGCGGTTACACTTGACTCTCTGGCCCTTCTGTCCTCCATAGCCGGCTCGAGGCTTACAGAGTATGTGGGAACATAGGCTCAGCAAAAGATTTTGAATGAATGAATGAGTCCGAGAGTGTATGGAAAGTGAGTCTGCCCTGGATTTGAGCCAGTAGCCTGAAGCTCTCTCACTTGCTTTCAGAGGAAGCAAAGGACATCTGCCTAAGGAGTAAGCAGGAGGGTGATCCATGTTTCTTTAATTCCCTAGGCCTGGGGAAAAGGAAGCCTCCAGCTCTAGGGACACCTGCTTTTCTTTTCAGTCTCTGCCCTGACACATTTGAGGACAGTGGCAAACCAGTCTTACCTGTTGCCTCTCTCTCAGGGGCCTTGTGAAGTCAGGTGGAATAAGTTCTTCCTAGTTCTTTGGTCTCTTAGAAAGAAAGGAATTTTATGAGGATAATAATATGCTGTCCTTGACATGCGAAGAATTTTAAAGTTTTTTTTTTAATTCTTCTTTTTCTTCCTCACAAGCAGTGAATTTTTGCAACTCTGTTTTCCTAGCCGATGCAAGATATTTGAAAATAAAGTTGGATGATGATGGATGGCATGGTGATGATCGTTTATAATGATATAGTCAATCAACATGCATTGAGTGTTAACAGGTATGAGTCTGTGCTTAATGCTTTGGCCAAATTATCTCTCTGAACCCTCGTGACACTGTACGGTCAGCGCTATAGCTGTACCAATTGTGTGGGTGGGGAAACTGAGGTCCACAGAGGTTATGAGTTGCTCAAGGTCACACAGGTGGTAAGAGGCAGAGTTTTATGGACAAGTTACCATGTGGTTCACAGTAAAAATACCCTAATGTAGGTGCAAGCCAAACCCTAAACTGTTATAAAGGAAGGGAGTAGATTTCTAATGTCTAGTCATGAGGAAAGATCTTTTGTACAAGGTGCCATCTGAGTGAGCTTTGAAGGACTGAAGGATTTCAGGGGATGGGAAGACAGAGAAAGGCATTCCAGAACAGGCGTTGAGGTGGGGTGTGCAGGGTTTATTTGGGATTCAGATGTGGCCAGTCATTAACTTGGGTTAGGAGGAGTGAGATGGTTGGTAGGGGCCGGGAGATGGCAATGGGGGGCGACGTGAGGATGGTAAATGTAGGAAGGGCAGTAGGGGTTAAATAACAGAGAGAGTGAGAGTAAATGCTATGCCTCTGTCTTCACTCGCGACCACGGGCACATATTTGGGCACATATTTGGCAAACGGTGGGTGGGATTAGGAGGGAAGCCTGGGGCCATAAGGTAACACAATGACCAGCCTTGATGGAGATTAACGAAACCATCTCATGGGCCCTCATTTGCAAGAGGGTTAGATCAGGAAGCGTATCAGTTGCCCATCGGTAATTCAAGGTGACTGGACCTGTGTTAGTGGCCTTTGGAATGTAGCGCTCTCAGAAACTCAGGACAAACAGGACATGACAAAGTTTTCTTCAGAGGAATGGGAGAGCACCGTGGCTTCCTGCGGGAGGATGAGGAGTTTCAGCAGGGCCATTGGACAGCCAGAGGGATGAGCACTGGGCATTCCAGGGGGTGGCACGGGGCTCTCTGCATGTTTCCTAGGGCTGCCGTGACCAAGTCCCACGTACCGGTGACTGTCAGCAATAGCACTGTGTGCCCTCTCAGTTCTGGAGGCTGAAAGTCTGAGATCGCGGTGTTGGTAGACTAGGTTCCTTTTGGAAGCCCTGAGGATGAATCTGTGTCATGCCTCCGTCCTAGCTCCTGGGGGCTGCTGGCAATCCTTGGCGTTCCTTGGCTTTTAGACACACGACTCCTGTCTGTGCCTCTGTTGCCCTATGGCCATCTTCTCCTTGTGTGTCTTTGTCTCTGTTTTAAGAACACCAGTCATTGAATTAGGGCCCACCTTAATCCAATAGGACCTCCTCTTAACTAATGACATCTGCAAAGACCCTATTTCCAAATAAGGTCACATTCTGAGGTTTGGGTGGACATTAGTTTCTGGAGGACGCTAGTCAACCCCCTGCCTGCAGGGAGCAGAAGCCGGAGTGGGCGGTGTGAGGCGAGTTGGGTGATGCATTCAATAGGAGGACTCAACAAGGTGACTGCGAGGAAGAGTCTGCTGGGACGCAGCAATGAGGGACGGGACTGCTCTGGGTCTGAATGTGTCACCGATGATTATTAACTCTACACCAGCTGGGAGCTTCGAGTCTGCCAGCTTGGGCAGGGAGTGACTTAACAATGGAAGATGGATTGACCAAGGGGACAACTTGTGGCAGAGAGCCCCCAGGTGGGTTAGTGTGGAAAAGGTTCATGACTGAGGACACTCCGGTCTGAACTAGGTTAGGGGCAGTGGGCTGGGAAGGAAACAGGGATGTGGGGACATTTCTGAAGGACGACACAGCAGCCCTTCGTGAGCGATGGGATGTGGCAAGGAATGAGGAGGACCTTTTGAACTCGGGTGACCAGAATACTAAGGAGGAGGAGCTGGTTTGGTGGGAACAATGATGAGTTTGGCCTTGGATGTATGGAGTTAGTGCTACCTCTGGGAGGGCAGATTGCAGACGTCTGCCAGGCAGCTGGAGATGTGGTCTGCAGCTGGGAGATGCTTTCCCTCTTTGCTCTGCTCAAGTGAACTCTTAAGTAAAGGGTACTGGAGTGTGAGGAGCCCCGCTCTCTGAGGGGGCCAGATGATCAGAATTTATGTAAATGGAGCCTCAGCCACAGTTGCCGGTGAATGGAACGAGTCAGGAGTGTGCAAGACACAGATGGCACAATGATCTTTCTAAAACACAAATCTGAGCATGTCATTCTCTTGTCTACCCTCAGAGTATGCTCCCCCATTGTTCTCGGTGACATCCAGCTCCTTGCCTTGTGTGCAAGGCCCCTTGGGCCCTGGACTGCACCTCACACCACTCTCTCCTGCCCTCCGACGGCAGCCTTTCTGAACCTTCTGCAATTTGAAGAGCACAACCATATGCCCTCACTCCGTCGTTCTGCACCTGCCCCTTCCCTTCCCTGCTCCTCTTTGGCCCTTTCTCTCCTGTCCATCAGCACCGCAGCTCGGCATCTCATAGCCTGTAATGCTCTGGGCCAAATGTGTCTCTTGACTGCCCCTTTGCCCAGGAGCTGTAGACTCCCCAAGGACAAGGGCTGCTTCTTGGGCATCTTGGTGTCCCCAGCTTCTCACACAGGGTGAGCAAGGACCAGTGAGTGAGTGAAGACGTGAGTGGGGAGAGAGAAGAAAACATTTAGTGGCCTTGAGGGAGACCACCCCCCCGCCCCCATTTTGCCTCATGCTCTGGGTGCCTTGCCATTTTCTACCAAGATGTCAGGGCCATTAGCTCAACCACGTGATGCTCCCGGGCCACCATGCTCTGGGGAAGCACTGGGACTGCCAGAATGTTCTCAGAAGGAAGAACGTTGACATCAGGTGGAGAGCCCCAAACAGTCACCTGACAGGTGCCTGAGTGACCAGAGTAGCTTTTGGAGTTACTCTGCCCATCGCAGAGCACCAGGGATAGGTGGGGAAGGGTGGCATGCATGGTCAAGGCTGTCTCTCAGTTTTTAAGAAGAGTGACTCCTTAAGTCTAAAGTAGATGACAAAGCTGTCACTGCAGCATTCTGACTAAGGAACAATAATCTACCCACATTTATGGAACACTACCATGTACCAGGCTCTGGGCTACGTCAGCACTTTTGCTTGGATTATCTGATATCATACTCATGGCAGGTTCTGTTTCTCTACCCATTTTATGGTTAAGGAAACTCAGGCAAAGAAGGGTTATAATTTGGCCAAGGTCACACACCTGGTAAGTGCAGATAATGCCTGAAGTATCAACTACTGTGCTCAATACCTTTCTGAGCCTAAAGACTCAGACATTTTCAAATTGGGCCAAGGAATGATTCTGCCTGAATTTTAAACAGAAAATTTGATCATGGTTTGAAAGTCACTGGACAATGCATCATGATGACAAACTGAGAAGCAGTCTGTGAGTTTAGATTTAAGGGGTCGGTGTCCAAGTCCACAAAGTCCTGTCCAATCATTTTCCTCCGTGGTTCAAATCGGGCAGTTCTTTTGGATTCAGATAGATAAGCAAAATATGGAATGAGAAATGTTAGTGTTTCTAGAGCTTTATCTAAATCATAACATTGGTACAGTGTATTTAATTTACATATCAAAGTTAGGAAAGTGAAATGATAAATAACTCATGAAGGCAAAAAAAAAAAAATGACTAAAGATAGAAGAATAATACGATCTGATACTGCATGTATTTAAATTCAGGATCCAATATCTCCATTCTGAGAACTGTTAAAATCAAATATGTGTTTCTATTTCCAAGTGAAAAAAACCTGAACCAAAAAATACTTTTTCTTCTCGAGATTTTTGTTGTTGCCTCTGAACCCTTTAGACTGTCAAAGGAAAGCGCCAACCTGCTTGGCTGAAGGACAGCTTTCACTTTTACTGTGGGGACTACTTTATTTTCTCCCTAAGTGATGATGTTTCCAGGCTTGTTTAACCTTTTGATTGCGTTATCTCATGAGCTGTAACCTGCTCTCTTTCTGGCTTTCTCCTGACGCTGGTCCAGATGTCAGATTGTTCTGATTGCTGTGAGTTTTCTGGGGAAGACCAGCCTAGGTTCATTTCGTGCTGATGTAGAAAGGATTTGTCCCCCTGGCTTAGAATGAGATACTATTTTTGTGACCTCTGAGGAGCTTCACATAGACTGTGGTCTACACATTTCGGGGTAGACTCTAAATTGCCATAGCACGCCTTGCCTCACAGCTTTGTGATCAGATATTTTTTTAATCAGCTTATCATCGATGTCTGCTTATGTGCTGAAGTGCTAGACTTCTCTGCAAGGGCATGTCTCTCTTCCTGAGGGGCCTCTCAGTGGGGGTACTGATGGGCTTCTGAAAGTCAGTGATGTTCAGAAACCAAAATAATTTAATTCACTGCATTTTGAGAGGGATGTTAACAGATGATTTCACTCATCTGATTTTAGATGAATGGGAGGAAACAAAAACAGTTTTAATAAATACTTCTTATATTATGGCCAATAAAGGAGAAAAAGGCAGCCCTGGGGAGAATAAGGGCAACAAGGGTATCAAGTTCAAAGGGAAGGGGAGGGAAGCTGAGCCTGAAATCTACAAGCAAAGAGAGCTACCATTGGAGAAACCAGAGCACAGTGAAGGGCAGATAGCGAAAGGGGCAGATTGCCACAGACTCACGGCTAGAGGATATTGTGTGCTTCTGTAGATTTTTAGTTGAAAGAGTCCATACTAATTGATTTTTTTTCCTTGGGTTTGGGAATCAGAATAAATTATCATATGCTATTACCATGCTTTGCATGCTGATAGAACCTCACGCAATTTAATCTGGAGCAGTCTTCCTTGGTTGCGTATAACCATTCTGCTTTATTGTTAAATGTATCTGAAAACAAAAGTTTCCTTTTCGATGAAACCTAAAGATGACACACTCAGGGAGAAATGACCTGTTTTTAAAATTATTTTTAAAATGATGTTTTCTTTGCATTTCTCTTTTAAAAATGTATCTTCTTGCTCAATGTCAAAAATTAGAAATCTGTAGAATTGGAAAATGTAAGAAACATATGGAAGAAAAAAATCATGATTCATATTTTGGACTATTTCTTCTCTTTTTACATATAGAATAGTGTGCTCTCTTTTGATAAATTAGGGTTCAGCTGTGCATTAAATTGCTTGCTGTAACTTTTTAAAATTTTACCACATATTAACTTGTTAAAATATTTTCCTCTTGTTGGGCATGTAAGCTGTTTCCAGTTTTCGCTATTAGAAGACTCTTATAGTGGTATTACTCTTTGTGGACTCCTCTGATTATTTCTGATTGAGTCCCAGAAATAGGAAAAGAGAATCAAAAATATTTTTTAAGCCCTGGCCATGGGGGACAGTTGGTTGGAGTGTTGTTCTGTGCATCGAAAGGTCACCAGTTCGATTCCCGGTCAGGGCACACCCCAGGTTGTGGCTTCGATCCCCTGTTGGGACGCATATGGGAGGCAGCTGATGTTTCTCTTTCCCCACTTCCTCTCTTTCTAAAATCAATGGAAATATGTGTTTACAGTTCTTGATGCACTATTCAACATTGTGCTCACATGCATGTATTCATTTTAACAGCATTTGAATGCCCTCAGCATGGCAGGGTCTGAGCTAGATTGCTGGAGATTCGGTGAAGAGCAAAATAAACACAGAGTTTGCTTTCTGGAACATGCATTCCCCTGGAGGAGACAGAGAATAAGTAAATCAATAATTAATTAAAAAAAATTACCACCAATTTCATTTAAAAAAACTGTGTTAAGTGTAATGAAGGAGACAGGCAGGGAGTTGTAATATCTAATAACCAGAGGGCTGGTTAGTGGACACTGCTCTGAGATGATAGTCAAGCTGAGACCCGAAGGCCGGAAAGCCTCATCCAGAAGAACAGGAAAGGAACGCTCCATGTAGTGGAGACCCTTGCTGCAGAGGCTCTGGAGAGGGACAGAGCTCAAAACCTTCTGGGGATCATTAGAAGGGACCATGGCGAGAGCACAGGACATGGAAGGAAAGAAGTAATGAGATGGATTGCAGGATGGAGGGTGGAGCTCCATTTTGCCCGGGCTTTGTGGACCGTTACCGTCTGGAGTTTGTGTTTTTGTGGTAAGAACACTGGAGTGGTGGAGGAAGAGCTGGAATTTCATTCATATTTTAATACATATTATTTTACTGTTCTATTACAGTTGTCCCAATTTCCCCCCCATTACTCTCCCCTGCCCTGCACACCCCCACCCCGCTCCACAGTCAGTCCCCACCCTGTGGTCCATGTCCATGGGTCCTTTATACTTGTTCCTTGACTAGACCCTTCCCCTTCTTTCCCCTTTGTTCTCCATGCCCCTCCCCTCCCAGAGCCTGGCTGCCGCATGAATAAAGGTTAGGGAGGGGCTGTGAGTATCAGGAAGAACAGTGACGAAAGCTCCTGTTCTCAGGCCTGTTGGACTCGGCGTGCAGCCTTGGCCATCACTTCCAGAAAGCTTTGAGTGACATTTCTGTAAACCTGTGTCTAGTGTACAGACGAGACTGAATCCTCACATAAGTTATTTCATTGTCATCATTTAAAACGTCTCAGGGTTTCTATTGCCTCTAAATGTCTTAGCTGGGGATCTGAAATGCTGTAAAAGAAATGAAATAATTCAAAACTGCATTTTATTGTTATAGATGTGATAAAAATAATACATGTCTCTATATATGAACAAAGAATGGGATCAAGGAATGTTATTTGATATTTTTATGCCCTTTTTCTGTTAGTGGATGTTTAGGTTGTTTTCACTATTATAAATAATGCTGTGATGAAGGTCTGCGTTCGTATGGGTCTATTTCCTGCGGTGTATTCTGTTACAAAGTATGCCTGTGAAAAAATTATTAACCACATTAAACACCAGCACAATTGTGCACCAGTTTAAGCTCCATCATTGATGGGTCCGTTTCCTGACATTCTTGTCAACTCAGGATATAAATGTCTTTTCAGTCTTATGCCTGTCAGTTGAGTGAATGAATATATGTTAATCGGCATTTTTTGATACTTTATTAGTTATATTACCTTTACTTATAGGAAGTTTACCCTGGCTGGTTTGGCTCAGTGGATTGAGCGTCGGCCTGCGAGCTAAGTGTCGCTGGTTCGATCTTCCAGTCAGGGCACATCAGAGAAGGAAAACTCTGACTCCAAAAAACCTCCGCTGCCTTGCGGCATACCTCTTCAGGGGAAAGGCTAAGGGAGTAAACCCCGACAGAAAATCCGGAGCCGGAGTCCCTAAGGCGGTTTGACGTTGTAGTCAACACCGGCAACTCCTGCGGCGCACCTGAAGCCAAGCTGTATTGACTCCATCTTTCCCTTGGACCCTTCAGCTGCGAAGAGAGGGGGGGTCTGCTGCATGGGCAACAGCAGACCCTCCATATCACCCTGCCCAGGCTCTGTAGCTTCAGCTTCACTGGAGAGGACACTCCAGCGTCATCGCAAGATGTCGATTCAACACGGGAGGAGACAGATACCGTGTCACTCCCGAGTCGGACTGCACAACCATTCTCGGCGGTGCAGATAAACTCTTAAGAAGCTACACCATCGTCTCTTGAGACGGACGGCTGCCGATGACGACGACTTATAGGAAGTTATTTTGTTTTGTTCACTGAGCCTAGAACAGAACTTTGAAAAGTGCTTGAAGAATAGTGGATGTTCATTTATTTCTTGTTTGTTGAATGAATGAAGATATGGACCATTTGCCTTTCTTTGTGAATTGATTAATGTCCTTCTCCCATCGTTTGTTAGAGTGGTTGTCCTTTTCTTGGTAAGTTTAAATTTTTTTTGTTGTTGTTGATTTGAGAGAGAGAGGAAAGGGAGGGGGAAGAGAGAGAGGGAGAGAGAGAAAGATTTGTTGTTGTGCTTATTTATGTATTAATTGGTTGATTCTTGTATGTGCCCTGATCATGGATCGATTCTGCAACTTTACCCCATCAGGACAATGATCTAACCTACTGAGCCACCTGGCCAGGGTGTTTTTTATTGGTAACTTTTAGTAGCTCTTTATACATGATAGATAATAACCCATTGTCAGATACTTCAAATTCACTTTGAGTTATTTCTCTTGGTAATCTTAGTGATTTTTTTCAATAGAGTTTTAAAAACTTTCACAAAATATTTCAACCATTGTCCTGATAGTTTCTGGCTTGGAAAGCGTACTGAGAAAACCTTCCCCAGCTTCCTTTACTCAACTTTTTATTTTCTAGCTTCTTGAGTTAATTTCTTAAATAATTGATTACTTTATTTTTTTGTTGTTAAAATATTTAAGACTATGAAATTTACTTTTAGTTCAATTTGGCCACTTTCCATTTATTTTGATATGTTTTGATTTTATTATTGCTAGTCTTTAAAATTCTGCAATTGCTATTCTGGTTTTATTTTTGACCCAGGAATTATTTGGAAGCTGTTGGAATAATTATTTTGTTCTAGTTTTGAAATTAATTTTTAGTTTATTGTGTGTGTAGAATATAATTATTATTAATTTCTTTTTGGCATTTAATGAGATTTTCTTGATTGTTTAATATTGCTTGATTTTACAGTATTCCCTCACTTATTGTGGGTATTATGTTCTAGACCCCCCGCCCCACACGCGGTAGGTGAACATCCACGAAGTAGGAACCTTACATTTATTTTAGTATTTATATATTTTTTAAGGCTTTATAAACCCTTCCCACACACTTATAAACCATTCCCAGTCTCTTATTAACCTTTCCCACTCCCTTATTAACCTTTTCCACACTTTTATAAACACAACTTATGTTCTTAAACATATTCTACACTCTTAAACCTACGTAACTTTAACAACATACATATACAGTACCGCAAAATCCGGCGGTATTGCGAAAAATCCGCGATAAATAATTAAATATAATATTTAAAAAAATCCCGTGATACAGTGAGGCCGTGATAAGTGAACCGCGATATAGAGAGGGACTACTGTACAACTATTTAGTAGACGTTAGAAAAAGAACTAGCCTGTGAGCCAAGTGTCGCTGGTTCGATTCCCAGTCAGGGCACATGACTAGGTTGCATGTCAGGTCCCCAGTTGGGGGCGCGAGTGAGAGGCAACCACACAGTGATGTTTCTCTCCCTCTCTTTCTCCTTTCCCCTCTCTCTAAAAATTAATTAATTAATTAACAAAAAAATTATTTTACAAAAAAGAAAAGGAACTAAATTCTTTATTTGCAGTATACAAAGTATGAATAAATCTTTTACATTGACTTTAATAATATTGATCAAATCCCCTATTTTGATACTTACCTTCCTGATAAGCTCCTGGTATTACTTCCTTTGTATTTTCAGCAGTTTTTTTCTTTATAATATTTGATGCTATGTTATTTAGACCATGGATATTTTGACAGTGATATCTTGATTGTGGTAATAGCCATTTGTCAATTTTGGTTAAAGTTAATACTAGTCCCCTCACTGAATTGAATGTAAACATCTATAAATAATCTCTGCTTTCACTTTCTTTGAATTTTCTGGTATATTTTTTCTTCATGTGTTTTTGTCTTTAGTGTGTTATGTTTTCCATCTTTGAATTACAGCTGTATTCTTCTTCTTGATAAACATCATTTCCTTTTTTAACTGGTTTTAGACTCAGTTTAAGAATGTTACTGATGAGTTCACCCCACCTATACTTTTAGTATTAACTGGTATCTTTGCCTTTACATCTGTTTTATGTTTGTTATCAGTATTCATTTTTTTGAAGGCAAGACTTATAACTTATATTTATAACTACAGGTCACTTTTTTATATTTTAAAAATAATAAAGTTTTATGATTAAAAATTTTTATAGCTAGATTTACCACAGTTATTTAGACTAAAGTCAATTTTCGAATTTCACCAAGAATTTAATATACTTCCATATCACTACTTACTCATTTTTGAGATCTATATTTGGATCGAGCTTTTGATTATTTAGAGGCATTGAGTTGTGTTTTTCAGCAGTGGTATGTTAGCATCAGCCTTCTTGAGTCCTTCTTGTATATTTGAGAATATCATGATCTTCATCGTTGTCACTGGGTTTTATTCTGTTTTCCTCCTGGCTTCCACTTCTGCATTATCATCACTCTCCTTTCTCTCTGCCTCCTTTCTCTCTCCTGCACATGAATAACTGACTGGGCGCAGAAGAATACCTTCTTTCTCACATCTCTGTAGATACTGCTCCGTTGTTTCCTGGACTCCAGGATGCTAAGGAAAAGCTCTCTCTCTTTTCCTTTGTCTATCACTGATTTGGCCCACATGCTTCTGCAATTCTGTCTTCATCCTTGATATGCTTAGATTCCATGAAGATGTTTCTCTTTGCTGGTCATTTTTTCATTTTTTTTTTTCTGATATCTGTGAGTTCTGTCAATAGTCATAGTCAGATTTTCTTTATGATCATGAACTTTTTCTTCTGTCATATCATGAATATAATTTCTATTTTGCTTTCTTGATTTTCTTTTGGGTCCACCCACTCTAGATCCTTGGTATTTATCTTTCACATGTCGCGTCATCTCACTGATTGCTGTTATCAGTTTACCATGTACCTCTGCATGCTGTGTCCTTGATGATCTCCGGCTTGTGTTTTTTCCTCCTTGACTTGGTTCATTATTCTTTTTTGAATTCTATGGCGCACTTAATTGTTTCTTTAGCTTATTTTCTTAATTTTTTCCTGTCACTTTATTGTTTTAAGATTTCATAGTTTAGATTTTGATTGTTTCCATAATTTTTTAGTATCTTTTACAGTTCAAACCATTGCTGTTACAACATGTTCTTCTGTTTCCTGGAGTAAATCTTCATAAGAAATATGCCCTCAGAGATATATACTTATAATTTATTTAAAAATTTAATTATTATTTTTTTGTTTGTTTCACTGTAAAAGTGTTGCATGAGTCTCTCCATCTTCTGCCTTTTAAACTCATTTTGAATCAGGAGTATGGATTATATTTTCAGGTCTCCTACTTACCATGAATTAGTCTGGTTGATTTGCCTTTGATATGCAACTTACTTTCCTAGGCACCATCGAATTCTCCTGTAGAACCAGGAAGGAGGGCTATGTCTGTGGTTTATATTCTTTTTTCAGTTGTTTAGCCCTTTGTGAGATTTGGAAAGTAGGAGGAGCTGGACCTGTGGTTTACTGCCTTTTGGGACTTCTGCCTTTTCAGGCTTCAAAATTTCTTCTTTTCTCCTCTCCTCTCCCCCCTCCCCTGCTCCCCATCTCTTTTTTTCTCATCAGCTTCCCTACCTTCCCCTTCCCTCCTACCCTCTTATTATTTTATCACATATCGGAAACACTGAATGAGGGCACACCTGTCTCACTGTGGGGTGAGATTCCAAATTGTTTCTCAGTCCACAACTTCTTAAAATTTAGCCATTGCTGTTAAGTAATTTTCTTTAAAAACAAATGAACAAATAAACAAAAACACCAAAATAACCACTGAAATAGTTATGGCTTTACTATTAGATTTGGGTTCAGAAGCATTTTATTCCCCACCTCCCCATCCCACTACAATTTGCCTTAGTGTTACAGATAAAGATTTTAATTACAGAAGTAATACATTCTCATTGATAAATCTCTGAAAGTCTTAAAAACTTCCCAAAGAGGGAAACAAAAGCTTCTTATAATCTCACCATATGCTTTATTATTTGATACATACTTTTAGTCTTCCTATCTATGTGTGTACATGTGTGTATATCAATATAATGTGAATAGTCTACATGCTGGATGGAAAGCTTCTTTTTGCTTAGCAATATATTGTAGAAATTTTCCCATGTGGCTAAATATTCTTTCTCATCATTAATTGGCTATACAGTACTTTTTTTTTGTTTCTTTCAGGTATACCTGTGTTCCTCAGTTGTCTGTAAAGAGATGCTATGCATAGGAATTTAACAAAAGGCACAAATGGGTGAAGCACAAAATGTATTTGGGTATAAATATAAAACACATCTAGAATTGACTTGTGATTGGAAATGGTTGGGGAAGTAGTGACTGGCTCTAGCATTTTTTTTCCTACACTCACTCGCCCTCATGTAGACACAGATATTCCTGTTAGTGGACTGGACACCAGGTGCCGGCAGTCCCAAGACGAGTTCAGGCTCCTGTCATCCCAACCAGGTGACTTGTCACTTGTCCTCTTAGCTTTATTTTCCTCAGTTGTGACATGGGGGATGGCAATACCTGCTCTTGCCTACTTTACAGAGTTTTTTATGCCGAAGTAAAATTGGAATGGGAAAATGTCTGTGCAATGGCTTATTGAATGAATAACTCAATATACTGTAGAGGGACAATCTTGGTGGCAAAAGTCCATTTGATTGCACTAATATTTATTGAGCACCTACTCTGTTTGGAGGCCAGTGCAGGGAATCAATATAAGAGGCACCATCCTATACTGAAATGGCCTTGTTAGGAACGATTCCTGTTTCTCAAATCAATGATCTTCTGGGTTGACAGTGCTGGCTTCTTCTCATCACTTTGATATGATTAATTCATTCATCATGTTAGGCTGATTTGTTTATTCAATTTGCATATGAATTGTCAGGGGTGCTGCCTGTCTCAGCTTCCTGCAGAATCATATTAAGAGGGGTTTGATGCTGATACAGGTTGCAGTGGTCTCTCCAGGGGCGAAAACTTCGGAAATTGAATGCTTAGGTGCTGGGACACAACAGCTAGAATTTTTTCTTTTTCCCTGACCTGAAGTTCAACTTACTCCTTCTGGCTTCCGCCCAGGGGGACAGCTAGTTGTGAATTATGCATTCCCGTCTATCCTTTGGTCAATGTTTGCATATTTTACCTTTCCATGGAGGGGCTGATGTTCCCTTGAGAAACAGTGTCTGAAACTCTTGGTACTTGACTTAAAGGAAAAGAAAGAAGGCTAATCGTTTCCTTACCAATTGTCTCCTGATTCTCCTTGTTCAATCCACAGAGTGCAGGGACCCTGAAGAGGCACCGCCCATCATGGCAGCCTTCCGGCTGGGGACAGGAAGAGAAGAGGTGCTTGACTCCTTGGGCCCTGGGTTTGTTTACCTTCCTGAGCATTGGTGTAGCATGAAGCGAGCCCTGCTGTCTGTCCTCAGTGCAGGGTGCTCTTCTCTTCGCCCATCTCTCATGCGCAGCATCTTGGGATGGCCATTTGGGCCTCAGAACACCAGAGTTTCAGAGGGTTTTAAGGATGATATCCATCCTCGGGTAGACACCTAAGTTGGGTGAGCCACTCAGGTTCAGACAAGTTTTGAAAGGTAGAGACAGGACTAGAATGAGAGTCTCTTGTTCCCTCACTTCTGATTTTCTTCCTTTTTCTGTACGTATAATGCCTTCAATATAGGCTCACTTAAAAAACAGAATCAGTGGGTTTATTTCTAGTTATTCACTAATTTAAAAAAGATTTTATTTATTTATCTATCTATTTATTTATTTAGTGAGGAAGGGAGAAAGGGAGAGAAACATTGAGGTGCAAGAGAAACGTTGATTGGTTGCTTTGTGCCCAAACTGGGGACCTGGCCCACAACCCAGTCATATTCCCTGACCAGGAATTGAACCAGCAACCTTTCAGTTTCAGAGATGATGCCCAACCCACTGAGCCAAGCCATTCAGGGCGTATTTATTCATTAATCTTGACTACAACCTCATGAGGGACCCCTGCACTGGAATCACCCAGCTAAGCTGCTTTTGAATTCCTGATCAAAACAAACCATGAGCTAATGAATGCTCATGGCCTCAAGCTGCTAAGAGTTGAGGTGATTTGTTACACAGCAACTCTAACTAGTACAACAGGGACTTGTTAGGGACCAATGCTCTTTGAAGGTCACCATGTTGCTTTCTCAGCCCTTTCTGTCCATTTGTCCTTTAAGGACTCTTCTCAAACAATTGCTGGGCCTCCCAAAATTCCTATTACTTATCACAATTTGGCTTCTTTAAAAAAACCTACATCTCCCTCTCCTGTCAGCCAGGTCTAGATAGGCTCATCTTTTGTAAACACATTCCCTAAACAAACGGCTGTTGCTTCTCTGTGAGAAATTCTGCCGTTCTTCTCGGCCAGCTGGTCCAATGGTAACCAGCTTACCCAACATCCATTGTTCCTCCATCACATACTGAGGCTCAGAGAAGGGGTGCGACTTACTTAGTGATTCCACTCGGAGGTCACAGAACTGGGTTTCGTCTGGCTGCAGAAGCTGTCTCTGCCAAATGGATACTTCTCTCGTATTTGCACTGAAGTGCTCTAATAGCAGGAGACAATGTGTGTGTGCTCCCTGGGGGTCTGGCATAGCCAGAGTAGCTTGCCTCAAGCTGTACATTTCTTTAAAGTTTCATGTTTTAACTTAAAAAATTCTTGTGAATTTTTAATTCTTCTCATTAATATATTCATGGCGGCTTTAACATAATAGTGTGTGAGTCAGTCCAGTTTCAGTCATACCGCAATAACACATAAACCCCAAAATCTCAGTGGCGCCCTGGACTGGGAAATGCATCTGACACCTCATAGTCTTTCAGGGTTTGAGACCATCGGCATCACAAAAAATTGTATTGACCCAGATTCCAACAGGGCCTGAGTTCTGGATTTCTTAATTTGGCTCTTAACTTTGGGGCAGGCAAGAAAAAAACATCTCCGTGGCTTAATACACATACACACACACACACACACATCTCATTCAAATCACATTTCAGTGTGGGTTCTGTGGCTCCGCCCGGTGGTGACTCTCGGGTCTTTTTATCTTGTGACAATGACATGTGACCTCTGAGGTTAACATGGAAAGGAGAGAGAGGGGAAGTATGGAGCATTATTTGGGCATTTTATGGCCACCTTGGAAGGGGTCTGCAACCCATCCAGTTGACTGGAACCCACTCCTGGTGGAACTGGAGAGAGAACTGGTGTGAGGAGCTCATGTACGCTCAGGAAGAGATCATTTAAACAGGATTTGATAAAAACACAACACTGCCTCTGCCACAAATATTTTTACATTACTCTCCAAAGAATAACATCAAAAAAGCTTTCTGCTATTTCAATTACTTAATGGGTGAGATTGTGTTGCTTTGAGGCTGTCACTTGGAAGGTTATGTTGAGCAAGAGAGCGGACAATGCGTTTTGGGTTCTGTGTCCAGGCAATTTCTCTTCTATTTGTGTTTGCAGTATCTCACAGGCCTTACTTACATAAATCCATTATTTCACTGTGTTATGAGTGATGTCAGGGCAATCAGCAGACAGATTCTGAATGGGGTCAGGCTGGTGGCATGATGCAGTGTTTTAAGCTAGTGTTGGCGATGACAATCAGGTTGCTTATAGCATATTGTCTTGTTTACCATCCCTGGGAAATGCTGGTCAGAGGAGTTTGTGGGCAAAGAAAGAGAGCCAAGAGTATTTTTTTTGTCACTAAGAACTTCAGTGCCCAGCCAAGCTGTTCCCAAATTCCCTGATCCATAGAGACCGTCAGAGATAATAAATGATTATTGTTTTAAACCACTAATTTTGGAGTAGTATGTTATGCAGCAATGGATGATTGGAACAGTTCCCTCTAATCAACCCTAACCATCCAGTTCTCCAGCTTCGTGTTCTGGCTCGGCCATCTCGCCATATGTCACCAAAAACACACCAAGAGATTTGTCTTGATAGCTGAACGAAGATGGTGACTTCTTTCCCTGCTCCCTGTCCTCCCAAGAGCAGGAAGAGAAGGATGTCAGAGCAGATGGATTTCAGATCCTAGGCCAGTTTACACAGACTGGATTTTCTTCTTTCTCCCATCCTTCCAGGGAGGGGCACGGATAAGTAAGGTGACGTGGGCACACATCTTGTACCACTTAGGACCTACAACAATTTATCTCAAATCATCGGGGAGCTGCTCAGTGCATGGGCTCACTTTAGTCCATTTATCTGGACCTGAAATTCTTTTCCTCGTGACCTCACTCTTGGGGTGCCACACAGACCCACTCTAGACTGTCTCCAGAGGTTAACTAGTGCAGGGCACAGCAAAGTGTGACCTGGGGCCAAATGGGGCAGACTTAAGAAAATACATTACTGATTTATATTTATCTCTTAAATATTAATGGTAAATATTCAATATATTTTCAGGAGAAGCTATGCCACATCTGTTGCTTAAAGTAAGTGGAAAACCAGGAAAGAATTTGTTGGTTATTCTCATCCCAACATGAAAAAAATATCTACTAGGGTTAGAAATTTGTTGGCCATGTTTGGAAAAGAGTTTAACCTGCTGGTCATCCTAAGATATTTTTATGGGCTGAGATTGTTTGAATCTGGTTGTAAAGCCATCCCCTGGGACTTTGCACTCCATTAAGTGACAGACATCACTGGGATCTCAGTGGTGAGATGCAGATGTTTGCAGCAAGCTATCAGATGTGTGTGTGTATACACATAAACATATATATATATATATATATATATATACACACACACATATATATAAAATATACTTAAATATATTTAATTTTTTACTGTGATAAAATACATATAACACAAATTTACAACTTCAATCATTTTTAAGTATACAATTCAGTGGCACTAAGTGCATTCACATTGTTGTACAAGCATTACCACTATTCATTTCCAGAAAATGTTCATTATGGCCCAAGAAATTTTGTGCTCATTAAACATTAACTCTCCATTTGCCCCTCTCTTTAGCCCCTGGGACTACCATTCTATTTCCCGACTCTATGGATTTGCTTATCTTAGATACACGTATAAGTGGGATCACCCAATGTTTTAGATAGCCTTAAAAAAAAAAAAAAAAAATATATATATATATATATATATATATATATATATATATATATATATATATATATACCCCTGGCTGGTTTGGCTCAGTGGATTGAGCATCGGCCTGTGAGCTAAGTGTCGCTGGTTCGATCTTCCAGTCAGGGCACATCAGAGAAGGAAAACTCTGACTCCAAAAAACCTCCGCTGCCTTGCGGCATACCTCTTCAGGGGAAAGGCTAAGGGAGTAAACCCCGACAGAAAATCCGGAGCCGGAGTCCCTAAGGCGGTTTGACGTCGTAGTCAACACCGGCAACTCCTGCGGCGCACCTGAAGCCAAGCTGTATTGACTCCGTCTTTCCCTTGGACCCTTCAGCTGCGAAGAGAGGGGGGGTCTGCTGCATGGGCAACAGCAGACCCTCCATATCACCCTGCCCAGGCTCTGTAGCTTCAGCTTCACTGGAGAGGACACTCCAGCGTCATCGCAAGATGTCGATTCAACACGGGAGGAGACAGATACCGTGTCACTCCCGAGTCGGACTGCACAGCCATTCTCGGCGGTGCAGATAGACTCTTAAGAAGCTACACCATCGTCTCTCGAGACGGACGGCTGCCGACGATATATATATATATATATATATATATATATAGATAGATAAATAGATAGATATAGTTTTATCAGAACACAGCCATGCTCATTCACTTATGTATTGTCCCGGCTGCTTTTGCACTTCAAGAGCAGGGTTAAGAAGTTGTCATAGACACTATATAGACTGCGGAGCTGAAAACATTTATTGTCTAAGTGCTCTGCAGAAAGTTTGCAGACCCCTGCGCTAGATGGAGCGTGGCTGACCTCTGTGATTATTTCATGAGCGTGGGAAAGGTGCCTCTTTCCCAGCCCTGTGAGGATGGATTTTTACAGTATAAAGGTATCAAAGACCTTTAACTCTGCTGGATCAAATTCCTGCTGTTCTCAACCTCCCTCACTTTTGTAGTTAAAAGAATGCAAACCATTTCAGAGTTCTGCCTGGTTTCTCTCCTGGGTTTGTTCCTCTTCACAAGGTCTAACCAACTTGAACTTCCTAATTTAATACCCTTTGTTTCTACCAGATAATCGTTATTCCTTTCTTTTCTTGTATAACAGAAACCTCTTCTGCTCAATACTGTCCACTCCACACAATTGTTTCACAGTTATGAAGCAATCTCTGCTAAAATACCTACCTTTGCAAGCTCCCCTTTTCCTGAAAGTGAGTAATGGATTACTTCTCCTTCTTTAGATTTTGGCCTTTGTGTTATTTTATCCCCTTCATAAAGAAAAATAATATTTCAACCTAGAATTCTAAAACCATGACAGTACCTATGTTTTCAAAGTCATTTCTCATTTTACTATGCAACTGTTTATAAATACAATGCAGATGATCATTTTGCTTTATTGTTCCAAGATTTATCCTTTTAACCATTCTGTTGAACGTATTATCCTTTGGTGAGAAGTGGTGTCTGTGAGTGAGGCAGGAGTTTCTGGGACGTTAGATTTACTGTGGCCTCGAGTAGTCAGCAGTTTTGCTCATTATTGATTTGGGCCCCTTTCTGTGTAAGTTCACACACTTTAAAGAAAATCAATCAGTTTGCTCTCCTCCAACATAACAAACCAAAACCCCATGTACCAGATGATTTTGCTATCAGTCCCTTACCAATGAACATCTATAAATATCAACACTGAACAAAACCTTAGCGAGCTATCTCAATCAGACGTTGGCAAACACTTCTAGACTAATATTTTTTTCGATAAAACTTTATTTATAAAAACTGTCAGCAGGTCATTGTTTGTCAACCCCTGTTCCAAATCATTCACAATTATGCTTTTATTTTCAGCCCTAAAATGACTCTGAACACGTACATAGACCTAAGGTTTCTGTTCTATAAAATGGAATTCTCATGGAATCCACTCATTCATTCACAGACTTACTTATACAGTGGTTATCGTGTGTCTACTGTGTGTGACACACTGTGTGATACTGTAGAGATAATAATGACACAGGACAGACGTGGTCTTTCTGTCTAGTAGGTCCTGACAGGACTAGGGATAAAATGTGTGTAGTGCTGGGAGGGGGGAGGGGCTTCGTATGGGGCAGCTGTTACTCTTGCATCATCATTGTGCTCACTCCCGTTGGCGATCTCAGGGCACAGGTACACGGTCGTTTGTCCGATGGTCGTCCTCATTCCTCGCAGGCCCTGCCGGGTGTCCCTTTAACCCTGTGTCCAGACTTGGTGCACATCTCTGCTCTAGTGATTGACCCGATCGCGGGTTCTGACCAGGGGACTCCTATTTCTTCGCAGCCACTGTCTCCCCTGGTTTATTACCCGCGAGAAGCATCTCATAAAAAGTCAATGGCTGTGCTGGTCTTTCGTGAGTGTGTGCTTCCCTGCTGCCTGGGACATATAATTTCACTGACCGTCGTGAACCTGTCCTTCCCTGTGCCATGGAAGGCTGAACTGCCTGCAGCACACAGGGGCTGTGGACTGGGCTACACCAGAGTCAGAGGGTAGGAAGCCTTGAATGTCCCCAACCCCATCCTGCCCAAGACCCTGTCTCTGAGAGAGCAGCCCCATGGACTACTGATCCACAGCCCTTCATGTTCGGGTCACCAGGTTAAGAGCAAGGACAATATAGAGAATGTGTCATCAAAATGGACCCAAGGATACTGTGGATGGGAAGGAGCCTTAAACATGCTGATGCCTGACTCCTTGGATGCACAGATGAGGTTACAAAAGACACTTAATCATTTTTTCCCCCAATTATGTTTATGGAGCATTTACTGTATATGCAGCACTCTGGGGACACAGTGACAAGCAGGACATTCAGCCCGTGGTAGCCAGTCTCTGAGATGGCCCCCAAGGCGCCCTGGCTCCTGGTCTTCACACCCTCAAGTCAACCCCTTGTGTGTGACTGATGGAATTTGGCAGAGCGACGAGAGGTCACTTTCAGGATTAGGTTGTAGGAACAGCTGCTACAGCTTCATTTGGGGTCCCCCTCTGTTGGAGCCCTTGCTCTGAGGGACTCCAGCTGCCATGTTGAGAGCCATCCTGACTGTGACAAACCCATGTCTCCGCAGCTGACAGCCACACAAGGGAGTGTGGGAGAGGATTCCCCAGCGCTGAGCAGGCTCTCAGGTGACTGTTGTCTTCAGGTGTCACAGACCTAGCAGGTACCGCGGGAGGAAGGACGGCGGTAACGCGGGATCAGGATGCCTGCTGGGACCACTGTGTATGCGCCTGTGCATATACTTGTGAGTTTCGGTGTAGGGACTGCCAGACACCTTTGAGGCAGTGAGGTGACACCTGAAGGATGTGTGTGGAGTGTTACCTGAGGAGACAGTACTGGGGGAAGACCTCAAGGTGGGCAAGGACTTGCTTTACTTGAGCAACCGAAGAAAGGGCAAGGACCCAGAGCATGAAAAATGTGACAACGTGCTTTTTACCAGAGGAGACTGGAGAGGTGAGCAGGGGCCACGGCCGCAGGCCGAGGAGGCGGGGTTTCATGGTCCAAGCCGGCGCTGCCCGACAGCACTTGGTGTGGTGACGACAGAACTTGATGTGGTGACGGCAGTATTCTACACCACTGCTGCCCAGGAGGGAGCCACTAACTGTAGGTGGCTGGTCTGTCCTGGAAGTGTGGCTCGTGCAACTGAGGTTCTGAATTGTTCGTTTTATTTTGTATGATTGGGTTAAACTGGAAAGAGTCACATGTGGCAGGTGGATACTATATGGGACAGTGTAGAAAGTGCAAAGGGAAGCTGGAGACGTTTCCAGCAGGCCGGTGACGTGATTGGATGGGGACGTGTAGGAAGACCTTGCTGGCTACTGTGGGGAGAGTGGACGGGGGTGGGCGGGGGGGGGGGCAGGGGAGGCATGGCCCCAGGATGATAAGAGGGTTGGAGATGCTGATGTTGGTGGGGGGGGGGCAGGTGAGATCATTCCCACCGGGTCTAGCCTGATGGAGGGGCGTGTCTCCAAGGCAATATTTCTTAGCCAGCTGCACAGGACAGATGGGTTCCCCTCTGGCAGAGGAGGTGGGACTGTCCCCAGTTCCTGGCTATTGCTGAAGTCCCTGTTGAACAGCTAACTCCCTTTCCAAGGCTGGGAGTCTGCATGGTCTCATGTTGCAGGTGACTTACTGCCTACGTTTTAGCTTCTTCATCTAAAAATTGGACATTAATACTATCAGCCTTTAGAAACCTCCTGAGTCTCCAATGAGATAAATCCACCTAAACCACTAGCTACAATGAGTGGTGCATGGTAGATTGATGACTGCCTGCTGTTGTTCACCTTCCCATAATCACCAGCGTCACATCTGAGCCAGGAATCTCTAGCTCCACGTGCTAACCGCACCTGACCTCACATGAGCCTCGGGGCTGGGAGGGCCTGATCCAGAAACTGCTTTAGAGCCCTTACCAAGGGGGATCCGGGACTGGATTCTTTAGCTGCTGCAGAGGGGAACCCATGAGCCCACATGAGCTCAGGTGGAGAGAGGTACCAGAACGTTCTGGCCCATTTTCATTGCATGCTGGTTGTTGCTCTAAAATTGATAGATAGAAGTCCCAGGAAGCTGATTGGGTTTGGGGACAGTGGGTGCTCCTTAGTGACTCACAGAGGAGTGGAAACACCCCCAGGTCTGTGTCGTCACAGCCAATGGCATTCTGGAAGTGCTTCTGTTAGACAAGAACTGACATCTGGCTTGAGGGTCCTCTCGTCTGCTGTGGCTTCAGGAAGTTCACCTACATACAATGAAGTATTAGTTTCAGGTAGTGTCAGGTCTTCATATTGATATCAAGTATTAGTTGAATATCATATTACTATGCTATCTGTTTTTTCTGCTGCTCAGTTTATGGATTGAATGATTTCCACAGATGAATGAAAAAAATTACCAGTGGGCTTAGCCTTTCTACACCGTGGTACTAATTTTATTCCTCTGTTGTCTTACCTTCTGGGGCACCGCTGGTTCCCAGGGGTAAGTTTAGACCTCCTGTCCACTTCTTTCTTCCTCAGTCACGTGGCTTCTGTCAGCCCTCCTGGCCACTTGAGCTAGGACACACACCTGGCCTTGGGGCTTTCGCACTGGTTGTTCTGGATACCTGCAGCACCCTTCCCGTCCTTCCCCAGAGATGTGGGGCTCACTGTCTCCCCTTTGTTCAAGGTCACCTTCTCAATGAGGCCAGCTCTGACCACTCTGCTTACAGCGATGGGCTCCTCTTACCCTGATCCGCTTCTAGTCTCTCTTCCACATGCTGTCCACCACCTTCATCTTATACAAATTACATTTAAAAGAATAGTTGGCATACAATATTATATTAGTGTCAGGTGTACAACATCGTGATTTGAATTTATATGACTTATGTTGTGACCACCATGATAAGTCTAGTTACCATCTGTCACTATACACAGTCACTATGATATTGTTGACTGTGTTCCCTGTGCCTACATTGCATCCCTGTGACTTTTATTTATTTTATAACTGGAACTTTGTACCTCTTATTCCCCTTCACCGTTTTCACCCATCTTCCCATTTTCTTTCCTCTGGCAGCCATTTGTTTGTTCTCTGTGTTTATGACTTTTTTTTTTCTGTTTTGTTCATATGTAAGTGAAATCATATGGTATTTATCTTTCTCTGTGACATTTCTCTTAGCAGAATGCCCTCTAGGTTCATTCGTGTTGTCACAAGTGGCAAAATTTCATTCTTTTTTTATGGCTGAGTAATATTCCATTATATATATGTACCACATCTTCTTTATCATTCATGTAATGGTGGACACCTAGGTTGCTTCCATATCTTGGCCACTGTAAACAATGCTGAAGTAAACACAGGGGTGCATATATCTTTTTGAATTAGTGTCTTTGTTTTCTTCACATATATATGCAGAAGTGCAATTGCTGGATTGTATGTTAGTTCTATTTTTAATTTTTTGAGGAACTTCCATACTGTTCCCCACAGTGGCTGCACCAATTTACACACCCACCCACAAGTGTAAAGGGTTCCTTTTCCTGTTCATCCTCGTTGACACTTGTTGTTGGATGTATTTATTTTTTTTGTCCTGTTTCTCCCCACAGGAAGGTAAGTTCCACAACAGTAGGGATCTTGGTTCCTTCCTGTCCTGCTCACTGCTGTGTCTTTATGTTCTAGAACAGGCTCTGGTATCCATGGAGTGACTGAGCCATAAAAATATTGACTGAATAAGCATCTAGACTCTTTAGTTTGCTATTCAAGGCTCTGACCTTCAATATCAACTTTCATTTTATTCTTTCAAGATCCAGTCTGCTCTGGCTTCTCATTGGATCATATTTATGTGGTTTCATGTTATGACAGCCCTCATTTCTCCTTCCTGAATTGCCTGCTGCCTTACTCTTCTCTTTCCCACTCAGCTAACAGACCCACCCTGCAGGCCTCCTAGGACTCCTTCCACCATCTTGCCAGCCTCTCGTGAGCACCATTGGCTTGGCTCGCCTTGTGATAGTCACTCCTTTAACTCTTGACCATTCTCAGGCCTTGAGTCCTTCTTAAATGCTTCGTGCTTATGGTCGGTATTGCACAAGGAGAATGGACTTTGGTGTCAGACAAACCCAGATTCCCCCCCCACTACTTATTAGATAGAGTAGGTCAAGTTTAAACATTTCTCTAAGTCTATTTACTTATCTCTAAAAATATGAATAGTGGTATCTACCTGGGGGTTATTGCGAGAACTAAAAAAGATGACATGTATGAAAGCACATGGGAGGTGCTCAAGAAAATTTGTGGAGTGATTTTTGAGTGACTTTAGAGTCATGGCGTGGGGGTGAGGAGCTGCATGTTAACCCTGAACATATTTGATTCCAGTGTTCCGATTTTGGAATGGGAGGTGGTTTTTGTTCCACGTTTGAATAACGAGAAAGCTCTTATCTTTGTTGGAATCCTACAGAAAGAGGCAAGCTGTATTTGTGTCAGAGATAATGTGGTCTTTTTACAAGCTTCTGTGTAATAGACAATAGTAGGGCCCTTTTAACTGGTGTGCTTAAGGCTTTTTCTGTCTCTCTTTACATGGTCTGTCAATTCCAGTCTTTACTTGGCTTCTGGATGACTTGTGTGGCATTTGAGTAGTCAGTTCTTTGTGAATCGAGGGGGGCAGTCTGTGAGCATGTGCACTAACATATACACACACGTACACGGGGACCCATGTGCTTAAGCACATGTAGATAAATGCATATCTGTTAACACATATGCTAACACATATGCTATGTTAACAGCCCCTAGTGACCACACACTGTACAGGCTGCAGTTTAGGATGTAAATATGTCATTTAGAGGCAGCTTGGACAGTTGCTGAAGAATTTGTCTTCTTTTTAATTGAGAGAATGCATTTAACACATTGATAGCTCCTACAAAATTGCAGATGCAACATATAGAAAAACTATCTTAAAATAAGGTGTAGACTTTAGACCCACAATATCAGAGCCCAAAGGGATCACCAATACAAAGTAATTTATTCCCCTGGGTGTACAGGTGGGAGATCAGGTCTTGCCCAAGGTCACAGAGTGAACACCAGGTCCAGTCCTGAGGTTGTGGCCAGGGTTCCATTTCTTAGCCCTGAGTTCTTTTGACCCCATTCTGCAAGACTCTGCACCAGCGACTTCTTCTGTTTCCTTTCCTTTTTTTCTTTTTTCTTTTTAAAGGCTCACTGGCAGCTACTGCTCCAAGGCAGAAAATGTATTCATTTAAATGACTTCGTTTGGAAATAGAAGCTTGAATAATGATGTTACCATTTATAATTGCTCTGATTAACCACACCACGTTTCGCGGTTTAGAATTTTAAAAAGCCTCATTCCTTTTGTGATACGAATTTTAATTGCTTTTTCTCAGGGAGACCCCTCCAGGCGTATCTGCCTGTTCCCCAACTCCTGGAACCTCAGAAAGACCCCACTAGGCACCCCTGTGCTCCCTGGGTACTGCGGCGGAGATTTGGGGCTTGGCACAGGGCAGATGTTTTGGGAATACCTGGCTGGTTTGAGATTTTGGGACGGAAGCTACCCACTTCCACTTTGGACCAAAGTTTCATACTTTCCTGGGGGATCACAGCATTAGGGGCCTCATAAGGCCCAGACTGAGGACCTGGGATGAGGGAGCTTTTCTAAGGGTATTTGATGCTCACTGTAGTTGTCATCTCTAAGATTACAAAGGGGACAGAATCACATCACCCATAACTTATCTGCCCGTGAATGTGGCTTCTCTGATGGATTTATCTTTTGTACCTTGAGGATATTTTCATTTATTTTTCTATTCCTGTTTTGACATTTCACCCATGTGAAATAAGAATCATCACAGTGTAGTGGAAAAGGCAAGAGTTTAAGAAAATATAGGTGAATATTTATTTGATTTCAAGAGGAGCAAGGGTTTTTCAAGAGTAAAAGCCAAGAAATGAAGTATAAGGGGAAAGAGTGATAGATTTGGTTATGTCAAAGTCACAAATATTTTATGTAAACGTTTAAGTAAAAATAAAATGACAAAAAATATTAAAAGACAACTTGGGTAAAATACTTACAAAACATGATTTACAATGGTCAACTATCCTTAATATATAAAAAGCACTAATAATCAACAAAAAGATCAGTGTCTTGGTAGGAGAAGAAGAAAAGGATATGAATAGATAATTAAGAAAAATTGCCACAGTCAATAAAAATCTGAAAAAATAAATTAGCTTCACTTTTAGTTACTGAAATATAAATTAATAAAGAATTAAGGTACCTTTTTTCCTCTATTTACATTTACAGCAATTTAAATGGTGATATTGATGAGAATGAAATAATGTGATTGTCAAAAGAGTATCCATTTCTGCAGGGTAGTTTATTTATGGTTTTGTCACTGGAAAGGGACTGTGCACAGAGTGGGTCTGCCTCAGGCTAGCTGGCAGTGTGTGGGTTCTTGACTTTCCAACAAGAGTCCAGGTGATTTGAGGGTATGTTTATTAAAGCTGGGGACAGTGAAACAGGGAAGGGCTTAGGGTAGAAGAAGCAACAGGAGAGAGCCTAGGCGGTGCTCTGCTTTGGATCTCTAGAAATGTTACAGGAAAGAAGGGAGCCACGCTGGGCTGCGTGGACTCACTGAGAAGTAAAAGTCACGGTGACGGAAGTGAGCCATGGAGGGGCTGCTGTTAGCTCACTGAGAAGTCAGAGAAAACGAGGGCATTGGGGACAGGTTCAAGGGGGTTAGCCTGGGATGAGCTGCTGCTGCCCATTGCTTCCCTGGTTGCAAGTATTGTGGGGACCCTTGGAGTTTAGGAGAAAGAGAGCAAAAGTACACACCTGAGGAAGGGAGGGGTGCAGATGTGCCCCAAGGAGAGAGTGCTGGCTTCCTTTCTGGCAGGTTTTTGTCTGTTTTCTAAAGGTGGGAATTTTAGGGAAGGTCTCAGGGGAGGGTCTCAATAGAGTATTCCATAGCTTTTCAGGTGTGTTCTTCAATATGCTGCTTCATCAAAATGAGTGTATAGAGGAGTCAGGGTCATTTTCTGGTCAGTTTCACCTTGAAAGAACGTTACTGAATTGGAACCAGGACTGAGGCAGGTCTGTCCTGCACTGTCTGGACTGTGTAAACCATCTGCTCCTAAGTGTCCTTGATTAGGGAAGATAAGACCTTGTAATTTATTAGTTGGCTCTAAATTGCTCTATAAGTTTCTTCAGCTCTCTGTCTCAGTTTCCCTGTTCTACTTGCCAAGGAATTTTCCTAGCTTTTTACTGTCCTGCCTCATTTTGAGAATCTTAAAATATGCATATATTTTACCTTGTAATTCCATTCCCAGGAATTTACTATTTTAGAGAGATAATTAGAGATGTACATAAACGATAATGGATTTTTATCAGCACATTATTTGAGATGGAGAAAAATGAAGGAAAACAATTTAAATGCCCAGTAACAGAGAGTAGCTAAAATGATTATGTGGCTTTCATATAATAGAATTATCTGCATCTGTAAAAACTAATAGTTTCAAGTAATATTGAATGCCATGTGGAAAGTCGCACACTATGTTTAGTTAAATAATTAGGAAACTAACCTTCATATACAACCTATTACTGATGTTGTTTAAATTTTATATAAGCATACATAATAATGGAATAAAATGAAGTATTAGCAGTTCTCGTCTTTGAGAGGTAGATTATGGGCAAACCTTAATTTTTTCTCTAAAGAAACTTCCAAACTTTTTCATATTTACTATAATAAAAAATATTTCTTTTAAAAAAATGCCAGAACCCAATAAATGGTATGAAAAGGAAACACTAAAATGAAAACAGAATAAGAGAGAATCAAGAAGTTTGGGGTGGATGAGTCTGAGCTTTGAACTTAGTAGCTGTTTGACCTTGTCAATGTTTTCAAACCGTTGCTTCCCTTTCTTTAAAAGGAGGATAAATTTAGCTCTGCACAAGGTTGTTCTTAAGGCTAGCTCGGAATATAAGTACAGAATGTGACACTGAACAGACTCTTAGCCGACGTTAACTAGGGTCCTGCATTTTCTCTGCTGGTCTTTCTGAAATTCGGGATTTGTAACCTAGCGTCTAGATTGGTCTTTGAACTCTCTTCCATGATTTTATGCTTGTTTTGGGGTGTATCCTAATTATTTAACCATAGCCGCTTGTTCCATTTTCTCAAAAGAGGACTAAATCAGGCTGGTGATCTGGCCTTGCTGTTGCTGCAGTTGGAAATTTGAATGGACACGTTCAGATGATATCATATTGGGTGATGGACTCTTAGATTTCTTCCCTCTTTCTCTTGTCGGTTTGACTGAGTATTCTAAAATTGTAATTTCCAGTGGTGGTACCACATTCGTGGACATAGAAAGTCATATAACCTTTGGAAAATATATCAAAAGCCTTTAAGTGTCTTCATATCTTTTGATTCAGTAATCTCATGTTTGGGAAATATTATCTTAAGATAATAAATAGATGTATACTGTAATTTATCTACAATTAAGGCCAACCGTGTGTTCTTTTAAGGATCTAATGGGATAAGGCATACATCTGGTTGCTTGTATTCATGAAACCCATAGATCAAGTTAGGTCTCCTTTGGCAGAAGGCCCCATGCAGGTCTGTCTAGGTGATGGTGATGTGCAGGACTCCAATGTCAGACACAGTTCTCCCAATCACCGTGTGGTCTAGATGAAGGAGGCCATGTGGGGTCATGCAGAGTCCGATCACTGGCATCAGCATACACAGATCTGCACCCAGACATTGATAGGCGACTGACTTGTGACTTTGAGCAGGTGCCTCCCCTCTCTACATGTCCATTTCCTCGTCTCTAAAAATGGCTATGATAACGCTGGCCTTCCAGGGCTTTGGTGTGGAGGGGAGGAGAGAAAGCATGCAATGCGGCCCAGGAGAGACCCAGTGCTTTATGGTCACATTTAAGTCATTCCCCCTTTTTTTGGTGAATTGGACTGATAATTGTGGACGCTGTATCCTTCTGTGTGGATTCTCCCAGACTCCCTGGGGAACAGCCAGGCTGCCAGACTCCCCACCCATTAGTAGCTCTAAGAAGCAGTGCCAGCTGGATCCTTAGTCAGATCCCCTAGAAACTGGGGGGCGGGGGTATGGGCAAGGGGGCAATTCTGTCTTTTCTCAGACATAATAATGTCACGAGGGCACTGTTAAGAGCGAAGGTTTTGCAGAAAATGTTTTCACAAAATAAAAGGAGTTTACAACTATTATATAAACTTTATTTTAAAATAAAACTTGCTGAAGGAAAAAGGTTTTATAAAAATTATATATGCCCCCATACACAGAGTTTAGAAAATATAGAAAAGTAGAAAGACTAGGGAAACAAGGATGCAGATATTTTCGCTCTGCCCAAAGGTAACCATTGTTAGTATCGTCATGTATTTCTGTTCAGGGTTGTCTCTGCATTTTCTCGTAATCAGAATCATGCTGCATATATTGTCATGCATCTTCCCTTTGCTTTTCATTTGGCCACATCACATACACTTTCCTCATGTCGTTAAAAAGTTTGTAAAAATAGCTTTGAATAGCTGTGCTAGTCCGTTCAGTGGATATTAGAGAGGCGATTATTCATTTCAATTATTTTCAAGTCTATGGAAAACAAGATTGTTTTCCATATCTGCTATTTCCTCTTATCCTTTATGTCTATCTTGGATACTCCTCAAATTATGCCCTTGTTCAGAGGGAGTGTCTGTCAGGCTCAGGGCAGGCAGAGTTACACCTTCTTTCAGTGCCTGCAGTGACTCATGGTTCAATCTTTAATGTATTGCAGCTGTTTCTTAATGCTACGTTGTTAATCATTTCCAGGGGAAATTGAGACATTGCAGCAGCTCTGAGGGGGACTCGGGCTTTGAAAAGTGAAGAAAACGGTTGCGTTCCTGATTCGTAGCGGATGCTGACGGCCAATTGAAAATGACCATGTGGGGGGCGGTGCTGGGAGTAGGTTTTGTTTTAATTTTTGTTAAGAACTAAGATGAATGAAACAAATCGAGGGGCATGTTCCACACCGTGGATAATGTGAATGTAGTTGAAATTGAACAGATTTCTCTCCTCTCTTTCTCTAACCTTAGTGGAACTTGTACTAATTTTCTGGAGCTGTTCTCCCAGCACTTATGATTGCTTTTAGCACAAACAATCTCATTTTGGGAGCCTGGGAAGAGGAAAAGGAAATATGTATGCACGACTGTGAGTCGGTGTGGAGTGAAAGAGGCTGCAGGGAGCTGTGTGTATGTCTGTGGGTGTGGAATCGCGTGTGAGAGTGTGTGTGTGTGTGTGTTGGGGTGCAGTGCATTTACAGAGAGAATTAGGTCTGAGAGGAGGGGAGGGGATGGATAGTAATGACAAAGCTGTGTGCGACTCCTGCTTGTCACACTGAAGTGAGTAAATTGAAAAACCTACTTTGGGGCTCAACAGTTTGGGGGTGATAGGGTTTTTACTTGTGGTTGGTGAGTGCAGGGTGACCTGATGTATGCAGGACAAGGGGGTGGGAGGCAGAGACCAGAGAGGCCACCTGACATTGTCAGGATTGCGCAGCTCAGTTCAAATTAAATTAATATCAACATCATTGCAACCTTCCTCGTCCTTGTCCCCGGCCATGTGGTGCCTGCTGAGCTGGGATACAATCTGCCACTGGTTGGAGGGACATAGGTGGGTGATGTTGACCTGCAATGACTGACTGAGGGCAAATAGCACGCAAGGACATTCTGAGCTTTAAAAACAGCAGCCCAGGATTTTCCTGGTTTTCGTTTTACACACCCTCAACTTTATCCCCAAAATCTCTTGGAGAGAAACGGAATGGCAGAGCGGGGAACCACGTCCTGATTAGCATCTCCCTTCTGCACCTGTTGGGTGAGGAGGATCGTTACCTGGAACATGCCCTCAGTTTTCTCTTTAAAGAAAACCACTGGTATATGACCCTAAACAGCGTTTATCCATTTATGCCTGGGGCAGGTGTGTGAACACACTTTGTTTTCCACTATTTTATATTGTACAAATTCAAATGGGAAACCTGCCCTTTGAGGCTTCAGCCTTCTTTTTTGTTTATTTTGCAAGATAAGCATGTGTATACATGTTTCTTTAACGAACTCAATACATATTTAAGTACCTGCTGTTTACGGGTGCCGTTCCAGGAATGTGTGTGTGTGTGAGGAGGAGGAGGACCTTGGATGGAGAGATTGTCCAGGTCAGAGAAGAGGGAGGCAATGCATTAGCGATCAGACAGTTGCAGATAACTGCAGGGAAGAAGGCAAGAGGACCTCACGAGAGAGTGATGAAGAGGTGGGGCCGGGATGGTGCCCCGCCTCTGAGGAGGTGATGTTTGAGGCCCAGATGCCAAGAGTAACCTGCCACGTAACCAGTTGGGAGGAGCAAGTTTTGCTTTTGCTGTTGAATTCTGTTTCCTCCCCCCAACTTACTTCTTCCTAAGTCTTTCCCCTAAAATGGTGCCACCATTCACTCAGGTGCTCAAATAAAAAAAAAAAAAAAAATCTAGGCATTATCTTCGATTCCTCATTTCCCCCTTTCCCCCTTACTCCTTGTCTCCATCCCTGAGAGATGTTCCCAGCTTGTTACTTCGCTCCAGCTCTGCCTCCAGCTATTGACACTTGTCCGCTGGACCACTGGAATAGCGTCCCGATTAATCTTCCTGTTTCCTCTCTTGCCCTCCTCCCGTACCCTGTAATTATTCTCCACCAGCAGTTCAGGTGCCCAGACCAGTGCAGTAGCTACCAGCCATGTGTAGGTATTTAAATTATTAAGATGGAATAAAACTCCAAATCCAGTTTCTTGGTCACACCAGTCACATTTCAGCTGGTCAGTAGTGACATGTGGCTAGTGGCTTTTGAGGTTGACAGTCTAGATAGAGGACATCGTTCCAGGGAGTCCTTTTGGGTAATGCTGAGTTAGAGTGATCTTCCCAAAATATACAGCAAATCACGTGACACTCTTCTTGAAGCCTCAACTGCTTTCTCCACTCACTGGGAATAAAATCCGAGCTCTTTATTCTGACTTACAGGGTCCCACGTGATCTGGCCCCTACCCACCTGCCGAGCCTATCTCACGCCTCTCCCCTCTTTGATCACCGTCATACTTGGACTTCCTATTCCTGGGACACAAAGAGCTTGTTCTCTCCTTGGGGCCTTGCAGGAGGAGTTCACACCTTGGGTTCCCTCTGTATGGAAGGCCTGCCTTCGCTCCACCAGCTCAAACCGATTATTTGTGATGATGGCTCCTTGTTGCCATTTATATCTCACAATAAATTATCACCACCTCCAGAGACTTTCCTTGACTCTCCAAACCTAAGCAGCCATTGTCACTCTCATGTAACCAAGTTAAACTGTCTTCGCCCCTGGTTACTATCTGATGCTTTGCTTATTCATTGATTGCTGAATTCTCTGTTGTGTGTCTCTGCCCAGTAGTGTGTAGGCTTCCAAATGGCAAAGGACTTGTCTGTCTAGTTCAAACCTGTGGTCCCAGTGCCTAGAACAGTGCCCGAGTTATAGCAGATGCTCAGCTAATACTTGTTTTAGGAACGAATGAATCATTGCAGGGAATGGGTCAGCTGCTAGCTCTGATGTCTTCTTATTATGAATTAGAGAAAGGTACCCTTTGCTCTGCCTGATCTTGTGTAATGAACGTCCCACACAGCTGAGCCTGACAGCCCTGGAAAGGGGTTCATCTTTGAAAGTGTAAAGGACCTGAGGCAGGAATATGCTTGATGTATTTAAAGAAAAAAAAAAGAGAGAGAGAGAAAAGATTGGTGTGTTTGGAATATAATTTGTAAAGGGAAGCATAGAATGAAAAAGTCAGGAGAGATGGATAGAGGGCAGGTCACAAAAGACCCAGAAAGCTGTGGTAAGGAAATTACCATATTTTTTGCACTATTAGATGCACCTAGGTTTAGAGGAAGAAAACAAGAAAAAATATATTCTGAACCAAATGGTGTACTAAACTATTTAATAAAATATAACAGAATAATATTTCAACCATGTAAAGTGAACAGCAGTCAACAGCGGTATTAAGAACCATCATCACTGTCATTAACAAATGAGGAGAGACTTTAAGGTTCAAGTGCTCTTCTGATTTTCTGGGAACCCCAAGAACTCATCATCGCTGGTGTCAGAATTTATGAAGCTCAGTTGCTCACAATCACTGATATCACTTTCTTCATTATCTTCATATATGATACTATTTTCAGTTCCATCTAAGGCATTGCTAATGCCACATTTTTTGAACGATGGTACAATGGTTTCATCCTTCACTAACATGTCAGGTAACACACATCACAGTCTGTGAAGCAATATTTGCTCCATAAGACACACAGACATTTCCCTCCACTTTTTTAAAAAAGTGCATCTTATGGAGTGAAAAATATGGTGTATTTTATGCCAAGCACAGTGGGAAGCCATTGGAGGACATTAAGTGGGGAAGAGGCATTTGATTTATGATTTATTTGTTCTTACAATTTTATTTCTTTTGTTTTATGAATGAATTTGTTTTAATATTTTTCTCAAGATTATATGATTGGGGGGAACTTCTGGTTTTGAGACTAGTTTTTCCAACAGGTGGGGATTTGCTTCTCCGAAGACTGAAAAATCCTCAGACAACACTTTCAGGCAAAGCATAAGGTTCCGAACACAGGCTGTCTTCTCTGAAATGGTGTTTGGCATGCAGTGTGGCTATTTTTGAAGGTTAAAACCTTTTACCTTTCTCCTAGAGGTGACAGAGGCACAGAATACAAGTAATTAGGAAAAATTCCAAGTAATCGATCGTGGCCATTTGATGCAGTTCTGAAATGCATGTCATTTGTTCGCACGGCTCTTCCTTGGGAGTGGGGGGGCCTCTCTAGCTTGATGTTCAGCCTTAGGATTAATCTGCCTGTGAAAAGGAAACTGTGACTCCGTGCAGAGACACAGGTGAGCACAGCTTGCATCTATGACTTGCTGTTGTCTCAATTTCTTCTCTCAAGAATAAAGGAAAAATGCATCAGGTTCTTTGAAAAGCATTGTTTACCCTATTCTCTCAAATCTGAGGTGATATAAAGAAAAAAGAGGCACCCTGGCTACATTGAAGCTTTCTGGGAACAACAACATAAACATTATTTTAGAAATACACATCAGTGACAAGGACTCCAATTTCCAGGAAGTTATAATGTGAAGCAAAGAATTTATCATCCACCTGTCTGTCTGCCTGTCTGCCTGTCTTATCTATCTACCTACTACCTATCTACCTACCTAAATTATCTATGAATCAAAGGCTAAAATAAGACTTGCTGTATTCTAAGTGCTTTAAATACAGACTCAATTAATCCTCATGGCCACTCTTGAGGTAGGTACCATTATTAACCTCATTTTCCAGAGAAAGAAACTGAGGAGCAGAGAGGTTAAGGAACTTGTCCAAGGTTACACAACTATAAAGTAGCTGAGCCAGGACTTGAACACAAGTTGCCTGGCTCCAGGATCTGACTTAACTTTTGTATTATGAGAAAATGTGAAAATTGCATGCAAGCTATCAGCAAATTGACAGATGTGTTTCTTTGCTACTTAGCATAAAAACTCAAGTATGGATCCTGATCCTCGACAGGTCATTACTCATCTATGACTGATGTTTTCATTGCATTTGACTCTAGATCTGCAATACGAGTCTATGTCCCAAGATTTGTTTTAATGAAGCCTTTTAATTATGGTCCCACTCAAGAGGAAACAGAGTGAACTGCTGGGCTGAGAGGGTGGGGCTGAGACAGTGGGAGGGGGCATCGTTTGAAGGTAGCAGAGCACAGTGGTTAACCACACCAGCTCTGGAGCAAGACTGCTGGGTCCAAACTCACCTTCGCTGCTTCGGAGCCATGTTTGCCTCTCTGCGCCGGATTTCTCATTCATAAAATGGGTTGAACAAGTTTTCAGCCCTTTCCCTGGCAGCCTTTGGGGCTAAATGTGTTTCTGAATTCAGATTTACATTTTAGGACAGCATAGAGTACATACACTGAATAACTAATAACCCCAAATCAACCACATTGATCATTTTTGCAGCAAAAGGTACAGATATTAACCCTGAGAAGGAAATGTAAAAACTGCAAATAAATCCACATCAGTTTAAGTTTTAGCACCAGATAAGTTTGCACCAAACTTAGGAAAAAAAAATCTTTCGGTTTTCAAAACTTCTGAGAATTCAGAATTTTTAGATCAGGGTTTGTGGGTCTGTGCCTGCCTCGGAGGGCGAATGTGGGGCTTATCTGAAGGTAAAGTGCTTACTCAGCACATTCCGCTGTCCACAGTGAAGTGCTCAAATCGTTATCTGTGATCGTTGTTGGGGAAGGTGAGCCCCGCCTGGCGGAGGGCCTGGAGGGCCTGGCTGGACTCTGACCACCTTCTTACCTGTGACTGTGAGGTTCTGAAGTTCTGATCTAGGGCCCAGAGCACCCGGCAGACCTCAGAAGTGAGGTCCGTCCTCTGACTCACACCAGCATTTTGATGAGCTTTTGGCTGTTCCAGGCAAGAAAGAAGGAAATCAGTCAGAAGAACTCATTCCCATCCCGCCCCTAGGTAGAATCATCCTTTCTGCTGACTTAATTTTTTTTTACGGCTGTAAAATGAGGGGAAAATTGAGAACAACAACAACTGCCAAAAGAGCCTTTGCCTTTAGGCAAGCACACGTGTGGCACCCCATTAATGATAAGTGACATCTCCTTCCATCTAGCAGGAATCAACACAATATTCACGTTAACCAGTCGTCGAGAGCGCCAGAAGCAGATGATGACTTGTCAGTTTCCATCCCATCCGTCATGTGCAGGCAAACAGTGTGTGTGTCTGGGCTCCGCATGGACTCAGTCACATGTACAGTACAACTCATTTGTCTGTAAGCACTTCATGGGTAGTCTGTGGATTAGAGCAGAGACTGGGTCGGTGCCATGCAGAAAGGGCAGGGACTGCAGAGGTGGACAGACCTAAGTCCCCCAGTTCTGACCCCACCACTCCCTGGCTAGGAGGCCTCGGCTAATGTCCACACACTGTATGAGCCTCGGCTGCCTTCCCTGTGAATACAGATCGTAGTAATCCCTTACCTCACAGGTCATTGAGAGGAGTAAGTGGCTTGAAACCTTTGAAAGTGATTTATAAACCAGGAAGCTCCAGGATATGCCCGTCTTGTTATGATGTATTTATCTTCAGTCATCTTTTGATTTGCCTCATACAGTGCATTTGGGCCACTCCCAGCTGTTTCTCCTGAGTTCCCACACTCTTCTTTCAACAAGTTGTCTGTGCATTAGTTCATTTGGTACGTTGCCAGTTCATGCTTTCATCTGCACACCCGCCCCCTCACCTCTCTATTTGGTCCCCATTGTGTGCCAACAAGGTTCCAGACAGTGAGGACAGATGGTGAGAGGGCTTAGTTCTTTGAGGTTGGCTATAGAGGTGGAGAGAAAGGCTAAATACTATCTCATAAAGGAAATGGCACCTAAGCAGAGTCTTAGGGAAGGGCGTACCTGCAATATACCACATGCCAGCCTCTCACATTCAGGGACTGAATGCAGGGGATATGCCCAGATGGAGTAGGGGTGTTCAAGGGGTCTGTCTTGGTAGGTAGGAGGTGATAGAGGCAAGCTGGGGCCAGAGGACATGAACCCTCATCCATTGGCGCGAGCAGCGGGAGTTATCCCAGTCCCCACGGTTGGGTGGCCAGCCATCAGCTGAAGGTTCCAGGTTGGAGAGTGTCAGTCTTTGCTTTGAGTTGCTGGAAGTTCTTCCTGGCATCTCACAGAGGTGGGGGGTTGGCTTGGAGGGGGCAAGGCTGAAGGGAGGAAGGCTAATGAGGGGGCTGCTTTGGAGGTCTGAGTGACTGTCTAAGAGGAAAGGGAGCAGCATGAGATATCAGGGGACATAGCAAAGGTCTTCAGGTGCCAGAGAGCAGAATTGGTCACTGTGTAGATTCCTATGTCTGCTGTAACAAATGACCATCAACTTGGTGGGGGGGTGGTCCAGACAGTGGAAATTTATTTTCTTCCAGTCCTGGAGGCCAGCATTTGAAACTAAGATGTCACTGTGGCTGTGCTCTCTCTGATGGCGCTGGAGGACAAACCTGCTCCTTGTCTGGCTGCTGCTGGTGGCTCTTGGCATTCTTTGTGGCTGCGTCACTCCATTCTCCGCCCCTGTCTTCACATGGCCTTCTTTTCCATGAGTCTATGTCTTCTGTTTCTTATAAAGACACTTGTCATAGAAATTAAGGCCCACCTGTGTAATTCAGGATGATCTCATCTCAAGATTCTGAAGTGAATTACATCTGTAAAGACTTGCATTCTAAATAAGGTCACATTCACAGTTTTGAGGGATTAGGATGTGGGTCTATCTTGAGGGAGCACCATTCCACCCAACACAGCTATCAAATGAATGGAGCAGCTTCTGCTCTCGGTCCCCTTAAGCAGCTGTAGGAGGGCTGGGCTCTGGCAGAAATGTCCCAGCAAACTTGGGCAAACTCATCATGGGCTGACGTGCCTTTCCGGTGTCTGATGGGTGGATAATGCCGGACCACCTGCCTCTCTGAAAGGAGGTGTTGTAAAGACATGGCAACAAATAGACGTTAAAGCAGGAGAACTCTTTAGACATAAAATAGAGATTCAAGTGACTCTTATCTGCGGCAAATCTGATTTTCACCGACAGTCCCACAGATACATTGGAGCAGTCTTGTAAGCCAAATGTATTTTCCGAAGACAGTTCTTCCTGAATTTTACAAACTTTTCTTTGCCAGATGATCACGTACACTATAATGAATGACAGCACGCTCTGTCTTGTGTTTCTCCTTGTTTGTGCCCAGTTGCTGTTAGTAATGGAGGCAGAACTGTGTCTCTGGGAAATCAGTGCCATTTTTATGTGGTTCAGATGTCACTGCTACTGGCACCCACGTGCTCTGAAACCTGCCGTCCCGCTCACTTGGCAAATGCGCTCAGAGCGCCTGCGAGAAGTTGGGCAATGCTTTTTGCTGCAGATACAAGGATAGACTAGACACAGTCCCTGTTCCTGACTCACAGTGTTGTGGGGAAAATGGACACATGGCCATGACGTGGGGTGTTGATGGCTGTGTTAAGGCAGCACAAGGAGATGGGGGAGCTCAGAGGAGAGATGAAGTTCTTCAAAAGTAGAACTAGAAACACCCAAAAAGTATATATCACCAGCCTCATGAGAATTGGGTATGCTACCTCAGACAAGGTAAGATTGTCAGCTGTCAAAACAGGTGAGGTAGAATAAAAAATGGCCTAATGCTCAGTGTTGGCAAGCATGTTAGAAAGTAGACGGTCTTGCACATTGGTGGTGGGGATGTGAATGGGTATGAGATTTCTGGACTGCAATTGGTGAAAGGGTCAAAAGACCCCAAAAGGGAAATCTGTGTAGATGTCACTTCCTTTCTGTGACATTCCCAGGCTCCTCAGTATCCCTGAATCTTCTTGGCTGTGACCATCATGGCATTGCCACATAGGATCGGAAGGACCCATTTGGTTATCTCTGCGCCACTGGACTGAGACCGGGGCTTCTGTTTCTCCAGTGCTTGCTGAGTACAGTACCTTGCTGAGCAGTCCTGCCTTGTAAGATCAAGGTTCCTCTGAATTTTAAAATTGTAGAATTTTCCTAGGTGTTCTTGCATGTTTATGTCTCAGGGTCATATTTGGGATCCCCCAACTCCTCCCGCCAGAAAACAAAATTAAATCGAGCTATCGTTTGGGATTTCTTAACTGTATAGATGAAATTAAAGCACCAACCCTTTACCGCATTGCGTTTCCCTGTCTAGGAGCACGATATGGCTCTAGTTGTTGAAGTTTTATTTAAGCTTAGTTAGTAGCATTTTTATGAGTACTGAATCTTCCTGGTTGAAATTATTGAAACAGTGGTGTGCTGGAGCCAGGCTGTACCTGCTCACGGGAACTGATTATTAAAATTTCAGAACTTTTGTGAGGTGGTTGTTAAGCACAGGCATTCTTAAATTATATAAACTTACAGCTCGATAGGTTGTATTGAAAAAATGAAATACTCAAAACTTGTGACATCCTAATTATTTTATGGTATTATATTATGAATTGTCTATACTCTTGAAGTTGTTTATGTCTATCCGTGCATCTGTAAGGCAGAGATCGTATGTAGGGTGTCCCATGGCACATCTCTCAGTTTTCATTTAGTGGCACCGTGCGGGTCATACAAAATGGGTCACGGTAGGAATAAACTACAGAAATCAGCAAATGCTACAGATCAGGACTTTTCCCCCTAGAGAACAAGTTGTTCCACATTTACCAGAACACTATAGATGGGTGCTTATTCATGATCACGGTGTGTGTGCATATGTGTGTGTGTCATGCCCATGCATGTGTGTTTGTGCATATGTACAGGGAGTGCGAGAGCTCCTTCCCCAGCTTTATCTTTTCTTACTGGCTGGTGATGTTCTGCGATGAAGCCATGAGTTGATTCATTTACTTGTATGCTGGACATCTTATTGAATTTCGGTGCGTGTTACCATAACTTTCCTGTTACCTTGGATTTCCCAAGTAGATACTCACTTTCAAATAATAATAATTAAACTATTTTACTAAGAAGTTAGATCAAGAATGGATATGTACTCTAATCAAATATCTTTTGGCATCTCTTGATACACTTGTATGATTTTTAATTTAAAATGTAATTCTCCTTGGATTAAATATATTTAGTAAAGCTGAAATATCCTTGTATTTCTGGAATGAGGTTTACTAGGTCATGTTATGTTACTTATTTTCATATATAATAAGACTTGTTTCTTAATTATGTTTTTGGATTTTTATTTCTACATATGATATTGGTTTATAGTTTTATAACTTATGATTTTGGTACGAAGATTATGACAGAAATCTTGTTAAAATGAATAGTAGTGTGTGCCATCTTTTTCTCTTTAAATTTGTCAGTGGTTAAATGTTGCTTAATTTTTGGACTTGTGATCAGGTAACTCAGATTAAAAAATCTGTTGAGGTTCTTTGTGGCATTAGTTTACATTTTAAATCATCATTTAAAAATAATGCACAGTAAAAAGGATTCTCTGTTAGAAAAAAGTTTTATACGTCCTTTTGTTGTTGTTGTTTTTTGGCCTGTTTGTAATAGTTGTTCTTTTACAGTTGTCCCAATTCTTCCCCCGTTGCTCCCCCTGTCTCGCCCTTCCCCCTCGCTCAGTCAGTCCCCACCCTCTTGAGCATGTCCACGAGTCATTTATACATGCTCCTTGACGAGACCCTTCCCCTTCTTTCCACCCTTATCCCCCTCCCCCTGCTCACTGTTTCCATGTCTGGTTCTCTTTTGCTCGTTTGTTTATATTGTTCATTAGGTTCCTGTATTGGGTGAGATCATATGGTATTTGTCTTTCACTGCCAGTTTTATTTCACTTAGCATTATACTCTCCAGTTCCATTCATGTTGTTGCAAATGGCAGGAGTTCCTTCTTTCTTTCTGCTGCATAGTACTCCATTGTGTAAATGTACCACAGGTTTTTGATCCACTCATCTACTGATGGGCACTTAGGCTATTCCTAGCTGTATCTCCCTGGCAGATGGAAACTCTACTGCTTTTCAGAGCTGGGTGTTATCTGGGTTCCTTTCTGGCTCTGGTGCTGTAGGCTGTGGAGGCCAGTCCGGGGTTTACACCCTACACTTCTCAGGGGAAGCCCCTGGCTGCTGAAATATCCCTCTGGCACTTTAGCGACCCCCCGTGGGAGCCCCGCCAGCCCCTGCGTGCATGTCCTTTGCACTTTATATTGGCCATGTTGTGGTGAAGGGGCTTCTCCCATCCATCTGTGGTTCTAAGGCTCTCTCCAGCCACCGCTCGGTTGGTCATTCTGGATGACCTCTCTATATAATGCAGCCGCAGTTCCAGCCTGGTCCTGGGAGGGGGGAGGTCAGCGCAGCTCTCACGTGCTCCTCTGCCATCTTGGGTCTTAGCTATACAAGTCTTTTAAATCAGCGCTATTAATTACACTAGCCCTGGCTTCCTTCTCTTTATTTAAATCTTCCCTTTTTGAATGGTCAGCCTCAGAGAGGTACTATTATGATGTTTCTGTTGATTTCTTGATTTCTAACAGTTAGCTTTATATATTCCGATGCAGTGTTACTTGCTGCAGAAAATGTCAGGCTAGTTAGGGTTCGTTTGTGAATCACACCTTTTATCAACGTAAAATGACTTTCTTTGTACTATTTAATGCCTTCCCTTTGAATTCCACTTTAATATGGACAAGATACACCTGTATTTTTTTCCACTGACAGTTGCCTAATAAACCTGCCCCATTAGAAGGCAGTTGAATCTAATTGCTTAAGGTTGTGTCTTAGGGGAGATATTTAGTTACGCAGTACTTGATTTTTGACTCAGTCTGTGAGTCAGTGTCTTTTACTAGGGAAGTTAAGGCCATTTATACTGAATATCGTAACTCCTGTATTTCTTCTGACTTTCATCCTCTATATTTAATGCTCTCTATTTCTTCTGTTTGTTTTTAGCCTTTTCATCCTTCTTACCTTCTTTCCTTTTTAACTCTAATACAGCACACAGGCTACGGATGGTTTTTATATTTTTAAATGGTTGCAAAACAAAACAAAGTAATGGAGAAGATGTGGCAAGAATCGTACGAGGCTCAGAATCCCAGAATATTTACTATTTGGTCCTTAGAGAAAGAGTCTGCCAATTCCTCATGTAGTAATTAGGTATTTATATTACATCATGTCCCTGGCTGGTTTGGCTCAGTGGATTGAGCGTCGGCTGCGAGCTAAGTGTCGCTGGTTCGATCTTCCAGTCAGGGCACATCAGAGAAGGAAAACTCTGACTCCAAAAAACCTCCGCTGCCTTGCGGCATACCTCTTCAGGGGAAAGGCTAAGGGAGTAAACCCCGACAGAAAATCCGGAGCCGAAGTCCCTAAGGCGGTTTGACGTTGTAGTCTACACCGGCAACTCCTGCGGCGCACCTGAAGCCAAGCTGTATTGACTCCATCTTTCCCTTGGACCCTTCAGCTGCGAAGAGAGGGGGGGTCTGCTGCATGGGCAACAGCAGACCCTCCATATCACCCTGCCCAGGCTCTGTAGCTTCAGCTTCACTGGAGAGGACACTCCAGCGTCATCGCAAGATGTCGATTCAACACGGGAGGAGACAGATGCCATGTCACTCCCGAGTCGGACTGCACAGCCATTCTCGGTGGTGCAGATAGACTCTTAAGAAGCTACACCATCGTCTCTCGAGATGGACGGCTGCCGACGATATTACATCATGCTTTTAGTTTTGCTATTGGATACATGTAGCGGTGTTAAATATATGTCCAAATTTAGCTTTTTCTAAAACTTATTTCTAATTGCCTTCAAAATGAGAAGTACTTTATTGGCTCCCCCCTGTGCAGGGCAGGGCAGGTAGTGTCATTTTACGTACTCGTACGTCATTGTCCTTCATTCCCTCAGTTGTTGAGGGTGTAGTATGGGATTTTTATCCATTTCTAATTTAATCGCTGTTATTTAAAATTACATATCTGTACATTTTTAAAAAAGAACTGTTAATAACATTTATATTGTTGATAACTGTATTTACATCAGTGTTTAAGAACATTCCATGTTTAGCTTGTTTTGGTGCTCACTACCAGACCTTTAAAAATTTAACTACCCCACTTCATTATATAAGAAAAAAAAAAACTCTTGTTAGTTTGGGTATTTTCTTTAGTACTTTCCTGAGGAAAGTTAGTTGGTGGACAGAGGGGGTGGCTGGTGGTGGTGGTGGTGTTTCTGTCTTACTGTCTGCATCCTTTTCGTCGGCAGCCGTCCGTCTCGAGAGATGATGGTGTAGCTTCTTAAGAGTCTATCTGCACCGCCGAGAATGGCTGTGCAGTCCGACTCGGGAGTGACACGGTATCTGTCTCCTCCCGTGTTGAATCGACATCTTGCGATGACGCTGGAGTGTCCTCTCCAGTGAAGCTGAAGCTACAGAGCCTGGGCAGGGTGATATGGAGGATCTGGTGTTGCCCATGCATCCTTTTACATTTGTAAATATCTCTCTGCTTCTTCTGTACATGAACAAAGAGGGCTTTAAACCCTGCAGATACTTAACTCATTAGTTTTTGCAGTTCAGTATTACAGTCTGAGATCAGTGATTTAAATTATATTAATGTTTACTGTATAGATGTCATTTTTTTCTTCCTTGGCGCTTGAAAAATTATTATTCAGAATGTTTAGGATATTCAATGTAGCTTATTTTTAAAAAATCTAATATATCTTTAGGAATTCTTATTGATATACCTCCCATGTCTTTCATATTTCTAATATTCTTTCTGATAATTTTATTACTGAGAACTTTCTATCTGCTGTGATACCTGTAGTAACAGGTTTTCCCTATATGCCAACATTTCAGTACCTTTTGAACTCTTTATGGCGATTCTACATTTATTATCATATTAAGTGTTAATACTTCAACTAATGCTAGGAAGTATCGACATAAGGATCAACATTGTAAGATAGGCATAAGCTATGGAAGGTGAGAGTTGATTCTGCATCTCAATTTCTCTTTTCAATGAAACGGTTGCATTAGTTTCCTATGGCTGTTGTAACAAATTACCACAACATTAGTGACTTAAAATAGCACAAGATTCCTTACCTTACAGCTCCAGAGGTCAGAAGTCTAAAATCAAGGTGTCAGCAGGGCTGCGTTCCTTCTGGAGGCTCTAGAGGGGACTCCGTTTCCTTCCTGTTCAGCTTCCAGAGGCCACTGCATTCTTGACTTGTAGCCCCACGTCATTCAGGCCTTTCCTTCTGTCCTCACATCTCCTTCCCTGATTCTCCTGCCTACCGTCTTCCACTTATATGGGCACTTGTGATTACAAGGAGCCCAAGGGATAATCCAGAAGAATTCCCCATCTTGAGATCCTTAGCTTAATTATATATACAAAGTCCCCTTTGTTGTGTAAGATAACATACTCTCAGGTTCTGGGCATTAGGATATGGACAGATGGGGGCCATTATCAGCCCACCTCAGGCCCCTTCCCTGATGCACAGAGCCCCCCCCCCCCCATCTGTGGTCCCTGTTAGAAGGCAGTGGAGTGGTCCCCGATCCACTTGCATAGCCTTCTTTTTATGAAGTGTCTGCTGTATGGTTGCAGTGTGTGCTAACAACTCTTCATTCTTCTATCTGAAGACACCCATTCCTTCCTTCCACTCAAATGTATGACCTTTGTTCTTAGGAACGTGTAATTCATTTTCCTCATCCAACCAGAGCCCAGTTGTGCACAAAGTCTAAAATAGTCATCATTTCTTAGCTAGGAGACCATAATATGGAGGTTTGCTTTTAATGGGGGATAAAATAAGGTGTTATGTTCCTAGAGAACCAACAAAGGCCAGAAGTTTTCATCATCTGCTTCTTTTCCATTTCTGGGAAGTTTTATCCTGCACATCACTGCTTCAGTATTCCACGCCTCAGTTCTTCTTATAGCTTTAAGTACAGTAAAAATCTTCTTATCAACCATTCAATTTCAATACATTCTTTATTTTAATTACCTATCTTGAAATCTTTTCTAGTCTTTTAACTAGATCCCTTTTATCTCTGTTTATTGTTTATCTCATTTAAAAAATTTTCCTTTTTTCTTATAAACCAGATTTTCTTGAATTTGTGGAGAACACAAAGCAGATAGCCTGGAATTTAATGACATTTCATGCACTAAATCAATTTAGAAAAGCACATTTTCCCTGCATACTTTGTTCTCCCTAGTTTAATTTACAAAATAGCTTCCTAGGCCCATATTGGTTATATCTTTCTTTTGTAGTCATTTATAAATACGGACAGTTTTTACCTACCCTTGTGTATTCTCCAAAGACAGGGAACTGAATTATTTGGGGTTGGTGTTTGCTGTCTGTTCAGATGATGTTTGAGACATTGTATTACTCTGGCAGCCGCTGCTTGTATCATTGTATCTCCTGCTGCTTATTCAGCAAGGCCAGTTGTTTAAGGGGTGTGTGTGTGTGTGACTGTGTTTGTGTGCATACACCTGTGCATGCACATTAGTATAGGGAGGAGGGTGTGTGGTGGTGACAGGTCGTCGTCGTCGGCAGCCGTCCGTCTCAAGAGACGATGGCGTAGCTTCTTGAGAGTCTATCTGCACCGCCGAGAATGGCTGTGCAGTCCGATTCGGGAGTGACAATCCCTGCCGCACTTGGTACAGGTGAAGGCAGATGGCTGTTGTTGCTGCTGCTGACGCTGCTTCCGCCTCGATCTTTTCTGGACTGCCTCCTCGTTGCGCGCAGCCTCCGCGCGTGACGTACCTTGCCTGACCGCGAGCCTCCAGGCTAGGCGGTCGTCTGCTTGAACTTCCCATGTGTTGAGATTGATGGAGCATTGTGTCATGTCCTTTTTGCAGATGTCTTTGAACCGCAGTTTTGGGCGCCCTGTCATCCTCTTGCCTTCTGCTAGCTCGCCGTAGAGGAGGTCTTTGGGGATACGGCCTGCATCCATTCTTTTGACATGGCCGAGCCACCTGAGGCATCTCTCGCTAAGAACTGCATGCAAACTGCTCATATTGGCTCGCTTCAGCACCTCGGTGTTGGGGACCTTATCCTGCCAGGCGACATGCAGGACGCGTCGCAGGCACCTCATGTGGAAGCTGTTGAGTTTCCTTTCGTGCCTTGCGTAGGTGGTCCACGTCTCGCTGCCATAGAGGAGAGTGCTGAGTACGCAGGCTTGGTAGATGCGCAGTCTGGTTTTCTCAGTGAGGCTGGAATTGTTCCACGCCCGCCGGTTCAGTCTGGCCATAACTGTGGCTGCCCTGGCGATTCTCCGGTTGACCTCCAAGTCGACTGACAGAGAGCTCGAGATGGTGGACCCGAGGTAAGTGAAGTCGTTGACAACCTCCAGGGTGTATCCGTCGATGGTGATGCATGGGGGAGTCCCCGTCCCTTGAGCCATAACATTCGTCTTCGTCAGGCTGATGGCTAGTCCGAACTCCTTGCATGCGTGGGAAAGGCAAGTGACTAGCTGCTGGAGTCCCCCTTCGGAGTGTGATGTCAAAGCTGCGTCGTCGGCGAAGAGCATCTCACGGATGAGCACCTCTTTGACTTTGGTCTTGGCTCGTAGACGGGCCAGGTTGTAGAGCTTGCCATCGGATCTGGTGTGAATGAAGACACCCTCGCTGCAGTCCTTAAAGGCGTATTGGAGGAGCATGGAGAAGAAGATTCCGAACAGCGTAGGCGCGAGGACGCAGCCCTGCTTTACTCCGCTGCTGACTGGGAAGGCCTCAGAGGTTGCGCCGTTGTAGGACACCGTGCTGTGCATGTTGTCGTGAAAGGACATGACCACAGCAAGCAGATATGGTGGACAGCCAATCTTCCGTAGCAAGCTGAAGAGACCGCTTCGACTGACCAGATCAAACGCCTTCGTGAGGTCGATAAAGGCGAAGTAGAGTGGTTTATGCTGCTCGTGACACTTCTCCTGCAGCTGACGTAGGGAGAAGATCATGTCCACTGTTGAGCGGCCAGCTCTGAAGCCACACTGGGACTCTGGGTAGACGCGGGAAGCAAGGGTCTGCAGGCGGGCAAGAGCGACCCGGGCAAATACTTTGCCGACGACGCTGAGGAGAGAGATGCCCCGGTAGTTGTTGCAGTCGCTGCGGTCTCCTTTGTTCTTATACATGGTGATAATGTTGGCGTCTCTCATATCCTGGGGGATGTAACCCTCCTTCCAGCAGCGACAGAGTAGATGGTGGAGCGGCTGTAGCAGGACTGGTTTCCCGCTCTTTAGGATTTCTGGAGGGATTCCGTCGCTTCCTGGTGCTTTCCCGCAAGCAAGGCGGTCGATGGCTTTGCCGAGCTCTGCCGCAGTAGGTGGGGTGTCTAGCTCCTCCATGACTGGTAGGTCTGGGATGGCTTTAAGAGCAGTGTCTGTTACGGTGTTCTTCGTTGCGTACAGCTCGAGGTAGTGCTCGGTCCACCGCCGCATTTGCTGTTCCTGGTCAGTGATGACCTCACCTGTCTTGGACTTAAGGGGGGCGATCTTGGAGGGGATTGGGCCTGTTGCCTTCTTGATACCCTCATACATTCCTCGTGCGTTGCCTATATCGGCGGCTTCCTGAATGCTTCTGCACAGGTTTAGCCAATAGGTGTTGGCACAGTGGCGGGCGGTCTTCTGGACTTTGTTCCTGGCAGCCCGTAGAGCTTGAAGTGTACTGGGAGTGGGCGTGACCTTGTAAGCCAGTAGGGCCTTCCTCTTAGCCTCGATCACGGGTTCCATTTCTTCCCAGTGAGCCTCGTACCAGTCAGCGTTCTTCCGCTCTTTCTTCCCGTAAGCAATAATGGCGGAGTTGTATATGGCGTCGCGGAGACGTGGCCAATTGGATTCGATAATGTCATCTGCCGCCACTCCCTCGCCGAGTGCATCTTCCATCTTGTTGATGAATTGCTGGGTCTTAACTGGGTTGCTGGCACAACTGGTGTTGATGCGTGGGCGACCCTTCATCTTGGAGTGGTGCAACCTCTTCGGCATTATGCGCACCTTGCTTACCACGAGGGCATGGTCCGTGTCGCAGTCTGCACTGTGGTAGCTGCGGGTGAGGAGGGTGCTGCCAATATCCGTTCTTCTGGTGATGACGAGGTCAAGCTGGTGCCAATGACGGGAGCGGGGGTGCCTCCATGACACCTGGTGGATCTCTTTGCACTTGAAGAATGTGTTTGTCACGCACAGGCCGTGGTGACACAAAAGCTCAAGCAGTCGCTGACCATTCTCATTGATCTTTCCTCTCCCAAAGTTTCCAAGGCAGGTGGGCCAGGCCATGTGGTCGGCTCCTACTCTTGCATTGAAGTCTCCAAGGAGATAGAGAGCGTTACTTCTGGGAATCTTGGATAACGCTTCGTCCAGTGCATGGTAGAACTGTTCTTTCTCTTCAGTGGTGGCGCAGAGGGTTGGGGCATACGCGCTAAGAATGCTGACTGGGCCGAAAGTTGTTGACAATCGGAGGGTAAGTAATCTCTCTGTGCCTCCTGTGGGTGGCTCTATGGAGTTAACAAGCGTGTTCTCCACAGCGAACCCAACACCGTGCTGTCTTGGTTGGTCCGGAGACTTCCCTTGCCAGTAGAAGGTGTAGTTGGTTTCTCTGATAGTTCCGTTGTCGGCCAACCGGGTCTCCTGTAGAGACGCAATGTCGATGTTTAGTCGTGCCAGTTCCCTATCGATGACAGCGGTTTTCCTGGCACCCTTGATCCACGGAAGGTCTGCAGTAAGTCCGGGACACATGGTCCTGATGTTCCAGCTAGCGAGGAGAAGAGCCGGAGGCTTCTTTCTTGTTGTTTGCTTGGAATTAACTGGTGCGGGTGTTTTGTGGCCCACTTTTCGAGAGGCGCCTCTCTGATCCCCACGCACCCAGTGGGGCAGGCGAGCCATGGCGAGACGGTAGCTGTCCAGTGAGGTGCGATGACCTCTCCCACCGTCAGAGGAGACCCCTGGCGCTCGTTTCCTTCGCCAATCGGATGAGCTTATAACCGGTATCTGTCTCCTCCCGTGTTGAGTCGACATCTTGCGATGACGCTGGAGTGTCCTCTCAAGTGAAACTGAAGCTACAGAGCCTGGGCAGGGTGATATGGAGGGTCTGCTGTTGCCCATGCAGCAGACCCCCCCTCTCTTCGCAGCTGAAGGGTCCAAGGGAAAGACAAAGTCAATACAGCTTGGTTTCAGGTGCGCCGCAGGAGTTGCCGGTGTTGACTACAATGTCAAACCGCCTTAGGGACTCTGGATCCGGATTTTCTGTCGGGGTTTACTCCCTTAGCCTTTCCCCTGAAGAGGTATGCCGCAAGGCAGCGGAGGTTTTTTGGAGTCAGAGTTTTCCTTCTCTGATTTTAGAGATGTCCTTCCTCTTTCCTCCTTTACAGTCTTGAGGGCAGCATTTACAGGCTAAAATAGAAAACTGGCAGTGTAACCTTCTAAGCAGATACTACCAATACCCTGCTTGGGTATACTCACCCAACAATAAACATCTCTTAAATGTCCTCCAAGTGCCATGCCTCGAATTAGTAAATGGCAGTGCAATGGCAGCCAAACATTTGGATCAGTTTCACTAAGTAAACCACCAACACAAGTAGGTTTTTAAAACAATAGAATAGTGTCTCATTTTATTAAAATAATAACTATTTTTAAGCAACTTACCAGCAACACTGAATAAAAACCTGGCTGTGTTTCCCACTGTTTCAACTGCTCCTCAGCTGGCTTTAACACAGCAGTATCCTGACTGGTGGCCTGAGTTAAGACTTGAAGAACAACAGTGCTGGCACTATTGAGATCCATGAAAACCAATTGGCTCAGTCCGAATAGCCCGGCTCTCCAGCTTCCACTGTCCAACACGAAGTGGCGTCGGTTGGTCCCGCGCCCCACGCTTGCAAGTCCATGCGCCGCCGCCCACTGATGCCAAAAGCGGCTTCTAGGAACGCGCCATGTTCTGAGTCGCAGCTCTAAACGATGCGGACGCTAGAATATCGCGTCACAGACATCCACAGCAATAAAAAGATCAAAATACTGATACACAAAACAACACAAATGAATCTCAAAAAGCATTATGCTAAGTGAAAGAAGCAAAGCATAAAAGTCTACATGAAGTTCTAGAAAATGCAAAATTATAGAGACAGAAAGTAGATCACTGGTTGCCTTGGGCTATGGGGCTAGAGGAAAGGATGATACAACAAGACACAGGATAATTTTTAGGGAGATGGAAATGCTTTAATCTTGATTCAATAGTAGTTATGCTACCAAAAAGCAATTTGGGGTCCTGCTGCCTGCCGCCACCCTCTAGGCAAAATTCCAGAAGCAAAGGTTTGGTGATAAAGAAAGTCTATCCAGTCACAGCTTCAATTACTTAAGCCTATCAATTAAGGCTAAACTCTAACACCTGGGCCCTGCTATCATTTCCCCCTGTTTTAATCACCTTATTTCTATAGGGCTAGTTACAAACTAAAACAGCATAAAATACAAAAACTACACAACTTTGGAAGAATGACAGGCTTCTGCCTCATAGCCTGTTCCCTCTAGAACACCCAAAGAATAAACCAGGGACCCTCTGCCAGGCCAGCCCAATCCTTTAGAAAAATAGGAAGCCCCACACTTTGTTCTTCCACAGAGACACGAACTTAACAATATACTGTCTAAAAACGCTTTAAGAGAACTCCAGAAACCAGTTAAAAAGTCATAATATCCCAGGAAAGTGCAAAGCCAAAACCAGCTACATTAAAATGGTTAAAAAAATTATTTCACCCATGAGAGCCCCTCCCCTAAGCCAGCACAGAAACAACCTTAAAGAAATGAAGACCTAATAATTATGAGACAAAAATAAAAACGACCATCTTAAATAAGTTCAATGAACTTCGAGAGAAAACAGACAACTAAGGAAAATCAGGAAAATGATGCATGAACAAAATGAAAGTATCTTAAAAAACAGAACTTCAGGAATTGAAGAATATAATAATTCAATTAAAATATTCACTAGGAGGACTTCTGGCCAAGATGGCGGCCTAGACAGACATGCGGCGTCTCCCTCCACAACTAAGAAGGAATACAATTACCTCAAAACTAGAAACAACCATAAGTTCCAGAAAATCAAAGTGCATGGAAGTCCAGCAAACAAAGATATAACCTGCAACCAGGACCACCCTATTCAGCTGCAGCTGAATAGGGTGGTGACAGGTACAGTGTGATAATTACACCAGAGGGGATACTTCTGTTGACTTGACTAATTGAGATATTTTTCTAACCTCTTTCAAAATACACATGAATATACATAGAATATACATGTGACCTGGCTGGTGGTTGTATCTGAGTGTGCTCTGGCAGCTAGTGAGTGAGTGGGGTGATGAAGGGGAAGAGGTGCTCCTAGTCACCTGGGACAGGCACTCTTTATCAGTGGAGGGTGGGAGGGAATAGGTACTGGAAGGTGGGCCAGCCCTTGGAGGTGAGGTGGCATGATCCTGTGAGCAAGGGCATGGGATGGGACAGGCAGGTGAGGCCCAGGAGTGAGTCCCCGGGGAGGATCAAGCGCTGTTCACCATCAGCTGCACCTGTTTTCTGGGCCGTGCACTGGTTCCTTTTTGGATTGATCCCCCTTCGGGACTCAGGAAATCCTTCTGAAAGTTCTAACCCATGTCAGACATTCACAGAGCCGGGGAAAGGCTTACGTGTGGGTCTTGACCTTCCAGGGGGGAGCGGGGGAGGGCTCTGGGTGGGAGTCTTCACAGATGCTAGAAATGAGGAGGGTCCAAGCAAAAAGGGGAAAGTCAGCCTGACACTCAGGGCACTTTCCTGTTTTGGAGGGCGGGGAGTGTCTGTTTTCAGTTGTGCCATCTGGTCTCAATTTTTAGGGGATCTGGTTTTGTGGGATGGTGGAGGCCAGTCACTGTATCTCTCTTTCTGCATCTGTGAAATGGGGATAATAGCATTTCCTACCTTTCTGGGCTGCTGTGTGGATTGAATGAAATGACGCTTTTAAAGTACTCACCTCGGTCCCTGGCCTAGCAAGCTGTGTTCAAACAAACCTGGTTTTTTTTCCTTCTCCTTGAATGAAGGATCTTCTGCTTTGTTTAGGGCTAGAACTTAGGTTAACATGATTTCTTTTGGTCCTCACTGCTTCTTTAACTTCTAAAATGATTATTTTTTGAAATTTAGCAAGTATTTATGCAACACTTCCTATCGACCTGGTCTGTATCCACTCCTCTAACCCTCACATGAACCCTAGGAGGTCGGTACTATTTTATCCCCATTTTACAGAGTAGAAGATTGTGGCAGCTTACAAAGCCTGCTCAGAGAGGCCTTGCTAATAAGTTCAAACCCAGGCAGTCTGGCTTCAGCTCCATCTTAACCATTGGGTTTACTGTGAGCTTAGGTTGTTGGGTACAACTCACTAATACATTGTAAAAATAATAGTTGGGGGATGGTAAAACGTACCAGATGCAGAGAGATGCTGGATGAACCAAGGAATGCAATTTAAGACAAGAAGTGGGATTGCTTTGCGTTTCTCTGATGATTGATGCTATGGAGCATCTTTTCATATCACTGGTGGCCATTGTATGTCTTCTTTGGAGAAATATCTATTCAAGTCCTTTGCCCATTTTATTTAATCAGGTTTTTTTTTTTTTTTTTTTTGTATCGAGTTGCAGGAGTTCCTTATATGTTTTCATCATTAACATCTTATTAGATATATGATTTCCAAATATGTTTTCCCATTCTGTAGGTTGTCTTTTCACTGTTAATTGCCTTTGTTGTGCAGAAGATTTTAGTTTGATGCAGGCCCACTACCTTTTCTCGCTTTTGTCATTTGTGCTTTTAGTGTCATAGCCAAGAAATCATCACCAACCCCAATGTCATGATGTCATGAAGCTTTTCTCCAACGTTTTCTTCTAGGAGTTGTATACAGTCTTCCCTCACTTATTGCGGGTATTACGTTCTAGACCCCCCACGACAGGTGAAAATCCGCGAAGTAGGAACCTTACATTTATTTTAGTATTCATATATATATTAAGGCTTTATAAACCCTTCCCACACACTTATAAACCATTCCCAGTCCCTTATTAACCTTTTCCACTTTTATAAACACTACTCATGTTCTTAAACATATTCTACACTCTTAAACCTATGTAACTTTAACAACATATGTATACAGTACTGCAAAATCCCACGATATAGCAAAAAATCCGCGATAAATCATTAAATATAATATTTTTAAAAATCCCACGATAGAGTGAGGCCATGATAAGTGAACCACGATACAGAGAGGGACTACTGTATTCTAAATCTTATGTTTAAGTCTTTAAGCCATTTTGAATTGATTTGTGTGTATTATGTACGACAAGTCTTCAGTTTTGTCCTTTTGCACGTGGATGTCCAGTGTTCCCAGCACCACTGGTTGAAGAGACTGTGTCCCTTCCCCATTTAAATGTCACCTCGCACCCATTAGGATGGCAGTTAGCTAAAGAAGAGGTGTTGACAGGATGCAGAGGAATCGGAGCCCTTATGCACTGTTGGTGGGAATATAAAATGGCTCAGATGCTAGGGAAACAATATGGTGGTTCCTTAAAAAATTAAAAATAGAATTACCATATGATCTAGCAATTCCACTTCTGGGTATATATATATAAAAAGAATTGATGTCAGGCTCTCAAAGGTATATGGGCATGCCCATGTTCATTGCAGCATTATTGACAACAGCAAAGGTACAGAAACAACCTAAATATCCATTCACAGATGAGTGGATGAAGAAAACACAGTGTATTCATATAGTGGAGTATCCTCAGCCTTAAAAAGAAGGAAATCCTAAAATATACAACAACATGGTTGAATGTGGAAGAAATCTGCAAAGTGAAATAAACCAGTCACTGAAAGACAAATGCTGTATGACTCCACAGTATGAAATATTTAAAACAGTCAAATTTACATAAAAAGAGATTAGAATGGTGGTTGCCAGGGGCTGTGGGGGGGGTGGTGAGGAATTGCTATTCAACAGGTATAAAGTTTCGGGCCCGCAAGATGAGGACACTCTCGAGATCTGCTGGGCAGTGTTGTGCCTGTAGTTAGCAGTCTGTATGGTACACTTACCTTTGGTTCAGAGGGCAGAGCTCATGGTAAGTGTTCTTACCACACACACCAAAGAGGAAGTGGGAATAGTGAGAGAGTTCAGGAAGTGGAGATTATATCATATTATTATCATGAATCAATGTGTATTGATTTTCCAGGCAAATACTGGGCGATAGTAAGGCTGCCGAGGCAGAATGCCACCTTGCAGAAGTGTGTCCCTGTCTCAGGAGGGGATTTTCAAGAGAACGGCCAAAGGAGGACGACTGGCATGGGGGGCGATGGGGTGGGTGGGTGGCAGTGCGTCCCCATGTGCTGAGAACAGCCCTGCTTGTATCTGTTACTCCCCAGCATAATTATTAATAGTCATTTCCTTTCTCACAAGTGCCTGGTGTAGACGATAAATTATATACTCACTGTAGTGGGGTGGGGGAGGTGCAGGGAACAAGGTAGAAATGAGAAAAATGTTCTTTCTAGTCAGATGATCTGAGAGGTGGGCAAGGCCACCCACCTGGGCATCAGGGACCTATCAGCATGTGAGTTGGTTTGACCAGCCATTGTTTATTCTTCTTTCTTTCTATTCTTAGCTTACCTAGGCTCTTGCAACACACATTTTGGGGTGAAGCACACCCCCAAAAGGGTGATGTGTAAGTTGCTGGTGCACAGCTTGATAATAACATGATAGTACCAGCTGGTTCTGCTGAACTCTGTCAAGGCCCCCTTGCTTGACTGATTACCTTCAATGAAGTGCCATTTAAGAGCAGGTGATGTGGAGATTGTAAGTATTGGGCTGAGAGTACCAAGTATTAATTGATGAAAAAGTAATTAATGAAAACCTAATTAAAGCAGACATCCTGAACAGGGCACTCGTGGAATCCTGGGACAGTCTCAATTAACTTGCCTCCAGGCTCATTATGTGTAATTGGGAGGTATTAGCCTCTAATGGATGAGATTAATACAAAAATTAATTAATGAAAAAGGAAATTAAATGTGAGTTTGTTAAAAATTTTCAGAGATGGGTACATTCACCGGAACCGCCGGTCTAGAGGGTTTATTAATGGAAATCTTCACAAGTGACAAAAGTCTCGCAGGCGGAACTGACATCCGAGGCCCCGTTCCTATGCCCAACCTTGCTGGGCATCATCTGTCTCCATTAAGTAGCCTCTGATGTCAGCTGGGGCCGCGAGAACCAAAGGTAAGTCTTACTGTGGGAGAATCGGAAGCTTTTCATTACTTTCTAGGAGAGAATTTTGTTCTGGCCTCCCTCCCCTGCAGTTCCACTCACACAAAAGTAAACAAAGACTGAGTCTTTTGGTCGCTCAGGAAGAAATAGAATATCAAATTGATGTAGAGTATGATATTAAAAACAAATTTGCTTTGCCTACAGCTGTATGAAAAACTAACTTTCATATCCAGGAGGCCTGTTTTTGTAAATGTTTATGAGCGAGTGACGTTCGCGAGGACCCCTGATTATGTTGGCCTGCCCTGCACACGTGCTTCTGTGCACCGCAGCCTGTCCGTGTGCGTGATTCACTGTTCTGTTCTATCGATCGGTAGTTAATCACTTCTGGGTTTCGATTTTTCTCCCTTGAAATGAGGGGGGAGTGTAGGCATGCTCAGGGCAGTTCATGACACTGCTCCAGATGCATCTGAAATGTCGCATGCACAGAAGTCACTCGGGAGCTCGTTTAAGATACGTGGATACCATGCTCGCAGCCCCAGTGAGGCTGCTCCTTTAGGTCCGGGTGTGGTCTGGGGATCTGCCTTTTCAGTGGGTGGTTTAGATACAGGGGTCTGGAGCATTGGGGATTTTAATGAGTCAAATGCTTTTTGCCACTGAAGGAAGGAGCACTCATTTTTAAATCAGGGATGCTATGGGCAGAATGTTTGTGCTTCTCCACCTCCTTCCAATACAGATGTTGAATCCTGATGTGCAGTGTGCTGGGGTCTGGAGGCAGGGCCTTCAGATGATTGTCACCCTCATGAAGGAGATGAGTACCCTTATACAAGGGGTGCCAGAGGAACCGTTTGGTTTGAATTTGCTTTCTTTTCCTCCACGGCTGTGTTCTCCTTTGGGGTGGAAGGAGTGGTGTGAAGAAGAGGAAAGCTGGTGGAGGAGGACCTGTTTCGGTCTGGAGCTGAAAGGGCATGGATGCGTCTATAAAGGAGCTATTCACCCCACCCAAGATTGTTATAAGTACACACAAGCAAACCCACCCTCTCATTAGGTCCCTGGAAATTGTGCTCTTGTATCCATTTTAAAGGGGAGAAAAGAGAGTCCCAGAGAGGTTCATTGTCTACTCAAGGTCACACAGCAAGGTGTTGGCAGGTCTATTTCCAAATCTCTTGTACTGTGTGTAACCCGCTCTCAGGACTGTCATGTGGACCAAATGCAACAGCACATTTAGGAACTGAATGAGGCAGCTGGGGAGCAGTTTGCTGTTTTCGTTCCTGATGTACTTTGTGGCCACACAAAAAGAGATGAGAGGCTTCTGGTGGAGCCAGACACACATGACCTTATTTGATTTGTGCAGCCTCATGACTCTGGCTCTGTGGACGTTCTAGTTTGGTGATTTCCCCGAGTGGAATGGATGGGGCCCAGTCTCCTGAAAGGTTTCACTGGTCAAGGAGGGTGATGTGATGTGTGGACTCAGCTGTGTGTGGACTAGCTTTGTGGCCACACATCTGGCTGAAGCCTTGGGAGAGGAGAGGGAGCAGGCTGGACACTGAGTGACTGATGACCCAGCTCTGCTGTGCCTTTGAGTCCTCTCTCTTGACCTTCTGCCTGCTCTTCAACCCTCACAGCTTCTGGTGGTCCTCATGGCTCATAGTCTGGGAGCTAGAACCAAGAGTTGTTTGGGTGTGTTTCCCTAAAAGGGAGGTTTTTGGCCTTAAAAAATTATTTTTATTTTTTTATTTTTATGGCCAGGCCTTATATCTGGCTTTCACATATCTCATCTCATTTATTTCTCATAGCAACTCTAGAGGGTGGGCACAAATATCTGTGATCTACAACTAAGGAAATTGAGACTCACCCAGCATGTAAGTGGGGGAACAGAGATTTAGACCCCGCTCTGGGACTCAAGTCAGTCATCACAGCCTGCTGATAACTCTTGAATCTGCTCCCCATCCCTGTACCCACTGCCATTATCCTAGGCCACCCTATCATTAACTGTCCCCTGGACCATGGTGATAGTCTGTGTACTCCACTGCCTACACTGCATTTCATTTCCTACTCCAAAGATATTGAAATCTTAGCTCCTCAAGGACTGGGACCTTATCTTGCACCACAATTGATGAACCCCCAAAGCTTAACATCATGCCTGGCACAGGGCAGGTTCTCACAAATGTTATGAATGAATAAATGGATGGTTGATTAGATGTATACTTTAGAAAAATTATCCTGGTGGGTGGGATTTGCTTATTCACCCATCCATCCAGCCATCATCTATCCATCCATCCATCCATTCATCTATCCATCATCCATCCATCCATCCATCCATTCACCCATTCACCCTTCATCCACACTTCATCCCCTCATTCACCTATCTCTTTATTCTCATCTACTCAATCAATCATTTATCAGAGCATGAAAAAGGCAAAACCCAGTGAGTGTTGTTAGGTCAGACTCAAATAGGTATTATAGAAGGACTCTTTGATGAAGGAAATGTATTCTTTCTTTTATAAGAGTGAATCAAGATCAAAGAAGCCACTTTTCATGACTTAACATGTGTCTCAAAATTTGAACCTTCATCTGAAATATTAAACTGCAACCTGTGCCTTTTCTAATTTTCTTCATAGGTGACCAAATACAAGCTCAGTTCTAATTCCTTGCCTGTTAGAAAGTCACTTGCACTTTGGGGTGCAAATCAGAGATTGCATATACATATTAACATTTGAGAGCATAGAGTCTAAGCTAAGATATAGGCATGTAAAAAAGGTATCCGATTACAGAACAGAATTTTTTAATGTCCAGTTGGGGGCCCATGGAACCTCCCCTGTAGGGCCCCTGTTCACCCTCCTGGGTGCCCCCCCGAACACCAGGGAAGCCAGCTGTGCCTCTGAGGTTGAGGTTTGGAGCTGTTGACATCCCAAGGCGGTGCTGGGGATTCCACACTGCTTCCACCGAGCCCGTGGTCAGAGTTAACAAAGACAGCCCAGTGAGGAGGGACAAGATTACCACTGCAGGAACCTCATAAATATGAGATGAGATGGCTGGGATGGAAACGAAAGTTGAGATGCTCAAAAATAAAGCGTGAAAGAGTCCTGGCCCTGTATAAGAACAGGATTGATCTCTGTATGCTGACAGAATGTACGATTTCCCTTCACTTTACTACAGTGCTTCTGTTTCTATAGAAACCACCAATTTTATAGACAGAGCAGCTCTTTGAGAAGGCACGGGGAGTTCAGTTTGAAGCCAAGTACCATCAAGGTACCGGCGCTCCCCACCCCGGGGATGGGGGACGGGCGTTTTCTTTCTTGCTAGCTAACTAGCTCTCCTGGGGATAGTTAATGATTACCAGGCTTGGAACCTGTCACTCTTATTATAAGAACACTTGCAGTACTTCTTTCCTTCCTTAGAGCCCCCAAAGATATGGCTAGTTCTAGGGCTCCCAGAGCATTCTCATGGAGAGCAGCGCTGTACAGCCTTCTTCCTTTCTTCCATTCATTTGTTCACCAGGTACATACTGATACCTTATCACCAGACACCGCGCAAGCCCCGGAGGAGTCCACGCGGCAGTAAGGCAGGCAGACAGGCAAAGCAATAGCTACATTTCAGTTCTACCAGGGTTTATTTTTTTCCTGGTTAGGCTCCCTTAGCGAGAAGTACATGGCATTGGGTGGATCTCAGGGATGGTTTGGCAGACATTGACAACATCTGAGTGGTTCAGTTATGTTTGCTGCATGACAAGCTGCCCCCAAACCTACCAGTCTAACCCAACAATGGTTTTATACATTCATGATCCTGCGAGTCAGAAATTAGGGCCATGGAAAGGCTTGTCTCGCCTTCATAATGTTCGGGGCTTCAGCTGTGGTGGCTCCAAGGTGAAAGATGGGTTTGTTTATTTTGAATATTGGTTCTTTTCCTGGTGTTTGCTTGGGCTGGAATGTCTACCAGTGGCTCTTCTTCCCACATGTCTACACCTGGCTGGGATGGCTAGAACACCTGGGGACTAGTGGGCATCATGCCCTCTCTCTCCAGTAGCTTGGGCTTCCTTACATCATGGCTGCCTCAGGATAGTTGAAGCTCTTTTATGGCAGTGGATGCAGTGAGGCTTATTATGACCTAACCTCAGAAGCCCCAAAGCAACTTGTTCACTGCGTTCTGTAGGAAAAATCAATCATCAAGGCTAGAGCAGATGTAGGAGGGGGTTACAGGCCCCTCTCAGTGGGGGAATGGCATGCATGTAGGCCAGGAAAGGAGCTGATTGTGGACACCTTGGAGATGAGCTTCCTTGTTGAAGCTTCCCAAGTTTTTGTTTTCAGGAGTGTGGTGAGACCCTGATGGAAAGGAAGTCAGTGCTGTGAGGGGATGTTTTTGGACAATGGACCCAACAGGTGGGATGAGGACCACATGGGAGTGTTGTCGTGCATGTGGTGAGGGCTCTTGGCTTAGTTTCTGATTCAGGGAGTGTGTTTCCAGCAGCGTATCCATGTGACAGAGGTGATAAAAACGTCCCCGGACAATTGGACATGTGGGTCTGATGCTCAGAATGGAATCAGATGTGGTGACATAGACTGACAGTCATTATTCTAGCTGGGGCTGCTGGTTACCCATGGCAGACTCCAACTGAAACTGGCATAAGTAAAAAAGAAGTTCATTGGATCATTTAATGGAAAAACCGGGGGTTGGGTTTTTCAAGCACAGGTGGATCAAGGGTCGCACGTGAGGCTGTCAGTTCTCCGGGTGTCTCTCTCATCTTTTTATTTTGCTTTTTCATGAACGGGTGGATCTTCTTCCCAGGCATGATTTCCTCTTAGAGATGGTCACATCCTTACAACTCTGAGATCAGTGGAAAAAGAGATCTGCTCCTCACCAACCACTCAAAGCCTTGGTCAGACTCACGTTGGCTATGTGGGGTCACATGGCCATCCCTGAACTATTCAGTCTGGCCAGGGCATGTGGTGGTCTCACTGAGCAAGTCTAAGTTAAGTGCCCACACCTGAGCCAGGGTGGGGTGGGGAGTGGTAGCTCTTCAGAAGATGATCCAGATGTTCCTAGTGACACGTGATGAATGCATAGAGAGCAGCCGGAACAGTACTGCCCTCTCCAGGTGGTAACTGAGGCTGAGGGAACAAATGAGAAGGTCTAGGAAGAGTGTTACTGAGTGGGACTGGGGCCCAGGGCAAGGTCCTGAGGAGCATGATAGACGGGCTAAGAAAGCAGATACCATAAAGAAGGCAGAGCTGGGATACCTGGGGAGGTGGGAGGAAAACCAGCAGTATATAGCTTTCAAGCATCCAAAGGAAGGATGCACTTTCAGGAATCAAGTGAGATTCACTCATTCATTCATTCATTCATTCATTCATTCAACAGATATCTACTGAGCACCTACTATGTGCCAGACACTGTTCTAGGACCGGTGATACAAAAGCAAACAAAACAGACCTAATTTTCTGCCCTCAGGGATCTTACAGCCCAGGTCAAAATGAAGGGTGGTCACTCGAGTCAATGACACAGTGGACTCACGTCGGTGACCTTGGTGAGAGCAGTTTCAGGCAATCCCTGGGGAGAGTGGCAGAATGTGCTGGGTTGGAAAATGAGTGGAAGGGGAGATGAGACAGTCGCACGACTTTGTCAAAGGGAGGAGACAAAGAGAGTGAGGGCTGGAGTGGATGAGACATGGGGCAAACCTTGTAGACTGGGGTTGTTTCTTTAAATGAGAGTGGGCTCTCCCTTTCTATGCTTCACATACTGTGATGTCATGTGTGGCCTGGTCCCCTGGAAAAGACAACTCTATTTGTCTGTCTTTGCCTGAAGGAGACATAGATAGGCCCTTGGAGGGAGAGCGGTAATACCAGAATTTTCTCTGCCCCAAGAGGAAGGACAGAGGGGTCCTGCCATCCAGAGAGGAGGAGAGGAGGCCCCCATTCCACCTTCCTTTAGTAACTCTTCTGCCAGGGGAGGAGGGAAGGCTGGGAAGATGCTTTTTAACATGCTCAAGTCTCTCCGTCCTAAACACAACAAAATAAATAATTCAACCTCCCTGTGAATGAGTCTGCATTCTTGATTCTGAATTCCTTCTCCTCCCCCATGGTGACAGCAGCTTGGGAACGATGAATTGGGTAGACCCAGGTAGTGTGGGGGCAGAGGCTGGGATAATGTGGATAATTGGCCCCTGGGTAATTGAGAGTTGATTGTAATTAACCTAATTTTTGGAAGCACGAGATGTAAGATCTCATAGCTGCAATTCTCAGGCAACCCTGTCAGAAACCTCTTTATATCACCTGACTTTCAATCAGTGCGTCTCAGCCGAGGTCCATTTTGCTCCCCAGGTGGCATGAGGCAAAGTCTGGAGACCTGTTTGGCTGTCATGACTGGAGGAGGGCGTGCACCTGGCGTCTAGTGGGTAGAGGCCAGGATGCTACTTACTGACCATCCTACAATGCACAAGGCAACCCACCCAGGAAAAAGGATTTCTTGCTCAAAATATCAGCGGTGCTGAGGTTGAGAAACCCTGCTGTTTTTTCCTTTCTTTGTGGCGGAGGGGGGAGGCCACGAGGGTGGGTGAAGAAAGAAAGGAAGACATGATGTAAGAACTATAGAAATATATACAACACATGACTCTGAGTCTCCCGCTGGAGAGTACGGGTGTTCAGTACTGGGACTGAGTTTTGGCCAAGAGAATTCAATGGTGGTGCTTACAGTCACAGCTCAGGGCCCTTGTCAGACGAACTGATGACATTCGGACCCTTGTCACGCGTGTTATGTTCTCTGCTGATGCTGTAGCAGGCTCAGACCACAGTCTGTCATCTTGCAGCTAAAATACAGCAGAATTTGAACTCTCCAGGTTGTTTAGGTTTGGGGATTGCTGTTATAGATGTATTTTTCAGCAAAAGCATAAAGGCACATAAATATTAATGCTTTTCTTTTTCTTTACGAGTGCTAGACCATCTAGGGCGGGGCAGGGCTGGATTCTGGTGTCCCTAATTGGCCCCGCCCTGCCACCCAACACGGCGCTCCTCAGGGTGCGGTGTTGGGAGCCACAGGGCTCCTGCAGAGGGAAAAACCTCCCAGGTGACTATGACGGATTCTCCCACTCCCCAGTGTGTCCGGGTGGACGGAGAGAAGACTGGCTGTCAGCTCTGCATTCTGTCAGTGCCCCTCCCCCAAGGCTGTGGTATCGCTAACTGGCAAGTGGTCAAAAGCCCCGGGGACATACCGATCCGTGCTACAGTGTGCATGGTCCTCTAGAACATGATTCTCAGTGAGAGAAGCCAGACATAGCGGTCACATATTATGTGATTCCATTTATGGGCAATGTCCAGAACAGCCAAATCCACAGAGACAGAAAGCCGATTAGTGGTTGCCAGGGGTTGAGGGGAGGGCCATGGAGAGTGACTGCTTAATGGGCGGGGGACGTCTCCTTTAGGGGTGAGGAAATGTTTTGGAACTAGATAGAGTGGTCCTTGCATGACGTGAGTATACTAAAAATGCCACTGGATTGTACATTTTTAAATGATTAATTTTATGTTAAGTGAATTGCACCTCAATTCAAAGAAAAAAATAACCCGATGGACAGAGAGGCTCAGCTGGCCCATCTCTGGGCTACAGGCCCTGGGACCACCGCAGGGTGGGTACCGTGGGAGAGGCCCTGCCTGGGGGAGCCAGCCCCTGGGAGGCCCTGTGGGGAGAGCCCTGCCCTGTTGGACACGGGGAGCAGGGAGCATCTGCTGGGGGCTCATCTCTTTCATGTGCCGTTGGAAGTGATAAATGAAGCTTTGCATCTGCTTCACGGCAGATTAGTCCCAGGAGAGGCAGCAGCGCTCTGGCAGACACGTTTAAATCCTCTTCAGTAGCAGCTTTCTGCAGGATATAAAACAGACTCGGGAGGGGGAGCGGTCTGCCAGTGGCCGTGGTGAGCACAGGGTGGCCCACAGTTGTGGAGGCACAGAAAACAGACCTTTTTACGCACCCCCTACCCACGATGACCCACCCCCCCGGGGTGCAGCTGACACTTGCGTTTAGTCTCAGACCTAAGATAAACTATCCACCAGTGGTGACAAAAGTTAAATAGCTGTCATTTATTCGCTGTGTGACTTTGGACAGATTATTTAACCTCTCTGTGCTCCAGTTTCCTTATCTGCAAAATGGTGATATAATGCCTGTTCCATAGGAAACTGTGAGTCTTAGATGAGCTTGTATAAATATATGTACTTATGTTTATATGTAGCCTGTATATATCATATAAATAAAACAAATACATTTAACAATACATTTATAATGTTATAGTTATTATGATAATATAGAATACATCAAAATAGAAATATTTATGATATGTTTATATATAATATAAACACCATATATACTATATAACATGTAATATGATACACACACATTGCTCCTTCTACAATGTCTGGCCCACAAATGATGATGCTGGTGAATATTCATTTCATCTGTAAAATGATGGAGTGGGTTCAATCACTCATTCGTTCATTCATTCATGGAGTTTATTGAGTGCCTACTGCGTGCCAGGCACAAGAACTAAACAGTGACTACAGTGAGCATATTCTCTGCCTTCATGAAACTTATATGTCAGGGGGGAGATAAAATAAGGTGTCAGAGACAAACGTAATTGCAAATTACAGTAAACGCTATGACTAAAAACAATTAAGGATGTGCTTAAGGTAGAAAATAGTTGAATGTGGGCTTTCTGTTTGGTGGTTGGGAAAGGTTTCTATGAGGAGCTGCTATTTAAATTGAGACCTGGCCGAAGAGAAGGTGCCGTTCATGAGAAGAGTGGGGGGCTTTCCAGGTGGAGGGCACAGCAGGTGCAGAGGTTCTGAGGTGGGAGAGAGCTTGGCCTGTTCAAGGAAGTGAATGAAGACCAGTAAGGACGTGGGGGGGCGGGGGCCAGGAATGTGGTTCCAGACAAGGTCGAGGAGCAGAGGATGTGGGCTAGTCATAGCGAGCACCTCGGGCAGCTTCTCCAGGAATGTGGATTCTGTCCTAAGTTTAAAGGAAAGCCAGTGACTTGGCCGTAGGCTAGCCACTTTGCTGCTATGAGGGAGAATGGTTTGTAGAACTCTTGAGGGTGAATGAGCTGGAAGTTCTCGCATTTCTCCCCATGGGGAAAATCAAGATTTGCTCTCCAGTCTGCTTGGGAAGATAGAAGTTCCAGTAGAAGCTCCTTTGGGTCCTCCAACTCCAAGATCCTAAATTAATATTCCTGCTACTCTCCCATTTTTGCTTTTCCAGAAAAATCTTCGCAACTCAATGCGGAAATAGTGGGCACAGGGGTGTGGAAGGTGTTTTTGGAGCCCAGGACCTCCTTGGGATCCTTATTTTGACTGCTGTCTTCACCCATGAATAGTTGACTCTCCTTAATGAGGCTTAACTCGTAACCAGACCCTCCCAGAGCAGAAGGGGCTTAAATAACTTCAAGGAAGGTTATTGTGTTGAACTCTTATGTTGAGAGGTCATTTGGGTGGCTTTAGATCCTTTATGCAGGAGGAAGGAAACAGGGGGATTCTGGTCAGGATGGAGGTGGTGCTTCCTATTTTGTCTGCCTGATTTGCATCCTTCCAGAGATCCGAAGCCAGTGGGCAGTAGGGGTGCCCTAGGAGAGACCACTGCTGTCTAGCACCTGGTTCCGGGCAGGACAGTAAGCTGCTGGGTCTTCAGTGGGCAGCGTTGTGCATCAGGCTGGGTTCACCTGTGCTTAGTCAGCTCCAGGCAGTGGGCAGATGGTTCAAACCATAATGCCCTGCATACCCAGCCACAGCCAGTCCCCAGAAGGCCTTGCTTTAGAGCAGTTGGGTCACTTCCAGCAGCTGGTGTGAGTTCTGATCTTACTGCTCCAGGCTGATATCCGCCAAGTGCCTGGGGACTTTTGGGGACACTTTTCACACTGTGACATTTTCCTAACCTTAGCCTTTTTGGCATGCAGGCAACTGGGATTTTGCCTGCATGGGAATCTTGGCTGAGCCATGAAACCCAGTTGAAAGACCTCTTTCCCCCTCAAGTTGTGTCTGGGTTTTGGTCCAAATAAATGGATGTTTGAATTCAATACCATAGAAAACTTCATGTGAAAATAAGTCAGGAGCTCGTCCCATGAAGAGTGAAGGTGTTAAATATTAAACTCTGTGGATGCCAAGGCCTGTTGCAGAGTTGAATATGCAATTAGTGTAAACCTTTCTCCATTCTTTCCCCAAGCACCTGTGGGCTCCTGGGCACAGTAAGGAAGTAATAGTAGACATTTACTAGTAGAGCAAGTTTTATACGCTGGTGAATACCAAACTAATCTGTGCATGTTATCTCTTGGAATGTTCTGTCAACTTCATGAAGATAGTACTTTTTAATACCCTTTTTTTTTGGGATAAAATAACTGAGACTTAGAAGAGTTGCCCACTGGTTAAAGGTCCTTTAGCCACAGCTACTGGTGGAGCTACCTATAAGGGTATGAGAGAGAACAAGAAAAGTCCCCTTTCATACAAACACCGAGAGGACTACAAAAACAATAAAGGCAATGAAAGCCAAGTCCAACAACAGGGTGTGGCGGGGTTGCCTAGCCTCTCATCCTTTGGGTGGGGTTGGTCAAGGAAGGGTTCCGTTGGCAAAAGCCATTCAAGCCCCAGTCCATTTCCCATGTGGAAATACTGCACTTGGGTTCCATCAGTTTGCACACGTTCTTCTCTGGGAGCTATGCCTGGGGTGGGTGGATAAATGATTCTATCTCTCCTCTTGCTGGCTGAATGTCTCTCTTCCTTGCCAGCCTGTGTGGACATGCCACATCATTTCTGTCTGCAGAATGTCTTTGGGCTGGGCATCTTCAAATGTTCCATGCATGATACCTTTGGAATCTGGTTTCTATCTGTTGATTTCTCAGAACTGAGGTTCCCCGTGGATGGCCTGACTTTCACTTGGACCACGGCCTAGGTTTCTGCAGCCTGGATGTTCTTCGTCCTGGGCTTGGCCCTTTGCTCCTGCCCTCATTTGTTGGAAAGAGTTTTGCTATTTGCAATGGGAATAATGACTTCTCAGCTGCCATGTGCAGTGTATGGCCTCTTGCATGACATTACACAGATTGTGCCTTTTAATGTTCCAACTACAGGGGCCACTGAAGACAAGGCCATTTGAGCATGTCATGCCCAATATCATAGTGCCTCCCCTACATAATAGCATGATATTCTACTTGGAGGATATTCTCATTTTCCTCATAGTTCCTTCGCTAACCTCAAAGAGTTCATGGCCACGCAGGGAGTATAAGGGATAGCCTGTGAAGTTAAAGTCCCATTTCTCTCTGTCTGCTTTCTCAAGGAGTGACCTCATAAAAGGATATTTTAGGAAGACTGATATGGGCTCAGAAGGACAGGAGGGCACAAACAGGGAGCGTGGATGCTGGTTAAGAAGCCATAGCAGTCAAACTAGGTCAGAAGTTGTGGGAACAAAAGGCAGGGTTGGATGTGAGTGACATTGTGAGTAGGATAAGTGGCAGGACTTCGTGATCCGTTGAATGTACGTCCTCAAAAGGCTGTAGGGAAGAGGCAAGATGATTGCAGGATTTCTCATCTACCAGGTACCTTCAATGGAAAGGGAGAGTGAAGAAAGAAAAACTGAGACTAATATTTATTGAGTATCTTGTTCTGGGCCAGACCCTATGGAAAGTCCTTTGCAGGATGACATCTTTCACTCTTAACAAGCTTTGGGTTTTTTGAATTATCATCTGAGGTTCTGTGAGGTGAAGCTGTTTTCCCTGAGTGGGTTTTGAAGCTCTTTTCCAAACTTTTATTTGGGCGAGGGCCGCGCTTACCCAGAAATACTGCTAACATTTATGGAATTTACTGAGGCCAAGGTAGAACCCATCAACAGAAATTCTGCTTTTGTGGGGAAATGGACCCAGCTTCAAGAGAAGATACAAGCACAGGGCAGAGTCTTCATTTTCTGAGCATCCTTGTGACCCTCTAGACTGTTCCCTAGGGGGTGAGCATCAAGTTCTAGTCCCCTAGTGCCTAGGAGTGAGACAGGAGATTGTCCTTTCACCCACGGGTAGGCACCACGTATGTTTTTGCATATTATATATGCCTAACACTTTGTAGATACTCAAAGGATCTTCCTTCTCCTACTTCAACTCCCAGATCTGCTTTCCAGATCTGTGCTGTCTTGATGGATACTTTTTGCCCTTTCATGTTGCTTTTCTGGTCATTTCAGCCCATCAGCTTTCATTTCTCTTCAAATACATGTCCTCTTTGCCTTGATTATAGCTATGTAACTCCAACCCATTTCTCCAGCGAGCTTGTGATCTCTCTGACCAGGTCGAAGGCTTATGTCTGACCATTTTACATCCCCTAGAGTATCTGGCATGATGCCTTGGGTCCAGAGCTGGAACATGATACACAAGGTGTACATATTAGAGGTGAGGAACCTAGATTCAAATCTGGCTCCACCATTTTGTAGATAGGTGATCTTGGACAAGATATTTTAGTGGCTTGGAGCCTCTGTTCCTCATTGATAGACCAAAAGTAATAAGTACTATCTCCTGGGAAGATGATATTTTCAGAGTAAATCAGACAAGTCTGTTTTAAGAGTTTGGCACCATGGCTGATTCACAGTAGACCCTTACTCAATGGTAGTAGATTCTTATGTATTACCTTTCAGAGAGTGACAGAGTAGCAGTGTTGAGAGGGGAAATAGTTTCCTTTACTTTCATCTTTCTGTCCAACAAATAGTCTCTGCATGGATAAGAAAGTCTGCTTCAGTTTATGTTGGGTAGGTAATGAAGATAAGATAAATTCTTTGCTTTCCAACATTTGTCACTCTAGCCTGCCTTTTTCCGAGACCTTATTTCTACATGAAATGCTATTTTTCACTGCTGATACCATTTGCTTACTTATTTATTGCCTTTCTCTCTTGCTAAAATGTAAGCCTTTTGAAAGCCAGAACCTTGTCCGATTCACTGCCTTGGCCCCACCTGTTAGCTGAGAACGTAGCTCAGAGCAGGTATCAAGTGCATATTTGATGAGTGAATGAACATCTGAATCAAAGGATTTAGTTCAATTTAATTAAACAAACACTATCTCAGCACCAACTTTGGGCCAAGTCCTCAGGTAAACATTGGATACAGAGATTAATAAAACAAACTCTGCTCTCAGGAAAAAGAAGGGAAAATAGGCATGCTCCATCCGTGGTTAGACAGAAAGCTGGGGTCTCCCGCTTGTCCCGTTTCTGAGCCGGTGCTGGTGGAAACGTGGGATGAAATGGCAGCGTGGGAAAGAGCAACACCTACAACGAAAGGATTCTATGTGCAGAGTTCATTCTACTCTGGGATTGGCTCCCTTTCCTCGCCTGGAATTAGCTTAGGCTACCTTGCCTGCCAGGAGAAATTGACATCCCGCTGAAATTGATGAGATAGTTAAGCATTTGCCATCAGAGTACTCTTAAACACTGCCATTTGGGGAAAACTTACTTAATAAGAGGCCTGACCCATGTAAATGTATGAGAGCTGGTTGGCACGTCTTCTCTTTCTATGGATTATACAAAAGCCAGCGACAGTTAAGGGGGCAAGTGACTTGATAAAAGCATCTCTGGAGAACAAGTACTAAATGGTTTCTTTATTGCTCACCTCTCAAAGAACCTTCTTTTTAAACTGCTGGCAGTAAGTGTGGGTTAGACCTGTGACGTTATTATAAATACCATTCTAAAGCCTTAAGAACTTTATTTTTTAATTGCCCCCCCCAAACTACTCGTGCAATATGAAGAACGAAAGTTTGTAATTTTTTAAGACACAGGAACTATTGAGAAAGAGAACAAAGAGGCTATTGAAACACTACAGATTTTTGGTAAAACCAAAACCATGCAGAACCCTGTTCCCTCCTCTCATTGCACTGTGGAGTCCTCTCTACCGAGCGCGGGGGGGGGGGGGGGGGGAGGGGAGACAGCCTGGGGAGGAGGGGGGCAAAAGTAGGGTTACAGTTGTGAGTATGTGAAACACAGTTTATTTTGGGTCATTATTTGTTAATTGTATTATTTGTATAACAACGGTAAACCTACTTTTGCCCCTCGCTGTAAATACCCTGAAGAACATGTTACTGAATGAGAAATAGGCTGTGGGAAAGAGGACGAGGAGTAGGCGCTACCGGCATGGAAAAATGCAGAGAGCCAGAGACTTCAGGTTCGTGCTGAACTCTTTCCTCTTAGAGCCTTTCTCTGATCCTTCTCTCATAGGCTGCCAGCCATCTAAGGTCTAACCACCTTACGGTTGGGGCTTCCAAGATGTCAGTTGAAGTGTTCTATAGCTTTTCTATTTTTTAAATCTAAAATTTAAAAGAAAAATTCCTCACCAGAAGACATGTTAACTGATTTTATTTTTTAATTAATTAATTATTCTCAGAGAGAGGGGAAGGGAAGGAGAAAGAGAGGGAGAAACATGGGTGTGAGAGAGAAACATCAACTGGTTGCCTCTCATATGTGCCCCGACTGGGGACCGAACGTGCAACCTAGGCCTGTGCCCTGACCTGAAATCGAATTGGTGACCTTTTGCTTTGCAGGACAACCAACTGAGCCACACCAGTCAGGGCTTCTACAGCTTTTCTTAGAGGGCACTGTGAGGAGGTGGAAAAAGTCACGAAGAAACAAGTCCAGATCCTCACTCTGCTCCAGTAGGGAGGAAGTTTGTGCTTTTGTGCTTTAGTGGGAAACAATGACTGTCTAGACTCTGGATTCTAGAAGGCACCCCTCTCTCTGGGTTATCTCATTTGGCTTTTATGGAGCCTATTTCATAATCTGTGAGTTGTAGATAACAGATCAATAATGCCTATTCTGTCCCACCAGGGAGAGGTGCCATGACCCACACAACCTCCCCCAAACAATTTTACCCCCTTTGGCACATCCATTTAAGTATTTCTGCTCTATGGATGTGGCTGTTCTTTGGGTTTTCTTTTGAATGAGTTATGAGTTATATAATCTTTTAAATCTTCATTGATTAATGATAGAGTAAAATAAATCCTCACATCTTTATTTTAAATCTGTATGAGAGCCACGATTTTACCGTTTCCTTGATGTCATTTACTGAGACGTACTCTCTGAGTTGCTTAACTCTCGGAGCCTTGGTGTCCTCAGCTGCAGAATGGGAACAATGATGCAGAGTGAAATGATCACAGATTTTACCAAGGGCTTTCCCATGTGTCATCCCATTTGTTACTGATTGCTGAATGATACGTAGCAATGGGATTTGAGCTATTGTGAATGGGCTTGTGTTTGTGAAGACACTTTTATCAAGTGTGATTCATAAAGTGTGATCCAGATTTCAGCTGGTGCCGATTAGCACTGGCGTCAAATGAGGATTTAGGAGTTGTTCTAAAAGCTTGTGGTTTGAATGGGAGAAGAAATTTTCTCTGTTGGTTCCGGAGGTGAACTGGGGCCGATGGATAGACGCCGTCGGATCAGATTTTGGCTGATAACAAGAGGGGAGGGCTTTTTCTAACAACTTGCTGTAATGATGGCTGGGGCTGCTTCATGGGGTTTCCAACACAGAACGCATGCAGGCAGAGATTGTTTGCTTATGGTAACTTCAGTGCTAAAGAGAGTCTCAGTCTTGTCCCATTTCTGAGATGCTTAATGTAGAGAAACGCAGGCACACATAGGAAAAAAGACCATAGCCCACTCACTGCCAGGGAACCTGAGAGCCACAGCCTCACAGTCCTTAGCGACCCTGTGAGCCCTGTGCCTGGATATCATACGAACCGTGCCTGCGACAGTGCCTGGCACACAGTAGGTGCACATTGAATGCTGGCTTTAAGTCATCTGCCCTCTTGGGGAGTTTTATCATTTAGCTACACAGGAAGACATGACATTTTTATACAGCAACATGCTACGCATACATGGTAGGGAAAGCTGGCTGTCCCGTTGTCCAGGTTTGGGTTGCTGGCTAAGTGTGTGACTTCTGAGGGATTGGCCATTTGCAGGTTACCCCTTTGAGTGCCAGCATTGCTGTGAGTGATGCTGACAAATTTTCCCAAAAGTGCCAGCGTCGCTCCCAGCGACTCTTTTTTCAATGGCTCTAAATGTAAATAACAATGGAATAATTCATATTTTATGTTTTGTTCTCTTTTTCTGTACCTCAGGTTATATATTGATATAACTTTTTCTCATATTTATCCAAATTTCAAATTTTTACGCTTGTTCAAATACTGACATATTAATTCTGTTGTAATTTTTACTTCATTTTAAATGGCCCCTTTAATTTCATTAATCTTTGCAATAATTGTCGAAATTCTGTGCAGTGTGCATGATAAGGAAGCTTTGGCTAATGGACATTTTCACTGGTTCACGGTATAGAGTTAGCATTTTGTTTATAAACTGTTTTTCACTGTTAATATCTATTGATATATGTCTCTAGTATGAATGCTGTTTGTGTTAATTTCTTTTTGTATGTTATGAAGTTTTCTTTTTTCCCCAAACATTTATGCAATATTTGGCATACTTCTTGCTTGCTATCCATGTTGCTATGTGTTTTTTCAAATTGTAATCATAGGTTTTATGTTATGCCATATATTATACTTCAAAAGCCATATTGAAGGAAAGAATTATTTTTTATAAAATAATTGTTGTAATAAAATAATTTTAATGCAATATTATTTTTGCTAAATTGCATCAAAGAAAACTACTTACAAAAGAAGAGTGTATTTACTATACGTCATGAAACTTTCAGCAAATTATTATGAATAATAATTTTTTTATAGACATTTTTCATAAACTCTGCATTTCTTGGCAAAATAGCCTGGCATTTCTCACACAAGTTTTAGCAATTATGCATGGCACTCAAAAGGGTTAAGTAAGGGAACCAAGGCCAGGTGTGCTATGTGAACCACTCTGCATTGCCCAGATGGAGCTGAGATTCACTCTCAGGAGCTCAGCCCCCTAAGTCCAGTGGTCTTCTTTGTTTTCTGTCACATCTAACAGAGCTCTGACCTTCAGACTTGCTTTTTCCTCAATCTTCGACTCTATTCTTCAAGTTCCTTGGCTTACAACCTTGTAGCTCTTGCTGACTTCTTTTATATCAGACTCTGCAGTTAACACATCAGCAAATCCTTGACTGTACTTCCAGATGTGTCTGGAACCCAGCCACTCATCCCCGCTGCTACCACCCCAGCTTAAGTCATCATCTGCTCTCTTCTGGAGTAGGCAGCAGCCCGCTAACTGACTTCCCTCCTTCTGCCCTTGACATCCTCCTAACATTGGCTTCCATCCGCTAATCAGAGGAGGCCTGTGAAGCTTTGAGACATTTTGTCACTCCTCTGTCCCAAGCCTTCACCCTCTCCTTCGGCATAAAAGCCACGATTCTTACACATGCCTAACAAGGCATTACGCGATCTGCGCCTCACACCTGTCTCACCTCATTTCAGCCGCAGTCCCTTTGACTCCTGACCCCCACTGACTTACACCCCTGCCTCATGACCTTTGCACCTGCTGCTTCTGTTTTTTCCCAGGTAGCCAGGCGGCTTGCTTCCTGGTCTGTTGCATGATTTTGCTCAAATGTCACTTTATCATCGGGACCTTCCTGCACATTATTCATTTCAGCCTATACCCCTCACCTCTTCCCTGGCACTCCCTCGCTGCTTTGTTTTCTCCGAAGCAGTTAGCACCACCCAACATATGTTATCTTGTTACTGTCTTTCTCCTTCCATTAGTACGTAGTCTCTGTGAGGGCAGGGATTTCTGTGTGTTTTGGTCACCTACCTTTTAGAGCACTGCTGGGTCCCCAGTTGGCACTCATTAAATATTTTCTGAAAAACAAATGAATAAGTTTCCCAAAGACTTGCATGTGTCAGACCTTAGACAAGAGACTCTGCTTCTTCCCTGGGGTTTCATCGGGCATTTCTGTGACAGGCAGGTTTTGACACGGTTCCCAATAATTCCTGTCAACTAGTACTCATCCCCTTGTGGAATTCCTTCAGGTGAGGGCTGGACCTGGAGACTTACTTCTAACAACTAAAACAGGGCAAAAGTTATGCGATGTTCCTTCTTAGATTAGGAGACAGAAGACTGTGGCTTCCACCTTGCTAGCAAGGTCCCTTTGCCGGCACTTTCTCTTGCCCCTCACTTGCTCACGCTGATGACATGTTGTAAGGTACGTTACAGAGAGGCCCATGAGTTAAGGAACCAAGGGAGGCCTTCAGCCAATGCCTCGTGAAGAACTAAGACCTCAGCCTAACAGCCCATGAGAGATTGAATCCTGCTAACAACCACATGAGTGAGCATAGAAGCTTATCCTTCCCTGGTCAGCCTTCAGATGAGACCACAGCCTGAGCCAACATCTTGATTGTAGCCTGTGAGATGCTAAAACAGAGGACCCAGCCACACTGAACCAGGATTCCTAATCCACCAAACTGTGAGAGAAGAAATGTGCATTATTTTGAATGGCTAAGTTTTGGGGTGATTTGTTACACGGCAGTAGATAACTGATACACTTACGCTCTCTTTTTCTTTGCCCCTTGGGAGCTCTATTCCTTTATGAGAGGAGCTGAATTCTCCATGTTTTTTCCCCCTCCACTACATACACACACGCACACAGTTTAATTTGAGGCATTCCTGACACCGGTATTTGACACACCTCCAGGCCTCGCACACTGCCTGAGACCCTGTTAGCAATGCCATAATAAGGTGGGTACATCCTCAGCACCTTCCGGCACTGCTCAAGGCAGAGTCAGAAGCTACGCTTGTTCGATAATGCGGAGGTGTGTCATCGCCTGGAAGGCTGTCTGGTATTTATAGGAAGCTGAAAGTTAGGCACTGGGGAAAAATGAGTTCCAGACTGTTGCACTTATTTTCAGATAGAATCATAGTCTCTGAAAAATTGTGTGGGATGTTCAGCTGATAGGGAATTCACCATGCTTGCACGGCTCACTGGGCTTGTATAGCAGAGGAGCAAAATCATCTTGTTGGTTGGGAAGATGACAGTCACATCTCCTAAGCTGGCTGCTGATAGATGTTCGAGGACAGGCTGAGGACACGGCTGCATTCCTTTTCTAACGTGAAGCCACTGAGTTGCATTTTAAAGTAAACCGGCAAAAGAGAAAGTGTTTTGACGGAAACATTGTGAGGCCCATCTCATTGGCAGGCCTTGCTGGTTGACAAAACTGAACGCTTTGAGATAAGCGTTTAGAAATTCAAAAGAGGCATCTTGTCTGTCATGTGTAATGGCTGAAAACTTGGATGAAAATACAGCCTCACATGGAAGGGTTTGGGGGAGCTAAGTTTAGTCAGTCAATCAATCAGTCAATCAGTCGACCAGCAAGCAACTACTGTATACCTATTTTATGGCCAGAACCATACTCAGTAATGGAAAAATATAGTTAAATAAGACTCCATTCCTGTTATTGGGAGTTTGTGGAATAGTGGTGGGCCACACAGGTAAACATAAAAAAAAAAATTACAATTCAGTGTAACGAGGGCTTGGGCACTGTGGGAGGCCAAGGAGATCAATTGGTCTAATCCACAGGGAACAGGGAAAGAAAAATAAGGTTTTTCTGAGCAGGCAAATAAAAAGAGTTACTAAATAGCAGGAGACGGATCTAGGGGGAAAAAAGGACATTCTAGGCTGAAGGACCGGTCCATGCAGACGCCCAGGTGTATGGTCAGCTCAGCTGGGTTGGGGAATAGAAAAGTTCATCAAGGGGCATGTGTGGGAGGCAGGCAAGAGTGTGCAGGGATGAATGAGGCTGGCCTGGAAAGGCCTTGAGGGCCAGGCCAAAGCTTAGATTCTGTTCTAAGGGCAGCGGAGCTCAGGTAGGGTCTCCAGAGGGAAGGCCATCTCAGCTTTGGGGTTTGGAAGAGTCATTCTTAGGTCCCGTTTGGAGAAGAGGCTGGAAAAGCTGTGAACGGGGGCAGATAGCTCAATGAGAGCAGAAATGAGGACACTTGTTAATATGCTGCTCTGAACGCTGCTTCCTGTGCCCCATTATGTTTTTCCCGCCCTTGGCATGAGCTGCAGCCACTCTGTGTGTTAATAGGCCCCTGATGGGGAGACAATGCAGATAGTCATTTCAGAGATAACCTAAGTGTCTGGGATCGACACAGGACTTTCAAGGTCCCTCTCAAAGAGCACAGTGAGGGCCCAGCGGAGAGTGGGTTGGCAGTGAAGTGACCAGCTGTCCCGGTTTGCCTGGATGCAGGAATCTCATTGCTAGAACAAGGAGTGTCCTGGCAAATGGGGACAACTTGGTCACCCAAGTCAGCATTTCCATCCCCTACTCTCTTTGTCACAGATGTTGTACTGGCCACCTTCTAAAGGCCCATGATCTTCACTTGCTCCCTCAGCTGCAGCCAGGCCCTGAGCTCCTTGTTCAGACCAGGCAAGTGCCCCACTAGGAGCTGCTAGCTGCATCATTGGAGCTGCCCCTAATCCAGGACTCCCGGGTGGGGAGCCCAGATCTCTCACAGGCTTGGTTCTTGGCCTGGGCCTGGGTTCCGGCCTTTATTTTTGCACCTCAGGAAGTGGGCCCTGCCTTTCCTCGGCCTCAGGTGCCTTCACAGCCCGTGTGTTCTTGGGGCCACACACCAGTGTTTGCCTCTGCACCTCAGGTTTCTCATTCTCCTAGAGGATGGACCCGGTAGGACTTGTGCCCAAACCAGGCCTGTGTGCGCCAGCCCCGGGACCAGGAGGCCACTGTGGCCTCAGACAGTAATTCCCTGGCTGCACGTGGGGTTTGGGATGAATGCAGTCAGGAACAAAGGTTGACAGGATGAGTTTTTAGTGCTGTGCAGCTACTGTGAAAACCACCGGATGAGACCTTCGCTCCATGTAGTCCAAGGCCATGGCTCACCCATGCCAGCATTTTGCCTGCCCCTGCTGCATAGATGTGATCTTCTGTGTGCATGCCCAGTTTCCAATAAAAGTCATACATGTCCGTCCTTCCACATATATTTATTGAGTGTCTACACTGAGTCCTCCTAGCTCATCCCCACCCAATGCAGGAGATTTCCTCACACCAGTGCATGTCGGTGACGGTGATCCCCACCCCCGACCTCCCATCCCCTCCAGGAGCCTGTGCAATGCCTGTTCTGCCCCTTCTAGGAGAATGTTCTCCATCTTTTGAGGCACCTTGATCACCCCTCAATGTTTAGGAGGCAGTGACTCTCACCTCTTAGAATCTGCATGTCTTGGCCCAGGTGCTATAACAAAATACCAGACTAGGGGGACTGGGGCTTAAACAACAGACTGTTTTTTTATTTCCTCATATTTCTGGAGGCTAGAAATCCCAGGTCAAGGTTGGGCAGGGTCAGTTTCTGGTGAGGGCTTTCATCCTGATTTGCAGATGGCCTCCTTCTCATTGTGTCCTCACATGGCATGGTGGTGGGTAGCAACTGAATATTCCCTTCTGTCTTTTTTTATAAGGTCACTAATCCTATTGGATCAGTGCCCCACCCTTATGACCTCATTTAACCTTAATTACTTTCTAAAAGCCCTTTCTCCAAATATAGTTACATTGAGGGTTTGGGCTTCAACACTTCAGTTTCGGGGGAGACACAATTCAGCCCATAGCCCTGCCCTTTTCCATGCCTGACTCCTATCCCCACTCCTTGTTGGAGAGCGTGGCACCCGAGTGAATGTTGGTGGCAGAGGTGGAGGAAGTTGGGGGAAGGCACACTGGTCTAAACAGTATAAAGAGGAGAGGACATTACAAAAAGAACTTCTGTATTCTAGATACCAGGCACAACCATTATCATAAGTTCAGCTCATTTATCTGGCAGCGATCCCATGCCGCTTGCTAGAAGGAAAATGTAACTGCAGTGTAAACTTCCTTTCCTCATGGAGAAGGCAAGTCTAGGGATTGTCTATGAGGGAAGAGTAATGGGAGCAGTTAGACAAGGACTTTACTGGGACCCCTCATGCTGCTGGTGCCCTCGGGCAAGTTTTGTTGAGTGAATAACAGGGGCTGAATGCCCAGGGACACCTGTCTGGTTCTCCCAGGATAAGCTGATTCTTGGTGGACGAGCAGGCTTCGGGATCCTTGGGGAAGACTTCAAAAAAATGGCAGGAGGTCTGCAGCTTCTGGAATGTGGAGCTGCAGTGGAGGGGATCTGGCCCCTCAGCTGAGGAGGAGGTTGGAGCCAGGAGGGTCCCGGGAAGGCTGTCGGGTGGTTCTCCCCTGCCGTGATGCCGAAGGCGGGTGTCAGTGGTAGAGCGGGTTCTGGGGGCAGAGCTCATCCTCCTCACATCAGCAAGCAACGGGCAAGCCTTTCTTTCTGATTTATCAGAAACAGGGCAAGGCACATTATGCTGAAACTTTTTCCAAGTGACTGCGTTCTGGAATGGGTACCAAGCAGCAGCCCGGAGCCCGGCTCCCTAATTTGGGCTCCCTCTGCAGTCAGGTCAGGCACTGATATGGGGACACTGAGCTGCCCCCATGAGTTACATGACCATTCCAATGCCCACTTACTAATCAATGGTGGAGGAGAGAGTTCAAGTACTTAACATATTGTTTGCTAACGTATTGCCATGGCAACTGCTACTCCTTGAAGGTTCATTCAGGAAGGGGTTCTGGAGGCACTTTCTCTGACATAAGCTTGCTAGGGCTGCAAATGTGCGTATTCCTACAAACATCAGCCCAAATATTATCTTACAGAATTGATTTTAAGGGGAAAAAGTATCCCCATCATTTTGGCTCTGTGAGAGTACTTTGCGAAAGATTTGCCAGACACGGGATTTGGGCCCTGTCAAGTTTAATCACTGTTCCCACCCTAACTTCCCTAGCCTCCTTGACTAATCTTTAGTTTTTTTATTGGAAAAAGTTAAATTTGTATACAATGCATATTTTCTGTAGAAAATATAGGGACAAAATGAAAAAGCACATAGAAGAAATAAAACTCATTAAGAACAGAAGTGATTCATGTTATATTTGGGGCACTCCTAGTCTTTTTTTTTTTTTATATACTCATATTTATACATTTGTGTATTGTTAACACAATTGGAATAATTATGTATGTGACAGTTTATTGCATGTCCTGCTTTATTATCTAACGTTTTACCATGAAAGTGTCCCCATACTCTGGGCTATTTGGAACTCCTAAATTATTGGTAACGGCATGTCCTTCAACTGCAATTTTTTTTACCCAGTCTCTTGTTTTGAACACTTCTGAATTCCCTTGCATTCGTATAAATAACACTTTATTGCATCTCCTTGCCTGTAAGTCATAAAATACCTTCCTAGGAGAGTTTTACTGTATCCACCTCTAAGGATGTTAAAAATGACACACTGGCCCAAACTTCCCTCTGGAAATGTGACAACTTAGACACCCACTGGCAGTAACGCTTTCACTGCCGTCTTGCCAAATTGATGGGCTGTTTTGTTCTCCTGGTCTTCTTGTTATTCTCGTATTTCCAGCTTGGAATTATCCAATGTCACTGGTAGGAGAAGTATTAGATATGAGAAGATTTAAACCTAAGACGGATAATGTCAGTCCTTGGGGAAGGAATGTCTGTTCTTCTGCGCTGAGGTAGGTAGGGCTGGGTTTTTGTGTGGAGTGGCAGCACCTGCCCTGGGTGGTTGTAGGGTGGGGGCTGTTTCTTGCTTGGAGAAGAGAAGACCCCAGTGCCTGAAACAGGAGTTATTGCTCTTGGTTGGCCGAAGGCCATCTCTCTGCCACCTGCTTCCTGGCCTGCTGACCATTTCTTGGCTCTCTGGGCAGCTGCACCTGCACCCCTGTCCTGCCCACCAGAAACACCACGGCAGGACATCCCCACAGCCCCTGCTGTCACCCCCCCATGTTGTCACTGTCACAAGACATATGACAGATACATTCCATGGTACAAGGACACCTGCACCCCAGAGGTTCCTTCTTCCTCTTGCCCGATCCCAGCCTGTCTTGCCCACCCCCCCCTGCTCACAGCTGCAGGTGTCAGGGCTCTCCCCAGACAGCTGCAGTCATCTGCACCCTGTCTGGGCTGCGGCCTTCCCTCCCCTCTCTCTGTCCCTCTCTGGGTATCTCTGAGGGCCGCCTTGCCGGGAGCAGCTGTTGATTCAGATTTTCATCAGGACTTTGGTAATTAAAACTCGAAGCTCTTCAGACATTTGCGTTCCATTACTCTGGAAGAGCAGCTGTTTAAATTCGGGGCAGGGAACCGGAGCCTTGTGCAGTGAGCTTGGGTTTAGATTAATCAAGTCTGTGGAGTCTCTCCGCTTCTCATCATCCAGACGGGGCTTTGGGAAGGCAGCCCCCCACCCCCTCCCCCGCCCCCCCACGCCCATTGGTATGAACAGCTTCTGTGTTCGGGGCACAGTGCTGTGCTGTTTATGGCTAATAACGTGTGACTTGGAGCCAGACCGCTTGGGTTCAGGTCCCAGCTCTGTCCCTTAGTGGCTGTGTGACCTTGAGCACGTTACTTAAGGTCTGTGTAGAATGTGAGAATAGCTCATTTTAGTCATAGATGGTTTGAGGAGCAAGCGAAATAACGCACAGGAGCTGGAGCACAGAGTAAGTGCCTTGTTAGTGTTTGTTTTATTAGAGTTTTACTTAAAGCCCCTGAGAGCTCAGTTCACCGTATCTCTCCCCGTGTACAGCAGGGGCAATGGAGCCCCGTGGTGGTAAAGACATGTACGTGCACATGTGGCGAGGGGGGTCCTGGGCCTTGAACACTGGTCTGTCCAATTGCAAGCAGGCGTCCATCACTCCTCATGCCTGGCTGTCACTCCCTCTCCTTCCCGTGCCATCTCTGTGCCTGCTGCTCCTTTTCTCAACTTACGAGCAGTGGTTTCAGCTCTGGGAGCAGCCACACCCTATCCAGTTCCTGGGGGCAAAGAGGAAGTCCTGGGTGAATGAGCTTCCTTCATGCTTTGTTGGACCTCAGATTATCCAGCCCTCTCATTGCAGACATTCAGACATTTCAACAGCAATCTTAGAAATATCCTCATAGCCCATGTTTTACCTTCCAGGACCAGCGGGACCTTGAATGAGCTGGTGTGTGCATGAGGACAGACAGACAGACACACATACACATGTGCACGCACCTGCAGGGACACATTCTTCTGCTGGCACCGACAGCCTCTGGCCTGGAGCAGGAGTTGAAATAACCACCATCCAGAGCCGTCATTCCAGTGGTAATAATAGTGGCAGTGTCGGGGCTGCTGTCCTTTCCCGAGAGCCACCCAAAGCCTGGCTGCCACCCTGTAGGGCCTTCACATGCGTCATTTAATTCCATTCCCACAACGATCCTGCAGGTGTGATTTTCTCTGTATTGCATGTGAAGAAATGAGACACGAGGGGGTTTGGAAACAGTCCCCGGGGCACATGGGAAGTCAGTGTGAGGCTGGGGTTTGAACCCGGCTGTGCAGACCTCACAACCCATGCTCACTGCTTGGGCTCTGGTGCACCCGGACAATTCCGAGCTCAAGGATGTCATCCTGTTGGGTGCACAGCCAGAGTCTGGACCCAGGGTTCTCTGGGAAATGCTTCCACTAGGACATTGCTCTCCCTCATGAAACGTGTGTTCTTTGATCCCTTCTTTGATTCTGTAAGCTTCTTAAAAGCACCGGGTGCAGTGCAATGGATTGCACTAAGAATTGCTTTAAAAATTTTTTTTTTTTTTTTTTTTTTGCTACCTGAACCTAATTGTTATTGGGAAAGGATCCAGGAGTGGGGACCAGGCTACCAGCCCATTGCTGGGCTCTGTGACCTGGGAAAAGCAGAGCCAAGCGATCCAGGCAGGTCCTGGGAGTGAGGAGAGAAGGGGTGAGGAAGAACCCCCTATGTGGGATCAAGGGAGCTTTTCAATGTCTGAATGCGGCTCCGGCTGGATTAGGGAGAGAGAGCAGACCCGACATGGTCTGTCGGGCAGGTGCAGAAGCCGCGTCACAGAGTCAGCAGGGTCTGAAGGAGACGCATGGCTTTCTGACGTCAGGTTCACAGGCCGGCCCCACCTGCGGTGCAGCCCCAGGGGTCACCGGGCCACAGGGTAAGCCGGGCTTCCCGACCACCACCGCCCAGCCCCAAGGAGTTACCACGAGAGGAGGTAGCCCATCGAAAAGCCCCAGCTGGTGGGCTCTGGCCCCTCTTAGAGGAGGCTTCTGGAAGATTATCGGAGTTAAGTGATTGAAGGCCTTACATGGAGCCGGGGCTTGGGGATAATAGGACGTCTGATGCTGGGAATTTGCCCTAGAATTTCTGAGCACCTGGTCCTCACATGCAGTTGACAACCCATCATGGGTATTTGGGAGTACCAGGAACTAGCCTTCCTTTCCTGAACTGTTCTGCTTCCCATGGGCCGGTGGTTCTCCAAGGGTGGTCCCTGACGCAGCGGCAGCAGCACCCCCTGGGGACTTGTTGGAAATTCTGATTCTCAAGCCCCACTCAGACCTCCTGAATCAGAAACCAAAGCATCTGTATGATTCTCCAGTGATTCTGATTCACCCTCAAATCTGAAAACCACTGCCTTAAGCCAGTGAAACCCAAAATATGGCAGGTTACCTGCCATTGGTGGTTCGTGGCATGTTATGTGGTGTGCAGACAGGGCATTGAAGAGCATTGAATTACATTGAGCAAACTCTTCTCTTTTTCTTTATTTCACTATCCGTCCTCTGCAAGGAGAACCTCTCTATTTTGGGGTGTCTCTAATGCCCTGCCCTTCTAACACTTAGTAATATCCATTTTTTTTTCTGGAGAAAGTGGGGCTCAGGGTCAGCACCCGAGGTGAGCAACAGCATCTAGCCAATATTTACTTACTTTTTTCTTGTTAATTTTAGCCTTATGATGTGTTTAGGGCAGATGAGAATGGGTTTCCTTTTCTGGTAGTGATATGGATTTTCCTTTTAAAGTAAGTTAAGAAAAAGCGAATCATTTATCAAAATAGTAACTTAATGTTAGTACAGGTGGTACTAGGATTTGCCAAAGCTTGTGCTGGAGGCATGGGAGCTTTGAGGATTCTTAGGAGCTGACACTACCGCAGAGACTAGGCTTAAGGAAGGACCCAGGAATGCTCTTGCGGCTTGAATCTAGTCAGTTGTGGCCTTCTCTCTGTTTCCGAGGGTGCCTTTCTCTTCTGAAAGGCAGTGCCATATGGCCTTGGTGACTCTCATATTATAGACAGGGAACCACGTGGGAGGCTCTTTAACAACCTGAATGCTAGGTCCCACCCCTGAACTATTGAACAAGAATTCTGGAACGCAGCCCGGGAACCTGCATTTAACAAGTTCCCAGGAGATGCATGTGACCAACGGAGTTTGCGAACTACAGGTGAGGTTGTGAGAACACACATTTGTAAATCCTGTGATCTGTGTGTTCAGATCTCCACTCAGCCTCACCACCTCACCTAACCTCTTAGACTCCTTTTTCTTATTCTGTAACATTGAGTTTCGCAGCAATTATTGGGGGGTGGGGGTATTGGCGTGAGGCTCAGGCAGTTTACTAGCTGTGATGTTCTTTGTTCATATTGGATGTTTTGTGTGAGCTCAGCTTTCTTCACCTTGAAGCTGTAATTCGAAGGTATTTTACTTACATCTAAGCATCATGGCGGAAATGATGAGATGGACTTTAGAACTGGGTCTAGGGCCCCAGTCTGGCTTTGCATGGAACTTGGGACAAGTTCGGGCTCCTCTTGCCAGTTCTGCTCCTTGTAGGTATACTTTTGGTCATCAGGTATTTTTCTCCCTAAGTATGGCCTCAGATGCTGGCAAACGCTGCATACCCAGTGGCTTCTTCCGTCTCCAGGATGGAAAGCTGCTTCATGTACAAATGCATGGTCTCCCTCAGCGAGCTGTGAGCTGCTTTAACCCCAGAGATCTTCCATGGCTTTGCAGCACAGGTTATAATGAAAAAGAAAAAAAAAAAAAAAGGAAAGGTTAAAGGCAGGTTTAAAGTGGTGTTATTGGAAATTCTTGTACAAGTCTATAGCATGAAGCTGGATGCACCACCCAGCTTGAAATGGGCTGGGTTTTGGTGACATTGGACCCTGGCAGCCCAAGGAAATCTGGGTGAGGCTCAGTCTGTGATGTGTCCTCTTGCCCAGCAACACACAAGGGTACAGGGATTGTTGCTAGAGCTTCTGGCTCTTTCAAGTCCTTATTGTGTGACCTTGTTAAATCATCTACCTTCTGCAGGCTCTTCAGCTTTCGCCAAGGCAAAGTGGGCCTATTAATGGACTTGCCCCCTGGGGCGGTTATAAGGATGGACTGAGAAGAGACGTGAAAACTGTGTTGTCACCTAGATGGTGATGTGTTGTCTGCCCATCTGTCACTTGGAAAGTTCTGTGCAGCCATTTTCTGTCCACCAGGAAGCCTTAATTCAGTTTTAATCCCCAATGGCCTTGTATGTTTAGAGACTTCCTATGTCATCTGGCTTAGAAATGGCAAATTCATGGACCATAAGTCCAGCCTGATGCAGAGGCACGACCTCTGAGTACACAGTGTTCATTTAAAATTGCTTTGGGATGCTTTTAGATACCATCTGTATTCTCAGTTTTGTTGGACATCCTGCTCCTCTGTATTGCCCAGTCTTTAGCTTTGCTCATTTATAGTACAATTGGACTGAGAAATTCCTGGAAGTGACCTCTAGGTTAGTGGTTTCAGGTATAGTCCCCTGGTATAATGGACGAACATGCTGTATATATGGCTGGCCATCCTGCAGCCATGATTTGGCACCAGTAGAGCAGCGATGGGGTGGAGGAGGAATATTATTGAACATCATCTATCTACCAACATCAGATGTAGGTCCCCTCCCAAAACAGCCATGTTGGGGACCATAGGGTGGGATACCTACCCAGCTGGGGGTAGAAGGGGTGGTCAGGGAAGGCTTCCCTGAGAAGCCTTGATGCTTGAAGGACATTTCCAAGGGCGATGAGACAGTGGAGGAAGGGTGGTCTGGGCTTCACCTGTCTGCCATGATGAAGACATGAAGGCACTGAGTGCCACCACGTGACTGAGTGACTCTCAGTTAAGCTAGGGGGAGACTGGATTATGAGGTGGGTGGTGGCAGGGGCGGGGACTCTCTTCTCCAAGGCTGTCATCCTAGATATATAAGTCAGTGTTCCTGCTGGAAAACAGCATTCTGTTCAGAAGTGTGTAACTGGAGAGATGCTCATGAAGCAACTTCTGGAGGTGAAGGCAAGGCTGAAAGGAGCCTATCAGGGGTGCTGAGCACCTGAGCGAGACTCAGACGAACAGGTTTGGAAGGTGGTCATGTAGGCTTGACATGTCTTTTGAATATTTGCATGGATATGTCAGTTAGGCACTTAGATACACGCAAGTCTGTAAGTGCAGGTGACAGGCCTGGAACAAAGATGGACAGTTTTTCATTGTGTAGATGCTATTTAAAGTCAGGGACCTGGATTAAGTAAGATCTTCGAGGAAGTACAGAGAACAGAAGAAATGCAAGGACTGAGCCCCGAGCACTCCAGCATTTGGTGATCAAGAGGAGGGGCAGTGTCCAGCTCGGAAGTGAGAGGAGGGAGGCGGGAGGGCACAAGCAACAAGACAGAGCAGCATCTGGAATCCAGTCGACCCTCAGCCGTATCAACACTCCTGACTGGGCCAGTGGGATGAGGTCTGAAAAGTGACCTTTGGATTCAGCAACACGGAGGTCATGGTTGACCTGGGGGAGTGCGGTGTCACTGTCCTGCTTGGAGTGGGCGCCCAATACAACGGCATGACATCCACACAGTAACTATAGAGAGCTCTTTCAGAGATAGTGAGCATGCACACCCTACCTGCCTCCAAGAGTTCTTTTTTTTTGAAAGGAAATAAGTAATAAATAAAATGTGGGAAATGGAGAAGAGGAAAATAATACCCTAGACCCACCTGTCCTGTACCATCACTGATAGTACATATTGTAATTTCATCCCCCAGCACCCACCATGCTTAGATGTATATTTTTAACTGTTTGTAATGTGAGGGCAGGGTCATTTTTTTATCTTGCTTTTCTTACTTAACGTTTTATCAGGCGCACCTTTGTCCGGGCTCTCTCTGCCCCAGTCACCCCCGTAGTTAAAATCTGCGTGATCTCACAGGGCCTCTTCCCAACCTCTGTATTTCCTGCGGAGACTGCAACTAATGAAGGGGATGAAGAAAATGTCTGTAAATATTTTGTTGTTTTGCAAACACAAGCACTCTTAAATCCAGTTTAATGATCGCTCAGTTTAATTAAACGCTCTTGGTCTTACGCGTTACACACTTCTCCGCACTGATTACTGCCCTGGTAGAGAGCAAAGATTCAAATGCGTTTCCTTTCTTCTTCCTCTTCTTTCGCAAATGTGAGAGGAGCGATCTGAAGGAGAGGCTCATTCTGCTTTGTGCCTTTTTCTGACCCACATTGCTTAAGAGTCTTTTGTTTGGGATAAGGTTCTCGAATCTTTTCATGTGTGTGAGCACCATTTCCTTCCCCTCTCTTGTTAAAAACGTGTTAAGATATTATTTCCAGACTACAAAACGTAAGGATACAGTGCGGTCAGTTTTGGTTGTTGTCGTCGTCGTCGTCGGCAGCCGTCCGTCTCGAGAGACGATGGCGTAGCTTCTTGAGAGTCTATCTGCACCGCCGAGAATGGCTGTGCAGTCCGATTCGGGAGTGACAATCCCTGCCGCACTTGGTACAGGTGAAGGCAGATGGCTGTTGTTGCTGCTGCTGACGCTGCTTCCGCCTCGATCTTTTCTGGACCGCCTCCTCGTTGCGCGCAGCCTCCGCGCGTGACGTACCTTGCCTGACCGCGAGCCTCCAGGCTAGGCGGTCGTCTGCTTGAACTTCCCATGTGTTGAGATTGATGGAGCATTGTGTCATGTCCTTTTTGCAGATGTCTTTGAACCGCAGTTTTGGGCGCCCTGTCATCCTCTTGCCTTCTGCTAGCTCGCCATAGAGGAGGTCTTTGGGGATACGGCCTGCATCCATTCTTTTGACATGGCCGAGCCACCTGAGGCGTCTCTCGCTAAGAACTGCATGCAAACTGCTCATATTGGCTCGCTTCAGCACCTCGGTGTTGGGGACCTTATCCTGCCAGGTGACATGCAGGACGCGTCGCAGGCACCTCATGTGGAAGCTGTTGAGTTTCCTTTCGTGCCTTGCGTAGGTGGTCCACGTCTCGCTGCCATAGAGGAGAGTGCTGAGTACGCAGGCTTGGTAGATGCGCAGTCTGGTTTTCTCAGTGAGGCTGGAATTGTTCCACGCTCGCCGGTTCAGTCTGGCCATAACTGTGGCTGCCCTGGCGATTCTCCGGTTGACCTCCAAGTCGACTGACAGAGAGCTCGAGATGGTGGACCCGAGGTAAGTGAAGTCGTTGACAACCTCCAGGGTGTATCCGTCGATGGTGATGCATGGGGGAGTCCCCGTGCCTTGAGCCATAACATTCGTCTTCGTCAGGCTGATGGCTAGTCCGAACTCCTTGCATGCGTGGGAAAGGCAAGTGACTAGCTGTTGGAGTCCCTCTTCGGAGTGTGATGTCAAAGCTGCGTCGTCGGCGAAGAGCATCTCACGGATGAGCACCTCTTTGACTTTGGTCTTGGCTCGTAGACGGGCCAGGTTGTAGAGCTTGCCATCGGATCTGGTGTGAATGAAGACACCCTCGCTGCAGTCCTTAAAGGCGTATTGGAGGAGCATGGAGAAGAAGATTCCGAACAGCGTAGGCGCGAGGACGCAGCCCTGCTTTACTCCGCTGCTGACTGGGAAGGCCTCAGAGGTTGTGCCGTTGTAGGACACCGTGCTGTGCATGTTGTCGTGAAAGGACATGACCACAGCAAGCAGATGTGGTGGACAGCCAATCTTCCGTAGCAAGCTGAAGAGTCCGCTTCGACTGACCAGATCAAACGCCTTCGTGAGGTCAATAAAGGCGAGGTAGAGTGGTTTATGCTGCTCGTGACACTTCTCCTGCAGCTGGCGTAGGGAGAAGATCATGTCCACTGTTGAGCGGCCAGCTCTGAAGCCACACTGGGACTCTGGGTAGACGCGGGAAGCAAGGGTCTGCAGGCGGGCAAGAGCGACCCGGGCGAATACTTTGCCGACGACGCTGAGGAGAGAGATGCCCCGGTAGTTGTTGCAGTCGCTGCGGTCTCCTTTGTTCTTGTACATGGTGATAATGTTGGTGTCTCTCATATCCTGGGGGATGTAACCCTCCTTCCAGCAGAGACAGAGTAGATGGTGGAGCGGCTGTAGCAGGACTGGTTTCCCGCTCTTTAGGATTTCTGGAGGGATTCCGTCGCTTCCTGGTGCTTTCCCGCAAGCGAGGCGGTCGATGGCTTTGCCGAGCTCTGCCGCAGTAGGTGGGGTGTCTAGCTCCTCCATGACTGGTAGGTCTGGGATGGCGTTAAGAGCAGTGTCTGTTACGGTGTTCTTCGTTGCGTACAGCTCGAGGTAGTGCTCGGTCCACCGCCGCATTTGCTGTTCCTGGTCAGTGATGACCTCACCTGTCTTGGACTTAAGGGGGGCGATCTTGGAGGGGATTGGGCCTGTTGCCTTCTTGATACCCTCATACATTCCTCGTGCGTTGCCTATATCGGCGGCTTCCTGGATGCTTCTGCACAGGTTTAGCCAATAGGTGTTGGCACAGTGGCGGGCGGTCTTCTGGACTTTGTTCCTGGCAGCCCGTAGAGCTTGAAGTGTACTGGGAGTGGGCGTGGCCTTGTAAGCCAGTAGGGCCTTCCTCTTAGCCTCGATCACGGGTTCCATTTCTTCCCAGTGAGCCTCGTACCAGTCAGCGTTCTTCCGCTCTTTCTTCCCGTAAGCAATAATGGCGGAGTTGTATATGGCGTCGCGGAGACGTGGCCAATTGGATTCGATAATGTCATCTGCCGCCACTCCCTCGCCGAGTGCATCTTCCATCTTGTTGATGAATTGCTGGGTCTTAACTGGGTTGCTGGCACAACTGGTGTTGATGCGTGGGCGACCCTTCATCTTGGAGTGGTGCAACCTCTTCGGCATTATGCGCACCTTGCTTACCACGAGGGCATGGTCCGTGTCGCAGTCTGCACTGTGGTAGCTGCGGGTGAGGAGGGTGCTGCCAATATCCGTTCTTCTGGTGATGACGAGGTCAAGCTGGTGCCAATGACGGGAGCGGGGGTGCCTCCATGACACCTGGTGGATCTCTTTGCACTTGAAGAATGTGTTTGTCACGCACAGGCCGTGGTGACACAAAAGCTCAAGCAGTCGCTGACCATTCTCATTGATCTTTCCTCTCCCAAAGTTTCCAAGGCAGGTGGGCCAGGCCATGTGGTCGGCTCCTACTCTTGCATTGAAGTCTCCAAGGAGATAGAGAGCGTTACTTCTGGGAATCTTGGATAACGCTTCGTCCAGTGCATGGTAGAACTGTTCTTTCTCTTCGGTGGTGGCGCAGAGGGTTGGGGCATACGCGCTAAGAATGCTGACTGGGCCGAAAGTTGTTGACAATCGGAGGGTAAGTAATCTCTCTGTGCCTTTGGTTGTTGTACACAGTCATGTAGCCACCATCTCATCAAGATACAGAATCATTCCCTTGTCCTAAACGTCCCTTCCCTCTCCTCCTCCCTCTTTGCTTCCTGTCACCTCCCCCCAACTCCTTACCCCAAACAACCAGTTATCTGCTTTTTGATACTATAGTTCTTTTTTGTTTCTACAATTATATATAAAGGAATAATATGTCATAGAGTCTTTTGGAGTTGACTTTTTCTACAGTTCGCGAGATTCATCTTGTTGCACACATTAATATTCCATGCTGAGTAGTTTTTCGTCGTAAGGCGCTACCACGATTTGTGAATTCATTCCATAACTTTCTGTTTCCTGTCTCGCTCAGCTCACTTTATTCATCCTGAAATTGCGAGTGACAGAAACAGCCAGAGAGCTTCTTTTAATGTTTCTGATCACCTAGGACAATCGATGTGCTGAGTGCTCCGCCTGTACCTGTGCTCGCCACACTCCTCTTATGTGGGGATCATAAATCGAACACAGGGAACTGGGGTCCTAGGTAGTGTTGGATTCTGAAGTCAACAGATAAGCTGGGAATTTCAGGACTGTCACAGCCACCCTCCGAACATCCTGTGAGGCCCCTGTGATAAAGTATGTTTGCTAGAGTGATTCTCATGCACATGGCAGCTTAAGAGCCTTTGAACTAGACTAAAGAAAAAAAGAACAAAAAGAAAATAACTGCAAATGAGAGGAGTGAGGAAGGCATTCTGCATTTAGTGGGCAGGCATTCGAAGGTTTTCCTGTTCTATTTTAGTATGAAGTCTCTGTAATTTGAATCCAAATGATTTTACTTACTTATTCATTATTTTGGTAGTGGGATTTAATGAGATAATATTTCCAAAAAACAATTAGTCCACGGTTGCGCACATAAAGAGTGATGCAGAGTGTTTCACAGGTTGGAATCTACCTCTTGTTTTTTGAGAAGTTGTTCAGAACTTGACTCTCTGGTCCCAGTCTTTCCCAGCTGCTGCTCTCTGCTGCAGCCCTGCAGACCAGCCATTACTCTCTGCCATTGAATACTGGTCTCTGGCCCCCTTGTCCTCTGTCTGTGTCAATGCTCACTCCTCAAGGGGATCTCAGATGGCAGGGTCCTGCCACCCTCAGTCATGGAAGGGGAGAGAAGCACGTTTGCTCTGCTGCTACCCAAAGCCCCCGGCTTTGTGTTTCTTGAGACATGTGCTGTTTAAATTCCCAGCTGCTTAGCCAAATCAGAAGGTGTCCCTTGATGTCACCTTGGGGAGGCCCTAGCACTGAAAGGGCTGGAGAGATGGCAGGTGCCCACGCAGCTTATGGAGAACACTTCTTCAGAAGGGTTCTGTGTTTTACGTATGGGACGGGCATCGGCTTTCTTGTGCCTGCTTTGTGTCCTGGGGTCAGCCCTCCGTCCCTGAGATGTGGGAGCCAGCAGCTGCTGCCCTTGGCCTCGTGAAATCTGGTTCACTGTTTAAGGAGTTGTGTGAGTGGTGAGTTGTGAGCTGATAGGGCCTCTCTGGTGCGGAGGAGTGGGAAGAGACTAGAAGAGGGCAGACTTCAGGTGCTTAGGGAACCTTGCCCACCTTTCTCTTGGAAGCCTCGCTAATGGAGCACACACACCGACCTGGAAGCAGGACCAGTCCTCCTATGGAGCAGGTGCTCTCTAGCCCCTGATTGCAGCATGCCTGAGAAACTGGTCTTGCCTCAAGTTGAGTTACCTTTCAGCTCCCTTCCTCTTGAAGACATAAAACATTGCAGGTCGGATAGCAGTAAGGAAAGGGTTTAGACCCGGGGTGACTATAGCAGGAGCAGGGACACTCGCAGGCAGTGGGGCCTGATGGGGGAACAGAGCAGAAAGTGTCTGTCTTTGTGTTTGGCTCGATCCTCAGAAGCCGGCACCTGTGGGGACGAGAGGAGCCTGACATTGGCTAAGTCAAGTTGGATTGGTTAGCAGAGACAAACATTTCAGCTCATCATTTCTGAGACAAAGAATGTGCGTTTGGGGGAATCTGTGTCTGGACTCGTCATAGGTAAACAAATGGGTGCCCCAGGTCTTACCTCAGCCAAATGGGGAAGGGTGGCCACAGGAGGATGGGGATTCTTAACCCTCAGTCTTTTCTGGGAGCACAGTGCTCAGTGAAATTTAACATCATCACCAGCAAGGTCTGTCCTGACTCACCACTCACCCTATTATGGAGCAAGGACTCGCTGCCCAGTGCAATAGAAAAGAAAATGCTTTATTGCAAAGTTGGGCAGCAGCAAAGCTCAGATCTGTCTCCCTGATGATGGAGGATTTGGGTGGAATTTAAGGGGTTTCTGCACCAGATCTTCCTAGACAGCAACCCTTTGCTTCTGAAAAGGTTCTGGTGGTGTTTAGGTTCTGGTCCTGTCCTGGCCCTTTGGTTCTGTGGTGCAGGGGTGGACGGGGGAGAGAGAACTTTGTGTTTGTGGTTCCCAGTATAATTTGCAACATTTTCTCCTGTGTGCAAACTTTAGCTGCATGACTTGCAGTTTTGGTCTATTGTCTCTGAAGAACAACTCAGTATCTTGTAAGAAACAGGATTGGCTGGTTTGTGCTGGTTCTGCACTGGCAACCCTGTTGCATGAATAGGTAGCACCCCGGATTACTGGATAAAGAGAGGATGATGGCACTGGATCCTGTCCAGGAGGGCTCACCACACCTGAGCCTGGAAGTGGGAGGTGAAAGAGCAGGTCAGAGGACTTGGCACCTATGCTCAGGTGGACAAAGAGGTTGTAGAAGCAGAGAGATGCTCCTCTGAGGACAGCATGCCTCTATCCACTAGTAGAATGTAGCTCGAGGAATGGCAAACTCTACTAATCAAATTTGCAGTTCTCCCACCCTGAGGGAGGAAAATGTACTCTAGAAGGTCAGAGGACAGAGGAGAAATAACCATTCCCACCCACCCACTCCAACCAGCTTCAGACTTCTGCTCCACCCCTCCCTCACTAGCTGCATGACTTCTGGCAAAGGCACTTTCCTTACCAATAAAATGGGGACAGTGGCACCTGCCTCACCTGTAAGCTCCTGAGCACACGAGAGTTCCCTTCCATGCTGGATCGCTGGGAAGGCAGGAATCAGTGTGATTTCACTCGCTAGTTGTTTAACTTTTTTGAGGTCTTCTTTGGGTTACAGTAAGTCAGCCCTAGTGAGGGAAATGGCCTTTAAAAACAATGGCAATTTATCTGTCTCATGCAGTAAAGCTACAGACAGACATGTTGGGGGCAGTATTATAAGACAGCCACCTCCACTGCTAAAACATCGTGGCGATTCACTAACACATCAACACCGTGGCCCTGCACAGAGCAGAGAGCACCGGCGAATCTGGTCCCTACCCTGTGGATGTTCCGTGTCACCTGGCGTGGCCGGGGGGCAGCAGCCAGCTCTCGGACACAAAGCCGTCATGCAGACAGACAGAGGCAGTTTGCGGAGGGCCCTCCAGCTCAGAGATGTGCTGAAGGGCAGAGACCTGCAAGCCTTACTTCCAGTCAGGCCAGGCCTGAGATCGTGTTTCGAGAGGCTGAGTGCATCTTGCTGTGGGGGCCTCCAGCAGTGCCATAAACTTTATAATGGAAGCTCGGAATTCAAAGCACATTGTACATTGCAGTTGGACTCTCGGAGAGGCCCTAAAATGGCAAGGGCTATAATCCTGGGAGCGATTTCCTCTTTGTTCTGACTGTACACGACATTAACGAAGACATTAGCATGACCATTTCACCGGGATGGCCCAAACTTTGGGCTGCCTCTGTTCCCTTAATTGCATCTCTCACTTTCCCTCTTTATCTCTTGGTTTATTAAATCATTGGCTGGCGAAGTCATGAAAGGGGCCATCTCGGGAGGAGTAAAGGTTTAGATAATTGGAGTCAGAAAGGAAAGGAAAGGTTGCCCTAAAGCCATGTTTTCCAGGCCCCTGCCTCACACAGATTTGCTGCTGTGTGTTTGTTTTTTGAACTGTGTGCTTTGTAAGGCCTCAAACGTGTACCACAGAAGGACGTAAGCTAGCATAGTGAACCCTTATCACCCAGCCTCAATAATTACCACCTCATGGCCAATTTTGTCTTATCCTATAGCCCCATCCACTTACCCCTTATGTTACTATTAATATATTTTTCATTATCGCCTCAATTCTCTCATGCTGCCCCTTTGTGGTCAAGTCCTTCCCCATACCCAACAGGACTAGTAGCTGTAAGAATGGAGTCGCTCAGAGAACCATCAAGATGCAATGAGCAGAAAAGGAAGTTTATTGAGGGAAGTAGCAAGGCGGGAGGGAGCCGTGCCGTGAGAATGGCTTCAACTCCAAACTTCTAAGGGGGAAGTGCATTGCTTTTAAAGGGGAAGAAAAAATGTATTATTGTGTTTATCTTGCAGCTGGCTGATCAAGGCTGAACGTGGTTCGGTTTGGCATATTCTGTGATCACGGGAAACTCCTGGCTCCCGGCTCAAAATATCACTATCTCCCAAGCAGCTGCCAGCGTGGGGCGGCGGTGGTGGTGGTGGTTTGGGAACCGAGGCTGTCAGTAGCCACTGATCTGTTTGCATTTCCTATAGCTTTGATTTTGCAGAATGTTAGATAAATGGAATTGTGTATTATATAGCTTTATGAATCTAGCTTCTTTCAGTTAACACGAAGTGTTTGATATTTGTTTATGTGATTGGTATATCAGGGCTTTGTTCCTTTTATTGCTAATTAGTATTCCATATTTGGTGTTTGAATTGGATTCTAAGTATCCAGGGTGCTGTGGAGAGGGCCGGCATTGCCTTTATGGGCGATTCATCCAAGTGTGTGCCATGGGCCAGGCATCTGAGGAGATCTGCACTCAGGTCGCTGAGCACCCTGCCTTCCCTGAAATGAACTGATGTGACAAAAATATTGTGCCTGGCTGGAAACTGAAAAAGGTGCCATCCTTCAGCCTCACGCTCAGAGTAGCTTCTGGAAGACAGTGATGGGATTAGATTGAAGAGGCTCACCGAGGGTTGATCCACAAATCTCTTTCCTGAGAAGGCAGAAACAATCCTGACTGGGCTGTGAAATTTGTCAAGGGAGAATATAGGACATTTTCACAGATGAAGATGGATACAACTATCAAAACAAAACAAGAAAACAAACACTCACAAATCTGCTCCAGTAGTATGTTAAAGGGATAATGTAGCACTATACAACAAGATTCATCCTAGAAATGTAGGGAAACTTCAACATTAGGAAATTAAATAAATTAAAATAGAACAACCATATGATTAGCTCAGTAGTCTCTAAAAGAGGCTTTTGATAAAATCCAGCACCCATTCTGGTTTAAAATATAAGAAGGAACCCAACATACTAAATGCTTTGGTTAACTTGAAATTGAGAGAGGAGCCCTTGTAATACTGAAAACAAAAACCAACCCCCTTCCAAAATCCAAAGATTCTAAATCTAAAACTAATGTCATCACTTACTATGAAAAATTAGAAACATTGACATTGAAGCCAATATTAAGACTAGATTGTCTGATACCCCTCATCATTTGATATGAAAAAGGTATAATCAATAATGGCTATTATGGGTTGAATTGTGTTTTCATAAAGAACATATATTGAACTCCTAACCCTTAGTACCTCAAAATGTTACCTTATTTGAAAATAAGGTCTTTGAAGATTTAACTGATTAAAGATGGGGCCATTCGGGTGGGCCCTCATCCATTATGACAGGTGTCCTTGTTAAAAGGGGAAATTCTGATGCAGAGGCGGACATTCACACAGAGAAGACAATGTCAATAGACAGAGACAGCCATGTGAGGATGAGGCTTATAGATGGAATAATGTAGCTATAAGCCGAGGAATTCCAAGGATTTCCAGCAAACCACCGGAAGTTGTGGCAAGGCCTGGGGTAGATCCTTCCTCACAGCCCTCAGAAGGAACCAACCCTACGGACTCATTGATGTCTGACTTCCAGCTGCTACAGCTGCAGGACAAACATTCCTATTGTTTATGTCACTTGGCTTGTGGTACTTTGTTACAGCAGCCACAGGGAACAGAGTATGTGCTCACTATGTGTCAGGCATTGTTCTAAGCACTTCATAGCTATGAGCTCATTTTAATTTTTACAACAATTTTATGAGGAAAAGATGATGGTTATTGACATTTGAAAAAATGTATTTATTGTTTTTCTATTACAGTTGTCCCGCTTTTTCCCCCATTATTCTTCCCCCACCCCACCCACCCCCTTCTCCCTCAGTCAGTCCCCACCCCGTTGTCCATGTCCATGGGTCATTTATAATAGTTCCTTGACTAGACCCTTTCCCCTCTTCCCCCCCTTTACCCCCACCCCCACCCCACCCCCCCGGTCACTGTCAGTCTGCTCCTTGTTTACATGCCTCTGGTTCAATTTAACTCATTTTTTGGTGTTGTTCATTAGTTTCCTGTATTCAGTGATATCATATGGTATTTGCCTTTTGTTGTCCGGCTTATTTCACTAAGCATAATTCTCTCTAGTTCCATCCATGTTGTTGCAAATGGTAGGAGTACCTTCTTTCTTTCTGCTGCATAGTATTCCATTGTGTAAATGTACCACAGTTTTTTAATCTACTCAAGCTGTTTCCAGCACTTGGCTATTGTAAATAGTGCTCCTATGAACATCAGTGTGCATGAATTCTTTTGAATTGGTGTTTCAGGATTCTTCAGGTATAATCCTAGCATATCGATGAAGAAACTAAGGCACAGAGACACGAGCAAACTTTTCCACAGCCATCTAGAGAGTAAGAGATAGGACACTGATTTTAAGTTCAGTCTACATCCTGAACTATTCCCTAACATTACCACTAACTTTGGCATATTCAGATCCATAATCATTACAGCATGTTGGTTCTGACATATTTGGACACTTAGATTGAGAGATAGAAAGCTCAGAAATAGACGGTGTATATGTAAGCACTTCACATATGGTAGTTATCAAGGAGTAGAAGGATTATTTCATGGTGCTATAACAATAATGAGAGTACTTAAAAAAGTAAAATAGAGTTATATGCCACATCATACATTAAAATCACTTCTGCATGAATTAAAAATTTAAAAATATATTCATGATTGAACAAGAGAATCAAAGGCCACTACAGGCACATATTTATTTCTTATGCAGCACCAAATACCAGAGTATCTGATATTCTTGGTAGCCAGTTCTGCCAGAGTGGGAAAGGGTCTACAGATTTTACTTTATACTCAGCAAGGTCCAAATGGCAAAAATAATTCAGAGGTTAAAATAAACTAGAGAACTGTTTATAATGAAAAATGTAGAAAATGGGCTAATGTCTTTAATGTATTAAGAGCACTTACAATTACAAAGGATACATAGCCCAATGAAAACGGGAGTGAAGGACATGAACAGGCAACTTACAAATGGAGAAATATATGCCAATGGCCAGTTGGACTCACGGAGAACATTCAGCCTCACCTAGTATCCCAGTAACTGAAAGGCAAAACAGCGGGCTTCTGCATTTTACCAATTAAATTGAGAAAGATTAAAAACAGTGCTACCTAGTGCTGGTGAGGGTGCAAAGGACGTGAACGGTCTGACGCACTGCAGAAAGCAGTGTGATTTGGGACAACTGTCCCGGAAGGCGGTGTGACTGTATGTAGATATAAAATTATGCATGTCCTTTGACTCTGGAAATTCAGCTTTCAGAAAATTGTCCTAAGGAAATAACTGTGGGTATGTCCTAAGGTTTATCTCCTTGCTTTATAAATAGTAATTATGAAAATGACAAAAATAAGAAAAGGGGTTTGGTTTAGTAAATTATGGGCATATCGAATGCTAATCATTGCAATTAGGTTTTAGAAGAACGGTTAGTGAAAAATATGCCTGATATAGTAATGCATGTTAGAAGCATGTTGCAAAGCTTTATACGTCACTCTGATTCCAATTTATTTTTAGGAAATAAATTTATGTATCACTGGAAAAATATCTCAAAATCCATATGAAGAGCAGTGACTCTTAGCTCAGATTGGAGGGGATTGTGTTGTCCCCCCCCCCCAAGTTATGTGCAGTAAAAGTATATTATTTTTGCAATTAGAATAAAACTAAAAAACCTGATTACATTTTTGTGTGTGTGTGTGTGTGTGTGTGTGTATATATATGTTGAGTGCTTCAAGATAGTGTAGATACCTTTCAGAGGTTAATTGCAATCCCCCCAAATGCCTGTTTTCAGATGACTTGGTGCTAGTGAGAATTTTGAATATTTGGGACTTCAATTTAACCAGAACAGTTACTAGTTAATGTGTATCAACAGTGGTAAGTTGTTAAAATGCATGTTATTAAGTTATGAATACACTTTATAGGCACTCTGTTCCTACTAACACTAATAGCTAATAGATATTTTGCTCTTAAAATGTGCCAGACTTTTTTCTAGGTTCTACATGTTTACGATTTCTTTTAATTCCCCGAAGAAATTCTGTGAGGGGTGTGTGTGTGTACACACACCAAGATCCACAGAGTACATAAGATAAATATGTTAGATTTTTTGGGAGGGGGCACCATGAGTTAAGAAAATATTTTTTGTGAGTAATTTGAAAGAAGATTTTATGTTCTCTTATTCCCTCCACCTCAATTTCACTCTTATTTTGTGTGGCAGACTCTATGATGCTCTTGCGGGTATCGGGGCTCCGTTGAGTGATGGGAGTTCTCCTGAGGTTGAAAGCAGTGCGCAGGCTCAGCTTGTTGCTCTCAGAGATGTCTACTTTTATCCTGGAGCAAATCGGAGGCTCTCCGGGGAGTAGATGGAATGAACTCCCTTTAAGCCCACCCTCCAGCAACATCATTTCTTCCTGCCTAAGTTTTCAATAAGAACTAGACAACAGAGTTTCCCTGTCTTACGTACGCTTTGTCTTTTCCAAAGTAACTAGGAAATGATAAAGGAGAACGTGAAAACTGTCATTAAGTCTACCGTTGAACAGGTTGTTGCTTCCCAACAAATTCCTGGTGCCCGGATGTTGCCAAACGGGCATAACTCTATTTCTTAAGGCATGCCTTAGGAGCATCCCAGGGGCTGCTGGAAGCTGCTGAAAGAAATCTACATAAAAGCTCAAAGAAGGAGATCAGGGTAATTCTAGTGAGTCTGAATCAAAACAGCTTCAGACTCCCAAGGGTGCAGCAGGATCCAGGGCCCTCCTCAGAGAGGGAGACAGTGGGCCCGGGGGGTGTCACGGGATGTGGCCTCGGGCTTCTTGTGGAAAATACCTTCAAGCCAAACAACCAGCAGGGATTGAAGGGGGTGAAGTAACCAGCTTTCCCGGACCAGCTTAAAGGTGCAAAGGTGTGAATGAGGCAGGGAGGGAGCTGCAGGGGAGAAGCCGAGAGGAGCGGAGTGGGGAAATTAACAAGAGTGTGAAATAACAATTGGCCTCAGCATGTTTTAGCAAACCCGGCCGATGTCTGAATTACGGTATTTTGCTTGAGCTGGCAACAGTAGCAGTGTTTATTTAGCACAGTTGTTGAATGTTTTTCTCCCCACGGTAAAATCCAGAATGCTCATATGGAAGTAACTGAGTGCAGGTGAATGCTATCCTGCCCCCCAAGGCCCGTCCGGTCTCCTGCCTGAGGTCTGGTGTTAAGTTAGGAAGGCGAGTCATGCAGCTGCTCAGGGGCAGTGCAGGCCACAGTGCTGGGCAGGTGGCAGAGACCTCCGTGGGAAAAGCGGCCAGGCTGCCCCGAAGGACATCCGGACATCCGTCGGTCCCTCCTGGAACCAGCACCGGGCCGTGCCCCCTTCCGGCATTCTGTGCTCTGTCCCTTCCCTCTACTAAGACCCCGGGAGAGGCCCGGCAACATGTTCAGCTAGTCATATACTATGTCAAATCTTCATAAGTAGGACCACTTAAACCGCAGTTGGTTAAGACCGGGGTGTGATTCCCCGTCAACATTCCCTTCATCATACTTTCCTTTTGGTTGGGGTCTGGGCTGAGGTGGGGCATTTTAGAATCTGGATTAAGTGGAAGTGGAAATTTAGTTTGGGTTAATGGGACATATAGATGGTATATATACCCTCATACATGTATTTCTCATATAGTATATGCCTATATATTTATACAGTGTACGTAATATATGTGTAAATATTATATATACTATGCATACATACTATATATACACACATGTATATATAGTGTATATATATAATTTATATCCACATATAAACATATTTAATATATTTTTTTTCTTGACTACATTTAAACCATCATTGACTTCCCTGGGTGGAAATGACCTGCAGGAACACGAGTCATTAAATCAAATGTTATTTATGAATACTCAGTACACAGAACAGGTGTACAGTAATGCCCTGAAGTATTGCAGGTTATCGTCGTCGTCGTCGTCGTCGTCGTCGTCGTCGTCGTCGTCGTCGTCGTCGGCAGCCGTCCGTCTCGAGAGACGATGGCGTAGCTTCCTGAGAGTCTATCTGCACCGCCGAGAATGACTGTGCAGTCCGATTCGGGAGTGACAATCCCTGCCACACATGTTACAGGTGAAGGCAGATGGCTGTTGTTGCTGCTGCTGACGCTGCTTCCGCCTCGATCTTTTCTGGACCGCCTCCTCGTTGCGCGCAGCCTCCGCGCGTGACGTACCTTGCCTGACCGCGAGCCTCCAGGCTAGGCGGTCGTCTGCTTGTACTTCCCATGTGTTGAGATTGATGGAGCATTGTGTCATGTCCTTTTTGCAGATGTCTTTGAACCGCAGTTTTGGGCGCCCTGTCATCCTCTTGCCTTCTGCTAGCTCGCCGTAGAGGAGGTCTTTGGGGATACGGCCTGCATCCATTCTTTTGACATGGCCGAGCCACCTGAGGCGTCTCTCGCTAAGAACTGCATGCAAACTGCACATATTGGCTCGCTTCAGCACCTCGGTGTTGGGGACCTTATCCTGCCAGGCGACATGCAGGACGCGTCGCAGGCACCTCATGTGGAAGCTGTTGAGTTTCCTTTCGTGCCTTGCGTAGGTGGTCCACGTCTCGCTGCCATAGAGGAGAGTGCTGAGTACGCAGGCTTGGTAGATGCGCAGTCTGGTTTTCTCAGTGAGGCTGGAATTGTTCCACGCTCGCCGGTTCAGTCTGGCCATAACTGTGGCTGCCCTGGCGATTCTCCGGTTGACCTCCAAGTCGACTGACAGAGAGCTCGAGATGGTGGACCCGAGGTAAGTGAAGTCGTTGACAACCTCCAGGGTGTATCCGTCGATGGTGATGCATGGGGGAGTCCCCGTGCCTTGAGCCATAACATTCGTCTTCGTCAGGCTGATGGCTAGTCCGAACTCCTTGCATGCATGGGAAAGGCAAGTGACTAGCTGTTGGAGTCCCTCTTCGGAGTGTGATGTCAAAGCTGCGTCGTCGGCGAAGAGCATCTCACGGATGAGCACCTCTTTGACTTTGGTCTTGGCTCGTAGACGGGCCAGGTTGTAGAGCTTGCCATCGGATCTGGTGTGAATGAAGACACCCTCGCTGCAGTCCTTAAAGGCGTATTGGAGGAGCATGGAGAAGAAGATTCCGAACAGCGTAGGCGCGAGGACGCAGCCCTGCTTTACTCCGCTGCTGACTGGGAAGGCCTCAGAGGTTGCGCCGTTGTAGGACACCGTGCTGTGCATGTTGTCGTGAAAGGACATGACCACAGCAAGCAGATGTGGTGGACAGCCAATCTTCCGTAGCAAGCTGAAGAGTCCGCTTCGACTGACCAGATCAAACGCCTTCGTGAGGTCGATAAAGGCGAGGTAGAGTGGTTTATGCTGCTCGTGACACTTCTCCTGCAGCTGGCGTAGGGAGAAGATCATGTCCACTGTTGAGCGGCCAGCTCTGAAGCCACACTGGGACTCTGGGTAGACGCGGGAAGCAAGGGTCTGCAGGCGGGCAAGAGCGACCCGGGCGAATACTTTGCCGACGACGCTGAGGAGAGAGATGCCCCGGTAGTTGTTGCAGTCGCTGCGGTCTCCTTTGTTCTTGTACATGGTGATAATGTTGGCGTCTCTCATATCCTGGGGGATGTAACCCTCCTTCCAGCAGAGACAGAGTAGATGGTGGAGTGGCTGTAGCAGGACTGGTTTCCTGCTCTTTAGGATTTCTGGAGGGATTCCGTCACTTCCTGGTGCTTTCCCGCAAGCGAGGCGGTCGATGGCTTTGCCGAGCTCTGCCGCAGTAGGTGGGGTGTCTAGCTCCTCCATGACTGGTAGGGCTGGGATGGCGTTAAGAGCAGTGTCTGTTACGGTGTTCCTCGTTGCGTACAGCTCGAGGTAGTGCTCGGTCCACCGCCGCATTTGCTGTTCCTGGTCAGTGATGACCTCACCTGTCTTGGACTTAAGGGGGGCGATCTTGGAGGGGATTGGGCCTGTTGCCTTCTTGATACCCTCATACATTCCTCGTGCATTGCCTATATCGGCGGCTTCCTGAATGCTTCTGCACAGGTTTAGCCAATAGGTGTTGGCACAGTGGCGGGCGGTCTTCTGGACTTTGTTCCTGGCAGCCCGTAGAGCTTGAAGTGTACTGGGAGTGGGCGTGACCTTGTAAGCCAGCAGGGCCCTCCTCTTAGCCTCGATCACGGGTTCCATTTCTTCCCAGTGAGCCTCGTACCAGTCAGCATTCTTCCGCTCTTTCTTCCCGTAAGCAATAATGGCGGAGTTGTATATGGCATCGCGGAGACGTGGCCAATTGGATTCGATAATGTCATCTGCCGCCACTCCCTCGCCGAGTGCATCTTCCATCTTGTTGATGAATTGCTGGGTCTTAACTGGGTTGCTGGCACAACTGGTGTTGATGCGTGGGCGACCCTTCATCTTGGAGTGGTGCAACCTCTTCGGCATTATGCGCACCTTGCTTACCACGAGGGCATGGTCCGTGTCGCAGTCTGCACTGTGGTAGCTGCGGGTGAGGAGGGTGCTGCCAATATCCGTTCTTCTGGTGATGACGAGGTCAAGCTGGTGCCAATGACGGGAGCGGGGGTGCCTCCATGACACCTGGTGGATCTCTTTGCACTTGAAGAATGTGTTTGTCACGCACAGGCCGTGGTGACACAAAAGCTCAAGCAGTCGCTGACCATTCTCATTGATCTTTCCTCTCCCAAAGTTTCCGAGGCAGGTGGGCCAGGCCATGTGGTCGGCTCCTACTCTTGCGTTGAAGTCTCCAAGGAGATAGAGAGCGTTACTTCTGGGAATCTTGGATAACGCTTCGTCCAGTGCATGGTAGAACTGTTCTTTCTCTTCGGTGGTGGCGCAGAGGGTTGGGGCATACGCGCTAAGAATGCTGACTGGGCCGAAAGTTGTTGACAATCGGAGGGTAAGTAATCTCTCTGTGCCTCCTGTGGGTGGCTCTATGGAGTTAACAAGCGTGTTCTTCACAGCGAACCCAACACCGTGCTGTCTTGGTTGGTCCGGAGACTTCCCTTGCCAGTAGAAGGTGTAGTTGGTTTCTCTGATAGTTCCGTTGTCGGCCAACCGGGTCTCCTGTAGAGCCGCAATGTCGATGTTTAGTCGTGCCAGTTCCCTATCGATGACAGCGGTTTTCCTGGCACCCTTGATCCACGGAAGGTCTGCAGTAAGTCCGGGGCACATGGTCCTGATGTTCCAGCTAGCGAGGCGAAGAGCCGGAGGCTTCTTTCTTGTTGTTTGCTTGGAATTAACTGGTGCGGGTGTTTTGTGGCCCACTTTTCGAGAGGCGCCTCTCTGATCCCCACGCACCCAGTGGGGCAGGCGAGCCATGGCGAGACGGTAGCTGTCCAGTGAGGTGCGATGACCTCTCCCACCGTCAGAGGAGACCCCTGGCGCTCGTTTCCTTCGCCAATCGGATGAGCTGATAACCGGTATCTGTCTCCTCCCGTGTTGAGTCGACATCTTGCGATGACGCTGGAGTGTCCTCTCAAGTGAAACTGAAGCTACAGAGCCTGGGCAGGGTGATATGGAGGGTCTGCTGTTGCCCATGCAGCAGACCCCCCCTCTCTTCGCAGCTGAAGGGTCCAAGGGAAAGACAAAGTCAATACAGCTTGGCTTCAGGTGCGCCGCAGGAGTTGCCGGTGTTGACTACAATGTCAAACCGCCTTAGGGACTCCGGCTCCGGATTTTCTGTCGGGGTTTACTCCCTTAGCCTTTCCCCTGAAGAGGTATGCCGCAAGGCAGCGGAGGTTTTTTGGGGTCAGAGTTTTCCTTCTCTGATTTTAGAGATGTCCTTCCTCTTTCCTCCTTTACAGTCTTGAGGGCAGCATTTACAGGCTAAAATAGAAAACTGGCAGTGTAACCTTCTAAGCAGATACTACCAATACCCTGCTTGGGTATACTCACCCAACAATAAACATCTCTTAAATGTCCTCCAAGTGCCATGCCTCGAATTAGTAAATGGCAGTGCAATGGCAGCCAAACATTTGGATCAGTTTCACTAAGTAAACCACCAACACAAGTAGGTTTTTAAAACAATAGAATAGTGTCTCATTTTATTAAAAATAATAACTATTTTTAAGCAACTTACCAGCAACACTGAATAAAAACCTGGCTGTGTTTCCCACTGTTTCAACTGCTCCTCAGCTGGCTTTAACACAGTGGCGTCGGTTGGTCCCGCGCCCCACGCTTGCAAGTCCACGCGCCACCGCCCACTGATGCCGAAAGCGGCTTCTAGGAACGCGCCATGTTCTGACTCGCAGCTCTAAACGATGCGGACGCTAGAATATCGCGTCACAGACATCCACAGCAATAAAAAAGATCAAAATACTGATACACAAAACAACACAAATGAATCTCAAAAAGCATTACGCTAAGTGAAAGAAGCAAAGCATAAAAGTCTACATGAAGTTCTAGAAAATGCAAAATTATAGAGACAGAAAGTAGATCACTGGTTGCCTTGGGCTATGGGGCTAGAGAAAGGATGATACAACAAGACACAGGGTAATTTTTAGGGAGATGGAAATGCTTTAATCTTGATTCAATAGTAGTTAGGCTACCGAAAAGCAATTTGGGGTCCTGCTGCCTGCCGCCACCCTCTAGGCAAAATTCCAGAAGCAAAGGTTTGGTGATAAAGAAAGTCTATCCAGTCACAGCTTCAATTACTTAAGCCTATCAATTAAGGCTAAACTCTAACACCTGGGCCCTGCTATCACTTCCCCCTGTTTTAATCACCTTATTTCTATAGGGCTAGTTACAAACTAAAACAGCATAAAATACAAAAACTACACAACTTTGGAAGAATGACAGGCTTCTGCCTCATAGCCTGTTCCCTCTAGAACACCCAAAGAATAAACCAGGGACCCTCTGCCAGGCCAGCCCAATCCTTTAGAAAAATAGGAAGCCCCACACTTTGTTCTTCCACAGAGACACGAACTTAACAATATACTGTCTAAAAACGCTTTAAGAGAACTCCAGAAACCAGTTAAAAAGTCATAATATCCCAGGAAAGTGCAAAGCCAAAACCAGCTACATTAAAATGGTTAAAAAATTATTTCACCCATGAGAGCCCCTCCCCTAAGCCAGCACAGAAACAACCTTAAAGAAATGAAGACCTAATAATTATGAGACAAAAATAAAAACGACCATCTTAAATAAGTTCAATGAACTTCGAGAGAAAACAGACAACTAAGGAAAATCAGGAAAATGATGCATGAACAAAATGAAAATATCTTAAAAAACAGAACTTCAGGAATTGAAGAATATAATAATTCAATTAAAATATTCACTAGGAGGACTTCTGGCCAAGATGGAGGCATAGACAGACATGCGGCGTCTCCCCCCACAACTAAGAAGGAATACAGGTTATACATAAAAGAAATTTGGTAGTGGTTTCCCCAAATTTGACCAGGATCCTAAAGTTTACATGACATTACATAAATAATGTTTTCCTTCAGAGAAGGAAAACTCTGACTCCAAAAAACCTCCGCTGCCTTGCGGCATACCTCTTCAGGGGAAAGGCTAAGGGAGTAAACCCCGACAGAAAATCCGGAGCCGGAGTCCCTAAGGCGGTTTGACGTTGTAGTCAACACCGGCAACTCCTGCGGCGCACCTGAACCCAAGCTGTATTGACTCCGTCTTTCCCTTGGATCCTTCAGCTGTGAAGAGAGGGGGGGTCTGCTGCATGGGCAACAGCAGATCCTCCATATCACCCTGCCCAGGCTCTGTAGCTTCAGATTCACTGGAGAGGACACTCCAGCATCATCGCAAGATGTCGATTCAGCACGGGAGGAGACAGATACCGTGTCACTCCCGAGTTGGACTGCACAGCCATTCTCGGCGGTGCAGATTGACTCTTAAGAAGCTACACCATCGTCTCTCGAGACGGACGGCTGCCGACATAAATAATGACTTGTGAATATGAAGGATACTTTAAAAAATTATTAACAATAAGTACATTTCAATCAACTTGATAGAGGGAATATTGGAATTTTTAGTATCTCTATAGAGGACTCGTGGATATGAACAATAGTGTGGTGATTGCGGGGGAGAGGGATAAGGGGGATAAATGGTCATGGAAAGAAATACAGTAAAAACATTTAAAAAGGATACTGCAAAATTATTGGCACAAAGAGGTAGTTGAGGGAATGCAGCCAGGAAGGTAGAGGAAAATACTGTCGGGCAGTTAGCTAATACAGGTTATTTTTCTGGATTGCACAATGTTTGTGTTGCTTGTAGGCTGTTAGTAATTTGTTATTTGTAGTTATTTTGTTTTCAACTTCAAATAAATAGTCTCTTTTCTAACTTTGTACTCTTTTCCCTGCTCCTGGGAGGCTAATGTTGTTACTAACTTCTTACAAGTGAGGACATTGAAAGTCCAAGGGGTTAAGTGGCTTGTCCCAGGTCACGTGGTCACAGGCTAGGCTCCAAGATGCTCGTCACCCATATCTTGTGCTGCCTTCCCAAAGGGTCGTGATTGGGATGCGTTTTTCTCTCTGCGTTAGTGGAGTTGGGGCTGCTGATGAGTTTCTGAGAGAGACTGTCAGGAGCTTCCAGCCAGGTGCACTTCAAAGGGAACATGACTTGGCCAAGGTCATGCGGCCAGTTGGGTGGCAGAGCCAAGTCTTATGCAGGGCTCCTTTCTCCCAGGCCAGTCCTCAATCTTGAAGACCACCTGTTGCTCCTGCCCTGTCAGGGCCTGAGCTATGAAGTGGTTCAGCAGGCGGTAGCTTTGTTAGAAGTTCATTTCAGTTCCAGAGGGTTTGGGCTTGAGGTAGAGTCATGCTGGCAGGAGCGGCACTCACAGGATCATAAGCAGGGCCTTTGCACATGAAAAGAAACATGCATGGAGCTGAAAGTTGCCGAGTGCTTGCGCCAAAGAAGAGAAATGAGTTAATGTGTCCTGGCCATGAATTCCCAGGCATCGGAGAGTAAGAGGGAGGTGAGGCCGTTTGGAGGTCCCAGATCTGTTTTTTTTGTGCTCAGGAACCTTAGTGACTGTCCTGCTATCTCTTTCTGAAATGTTCATCAAAGACTGCTTCCTTATTTATCAGGACAGCACTCACTTCCCATCTGTGGGTGCCTCTGTCTTGGCGACATATACCCAAAGTGTCAGCACTTGAGAGAAAGAGTGGATACGCTTAATGGTCGAACAGGGCGACCTGCTAGCAAAGCTCTAATTGCAGTTATTCAAGGCATTGTCACCTTCCCTGAGACCTGAAAACACGCTGGACCCACACCGTTCCTCTGGACGGACCCACTGCTCCTCTGGACGGACCCAATCCTTGCATCCTAGTCATTTGAGTTGTAACTTAGTTGAGGCTCCCTGATGTTCTGTCCTTTAAAAGCCTTCATTCCCCACTTAATGCATGTGTAACAGGTCACAGTAGATGAAGCCCGCTGGCCACCACAGACAGCTTTGCCAAAGCTTAACTGTTCTGAGGGAGCTTCTCATACAAACTGTATTTATGATAATACTCAGACCCCAGTAAATATTTTATCTACACAATTACCAGCTGGTGATTTATATAACGCCGGATGCTATTAAGGAATTTAATGGACTCTATGGAACCCTCATTCTTACTTTATGTAATTAAGTGTCATATACTTACCAGCACCGAGTCCATGAACCCCTGTCTGTTAACCAGGCCTAAAAGTTTCTTAAGCTTCTGTGTGCACGGGATGCAGCGGAGAGGTGATGCCTTGGAGGAAAGGGAACAGATTCAGAGTCCAGAAATCTAGGGAACTTGGACCGGAGTCTTTATCTCGCCGGAGTCTCAGTGTCTTCATCTTTAACGTGAGAATGAGCCGATCCTGGGTCCTGGTGGTTGTCCTGGGTAAGGGAGATTATGTCGGCCGGGGGGACTGATGTGAGGCAAGGCACCGCTGCTCTGTGTTCACCATATGGATTTGTGTATCGAGTGCCCGCCACACTGTGATGAGCCAGGGTGGGTACCTTCACTGCTCTGTTCCTCTCCGTGTTTCCATGGTCAGGTTCCTGCACTGGAACGTGAGCTCCAGGAAGGGGATGGCGCACAGCTCTTGTCCATCCCTGCTCTCTCTCTGGGGCCTAGAACACGTCTGGCTCACAGTGGATACTCAGTGTCAGATTCATGGATGACATCAAGCATGGGCTGAATTAGTTCAGAGAGGGTAATGAGGAGGGAGAATCACCCACCTGGAGGAGTGGACTGGTTTTTCACGCAACAGACTTTCTGATACAGTTGAGAGGGCTGTGCTTTCGGGTCAGCCTGAAGGTGATTCTGTTCCTGTCTTTCCCGTTTACAAGCTGTGTCCCCTTGAGGAAGTTATTTAACTCCTCTCAGGCTCATGTTCCAACCCTACAAAATTCTACAGTGAATTCCAAAGACCAACCGACAGGGCTGCTCTAAGGGAAACCAAGGCAGCGCTTGTAAAGTGCCTGGATTGCTCAGAGTTAAAGAGTGGATGCCAGGGGCTGACTTTTCCCACGGTGGCACTCAAGGACGTTTTAAATGACCCGAAGATGTTCTCTCCAAGGGATTTTTGATGATGCCGAAGTGGTGATTACAAGGGTCCACGCCTCGCTGGGTCAGGTGGGAATACCTGGTTGTGGTCTTTCCTGAGGCTCTCTAAGCCGGGTCACTAATGGTGCTGAGGCCTGGGGTGGGGTCAGAGGGAGCCACGTGGGGACCATGGCACCACCCATGACCTTGAGCCAGCAGCACAGTGAGTGGAGCTGCAGGAAGCTGATGTGGTTGGGCGAGGCCTGTCAACTGAGGATCAGGACATGTGGCTGTTTCTCTTTTCCTCTGAAAAAATAATTTATGTTAAAAATAAATCACTTTCAGAAGAAGAGGTTTTTAGAAAGCCAGATATTCCTATAGCAGTAGCAACATTACCGGTCACTTAGATAGGATGTCCCAGTGACTAAGAATGTGGTGTTTGGAGTAGGACAACTTCAGTCCAAGTCCCAGTCCAGCCAATTCCTAGCTGTGAGATTTGGGGCAAGTTACTTAACCGGTTCTCAGGTTTGTTGTGCATGAAGTGGGGATGGTAACAGCACCCACCTCGTGAGGCTCCTTGAGGACCGAATGAGATAATCCAGGGCAATGGCTGAGTGCAGTGCGCAGCACATAGTAGGCTCTCAGCAAATGCTAGCTGCTTCGTTCTTGTTCCCACTGTACAGATGGGGAAGTAGAGGCTCAGAGATTTCTCTGATCCACTCAAGGTCACAGAGAAAGTGCCAGACTCCATTCAGGAGGCATTTACTGAGTTTCCCTGTAGCTCTCAAGCATCAGAGTGCCAGGCTCTTTGCTAAGTCCTGAGGACTCAGTGGCAAAGAAAACAGACACACACCTCCTGCCCTTGTGGTCTTAGACTGGTGGTGGGAGTTCCTAAGGGGTCTCAGCAACACCTGCATGAGCAGGGGCAGCAGGCAGGGTGAGAGAGAATTGGAGAAGGGAGGAGGCTGATTCCCATGCGATGCTCAGAGGCTTCTTTGAGAAGGAGGCGCTTGGTTCTTGATGTGGCAGGTATGCAGAGCCAGCCACATGAAGCCACGTGAGACCCGGGTGCAAGAACATTCCAGGCACGGGGACCACCCAAGGGCTTGCCTTGGGCCTCTGGGACTTTCAGAAGATGACACAGCTCCTGCCAGAAATTAGTATAAAGCCCATTCCTGTGTGTAGAGGAAATCTTTGCTCACCATTTCCCCAGTAGATCTCAAGTGTCCCTGAGAAGGGTTATGACCTGTGGCCATTTCTTTCTTTCATGGCTCCCTCAAAAATAAAAATAAAACAGACATTGCCGTTGTCTGAGAAAAGATGAAAGATGCTATTCTGGCTTCTGAGTGGGCAGAGTTCTGGCTCGGGGCCAGGAGAGCTGGGTTCTGTCCCAGCCCCGCACCACTTTCTTTGCAGCCTTGTCCTTTTTACGCTTGTTTCCCAGCCTGTAAAATTAGAAGCTGCCCCAGATGACCCCTTCACTCTTTAAACGCGGGGCAGCAGCTGAATCCCTCAATCTGCTCCTGGACTGTTTGGGGGAAAAAGATTCTGTTGGGTGGGGCTGGTTTTCAGGCTGGTGGGCTCTCCATTGGGACCCCAAATTGAGCTCTTTTCACTTCTATCTGAAGGTGAAAGCTCTCTCCCTGGTCCTGCAACCTCTCCATGGCAAGATGAAGGTGACCCCACTCCCGGCCTCCCCCTTTACTCTTTTCTGCTGGTCACCATGCGTGGCAGCTTCTGCAAGGTTGCCTGAGGCAGAGAAGCCTGCTCACCTCCAAGTCTCTGCTCTGGGGTCTGCATGCCAACCAGTGCCTGGGAGGGATGGGACTCGTGAGAACACAGAAATCTGCCCGCCACACCCCGCTGTGCTCTCTTCTTGTACGACATCCAGGTGTAACATGGTGAAGGACACAGGCAGTGTCTCATCGGGTGTCAAATCAAAGTGCCCTTTGAGAGGGTTTAAGTTACTGCCTTGTTAGTTGCATGGGGCAAACCCCCGGCCTGTGTGTTTAGGTAACTTACCCAAGGTCACACGGCAGTAAATGGTGAATGAAGTTGGGACTTACAGTGCTGATCAGACGCTTATCACAATAGGCACTGCTGACCCACATAGGATGTGATGGACCAACTCAGGGAGTTTCTTTAAGATCTTTTGCTTTTGACATCATGCAACCTGACCACATACAGCATAGCTATCTTTTCCACTTTTAATTTATCCCTTGGGATTTAGTATTAATGTAACAAAACTTACTTGGCACCTACTATATGCCAGGAACTATTATTCTAAGTCTTTACAAATATTAAATTTACCCAATCTTGATAAAATCCCCAAAGGTTGGGCAATATTATTATCCTAGTTTTACACATGAGGAAATTGAGGCACATGGAGGTTAAATACCTTAACCAAGGTCACACAGTTAAAAAAAAAAAAAAGTACAACGGAATGCTGACTCCAGCAGGTCTACGCTTCAACTCTTACCAACAGAGTATCTCTAGGCAAAGGTCTTCCGCCATCCACGGTGGGCGTGCCCAAGGACACGCCCCCTGTTGAACTTCCTAGTTTGCACAAGGAAAAGCTAGAGCCTGGAAAGGGCACGAGAGCATTGGATTGGGTTCCAGAACGTCACTATTTCTGTTAGCCCTGACTTTCCCACTCCACGGTGCTGCCTTGGACGTCGGGACACGCCTCTGGTCTGGAAGACACCAAGCAGCAAGTTCGTTATTCTCCCTTGAAGTCCCGTTGCTAACTTTCACCTTTGTTGTTTTGATTCCTGGATGTATTATGGTCAGCCAGATGGGCCGGGGTTGCCTCATGGAGTCTCTGGGAGAAAGAACAGATCAGACACTTTCTCTGGTCCTTGGGGAATGTCCAAGCCCTCAGAGGGACATCACCTTATTTGTAACAAATTCACTGTTCAGAGAGATTTAAAACATATTTTTTTCTCCTATTAGGGCTATTGTTTCTTTCATTGAGTCCATGAATATTTGACATTGGACGACTTTATAAAACATTGTACTAATTGGATTTGTTAAAGCAAATAAATCAAACACTAATTGGAATGTGCCCTGCCATTATTTTTGCTTACTGAATTAGATATAATGGTGTGAAGGCCTTCTTATCATATTTGTGCACTTATTTAAATACCCCCCTGGCATACACTTCTGCAAATTCAATTAGATATTCAAAAATGGAATTAAATGTATGCAAGGCTGGTTTTCATTCATTCAGGGGGAAAGACTTGCCTCCCCACGACGGGCTGCACACGATTAATGAGCCCCACTTAGCTATAGCCCTGCCTTCAAAGCATTTGTCGGCACGAGGGTGTAGTCTCGATGACCTGGGGGTTGGAGGACTTTGCTGCTAGCATGTTCGTGTCTGCAGGGCAGGGCTGGCTCCGCGGGGTGTGACTTACATAGTCACACAAGGGCTGGCACCTGGAAAGGCCTCTTGCTTAGGCTTATGCTCTGCTATATGCCATCTTAATTTTTTTTTTTTTTTTTAAGCAAGAGACTTTGTAATTCAGTTTTACACTGGGCCCCATGAAGTTTGTAGCTGAGATGTGCCCTGGTGTGTCAGCCCTTCTGGCTCAAGGAAGAAGTCCCTGATTTGAGTCTTGGCTCTGCTCCTCACTGACCTGTGGCGTTGAGTGTGTCCTTCACCGCGGCCTTGGTTTCTGCATCTGTGAAATGGGAAGACTAGGGGAGAGCGACTCCTCCCCCGTGAAGAACACGTACCATAATGTAGGCGATGCAGCTATTTAAGTCCGGGGAGCCATTGTGCTTCTCTCAGGCCCTTACTCTGCGGGCCAGGAGTGTAGCTTCAGACAGTGGGGGACACGCTCCCCTCCACTTCCCGGAGGAAGGAGGAAACAGTCTACAGCTGAGAAACGGGAAAGAGGTGGCGAAAGCACGTGGCATCCAGCACGCAAACGGTGAAGCCACATGCTCTCCTGTGACTGAGTTAAAGGTGGAAATTTTTACGGCGTCCAAGTCAAGGTCAGCGAACGGCAGCCAGCAGGTTGGTTCTGCATCTTCACTGGTTTTTACTCAGCCCATGAAGGAGGAGTGGTTTTCCCGTGTGTACATGGTGAGACAGATCGCAAGAAGAATACCATTTTGTGACGTGTGCGTCACATGTAATTCAAAGTGCAGTGTCAATAGATCAAGTTTTATCGAACACAGCTCTGCCTGTTCTTTCCGTGTGGCTTATGGCTGCCTCTGAGCTTCACTGGCATTGCTGAGCAGCAGTGACAAAGACTAAGTAAGGTGGGCAGAATTCTACATTGGCCCCCAAGATTCCCAGCCCCTGTGGATTATATCCTCTGTCATCCCTATCCCTTGGGTGGGACTGTGAATGGGATAGAGTTCACTCCCGTGGTTAGACTGTGTGAGTGACAAAGGTGAAGGAGTTTTGCAGATGTAATTAAGGTCCCAAATTAGTTGACTTTAGTTAATCAACAAGGACATGACCTTGGCTGAGCCTGACTGAATCACATGGGCCTTCTAAAAGGATTGCGCCTTGCCTGAAAGAAGAAGTTTGGGACATGAGAGGGCTTAGGTCATGGACTGTGGGCAGCTGCTAGGGGCTGAGAGTGGCCTCTGGATGACAGCCAGGTAGAGAGCAGGGACCTCAAGCCTATGACTACAAGAAACTGAATTCCATCAAATACCACGTGAGCTGGAACAAGGGCCCGTGCTCCAGAAAGGAATGCAGTTCCCCGACACCTTCACTTCAGCCCTGCGTGGCCCCGAGAGAAGAACCCAGCCCAGCCTTGCTTGGCTCTCTGACCTGCAGAAACCATGAGATAAGAAATCAGCGTTGCTTTTTGCCCCTCAGTTTGTGGTAATTTGTTGGCTAACAAGAGAAAACCAGTACAGCCATGAGGTGGACGTTTTTACTATCTATCATCTTATGGAAAATGTTTGCCAACCCCCAAGTAAAGAACCAATACAAATCACTTCTACGATACCTCCCTTTCCGGGGCCCCTTACTCATTTAGTCCTGCTATGGCTTAAATCTGTCTGAATCGTTCCCAAGTGTGAGCTCCTACACATCGGGTAACTCTGTGAGAGCTGACTTCCCCGACATTGGTTAATAACATACATTCAAGTATACGACTTTATAATACGGCATTTCTATATATTGTATGCTCACCACCTGATGCCTAGTCTCCTGTCATCATATATTTGACCCCTTTTACCCTCCTCATCCTCCCCTCAGCCCTCTTCCTCTCTGCTGTTTGTGCCTGAGTTTGTTTTTTGTCTCTCTGTTTTGTTTGTTTGCGTGAAATCATAAAGTTCTTGTCTTTTTTCATCTGACTTGTATCATTTAGCATAATACTCTCAAGATCGATCCATGTTATTGCAAATAGCAATATTTCATCTCTTTTTTTTTTTTTTATGGCTGAGAGGTGTCACTATTTTTACTGCTCGAGGTGATGTCTCTCTTTCCCTGAGCTCTCTGGCTGGGCATGTCCCTTAGCAGCTTTGATGACAAGTTTGCATGTGTAAAATGGGGAGAGCAATGCTTCTATTTTAGAATCAGGGTTGGCAAACTGCAGCCCCTGTGTAAAATCTGGCCCACCGCCTGTTTTTATAAATAAAGTTTTATTGGCACACAGCCACATCCATTTGTTTACCTCTTGTCTCTGGCTGACTTTATGCTATAATGGCAGAGTTGCATAGTGACAAAGACTGTATGTATGGCTGCAAAGCCAAAAATACTTATCATCTGGCCCTTTATACAAAAAGTATGTTGACCTCTGTCTTAGAGAGTGGTGGTGGTTGAACTTACCTTGATTTATGTACACACATATAAATATATATCTGTATAGCTCAAGTATAGTGCTTGGCAGATAGCAAGAGCCAGCAAATCTTTAATTTCTCTTCTGCACTTAATTCTGTTGAAGAATACCCAGGATCGTAGCAGAAATGCAGAGGCATACACATTTATGTCTTTATTGAATTGTATTCCTCTCATTTTCAAAAGAAGGGTTCATGCTTTAAAAAGTTCTGATTGGCACTGTAAGCTTTGTTTATGCTTTAAAGTATCCTAAAGTATGTATCCTGCGCTACTTTTACACTTCCCTTATAGATACTCATATGCTATACATTACCAAACCCAAATGAACTTTCAAAATCCAATTTCCTTGCTACAATTTTCCATTTCCCTGTTGGCTTTTTATGGTTGAGTCATATCAGGGTATCTGGGGCCTATGGCGCATTTTTACTTCAATCTGTCCAGATAAATAGCTCCTCTGTCCAGGTGCAGGGAGGTAGTGTCGCGTCCTTGGCCTGTGACTGCACTGCTGTCTTCCCTCAGTAAGGTGGGTCTTCCCCGAACCAGGACCTGTGCTCTAGTGGCCGAGCCCAATTCCTGGGGTGCAGGGTTGGTTTAGGAGGGTTTTGATCTCTCCCAAAATGATTGTGATGGGGTTGACACCAGTTAAATGGGGCTGCTTACTCTTTAAGACTGAATGAGGTGAACAACCAAACAAGTGCCTTTGGGGGACTGTCTCCCACCATAAGTCTTCTGCAGGTGGTCCGCCGCAAACATCTGTGGAGATGGCTAGGTATTCATGGCAGGCGACTTCCTGTCAGGTGTTTTGGCCCCAGGGAATTACACCAAGACATACACATAATTTTTGAAACAGTAAGAAGAGCCGCAATGAGACTCAAGATCATGGGTTTGAATATTTCATGCTGTGATTCCAGGGAGTCAGCTAGCCTTTTCTTTCTTTCTTTCTGTGGCTCTCAGTAGTTGGTCCTTGGGCTGGTGACATGGCTCTGCGTCTCTGTGGCTCCTGTGAGTTCCCAGTCCTTTCAGAGTCGCTGCAGTCCTTAACCTTTGCCAGCCTCTTGCCAGAAAATGAAGACCCCTAAAATGAGGAGAGGATGTCATCAAAAGGGGATGTGTGTACCCAGCTGGTAGGCTGGGTTGCTGTCAGGGTGTATGACCTGAAGCTCATAGACAGTCTATTTCTCCATCTCTTGGTTGAGAAGGAGAAAATTCAGGAAGGACTACTTAAAAAATGTTTATTAAGTATATTTTCTCTCCTGAACAGCTTTTACAACTTATCTCTGGGTCAAGCCAGACCAACAGGAAGCAGATTTCTAGACTGCATCATACTCTTCCCCAACGAGTTGCTTTTCCTGAACTGTATGTTCGGGTGATGCTATCAGTTTATACTGAGGATGATTATGAGAAATCATCTCGTGAAATTGGCTGTGTGCCCCTTGCTGCTGGATGTTGTTTCTGGTAGTGTTCATCATGGCGGATGGGGTTTCTGTTACCAGTGCTCCTGGGGAGCAGCTGTGTCATCTAAACACCTGGAATGGCTGTAATTTTCCTGGACAATTTGGCTTTTAGTGTATGAATGAGGACTGTCCAGTATCTGAACAGATTTTCTTTTTTATTTCCTTTTCTCTTCTCTTCTTTTTTCTTTTTTTTGTAAATAGAAGCTCAGATCCAAATATGTAACTGCCTCTTAGCAGGTGGACATTAAGGGCATTGCAGCTGCAGAACAGACTTACTTGCATCTCTTTCCTTCTGTCCTGCTTTTCTTGTTTCCTGGTCTCAATTTGCTTTTCACCATCGTGCTGTGTTTCCTGCTTCTGTGTTTATGAGGCCACCCTGGTTGGACTGGAGTTGCTAATGGATAGAGCTGTTAGACAGCATCTGTGAATGGGGTCTATGTTCTTCATGTATGCAAAACACAAGGGTACTTCCATGATCATTTAAATCTATCTTGCTTTGTTGGGAGCTCTGGAGTTCCATGGAAAAGTCTGAACCCTGAGTTACCCCTGAGGTTTGAACATACATATGTGATGACATGCAGGATGGGGGTTTGTTTCTAGGTGTTCTTCTGTAGGGAGGGACACATGGTCCCCTAAGGGATGGCAAATTCGGAAAGAGTGGGATGGAACCCACAGGGGGACCTGACTGTCCCAAAGAAAGAATAACTCAAAATACAGTGAGAGTTGCTTTTGACCCCACTGTAAGCCAGCTCCTTGTAGGAGGGAAGAGAGGACTGTGGTCTGAAAATAAGAGCTGCGTCCCTGGGGTGCCACGCCTGCTGCTGTGGGACGCTGGTATCAAAGAGCAGATGGCATTTGTTCACTGGCTGAAGGTTGGAGTGACCACCAGAGCTCTGGATGTGGCAGCAGCAAGGTGCCCAGGGAATGGCTGTGAAAAATGGCTGTGATAGGTCCCTTTAGAGTGCTGGGATCTGTCAGCTCTCAGCTTGGGTAGCTAAGCAAGCCACCTACCATTGGTGGAGGGCAGGACGTGAGGACTGGATCACTGATCCAGCAGACTAGGGACAAATGGTTAATGTGACCTTGCTTGGGATCTATTAGCTGGGATGCCACAAGTAGAACTGTGAGCCCTCCAAAATCTAGTCTAGAAGGAGGCAGAGAATTGGTTTAATTAGACCACTAATTAAAATTTATCAACAGCTTCTTCTTTGAGCATTGGTACATCTCTAAGAAAGTGTTCGTTGGTGTGGTTGTCTTTCCCGATACTCTGCAAACTTCAGGAGGGCAAATAACAATCATACCTGTTGATGCTGTGCCCCTGCGCAGATGATCTTTGTCAACTGTTTCTAGAATGAGCAGGGGAATGGGTTCAGCTGGGAGAGCCCCAACCATCTTGGAAGTTCTTTATCTTTCTGCTCTCCTTGCATCACCTTGTGTGTGAAAGGTTTTGTCCTTGGTTTGGGACAGTATGTGCTCTCTCTGGTCTATTAGAAAGAGCATGGATTCTGTGGTTAAGTTGCAATGGATTTAAATCTGGCTCCAACACTTCTCTTCTGCGTGACCTGAGCAGATCACTTAACCCTTCAATGCATCAATTACCTTATTTAATTTAAAGTAGGGATAATAAAAATCTACTTCACAGTGTTGTGAGAATTAAGTGAGAGCAAATAAGAGAGCATATGCAGTCAGTGCCTGGTGTGTTCCTGGCATGGAGCAAATGCACAAGAGAATGCATATCTTACGTTGGTCAGGATGGGCAAGGCTCTGCTGTGGTAACAGCTAACCCCTAAGGTGTCAGTGGCGTAAGACAAGAAAAGCTGATGTTTTGCTCTTGAAACATTGAATGGCAATATTACTGCTTAGGTGACTGGCTGGCTGTCATCCAAGGAGTGTCCCAGGGATCTAGATATTTTTCTTCCTTTGATGACAGCATCTTCAACAACAGCTTTGAAGGTCCTCACAGCTTGGACAGGTGAGAAGGGATGCTTGTAAGGCCTACTTTTATGGGATAGTCCTGCAAATGGTGGATATCACTTTGTTTCATATTTCTAGGGTTTATCACATGGTCTTTCCCAGGTGCAAGGTGGCCTGGACACATGGTGCTTTTGTGTGCACAAGAGAGAGAAGACCCGAACAGTGTGTGCTGTACACATAGCACCGTCTTGACCATACTTTTTGTCTCTAGCCCTGGAGGCTGATCTCAGCTGAGGATTGATTCTCAGTCAGCAATTCCCAGGAACACTGGAGAGGCTGCAGGCGACCTTTGCTGATCAATGCAGCACATCAGAATATGTTGTCAATGCTGTTGACATGATTCATTTGTCTCCCACAGGCTGGGCTCCAGCGGTGTGATGGCAATTTGGGGAAAGGAGGTTGACCCTCTTACAGCCACTGCAGTTGCTGTGCTATGTTTTGAAAGTGTTAAATGCAGTATGTTGCGTTTTCATATCTGGGGCATTTGCTCTGCTGTTCTGGTCAGAGAAGGTTTACAGAAGTGATTTGGGAGAATCGTTCGGAATTTTTCAGGCAGGCAGTGTGGGGAAGCAGCTTTCTAGGTACAAGTGACAAGTACAGGACTTGGAGGAGCAGGTTGTGCTGGGGTCTGGCATGGAGTCACGGTTCCTCACGTGTAGCTGGCCTGTGTCAGGCATCCCATTAGCATTTATTGGTTCATTCATTCAATATTTATTAAACCCCTACTATGTGCTAGCACTATTTCCACTTTATATCTAGTGGAAGCTGGTTGATTGCCTCCCTGCTTGCCTTTCGGAGGTCATTCTTTCCTGGCCCTGGCTGGTGTGGCTCAGTGGGTTGCTGGTTCAATTTCTGGTTGGGGCAAATTCCTGGGTTGCAGGCTCAGGGAGGCAACCAATTGATGTTTCTCTTCCCCTTTCTTCCTTTCTTTTCCTCTCCCTAAAATAAAAAATAAAATTAAAAACATTTTTAAAAAGGTCATCCGCCCCCACTGTATCTGGGGCCACGTCTCCTTTGTCATCTGCTTCTAACCTTTCCTCTGGTCTCCGGGGCCTCCCATGCTCACCTGTTGACCCAAATTAATCCACACTGGTCATTGCCCTTCTGCTCTGAGTTCCCCAAAGCACCAGCGACACGTGGCTGCTGTGTGCAGTCAGGTGTCCCAGAGGAGCTGGCAGCAGTGGAGGGACATTACAGAACACGACAGGGGACTGTTTCTAATTCATGGTCAGATAGGCTATCTGGACCAGCTGCAGCCTTCCTAGCACACACTGAAATGCATGGTTACTTATTAGTTTGCTTGTTTATTGTCTGTCTGTCTAAATTGTGTTAGCATGCCTCTTTGGTAAACCTCTGTACGGCTGGGACCTTGTACTCTGCTGCATCTATGCTAAATGCTCAATGAAGTGATTGTTGCATTGTTGAATGAAAAATGAAAGCAAATAGGTATTTCAGTCCCTACTGATGCGCCAGCCACTTCCCATCACAGGAAGCTTCTCATCGGCCATCACCTCCTGTAGGTTTCTGCTTTTCATGGTGTCTTCTTGGACCTCTCTCTCCCTCTCCTTTCCTTCTGTCTCTAGTTGTCTACATGAAACACCCCACATTTAATATGGAACTCACTTCCCAACCCCTATACTACCAAAAGACGGTCAGCCCTCCTTCACCTAGCCTGAGGCTCACTGGGGCTCTGAAAGCCAATCTTCTGGGTTCCCAGACGCAGCAGGAAAGGAAAGTGGAGAAAGCTTTGACTTCACTGGTTTTCTTTAGCGGTGTTGTGACCAGATTCTGTATTGAATCTGTCAACAGAACTTCCACCAGCACTATGCAGAGGGGATCCCGGTGCGGGGTGCATAGAAGGGCTTTTGTCGTCTGCAGCTGATGGAGATGACGATGCTGTTACCTGCAGATGCAGACGCAGGCAGGGCCTCATGGGGGCTGGTTTCTGTATCTCGAGCAGAACCCCGTTTGGCTGTGTGACAGGGACCCGGTGGGTGTTTGTGGTGGTGTGATGAGATCTGGACATGAAGGAGTCAGGAGAGGGGCAGTGGAAGAGAGGGGCTGGTGGGAACGGGCCTGGGAGCAGTCAGGGGGCTGCCGTAGGACCCCGTCTGGCATTGCCTCCCCTCTGTGTATCCCGCCGCTCACCTGGGATGCCCTTCCTACCGCTCTCCGTCCCTGGCGATGCTCACGTCGTTCACAGTCCCGATCAATGCGCCGCCTCCGGGGTATTGTGGGCTCCCGTTTTCCTGGCCTGACGAGCATTTCCAGAGTCACCTGGAGGGGCTCACGACCCATAGCGTCTGCTTAGTAAATTCTTGTCGAAATCTAATTGACACAGCTTATTGTGAAATAGCGGATGGCTTAGATTGAAAAGGGAAAAGCTTTGGACACTGTCAACATTGACTTTCTTATCTGCCAGGTGCACGATGGTCTAATTCCTCACAAATTTGATTTTTTACTTTATGAAAATGATCTTTCAAGAATTGCTTTTAAAGGGGAGGAGGTATATGTTGAGAACTTATTCTGTGCCAGTTACTTTTCATACTTTTCATATTCCTTTTTAAAAATTATAACATATTTTAATGTTTATTATTAACTAGGAGATGTTTTAACTATTGTAACACACTGATACATGTTTCAATATAATTGTACCCCTGTCTTTATACACGAAGATCCCTAAGATTATTTTCTTTTGATTTTCAGAAATTTTATTTTATTTTTTGATTTTTTTTCTTTATTGTATTTTTTTTCCCTTTTTAATCTTCATGGAATTTCCATCAGGTGGACTTCTCCCTCCAAATTACAGGTGAAGAGACCGAGACCCAGACTTTACAGATGGCTGAGGCCACTGGCCCGAGCTGACCCAGCTTTGCGAAGCTGAGATTCGTGTCTAGCTTTGCTGGACTCTGAAGCTAGTGCTCTCCGCTGCCTTGCAGCGTCTCTCCCTGTTGCAGGAAGCAGTGACAGGCATGCCCCAGCGTTCATTGCTTCCTTCTTAAAATGAGACATTGCTGTTTACTTTTTCATGAAGGAAGATTGAAATCCATGTAACTTGCCTTATTAACTTTTTAAAATAGAGGGGACCTGCAGATGCCAGCGTCTTTCCCAAGAGCACCAAAGCAAATATAAAAATCCAATTTGCTTGCTTTTTTTTCTTAATCTTCTCCAGACTTTAAAATTTAAAGCTGTAAATGAAGAGCCCAGGAGACAGGGGTAACGAACCACGTCCCAGACATGAGGATGCATTTACCCATATTTCTTTTGTTTGCAGGTGGCTGTTCCTTTGATGAGCACTACAGCAACTGTGGTTATAGCGTGGCCCTGGGGACCAATGGCTTTACCTGGGAGCAGATTAACACGTGGGAGAAACCAATGCTGGACCCAGCTGGACCCACAGGTAGGTGACCCACCGTTTGGAGCTGTGATGGGATGTTATCTTTTATGATGTCTGAGAGGGCACTGGTAGTAAGTTCCCCACCCCCAGAGGTAGGCAAAGCAAGGCTGAGTGAATTCTTAAGAACGTGGGAAGAGTCACGTGTTACCTGGATTCAGGAATGTTTAGGATTTCATTTAGCTTTACGATTCTAAGCTTTAGCTCCAAGTAGGGCATCGATGGATTTTGCTTGGGAGCCTGATAATAGTGGGATTTCTGGGGAAGCAGGAGCTCCTGAAGTACTGGAGGCCATATTTTTCTTTTCAGGCTACATAGACACAGCTTATATACAGGTGGGGAAACTTGCACAGTGAGAATATTACTCATAAAGTTAATGTCCAGACATCCTGAATACCAGACTTATCCTTAACCCACGGGGCTGAAGCCATCATGTGCATTCCTTTTTTTCCTCTTTATTATTCTTTGTGTCTGAGTTCAGCTTTTTTTTTTTTTTTTTTTTTTTTAAGATTCTACATATAATGTACATTCTTGATGGATTCCTGCACGAGGTGTATTCGAGGGGAGGTACAACTGGAGGAGGTGTGCTCAGGGAGAACACATGTAGGGTGGGGTAGGCCTGGGTGAGTTGATGCCGTAAGACAGGAAGAATTTTAACTCTGAGAACATTAAGAGCATCTCTTTGTAAGATGCGATCCCTGGTACAGTTGTCAGGACGATCGATCCTCTATGGTTCCTCCCTGACCAAGGGCTCGCTCTAACCTACACACTGCCTTGCCTCTTTATTACTCTTCATGGCTCCCTCTCTCAGGCTGCTTTGTCAATTCACTCTGGCCATGAAATGTTGGAGTTCTTCAGGCTCCTTCTATACTTTTGGCATGTGTCGTAGGGTCCTAGAGACACAGAACCAACAGGATACATATAGAGAGATACATATAAGAGGAGATTTGTTATAGGAATTGGTTCACACGCTTATGGAGAAGCCCTGGGAGAAGTCCCATGGTCCACTCTCTGTAAGCTGGGGACTCAGAAAAGCTGGTGGTGGCGTTCAGTGTGAAGGCCAGAGAATCGGGGGGCTGATGGTGTGAGCCCTGATCTGAGACTGAAAGCCTGAGAACCAGAAGCACCAGAATCTGAGGGCAGAAGAAGATAGACGTCTCAGCTCAAGCAGAGAAAGGATGAATTCCCCCTTCCTTGGCCTTTCTGTTCTGTTTGGGCCCCCTAGGGATTGGATGATGCCCACCCACCCTGGCAGGGCTGCCTGCTTTACTGTGTTCACCAGTTCAGTGCTAATCTCTTCTGGAAATACTCTCACAAGCACACTCAGAAATAAGGTTCTACCAGCTATTTGGGCGTCATAACTTCAACCCTCACACCATGGGTGACCTCAACCATGCCATGGCTTCAGATGCCATCAGACATCTTTTTTGAACTCTAGACCTACATGACCCACTGTGCTGTGTCTTCTCAGCTGATTCTAGGGAGGGGGATTTGCCAGGATGTCACTAAGGTCAAGACAGAGAAGATACTCAGAGATGTCTTGTCGAGGTTGTGATCTTCATGGCCTCATTGATTCTTCAGTTTGGCTCCAAAGCAGGAAGCTACTGGATGGCTCTATAGTTCCTATTAAGGGCATAAATGATTTGGATACGTTCCTTCTGAGTGTAGGCATGAGCCCCAGGCATAAGAAAGATGTGCTATGGTATAAAACTGAGCTTTTCAGATCTGGTAGGATCTTATTTTGCATGGGCAGAGTCACCAATAAAGACACACGCTCATTAGTAAGGTGACCATGGGACAACCTCTGTGCTGTTGCCCCATTATAATTTGTACTCTCAAAAGTGTCTTGGTTTAAACGAGAGAATCACTGTGCCCATTGGGGACCCCAAGAATCCAGAGAACCTGTGCTGAAACATACCTCATCTGCTCTGCTCTACATGGCTGTCTTTGATGCTGGCCAGATCTTAGAGAGTATGTGCGTGCATGTGTGCGTGCATATGTGTCTGTTTACATGTTGTTTACGTGCTCCTTCTGCTCCTGGTTAGCCCACCTGAAGCCCCATAGGCTCTTATAGGTTCTCCAAACTCAGCGTCTCCAAAACTGAACCCTTGATTCATCCATTCTCCTCCCCTGGCTACTCACTCTCTGGTTCCTTGTCTCAGGAAAGGCCCCTTTGTCCACTCCGGTGCTGATTTGGAAACCCAGGACTCATACCCGCCCCCGCCCCCATCCCTTTACCCTCTCTTCCTGTGAATCATTTGGTTCTGCCCCTTGGCCTCCTGAATACATCTCAGGTCTGCTCACATCTCTTCCTCTCTGCCACCACTGTGCTGGGGCTCATTACCATCAGCTCTTGCCTGGGTAACTGGAAGGTTTTCTAACAGGCTTCTTAGCGTCCTCTTTTGACTTTTATCCTCTCTCCACACAGAAGCCAAGCAGACTGTTCTAGAATATGGACGTCTTTGTGTCAACTCTTCCCTTTATTGTCCCCATCTCGCTTTGCTTAAAATCTTTCCAAGGCTTCCTATGGCCCCAAGAAAGAACTCCAAGGTTCTGCTGTGGCCTCCAAGGCCCTGCATGGCTGGTCCTGCCTTAGATGGGCGAACAGTCTTTATCACATATTTTTAAATGAGGGCATGAATGATAAACTGTAACATTAAATGCCTTTAGCTCTCTACTAACCAATGACACATTTGTAGTCTTTGCTACCATCCTTCCATTTTACAGATCGGAAAACCAAGTTTCTGAGAAGCTGGGTGGCGTTGCTGCTTTTCCCAGCGTGCTGCTGTCTCTCCCAGAGGGACAACTGCGGCTTCTAATCTTAATTTTCTCATCCCCTCATTACGACCGAGTGTCATTTCATAAATATTGGATTGTGCGAATACAATCTTCTGAGCTTTTCTAAATAGAGGCATTTGATAATGATCACTGAAATTATTCTGTCATGATGCGCCTGTGGATTTCGGCGGCTCTGCATGCTTCTTAGGCAGAGAGGCATGAAAGTGAATTTGGATTAGGCGAAATTGTTTGTTCTTCTCACGGGCAAGGCTGAAATCTTACTTTGCCTTCCGTAAAGGCAGCAGTTTCCAGCCTTTTAGAAGCCGAGTTTGAGTATTTCTTCACGTGTTCCATAACCTTTTACTGACCTCCTTGTGCGTGACAAGCTCTGTGTCACACTCTGGGTAGACTGGACCGCGTCATCTTGGCATTTACCCCTGTGTTGGCTTCCCCTGGCACACTGGATGAAATCTGAACTCCATGCTGTGGCCTGCACGGTCCTGTGTGACCCACTGTCTCCTCTGAGCCCTTTTTCTTCTCTCTCAAAATGCTCCAGACACACTGGTTATTTTTCAGTTCCTTGGACATGTCACGTTCATTCCTGGCTCAGGCCCTTTGCACATGCTGCTCCTTCTCTTTCGGATTTCTCTCCACTCTTTAACTTGACTGATTCCTTGAGGTGTCAGATCAAACGACTTCTCCTCAAGGAGATTGCCCCTCTTTGGTCTATTTAAAGAAAGACTCCCTCACTGTTCTCACTCACAACACCCTGTTCTTTGTATTCAAAGCCCTCATCATAGACACATTTGCAGGCCAGGTGATTCCAGTCCTCTGCCATAGCCCAGTGACTCTGGGGCCTTAATCCCTCCGCCTCAGTTTCCTCATCTTTACCATGGGAACTGGTGAGAGGGTTAAATGGGACATTGCCTATGTGAGTATCAAGTGTCTGCACATAATAGGGTTTAATCAATGCTGGTTCCCCTGAATTCTTTTCTGGTTCTGTAAGTCTTAATCTAACTTAGAATCTTGCCCACTCCTGCAAGCTCACCTGCCAGCGGGGGCTGCTTTGCCCAGGTGAACCTTCCAGGGGGTCTGCTGCGGATCCCTGAGGGGCCCAGAGAGACTTCTCCAGCTCCAGGACACATGCTGCCCCTAGGGCTTGAGCACCTCCTCCTCCTCAGCGCTGCCACTTCAGCGTTCCACACATAGCCCTTTGTCACGTTCTTCTCCTCACCCCTGTCTGCCGGGGAAGTCCCTGGCTAGCGTTCCAGGCCTCAGACCCCGTTCCCCCCGACACCTCCTCTCTGTTGGGGTTGTCACCGAGGAATGGGGATTTTTACTCCGCAGGCCTTCTCTCCAGGCCCCTATCTTTTCCATGGAGCTGCCTGCAGCTACCACTCGTTCCCAGCTCTGCCCTCCCCAGCCTTGGCGTGGGTTCCACACGTCCATCCTGAGGTACAGCCCAGGGTCCCGCGGGAGGGTCTCTGGGGAGCTGGATGGAGGTGTGGTGCTGTGTCGCTTTAAAAAGGCTAAAGTCAGAGCTAATGAGGCTTGGAGGTTTCCTTCTATTCCCGTCTGTTGCTTGTAGGACATTATTTTAAGTGTTGGAATGGATTTGGATAGAATCTCAGGCTGAAAACCAGGTGCACAAGAAATACTGAATTTACATCAACTTGAATCTGACCCTGAACCTCCATGGAGTTAGATACTTGCAGTCATTATGCCGCCCCTTCTCTAGGGGTCTACAGATATGTTGGGGACTTCAACAGACCATTGCGGGATCCTCTGAGAAGCTCACTGTCACACTTCCTGCGGTTCCTTTGGGTCTCATAATTCTGCTGCCTCCTTCCCAGGCTTGCTGCCCTTGTCCCAGGTCCAGCCAGCCCAGGTGCATCACCCAGCAGCCCTTCTGGCACCTGTCCCCTCTTCAAGTGCTGCCACCAAGCGGTGTGGGACCATCAGATCCATCTCTTCCCGCTTCCCAGCGAGAGGGAGCTTCTCCACTCACTTTCGTAGCCCTTAAAGGCACACCTGCCTTGGCCCAGCCTCCCTGGGCCCCACAGCATCATCTCTTCAGTAAGTTCAAACTTAGAAAACACCCGGAAGCTTCTTGTCTCCAGTAAAAAATGTTAGAGCATAGAAATAGCATCTTAGTTGGTTACCTGATTGGAAGGGGCAGGGATTGGGGAGAGTCCAGGGAGAACAGACACACAGGCAGGAATATTTCAACCCAACAGCCTGCTGTGGAAGCAGGTGCTGTCTCCGGGAGAGTCCTGGGCTTTTCCTTCCTGCCATGGCGCCCTTGGCTGTGTGTTCCTGCTTTGCTCTAACTGCTGATATTTATAGTGTGGGGTCTGTTACAGGTGGCATTGGGGGTTCAGTTGAAGTCTTAACTCCCAGCACCTGTTAAGTGTGATCTTATTTCGAAATAATTGTTTACAGATGTCATCAAGTTATGATGGGTCACGCTGGTTATACTGGGCCCTCACTCAGCATGACTGGTGAAGGGGGAGAGACACAGAGGCACAGGGAGGTCATGTGCACACACATGACAGAGATCGGAGCTGTGCATCTTTATGTGAAGAACGGCAAGGGTTGCCAACAGACACCAGAAGCCAGAAGGTGGAAGGAAGGATTCTTGCTAGAGCCGTCGGAAGGAATATGTCTGCCAACACCCAAGTTTCAGACTCCTAGACGCCTAGAACTGTGAAAGAATAAGTTTCTGTTGCCTTCAAGCCCCCTACTTGGTAGTAATTTGTTATGGCAGCCCCAGGAGACTATTACTGGCTCAATCACAGCACCCCAGCCACGCCACGTTTCCTATGTTAGAACTCACTCCAGAGTGCTATACGTATTGGAGCCTTTGCTTTCTTTTAAGAGAACTGGCATTTACTGTGTGTTCGCACTAACCAAGAATTGGGTTCAGCATTTTCCTTTCCATTTCATCTAATGGGCCACCATTCCTGGGAGTATAGAGGTGCTGTCTCCTCTTTTGAGATCTGGAAGAAGATATTATCCACATGCCAAACATGGAATCCTGGAAATTTGTCCATGAGTTGATGTTGGAAAAATGCCTCGTGAATTCTCAACACCAGCCAGGAACCGGTGATGGTCCTGAGCATGCTGCGATATAGCTCTTTGCATGCTGGGTGGAGACCTTCTGGGGTTTGGCAGGAATTGTGCTCAAAATAGTAACCAACCGGAGCAGTCAGGCACTGACCGCAAGGTGGACCTCAGCCATCAAAAGCAGAATGGGCTTTCCAGTGCTTCCTGGATGAATAACAAGCCTCTTCATAGTCCGTATACTGAACTAACTTCTGTTTTCCTTGTAGGCAGAGGCCCCGTTTCGTTCATATCTGTAGCCCTCAGTGCCTGGGACTCAGTAGCAGTGACCGTGTGTTACATGAACTGCCCTTATGAATAATTGAACTTTCTCATGACACAACCTCAGCATCGGTCCCCAGCCTCAGCCCCCTCTTCTGCCCTGTCCCCTTCCCTTTCCCTTTCCCCATAATCAGTGAGAGAGGCCTTTGTGCTTTTGTTTTGGGATGTCAGCCTTCGACCCCGCTTCTCGATTTTGGGGCTCTCCCGTTGTGTGTGATGCTGGTGGAATGTGGAGCTCAGTGAAAGGTGAAGGAGCCAGAAATACACCAGTTTCAGTTGTGACTGCACATGTGACCTGGATGAAGCCACTTGGACCCTCCTGTCCAGGACTTCCCATCTAGAAAGGGTGGGCCAGCAGCCAGAGGCCAGCACAGCAGGGTGTGCAGTGCAGGCTGGTGTCTGGGCCATGGGATGTTGTATTAACAGAGGTTGCTGTCTGCTTCTTGGTTCCCCACAAATGCCTTAGTTTCTGCTTGGTTCTGAAGCTTGAGCTTCCAGCTTCTGGTTTATGATGAGCCTCCCAGTCTTCTTCCAGAACATTCTTATATTGACAAAGATAGTCATGGTTAATTTCTCTCTTTTTTTACCCACAAACCCTGTAGGTCACACTGTCATGCTTTGCACTTGCCGACCCCTCTGGCTAGAAGGCACCTCCTGTCCCTTTTTCTCTTATGTCAAAACCTGGCCCAGATGCACCTCCTGTAGCAGGGCTCATTTTGCTCTTTCCCACAGACCTTGCCTCTCTGCCGTGCTTCTGTGGCTGAGTTTATTACAACATGTTTTCTCCGATTCCCTACTGGGGCTGGGAGCTGCTCAAGGGCATGTGCCCCCTCCTTGTTGAATTCCCTATGCCCTACATAGGGCTTAGAACAGGGCTCCATATATGGACCGACTAAATTATCATCAGGGTTATTCAAGTTAGGAAAGTCAGGAAGAAAATGATGTCAAATTGTGGGGAGACCCTGGAGAGGCTGCTGCTCTCTTTGGCATTTTCACTGTAGCTCGGGCACCTGTGCCTTTCGTACGTCCAGCACGTCCTCTGAGCTTGATGGTGCTGTGGTCTGGAGGGGCCATGTGGTCCCAGGGCCTGACTGTCAGGGCTCTCCTGCTCTGCAGTTGATTCTTGGGGCAAATAAAGGGACGCTGGGGATTGCCTCTGCCTTTTCTCTGGGGCCTGGCACACTATCCCAAATATAGACCTGCTTGGGACCTATGTAAGTGGCTCCTCATGGGAAAAATGTGTCGTGTCCCAAATCTGACCTACTGTTTCTGAAATGTCATGCCTACACTTAACTGATCTGGACATATGGGCCCTTAAGCACCCTTCATCAGGACTGATATTATTATTGATTGGCTTAAAGCTATAAGCTCTTAGGTTTTCATTGAACCATTGTTGAGTCAATACATTTTCCCCTCTTTTAATGATAAAATATTATATATTTATTCCTAAAGAAACGCTGAGTTTGTACATGTAGGTTAATTTTCTCCAGCCCCATCTGTTTCCTCAAATAGTACTATTAACAGGCCAAGGTACACTGAGAAAGAGGGAGAGAGAGAAGATGGAGAAGGGGAAGGGGGAGGGGAAGGGGGAAGAGTGGGGGAGGGGAAAAGGAGGGGGAGGAGGGCGATGGGGGAGGGGGAGGCAAGGAGGAAGACAAAGACAGAATATGTGTATGTGATAATAGCAGCAATAATCATAAGGAGGCTTATTACGTAGCAGGTACTCTCCTAAGCACTCAAAATATATTATTTTATCCTTACAGTAGTACTCTGATGTAGATATAATTACCTGCATTTTGCAAATTGGGGAAATGGAGGCACAGAAAGCTTGAATGACTTGCCCATGGTCATAGTTAGCATAAAGGGAGCCACGGTTTGCCTGCAGGGAGTCTGGGTGCCCAGTCTGTTCTCTCGACCACTGCTGTCTCGTGCCTGCTAGGAATCAGGTGATGACTAAGATCACAGTGCCCAGACTTGTGTCTCTGGTCTCTCTCCACGTCACTCTGTTTAGATCCTGTTTTCACCTCCCTGGACCACACGGTTCTCCACTGGGTGCATGCACCATGGTTTATTTAACACGCAGCAAATGGCAAAACAATGAAAATTGAACCATACCCCCAGAGGCCCAAGTAAAAAGCAAGGTTTTTGTCTCCAAACAGCTCTCGGAAATCTTCTTACAAAACATCTCATGTAATGGTAGGGTCTCTTGTATACTTTAAACTGCAAAATTAATAGAAGAAACTACACTCGCCTGCAATGACCCCAATCAATGCCAGTTTGAGATGTTTAGAGCGATAACAGAATTGATAGGAAGTAAAAGGCAAGAAATTGAAGACAAGTTTAGTATTATTCTGTAGGATACGTTCAAATAATGATGAATGATAATGGTGGCTTGGAAAAGCAACAGAGGATCCTTGTGGCCAGATAAATGGAAAAGCATGTTTGTTCTAATACTCACACAGATGCTTGCCTTGATGGTCAGTTTCCTGTGACATCAAACCCAGATTCAAAAACTGTTATATCCAAATACTGTAATTGGAAGCAGAGGTGAGGTAAGTCCATGACAGACCCAGATGTCAATGGCACAGGTGATGAATTTGAACAAATGTGTAACATACAGGAATGGATAGCAAACCACTATTTTTTTACCCGACTACTTGTGTGCTACTTACTGGACAGCGTTCTAAGGGCTTTACTTGTTTTTAATTCATTTGCTACTTCCACAGCTGTGGGTACTGTTATGACCCCTGTTTTATGGATGAGGAAACTGAGGCCCAGAATGTTAAGTAACTTATCAAAAATTAGTAGTAAATGGAGGAGCTGAGTTTTTAGACTCCGCAATAGGAAAAGCAATAATAGAAAGGCAATTTTCTCAAGTAAAAAGGACACTTTCCTGCCTTTGAAGTGAAACTTCAATAACTTCTGTCTTTGAGCCTCTGTATGGTTGAGTTTAGGAAAGACTGCTAGAAATATACACGTGCATCAAGTTCATGGACACGTTAGCCAGAGGGATATGCATGGAGGACCTTGAGCAAAGCTATGTAATTTCTCTGTGGCTCAGGGTTTTCCTTAACCTATAAAATGAAGGTAACATGATGAAATGTGGAGATAATGTGTGAAAACATAGGACAAAATGCTTGGCATGTGGGCACATGGGCACACGGTGGGTCCTGTTCACCCATGTCGCTTCTTACTGTCCTGTCTCAGCTGGGACTCACCGTGGGGATGCTGAAGTAACCTATCTTTGATGAGAGAAAACCCAAGGAATTGTGAGGCCTGAACTAATTCTCTCTCTCTCTCTTTCTGTCGGGTGTGTGTGGTGGTGGTGGAGGGAGACAAGATGTTGTGGCTGAGACACTGGTCACCCCGCCTCCAACTGGCCTTCTTTGAAGCCCACAGTGGCTCTTGGAAGTCTCTTGTCCCAACGTGCTTGTGGAAGCTGAGCTGCAGGTCCCTAAGTGGCCAGTCCTGACTATTTTAGCCCTGGCCTAAGCAAGAGACCCTGCACGAAGGGTATCACTTGCCCATGTCAGGATTTGGAAAACGGTCCTGACTCTTCAGGGAAGGGACAGGAACAGGGGTGATAGGAGACTTGAGCACCTTGGTCATGTGGTTGGAGGGACTTCCTGAATCTACTTCGGCTCCCAACTCTTCACATTCTGCAGTGACTTCGAGCCCCCTTCTCTGCTGTGGAGAGAGCTGGAGAGGTGGGGCTGGACCCCAAGGGGGGGCCACACTAGAGAAGCATCCGTGACTCAGATCTGAGGTTTACGTGGTCTCCCCACTCAGATCCTTTCAGGCAAAACCTGCCCTTTGCATCACTCTCTGGCCAGGACCCATAAGTTATAATTAGGGGGTGGGACAGGAGATGGGGGTCCTGCCATCACTGACAGGTCCACTGCTTTCATCTTACTTGGTAAATAAGTTTAACAAATCTGTAAGCATTTAGTGCTAGGTCCTGTTGATCCATTATCAAGTTACTCTTTAACTCACAAGCGTTCATGACCTAAAGCCTGACATCAGTGGGGGCTTGGCTTCTGTTTTCAAGGGGAAGTAAACATCGTGGAGAGTGATCACCAAACACAAGGCTAGACCAGGCCTCCCCACTCTCATTTCTAGATGATTGCAAACAGAACTGTACTTGGGCGTACCCGTCAGCAAGGGTGGGAACTCTGGAAGTCAGTATTGGTTTGCAGTGTCAACTCAAGGTAGTAGGTTGCCTCAGGAGTCCCAGCTGCTGTAAGCCATTTGGCTTTACAAAGTTTTAAGATCATGCCTGCTTCTTTGTTGACATCACCATGGCAGGAGCTCAGGATCTGCAAGAGCTTGAGCACGGCCACATGGCACCACGGGCAAAGCATGGGGTTTACTATCACACGTATCCATGTTTGAGCCCTGGCTCTGATGTTCACCGATCGGTCATCTTGTATGACTGAGGGCTTCTCTGCACCTCAGTCTCTTCTTCTGTGAAATGGGAATGGGAGTGCATGTCTACCTCACCCTGTTACTGTAAAAATCAGTTTAGGTTGTAGAGGTGAACATGTTGAGGGCTCAGTGTCTCTGTATGGGTTAGTTGTTGCCACTATTATTGTGATCTTGATGAGTAGCTGGGCCCAAGCCTTCTGTTACAAAGAAATGTGTCGCTTTCAACTAGAAAGATCACCCCCCTCTACTTACCCACCCAACCTCTCTGAGGGCAGATTAGAAGTGTTGTGGCTGTAAACCCAGCTGATATAGGCTGTAACGTACTAAATTATTACTTGTTTTGCAGTCTTGACGAGAAAAATAAATGCAATTACACTCATGAATGTTGAAAAATGAAGCAAAGCAATGCAGATCAGCACATTGAGGTGCCTTTCCAAATGTAAAGCTGTGTACAATGAATGCTAATGGCTTCCCTTCCTTCTGTTCCCTGGCATGTTGTGCAATGTGATCTTTCTGAATTAAGGGAGCAGCTGGGCCAAGTGCCCCAGGCACAGGAGAGGCGGCCTGGAATGGTCTCCACAGTAGGAGACCCAGCAGGCAGACCCCAGTTTCCTCTCTTGGCTGAGAACCCAGAACAGATCCAGTTTCCTAAAGCAGGTAACTGAATGGTTTCCATGATGCCTCTCTGCTGTGCACCCTGGCATCCATTCTGCAGGTCTTCTGTCATCCTGTACAGCAAGCATTTGCTGAGCACCTCCTGTGTGCCATGCATGATGCTGGTCGCGGGAGAGATGAATCTCATATGCCCTGCCCTCTCAACCACTCAATGGGCATGATGCAGTCAGGTACTGGCCAGCACAATGGCCACCAGCCTCACAGGGCTACTGAGCACTTGAAGTGTGGCCAGGCCATGTTGAGATGTGTTTTAAATATAAAATACACACCCCATCTCAAAAACTTAGTGGGCACATGTGTGTGTATAATCTTATTATATATGTTATACTTAAAATCTTATTAATTTTTATATTATTAAAATGTTGGAAAGATAAATTGGGTTAAATAAAATACATTCAAATAACTTTCACTTGTTTCTTTTTACCTTTTAAAATATAGTTACTAGGAAGTATAAAACTATGGAAATGTGGCTTGCTCTGTATTTCTATGGGACATCACTGATCTGTCCCCTATTTACCTGTTTCTTCATGTCTTCTATCCACCACCACCTCCCCTTGCTGGTGGCTCTTCTGTCAGTTTTTCAGCCATACCAGGCTCTTTCATGCCTCAGGGCCTTTGCACGTGCTATTCTCCTTTCCCAGAAGGTTCTTCCCCAGCTCTTTTTAACATAAATGTCATCTGTGAGAAATATTCTTTGACCTTTCTTTCTAAATACATCTGTCCTGTCATTCTTCATCAAAGCACTCTTTCCTAGTCACTATTGTAATATTGAGGTATTTTATTTGTTTGTGTATCTGTTTCTTCTAAGAGAATATTAGGTAGAGAACATGTCTTTTTTTTCTTTTCCTGTTCTAATGTCATTGCCTACCATAGCAACTAAGACAAAGTAGTTACTCAATTATTTTTCTTAAATGAATGAATAAATGTTTCAACATCATAGAGGAGAAAACTATTTTGATCACTCTGAGATGTTAGAAAGATATCTGAAAATATGGAATTTCTGGGTGAGAAGCGTGTGGTGTATGGAGGGCTTAAATGGAGAGAGTTAGATGAAATAGAGGTGGGATCAAGATCAAGGGAACTAACAAGGGATGCCGAAGCACCCAGGTGCTGGTGACAGTGGAGAGCTATTCCCACCCCTGGGACTAAAAGGCAATGGTAAGGGCTAGTGTAACAGGGCTGTCTGCCACGCTGTCGAGGGTCACAGCCAAACCTCATTCCTCCCAGCCTCATTCCTCCCACCTCTGGTGTTCCGCCAGTACCTGCCATTGGCCAACCTCAGCCAAAGCAGAGGGTGAGGGAGGCTGGAGGATGCTGACCACAGAGGTCAGACCCTCAGAGAACAGAGCAGGGTGGGGACGGGCCTGGATGGGAGGTGGTATGCACAGAGAATAACCATCATCCTAGAAAAGGTCTGGAAAACTCTTTTCTCAACGTGCTGGAAACTTCTATTCCAACCCACCATCCAATATCCTAAAAATGTCAGCAAGCTCATGGTCTCACTAAAAGTATTTGACATTCACTCGGGGATTTCTAGCAACAGAATTAAATGGATAATTATGGGAAAGGATGAGATAAAGTTATTGTTTGCAGGGAATGTTATCTACCAAAAGTCCAAGAGAAATAAGTGAAAAACTATTAGAAGTCATTAAAAGAGTCCACAAGGTGATTAGTTAAGGAATGAATATACAAGATCAACAATTTCTAAATCCTAACAACCAGTTAAGAAAAGAATATAAAAAGGTTCACTTTATAAAAGCAACAAACACATAAAAGGCCGAGGAATCAATGCAGAGGCAATATGGGGGACCTTCAGAAGGAAGCTAAAATCGAGGAAAAAAAATAACTGCATGTATCTTTTTCCTGGATTGGAAGACTTTATATTTTTAAAGCTTGTCAATTTAGTTTAACATATATGCTGTGAATTACAATAGAAATTTATAGTCAATGTTCCAAAATGATTTTAAAGTTTATCTGCAAAAGTAGATGATGGTGACATATTATGAAGGAGATACTGAAAGGAAATAATGGGGGGAGACTTCTAGTTGTAAATTATAGAAATATACCCTGGAATTAAAAGAGTCCAAATAGCATATGCCAATCCAAGGAGAGACAGAGGGCTCAAAAGAACAAAATATAACCCTAAAAGTGATTGTGTGTGTGTGTTAAACTTAACATTTCCAATTGGGGAGGTTAGTCAAGATGAAACTGTAATGATAACCCACCAAGAAGGGTGTGGACCAGTGAAGTCCTTTATACTTATTTCAAAATATATTTTAGATAAACGTAATATAATCCAGTTGAATGTAAAACTCTGAAAGCATTTAAAATATGTAAACTATGTAATGCATGCATAAACATTTAAATTATCCTTGGGAGTAGGACTGTTATCAGATGTTACCATTAAAGGCAGAAGCAATAGAGAAACAAAATTTGTATATTTGTCTCTACCATGAACAAGATGAAAAGATCCGCAGTAAACTGAGCTCTGATATTTACGATACAAAACAAAGATTGGTATCATTAATATGAAAAGAGCTCCCACTGATTGACAGGAGGAAGGCAAGGGATCCGTTGGATGTATGTTCAGTGTTGGTGAGATTTTTGGGAAATGGGTCGTTGCACGCTGCTGGTAAGTGTGCAAACTGGTACACTATTTTGGGAGGACAACTTAATATCTGTCAGAGACCTAGAGTGTACATATCTTTCATCAGAAATTTTTTGGAACTGTATGTCAAGGAAATAATCAGATAAGGGTAACGTGAAAAATTTGGGGTGTGTGACCCGTGGCGTGACACTTGGCCTCCCAAAGTGTTCGTTTCTCCATCCATAGTACGAGAAGTTAAACTTGCTTTGCACTGTGGCCGTGAGGGTCCTTTGGGATGAGCAGTCTGGGAAAGCATCAGAGCTATGAAACTTTGGGAAAAGGGTGCGTCTTCTCAATTAACTTGGCTTTGTCACACTTTGTTGCCTTCCTCTGTACTCCCAGCCCCTTGGACACCATGTACCAAGGCACCTTCTCCTGCCATTTCAGGTCAAGAAGGAAAAAAAGAGAGAGAGCTTTGACCCTTTGCTCCAATTAAGCAGGGCCACTCTGAGGATGGCCCGATGCTCTGTTTGGCTCAACAAGAATTTAGTTAACACCAGCCACATACAGGACTGGATTGTGCCTGACCTTGGGACAACTAAGACTCTCTCCTCGACCAAATGTCAGTTAGGTCCCTCAGATCCCTCTTCTCAACCAGACCTTGACCTTGCCCCCCTGTCCGAAAACTTCCATTCCCCCATCCTGTCTTTGGCCTGCCTAGCCCAGTTTTAGCAAGAATCCTGCTAAGTCAGAATAGTGAGAATCCCCTTGCTATTAATATCTGATCACCCTGGCTTGCCTTCAGCAAAAATATTATTAAGTCAGTTCAGCAAGATTCCCCCCATCCACTTAGTAATTTTCCATCCGCTGACCCCCTTACTTCACTCCTTGGCTATAAATCCCCAGCTGTCTTTGCTGTATTCATAATTGAGCCTAATCTCTCTTCCCATTGCAATACCCCAGTCACAATAGTCTTGAGTAAATTCTTCCTTGCCAGTGAAACAAGTGTCAGAGTAATTTTTCTTTAACAGTGGTTACCATGGCAAGTAAGTCTCAGCGTGCCCAGAGGGAGCTTTGGGATTAATGGGTAGTCAGATAGACAGGTGCATGATCAGCTGTATAAAAGGGGAGCTCATTCATTCATTCATTCAACAAACATATATCAGGAAACAGGAAAAGCATAGAAGGGGCAGGTTCCTCATCCCTGGGGTTGGGGAAAAAGAGGGGGGGGGTCCCAGGTGAATAAGAAAGCTTCCTGCAAGAGATGACATCTGAGCTGAGTTTAAGTGTTGTCAGTGGACTGCAAGTGTCCACAGGTTCAGAGCCTTGTAAGTACATTTGTGAATCAGGGCGATTCTGTGTGAATCAGGAGCTGGCCTACGACGTGTAGACTGTAGGAAGGAAGAGGGCTGAGGTTTCCAGAGGCAGCCCAGCTGAGAGGAGACATGGACAGGGAGATTATCCTAATAGGATTTCGCAAAGACCACTTAACAGTCGCTGAGCTCCAGGGAAAAATAGTTATGAGCTGAGGATGGAGAAATAGCCAAGAATCTCTCTACTCTGCAAAAGCTTGGAGAGAAAAGCTGACAGCCAACACACCGAATGAGATGATGCTTGCAAAAAGGTTAAAAGAATAGACAGGAGAAATAAAAGGGCACGCAGAGATATGGATGGAAATGGAAGCGCATCAGTATAACTTGGCAGCACACATTGAGATCATTTCAGCCCCAAGAAGGAGCAGAGCCGGGGCTTACTTGTTGCAGCGCTGACGCTGTCAGGGAGCTCCTGCAATGAGGTGTGGGCAGTGGCTGGTCAGAGTCAGCCAGAAAGAAAGCATGTGCAGATACGAAACACCAGAGGCAGAAATGGGCTAGCTAGTCCTAACCTCTCCTCTTTAGAGATGGGGAAACTGAGACCCAGAGAAATGATGTGACACCATGAAGCTGCACACCATAGAAAGTGCCAGAGCTGAGAGATTAGGATCTTGTCCATCACTGGTGGGAATGCAAAGTGGAACTGCCACTGTGGAAAACAGTTTGGTGGTGCCTCATGAATTGAGCATACAGTTACTATGTGACCCAGCAATTCCACTCGTAGGCATACTCCCCAAAGAACTGAAAGCAGGTACCCAGATTCGATCATGGTGGGTCTTTTGGTTGCTAGCCCAATGCTCTTTTTATTGCCCCCCACCCCCCGCTGCTGCTTCTATTTTCCATTCTCTTTCTCTCTCCCACCCTCCTGCCTCCTCTCTCCCACTTATATGCAATAAATATGTGACCTGATTAAATATAGGACCTTGGTTTTCCTGTCACGTCATTGACTGGGACTGCATGAAGGTCCTTTCAGTCCTGGTGGTGTGTACATTGTCACACACTTGGCCAGCACATATTCAGCAAGTGTGGACCTGGTATTGACGAGAGGACAGTCCCCTTTGAAACGTGCAGACATGGGAGCTGTCCAGAGGCTGGAGCAGTCCCAGTCTTGAAATAGCCATTATGTCATCTCACATTTTAATTGCTTATTTTTCAGGAGTTCATAGTCTCTTTAACTTCCCCAGGATTACAAAGAAGTTGTCTGTTTATGTTTCCTGGAGCACCTCTTCTTCCAGAATGAGACTTTTTTTTTTTAATAAACGGTCTTTGCATGTCAAACCTACCTGGGGTCCAACACAATGTTCATTTAAGATTTAAGTCTTAGGCTGGTTTTATTATTTTTTTTTTCTACTTGAATATACATATGGGGTCAGTTACGTGATGTTATTTGATCGAAATAGTGAATGCTGAATTTTCTTTTGCTACTCTTCCTGTTTATTTGGGCACAGCTTGACTCCTCCCCTGATGGGAGAGGAAATCACCGGAGACTTCCCCAAAACCACTGGGAGCCTCGTCTCTCGTCCCTGTGTCTAAGTTTATCCGAAGTCTTACTTTAAGTTCATTTCTACTGAGTCCCCTAAAGCTTCTGTTTGTTTGTGAGCCAACTACTTTCATGAGAGGTCATTCTGTTTTATGAGCTTTGTTTGTTTTTGTTTTGTTCTAGGCCCATTCCTTGTCTTTCCTGGCCCCTTTGAGTCCTTGTGTGATACTAACTGGTTTCTGCCCAATAGGCAGTTTTGGGGAGGATTGGGGAAGGGTGTAAATCCATACTGGGGAAAACAAACTCCTTCCTGTTGGTATGGTTTATGCCTGTCCCATGGTTTGGCGGTACTTTCTGATTTGTTCCATTCAGTTTGGGAGCTATTATCGATCTTTCCTGTTTACTCAATATATTTTCCCTCCACCAGCACTGCCCCACTTAGAAGTGGAAGATGCGCATGGATATTCTCCTTTCATTTTGGTCCAGGATGACACTTAAAATCTATGGCATGAAGTTCGAGCTTCTTCTGTGCTTTAGCATTAATAGTGTATTCCTTTTTTTCACTTCCTTTTGTTCATTTTAGCCCACGTTGGAGCTGGAGGTTCTGTGAAATGTTGCTCAAACCACCATATTTTCTGGAAGACCTGGCATTCTCTCTACTCTGCCATGCTGTATGATTATAAATACACTCTTGCGCAGGCAGGACGACATACTCTTATTGGAAAAGGTTTTCAATGACCGTATTCACTGAAATGGCCTATTTATGTGTCAAGTACATTATTGGATATGTATTTTTGAAAGAGTGGAGCAGCAACAAACAAAAGACCCGGTTCCAGGCTGCCAAAAAAATCCCACAGCATCTCCCCTCGTCCGTGCCCCAAGGGTTTCTGGCGAGCGGCTGCAGGAGGTCTCAGCAGTGAGTGCCCTTTAACTGGACAGTGGGATTAGGTTTTCAGAAGATAATTCCCTTGTTTTCATCGGAAGGTCTTAATTTTATGGAAGGTGCTGCTGCTGTTGCTTGGACTGGAATAACTGATCCAATTTAATTTAATTTGCTTCCTTGCAAAGAAGGCGATCTCTAGGCCAGCTGCTGCTCTGGGCAGAGAGGGAGCAAGCAGGCTTGGAGATAAGCCTGAACTTTATCAGCCCTCTCCGAGGTTTATGCTAATGAGCAGTGCTCAGAGCTTTCAGACGCATCCCCTCTGGTTGCTTTAACTGCCATGCTACTTCCTAAGCAACAGGAGTCTCTAGCTAAGGGCCCATGAGGAAGGAGAAGGCTGGGGTGGATGTGGGATCATCTCTTCTGGCTGGTGTGTGTCATTGCTTCAGCATGTCATGCCTGTGATGGGTACAAGGCACATGTTAGGCAGTAGTGTTAGGAAGGGTCTTCTCCATCCATTCTGTCCCTGTGTGCCTAGGGAGACTTTGTGGAGTGAACTCTGAGGGGTGGCAGGAATGAAGGGTTAGTGGTCCTGGATGAAACCCTGGTTGTCCCTGACTAGTTGGTTGCCTCTGTTGAATTGTTCAAGCTTGCTGGGTCTTGGTTTCCTGATGCTGCGTGAGAATAGAGTAAGCGCCCCAAGGATAGAGCGTGTCCCATTCTTGTCTGTACAGTATTCTCATCACCTAGCAGGGTCCCTGTCAGAGAGGAGACTTGCTACGTATTTGCTGAATGAACGACCGAATGAATGTGTGAACGAATGGAAGGAAACACACGGAAGGGAAGATGGAATGTCACCATTGTGACCCCAGACACAGACTCGCTCTCCATACAAACACTATTGGGGTGTAGAGGGTTCAAAATCATGATGTGACAAAGGGACTGTGAGCAGTGATGGTGCAGCATGCCTGCCCAGTCTGCCCCCCAGTGCTTTGCTTTGGCAGGCCGGAAAGGGTTGGCTGTCACTTATCTATATATGTACACGACTGAGAAAAGGGGACACACAACCACCCTATTTTCCCACCTAGTGCTGCCCAGATGTCCTCAGTCATAGGTTCAGTCTACTCAGATATGTGACTCAGCTGTGTTTTAGGAGTGTCCCTCACGATGGTGGGAATTGAAGTCAGCCTGCTGGCCAGTCCTGGCTTGCACTCACTCTGGGCAAAGCCTGAACTGTCATCTCCCTTAATACAAAACTCTTTTACCAGGTCTGTATGTGAGACTTCTGTTTGGGTTTCCTCGACTAATAATAAGTCTGTGGTTTCTGAATAGGACCAAAGACTCGTGGGCAAGCCACATGAGTCAGGAGACACTGTTAAGACTGAACTCCTCCTGATATGTCAGACCAAAGTATACTTGAGATTTAAATTCTTTTGTTCTTATACTGAAATGCTAGGTCCTCCGCCATCCAGGATCTGGCTCTTAGCATCTGCATCTCTTTATGCCTTGACTTGGACACCTGAGCTGTCCTGTTCTACCACCACGTAGACTTCTGAAGTGTCCTGGAAGCCTGGGTAGAACCTGCATTTGTTACACTCCCTTGATGAGTCAGATCGGACCTGTGTCCACGGCCTGGGTAGATCCAGTCTTCCCAGTGGGCTTCCCCATGCCACTGATTTCCCGGTCTTTCTTCCCCACCCAGTCATACTGAGCTCATACGATTCTCATCCGAGCCTCATGAACCAGGAGACTATAGTTGCTAGAGCACAGGTTGACAGGTCAGGTAAGAGGTTATGTGAAGTAGGGAGGGCAGTCTATGGTGGGGGTAGAGTCTCTAGGGGAAGGATACACCTCCAGAATAAATCAATGGAAAAAAAACTTCCACAATGAAAAACTGCTGTAGCTCTGAAAATCAAAGGACACAACCCTCTGAACAAGTGTGATTAGTATTCTAAAAAATGTATGCAGGAGCATCAAAGAGAAAAAAACCCATTGGCATTAGCAAGAGGCGTCAGGGACAGATACAAAATGAATTTCAAAAAAAAAATTTGGCTTCTTTATATGAGCATTTTTGAGTTGTAATGTATAGAACAAAGAAAATCCCAGTCATAGTAGTACAGAATATTTTTAAAAGCTTGGGACTCAGGATGATGATAAAAAATGCAGGACCTATATGAAGACATAAAACATGGAGGCACATCAAAGAAGATGTAATTGTTTGGAAAAGTACCATGTTTCTGAATGGAAAAGTTTTAATTGTGTAAATATGTCAGTTCTCTCCCAAATTGATTACACATTTATGTTATTTCAATCAAAATCCCTAAGGAATTGCTGTTTAGAACTTGACAAAAATTATTCCAAGGTAATAAAAGGGAGATTTACACGGTAAAAAGTTATAAAGGGTTATAAAAATAATTTAACACTACAAACAATTTAGTTTAGTGGCTGGTGAAATGAAATATAATTGGAACAGAACCAAAAGTAAAATAATAAGACTTGAGCATATGTAAATATTTATTATGTGATAATGCTGGATTTCAGATCAGTGGGGAAAAAATAGATTATTTAATTAATGCTGCTAGGAAAATTGGCTGTTTAGGGGGAAAGTTAGATCATTAACTCAGTTCATATGAAAATAGATTGCTAGTGTGTTACTATAGAAAAGAAAACATAATGTACTTGAATTTTGTGTGATATCAGAGTGAGAATATTTCAACGGACAAAATCGAAGATGGAAATATAATGAATGGTGGACATATATCAATATTATATTGATATTCGTCGTCGGCAGCCGTCCGTCTCGAGAGACGATGGTGTAGCTTCTTAAGAGTCTATCTGCACCGCCGAGAATGGCTGTGCAGTCCGACTCGGGAGTGACATCGTATCTGTCTCCTCCCGTGTTGAATCGACATCTTGCGATGACGCTGAAGCTACAGAGCCTGGGTATATTGATATTATATACATGAAAATTAATATTAAAAATACAATGAATGAAAATAAAATGCCCCACTTTTCTCTTTCCCACTTCAGTAAAGCTCCTCCAGAGGATTTATATCCTCACTGTCTCCGATTTCTCGCCCCTCAGTCTGTGCTGAAGTCACTCCAGGTCCCTGAAGTCACTCCTCTTCCACTCCTATCAGTCCAGCAGAACCATTCCAGTCAAAGTCTCATTGACCTCCATATTGCACAATACCGTGGTCCTCCTGTCGGTGACCTGTCAGCTGCATTCAGTCCAGTCAGTTAGTCGCTCCCTTCTTGAACCTCATTTACCATCTGGCTTCTAAATCACCATATGCTTTTAGTGGTCCTTGGTGGCATTGATTGTTTTTCTATCCTCTTTGGCTGGTTTCTGGTCCTCTTAGAGTGGTGTGATCCCTGGGTGTTCTCTCTTCTCTAGCTACACAGACTCATTCAGTGATCTTGTCCAGGTCTGTGGCTTAAAGACCACCTGTAGGCTTATGGCTTCTGATGTTTTATCTCCAGCTCAAGCCTTTCTCAAGCTCTTGCTTGGTGTATCCAGGTGCCAACGTGATATGTTCATTTGGTTGCTTGGTTGGTTTCTCCAGTTAGGCAGGTACCTCACCCGCCAAATTCATAACCTCCCCACATTCCTGCCCTCAGCCTGTGCCTTCCATGGTCTTCACGAAGTGGGAGAAAATATCAATACCACTGTGAATATTGCAAATACAAATTAAATAGCATTTTCTTCTATCACAGGAGTATGCAAACTATGGCCTACAGAGCAAAACTGGTTCTCAGCCTGTTCATGTAAATAAAGTTTATTGAAACATAGCCACACCCATTTAATTACCTGTTGTCTATGGCTGCTTTTGCGCTAGAGTGATAGAGATGAGTAGGTGCAGTGACAGTGTGATGTATAAAGCCGAAAATAGTTTCTATTTGTCTCTTTACACAGAATGTTTACTGATTCCTGCTGTGTCCCATGGACAGCAGGAACTTGAGTTGAAGCAATGGCAGAGAAACAGGAAGCATCTTGTTTTCTATGGTTGGGTGGCCATATATACGTATTGTCCCAACTGGGACACTTCTGAAAGGGATGCCAAAGGCAGGCTGGGAAATTAGATTGGAAAGGGAGGAATGCAAGGCAGTGATGATTAGAGTTGAGTAAGATTAGTTAATAAAGTTAGGGAAGAATAATAGAAATTAGCACAGTCTTCTAACAGCAGGGTGGCAATTTATGACTCAATGTATCTTTAGATATTTTCGATAGAAAATAGTCCATCAAGCACTTATTCTCAGCCCCACACCAGACAGAATGCTATTTATTATGCAATGTAATGGCAGAGACAAAAACTCAAGTACTTCTTAAGCTGTGTAGGGGACAGAATAGAAGATGTAAGACAGGGACAAAATGTTCAACTCTAATGAGTGGATAAGAAGAACATTAGAAGACTAGAATCTTAGATATTCGAAATCATGGAAAATGGCTGACAGGAAGGAACAGCTGTAATTAAGGGTACATCTAAGGAAGTGGCATAAAACAGTGCTTTGCAAGTTTGACTTAGCAGCGAGCCAGCTACGGAGAGCTCTAATGATGACCAGAGTGAAGGTGCTTATGGAAAATGAAATACAGTGATCAGCTTGTTTTTTCCCATTTGTGAGCTTTCCATGTGATGAAAAGAAAGGGTGTCGGGCAGTAGGTTGGCCCCAGGAGTGCTCTGTGAGGACTTCTAATTTCAGATCACTTCTTCATGGTTAGGAGGGGAGGCTCTGAGGTGAGCTGGAGAACAACTTTGCAGATAAACCCCTGGGATTCTGAGCATCCTCCCTGCCACGTGGGGAATAAGGTCCAGGCCATGTGCTTCAGGCTAAACCCACAGCTGGTTTCATGAAGGAATGTGTAAGTATAGGTCCTTCAGGAGTGACACCACATGGCAGTGGGTATCTAGCAATTGAATGTAAAGGACTTTGGCTTCCTACTTTCAGGGAGATGCCAAATGATTTGCCAGGGGTAGATAAGTGCACAGCACTGGATGGCAGCACTCAGCCTCCTAACAGAAGCACGATACCTCCATCCCCGTGGGTTCAGACCTTGTTAGATGAGCCACAGACAATCTGATGTTAACAAATGCCTTTTCAGGTTGGGCCTGATCTTCCGTAGTTATTCTAGCTAGGATCTTCGAATGGCAGACTTGGGGGCTTTTTAGGAATCAACTAGTCCACTGTTTTTCAACTTGAGGACCTGGGGATCCGGCAAGGAGTGGTAATTCTTGAATCATTTTTCATATTTCAAAGTTGCTTGCATGACAATATGCCTAAGGTACACAGGTTTAAAGAAAAGTCCTTTGGGTTATGGTTCAAGTAGAATCATCCCAGTGAATAAGGCTGGGGATTTCATGCTGCTCAGGGGCCCTGAGAGGAACAGTTAGGTGTTGCTTTAAGAGAAAATGGAGGAAGAAGTAATTTTTACTATGGAAATTCCATTTATGTGGTAGACAAGTCTTTGAAAACATGGGGTCCAGGGAGAAGTATACTCATTGGGAAGGTTGAGAACCACTTGTCTAGTCCATTGTGTAGCCTGCACCCCTTTATTTTGTTGATGCTGAATCTTAGACCCAGAAAGAAATAGAACAGATGACACAGCCCAAGTCACAGGAAACAGAAACAGCAGGATTTGCTCGCTCTGAGTCTTCAAGGGAAGACTCGGGGAACACTAACCAAGGTAGCTGGATACTTGGATACCCGAAGCTGCCTGCAGGGCTGAGTGCTAACATTCATTGAGGACCTACTGTGTACTGGGTGCTATCCTAGGGGATTCACACACTCATCTCATTTAACCTTCAGAGCCATCCTGTGAGTTAGGGATTATTCCCCGAACAATTCAGATGAGGAAAACAAGGCTCAGGAACACTAAGTGGCTTTCCCAGTTTATATAATAAGTTAATAATGGAACTGGTTCAGGTGGAGGGGATTGTGGCCCCACAGCCAGTGTTCTGCCTACTGCTCTCTTCTGCTTTGGACAATGTGCATCTCGCAGGTTGGGCTGACCTAGTGATATGTGATAAAAGGGTTCTGAGATGGTCTTCTTGGCAAACAGAAACCACTGACGGCCTGCAGAAGTGTCTGAGCCCAACTCTCCATAAATGTGGGGTGAATTGATTTGATTTATTGAATTGTCATGCCAAAGGTCTCTTTTGTGGAAGAAAGAGTTTTGTTGTTCTGTGGAGCTCTGAATTCAGACTTAGAGCAAGTGGTGGAAACTTAGAAGGGGACTGGTTGTGAATTAAGAGAAGGTGGGGACTCTGTTAATTAGAGAGATGGACTTCTTCCATTTACTTAACAAGTTCTACTTACCCAGAAAAAAGGCAAGAGCCATTTTGACTGTCATAAGGACCCCTGTTTTCTACGCTATGGGAACATCCCCTGCCTCTTGCCCCAAGCCATGGATCCAAAGCCTAGGCGTTTTCAAGGTGAACTTGGTATGTCAACTTGGTTGTCTAGGGAGGGACTGGAGAAGCTGTGCCAACTGGAGGTGGCCCTCCCATCACTCAGAAGTTCACCCAACAGTGCAGCTATAGGCCTGCAAGAGACATTAATGACTATGGCATCTGGCTCCAAATCCCCATTTAGTCTGGTGACCAGGACTGTTCTCATGTATCCTAGGCAACGGTAGTGGGTAGAACAACATCTCATGTGTTTTGAGTGCTTGCTTCCTGAGCACTTATGTGACCCTCTCATCCATTCTGTACCCTTTTCCACCCTGCTCACTGCTCTGGAAGGCTGACCTATAGGGACCACACCACTGCCCGCTGGCTTTCACATGGCCAGAGATTGGAAGGAGGGACAGAGGAGAGTGTGGTCTGGGTACTTATTCCCTGGATACCTCCTATGCAATCACCTGAGGCCCACTCTAATTTGGTCTTTATAAAGACTGGAAGATGCCTTGGCTAGGTGGGTAGGTTGGTTGGAGTGTCATCCTATACACTGAAAGGTTGCAGGTTTGATCCCTGGTTGGGGTGCATACGAGAGGCAACTGATGGATGTTTCTCACATCGATGTTTCTCTCTTTCTCTCTCTTCCTCTTTCTCTAGAATCAATTAAAAAAAAAAAAAAAAAGACATGCAGACTATTATTGTCATCACCCTTATTTTTAAGTGAGAAAACTGGCACAGAACGGTCCTGTCATTTCCCCCAGAGTTGCATTATTTCGAAGGGGTAGAGACAGAGTTTGCATCCTAGCTGTCCATATTTTTCACCACTGCATGAGGGTACCTAGTTGTCTAAGCAGACTCACGACACGGGGGGAAAGGAAAACAAAAAATAAAAGGAGACGCAGGCTGTGTAGCCTTCTAGGCAGGAATGATCTAGCCACGTGGGGGCTCAGAGCTCCTAAGAGGTATGCCAAAAGAGTCCCAAAGAAGTCAGTCCTCAGAGTCCCGAGTTTTTAAGCCCTTTGGTTAAACTGAAACTTTATCCTTGTCGCCTTTGAGGTTCAACAAATGTCTGTTGCCTTCACTTCCGGCTTCCTTTAGGAGAGCGGCGCCTCTTGCGCCCCCTTGAGGCCAGGAGAGGTGAGGCGGTTGTTGTGCTTCTCTTGACTGGGAGGCGAGGAGAGGAGCCCCAGCACCACAGACTTGGGGAGCATCTGGTGAGGATGCGGCCAGCCCCTGTCCCTCCTTGCGTGGCTTTGTGCTTCGGAAGCATTTGCCCCAAGCCTGACATCTGCTTCTGTGATGCATTTTGCTGAGCTCCTCTCGGAGGGAGCGGTCACCACAAGGTGTTTCATTAGGTGTCTTAATAAACCTTGTAACTGCAGCCTGGCCCGCCTCTCCCCCGTGGAGCTGCTTTCTCCATGAGGCAGGGAAGGGTGGATGGTTCAGACATAATTTTCATTGGCAGCAGGAGTATTGTTTTTGCATTATAAAGCACGGTGGGTGACCTTATCGCGAGTGGGAGCAGGAGGCAAGCGAGTCATGGTTCTGGGTGACATACGGAGGCTGGCATGCCTGCAGGTGATGGGAAGCTTGTTAAGTCCAGGTGCTCAGCTCCTTGTAGACCCCAAAGAGGTCTGTCCTTATAGAGAGGCACGCCCTGGACGCAGCAGGCACGGCTGTTGCATGACTGAGGACAAGGATTGTGTGTGCTCTTTGGGGGCACCCCTGGGTTGAACCCTGAGCTCCAGATCAGCTGGAGGTTTGATTGTTCTGCCCAGTTCTTCCTCCTCCTTGTTCCTCTGAAGCATGGGGCTGCCCCTGATTTCCTGAGGTGTTCCGGCATAATCCAGCTTGCCCTTGAGCATGTACTACATGCTTGGCTGTTTCCCTAGACCAGACTGCAGAGTTCTGTTCTTACTTGCCTTGGATTCCTGCATCCAGATCATATCGGAAGAGCATCCTGACATGTCCTTCACCCAAGCTTTGGTCCATCCTCATGCAGCAGATGGGTTGTGTGGCTTGTGAAGGTGCCCCTGCCCCTCACACCCACTGCAGAGGCTGTTTGTTCCTGACAAGGAGAGTCTGGGATTATCGACTTTTAAAAGCAATTTAGTGGTGGTATTCAGCTGGAGCCCCACAGCTTTTACAGGGCGCGTGCACATACACACACACACACACACACACACACACACACACACTTGCTCTTCAATTTATGATAGGATGGGAAATAGATTGATATATAATCATAAATCATCAGACATGGAAAGGACAACCTTGGACAACCAAACAGTTTAGTCCTCTAATTTTACAGAAGCAGCAGCAGAGATCCAGAGAGGAAGTGACTTGGCCAATGGCACACTACACATTCGTCCTTGTACTTTCCCCAGGCTGGACTTCTTTCTACTAAAGTAATCATGAGGGATGGGGGACAAACCAAACAGAACAATGTGTGACTTGGAATAAGACACTTGTTTGACAGCTATGATGATCTTGTGAACATTCACAGGCTCAGGTGAGGGAGGGGTTGGGCCCTTGCTAAGCAGGGTTTAGGCCCTTTGTCCTTAGTCATCACCTCTCTCTCATGGGGGCATCTCCATCCTCTCCTGAATTTTAATAGGGGATGGGAACTTAATGTGATATCCAAGTTCAAGAAAAGCACCTATTCCCAGAGCACTGGATCTCAGAGACCCCAAACTCAACACTACTGACACTCTAGGAGGAAACACTGGAACGAAGTGCCTAGACAGGGAGTCTGAATAGAGTCATGGGTGAGCAGGCATGGACCATGAGATCATCCACAGTAGACAGCTTGTTAACTCTCAGTACTCCTGTCTCCTAGCATGGGGCCTGACCCGAAGTGTTAGCAGCCATATATACCTGTTGTCAAATGATGGAAGTTCCTGCAGGGTCCCAACCAGGGTGCCCTCTGCAAAGTTGGTGTTCTGACAAAGGATGCTCTGAGCCACAAGGGAAAAGTGAACCAGTGGCATTTCTGAACTCAATGGTCCTTGGAGCACTCTGTACACCCAGAAGTCATCTTGTAGAAAGAACGTTTTAATTCAAATGGTAGAGGGGGACCCTATGGTGGCTGGAGTGCCCCATTGGGCGTATCTTGGAAGATAAGTTTATAAGAGTTCTCATTTTCCCCTTGATGCTTTTTTAGTTTTACAGACTTCCTATTAAGAACCTAAGTTAATTTGTTTTCATCACAAATTAAAAAGAAACCTATTACTATTACTAATGCTGTTTCCCCTCTTATTACTGCTGCATGACTGCCCCATACTACTTCATGTGTTTATTATGAGAGTGAAGTGAAATAATGCATTTAAAGTGCTGAGCACAAAGCCTGGGACATGGTCATTCAGAAAAAGGCTGTCCCCTCCCTCAGGCTCCCTTGGGTAAGTGTTGTTCCCAATGTGTATTTGTAACTCAACTGTTTTGTTTTGATGTTCCTTGTTATCTTCTCTTGTTCTGACAAATGCTATGAAGGTTATTGATCTTGCAGTTTTCTTGGCTGAATTTCTAAGATTTTATACACACATACACTCACACACATTATTTTTTCCTAACCAGCTACAGAATTTTCTTCCTAAGGAAGAAAATATACTCTGTGACGTCACCATATATGATGCTAGGTGGCCAAGTCTTCGCCCCTTACTTTACTCTGATAAGAATGGGACATCTATTAGAATTAAGCACAGAGATGGCTTTAGTCCAGTTCAGAACCCCCACCACCACCACCATGTTTATGTCCCCCCTGAGGACCAAAGCTGCCACCATGGGTCCCCTTTCTGTGCACATCTCACTGAACGCTCTCTCCTCTTCAAGTGCTCAGTACACCTGCCACATCCTTTATGTTTCTCAACTTTGGATTCAGGCCCCCAGAGGTTGTCACCCTTGCCAGCTTTCTTTGGAGAAATGACAACTTGAGATGCTACCATCTGCCACATTTACCTGAACTACCTCCAATTCTGGAGTTTCTGCTTCCAAAAAGAAGTAATTCCTTGGGTTGATTTCTGACAGGCCCCTGCTTGTGAGCTGCTCCAGCAGAGGCTATGATGGCAGTGGCCGGTGGGGGTTGGGGGCAGAGGAGCAGAGTCCCGGGCGGGCAGGGTGGGGGTGGGAGTGGCAGTCGTTGCGGAGCTGTGACTGATCCCGTGATTCGTCAGCGCGCGCTAAGGCGGCACGTCGGGCGCAATGTGCGCTCTGTAATTGCTTATTTACCTCCTGCCTGCGATTGTCTGTCGGAAGCTATCAATAGCTGCAGTTTATTTTCCAAATCTCCTTAGGGAACTAAAGTTTATCTCACACGGGAAGAGTCCTTTCATCTTGGAATTTTTAAGCCGAAAGCTCCTATGGAGAGAATGTAATCCACATGCTTAGCAGGTGGAGCATTTGAGATCCCTGAAGGGAACTCACTTATCCAAGGTCATACTAGGTCAAACTTGATGGGGCTTCTTGCCGAACTCTGGCCTCCTAGGATTCAGCTGCTTAGCTGTCTTGTAGAGGTGGTCCGTGTTTTGCTGGTACTGGGCTCTTCTCCCGTTAGTGCGTCTTCTGGAGTTTGGGGAATGTTCTCAATGCAGCCTCCGTGGAAACCCCTTCCAACATGAGGACGGAGACCTGCAAATCCACATCTGGCCGTCTTCAGGAGACCAGAATGCCATCAGAAAATATGGGAGTTTGCTCATTCTGAGTATTTTTCGAAGAGCGGGCCTTGTTCTCACAGTGATTTGTGCCAAATCTTAAGAGATGTGGAATTGAGCTAATTAAAAAAATCCGCTGTGATGATTAGCATGAATGTGGTGTCTATAACATGCTGAGACCGCGACATGGGGCTGATGATCAAATGGGGAGCAGGGGGCCTGCTGGAACACGGAGCCACTTAGCATGCGGAAGTTGGGCCCTTCAGGCCAAGTGACAATGTTTTAAAGAGGGTAGCAAACTTTGGCTGGAGCTGGATTAAACCATTTTTTATTTCCCAGATTCACAAGAATTTAATTACTCTGAAGTAGCCATTCTGCAGGGAGCTGCATGTATGTTCGCCTTCATAATAGTTACCACAAGCTCATAAACTAGATTTAGGCCAAATTCTCTACACTACTCAGGAAATCCAAAAAGCTATGAAAATGGAAAGCTTTTTCTCATTCTTTTTTTTTTTAACTTTAACTCTAAATTCATTTGGCTGCCAAATCTGACCCAAGCTGATGTGAATCTATTTATAGTCTTTATCTCACCTTGGATGAATTTTCATATGCTTCCTTGTGGAAATATTGAATATATTGTCCCAGATCTCACTGGGGAGGTTCTTTTTTTTTTAAGTATATTTTATTGATTATATTGTTACAATAGTTCCAATTTTTTCCCCTTTGCTCCCCTCCACCCAGCAGCCCCCCAACAACCCCCCCCCAAGTCCATGCCCATGGGTCGTACATACAAGCTCTCCTGCCTCACCCTTTCATAATTTCTTCTTCTTCTTCTTTAAAAAATAATTAATTAATTAATTAATTATTTTAACAATAAAAATAACAATCCCTCCCTCTCAGACTTAAGACCCTTTATAATCTTATAAAGGACAATGGGAGAAGGTCTCGAGCTCCTCTAGCTGCTTCAAGCTGGACATGGTCGTCGTCCTACCTACCCTTGGGTCCAGAAATCCCTAATAATAGTGAGGATGTGGAGGGGAGGGTGGCCTTCCCACATGGGGAAGGATCGTGCAGACTGCAGGACAGTTGGCTGTCTCCGGACAACGACGTGCTTGGTTTAAAAGGCTGGCATCCTTGTATTCTGGGGGCAACAGATTTGGCAACGGGGTTAAAAGGTATCATTCAATCCATAACCACTAGGTAACAGAAGGCAGGGATTAACTTTTCAATGTCCCACATTAGGGAAAAAAGGGCTTCTTTGGAGGAAGGTGTGCCAGTTACATCTCACCTGTCCAAAACCCTTTTGCCCATTATACTTAGTTTGGGCTGAAGGAAATAGTTTATGTTTCCCCCCTCTCAGGCCTCTGGGCTCTTTCTGTCCAAGCCTTTAGGACAGAAAAGAGAAACCAGTTTTAAAGTGAAGCCCACAGACCACCCCATTCTTCACCAACCCAGCCACTTAGTTCAGCCAAACCATTGAGTCTCAGGAGGCAGCGATGCAGACAGGATTAAGTGAGGCCTATACGTACAGACAATCACTCAGGTAATGAGATCATAGGCTTATGCCCTTTGAAAACAGAAAATACATGTTAATTTATGTAACATAACCCACATACAAGTCTCTAAATCTGTAGGACTGTCTTATCAGAAAGACATCCAGTTGCAAGGCATTTGACATTCTTCTTGCCTGTAAATTAAACATCTTTGATAATGCCACAGACGTAGTTTAACTTTCAAATTAAAACAAATTTTATTTTGTTTTATTTTTTTAAATAATTTATTTGTTTATTTTATGTTTAGAAAGAGGGGAAAGGAGAAAGAAAGGGAGAGAAACATCACTGTGTGGTTGCCTCTCACTTGCACCCCCAACTGGGGACCTGACGTGCAACCTAGTCATATGCCCTGACTGGGAATTGAACCAGCGACACTTGGCTCACAGGCCAACGCTCAATCCACTGAGCCACAGCAGCCAGGGCTAAAACAAATTTTAAATGTAAAGAAACTTTAAAGACGGTTAGTTGCATTACTTTATAGTCTACCAGTGAGCATTGTGATTTTCCTTGAATTGTGATTTTTCTCCCTAAGATTACCCCCCTTGTCATTAAAGGGACTGCATTAAGTCCATTTTTAATTTATCCTGTTCATTTGCATGAACACAACAAGAGCAGCAAATGATCACTTATGATCTTTAGTTCTGCTTTGCTGGAACTTATGCAAGAGACATTTAGGGTGACCTTCAGTCTGCCCTTTAAGGCACAGAGGCAGAACCACATACCTGGCATTCAGCCTTGCCTATCGTCGTCGGCAGCCATCTGTGTCGAGAGACGATGGCATAGCTTCTTGAGAGTCTATCTGCACCGCCGAGAATGGCTGTGCAGTCCGACTCGGGAGTGACAATCCCTGCCGCACTTGTTACAGGTGAAGGCAGATGGCTGTTGTTGCTGCTGTTGACGCTGCTTCCGCCTCGATCTTTTCTGGACCGCCTCCTCGTTGCGCGCAGCCTCTGCGCGTGAGGTACCTTGCCTGACCGCGAGCCTCCAGGCTAGGCGGTCGTCTGCTTGAACTTCCCATGTGTTGAGATTGATGGAGCATTGTGTCATGTCCTTTTTGCAGATGTCTTTGAACCGCAGTTTTGGGCGCCCTGTCATCCTCTGGCCTTCTGCTAGCTCGCCGTAGAGGAGGTCTTTGGGAATATGGCCTGCATCCATTCTTTTGACATGGCCGAGCCACCTGAGGCGTCTCTCACTAAGAACTGCATGCAAACTGCTCATGTTGGCTCGCTTCAGCACCTCGGTGTTGGGGACCTTATCCTGCCAGGCGACATGCAGGACGCGTCGCAGGCACCTCATGTGGAAGCTGTTGAGTTTCCTTTCGTGCCTTGCGTAGGTGGTCCACGTCTCGCTGCCATAGAGGAGAATGCTGAGTACGCAGGCTTGGTAGATGCGCAGTCTGGTTTTCTCAGTGAGGCTGGAATTGTTCCACGCTCGCTGGTTCAGTTTGGCCATAACTGTGGCTGCCCTAGCGATTCTCCGATTGACCTCCAAGTCGACTGACAGAGAGCTTGAGATGGTGGACCCGAGGTAAGTGAAGTCGTTGACAACCTCCAGGGTGTATCCGTCGATGGTGATGCATGGGGGAGTCCCCGTGCCTTGAGCCATAACGTTCGTCTTCGTCAGGCTGATGGCTAGTCCGAACTCCTTGCATGCGTGGGAAAGGCAAGTGACTAACTGCTGGAGTCCCTCTTCGGAGTGTGATGTCAAGGCTGCGTCGTCGGCGAAGAGCATCTCATGGATGAGCACCTCTTTGACTTTGTTCTTGGCTCGTAGACGGGCCAGGTTGTAGAGCTTGTCATCAGATCTGCTGTGAATGAAGACACCCTCGCTGCAGTCCTTAAAGGCGTATTGGAGGAGCATGGAGAAGATGATTCCGAACAGCGTAGGCGCGAGGACGCAGCCCTGCTTTACTCCGCTGCTGACTGGGAAGGCCTCAGAGGTTGCGCTGTTGTAGGACACTGTGCTGTGCATGTTGTCGTGAAAGGACATGACCACAGCAAGCAGATGTGGTGGACAGCCAATCTTCCATAGCAAGCTGAAGAGTCCGCTTCGACTGACCAGATCAAACGCCTTCGTGAGGTCGATAAAGGCGAGGTAGAGTGGTTTATGCTGCTCGTGACACTTCTCCTGCAGCTGGCGTAGGGAGAAGATCATGTCCACTGTTGATCGGCCAGCTCTGAAGCCACACTGGGACTCTGGGTAGACGCGGGAAGCAAGGGTCTGCAGGCGGGCAAGAGCGACCCGGGCGAATACTTTGCCGACGCTGAGGAGAGAGATGCCCCGGTAGTTGTTGCAGTCGCTGCGGTCTCCTTTGTTCTTGTACATGGTGATAATGTTGGCGTCTCTCATATCCTGGGGGATGTAACCCTCCTTCCAGCAGAGACAGAGTAGATGGTGGAGCGGCTGTAGCAGGACTGGTTTCCCGCTCTTTAGGATTTCTGGAGGGATTCCGTCGCTTCCTGGTGCTTTCCCGCAAGCGAGGCGGTCGATGGCTTTGCCGAGCTCTGCCGCAGTAGGTGGGGTGTCTAGCTCCTCCATGACTGGTAGGTCTGGGATGGCGTTAAGAGCAGTGTCTGTTACGGTGTTCCTCGTTGCGTACAGCTCGAGGTAGTGCTCGGTCCACCGCTGCATTTGCTGTTCCTGGTCAGTGATGACCTCACCTGTCTTGGACAAAGGGGGGCGATCTTGGAGGGGATTGGGCCTGTTGCCTTCTTGATACCCTCATACATTCCTCGTGCGTTGCCTATATCGGCGGCTTCCTGGATGCTTCTGCACAGGTTTAGCCAATAGGTGTTGGCACAGTGGCGGGCGGTCTTCTGGACTTTGTTCCTGGCAGCCCGTAGAGCTTGAAGTGTACTGGGAGTGGGCGTGACCTTGTAAGCCAGTAGGGCCTTCCTCTTAGCCTCGATCACGGGTTCCATTTCTTCCCAGTGAGCCTCGTACCAGTCAGCGTTCTTCCGCTCTTTCTTCCCGTAAGCAATAATGGCGGAGTTGTATATGGCGTCGCGGAGACGTGGCCAATTGGATTCGATAATGTCATCTGCCGCCATTCCCTCGCTGAGTGCATCTTCCATCCTGTTGATGAATTGCTGGGTCTTAACTGGGTTGCTGGCACAACTGGTGTTGATGCGTGGGCGACCCTTCATCTTGGAGTGGTGCAACCTCTTCAGCATTATGCGCACCTTGCTTACCACGAGGGCATGGTCCGTGTCGCAGTCTGCACTGTGGTAGCTGCGGGTGAGGAGGGTGCTGCCAATATCCGTTCTTCTGGTGATGACGAGGTCAAGCTGGTGCCAGTGGCGGGAGCGGGGGTGCCTCCATGACACCTGGTGGATCTCTTTGCACTTGAAGAATGTGTTTGTCACGCACAGGCCGTGGTGACACGAAAGCTCAAGCAGTCGCTGACCATTCTCATTGATCTTTCCTCTCCCAAAGTTTCCGAGGCAGGTGGGCCAGGCCATGTGGTCGGCTCCTACTCTTGCGTTGAAGTCTCCAAGGAGATAAAGAGCATTACTTCTGGGGATCTTGGATAACGCTTCGTCCAGTGCATGGTAGAACTGTTCTTTCTCTTCGGTGGTGGTGCAGAGGGTTGGGGCATACGCGCTAAGAATGCTGACTGGGCCGAAAGTTGTTGACAATCGGAGGGTAAGTAATCTCTCTGTGCCTCCTGTGGGTGGCTCTATGGAGTTAACAAGCGTGTTCTTCACAGCGAACCCAACACCGTGCTGTCTTGGTTGGTCCGGAGACTTCCCTTGCCAGTAGAAGGTGTAGTTGGTTTCTCTGATAGTTCCGTTGTCGGCCAACCGGGTCTCCTGTAGAGCTACAATGTCGATGTTTAGTCGTGCCAGTTCCCTGTCAATGACGGCGGTTTTCCTGGCATCATTGATCCACGGAAGGTCTGCAGTAAGTCCGGGACACATGGTCCTGATGTTCCAGCTAGCGAGGCAAAGAGCTGGAGGCTTCTTTCTTGTTTTTTGCTTGGAATTGCCTAGTGTGAGTGTTTTGTGGCCCACTTTTCGAGAGACGCCTCTCTGATCCCCACGCACCCAGTGGGGCAGGCAAGCCATGGCGAGACGGCACCTAATTGGCTGGGGGCTGCCCAGCTTGAGGCAGGCGGTAGCTGTCCAGTGAGGTGTGATGACCTCTCCCACCATCAGAGGAGACCCCTGGCGCTCGTTTCCTTCGCCAATCGGATGAGCTTATAACCGGTATCTGTCTCCTCCCGTGTTGAGTCGACATCTTGCGATGACGCTGGAGTGTCCTCTCCAGTGAAGCTGAAGCTACAGAGCCTGGGCAGGGTGATATGGAGGGTCTGCTGTTGCCCATGCAGCAGACCCCCCCCTCTCTTCGCAGCTGAAGGGTCCAAGGGAAAGACGGAGTCAATACAGCTTGGTTTCAGGTGCGCCGCAGGAGTTGCCAGTGTTGACTACAACGTCAAACCGCCTTAGGGACTCCGGCTCCGGATTTTCTGTCGGGGTTTACTCCCTTAGCCTTTCCACTGAAGAGGTATGCCGCAAGGCAGTGGAGGTTTTTTGGAATCAGAGTTTTCCTTCTCTGATGTGCCCTGACTGGAAGATCGAACCAGCAACACTTAGCTCGCAGGCTGACGCTCAATCCACTGAGCCAAACCAGCCATTGTGCCTTAAGGTCCCATCTAGCCATCTTTCAGGAAAGCAACCTTCATTCCTTCCCTGGAAAGATTGCCATTGACCGTGCATCCATATAAGGTACCAGGCCTTTTATCTCGTGGACTTTTATTACCTTTGAAAGTCAATCCCAGTTCCTCAGGGCTTTTTGGTAACAACCAAAGCCCAAGCATGTCTCCTTTAGGCATGACATTCCAGTCAAAGTCTTAGTTAAAAAAAAAAAAAAACCTCTATTAACAACTGGTCTTATTAGTTTTATGCAAAGAAACTTATGTCATTACTTCTTTAGAATGCCAAACTCTGGAGGGGTCAGATAGGGAGAAAAATATACAGTGTGAAGGAAAACCCTTGTCCTTCTAATATTCACTGAACTTGCATTTCTATTCTTTATATTTTCATTTTTTCCTGTACTAATTTTTTTTTTCCATTACAGTTGTCCCACTTTTTTCCCCCTCTTGCTTCCCTGCACCCTGCCCCTTCTTCTCCCACATTCAGTCCCCACCCAGTTGTCCATGTCTGTGGGTCATTTATACATGTTCTTTGACTAGACCCTTCCCCTTCTTACCCCCTTCTCTCCCTCCCATCTCCCCCTTTGTTACTGTTAGTTTATTCCTTGTTTACATACCTCTGGTTCAATTTTGCTCATTTGTTTGTGTTGTTCATTAGTTTCCTGTAATAGGTGATAGCATAAAGTATTTTTCTTTCGTTGCCTGGCTTATTTCTCTAAGCATAATTCTCTCTAGTTCCAACCATGTTGTTGCAAGTGGTAGAAGTTCCTTCTTTCTTTCAGTACTTATTTATTGTCATTTTCCCCCTTTGTACTCGTGTTCCTCTCTGTCTTTCTCTGTTTCTTCATCTTCTTGAAGCAGACCCTTTAGCATCTCTTGCAATGCTGGTTTGGTGGAGATGTATTCTCTTAGCCTTCTTTTGTCTTGGAAACTCCTTATTTCACCTTCCATTTTGAATGAGAGCCTTGCTGGGTAGAGTATTGTTGGTTGTAGGCCTTTGTTTTTCATTGCTTGGAATATTTTTGGCCATTCCCTTCTGGCTTGTAGTATTCCTGCTGAGAAATCTGATGATAGCCTTATTGGAGCTCCCTTGTATGTTATTAGTTGTTTCTCTCTTGCTGCTTTTAGGATTCTCTCTTTGTCTTTGAATGTTGCCATTTTAATTATGATATGTCTTGAAGTGGGCCTCTTGGGGTTCATCTTCATTGGGACCCTCTGTGCTTCCTGGACTTGCATGACTCTTTCTCTCCTCATGTTAGGGAAGTTTTCTGTCATTAGTTTTTCAAAGAGGTTTTCTATCCCTTGCTCTTCTTCTTCTCCTTCTGGAAGTCCTATGATATGGATATTATTACGTTTCATGTTGTCCTGCAGCTGTCTTAGAACCTCTTCAGTCTTGTTCAGCCTATTTTCATTTTGTTGCACTGTCTGGGAGTTTTTGTCTACATTGTCCTCCAGCTCGCTGATCCGATCTTCTGCTTCCTCTAGCCTGCTTTTAATTCCTTTTACTGTGTTCTTCAATTCAGAGATTGTATTCTTCATTTCCTCCTGGCTCTTATTGATAGCTTCCATGTCCTTTTTGATGCTGGTGTAATTCTCAGTAAGTTCCTTGTAGTTTTTCTGGAGTTCCCTGTAGTTTCCCTGGAATTCTTTGTAGTTTCCGCTGAGCTCATTGAGCTTCTCCATAATCCATGTTTTGAATTCCATATCTGATAGTTTGCTCCCCTCTATTTCATTTAGTACTCTTTCTGGGGACTCTAGCTTTCCTTTCGATGAGGGGTTGTTTCTCTGTCTCCCCATTTTTGTGACTCCTACTGTTTGTTGGTGCTTCTTAGAATGATCTGCACTTCCTGGATCTGCCCCTGGTGGCGTCAGATCCTATACCAGTCTGGGCCTAGGCAGCCTGTTGGAGACTTCCAGGGATCTACTGCCTTTGTCTGTCTCCTTTAGTTGTTAATCTATTCAATCTGTGATTAGCCATCAGGGTTAAGGACCGTGGGTGTGGCAGCTTAATTCCTGCAGGCAGGGCTTTGGCTTCCCCTCAGGCTGATGCCACTTGGAGGGGAATGGTCTGCCTGCAGTGTTGGGATAAGTCAGCACTGGGACCCGGCCGGCCGCTTCCCCAGCTCTCCCCTCAAAGCCACCACACCAAACCCTCCCCAAGCATCTCCAGTCCTCTTTGCATTCCCTCTGCTTGAGCCCAGGGTAAGTGGGGGCAAAATATTTTCGTATGCGATCCACTTAAGAGCTCTTTTTCTCCAGCTCTTTCTCTCCGGCTAGCAAGAAGCCCTGTGGCTTTTTGGTTTTCTCAGCTGGATACTATTTTACTTTCCACTCTGTTGCTGTAGGCTGGGAGCTCCGCTGGGGTTTAGACCCTGCCCTTCTCAGGGGGAACCCCCGGCTGCTTAGCTGTTTCTCAGTCCCTTCAGCTGCCACCCGTGTGAGCCCAGTCAGCCCTTCTGTGTCTCCACACTCCCTACCGGTCACGTTGTGATGTAGCGGACTTTTCTGTCTCTCCGTGGTTATAAGACTTCTCTCCAGCTAGTGTTCGGTTGGTTATTCCAGATGATTTCTCCAAAATTAAGTTGTAAATCCATACTAGTTCTGGGAGGAGGTTATTGTAGCTTCCACTGACTCCTCCGCCATCTTGTTTCTCTCACTGGGGAGGTTTTATGTGCCTACATTATGTTCCTAAAAACCTGTACCATTCAGAATTCTGAAGTAGTTCTTGTCTTAAAGGCTTGGGATCAGGGATGAGGGCATAGGGGATGATCTGCATTTTAAAGTTAGGGAATCAGAGCCTCAGAGAGGTTAAGTGATTTGCCCAAGGACACTAGCTCATGCATGGCACAGCTAGATCCAGCCGTCACGGTTCTCAATGGGGCTTTGACTCACTCTTGTAGGTGGGTCCTCCTTGGAGCCATGATGCTCCCCAACAAGGGGTAGGAGCCAGGCCTGCAGCTGTCTGCTTTGAGGTTAGGCCTCAGCTAGCAGTGTGATTTGTGGGGGTGGGTACAGTGTAGCTGTTATGGAGAGAGGGCTTAGGGAGCGTGCTGTCAGGTGTCCAGATAGGGTGGCAAGCCTGTGAAGTATGGCTGAGGGTGGCAGGGCCCAGACAGTTGCTTTCCCAAAGGGAGGCATTGCGCCTCAGTGACAGAGATTGTGGGCAGTCTGAGTCTGGGCACACTCATTGCCACGCCTATGGGGTCCTCTGGATACATCTTTGTGGGTTCCCCTCTCTGGCAGCACAAGGAATGAATGAGAACGAGCCCTAGCTCTCTCCCAGCCCCTGTGTGACTGCAGGGACACCCATGTTCTTGCTCTAGACTTGGGCTCCCTCTCTGTAATATGGGCAGGGGGGAGCAGGCTGGTGGCTATTCACCCTCAAGAGGTGCATCTATGCAGAAATAGCGAGGTGCTGTGGGTGCGCTGACCTCAGATTGCCTGGGTTCAAATCCCCACTCTAGTACTTATTTACTGAGTGACATGGGACAAGTTGCTCTTTCTGTGCTTCATATTTTTAATGTGAGGAAATAATACTTCTTGATACTTAATTTGTGAGGATTAACATAAATAGACATAAAATGCCTGGCACAGTGCCACAGACTAGCAAGTGCTAAAGAAACATTAGCTATTGTGGTCTAATTCTTTGCTAGTCATTTTACATATAAAGTGGGCCTTTTAAAATGAAAATTTAAAAATTAAACTGACAATAAAATTGTCCCAGTTTTATAGATGAGATTGCTGCCAACAGGTATCAAAATTAGTGCCAGGAAGTAAGTGGCTGATTAGGGAATCAAACCTGGGTTGTTTTGCTCCACAGTCGGCTCATCCCCTTGTGCTTTGTTGCTTTTCCTGACTTGCGAGCTCTAGGAACCAGGTGTTGGCCTGCCAGATGTTGGCCCGTGCCCAGGTCTTCCAGCTTAAGGACTTGAGTTTCTCTAAAGGCTTGGTCTTTCTTTTCATGTTTAAATGCTCTGCTTGGCTTTGAATTGGCCAAGCTTGCAAAGAGTCATGAGGATCGGCTCTGACCTCAGAGGACTTTGCAGGAAATAGGAATGCCCAGGGGTTGCCGTGTATTTAACAGCCAGGAATGCGCAGGCCAGGCAGAGACACGGAGGTCCCAGGAATCATTTATAATTGATTGGGGGAACCCGTGTCCTGTGAGGTGGGCCACTGACAGGAGACGGAAAACTTCAGGAATGTGTTGGTGTGGGTGCAGTGTCTGGTGTGGGAACATGCCTGGCCCTGCGTTGGCAGTGGGCGGAAGAGGGTTCCTGGCCTTCCGTCTGAGCAGTGGGAGGCTGGGGTAACTTGTTCCTGGAAAGTCTCTTGGTGACAGCTTCTTAGAGCCAACGTTTAGAGCTAGAGAGAGCTGACTGACCCCAAGCCTTCATCTGCCAATACTGGTGGGAGAACAAGCCCAGGAGCCCAGTGGAGAGGTTCTTACCCTCTGAACCGTGTTGTGTATGAGGCGCCATGACAGCCACTTCCCAACATGCTAGTTCAGGAAACTTTGCCCTGCCCTGGAAATCCCCAGTTTCTAAGATGCAGAATTCCTTAGTAAGACATGGACTTTCATTATGTTTTGCCTGATTAAGGAGAAGGGGGAAGTATTTTCCGCTCTTGAACACGCTTTCTCTTTTCTTCTTCTCTCTCTCTGTCTGTGTCTTCCTGTCTGTCTGCCTCTTCCTGTCTGTCTGCCCATTTCTGTTTCTATCCTCTCTCTCTCACCGCCCTCTTCTGATTATTAAGTAGAAAGTTTGGAAAATTCAGGAAATCATTAAGAAGAAAATGATAATGACCTGTAAGCCCAATAACCAGAAATAATTATTGTTAATATTTTTGCATCATTCCTTCTAGTTATCCCTTTTCTTTTTAAATTAAAGACCATGTCTTTGTATAGAACAGTTATAAAAATAATATAGTCTACAGGCTTACAGTGGTAAGCAGCAGCCCCCGCCCCTTGGGTTCTCTGTCCCCCAAGGCAACCAGCTTCACCTCCTGTAGCTGTTGTTTCCCCCTTATGTTTAACGCTGCATTTCTAAGTCATGGGCATTCTGCCGTTTCTTGTTTATTTCATTTGCATATTATCAATTGACTTGTCTGGCAACTCTAAAACTTTCTCCCCTCCCCATCCCATTGTGCCTCCCTCTTCACCCTTCCTGATACGGTAACATCATCAGATGGAGGGAACTCCGTTTTCAGGGTTGGCCTCATTTTAAGTTTATTGATAGAATTTATTTCTGGGGAATGTAGTATATTGTGATTCCATTCTTATTTCTCCTGTAAGAGTTAATAGTTGCCTTTTACAATTGATTACTTAGTTTTCCTTTAGCTGATCACTAAGATTTTCTGACTGTTCTCCCAGAAGAGTTAATCTCATCTTGTGGTATTCAAACTCATCAGTTTATGTATTGTCTTCATATGTCTGGAGCCTTCTAACTTCCCACTTTTATCTGTACTGCTTATTCTCTAGAACCTAGACAGAGCAATTTTCCTGGGGCTTTTTGCTATCCGTCTCCTTTTTCCAGGTTCCATGAGTTCCTCATTCTTTTAGAGCACAGTATCTAGAAGCTTCCTTAGAAAGGGTTCATGGAAAGTAAACAAATACACACACACACACACACACACACACACATTATGTGGCTGACAGTGATTTTATTCTGTCTTTACATTTGATTGATAGTTTGGCTGGGTATAGAATTCTAGTAGGGTACAATTTTCCCTCAGAAATAATTCTTTAAATTGACATACAGTAAAATTCACTCTTTTTGAAACAGTTCTGTGGGCCTTGACAAATGCAGAGAATCATGTATCCATTACCCTAATACATATAGAACAGACCCACCCCTCTGAAACACTTATTTCATATTAACCCTTTATTGTCAGCCCCTTCCTTCCCTGTCCCCTGCCCCTGGCAACCACTGGTATGTTTTCTGTTTCCATGGTTGTGCCTTGCTATGTAAACAGAATCATGTATCACCGAGCTTTTTGAGTCTGACTTCTTTCACTTAGCATAATGCACTTGGGAGTCATCCATATTGTAGTGTGTATCACTAGTTCATTCTTTCATTGCTGAACAGTATTCCATTGCTTGGATTTATGATAATTTGTGTATCTATTTATCATTTGGAGGATATTTGTGCTGTTTCTAGTTTTGTGATCATGAATAAAAACTGTTACATTATCACACAAATATTTGTATCAATGATCAATGTAAGTTTTCGTTTCTTTTGGGTGAATAGTAAGAGTGGGATCGCTGGATTGTATGATAAGTGTTTATTTAACTTTATAAGAAACTATCAGTCTGTTTTCCAGTGGCTGTGACATTTTGCATACTCAAGCAATCTGTGAGGGTTCAATTCACACCACATCCTCACCGGCACTGGGTATTACCTTTTAAAAAAAATTAATTTTAGCCATTCTAGTGAGTGTGTAGTGGTATCTCATTGTGGTTTTAATTTGCATTCCACCAATGAATAATGATATTGGGCACCTTTTTATATGCTTATTTGCTTTTTATATCACCTTTTGTGATGTGTTTGTTTAAATCTTTTGCCCATTTAAAAAAATTGGGTTGAGCCCTGGCTGCTGTCATTCAGTGGATTGAGCGTCAGTCTGCGAACCAAGTGTCACTGGTTCGATTCCCAGTCAGGACACATGACTAGGTTGCATGCTAGGTCCCCAGTTGGGGGTGCGTGAGAGACAACCACACATTGATGTTTCTCTCCCTCTTTTTCTCCTTTCCCCTCTCTCTAAAAACAGGTAAATAAAATAAAAATAAAATAAAATAAAGTAATCTTGTTAAAAATTAAATAAATTTTTAAAAAATTGGGATGTTTGATATATTTGTATTGATCTTTGAGAGTTTTATATATATTATGAACATAAGCATTTTGTCAGATATGTGGTTTTTAAATATTTTCTTCTGGCCTATAGCTTGTCTTTTCATCTCTTACTAATATCTATTACAAAGCAAAAGATTTTTAGTTTTGATGAACTTCATCAAACATTTTTTTTATGGGTAGTGTTTTGGTGTCTCATTTGATTCCCTAGCCTTACTCAAGTTCATAAAGATTTTCTCCTCTTTTGTGGTTTTACACTTTACATTTGGGTTTATGCTCTATCTAGAGTTAACTGCTGTATTTTGTGAGAGGTATGGATTAAGTTTCCTTTTTTGCATATGAATGTCCAGTTTTCCTGTCACTGTTTGTTGAAAGGACTCCCCTTTCACTATTGAACATTGGATTATCTTTGTCAATCTCTTGGAAATTTTTTCTCTCTGTAAACCTTCACAGTCTTTTTTTTTTAACCCCAGTGTTTTGAGGATTTCATAATGCCTTGGAGTAGATTTTTTTCCCCCATAGCTCAAGGCTATTGGGTTATCATTCCAATCTACAACTTTATTATCTTCAGTTCTAGAATTTTTTTAATAGCATTTCTTTGATAATATACTTTGAGTTTTCTTTTGTTATTTTATTTATTTATTCATGACAAATCCTATTAGTCAGTTTTTGGACCTTGTATGCTTATCCTCTAATTTCCTTTTCCTTTTTCTTCTTTTCTTTTGTTCTACTTCTTGAGAATTTCCTCAACTTCATCTTCTAAGCCATCTTTTATAATTTCTATTTCAGTTTTTATATTTTTAACAACTGAAAGCTTTCAGTTCTCTGTTTATTTATTTATTTATTTTTATGAGATTCTATTTTTGGATGGAATATCTGCTCTGTAAGTTTCTTAAAATGCTTTTTGAATTGTCTTTTGTTTTCTATCTGTCCTTTTTCCTCCTCTGTTTGTTTTCATTCTGCTCATGTCAGAGGTTTCCTGGTTTGCTGGTGAATATTGGCTGCCCTTGCATATTTAGGATGGGGGCCTGAGTTGTTGAGTGTGTATAAGGTAGGAGGGGGCTCACTCACTGATGGGCTTGACCATCCAGAGAAAAGGCAGTAAACTGGGCTTTTTGTTACTGGTGACTCTTGGAATGTGACACATAAAGTCTTTTCTTCTTCATCTGATCAGTTTTCCCAAAGATAAACCCTCTGTTCTTCTGAAGGAATGGGCAGTGCTTATAAAGCTGACTCCTACTATTATTCTCAGAGCTAACTGGGGGATGCTTTCTCCACTCAGTGCATTGGTTTTCCTGGATACCCCTGGTTTTGGATGGCACATTACCCACCCTCAGTAGGTCATGAAATCTTTGTGCTTGATCAGTTACCATTAATCAACCATTGTTCTTCCATAATGTTGACATCTCTCAATTGCTGTCATTTCCTTTCCCATTCCCTCAGTCCTTGTTTATGGTCTTTTTAATTCCTACATTTTTAGATGAGAGTTGGGGAGAAAAGGGAGGTTAATACTTGTGTTTAATCTATTATGCTAAACATAAATTCTCTTCAAGTCTTTTTTTCTGTATATAGTGATTATCAAACAGATACACAAACACACATACATTTGCTAAATATGTACATTTTATTTTACAAAATCTGGAAGCAAGCCATAAGTACTATTAGATAGCTTTTTTTTGCACTTAAAATTATATTAGTGGCATTTTTTGTTATTAAATATTCTTTAATGACAGAAATTCTGCATCAACTAAATTATATCATAGTGTCATATTATTTTATTTGATCACATCCTTACTCTTGGGCATTGAAATTGTTTCTAATTTTTCACTTATAAATAATACTGTTGTGACATTTTTCATGAATATCTTAGGACTTCTAATTATTCTTTTAGTTTGGGACTATTTCGTGATGTGGGCACTTGAATATGACGTGATTTATATTTTGGTATGTGATTCATAAAGTGATAACGTGATTAATATTTTCAAATTGTCTTTCAGAAAAATCTTTGTGCCAACTTTAGTCTAAGCATCAAGTGATTATATACTAAACCTTTGCTAATATTAGGAATTATCACTGTTTTTAAACCTTTGTTCATTTGACGAGAGGAAATGACACTGCACATATTAATTAGGATTGTCTTTCTAACTTCTGCAACTGAACATGTTTTATTTCGGTCCTCTGAGTTATCTGTTCATGAGCATTTTTGTATTTTTCACATATGTTTATAGGATCTTTTATGGATTAAGTTTACCTGCTACTTATATTAAAATATATGTTCCCTAGTGTTTATTTACTTTCAGAATACTTGATGTCTCTGAAAAATAGTTTTATTTTTTATTTGTCAATTATAGAAAGCTTTATATCTTCTTTTGCTTTGAGGCTTCAAAAGTTATTTTCCTCACCCCAATTCAGTAAATACTCTCATATATTTTTTCCAGATCTTAAATGATTTGATTTTTTAATGTTTTCATATTCAACCCTTTGTTCTTTATATTTATGTATTAATTAACTAATGGATGAATTAACTTTTGGTTCATTATGCAGATAGGAGTCTAAGTCTGTTGTTTTCCCAATACTTAACCAGTGTCCCAGGACCATGGATTTATAGTCTAAACCTTTCTTCATGGATTTGAAGTAGAAACTTTATCAAACACATTCTTTTACAGAATCCATTGCTGGTGTTGTCACTTTATCTGTTTTTATGTCAGTACAACACTCTGAATTATTGTAGCCTTATCAGGTACTTAATATTTGATAGGACATCCCTTTGTCTTTACACTTTACTAAAAGTAATGGGGCTCTTCGTGTTTCCATTTATTTATTATTTCCTCACATGAGGAGGTTTTTTTTTTGTTTTTTGTTTTCACTGCTTTTAGAGAGAGGGGGAGGGAAAGAGGAGTGGGGGGGGAGAGAGAGCGAGAGAAACATAAAAGTGAGAGAGAAACATTGATTGGTTGCCTCCTACAAGTGCCCAGACCTGGGATTGAATCCGCAGCCTAGGTATGTGCCCTGACTGGAAATCAAACTCGCAGCCCTGTGGTTGTGGAACGATGCTCCAGCCAGCTGAGCCACACCAGGTAGGGCTCTGTGTTTTCTTTTTGGTGATCTTTAGAATTACTTTATCAACTTCCAAAAAAACTCTTGGGTTTTATTAGAATTGAGAATGTTGTACAGACTATTTTTGTGAAAAAAAATTTTTTTTGACTTTTATTCAGATTTGGAATCATGGCATGTATCTTCTCTTTTTCATGGTTCTTTTATAACCCTCAGTAAAGTTTTGTGGGTTTCTTCATCTGGCCTTACACGTTTCTATTTAAGTTAATTCCTAGGTATTTGCTACTGTTATGATTTAATTTACTTCCTGTTAGAGATTCCAAGTGATTTTTCTTCTACATTGAGAAAATTTTGTGTTTCATCTGTTTTTTTTTAACCACTGACCTTACTGAACTCTTGATCAGTCCTACAGATTTTTGAGTCGTTGCTTTGGGTTTTCTAGGTAGTCAATCATCTCATCAGGCAAATAATGGTAATTTGATCTCCTACTTTTTATTATATATTCCTTTCTTCTTCCCTCACTTCCTCCTTCTCTCGCTCCCTTTTGAATTTCTTTCCTTAGAACTTGCAAATCAGTGTTGAATAATATTGATATAACTGTGTTTCATTCCTGAATTTAATGGAAATAACTTTATTGTTTGACACTACCCGTGATGTTGTCTTTTAGTTTCAGACGGGCACTCTGTTATTCTAAGGAAGTATTTTTTCCATGTCTAGAACACTGACTTTTTAAATGCTAAAACCATTGAAAAGATTCTACCCAGAGCTTCTTTAGCAACAATAGATTGAAAATTGTTTTTCTCACCTTCATTCTGCTAAAACAATAACATATAAATGCATTTCACATTTTCAAACAATCTTCCCATTACTGGAATAAGCTTATTGTCCCTGCATATGCATATATATACACACACACAGACACACACACATAGTATAATGATTAAATATAATTAATTCAGGGAGCAATTTCTGTGTACATATTTATAGGTGAGACTGTTCTATGGTTTTTAAATTTAATTTCAAAACACTTTAAAAGGCTAGTTAAACAAAAAAAATAAAAATAAACATGATTTAGATACCAAGTAGCTGGGAAGGGCTCATATTGAAAAGCCACCGCACGCTGTCCGGCACCCCTGCCTCCCAGAGCCCCCTTTCACAGGCGTCCGTTTCTACTTTTATTTCTTCTGGTAGTTACGTCTTCATGTGTAAAGACTTTGCTTAAAGTACTTTTCTTGACCTATTAACTTAAAGCTTTTTCTACTGGCTTTCTCTTAGAAGAAACAAGGACTTGCCCTCTTAAGTCACCTTCTACTTTCCGTTATAGTTAGATCTTACTTTTCGTGGCTTTCACTGGTAATCTTTGCCAATTCAGATAACATGCCGAAGCCTCCAGTTCTTGCCCCAGCTCCATCCGTGCCATGTCCTCCTGCGGGAGGTGAGGAGGCCACCAGCGCTCCCCCCTTTTCCCACTGGGCTCCCTCTTTTCCACCCTTCACCTTGTCTTCACTGTCGTGTGGCCAAGGTGTATAATTCTTAGACTTTTCTGTTACTGTTCTTGCCTTTCATGATTAAATAGTTGCATGATTCTAAAAGTTGAAAACCTACAAATAAAGCTTTTATTATGACCACACAAATTGTTTCACTGCAAAGCCAGTGGGCTAGGATCATAGTTTTTTTTTCTACCAGACTCAGAAACGTCCTCTGTACCTCTCAAAGGAAAAAGCTCCTAGCTTGAAGGTTGAATAGATTCTCTCTTGTGTTTATATTCCACCATTTACTCTTATCATACCATGTAAACCATTAACCCTTCCTCCTCTATGCGAGACCTCATTCACATCTGCAGCCATCTGTCCTGCTGTTCAGATCATTGAAGATGCTCTTCATGGCCATCATCTGAGTTGTCCTTTCACAGTTAATATCTGTGGCTTCAACCCAACACAGAAAGGTTATTTTCCCCCAAGCCCCAAGCTTGGAAGTTCGTTTGCTTCCAAACACACTTTATGAGGCTCACAGAAGCCTGGTGTTAAAATGCAATGAAAGAGAACATACAAATTAAATATTTTCAGTCCAAATAAGGCTACATTCTTACATAACTTCCAAAGGAAGAATATCTGGAAAGTGAAATTTTTGAGACGTTGTATGACTCAAATGTTAGGGTCAGATTAAATTGATAGTTTTGCTGGGTATGCAATTTTTGGCTGAAACCACCTTTCCTTCAAAATGTAAAGCTATTGTGACTTTTTTTTTTCTAGGATCCGAAGTGGTTGAGAGGAAATCCTCTTGACTAAAGCCCCCTCTTGTCATTGCAGTTTTTAAACTTAAACACTTAAAAAACAAACAAAAAACCACTGATCATTTCAAAAAGGCCTAGGATATAACTATCAATGATTAGTTTGCTCCTTGGGTCTGGAAATATTTATTAAATTTTGTGCTCTCTTTCAGTTGGTTTTAATGTCAGGTACATGCCAACCTCCTGGAAAATGCTGGAAAGCAGGCAACAACATTTAGATTTGGGACTGAAAGAAAAACTCTTGTTGGGCTGAAGCAGATGGTGCAGACTTAATTTGCTACCTGATTCATTATGCCATATATCAAAGTCTGTGATTTCCATTATGGTTTGGGCTTTGCTTTCTCCCTTGGAGTTGGCAATTCCTTTAGTTTTAGGTTAAAACTCATCTCTTCATTCAGTCACCTGACAAGCCCTACCCCTCCAAGGCCAGTTCTCTTCCCCCTGCTGCCCCTTGCTCCAGGGCTGTGTTTGGATACAGGGAGACACAGCTGACCAACATATATGATCAAGTGGGCTCCACGTTCTTTAACATCTGTAAATGGATGTGGTGGGCCTGCTTGTTCTTTACTCAGATGAGTGACGAGCTTCCAAAGAACCTACTACATAAACATCAGTGAGTAGTAGTGTCATAGAGCAAAGTGGGGCCCATTCACATGGCACCTTGGAGTATGACCCGACAATTAGTGTTGAGAAAAACAAATTTCTATTTACAGTATCCAACCGTGGGGGTGCTGGGAGCACTTCAGCTCGAAGCCCTGTTCTCCCATGACACCCAGCACTTCCCTGCTCCTCCAAAGGCTATAAACCAAACCAAGCCTGATAGTTCCCCACCCCTTATCTGTCAGCTCTTTCCTTCAGGATCTGGGGTACATTGTCTTCAGCCTCCATATAATAGTCCAGGAAAGCATGTGCCAGGTGACACTGGATCGTCATGAAGTCCAGAAAAGGCACAAGTCCTAAGAGAGTGTCCTTTCCGTATGTCCTGAGTTACAACGGTCCAGAGAGAGTTTGGGTGTGCAAGGTGGAGTCCCTGGTGGCTTCGGAGTCAGCTGGAGCGGGCACGCTCAGAGCAGTAGCCTGCCTGCTTTCCTACTAGCCCAGGGTGCATGGCCTGATCCTGACTACAAACTGCGTAGCTGCTTCTCACACGGCTGCTACAACCTGCTTCTCCATCAGGGCACTTCTCCATCACGCTCCTCCATCAGGGCACTTCTCCATCACGCTCCTCCATCAGGGCACTTCTCCATCACGCTCCTTCATCAGGGCACTTCTCCATCACGCTCCTCCATCAGGGCACTTCTCCATCACGCCCCTTCACCGTGGCGCTTCTCCATCACGCTCCTCCATCAGGGCACTTCTCCATCACGCCCCTTCACCGTGGCGCTTCTCCATAACGCTCCTCCATCAGGGCACTTCTCCATCACGCCCCTTCACCGTGGCGCTTCTTCATCACGCTCCTTCACCGTGGCGCTTCTCCATCACGCTCCTCCATCAGGGCACTTCTCCATCACGCTCCTCCATCAGGGCACTTCTCCATCACGCTCCTCCATCAGGGCACTTCTCCATCACGCTCCTTCACCGTGGCGCTTCTCCATCACGCTCCTCCATCAGGGCACTTCTCCATCACGCTCCTTCACCGTGGCGCTTCTCCATCACGCTCCTCCATCAGGGCACTTCTCCATCACGCTCCTTCACCGTGGCGCTTCTCCATCACGCTCCTCCATCAGGGCACTTCTCCATCACGCTCCTTCACCGTGGCGCTTCTCCATCACGCTCCTCCATCAGGGCACTTCTCCATCACGCTCCTTCACCATGGCGCTTCTCCATCACGCTCCTCCATCAGGGCACTTCTCCATCACGCTCCTCCAATGTGCTACTTCCCTCAAGGCTGCCTGCCCTTCCTTTTAAGTCCTGAAAGTCAGGTATACCTATTGTCCCAGAGCAGTAGCACAGCTATTACCTAGCTACCAACTTGCCATAGATATGCAAAGTACCTTAAAGGCTGTATTATTTCCTTCCCCCACACCCCAAACCGGGGCTGTGGGGAAGATCTGTGCCCTGTTTCTGTATAGATTTTATCAAGATTCCTCCTGTGAGAACGAGAGAGTATATCTGTCAGAGGAAACAACTGAAAATTAGGATCAAACTTTTGTTTTTCTCTGTCCATTCTCACCTGTACTTTTACTGATTTTATTTAACTCTTCCTGTATCTTACTCAACATTTGGCCTAGTTTGTGTAATTTCTTTTCTCTCTTCCTTTGTGTTTTGTCTCCTTTCAATTCTGGAAAGCAGTTAAGCTTTGTTAGCATCCCTTGTCCACAAGCTTGCACACGTGAGCCCATCTTGGTGGTGAGCAAAGCTAGGGGACCTGTGAAGGAGAGGGCCTTCCTCTTAAGAAAAAAAGTAAAAATATTTCTTCTCACACAAAGGGGTTATCCTCAAGAAAAATCCTTGTGAATAACACAAGAATTCCCATCCGATTATACAGTAGAATTCTTGTGTCACTCACCTCTTGGTGAAACATTGTCCTGAAGAGGCCAGCGTGGCATTTGTTTTCTCCATGAGTCCCAGGTTCCTTTACGTGCTGACATTTTATCACGCTGTGAATTAGATAACTAAAGTCATTTTTATAGAGTAGTAACAGCTCATTCATTCACAAACACATTTATTGAAAACTTACTCTTCATATAAAATTTGAGAGCTTGCAAAGCAATTTACATATATTATCTAATTTAGTACTCTGAAAAAATCCATGAGCTCTCAACTTACATATGGAAAACGTGATTCAGATGTTCAGTTAAGATCATTGACAGAAATTGTATTACAGAATTCCTCTTGCCCAACACCTATTGAATTGAGCAAACCAAAATACAAGAAAATAAAAATAAAATTCGCCACAACATCTGAATGAGGTAAAGGGGGTAATCAAATGCAATACGTAGAAAATATCGTTGTGCTGTAGAGAGCTGGACTTCTCTTTCCCCATTCATTAAAAAGCATACCCTGAGAGTTGCACTAAGACCCAAACATCTGGAGGAAAACAAATGGGATGGGTAACATTATCATTTCCCCATCTAACTAAAGAGTAAGAAAAATAGCCTGGGGTGGGAGTGGGGGTAGAGAGAAGTAAAGGGGGAAAGGTTGAAAGGTTATGGAGGTGGCTCCCTGTCTGAGGGTAACAGAAGCTTCAGGACGACAGTCTGGATTGGAGAGATAATAGAAAGGGAGAGAATACCTCCTCCGAGGCAGACGAGATGGCGTGAACCTGAGTATGGGATATTTCTCAAAATTCAGGTAGAAGGATTAGATGTCGAGTATTCTCGCCATGACTGCCCATCGCCCTGGCAGAGCTCTCTCCTTCCTGTCACTGTTTCTTTAGGCTACAGAAATCTGGCAAAAATAAATAAATAAATAAATAAATAAGAACCCTCAATCTGAAACTTCAGTTTCAAGGTGAAAATAAATGGTTCTCTGCTACGGTGGGAAAAGAGTCAGGTGTCACCTCTGCTATATATCACAGCAAATGGAATGTCAGGACAGAGCCACCCAAGCAGAGCAAGGAGAGAAATGGCATGGTGACATCAGGGCATTAAAACACACACACACACACACACACACACACACACACACACACAAAGCAAACAAACCAAAAAGTAAGCAAGCAGGGGACCGTAGAATGTAAAAACACTGTTTTCCATCCAGAAGTATAAATTAAGGAGCAGAACTGAATTATTCACAATTACTTTTCAGAACACCTTGATAGGAAGTCAGTAAGGTAAGAAGCAGCTCAAAGCTGAGGAGGTACATTTGCAGAACGAGGTTAATCGGGACAAACAGGAGCAAGTTGAGGCTCCACATGGCATTCATGGGATTAAAGTGCCCCTAGGTGAATGAGGAGCAGTGGAAATGAAACAAGGCCAAGGCCAAACAGAATATATGCTGCAGGAAATAACGTCTTCATCAACACATGGATGCAGATGAAAGACGGATGCCATTAGTCAAGGGAAGGTTAATAAAAAGATAGCTAAAAGGGAAAAGAAGATTTATTCAAAGTAAATACAGATGTGTGGGTGTATGTATACATATAAAACATGATTCATTCAAATGTATAACGTAATATAGCTTAATTTAATACAGCACACAAAGACCAAATCCTTTCATGTTAACTATGCATGAGGCAGTTTTCTTTTAAGAGGTTTACATGTAATTAATTTTTTACAAGAAGAGTATGAGGTCAACACTATTAGCTTCCAATTTATAGCTGAGGAAATGAAGACATAATTAGTAACTTACCCAAGTTTACACACTGAGTATATTTAGCAGAATTGTGATTTAAAGAGCAGGATTATGCTATTCTACCTCTGACTAGGAAAAATTCCTGAAGTGAATAAAGAACTAAATTTGCAGTTAAGAAGACAATGTTGCAAGCAGGGGCACCATTTACCTTCCCACCAGCAATGTATGAGGGTTTCAATTTCTCAGTGTCTCCCCAACACTTATTATTGTTTGGGTCCTCCCCCCCTTTTATTATAGGATCCCACATGTAAGATATGTATAATAGGCAAATTCATAGAGACAGGAAGTAGATTAGAGGTTACCAGCTTGGGGGAGGGGGAGAATGGGGTGCTGTCGCTTAGTGGTTATGGTAACGGCAAATGACACCAGGTGTTAGACCTTGGCCCTTGAGTTTTGGCTAAGAAAGAACTGAGGGCCAAGGCTCAAAGACAAGGAAGAGTTTATTTAGAAAGTCACAGAGGTAGAAGCGGTGAGCCCTGGAAGAAGCGAGCCAGCTGGGTTACGTGGGCTCAAGAAACAAATGACAGAGGCAAAAATAAGGGCTCTCGGGGCTCAGGGGAAAGAAAGCACAGGACAGTGCGCCTCAAGGGAAGGAAGGGGAAGGAAGGGCGGGTGTGTGAGAGAGAGAGGATGTGCTGGGTTCTTTGTCTTAAGGGTTTTTATCTGGAGGTGTCGGGGCAGGATCTCAATAGAATATTCATCCACTGTGCAGGTGTGTCCTTTCAGGGCTGTGGTCTCTACTGAGTGGCCGGTGCTAGGGTAGGCGGTCATTCGTCACTGCAGCTGGTCCCCGGGCCAGCCATGGTGCTGCCCTGTCCGGCCTTGATTCTTTTCTGGGCCTGGAGCTGAAACACAACTGAGGACTAGGTGTTATCTCTAGAGTTTCGTGATTAAGGGAGCGGTCATGCAAAGGCTTATATGGGAGTCATATGAGGCTCTTTTCTGGCCCCCTTGTTCCTCCCCTAAGGGGGTCTTCTACGTGACTAGTGATATGCCAGGGGAGGAAAGGTCCGTGGAGGGGTTGAAGTGCATGACCAGCCATATGAAAGGTCAGGAGATCTAAGTCACATGACCAGCCATATGCCAGGGGAGGAAAGGTCACCCTGGGGGTGAGGTCCTACCTTACAATTGCCCGTTGCTGGGCACCTGGGGCTTTCCACCCTGCTGACCTTCTGTACCTGGCTTTACATTCCTGCTCTGCTCATGCCTGTCTAGCTGCCTACTGCAGTTACAGAATTTCCCTTTGGGGTGATGAAAAGTTTTGGAAATAGATAGTGGTGATGGTTGTACAATATTGTGATTGTAATTAATGCCACTGAATTGTATACTTAAAAACAGGCTAAAAATGGCAAATTTTATGTGTGATATTTTACCACAATAAAAAATAAAAAGATAATTTGTTCCAGGAAAATTTGATATAGAATGCAGAACACCAAGACATATTCTAGTTAAGCTTTTAAACCTTCAGATTAAAAAAAAAAAAAAAAGGCAGTTTCCAGACACAGAAACATCCTCCACAGGAGAAAAAAAATACTAGGCTGGCTTCAAATTTTTGTACAGCAACATTTGGTTTTAGAAGACAATGGAATAATGTCTAACAGATTTGATGGAGGGAAAGCATAGCCCGAGAATATCATGGATACAGAGCTAACAAGCAATTGTCCTCAAGAATAAATGTACTCAGAATAAATATAACTTCCACGAGATCTTGAAAAAATCACTGAATCACAAAACCCAGCTAATTAAGAGCGAATAAAAATAAAAGGTTTATGAATGCAGAATTCATGGTATAAGGATTGATGATGAGTAGTGACTCCATATAAATAGAGAACTAACAATAAACAACTTGGGCAATTGCAGTTATTTATCAGGAAGTGAAGGTTATTCACCGGGCAGCGTAACAACAGTTCATACCACCAATTACGGCTGAGAAATTGGGAGGTGGGGAGGTGAGAGGAAGTCTCAGAGCACAAATGCCATCTTTCGCAGCATGGAATCATTAAAGAGTGTGTAAAATTAAAATAAATAGTTAAAAAAAATAACAGGACGATGCCAAACTCTATGTTTTTTTTCGCAGTCTGTATTCTTAACCTCAGAGGGATCTTTTGGTAAATATCTCATGGCCCATCAACATCTGAAGGTCTCGATTTCCTACAATTTTGTTTTCATTTCCTTCTGTTAAATACAAGTAAAAATAAGTACATTAAAAACTTAAAGTAGCATATACTATTTTACCCACATTTGATAGTACTTATTTCTATCTACTGGTCTGTCCGTCCAGTCACTTGTCACCTACCCTTTTGTCTATGTACCTATCAAGGCATCTACAACGATGTTTGCCATATGTTAATGGCAGTTCTTTCTGCATGGTGAGACTCGGGATATTTTCTCAACTTTGACCTTTGTATTTGTTTCATGTCTTGAATTCTTCAAAATGAATATGTATCCTTTTCACAATAACAATAAAGTGATCTTTCTTTAAAATTAAAAAAGTAAAGCAAATATGTAAGAATGTTAACAGTGGTTCATCCCAGAGAGCAGAGCTATGGATGTTCATTCTTTGTAGGTTACTCTATTTTCTGATATTTTTAATTTATTAAAATTTAAAAAGCATTAAAAATATAAGTGCAAAGGGGCTTGTCTTACGGTATAGAGCTCGCAAGTAGCAGAGCTTGAATCGAGCTGTGATACGGGAGCCCAGGGAGCTATGAGACAAGGTGGTGGCCGCTCCCTGGGCAAACGCAACGTGCAGCCTTGGAAAACCTCTGTGAGTAGCAGTGATCCCTGCTGGAGCTGATGTTCCCCTTGTGGGTGGCGGGTGCTACTTCTGTTGTTGAGTTAGTTACTTGTCAGGAATCTAATGCCCAAGCTTTTGTAGAAATCCTAAACTGTAATTGGCCCTGGCTGGTTTGGCTCAGTGGATTGAGCGTCGGCCTGCGAGCTAAGTGTCGCTGGTTCGATCTTCCAGTCAGGGCACATCAGAGAAGGAAAACTCTGACTCCAAAAAAACCTCCGCTGCCTTGCAGCATACCTCTTCAGGGGAAAGGCTAAGGGAGTAAACCCCGACAGAAAATCCGGAGCCGGAGTCCCTAAGGCGGTTTGACGTTGTAGTCAACACCGGCAGCTCCTGCGGCGCACCTGAAGCCAAGCTGTATTGACTCCGTCTTTCCCTTGGATCCCTCAGCTGCGAAGAGAGGGGGGGTCTGCTGCATGGGCAACAGCAGACCCTCCATATCACCCTGCCCAGGCTCTGTAGCTTCAGCTTCACTGGAGAGGACACTCCAGCGTCATCGCAAGATGTCGATTCAACATGGGAGGAGACAGATACCGTGTCACTCCCGAGTCGGACTGCACAGCCATTCTCGGCGGTGCAGATAGACTCTTAAGAAGCTACACCATCGTCTCTCGAGACGGACGGTTGCCGACGAGGGGAGGCTGTGAGAGGTCAAGGAATCTGGAAGTCATACTGTCTAACCTGCCCTTTGAAGAGGTGAGGGCCAGCGGGCACCCGCTGCTGTTTCATACAGACACAGGCTTTAGAACAAGAAAATGCTTTCTAGGTGATCTAGTGCAATCCTGAACGTGAACGGAGCTTAATGCTCTGTGTTAGCTCCACATGAACTGACCCAGTCTCCAAGTCCTGACCATTCCTGGGAGACCACTCTGTGACCATGGGCCTGGTGCCTGATTCCGATTCAACTGATACTGATTCGTCCTTTCCCTGTGCCTAGAACTGTGTTAGTGAGAGATCTCAGAGGCAGAGAGCTGGGAAGCCACAAATCCCCAGCAGCGAGAAGCCTCTGTAGGGGTGTTGGCAGCAGGCAGAGGGTCATGCCTGTGTTTGTTGAGCACCAACTTTGGGGCTATAGGAGCCAGAACTATAGGCACTGGATTTCCTGTGATTCCTACACTTGGGGATTTCTTAAAGAGAACTTTCCAATGGCTGTGCAAAGGTCTGAGTCATAAGCAAACTCTACCTGCTTGAAATATCCAGAGTGGATTTGGTGTTTTTGATGGAGTCTTGATAGGAACGTGATCTTTGTGAAATGAATAGTTTACATTTCTCAATTTTTCTTAAAAGTATTTATATCAGATCTTAGTGGATGGTCAGCCGCATCATTTGACCATCAAGGACTTGGCTTTGCTCTTGACCCTGGCTCACATTGTCCCTCCACACCAGTCAGACCAGTATATCAAAGGATTCTGCAACTTGGCTGTGGGATACCTGTCAGGTCTTTCCTCCCTGTTTCCTGGCCCAAAATAATTGTTCCCTTCCCTCTAGCAGGAAGAGTCCTATAGGACATTTTAAGAGCTAAAGCAAATGTCACCTCCAAGCCTCCCAGACAGAGTGATTTGGTTCTCCTTTGTGTCCCCAGACCCACTGTGGAGTTCTCTGGAAGCAGAATTGGAGATGGAGTTTCTAAGGATGTTTATTAGGACCAGCAGGTGTGGTAGGAGGAGGAGGCAGAGCGAGAAGCCCCAGCCAACCCCAAGGGAACTCGGGAGCTAGAATGGCCCATCCCAGTCTGCAGGGGTCAGGACCAGCGGGGGCTATACTCTCCTGCCTACATCTGTCATTGGATGCCTGGTACCCTGGAAGGGCAGGCCTTGGACGAGGCTCTCTCTGCAGCTGAGACAACCCATAGAGGGGCTGACTGCTGAAGGTTGTATGCCGGTGTCCCAACAGCTCGAGCCACAAGACCTTCTTTAAAAAGGGAGCTGGGCAGTGCAGCACCAGGTCCACTCTATGTGTCTGGACTGTGCAGTCCTCAAGGGAGCACCATGCTTCTTATTTAGCTCTGCATCCCCGGTACCATGTGCATCATGCTTGCCCAGTGTGTGTTTCTGATGGACCACAGAATGAGTAAGTGAATCAATGAATGACTATAAGCGTATGGGTGGGATTGAAGCCCAGACAAGTCTGGCCCATTCCTGCCATCTGTGCTTTTGGCTCTCAGTCCCAATATGTCATTTTTGGTGAAGGAGGGAAAAGCCAGGCATAACCTATCCCTCAATGTAGGTGGCGAAGGGATAAAGAATTAGATCCTTGTGTTTGGAGTGAGATAGTGGGCACCACAGAGAACATGGGGCTTGGGAACTCAACTGTGGATGTGTAGGATCCAGGGTGGAAATAAACCTTAAGATCCTTTCAGAATCTAGCCTCTTGTAGCTTCCACAAAAATTCCCATGAAGACAGCACCGCAGGCTTAGGCCATAGCAGTAAGACAGGTTACTCTTTGACAGGATCGGGGAGAAATGTCTCTCACTTCTGAAATGAATTGGAATGGTAAAAAAAAAAAAAAATGTTAAATTAGCCACCTATGCTGTGCCCCCCCCCCCCAAAGTAGAATGTGGCTTTAATTCTTTCCCATTCCTCTAGTAGGAGATCAAGGTCTGTCCCAACCTAAAATGGGACAGACATCCCTTTACAGGGTGAATGGGGCTTTCTGAAGCACTCACAGTTCTATTTATTGTTTTTCTTCCACCTTTTCTTTTTACATCTTGCTTGCTGGAGGCTGAAACTCACCAACATAACAAGGCAAAAATTAACAGGGAAATGGTGGTGGCAGGCTGCATCTCAGAAGGTGTAGTTTTCACACGTAGAGTGCTATAGGTGGGCCGGGAGGAAAGTTTCTGTGGATGATGGTTTTTCATGTACACCATCTGTTCATTGTGTCAGAGAACCAGACCATAAGCGTAGGAGATGTTCCAACCACCATCCTTCTGAATCTAGTCATAGTTAATAAGACTAGCTAATGTTTATTGAGAGCCTAGTATTTGCTGGTACCCTTCCAAATCAGGGGTCTGCAAACTACAGCCCATGGGCCGCCTCTGCCTCCTGTTCTAGTCAGGTTTTATTGGAACACAGCCTCAGTCATCTGTTTATATTTTGTCCGTGGCTACTGTCATGCTCTGATAGTAGAGTTGAATAATCACAATGAAGACCATACGGTCTACAAAGCCTGAAGTGTCAGTTAAATGGCCCTTGATGGGAAAGTTTGTCAACCTTTGTTCTGAGCCATTACTTATTTTAACTCATTTCATCCTCATGATCGTTCTATGAGGCTGGTATTCTTATCATCCCCGTTTTGCAGATTGGGAAGCAAAGACATGGAGAATCTAAGTAATTTGTCTGACGATGCTCTGTAGGGAATGGCAGAGCTGGGATGTGACTTTGGGTAGTTGGACTCCAGAGTCTGCGTCTTCCTCACTATGCTGTGCTCTCAAGTGCAAACCCACAGGCTACAAGAGTCTTCTGTATATTTGGAATTAGTGTGCGTGATGTGCCTGTCTACCTGCTTGCCAGGTGTGTATCCAAGAAGCGGATCTGACAGACAAGGGACCCGACTGCTCTCCATGTCCCATTCGCAAAGTGAGTGGCGTGGGGCTTTGGTAGTTAGAAGGGACTTGGTCGAGACTCAGGAAAGTTAGTTGCAATCTTGTGATCTGCACTATAAAAATGGTGCCGCATCAGAAATGCATGGGCTCAGAAAATATACACCATTCCTAGACTCTTCCTGGGGCAGTAATCCCCGGAAAGGTACTTCACAGCATCAAAAAGTTCGCTGAAAACTCAAGAACTCAAAATGAGGAAATCACAGGATAAAAAGGCTCATGACCACCCCCCGGGGCATCTACCGAACCCTATTGAACTTGTTCCAAAGCTCTCACGAAAAATGGCCATCTCAGCACTGTCTCTGATTAAGAGTCGTGACTGTTTTGTTCCCAGCTGCCATCCCAGGGTCTCCAACAGTGCCTGGCATGTAACAGGCACTCAGTGTACATTTGCCGGGGAACACACTGGCCACATGTGTGAATGAGCAGCCCTGTGGAACGGATGCTCATATCTTACCCAAAGGCACCTGGGGTAGCTTTCAAGCAAACATGTTCACTCTCAGTTGTAATCCCTCATTAAGCCTCTCCTTCAAGAAAAGTGTACCAACTGCATTCAAGCGCCCAGTTAAGTGCCACAACTTCATAGAAAGCACTCACCTGTGCAAGGAAATTTGTCTCTAAGGAAATACCTCAAGATGTCTGTATGGTTGTCTTTCCATGGTGGGTGGAATTTCCCCCTTCCCTTCCACTCTTCTGTTTTTCCCCAGGCATCCCTTTGTAATGAAAACCAGTGACTACTACACCGCACCTCCGAATCTGATGCTTAGTAACCTTACAGAAGTCCTGTAGATGTCTCTTTGGGTGGCGAGCACAGTAGGGCTCTAGGAAACTGGTTATGGGTTGAGTTGTTATCTGTTCCTCAAATCCATATGTTGGTGCCTCAACCCAAAGTACCTTAGAATATGACCTTATTTGGCAATAGGGAGATGAGTCATACAGTAGTCGATGGGCTCCTAACCTAATATGGCTGGTGTCTTTCTAAAAAGGAGTAATTTGGAGGCAGACATACATGCAGGGATAATGCCCCATGAATTTAAAAGCAGGGACCGGGGTGATGCATATACAAGCCAAGGAATGCCAAAGACTCCCAGCGAACCACCAGACGCTGGGGGAACAGAATGGAATGGATTGTCCATCACGGCCCTGCTCACACCTTGATTTCAGACTCTGTCCCTCAGCACTGTGAGACGATACATTTCTGCCATCTGAGCCACTCAGTGTGTGGCACTTTGTTCCAGCAGTCCTAGCAAATGGATACATGACTCATTGCCTGCCTGACAGCCTTCAGTCCACAGTTCCCTTCACGTCACTGTTCCATTTCCTTCTGCTCTGTCTATCATCCGTGTCCATCTGCCATGAGCTGGGTGGAACTGACAGGGTCATTCTCTTGGATGGCGTGGAGTATAGAATCCATGGCTGGATGGGTGGGGGTGGGCAGCAGCGGGAGGAAAGGTGCAGGTCGGGGTGGGGGTGGGGGTGTTCGCATTGTGGTCAAGGAGTCCGAAGTTCAAAGTGGATTTGGGTAGAAGTGGGACAAGGGAAGGAGACTGGGGCTTACACTGGGAGAAATGAAAGAAATAGGAAATCAGATCTTCAGTTGGCAGGGTTAGAAACAGATGAAGTGAAGGACGAGAGGGGAAGTGTGGATTGATTGGGATGAAGGCCATGAAGATGGTCAGAGGGTTCAGGGACTTGATTTCAAGGGGTCCCAGTTGAGAGCCATGGGACGTCCTGGTGGCTTCAAGGACTCGAGTAGGACTGGGAGACCATGTCTGTTTCTCTGAGTCAGCATCTCTCTAAACATCCTCTTCTTTCTGCCTCCTACATATAGAGGCAGCTGTGGTCACCTCCTCTGGCAATGAGTGCCCCCCCAGGCTGGCCCACGAGGTGGGTTCCCGGAGGCCTGCCTGGAAGTGGGAGTGGGAAGGCAGTTTCCTATGAGGCGGTGTAGGGCAGTGGTCAAGAATGCAGCTCTGGGCCAGTGTTGCAGTGTTGTAACCCCAGGTGACCTGTCCCTTCTTGAAAAACGTGGGAACCATCCAATGGGCAGGAGCTGGCATAAGTCCCCTGGGTTGTCATGGGAACCCATTTGTAAGGAAGGATGTTCTCAAACCCGAGTGCGCATCAGCGCCACCTGCAGGGCTTGTGGAAGCACAGGTGGCTGGGCCGCACCCCAGAGTTCTGATTTCAGTAGGATTTGGTTTTCTAAGAAGTTCCCAAGTGGTGCTGATGAAGCTGGTTTAAGGAACACATTTGGAGGACCACTGGCAAAAGGAGGTGCTCCTAGGCGTAAACTGCGGAGATCCATGGCTTCCTGGTGCCCCCTCGGGTCATTGCAAGTGGAAGGTGACACCAGGATCTACCTTATCCTGCTGGTTTGTAGGGCCAGCTATCTCCCTCACTGCTGTAGTCAGAGACCCATGAAAGGGCCTAGTGATGCTGCTGCCACCAGTGCTGAAGTGTGACAGCTGACATTTACATAGTTCTTGTGATGTGTCAGGATGTGTCAGGTGCTATTCTAAGCATTTAACATATATGAACACATTTCATTCTCATAAGAAACCTATGAGGCAGGTACTATTACCTTCATCACTCTTACTTTACAGATAAAGAAATTGGTTCAGAGAGGTTAAGTAACTTGCCCAAGGGCACACAGCTGGTAGTTGGCAGAGCTGGGATTCAATCTGGCAATCTGAATCCAGAGTCTGTGCTGTTATCCAACATTACTGCACTGACCCTGCAGGAGAAAGGAGGCAAGAAATGCTCCCAAGTTATTTGGCCTCTTTTTGCCTGCCTTCTCACCTCAAAAAAGGAAACAGCTTTTCCCATCTTAGATGAAAGCAATGCCTTTATATTAAAAAAAAAATGTTGTCAGGTTTAATTGGATAACAGCTGTCAAATTCTTGTAGCTCCTTAGAGGATGGTAAAGAGGAGGAATAATTATTGTGCTATTTTCTGTGCAGACCCTCGTACATTTGGGGGAGTCAATAAGTGTCTAATGACATTCCTGGTAATTGGCAATGATTGAAGAGCCCTGCTCCCATCAGAGGAGAGGCCTAGTAGGGAGATTTCACGTTGGATGATCAGTGGCTGGAGCTCTACTGCCTGCGAGAGGTGCGCAGGGTGTGGCTCCAGGTGCGAGGGGGCCTCCTCAAGGAGGTTAGTGAGCATCCTTCCTGGCCCTGGTTGGAGAGAGGGGGTGGCATTCCTTGTCCATCGGTCTAATTTATAGACTCCTGGCCCATCAGGGTTGGCAATTAGAGACCAGCTAGCCCAGTGGTTCTCAAAGTGCAGCCCAGAGACCAGCTGCATCAGCTTCTCTTAGAAACTTGTTAGAAGTCCAAATTCTCAGGCCCCATCCAAAACCTGCTGGGGGTGGGACCCAGCAACCTGTCCGCAAGCTCTCCATGTGACTCGGAGGCCTCCTGCCATCTGGGAACCACTGTTTTAGACAGAAATAGCACTTACTCTGGAGTCAGGCACACCTACCTTTGACTCCTGGCCCTGCGCCGTCTGCTGTGTGACCTAGGGCAAGTCGCTGTGCCTCTCTGGATCAAGTTTCTCATCTGTAACATGAGGGTGGGAGGTCAGGGGAGTGGAGTTGCCTTCAGTCCCTTCTCATGTTAGAGCCTGTTTTTCTTCTTGGCTTTGAAACAGCCTGTTTTATTGACTGCCTGCCGGGAACATTCCTTCTGCTTCCTCTTTACCTGTCTGACCCCCAAATAACCCAGGCATCTATGTGGAGTTTATTTGCTGCAGCAAGTTGGGTTTTTTTTTTTTTTCTTTCTTTTTATATTTCCTTCCCCAAATCCAGCCCGGGTTAGATTCCTCTCCAGGTACACGGCCCCATCATAGAACTTCCTGCATCCACATAATTGCCTTTTACGTGTCTTCACTCTCCACAAGGGCCAAACCTTCTGTTGTGCTGACTGCTGGTCTCTAGAGTGTTGGACACACAGTAGGTCCACAAGCAATCCTTGAGGTTAGGACCAATTTCATCCAATTTATGAGATGCTTGGTTCCAGTGCATTTTGTGAACAAACCAGTAGAGGGCTTAGCCTTCCTGTGTGGAGCCACATGGGGAAACTGAGGCACGGGGGTGCTGGCTGACTTAGGAGTGCAGTGGCTGGGAGAACAAGGGCAGAACACTAAATCCCGGTGGCTGAGGACTTAAGGGGAGGGGGCGGCGCTGTGGAACTGGGGTATGGACAACCTTGAGCACATCTCCATGTCGCAGAGGGGCCAGTCTGATACTGGCCACCTGAGTGGGTATATGGCCAGGTTGCTTTCTGGGCCAGACTCCGGTGTAATGGGGGAGAGAGAGGTGTCAGGTGAGGGGAAGGTGGACTTGGATACTTTGTGTCTCTCCAAGCCCTGGTAGTCTGAAGCTCGTGAAATAATAGCAGTGACCCAGTTTGGTAATGCGAAGGCGAGAGGGCACTCTTTTCACAGGCTTAGTCATCTCTTTGTTTTGCTTTTCTCCCCCCCATTTCCAATCGTGTCTTTTCCCGTTGCAAATATAATCCAGTATTTTCCACGGAGCATGGCAAACATGCCGTCTATAAGACATTGTTGCACATTCTGCAAGTGTAATTGGAGCATAAATGTACCTAATCAAAATATTATCATGCCAGCAGATGTGTGAAGTTTGCAGATTTAAAAAAATATATATATATATACACAGACACTTTAGTTCCATGTCATTTCAATTTAGAGATTTGGAGCTGCAGAAGCAAAGGGCTCAGCCCAACGAATGCCAAGAACAATTTGGGGTCTGAAAATGTTCCTGACAAGCCTGTTGGCCTCTTTACTCCTAATTTGGCAGCAGCTTGACAACTGATTTCACTTTTGTTCTTTCCTCCCACCTTTTGCCCCTCTTCCTACCTACACCAGGTCCTCAGGGCAAGGCCAGCTGACCCCAGGGAATGTGTGATCACTCCTTGCCACCAGATACAAAACACCCACTTGTGATGTGGAGCCTAAGACCTAAATGATGATTAGAATCTCCTGGGTTTAAATTTTGGCTCTGTCACTAGCTGTGTGGCCTTGGAAAAGTTACCTAACCTCTCTGTGCCTCAGTTTGTAAAAGGACGACAACAATAATGTCTACTTCTTAGGGTTACTATTAGAATTAAGTGAATGACTCTTAGTCAGATGTGATAGTTTGTATTTGTCGTTTTGCTGTTATTAATGAGCAGGTGTGGCTAATGTGGGAAACGACGTGTGTGGGAACACAAAAATTATGTTGTTTCTCCAGGAACAAGACCAAGAGACAAAGGTCTCTTCTCCCTCACCCCCTGTCCAGAAGGCATCTAGGTAGAAAATCAAGCCAGTTCTGGCATCTTAACTCGCCACTAACCAGTCACGTGACTGTGTGGTCTTCGAACCATAGATTTCTCTAGTTGGAGGGAACTTTAGAAACTCCAGCTGCCCAGCAGTTTTATAGGTGAAGAAACACAGAGAATTCATCGCTCTCAGAGGCACCGTGTGACTGACACCAGGTGCACTGGAAGGGGTCAGAGTCTGAAGGGAGAGCGGCACGACCTGCCCTTCCATTCTGCCTTGACCTTGTCAACATTGTTGGCATATTTCCCACCTCAAAGAGCAACACAAACAGGGCCTTATGTTTCACCACTTACGTAGCTGAGATCTCAGTCTGTCCTGTGTTGGGTTCCATTGTTTTTCCTTCAATAACATTTATTTTTCCTCCCGAGATAGTGAGGTAGTACACAGGGATGCTGGGGAGGTGAATTATGAAGGTATGATATAAAAGGGGAGAACCCTGATCCCGCTGTGTTTTTCATCACAAGATTATTGTAAGGTCCCAAAGGAGAATGTTGTGTGAAAATGTTCGATTTTGATTCTGTTTGGGGAGTGAAGGGGGTGAGAAGTAGTTCAGAGCTGGTACATGGTTTAGATTTTATTCTGCTTTGTCTCCATCCTCTTTACCCTCTCCCCTCCTTCCTCACTGCTCAGCGCTCCTTCCTCGCCTGTGTTTTATTTCTCCGGCCTCACAGCGTCCCTTTTCCCTTCTGCCTGCCTGTCCGCTCCCTGTCAGTCCCTCCTCTCCTCATCTTCCTTTGTATTTACTGTTCTGTTGCCTCCTCCCCTTCTTCCTTCTTCTCCCTCCTTTTCTTCTCTTTTTCACTCCCTCTCTCCCTCTCCCCTTCTCTTTCACCTTCTCTTGGGGGATGGGGAAGAGTGCAGGTGCCCAGGTTCCTTGTGTTTAGGGGGAAAGGCCCACGTATACAGCCTTTTCCAGCAGTGCCTTCCAGTCCAATCACCTGAGTTTAACTCCATCTTTACACTACATTGTCTGCACCCACACGGATTATCAGATAGCTGTTTCTTGGAGAATTGCCTAACAGATTTGCAATGAAATGCTCAACCCCCAACTTTTGGTCTGAATGAGTGATTACAGAAGTACTTCCTGCTTGTTCACATAAACTGACACAATGTTCATATAGTGTTTAGTTTCTTTGAAACTTCAGGGTGTTTTCCTTGTTGTAAATAGATATTATGTATCCATTTAACTAATTAGTTCCTCCCTCCCATTTTCAGGTCTATTAGAAAAGAAACAAGTTTTCTTTTCTTCTTCTTTTTTTTTTTTTGACACATTATAATTAGATTGCTTATATTGATAATATGGATAACGTTGAATGATGTGTTTGTTACTCTGGCTATTGGTAAATTATGTTTATAATGAGCTGAATGATTATTAGTTTTCATACTAGTGGTGGAACTCTGTGCTTCTTTTCCACATATTTTCTTACTTTATGGTGCATTGGGTCTTTTGACATTTTTGTGTCCATTGCTCCTTTACTGTGACCAGACAGCTAAACTTTATCATTCTGGACTTTTAAATTAGATCTTGTCCAGAATAGCTATAATAGAGGTATGTATGGGGTAAGTGATGCAGAAATAACTGATTCTGTGGGCATTGGTGAAAGTCACTGAGAATAAGAGGTGAAGGACCATTCCTGAGCCAGGCAGTGTGGATTTCAGGAGCACCATCCCCTGAGCAAAAACCCAGAAGCAGGGAAGTCTGCAGTGTATATTAGTTTCCTATTGCTGCTATAACATATTAGCACAAATTTAGTGGCTAAGAGCAGCACACATTTTTCGGCTTACCATTCTGGAAGTCAGATGTCCTAAATAGGCTGCGCTGGGCTAAAGTCAAGGTGTTAGAGGCACTATGTTCCCTTCTGGAAGCACTATGGGAGAATCCATTTTTCTGCCTTTTCTGGGTTCTAGAAACCACTTTCATCTCTTGGCTCATGGCTCCTGTGCCCCTCTCCGAAGCCAGCATCCTCACATGTCTCCCTGACTCTGCCTCTCTTGCTTCCCTCGATCAGAAGACTCTCCCCATCTCAAATCATCTGATTGTCAACCTTAATGCCATCTGAAACCTTAATCTCCCTTTGCTATGTTCACAGGTTCCACAGATTAGGACGTGACATCTTTAAGCTACTATTCCGTTAACTCTGGAGCGTGTGTGGGCTGTGTAGGCAAAGGGCTTTTCCTCAGTCTTCTTTGCTTTAAAACAGGGATAGCGTGGTACCACCTAGCTGGGATGCTAAAAGATGCCGAGATCAGTGCGTGGCACATACGAGGTTTTCAATAAACATTAATCACATTAAACATGTGGTAAATTGCATTGGGCCCACTATCATCTCCTGCCGGCTGTTTATTATGAAATTAACATTTAGTGAGTCAAGTCCAGCGTTTCATTTGATATTCACTGAAAACAGACAAGCAAAACAACTTTGATGCGTAGAGATGAGGACATGGAGGCCCAGGAATTTTTACTCACTTGCTCAGTCACACAATGAAGAAATGACAGGAGAGAGACGGAAACCCGGTTTTCTTGACTGCGCACCGAGGGCTTGTTCCATTCCGCCACAGCTGTTTTGGCTTCGGATGGCATTTGGGTCCCTGCCGCCACCCGCTCCCTTCACGTAGGCGCTGGCGCTGGGGGCTGGCGGGGCCACCTGTCTGCAGGGACGGCTCGGAGCCTCGGAGCTCCAGGCGCTCAGCTGCCGGTCGCCTGAGCACACTCGTGTAATCTTAATGAACAATGTGCAGAGCCATTAAAAACTCAATTTGGGCTTTCTCTTTACTGCCAACGTGAGGAAATGCAATCGTGAGGTGCTCATGTGTAAACACAATAGCTGCCATCTGCTACGGAGGAGCGTTTTGCCTCCAGAAAGGGGGTCTAGGTTGCCGACACATCAATAACGGGGCGCTTATCAAGGCGTTATTATGCACAAAGGGGAAAAATGCAGAATTTATGGCCAGCCGGAGAGCACTTCCTGGTTTAATTTCACAGTTTTCGGTGCTATGTATAATAACTGTGAGGAAACTAATGCTGTTTTATGCTCCTTTTTCATGTCAGTGGGTTTTTGAGAGAGAAAAAAAGAGTGAGAGAGAAGGAAAAAAGAATGTATTTACAGTCTTCCTCTTTCTTGTTTCTGACTGATCTCAATAATGACCGGCTCGCTTTTGATCTCTGGGAAACTGACAGCCCGGGATGATATTAATTAAGGCAACCTGTTGATAAAAAGAGGGTCTCACCGAGCTACTGATATACCAGGGCTTCACTCCTGAACGATATATAAGCCAGCAGGCCTGTGCTCAACTCAGAGATAGGACATCCTTCCTTTCTGGAGGATGTGGCCAGACCTCTGTAAGCCCAGCTTGTTGGGGAGGGGTCCCCTAAGACTACGCTTGCATTGCTGGATGCTATGACTTCCTGCCTTTGCACGAGCTGTTTCCTCTGTTCTAAATGCCCTCCCAAATTACCAGTGGGCACACTTCCATGGAAGGGATCCCGACTGGGAAAGAGGACAGGCTCACACATTCTGATGTGTGCAGTTTAGCTATATCCTCTCTAGTATCTATTTATGTCTGCTGATTATGCTAAGCTGATGTGGCTGAAGATATTGCTGGGGAAGGGGCCTTAGGAGAGGAAAATTTGAGCCCCGTGCAGTTAGGGCATGAGAGTACTCCTGTGTCCTGCAGGCTGGAGGGGGTCTCCTGCAGGGAGGGACTGCAGGGCCATGGAGAGAGGAGAAAACCCATTCCAAAGGGTGATGCCAAGTGGAAGTGAGAGCTGATTGCAGGGGCCAGTGTGCTGGGTGGACGTGCATCCTGATGGAGAAGGGGGAAAAGCCATGGGAGTTTGCAGAAAGAGCTTTCTCTTGAACCTTGTTGACTTTGGGGCCGAAGCACATCTGTTGTATGTCCCCTGACTGTGTCCCAGAGCGAAGAGACACTAACAAGCACCTGCGCAATCATTAAGACACCACAGCTCATGGCAAGGGCATAGGAATAATCTGTGTCTGGAAGTGCAGCGGGGACAAGGGATTGCCATTATTAATTAAGGTGCCTTGGGGACATTTGGGAATGTATAAGGAGTATGGCTGGGAGCTGGAGTTCCAGCAGGTATGAGGGTGGGGGGACTTCAAACCGGTAAGATGCCACCGTCAGGGTTCATAACATGCTCACTGGCTGGCGAGGTTTTACATCTATTCATCAAATTTCAGTTCTGCCCAGCCCACTCCTGGAAGATGTCGGCCCACCTGGCTGAGTTAGTCCCTCTGCCTCTGTGTCAAGGCTGGATTTCCTGCTCGGTCCACTGTGGATTGCTGCCTCTGCAGCTGGGAGGCATCTTCCCCACTGCCGCTACCCCCTCCACACAGCCTGTGGTTCACTGAGCCTGGAACCAGGTAGTTGGGGTTGAGTGCACCTGCTTGCTGGAGCCCAGATTGTGTGCCTGAGTCTTAGCTACAGAGGAGGCTGGAAAAGAGGGTGTCTGGCTTTTCTCTCTTAGAGGAAAATGGGCCCTGCTTCCAAAATTGGGGAGATTCCCCACACACAGGAAGGGCGTTCAGATAGTGGTCAAACCACAGGGCCAATTTTGACTTCAGAGCATCACTCTGGTCACCTTGGAGGGTGGCCTGAGAGCAGCCACACGTGGAGGGGTGGGGTCTGAGGAGCGAGGTGGACCACGGCAGTTACACTGGGCAGCGGCCCTGATGAGTTTTCCTGATAAAAGGTAGACCTACCTCAAGTCTAGCCCCAAACCTTCTTTTCTTTCTGTTCAGATGGGGAACGAAATAATCCGACACCACATTTTGCTTTTTATATCATATTCTCCCTCCAAGACTTTGGTGAGGACAGGATCTGATACGACGAGGAGCCTCGCGCACTCACATAAGAACGTTCAGATATTCCAGGATCCCAGCTGTGTAGACAGTGTATACCTGCTGGCTTCTGAATTGGTTTGTCATCCTTTTATCTCTGGTTCACTAGCTTGGGATACTTTTGCGGTCATGTTAACAAAAATACCTGTGATGACAGAATAATGGCCCTCCAAAGATGTCCATGGAACCTGTGTATATGTTACCTTACACAGCAAAAGCGACTTTGCAGATACGATTGAATTAAGGATCTTGCAGGGGGGAGACTATGTTGGATTGTTTGGGTGGACCCACTGTATATGATCCTTATAAAGAGGAGGCAGGAGGGTCAAAGTCAGAAAAAGGAGTTGTGTTGAAAGAATTAGAGGTGGGAGCCATGCCCTTTAGAGATGGAGGAGGGGGCCACATGCCAAGGAATGCAGGCAACCACTACACACTGGACAAGGCAGGGAAGTGGGTTATCTCCTAAAGCCTCTGGAAGGAAAGCAGCCTTCCCAGCACCTTGGCTTTGGACTTCTGACCTCAGAACCATAAGAATACATTAGTGTTGTATTAAGCCACTGAGTTTGTGGTAATTAGTTATAGTAGCCATAGGACACTAATCCGGTGTCTCAATCTTGTGTCCCTCAGACATCCATAAGCAGGTCTCCAGGGGCTGTATCCTTCTGGCCTGCACCCTGTTCTCCTTTGGAGCTAGGCTGGGTGAGCAGCCATTGTTTTCTTTTATCTTTCTTTTTATATTTTTTGTCAATTGTCTCGTCTGTCTCTCTGAGCCTAGCACCAAAGCACATACCTTTCTGTCTAGTCTGAGGGCCAGTGCATGCACAATATGTTACACAGATTGACATCACGGGCCCGGGTGGCGGTAGGGCGGAACATGGTATGGAACCCTGACCCAGCCCAGCTCGGGCCCACCTACGACACAAATCATCTTGATGAAGGTCCAGGCTGTTTCTTTTCTTCTCCGGGATTCATTCTTGCAGCCCATTCTTTCCATTCTCTGCTTCCTTTCTGCTTTTTACCCAGGAATGCTGCTCTTAACGATGTTCCTATCGGAGCGTCTCGAGGCTTTGCTTGGCAGCTGTCATTACTCACCTTATCTCCCTAAATAAAGGGACTTGCAGGATGTAGGAGCTCTTTGGGGGTGCCAAAACAATAATGAGGGTGCTGGGTGTGGAAATAAACTACAGGATTTGAATGGCTTAATAACCTAGGAATAGTTTATTTCTTATATACAAAAGGTCTGATATGAGTGTTCCTAACAGGTGAGTGGCCTTTCTCATGGCCATGGCCATTCAGGCAACCAGGCTCCTTTTGTTGTGGCTCTGTTGTCTCTTAGGCTCTTGGAATCCTGTGCTTGCAGCTGGTGGATGGGAAAGGACAGTGGAGCAGTGATTCTCAAACTTTTATGTGCTTTCTGTTGTACAAACCCACTGAGGGTCTTGATAAATGCAGATTTGGAATCTGTAGGCCTGGGGTGGGGCCTGAGCTTCTGCTTTTCTTACAAACTCCTGGGCGATGCTGAGGACCATCCTTTGAGAGACACGATAAAGGAAGATGGAGCGGCTGGGGGAGGGGAGAGGGAGGCACCTTTTAGGGACTAGGCCTGGAAGTGGCACACTTCATATTAATGCCTCACTGGCCAGAACCCAGTTGGCCCACCTCTCTATAAAGGGAGGCTGGGGAACGTGGTCCAGCTATGTGCCCAGAGTGAAGAGGACAGCTTTGCAAATCAGCAAGCAATTTCTGCTACCTGGACAGTCCCTGGAGGGCCAACCCTTTCACCAGCTCCATTTTCAGAGAACGGTAGCACCTTCTTCCTGCAATCATGGGGCGGCAAGATGGGAGTGGATGGGTATTACATGGCACCACCTCCTCGGGGACCTGCCTCACCCCTGGGGCTGGGTTGAAAAGGCTTGGGAACCTGGTGGAAGGGAAACCTGCTCGCGTCTCCTCACTGTGGCCTGTATAACAGAGCTCGGTGTGAACTGGCAGGAGGGTGGGAGCTGAGATGTCCCCGGAGCATCATGAGATTCTGAGTTGAGACGTCCTTTGCTTCTCAGGCTGCCTTCCTGACCCGTGGGTGTGCTGCTCCTCTGTGGCGGGGCCCCCATCCTACCTTTGGGTGCTCTGGGTCCTCGCTCCTCCTTTCCAAGGAAACCTCCTGGAACCTGGTGGGGTGTAGGTCAGCCAGCAGATACAGGCATGGATGCCGGCCTCAGTTTACCCCCTACAGTGGGTTCTTTCTGCCTCACTGGGAGGTTCTGATGATTAACCATAACATCTGACAAGGGACATCTCTCCTCTTACCCTGTTTTATTGCCAAGCCATAAACTCTCTTGGAAACACAGGGGAAGATACTGCCTTGGTTCACTTTTCAGTGGTTCCTACCCCAGGAGATGGGTGAGTTTTCTGATTGGTGGGATGGGGAAAGTCTTCTTGTTACCTTGCTTCTTGTTGGTTTATTTTGGGGATGAGCCCACCACTAGCCCTATGTGGCCAACCCTCGACGACAACCCTGGGGATCAGGGTGGACTTGGAAGGAGGGAGTCCATGATCCTCCAGGTGCTCCTCATGCTCTTCATGAAAGAAAATGCAGGAAAGCCAAATTTAGCCTCAAGTCCAAGTTACTTTCTCAAATTCAGCTTTGAGAATATTGGAATGGAGGTTTTGAACTCTACTTCTCTCCTCCTTCTATTTTTAAGTTAATTCAGATCCCAGAGGAGATGGTCTATGAATGTCTGGTACCTTCTAGAACTGCAATAAGATATGGATTTTCCAGCCCTTACTAGCTGGCAGCTGTTAATATTTTTGGAGTTAGGGTTAAAGAATGAGGCTACTCATAGCTATAGTGGCTCATTGGGGTTGAGGGTTAGTAGTCATAAGGTTTTGTTCTGAATTGAATGTTGTAGTGGTTAAAGTCGATTTCAAAGCCACGGTGGTTTTTCTAGGTGAGCATATTCACCCAGAATCACCTGAGTTTATCTACTGCATTTTATGATGCAATTTATGTCACAGAATCATAGGGCTGGAAGTCACAGAGCACAGCCCTCAGAGTCAATCGTGAAGTTTCCTCCAACATCTCAATTTTCCCAGGCTCTGTGTCACCTGTTAGAGGGTCCTTTGCACTGAAATGTGCCTCCTGGTGGTTTCTTTCCTAAGTCTGCCCTCTCAGGCACCTTTATCTGTTAGCTATTGCCACAGTAACGCTGCCTCACCCACCGAGAGGGGACCCAGTGTCACATAACAGTAAGTACTGATTCTCACACTCATAGTCTGAGCATCGAGTGTGGTTCTGCTGATCCAGGTTGGGCTTGTGGGCCATGTGGCTGTGCTTCTCACTGCGTGGGTGACATGGCTTGGTTCTTCACTGTCAGTTCTGCTCAGGACTCTTCCACATCAGTCTGTTCTCCATCCCAAGCTGAAAGGGGCCACAACTCCCTGGGGAGCATTCTTCTCATAAAAGGTGACATCATAGAAAGAGGTCAAGCCCCAGGAGGCACACACACTTCAGGCCTCTGATTGAATTGTCCTGTTAGCATCCTGCTGACCAAAGCAAGTGTAGTCCAAAGTCACAGGATGGGGACACGCCCTCAGCCTCTTCCACATAGCCAGAGACCAAGGACACAGATCCAGGGAGGGGTGGAGAACTAGAAACAACCCTTTAACCTGTCAAAGCAACTCCAGAGACGCTCACGTTCTTCTGAGGAAACAGCCTTTTAAATGCTGGAAGGGAGTAGCCATGTTTTCTGCAAATAGTAATAACAGCGTCAACTTTGAGGTTGGAAAGAATCTGGGTCTCATCTCTGTCTGAGTGGCCCAGGGCGAGTCACTCAATCTTTAAATAAGATGAAAGTCCTCTGTCTCCCAGTGTCATTCTGAAGATTAAGTTGAATAATATACGAGGTCTGTCTGGAAAAAGTCCAGCCATTGTTAATAGAATGAGAAGGGTTTGCGCGACATTGACGTAACCTGGCAGCCAAGGAGAGTGGGCTGGAATGCGCATGCGTGAACAATGACAACTTCACTGTACTATCGGTGGGGGCGGTAGATGCCGTTGAGTGAGCATGTGTACTGTGTGGCCGTCACATTCAAAATGACTGAGTGAGTAGAGCAACAAATCTGCATCAAATTTTCCATTAAGCTTGACCGTTCCTCTGCAGAAACTATTTGGATGATTCTGAAGGCCGCAGCTGTGGGCAACTGGTGATTGGCAGCTTCATCAAGACAATGTGCCCGCTCATGCATCATGTCTCGTGTAGAGTTTTTTTGTGAAACATCAAATCACCCAGGTGACTCACCCCCTTGCCCCCCACAGCCCAGATTTGGTGTCCTGTGACTTCTGGCTTTTCCCAAAACTAAAATCACCTTTGAAAGGGAAGAGATTTCAGACCATCACTGAGATTCAGAAAAATATGATGGGGCAACTGATGGTGATTGGGAAAACTGTGTGAGGTCCCAAGGTGCCTACTTTGAAGGGGACTGAGGCATCATTGTCCTGTGTACAATGTTTCCTGTATCTTGTACCTTCTTCAATAAGTGTCTCTACTTTTCATATTCCATGGCTGGATACCTTCTGGACAGACCTCATATATATCTCACTTAACATCAGACCTTACTTCTTTAAGTGCTTAGTATTACTTACCCTCCATTCCAGGCTGAGCATCTTCCAGTTCTCACATTTCTTGAGGATCTTCCTTGTTGACTTGAATATATTGTACTTGTTATATGTCTTCCTCTAATATATTCCCTGTACTGAATGCAAGGCTCCAGGCGGAATATGTTAGAACAATGCCACCTCCCATGTTGTCAAGGTTCTGTTTCCACCGAGACAGCCCAGGCTTGCGTGAGATTATGTTTCACCTCATTTTACCTGTGGAGGTTGCTGTTAACTAAATTCCTGTTTTTATTCCATGCTTCCTTCAGGAGCTACTGGATATGTCTCTTCTGTAAAGGTTTATAAAGTGTCTACTTGGTAGAAACACATTGTACATGTTACTATCTCTTCATTCTGAAAATCACCTTGTTGAGTAGGGTTTTATTCCTAATTACAGAGGAGGATACTCAGGTTGAAAAAAGAGATGTGGTTTCCTCGGGCTCACCCAGGCCCTCCCAAGGTGACCTGATTTCTGGCCACCGTGTTGATGGGTGTGACTGGTTTTCAGGAGGATTTTTCTTTCTCTCTCCTTATCTCCTTCCCGCCCCCTTTGTGGGCCTCCAGGATCCTTCATGATGGTGAACAGCTCCGGGAGGGCCTCTGGCCAGAAGGCCCACCTCCTCCTGCCAACCCTGAAGGAGAACGACACGCACTGCATCGATTTCCATTACTACTTCTCCAGCCGGGACAGGTCCAGCCCTGGGGCCTTGAACGTCTACGTGAAGGTGAATGGCGGGCCCCAGGGGAACCCCGTCTGGAACGTGTCTGGTGTCGTCACCGAGGGCTGGGTGAAGGCAGAGCTTGCCATCAGCACCTTCTGGCCACATTTCTACCAGGTATGGTGTTTTATCATAGGGTGACTTTTTTAAAAAAAGTAATTATAAAGCTATATACCTCTTTGCCTGCCTAGAGCTGTCGATTTGAGATAGGACTTCATTTACTCACTTGTTCAGCTCATCTTGACTGAGCCTCTCCTCCTAGCCAGGCCCTGCTTCCCTGGGGCTCATGGTCTGGAGGAGCCTGGTGTATGAGTAATGATAGCATAGCGAGTGCATGTGGGCTTCCTAGGCTGCCGGAGGAACATAGACATGGAAGCCCATTGTAAAATAATTGATGAACGAGAGGCTGTGATCTGATGAGGAAGATGCTATGATTATCCCGCTTTATAGGTGAAGACGTTGAGGTTCAGAGAGAGGAGCTCACTAGTCAAAGATCATCCCTCGAAACGAGGGTGTTTGCGGCAAAGGCAATGAGGATGTCTTCGAAGAGGAGACGACAGCTAGGCTGAGTCTTGAAGGGGGGGTAACTGATTATTGGGAAAGGAAGAGAAAGGCATTTGAGTTGTCAGGGAGAGGGCAGGCCACGGGCTCGAGGAGTGAGTGAGAGATTGCGGCGGAATGTGCAAACTCGAAGTCAGTAAAGGAGACCTGCGGGGAATAGAGCCTGCAGGGGGAAGTAGGACAAGTAGGACATGGTGCTTTGGATGCCAGGCTACAGAGATTAAATTTATTCTCCAGCCTAGAGCAGTGCTACTCAAAATATCTGTGGGAAAACACCAGTTACTTCCTTAATGTATTGTGGACTTACACTTTAAAAAATTTGTATTTGTTCATTTTTTAATTGATTTGAGGAGAGGGGGTGAGAGAGAGGGAGAGAAACTTTGATTTGTTGTTCCGCTTATTGATACATTCATTGGTTGCTTCTTGTGTGTGCTCTGTCCAGAGATTGACCCCACAACCTTGGTTTATTGGGATGACACACTAATCAATGGATTAACTGGTGAGGGCTCAAGGACTTATGCTTTATAAATGACAATAAAAATGTCACAGCAATGCCAAATGGCTGTAACAGTTCCTAAATGTCACTCTGGCTCTTCCTGCTCATCTCATTGTGGGTTGAGAACGCTGCAGAAGCTGCCTTCAGCTCACAGAGGTGCAGGTCACCCTGGCCTAGGACTGCTGAAAGTTCTTCTTTTCTCAAACAGCACTGTTCAGGTATAATTTACATGTTACAGAATTCACTTATTTTAACTGTGCCATCCGATGATCTTTAGTAAAGCTACCGAGTTGTGCAGTTAATCTCCATAAACCAGTTTTAGAACATTTCATCACCCCAGTAAGATCTCTTGTGCCTATTTTCATTTCATCCCTGTGCCCGCTGTTGAAAGTTTTAAAGTAAGAAGGTTACATCAGATCTGCATTTGGGGGACATTTCTCTGGAGTCTGGAGCCAAAGATGGACGTGAGGGTGGCAAGAGTAGTGGCCTGGAGCTTTGTAGACACGAGGTCCAGAGATGGACCGTGAAGTCCAAGCACACACAGCAAATCCCTGGTGAAGCTGGTGTCTAGATGCCCCAGGTCCAAGACTCTCCCCCTGTATGACTGAGCGTAAATGCCAAGTCTTTCCATAAGCCTGTGAATCCCTTCAGGTCCCAAGGAGAAACCTGCTACCTAGGACCTGATGAAATGGGTGCATGAGGGGGCCACAGGTGCAGCTATAATAACCAGGAAAAGTGACCTGGAGAGGGACAGTCCCACCATTGGCCATGCTCTTTGATGGGGTTTGGAGGGGGTGGAGGGAAGATATTTCTTGGACGTCCCCATGTCCCGGCTCTGTGATGAGTATATTGCCTCTCACTTGTCTACATAGTAAATTCTGTGTTAAGCAGCAACATATCCTGTGCTCTGGGATAGGGGATATTATTGGTAAACTGAGGTGTAGGTCCGTGGCTCCAAGTTCAGTTTCTCATATTGGGGAAAATAGTCTGCCCATTCTGAGAAGCTACCACTCACTGGCTGGGTAATGTTGGATGTATCTCATCATCATTTTGAAGCACAACTACTGTTTCATCTGTAAGGTGGAAAGGCAATGGGTCCAAGGAGGGTTCTTCTGTGGATCGCACAAGACGACATGCCAGGCTGTCAGTGGCCTCAGCGATTGTCGGAAGAAAGGGAGGAGCAGGAAGGGAGGAAAGAACAAAACAGAGGAAGAAGGAAGGAGATGTTTTCAAAAGAAAGACCCTCTGTGTTTGAGCTGTTCTTGCTAAGTAGCCTCATCTGGGGGAATTTTCTGATTTCCAACCTGTCAGCCACAATAGTAACATTACACGACATTCATTACCTCTGCTCTGAGCTTTGTGGGAAAAAGCCACTAATGCACTGAGAGCAGCAGTTTAGAAAAGACATGTGTCTGACGCACACACACAGGCAGTAGTGGATAGTCTCCATGGGCACACACACACATAGGAGCACACACCGGGGCTCATGTACCTGTACACACACATGGGAACATACACAGGGCTCACACACCTGCACACACACACAGGAGCACACACAGTGGCTCATGTACCTATACACATACACATGGGAGCATAAATGGGGGCTCACGCACCTACACACACACATAGGAGCACACACAGGGCCTCATGTAACTGTATATACACACATGGAAACATACAGGGGGCTCACATACCTGCACACACATGGGGCACACACACATGGAAGCACACACAGGACCTCATGTACCTGTACATACACACATGGGAACAAACAAGGGGATTCACGCACCTGCACACACTATGGGGCACACACACATGGAAGCACACACAGGGGCTCATGTACCTGCACACATACACGGGAGCACACATGGGGGCTCACGCACCTGAGTTACACACATGGGAGCACACAGGGGCTCACACACCTGCACACACACACACATGGGAACATACACAGGGGCTCATGCACCTGCACACACAGGAGCACACACATGGGCTCACATATCTGCATGCTCCCAGACTCACCATCCACTCAGGACCACCCCCACACACAGAGGTCTGGGGAGAGAAGATGGGCCCTATCAGGAGGCTGAAAGGCCCTTGCAAAATGGAGTTTAAATTTCACCAGACCCCAAGTGGTGGCCCTGCATGTATGATTCTGTGGACTGAACACAATTTTAGTTTTCAGCAGTGCTGGTCTTCACATACTCATGGCTTATGCATTCATTTATTAGAGTCATACTTCACAGTCCTAAAATGGACTCTTAGCTCAATAATAAATAGGGAAACTTTATCTTTCTTATTAGTGGCTTCCTGGCATGTTCAGCAGGGCCTGGGACGAGACTGTTCCTCTGCCACCCCTCCCCTGCTGTCTCTCAGGTGAGCAGGGGCTTATCAAATGCCATTGAAGCCCTGCTTCAGGTCCCTGCCCCTTTCCAGGTGATATTAATTCTGTTTCATGTTTTTAATGATTCTGAACTTTTCCATATCAAGATTTTAAAAAGGAAAAGAAAGAACTCTTCCTTAATTTTACAGTTGCTGGCTCACTGTTCTCCATCACGTGCCCAGGTGAAATACCTTGTACTCAGCACTTGTGATTGCTCTGTAGAGCCCCGACACGAAGGACTTCCTGACCTGAATTCAACTGGATGCGAAGCCCTTTCTCAGGAGTTCCTCTGGCATTGGCACTCTGCAGAGTCAGTAACTTCATGCTCAGATCAGGAAAGCGCAGGTCAGGGACAGGGCAACTCTCCCTGCCCCGAACTCCACCCCAACTCCCCTCTCATCCACCCCCCCTCCCTGCTGAGCAGCAAACCGTCCTCCTCCTCTGTGCAGGCCTCCCGACTTCACCCTAAGCAGTCCTTCCTCGTGAAAATGCATACAGTCTGCTTTCTAGCAGGAGTCCTGGTGGGCCAACAGTTTTCTAGCTCTTATCTTTGGAGAAAATGTTTGCAGCCCCCTGAAATTTTTGCAGTACTCATTCTCTGCTGAAGGTCTACAAAAGGTGAGGATAAGGCAGTGGGTCTCTGAAACAATGTCCTGACATAGCACACCCTCCCCCAAATGTGCATACAGGCTCCTTTCTGGACCGGTTGAGGGTCACTCGTCTCTGAGCCTCTCTTGGGAAATTTCGTCCTGGTTTTGCCCAGCAATTCATGTCTAGAGAGAAAGAGGTTTGCATTTTTCTGTGCAAGCTTCCCCCTGCCCCCTCAGGATGTCCCTAAGGTTCTAGGGGTTGGGGCATGTATAGACAGCTGTAGACCCACACGGCAGCCTTGGGGTTCAAGAATGTCCTGCAGAGAAGCCGGGATTCCCAGCCTAGGCCTTCTGCTCCAGTCCCTGCCCCCCAGGGTCCCTGCTTCCATAAACTGGCATGGAGCATCGCTGGGTGTTGGCAAGGCCCACTTCTGCCCCACACCGCCCTGTAAACAGCACTATCCTTTACTTCTCTGACTCCTCCCCCACTCCTGGCTTTCATTCCTCAGGGGCCTTGTTTGGAGTTTCCTAGAGGCTCCTGGCATCCCCTCGTCCTCTTGTGCTATCTGTTTCCAGGAAATGGACCTGGTCAGGTACTGGGTGGGGTCTTTCTGACCAGGGTCCCCATACCAGAGGCACATTGATGGGGTGATCATCTCTACCTACAGCCTCAGGTGTCTTCTGACCTGAAGGCAAGACTCAGATGACCCGCATGCCCCAGACATTTGTTGGCTATGAACCTGGCCCAGAAAGGGTTGAGCTGCAGGTGTTCAATGGCTTTGCTTGAACGTATGGGAAGAAACTCTCTTCTGCTATTCCTATTTATTTGGGTGGTCTTCCTTCTTTGTCATCAACAGTAAGAATCCTGGGGGCCCCTCACATTTCTCCTGATGTCTACATGTCTCTGGCAATGCTGCCTCTGCGTGAGCCATGCCTGCAGCAAAATCTGATTTCTCCGATTGTGTTCCATAGTACTCTGTCCCATGGCCTCTTACGAAAGCTTCTCAGGGCCTCGCTCATATCTGGAAGTCTTATTGCATGGTCAGAAACTTGACCATGCACTCTGGTAATGATTTATATTGCCAGGTTCCTGTTCAGAACTGTTAAGCATTTAATGTGGCTAAGGTGAAGTTTGGAGCTTTGGGGCTACGTCTGTTTTCTAAAGGGTGACCCTGCCAACTTTATCTTAGTGCCCATCGCTTCTGCATGGCTGAGGCCTGCCATCCTGTAAAACTTAGTGGCACGTTTCTGGCCACCACTTGAGGTCCCCCTCTCCATTGCCTGGAGTTGTGCTCCCCAGGATTATCCCTTGTTTCTGGAAGTGGGCAGCTGGCCCAGGAATTTGGATGCAGGCCTGGGTACTAGCCCCATTGCAAGAGCTCAGAGCTCAGGGCACCTACCTCAGCAGGCGAGTCCAGGTAGGCCCTCGAGGGTCCAAGCGCATCCACCTCCTCCTCCTTTTCCTTCTGGGGAAGTATGGTACACGTCTGGCCCTGTTTCTGGGACACCCAGTCTTATATCTGCACTGTTGACCCTTCGCCCCCCAGGCGCTGGGGAATGAATCTAACTCATGGCGGCTGGCAGGACTTTTTAGAAAACATATAATTTGGAGTGACATGCCAAGGACAGACCCTCTTGGCTCTGGCAGATTTTGTGAGTATTCTACTCTGAATAATCTGGAGGTGATGGGATGTGCTCCCCAGGTCTGTTCTAAGAGGCTCTTTATTCTCAGTTCCATTCAGGGCCTACTTGTTGGTCTTAACCTATAGTAGACCCTAATTATAATGTCTTGTGAGTCTTGAGCCTTCATTAAAGATATCATGGGCTGTCATGGTCTTCCTCTCCACGTGTCTGTACTCTCTCCCCACTACGTCCCCCAGCTGTCTTGGCTCTTGCACCCACAGGTACCCCTTTATTTCTGTAGGCCTCCCCGTGGACCCAAAGCCTGGTCTCTACCAGTTTCTACCAGTCACGACTCACATCAGAGTGTCTAATGAGTGTAGGAACTTCAGTGGAAGTTTGGGGTGAGGGTTAAAGGGGATAGTCACATGAGTTCTTTACTTTCTCCCTCTCCCAAGATCTACCATCATTCCCTGCTTTCCTCTTTCATTTCTGTTCCTCTCTCCAGAGCAGGAGAAGTAGTGTTAGTAACACTTATCAATATCTTACCATGTGTATTGTAAGCACTTTAGAATTATTAACTCTTTTAATGGAAACCCAGGGCTTTCTTTCCTTTGTTTCTTACAGAATATCATTCTCCCACATTTGAGGAACCTGAATCTTATCTCCCCCAATGCTTTACAGAAATTTTCCCAAGAGGACTTCTGATGAATGAAGATACTCAATCTCGTTATAGAATTCTTATTCCTGCAAAGGAAAGGAGAGAGAATAGTGAACCAATGTCTGTTTCTCTATCACACATCCCTTCTCCCGTGACAAGCCTTGTGTTCATTCATGGAATATTTATTAATAATTATGATGTAGGTTAAATACTGGGTGATAATATGAGAAACAGTCCAAGTGTTAGAAGAATTTAATTAAGCTCAACTTTGATTCACTGGAATAAAAGTCAGCATTCTGCTTAACCAAGTATTTTGGTTAAATGAGAGTTGGGAAGCTTTTCACCGAAATTCAGTTATGAGCGTGGCCATGTGTTATGAACCAGGAGACTGGGACCTCAGTCCACCTTTGGCTTCTTTTCTGAGTTTTGGTAATTCAGCTGGTCCCACTTACTAGGGCTCCTGAGAGGCTAGATCAAAGCCATGTAATAAATAGTCAATATTGTAGACCTTTATTATTGTGGTTATGTTTCTCTGGTTTTATTATTTTTATTATCATTCAGTTTTAGCTGATGAGGTGCCTCTCTGGTCAATACTAATTTCTCCACTCATATCCTAACCCCATTTGACTCCTGCCCCTTCTACAATCTTGTTTCATCTGCACCTCACGCACTAATATTCTATCCTACTTCCTTGATTCATTTCTCTGTACCTAAACTCATGTTCCAATCTCTACCATCCTAAAAAATAAATTCTCAATTGGACTTTTAGCACTTGGCCTTCTTCTCTGAACTATCTACTCTGTCTTTCAAGGTGACCTCATCTACTTCTCTAACTTTAAATGACATTTAGATGCCAAAGCTACCACATTTGTAACTCTGGTTCCTAAATTACCCATGAGCTTCAGAAATGTCATGTCAGCGTCCTGCTCAACATATCCATCAAGATAGTTAATTGTCACGGCAACTTAACACGGCCAAAGGAAATCTTGAAGTAGCCCTGCCTGTGTGCTTGTGCAGACGCCCTCACTGTGTCATTTTCCCTGTCAATAAATGACACCAGAATTTGCCTAGAAGCTCCAGCTCCAAATTGGAGTACTCAGTAAGTTTTCTCTTTTCTTCACTCTCCTGCTATTTATCTAAGAGCAATTCTTTTCATCCCTATCTTCGAAATATCTTTCAAACCATCAGCCGTTATTCTCCACAGCCACCAGCCATCAAAGCTGTCCTTATCTTTAGACGGGATGCCTGCAACAGCCAAGTGATAGGTCTATTTGTTTTCAGTCTTTCCCAGCTGCCCACCTCCCAGTCACTCGTTTTCCATGGGATAGTCAGTATGATTCTTTTACAGTGTGAATTAGAATATGTCACTTCTCTGCTCTGAATCTTTCAGTGACTTTGAAGAAAATTGAAGCTATTGTGTCTTATAAGACCCCATGTCATTAAAATTTTTTTTTGCATTCATAGATTATTGTCATTCTGACTTCATCTTTTGTTGATTGCCTCATGAGGTCACTTGCCAGTTTTCCTTTGGAAAGTTTATTTATTCTGTTGAATCACAAGAATTCTTTACACAAAACAGGTCGTTAACCTTTTTGATGGCACATATATTACAGATATTTTTTCAACTTGCCATTTAACTTTTAATTTTGTTTCATACTCTGTTAACATACAAAACATACTTTGACATTATAGTTATTAAGAAGGTATTGTATATTTAAGAAATGAATAATATTTCAGTGTTAAGAAATTGATTTTTAAGCATTTATCATTCCTTTCTAGCTTTAGTGAATATGACTAGAAAATGTACAGACCCAAAACAGTATGGCTTCTTCTTTGACAGATTGATTGAAGTTATATTTTAGCCTTTTATATGATCTTTGTGTAAATAACCCATGAACATATCAACAGAAATTTTGTTATCTGTATTCATTAACATCTGTTTAGTAGATGCATTATTATTTATATTATATGCAGACTGGATAGGTGCATTTTTTTCTCTTTGGCTAGAATCTAAAACAAGGGTTTAGTAAATATAAATGGGTTTTATTTAAAATATAACTACTATTTGTTTTTTTCCCCCCATCATTTTCTTCTTTTAAGTCTACTGACTCATGAATTCTTTCAAATGACCATTTCAGTCCACTTAATAGTTCTTATTTTTCTTTCAGTTTAAATTCTACTTTGATACTTTTACATTATTTTTGCAACAGCTGTTTTCTGTTTATTTGTATTTCCCTATTATTTTCCTTTGTTCAACTTGCTATTCTTAAAGTTACTGAGTCATTCTGTTTAGGTGTTTATCTTAGAGCATGCAATTAGACTTTGTTTAGACAGTCTGAGAGCTTTTCTCTATTTTAACCTATTTATATTTATTGTCACAAATACTTTTTGTTGACTTTTGCCATTTTTTATTACACAATTGGAATGCTTTTATACTATTTCTTTATAAATGAATTTTCTGTATTCTTTTACTTTTTCCTTTGGACTTTGCTTTTGGTTTCTTTTGAATTATTACAAATATAATTAGATACATGGTTGTTGATAGAAAGGCCTTCTGCTGCCTTTCTCCTCTGTGGGGTGAGGCAGCTGTTTCACTTTCATTTCTGTAACCTTTCCCCGGGCTTCCTGCACAGTTTTCTTTGTTAACCCTCTCTGAAGGACCCTGCTGTCTCTTCCAGAGTGGTTGTCATGCTGGTGCCAGCTGCTTTATGTTTGGTGTGACTGTCATTCCCAAGTCACTTTCCACGATTCCCGGCAGCTACATGCTGACTTAGAGAAAGCTGCCTCTTCACAGCCATCACCGCCCTTTCCACCAGTCCCTGCTCACTCGTGACCCCACTGGGATCACTGGGGTGACCACATGAACCACAAGATAGTCCACAAGGAGGAGGTGCTTCTCTTGGTCTCATCACCGACCTTACATTCCACCTACAGGCTTGAGCTGAGGAGTGACAGACAAGAGGGAGAGGGTTCATTCTGTAGCCTGGTGGGTGCTAGAGAAGAAAAGCAATGAAGGTCTGATCCAGAGCAGTGGCACTGATGTCCCAGTGGTGTGGCCTACAGCATGGTTGCTCCATAGGGTTCATTTTAGTAACAGAGATGGAAAGACATGGGCAGGTTTGAGAAATACTGGGAAGACAGAATCAGAAAAGAAAATGAATGTGAGGAGCAAGGCTGAAGGAGAAGCCCAGGCAGTCCCCAAATCCTGATCTTCAGTGGTATGGCGGGTCATAGTGTAAGCCACCGATGCCTGTATTTCAGGAAGGACAGACCCCTGGGCAATGAGGGAGAGGGTTTGAAAGGAAAGCTATTCAGATCGGGTGCAGTTTGAGTTTGAGGATCTATGTGATATCGAGGTAGAAATAGAAATCTGTGAGCTGGATACATGAGACAGATGTTTAAGTTTTTAAAAGGTCTGGAGTGGAGAGTTGGGCATGGGAATTATCAATGATTTGCAGCCATTGAAGAAAGAGCATGTGCAGAAAAAGAAAGAAAGAGGCAGGGAGAGGGAGGGAGGGGGAGGGAAAGGAGGGGGAGGGGAGAAGAAGGAGAGAGAGAGAAAGGAAGAAAGGAAGAATGAAGAAAGAAAGAAAGAAGAAAAGAAAGAGGGAAAGAAAAAAAAATGAGTAGAGGAGGCCCACATTTGAAGGCTGGATGTAGAAGTACTTAAAAGAAACCTGTGATAGAACAGTCCAGATTTATGAGAAAAATTATGAGAGTGGAGTGTCACCAGAGCCTAAATAGAAGACAGTCTGAGAAAGGGAGAAGCTGTGATCATGGACAGTTGTAGAAACATGGTCAAGTATTAATAATTATAGCCAACACTTACTGAGAACCTACTGTACGTACACATTGTTCTAAGGAGTGTATTAATGCCTTTCATCTGAAAACTTACCCTGTGAGGTAGGTTCTACAGTTACAGAGGAGGAAACTGAGGCACAGAGCATAAGGTAACTTGCCCAAAGTCACACACTAGTAAGTGGTGCAGCCAGGACTGGAACCCAGGCATTCTGATCCAGAGTCTGAACTACACTGTCTTCCTTCTTAAAGTAAGATAAAGATTGAAATACATGTATTGGATTTAACAATTAAGAGGTTATTGGTATCTGCCATGAGAGCAATTTGGGGGAGTATTGGGGACAGAGTCCAGATGACAATGGGTTGAAGTTTTACGGTGAGAAGTAAGGAAGTGTTGGGAGTTAGTGTGGATAAAACTAGTGAGAATTTTAAATGTGATTAATACACAGTTGGGTTAATCCAGAGAAGAACCTACTGTCAAAGGGTAGCATTTAAAGAGTAAGGGAAGCCCAAGCAAAGTCAAGGATGAAAGGAAGGATTTGGCAATGTAGGATAAGAAGAGAGAGCCAAGAAGAACCAAGAAGCTGGAAAATGCTGTTGAGGTAGGGGTCAGGAACACGAGCAGAGAGAAGACAGTGGGTGGTTGTGAGGAACCTGACTTGTATGGAATCTAAACTGTGTTGATTAGATTGATGGGTAAGAAGTTGGAAGTCAGCCCCTCTCTTGTCCTCTTGCCTCTTGAAGAGGTAACGTGGGTATCTGCTGGGATCAACCGGGTGATATTGAATGGGGAACACTTGTGTGGGGTACAGGAGTGGAGAAGGCAGAAATGGAATGGGCTTGCCAAAGGTGTAGTGAGAGTTCTAAGGAATTGGGGCGATAGGTCAGCATGATGTGGATGATTATCCAATGTGGTGGGGGTTCCCTGAGTCTGTTGAGAATATAGAGAGGTCCAGGCAGGCCGATAGACTCTGGGAGAGTTGAGGTTCAGGATGCTATATGAGCCCGAGGAGAAGGTTTAAGAGGAGTGAATTGGGAGAGGGCTATGGGGTAGGAGGCTGTGCCAAAATAGAGGAAGTTAGAATTCCCAATTTCTGGCGTGGACGGCACGTCTGCGCCTGTGGCTGATGCTTTGTGGAAGGTAAGGCCATTCACCAGGGAAGTCAAGGAGTTGGTCATGTTGTCCACAGAGATGTTCACAGCTCTTCGATGATGGTAGAGGTTGGGTGACAAAGAAAGCTGTGAATGGAGCCATCACATCTTTATTGAAGTAAGCAGTTTGTGGGGAAGTCAGAATGGAGAATAAAAAAGAAAATTGTTGCCCTTGGATTCCAGTTACCAGCAGTTATGCTTGGGGCTTATTTTTGAAAGGTGTTATTAAGAAATTCAGGGGTGGGTGGGATGCGGGGAGAATGATGGGGGAAAAAGTGGGACAACGGTAATAGAAAAAACAATAAATAAATTAAAAAAATTCAGGTGGACTCTGCTCCTCGGGGATAGAGAATCAAATCAGGATAAGCCCTCCTTTTCTTCTGGTAGCTTCCAAGGTAAGCTCCTCCCCCACCCTTCGTAAGAAGTTGGGTTATTGAAACAACAGTGAGAGAGGTGCCGATTGGGGTCTCCAGGCCATATTTTGGTTGTTTTCCTGCATCCAAGCGTTATTTCTGAAATCCATTAAAAATGTTCCACGTGGCTGACTCTTCTTTTGCTAGTCACCAGAGTGTGGCCTTTCTACCTTTTTTTTTTTTGAAAATTTAAGTCAATTGCTAGGATAGCATCCTAGTCCAACACAAGGCCTCTTTAGGTGGTTCTGATGGGAAGCAGAATCATAAAGGGGTTTGCAGCTGGGGGGACTCCTGTGACCAGCGCCTACAACCGCTGCTGTGAAACTGACTCCCACCCTGTGTTTGTTGCAGGTGATATTTGAATCCGTCTCTTTGAAAGGTCATCCTGGCTACATCGCTGTGGACGAGGTCCGGGTCCTCGCTCATCCATGCAGTAAGTCTGTTCCCTCCTCCTAACACAGCCTTACTCCACGGTAGGCTGGGCAGCTCGGAGACTGCAACCCCCCCTATTCACTCAGCTTGCACACAACTCTCGCTCCCTCTGTTTTTTAATTTTCAAAAGTGCTCATGTACTCAATGCAATCAGTCCTGAATAAATCCATAATTTTGCCAGCCTGTTCAACAGGCAGCACCTTCAGGAATTTGCAGAGACTGGGAAAACATCTTCCTTTGAATCTTTCTCCATTATTAAGGGAGTCTACAGTCCTGATTGTTTATAAGTGGGATTCAGACCACTGAAGTGGAAGAATTAGAGCGCTTTGGATAGAATTGTGTGCGATTGTCCTAAAAACAGGACACCACCAAAACACTGGGCAAATTAGCACACTGTTCACTCACAGGGAAAAGCACCCCAAAGCTATTAATTTTTTTAAAGTAATTTTAAATACACTCATCAGCTCTGCGTGGGTGTAGAGAAAGATCTCGCAGCGGTTGGTACTTACGTTACAGTGTCAGGAGACCTCAGGGGTTTACCACTCCTTTGTGCCCATCAAGTTTCCCCTTGAACTCCTGTCTCTGCCATATTTATTGTAAGACATTTGAGTGTGTTTGAGTAAGGAGCTGTGGTGCCTGGGGTCATGATGAGATCTCAGTGGGGCCGAGTCCTGGGTGAAGAGAGTTGAGATGACATTATATCACATTTGGAGGGGAGAAGGGCTCTCATCAAAGGGATGTGTGTGGGGGTTCTGGTAGCCCCTACGAGGGCTTGTTGGGATGCCAGCCCCATTAGTCTGCATATTGGAGATTCTCCTCAGTGTATCTGGCAGCCATTTGGTTCCAGGGAGCTCTTAGTAGGGCTCCTTATACTCCCTCCTTATAGCCACGAGCAATGCTATTGGCCATGGTGCACTGTGCTGTTCCCTCCGGAGCTGTCGTGTGCCCTGTCCCTACATGCCTTTCAGTCCTTCCAGTTTGGGACTATTCTCATTTCAGCCTCATTCATGCTGCTTTAATTGATATGACTCTTCCTGCTTCTGCTGCAGTGAAGGTGTCAGAGCCTTGAACGTCACTAGAATGCCGTTGTTTGGCTCATGTCTTAGAGACCTTCTCTGGAGGAAATTGGGACAAGTTCCAAGGGGTTTGGGCGAGATAGTATTTGGGATCATTGCTTTTGGTGTTGTGCAAGAGAGCCTTCTTTCCCAGAAATCAGCCTGCATCTCAAGAATGCTAGGATCCTGCTCCCATTGCTCTCCATTACTCTCTGTGGCTTAATGTCCCCCCAACACTCTGAGTTACTTCCTGCATTTTGGGGATTTTCTCAGATGGGTCTGTCCACTTAATCATGCCTAGAAAATGCCTCTGCTGAACCAGATCTTCATGTGAAAAGGGTCCCCCAAGTCCCCCTACATCCACTATGCTGGGTTTATATAGTGGATATGCAGATGCGTCCCCTTCACCTGGATTAGTCTTCCCCTCCCTTGAACCCTGGGAATCCATGTCAGCTGCCCCTTGGACAATGAGCTTTTTGGTCTCGGTCTGGGCAGCTACATCGGGAGACGTCTGTTCTGTCGTCCACTTAACCTCTCACACTCAGCCCTGCACAGCCATCCATTCTGGGGCAAGTCTTAGTGTTCCCCAGCTCTGCACACACCCTGTCCTCAGAGAGGATGCTCGCCTGTGGTGTTATCGAGCTGCGTTCCTGCTCCTTTCCTTGTGCCTGATGTACACCCTTGCTTTCCTAGCAGGTGATGTTTGCCTCTTCCCAGGAGAACCTGGCCTGGCTTTCTCTCCCACCTTAGAAGTCTGTGCTCTGATAAGAATTTTCACCTCCACCACGAGGCTCAACCATACACCCCTCTCTTGTCTCAGCCTCAACCACCTTCAAGGTCAGATTGGTAAAGCTCTGCCTTGACTCCAAGCACTGTTTGTAGGTGGTCATTGCAGCTGAATGTGTCCTTCTCTTTGAGAAATCTCCATGGGGGAGGGTCCTCTGGAGGTCACGAGGATGCCTATTCAGCCCCCAGATCTCGTGGCTCCTCTTGGGCCCCTCCTGTCATCGGGGCTTCTCCTGACTTCAGGACTCTCCTGACAGCCTCATAGCCCTCCTGCTGAGGAGCATGTATTGCGTGGCTGTGGAATTACTGGGATCCAGTTACCTGGCAAGTGGGCCATGGGATATAACTCAGGAAGATATGACCTTGGCTGTGTTCCTGCATAACGTGCTTGGGCTGAGTTCAACCCTGATGCTTAGGCGGCTGAAACTTGAACTTCCCAGAATTCAGACCACGAGGACCCTGTGACAGTGGCTGGAATTGGGCAAATTCCATGTAACGATATGGACAGATACTGGCAGTGCATACAGTTCTCAGAGATCTAGCCCCCACTCATGAGTCGCGGAGAGTTGAGCGGGGCCTAGCAAAGGCCCCTTGCCAAGGACCCATGCTCAGTTCGAGTCCAGTCCAGGTGTCTATGACTACCCCTCCTTTCTTTCAACAAGTAACATTCTGTGCATGAGCTATGTGTCAAGAACTTCTGCTGGACACGGGACACGTAAGTGATCAAGATAGGTCAGGTCCTTGTGTCCACTGTGTGTACTTCGCAGAGGGAGGAAAGACACTAAATGATATTAAATAAGTTGCTAATGTAGTTTTGGGTTCAGATGAGTGCTGTGACTATAATAAATGTGGGTGACGGGCCTACGCGAGGGCTCCTTAGACAGAGTGGCCAGGGACCATGCTCTTGAAGATGTGATGTCAGCTGAGCCCTGAGTCATAAGAAGGCATTCACTGTGTAAAGAGTTGGGGAGGGGCATTCTAGACAGAGGAGACAGTAAGAGTGGAGGCCTCACGGTGGGGGTCAGCCTGATGGCGTGAGTGTTCTGGGCAGCGTGGGCATAGGGACAGCGGTGTGAGTGAATGCTGGGGAGCGAATTGGGCCTGACCAGGCAGAATCCTGAGTCCTGAGCAGTTTTGATTCCAATCCAAGTGCAGGGACGCCACTGGGAAATAGAGAATAAGTTAGGAGATGTACAGTATTAGAAAGTTCTAGCATCATGCAAGAGATCCTGGCGGCCTGGCCTCAGGGAATGGAGAGGCATCCATTCGTCATTCAGCAAGTATTTACTGAGCAGGAACTCTCTGCCCAACCCTAGTCCGGGTTTATGGGAGTAAGGCAGGTTCATTCTCTGCACTCATGGGCTTCCCTTGAGTGAAAGAGACTGGAAATTAAACAAGTTATCTATCACAAATGGTACATGAGTTTGCTAAGGCTGCCGTAACAAAATACAAACCACAGTGTGGGGGGCTTAACCAGGAATCGTGTTCTTACGGTTCTGGAGGCCTGAAGTCCAGGCTTGGTTCTCTCCTGTGTTCTCACCTTTGCTTGTGGGCAGCCACTTTCTCACTCGGTCTCCACCTGTGTTCTCTGTGTGCATCCAGATTTCCTCTTCTTATGAGGACACCAGTCAGGCTGGATTAGGGCCCATGTCAACAGCCTTGTTAGAATTTAATCAGTTCTTTAAAGATTCTATCACCAAATGCAGTTCCAGGATGAAGTATTGGGTATTAAGACTTCAACAGGTGAATTTGGGGGACACACAAGTCACCCGATATGAGGCAACATAAAACACAGAGGTGGAGGGAGGTGGACAGACTTGAGATACATTTAGGAGGTAAAGCCAACTGGTCCCATGGGATGGGTTGGATTGGGAGCTAGAGGCATCAGAAATTGTGCATCCCCCCTTGTGGCTTAAGCTTCTCGTGTGGGCTCAGGTGGTATGAATCCGGGGAGAATTGAGCTCTGCCTTCCAAGGTGCTGACCGTACATGGGACCTGGGGGCTGCTCACAGGATCACACATCATGCCACCTGCCAGTGGCTTCTGGACTGCCCACTGGATGACAGTTCTTTCTCTCCAGCTCCAGCCTTAATACCAATGCATTGATAACTTCACTCTGTACCCTGGCTGGTTTGGCTCAGTGGATTGAGCGTCCGCCTGCGAGCTAAGTGTCGCTGGTTCGATCTTCCAGTCAGGGCACATCAGAGAAGGAAAACGCTGATTCCAAAAAACCTCCGCTGCCTTGCGGCATACCTCTTCAGGGGAAAGGCTAAGGGAGTAAACCCCGACAGAAAATCCGGAGCCGGAGTCCCTAAGGCGGTTTGACGTTGCAGTCAACACCGGCAACTCCTGCGGCGCACCTGAAGCCAAGCTGTATTGACTCCGTCTTTCCCTTGGACCCTTCAGCTGCGAAGAGAGGGGGGGTCTGCTGCATGGGCAACAGCAGACCCTCCATATCACCCTGCCCAGGCTCTGTAGCTTCAGCTTCACTGGAGAGGACACTCCAGCGTCATCGCAAGATGTCGATTCAACACGGGAGGAGACAGATACCGTGTCACTCCCGAGTCGGACTGCACAGCCATTCTCGGCGGTGCAGATAGACTCTTAAGAAGCTACACCATCGTCTCTCGAGACGGACGGCTGCCGACGATGATAACTTCACTCAGATTGTTAAAAATTTAATTACATCGAGAAATCTGCATTCTCTTTATGTCCAGCTTTTTAATGCTCTACTTCTGTCCTCCAGAACATTCTTTCTGTGAACATGTGGTCAACGGTTATCAATAACTATTCCAAAAGCTCCAGGGGAGTCAGTTCCCAATGTGTAATTGTATTCTTGATTGACTTGAGCGGAAGTTAGGGTTTTAAATGCTTGCCTCGCAGCTTTCAAAACAATGACCAAAAGATAGGCCCAATGCCCAAAGGAAATTATTTTCTCTTACAAACTGAAACCTCTTGTCTATGTTTTATAGCCCATTTAGCATTTTTGTGTTACTCGAAAATTATGTCTGCCACTGTTAGCTATTCACAAAGCTATAACTGTGTATGAGAAATGTCAGCACAATTTTCCACTCAGTTCCTAGCTCCTGAGCTGACTTTTAGAGTTTTTTAAACTTTGATTTTTCCATACCAACCTTGTGGGACAATGTCACTGAACTCATGGAGCGCCTGCAACACATTTCTAATGTATGCGCTGAGCTTTCTCCTCAATTGTGTGGCTTCCTACTGAGCGCTGTCAGGTTTAAAGAGCGAGATAAAGGCCACAATAATATGTCTTCAGATGCTGCAGTGACATCTGCGGGAGTTTAAATGTCACCAACATCAAGGCATTTTGCCCCAAATGCACAGCAGTTTTCTGTTAACCCCATTCAGCGGGGGCCCATTTTTGGGGTGCTGGGCTCAGTGGGAAGTAAGTGTGGAATGCTTAAAACCACAGGCTGGTGGCCATCTGGGTCCCGAGGTCGACTGTGTTTGGCTGAAGGTTGGTGAGTTGAAGCTGGTGGAATAATTTTTCCCCCTGGCCTGTAGGTGCTGGGGAAAATAACAATTGGGAGAGCACAGGGCTCAGAAGTGAACTGGAGGTGGTGGTGGTGGGGAGGGGCGAGGGGGTTGGGGATAGGAGGAGAATCAGAGAGATGAGGAGCTCAGAGAAGTAGACCAAACAGGTCCCCAACGTAAGGAGGACTTCCAGAAAGAGAAATCTATCATGATCTGGGGATGAGACCAGGGCTCAAGGGTCAGAGACCATCATTGTTCATGGTGATGAATATTAAGACTGGGGGCCATTAAGCCTCTAAATATTCTACCACTGAACCTAGGAGGGAGAGAAGATGGCAGAATTAAGGCAAAAGGTCTGCTACTTTAAAGGAGAAGGGCAGGTGAGAAGAAAGTGGGGACATTCATCCGGGGAAGATCCATTTCTAATTGCATAAATCCCAGATGTTAATCCATTTGCCCAGTGCTCCCCAAAAGTGAGGGGAGGCACCCCTTTATGAAACCCAACACAAAGCCTCCCAATATTGCAGCTAAGACTCTGAGCTTTCTTCCTTAGTGGATTAGATGTTCCCTTTCCTCTTTAAACCTGTGGCATAAACGGGCTTTAGGTTCACAGTATTTCCATGTGAAGAATTGACTTGAACTGATAGTTCCAAAAATAACTTTACAAATTATACAGGAGAGCAAAAAGGAAACAATTTCAGACAATCAGAGCAGCGTGACATTTGTCAGGTTGACTTGACGCAAGGAATCTTCAGCTCTGAGAAGCCCACAAAGAGAGGTCTTCCTTGGGCCTTGAACTGTTGATCCACTCTAACCACGGCGTCCCAAAGGCAGCGTGAGGGGGCCTCTGTGCTGTTGTGACTTGTTTAAAGTCCTGGGCAGAAGGTATATGCTTTTGTACCACGAGTCTGCCTAATCTCACCAAGGTTGTCGGTTTTGCTGAGCTCTAGTGATGATGCCGTTTGGTAGACCAGATAGTTTAGAAGGTGAATCCCATGGAGACAAATGGTAAGGATAGGGCTCCCTTGTGATAAAATATTTGGGAGCAATGACAGGAGCCTGGGGAGTCAGCACAGGAAGCAAGCCAATGTGCTCGTTAAGTGCTGATTCGGGGGCGAAAATGGTCTGAATTCTGGTTCTGTCGTTAGTGCTATGTAGCCTTGGCATATTAAACCTGGTGCGCCGTGACTTCTGCTTCTCTGAAAGGGAAATAATAATAGTGTTTGCTTTACAGGGATGATATGGAGTTAATTTAGATAAAATATCTAAAGCATTTATCAAGTACCTGGCATTGTGGGAGTTCTCAATAAATGACATCATCATCGTTATTTGTCTCTTTGGGCATTTGACTCCCTCTGGAAAGATGGCCAGAGGCTGTGGTTGAACCCCCTTGATCCTCTTAACAACTTTCCACTGGGTCTCACTCTGGAGGCAATTGATGGCCGGGTCATCATTGATTCGGTTGATGTGATAGGGACCCTTGGCATTTCTGTACCTCAGTAAAGAAATTTATTCTTCTAGACATAGGTTACCCACCCCGACTCCTCTTTGAAGAGCTCACATAGGTGAGGACTTGTCTCCCCAGACAGGGAAGGAGATGACCCAAAGCTACCCAGCATAAAGCATGTTTAATTCTAGAATTGATTGCTTATGGACACCGGATTTCATTTGAACGTCATGTCTTCTGTTGTGCCAAGTCCCAGAGTAAATGCCTTCCCTCCCTCCCATCTTTAGGAGCCACTATAGCTAGAGGGAAGAATGTAGACTCTGAATGTTTCTTGAATTTTCTGTGCCTTAGTTCACCTCCTGTGAAATAAGAGGTGACACCACCACCAGCTGCTTTGGTTTAAAGCAGTTACTGTGTAGATACTGCACGTGGCAGAACCCATAGCCTGCAGTAAGTGAACGAAAGCTACTTACTTAATCTCCTCTGCCTCTTCTGTCTCCTCCACTCTCTTCCCTCCTCCTCATCATCCTCCTCAGCATCTTCAGCAAGGCCAAGTGTGGGGGTCTGAGCCGAAAGGCGCTTCACTTCAGCTTGCTTCTTTCGGCTCACCTGGGCTACAAGGAGGACTTTTCTCTGCTGAATCCCTTAACCCAATTTCTTCTTCCGAGCTTGGACGTATTGCCCAGCAGTTTATAATAAGGATTTGAGGTTCTCAGAGACCTGGATTCGTGTCTCAGCTCCCCTACTTTCTGGCTGTCCAACCGTGCCATATTATGTAGCCTCTCTGAGCCTTAATTTTTTGACCTGTGAAATAGAGATACTGTCCACCTCATGGATTTTTGTGAGATGTTAGGCAAGAGGATGCATGTGGAGTTCTTTGGACATGTCTGGCTCACAGTAAGTGGTCAGCCAACAGTGGCTCTTCACCGAGCCACGCCACTTCCCAGGAACAAATTCCACCCTGCCCAGTGTCTCTCCCGAGCTGCCCTGTGCCTGCAGAGAAGTGGGTTCAGGCTGTTGAATTCTGTCCTCATGTGCTCTTTGGTTTCTCTCTTAGGAAAAGCACCTCACTTCCTGCGGCTCCAAAATGTCGAGGTGAATGTGGGGCAGAATGCCACATTTCAGTGTATTGCTGGCGGGAAGTGGTCGCAACATGACAAACTTTGGCTTCAGGTAAGGACGGGAGAGGCCCCCTCCTCACACCTGTGCATCCCTTTGTAAGGGACGAATATGTGTGCTGTGATGAAGGACTTGGTGAGGAAGGGGAAGGGATATTTTCTGAGTATTTCTGGTCCTTGGATGATATTTAGCATCCATAATCCTGTTAAATGTTAACTCCAGTTCTATTACATATGAAGTTGTAATAGATACCCATTTTACAGTTGGAGAAACTAAAGCCACAAATATTGAAGTGTCAGACCTTTCCAAACTGCTATCTAACAAACTTTGTCCTTTAAGCCCTGATTCCCAGGACTAAGGCAAACTGATATTTTAGATTCTGGGTACACTTATATTTTCATATGACTTTTAGAATCACTTTGTCAATTTCTACAAAAAAGCCTGTGGGATTTTGATGGGGACTGATTGCAGCAAATCTATAGCTCACTTTGGGGAAATCTGACATCTTAGCAATAATAAGTCTTCTGACCATGAACATGGTATATATCTTCACTTATTTAAGATCTTCAGTAATTTTACTCAGCAAGTTTTCGTAATTTTCAGCATACAGGTTTTACACATCTTTTGTCAGACTTGTCCCTAAGCATCTCCTATTTTTGATGCTAGTGTGAAAGGCATTTAAAAATATTCAATTTCTGATTTTTTATTTCTAGTATATAGAAATCCAATTGACTTTCATCTTTTGAGCTTGTATCCTGCAACCTGTTAAGTTTACTATGACAATTTAAATTTAAATTAATTAAAATAAAACTCGAGCTCAGGTGCCTGGTTGCACTAGCCACGTTTCCAGTGTACTGTAGCCACCGTGTTGGTCAAGTGCATTGTCGATGTTGCAGGAAGCCTTATTGGAGACCATAGCTCTAGAAAGATATCCCTTCTCATTCAAGGAGACGGGAGCATTGCTTGAAAGAACCTAACTCCAGTTACCTCCAACTTTATATATTAAAACACCTTTATCGTTTCTTCTGATGGATATAGTCGGGATGTTGGTCCCTAACTCATGCCCAGCACTCTCGGATGGGAATTCATCGTGTCTCATCTCTTCTGGGGTTTGAGCACATCTCCCGCAGCTGGAAAGTCCCTGGGCACAGAGCATATCGAGGGGCTAGCAGTTCTTCCTTGCTCCTCAGCAGTGCAGCAAAATGAAAACAACAGTAATGCCTGCCCATCTTGCTTCCCCGGGCTGCCTAGAACCACAGGAGAGCACAGTATACTTCCACGTGTCGCTCAAGGATGAAGTAGTGTTATTTACCCCTTTCATTATAATTAGTATTAAAGTGCATCAGGCTCCTGAGAAGCTTTGTCGTTTTAATGGCATTGCCTGAGTTGAGTCACGAGAATGAGACGGGGCGATCACAAAACTTCGGCACCTTTCCGTGGGTTTCCCGAGTATTCGATGATCGTTATTGCGGCTCTTTTGAGTTGCGGGCCCTACACGTTGAGTCTATCAGTGGAAGGATGTGAAAGCAGGATGCAGTTGACGTTTTGAAGGAAATAGGTGGGAACACGTGGTGCGGAGCTCTCTCACATCTTATTTATCTACCTTTCGGTGTAGGCCAAATCCTATTTCACAGAATGCCTTTCGGGTGGCTTACAATGGGACATCAAACATGATGAGATAGCAGAAATCAGAAGTGCAGCAGTGCGAGATAGTGGGAAAAGAATACACGGGAGCTGGAAAGAATGCTAAGACGGTGTTTCTGCACGTCTGCTGCTGGCGTGGGCCACAGCAGCGTAGCCGCCAGCGGAATCAAGGCAACTTGTCAGACACACAGTTCACAATGTCCACGAGATAAACACAAACCAATTGCTTGGGAAAATTCTAACTGTTGTTCACACGCGCCAGACAGGAATTGTTCCCAGGAGTCCTCATAAGGAAACAGTCTGTGATGTAAGGAACAGCATATTCTCCGCTGCAGTCTTATTGAGGGCACATGAGTGAGTTTCACGGGCTTGTAGCACATAATGATGCTCAGTGTAAAAGCAATTTGGGGATGTGGCTGGAGAGGTGGTGGGGTGGGCAATACGATTTGACAGAGGTCCCTAGCTCTCTGCTGATCCATCTGTGCCTTGGGATATTTTAAGTGTATCTAGTGAGTGAACAGATTCAATATTTCTTCAAGGAAACCTCCGAATATATTGCCTCCCTCATCTATATTTCAGGAACTGTTGGGACGTAGACAGTTTATGTATGCTTTCTGACCAATGCCTGCTTGGCTAGTTAAGTCCAGACTTACATCCAACGGTGTGGTTAGACATACGTTAGCAAAATACAAGATGCCTGTCATGACTCCTGCCACCCAAAAGATGGCCGCACCCTGGATCAGAGATGGGCTAAGGCAGGGGCGGGTTTCTTGTGAGCTATTGCTTTGGGTCTGTCCCCACACCTAGGGGAGCAGCCTACAGACTCACCAGAGTTCTGTTGCATTTAACCTGGCTGGGGTCCCGGATCCTGTGAATTTCCACAGGAATTGAAATAGACGCATTATATCCAAGAGGCTCCTCAGGCAGCTACAGCAGGTCTGACTTTCAACAATGCTGTTTCCTGCTGTCGCTTCCAAGATAAGCTGAGGAATCACTGAGTCAGCAAAGGGAGAAACTTTTTTGTCCACCAGTTTTAAGTCAGGGAAATGAAGACAGTGACTTTGTTTCCAGAACAGGATGTCACTGGCTCTTCTTCCTGGCAGTGGTTGGGGCTCAGTCGGTGGGCTCATCATTGGAGAAACGTCCTGTCTCCTGTGTTGTAGAGAATGCTTGCCTTCATTTCTGTAGAGCTGAAGGGACTCTGTAGCCTGTTCATCCTTAAATGGGTTCAGATCATAAACGAATAAGTTAAAAAGTAAGATCAGCCTGTACTCCTGCTTTACACCCTCCTGGAAACTTGGTATACTCTTTATTTGAAAAAAAAAACAACGATTTTATTTATTTATTTATTTATTTATTCATTTATTTATTTATTTATTTCTAGAGAGAGGGTAAGGGAGGGAGGAAGAGAGGGAAATAAACATCAATTAGTTGTCTCTTGCGCCCTAACCGGGGACCCGGCCCACAACCCCGGCATGTGCCCTGACCTGGAATCAAATCGGTGACCTTTTGCTTTGTGGGACTAAGCTCAACCCAGTGAGACACCCGGTAAGGGCCTGGAAATGTAGCATGCTCTTTGGAAGACCCGTTCTGCTGGTGCCGGCTTTCATGGAATGACAGTGTGAGTCTGCCATGAGAATCAACGGACAGAACTGTGCACCTGAGCCTAGAACAATTCTAATCCTTCAGGGAGAAGGTTGATAAAGGCCCAATACAAGTTACAGACAAGCTCGTCTTGTTCGTGGATGACCTCTCCTCTCAGTGTAGGGTACGCATGGTGTAAGGGGAGAAGGCCTGCAGCCTCATTCCTAGCTTGCTTCTTTCTTTTGTGATGCATTGGCCTCCAGAACCCAAATTGCAATTTTTTAAGCAAGTAGACGGTGTGCATTCTGTGGAGAATGTCTAGTCTAAGGTTGGGGAAGCCCTTTAAAGAAAGAAAAAAAAGGACAATACTCAGGGTACAAGTAGGTGTAACTGTACTGACTGGATGCAGGCACATGTTACCTAGAAGATAATTTGGCCAAAAGAAGCCATAAAGGGCTTCCATAAATGAAAAGATATGTTATGTGTGAAAAACTGTGGTAGGGTCCAATGCTATTCACAGCTTCAGGCATCCATTGGGGTCTTAGAACGAATCCCCCATGGATATGGGGGAACTACTGTATACACATATAAATCCAACTATTTATAGACACAAATGTATACATATATACATGTAACACTATGAAACACATATCAAGACATTTATTGATTGTAATGTTAGATTATAGATGCTTTTAATTTTCCTCTCTGTTCTTTTCTGTGTATCCAAATACACTAAAATGAATATAGGAACTAATGCAAACAGAAAACATGCTAGCAAATTGGTCAGGAATATTCTAAGGAGGGTAGGACGCCTTGGCAGGGCTTTGGGGTAGCTAATTCCCCAGTAGAGGCAGCACAGGCCCCCCATTGAGGCTACAGGTAAAATTACCCCCATTAGATAGTCTTCATCCATGAGGGGGTCTAGCAATATTTTATGGGTCTTTATGGAAGATGATGACCCACGGGGGCCACATCCGCACTGCTCAGGGGCTCCAGAGGAGGTTCTGTCGGCAGCACTGCAGGGCTGATTTCCAGGCATCCCTGGAAAAGGTTTGCCCCAGCAGGGGTTTCTGCAACAAATAACATTTGAAGAGTCTCAGAAAGAAGGCCATGTGTCCAAATACTCTGCATAGATCTCAGCAGGGGCAGCGTATGTGTGCAGACAAATCACAGGCATTGAACAGCGAGCAGACCCTAATCTGGCAGGAAAAGGCTTCTGCCCCATGAGCCCATCAGTTCGACAGCAGACACACCGGGGCTGAGGAGATAAGCAGACACATCTGTCTTTGCTGAAGCTGAATCTTCCAGTAAACCTGTTTTCTCACTCCCGGCAGGGCTAACGCTGGCTCCCAGGGCTGGGAGTATTCTGGAAGCTGCTCTTCCTCCTCCTGCACCTGTATCAGGTGTCTCTTGCATGTGGGACTTCCGTTGTCAACCTAGTGGCCACGCCATAGCTAAACAATAATGGGGAAGTAATAATACTCATTACAGCTGATGTTTACTGAGTGGTTACATATATGATGTATTTAATTTTTTTTAAATTATTTGTTTATTTTATTATTTTTTTAGAGAGAGGGGAAAGGAGAAAGAGAGGGAGAGAAACATCAATGTGCGGTTGCCTCTACATGCCCCCAACTGGGGACCTGATGTGCAACCTAGTCATGTGCCCTGAGTGGGAATCGAACCAGTGACACTTGGCTCGCAGACCAAGGCTGAATCCACTGAGCCACAGCAGCCAGGGCTTGTATTTAATTCTTATAACCAGTCTTTCAGGTAGATGTTCTTTCTAGTGCATAGATGAGGGGACTGAGCTGAGCCTCAGGGGGTAAATGAGGGGCACAGGTCAGACTCACAAAGGTCGTGAGTGGTGGAGGCAGCATTGGCGCGTCGGTCTGTGTCATCTTCCTAAGTCCTGGGCTTGTCCTGCCATGCCCACCTCGTGGGCCTGTCACCTTGTGTCACCATCCAGCTTTTCTTTCCATACAGATGGCTTTCTATTAAAAAAATCATCTGTTTAGCACATGCTTACATGCCTCTAATTTGCATTGTACTAGATACTTAAATAGCTCTGAGTTTCTCAAATCTACAAAGTCAATGAAATAAAAATACCCTTGGAATATTTTTCAAGTTACTGCCCTCTAGTTGCCTTCTTATTTATCTTCTCCTTTCTTAGCCGCACTGATGAAATGTGATGTCCATCCTTGCAGTGAGGTTGCTTTCTTCCCAGAAGTGGCCTTCCTGAAGGTCACCAGTGTGTCCTTTGTTGCTAAAGCCAAGGGTGCTTATTATCATTAAATTATTATTAGGCTTCCTATTTGACTCTTTTAGTGTTTGGTGATGCTCCCCCCTTGAAAATCTTCCTGCCCTCTGGGTTCATTGAAATCATCTGTCAACAACTATGCAGGGGCCTGAGATTTTACCTTATTTGCAAGCTAATGAGTTAGGCTGCCAGTTTCATAGATGTTGGCAGAAGATATGAGTCTCCTGAGTCAGAGACAATGCACTTTATTACTCACTACCCTGCAGGCGGCGTGAGTTTCACGTTTGCGACAGTTTTTCTTGCCCCCCCCCCAGCCCTGTGGAGATGATATGGGGGTGCAGCCTGCATACAGTCTGGGTCATAGCTGAGGGACCCCCGTACTTCGGCAAGCCCAATCTTTTATTAATATCTTTTTTGAGATGTAAGTTACCAACCATCAAGTTCAGGAAGTCTATAGTTTGATATTTACGAAGCCATGGCCCCACCATCACATGCTTTGACCCCCCCCCACCCTTTCACCTGTAGATATCCCAGATGACAAAACAGCTCCTCTAGAGCAACCCGGGGAGGTACCTCCAGCCGGGCTTTGGATTTGCGGATGGGTGCATTCTCTCAAACTCACCTCCTCCTGATGCCTCCTCCTCCCTCACCCTGTGCACCTCATCTCTGGGGACCCTGGCCGGCTCCGGCCTGGAAGTTTCCCCTCTCACACTCGTCGTTCCCTCCTTTACTTTCTCCGCCTTAACCAGTGGCTTCCTTCAGCCTGTCCTCCGTGTACATGCTTCAGGTTTTGATTCTAGCTCCTTCTGGCCCCAGTGCACAGGAGCTTGGAGAGTGTTGTGCAAGAGTGATCTGCTTCTTGCTCTCATAGAGTTTACCTTCCTGCCGGGGAGACAGACGTTAAGCAACAAGCCACCAAGTTAAATATTTCATTACAAACGTGACCAGGCTACCAGGAGAAAAGAGGGGGCTGCCGAGTAGGGAGTCGGGAGGGAGGAGAGCATTCTGAGCATCAGATAAGTGCTCTAGGAAGATATGGCCCTTGAGTAGAATTCTGCCAGGTGCACTGGAAATCGTCCAAGGGAGATTGTGCCAGGCTGGGACACGGCACGTGGGCAGGCCCTTTGCCACCTGCCCGTCTTCTTTGCTCCGGGCTGTGGCTCGGCTCCCTGTGCAGCTGATGCTGGGACGCTCCTGACTCTGCAGGGGCTCTGAAGCCAGAAACCAACCCCAAATGAGCAGTCAGCCAAGCACTCCAGCGGGGCTAATCAAAATTGATTTATGTCTGCACATATTTCCTTTAACTTTTAATAAATAATAATCAAAAGCTATTCTTTAGAGACTGCTAAAGAGGTACCAGTAAGGCCTTAAGAGAATAGATGGGCCAAACTTGAGCAAGTTTCCAAATGTCACGCCATTGAAACACTCGGTATGACTAGAAGGGAAAAGAATACTCATTGCGAATGAATTGTGGGAATTTTACCAAATATTTTCTAGCCAGAAGATCTCTCGAACAATTAGAACGATTTTCAGCTGCAAATGCTGGGCCTTATTTTACTTTAATTTTTTCCCCCTTTTTTTCTTAAATGCCAGAAGCTCAAACCAGCACATGGAAGGCTTCCAGGACCCTGTGTTAGAACATGTCCTGTCAAACAGGCCTCATGTCTGCTGCACACGGTTCCCTCTTATAAAGACCTTGAGGTTCCCACTTCTGCCAATTGTAATCAGTTACAAGCCCGCATGCACTCTCTGAAATAATGACAGCCTTTTTTGCAGGTTGTGTCTCATCTCCTTGTGAGGGGAGTCCTGTCATGGCACACAAGAGCAGAGAGGGTGGGGAACTGCAAAATGGGGGGACTGTTACAGATGGCTTGATAGCTGATCGGCACCATGAAAGCAGCAGACTCTCTGACCCCTCAGGTGCTCCTCTTTTTCTCTCTGGGTGGCTCCTGGAGATAAAGAGATCTGGCTGGGGGCTTGGGAGGGTGCCCAGGTGTGCTAGAATCAGAAATATTTAAGTGTGACTATTTGCAACCCCTGCTCTTGCAAAGAGTGTCTGCTTTCAGATGAAGACAATTGATTCCACATAAAACAAAACAAAGAGAAGGTGGAATTCAAATTGTTTTAAAGAAGAGAGAAGCAGAGTCAAGAGGAGAAAGAAAAAAAAAAGATTTCAAAGGGAGCTGTTGTCTTGATGAGAAATACATGATTATAAAATAGGATTAAGCAGGATCACTGATTCAGCTATGATATATCTTTTTCAATTTAGAACATGTGTTTGCTAGATGAATTGGGAAGAGGGTCACCTTCTGGGCAGATTCAGCCCCAGTCACATATAGCGGGGCAAGCAGACGGAGCCTTTGGGCAAAGGAAGCAGATCATCTTCCTTTGACCTCTGTGCCTGAGTTTCTCCATTTGTAAAATGGGAGTATTAACAGGACTTATCTCATTCTTTGTCATGTGTCTGAATCACCAAGAGGCTCTACCCCTGGAGTTCCTGATTTATTAGTCAGGGGGCGGGGCCTGGAAATCTGCATTTCTAACCAGTTCCCAGGGTTGCCAGAGCCGTGGGTCAGGGGCGCACACTGAGAACCACTGCTCTAGATCATTCTAAGAGCATTGCTCTTCCACGCCAACCTTGTTCTCCTCCGTGAAGTTTTGGTATTTCAATACTCGACTTTAGGTTTATGTTTTACCCTTTATGCTGTTTTGTTGGAATCTTAACCCAGCCTGTAAGTTCCTCTGGGCAGAGATTATACTTTGCATACTCCACACTCCCTTATTTTCTGTTTTGCATTTTTAATGTGGACAGTGATAAAATAGGGAAAGGGGGAAAATCATCTCAGACTGCTAACCCTAATAGGCAGCATCTATAAATGGCTATCAGCCCAGGAATTCTCTTATTAAAAACTTGCATTTCTAACAAGTTCCTGGGTGGTGGTGATGCTGTGGGCCCACGGCCCCCCCACCCTTTGCAAAGCACTTTCATAGGGATTGTTGAAGAATTTAGTGAATTCATCCTGTAAGGGTTAACGCAGTACCTAGCACGACTAAGCACTCGAAAGTGTTAGTTAGCATGACTTTTATGAAATAAGTGCTCAGACAAACCTCATTGAGTTAAACAAAACATTTATCAAACTCACTCAGTTATGGGGCTTTGTCGTTGGGAGATAGTGTGCCTTTCAGAGGAAGAAGGATGTTATTGCAGGGGCTCCAGCTTCACCGTGTTGTCAGTGTTCTGTGGAGGTCAGTTCCAGCCCCACTTTTTTAGAACATAGGTTTCGGAGCAGACTACCGGCAAACAAGGCAGGGGCTCATGGCATTTCAGGAGCCCCTGTGTATCATATATTGCAGGAGGAGGCAGAGAGAGGGGAGTGCTGGGTAGGATGGACGCTCTCAGTGTTTTTGATGATAATCTGTACTCCTCAGTGCCCCTAAAGCCCTAGGCACTGTGCCTGTGAGCTGCTATGAGCTCACAGCTCCCCCTCCCCCAGAGAAGTGCCCTGGGCCCTCCCCCCAACTTGGCAGGCCATGACCAATGACAGATGGACATGGGGTTCCAATGCTGGCTCTGCCCCAAGGACGGATCAGCTCTGTAGTTCACTTCCTGCTCCGGGGCTCCTCTGGGCTCAGGCTGGAGCTGGACTCCGGTTTTGACCACATCCTTGCTCAGCTCTTTGCCTCACCCTGCCCTCCATCCCCATCTCCTGAGAGCGCTCAGAAAGGCCCCATGCCTCAGCCTCTGTTCCCGGGGAGCCTGACCTAAGACACTGTCTGCTGTGCCCGCGGGGAAGTTTATTCGATTGGTTCATAGACTCAGAGGAGTAGAAGACGCTTCCGACTTAGAAGAACAGACGCAGGTCTGAAAGACTTGTCGCCAGAGGAGAGGAAGTGAGCCCTGAAATTTCAGAGTTAGGATATCCGTCTGCCTGAAACACAGGAGCCAGAAGAAAATTTCCAGCCAACCAGAGGGGAGGCTTCCTTTTGCACCATCCACGTCCTGCTTCTCCCTGGCTTTCCCCAGGACTTTGACCTTCCCTTCACTCTCCTGCTCCTCTTTCCTCGTGTCCCTGCATTTGCATCCCTGTGCATTTACATGGCGCTGGACGGTTTGGTTGTCAAGTTTGCCCTTGTCTCTGGGCTGTGGTCCATCCCCTTCAGCTCCTGGCATAGCCCTGCTCTCTGCCCCCTGTGTCCACTCAGACCGATGGGCCTGGATTTCTGAGTTCCTTGCTTTCCCCCTTGCATTGTCTCCTCTGCTTCTGTCTGGGGCTGAGACAATGGCTGGGACCTGTGCTTCTTACACATTCATGCTGCTTAAATCCATCTCCCCCTTGTCATGGTCTTCTGCGTCTCAGCCCCTCACCATAGCTGATCTTCCAATGTCCCTCCTGATCTCTGTCTATTTCTGGATTCCTGGGTTCCTGCACATCTGCCTTGCCCTTCCATGTGGGCTCATCTCTCTGAACTTAACCTTCACTTCTCCTTGCCCACGGTCCATCTCAGTGCTATTTCCTCTTGTGGCTCTGGGCCCTCCTGCTGGTCCCTGTCCTGCTGCTGCCTGCTCCCAATGTGACAAGTGTGATTATCAAAAGTCTTCTTTCCCAGAGATTTTATAAGACAACCTGCAATTTCCTGTCCTTCGATGGGAGAGAGCCTGGTGGTTCAGAAGCTAAACAGAAAAATGTGAATCGTTCAGGGGCATGTGCTTAATCCTCTCTGGTTCTGCTGGATCTGACATCCTTAAGAAGAAAAGTAAATAATACCAGAGGAGACATCAAAATTAAATTTAAATGAAATGTGAAAAATGAATGTTTTGCACTTAATCAGTATTTTTCCTCTTTATGTTAGTTTCTTATTGCTGATGTAACATATCGCCCAAACTAGAGACTTAAAACAACATGAATTTATTACCTTCCCATTGTGGAGGTCAGAGTCTGAAATGGATCTCCTTGGGCCAAGGTCAAGGCATTGGCTGGGCTGTGTTCCTTCTGGGGGCTGAGAGGGAGAAGCCCTTCCCTTCCCTTCCCTACCTTCTGGAAGCTGCCCGAATTCCTTGGCTTGTGGCTCCTTCCTCCATCTTCAAACCATCAATCATGTCACTCTGACCTCTGTTTCTGTCACATCTTCTCTTCTGACTCTGTCCCCTCTGCCTCCCTCTTTCATGTAGAAGGTCCCTTGTGCTTACACTGGGCCCACCTGGACCACCCAGGCTACCCTCAGGATCCTTAATCACATCTTCAAAGTCCCTTTTGCCACAGAAGGTGACATATCTACAGGTTCCAGGGATTAGGATGTGGACATCTTTGAGGGGGGCATTATCCTGCTTACCCTACTTTTTGTAGCTAATTTCAGGGTTAATTTAGAGAGCTCTGCCAATGCCAGAATATGCCTTCTGGTGCAAAGTGTTCTGCATGCCTTCTCACTTATTCATCATAATAGCTCATAAAGTGGACACAGGATCAAATCCATTGTATATATGAGGCAACTGAAGCTCAGCGGAATAAATCACCTTACCAAGTGTGCACCATCCTGTCTTTCCCTAGCTTCATCCCTATCCTCTTATAAGTATCTAAGTAACTAGAGCCTCTCCTGGGATCTCACCTGTGACTGCTGGGGTACTAGCCACATCCTTGGATTTGGAAACAATCGCAGATAAGGAGTTTTAACACAGATTGGCTTATGTATTAATTCTGGCACATTATTCTTTTGTCTGGATTTTTATGTACTTATCCTTATGAGTCATATTTTTATGAACATAGACCTCAATTATTATGGTTTTCATTAATTTTATCAAGTCAATGGTGGGCCATTTCAAGCTGAAAATGTACATTCTATTTTAGTACAGGAAAGTGACCTACTATTTCTTGGAAGATCATTTGTGTTCCTTTCATTCAGCTCTCTTCCTTAGGATACCAATTACTTACATGGTAGTGAGTTGCCTGGTCTCCGTTTCTTCCTCTCTCCAGTTCCTTTCATTTTTGCTTTTCAGCTCTCTGGGTTCTTCTTTTCAAGCCTGTCCTCCAGGTCCCTGGTTTTCTGCCATGTTACTCCTGTGGCTAATCAACTTCTAATGCTGTTTTGAATTCTGCAGATGACATTATTTGCTTCTTGTAATTTTTCCCTTAGCTCCTCTAGGTTTATTTATTTATTTATTGGTACATTTCCTTCTTCATTCATCTTTTAGCGCCTATTGCTTAGAGCCTATTTATTGATATTACCCTTGGTCTCTCCTTTCTTATCCCCTGAATTTCTTGGCTGTTCAAAGCTTGGGGTGTCTGAGAGAAAGTCCTGTTCCTCCTGAGTGGTCTGTTTGGTGCGAAAAATGCATTTTTGCTCATTACCTCCCATCTTCTACACAATATCCCTCCCCTCCACCCATCATTGTGTTTTTTCCTTTTTTTTCTTTCTTTCTTCCTTCCTTCCTTCTTTCCTTCCTTCCTTCCTTCCTTCCTTCCTTCCTTCCTTCCTTCCTTCCTTCCTTCCTTCCCTTCCTTCCTTCCTTCCTTCCTTCCTTCCTTCCTTCCTTCCTTCCTTCCTTCCTTCCTTCCTCCTTCCTATCCTCAGCTAATAAATTGATAGCAAAATAGGTGGATCCTGGTCGCACCCATTCTCGTACTCTCCCTCATTTGGGGATGAGGATACATTATAGCTACACAGGTGATGTTTTCAGGACAGGCTCTGCAGCCAGATGTTCTGCATTCAAATCCCAGCCGTGCCATTTCCAAGCTGTGCAAACTTGGGCGGGCGGCTGCACTTCTCTGGGCTTCAGCTCCCTCAGTCATACGATACAGATACTGCATGCCCACTGTGTGGGTTTTTGTGAGGAATTATTGAGAAGGCATGGAAAACACTTAGCCATGATAGTGCGTTGTCACTACCAGCTTAAAAAAGAAGGAAAAAGTGTTTATGCTGATGTAAGTAGAGGAGGTTAGAAGATGCCTGCCCATCACCCATCACGCGCTCCTTCAAGTTTAGCACAGTGGCCTTGCAAGGCCTTGCTCAGCGGTGGGGATAATGGGCTTCTGTGGTGATTCCTTCTCTTCCCAAGCCCTTCCATACATGCAGCCAACTCTTTCCTCAAATCGGGCACTTTCCTGCAATTTTCCAGAATTTCCCTACGTCCTCTTTGCACTATTTTGGGAAGGGAAGATGTGTTTGGAGTCTGGTCAGGTCTCATCGTTTGATTCTAGTTACACCATGAGGCAGGTGGTTGGCAGTTCCAGCTCAAATGACTCTCTTTCCCCCTCACATTTTCTTGCATTGGTTTTATTTTGAAACTGGTCATGTTGCTCCTTTTCTGGTAGGAGTGGGGTTGTGACTACCTCTCATACTGCCATGGCTTTTTAAAATGCCAGATATTTTATTATTTTCAAGTATGAAAGCAATACATGTTTGAGGCAGAAAGTCCAGAGGACACCAAAAAGTACACCTGTACCAAAAAGTACAAGGAAGAACAAACGGCCCTAACTGGTGTGGTTCAGCAGGTCAGGGGTCACTGCAGACAGAAGGGTCACTGGTTCGATTCCTGATCAGGGCACATACCTGGGTTGAGGGCCAGGTCCCCATGTAGGGGCGTGCGAGAGGCAACCAATCGATGTTACTCTCACATATCCATGTTTCTCTCCCTCTCTTTGTCCCTTACTTCCCCTCTTACTAAAAATTAATAAATAATCTTAAGAAAAGCAAAAGGAGAAGAAACTCATTACCTGCCATCTCCCTGTCTAGGCTGGAGCGAGGCCCATGAAGGCCTTGGTTTCCTGCTCACTGCTGTCCCCTGCTGTGCCATGCCATCCGCTTGGCACAGTCCTGACATGTCACTGATGAGGGCAATGGAATGTGTCGTGGATGACAGTAGGTGAAGAATATGTCTTGGAAGACGCAGAACATGGGAAAATTTATAAATCACAAGGCTTCCCTGAATCTAACCAGACAATGAAAACACTCTATTTTACTTATGGAGAAAACAGTTTAAATTAAGGCAGTGATGAGAAGGTCTCAGGGAAAAGAATGCTTGGCTTGAAGTTCGAAAACCTGGATGAGAGTTATTTGCTCTACATATTTACGTAACCTTGCTGACGTGAGTTCTTCTAAGAGCAGCAATAATAGACACCTCAGACCAGGCTGTGGGGATTTAAAAGGAGATTCAGGGTATGGCACATAGTAGGTGCTTAATAAATATCCACTCAAACTGCATTGTCGCACATGTGCCTTCCCAGTTGTCATAACGTACTGCTGTGAAAGGGTCTCATTCAAACTCAGAATATCACCCCTAAGGTTCAGGATGTTAAAGACAAAAATGCTTGGGCAGTCACCTCGATTCTGGAAGTGTTTATCACATCACAACGTTTCTGGGAACGGTGCTGGAGGTGAAAAGAGCCAAGTCCTGCCCTCAGGGAGTCACAGTTTGTAGGAGGAAACCTTTGTGGGCAGAAATGCATGAGAAGCTTGTGCCATCCATAGAGAGTGAATAGCTTCCAGAAGCTGGCGTGGCAGATGGGGGCACTTACTGGAGATGGTGACGAGCTGAAGAACTGGGTTTTAAGGGAGAGGGAGTATTGTTAGGGACTCAGGAGATTCCAGGCAGAGGGAAGAGCCTGTTCCAAGGAGGGGAGGTGCTGAAAGGCCACCTTCCACACTACCCGGGGGACAGGTTGGTCCCTGGTGGGGTGGGACTCAGAGCCTGTGTTTGGGGTACGGGGACACTAGCGTGGGACCAGAGACTGGACTGTTTTTTATAATTTCATGGACTGGGTTTTCACTAATCTATCTGTGTCTGTCTTTGAAAGACCCCTGTTGGTTCTGTTTAATAGATGAAGAAAAATGGGAGGAAGGTTAAGGAGCTAAGTGCCAGCTCCCAAATGCAGGCTGAGCAAGGAACCAAGGTGTTTAGAAGGGGCCAGGGCCCTCTCTTCTTACCACTGGGCATCAGCCCTCTGGGGTCAGCCCACCAGCAACGTTTATTCTTGAACCAGATCACTCCTAAAACCAGCCATGCAAACTCCTTATGATGGAATGTCACCCCGACTCTGTCACTTCGGGCGTGGGGGTGGGTGGGGCCTCCATGCTCAGGGTCACCAGAGAGCACAGGATAACTCAATTCTACTTTCCCTCCCGTCCTCTGTCCTGCAGCAATGGAATGGCAGGGACACAGCCCTCATGGTCACCCGCGTGGTCAACCACAGGCGCTTCTCGGCCACGGTCAGCGTGGCAGACACTACCCAGCGGAGTGTGAGCAAATACCGCTGTGTGATCCGCTCTGATGGTGGCTCTGGAGTGTCCAACTACGCTGAGCTGATTGTGAAAGGTGAGTGTCCTCATCCCTGCCTCTCCCCACCTGGCTAAGGTCAGGGGAGTTCTTGGCTGCACCCTTGCAAAGGGTGGGAGGGGTCAAGGGGCCTTTGACAGTCTGCTGCTCCTCCTCCCAGTCTGGAGTGTAAGACACAACTTCCCCTCCCCCTCCCGTGCTCCAAAAAGAGAGACATTGTAAAATCATGCAATATAGCACTGCTATTCACAGTTGGGTCTTATGTGTAGGATCCATATCTAAAAGTCTGTGGGATATACTTGCATAACTTAGGGGGCATCTCCAAATTGGGCTCTGTTTTGCACTGAAAGTTAGAATCAACCCCTGTCCTGGTGTTTTGGTGGTGTTCTGCTGAAGCATTCAGAGAGTATGGTCATTTCTGAGGGATTTTTTAAAACAAAAACACAATATAATGACAATATTTTGGAAGGAGGTTTTGAAATGAATAATCCCTCACCCCACTGGCCTTAATTTAATTCTTTTCAATTTTCTTGTTCACCTTGAAGTATCGTTGATGTGCCTCCCATTAAAATACACACATTGCTTTCTTTCTGCTCCTTTCAAGGGGCTGGATGCCCCATTTATTCTTGGAAGTCTACATAATCTTTGGTATAATGCTTGATGGGTGTATACTATTTTGTCAAATGAATCATCCAGTATTTTCAGATCTCCCTGTTTGTAGTCGTTTAGGTAATTCCAGGTGTTTGTGGTCTTGTTTCATCTTTCCTTTGTGCATGCAACAATTAACATCTCGATGGCGTTCTCCAAAGAGAACATTTTTATTCTATTGAACCAAATTATTCCCTTGGATGAATTCCCTAGGGGTAGAGTTGGTAGGCCAAAGAATATGAGCATCGTTATGGATTTTTCTTTGTTTTGCAATATTGCTTTTGCAAAAAAACAAAAAAACAAAACCATTTGACAGGGTACACTGGCAACAGCAGCATATGAATGTACTCATTTTCCAGTGTTATGTTCACCGATTAAAATTTTAATGTAGCATAATTTAGTGGCTGAAACAATGGAGCCGTTCCTCTTACGCTAGCTGTAGAATGGTACCTGGTGTGCTTGAAGGTAGAAACATTGATTGACCTCCCCCCCAACCACCCGGCCCCCAGAAGGCTCCTGAGTGGGTTTCTTTGGTCCAGGTATGGGTTGGTGTGAAACCCTTGACCTCTATCTGCTGGCCCCATGGAACTGGTAGCCTAGCCTGGACCAGACGGGGGTTTGCAGTCTGGGGTTCTCTCTCCAGGGCTGACCTGACTCTCGACAGATATTCACATCATGTCATCCCCTGGGAAATAATTTCCCTGACTCCCCCAACCCCTGGCCCCCCGAGTCTGGTGATTGCTGTCTCCCACATCTCCCTGTCTCTTTTTCTGCACGATCACACCTCAGAATTATCATTTTCCTTTGTTTACTTGGTAATTTCCTACCTCACCCTTTGGGATTTAAGCTCTGTGAAAAGAGGGGCATCTTTCGTTCGGTTCATGGTTCACGGTGAGCCCCTGCCTGGTGTGACGTGCCTGGCCCAAGTGCTGAGCATGCCGAACCATGTGAAAGCGTGTTTGACTGTTTAAACCTGAGCAGTCCTTCACCTGCTGAGGCTCAACCTTAAAATATGTGTAGAATGACAGATGAGTGAATGGATTATTGGCCTCAGCAGGAATTCATTTTATCACCATAGTGCTGTGAATACTTAAATGGATGATCAACAAATCAGGCGGTCGTGAACAAAACAACCCCAAGGAAAAGAAACCATCATTTTGATTGCGTCAAACTCCTACCTTTGTTTTTGGTTTTTGTTTTCAGTGCCCATAGATCGTTTTGTGTGGCAAGTGGCCTTTGCAGGCCTTATGGGTATTCAGCGAATATGTCGTTTCCTGAGCTGTCTCCGCTGGAATGCTCATTTTACCTTCCGTGTGGTGGCCCCCCACCCTGGAATAGGAGTCCCGGGCACAAGGCACTGGGTGTCTCATGCTCCCCACGGTCTCGCCAGCACCTTGCATGTGCCTGGCACTAAGCTGGTCATGAGAGAATGAAGTGACTGGCTATGGGAGCTAGTCATTCCGGACTTCTCACATCGGACAAACGGGAACCAGAAAACTTGTCTGTCTTTCCTATGTCCCCAGTTGTAGGGGAGGAGACCTGGAAGGCCAAATGCAGAGGACTTTGGGACAGGATGTGAGTCCCACGGTGAAGCATCGTCACCTTTATTTGGAGGGGTGGGCGGGGTAACAGGGACAGCAATTCATCCTTTGCTGGCTGTGCAGCCTGGGCCAGAGTTCAGCCTGGCGGGAGCCATGCAGGGCCAGGTTGGTGAACATGATCCAGCGGCCGCTGCTGCTCCGAATCCTGGCACCTGTAGCCCTTTCTGCTCTGTTTTAAGAAAAGTGCCGGGTGGCCTCTTTCAGTCTCCTTCCCAGTGACTGATGACAGGTTGGTGTTCCCTGTAATCTGCTCCCGTTTTAGTATGTCTTGATGGACTCTTTTATGGGATATCCCTTTTTTTATTGCCCATTGTCCCCTCATTGCATTTGTTCCCTTTTTACATTCAGTTGGTGGTAAGGTAGAAGCTGGGCCCTTGAATGCAGAAGCTCCTTCACATATGTGATGTCAGTTAGTCCTGATTGTGGCTCTGCCTTGGGGTCTTATTTTAATTAACTCATTTTATGGCTGGGAGAACAGCCAATGCAGAATCAGAGGGCAGCCCTGAGGGGCAGAGCCAGGGTCTGACCAGGGGCTGGCTCTCACTATTTTGGCCATGCCTGGAGGGCCTGAGGATTGTGGCCTTGTTGGCACCTGGTATCGCTGTGGCATGAACAGTGCTGAAAGGCTGTAGAGAGTAGGCGAGGCTCATGATGGGCGTCCCTGGACCAGTCGCTGACTTGCCTTTTTAAACTTTTGCTCCCTACCTCCCTGGAATAGCGTATGTAGGAACTTCTCGGTTTCTGAAGAAATAAATTTAACCCTTCCCTACACACACACCGAATGAGCTAGTAGTGCCCAAACCAAAGAAGACACCCAGAAGTTCTGGGAAACCATTTGAAGGCAGCAAACCAGAGCGTCTGGGGCAAAGTGTCTTGTGAAAAGTGACTCACCTCTTTGAGCCCCATGCTGTGGCCGAGCCAAGAGGCTTCAGGACTTTAATACTGAAGTATTTGCACTTGTTTAAAAAACAACACAAGAAAAAACATAAATCTGCCTTCTTTCTTCTTTCAGGAACGGGAGAAACTTTGAGAAACCAAACCAAACCAAACAAAAATATTCTCACGTGCACGTTGGGAGATGGGGCTGCTCCCTGAATTGAGTTTCCTCTTCCTGGTTTACACAACACACAGGGGCGGTGTGGGCTGAGGGGCGGGAAGCTGACACTGGAGTGCCCCCGCCAGCCCCAGCAGCTGTTCTTCCAGGTTTCTTTCATTTAGTTGCCATTCAGAGACAGGAAAGCGCTCTGGAGCCGGGATGCCCAGGTTTGAATCCTGGCCCCAGCTTGTGTCAGCCCTGTGACCTTGACCATCAACCTCTCCCAGCTCATCTGGGAATGAGGATTAGGATCACCTCCCTCAGAGGGTGTGTGTCCTAAGGGCTAATTTAGACAACAGATGTAGCAGTTCCTAGAATAGTGTCTATAGTGTCTGGCCTGCCACCCTACAAATGTTTGTTCAGTATGACAACTTGCTGATGTGGGTGGGATTTCCGAGGTAGGAAGTAAAAGGTGGTGAAAGCCTGGGTGGGTGGGTGGGGACAGGACACCCGACCCAGTTGCTGATTGAATCCTTATCCGTTTGGCCTTGATGGAATCATTTCAGGCTTCCTCTGCAAAGTGGGGACTGGGGTGCTCTCCCCATACAGTTGTGTGCTGAGCATAAAGAAAGGGAGAGAGGAGAGATAAAAGGGGGCCGGCGTGTGGGCTTGGGAATGTTCGGGTCACGGAGTCCACACTAGACCAGACTCCCTGGGTCTGCTCCTGTATGCACACTGGTGAGCCAGAAATCTGGGGGCAAAGGAAAAGTAGCTGGTTCTGCCTGTGCTCTGCCTTCTGACCACATGGTCCCCATTCCATCCCGCATGATTCATTCAGGACTCGGGCCACGCTGGCATTGGGGAGTCTTGTGCCCCTCAGTGCCCATGGCTGCCAACCTCAGGAGGCCCCTCTGATGGCGTTCCTGGCAGGCTCTGACACTGGGCCGCGCCGCAGAGGCCCAGCCGGGGTCTCTGTCGTCTCTCCCTCAGCAGCATGTTGATGGCTGGCTTGCTCGCGGCTCACGGGCTATCCTGGGATGGCGAGTGTCAGTGCTTCAGAAGACGCTGCCTCATTTGAGTGCAGGTAATATCAAATTCTCAGGGCGACACATGGAGCCAAATGAAAGCAAATTGGAATTACTTAATTCTAAAGAGCTGTTTATTGAGCAGTGATAACGTACCTGGGTGTGCATTAGATTACTCAGTAATTGAGGTTTTGCTCAGTTGACAATCCGGCAGCTTGACCTACCTGTTCCAGACCAGTGCTCATAAATGCACTGATTCTCTCCCCATTTCAGGGTTTCCAACTGTCTTTGATTTCAAGGCGTCTTAATGTATCCCAAGGATGTAGGTCTCTTCAACCGAAGTTATGCAGATGTGGTCCTGGTGAAAATTCCCTAACATTAAAAAAATAAAATGCCTTTGATAGTGATTTTTAAATCTGCCTTCCAGCTCCATTTAACAACCCTCTTATCATAGGCAGATTATTGCCCAGAAAAAATATAATGTTGATGCCGAGAGTAAGATGTTCTGATTCACGTAATGATGTGACGTCCAGGGCAGTTTGGTAGTTTCAAGAAGGGGGTTTTGGATGTAACCACACCAGACTTTCAATCTCAGTTCTGGCCCCGTGACCTAAGGCAAATCTGCATATACTCTGGGCCCCAGTTTCCTCTTCTGTTCAACGGGGGTGAATATATCTAACTGGATTCCTGTGAGAGGGAGCAATATATGTAGCGACACTCGCACAAAATAGACACGCATAGTTATACCTGCAACTATCAATAATCCTATTTTACTCTCCTATTAAGGGGTAGAACTCGAGTACATTGTGCATTTTTCCTTGTCCTGCTTAAAGGAAGGATAAGCTGAACTGCAGAGATTTAAACAGAGTCATCTTAAGGTCTCTCTCTTCTCCTCCGAACTAGGATTGATGCCATCAAAGGCAGCCTATTGGTCAAAATCAGTTTCAGAAATGCTTTATTTATATCACACTTTTTGTTCCAGTATTTACACCCCTCTTGAAATTGTTTCTGGTTTGGCCACATGGAGCGTGCGTTCTGGGATGGCAGCAGGGGATGCGTGTGGCTGCTGCACTCTGGGGCGTGTGTTTCACACTGGACCTCTGCCCCCACTTGGCCCGTTTTGCTCACAGAACTAGTCTAGTTGTTTCAGGCATCTGAGTTCACAGCCTCTGGTTTAGAGATTGCATGGCCGGAGTAGCTGACTTGTCCCTGTGTTGATTTGTGTAATGGTTCACTGAGCCCCGGCTATGGGTCAGGTAATGTGATAAGTTCATTGTGTAGAAGAAAGAAATATATAAATCTACAATGTATGGCTGGCCATCTGGTTTGTGTCAGGTACCTACTGCACCATCTTACTAATCCTATCAGCAGCGCTTTGATATACACTCTGTTAGCATCTCCCTTATACAAATGGGGGACTGGTGGCTCAGAGAGGTTAGGTAACTTCCCCAAGGTCACACAGCTTATATGTGGCAGAGGATTTAAATCCAAACCTGCTTGTGCCTCAGACCGTGCTCTTTCTTATACCACATTTCTTACAAAATCCAACATGGGAAGCCCTGTCATTGGGTGTGAGCTGAGGAAATCCAGAGGGTGGAACAACTAGGGCAGTTTGGGAAAGTCTTGGAAGGCTTCTAAGAGTGGTCCCATCCTAACTGGACAGCCTGGGTCACAGTTTTGAGACATGCATGGGTGACATGTTTGAGGCTGGGAATGTAGGCAGGGGGGCTTTTGCAGAGCAGAGTTGGAGCTTTACTCTGTAGGATTCAGGGGGCTTTGATGAACCCATCCCCTCATCTCTAGTCCTTGACAGCAGTGCACACGCACTCTCGAGGCTGGACCTGTGCATCCATCTCTTCTCTTTCTGGGCCCTTCCTGTGCCCAGTGGAAAGTCATTGTCGGGCTGGTGGCTGTGGTGAAAGCGTCCACTCCTGGGGCATTCATTTCCTGGCCCTTCTGGCTTCTTGCGTGGGACACAGAGGGGAACTTCTGGGGCTTTGGAGGAAGTCCACAGTCACAGAGGCTCAGATAGGACGGTTGGAAGTTGACCTGGGTGATGGAAGTGGAATACAGCAGCATCTGCTACCGGGATCCCACAGCACCTGCAGCCTTCCAAAGGGACCAAGGCTGCTGGCCACTGCTTCATCCGTGGGAGCAGCCGTGGAAAGCCATCGCGTGCTCGGGGAAGAGGCAAAGCCAGCGGCCACTCTGGGCGTTCCGCTTGGGCAACCCTGGAGTGCTGCAGAAGCTGCCGGCAGGACTGGACTTGGAGCATCCATTCCTTCCTGTGCTCTGCCAGCCCTCAGGGGAAAGAGAAGCTGGGGGCTGTATCGCTCTGCAGGCAAGAGCAGGCTCGGGGTGAGAAAGCCTGGACTGGAATCTGGCCTCGACCCCGTAAACCCCACTTCCTAAGTCTACCTAGACCTCCGCTGCTCTCCACCACCTCTATTTTCCAGGGGTTGGCAGACCTTTCCTGTGCAAGGTGAGTCAATATTTTCAGCTTTGTGTTCCAACTACTCAACTCTGCTGTATAGTAAATGCAACCATAGAAAATATATAAACGAATGAGTGTGGCAGTGTGCCAATAAAACTTTATTTACACAGACAGGCAGAGGTCTGGATTTGGTTCCCTAGCCAGGCCAGTTTGCTGATCATGACACAGGACCCTCCCTCTTCCCTACTCCTTTGCAATTGGGTGACTATGCCAGCTTCCTCCCTGCTCTGCTCTTATGCCACTGAGGCTTATTCTCCCTGCAGCAGACGGAGTAATAATTTGAAAACAAGTTAAATCATGGTATTTCTTTGCTCAAAACCCTCCAATAGTTCCTATCACACTCAGAATAAAATCCGAACTGCTTAACATGGTCTCTAGATCTGGCTCCTCTCTGTCTCTTTGATTCCTGATCACCCCTGCCCCACATTTGTCCTTCATTCTCTTCTCGAGCTACACTGGTCAATTTCTTCTTCCTTGAACCATGTCAATGTAGTTCTGACCTCAGGACCTTTGCACTTGCTGTTCTCTCTTTGCCTGAAATGATTTTCTTTTAGATAATTATGTGCCTCATTAGTTTTGTTCCCTCTGCTTCTCAGAGAGTCTCCCCAACCACCTTAACTAAAATAGCTCCCATCCCTACCTCCTGTAGCTCTGTACCCTGGTACTATGCTGTGGTTTTCTTTCCAGCTCTTACCACTGCCTGCTGTTGTCATTTAGGTCTTTATATTACACAGGCTCCTGCAGGAAGACACTCCGGAGGTCTTGCTTTCTGTTGGACCTACAACACCTGAGGCAGAGGTTGGCATATGGCAGGGGCTTAAACATGTGCTATATCCAGTGGAGAGTCCTCTCATCCTGACTTCCCAGCATGCGGTGGCATTACAGATCCTCACTCACCAGGCCTTCCTTTTTCTAAGCTTCTTGTTATTGTTTGAGCTCAAGGTTCTCCCTTGCAAGTTCCGTCTCTTTTAGGGGTGCCTTTCCACCTCTTCCTTTATGTGTTTTGTTTTCTCGTTATTTTCTTCCCAGTTATGGAAGCCATAGGCTTTTACATTCCCCGTGTCCCTCCGTGGCCTTATTTGTTCCGCTTTGATTGCAGTTCTGGGGTCTTGGTTGACCTGTCATCACTCTGCTACTTATCCATTCTCCCACGTTGCCAGCTGCCAGGCTAATGGTTGTTTGCAAACCTCTGGGTTTTGTTTCTTGCCGATCAAGGGAAGGCTGGTCTTGTGGTACCCCCGCCCCCCGTTCTCCCGAGTCCTGCTGCCTGGAGCACACCTGCATCTAAACGTCTAAACGTCTAACACCTTTTCATGCCAGACTTAGCCTACCTCCTCCTCCCACTCCACGTCTGACCTTGGCTTTCGGGCAGATGCTGTTTCAGAGGAACCTCAGTGTCTTCATCTTCACTGCAGGCTTCACTCTCTGTAGAAGAATAGCCTGCTGATCAGGTTCTTATTTTTTGTTTTTCTTCAATCATAAGTTTTTTTAATGGATTGCATTGTTGTTGTTGCTTTTTTTTACCATGACTGCCCTTGGCCAGCCCACATAGATTACAAATCAGAGGGCTTGAGTTCTAGTTCCAGGTCTTCTCCGGATTAGCTGTGTGGACTCGGCACCTCATGATGCCCTCGTTATAAAATGGAACGACACTGCTCCTCTAGATAGGGGACAGGGGCCATGGCTGTGTCCATCCTTTGTAAACAAAGTGCCATCCACATGCTTATGCGTGTCTTCACCAGGCTTTGTCATCCCCGCGTTTGCCAGCTACCAGTCTTAGCCCTTGACTCCTGACTCTTGGATAATGTCACCGTTAGCTTTTTGTGGGAAGAGAAAAAGGACAGATGGGAAGAAAGTGGGAAACTTAACTAGAACATATGTGGGGGGGGGGAGGAGGCGAACCAGGGGATGTGTATGTATATTGTATTCTCTATGGGCACAAAGACCAGCTTATTTTTGAAAAAGCATAAATGTGGATAAATAAAACCTGAGAAGTATTGGTTTCCTTGAATTATTTTGACTACTTCATCAGCTGCATGCTGACGTGTTGCATTAACACCTTTAACGCGCTTGGAAATTAAATCAAATGGCAATTGCATTAAATTCTCATTCACTTGTTACATTTCCCTCCCGTGTTCAAATGGAAGAATCAGCTGGGGTATGGAATGAGCTGTAAGGTCTGTAGTTAGCTCACATTTGTGGGCCATTTATGACATGCCAGGCACTGCCCGGGATACTCCATGCAAGATTCTGGTTAATCCTCACATTCTTCTGATGAGGATGCTGAGGCCTGGTTACCCAGCCTCCTTAGAGTCTCTCTGTCCAAGGTCTATTCTCTTCTTCTGTGATTGAGACTTCTTTCTGGCCCTCCTCACGCTGATTTTCCATGATGTTCTATTCCATAGAAGATACACCAAGTATTATTTCTGAGGAACCTAGTTTCAGGCTCAGTCACACTCATGGAAACCATGGGCCCCACATTTGGGAGGATGCTCCAGGTCATGGCCTCTGTCTCCCAACTGGAGCCTAATTCATTCTGAAATGTTACAGCCTCTGCCTACCCCCGATGGTCCTTACCTGAGGGTGATTTCCTCCCTCAGGGGTCATTGGGCAACGTCTGGAGGCATTTTTAATTGTCGCAGCTGGAAGGGAAGTACTTCTCCTAGTGAGCAGAGGGTCAGAGATGCTGCTGACCTTCATCTAATGCACGGGATGGACTCTGCCACAGAGAATTATCCAGCCCCAGAGGCCAGTAGGGCTGAGTGAGGTTGAGAGACTCTGACCTGGAGGTCTTCCCACGGACGGTGTTTTTATTTCTGATGCTCTAGCATTCATCTGCAATCCTGTGGGCTTCTGGCCACGTGGGGTGAGAGATGTGGGAGAAGGAAGGTAGAATGAGTTACATGGCTGTGAAGAAGTGATGGAGCGTCTCTGAGCCCAGTCTCTCTCTCTGGAAAACTGACATTTGACTTCTGATTTATGCTGACTTGTGGCTCTGGGCCTCCTCTCTCCTATTTTTTTACTTAATAATACCCATGGGGACCCAGTAAGAGGAAAGTGCAGTACTGGGAACGTGAGATGCTCCTGCTAACTCTCAGGCCAATAAAGCTGCTCCATGTGTGCCAGAGACATGAGCCTCCCCTTCTACTACATGAGACTGTGATTCAGAGGCAGCTGCCTAACCAAGGACTACATTTCCCACCCTGCCTCGTTCTCAGTAGAATCATGTGATTCATTCCAGTTAAAGGAAGGTGAGCAGAACTACTGCAAGTCTTTCCAGAGCGAAAGTGTTTAAAAAGTAGGCAGTCATTTGCCACCTTCTCTTTTCCCTCTTTGGCTGGATGGGTGTAGACAACCCTAAGCCCATAGACAGTGAAAGAGTCAAAATGTCAAGCAATTTTGGGTTCCTGAATCACTTTGGGGAGAAAAATTGCCTGTGAAGCAGGCCTATTATTTAAACAATGATCAACTATTATTGTTAAGCTACAGCAGCAAGCTTTATGCTAATCAATACAAATTGGATCAAACAAAGTCATTAGCACACTCTCCAGGCTAAACTTCATTGAATGAAGAGTTTCTCACCTACCTCGAAAGGGATGAGGAGATACTGTACTTCTTCCCTCTCCCACTGATACTGGGCTCAAAGTTCCATGTTGCGTACAACCCAAATGTTGGAAAACTATTCTTTTTTTGTCGTTGTCAAGTGTTGCTTTTTTAAAAGATAAAAGTGCCTCTTCCCAACCATTATAAATTAATGTAGAATCTACAAATTCCAGAACAACAGGTAAGGGCAGAAATTGGGTTTATGGTAAGGGAAGGGGCTGGGATGGCCTTGGCTGTGGCCCATGAAGTTCAAGAACTATGGGAGCTCAGGTAGAGTCTGTCTAGATGTGACAGCTTGAAAGCCCAACCCAAGGGTGGCTCTTGCATTGGGAGCCCAAGAACAGGTGATACCTCTGTCAGGTGTATCAAGGGTTAGGACACCAGCCATATGTGCGGGAACATGAGGGCAGAATATAGGGGCAGGGGCTGCTCTGGGGCTCTGGTCCCAGGAGCACCTGATACATCAGGTGGATGGATGGCCAGGTAGAGGGTCTGAGTCAGCCCAGCTGGTCTGCATCTGTCCTCATGTCCTGACTCCCCAACACCCCCTGAACTCAAGTCCTTACACCTACCAGTGGATCCCAGTGACGCCAGCTGGGGATGGGGAAAGAAGCTAGAGGAAAGCATTTTGCATTTCAAAAACAAGTACCAGCAATTCTTTAGCTATTACCCTCCTGAAGAAATCATGGCAACACATTTAAACATAAAAGCTGGAGCAATTAGCAGGGGGCAGATGGCAAAAAAACATCATCTCAGCACTTGGGAGGTGGGCACAGTGGGCTCCCAGGGTAATCAGTGGGGTTCATTATGTTCACGTTGTGCTGTTTTCAAACTCCACGCGCATGTCCCCTGCCCAGGATGTGCTGCCGCCCTGATCCAGGGGACACAGAGCTCAGGAGAGGTTTAGCTTACAGGGGAGGTAGACTCCACTTTGCTCCTGATTAGATATGGATGGCCACTTCTCTGGGCCTCAACTTCCCCATCTGTCAAATGGCAGGGCTGTATTATACAAGTGGGTTCCAAACTAATTCCCTCTTAGATGATAGCGCGCCTTCCTAAAATAGCAGGAAAAGCAAATGACTCAGCCCTGCAGACTCATGGGGCTCCTAGAATAGTATAAAGTTTCCTCCCCACCTGGGCAGGTGCATTTCTTTGCTTTTTTAAATGGTTTCTATTTTATTTTATTTCCCCCCCATTAATGCATATGATCCTCCTCCTTTTTCATTCTTTTCTGGGACCTGGGAGAATATGAGGCTAGGCTTTAAGTCTCTTCTCTTTTATTAATTTATTTATATTGAATTTACTGGTTTGCAAAACTATACAGCTTTCAAGTGCACAAGTTGACAAAACATCTCCTGCACTTGCATTGTGTGCCCATGGGCCCAAGCAGAGTCTCTTTCTGTCCCCATTCCCCACCCCCCTTTGCCCACCTCCACCCACCCCCACCCCCTTTCCCTCTGGCTGTCACCACACTGTTGTCTGTGTCTGTGTCTTATGTGTATATGGGTTTCTTCTCTTTTAAATGAAGCATCCTTGCATCTACTTTTCATTAATAAAGTAGCAGTAGATGGGTATCCAGAGGCAGATGTGACTCGCTCCAGCCCAGTGAATGGAACTCTTCCTTCCTGATGGAACTCAGACCGGTGGTAGGGAGCAGGCAGTTATTGGCAGAGCAGCTGATCATATGTTCTTAGGGAGGGAGAGCCTCCTGTTTGAGGTAAGGCCTGCGATTTGCTGTGTCTTATTTAGCAAGCAGTTGAAAAGCCCTTTTTATGGAAAGGCCGGGAGGCTGCAATGGAGAAGCAGGTAGGGCTGGGTCTGGTTCCTGGCTCTGCCCACTTCTTGCTGTTGAATTAAACTCTGCAAGCGACTGAGTCTCAGTTTCTCCATCTGTAAAAGGCAGAGAATGATGTTATTTGCCTCCTATTTTCTGAGTGAAATAACCTATGGAAATTACAGAGCATGGGACCTACTAGCCATACTAGTCAGGGAAGTTCAGAGATTCAGGTGACAATGTTATTCTCTGTACCATTTATTTTTCCTCCTGGGTAGGCAGGATGTTACACTTCCCAGACTCCTGCATCCAGGTGGAGTCAGAGGAATGTGTGGCAGGCAGCATCTCCAGATAGAAGCCTGGGCTCCTGGCTGATGTGTGGAGCCAGCACCACCCAAGTCCACCCATAACCTCATGGGCTGTGACGTGAATGAGCTCCACCAACCATGACTAATCCAACTCCTGCAGGTGGGACAGGTGGGGCTGCCAGAGAGACTCTGTCCATGACCATGGCCCTTCCTGCCTTGCTGAGTTACAGACCTCGTTCCAAGGTTTCCACCTGTGTGGTGGACAGACACCTGTAGCATCAGGATGGTACTACAGTCCCCACTCGGCGTCTTGTGGGAGCCCAACAGGGATCAGAACGGGTTTTTTGAGTCCAGCAGCCTCATCGCAAGGGGAGTTAGCTGATGCTGCCCTGTGCTATGGGGACAAACTTGTCACAAGGCTGCTGCTTCTCTCCAGGCGTGGCTACCACAGGCACATTTGTCGTCACCCCACTCCCATGACTTTTCCTTTGGGGACACTGAGCGGACCACCTCTTTTGTCTTTCATCTTTTTGTTCCCTAACTAAACTAAAGCAGTCCCTAAGGTGATCAGGCAAGCTTGTGTGCCCAGGGACAAGGGTGACTCTTGCAGGTATCTTTGCATGTCTGCCAAATCCTAGGCTGTTGATTTCATTCCTTGACTTCTGTGATAAGCAGAGATGGAAGAAGCTGCGGGATGCCTTCCTCCCAGGCCTTGACCCTGGAGTTTGCTGAGTGTGGACTTGGTCCTATTGTCTGTGGCTAGCCCCCCCTTCCCCTTTATGGCCCCAGCCCTAAACTAACAGTCTTCCCACCCTCCCTTATCCAGCCATGACTACAGGGCTCCTGGTTAGCTCCTGGTCCCTGATGCCATCAGGAACTGTCCTGCCATTTCCAGAAGCAGCTCACGGATGACACCTGCCATCATTGTCTTTGCACAAAGAGCGCCCATGCCAGGTGTTCCTGGGACTGGGTCTGAGAAGCACTCCCTTAGTCCCAGATCCCCCTGCGACCAGAATGCCAACAGCAGCGATCCTGCCCTTTGAGATTTGGGTAGAATGAGCCGTCTTTCACATGTTTGCACGTTCCCGGGGCCTCATGTTATGGTCACTCCTGATTTTATCTGGTCCCCACTCCTGCTGGCTTTCAACCTCAGTTATCTCTCATTATACATTCTCTCTGCTCTCCCCCATCCAAATTTGGAACTCGGTCCCCATTCCTTAATTTTTCTTTATCCTTCCCCCAGCACACATACACACACGCACATGCACACGCGCACCACGCTCTTTGTGGTGTAGCAGACTGCTGAAGATTTGGGGCAAGGGAAGAACTTTGCAGCACAGTGATGCATTTGCCCCCCAATGGGATGCGAGGTTGGTATGAGGTTGTGGGGTGTGCGTGCTCTGGCAGGCAGTCTTTGTCGCCCCATCAGGAAGTTCTTGGTGGCTGCTGCCTCCCGAAGGCTCTGGTCTCCTGCCACGTTGCCCTGACTGCTTCCCTCTCTTGCTTCCGCAGAAGCTCTGAGGCCGTGCAGTCTGGCAGCAGCTAGTTGCCCTGGGGCCTGTTCGCACAGCTTGCTTCTGCCAGCCCCACTCACCAGAAATCCCCCGCTGGCTTTGGATTAATTCCCTCTGGCAGATGTACGACTCTCCCTCGCCTTTCTTTAGCATCTAAGAGGTGGATTCCATTTCACTGCCAAGGTGGATCCCGCTGTTCCCTCAGTCCTTGTCACTTACCTGGGTCTGGAGATGTTTGCAGCCTACAGCCTGCCCACATCCTGCCCGCACCCTGACTCTTGTCCTATCAGAGCTGTGTGGTTACTGACACAGTCAAGGGCAGGAGGGCTCAGCAGGGGCTGCTGTGAGCATGAGGATGATGATCGAGAGCCTTCGCAGGCTGGTCATTTCCAGTAGCAAGTGGCAGCAAGCCGACTCTACCTGGGTACGGCCCCAGAGGGAGGTCTTTGGCACGCGCCCCTGGGAGGCCCAGGCTTGGAGCCCGGTGCTGCGTCCCATCCTGAGGCTCGAACGGTGGACCCAGGGCTCTGTCTCCTCCCTGCGTTTCCTTCTGTGCTGTTCCCTCTTGACATGATTCTCCTGCGTGCTCCAGGGGAACGTTGGAGGCACATCGGGGGCTGAGAGCCCTAGATGCACACCTTCCATTTTAACAGCCTCAAGGGGAGACCTCACCTCTCTCTGTATCTGAATGTTGGTTTCAGGAAAGGAAACTGATGACCTCTGCCTGAGTCGATAACCAATGCTGGACCAGCCGTCTGCCCAGAGGCACATGGTCAGAGTTGTGTGCCCGGCTCTGTGGCCAGCAGGCCAAGTGAGCGTGTCCAGGCAGCGGGGGAGATGTGGAGTGGGGTGGCAGAGGGGTTCCAGTGGGCAGAGGTTGGATGGGCGCAGGTGGAGTTTCCCTGGCTTATGCCCCACCCTGCTGGGGCTTTTGATAGTGGCGACCAGAGAGAGTCAGCCACATCAAGATTAAGGATCCACCGGGAGGTTGTGTTCTACAGTCTGGGTCCCCTGGTTTTGGGCTTAAATAACAATGATGTATCTTATTTATTTATTTTTGTTTCAATGAATTTCAAAAGGATGCAAAGCCATTTTAAAGCCAGCTATGTTCAGTACTAAGTTGTATGTCCGTCTGTCCTTCTCCAAGTCTAGTCCCTCTCAGTGTCTCTCTGGGTTTCTGTCTCCGTCTCTGCTTCCTGACTTCCTCTCTGTGCTCTCTGGGAGGATAGCTGCTCCTGGAAAACATAGTTTTTGTTTTCCTTCCCCATGTTCCCCTCCCCTACCGGGTCCTCCCTCCTTCTCACTCCCTCTGTCTCTCCCTTTCCTTACTTATTAATGCCTTGTGACACACCAGTGTTGCAGTGACAGCCCAGTGGAGTTGTGGGCAGTGCTCCCCCAGTTCTGATACTGAGGTTTACTAGATGGGGCTGCCCACGTGTGTGGTATTAGCATCTTCCTGGGAGCCTTCTCTGGTCAAGGACAACAAGCAATTAGCACCATGTGCTACTTTATTAAATCAGTATAGAAACATTACCTGGACAGCGCTTCTTACTCTGCCTATTAATTGATTCATCAATGCAGCAAATATTTATTAAACACATTCTATGTCCCAGGAATCTTCTAGACATGAAGGATACACCAGAGAGCCTTATGGGGACAGGGCGTCTGTCATCTTGAAGTGTACATCCTGGTGGAGGACAAGAGAGGGAATGAGTTAACAAGTGAGATCATTTCAGGATCGATCAAATACGGTTCTTCATTCTGTAAAGAGCGAGTGCTTTGTGGTCAGGGGCCGCTTGTAGATATCTCTGGGGCTCCAAAGCAAGCCACAGGATGACTTATATCAAACCCCAGCTCTGGCACTTGCCAACTCTGTGACTTGGGGGTGGCACTGGGAGGCGGCAAAGCCTGTTGCCTCAGCCACAAAGTGAGCACAATGAGGTTGTGCTCAGGTTGGCTGTGAGGAGTGAGTGAGGTGGTAGCTGGCCGCTCCTGCCCTCAGAGCTGACACCAGCCCCCTCCCGGCCCCATTCCACGTGGTGGGGTGATGCAGCTGTGGGAGTACTGCCACCTGCCCCGATGCTGCTCGCCGATACCCTTTCACTCTCCTGTTGTCTGTGTTTCTTAGGGTCGCTATACCAGACAATCACAAACTGGGTGGCTTAAAATAACAGGAATGTGTTCTCTCACCGTTCAGGAGGGCAGAAGTCCAGCATCAAAGTGTTAGCGGGGTGGTTCCTCCTGAAGGCTCTGAGGGAGAATCCGTTCCATGCTTTCTCTCTGGTGGCTGCCAGAGATCCTTGGTCCTCATTGGCTTTAGACCACTCCCATGTCTACCTCTATTACCACAGAGCCTTCTTCCCTGTGTGTGTGTCTCTGTGTCTAAATGTTTCTCTTCTGTATATCCGGTCATTGGATAAGGACCCACCTTAATCCTCTCTGACCTCATCATAGCTTGATCACATCTGCGAAGACTCTATTCCCAAATAAGGCCATGTTCCTGGGTACCTGGGGGTTAAGACTTGGACATATTTTTCTGGAGGGCACAATAGAACTCAAACACCTCTGTATGTTTTATGGATGTGAAATTTCCCCTCTGGCTCCTCCTGAATTATTCATGTGTGTCTTTGCTTCTGTAGAATTCAGATACCTTCTTTGATGATGAAACAGAGGTGTGTATCTTCCCGGGTGTGAGCAGTGGCTATCGCTGGGGGTTGGAGCTGGTGCTTTATCTCCCCTCCTTCACCTCTAAGGGTTTTTCCCCTCCTCTTCTCTTTCACACCCTTTCTGTGTTCTACCATCAGGTCCACGCCAGCCCTTCCCATCTGCAGTGGCCCCATTGCCTACAGGAGGAGGGCCCCTTCATGAGCTGGACCCTGTGCTTCTGCAGTCACAGTTTTTATGAACCCCTTCCATGGGCTCCCTTCCTGGACCACCCCACAGACTTCAGTCCCCCTGTTGGCTAGTGACATCACAACTCATATGACCTGGTTTCTGGCCCCCTTGATTCCACTTTGCCCACCCTGTCATCTAAGGTGGCTTCTCCAAACTGCATGTCTTTTAGCAAATGTGTCAAGTTCATTAGACTATGGCCTCCATGAGGCATGGAGTCTGTGCGTGCTCATCCTGTGTCCCTAGTGTTGGGCACACAGTAGGCACTCAGGGGACGTTTGCCGTATAACTGCATGGCCTCAGCAGTTCTCTGTTACTTACAGCCTCTCTGGGAGGATGGGAAAAGCTCTCTGAAATCTCTTTTCATCCAGACCTTTACAGTGCACCCAGGCTGGAAACTAGCCCAAATGGTTCGTTAGCCTCTGTACTTTCGCACATGCTGTTCCCTTTTCTTGGAATATCCTTTCCTACTTTCTTAACTCTTTCATCGCTCAGGCCAAGCATCTCTCCTCCAGGAAGCCTTCCCAGGTGATGTTTCCCAGCACTGAAAGTTATTTTAGGTGCCCCCAAGTCTCTAGCCACCTGGCAGGAACCCCTGTGAGACTATAATATCTTTGAAGGCAAGGGCTGTGTTCTGCTCATCTTTATTCCCAGGATCACTGTTTATAGGAGGAATTCTATTAGAGGCTGCTAGCATGAAATTAAGTAGCTTTTTTAATGTGTACAAAATGAGGGAGATGTCCCAAATAGCTGATAATTCGTATGATTTTCACTTTCTAGCTGAGGAATCTGAGACTCGGAGAGGTTCAGTGACCTGGCTAAGGACACGCAGCTAGGGTGGAGTTGGTGGGCAGAGTAGCTCCCAGTTCTCCTGGGGGAAGCACATACTGAGGAACACAGGAGAGCCATGCTAGGGTGTGCCAAGTCCATGCAGAGACACAGGAAGCTCCGGAGGTGGCCTGGCTCCTGGTCGTGTCCTTGTGGAGACTGTGGGCCCCAGGAACTGTGGCCACTGTCCTCATCGTGATGCGCAGGAGCCTTCTGTTCTCATTGCTCTTTTCAAGCGTCATTCTTGCAGTGCAGTGTGTGGGGGACATAGTGTTTGTTGCAACAGCTAATGACAGGGCTACTGAAAAAGACTGTCTATTTTTGGAGTTAAGCTTCAGCCTAAAAGAAATAAAAATAAACATTGAGAATTTTTTTTTTAAGGAAAATATGTAGGAAAAATCAATTCTATCTCAGCCTGCTCTCTCTCTAATGAGGGGAGAATGGGAATATAATCTAAGCCTGGAGATCAGTGGCCTGGGCTTAAGCCCCGGGCCTGCCAAGAGCTCACTTCTCCATGGAATGTCACCTTTTTCTATTCCTGCTGGTCCCAGGGACAGCTGCGGGGTCAGAGCCGGCCTGGCTGCTGCCACTTCCCTCTCCTCTTGGCACCGCTGGCCCCATCACAGTTTTTTGAGCCAGTCTGGACAGGGCACAAGGGGTTAAGCTCTCCACAGGCCCTCTCAAGTGCAGCCCCAGATTCTGCCTCAACCTTATTTGGGCATCAGTGAATCATCAGCAAAATGTCACTACTAATAATGGTAATGATACACTTGTTGGTCATAACTAACATATTCTGAGAGACTACTATGTACTGAGTTCTTCTTAAGTGGCTCTGGAAGATTGAATTCTACGAATGTTTACTTTAACTGATCCTGCCCGTGGGCAGAATGCACTTCCCGATCAACTTTGACAGATCCCGTTGACCTAGAGCTTGGCCATTTGACTTGCTTTGACAGTAGAAGGTGGGCAGAAGTAACAGTGTGCCAGTTCCAAGAAGAGGTACCGTATATTTCTGCCTATCCACTTGCCTGTTGTCATCCATCTTTAGAACCTGCTTCAGGCAGCAGCTGCTCCTTCAGCCTCGTTCCTGGACTGAGAGGCACAAGGAACAGATTTAAATCCAACTTGGAGCCAAGCCACATTGACCCATAGACCTGAGAGCAAGGAATAAGTGTCTGCATACATCTTTAAGATTCAGGGATGTTCGTTATTGCAGCAAAAGCTGACGCATACAACATGTTTAAAGGATGATCTTAGATAACTCTCATGACAAATCCTCTGATGTAGGTATAGTATTACCTTATTTTATATATGAGGTTGGACTAGATTCTTATCTTTCAGGACCCTACCAAGCTCTGGCTTTCTATAATCATAACTCTTGGGATCTGGAAGCATCAACTATCTATTCAGGTGTGGTCAGTGGGCCTTGAAGAACAGTCACTTTATTTGGTCATGGAAATTAAGAGTTTATTGAGAGATGATTCAAAGTCAGGAAGGAACTCCATATCTTGGATTCATACTAATGTTTGGGAGGGCTGAGAGAAGTCCTATGCCCTCCATAGCGGAACTGGCTTCTGGAAGGCTGCCCTGCAGAATTGGTCTGTGGTGTTCCAGAACTTACTGTGCAGAGATCCTCGAGTATTCCAGACCCCAGAGTCCTCTGGCTGAGCTGGAGTGATGGCCTGCCAGAGACGTGGGGCCTGCTGGGCTGTATGTAGAGCTAAGATTCTCTTGGACCCTGGTGGCAATAGACAAGGCAGCTAAAACCTGGTTTAGGCAGCAAAGGAGTTGTAATTAGATTTCAGATACATGTTCTCAAAGCCTTACACCTGAGTGAGAGACCTGGCTTCAGGGTCTGGTTCCTGGATGGGACTCCTGAGCAATTCCTGGGACTGCTAGCAAGACCACTCTATGCAACAACTATTGTCACCAGGGTCCTCTGCCCACATTGCCTCTGCACCCAGCTGAGGCCTAGGGTCCTACCGCCAGCACATTCTTGCAGGTGCCCCTCCCAGATCTGGGCCTTGCTGAGTTGGGAGCCCAGAGGACCGATGTGCAAAGGATAGAATGCCATTTCCTGTGAAGTGAAGCGGTGTGTGTCGATAAGCCCCAACAGCCCTCCAGTGGCTGCGAGGGCCGTGGACGGAGCGACTGCAGAAGCATTACGTTGATTGCGAGAAGTAACTGAAGTGAGAGTTCAGAATACCTTCTGGAAGGCAGGCAGCCCTTGGCTCCGGCGAGGCGCTAATGAGCTCCCCAGCCAGCGATGGGCTAACCCGCAACTTCTCAGCAAAAGACCCAGGGCTGTCGTGGACGAGGGAACCAGCAAGGGTGGGTGACGAGGTGATCAATGCCGGGCAGCTTTGTGGGCTTATGCCAGCTCCTCTCCCTAAGTCTGTTTCTTTTCCCTTTTATTTCCACAAGGCCAAGCAAGGAGCCAGGCATGCATGGGGATCTCTCCCTCTGTCATGTCTGATCTAGTGACATTTGCTTGTATCAATGAACCAGTCTCTCAGAAGACAGTGAGCCCCCCCTGTAAAGGGGCGGCGAGCCTAAGGATTTGCCTTGTTCCCTGTCCCTGTGATCCCAGTCACCCTCCTGGCTTCCTGAGGCTAAGCCGCCCTCTCTCCACGTGATGTCAGGATGCGCATGTCATCTGGAGGGAAGGGGGCTACACCTTGTACCCGGGGAGGGAGTTGTTTGAAAACAGATGTGTGTCATCATATTAAACGGGCAACTTGACTTCTGCACAGGGGGGCACCATTGTGTGGTCATGCCAAGAAGCCTCCTGCAGAGGCTGGCTTTCCTATTTGTCTACCCTAAGGTCTGTACCCTGTCTCCTGTGCAGACTGCATGTGCCACAAGCTACAGACCAGGAGAAGGACACGGGGATCTTTTATTGCTCATTAAAGCGGGAGCACGGCATTCCTTTCTTTCACCCTGGACTTGTAAAAATCACCGTATTTTTCTTGCTCCTCAGTGATATGTTTCACTAGCACGTGTTTCTGTGCTGCACCCTGAAGCAAGGATCTCAGCCATGAGCCCTTGAGCATCAATCAGACTTACAAGGAAAGGAGACCTGAGTTCTAATCCCAGTTCTGCCACCAATGGCAACATCAAGGAACTTGCCAACTCCCTGAACATTTCACTGCACCATCTTTCATCCTTCAATGCCTTTACCTCTGCCATTCTCTCTGCCCCTTCACCTTCTTCTCACTCTGTCATCTTTCAAAGCTCAGTTTAAATGTCATGTTCTCTATGAAGACTTCTTCAATCTCTCCAGACAGATATAAACATTTCCTTTTCTTAGCTCTTTTGAACTGTCTCCATTTAAAATATTTGTTGTTGGTTTGGTAATTTATCTACTCAAATATTTACTGAGTGGCACTATATGTCCAGGCATTATTGTAGAACCGGGGACACTAGGGTTGATCAAATTGACAAAGCACGTATTGTAGACCAGCACTGTCCGAGGCAACCTTCTATGGCAGTGGAAATCTACACCTGCGCTGCCTGTTGTCTGTGACTCACGTGTGGCCGTCTAGCACTTAAAATGTGGCTATGGTGACTTAGGAATTAAATTTGAAATTTTATCTGATTTTAATTTCAATAGCCGCACATGGCTAGTGGCTACAGTATGGGACAGCACCATTCTCCAGGCAAAGATGGAAAGAGTTATTAAAGCCATGTATTATCACAAGTTGTGATTAGGGGCATGGTGGAGTCAGATAGAGTCTACTGGTTGGAAATAAGTGGGGAGACCTATTTTGGCTAGAGAACAAGAAAGGCATCTTGGAGGAAGTGACATTTTGGTCTTTGACCTGGAGGATGAGAAGATGTCACCACTGAGAGTAGGAAGACTTTTCCAGGGACAGGAATAAACGTGGCACGTTGGAGGAACCGAAGGTGGTCAGCACAGTTGGAATGGATTGGGTGAGTTGTGGCAGTGGAGGCTGGAGAGAGAGCCAGAGGTCAGATCATTCAAGGTGTTCGAGGCAGTGGGGGAGGGGGAGGGGCTTTTAGAAGTGTGAGAACGAGCGAGGTATTGAGTCTGCATTCCTGCCCCACCCCCACCCCCACCCCCTGCCCCATTAGCTCAGTCCTTGCCCTGCACCATGCTGCCCAGGCAGTGTGGGCTCCCACCCTTCCCGTGCCGTGCCTGCCTGGTGGTACATCTCATCTGCATTCTGTTTCCGTCCCTGTCTCCAGCCTGAGTTATTTAGGCCTGTCTAATTTATGTGGCTGCTGTACACGGATAGTGCATGTCGGGCTTAGGGGCCCGTCCGTGTTTGTCTCTGTGAAAGAGAAATACTACTGTCTCCACTGGAGCCATTTTTTCTGATCATGCCTGCTTGGTAGTTAAGATTCTGGGAGCATTTAGCACAAGGAGGAATTGCTGTAATGACAAGTGGATCCTTCTGTAACCTCTGCTTAATTGGATGAAGTGACAGCCCCAGCGAAGGCTCAAATAAAATTTGGTGCAATTAGACTTTGCTGAACGCCTGGTGCCAGAACCACTGTGGAAATCCTGCAGCTTGTTCGCGGAACCATGGAGGGATCTGCTTGGACAGGAGGAGCCTTTGCTTGAGGGCTGGATGAAGGTGTTTACTTCACCTGCTCATCTTCCCATCCTCCCCCTAGATTCTGCAAAACTTCCCTTTAGAGGTTTCCTTGAAGCGAGTGGTGGGAGGCACTGAGGCAGAGGGAGTGCCTTAGATCGGTTCCCTAGAAATAAAATCGGAGACAGTTAGATGCAGAAGGTTTATTCGGGAAAGTTCTCCTGAGGTGCACCTGTAGGGAAGGGAGGAAGGCAGGGCTGCAATGTGGTCACAACCGAACGTGTAGGGCGTAGGCCATGGGAGAACCCTGGAGCTTGGATTGTCCTTCAGAGTTGTCCCAAATTGAGGCCAAAGGACCGGGCCTTTGTATTTTCATGCCACCCGGTCCCTGACCACATGCCCTTACCCCCAGCAAACATAGCCTTGGGTAAGGTGGTTCCCAGGAGGGATGAAGCTGTGAGCCATCAGCAGATGACATTCCCAGGCCCTGGGAGGGCGCCCCTGCCTCCTTGTCAGCAGGTGACTACAGTGTCCCCTCCAAGGTCAGCCAGCACTGACAGCCATGGCCCCCGGGGAATTCCTGATCTTCCTCAGCTGTGGACTCCAAGCAACTGCCGCCTGTTGAACTCCCCTGCTCCTCCTCTCTTCCAGTTCTTGTTACTTTGTCCTCCACCTGCTCTGGGCGACATGGAGTGAGTTGTCTGACTACCATGAATCCGGCTTCCCCTCTTTCCTCTGTTCTCCTCACTGCCGACGCTGTCACTGGCCTCCAGGGCTGCAAGCTTCTGGCTTTCTGCCCTTGTTCCCCGTGGCTGATCAGCTGTGTCTGAAGGTAGCTGCTCGGTGCCCTTCTCGCTCCTGCCAGACTGTTCCCTATTGCTGGTCTACCTGCCAGCAATGAGCCTGGAAGCCCAGCTTTGACTGCCATCAGAACACCCGGGTGTGGTGGCAAAGTGCGGGCTCCCGGTCCCCTGGATCAGAATGAGGATCCCCGCCTCTCTCCAGATGAGCAATCCTGGGGAAGTCAGCTTCTCTCTTTGTTGACACTGGGGAAACAGACATGGATTCATAGGTTTTGTGCCATAGTTTTATCATGTGGAACCTTTTGCATCTGTAAAATTGGAATACGTCTACCTGAAACATAGAGCTATTGTGAGGACGAGGTATTACAGGACAGGCCCACAGCACAGCGCCGGGCAGAGGCAGCAGCTGTCATTCTTGTTGCCTTCATTGACAGCCATGTTCAGCTCAGCCTGGCCCAGGGAGGTCCAGGCCAAACCTCAGAGTCAAATTAGAACCCAGACACTTGAATGAAGTCCTGGGTGTAGGAGTAAGTCCCAAGAAGAGGAGGTGGCTGCGGTGAAACAGGTTGTCCCCAGTTTGGTTGTAGGGTCTCCAGCCATGCCTGAGCTCCCTCACCAAGAGATCTGAGCAAATGGACAGCTTGAGGACTACGGCGGAGTGCAACCTCCCATCTCACAGCCCAGGGCCAAGTGCTGTTCACCCCTGGTTCACTCTCCTCCTTCCTCCTCCTCCTCCTCCTGTACTTCCTCCCACCCAGCTCTCTCCTCCTGCAGCCCCAGCTTCCACTTCTGCATGCGAGGGGGCGCTGAGAGACTCGTGTCTCCCCAGTCCCGTAACTCTGGCTCGGTGTGAGCATCTTTCTGCCTCACAGGCAGTGGGAGCTGATGTGGAATCCCACGTCCCAGTGCTGGTCCTCTCCCATCCTTGGACACACAGCAGGACTCCACGGGCAAATGGAAAAGAAGAGGCTTGATCACTGTTTATTTTCCTTAATTTTCATTGTGTCTCTTTTTACCCTTGATTACCAGCAACAAAAAAGTTTCTTTCTGTCCCCTACCTTGCAGCTGTTAGTTTGAATAGCAGCTGCTAGACTAACCCCCTCACCCGGCCCCCGCCTAGGAGAAGCATTTTTAGTTCAGGGTGGGAACCTCATTTTGCCAGACGTAGTCTTTTGCTTGGCTCCGGAGCCTTCTTTGAATGCCAGCCCACAATTTCTGGGGACAAAGTGTTTTTTGTTGTTGTCATTGTTTTGCTTCTGGTTTTTTTATTTTTATTTAAAGACAAACTGGAGTCCTCAAAGCCCCTGTAGGGATAGTTCCGTGACCCAGTCATCCATTTATAGGGAGGCGCAGTCTACTTGTTAAATGGTTAAGATTTCAGTTGTTTTTGCGTCCTTTATTTATTCCTTTAGTCTCGTTTATTTATGCATTCATCAAACGCATTTGTGTACCTGTGAATTGCTTGCATTTTGCCAGTGTCTGGGATGCAGAGCTAAATTAGACAGTTTCCCTGACCTCAGAGACACTCACAGTCTGGCTGGGGAGACTTGCCTGTAAAGGATGATTGTAAAATCACATTTAGAAGACGGTCATTGTTTGTGCGTGGGCTTGCTGTCTCGGCCCAGGTTTCCATTCTAGCCAACACTGCCTGTGTGAGCTTGGGTAGGTTACCCTTTCTGTGTCTGTTTCCTTTGCATATCATGTGGGAATTGATAGACTTTACCTCAGGAGACTATGAGGATTAAATGAGAGAATGTTTATGTCATGCTTGGTAGAGGACCTGGTATGGGGTGAACTGTTAGTACCTGCTGGCTGCTGTCCCTGCTCTTGTTGAGTAAGGAAGCTCAGGCTTCCAGAGATTGGGGTTCAGAATTCAGCCTCACCAATGCATCATTTAACCTAAGTTCTCCTCCCATGCAAAATGGTAATATAATTTTACTCACAAATAAGGCAGTACCGCCCAGAGTGGGGTCATGGAGCAGCAGCTTCAGCATTACCGGAAGCTTATTAGAAATGTAGTTTCTCAGGCCCTACCCCCCCCCCCCCCAAATCCATAGACTCAGAACCTGGAGCAGGGTGTATGTTTTAGAAGTCCTCCAGAGGATTGATTATAATGTGTGCTGAAACCTGAGAAACACTGAGTTAGAGATAAGGTGTGAAAGTTGTCCAGCACACAACCTACCCAAATATTGATGATTGAGAGAAGTATTTATAGCTGTTATTGTGGTGAGAGCCAAACTGACAGGTGGTGAGAAAGGGTGCAGTGTGCTTCACTGGAAGGTTTAATTTGAACCAGCTTTAGGGGGATGATTGGGGGTTATTGAGAAGAGAGATCATTTCTGGATGGAGGCACAGTGTGGGCAAAGGCACAGTGGTATTTGGAGGACGGTGCAAAGTTTGGTGCTGCTCAGGCAGAAGATTCAAGGAGAAGGGCGGTCGAAGACACAGCCTGATAGAGCCAGATCACAGGGTCTGATTTTACCAAGTCAAGGACTTGGAGCTTGATCCTGGGATCATTGGCTCTAAACACAGAAGCGCCAAACACAGAAGCGCCAAGACAAAATTTGTTGTAGGATGAATCATGGAGCCTGCAAGGTGGCAGCCAGTGGGTCAGAGAAAACAATGGTTCCCGGAGTCTTCAATTTCTACTGAAATTGAACATGGACTGGTAGACCAGTTGTCCTTTTTTTTTTCCCACTCGTTCTTCCATCTGGCTTCACTGAAGACCTGCAATGGCTCTAGGCATTCAAGGTTACACACATAAGACAAGTAAAGTGACATCCTTACCCATAGTCTCCCGAGAAGCATGATGAAGGTGACTAGTAGGTGCTGTGATAAGGAAAGGAAGCCAGCCTCTATTGAACACCTGTAGATGCTATTGTTGACATGATTCCTGCTAGTTATTATTCCCCGGCAACGTTCTTAGGTGTCCCAAGTGTGGTTTCACTTAGTCCTCACAGTGACCCGTTTTGTAGCTGAAGACAACTCACTCAGAGGTGTCACATGTACCAGGACTTGAAAAGGAATAGGTATCAGAAAGGACATCAGATCTGCAGATGGCTTTACTTGGTTTTCCCACTGGAACACACAGGTTGCAGGACAAGGCTGGAAGGGCACTTGGGTGCTCAGAAGACAGGCACAAGGCCATCTGAGCTTCCAGACCAAGGAGTCCTCATTTGTCCTGTCAGCGGCAGGGCAGTCTTTAAAGGATGTTGAAAATGCAGTTGAACATGATCAGAGCCATTCGGATAGACGCTTTGACTTCTCAGGGTATTTTCTGGCAAAAAGTGAGTGTGTAGGAGGTAACATTTTATGAGGGGCCTGACATTTAGTCATAGGATTTCTACTTCTTTGCCTAATTCTCCTAAGACCTGTGCCTGTGTCAAAATCTTAGTAGGATGAGGGGGACTCTGAAGCTCTTCTATTCTCCACCCATCTCCCCTGGAAAAATCCCATTAGTAACAGCTCATCAGTCCCTGAAGCATAGTGAGGGACTGAATGTGGGCTACACGGGTGTGTCCTGAGACGGGAAGGCAGAAGGGGGCCAAGAGGAGAGGTGGGGATTGGGGAGCAGTATCCTGGGGGGTTCTTGACATGCACCAGCTCACGTCTCTTCTCGACATGCGGAACAGGCATTGCTCTTCTTTTACAAAAAGCAAAGTGAGCTCGGTACAGTGAAGTGCCTTGATCAGGGTCCCATAGCTGCCAGTTGGCTGGACAAAAGGGCCTTGGAGTCCTAGTTTTGTGTGTTGCTCTGTGTAGGTGACATTGTTCCTGGTAACACCTTGGCAGTGAGTCAGCCTTTGTAATGGGCAGGCTTCCAGCCACTCAAAGGCCTTAGGGCCCTGTGGTATGCAGAATAATGGCCACCCCCTGCTCCTGCAAGATGCCTGTATTCTAATCCCTAAAACATGTGAATCTATGGCGTAACATGGCTAAAAGGACTGCAGATGTGATTAAATTAAATGTTTTGAGATGAAGAGACTATACTGAATTTTCTGGGCCTGATGTAATCATAAGTCTCCTTATAAGAAGGCAGCAGGGAGGTCATAATCAGAGAAGATATAACAATGAAAGCAGAGAGGGAGGGAAGGAAAATGAGATAGAGAGAGGGGGAGAGAGCGAGAGGGAGAAAGACTGACTGGAAAATGGTGTGCTGGTGGCTTAATGATGAAGGATGGAACCACAAGCCAAGGAATTTGGGTTGTCTCTAGAATCTGAAAAAAACAAGGGAACAGATTCTCCTCTGGCGCTTCCAGAAGAAATGCAGTCCTGCTGACGCCTTGATTTTAGTACTGCTGACATCCGAACTGGTGGATAAGACGTTCATTTTGTTTTAAGCCACTTGGTTTGTGGTCATCTGTTACAGCAGCAAAAAGGAGGTAATATAGGGTCCCATGATTTGTCAGGTGGGCATCACCACACCCTACTGTGCACACATAGACAAGACTGAATGTGTATAACCTCGCTACCCTTCTCTTCTCTTCTCTGAGCCTCAGTTTTCTCATCTGTCAAGAGGGGGAGGGATTAGTTCTCATTATGCAAGTTTGTGGTTACCTCCTACTCATTGGGAGCTGAAGGGCAAGGAAGCTGAGAGAGATATTTGGTAAGGGCAGGTCTTCAGGTGCACAGAACAGAAACTGGGTTTGGAGGGCAGATGGAATAATCACCCTAAACATGCAGTTCGTGTCATTCATTTTAATGGCTGTGTAATATTCCATCACAAGATTTAGCTCAGTGGAGCCCTGGCAGGGAAGCTCTGTTGGTTGGAGTGTTTGTTGTCCCATGCAGCAAAAGGCTGAGGGTTCGATACCTAGTCAGGGCGCATACCTGGGTTGTGGGTTTGATCCCCAGCTGGGGTGCAAACTGGAGGCAGGTGGTTAGTATTTTTCTTTCACGCTGATGTTTCTCTCTCCCTTCCTCTCTCTCTAAAACCAATAAACATATCCTCAGGTGAGGATTAAAAAATTTTTTAAAAATTTTATCTCAGTGGTCACATTACTCTTATTATGAGATGATTAGATTAAAAGTGAACTTTCTGAAGGCAGGAATTTTATTGCTTTGCCCATCACTGCCTCCTCAGGGACAGAACACACAGTAGGTGCTCCACAAATGTTTGTTGAATGAAGAAGTGAAGGTACATCTGTGAAAACACTCTGAAACTCCCAAATTGCTCTGTACACATTTATTTTAAGTAATTGGGACCAGTTTCAGAGATGTCAAGTGATTTTCCTACGGTCAAACAGGTAGTAAGTATCAGATTGGACCCCAGTCTCCTGTGTCCAGTCCGGTGCTTGTCCCTCCCCTCCCCCTCAGCTCTTTGGGCAGGTGGCTCCCTATGACAGGTCCTGCCTGTGAGATACTGCTGCCTGGGCTGGGCTACCTTCTGTAAGGAAGCACAATAAGAACATCTCATCAGAGGCAGGTGACATCTGCTGGGGACCCCTCTGGATTTAGAAGCACATTGAGTGGAAAAGGAAGCATGTCCCTGTATGGTAGAGCCGAAGGAGGGGGTTACTCCAGGACCCGAGGATCTAGAAGAGTGAGATGCAAGCCCTTGTCAGACCGCTGGGGGTGGAGCACAGGCCGTGGCTACTGTGAAATGGCAGACACTCCTCTTGCTATGTCTGGACACTGACTGCTTCTGGAGGGGTGGAAACAGTGAGCTCTGTTAGAACTGTCCCCGCTGCCTCTCAGGTTCTGCAGGCGTGGCGGTCCCCAGGGAAGGCTGCCCGGAGGGGTGGACGCTGCAGCCTCTGACAGGGCATCCTGCCACAGCTGGCCTGCAGGCTGCTCTGGGGCTGGGCGGGACCAGGTTAGAACCCCAGTTTCCTGGAGTCACCCCTTCTCCGCACCTGAGTGTCCTCATGTAAAACAGAGACAGTAAGACAATAATCCTTTCTTGCCAAGACACTGCAAGGATTTAATAATAGAAGCAGTAATGAGAGCATAGCGTTGATTAAGCGTTTATATGTTAGCCATTGACCTAAATGCGTTTTATGTTTTTTTTATTCAATTAATGCATGTAGCAATTTTGTAAGTATGACTAGTAAACTTTGATGTACATATAAAGATACTGAGGCTCAGAGAAGTTGTGACTTGCTAAAGTCACTCCCATAGCAGGAGTCAGAGGCAGGATTTGAACTCAGGCCACCTGAGTCTGACAGGCATGCTTTCCATCCGCTAATGTTTACCGTGTTCTATGATAGCTTTGCAAAATTGTTAAAATTTTCCATAGGCCCAAGGACCATCTGGTGTGTGATGAGACCATCTCTAAGGTATTAGTTCCTGCAGATCTGTGCTATGCAGGATGGCAGCTGCTGGCTCTATGGGGCGCTTCAAATACAACTTTAATTAAAATGAAATAAAAATTAAAATTTCAGTTTGTTGGTCACATGAGCTGCATGTTCTTAGTGACCCCCTTATGTAACACTGTGGATCTAGAACATCTCTGTCATTCTAGAAAGTTCTATCAGCACTGTTATGGATGATGGAACAGCCCTGAGTTTGGCCAGAAAGTGGACAGGTTGGCCCAGAGTACCCTGAGACCCTTAGAAGGGACAGTGAAGACGGCTATAGCTCCCAGCTAGGAAGGAGAAGGTCGGTTTCACCAGCATTTCTGTTGGGAGGGAGTTCCTTGAACAGCTGATTTGGAACAGGAGCAGAAGTCTCCAGGGATCTCAATGTCATGTCAAAGGCAAGTCAAGAGACCACGGCAAGGAGTGGGAGGGTCAGATGTTAAAGTCCATAGTGTTTAGCACCCTGGAGGCCGGCAGTGAAGTGAGCCCGTTGTCCTGGTGTTGTGATGGGCAGCGGAGGCTGCACCGGCGTGGGGGTGAGGCCGAGGACACGGCCCATTTAGATGGTGCCTGTTTGAGACCAGCACTTTGGCCTCCTTTGGGAGTTTGTTTGAAATGCATAATTTTGTGCTCCGCTCTCAGACCTACTGAATTGGAATCGATATTTTACAAGATCGTCAGGTGATTCATAGACACGGTGACCATTGAGAAGCACCGGTCTAGTTTGGGGGTTTCCAGACAGGTGACAAAGACAAAGGCAATCACAGGTCAGTGATGAGGGTGGACAGAGGACCATGGATTCCAGGTTGGAGAGGAGAAATGTGCACGGAGGGAGGGTGACAACGTGCAGGAAGTAAAGCGGTGGGAGGTGGGGGATCCTGAGGAGACTGAGCAGGATCAGAGGCTGTAAGGATGGGAAAAGGCACAGATAAAAAGGACACCTTTTTGCAGGTGGCAGGGGGCATTGGCATCCTTCTGAAAAGCTGGATGTCAAGACAGACACAAGATCGTGGGCTCCTGGAGGGAAGTGGCAGCCACCACTAAAGGGTCAGGCGTTGGGCAGGTGGTCACCAAATGGCTTTTTATTAACTGACCAAAATAGGTTGGCCTGATGGATGGATGGAGGGACGTGTCTGTGAAATTAGGAGATTGGAGGCGAGGGCTGCACCTGTGTGTCCGAATTTGTGTGCGTGTCCACACATGCAGGTGTGTGCACATACACATGCATACACACATAGATAAGCAAGAGTCTCCTGGGAACAGGCCAAATTCATGCCTATAATTGGCTAATGAAAAAAATGAGATGTGTACCCTGCTACTCTGATACCAGTCCCAGGACGCCATAGAGCCTACAGATCCCTCATATCCCTAAGTGAACCAACTGACTGTTCCCCAGCCTTCTTCTTTGTCTGTGGCCCTCTCTGAGCATCGCTGTCCACCCACTCATTCAGCCAGAAGCCTGAGGGCCAGCCCCACTGTTCCCTCTGGCCACCCATGCCTGGTCAGTCACCTGATCACACCAGCACACTTCCCCCAATGTTTCTGCACTGCCATTCACCACACTGCTGAGGCCTGAGTTATATCAACATCCTCCGCCCATTCAAGTCACCCAAGTTATCCTCAGCTCCGCCTCTCACTGAGTCATCTCAGCTCTGGCCCCCAACACACACTTCTCTTGACAGTCCCTGGGTCCCTGTGTTTCTAGGACTCCCTGCCTTCTTTAAAATAAATTTTAAACTCCTGAGTTTAAAACCATCCGTTGTCAACTCATTTCCAAGCACCATCTTGCTGTCCAGGCCTGGATAACTTTCGTTCTTTAAATTGCCCTGAAGATGCAGACTTCCTGCCTTTGTTCAGGCTGCTCATGCTCTGTTCATGGCGCTTTGGAGGAGTGCTGCCCATTTGGAGGTAACAGTTCTGTCCCCACTGTCCTCTCATTTGACACTTGTCACAGTTTATCAGTTGTGCGTTTACATGGGTGTCTTCTCACACAGACAGACTGTGAGCTCAGAGCAGCGGGGACAGTGCTTGAGGTCACAGAAGCCTCTCAAGCTTGCCAAGTTCATCAGGGTTACCCAGCTCCAGCTCTGGTAAGCAAGGATTTAAGTGTGTTAGGTGGAGAGAGTGATTCTCAAAGTGGACTCTGGACCACAGCATCAGCATCAGCATCAGCTGGGAACATGTTAGGAACTCAGACTGTTGACACCCCCCCCCCCATACTTACTGAATCAGAGTATTTGAGGATGGGCTTAGGAATCTAGATTGTTAACAAGCCCCGTAGGAGATTCTGATGCACAGTCCCATTGGAGGCTCACTGGCTTAGGGTAGCTGCCATAACACATCCCAAAATAGTGTCTACTGATTAAAACAAGAGAAAGGTTTACACTTTTCTCATGACATATCTAAAATGGAGGCCCTCCTCTTCTTCGAGTGGTGACGCAGGGATCCATGCTCTTTTTGTCTTTTGTCAGCTATATTTACCACATGGCTTTTAAGGTCACCTTGCTCTTCTGAATCAGATGTTTGAAAAGAAAAGCTTGTGTTCTGTTGTTATGGTTTTTTGTTGTTGTTTGTTTTGTTTTGTTTTGATGGACCTGGTCTGAAGGTACACATATTTGCACTTATATTCCATTGGCTGGAACTCAGCTGCATGGTCACATCTAGCTGCAAGGGAGGCCAGGCATGTCAGCCACCTTGTACCAAGGAAGAAAGGGACACAGACTTATAAACTGTGAGATGGTCCTCATTCATTCATCAAAGGACAGCTGAGCCCCTACCTGGTGTGAGGCTCAGGGCTCATCTGTGTCAATATGACAGTGGAGACCCCCTGGTCACTTACTGTAGGAATCACACTTGGGAGAGGTCCCTATAAAGCATCAGTATGAGCCAGACACGTGAATAGAAGCACATTACCCATCTGAACTCATCTGCAATTTAGGCGTCAGTTGTAGTGGGATTGGGATGAGGAAGAGCTCTTCTCCTTATTGTTGGTTCTTTTGTGAATAACACCACATTATGGCATTTTAACATCACAAAAGAAGGACTTATGGATGAAGGAAGCTATGCTCAGGGAGGTTAAGTGTCTTGTCCAGGCCCTACAGCTAGGAAGCTACAGAAGGGGGAGTTGAATAGAAGGCTTATAACCCTAAAGGGCTTAGGTTTTCATCACTACCTTGATATCCATATCAGAGTGCATTCTTCTAGAGGCTTATCCTCCAGATCAGCCTGAGGACCACAGAACTCAGAGCTGGAAGGAAGCCCCGAGGCCCTTTTGCCCAAGCCCTCGTCAAAAGCTTTGGGCATTCTACTTCAGAATTTTACTTCTGCCTTAAGAATTTCTACTTTACAGAAGGAATCATGGGCGTGGCTGCCTCTGCAGCACCCACATGTCAGCCTCCCTCTGGGGTCTCTTCTTGCTCTGGAACATGCTCTCAGCTCTCTCCACGGTGCCGGGCATTTTGCATCTATCATGCCAGCTCCAAGGCCCTTCTCCTTGCTCTGCTTTGAGGGTGTGCACATTTAACTAGCATGAGCTCAAGGCTACACAAGGTCTCCACTTCCAGATGTGGTTCATTCAATGGTCAGTTGCAATGGATGTGTGGAGGGCCTTGAGACACCAGACACATCACCCACAGATGTTCTTCTTCCATTAACACACACATCTGAGAGCTATCTAAGTGCTAAATCAGTCCTGATCCAAGTTGTGTTGGGAAGAACACTTCATTTTGGTTAAAATTAGATTAAAGTGACTTTTTAAAAGTTGGGCTGCATTTTGTGAAGATGCTCTTTTTCACAGAAAACAGTTTTCCCCTAAATGGGAAAAAAATATCAAAATAAATGAAAGCTTCTCTTGATCATTTTTGTTAAAAAAAAAAAGTCAGAGTTTTAAATATTTCTGCCATCTGTTCCCTATTATTTCTGAAACTTTGTGTTGAGTATCTGGGGGGTGGGAGAGACTCAAACGGCCATCAGAATTGTTTTAAGTAATTAAAACTGATAAAATGTTTAAGTTTTCACCTAATCTCTGGATGATTTGTGTGGAGTCAACCAGATGTAAAAATGTCTGCAACAAATTATTCTGTGCCTATATGACATGCGATTTTGACAAAATATCTTGAAAACAGCTGCTAAGTATGTGATCTGGGGATTTGACGGTGCAGAAGGACAATTCTGTGTACTCAGAAAAGGCTGGAGAAAATCCGGTATAGCTCTGGTCATAAGAATGAATTGTGCTTATTCAAGAAGGAACCATATTTTGGTCATGAGGCAAGAGCTACAGATGAGTTCTCCCTCTCTGTGGGGAGTAGGCTAGGGGCACATGTGTTCTGGTCACATTTGTGTATTAGTCAACCTTTTCTTTCTTTTGATCTTTTTTCTTTTGTGAAAGCTCTTATGTTAAGACCTAGTGCATTGAACTCTGTAATTCCTACAACAGTTTGCATGTTTGTGGACCCATCTCATCATACCGCACAATATTACTTGCTTATATATGCAAATTACTCTGTGCCTATGTGATATGCCATGTATATATAATGCAGTGTGGTGATAAAGGTATCATATATCTTTTTCCATTTACAACCATGTGACCTTGGATGAATCATCTAATTTTTCAAGCCGCAGTGTCCACAAATGTACAATGGGAGTAGTGAGGTTTTACCCCCCTAGTCCTGCTGAAAGATAAACACATTTATCATGCATGTAAAGCCCACAGTTTGGTACATAAGGAAGTTCAATATATATGAATTCCCCTTCCCCTCATCCTGGATGAGTATAATCTTCTCAAGGGTAAGAACGATTTCTTATTCTCATAAATCACATAGTAGGCATTTGGTATGTGTTTCTCAAATGTGAGTGAATGAATGAATGGTAAGTGAAGCTTGCTTATTTTCTGCTGATTTTCCCAAAGATGGGGGTTGTGCCCAAAGGCATATAAATTCACTGCAGAAGCTTTGGTGGGAAAGACCTTTCTCATTGTAGGGTTTACTACTTCTTCATCAGATGTGTCTGTCTCCATATCTATTCTTACTTATTTCAGAGTACCAGGTGCATTCACCTGTGGTGCTGGGCCCTATTCTTTCTGCTTCTTGTCTCATGTACCCAGTGACTTTCTCCTGCTGGCTCTTTCTGCTTGTCCCGTAAGCTTGTCCTTTTCACCTCCATCCTGAAAAATAATACCTTGCTTGATTTGCACATGCAAGGATCATGGCGATGACAGGCAATGGCCTCCCACTTTTGCTAACCACTTTATATGCAATCTCACTCATGTCTCACAACACCCTTAATGCTGGTAATATCAGGTGTAACATTTCCCCTTTTAGAATTGAAGAAACAGAGGCACAGAGAGGGGAAATAAATCGCCCAACGGCCACAGCTACAGAACTAAATCCTTGCCTTCCAGCCAAGGTTTTCGAGAGAGCTAACTTCCTTGGTTGCACTTCCTTGCATCCCTTTAGGACTGGGCTTCCGGGACTGATGTCTCTTGGTTTCCTTCCTGTTTCACAGCTGAGTCTTTTCTGTCATGGTCATGAGTTCTTGTCTCCAGGCCGTCCCCTTATGTCGCAGTGTCCACAGTGTGCCGTTCACATACCCGCTCACGCTCCGTGTTCTCCCTGTGACTGGTTTCATCCAGTCTCATTATTTTAATTATGACCAGGGCTGTTGATGACTCCCACACCCATAGCTGTTGCTTGGACAGTTCTCCTGAGCTCCCAATTAACTGGCTGCTGGAGATATTCCTGTGGATTGCCACAGGCACCTTAAGTTCAAGACAGCCTTCCTGAATTTTTGATTCCCGCTAATGGTCCCACCATTCGTCTCATCACTGATGCCAGAGAAATTGGAGACTCGGGTTAGATTCTCACCTTTTCCTCTCTCCTTCCTCACCCCATCCACATATCTAATCCATCAATAAGGGCCTTTCAGTTTATCCCCTGTATACTTCTTGACTATGTCTTTCCTACCATCATTATTACAACGTCATCAACCAGTTCTCAACTGGACCCTTGCAGTGCTTCTTGGGTGGGCAGGAAAGGGAAACCTTTTATTTTGGAGCACAGCACAAATGCAGGAGAGGCACAAACAATAACAGAATATACTAAGAACATATTGATCCAGATATCGAAAGTATCAGCAGCACAGAGACTCTCCTTGGATCCCCTCCAAGTCATCAATTCTCTATCCTAAAACTGTTCTAACTACTAGAGAAGTTTTTTATGCTTTTGAACTTTATATAAATAGAATTATATATATAGAGTACCCACGCATACACACTCTCCCCCATTCTGTGGCTTTCCTTTTCATGTAATTAATGGTGTGTGTTGATGAATAAAAAAGGTTTAAATTTTAATAAAATCCAGTCATTAATCTTTTCATTGGTTTAATTCTTTCCATATTTAAGAAATATTTGTGTTCTGCATCAAAAAATTACTCTCCTATATTATCTTCTAGAAGCTATATTAGCTTACATTTTATATGTATGTCTGTGTAAACCGGTTTCTGTATAAGGTATCATATAGAGATCAGGGTTCATTTTATCTGTATGGATATCAGTTGGCCCATACCATTATTAAAAAGATCATTTCCCGCAGTTAATTGCAGTTGAACCTTTGTAATCTTATCAGGTGTCTGTAAATGTATGGGTCCATTTCTGGATTTTCTGCTCTTTCCTGTTGATCTATTTGTTCATTGTTATTTAGGTACCTCACTGTCCTAATTACTGTAGCTTTACTGTAAATCTTGAAATTATTTCTACATTTCTGCTTTTTATATTAAAAAAAAAATACCCCAACAAACAGCAAATTTTTATTTGCTCACATGTCTGTGGGTTAGCTAGAGGTCAGATGATCCGGCCTGGGTTTATCAGAACAGCTCTGTTCAAGCTGTGAGTCTGAAAAGCTTAGATGTCTGCTCTTTTTATTCTGAGACCCAGAATGGGAAGAACAGCTATCCACCTAGAAGATTCTTGTGCCAATGACAGAAAGGCACAAGGGAAAGCCCCACTGCACAAGCACTTTAAAAAAAGGCATTATTTTTTAGAGCAGTTATAGATTCATGGCAAAATTCAATGGGAAGAACCAGAGTTCCCATATAACCTGCTCCCATACAAGCACTCTTGATTATCAAGATTGTTTTAACTGTTCTAGGTTCTTTGAATTTCCATAAAGATCTTAGCATCAATACACAAATTAAAAAACAAAAAGACTTTTGGGATTTTGACCCAAATTTACATAGACTCTCTAGAGCAATTTAGGGAGAATTTACCACTTAGTATAGCTGAATCTTTCAATCCATGAATATGGAATATCTCTTGATTCACTAAAGGTTTTTTAAAAATTACTCAACAGTGTTAGGATGCTTTCTTTATTTTTGGTTTTCACTTTTGTGACATCATTACATTATTTCTTTAAATAGGACTTTCTCTAAGTTCTGTCTCTGAGATGTCAAATATACATGTTACACCACTTGGTATTATCTGACAGGTTACTGATTCTTTGTTTCTTACTCAGTTTTTTCTGTATTGTTCAGATCTCTGTTTATCCATTTTCATGTTCAATGATTCTGTCTTCTACAGTGTCTGAACTGTTGTTAAGCCTAGAGTAAACCTTTCATTTTAAATGTGGTACTTTTCAGTCATAGATTTAAAAAAATTACTTTCCATTCCTCTGCTGCGATATCTTATTTGTTCTCCCATTCTGCCGAATTTTTAAAAACCTTCAGGACATTTATAATAGTTATTTTAAAGTTCTCATCTGCAGATTCTGACATCTGAATCATCTTGTGGTCTGTTCTTTTGACTGTGTGTGTGTTTTCTTTTTCACAGAACTGTGGCTAATATGCTGTAGGTAGTCTGGATTATGTCAATTTGCTTTAAATGAAATTGAATTTTATCCTGGCAGGCAGTTACATTACTGGCACGTCCTTCTGAAACTGTCAAGATTGTTTATTCTTTGTAAGAATGGATCTATTTCGGCTTTGTCAGTCATCTTAGTGTGTGGTCCTTCCTTTCAGATGCAATACTCAATACTGTGACTGGTTCTTCCCAGGCTCCTAACTGAATCTGTACTGCAGCCAGACCAGTTCCAATGTTTCCCAGCCTTGCACAACCTCTGGGATTTCTGTTTAGCTCTCAACCCTGTAGCACTTACTCTCTTTCAGACCTTACAGAACTTGGCCTTCCATACATGCAGGCCAGCAGTCATCCAAAGACTGGCAGTGGAGTCTCAGATGTTCCCTCCGACACCCTGCCTTACAAAGTCCAGCCAGTCAGCAGCCCCAAAACGCTAATTCTGCCTCCTCAATTCGGAAAGACTGCCGCGCTCTGCGTGGACTTCACCGCCCTGCACTGGGGTCTAGAAACCACCCCCAGGACCCTCATTGGTCAGTCTGGGATGTTGTCAGATGACAGTAATGTAAGACGACACATGTTAGGTAACAGATATGAAGCTCACTCGAGGACATGGTCTTGCCTTTGCTCTCTCCCATGTGATTTCCTAGAGCTCTAGAAAGATCAAGCTGGGAGGAAGGTGACCTGAGGCCTCACCTACCTTTCCCTGGGCCCTTGTTGAACCAGTGGGGAAACTGAGGCCTTGAGAAAGCAAGGGGCTTGTCCAACAGCCTTACAGGGAAATAGAACTCTGTCTGGAACCTCGGATTGCTTACTCCTTGCCACGAGTCCTTTCTCTTATACTTAAATACATTTTTTTTGTTTTTCAAAACTGAAAAGAAAATGTTAAAGGAATCTAAGAGTTGCGTTTTAGGTGTATGGTGAAATTTCTCAGGAGCAAGGGATGATAGCAAGGCAGATGGTATGATGTATATTGGGAAGAAAGAACACAGATTTTTCCCCGTGAGAAGCCTCTGGGTGCTGGGCTCCAGGAACAAGGTCTGTGAGATCCTCTAGAATCTGCAGAATGTGCTCCCAAGTGTTTTCTTGATTCTTATTCTACCCTTGGCTGGCAGAGTTTCAAAAGAATTGTAATGTTATTTTTATTTATTTTTTGGAGGTAATATATTTATATGGTTCAAAAATCAAAAGACAAAAAAGAAGATACAGCTGACCCTTAAAGAACAGAGGTTTGAACTGCGCACATCCACTTATATGTGGATTTTTTCTCAATAAATACTGTAATTATTTTCTTTTCCTTATGGTTTTCTTAATAACATTTTCTTTTCTCTTTGTTGTAAGAAGACAGTATACAGGGCGAGGCAAAAGTAGGTTTACAATTGTTCATATGGGAAATAATACAATAATTAATACATAATAATACAAATACAAGAATAAACTCTGTTTAGCGTACTCACAACTGTAAACATACTTTTGCCCCCACCCTGTATAATACATATAACATACAAAATAATGTGTTAATTGACTTTATATTATCAGTAAGCTTTTTGGTCAAAAGTAGGCTATTAGTAATTAAGGTTTTGGGGAGTTAAAAGTTGTAATCAGATTTTTGACTATGTGACCATTGGCACCCCTGACTCCCTGTTTTGTTCAAGGTCAACCAGACACTGAAAATTTGTCCTCTGCTCCTTAGCCCAGCCACACATTTCTGTTCTCTGGAGATGATCATTGTTACTGTTTTCTTGTGTATCTTTCCAGAGGTGTTTTATGTGTAGATTAATCATATTCCCATTCCATTGTCTTCTTTTTCTCACATGAATTGTAACATATTACACAAGCTCTTTTAAGTCTTACTTTTCTTTCTGCTTAATGCATCTAGCATAGCCTCTGTATTTGAACTGAACGAGCTTCCTCTTCCTTCTAATCGCTTTGGGGTGTTCCACCATAGGGATGAACTGCCATTTATTTAACTGGTTCCTATGGCTGAGCATTTGGATTGCTTCCAGTTTTTTGCCATCAGACAATACTGCAATGAATAACTTTGCACAGAAGTCATTTCATTGTGCTGGCATATCTTTAGTATAATTTCCTTGGCCTGGGGTTGCTGAACATTTTTAACTTTGATGGATATTGCCAAATTATTCCACATAAGGGTAGCACGAATTTACATGCCTACCAGCAGTGGGTGAGAGCGGGCATCGGTTCTCCTAGTTGTGGTTTCAAGCCAGAAACCACCTTATCTATATCACCCTTTTCCATTCCCCATGTGCTACGGATTGAGAAGCTGAGGCTCGCTGTTTGTGAGCTGCCGTAGCCTAACCGCTCAGCCCGGGGAGTCAGCAGAACCTGGGACGTGCCGTCCCTGGCCCGGCATGTCCCCTCCCTGCACAGCCGCAGCTCATTAGAGGAACCCGACTCGGTATCCAAAACTCTCGGAGGGGCCTCTTTCCTGGGCTGCATTGTGATGTTTGCTTCTCTTAAAATAAGAGTTAGTGGACCCACTGGCAAGCCAGCTGTGGCCTCCGAAAAAGGAAGCTGACATCCTGGCTGGGCAGAACTGTTAATTAGGTCCCGCGAGACATCGTGAAAGGGGTCACCTGGGAACAGAGGCCTCTTCAGGGAACAAAAGAAATGTCATTTGAGATTCTTTACCTAATAACATCTCTATTTCAGTCAAAATGCCCTCATCCTTGGCATCTCCCGCATTGCCTCTGACTCATTAGTCCACGTAAAGAGAGGCACACAGTGCTCCTCATGCTGAAGTGGGTGTCGTATCAGCACCCCCGCTTCTGCTTGAACACAGAGTGCCATCGTTCAGGCACCAAGGAACAGAGGCACGTCTTCCCAGTGGGTGAGTCATGAGTTCTAGGGTGCGGCCCCCCCCTGAACCCGAGGCTCAGTCCTGTCATTAGGACTTAGTAGTTACGTGGATGGGAGCCAACTATTGAATCCCTCAGCCCCACTGTCCCCACCTGCAAAAGGGGAGGGGATGCTACGCCTGCCAGCTAAGATGCACGAGGTCATGTTGCATGCCAGACAAACAGCGTGGTTAGGTTTTGTTCACACCATTTGGCCATTAGCGGTTGGATAGGGCTTTATTCTGTACCTGCCCTTTTTTTCTGAGCCCCAAGGTAGGAGCAGCCACCATCTGAAGTTTTGAAAGTGACAGTGACAAAGAGAAAAAGGGTATGTGGAGATCCTGTTCACTGCCTCTTCACGTCTCTATCGAGAGGACCTAAGTGCCTTCTCACTCCTATTTTAATAATGAAAACAAGCCCAACAGCCCTTTGAGTTTACATGGGCCCCACGGTCTTAGGCCTGTGACTTACCTGGGGCAGCTGCCTGTCTCCACACCTCCTCCTGGTGGTCTCAGCCGGCATTGCTGCGTGGTCTCTGCTTTGTGGACGGAATTTGGTGTCCTCTCTCTGGGCCCTGAGGCAGAACATGCAGGGCAGTTCTGGTTAATGCCAATCCTAACCACATCCCCAGGGAGGGAGCTGTAGGTAGTTCCAACCCATGTTTCAGGTTCTACAACTGAAACTCTCAGTGACCAAATGTCTTCCTCACGGCCCACAGCGAATAAACAGGAGAGCAGAGAAGTGTTGTTTACGGAGCAATTATCTTCCGGATATCTTCATTCTCCTAGGACACTGAGGCCACAGGGCATTAAGCAACTGGTTCCAGGACCCTTAGGGGGGCAGCCATGGAGAGATTTTAAGGTCAGAGAGAAAGAGTGAGTCAGGACCCTAAAGAGAAAGGGGCTTTGTAATGTGGGGAGTGTGGCAGGAGAGACGCCTCTGGCAGTTTTACCCACAGGGACGGATGTCTCATTTCTTCCCCTGGGGCAGGGAAGGGAGTGGCTGCAGGCAGGGCGTGTGTGGGAATTCCAGAGGAAACGGTCACTTGTGTTGTGATGATCTAGTAATTGAACTAAGAAAGTACCTCTCCCTGATGGATTCTCCCTGAATCCTTGGCTCATGTGTGGCCTTCTTTTTCACAGAGCTTGAAATCTTGGGAGACTGTGCTCACTCTGAGACTATACCAGTCTGTTCAGCGTGGGCTGAAGGCACAAAAAAAATCTTGTTAGTTTATAATTTTTAAAATAAATGGTACCAGAAGACTGAAGACAACTTTGAACCCACAGGCTCATCACCCTGGCACATCCAAAGTCTCTTTGCTTTTTTTATTCGTCCACATATGTATGTGTTTGGAAAAGGTGCATTGGAATAAAGTACCATTTTTATTTCACATATTTTAAAGTTAATGTTACGTTGCACGTAGTTTATGTGTTCTTTTATGGCTTCTACTGTATTTATATTTAACAATTTTAGACAGTGAGTGAACCTACCTGGATTGGTTTTCTGTTCCTGCATTCGGCTCAGGTAATGTGTGACTGTCTTTGAGTTCTTCAGGTCAGAAGCCTGGACACGGTGTGGCTGGACCCTCTGTCCAAGGACTCGCAAAGCTGAAATCAAAGTGCTAGCCAGGCTGAATTCTCATCTCTGGGCACAGAGGAAGAATCTGCTTCCATATTCATTATTGTTGTTGGCCAAATTCTGTTCCTTGTGATGATGGGTCTGAAGTCCCCATCCTTGCTGCTGTCAGCTGGAGCCACTCTCAGGTTCTAGCAGCCACCTGCATTCTTTGTCATGTGGACTCTTTAAAGCCAATGATGGAGAACTGCTCTTGTACTATCCAATCTCCTTCACTAGGAAGAACCCCATCTCTTTTGCAGGTTTGCCCGAGTAGGTCAGGTCTGCTCATGATAATCTACCCTTCTTAGAGTCGTGTTCAGTCTAACGTAACCTACTCACAGGAATACACAGGGCAAGAGCGCCGGGCGCTGTGAGTGTGGAGTGGCATGTTAGCGTCCTGCCAACCGTACTAACTTCTGTTACAAGGTAGTCGCTTTGTTGGACTGTTGCCACAAAGCACCAGAGACTAGGAATGATAATACAACATGTATTCTCTTACAGTTCTGGAGGGGTTGGCAGGCAAACACCTGTACAGGAATTCTTCATCACCTCTTCTTGGCTTCTGGTGGTGTGCCGGCGATCTTTGCAATTCCTTGGCTTGTCGATGCATCCCTCCAGTCTTCCACCTCCACACGGGGTTCCCCCTGGGGCAGTGAGTGTGTCTTCACATGGGTGTCTTCCTGTAGAGATTGACCAGTCTTGTGGAATTAGGGCCCAGACCATGTCTTAACTAATTACATCTGAAATGATCCTACTTCCAACATTCTGAGGTACTGGCGGTGAGCACTTCAAAATATCCTTTTCGGGGGATACCATTTAACCCATAACAACAATATTCTTTAATTGTGATTTTAGGCTGTTTCAAGGTTCTGTATGGTAGATAATCTTATATGATCATTGTTGGCTATGAAATAGTTTCATCCTTGATTGTTTCCTTAAGGTAGGGTTCTTGGAGTGAGATCTCTGCACAGAAATTCTTTCCAATAAGGAAGAAGGAACCCAAATTCTTAACATGACTACTCTGTGCCAAGTGCTAAGGTGGATTTATCACATTTGTTGTTGTATCTCCAGTACAAATTTTCAGAATATTAGCAACTTTTCACAGATGAAAAACTGATACAGAAAGAAACTTGCTCAAATGTACATATCAGGCATATCCGCCCATCAAGACCCAGCAAGGAAAACACAGACTCTAGATATTTCAAACAAAAGGGGTTTAATATAGGGAACTGGTTATAACGATGCGCCAACCCAGAGATTAACAATGACCAGAAGTACTCCCCTCCCCACCCCCCACCCCCCCGGCTGCATGGTCAAAAAATGGAGGCTGTATTACTGAAGTCCAGGGTTCTGAGTTCTTAGGAAGAAGCTAAAACTATGATGGAAATTTGAGCAGGAGCCATTGGCAGAAAGTACCGTTTTTATTTCACGTATTTTTAAGTTAATGTTACTTTCTTTCAGAGACAGAAATACGTGCATATATACATATTCTGGATTGTCCCTTCCTCCTCCACTCTATCGGTGCATCTAATTGGTCACCTTGGAAGCCAGCTGACAACAGGAGCCTGGGAAACTGGTTTTACCCTTTAACCCCACCTGCCCAGCCTCGGCAACATTATACAGGGCGGAGCAGGAATTCTTGGCACTGATAGCAAATGGCCTAGGATCAGCCTGGTTAATAATAGTAAGAGTAATGCTGATAACATAATCACAGTAATAGCTAAAATTTTCTACATGCTTATTATTACAGTGTGCTAGACACCAGGCAGATTAGATTAGGGCCCAGACCCTGTCTTAACGAATTACATCTGAAATTCCCCTAATTACACCTGAAATTCTCAACTTACATTTTGTCATTTAATCCTCATAACCACTCCATGGAGCAGGTACTGCCACACTCCTCTTTTACATTTGGGTAAACCAAGGCTCGGAGAGGTTAAATACTCTGCTCAAAGTTGTACCGCCGGTAAGTGGAGTCTGGACTCATGTCCAGTTCTGATTTCTCAACCATTGTTCAAACACTAGTGATGCTGAATTAAATTATCTATATGTATTCTAATATGTCACTAGGTAGACAGAAGACAAATAGATGGTAAGATTTTAAGTATCAGACTTGATAACCCGAAGATCTTTTGGCAATGACCCCATGAGCTGACTAGGCCGCCTGTGAACCTGTGGCAACAACCACCTGTCACTGATTTCCTGCAGCCCCGGTTCATGCCTTGGTTTTTGTGTCCCAGCCCTGAGTCCTCCAAGTGTCTAAGCAGCTTGGGGGAGAGTAGGCAGACGCGCCATAAGCCAGGGTTGCCATGAGGATTGCATCGAATGAGATAAGGTGATGAGGAAGTGCTTTGTAAATCACAGGGCACCCTGCAGATGGCAAGTGGCACTGTTACAATGGACCAAAGCCCCCATGTGCAGAGGGGCTTTGATCTGCACATTATTATTTTGACTCTTCCTTGGAATATGATTTGAAATATGGTGGTAGTTGAATACGAAAGGTGTTTGGTTCAGTGCGGAAAAAACCTGAACAGCCAGTGTCTGGAGCCTCTGTCTGGGGTCAGCCCCTGCACCGGGCATTGCACATCTCTGCCCTTCAAAGAGCTTGGCAGTCTGGTAGGGAGGGTGACGGAGGGACAAACACAGCTACAGTTCGGTGTGCCGTGTGCCACTGTAAGCAGGGCGTGTGCAGCACGGGGAAGTGAAGGGGAGGAGGGAGTCATGAAGACTTCCCAAAAGAGCATTCCGGGAGGATCCAAGGGGAGGGGATTTCCAAGGACAAGATCTGCACGTGACAGTATGAAGGCCTGGAATGATATTTAGTGTGCCGTGGCACCAAGCAGCACGAGGGATGTGGAGGTGGACTCAGCCGCAGGGCCGGGCCACGGAGAACGTTCTGTATCAGGCTAAGGAAGCGGAACATTCTTTGGAGGTGTGGGTGCCCTCCAGCTAAAGACCACCAGGAACATACCTGTAGTTAAACAAGCTGGGTTTATGACTCATTGTTGGGAGGGAGGCAGAGCATTAAAGGATTGGGGCTTTGGTTGGAAGATTTGCTGAGGGACCAAGGATTTGCTCTAGACTGAAAGCTGTCAGGGAGTGGGGACAATTCTATGACCGGCTGTTTGAATAAATTTAATCCAGATGGAGGTAATGCCAGAGCAAGACTACAGCTGTAACTGGTGGAAGTGTAACAACCACTCATGTGAGCCAGGAGAGGGGGAAGTATGCTATTCTGTGGTTTGCATAGTGACCTTGTTTTCTTCTTCCTTGAAAAAATTATGAAGTGATCTTGTTCTGCCTTACTTCATCCTGGTCGCAGAGAGACCTGGTTTGACCTCCGGGCTCTGAGAGATATGAAGACCCTCAAAACAGCTCAGAGAGTTGTTGTCAGAACCCATAAGTATCCAATCACCCGTGTGAGGGGCAACAAGGGTCCATTCAACTTTGAGCCTCTATTCGCAGCGGGTGGGGGTGTCGTGCCATGGGTGGGATGGGCTGTGATTGGTGGGTGCAGACTGTGATGGACAGGTGTGGGAGAGGTGAGTCTAAGCATAGGTGACAAGTGGGAGGTAGGTAAACAGGAAGTCCTGGGGTTAGAGGCAGGGTAGGGCTGGGGTTCACCTCAGTGAGGTGAGGCTGCACACTCATTCCCCTTCCGTCTGTGCCACTCACGAGTGGCTTTGGACACATTTCTCAGGATCTTCGTGTCTATATCTGTACAATGGGGAGAAAAAATAACTCTGGTTTTAGTCGCTTCGCAGAGCCTTTGGGCACTCAGATATCCCCAAAGTTTGTGATCCATATGTCTCTGGCCTGGGCCCCCTCAAATCCCTCCCTGTGGACCCTGCTTTCTCTGCTCTTGGCACATTGGTCTCTGCAAGACTCTTCATGTCTTACTCTGCCTTGCTCTTGCCTCATTCAGCTTCAGAGCCTGAATTCCCCCTGGCCAATCCTGGGGGTGACCGTAGGACTTGAAATTCTATATCCAAACCCAGATCCACTTGTTCCCACTGGCTTTGTTTACTGAGCTCTGCAAGGGTCAGCGCGTCCTAAGTACACAATGAAGGGTAGGCAGTCTGCGTCCCTGTTCTCTGGACTGAAAGGGGCCCTCCAATGACATGCACCATGACATTTTCTGAGCAACATCATTATACATCCCACAGTAGCATCCATCATCACTGACTAATCGACTCTGTGTGGGTTACCGACGCCTACCGTTGCATCAGTAACCTTGCCTGCCTCTCTCCGATTCAGGTTTGGATCCCTTACCTGGCCACTCCAGGATCTTCTCCAGGATGAGCCCAGATGACTCACGTTACTGCCCTAAAACGCCACAGAAAACGTATCGTTCTTCCTTCCTAGTGTGCTAAATCTGATTATAACCTGCAGATGGCCACTTGTGGCTGCGAGCGGTCTAGAATGCACTGAAAGATTCGTTGCACTAAATCGGGGTTGTCAGGTGGACTGCCGGAGGGAATTCTTGTTGCAGACACAAGTTGTGTTCCGTCTGCTGTAGCCTTGTGGCGGCCTTCAGGTCGCTGCTGGGAACCAAATCTATTAATCAGTGTGCACCGGCCCCACGTGCGCGGCTCGGCCCCAGCGCCTTGGAGGTGCCGTGTGTGTCTTCATCCCTCACCTGCCTCACAGTGTCTGGCATAATATGCCCTTGATAATCGAGTCTTTTTTTATGTTTTCATTCTAATGTGAAATTCTTTGTTTAAAAAAAGAATCACAGATAGACAGCACCTCCTCTGGCCCCTAGATGAGAGTCCTGAGGCCCAGAGAGGGGCAGTGGTATCTCCCAGGTCACCCAGCAAGAGTTGGCGAGAGACTTGGACGTGAACCCGGGATCCTGCCTCCCACTCAGGACTCCGGTCTCCTTTGTGTTTTTCTTGGCACTTCCTGTCCATGAAGGACGGGGGCAAATTCCATTTGGGCTTTATTCTACTGTTTTACAGTCTCTTCTGAGTAATAAGGTTGGCTTGTTTAATAAGTTCAGCAGCGTCAAAGTAGGTCAGGGATTTTATTTCTCTGCATGGGCCATTAGCATTCTTAAGCGAGAGCACATTTTTTTTTTTTTCAACTGAGAAAATCTCCGCTGTGTGGATGAGACACTCCGCGTCTACCCATTTCCTCAGCTCTGCCAGATCCTTTGATACCGTGAAGCCTCAGTGATGGGGCCTCCCAGCCCGCAGGCTTCTCGGCGGGAGGGCACAGGGCGGACCACGAGCTCCGCAGGGACCCTGGGAGCTGCAGCGCCCGTGCAGCAGGGCCAGAAGGGCAACGTGACTTCTGTGCCTTCGCAAACTGGCCATCACATTGAAACGAGGTTTGTGTTGTTTGGTCAGAGCTAATTCTATGAAACACCCCAAACGCTAGTTTCGAGAGGGATGTACACTCTGTCAAGATATCTCTCAAATCACTTGTGACTTAAGTGCCTTCCAGAATCTCTCATCTGGTGGCCAAGCTGGTGGCAAAGGAATTGGGGGCTGGGCCCTCGCTGTTGTTCGTCCGGGAGAGGACCAGGACGTGGCGGGGAGCTGCGGAGGAGGAGGAGGGTGACATGACACCTCGTCTATTTAAGGCTGCTCCTGAGGATGCTATCAATTTTATATTTTAGCAATGACCTGAATTGTTTCATAGGCTCACTGCTTTTTCATTTGCCTTTAACTTAAATGATGTTGGTATCGTAGTTGGAAAAAATGGTCTCTATTCAAAATTCCATGTAAGGCACTGTGCTTGGCTCAGTGAGGGGTGCAAGTGTGTTTGACTGCTGTCCCCACCATGCCATGGCTGTTGTGGGAGGGAGACATGGGTGTCAATGAGCACCACCGCGCCACTGTCCCCACAGGCCACGGCTGTTGTGGGGGAGGAAGACGCGTGTCCATGGGCACCACCGTACAGACTGTAACAGGACAGTCGTGGGCTGCAGAGGCCTCTGGCAGAATTTTTCACTCCATCCGTCTTTTCTGCGCCCCCTTCCCGGTTCCTTTTCCTTATCTATTCTCCTATTTAATACTTTTGCTTTTAAAAAGGCACACACTTTCCTTGATCTTTCTGATGAAAATTCCTATTATTGTATTCACTATGATGAAAGGAAGCCTGACAGGCGTCCATTACAAGCTAAAGTGTGTCTTTGACTCTTAGGATACTTGGTAGGTCAGCACGCACTGGTGTGCACCTGACTGAACACCATGTGCCACAGCATGACCAACATTCTGGAGCGTTTCAGGGAGGCAGGGCAGGTGTTAGCAGGGCCTTGAAGGAAAGAGCTGTTTGAGCACGTGCAGGGCAACCATACCTGTTTCATACGTGATTCAGTGCAAATATATGTGTGGGTGTCTCAGTGCACAAGAGTTTTGTGGGCGTGTAGAGTAAGAGGCAGCCCCTTGGCACTGTGCTTTGTAGTGCTCTTTAGGTGGTTTGCCAGGGAAACCTCTTGAGACTGGATTTCCTCACCGTCATCCCCCTTCATGGCCTGGCCTTTTGGCCATTACCATGATGGCAGTGTGAAGATTCTCGGGTTAAGCCACACAGGGCTGTCTGTAAGCATTAGGACCCCTTCCTGTATCACTAAGCCAGGAGGAGGCAGACGGGTGAGGAAGGCCATTCATTTGTCCATCCCTGCATTCATTCATGCGTGCATTCCCTGCGGCCTCGGTGCTGGAATGAGAGACAGACAGACAGACAGCATGACTAGCAAAAGAGCTGGTGGCTGCGGAATTATCCAGAGGCCATGCGTATTAGCAGTTCTCAAACTCGGCTGCACATTGGGAAAAAAATGGGGGGTTTAGGAGAAATACCGACTTTAGGTCTCACCGCAGAGATATTTATTAAATTGGTCAGGGTTAAGAGCTCAACATCAGGAGCTTTATAACCTCTCCACGTGATGTCCGCTAGGTTTAAGAGCCACTGGGAAGCCACTAGGGATTGCGTTTAAAGAGTGGAACAGCTTTACACAAAGGGCCTTTAGTGAAAGCAGCACTTGGCACTGTGCGCGGAACGGGCTTCGCGGTGAGGCCAGTTCAGCCCGCTCAAAGGGCCCCTGGGAGCGTCAAGCCTGCGCAGTTTTCACAGGGAGCTTCCCGTTTCCCAGAGGAGCTCAGCTTTTGCTTCTCATCTGCAAAGGAACTGTTTACTTTTGAGTTGCCCCGGAGACCCCGACACCTTCTCACATCAGCCTTCCAGGCAGAACGTGGACAGTTTGGGGTCAGTCTTGAGTCCATCCCTGCCTCCATTGGGGTTGCCTGCAAGGAGCACATAATCCAGGTTACATTTCCTTCCTTTAGGGGAATCAAAGGTACGAGAGGCAATCCAGGGGGCTGTTTGAAGAGGCTGTAAAGGCCTCCACGCTGTGAAGAGCTGGGTAGGAATGACGCCCTGAGAGATCAATTCCTTTAAAAAATCTTAATGCCTTGGGAAAATTGCTGCATTCAACCTGTTTGTCCTGTGGTATATGTGGCTTTAATCAGATTGCTTTCCGGATTAAGGCCTAGATGAGGTTCGAGGCAAGATTTTTTAAAACTTGGTTATTACTTATGTGTGTTTTTCCTCAGTGAGGAATGAGGGCAATTTCACGGAGGCCATCAGCGCGCCTCTGAAGCAGGGCGAGCTTTCACGTTCGCGTCTCCTTTTATTGCATATGTGACTACAAAGGAGAGTCTGAACCATTTTTCTCTATTTTATGCCACCCCGTCAAGAAGTGCCGAGGCGGATGGCAGGGCCGGCTTCTATCACTAAATGATGCTCCACCTGCTCGCATGTTTGTCTGCGTCGTACCTCGGTGTACGCCCCTCTGGGCTGCCCCACAGTGTGTTCGTCTCACACGCAGTCCCCTCCATCCAGGTCTTGCTGACACTTTCTTCATCACTTCTTTTCATCTGAAGTATTTTGCAAAAGGAACGCCTTCATACGTATGGCTACGCGTGCGCTGTACAGAAGGAACACGTAAAATGGCCAGATGGTAATGCCTTTGTTTGCTTACCATTGCAAAATGAAACACTGGGGTTACCAAGGTTCAAGTGCAGTTTTCAGTGCACTGAAGTGTCTCCTTTGAGGGCGTCCTTCAATGAGTAGGATGCCTCCTTTTATTTTTTATCTCAAATAGATCCAGCCATGCCTTCTGTGGTCTTTTGCCTGGTTGTAAGCCTCACCTTCAAAGGTGGTTTTGAAACCAATCTTAAAGGAAGCTTCAAGCATTGAGTGTGTGTGTGTGTGTGTGTGCGCGCGTGCCTGTGTGCCTGTGTGCCTATGTGCATTTTATTGGGCCTCTTTATATTAACTCCTAGCCAGACTTTTCTCTTTTTAGTTACAAAAGTGTCTGGTGATATACCTTCAAAATTTCAGTTATATATGTAATGTATTCATCATCTATGATGACATAAAAATGAGCCCCGAGTATAGTGGCTTAAACCAGCAAGCACTGATATCTGGTAGGTGTGGATTAGGAACCTGGTGCAGCATAACTGGAGGTTCTGGCTTGGGGTCTCTCACAGGACCCTGTCCCCTTGAGGCTTGACTGAGGGAGGGTCTGCCTCAGGGCCTCCTTAGCTGTTGGCTGAAGGCAGCATTTCATTGCAATGTGTGCCCCTCCTTAAGACTACTCACAATGAGGCAGAGAGAGCAGGGGCAGGAGGAAGAGAGGAGAGAGGGGGGAGAAGAGAGAAGAGAGGAGAGGGAGAAGGGAGGAGGAGAGGAAGAGAGAAAGAGGGAGAAACAGTGTAAGGAAAGGAGAGGGAAAAGAGGGAGGGGATGGAGGAGGAAAGGGAGGGGAGGAGCGAGGGGAGAGGGAGTAGGGGGGAAGAAGAGGGGAAGGGCGATGGACAGATAGACTGGGAGAGAGGAGGAGGGAGAGGGCAAGTAAGATGGTCACCTCTGTGTGACTGCTCGCAGAAGGCACATCATCACGTCACTGTGGCCATGCTCTGTTAGAAGGGAGCCAGGAGGTCCAGCCTGCTCTCAAAGGGTCAAGGTTACACAGTTCAATTAGAAAATGGGCAAAAGTTATGAGCAGATGTTTCACTGAAGAAGATATACAGATGGCAAATAAGCCCATGAAAAGACATTCAATATCATTAGTCACTAGGGTAGTAGAAATTAAAACCACAATGACACATCACTATAGACTCTTTAGAATGGCTAAAAAAAATGCTGCCAAATGCTGGCAAAGAGGCAGAGGAACTGGATCAGTCTCACAATGATGGCGGGAATGTATCAATAAAATGGTATAGCTATTCTGGAAGGCGGTTCCAAATTCCATATGACCTAGCAATAGCAATCCTGAATATTTATTCCAGAGCAAGAACTTATATTCACTCAAAAACCTCTCCCATCATGATTGTTCTGAGCAGCTTTATTTGAAATTACTAAAAGCTGGAAACAGCCCAGATGTCCTTCAGCAGGTGGATGGGTAAACAAACTGGAGTGCATGGATGACATGGAGTGCCACTCAGCAGTGACAAGGGACAACTATGGTTATTCACAACAACCAGGTTTTATCAATAGGAATAATGCTGAGTGAACATACCCAATCCCAAAAGATTACATATTGCCATTTTTTAATGTCAAAATTTAAAAATGTGCTGTGCACCTTAACGTATGCAATGATTATGTCAATTATTTCTCAATAAAAATGGAAAAATATTAAATAATAGAAATGGAGACTAGATTGGTGGTTCCCAGGTGTTAAAGCTGGCTGCAGTGATGGAGTGAGGAGGTGGATGTGGTTATAAAAGAGCAATGTGAGGGATCCACGTGGTTGGCGGAAAGGTTCTGTGTCTTGACCAATGTCCATATCCTGGTTGGGATACTGTATGAAAGCTTTGCACAAAGATATCATTGGGGAAGCTGGGTAAACGATACCCAGGACCTCTCTCTACTATTGCTTACAACTAGAATATATTTATAATTATCTCAAAATAAAAATTTAATTCAAAAGAATTAACACTTCCTTGAAATGACAAACTGAGTTCTCAACCCCATCTGGTGGGCCATTTCTATTCAAGGCCTCTGAAACCCCTGGGTTTCCTAATAACATCCAACTACCAATTCTTGCCATCCCTCTCTATTTATCAAAATATTCATCACTCCAAACCTTTCAGGCAAAAGTCAGAGTGGCTGACAGCAGAACAGAATTCTTCTGATTTTGTTTTGACTTATTCTTTTGGAAAATATTCATGAAGCATTTTTATGTGCCAAGGATGAAGGCAGGTGCTATGAATAAGATGGTGAGAAATCTAGAAGTGGTCACTGTCCTCGTGGTGCTTAGAGTCTAGTGGGAAAGACCAGCATAAACAATCATACTAAATATAAGTGCTATAAGGAAGAATATCTGGGCACAAGGGGGAAGTCATGGCAGGCTTCCTTGAGGAAGTGAGGTTTGAGCTGAGATATGACAAGTGAACTAGGTGAAGAGGGAGAAAGAGGAAGCAATGTGTGCAAAGGCCCTGAGGTAGAAAGTAACACAGTAGGAATATTTGAATAGAAACTTGCATGTCTGGAGCCTGAGCAGTGGGGGGCAATGGCAGGAGATGAGGCTGAATATGTAGACAGGAACCACGTCATTCATGGTGCCTGAGGCCATAGGATGGAATGTAGTTGTTACTTTGGGCAGATTGGTTGGGCTACAGGATGGAAAATGGATCTGAATAGGGAAGAAATGGAAGCAAGGTTAGAAGGTTTATGCATATGGTACAAATGGATGATTTAAAACTCTTTTTTCTTTCAGTTAATTGAAATCTAATATATAATACAGTAAAGTACATTGGCTTTGATATATTCACTACTTTTTGATTTTCATCATAATTTGAGATTCTTTGGGATTTTTCTTCATATACAATTAGGCAGTCTGGGAATAATGAAAGCTTTCTTTCTTACCAATTCTTATATCTTTTATTTCTTTTTCTTGCTGCATTGCACTGGCTACAACACCCAGTAGAATTGGGAAAATCAAGGGAAAGCATTCAGTATTTTGCCATTAATTACGATGTGAGACTCATGTTTTAGATACCTCTTACCAGACTAGAGAGCTTGCCTTGTGTTTCTAGCTTGCTAAGGGTTCTATCATGAATAGATATTGACTTTCATCAAATGCTTCCTTGGCATCTCTTGAGACTATTAGATGATTTTTATCTTTTAGTCTGTCAGTACGATGAGTTATACTGATTAATTTTCTAAAAGTAAACTGATCTTGTAGTCCTGGAAGAAAGCCAAGTTGGCCATGATCAATTATTCATTTTATATATCACTGGGTTTGGTTTGCTAATATAATGTGTAGTATACTTATCTCTATGTTTATGAGAGAGATGGGCCCAAAGTGTATTTTCCTGTGACATCTTTTTAAGGTCTTGGTGTGACAGTTATCTTGGGCTTGTAAAATGAGTTTGGAAATATCTCTTGTATTCTATGAAATAATTTGTGTAAATGTGGTATTTCCTTGAAACATTTTATGCATGCAAAAACTCAAGCTTTTTTTATTTTATGTTTTCTAGTAGCATTCTTTCCAAAGGAAGATGTTTTATCTAAAACTCTGTCGTTTTGTGGATTCTTTTGGAAGTCGCTATGTATTTCTTTGGGTTCCCTCTGCCTGAAATATGTGATTAAGTCCCTAGAAATAGCTAGGATAGTGCCCGAAATGTGACAGCCACTCAGGGAATTTGCTTTCTCCTGTCTCCTTATATCCTCCACCTGCTTTAGGGGCCTGTAGTGGGCACCACCCAGAAGCCATTAGCGCTGTTCTCAGAGCCCAGTGTGCACCTGCCCAAGTCAGAGTTGTGGCCTCGGGGGATGGGGGCGGTGGTCTATGGCCTATGAGACCTTGCAGCCTTCTATGGTTTCAAAGTCCTTTTCTAAGGAGCTGCTATTCAGTCTTCCTAATTCTCTTCCTGCTGAATGTCACAGAGCCCAGAGGCAACCCTAGGGGGACTGGGGGCCTGTGGCAGAGGCTTACTTCTCGGTTCCTTTGCATAAAGGGGGCAGTCACTTCCTAAACTCTCCCCACAGACTGATCAGGCTGTTATGGAAAAGCCCCTTGATCCATCTGGACACCCTTTCCTGACACCTCAGAGCAGTCTATACTTCTAGCCACTTCCAGCCATTTCACCAGCTTAGAGACTAATTATGTACCTCCCCTACCCTGCATTACAGATATGCCAGGAGAGAAATCTGCAAAATAACAATATCTCTAAAGCCCCAGCCCCCTTCATTCTCTCTCTCACGGTGACTGGTAGCGTAGCAACTGACGAAGCTGCCCAGACTCAGGTCGCCCTGAGTAGCATATTTTTTCCCTCCCTCCCACCGTCCCCCTTTTCTTCTACCCTCACTTCTCTCAGATGTGTTCTGTTAAGACGGCTGCCATGTTTTCCTCCTGGTACTTGTTGAGTGTGAGTTAACCATCCCAGGGGGAGACTGGCGGCTTCCTCATGCATAACGCTGAAATTGATTTCATCACATCTGCTACAGGAGCCCGAGATGCTGAGTACAGATCACCGGAGGCTGGAGAAGCTGGGTCGAGTGGCCCATTCATAGAGAGGGTGATGAGGTGGGAGGGGAAGATAACTCACATTTATACAGGGCCTGTTGGGTTCCAGGCATTTACATTTGGGCTTCATTCACAAGGACCCAGTGAGATATGACTCATCAGCCTGGTTTTATACATGGGGAAACTGAGGCTCAGGGGAATTACACACCTTGCCCGAAACTACACAATTCAGTCATAGGGGTTCGAAGCCCAACTCTATCTGTCTGACCTGGTGATATCATGCACTTTCAAAACACCACACTGCCCTTCCTAAATGGAAATGAATTTGAAAATGCAAGAGATGTAGTTTGGAGCATTGGGCACGGAGGAGCCAGTACAATGCCCTGGGATGCTGGGCAGGGAAGTGGAAGCGGACGCCCACTTATGTGGACTAGACAAGCATTGTGGGGGGCCAAGAAAGACCGAGGCTCCACAGCGTGTACATGTGGGGAACTCAGCCAGGCTGCTGAAGCCTAGCTTTCTACTCATACTGGTCCCGTCTCCCTACTGCTACATCTCATCAAAGACCAAGTCCTACCCAGTCTCCTGGTCTCTGTGACTCTGCCTCTCTGGCCCCAGGGCCATTGCCTTGGTCCGGACATCCATCATCTCTCCCCTCAGTACTGGATATGACTCTCCCTGACTCTAGTCTCTCTCCTTTCAACCCGTTCTTCAACCTGAACTCAGAGGAGGTGGCCAGAAAGAACATGTGCCTGCGTCACGTTGCTTGGAAAGCCTCGGGATGCCCCGCAGGAAGACTGCTGATCTGGTTCCTGGTGACCTCTCCGATGGCCTTTGTGCTGTTTTTCCCACTCTCGTCTGTGTTTCAGCAGCCTGTGCCATTCCGGAGTGAGCCAGTGTGTCCTTGTCTCTGAAGGCTCCCTCCTCGCCAGGTGCCCGGTGGACTCGCCTCTCCTGGTGTAATTTCCCCAGAAAGCCTCCCTCAGCTCCTCCAGCTGATCTCCTCCATGTATTCGTTTCCGGGGGCTGCTATAGCTACCCCAGACAGTGGCTTAAAACAGCACACTTTTACTATCATACAAATGTGGAAGTCAGAGTCAAAAATGGGTCACAGGGCTGCATTCTTCTGGCTCTAGGGGACAGTCTGTTCCCTTGCCTTTTGCAGTTTCTAGGGGCCACCTGCATTTCTTGCTCATGGCCTCTTTGTCCATGTTCAACGACAGTAGTGCCACATCTCTCAATCCCCCTCTGACTACAGTCCTTTTGCCTTCTTCTTGCATTTATAAGGATCCTTGTGATGACATTGGGCCCACGTGGATATTCCAGGATCCTCTTGCCACTCAAGATTGTTGATCATATTTTCAAAGTGCCTTTTGCTATACAAAGTTCTGGGAATGAGGACATGGACATCTTTTGGGGCCATTCTTCTGCAGGCCACATGCCTCTGTGTGTCCACAGGATCCTGGTTCTGCCACGCTCCAGCCTTTTTTATCCTGGAGATTATTCATTTCTGCATCTGTTGCACTCCCCAGTCTCTTAGGTTCCTCCAAGGGAGAGACAGTTAAATTTACTTTGATTCACTATCTTCAGAAGATAGAATCAGCCCTCAGTAATTATTTGTTGAACAAAAGAGCGTATCTCTCTGGCTGCCATTTACCTGCCTTACTCTCTGGCTGGCCAGACATGTGGGAACGTCGGGACAGTTCAGTGCGTTACTTAAAATCACTAGAGCAAGACTGCCAGGTATGCAGAGTTGCCATGTCCTAGCCACTTGACCTTGGGCAAGTTACTCAACTTCTGTGCCTTAGTTTCCTCCCATGCAAATTGAAGATCATTATAATGTCTTCCTGTTATCACTCAGGGTCCAGGAAAGAAACCCCAAACCTTAAGAGCAATTTCAAGCAAAGAGCTTTTGTTGAAGGGAATTATACAAATGTTGGCAGTTTGTCAGAGCAAAGGTGGGGGGGCACTAAAGTAGCAGGCGTTGCGGGAAGCATCTGCTGCACCTGGGGTCAGGGTAACACAAGGGAAGAGATGGGGGTCTGGAGGAGGTGCCTGTAGGGCTGATGCTGGGCCTCTGCAACAGGAGGTCCCACACCAGTAAGGGGGCCTGGCCTAGCTTTTGTTAGTACCTCTGGAAAGATGCTGAGTGAAGGGTTCTGTGAGGATCAGAAGAAATTAAAGCCTGGAGCATAGCCATCTCTGTTGCTGGAGTGATGCTGAAAGGACCTTGAAGCAGGAAGAAGGCAGCTCCTGTACTCTTCCAGCTTCTATTCTCCACGTAGAGCCCCCACTGGCACGACTGAACCGAAGCTGACCAAGGGAGCCCAGAAGTCCCAGACCAGGATCGTATGAACCTACAGGACTTGAAGGAAAATAACCAGTACACTCCTTTAGTTTCCTCATCTGTGAAATGGAAACTATAATAGTACTTACCTTGAAGCATGAAAGGAGGGATAAATGAGTTTATGTCGGTAAGTCCTGGGGTAGAGCCAGGCACATAGCTCGCCCTTGCCCTGTGGGACTATCAACAGCTCCCCCCATCATGTGGGAGCACAGACTTGGATATCTCTGGAACTCAGAGATCCAAACTGGTAAGCCATGGGCTCCTTCTACCCAATTCTCTGTAGCCAGGCTGCTGGGCCCAGGTGGGGCCAGGGAGGCTAAGGGGCCTGAGCATGGGCCTGTGCTTTTCTGGAACAAGAAGCTTCCTCATGGCCTCTGATGCTGAAGGTTTAGAATCCTGGCTCTCCGAGGCCCCTCTCTGGGAGAGATCGAGTCTTGACTCATACTTTCTTAGGGCTCTTGATTAGCCCACAAGGTAAGAAAGGCTCTTCTAGAAGGATCACTTTGCTCTTAATGTTGTGAAGTGGCCCAAGCAAAGAGTGATCTTGAAAATGTTGAGGTGCAGGGGGAGAGAAAGGAATCAGGAGCAGACAGAGAGCTGCAGATCATGCAGACTCTCCTGGAACTCCGCCATTGAATTACGCGTTTTTACATGACGTCCGTGGTAGCGATGTGACTGTGCTAAGTAGACTGAGGCTGAGCACTTCAACGTGTTTTCCTGTGAAAGAGCCGGCAGCAGTCCCCACGGGCATTGCTGTGGCCCCTCATTATCCTGACGCAGGAAGGGGCAGTGCCTTTAATGGGATCTTCGTGTCTCTCTAGTGGGCCCAAAAGGGAGGCCCAGCTAAGTCTCCCACTGACGGCTGCTTGGCCCAATGACTGTCGGTTGGAAGGAAGGATGAAGAGATGAAGATAATGGTAGCTAGCATGGCGCACTTGTTATGTGGTAGGGCTCTTCTAAGGGCATTGAGCATAATACAGTATTCCCTCACTTATTGCAGGTGTTACGTTCTAGACTCCCTCTCCCCACCGCCACCGCAGTAGGTGAAGATCCACGAAGTAGGAACCTTACATTTATTTTAGTATTTATATATATTTTAAGGCTTTATAAACCCTTCCCACACACTTATAAACCATTCTCAGTCCCTTATTAACCTTTCCCACTCCCTTATTAACCTTTTCCACACTTTTATAAACACTACTTATGTTCTTAAACATGTTCTACACTCTTAAACCTACATAACTTTAACAACATACACATACTGTACTGCAAAGTCCCGTGATATAGCAAAATACCCGCAATAAATAATTAAATATAATATTTTAAAAAATCCTGTGATACAGTCAGGCCGTGAAAGGTGAACTGCGATATAGAGAGGGACTACTGTACCTTATTTGATCTTCATTGCAACCCCCATTTACAGATAAGGAAACTGAGGTACAAAGAAGTTAAGCAGCTTTCCCTGGTTTGCATAATATCTTAGTTTGGCTGCCTCCTAAACAGACCCCGAGACACAGCTTTGCAAGAACTTTATTGGGAACTTGAAGGGAACCCTGGTAGAGATAAGAATGTAATAATGGAGTGGCAGCCCTGGTGGAACCTGGTGCTCTATCCCACTAGAGATGCTCCAAAGGACTGAGTAAACCAAGCCCACTGCATCATCGGCACCCACGAAAACTGAGTATATAATTGCCAATGCTCATCCCTCACTGGGAAAGAATTGTTCCTGCAAGTGGTAGCGCCCAGGCCTGGCCAGTCTGCCCTACAGTGGGGCCATCACACATGGATGGTGATAGAAAGCCACCAGGCAGGGATATGTAGATGTTGAGAGTAGAAAGTCATCAGTGCGGGGAGGTATTAACCACCATAAGTACAAGTGACCTCCAGGACAGGTCAAGGGAAGGTGAGCTGGTGGCACCAGCACCTGCTGCATATGGCTAAAAGGTGGCTGAGCTGGGATTCACATGTGAGCCTTCACTACTGTTCTATGTATGAGAGAGATTAAAATGTGATGAGGATGGGAGAGGAACAGACGCCATGCCACAGAAGGAAATGGCTTAGAATCCTAAGAATTAGCAATATGTATGCCAGAAGAGAGAAGGAATAAAAGCGTTCACAGCCTGCATCCTCAAGGGTGCAAGGGCTGCCACAGTGGGCAGGGAAGACCTCCCAGAGTGCTGTGACTTCAGGGTCAAAGCCCCCTGTGCTGGGGCCACAGGCACAAATGGCTTGGTCTGTGCCCTTGGGACAAAGCCATCATCAGGTAACCTACATATAACGTGCAAGTTCTGTGCTGAATGTGTGTCCAGCATGAACCGAGGAGGGTGCTGTCCACTACAGAGGATGCTGTCAGTGCCTGGCCCGAGTCCCCTTTACCAGGTGGTGCGCCCAGCCCCTTGGTGCCATGCGTGTTGGCTGCTGAAGGCTCTTCATAGCTGCCCCTTGGACTGGATTGAATAATGTTTCCCCGAAATTTACATTCTTCCTGGAACCTCAGAATGTGACTCTGTTGGAAATAGGCAGGTCTCTGCAGATATAATTTACATTCAAATGGAATCCAGTGTGATTGGAGCCCTTCTAAGAAGAGACACAGGCACCTGGGAGAAGGCCTTGTGATGGCAGAGGCAGAGACTGAGCGATGCATCTATAAGCCAGGAAAGATAAACACCAGGAGCCAGAAGAGGCGAGGGAGGTTCTTCCCTTGAACCTTGGGAGGGAACATGTCACAGCTGACACCTTGGTTTCAGATTTCTTGCCTCTGGAGCTGTGAGAAAATAAGTTTCTGTTGCTCTAAGCCACCCAGATTATGGTACTTAGCTGTAGATGTCCTAGGAAACTAATAGAAGGGACAATGACTGTACCCCTAGAGCAGTCCATATCCAATTAATGACACAGGGGCACAAATGGCCGACCCTTTTACCCCAATGGGGGACCATGAGGTGGCACATTTTGTGCTCCAGGACACCTGTGGGAACAGCCTGACCCAGTCTGTAGCCCACACCGCCCCCTTCTTGACCCTTCTCCTGTCCTGCCTCCTTCTAAGAACTCTTCCCCAGCCATCACTTGCACAGAATCCTTGCCTCATGCTCTGTTTCTTGGGACCCTGGGCTAAGACACTCACAAAGCACAGAGACACTGCCTTGAGGTGAGAGCCAACTCTTGGAGGGTGAGGAAAGGTGAGCCCCCTGGAGGAGGGGAAGGGCGATCTGGTGGAGAGAGCAGCATAAGCAGGTGTACCTGCACTACTTGTGTGTCATGTGTGTGTCCAGGTGTGGGTGGGGAGAGCTTAGTGGCCAGTGGAGAGAAGCCAGCCCTCAGCAGTGTGTCATGACACCTGGTGGACAGCAAGTGGAGGGAGACCTCTGGTTTATATTTCATACTACCTTCTCACTATTAAAACTCTTCACCAGTTGTGTGGACAATAGCGAGTGTGCTCTTTACCCTTGGGGGTCTTCTGGCTGAGTCAGAGCCACATGTTGGGGATCTCTGCACTGGGCAGGTAGAGCTCAGTGACCTCCTCTGTCTGCCACATGTGTGATTCTGTGACTGTTGACTGTAGTCACTGCTGCCGGGTTAACAACTACCAGTTATCCGATCTGGCTTCTCCTACTGACCGAGACCACTCCTCTGTGGCCTCGGATGAATCACTTGGTCTTCCCCTACTGTGGGAATATTATTAGCACAAGGCAGTATGAGCTAGCGCTGCTCTGGTATCTTCCTAAGTCGAATCCTTGTTCCTTTTCTTACTAGCCTTAAAATCGTGAGCCATCAATTCCTTTAAGCTTCTGGGTTTTTTAATTAAGTTATGAAATGAGACTGGTAATAGCACCTGCCTGGAAGAGTTGGCCAGGATTCAGTAAGGTAATGCCTGAAGTCCTTGGGTCAGTGCCCGGCACACTGGTAGTCCTTGGTGATCCCTAGCACTTCCCTCCTGCCATCTTCACAGACCATGGGGCTGAAATACAAACATACTTTTTATGTCGATACCCGCAGCATAAAAGGGGTCCATGCAGTACTGAGGAATGAGTGCAGACTTAGAGGACACCTGGCTTTGAACCTATCTGCTGACTGGCTAGGTGAGATTAGGCAGGTTACCTAAAGCAGCTGAGCCTTGGTGTCCTCATCCATGAAATGGGAGTGATACTGTCAGCTTTGTTGGGGTCCCTGGAGGGAGAAAGATGAGGAAACAGGTAAATCGCTCTGAAATACTAGTGGCTTTGTTGAGAGGACTATTTGGAAGGCAAGCCTCCAGTTGGGGTGGGGGGCCTCTGAGCAGCAACAGAGCAGCCAAGACCTCTCTGTCCTTGTGAGGAGGCCATGGGTGGGCACTGGATGAGCACGTGGACACAGTTCTGGTTCTGGGTTCCTGCTACCTGGTACTGGGGACCTGGGCAGATGAGAGAGGAAATTGATTGTTAAATATTCCCAGTGATGGAGGCCACAGAATGCCGACAAAGGTCCCGCCCAGTGGTAAAAGCTCTACATAGAGGCAGACCTTACTTAAAATGCTTACTTTCAAATAAACAAGGAATGTGGATTTATTAGAGCACATTTGTAGGAGAACAAAGAAGAAAAGAAAAGGAAAAAAAAAGAAAACGGCACTCATTACTCACAACTCTAAAGAAAGCATCACCATTTTGGGGTATTTATGTCTAGTTGTTTTAATAGGCATAAGTAGGTGGGGTTTTTGTCATTTATTTTAATATAGTTAAAATTTAATTTGTGTACCTGTGGATGGTCTTGTCTGAGGGAGAAACTATTCCAAAGAACTATTTGCATCTATTTTCAAAATTATTGCCAAAGCTAGGGTTAAGCACTCAAAATGAACTTGCTTATTATTAAACATACTCTGAATTCCATAGGGAGGAGAGGCATGAAGTTCTCTCTGCTTTTACAGTTTGGGTTATGTCTGCAACTCAATCTGGCAGGAGGTGATGCTTCTTTTCTAGACCCTCATCTGAGAAAGAAGGGTCTTGTGGTAGTAGACTTCCCATAGGACCAATCTGTTTAATATCTCAATTTCTCGTTCCTAGATATCATGATTTAGAGTCATGCCAGGGTGGACTGGGGTATATCTTAAAGTAATTTTTTCTGTAAAGGAAGCTCAAGTGGACAGCATGTTTCCTATATTCTTCAGACTCTGAAAGTGTCTTTCATTGGCATTGCAACTTAGTGGCTGTAAAATTCAGGGGACATAAAACGTCCTCTTAAAACCTGGTGTGTGTGCTGTATCGTTGTGCTTGGGAGTGCAAGACCCCTGGGAAGACAAACGTGGCCCTGATCCTGACTCTTTGAATTTCTAATTGTTTGACACTGGGAGAGTTACCTAATCTGCCTCTCTCTCTTATTTTCAAAAACATGTGAATCATAATGGTATCTAGCCCTAGAGTTGCTGTGAAGATTAAATGAGTTAATATTTTAAGGCATAAGAAGAGTGACAGATGCATAAGAATTTGCAGTGTTTATTAGCTGCCACTGTTGTCATTTATATTATTACGGTTGTCATCCTCACCGTCCTATCCCAGGGTTTCAGATTGCAGCAATGAAGTCTGAGAACTGATTTTTGAGTCATTTCATTTTGATACAGAGCTGTTTTTTTGTCTAGATCCTTGTGGGTATTTTCCTTTAAGTCTTGTATTTCAAAATATTGCCAGTATGTGCTTAAGTTTGAGTCTCATCATTGATTTTGTCTGGAACTCACTGTGCTCTTCATAGTCTACAAACTCAGAACTTCATTTATTTCAAAGACATTTTTTAGCCATGTCTTTGATTATTGCTCTGTTGCCAGTTGTTTGAGATCTCCTCCCTGAACACTTCTAATTCTTAGTAGCGTGGATGTCCGTTTACTGTTCTCTATAACATTCCCCTTCTAGCTTCGTCTGTTTCTGTATTGCTACCCTAACATCTTATTTGGGGAAAACTTCCAACATGTTCTCTATGTATTTAAGTAAAATATCAAATATTTATCGGGCATTAACTGTGTGTTAGGTTAGGTCACAAAGACTAATTTTGGTAGGTACCTACTGGTTAATTGGATGCTGTACAGCGAGTCCTCTGTATTCACAGGTTTTGTGTAGGTGAATTCAACCAACCAGTCAACCAACCACCCCCCCAACCTTACATTGTTGCTGACATGTATCATGTAGTTCGGCCTACAGTGGTTATATGTGTACTGAATATGTACAGGCTTTTTTCTTGTCATTATTCTCTAAACAGTAAAGTATAACATAGCGTTCTCATCATATTAGATATTATAAATAATCTAGAGATGATTTAAAGTATACGGGAGGATGTGCAGAGGTTGTATGCAAATACTACACCGTTTTACATGAGGGACTTGAACATCCACAGATTTTGGTATTCACGGGGGTCCTGGAATCAATCCCCCACGGATAGCAAGGGACGAGTGTATCTACTGATTGTGTCTTCTGCTCAGGGACCTCGTGGGCCCACCCCAGAGAAGAAAGAGAAGGTGGGGTCTACGGTGGGATAACTCCCACCAGGGTAGAGTCAGTGAGCATATCCACATAGAATCCCTATAGTCTCTGGCAGAAAACTCAGATACCTTTAAAATTTGAATTCTAAAACAGTCATTCATTCCAAAGATGAAAAACTTGAGAATCACAAAGGTCAAGTGTTCCGTCCAGGGTCACCCAGCTGGCTCGTGGTGAAGCCAGGGAAAAAGAAAAAAAGACTCAGACCCCGGCCCCAAGCCAGTTCCCTCTCTGCCTTTTGATCCTCAGTTCATAATTTTATGAAGCAGGGTTGCATGCCAATCAGGAGAATATCTAATCAGCAGGATGCTTCTGAACATCTACTCTGTGCTAAGTCCTCACACAACTGAGTTGTCATGAAGCAGAACTGGGGGTGGCGGGGGGAGGGCATAGTTGGATTAAGAGTGAAGGGAAAGACATTCCATTGGGGGGGAAATTGCATGTGCAAAAGTCTGGCGGTGGGAATGATGAAATGGTGTATGGGCATGTGTGTACATGGGTGGGTGGGGTGGGGCACGGCTGTTCCTGCAGACCCCGTGGGTCAGAAAATAGCAGTGCAGTTAGAAAGGCGGCCAGGTAGGGTCAGGAGGCTGGTGGACAGTGTGGGAGGCCAGGTTATAGCCACCTTAAACCTATCAAGGCTCACTTCTCATCTTAGTAACATTCGTTTTTTCTCAAAACATTTGATTTCTGTCTGGAGCAGACAGCGCATCGGCGCCAAGCCTGTTCTCCGGCTATTTGAAGCACTTTTGCTCTCTGTAGGAATTTCTGGGGAGTCAAACTGTTACAAGAGCTCACAGCAGGGAAAAGAAAGACAGAATTGGTCTGGAGATTGCTGCCCGAGGACGAGGCAGAATTACAGTAAGGGTCACCTCACCACCTCCGTGTTGAAGGAGAGCCTCGGCAGGTAGCGGGTGTTGCTGCCCAGGATGGCTCATGGAGCCTTGTCCCGAAGGCTTTGATGGCTGGCTAGAGGGGCCAGTACCATCTCTCAATGTGGACCTCAGCTCCCTGGAGGCCAGGCTTCCTCCCTCTTGATTTGGTTCCAAATTTTGTGAGCTGAGAGTGCCATCAAATGTCAAACAATTATTCTTAGCTTTGCACAGTTCAGAGATATGATAGAGAATTAAAGGCTTATTCCCCCAAATATTCTGCAGTTCAGTTCCCGGTAAGGTGTAGTGACATCTTTCCTACCTGCTGGGTCACAGATTAGCCATATTTGTGTGTGTTTCTTTTCCTTAGTCTTTTTTTTTTTTTTAAGGTATCATTTTCACACAGCAAAATATCTATATTTTAAGTGTGTGGTTTGATGAGTCTTACACAACTCTAGTTTACCCCTGGCTGGTTTGGCTCAGTGGATTGAGCGTCGGCCTGAGAGCTAAGTGTCGCTGGTTCGATCTTCCAGTCAGGGCACATCAGAGAAGGAAAACTCTGACTCCAAAAAACCTCCACTGCCTTGCGGCATACCTCTTCAGGGGAAAGGCTAAGGGAGTAAACCCCGACAGAAAATCCGGAGCCGGAGTCCCTAAGGCGGTTTGACGTTGTAGTCAACACCGGCAACTCCTGCGGCACACCTGAATCCAAGCTGTATTGACTCCGTCTTTCCCTTGGACCCTTCAGCTGCGAAGAGAGGGGGGGTCTGCTGCATGGGCAACAGCAGACCCTCCATATCACCCTGCCCAGGCTCTGTAGCTTCAGCTTCACTGGAGAGGACACTCCAGCGTCATCGCAAGATGTCGATTCAATACGGGAGGAGACAGATACCGTGTCACTCCCGAGTCGGACTGCACAACCATTCTTGGCGGTGCAGATAGACTCTTAAGAAGCTACACCATCGTCTCTCGAGACGGACGGCTGCCGACGACACAACTCTAGTCAAGTTACAGAAAATTTTAACACCCCAGAAACTTTTCTCATGCCCCCTTCCAGGCAATCACCGCATCAGAGGTAACCCTTTTCTCATTATTATTAATACTTTATCACCCAAATGAATATGTAGCATATTCCAGTCACCCGGAGAGTTCTCTCATGCCTCACCTTCGTCAGTACCTGCTTCCATAAGTAACTGTAATTCAGACTTCTATCACCTTAGATCAACTTTGCTTGTTCTTGAACTTTTCATATGGATGGAACCATCAAGCATTCTTTTTACACACTATAGTTTTCTTTTGCTATCCATCTATATTGTGTGGCAGCTGTTTGTTTCTTCTTCCGTGCTGTGTAGTATTCTGTTTTGTGGCTGTGCATCCGGTTGATTCCTAAGTACCCCCCTAGGCCTGGCTTGTTCTCTGATTTCATTGTCTTCAACAGGTTCTGAATCAGATAGTTTTCTCCTTACGCCTCTCTCAGTCCTTGAGTGAAAGCTAGAGCTCCTGGCCACCAGCACTGTGTCTGTTTTGTTCACTGCTGTATTCTCAGTGCCTAGGACAGAATGTGACATATAGCAGGTACTCAATGTTTATATAGTGAATAAGTGAACAAGTGTTCAGACACATAGTTTTATTTTTCTATTCTGGCCCCATGTGTACTTTTCCAAGCAACTCAGAACTACAGGCTCTCAGGACCATCTCTTTGCCCACAGACTTCCATGAATTCCTGGGCCCACAGATCACACTCAGGCTCTCTCTGTAAGAGCTTTCCTAACCTCTAGACCAGATTAGGCCCCTTTACAGGCCTCGTGTCTGTCTCTGTCACCCCCATCATGACCCTCATGGCACTTTATTGTCACGGCTGTATTAGTTGGCTGACATACCTTCTGATTCCTTGGGCGCCAATAGCCTGTATTTATTTTCACCACTAAATTCCACACTTAGCACTCTGGCATATGAGAAGCACAGGGTACATACTAAATAGGATTTCTATCATAGGGAGTTTCTCTCTGCCAGATTGTTCACCTCAAGACCCCAGCAATTAGGCAAAGTCCTTTATGAAGAGAAAAGTGGATTTGAACACATGACCGCTGCTAAGGATTGAATGTTTATGTCCCTCCCCTCCCCCAAATTCATCTGCTGAGTTTCTAACCTACACCCCCCCCCCAATGTGATTGTATTAGGAGGTGGTGACTTTGGAAGGTGATTACGTATAGATACAGTTAAGGAGGGGGGGTGGAACCCTCCTTATGGGATGAATGCTCTTATTAGAAGAGGAAGAGACTGGAGAGCTCCTTCTTTCTGCCATGGGAGGACACAGTAAGAAGCCAGCACCTTGACCTTGGACTTCCCAGCCTCCAGAACTGTGAGCAGTGTCTGTTGTTCAGTCCACCCAGTCTGTGGTATATTGTACTGGCAACCCACGCTACTGAGACATCCTCCATGGAAGATTTCTACTTAGGTTATAACATTTCATGGGCAGGTCTTGTCTTTATCCTTTAAATATCTTAGCTGAAATATTAATCTATAAATTTGTTCAGTGGGTCAGGGTCACGGGAAGCTAGACATTGACTTGGAGTTGACCTATGGAAATCCTAGTATGTTCGTTTTCACCCAAATGTTTGGGAACCTGGGGGCCTGGAGTACTAGATCTGTGACCTCTACATCAAGTTCCGTTCACTTACATGGTTGTACTCCCCCTCTCTAGCCCTACAACAAAGGGTGACTTTGGGGTCCCAGAGATGTGTAAGCTATCACAGGCATGTGGTCTGTCTTCCTTTATTTTCAACCTAGACTCTTCAGGGCTTTATGTGTGGGCTTCACAGGGTTCATGGGTTTCTGAGATGGTGCACAAAACTCTAGGTAATGTGCTTATGTGCATTTTCCTGGGAAGAGAGTCTGGGATTTCTCACCAGGTTTTTATAAGGACCTGTGCATCCCCGAAGTTCAGAGCTATGGGTGTCAAGGTCCTTTAATGACCCCTCTAGTTCATTACGGAAATAGCTCAACTACATGTGTAGGAAGGGTGGGCAGGAATGCTGCCTGAGCCCTGAGTGCTCATGCCCTACCTCCACCCTCTGACTTTACAGGTCGGGAGCCCTCCCTGGGCCTCAGTTTCCTTTCTGATAACTCTGATGGTTGCATTAGATGGCTTCACCGGTTTCTTGTGCTGTCTGCTTGAATAGTTCATTGTAGCTAGAGAGGAGAGCTGACCCAAATCAGCATGGGCTTCCTGTGCATTTTGTAAAAAGGTGGTTTCTACCTCAAAAAATTAATTGTGTGTCTTACCCCAGCTTCTAGCTCTTTGAGCTGCTAGTACATGTGACTTCTAAAGAATGCCAATGATAATCAGTGGATTATTAAAGAAAAGAAAAGACAGAACAATCATCCGATGGCTTTTTGGTGCCAGGTACAGAAAACACTGATGTCTTCTTGGTATTCTTGAGGGATCAGAGGGAGAGATAACTGTGTTGGCTCGTTTGCACATGGCCATGTGAACCAGTAAGTCATCTGAGATGGTGACATTTCTATACTCATGGGAGCATTTGTAGCTATACTTGCACCGACCATCAGAAATATGCAAAAAGAGACTCGCCATTGAAAAGATTAATACTTTATTTTCTTTCTGGTGGTCAGCAATTTACTGCTAATGCTTCAAACAGGAGAGCAAAAACCATGGTGCCAGTTGGTGGACGAGGGCTTAATGTGGCCGCTTGCTCCAGGCCCAAAGCATTGAAGTCAGCTGCTCCTACTTCTGTCCGGGGCCAGTCAATGAGTAATTATATTAAGGAGTTGGGCAAGGTGATCACAGAGCTACAAATATCACCCTTGGGGCCTCACTGGAGACTGATGTGAACTCTGGAGAGTTGATAATGGTGATCAAAGGCTCTGTATATTTAAAATACACAAAGGAAGAGCCCAGAAATAATCTGCCTGCCAACTTAACTTCTCTACCTGAAACAAATTATCCAAAAATCAATTTGCAAACACCTTTGAGATAACAAGGCCTTGAGTAATAACCTCCATGGCTTTGTAAAGAAGAGCATCTAGCTTGACTAATCTGCTTAATTTCCTTCTCTGGCCAAATGGCAGGCTGTAATAGAGGCAATCTGAAGCTGTCCCTTAAGATTTGCTCAGAGTCACACTGAGAAAATATTGTCCACCTCTGTTTCAGAGCAATTATTCTGTTTGTGGAGAATCTTTGTTGCTAGGTAATTAATGAGAAAGAAAACATTGAATGAGTTTTTATCTATTCAGAAGCTCTCACTTGAGATCCAAACTGAAACTCATGCCTGCCTCAGCCACCCGAATAATGCAGAAGGTCTCTAAAAGTTCCTGAACACATTTATATTGTACTCCACCTCCCAAATCTCCCTGCCCTCCTCTTCCCAATTCTGCTCACAGAGTCATTCACTTGCTCATACCCCTTGACAGACAATCCCACTCCTGGAAGTTGGTCCTCAGAAAATATGAGACAAGCAGGACTGGAGTCATTGCAGCATTATTTACCATAGCAAACCTTGGGCCAACTCATGTGCACATCGGCTGGAGACTAGTTTGTGCGATTATGTGATGGATTATTCTGTAGCTATTAAAGACAGTGATGGTAAGATCCATGTAGTATGTAAGCAAAGCCCTTAGAATATAATAAGTGAAGGAAAAACAAATGTACATTGTATCTATGTGCTACTGGAACCCCATGGAAAAAGTTAATGCATGTGACTAGGAATTGGAATGGAACATGGAGAAATAAAAAAGGCTATTATGTTGGGTGATAGGGAAAGGAACATATTTCCTCTTGCTTTTCACTTTCTTTATTGTTGTTCCACTGCTATTTTTTTTTCAACAAATAAAAAAATATATCCACTTTGATTTTTACAAAATGGGTATCATGAGGTAAACAACCTCCCAAAGGGAGAGCTGGTCTTGGGAGACATGCAGTTGCTGGTTCCGTCCTGCCTAATCCCATGATCTTGGTTAGGTGACCTGGTCACTTGAGTTGTCAGGTTTTTTTCCATCAAAATAGAGGTGCTAATGTCCCAAGAACTACACAAAGTAATGCAAGTAAGATATCTTGGCAAAGAAGTACAAAATAAATGTGGATTTCTACAGCTTTGCCAGTGGGAGGCAACCATAATGCTTTTTGAAACCCTGGCCTATGCGCTGAAGATACAGAACTTAATGGAAGAGGGGCAGCCACAGGTAGCAAATGCAATACAACTTGGCATAGCTGTACCCTTGACCCTTGACTCCCGCAGGGGCCATTGTGGCCGGTAACACTGTCACTGCTGGAGGAACCTGCTACAATTGAGGAAGAAGTGGAATGCTTCCTGGTGCCATCATCCTTTGGCTTCTTCGACCCCAATCACTCTTTGGGAGAATGTCCACTAACAATCTATGCGTTCCTGTAAAAGAAATGTTTGCAGACCTCACCCTGCTGGCGTTTGAACTAAGTTCCACTTCAGTAAAGGCAGGTTCACATTGGAGGGTTGAAGGCAGAATATCAGTGAACCCAGCCAACTTGGCTGGGCTCTGGGAAAACCCATTTTCTCACAATTGCCTTCTCGCTTCCGTTTCTTTAAATGAAAGAGATACAGTCGGTATTAAATATAGTTACTGAAGAAATACCAATTCAGGTACTTAACGTGTAAAAACATGAAAATTATGGTAAGACACGAATGGGGTTAAAAGAATTTGGGCTGTGTTTTTATGGCTCTGTCTGGAATCCTGTCCCTTTTCCTCACTTGCCGGAACTCCGTTCTGCGGACCACGTGAGCCTTACATTCTTTTCTGATGGTTTGTCTTTCAGAGCCCCCCACGCCCATCGCGCCCCCGGAGCTGCTGGCGGTGGGGGCCACATACCTGTGGATCAAGCCCAATGCCAACTCCATCATCGGGGATGGCCCCATCATCCTGAAGGAGGTGGAGTACCGCACCACCACCGGCACCTGGGCTGAGACCCACATAGTTGACTCTCCCAACTATAAGCTGTGGCATCTGGACCCCGATGTGGAGTATGAGATACGGGTTCTACTCACAAGGCCAGGAGAGGGGGGCACAGGCCCCCCAGGGCCTCCGCTCACCACCAGGACCAAGTGTGCAGGTAAGAGCCTCCTTCCTGACTTCATTTGGAGAGGCGGGGCAGTTGCTGCGAGGGATCCTCTTGGCTTTCTGCAACAGTTGTCCCTAAACTTCCTTGATGTGAGTGTGCATCCTGTTGTGCAGAAAAGCAGTCCGAGTGCTGGTCCCGGCCTGAGAGGACCTTCTGGCTTTGGAGGCATCTCTGCAGACCTCTTGGCTCTGACTATGTCCCCTGAAGGTCTCACTGGGACTTGATCTCTGAGTGCTTCTGGCTCCTGCTGTGTATCCAAGGTTTCTGATGTGGCTGTGTCCTTAAGGATTCCTGGGTTGGGCCTATGGCCCTAATGAGGTCTTTGTTTTGACAGTTTCCCTGAGGGTTCCTGGTTCCAGTTCTGTCTTTGGGGGGCTCCTGGCTCTGAACGTGTCTCCCAATGGATTCTGGGGCTGCTTAGTCATGAGAGCCTTCTAGCTCTGTGTCCCTTGGGGACTCCTGGCTCCTACCTAAGAGTCTGGGTTGGGACTGACCCTCCAAGGGTTCTCTGGATTCTCTGTCCCTACAAGCACCTGGCTCAGTGTTCCCTGGGCATCCTTGGTTCCAACTGTTTGTCTGAGGTTCCTGTATGATGCCTAAGAGTTTGCTGGCTGGGACTGTGTCCAGAAGGGCTATTTGGATCCATTATATCCCGGAGGGCTCCAGGTCTCTCTGATGTTTCTAATTAGGAGTGTTGGCCGAGAGTGTGTCTTACTATATCCCTGAGATGTTCTGGATGTGAATGCAACTCAAGAAAATAAAGAGCTCAGTGTTCTTTTTTTGTTTGTTTTTTGCAAATCACATTATTTATATTATCTGATTTTTCACCTCTTTCAATATAAGTAATCCGATCTCATATATACATGAATGAATGGAGACTCATTGTTTTTAAAGGTTTTGTCCAAAGTGGCAAAGTCAGGACTTGCCCCTGACTCGAATGCCCTTGCTTGGTGGCCACACTGGGATGAGTGAACAGAGATGTATGTGCTGTCTGGGAGGTACACACAGTAGGGGTGTTTCACTGGGGCATCAGGGAAGCTGTGGCATAGACTGGTGGTCCAAAGGAAGAAGGTGGGGACATAAAGACCCATCAGCACAATGACCACTGTGGAACAAAAAGCTAAGTAAAATACAGTCAGTTCCACTATACTGTGACAAGCGTGTTCCTAAGAATCACTGCACTATGAAAAGTTATGCAATAAAAACACTGGGCTCATGAGGCCCAACACTCATTCTTCACCAGTGACACATAAAAAGAAAGAAAGAAAGAAAGAAAGAAAGAAAGAAAGAAAGAAAGAAAGAAAGAAAGAAAGAAAGAAAGAAAGAAAGAAAGAAAGAAAAACCTTGTAAAAATGGTGGCACAGTTTTACACCTGTTAATGCCCAAGGTATGCATAAAAATGGCAATATGGTGTGTTATGTTGAAAAGTCCTGACGTTTGCTTGTGGACAAGGTTATCAGAAAGGGTGCAGCCTGTAGGGTGCTGTGACATAGTGAAGGAGGGCTGTCTGAAAGTGATGGAAAGTCACAATGCCAGGGTGGGTGAGTGGGGGTAGCTCCTAACGTGAAGTGAACCGAGGGAGTAGGTAGGCATTGGAGGTGAGCGCTCCGTGTGTTTTCCTGTGCAGCTCAGTTCAACGGGGTGCAGTTTTCGGCCTCACTCGTGTTTCTACAGACAAAATCACACCCTGCGAGTGGGAAATTTGTGTTATGCTCAAAGTGTTTCCTACTATGGCGATTGTGATGGAACGTTCATGTTGTCAAGGCAAGAGTTCCAGAGAAATTGACAATAACCATGCTAAAGTATCTCAGTAGTGTATCTTGGCCCTGTGTAACCCAAAGTTAGTATTTCCATTGCTTGGGAAGATTCCTTTGAACCACTATGATGAGTAGAGATACTGTTTTCTTGATTATTTTCAAAAACGGGGCCTTCGGTAAAATTCCTCATTGAAACCTGATCGTGAAACTTACCACTTTAAAAGGACATGAGATATGTTATTAAGTCAGGTAATACCTTATCTCAGCTTTGCAATTCATATCCATCCATAAAAATAATTGATTTGATCCTGCCGATGAGACTTCCCTCTTTCCCCAGGGTAAATCTAAGAGTTTCCAGGGTTTCTGGTCTTTATAAATTGATATTCAAAGTACTGTAGGATCCCCCATGGCCTTATTGCTGATGATCATATAATGCATTTTGAAATTCAATCACACGATGATCATCTCAATAAAAATTTACGATCTATTGAAAATTGTTGCCATGACCATGTAATGGATTTTACATGTTGGAAACACAATTGTCTGACTACCACTATAAAAATTACGAGTTGAAATGCTGTTTGTGGTTTTATACGCAAGTTTTGACTAAAATATTCAATAACCCACATTTTCTAAAATGTATCATCAAGAAGATGATCTCCTTTCTCACAGTACCACTGATAGTAGAATGTTCTTTGCCTCACAATTAATTTTTAAGAGAATTCCAAGGTTGATAGTCATTTGTGGATGCTGCTTATTGGGGTTGGCAGTCTGAGTCCTCCCACCCTTTCCCTATTCATTATTAATCACAATGAAAATGTACTCATTATTTTACAAATAGAAAACAAGAGAGTGTGGAGTGTGCAAGGCTTAATTTCTGCCCAGAGGAACTTACAGGCTGGGTTAAGATTCCAACAAAACAGCATAAAGGGTAAAACATAAACCTAAAGTCGAGTATTGAAATACCAAACTTCGTGGAGGAGAACAAGGTTGGCGTGGAAGAGCAATGCTCTTAGAATGATCTAGAGCAGTGGTTCTCAGTGTGCGCCCCTGACCCACGGCTCTGGCACCCCTGGGAATTGGTTGGAAATGCAGATTCTCAGGCCCCAGCCCTAACCTAATGATTCAGAAAGTCTTGGATTGGGGCCCAGAGGCCTATGCTTTCAGGAGCCCCCCTGAGGGATGCTGATGAATACCCACCTTCAAGAACCACTGAGAGACCGTGACCCACCAACACTCCACTCTGGGAATGCCCATTAGATTGCTTGGTCTTTGGGGCAACTCTGAGAGGTAGGTGGGAGGAAAGCTAAGGCTCAGAATCATCAAACCAAGGTCCCAAATCAATTAGATGCTGAGAGCCAAGTCTCTTGGCCTAAGGAGTACCCCAGTAGATGGACTGATGGAGTTTCCTCTGCAAGGGTCCACTTGCGTGTGGGATTGGGTGATAGGGAGACTGGTGACTATGGAGGTGAGAATGAATGGCTGCCATCCATACACTGCAACAACAGTCCTTTTCACCAAACACCTGCTGAATCACTTCCATGTGCCAGACTGTGTTAGTCACTGGTGGCAGAGGCTGGCCTTGTAAGGACGTGCTAAAAGTAGGCAGAGGCTCACAGCAAAAAGCTACAAGTTCAGATGTAGCCCAGGGAGATACCAGAGAGCCAGGCCATTCAGTAAGGGCAGGTGGGGACGTATTATGGTTGTGCCAGGTCAGACAGGTCACCATCACGGCATTGGCAAGGTCCAACCCTTAAATGTGGAGCTCATCATTAAGAGTTTGGCAGCATCCCAGACCCATAGTCTAGAGTTCAGAGCAAGACTTTTAGCCAAATGAGTCAAAGCCTGGACAGGTTTTCAGGTAGGAATCTGGGAATGCAGGGATGGGAGAAGAGAGCCAAAGATGAGACTCCCAGGCTTCTGGTTGAGATGACTGAGATATGAGTGGCAGAGCCATTTCCTGAGGTGGAAAACACAAAAGATGGTCTAGGAGCAAGGGAGTGTGTTTAGGGTTGCGTCAGTTCCATGTGAGGTGAAGATGCACAGCCGGTGATGGTACTTGTCAACCTGGAGCACAGGTGAGACCAGCCGATTACCTGTCCCTCTGCCGTGAGAATTACCTGATTGCGTTTGGATTTTAGAATCAAAGGGACTTCTTAGTACTGATGAAAGCAATTTAATTCTCTTCATCCTGTTCTCTTGAGATGCCCCATTCATTTACTTTATTCATTCATCAGTTTGTTCCTTTTGCTCCGTTTGATCATTCCCCATCCTTCCTGAGATACAGGCCCAGGGAGCACATGCGATGATGTACATCAAAGTGCTTTGGAAAGCGCAAAATGCTCTTTAGATGCTTATAATGAAACAAATCATCATTATTAGTTGCTGCCGTTGTAATGCATGTTATGGTTATGAATCATCATAGCAAAGCAGAAGTCTTACTTGTCTGGCATCTGGAACGGTGGGCCATATTCTTTTGTTGTTCTTCCTCATCCAGTGGGACATCCCACTTCAGAATGTGATGGTCGGTTTGCAGTACGGACTCTCAGAGGTTTTCTTGTCTAGAACAGTGGGTGGTTTCTTCTGGCCCATTCCTGACGGCCCACATCCAGTGATAGGAGACGGGCCTAGGAGGGCTGTCTGGTGCCTGTCGCCCCAGGCTCACCTTGAATGCTGCCCCTGGTAGTAAGTTTACACCCTCTCATGGCAGACTGTTTCACTGCTGGGGATCCTGGGTTGTTGCTATTAATCTCTGCCCAGTGTGGGCCTGATTATCATGCAACTTTACATGGGGTCCTTTGTAAGAGCAGAGAGCATCCATGAGGTTTAAAAGAATTGGGGCAGCAGACAGGCTGCTAACATCAACTATGTGAAGTCCCAGGGAGAACCAAGGGCAATGGCATTGAGAATGGGCACCCAGACCAGTAAGGAGGGAAGGCAGGTGAAATCGGAGGTGCAGACACAGCACTGATGGTCCCTGCAGCTCTTCCGCGGGCACCACTTTGCATGTCCTGGGCACTTGCTTGTTGATGTCTTAAAACTATCACCCAGTGTCAGACAGAGACTCTCCCTCATTGTAACCTAAATCTGTCTCCCTGCAACACTCAGGTATGGATCCTCACTTTACTCTCAGGGGACATAGTCCTTATCTCCAAAGCAGGCCTTCGGCTATCTAAAGCTGTCTCTTGTAATCTCCAGAAAGCTCTTCCCTTCATTCCCCCAAAGTCCTGCTTGAGCCAGAATCTGAGCAGCAATCTTTACATCATGGTATGGAATCACCAGTCAACAGTCCAGCAAGTCAAGTGATCATACAACACACACACACACACACACACACCCCTGCTAACCCCCCCGCCCCATGATTGCTTGATCCTGGGAATGAGGGGCCCTACTTCATTGTGATCTCACAGAGTTCAGGCTCTCCACGTGAGAGCCGACTATCTACAACCAGCAACGTGACAGAGACCACTGACCTGGAGGGCTCTCTTTCTAGTGCCCCCACCTGCGGGGTGATTGCACATTATATGTAATTTACACCTTTATGGATTTCCTCTTGAACTGATGTGTCTACTGCTCTCTTGTCTCCAGGGAGATAAAAAAAAGAGAGGTTCAGAGGTTCAAGGTAGTGATAGTAGGTCATTAGACTTTTGTGACAAGAATAGGGGCTTTAGAAACAAAAAGAATCTAGTTTTTCTTTCAGGCTGCAACCAGCTAGCTGGGGAATACTGTGCCTGTCTGTGCCTCAGTTTCTTTTATCAGTTTATGGGAGATTGCGATATGCCATTTGGTTGTGAAGTGTCAGCGAGATAAGTTACATGCCTATCAGAGAACCCAGCACACAGAAGCCCCTTAACAAACTTTATTTAGAAGTAAACCTCAGGCCTGGAGAGAGGGTGTCAGAACCTAAGCTGATGTCCCTCGCTGTGGCATGATAGGCCCTGCGGGTAAAGGATTTCTCCAGCTGCTACTCCACTTTCTCAGGCAGTGGTGGGTTAGCTGGCTGGTTGCTGTGGGGAGGGTGGGAAATGTGAGGGGGTTGTGCAGGTCGTGTGGAGCCCTTGATGTGTGGCCACGGGTCTTGGAGGGGGCTGCAGTCGTACCTGATAATGGAAGGGATGGGACTGGTCCTTCTTCTGGTTTGGTCTCTAGTCCCCAGTTAAAGAGAAGCATGTTTTCCAGACCCTTCTTTCTTATGAGAGGTCAAGGCTAGTGAGGAGGAAGCCTGGCAAACAGGGTCAGGAAGTGAGTCCTGGACCTCTGCAATGAGCGTCCTTGGGTAGGTGCAGAGTTTCCAGTCTAGCTTTTGGTTCTCGGACCGAGTGGAGACATAGAAAGAGGGAAAGAAGAACCGAGGGTCTAGAAAGGAGAAAAAAGCCACGTAAGTAGCCTTTGGAAGCCTTTTTTTTTTCCCATTTCTATAAGCCTCAGCTTCACTCTCTGTACATTGGAGGTAGCGTAACCTGGGTTAACTCTTAGGGCTCTGAATTAGAAGTAAACACAACTCCCTTCTGGGCAGGATGGTGTATGAGCACAGACACCTAACTGCCCTGCCATCATCCTGGTGAGATGAACCTCAAGTCTCAGGGAAACACAGCAAGATTAACCAATAGAAGTCGAATCACCATCCCACCCAGAATCAAAGCGAAATCTAAAGGCCAATGGAGAAATCTGCAACATCATGAAAAACTAGGGGGTGGGGGTGGGGGTGGGGGGTAGGTCTTCCATGCAGGCCTGCCATGCTTAGGAGACGTTATTCCCCGAGTGGTGCAGGTGAGCCCAGGCTGAAGGCAGCCACTGAAGATGGACTTTGACCACCACTCACTCAAAAAGATGGGGATTAGGGATGATGGCCATTCTCGCATTCCCCTCCATCTGGCTTCCTGTGAGGCCTCTGCCCTTCCTTCCTCCCCCACAGGGGTGAGTCCAGGAGGAGAGATGAGGGATGAAAATGGGGAAAAGCCTGTTCTCACCACTCTGGGTTCTGGAGCAGCTGTGTGAGCCGAGAAGTGTCGTCTGCAAGGGCACGAGATGCCTTCTCCCCTTACACCTACAATACACAACCTCAGAGTCTCAGCCCACACAGTCTCCTTATTGTATGGGCTGAGCGTGGTGTTGGAGTGACCCTTACTCTGTAGTCAGGGCCCAGTTGGCACCTCTTAGCACCCTGTGGAAGGGGGGCATCTGGAAGTGCCTTAGCTGTCCTCTGTAGGATGCGGCAGTATTTACTGCTTACTCTTCTTCATTATGTAGCCTTGGGTGAAATCCCAAAGCAACAAGAAAAGCCCTATGAAATGTTCTGTCACTCTTAGATTTTTCTGCAACCCCTAGAGAACTCGGACCACGTGGAAGGTGAGGTAGTTCAACAAACATACCCTGGTAAGTAATTCCTCAACGCCTCCTAATTTTGCAGGTTGAGATATGAAGGAAAATTGAGCCACAGAGAGGTATTAATGATAATAAAAACTAACTGTGTTTATCAAGCTGGTTGACTTTAAAAGAAATAGCTCCAAAACATGTTAAAAGTAGAGGTCAGTCATTGCTATAGCTTTGGAAACCTTGAGGCAATAGCACAAGGAACATGGATGATTATAGGGATGGAACCAATGGCTACCCTACTGGAATATCTATGATAGGCAAGGCCCATAGTGTTGAGGTTGTTTGGGGTATTTTACTTGAAATTCCTGCAGCAGCCTAGTGGGGTAAGTATCATTTTCTCCACTGACTGTCTGGAAGGTAAATGATTTACCCAACACTATGTATCAGCCCAAGTGGCTTAGCTGGGAATTGAACCTTTAATATATGGCTACAAAGCTCAAGCTTTTTCTAATGTGACCCCAGAATCCAACGTCATTATGAAAGCGTAAGGCACCATGACCAAGTTGGGTTCATTCCAGAAATGCACTGATGAAAAACGTTGGATATTAGAAAAACCATTGGTATAATGCCTCGTATCAGTAGGTCACAAGATAAAAACCATCTGATCCTCTCGAGAGAGGCTGAAAAGTAATTTGAGAAAACTCAGCCTTCATTACTGATCAGAATTCTCAGTAAGCAAAGAATAGAAAGACACTTTCTTATTTCTAGCAGAAAATGTTCTTATAGCTTCAAAGTCTTAAGAGAATAAACTAAACCAAAAAAAAAAAAAAAAAAAAAGCTTATTAGAACTACGAAGAGATTTCAGTATTATGGTCTAACTCAAAGCAAATAAACAAAAGTCAATAGCCATATGCCAGTAATAACCATTATAAAAATATAATAAAATGCATCCTATTCTCAAATGCAATTAAAATATAAATAGGAGTAAACCAAGAAATGTGCAGAAACCATATGAAAACACACAAACCTACAAAACTTTATTGAGGATGATAAAACAAGACCTGAATAAATGGAAGGATATATCATGTTGTTGGGTTAGCAAATTTAATATTGGGAGGATATCAATTCTCCTCAAATTAATTTATGGGTTTAATACAATTGCAGTTGAAATCCTAATAGAATTTTTTTTTTGAAACTTGAAAAAGTGATTTCAAAATTAATGTGAAAGAACATGCAGGAGAAAGTAGTGAGGAGCACTTTGAGAAAGCAGTGGTGGCAATGGTGGGGATTTCATTGTGAAATATCAACATTTATTATAGCTATAATAATTAAGCCCAGAAAATAAGCCAGTATGTAGTGAGATTGGCTTTTAAAATTTATGTGAATGGAAAATTGCTTAACAAATCGTGTATTTGTAATTGGGAAACAGTAGAATCCATTGCATGCATATTGTGATGTGCTAAATAAATCCTAGACCTATTAAGAACTGAACATAAAAGCTGAAGAAAGCAGGAACCAGCAGAAAAAGAGAGTAAATGTTGTTCTTGTATTAGGAGGCACTTTCAGTTAATTAAAAGCAAACAAATATACCACAGAATCAGAGTTTACAGATTTTACTACGTAAAAATGGAAAAAAAGGAGAAGAAAAATCTCTACTATATTAACAAAATTCAAAAGACATATGGTAAACTGGGTGTGGGGAAATATTTGACAAAACAGAGTAAAAAGAAATAAACTTACATGTAAAAGAGCTCAAATGTCATCATTCTGATACCAAAGAAAAAAGAAAAAATAAGCTTAAAGGTATAAACATGCAATTGCCAAACCAAATATGAATGGTAAAAAAATAATTTGGTGAAAAACAAAGTGTCCAACATTGCAAGTCATCAAATAAATGCATTTCTAACCTATAAAATCACATAAATATGTATATTTAATGGTTAATAATTGGCATTGGCAAGGAGCAATAAAGCAGGCTCTTATAGGCATTTCTGCATGTGGGTTAACTGGCATAGCATACTCAGAGGACACTTGGCTAATTATTTTTCTAATGAAATAATCAGAGCTGATTAAAAAGAGTTGTATTCATAGAGGTCATCACTGCATTATTTATAAGGGCAAAAACTTGGAAACCACTTCAATGCACCAGTGACAGGAGAGCAGTTAAATAACTCTTGTGCATGTACACAGTGGAAATCTGTGCTGGAACTGTAAACCACGTGTTTATAGAATATCTGGTGGCATGGGATGGTGTCCATGCTATAACAAGGGGAAAAAAATCAGCTCAGAAAACTGCATATGTCCTTATGTCTCAAGTTTTCAAAGTATAAATATGCAGCCTATATATCGGCTGGGGCAAACTTAGCTGCTGGAGCTATAAAGTAATGTCATAAATCCCCCATTCCAGATCCTGCCCCAAGACCTCTGGAGATTCCCAGGGGAGCACACGTGGCCCCAGGTTCTGGAACATCACTGTGGCTCTGTGCTGTCCCAACGGGACCAAACGTGGACTGGCCCCTCCTGGGCCACCCTCCCCAAAACCGCAGGAACATGAGGCGGTTTCCCGCCTCGGTGTTGGACGGGACACAGGCAAAGGACTGCATTTTCGGGCCGCCCAGCAAACAATTCAAAATCCTTCTACAAACTCAAAAGTCCTTTCAGTGGGCAGGGCTTTTTTCACCTTTTCCTCTCCCGCAAGCCTCCCCCTGGACCATCCAGAGGTGCTGCAAAGTGTTTGCATTACCAGAGGGGTTCATCTTTTCCTATCTTGGTTTCCAGCTTCAGGTTCAGGCCCCTCTTTGCACACTTTTTGCATTGCTTTGAGGTGAACAGTACGCAGAGTCTCGGGAGGGCAGCTAATGCTGAGATCAAAGCCTTTATTTTAATGGGAAAATTGCTCCCTTAAAAAGAGTTTTTCAGTTTATCCGCATTCGTGTACATGCACAGACACATATCATAGATATGGTATAGGGGTGTGTGTGTGTGTGTGTGTGTGTATGTTATGGGCCACTGTCAATGATTTCTCTTTGTTTTGCTGTGCTGTGTAAAATTTATACAACTTAAAAGTAGGTTTCCTGCATAGAATCAAATGTGACCATGAAAGATTGTTATAAATTGTAAAACACCCTGTGTAAACGTAGGAGGTTAATTTTTTTTATCATATTTAGTGAGTCACTGACATTCTGGCCAAGTACAGGAGTATCTGCACATTTGCTGCACGCTGGGCTGCCAACCAAGCATCAGGCTGTGTTCAGAGGGAGCAAGGGACAGTTCAGTGAGGGGCTTGCCTTTAGCAAGTTCTGAATCCAAGTTCTGTCATTAAGATGCTGGAGAGCTTTGGGAAACATGACCCTCTCTGAACCAGTTTCCTCATCTGTTGAATAATATTAATATTGAAGGGTCATTAATATTAATGATGGCTATACTTTAATTAAAAAGAGCTTTACACTCCAGAGTGGAAAAAAAAGAAAGAAAGAAAGCACTGACTGCTTGCAAGCCCATGAGGAAGGTATATCCCATCGTCACATTCACTACCTTAGAGAGGTTAAATACTTTGTTCCGAGTCATGAATCTTAGGAAGTGGCTGAGGTTAGAGCCTATGGAGTCTGTCTGATTCCAGTCTCTGCTCTTAATCCACCTGGTGATATAACTGCAAGTTCCCTGCACAAGGCCCAGAACTTAATAGGTGCTTAGTAAGTGGGAGCTTTTGGCAAGTTAACACCCTAGAGCCTTACTTTCTCTCTCCCTGCCCAGGTCCTCTTCACCAGGAACCCCCAAGGTCTTAACTACTGTGGGTCAAGGGGCAATGAGGAGCCACTTGCTGTATTTCTAAAGGGACCCCAGTGGGACCTGTGATTTCAGGAGCCTGGCATGCAGCCTCGGCCAAAAGTATGTCAGAGCCAGAGGAATCCCAGGATGCCTTGCCTGTCGCTGGCCATTTGGGGGTGCAAGGGTCCTGCTACACTGGGGAGAATGGCAGAGTTAGAGAGGAACCAACTGCAAGCCAGACATGAGGGCAGCCTGCGCTTGTCATGGTTTCCAAATCACACCCACTGTTGGCTGGGCCCTCAGTCCTTCTCAGATTCTTGAGAGATGCTGTGGCAGAAGCTGGGAGCCTACAGGGACCCAGCAGGGAGGGCACGTCCACCCACCATTGCCATATAGACTTGCCTAGCTGGGGGTGTCTTGAGTCATGAGGAGCTTGCCCTCTTCTGAGCAACCCTCTTCCCAGCTGGGCCCAGGGCTGAAAGAAGGTGCAGCTGCTACAGCTACTGTGTGGGCTGGGCTATTGTCCGCATCTCTTCCTCTTCCTCCTCATACTTGAGGAAAATAGCATGATCTCAACACCAAAGGAACATTTTGAAAATAAAAAGTATGTATATCCTGTATACCAAGTGATTTTTTGCTGGCGTATATTCCGTTTTAATCGTTGACCTCATCTTATGTAATTATGTCCCCTGTGCCATTTATAGTCCACGCTCGTCACTCAACACCAGAAAGTATTTTGCAGATTATTATGGAGTTTTCAACATTGTTTTAATGGCCACGTAGTGTCCCATAGGGTCTAATTACAATGATTTAGTAAATGATTCCTGTATTGTTGGATTTTGGGGTGTTTTCCAAAATGTTGCCATCATCCTGCTTGTAGCCTTCTGTTTGAATTATTTTCTTAAACTAAATTTTAAGGATTGGGGTGTTAAAAGGTCAAGGTAACCTTATGGCTTCTGTAACATTTCACAGATCACTTCCAATGAAATAATTATGCTGTCTTGTAATGCTATGAGCACTTTCGGTTTAACCTTGACAGAATTTTGTAGTGTCATTTTGTAATTGAGTTTATTGGGGTGATATTGGTTAATAAAACTATGTATGTTTCAGGTATACAATTCCACAATATATCGTCTGTATATCATATTGTGTGTTTACCACCCCAAGCCAGGTCTCCTTCCATAATATCATTTTTTAAATTTTGCCTATATCATAAGCATGATGTGATGTTTCAAGTCTACTTTAATGTGCGCCTGTGTCTAACCTCCACTTTGGCGTTCTTCTCTGCCTTCCTCAGGTGTGCCAGCCCTTCTAGTCGGTCTTCTGGTCCTCGAGACCACCATGGCCGGAATTTTTCCGACCTCAGGGCCCTTAACCAAGCTGTTCTCTCTCCCCAGGATGCTCTTCCCAGTCATACCCTTCCCCGTTAACTCACCATCCTCCTTTACAAGCCCCTTTAAAAGTCGCTTGACTGAGAGATCATGCTTGACACCCTGTTCTAAGTTAGGCTCCTTCCCACTCCCCTTTTTAAGCACTTATAACACTCTTCACAGAACTTATTCTAATTTGTAATCAGCTAATTATTTGTGCGCCTGTTTGTTTACTGCATGCCTCTTCCTTTAGGCAGTGTACTCCCCGAGGACAGTGCCCTCATCTGCTCTGGCCACTAGTGCCTGGTGTCATGCCTGGCACATAGCAGGCATTTAATAAATAGGTGTCAGATGCATGCGCGTGGTGAAGATATTTGGGTGTGCTGCAGAAAATGTGGAAAATCAGAGAAAATACACTGACAAAAATTTAAATGACCCAATTCAGTATTTGTCAGTGATAACAACTGTTACTTAGTTGGGTTTTAAAAATAATTTCATGGTTTATATTTAACTCATTAGTTAATATGGGGTTTATTTTGGTCTTTAGCAAATGGTGAGGTTTCAAACAATGAGACACTGGGGCGGAAGGGTGGGAAGTCTTTAGGGAGAGAGAAGGGAGAGAAGTTGGGAGCTTGATCCAAAGAAGCTTCGCAAAAGGAAACCTCTCAGAGCGAGGGTCCTAACTGTGAATTTTTTAACCTGTCATAGTAGCGGGCCAGACACCCGGGCCACAGTTAGGGACACTCATTTGGGGAGGAAAGCTCCAACCCCGTCCAAGTGGCCAGTACCGCCTGCATTTGCAAATCCTTTATAATACTATCTTTCAAAAGCCTTTTATAAGTACTATCCCTATTTATCCTCACCTTGACTCTGAGACTAATTTGATGAATCACCCCTGTTTTCCACTGGAGGACCTAAAACTCTCAGGAGTTAAGTGAGCTCCCCTAAATTTCAGATTTTGCCATAGCTTGAAATAATATCTTCTGACCCCAAGCTCTTCCAGTTCCCGCTCTCCAGCCACTGTAGGAGGTTTATAGGTGCTGTGAATCTTGGACTTACCGGAAGGCTTGGAGGAAAGGGGGATCATGGGGCAAAGAAGACAGGAGTTCTGATTAATTGAATGTTTCTTTTTATTTGAAGGTTAAGCAACAAATCCATTTAAACTTGGCCCCGGCTGTTTTATATAGGATGGTATGTGAACTAAACAGAATAAAATTGAGCCCAGAGGAATATCTCCGAGAAGAAAGAAGTCAGTAGTATGATCTTTAATTGCCTTTACAGTCAGTACATGCCCTTGCCTACTATACTCATGCCAAAGCCTTTGATCAAAGCCATGGCAGCGTAGGCATTTCAAGGCCTCTGTAGGCAGCAAGGGGCCATCCCATTGTCTTGAGCTGTACTAGCTTTTAAACTCCCTGGGCACAGAGCCTTGGGCATCTCACCTGTGACTGGCTGGCATGTCCAGAGAATTGAAGAATGGGATGAGTTTGCATCCCCAGTTAGGCGTGGCTATCAGAGTAACAGTATTCGGTAGTATGAGGAGATTAGGATTCAAAATGTGTGGGCGGTGTGACACCTCAAATATGCCACACAAAATATCCCAAGCCCATGACATTAATTCTGACCACATAGTCACCAAGACCAGGATGAAAGATTTTACCTAGGAGAGTGCTAGCGTTAGGGACAGATGAGATATGAAACCTGTCATACGAGCAGGCTGCAGCTGCTGACCAAGATGTTTGCTTGCAAATTAGAGACTGGTGCCCAGAGTACATGGTGAGAAAGATAATGCTGGTTTTCACATTTTAATTAAATTTTGTTGAGATGATAAGAGAAATATGTTTTTATTATTTTTATGTTGGGAGATACAGGAAAACACTAAACAATGTAAAACCACCCATAAATCACCACTCAGATATAACTACTCCACATTTTGGTATAACTAACTCTTCCCATGACAGTTTTATTTTTTAAATTTTAATGCAGACATGCACAGCCCCTTATACAAACTTGAGCCAACATGTACATGTTGCTCTGTAACCAATTTCCTTAATAGGATATACGGAATATTTTTCCATGCACTTATGCATTTTTTACTTCAATAAATACAAATATGTATTGAATAACTCCATATACCAAGTATGGAACTTGATATTAAGTATGTAGCATGGTGAATTAAATAGGTGTGATCTTGGTTTTTATGGATACTGAAGGCTGACGGGAGAGACATACATTACATTGAATGTGAATACAGAAATACAGTCCATCCTCATTAAGTGCGGACTTCGTATTTGCAGATTCACCCACTCGCTAAAATGTATTTGTAACAGCCAAAACCAATGCTCATGAATGCCAGAGTCATTCACAGACATGCGCAGAAGGGGGGAAAACTGGAGTTGCCTAATGCACGCGTTCCCAGGTGAGGTCGGTCAAGGTAATGCTCTATCCTTTTGTTTCAGGTCTCCTACTGTAAACAAATATCCCTTTCATGGTCTTTTTAGTGCCACATTCCCCCCATTTCTGTGCTTTTTGTTTGGTGATTTTGCTGTTTAAAATGGTCCCCAAAGGTAGTGCTGAAAGGTTGCCTGGGATTCCTAAGTGCAAGAAAGCTGTGATGTGCCTTATGGAGAATACATGTGTCGGTGGGCTTTGTTCAGGCTGAGCTGGAGTGCTGTTGGCTGTGAGTTCAATGTTAATTAATTAACAATATATATTAGGTAATAATATATATTAAGACGCATAAGACAAAGTTATGTGCTGACTAGTTGACAACAGTGTCTTATCAGAGCCTCCCGGGAACCTAAGCTTGTACTTCCTCTAGGACCTCTGGTTTAGTATTTGCTAAATCCACCCAACTTTGTAGAAATAACTATCACAAATAGTGAGAACCAGCTATACATATATACAAATCTGTCAGGTAAGGGGCAGTCAGGGATGAAGACATACATTTGGGGTTTTTTTTCCTTCAGATAACAGCACTGTTAAAAGATAATTTTCATGAAAAGGTAAAATCATGATTTTCAGATAGGTGTAATTCATTTATGAGGAAACTGGTGAGATGTCAGAACCAGTCCAGAGGAAAATCCAAAAATCAGGGACATTTATAGATCAGGAATATTGACGTGAATATGGAAATAGAGGCAAGGTGGCTTTGTTTTCCTTTGGGAGGGGCGAGAGTGTCCCACCCTCAGCCAGAGCCATTTTCATGTCTATAGACAAACATTCTCCTGCTTTGCTATCTGCTATCTAGTTCCCATAGAATCAACACCAGATCAAGGAAGCTTGTGCTGTAAACAGTGCATAGCTTCCCCCACAAAGCCACAGCAATAAATGTGGTCAGTCTAGAGAGAATGTGGAGAGGAGAGAAGCGAGCCCAGAGAAAGGCCACCACCATGAAGTTGAATTGCCAAGGCAGAGCCTGCAAGCAGGACTGAAGGAACAGCTAGAGAGACGGAAAGAAAATGTGGTACTTTCTGGCCAACAGCAAGACTGAGGGTGGAGAAAGTTGTCAACTGTCTGAAGGTTGAGTTAGACATACGCTATCTAACTGGCTCCCCTTGGTACAAATAAGCAGAAGCCAGAGTGGCATGGAATAGGAGAAAAGAGGGGTGCTGACAAAGTGGGAATGCTGTTTTGATGAAAGTCTCAGTGTGATCTTATATGGATGTACCATTGCTTTCACCCTAACTTTGATTTCTAGATAGTTAGGTCTTAACTTTTTAAAACATCGTAATTAATATCCTCATAGATATAAATCTGTGTGCACAGATCTATTTTTCTTATTAAAGTTTCTCTGTGTGTCATGGCTGGGTCGGTGAACGATTTCAGTTGAGTCAGTTTGCACCCTGCCTTCCACAGTGGACGAGCGGCTTTGTTTATTTGGGCCTGCTCATCTGTAGCAATTACGAGTCTACATGCTCTCTTTATTCTTCTCCATTTCCCTGAGACAATAACTCTGCAAACAAGTGGTATAGTGTTTGGAGCTGATAATCAATGGCTTTTATTTATTATCATTACTTACAAGTCACAGCACCCTCTCTTGAGCAGAGTCCTTCTCTCCCTTGTTGGTACTAACACATGTCAAATATTTGCAGGTTTTTATCTTTCTTTATGCTTGGCTTAGGTGGGCTTTGAATTTTTAGCAACTGACAGTTTTCCCTCCAGTATCCCTTTCCTCTGTGTTCCCTTGGGGCCTTCCTGTCTGGCCACGACAGCAATTCATCCTCCTAAGGCATGGCCATGCCTCTGCAACCTAGAAAAACCCCAACCTACCTGCATCAGTAGAGGGGATGTCCACCTTTGCCTCCCCAAGGGCTGCATGGGCAGCTCTGTTTTTCACATAAAAACTGCTTGGCTCATGTACATGGAGGGCTTGCTTCTAGCATCATACGCCCACAGTTCCTCACCTCTGATTTCTATCCTCAGCGCATTTCTTAGGTCTGTCCTCTGCTTAATCCTCTCTTCAGGACACATTCCACTCCCCAGCTGTCTTACCAGATCCATGGTTTCAACAAGATATAGACACATTTTCATCTCTCTTCTGAGCTGTAGGTCTACATACCTAACTGACTTTTCTAACTGTCTCACACCTGCCTCAACCCCAACCAGCCTGCATCTGTTTGATAAACAGCAGCCTGCCTGTCGATTCAGAGACCTGGAGGCACCTGGGTCCTTCCTGCTCTCGCTTGCTCTCACATCCAAGCAGGCACCTCTGTGTTTTCCCTGCTTATCCCTGAGATCTGCCTCTTCTCCAGTTCCACTCTCCCAGCCACGCCTGTGACCTGAAAATTGTTTATGGCCACAATTTGTTGAAGTCTCATATTTGATTTTTATGCCCATTACCAATCTTGGTCTTATTAGGTCTATGAGATCTGGAAAATTATCTAAGGCTATTTCTAAGGTAAATTTTGAAGATTATTGTTTTCTTTTTTTGTTCTAGTAGGCTATGTTCAATTTTAAAATCCAATTTCATTTTGCTTCTTCTGTGTCATTCCATGTTTGCTCCGTATCAATGGACCTTGTCAGGGTGGGAGGGGCATCCACAGGATGGATCAAACAGAAGATGACATGATTGGATCCATTCAGTTGTCATTGCAGAACCGCTAGTCTCATGGTGACTAAATGAGTAAATGAATTTAAATGTAATAGGACTTTGGTACAATAAAAAGTTGTAAATCTTTTTTTAGTGCCACTGGTAGTGATATTTTTGCTGTGATATTAGGGGGCTTTTGAAAGCAACAGGGTATTTTGGAGAGAGTGTGACTTTCCCAATTCTAACTCTTATCTCACTAGCTGTGTGACCTCAGGTGAGTTACTAAACTTCTCTGAAACTTCATTTCCTCATCTATAAGTTCAGAATAACAATGTTCATCTTCCTGGGCTATTGTGAGTCTTGAATGAACAGGTATGTGTAAAGAGTCACTGAGAGTACCCAGAACATAACGTGTGTCCAGGAGAAGATGCTTATTTGCAGGGCAGGGGTTGGGGGGCTGGTGTTGGCTGGCTGTGTGGGACCAAGTGCAGTCTGTAAAGATATACTCTTTTGGTCACCCAGACCCTATCTCTATAGAAACCCTCTGGTCTGAGTGGCTTCATGCTCTCAGTTGGCATGTTTCAGGCAGGAGAGCAGCCCTGGGGGTCAGATGTGGAATGGTCTCACTTGTGGCCAGAGCCACTTCCTTGTTCCAGAGCGACTGTTAGAGCTACCCGCCCTGAGTCCCCTGCCTCCGCACCTGCCTGGACCATGTTCTTCTTCTCCATCCTTACACTCGCTGCACTGGGAAGGGCCCCATCATGATTTTCCCGACCTGTCTACCAGGATTCTTCCTGAACAGTCCCGCTTACAGCCCTGCCTCTCCCCGCTGGTGTCCCCACCACCCTTCATCCTCCATGGATCAACCAGGCCACCGTTGCCATACAAATCTGGCCGTGTTTTGACCTGCTTTACATCATTCCTGGGGCTCCTACTGCACTTACAGTGGCGTCCATCCCCTCTCTGTCATTCAAGGCCCATCATAAGCTTCCCCAGCCTTCCCTGTCCAGCTCTCCTCCTGCCCAGGCTCTTCATCGTAAATACTGGGCTCAGAAGATATCAGGCTGAAGAGAAATCTTTGAAGACCTGGAAAAGTATTTTACTGCTGCAAAAATATGAAAAGAAAACCATATTGAACCTAATCAGCATTTAATTCTATATCTAGGCAGTATATCTGCATGCCTGTTTTATACATATATATTTTTCAAATTTCTGTTCAAAATTTAATTACATTTAGCAATAAATAATAGGTTAGTATTTTTCAATAGATCAAGAATTCCCAAAGGAACAAAGTGATTGGAGAAGCCACAGGCCATGATAAATTATTAAGTTACTGGAAGCCAAACATTATTGAAAGCAAAATTATTTTTTAAACTGTTCAATATCATTTTATGACAAAAATATTACACTTAATGTTGGAAGTAGAGTATAGGGGCATCTTAATATGACATGAGGGAAAACTTCAAGACCAGACTTGCGTATGAAGATCATACACAGCCTGGAGTTTCCTTTTACCTCAACCTTCAGCCTCTGACAATTTTGCTGCCTCCTGCCATGTATTGTAGCTGCTGATTCTAGGATCATCTGCCTTTTTCTTTTTTTTAATATCCTAAAAATGCCAAGTCATGGTTACCAAAAAACACTGAGTCATGGTTAAGTAAAAACGCCGAGTCATGGTTACCTAAAAACACAGTCACAGTTATCAAAAATTGCTGAGTCATGGTTACCAAAAAAAAGTCAAGTCATAATTACCTAAAAAACACTGCATCATTGTTATGTAAAAGAGCTGAGTCATGGGTATCAAAAACCACCTAGCCATGGTTATGTAAAAATGCCGAGTCATGGTTACAGATGCTGAGTCATGGTTATGTGAAAATGCCGAGTCATGCTAAACTGGTAAAGACAATATTATCTACTCAAAGGCAGGTTGACGTGGTAGACAGAATAAAGGACCCCAAAGATGTCTATGTCCTAGTCCCCAGAACTTGTGAATATGTTACCTTACATGGCAAAAGAGACTTAGCAGTAGTGACTAAATTCGATATCTTGAGATGGGGAGATCATCCTGGGTCATTTAAGAGGACCCAATGTAATCAAAGGGTTCTTATAAGAGGGAGGTAAAAAGTTCTATCTGAGCAGCCAGATGAATTATCAGTCTGCTTTGTACTCTCTGTATTGATTGAATTTTTGTTTTGTTTTGTTTTGTTCAATAAACCAATGCTACTTCTGTAATAAAGAAAGTAATGAAGATATTCCTGCTTTGGGGAAATACATCTGCAAAGAGCTGTGGCTTCATCCCTGTCAACGGTCTGATAAGACCTCATCTACAGCTCTTGTGATTGAAACAGTTTCTGCTTGATCTTTAACGATGTGCACAGGCTGTGCCTGTGGCCCAGACCACCCTCTCTACCAATGAGAATTTCTCCTCTCAGTTCTTAGGATGTATGGAAGGGCCAGCTTCTCTAGGAGGTGCTTCTCGATGATTCCGATCTGTTGTGTTCCCCCAAGTATCTTGTACTGTGGATGTCTCCTTGTTCTGCTATAAATGTCAGATGGTCTCTCGTAGGCTCTCTCTCACTCACCTGGCTTCTGCCCTTAACTATATCTCTCTGTGCACAGGAACCACGAGGAATCTAAATCCCTAGCTCTCACTAGTACTGTTTGGGTTGTATCATGAGGGTTTAATATGCATTTGCTGCTGCTGCCAACACAGAAAAATAAGGAATGCACCCTAAGAAAAGGTCTGAAACCTCAAGCTAATCTCAGAATAAAGATTCTAAGCCAGGTGAGCTCAGGTGGCCCTATAATCTCCTGTAGCCTTCTCTTTTGCCCTAAGCTTATGAACAAATATGGAAGAGTGAGCAAAAATTTTGGACAACGTTATTTGGGGAAATAGCTGTGTAATTACAATGACATTGGCATAATGACATACAATTGGCCACCTGCATGAGGAAATCAAAATTGAATGTGGCCTTAGAAATCCTTGGTCCCATTGACCCCCTGCCCAATGTGGTCCGCCTGTTAATAATGACTTAGATACCTTGGGTTGATAAATCTGGTGGCAGACTGACTCTATACAAATATTTTCATTAAATTTGAAATAATTTATGCACATTTCACTATCTCTCCTCCCTTGTGCCCCCTGGGGAGTGCCATTTCCTTCAGTCTAGCACATTGTCTTAAATGGTTTTTTTACCAGTATTGAATTAGGAACGTCATGGCTATGGGAAGTGAAGCATCCCTTACAATGGCTTTGGAAGTCCTTAGCTTTTCAAATTCAAATCACTTGAGGTCTGCTTTCACCCATGGCCTGCGCACTGCTACAGGGAAGCAGAGAGGTGTCGTGGGTGTACTCTTAAGGTTGTTAGCAAATGCGGATCCTGGGTTTGCATTTACCTGCAGTTGACCTAGCTGGATGTCCCCAACAGTAGCCTTAGTACCCCAACAGCAAAATGGGATGGATGGAGTGGAGCTCTCCAGAACTCCTCTAGCTCTGACTGGCTGAGTCTGGCTTGAATATAGGGGTCATATAGGGTTAATACAGAAGTTCACAAAATGAGGGCCCAGAGCAACAGTCCCACCTCACACTTGGTTAGCAATGCAAACTCTTTCCTCCACCTCTAACAAGAAATTAGGGTGTGAGGGTGGGTCCAGCAGTCTGTAAACCTTCCAGGTAATTCTGATGCACCCTGGAGCCTGAGAAGAGCTGGATTAATGTGATTCTCCTTATCTGCCAACTGCCTCCTTCAGGATCTGGGGTATGTTGTCACCTGCCTCTGTATAATAGTCCAGAAAAGCATGTGCCAGGTTACACTGGATCATGGTGAGGTCCAGGGAAGGCACAAGTCCTAAGAGAGTATCCTTTCTGTATGTCCCGAGTTCCAAGTGTCCAGATAGAGTCCAGGTCTGCAAGGCGGAGTCCTTGGTGGCTTCGGAATCACCTATAGCAGGCACGCTCAGAGCAGCAGCCTGCCTGCTTTCCTACTAGCCCGGGCCGTGTGGCCGAATCCTGACTATAAATGCAGACCAGCTTCACTACAAACTGCTTGGCTGCTACTTCCCCACAGTCAGCATGGCTGAATCCCCTTCCAGCTCACAGCTCCTTCCTCATGGCTACTCCTCCTCTTCTCTTCTACACTCATTCCCCCCACATGGCCCTCTCCCATGGCCAATCAGGTCTCCTACAAAGCTGCCTAGCTGCTACATCATGGCTCTCTCCTCTTACTCATCAGACCTCCTAGCCGACTCCTGTCTACACCCCATCTGCCTTTTTTTTTTGGTACTGTCACTTAATCCTGTGATATGTGATGCTGCCCCCAACAAGCTGAAAGGGCAGCAAGGCTGAGACTGTTAGCCTCATTACCTGCTGGGCCCAAGCACAGAGCACAGGACTTGCCACACAGTGCGGGCTATCAGTGCTGTTAATTGGGGGAGCTGGAGGACTTGCTGGAGGAATTCGCCTTTTATAGGGTGCTCAGGGCCAGGTCCGAGTGTTGCCAGACCTGTTCAGGTCATGCCATCACATGCACCTCGTGTGAACAGAAGGCCACACTGCTCAGGAACTCTGTGATATGACCCAGAGATGGGGGAGGTGACCCACAGGTGGATGATTGTCCTTAGCAAGGGATCCAGCCCTTGACTTTGCCTGCCGTCAGAGGATCCATGGGCATCCACGTTTTCGGTGGCCTCCACAGCAGAGAAGAAAGGGACCTAGGGGGCAGATTGGTGCTAAGAGCACGGAGAGTAGGTTTCTGGGGAATTGTGAGTGAATGGGGCAGCTGACATTCCAAAAGAGAAGCAGGATATCAGCCCCAATGGCAGGTGGGGACACAGTGCCCATCACAGGCTTAAAATCACTGACCACACCTGTTCTATGCACTGCCCTTCAGCAGAGTCCTCAAGGGCAGGGACCACAGTGTCTTCTAAGCTCTGGCCCCCTAGTGCCCAGCACTGCCTGGACCCGGCCTGTGCTCAGGGAAGATCTCTTGGATGAGGAGGGGTGAAGTGGTCTAACCATGCAAAGGGCAGTGTGCATTCAGAGCAGATAACTCCCCTGAGGGAGTCTCTCCAGGTTTCCCGATTCCCTAATGAATGTGTCATGGGTCATTTTTGTTTAGAAATCGAATTAGAATAGAAGAGAAACAGACCATATGGTGGCCATTTTGCCTAATTCTCTAATTAAACCTTATTAGCAATTGGACAGGTAGTGAACATGTCGTTCTTAAAGATGAAGCAGAAGCTCTGAGAAGGAAGTTACTCACCCATTTATGAGCAGATGAGTGCTAGACCCAAGCTCTGAACCCTGGACGAAGCCTCTGGCATGTCCCCGCTTTGCAGTATCCGCTCGCTTGAATGGCATCACTAATGTCCTGGAAAAGAGACTGCTCCTTGGAGCAGGCAAACCTCACTGGGCTTGCAGTCACAGGTGATTCCATACTTCTTTCTGCCTCTGTCCCTGAATGACTGTGGCTTAATCTCTTTGAACCTCACCTTTCTCATCTGTAGAATGGGGATAAGATATGACTACCTCATAGGCTTGGCGTAAGAACTAAATGGTTCACATTTGTGAAAATAACTCACACGGTGGTCGGCACATTGAAGAGGAAACAAATGTTAGTTGATTCTGATGTTATAAATCAATTAATTTATAGTACTCCCATACTTTCTTACATCTCACTGTGGCCGTGAGATTTGGATATGTTCGCTTCCCTGTTTGGTCCAGTTGGATGTTTCTTTGTTGTCACAAGCAATGTCGTCCTGGCTCAGGCTTCCTCTCTCTCAAGGTGTTAACCCCGATTCTCTCATAGTGATATATACCAAATTCACTTTTCTTACTACAATGTGTTTTGCTTGTAGAGCCCTTTATATTCTAATGCTGTTCAGATGTAAGAGCCATTGAGCTGCACACATAAAAGGACCCATTGGAAAAATAAGAGACTAAAATAGCCTTTATTTTATCTGGGGGCTTCTCTGGGAAGCCTCACCAGAGAAATGGAGGTCTGCATGCTTTCTCAAGAATTCTAGTGTCGCTCGGGTTTCTTAAGTGTGTTTTCTCACGGCATGGGGGGCCCAGCTTCATTTGCATGGTACCCTTGTCACGCTTTACCACAGTGGTAGGAGGAATAGTTTCCCCACCATCGCTGTTTTCCTAAGAAACTGAAAATATTGGGAGGAAATTGGTTTTTCTCTTCGGCCTTATCTTTGCATATGCATTCTCAGGGGTCTCTGAGCAGCGTAGGAGACACCCTTTGTGTTATTGTTGCTGTAGAGCCAAGACAGAAGCACAGGCAGCAGGGAATCTAAGCAGCCCATCTTGGTGACTTGGTCTCCCAGAGCTGTCAAGGTGAGGGTTGGAATGAATCCGCGGGTCAGTTCCAGTTCAGTCCAGACCCTGATTTGACACAGCTCCCGCCCTTGCAGCCAGTTGACCAATTGGTTTTCATGATTGACGGGGGTGGCAGATTTATTTTTGAAACAGAGGCTAATTTGCATGATCTTGATGAGCCTGGAAAGATGATGGAGGTGTGTGTGTGTGTGAGAGAGAGAAATGGAGAGAGAGAGGTGGGGGGAGATTGGAGAAAGGGGGGGAAATATTGCATGGATAATGGCTTCTGGCGGTAACTTCTGTGGAAGCCTCAGCTGCTCAGAAGGTATGCTGTTAGGGAAGCCGGGAGCAGGGAGTCGGGTGGGAAAACCTGGATTCATAGTCCTGGTTTTACTGTTTACTTGGGCGAGTTTCTTAACTCTTCTGTGCTTCTTTATCCCCTGTAAAAATAAAGAAAACATCAGCAAGATGAAAAGGAAACCAACCATATGGGAAAACATATTTGCCAATGACATCACAGACAGGGGACTGATCTCCGAAATATATAAAGAGCTTATACGACTCAACCTCAAGAAAACAAACAACCCAATTAAAAAATGGGCAAAGGACCTGAACAAACACTTCTCCAAAGAGGACATACAGAAGGTCCATAGACACATGAAAAAATGCTCAACATCACCAGCCATCAGAGAGATGCAAGTAAAAACCACAATGAGATACCACCTTACGCCTGTCAGAATGGCCATCATCAACAAATCAACAAACAACAAGTGCTGGCGAGGATGTGGAGAAACGGGAACCCTACTGCACTGTTGGTGGGAATGCAGACTGGTGCAGCCACTATGGAGAACAGTATGGAATTACCTCAAAAAACTAAAAATGGAACTGCCTTTTGAACCAGCGATTCCACGGCTAGGATTATACCCAAAAAATCCTAAAACCCTAATTCAAAAAAACCTATGCACCCCTATGTTCATAGCAGCCCTGTTTACAATAGCTAAGTGCTGGAAACAGCCTAAGTGCCCATCTGTAGATGAGTGGATCAAAAAACTGTGGTACATTTACACAATGGAATACTATTCAGCAGAAAGAAAGAAGAAACTCCTGCCATTTGCGACAACATGGATGGAACTAGACAGAATTATGCTTAGTGAAATAAGCCAGGCAAAGAAAGCAAAATACCATATGATATCACCTAATACAGGAAACTAAAGAGCAACACAAACAAACGAACTAAATAGAACAAAGACTAGAATAGTAGTCAGTAGGGGGGAGGGGGGAGGGAGAGAAGGGGGATAAGTAAGGGAAGGGTCTAGTCAAGGAACGTGTATAAATGACTCATGGACATGGACAACGGGGAGGGATATGATTGTGGGAGAAGGGATGGGCTGGGAGGGGGGAGCAATGGGGGAAAAATGGGACAACTGTAATTAAAAAACCAAAAAATAAAATTAAAAATAAATAAATAAATAAATGAGCCAGATGGAAGGGACTGCTAGTTGCCTAACCAATATTTATTTTCACTTTCTTCCCTATGGAGATTAATTTTATGTGAGCAATGATATGACCAGATAAAAAGACTACATTTCCCAGGTCCCCACCCCCACCCCCACCCTTGCAGCTGGGTGTAGCCAATGGGACCACATTCTGACCAGTGAGACACAAATAGATGTAAGTGAGATATAAGTAGAGTTGAGGGCAGGACTTCTGGGAGAGCTCTTTCTAAGGGTCAGAGGTTGATGAGGGCCCTTTTCTGCCCTCTTCTTCTTCCCCCACCTGGGTAACGTAGACCGAGAGATAGGCCTTGCAGGTATCCAGCAACTGGGACAAGGCTCCAGTTGGCTGTGTTCTGTAGACTCTTGAGTTCTCATGCAAAGAGGTTCTCTAACTGCAGCTGGATTGCACCTTCCAGCTTCAGAGGGAAGTGGAAGGGTATGTCTGCACTTGAGGAACAAGCACTTTTAGCTTGTAAATGAAGCTTGAACTCATAGACTCTTCAAAGGCCTTCACATAGTCCCAAGGGTTATGTGAGAGTTATTACCTCAACCAGCAATTGTAGCTTTATAACTCCAAAGAATGGGATTAGTGCTTTTATAAAAGAGGTTCCAAGAGCTTGCTTGCTGCTTCTTCCACCGTGTGAGGACCCTGGGAGGTCAGCGGTCTGGAACCTGGAAGGGGGCTCCCACTAGAACCATGTTGGCACCATGATCTTGGACTTCCAGTCTAGTCTCCAGACGGTGAGAAAAAAGTAGTTGTTTACAAGCCGCCAGCTGTGGAGTTTTGCTACAGCAGCCCAGCTGGACTGAGGCCATAGGACATGGTGATTATATAATTGAGGTATGGGTGAACAAAGGAAGACAGCGTTCTGTGTGGCCAGCGAGGCATGCGCCCTTGTGCAGGGCTGTGGCCTTGCCCCATTCCAGGACTTCCATGTGCATGGTGTGCCCGGGAGTCCCAGCACACATGGCCCTGGACATGAGGGGACCTCTGCACAGGTGCAAGACTGGGGCTGCAAGGATCTTCTTGGGCCGCCTTTTAGCCCCACGCAGGGGCGCAGGACCACGCTTCTCGTGGGCAGGTTCTCACCTAATGACAGAGCCGGCCATTTCTCCACCTCACCTTAGCGGCTACCTCCCCACCACAGCTGTGATGAAACAAATGTTTCAATAAGAGACAAAGTGTGGCTGAGGCTGACTGCATTCTGTGAGGGCTTCTCTCTCTGCGAGGCTTGGTCAGCTGGGGGGACCAAAGGATCCTTGGAGAGGTGGTGTCAGACAAGGACACAGTGCCCCAGCACCCCCTTTTCTATGAATGAAGGGCATTCATGAAGGACCTCTAATGGAGCTCTTACTCTGCCATCTGTCCCTGGATGCTTTGCCTTCAGTATGCTACAGACAGCCCAGCACATTACACAACAGGCCACAGACCTGTGGGTCATGCCCAGGGGCTTTCAAAGAGCTTTGTAAAAACCCTAGAAAACCTCAAGGTGAGCCCCTTCCCCCTGAGCACCAGGGGAGAGTATTCTCAGCTAGACCTGGAGAAAAGCACAGTTGGAAGGTCATATCCAAGCTGCTGCCTCCAAGTGTCCCCCGGATGCCAGACTGAGTGGGGCCAGTGAGTTCCTGTGAAGCTTGTCTCAGAGAAGAAATTCCTACCTTTCTCTGTACTTAATGATTTCTTTTTCCTCTGGCCACTTCAGATGTGATTTGCAGCCTCTTGTGATGAAACCAGAAGTCTAGATCGTCAGAAATTTTTTTTTTCCTGATCCTGAAACCAGAGAGGAACTGGCCACAAGAGCCTTAGTTTAATGAGCATCGATCGACCAGCCTCACAGACACTGTCCTTGTTAGTGGGTTCAGGAAGATGTAGACACATTCTCTGTTCTCATGTCTCCTGTTCTTGCCTCTCAGGGGTGTTGTCAGAGGTAGGGTCCTGGGGCTGAGCACTACAATCTAAGTGTGGAGCATCCTGGAGGTCTGGCTTATTCCACAGGGCAGACTGAGGGGAACTTGAAAATTGAAGGGTTTAATCTATTAGCTCTCACAGCTGGACTTCTGGGTAAGGCTGAATGGCTGAGATATTGAGCCTGAATTCTGCAGTAGGAACGGGTCAAGAGGAACCCTGGGCTATTAGCTGGGCATCTTGTCCACAGCATGTGAGGGGGCCATTTATTTATCTGATTCATTCATTCATTCATTCATTCATTCCATATTTATTGAAAGACTTCTCTGTGATAGTCCCCTGTGCTGGGGACTGGAGATTCAGGGGGAAGCCTGGCATTCTCTGTGACTTAGTAGCTCACAGCCTTTTACAAAAGAGGCAAAGATCTAAATAACTGTCCAGGTTGGGCTCTTCAGAAGCAGAGTCTGAAATAGGGGTACAGGCACATGCGATTGATGAAAGGCAGGACCTATAAAGGAGAGAGGGGTAGGGGCTCAGAAGTGGAAGGGGCAGGGTAAGGATGTGATCAGAGAACATCTAGCCTTGACCTGGTCCACAGACTAACGCTCAGGAGCAGCGCTGTCCGACAGAACTTCTGAGACAACGGGACCGTTCTGTGCCTCTGCTTTCCAGCAACACACCCACCAGTGGCTCCTGAGCACTTGAGATGTGCTGGGGGTGGCCGAGGAACTGAAATATTAGTTTTAGTTAATTTTAATTGATTTAAACATAACTACTCACACATGACTTGATGGCTGTCCTGTTGGACAGTGCAGCCCTAGAGTAGGGGTGGGCAAACTTCTTCTGCAAAGGGCTAGTAAGTAAACACTTTAGGTTTGGGGGAGCACATGGCCTGTGTTGCAATTCCTCAACTGCTGGTGTAGCACAAACCAAAGGATGGGTGTGGCTGTGTGCCAGTCACTATTGACAAAAACAAGTGGCAAGCTGGATTTGGCCCACGGGCCATAAAGCAAATTACAGAGTTGCTCCTCTACAACACCCAGCAAGGACCAGCCTCACTTAGCCTCTGCCATTCTGCCATTGGTGCAGGCCACCTGGGGGAAGGCGGTACTTCCTGGGCAAGGCAACGCCATCGGCTCAGGGCATCTCCCAGAGGCAGGTGAGAGCGATGGTGGGATGTGATGATCCCTTACACACCTGCCCTCTTGGCCATTCGTGATGGCGTGGGCCGGGTTAGGAGAATCTAGGAATCATGGTATAGTGTCTGCTATACTAATTAACAATTTTTATTGTGTGTTCACTCTGTGCCAGGCACAGTCTTAGGTGCTTCACATGGAGTCTATATTAATTTCGTTCTCAAAAGAGCCATATGGTGAACATAATGCAAGTGTCGTTAGTGCATTCCTGGGAAATTCACTGATTTTCATCACTGTAACTTTGTTTGCTTAGTTACCGGTTACCTCCAAGACAGTCTGTCTGTCTCTCTCTCTCTCACACATACCACAGACACACACACACTTCATCTGAAATGTAGGTATGATGTCACCAAGTGTCAGTCATGTACTTTTTTTTCTGCCTGGTAGCTTTGTTCTACTCCCAGAGGTCCCAATGACCTGATCTAGTTTTCAGCCCAGATTTCCTGATTGATAGGAAGCCCATCCACTCCTATTTTATGTAGGTTTCCCTAAAAACAGATCCTGATTTAGGTGCAGGCAGTTTCCTCAGGAGGTGATCTCAGAAAGCGTGGGGGGAAAAACAGAAGGGAATAAGTGCAATAAATGGTATTTAATGGTGGGTTACTGGGTGAGTTGTTACTGTGGCCAACTGAGGTTTATTCCCATGGGGGGCCCTGCTGGACACATGCCTTAGAAGGTGAGAATATTCAGCCATTCTCCTCCCACATTGGATGAGGGTAACTGCTGGAGGGTTCACTTCCCAACACTTTACAGAGCCCAGGGTCCTATGTATTCCCTCAGAGTGAAGCCCATTCCCTGCCCCCCCCCCCCGCCCCCCAGGGCAGAGAGTCTCATGAAGTCAGTTGCCTGTAACCTCCAGGCTACAGGTAGGGTCCTGGAAGCATCTGCCTTCCTCACCTGTCCTGCTTTACTCGTAGTTCTCATTTTGTTGGTCATCTTCCTTTGATGAGCAGAAGGTTTTTAGTTTGACATAGTCCTGCTTGTCTATTTTTGCTTTTGTTGCCTTTGCTTTTGGAGTCAGATCCAAAAATCATCACCAAGACCAATGTCAAAGAAGCTTTCCACCTGTGTTTCCTTCTAGGAGTTATTTTATTTCATTTCATTTTTTAGATTCAGTTGTTGATAGTTGTGAGTTTGTTGTCATTTTAATGTTCATAATTTTGATCTTCTTTTTCTTAAGTCCCTTTGACATTTCATATAATAATAATTTGGTGATGATGAGTTCCTTAAACTTTACCTTGTCTGGGAAGCACTTTATCTGCCGTTCCAATCTAAATGATAGCTTTGCTGGATAGAGTAATCTTGGTTGTAAGTCCTTGCTTTTCATCACCTTGAATACTTCCTGCCAGTCCCTTCTTGCTTGCAAAATTTCTTTTTTTTTTTTTTTTTTTTTTTTTTTTTTATTTATTTTTTTTTTTTTTGGTTTTTCAATTACAGTTATCCCCTTTCCCCCCAATTTCTCTCCCCCACCCAGCCCACCCCCTCTCCCGCAATCATATCCCTCCCCGTTGTCTATGTCCATGAGTCTTTTATACAGGCTCTTTAATTAAACCCTTCCCTTACTTATCCCCCTTCTCTCCCTCTCCCCTCCCCCCTATTGACTTCTATTCTGCTCTTTGTTCTATTTAGTTCCTTTGTTTGTGTTGTTCTTTAGTTTCCTGTATTAGGTGATATCATATGGTATTTTTCTTTCTTTGCCTGGCTTATTTCACTAAGCATAATTCTCTCTAGTTCCATCCATATTGTTGCAAATGGTAGGAGTTCCTTCTTTCTTTCTGCTACATAGTATTCCATTGTGTAAATGTACCACAGTTTTTTGATCCACTCATCTACAGATGGGCACTTAGGTTGTTTCCAGCACTTAGCTATTGTAAACAGTGCTGCTATGAACATAGGAGTGCATAAGTTCTTTTGAATTGGTGTTTCAAGATTCTTCGGGTATAATCCTAGTAGTGGAGTCGCTGGTTCAAAAGGCAGTTCCATTTTTAATCTTTTGAGGTAATTCCATACTGTTCTCCATAGTGGCTGCACCAGTCTGCATTCCCACCAACAGTGCAGTAGGGTTCCCGTTTCTCCACATCCTCGCCAGCACTTGTTGCTTGTTGATTTGTTGATGATGGCCATTCTGACTGGTGTAAGGTGGTATCTCATTGTGGTTTTTATTTGCATCTCCCTGATGGCTAATGATGTTGAGCATTTTTTCATGTGTCTATGGACCTTCTGTATGTCCTCTTCGGAGAAGTGTTTGTTCAGGTCCCTTGCCCATTTTTTAATTGGGTTGTTTGTTTTCTTGATGTTGAGTCGTATCAGCTCTTTATATATTTTGGAAATCAGTCCCCTGTCTGTGATGTCATTGGCAAATATGTTTTCCCATATGGTTGGTTTCCTTTTCATTTTGCTGATGTTTTCTTTTGCTGAGCAGAAACTCTTCAGTTTGATGTAATCCCATTTATTTATTTTTTCCTTTATTTCTCTTGCTTTAGGAGATGTATCCGTGAAGAGATTGTTACGTGAGATATCTGATATTTTCTTGCCTATGTTTTCCTCTAGGACTTTTATGGTGTCACGGCTTACATTTAAGTCTTTGATCCATCTTGAGTTTATTCTCGTGTGTGGTGTAAGTTGGTGGTCTAGTTTCATTTTTTTGCAGGTCCCTATCCAGTTCTCCCAGCACCATTTGTTAAAGAGGCTCTTCTCACTCCATTTTATGTTCCTTCCTCCTTTATCAAAGATTAGTTGACCATAGAGGCCTGGGTTTATTTCTGGACTCTCTATTCTGTTCCACTGATCTATATGTCTGTTCTTATGCCAGTACCATACTGTTTTGATTACAGTGGCTTTGTAGTATTGTTTGATATCTGGTGTTGTGATTCCTCCTGCTGTGTTCTTCTGTCTCAAGATTGCTTTTGCTATTCGGGGTCTTTTTTGGTTCCATATGAATTTATGGAGTATTTGTTCTAGGTCTGTGAAATATGTCATTGGTATTTTAATAGGGATTGCATTGAATTTGTAAATTGCTTTGGGTAGTATGGCCATTTTGATGATGTTGATTCTTCCCATCCAAGAACATGGTATTTGCTTCCATTTATTTGTTTCTTCCTTAATTTCTTTCTTCAATGTTATATAATTTTCAGAGTACAGGTCTTTTATCTCTTTGGTTAAGTTTACTCCTAGGTACTTTATTTTTCTTGTTGCTATAGTAAATGGTATTTTCTTTTTTGTCTCTGTCTCTGCTATTTTATTGTTGGTGTACAGAAATGCCTTGGATTTCTGTATATTTATTTTGTACCCTGCGATTTTGCCAAATTCACTTATTATATTGAGTAGTCTTTTAGTGGAGTTTATAGGATTTTCTAGGTATACTATCATATCATCTGCATATAATGAAAGTTTCACTTCCTCTTTCCCAATTTGGATTCCTTTTATTTCTTTTTCTTGTCTGATTGCTGTGGCTAGGACTTCCAACACTATGTTGAAAAGGAGTGGAGAGAGTGGACAACCTTGTCTCGTTCCTGAGTTCAGGGGGAATGCTTTCAGTTTTTGTCCATTGAGTATGATGTTGGCCTCAGGCTTCTCATATATAGCCTTAATTATGTTAAGATATGCTCCCTTTATTCCCATTTTGCCGAGTGTTTTCATCATAAATGGGTGTTGAACTTTATCAAATGCTTTTTCTGCATCTATTGATATGATCATGTGATTTTTGTCTTTCATTCTGTTTAGGTGATGTATTATATTTATTGATTTGCGAATATTAAACCATCCTTGCATCCCTGGAATGAAGCCCACTTGATCATGATGTATGATCTTTTTGATGTGTTGCTGGATCCTGTTTGCCAATATTTTATTGAGGATTTTAGCATCGATGTTCATCAGTGATATTGGCCTGTAGTTTTCTTTCTTTGTTGTGTCTTGACCTGGTTTGGGGATTAGGATAATACTGGCTTCATAGAAAGAGTTTGGGATTTTCCCTTCTTCTTGGATTTTTTGGAACAGTTTGAGGAGGATAGGAGTTAGTTCTTCCCTGAATGTTTTGTAGAATTCGCCTGTGAAGCCATCCGGTCCAGGGCTTTTGTGTGCCGGGAGATTTTGGATTACTGTTTCAATTTCCTTCTTTGTTATTGGTCTGTTGAGACTTTCCACTTCTTCTTGATTCAGTTTTGGAAGGTTGTATGTTTCTAGAAATTTGTCCATTTCTTCTAGATTGTCAAATTTCTTGTCATACAGTTGTCTGAAGTAATTTCTAACTATCATTTGTATTTCTGAGGTATCAGTCGTGATTTCTCCTCTTTCATTTCTGATTTTGTTTATTTGTGTCTTCTCTCTTTTTTTCTTGATTAGACTGGCTAGAGGCTTGTCGATTTTGTTGATTTTTTCGAAGAACCAGCTCCTAGTTTCGTTGATCTTTTGGATTGTTTGTTTAGTCTCTATGTCATTTAGTTCTGCTCTGATCTTGATGATTTCATTCCTTCTTCTTGCCCTAGGCTTTGTTTGTTGTTGTTGTTCTAGTTCTTGTAGCATTGTGGTTAGGTTTTTTATTTGAGATTCTTCTAGCCTTTTCAGATATGCCTGTATTGCTATAAACTTCCCTCTCAGGACTGCTTTTGCTGTGTCCCACAGGTTTTGGGTTGTTGTGTGCTCATTATCATTAGTTTCTAGAAATTTCTTGATTGCTTCTTTGATGTCATTGTTAACCCATTCATTATTTAATAGCATGTTATTCAATCTCCATGAGTTTGGGTGTCTTTGATTTTTTCCTCTGAGGTTGATTTCTAGTTTCAAGGCATTGTGATCTGAAAAGATGCTTGATATGATTTCAATTTTCTTGAATTTGTTGAGGCTTGTTTTGTGACCTATCATGTGGTCTATCTTTGAAAATGTCCCATGTGCACTTGAAAAGAATGTATATTTTGCTTCTTTGGGGTGAAAAGTTCTATATATATCAGTTAGATCCATGTGGTTTAGTGTGTTGTTCAATGCCTGTATATCCTTGGTGTTTCTTTGCTTTGATGATCTGTCTATTGTTGATAATGGAGTGTTGAAGTCCCCTACTATGAGTGTGTTGTTGTTGATATCCTTTTTGTGGTCTTCTAGTATTTGCTTTATGTATTTGGGTGCTCCTATGTTGGGTGCATATATGTTTATCAAAGTCATATCTTCTTGATGGATTGTTCCTTTAAGTATTATGAAATGTCCTTCTTTGTCTCTTTTTATTGTCCTTGCTTTAAAATCCATTTTGTCTGATATGAGAACTGCTACCCCGGCTTTTTTTTCCGGTCCGTTTGCTTGGAATATTTTTTTATATCCCTTTACTTTCAGTCTGTGTAAATCTTTTGTTTTGAGGTGTGTTTCTTGTAGACAGCAAATATGTGGGTCCTGTTTTCTGATCCATTCCGTTACCCTATGTCTTTTAATTGGAGCATTTAATCCATTTACATTTAAGGTTATTATTGACGTGTATTTATTCATTTCCCTTTGTACCTCTGTTCCTCTCCTCTCTTGTTTTTTCCTTCTTTTTTCTTAGAACAGTCCCTTTAGCATCTCTTGCAATGCTGGTTTGGTGGAGATGTATTCTTTCAGTCTTCCTTTGTCTGAGAAACTCCTTATTTCTCCTTCTATTTTGAATGAGAGCCTTGCTGGGTAGAGTATTCTTGGTTGTAGGCCTTTGTTTTTCATTGCTTGAAATATTTTTGACCATTCCCTTCTGGCTTGTAATGTTTCTGTTGAGAAATCAGTTGATAGCCTTATCGGAGCTCCCTTATATGTTATTTGCTGCTTTTCTCTTGCTGCTTTTAGGATTCTCTCTTTGTCTTGGAATGTTGCCATTTTAACTATGATGTGCCTTGGAGTGGGTTTTTGGGGGTTCCTCTTGATTGGAACTCTCAGTGCTTCTTGGACTTGCATAGCTTTTCCTCTCATCAGGTTCGGAAAATTTTCTGTCACTATTTCTCCTATCAGATTTTCAATTCCATGTTCCTTTTCTTCTTCCTCTCGTATTCCGATGATCCTTAAATTATTTTTCCTAATGCTATCCTGTAATTCCCTTACATCTTGTTCATATTTTTTCAATCGTTTTTCATTTTGCTGTATTGTCTGGGAGTTTTTCTCTACATTATCTTCTAACTCACTAATCCGATCTTCTGCTTCGTTTAGTCTGCTTTTGACTGATTCTACTGTGTTTTTCAGTTCAGAGATTGTATTCTTAAGTTCTTCCTGGTTCTTGTTAACGATTGCTATGTCTTTTTTTATGCTGGTGTAGTTCTCTGCAAGTTCCCTGTAATTTTCTTGGAGCTGCTGGTAACTTCCTTGAAGGTTGTCATAGTTGATTTTAAGGATGTCGAGTATATTGAGCTTCTTTACCACCATTGTTTTGAATTCCATGTCTGACATTTGGGCTATGTCTATTTCGTCTATCTCTCTTTCTGAGGATTCCTCTTTTCTTTTCATTGAGGGGTTATTTTTGCGTCTTACCATGTTGGATTCTTTTTGTTATTATTTATTTATTTATTTATTGGGGGGGTAGTCTGCTTTGACTTCCCTCCTTTGTGGTGTAATATTCTTTATCGAAGGTCTGGGAGTTTCAGTGGTGCAGTCTCTTTGATATCCTGAGCCTGATGGTCTTGAGTTACCCTTTATGTCGTTTGTTTATGCTGTTCGGTTATATTTCATATGTTCTTTGATAGGATCTTCCTTCTGGCTACTTGGTTGAGAGTCACTCTATCTGCTTTGTCTTGAGTTCTTTTGTGGATATGCTGTTAAAGACATAAACACACAGCCCAGGCAGGAGACCCACACCCTCAGAAAGTATCCCCCACTCTATCCTGCTATCGTTAGCCAACTAGCCCGTATTAATATAAATGTAAAGAGATTTGAGCTTTTATACTATAAGAAGAATAGATACGAGTTGTTTTTGGGGAGGAAAAATATAATTTTTGATAGAGGGGTTGATAGATTAATAATAGTTGAGACTGTGCAAGCCAGTTAGTAATATTTACATTGTATGTTAAGAAAAATAGAAGAAAAGGATAGAAAAATACTTAGTATAGTAAGAAAGTGGGATTGTATTGTATTTGGGTTTATATAGTAATTATATTGTATTATTTAAAGTAATAGGGGGGCTAAGCTAGACACACAAACGAATAAACCACTATTAAAGAGAAAGGATGAGAAGGAGAGGTTATATGCAACACGTTAGAGATAAAGTTTGTTATTATTGGAAGAGGTGGAGGAAAAACACCCCCCCAAAAAATCCCCAAGAAAATAGAAGAAAGAAAAGAAGAAAGAGAGAAAGAGAAGAAAATAAAAAATTTACCACAACCCCCCCAAAAAAAACCCCAAAGGTAAGCAAGAAAGGAACAAAGAAAGATAGAAAAGAAAGAATACAGAAGAAAGAAAGAAAAAAGAGAGAGAGAAAAAAAATTGAACCAAAAAAAAAAAATATATATATATATATACCCCCCAAAACCCCCCCCAAAAAACCCCCAAAGGTAACCAAGAAAGGAACAAAGAAAGATAGAAAAGAAAGAATACAGAAGAAAGAAAGAAAAAAGAGAGAGAAAAAAAAATTGAACCAAAAAAAAAATATATATATATATTTATATATACACCCCAAAACCCCCCCAAAAAAAACCCCAGGAAAAGAATAAAGAAAGAAGGAAAGAAAAGAAATTATTAAGAAGAAAGAAAGAACAAGGGAGAAAAAATTTGGAAAGAAAAAAAAAAAAAACGATGTTTTTACTCCGTTTTAGCCTTGGTGTGTTGCCTTCTTTTTCTGGGTCCGCAGCTGGTCTAGTGTGGGAGGTCAGAGGTTCTTGTTCTTTTGCCGGACTGGTGTGCGCACCCGGTTGCCGGCACTGCGCGCTACCTTGCTGCCCGCTGTAGCCAGTTGAGGTGCCCTTGCGCGCAAGCCCCTGCGCGCTCGGACGGCCCGAGCGCTTTCCCCGGGATTGGCTCCCGCCTTCGCTGGGCCGCGGCGGTTCCCCGTTCGCGCCGAGGTGTCCCTGCCCGCGCGGGTGGCCCGAGCGCTTTCCCCGGGATTGGCTCCCGCCTTCGCTGGGCCGCGGCGGTTCCCCGTTCGCGCCGAGGTGACCCTGCCCGCACAGGCGGCCCGAGAGCTCCCACTGACCCCAGGCTGAGGTGTTTTCGCGCTCGCGCGCTGCCCCGTGCCCTCAGTCCCGCTGAGCCGAGCTCCGGGAGTTGGTCTCTCGCCTCTTAGGGCAGGGCCAGGGACACTTGCGCTCAGTGGAATCGAGCGTCCGTGGGTCGCCGCCTCTCGCTGTTCCCGTGCTGCAGCCGCCCCGTTCCCTCACCCGTCTGGGTGGGCACAAACAGAGCCTGCGCTAGTGGTCTGCTTTCCGGCCTAGGGCCCTGCGCCCACGGGAGCTGTCTAGGGGTGTCTGTGCACAGTCCTCTGCGTGTTCAGTGGGCCCTCCCTGTGCCCGTTGGGGCACTGATCTTATGTCCGTTGGGGAGTGTCCGAGGGACGCCTGGACTCACGGCCCCGCGCGCCTGGGCCAGTGAATGAGAGCACTTCCCTATGTGCGCCCCCGCGACCCAAGGGTAGGGTTGAGGAGTGGATTAGCGCGCCCCTGCGCCTGGGCTCCTCCAGAACGGCCTACCACACCCAAACTTTCCTCCCCTCTCCACCGTCCACTAGAGAAAAATATAAAGGAGAATTATGTTCTCACTTGCCCGGCAGCACGCTGTCTCCTGTCCTTCAGCGCCAATGCCACTTGGTCGAGTCCCGTCTCTGCCAGCGGGCAGAGATCCGCTCTCCGCCTGACTCCTCTCTGGGGTAGCCTGTGGTCGCCAAAAATCCTTTGTGTGCTTCCCGCCACAGCTCGGGCAGCCGCCCCAGTCAGGAATCCCGTTTCGTCCCCTTTTTCTCCGCTATCCTCACTAAACAGGTTGTTCCCAGATGGATTTTCTCTAATCCAGCAGTGCCTTGGCTCAACTCCTGCCAATGTCCAGCTGCTCACTGAGATGTTCTGTCTGCAATTAGACCAAACTGCAGACGGGTCTCCGGAGCCTAAAACCGCAACCTCTCCTCACTCCTCCGCCATCTTACCTCTCTCCGCAAAATTTCTTTTGAGAAATCAGCTGATAGTCTTATAGGCACCCCTTTGTAGGTAACTCTGCTTTTCTCTTGTTGCTTTTAAGATTCTCTCTTTATCATTAACCTTTCTCATTTTAATTATGATATGTCTTGGTGTGGTCCTTTTTGGGTCTAGCTTTTTTGGGACTCTCTGTGCTTCCTGGACTTGTATGTCTATTTCTTTCGCCAGATTTGGGAATTTTTCCTTCATTATTTTCTCACATAAGTTTTTAATTTCTTTCTCTTCCTCTTCTCCTTCTGGCACCCCTATGGTTTGGATGTTTGCATGTTTAAAGTTGTCCCAGGGATTCCTAAGTCTCTCCTCATTTTCTTCAGTTCTTGTTTCTTCATTCTGTACTAGTTGACTGTTTTTTTTTTCCTTATGTTTCAAATCATTGATTTGAACCCCAGTTTCCTTCCCTTCATCACTGGTTTTGTGTGGATTTTTCTTCATTTCATTTAGCATAGCTTTCACTTCTTTTCTTATGCATTTGCCATATTTAAAGATATCTGTCATGTCTGTGAGCATCTTTATCACCAGTGTTTTGAACTCTGCATCTGTTAGGTTGGCTATCTCCTCATCTGTTAGGTTGGCTATCTCCTTCGTTGCTTAGTTCTCCCACTGGAACCTTGACCCATTCCCCCTTCTGGGCCATACTTTCCTGTCTCCTCAACTTGACAGGCTCCTGTGTTTGTTTGCCTCTGTGTCTTAGCTCCTTCTAGGAGTTTTATTATTCTATGCCTTATGTTCAAATTTTAATCTACTCTGAGTTAATTTTTGTGTATGGTATAAAATAGTGGTTTAGCTTTATTCTTTTGCATGTGGCTGTCCAGTTTTCCCAACATCACTTATTGAAGAAATTGCTCCTTTCTTACTATATATTCTTGCCCTCTTTGTCATAAATAAATTGACCATATATACATGGGTATATTTCTGGGCTCTTTATTTCTGTTCCATTGATCTGCTTTTTTGCCAATAACATGCTGTTTTGATTACTACTAGTTTTCTCCAGTTTGAACTTTTTCAGTTTAAGGGATTTATCACTGTTTTCTACAGTGCAGTAGATTCTGCTTGAAAATTTGCATGCTCAGGGGAAAAGTTACAGACTTATTCACTTGGGGCAATGACATGAAGAAAGCCCTGCAGGAGCCTTGGGTTTTACTTCTGATTCACCGAGCAAGGATCTGGATTTCTGTAGGTCTCAAGCTCCCCCTCCATGTAATGGGAGGGATGGCGAGGCTTTCACTACGCCTCAAATGAGGTAATGGATGAGCTCATGGTTAGTAATCTGGGAAGCATGTAGGGAGGTAAGTTATTGATTAAGGACTAAGCGCTGTGATTAAGCCGTGTAAATGAACTAGTCATCATTATTTTAGGTCTTTATTTTAATGCATGTGCAGCTGGAGCTCCCCATTTAGCCTGCCTCCCAGACAGCTTTCTGCCGGCTCCAGGGCCACACTCTGAGGGTACAGTGAAGACCACCTTGATGTGTCTGTGAACTCAGGAGACTCATGCCAGAGGGGAGGCAGATCCAGGACCATGGATCTTCTGTATGACAGCTTAGCCTCCATGCCTTCCCACAGCCCCTGTCCCAGTACCTGCACCCAGACTCACCCAGCATAGGTAAGGGTGCGACCTGGTCTAATGCAGAGAAGGGAGCAGGAACACGAACAAAGGCAGAACCTGTGCTCTTCTCTGGGAATAAGTGGTCCTGCCCTAAATCTCAAAGAATGTCTTGACAAATCGGTAGGGAGTCTGAGTGCTGTGTGCAGGTGCTTCACTTCAGGGACACATTGTAGGTTTATAAGCAGAAAATGACAAGTTCCTGTGTGCACTTGGGGAAGATTCTCTGGTCTGAGGTGGGGGAGGCTGGGTTAGGAAGGCTGCAGGACCCCAGAAGAGGCTGTCCCAAAGGTCATGATGACAGGTCTGGGTGAGCACAGAGCTGCCAGTCTTTTTAACCTGCTCATGCAGTTACAGTCTGAGTCGTGGGCCTTGGAGCTTTCCTGAGAGGTGGCAGGAATAGAGTCAGAACCCCAGCTGGTTTCCGTGGGCCTCCACAAGCACCTCATGTGGCCCAGGTTTTAAGAGCACCGAGTTGTGAAGAGCACTCACCACTCCGCCACTCCGTCCCATCATGGTTGGTGGAGGCTTCCTTTCCTGGGCACGTTTCCCAACCCCAGGGGACCTCAGCAAAGAAGGAGGTGGAGCCCCATGCTCAGAGAGAAGGGCAGACAGCCCCTTGGTTCACAGTCCCTGGCCTGGCAAAGCCACCCATCCTTCTGTGCTCTCTGCAAAATGCTTCATAAAATGCAGAGTCTAGTTAGAGCTGAGGCCCGGGAACGCTCTGGGGACTAGAGAGCAAGCTGAGTGAGGACAAGACAGGGGCTGGCAGGGCCTGTGAGGCCCAGGGGTCCGTCTGGGTGCAGATTGCAACTCCCCGCGTTACCACAAGGGGAACTGACAATGACCAAGGGTTACACGTCAGCCCAAACTGGTGCTAAAGAAAACAGAGGCCTAGCCCTCCACTCTCACCAGTGGATACCAGTGCTCCTCGTTTGATTAGCAGTTGCTCTGTTTTAAAAGGTCTAAGTGCCATTGCTGGGCTGGTGCAGAACCCGGAGAGGAGGAAGTCTCAGTGTGACTAAACACCAGCTCTTTGTAGAAATCAAGTGAGAATTTAGGCATTTTTCTGAACTGATTCGAACTCAAAGGTCACCTTGTCATCCCGTGGAAGACATTAATGGCTAAAAGAAACAATTGGGAAGGTAATTTAACATTCCCACGTTTGAGTCATAAAAAAGTCTGTCTGAAATCTTATAATTAAGGTGCTATGGCAATCTTTGTTACAAGAGATTTATTTTTCTGCCCTTTCTTTAAATATCTGGTATTTAAATCAGCTCTGCCATTTTAATTTTTTAATAATTTGTGGGTATTTCATATATATATCATTTCTGGTGTATGAGAAAACAGTTTGTAAACAGAATAGAAAACGTAAATCTACCCTATATATTATGGATTTTTTAATTGATAAGAACATGTGACTAAAATTTAAGCCAAAAAAAATGTTTGGACAAAGAATAAACCCTGTAGCGACCCACAGTAAAATAATTTTTACTGGGGTAGTTATTCCCATCTGTCCTTTGTGGTCTTGAGTATGTATTTTATTTATTTGTACTCTGCTTGGGTTTGTGTTGCTTTGTATCTTGCCTTTTAAAAAGGCACTTAATTGTAAGTGAAAGGGAATTTATTGACTTATGCAACTGAAAATCCATTGATGAGTCTACCTTTAGGGTTGGTAGCATGACCCTAACCCTTATATTTCCCTGCTAGACCAGGGATGGGATCAGTTTCCCCACAGTGCATGGGGAGCAGGAGGAAGTGTGGATAACACACAGAAAAAGCACCTGTTCCTATGTGCACTTATGTGAGGTTTGGACTGCTTAGGCAGTCAGTGTTCGGCCCCAGTGGATGAACACCCTAGAGCCAGATTTGGATGAACTCTCCGAGTCTGTCTCCATTTATTCTACTGATATCTCTCATTTTTCCTCCTTCAGCTGATAACCAGCTCATCTGATGACAGGTCCATGGATTTGCCTATCAGACTGAGCACTGGAATGTATTTCTCTGTGGAACAGAGATTTGCTGATCAACAGGCTCCCCGGGGTGGGGCGGGCAGAACCTGGATTTGGAATGTTTGCCAATTTCTTTGGTGTAAATCTTCCTCCTGGAGCTGATCTTAAACTACCATCATAAAGTCACTGAATGAGGGTTTGCGAAGAGATGTGCACAGTTGACTCATATGAGTGGATACAGTTCAACCTACCTTCTGCCTAACAACTTCTCTTATTAATAGATTGTTTTCCAAGACCCAGGTTTGGTTTTGAAACATGTCCCTTTACCCCATTGTCTTTTTCGGCATGGAGGCTGGCTTCTTTGCAGCTGTTCTTTCTTCATTCTGCTTTTTCAATCAATCATTTGTCCTTTCATTTCATAAATATGCCTTGAATGCCCGTTATGTATCAGTTACTCGCCTGTGCACTGGCAACAGAGCCATGTACCAAACGAAGTGCATGATCTTCGAGGAGACAGACTATTAGAAAGCATTATTTATCTAGGTGAAAGTGATGTGAAAACATTAAACCAAGGAAGGGGATGGGAAGTGAGGGGGAGGGGACTGTGGATGGAGAAGGAGCGATTTTAAATATGTTGGTCATAGAAGGCCTCTCTGAATACAATCAGCTAGTAATAAAATAGCCTTTGAAGATTTTGTAGGAAGAGCGTTTTGAGTTTAGGGGACAGCATTGCAAGGGATGAGAGGTGGAGACAAGCTTGTCATGCTTAAGGGACAGCAGCAGGACCCTGAGCCTGGCATGGAGCCCATGATGGACAGGATGGCAAGAGATGATGCCAGGAAGGTTGCAGGATTCAGGTCATGGAGAGCCTTGCAGGCCGTCTTAGGACTTTGAGTTTTAAATGCAATAAGAAGGGAAGAGGGGTGGATCCCTGTGGCTTCTGGGTGGAGCACCTAGACCAATGATTCTCCAAGTGTAGCCCTCAGGCCAACAGACCACCTGGGAATTTGCTAGAAATGCACATTCTTAGGCCCTTCCCTAAACCTCCTGAATCAGAAACCCTGGGAGTGGGATCCGGCCATCTGTACTTAAACCCACCTCCATGTGGTGCTGATGCTGCTGTAGTTTGGGCCTAGACTATAGCTTGGTGCTGTAATTCTGTCTTATCCCCCCACGTCAGGGCCACTGTCTCCCCTGAAAGCTAATGCATTGCTCTTCACCCATCCTGCGTGTCAGTACCGTTCGGTTCCTGGAAGAACACAGGAGAGGCCTTACAATGTCATTTTCACCGGCCATCAGACCTGCATGTGCTAGGACCAGCACTCCTCACCCCACTTCCCATCATGAATCTCCTTTACAAATTGGTTGTTACAAAATAGTTACGGGGATGTAAAGTGCAGGATAGGGAATATAGTCAATAATATTCTCATAACTATGTACATGTCAGAGATTTATTGGGATGATATATATTTAATGTCTAATCACTGGGGTGTACACCTGAAACTAATATAATATTGGATGTCAACTGTAATTGAAAAATAAAAAATGATATAAAAAAATATCCTACCTGTGCATTCTTAAAGCCAACGGTGATTGGTGATTGCATCCCTCTCTTTGCCAGACATTTGCTTCTCCCTCCAACAGTTTTATGGAGTATACCCCCATGTTGGTAATTTTTCTCTGTAAGACGCTTCTCTCCATCTGTTTGAAGTGTAGCAGAAAGAACAGTTTGCTACACAGCATAAAGGTTCTATAATTTATATGTAACTGGTATAAATTGTTTCATGATACTAAATCTAAATAATCTTAATTATGACTCAGTCCTTACCCACCTGAGACTTTTTCCCTCCTTTGAAATGCTAAAAGAGTGCCAGGGCTTAGGCCACCTCTGTGTGGCCACAATGAACTGAAGACCCCAGCCCTTCCCCAGGATTCCTTGATGGCATATAACGGTAACCAAATATGGGTTAATGTGGCCACAGATTGTCACTCGACTCTATCATTTTCACAAGTACCAATTTTTAGGGGCATATTCAGCATTAACTCAAGGAGTTTCCTTAAAAGCCAAAGGAAGAATCCTCACAGACTAGCTCTTAATAATTAATTTTTATGAGTAATATATAGCTGAATTGGATTCAGGTCCTTAAGAATTCAGTGTGGACATTCAGCATGCAGAATTCTTGGTGATGATCTTAAGCTGACAATTGACAGGTAAATATTATTCAGCAGGTGTTTGGAGCTCCCCTTGTGTCTTGTTCTAGCAGCTAGACTTGGAATTCAGTATCCATTGTCTGAAAGTTGTATTTTTATCGAGTCTTAAAACAAAAGAACAAAACAAAACCCAAGACTTCGAGATAGAGGTTATGAATTTGATGTATAATTTCTGAATCTCAGCATTTCCAAAATTAAGAATTATTATTGTGATGTTTGTTCAGATATAATCAACCAGGCCCATTTCTAAACATATCTGTTATTCTTATTACAAGCAATTCTAACAAGAAAAATAATAACACTTTTTTCAAGTTCATATAATTGCACATCAAAGGAAAAGATGGATCTCGAGCCTCTTAAATGTTGAGATACAGCATGTTGTGGCCTATTATGTTTTTCAATTCCTTGTTCATGCCTTTCAGCTTAAAATACATCCATGTTCTCATAACTTTGCCCTTTTGCTCATAGATTTCAAGAAGAAAATTAACCATGATGTGGATTTAAAGCATTTCTTGATATTTAAATTTTCTACACTGTAAAGTGGTTATTTCAAATTTTATTTACATAGTTATCATCTCTCATCTGGGGACACACACATCCATCTATTTTTAATATGCATATAAGTGTAACTTTCCCAATTTTATTATCATCCATTCATTCAGACTGAGGAATTTTCTTATTCTGTAAAGGTTCCCCGGGTGATCTCATTCCTCCATCATAACTAAGTTAAAGAGGCCCAGGGGGCAAGATCATTTCCATGGTACCACTTCACCACGCTAGACAAAACTTCATCACTCAGAGAGTACCTGTGGTGTTGGACTCTGCATGTGGTTTTGTCCACAGTCCCAAGATCAACACCACTAATCCATGAACACTTCTGAGAGCCCCTACATTGTGATCTCACTCAGACCCACGTGGCAAATGCTTCTCAATCTCTAATACCCTTTGTCTTCATGCCACTTGCCTACACAGGGATTTCTGTTTCTTTCCCTGTATGCAGATATTTACATAAAGATTTGTGGGTGAACAATGTAGGATTTCAAGGTAAAGTTCATGGGATGAATTACGTTTTGAAAACAAAGGGGTTTTTCTCTCTGTACGCTCTGAATCAAGCAACCCCAGAGCTGAGAATGAGTGAACGGGTTATTAGCATGCTGGCCTGCAACCCATCCAGCTGCTTGCCGAAGACCTAAAGCCTTGCCTAGATGGTGTTTCGCTCCTTCCCCTCCACTGCTCCCAGTCTTGGGTTATGCATTACTTTCTTACTGTTGCTGTAACAAATTACCACCAATTAGTGGCTTAAAACAACATATATTTATTATTTTATGATTACAAATTGATCATCTTCTCACCTTCTGAATGTCAGAAGTCTGAAATAGAATTTATGGGGCTAAAATGGAGATGTTGATCAGGTGGCACTCCTTACAGAGATTCTAAGAGAGAATTCATTCACCTGCCTTTTTCGATTTCTAGAGGTCATCTGCATTCCTTGGCTCATGGCCCCTTCCTCCATTGGCATAGCCAGCAGTGGGGCATCTTCAAATCTCTTTCAATGAGAAGAACTCTTATGATTACATTGGGCCCACCTAGCTTATCGAGGATAATATATTCATATTAAGATCCTTATCACATATGCAAAGTTTTGTTTTGTTTTTGCCATATGAGGTAATATATTCACAGGTTCTGGGGATTAGGATGTGGACATCTTTGGAGGGGACCATTATTATGCATATCAACTGGGACTCTGTATGGCCTGTGAAAGCCAGTGCCAAGAGCATCTGCTCCCCACCCCCCAGGAGTGCAGGAGCTGTTTTTAGTTATGCCTGGTTCCCTAGGTCCTTTGGATCCCTGATCTATGGCCAGGCCAGTTCCCTTATCACTACTCCTTCCCAGTTATGGAATCTAGCCTCTCCCTGTTCTCTACAGCTACTGCATCAGCCTTAAGTCACCGCTTGCTTATTAAGCTGCTTGTTTTGTGCAAAAGGTATCTTTGCATTCGTAGCACTGAGTGTATTACCCCAGAGCCCCAGAAATATCAGACTCTACCCAAGGAACACCCAGAATGTATACCTCACACCAGGCAACATTTGAAAACATTTTAAACTAAGCAATTGTTAGGGCATCATGATAGCAAAAGCTCTTTGAAACTAGATCCACTATGTGGAAATGTCCATTTCCACTCAGTTACATCTTCCCCTATTTTCTTCTGGCTCGCGAGGCACTCAGTAACACTCTCCTACTTGGGTGTGCATAAGACTTTCTGTAGTGTCTCTCCTTCCAGTGTCATAATTGCTTTACCTTCTATCCTACCTAGCACACCGTAAATGCAGGCAACTGATCATGCCTTCTTTGACAACTATCATTTTTATTTCCTTTATTTAGAGACAAATGTAATTACTGAAACTGGAGAAGATGGAACTACTTTTACAGTGAAGTCAAAACATGCATCAACATTTATCTCTATAATTATTTCACCAGCGGGGAAAAAATAGTTTTCACTGGCTTTTATCATTAATGAAGAGGGTCCTCGACAGTGGTTGGTTACTTACTAAGTCATATATGTCAGTTCTGCTCTGATGACAATAAAACCTAGCCTGGTCAGCTCACCCAAGGTGTCCGGGAGTCATGCAGACAAAGCTCAGATACTGCCTATTGTATGGCCCAGCACTGAAGAATGTAACCTTTTGAAGCAGATGGATCTGGCTTTGAATCTTTAACTCTGTTACTTCCTTACTGAGTGTTACTGGGCAAGATCAGGGGCTAGAAACTTTTTGTGTAAATGACCAGATAGTGAATATTTTAGGCTTTGTGAATCACACGATCTCTCTTGTAACTAACTATTCAACTCTGCTAAAGTTTTAGCATAAGTAAACCGTAGGCATGGTTGTGTCCCAGTTAAACTTTATTTACAAAAATAGATTGGGCTATAGTTTGCTGACTCTTGGGCAAGATACTCAACCTCTTAAACTTTGGATACTAATAATGAATATTGAAAGCTGACGTCTGGTGTTGTTAAAATTTAATGAGATAATTATAATAAGTGTTTAGAATAGTACCTGGGACAAAATAGATGGTCAGTATATCTCTGGGTGGGTGGATGGATGGATGGACGTATGAGAAGGATGGAGAGAAGGGAACAGGAAGGAAGAAATTTAAAAAAGGGATAATGGACCAAATGGAGCTAATTAAACAGGTGGCGCATGTCTTATCCCATGGAGCAGAGCAACAATGCTAGACAGGTAAGCTACCAAGGCTGGGCCACCATCATTAAGAAAGTGGTTAGTCCCTTTTCTACTGTCTTTTTCCCTGTCGCACCAGGACTTATTTTCTCTGAGAATTGGAGCCATCCCACCTGCCCGCAGCTCCTACATAACTTCCCTCCATGAATCTGGGAAGGTTATTCAAGTCTGGCCCCCTTTCCCCTCCAGGCTGGGTGTCTTGCTGATGTCCAGATGGTTTGGGGGCTGCGATGGCTCCCAGGTCTTTGGGTTTTTAGGTCTGTCTCTGCTAATGACTGACCTGTTCTCTCATGGTTCTCTTGGGCAGCCTAGATGGACAGAACCTCACTTCTGCAGTGTGCATGTACCCGAGAAAAGACAAACTTTTACAATATTTGAACAAACGACAAAGGTGTCCTCCCTTAGTTATGAATCATCCTTGAAAACAAATCAAAGAAACTCAGATGGGAACTTCTGACTTGAATCTTTTGTCTTTGAAACAAAGTGTCCCCTACTTGCAACTAACGTGTTAGGGAAGACATTTACAAAAAAGGCAAAAGACAGAAAAGAAGTAAAACTAGCCCAAAGCACTGACGCGAGGCCTGAAAATGGAAGCTTTCTTCCAACAATAGGAGGTGGGATTATTTTATTGAAGCCTGCGTAGCTGTAGATCTGACTATCAGTAAAATGGCCCTTTGCCTTGTCGTAGTGTCTAATTCTTAATTCAGAAATTCGTGACCTATTCAAATGAGAAAACTGAGTCTGTCTACCATGAGCACTGCTTTTTATGATGAACACATGATTAAACATTCTTAACAATGGATCCAGAATGTTCTGAGGGTTTGAGCATGAAGCAGACTGTATTAAAATTTGAGGCTTAATCTTACAGAATGTCATAGATGTCTGAAGTCATCCCAGCCTTTGGTTCAAGCAGTATGTTGTCATTCAGACAAAAGAAAGAAAAAAAAAAAGATGAAAAAGGTACAGAGGTTGAGGGCACTCGGCTGGAGTGTGTCCCCATCCCGAGGAAACACGGAGCGGAGGCATCTCCCCATCTCCCCCAAGCCTGAAGGTACGGAAGCTCATTTGAAAAGTGAGGGTATCAGCTCCAACTTCCCATAATGTGTCCCTTAAAATAGCTGATTCCCAAAAATGTGTCCAAGTAATTTAATTTTCATTTTTAAACCATTGTGAATTTTTTTTTAATGTTTGGTTTAGAAAATGTGGTCACTGGGAGCAAGAAGGTCACTTCAGCTGTGAGCTGAAGTCTGATAGTGTTTAGCTTCCAGAGAGCCAGCCTTGCACTTCCTACAAAAACAGAACTTTTCCTCAAGGTCAAAATCGATTAGGTAGTGAGTGTTTGTGGGGGAGTGTTCAAGGTAGAAGTATCTGACATAAATTGATACGTGTTACTATAAGATGGTTCTTCCTCGTAAGCGCTCAATGATTATCAATCAATACTTAACGCATTCCCGAACTGACTCTCTTTCCCCATCCCTACTCGCTGCTGCTTATAATGCTCTGACAACTGTACACTGACCCTACCTTGGGCTTCTGCAGTGCCTTTCACGCTGGCTTCTAAAACTGAGATGCAGCTACAGCTGCCTGTAGGGGAGAAGAGCGGGTGGGAGGGGGGAGGGTAGGAGAAGCGAGAGAGAGAGGCTGAAACAGCCACCAGATGAACAAGCTGCCATACTCTCACGACCAGGTTTATTCACAGAAAGGATGGAAGCCAAAAAGAAAATTATCCGGGGAGAAGATCTAGCATGTTTCAAGTGCCAAGAACTCACCTCACTTGTCATTCCTTACTCTCTCCCTCTCTGTCTCTCTCCCCCTCTGACACATGACTTGGCAAATTAAAAATATATATATTATATAATTGCTAGTTTGTGAACAGTAACAATGTGCCTCAGAGAAATAATGAAGGATCTTCTCTGGAGCTGTTCAGAGTTAAGCTAGACCCTATAGGAAGAACCTTCAGCTCCAAAACTTAAGTCCTTTTCCATGTACCCCGGTCCTTTGCATCTTATTACAGTTTGATGGGCCTCCCATTTTTATAGTTCTATGTGGGGCTGCTGGGCCAATGATCATCTTTCTCTCTCTTTTGGAAGAAAAATGCACAACAGTTTCTGTTAAAGAGAATTCTGTAACTGACTCTCCTTTTCACTGGGTCTTGCCAGGCAGCTCCCGCGAGGTTTGAACTTGACTGTATCATCTATGGAGAGACCCTTATGGTCCGCACAGGTGTGTCCTCCTTGCCATGGTGGTCGTAGCTGTCTTCAGGCTGGTCCTGATTCTTTACTCTTATCTACCTTTTTCCCTTCTAGGTTCATGGTCTTTCTGGGGGCTGTCTTAGATCCTTTGTGGAATTTGGTGGTAAAAAAACGAATGAGCAATGAACTGCATACCAAGCAGGTTCTGCACACACCACTGATGATTGTTAATTCGCTCTGATCTGCAGCATTGGTCACATTCTTCTCCCTCTCAAATCTGAGTTTCTGCACATCCATTACTTTTCTCCTTTGTCTACTTTTTTCAGGACTGAGTGAGTTGGGGATGAACATTCTGAATAGTTTGTGCTTTTTACATAGTTCTCTCAAAGTGCTGCTTGGTCCTAGCCTTTTACTAGATATGGCTTTTGAAAATCATTAGTTTTTTTTTTTCCAAGAGTTTAAGCACCTCGATGAATGCATTGGGTGACTTGCAATATTAATAACTTATGTGTTCTGACCTTATGTTCCTGATAAAGGAATTCTCTGCACTGTAAAACTCCGGGATGAATAATGGCTGAGTGTTCTATTGTCCTCTTAAAATGGAGATTACTATATGTTGAATCACAACAGAACTACTTTTTTATAGGCTGTGAATAGCATAAGGGCCCATCATGTTATTCCAGGCAGGACCAAGTGAAAGGATAATGGTGAGCCAATTATTATAAATAATGCTGTATTTCCTTTTGGCCCCTGTGCAAATTTCACAGAACAGGATTGCATTAAAGGCTGGGAGATTAAATTAAAGGAGACAGTGTTAATACCAGCACCTAGCACCATGCCTGGCACAAGTCACAGCTGAATCAACGTCTGAGCTAAGCAGGGGTTTTGGGTTTTGTTTTGTTGGTTTTTGCCTTCACTCTTCCTTTACTGTGATAAGGGTCGAAAACAGCCATTATTAATCATTTGGTCAGTCCATGGAGCGGCGTCAGGCTGGGCAGGGGCCTGAGCTCAGGGCACCTTGTAGAGCCCCTGGGAGCCCAGATGGGTGAGCAGAATGCTGCTTGGTGAGTCTGGTTGTGGTGGAACCAAAGGAGGAAGCAAACAGAAAGGAAGAGTCTGGCGGAGCAGGTGGGGCTGAAGTTGGTCTCAGAGAAGAGGCAGGGCTGGGTATGGGTATTGAGAACCCAGGAGGGTCAGGGGCCTTCTGCATTGTGGGTGTGCAGTTGCCCAGGACAAGGGGTTCCAAAAGAACCACATGGTTGAGGAGAGAGGGCCAGAGGCCCTCCTGGGTTGGGTGTTGACACACTCTGCAAAAGTCCCGATGACTGAAAGGCCCTAGCAGAATGAAGCCATGGCGTCGCTCGTGTGCTCATGGAATACACACCAAATTCTTTCCCTTTCTCCTCCCGTGTCATAGAGTTTAACTTTGAGAAAGTTGACCCGTTCTCCTCTATGGACCTCAGTATCCATGTTTGCAAACAGAGTGTTAGACTACATGTTCTCTAAGATTTGTGTCTTTGTTTATATCTTTGTTGTATTAATAATGATGATGAGGCAGTGTCATGTAGAAGCAGTTTGTGCTTTCCCAGACTGACATATGTCTGGAAGCCATGGAGCTTTTATGTTGCTAAGCTTGTTTTTTATTTTGACATCTATTGTTCTATACTGACTTATTTTAAATTCCCAGCTACTAGCGATTGTAATTCCATCCAGCAACGGAGTCAAGGACCAAGCTGAGTCAGCAGTGGGAAGCATAATTTAATATGGACGCATCACTTAAAAATGTACATCTACATAGAAAAAGTGGTAACCACTCCAAAGCTAGCATTATGCAGTTTAATGAGATAACCACGATTTTCAGTGAATGGTGTCCATATGCCAAAGTGTGGAGAAAGAATATATTTTCTAGGGTAGAAGCATATTCAAATTTAATTCATGTCAAGCAGTTTCCTGTCCTTTTAGATATAGGCATGAAAAAGGGTAGCAAGGAATCAAGGAAACTTGGAGAGTACTTTGCAAAGATATATCAAGTTATTTAGTTAACTATCCCTTAGCCCACATTTCACCTCTGCTTTTCTTTATCTTTTTTTTAATCCTCATGCAAGGATATATTTATTGATTTGAGAGAGAGAGGAAGGGAACGAGAGAGAGAGAGTGAGAGAGAGTCAAAGAGAGAGAGAAACATTGATGTGAGAAGCATTGGTCAGTTGCCTCCCATATGCACCTCAACTATGAATTGAACCTGCAACCTAAGTATGTGCCCTGACTAGGGATCAAACCCACAACCTTATGGTGTGTGGGACAATGCTCTAACCAACTGAGCTACCCAGCCAGCGCATCGCCTCTGCTTTTCTTTACTCTGCCAAGGGGATCTTTGTCCTCCTCAATCCATATTCACCCGTTACTCTGTCTACCACTTTGGCTGTCCTCTTCCATAACCATCCTTATATGTGGATCATCCAAAGGGGGATATAACAGTAGGGAGGACTATGGACATCTGGAATTCAGGAGAAAGAAGTAGCAGGAGATGTAGACTTGAGAGTCACCAGGATATAGGTAGTAATTTAATTCATGGTAATAGATGAGATCAGAAGGGGAGGAAAAAAATCTAGTATACAATACCAAAGTGTGTATTATGAAGGGCCAGCAAAGTAAACCAAGAAAAAGACCTGAGAAGTTACAGGGTCACTCAGAAGCCAAGGAATTGTGTATTGAAAGGAGAAGGTGGTCACTGACGTTTCACGCTTGCTGAGTGGTCCATTAAGAAAAGGACTGAATGAAGCCCTTAGTTTCTCTGCAAGGGGTCCATGACAGGAGATTTCCCAATGTACAGATAAGGGCAGAAGCCAGGTGGAATAAGTTGGAGACAAGAAAAAATAGAGATCACTTGACTTCATTCTTTTGATAAATATGCCTGAGGAGGTGGAGGAGAGGATGTGGGCAATAACCTGAGATACTGAGATAAGAGATACGGTGGTTATAAGAGATTTTGCTCTCCATGGTGGGAAAGATTTGGTCAAGTTTCAGAGCTGATAGGAAGAAGCCAGTGGAGAGAAGGAGGCTGAGGATAGCAGCGGGAGGGATAATTGGCATCAGTGAGGCCCTGGAGGAGGCTGGAGGGCTGAAGATCCAGAGCCCAGGAGTGGAATGTCCCTTGCTGTGTGACAGAGCAGGAGAAGGAAAGATGCAAGGAAGGGCTTCACAGCAGGGTGGTCAGAACATTCCTTTGCAGTGGCCTCTTTTTGCTTCTGTGAGGTAGGAAGTGAGATCATTCCATGAAGCTGGGGTGATAAAGATTCAGGAGCATGGTGGAAGCTTGTAAAAGCAGCAGCGGGGAGTAGGGGCGTGGGTGACCAGGGAGATGGGTAAGGAGTCTCTCAGCTGACATGGGAAGCCATCCGTCAGTCCTAGAGGTGGGCAGTTTTCTGGAGCAGAGCTCGGCAGCTTAGTGGCATGGCTGGTTGGGCTGCAGTAGGGTGTACGGGCTGAATTGTGTCTCCTCAGATCCATATGCTGAAGCCTAAGCCCCCAGGATATCAGAATGTGACCTTATTGGGGAATACGGTCTTTGTGGATGTCATTACATTACGAGGAGATCATTAGGGCTCTGACGTAATGTGACAGGTGTCTTTCTAAAGAGGGGAGGTTTAGACGCATGCACACAAAAAGAATACCTTGTGAAGATAAAGGCAGATGCTTCTTCAAGTCAAAGATGCCAGAGGGCCAGCAAGCCACCTGCAGTGAGGGGAGCGGCGTGGGACGACACTCTGGCCCAGAGCTCGGAAGGAACCCGCTCTGCAGATGCCCTGGTCTTCTGTCTTCCAGAGCAGACAACGCATTGCTGTTGTTTAAGACAGTCTATAGTTCTTTGTTATGGCAGCCCAACCAACTAATACACAAGGGACTCCCGGGGTCATTTCTATTTTTTTCCCTTCCTTTTTTTTTACCCTCAAGTCGTTGTGAGGGACTTATGGCCAACATTTTGAGAGCACATTCTAAAAATACTATGAAAGAGTTAGTTCAAGGAATCCCAGGTGGGTAGGGAAAGAAGATAAAACAGAAGAGGACAAATAGAAAGAAAAAAGGAAAAGATTAAGGGATGTGGTGTTGAAATGTTCTTTTCAGCTCCTACAGGTGCAGTCCTATTAAGCATTTTCCTGTTCAAGTTAATCTTAGCCTCCGGGTTCTTGCTAAAGTGAGCACTGTGTTACTCCTCAAATTAGAATTGCAACTTAGATCCTAGCCAAGGTATCTGCAAAGAATCATTTGGTGTCAGGCACTGCCTTACATTTCCATATGATAACCACAGATCCAGTGTGTTCTCAGATGGACGTTCTGGGTATCTGAGCTGTGTGAGTCTTCAAAGGGCTGCATGACCAGCGTGGATTTAATGGACTATTTGCCCTGTGACTCAGCATTTCCTACATTCCAGAGCTTGGAAGATTTGCTCATTAGCTTTTTAATGGATTAAAATAAGGGGGAATGCGGGTTGTGGTTTCAAAAGCTGCTGCGATTAAAATCGTATGGCCAGCTGCTGTTCAGTATGGTGTCACCCAGTGTGAATGAAGAAGTGCTCCCTGTCAGGCTGTCACTGGGCTGTAAATTCTGTTTACTGTTGTACAATTGGCCACTTTCTGCTGAGTCAGAAGTTTTAGGAAGAGCATGTGAATAGTCCGCATTGAACAAAACCAAATATTTCTAAAAATCTTATTTTGAAAAGTAACATTTTCCCCCATTGCGGACAATTTGGGAAACAGATGAAAATAAATATATTTGCAAAAAGCAGGTACTCTCTTCAGTTTTAACATTTAGGGTATTTATCCATCTCATCTTGTTTCCTCCTATGCACATATATACATACATATATTTACTAACTGGGACTCATATGGTAATGCAGTTTTGAAACTTAACTTTGATTAACATCATTGCAACCTGACCACATTCTTATGCCACAGAACACGTTTCAGGGACTCTCCATGTTCCATGATCATAACTTATTTAACTAACCTCTTCTCTCTGGACATTTAGGTTGATTCTAGATTTTTGCTATTATGGATGATTCAGTATACCTTTTTCAATAATGTATGTATTTTTTTAAAGCTCAGGTCTTCTGGGGATTGCATTAAAACTTACTGAAGGTCAGCCAGGGCTACAGAGGGTTTTGACCTCCAAGGCTCTCTAGCTGACTCGTTTGAGCTCTCAATTCGAGGTCCCTCAGAAGGAGGACACTGCCTGATTTTCACTTGCACGGCATGGGGAGGGATTTGACGTAGATAGCAAAGGACCCAGAGATGCCTGCACGGAAAATGGGCTTCCAGGCAAAGTAGGGTTATATCTGTAGTCAGATGAGGGGCCCTAAGCAGCAGTGCTGCCTCTCCAAGGAGTTCAGCCTGTGACTGACTCACCAGAGAAGCAGGTTGTTCCCGGGGTGGTTTTTCTCTTTATTTTTCCTCCATCCTCTCGGATTCCTCATGATGGAAAATTCATAAACTGCTCTCGGTGACAGTTGTGCAAAATGAAAAGCTCTGTGAATGTGTTGAGAATAGATTATCCTGACTGCTGTTAAGCGTTTGACAAATTGGGAGTTTTGTCATACATCAGAGAACAATGGAGGGAGAATAAGGAGCGGCGGCATCTCATAAATACAGCACACCTGACGGCTCCCGGGCATCATTTATCTTCCTGTGTGGTGGGGAGGGGGGGGTGGGCCAGAGGCCACAGGTGGGTGGTGGGCAAGCCGCTGGCCTCCAGGAGACTGTGTGCTGCATCCCACCCCCAAGATCCCACCGGAGTGGGTATTTTAAGAAGGTTCCAGGTTCTTTAGGGTCATGCTCATTATAATTTCTTAAACTAAAGAAAGATTTTCCATGAGTCTGATGTGGGGGTCCCTGATGCCACTAATGGGCCAGGCCAGAGTCTCACGTGCTCCACAAGCGGGTGACAAGGCTGCTGAGCTACCCGCAGCCCAGTCGAGCTGGAGCTGGAAACCTACTAAGTACGAACACATGGAGGGGCTGGGACAGAGGGGCATGCTGGTTCCTACCCACCATCAACAGAAGGATGCAGAGAGCCAGAAGGGGATGGTCAGTCTCAGGGCTCAAGTGAGGAAGGACAGTCTGGAGAGAATGTTCAGTTGCTAGCATTCCTGAATATCTTAGCAATGAGTCATGAAGAGAAGTGTGCAGGGTGGGCCAGGCTCCAGGGCAGTGGCAGAACATCAGGCAGACTGGGCAGCGATCAACCTCCACTCCCCTTTACCAGTGCTGCGACCTTTGGCAGGTAAGTGAATTGACTTCTTTGAGCTCCGGGTTTGTGATCTGTGAAAGGGGATGGTGGTCCCTGCTCTTATAGTCATGTTGTGAAGATTAAATGAGATAATATAAGGCACATGCCTACACGGCTACTAGGATGGCTCTGATCAAAGGGACAGATAGTAACAAGTGTTGTGAGGATGTGGAGAGATGAGAACCCACCTACAGCACCTGTGTGAATTTAATGGGGCAGCTACTTTGCTAAAACAGTTTGGGAGTGCCTCAAAAAGTTAAAAGTAGAGTTACCATGTGACACAGCAATTCCACTCCTAAGTATATATCCAAGAGAAATGAAAAATTTGTACATGAATCTTCATAGCAGCATTATTCACAATAGCCCAGAAGTGGAAGCAACCCATTCAGTGAATGAATAAAATAGCTACACAAGGGATTATTATTTGACAATAAAAAGGAATTAAATTCTTTTTTTGTGTGTGTATTTTATTGATTATGTTGTTACAGTTGTTCCAGTTTTTCCCCCTTTGCCCCCCTCCACCCAGTATCCCCCTTCCCTCCAGCAATCCCCCTCTTAGTTCATGTCCATGGGTTGTGCATGTAAGTTCATTAGCTCCTCCCTTTTCTCTACTATTCTTAACATACCCCTGTCTATTTTATTCCTACCAATTATGCTTCTTAATGATGCACAGTTTTCTCCATTCTCCCCCTTTCCCCTACCTCTTCAAGCGGATAACCTTCCAAAGGATCTCCATATCTATGATTCTGTTCTTGTTCTGGTTGTTTGATTAGTTTGTTTGTGTTTTTTAGATTCAGTTGTTGATAGTTATGAGTTCGCTGTCATTTTAATGTTCATAGTTTTAATCTTCTTTTTCTTAAATCAGTCCCTTTAACATTTCAGGTAATGATAGCTTGGTGATGATGAACTCCTTTAGCTTTACCTTGTCTGGGAAGCACTTTATCTGCCCTTCCATTCTAAATGATAGCTTTGCTGGATAGAGTAATCTTGGTTGTAGGTCCTTGCTTTTCATCACTTTGAATACTTCTTGCCAGTCCCTTCTTGCCTGCAAAGTTTCTTTTGAGGAATCAGCTGATAGTCTTATAGGCACCCCATTTGTAGGTAACTCTCTGCTTCTCTCTTGCTGCTTTTAAGATTCTCTCTTCATCTTTAACCTTTGGCGTTTTAAATTATGATGTGTCTTGATGTGGTCCTCTTTGGGTCCAACTTGTTTGGGACTCTCTGTGCTTCCTGGACTTGTATGTCTATTTCCTTCACCAAATTATGAAAGCTTTCTTTCATTATTTTTCTCAAATAAGTTTTCAATTTCTTTCTCTTCCTCTTCTCTTTCTGCTACCCCTATGATTCAGATGTTGGTACATTTAATGTTGTCCTAGAAGTTCCTGTGCCTCTTCCCACTTTTTTGCATTTTTGTTTCATTTTTCTGTTCTGGTTTATTTTATTCCTCTTGTTCCAAATCATTGATTGAAAACCTGACATTCTTCCCTTCACTGTTGGTTCCCTGTATATTTTTCTTTATTTCACTTTGTGTAACTTTCATTTCTTCCTTTATTTTTTTGGTGTCCTCTGTGAGTTCTCTGAGCATCCTTATCATCAGTGATTTGAGCTCTGCATCTGATAGATTGACTATCTCCATTTCATTTAGTTCTTTTTCTGGGGTTTTGTTCTGCTCTTTCATTTGGGCCATATTTCTTGGCCTCCTCAATTTTGCAGCCCCCCTGTGTGTGTTTCTGTGTATTAGGTAGAGCTGCTTTTACTCCTTGTCTTATAACATGGCCTTTGTAGCAGAGGCACCTGTGAACTGTGTGGAGCAGAGCCTTAGGAAATTGCCAGGGTGGGCCACCCACTTCACCACTTATGGCTCTGTTTGTGTTAGGGGGCTTGGATAGGCGATAATGCCACTGCCTGGCTTCTGGTGATTTGCCTGGCACTCTCTCCATTTTCAGTCACTTCACCCACTTCCTATATGCAATTGGCACCCTTCCAGTTGCTGTTCTTGGGTTTGCATACAGTCTAAGACCAGGTGGGCCCTTTAAGTGGTGAAAATCTGGCAGTTTTTTCTACCACCCCAAATCCCACTAGTTTTTACAGCCAGAGGTAATGGGGTTTTATCTTCTGGTGCTGGGTCCCTGGGATGTGCAGTCTCATCTGGGTCTGGGCTCCCTGGCTCCCAGGCTATCCCTCCCAATTTTTATCCACCATACGTGAATGTGGAACCACCCCTTCTGCCACCGCCACCACAGCTGCTGGTCTGAGCCACACCACCTCTCTGCCCCATCTCCATGACTCCGCTTCTCCTGCCCTTCTGAATGAATGTGGCTTCTTTAAATCCTCGGTTGTCAGACTTCCATGTAGCTTGGTTTTCTGACAGTTCTGATTGGTATTTGTTTTTGAGATCTGGTTGTAATTCTTTCTATGGTTGCACAAGGAGGTGAAGTGTGTCTACCTATGCCTCCATCTTGACTGGAAGTCAGGAGTGTAATTCTGACACATGCTACAACATGGGTGAACCTTGAAAACATGCCAAGTGAAAAGAGCAAGTCACAAAAGACCTGATAACTGTATGATTCCATTTATACAAAATAGACAGAATAGGCAAAACTATAGAGATGGAAAGTTGAATAGTGGTTGCCTAGGCCTGGGGAAGTGACGGGGATTGGGAAGGTGATTGCTAATTTGTATGAGGTTTCTTTGTAGAGTGAAGAAAATGGGTTAAAAGTGACTGTGAATATGCTAAAATTCATTGAATTGCACACTTTCAGTGGTGAATTGTATGGCATGTTAATTATAGCTTAGTAAAGGTGGTACTCCTCCCCAACTTCCCCTCAAAAGAAGCAGAAGGAACAAAGTGCCCGATGCCCAGCAGGTAATTTATTTAAACAAGAGTAAGCCCCTTCCTGTCTCACAGATTAGTTTGTGAAAGGTTTGCAAGGCCTCTGTTCTAGTGTTTTCAAGTACAGGTCTTCATATTCTACTCCCCAAACTGTCTGATTTTCAACAAGAGACACTGAGCCTTCATTTAAGTCAAAGGGCTTACCAGGCCACACCCTTTTTGGAATCACTGTGCTCTAGAAAATCGGAGGGTGTGAGCTAAGATCCCAGTTTTATCCACTGGATTCCTTTCTCATACCTCCAAAGAGCGCTGTTATTTATTGGCATCGCTGTTGAGTCTGCAGTACCACGCTGCAGAAGAATTTGCTGAAAAAAAGCTGCTATTCTGGAGAAAGAAAGAAGTCTTCCCGCTGTCTGACTCGGGTCTTCCTGCTGTAATTGAAGTCAGCTGCCCATGGCCTGTCTGGATCCTGGCATCTGTTGAGGCTTCGATGCCTGATATCAAATGGAATAAGTGCCTCTTTGGAGAACAACTCCTGGAGGTCACTGCACATTTGTCACATGTCAGTGGGATCTGCATATGGATGTGAAATGTATGTTTAAAAATGTGCACATACTCGGCTGCACACGCATCCTGTTCCCAACGTGTTCGTTCAATTGCCCATCACAGACCCGCCCCGGTGGGGTGAGCTAACCTGCTCACCTTTGCCGGCCAGCCCACAGCGCCCCCCCCCCCCCACCTGTAGTCATCCCTGGTCTCCCCCTTCTTTCTCGTCTCCCCAGAGGGAGGGCAACTGGAAGGTTCTGCTTCCAATCTAAAGACGGGCTCCTTACCTTGATAGGAGGGAATAGGCGAATCTAGCTCCTGGAGTAGCCAGCAGCCAAGGAGCAGAGTGAGCACGGGACTGGGGGTCAGTTTTGGAACACGGGCTGTGCCACTCAGCGGCCATGTGACACGAGTTAGAGCACGTGACCGCTCTTGGCCTCAGTTTCTTCATAGATAAAATAAAGGCATGGACCTAGGTCCTTTAGGGACTCTAAATTTGGAGTATCCCCCCCCTTTTTTTTGCCTTGAGAAAGTAAGAAAAGCATAATTCAGAGTGCTGGAATGTGCTGAGTGACCTCCCCCATGTGGGCTGGTGGCTAGCATGTGAGACCATGGTGCTCAATCCCAATTCTAAAGTCCCACAGCAAACTGACATCTCCTAGTACTGTTTTAAAACATGGCCCCACATTCTTAGGCTTTTATCCCATTGAGAACTAGAGTCTGCACTTCCTCCGCTGGAATCTGAGCTGACCCAATACTGTTCCTTCCCTTGGAGAAAAGCAGGAGTGATGTGACCTCTGAGAGTGACCTCTTAGGGCACTGCTCCTTCCAGAGACACTGTTTCTCAGAACTCACTCACTCACTCTGCAGTGAGAAGTTCAGATCATATGGAAAGGCCGCATCACATGTTGGCATTCCCGGTGACGGTCACAACCAGCCCAGCCCGGGCACCAAACATGTGACTGAAGAAGTCTAGTTGGAAATACATTTCTCCAACTCTACCTGCTCCAGCCCATGGCCATCCCAGTCACCCCTGACTGTCCCAGTCATCCCAGGGGATGTCCTAGACCTTGTAAAGCAGAGCAAGCCCTCTCTGCCGGGTCCTGCCCAAATTTCTGATGCACGGAATCCATGAGCATAATATTAAATTGTTTGTCGTTTTTGGCCACCATGTTTGGGAATGTTTGCTATTGTGATGAACTGAACATTTGTTTCTCCCCCAAATTCCTATGTTAAAGCTCTACCCCCCAATGTGTTGGCATTTAGAGTCTGGCCTTTGGGAGATGATTAGGTTTAGATAAAGTCATGAGGGTAGGACTCCCATGCTGGGATTAGAGCTCTTAGAAGAAGAGGAAGAGATACCAGAGCGTGCACTGAAGAAAGGCCGTGTGAACATGTCTGAAAGCCAGGAACAGAGCGCTCCCCAGAACCTGACCACGCCGACACCCTGATCTCAGACTTCCAACCTGCAAACGAATGAGAAAATATATGTCTATTGTTTAAGCCACGCAGTCGCTGGTACTTTGTTATAGCAGTCCGAGCTGACTCAGACAGCTATGGAGAAAACCTGACTATCCCTAGACTGAGCCGTGCATTTGCCTCCCGGTCACCACAGTGTAATCTACAAAGTAAGAACTGGTCGCTACAAACACACCCCAGGAGAGAACTCTTAGTTTCTCTAATGTGAGTTATCTTTGTTCTCTTCGCAAGAGGCCACTATGAGGTACCCTTTCTAGGGCAAGAGTAAATGAATGTGTGTGCACGTGTGCATATACGTGTGTGCACATGCATACGTGTGTGGCTGTGTCCAGCAGGGCTGGGGTGGGGAGGAGAGACACAGCGCTGTCTGGGAAGACCGGAGCCCCAGCCCCATACTCCCTTCCCCAGCCTGCGCTGCGTGAACAACCCAGCATTGTTTATCCCCAGACAGTCTCCTTCCTCCTGCCCTGCACCAAATCGAAGCTATTATCCAAGGACAATGAGGGGACTATGGTCCCTTTCATTCTGCAACAGCGAGGCAGAGCTGACAACACGGGGATTTATCTCACACTCTGACTTTCCAGAGGCCTCATATTCATTCATGAGTTAATCCTTCCTAACAACAGTCCCTTTATTAGGGTGGCATCTTGATGGGTGTTCATCAGAAAAAGGGACTGAGGCAGCAGCCAGGGCTGCTGGTGACACATGGACCACCCCAGCTGGGGCCATTGAGGGCTGGCTCATTCCTGGGGCAGATGAGGCCATGAGATGCCACACACAGAATTGGGGACTTGGAATTGCGGGTCTGGATGTGCGTCTACCCTCTGGACAGACAACTCTACTGCTCTGAGTCTCGTTTCTTTGTCAAACAGATGCCTAGAGTTTTCGTGACGAGTGTGTGGTATGTAAAGATGCTCTGAAAGCTGTGACACATGATGCTCACGTTCATTGTCATTGCTGCTGGGTCTGAGTGAAGATGCTGCAGTTATTTACAGTGGCCGGAAGGGTCAGCAGAAGAGGGTCAGCAGGGAAGAGCGAGGACCCCTCAGATACCCACGATTAAAATGATGATGAAGACCCTGCAGTAAAAGCGGGCACCCACAGGTCCTTCCCCCCTCCCCCACTCAGGGCCCCTTGCCCTGCCCTCCCAGCCCTATGGAATCTACTGGCCCCAGAGCCCCACCTCCAGCTCCCTTCTCTTGCTTATCGCCCTCACATGCTGGCACTCTCAATCATTCAGGCTTTATTTTACTTTCCTTTTTTCTTGTTGGGTGTTCAGGAAGTGTTTCATCGTAGCACCAGGTGGTAGAGTTATCACTGACGAGTGGGTGATAAAAAAATCCACGCATAAGGTGACCTCCTGCATAGTCTTGCTGAGCTCCTGAGCCGTGGCTTTGGCAGACATAACAGTATATTTCTGTCCAGCCCAGACAGTCATCCCGCCCATGGTCGGTGGCTCAGTCATAATTCCCGATTTCAAGATCTGGCTTTTGCATAAATGCTGCTCGAAACTCCCCCTTTGAATTAAAAAAAAAATTGTGGTAAAACACACATAACATAAAATTTATTGTATTAACCATTTTTAAATGTGCAGTTGAGTAGCATTAACTAGATTTACATTGTTGTACATCCATCTCCAAAACTCTTTTCATCTCTCAAAACCGAAGCTCTGTCCTCATTAAACAGCACCTCCCTGTCCCCTCACCCCCGTCCCCTGGCACCCACCATTCTACTTCCTGTCTCTAGGCACTTCTCTCTGCACCTCATACAAGTGGAATCATACAGTGTCTGTCCCTTTGTGACTGGCTTATTCCGCTTAAAAAATGACCTCAAGGTTAACAATGCACACAAGAATTGCTGAGAAGTCTATTAAACACAGACTCCTATTCTGTAGGTCTGGGGCGGAGCCTCAAGTTCTTCCTTTCTAGTAAGTTCTCTGGTGCTGCCTTTGGTGACAGTCCACCAACCACAAGCTGCACAGCAAGGGTCTAAGGACCCATCTCCATTAGGCTCACTGGGGATCTTGGTCACGTGGAGACACTTGAGTGTGGAACCACACCTATAGAATCAGAACCTGCGTGATGAACACACTTTGTGGGTGATTCTGATGTATCCTAGAACCTGAAAACCACTGATCTGTGGACTGAGGCGGGAGGTTCTGAGCTCCTGTAGGAGAGGGAGACCCCTTCCCTGGTATTGATGCACCCCAGTGGGTGGTACGTGTGCCAGGAAGCCAGCCTTTGCTCACACTGTTCTTTCTGCCAGTTTCAAAAAGTCTCAACTCTTTAAGTCAGTCTTTCACAGACTTTGCCAGGAACACCCTTTGTTCCAAGGGATGAGCATATTTGGATAAGATAGTGAGACATTTGCAAAAATTGAGGTTGAGAATTGATGGCTGGGTCTGGGGTGTTAGCTCAGCCATGATGACTCATCTAGCCCTTGACCTTTCTGCGGAAATATCTGAGAAATGAGTAAATGAACAGCAGTGGGGGGTGACAAGGGCCTGCAGACCTGCGGCTTCTCACACACAGACGCTGATAAGTGGAACTGGGCCTGAGAGGTCAGTGTCACCAGCTCCCTGCTGGATTTCAAATCCCTTTGCCTCGCCCAAGCAAAGTCAAAGAGCCCCCTACTGCAGGCTGTGTCCTGAGGGTCATTCCTGGCCTGAGACTGAAAGTGGCCAGAGCTCACGTGGAAGATGGATTCAGCCATTGGGCCTGGCTCTGACCATGTAGCCCATCTTCATAGGCTCCAGGGCAGGTGTTAATGGGTTCTTTTTCTTTGTTTAGGTTTACTGAGGCATAATAAATAAAATTGCTATATATATATATATATATATAATGTGCAAAGTGATGATTTGATATGTACACATTGCGAAAGATTTCCTCCATCAACTTAATAAATCTTAGTAAATCAGATCATGTCACTCCCCTAGGTAAAATCTCCTAAGAGCCTCCTGTTGGACTCAGGATAAAATCCAGACTCCTTGCTTATTGTGGCCTGAAAGGTCTAGCATGAGCTAGCTCTGCCTGCCTCTCAAATCTCATCTCTGTTTCTTCTCCCCACGATGCCCTGTCTCCAGCCCCGCTGGTCTTATTTCCTTTCCTGGAAATCATCAAGGTTTTTCTACTCGTGTGCATTTGATATCTTCCTCTCTCTGGAATCTTCTTCCCCCTCCAGATCTTCACTTGGCTGGCTGATGCCTCTCCTTTTGGTCCCAGCTCAAATACCATCTTCCAGACCCATCTAAACATTCTCTCCCTTCCCCCTTCCCTGTTACTGTCTGTGTCATATCTCCTGTTTAATTTCTTCATTACCCTCATCTCTCCCTCTGAGATTGTGTGTCATTTCTGCGTTTGCCTTTGAATCTTCTGCCATCCATCATGAGTCAGTAAGCACCGTGAGAACGGGGGCTTCTCCAGCACCCCATGCAACACAGGGCACGTGGTTGGTGCTCTGTCAAGAATTGCTGAGTAAATGAATGACTCAATGAACAGCAAAGGAAGAGTGATCTGTCCCCCAGCTCTGCCTTGACACCTTCCATATTTAAAGCACACAGGACAGTAATTGTCCTTGTGTCTTAAGTATTTGCTAAGACACCAGGCATGTATGTACCATTCCCATTTGACACATTTTAAGGAGTTAAGGCTCGAAGAGGTTGGCTATTCGATCGGCCTACAATTGCACACATAACCTGGGGACAGCCAGGAATGGAGACAAGTCATGGCTGATTGTAAAGTTGCTTGTTCTATCACCATCTACTATTTGGTGTTGTTTAGGGAGTGGCCTGGAAGGCTGTTCAGAAGACGAGCATAAATAATTTGAGGAGAAGAGAGAAGTAGAATAGCACAGTGGAAAAAATATATACTCTGGGACCACACTGTGTGGGGTCTAAGCCTGGCTCTTTTCTAACTATGGGACCTGCCAAATTTCTTTCTTTTTTTTTAATTTTATTTTTTGGTTTTTCAATTACAGTTGTCCCATTTTTTCCCCATTGCCTCCCCCACCCAGCCCACCCCTTCTCCCATAATCATATCCCTCCCCGTTGTCCATGTCCATGAGTCATTTATACACGTCCTGCCAAATTTCTTAACCTCTCTGTGCCTCCATTTTTAAAATGGACATATTAATATCACCACTCTCACAGAGCTGTAATGAGAATTAAATGAAGGAATATATGTAAGGCCTTTGACCTGTGCCCGGCACAGGTAAGTACTATACATGTATATTAAGTGTTTACTATTTTTATTACTATTATCATCATCCTACAGCTCACCTTGCAGGGTGCTGCATCTTCCTTGGGATCCTGCTGGCACATCGGTCTCTTTGTAAACCCCCAGTCTGTCTGTCTGTCTGCCTCTCTCTCTCTGGACCTGCAGGAGCTTTTAGAAGGAGTTTCTTGGTTGCGTGTGACTTTGGAGAAAGTGCTCCATACAGCCTATTGTGCAGGAAAGAACCGAAACTTCAAAAGCAGAAAAGGAAATGGATGTGCTAGTGACACGGAGTTGTGGCAAAAGCCACCCACTAAATTACATGTCTGAGCAGAACTGCAGGCAGATTGGGAATGAATGATGCTGGGATGGCCAAGCCATTGAGCAGAGCCAGGAACACGGCACGGAGCCCCCTGTTATTCCAGCCTCTAGGCAAGTGCCGTTTTAGTATTCTTTGCACAAAAGGTCTCAGTTTACTTTTGTGTTGTTTCGTATTCACAACCAGCGCAGCTGATGTTCTCAGACCCAGCACATACCTTTGCCCGGTCTGGTGGCTGGAAATCTCCAGTTACAGAGAGGGAGTTCCGGAGAGGTCCTTGGGAACCGTTTCACCTAACCCCGCTCATTTGGAAATGAGAAAACTAAAGCCGTGATGGAAAGGGACAGTTATTTAGTCACTAATTCAGCAGTGATTTATTGAGCAAGTGTGCAAGGCCCCAGGTTAGGTGCTGGAGAAAATCAAGAAGGTCCTCACTTTCAGTGTGAAACATACACACGAACTCTTATAAAAGGCCGTTTAATGGAGGTAACACGCAGAGAGCGCAGGCCGCAGAATTATGTCCTGAGTTCCGATCTAAATGGCCACTTCGTATCTGAACTGCGGTGATTTACTGAGCTTCCGCTCCTCCTCTGTGCTCCGGGAAAGGTGGTGTGTGGCCTGGGAACGGCACCGGGGTTTTATGAGGACCCAGATAATCACACCACGTGCTGCTGCTTGATGGCCTATAAAGCGATTTGTAGATGATGCTTTTGTTACTGGTTGGATGATAATTTGCGAGCAGGGAATTGCAGCCCCTGGAATAAGACGATGGAAAATGAAAGGGGCCATTAAGAGGGGTGGAGGGCAGATTGTATGTTGGGGGTGGAGCAGAGAAGAACCCGAGGTGGCCCCAAGCCTTTGTTCTAAGGAAGGGCTGTCCTTTGTGCTGTTTGGAATAAATGAAAAGGGCTCCACTATGGAGAGCAGCTCATTCACCAGGCAGCAGCTACCACTTGCTAGTCTCTATCCGTGTGGTAAGTGTGAGGGTGCAAGATCCTGAGTTCAGACATGGCCATGGATAAGCTCAGGGTTTTACAAGAGACGCAGAATCATAAACAGGAAGATAAGCGTAGTGTCTTGACAGGGCTCAGGACAGAGGAACCCAAACCCATCTTGTCAGAGATGGGCTGAAGGGTTCCCAGGAGAGCTGATAACTCATCAGGGCCTTGAAGTCTACAGAGGGCCCGGCTGGCTGGGTTATGCTGGGAAGGGGGCTGAGAGAACAGCATGGAGACAGAGTGATGTGGCACGTTCAGGAACCTGGCTGTGGCTTTGAGGAGAGACCTGGACTGCTGGTGGGCATGGTGGTAGGAACCATTTTGCAAGTCACTGGAGTGCTAGGCAGAACCGGAACTGGGCGAGGGGATGGCGTTCGTGGGAGCCCTCTTGCTCTGATAGCGTGTTGACATCTGATTAGGACCCTTCAATTACAAATGTAAGTCACAGTCAGAATGAGTCTTCTCCCATCATAGCTGGTCTTGGAAGTCACCCATGGTTTTGGGAAATGTGCACCCAATTCTGCATGAAAGGTTTTCAAGGTGGGGGTGCAGAGAGCATCTGTCATCATGGGAAGGCGGATGGAGAACGCACACACACCAGAGGGGAGCCATGCACATGAGAGCCTTCCCAGGGAGGGAGTAGCAGGGCCTCAGATCCACAGGAAGCCACCCATCTTGCTCAGTTCCTGATGTTATACCCAACCCTTTCATTGCCCCATCCTCTTGCAAGGCTCCAGGAAGGAACAGAATCCTAAAGCAGTGGGCATTTCACCTGTAAGGAGGGAGGCATGGATTTTACTCACAAGGCATGCATCTATTAAGCTCCTGGGGTTTGCAGAATCAGCCATGGGCATGTGACAGCTGGTCGAGTCCCAGAAGGGACCTATGGCACCTTCGGGATGTCTCCACCTGGCTGTCACACATGGATCTCAAATCCAGTGTGCTGAAGTTTGAACTTGTCATTTTTTTCCCTTAAAAAAATATTTCCCCTTATTTGGACAAGTATCAGCACCAGTCGTCCAAGTCAGACCATGGGAGCTGCCCCCAACACTTCCCTGTGTGAAGCCCCAGCCCCACAGTCCCCAAATTCTGCCCATTCTACTTCCCCTCTGTTGCTCTAGGCTAGGCCCCCAGTGCCCCCCACCTAACACACTGTTCCTTTATCCGGCCTCCCTGCCTCCATCAGGGTCTGCTCCCGCGCCTCCATCCTCCACCACCTGGACCTGCTTTTCAAGCTTGGATGGCTCCTTTGCCTGCCAGAGTTTTCTTCATGTATGCAGCAGCCATGGGGTCCTTTCTGTCCGGCATGTCCTGTGATGAGCTCAGAAGGACAGAGGTGAATGGGACAGGACACTGCTGCAGGGGTGCACCCAGCCTGATGGGGGAGGCAGCGTAATAAAGGGCAGTGTTGACCTTCTGATCTAAAGGAATGGTTTCCTGTGCTGAGGTGCTCAGAAAGTGCAGGCAAGCCCTGACTAGGGACCACAGGAGACGGGAGGGAGAGGGCCTTTTGGCTTATTCTTTCCCCTGCTGCAGTTCCTTTCCTACATTTAAAAAAAAAAAATTAAAAAAAAAAAAAAATATATATATATATATATATATATATATATATATATATATATATATGCCAGGGATTTATTTGAAAACACAATGAAAATAATGTTTGTGCTATGTGGAAAATGCAGAAAACAGCCAAGCAGAAGCTTGAGATTCTCCATCCCCTCAACCTCTGTCTAGCTAGCATTAAAATTTTGTGTCCTCCTTAACAAATTTCCTTATTCACATTCATATTTTATAAAACTAGTGATGCCTTTGGGTATACTGTTTTGTACATAGCTCTTCTTACTAACAGATGCCAGAGCATTTTAAAAGCAGCTCTGTTGTTCTTTCTTATTATAAAAGGAATATACAGCTCACCTGATTTTGTACTTAATATACCGGATGGGGCAGAAGTAGGTTTACAGTTGTTCATATGGAAAATAAAACAATGATTCATAAGTAATAACACAAGGACAAACTGTGTTTCGTATACTCACAACTGTACACCTACTTTTGCCCCACCCTGTATCATAGCTTCTTTTAATATTTTGATCACTTATATTCTTTTTGTTAACATCTATAGGATATGACTATATGATATACCATCTATAGGACTGTAAGTTAATCAAAAGGGAGGTTACCTTGAGTGATATTCCATATAGACATATCGTAAATGATATAACTAATCTAATATTTATGGATATTTATGTTGCCTCTATATTTTCATTTCAGCTGGCAGGATGATGAAAAGGCTTGTATGAGCATACATTTGCTTCCTTGGGATAAAGTTTTAGAGGTGAACTTGCTGTGACAAAAATGATAAACATTTTATGTTTGTGTCCATATATGTGGTTGGCAGAATTATCAGAGGACCTCTGCCGATGACCTGTGTCTTTGTATAATTAACTCTCCTTGAGTGTGGGCAGGACTTGTGCTTGCTTCTGACCCACAGATTGTGGCAAAACTGATCACGATGTCACTCCTATGATTGTTACATTATATAGCAAAAGTGAGGGGATTTTGCAGATATAATTAAGATCTCTAATCAGTTGACTTTAAGTTCATCAAAAAGCAGATTCCTATTAGAGAGCCTGACCCAATCAAGTGAGCTCTTTAAGAGAAGGTCTAGAAATCAGAGACTATCTAGCCTTGAAGAAGCAATCCACCATGAGTCTAGAGTAGCGATGAAATGAATTCTGCCAGTAATCTCATGAGCTTGGAAGAGGACCTCAAGCCTCACCTGAGACCCGAGACCTGGCTGACACTTCCGTGGCAGCCTCAGGCGACCCTGAGCAGAGAGCCCAGCGCATCCCTGCCTGGATTCTTGACTCACTAAAACTGTGAGATAATAAGCAAATGCTATTTTAAGATGATACATTGTTGATTTATTATAGAGCAGTAGAAAGCTATTACAATATAGGAAAAATGCCTCTGATAAATTATACACAGAAGGACATTGCCAACCAGTAAGAGAGCTTCCATCACAATGAGTTTTTGCCAACCTTTTAAATCTTTGCCAGTTCACGAGATTATAAAAACCTAATTTCTGGTCCTCAATTACAAGTAAGGTAGCACATTTTTAATATTTTTATTCCCTCTTAAAACTTATTTGAAGTATATCCTATCCTTAGTTACATGTTTTAATAATCATATCATTTGTCTATTTTTGAATTTTTTATTGGTTTGTGAGAACTTTTTACATATATGGAGGGCAGGCAAGAGACAGAAATGTAGAGGTCCTTTTCTCTGTTACAAATCTTGCAATTACAGTGTATTTCTCCAGCTTGACAATGTTGCTCTTTTTCTATTTCATATATTTGTGGTATTTGGTGAGGATGGATATGGATGTATTTTCATTCTGTTGAGTTTCAGAAAGGCCATCTGGTTGTCCTTATGGAAGACGGATTGATGGTAGAGCAGTGAGGAGACAATTGCATTAGTCCAGAGGAAGCCTGAACCCTATTAGGCATTGCAGGGGCGGAAAATAAGGGTCCGAACCCAGAGACGCCTTAGAAATGGAATTGGCAAAGCTCAGTATTCGTAAACTGACTTCTTACTGGATGGGAAATGAAGACACAGAGGCGGAGGACGTGGTGCATGGTCCTGCTTGTGTCGGTAGGTACCACATCCCCTGAGGACGTTCCTCCCTCATGGACTGCACACCACCAGAACTGCACCTTGCTCTTCCCCCGAGATCAGGAAGGACATACTTCCTGTGTTCACAGCCCTGCCTTTAGTTTTCGCCAGGGAATGAATAAATCATTCCTGGAGGCTCTTCTTCCCTCCCTAGGAGATGAAAGCTTCCTCTCTTGTTGTATTTTCTTGGACTCCCCCTCATCAGCCTGACCTAAGGCTTTGAAGCTGAGAGGATGAGCAAGGTGTTTGCTCAAAGAAGGATCTACCTGGACATGCCTGGTGCAGGGTGGGGACTCTCCTTCAGCGCCCTGCCCTGGGAAGCCTTGTCTCTGGGCCGTGCTGGGGGTGAGCGGGAAGAGAAATTCAGCCTCGCAGTGAGCAACCTCCCATGAGATGTTAGGCATCCCGTGAACATTGCTGCCAAGAGCGGAGGAGGAAGTCTGTTCTGTCCCTAGACTCCAGTGGGTCCCTCCAGCCATCGGAAATGAAGCAATGCCCGCAGTCTGTCATGGCAGAAATGAAGGTCTGTCAGGCAGAGGGTTGACACGTGCTTGGGGTCTCCCACTGGTGGGAGCAGAGGGGAGATACCAGAGTAACAGAGCTGAGGTCCTAAAAGCCTTCTGATCTAACTGAGCTCAGGTGTGGGTTATTCAAAGCCACCCTTAGTTTGTTTACTGCAGAGATTCTCATCCATCCAGGAGACATTTGACAACATCTGGAGACGTTTTTGGTTGTCACCACTGGGAGGCTGCTTCTGGCAACTAGTGGTGGAGGCCAGACGTGCTTTTAAATATCCAACAATGTGCAGAGAAGTTCCCCACAACAAAGAATTATCTGTCCCTGAATATCTAGAGGGCTGAGGTTGAGAACCCCTGGCTGAGCAGGGATGCTGTGAATGAATGCTATATCCAAGTTAGACATGTGTACAGTATCCCCCCAGCCCTGCAACAGGCTCTGTGAATAACGACCACCCTGAATCCTTGATTCTCCCCCTGGGGACCCTGGTGGGTACTGCTTGAGGCTGAGTGGGGGAGTGAGGACTCAGCACCCTAAGCTCACGCCCAGAGATCTGGCCGCAAGCCACTGTGCTCATCCTAAAGCTGGAGAGGAGAGATTAAAAACGAAATCTACTTGTGAGGTGCAGCAGGATCTTTCCTCTCAAACCTGAAGTCTTAACATTTATAAACATTCACTACCGGTTGGCTCCCGTGTCTTGTACCAACCCACGGAGGACTAATGTCGGCTCTGAGTCTGGCGATCTGTTCATTTTACCCAGATTAAAGTACATGGCTGCCGGATGAGGTCAGCCACGAGAGGCGTGGGGGATGCCGGAAGGTTGCTGAAAGTCTGGGAGTAGAGAAGTATTGCAAATGTCTTATCAGGAGCTGGACCTTCCATATGTGGGAGTTAAAACTGACTACTTGCATTTTTATCTCCTGGGACAGTGGTCTTCTAACACAGTGCAGAGTAAGGTGTCACTGAAATAAATTAGCATTCAGTGCTACCTACATCTCTGAAGCATAATCTGACTTCTCTCTGAGCGTATGTATGCTATACAGCAGGTCCTTGAATAATGTCTTTCATTCTGCTTCATCTTGTCCTAAGGTGGACGAGATTAAAAAATCGATTCCCATCCTGGGCCACTGTCTGTGTGGGGTTGGCATGTTCTCCCTACATCTGTGTGGGTTTTTTCCAGTTGCTCCAGCTTCCTCCCACATGCCAAAGCCGTGCTCATGAGGTTCACAGGCGTGTCTAAGTTGCCCTGGTCTGCGTGAGTGTGGGTGGGTGGGTGAGTGTGCCCTGCAATGGAAGGGCGTCCTGTCCCAGGTTGGGTCCTATCTGGAGCCCAGAACTGCTGGGACGGGCTCCAGCCACCCACAACCCTGAACTGGAATAAGTGGGCTGGAAGCTCATTATCTTACTTATTTTTAATCCTTCTGATATGTATGGATAACTCACATTAATTTCAATGTTAATATTAGCAGTGTTTGGAGGTTTTCATGTAGAAATTTGGTGATGCGGCGGTGACCAGAAATATGCTTAGGGAACTTAACTCTTATTTGTATCAATTAGCCTGTGGTCCAGTTGGTTTCTCAATATGTCATTTCATCACTCCGCGTGAAGTCTCAGTTTCCAAGAACCTAATGATGACGTTAAGTAAGGACTTACTGGATACAGATATTAAGAATTTTTTACAAGATTGACTTCAAATGGATCAAGGTTTTCCTTTCTTTTTTTCTTTTTTCTTATTGAATTTATTGGGGTGACATTGGTTAATAAAGTTATATAGGCTTCACGTATACAATCCTATAATACATCATCTGTATATTGCAGTGTGCATTCAACACCCCAAGTCAAGTCCCCCCCCCTGCCTTTCTTTCTTTTAATGCTTGCTGATGTTGGCAGCCTTCTTTTCTGTCCCAAGAGATAACGAAAGAGCAAGCATCGCGAAGAATAAATGTTGGCCCTGAATTGTCACTCATAAGGGATATAAATCAATGCTGTGTTCTGCTTCCATGAACCAGTTTTAACGAAGAAATGCTTTTGTGTGTGTGTGTGTCTCCAGACCGTCCCAGAAGCGGTTTCTGTGGGACAGAATCTGGAGTGACAGCAGCAAATGGGATTTGCATGGAGGTAGCAATCCCAAGAGGGCGCTCGTCCTCGCCGTTCTTTGTTTTTTTAGTTGTAAATTGCCTTTTTAAACATTTTCTACTGAGTTTGTTGGGGCGGCGCTAGTTATGCAAACCATACAGATTTCAAGTGCACAGCTCAATGAAACATCATCTGCACGCTGCATCGTGCACCCATCACCCAAAGCAGACTCCTTTCCATCCCCATTTATACCCCCTTTGCCCACCTCCCTCTACCCCACCCCCGTCCCCTCTGGCTGTCAGCACACTGTTGTCTGTGTCTGTGATATATATATTTATTTGTTTGTTTGTTTATTTATTTATTTATTTATTTTTTCTTAAACCCTTCACCTTTTTTTTTTTCACCTAACTCCCTTCCCTCTGACAGCTATCAGTCTATTCTATGTATCTATGCTTCTGTATCTATTTTGTTAGTTAAATTATTTTGTTCATTAGACTCCACATATAAGCGAGACCATATGGTATTTGTCTTTCTCTGACTGGCTCATTTCACTCAGCATAATATTCCCCAGGTCTATACATGCTGTTGTGAAAGGTAAGAGTGTCTTTTTTTTTTTTTTTTTTTTTAATGGCCGAGTAGTGTTTCATTGTATAGATGTATCACAGCTTATTTTATCCACTCCTCTCCTGATGGGCCCTTTGGCTGTTGTAAATAATGATGCGATGAACATGGGGGTGCATGCAGATTCCCAGAAGTGGAATCACTGGGCCAAAAGACAGTTCCATTTTTAATTTTGGGGGGATGCCACAGTGGCATCCTCGTGATTCTCAATCCCTTTTGGCAGGAGCCACCTCTTGTCCCTCGCTCCCCTCCCTTAACATCGGTCTCCTGATACTCCTGCTTTGGCTGTTCTGACTGTTTCTCTGTTGGCTTGCTCTCTGTGATCCCCTCTCTCTTCCTTTGAACTCTTGTCTCTATAACATCTATTTCGTTAGTGCCGGAGGTCTTAACCAGCTGATCCATAGATAAGTCCCGAATCCACACCTCCAGCCTCAGTCTGTCCCTGAGCGCAGACCTGCAGGCCAGGGAGATGAAAGCACATTTACAAGGCTAAACTCATTCCCCGCCACTATTTTCTACTTCTAGCAAAGGAGCCGTCTCCTATCCGCCAGTGTGAGAAATGCAAAGTGGTGCTTGACTTTCTTACCCCCGTGGATTAGGAAACAATCTCAGAATAGCTTGCAATGTGACCCTTCCTTGTACTGCTAAGGAGCTTACTGAAGCCTTCGTGCAATCAATGCCACCATCATGAATGGGAGAGTTGTCATCTCTTGTCATTATTACCTTAACGTGATTTTGAGCAGCAAGTTCCCCTGCTCTAGGAAAGCTTGAGTGGGTCAGCAAACACGGAAATAGCACCTTCCTCCAAATCTCCTTTTCACAGATTAGATAAACAAGCTCTCCAGCTCTGCCTAAATGGCAAGAAGTGAGCTACGTGGCATCATAGTTGTGTAACCCCAGTGCGTGGCACAGCACCTCACACAACTATTCAGAAGATGACATAACGTATTAGACAGTGACAGGGAGGGTGGACAGGGCAGGCTTCTCTGCAGAGGTGACATTCGCGTTGGTGTCTGAATGGTGATCATAACCTCCTTTCCCGGGGATCAGAGGAGAGTGCTGCCTGGAGGCTGTCAGGGGCTGGGGGACCACTTGCTGAAGAAGGTGTGAGGGGTTTAACCAGGTAGGCAACTTTTTAGGACCTTATTCTGATGAGTCTGACATCCCATGATGTGCCTTCGCCGAGACCTGGGTCGGCAGAGATTCATGAACTATTAATAGAAGCCGAGTTTCCATTTCTGCCTCCGCCTTTTCATGCGCTCACTGCACTAGAACCTAGTCGAAGACTCCCCAGCTCATTGGTATGATCCATTAATGCCCCAATTGACCCTGTAGTGGCTGAGTTTTTCACACTCAAGAACTTCACCAGCCATTGCACTACACTGGAAATGGAGGAAATATTTGGGGTATTCTTCAAGTCATTGTTATTCCCAAAGATCCAGAAAATGCCTCAAAGCTGCCTTTCAAATCCTTGATGCTGAGCGGCAAGGACTGAAGGCATGGTTAGGCGCGGTCCTCGGTGGTGTCCTGGTGGAAGCCGGGGAGCCCACGCCGATCAGCAGGCACCCCCAAGGCGAGCTCTGTAACATTTATGCAGAAGACAAACTCCAGGGAGACGCCTTTTAAAGGAGACTCAGCTCCACGTCTTTTTTCCTCCACCTTGTTCTGAAAATGCCTGACGCACTTAATGCCACCCCAGCGTTGCTGGATTAAGGGAGGAATGAGACACACTCAGCTTTAAGGGTTCCGTGTTTCTCTGCCTGAAATCACAGGAGCGTGGCCTGTGGCCGGATATCCTGAGCAGCTCAGTGTGCCCAGGCGTGCACTGGCATGGTGTTCCCTTGCATCTTTGGTAACTTGTTCTGTTCATCTATGCGATGTGGCTTAAGGGCAGGAAACAGAACAGGGAGAAATGGCCTCCGCTCTGGGCAGAGACAGGCAAGTGGAGATCACCATAGGCCGGTCAGGGCCGGGCCTGCATGTTTGTCCTGTCGCAATTCCTATCAAGGTAACCAGAATGTACTTGTGGCGGCCATGGAGACAAAACCGGCAGCTTGTATTGCGTCCTGCGTGCGCCATCCTTGACTCTGTATGCACCTCACTCCCATGGAAGCCCTCACAACCTCTCTGCAAGCAGTTGGCATTGTCCCCATTTTGCTGATGAGAAAACTGAAGTTCAGCAAGATGTAGCCAGATTCTAAATTTCAGAGAAATGAGCCTAGGGTTAGGGGAACAAGTTGAAATCCATAAAACAATGTCTTATTTTGGCTGTTCTCCTGATTCTTGGGCTGCTTTAGTGCTGCTTCAGTGCCTTTGCATGGTGATCTTGGTGACTTTAATGTCACCCCATTTCTTAAAAACAGTGATGGGGATTTTCCAATTTTCCAGGGATGAGTTGGGGCAGTCGGGAAGCAGGAGACTGTCTGCTTCCCCCAATGCAAGGAACACACACACACACACACACACCCCACACCCCCACCCTGTTTGTTTATATCCTAGGTCACATGATGAGTCAGACCAAACCGGAACTGCTTTCTTAGCCCAGACTTCTGTTATCTGCATCGTCCCGTGTGTCTCTGCAGGGCTCTGCAGTTTCCAGGTTGACCCTGTACCATTTTCAACCTTGATAGAAGTCTTTATTTTTAGCTTAATATGCACCCTCACTCTCTGTCTGTTTCCCTCTCTCTCCCTCTTTCTCTTTTGACAGTACATAATATTTTTTATGAAGATGGATTTACTGATCTTTCTCTTGGGGGTTCTAGATTTTGCATAAGGAAATAGGCTTTAGATTCCCCAAAGTTTTAAGGAAATGCACATGCATTTTCTTCCACGATTTCAGTGATTAATTTTTGCATTTAAATTTTGATTGTTTTGATCTTAGTATATGTGCAGTGTGAAATATGATGCATTTCTAGAAAGGTCCGTCTGTAGAAGGCCACTTTTAGTGCATACTAAATCTCTGTGGCATTTGGACTTCCTGATGTTCCTGTGATTATTGCTCTGTTCATGTAACAATTATTGAGGTTTTAATTATTAAGGTATTAAGGTATCATGATGATGATGATGATGATGAATTATTAAGGTATTAAGTTTGAGGTTTTATTATATATTAAAAATTGGGAAGTCTTTCCATAGTTTTATTCTATCTGTTCTTGCTATTCTATTTTCCCTAAACCCCCTAGAATGAATGAAAAGCTCTGTCTCCTTTATCTAATTGATGCTGACTCATTCTCAAGATTCAGTTGAAAATATCCTCTCCTCTGGGAGCTTTCCCTGATGTCCTCAGACTTTATCATGTTCCCCAACCCTGGTTTGTTCCCAGAGTGCCCCACTGGCCCCTCTGTCACCTGCTCATATGGAACAAACTTGCAATTGGCTACTTTTCTCTGCCCCTCCCCCTGTTCGGGTCATACTTTTTTCAAGGACAACATAGAAGCAGCTTCACTCGTGCACCTTCTAGCAGCGAGCATAGTGCCCACCACATAGTAGGGACTTGCACCAGTGACCTACTGCTGCATAGTAAGCCACCCGAAGCTCAGGACATATAAGACAGCAATGCTTTATTTTTATCTCTCATGTGGTGAACCATGACTGGGCTCAGGTAGGCGGCTCCGTATTTGGGGATCCCTCCAGGTTTGGGTTCTTCATGTGATTGCGCCAGACAGTGGCTGGAGCTGGAGCCATGTGTGAAGCTTCTCCACTTATACATCTGGTGGTTCATGCTGGCTTCTCCCCTGCAGGTCTTAGCTGGTCCTGTTGGCAAGAACACCTAACTATGGCCTTTTCATGTTGCCTGGGCTTCCTCAAAGCATGGCCGCGGGGCTCTCGGAGCCAAAGAGCCTGGCAGAAGCTGTATTGCCTTTTATGGCTCAGCTTCAAAATCACATGGATGCACATCCACCGAATTTTCCAGATTGCGGTGGTCTCAAAGATCCACATCGTTTCAGGACAGGATATAAACCCTACTTCTTAATGGGCAATGGCAAAGTCAAATTGTAGATGTGAAATAAGCAGTATAGTAATGGCCATCTTTGGAAAGTATAATCTGCTACAGTGCCCCAAAGATATTTGTTAAAATAATTTGTAAATGCATGTTTCAACATCACTAGGATAGTTATACTCTGGGGCCAGACTTGAACCAGGACTTCTGACCAATCAGCAAACAGCAGGTGCCTGCATTGAATGTGTTCCCTGTGCACCCCAGGGTAGGTGTGAGGCCAGTCGCTGGGCTCCTGGGAGGGTTCTCCCATTTAGGGAGCAGTGTCAGGAGCTGCATGAGGATTTATGCAGTCACATCGACAAAGCATTTTGAGTTCTTGATCGTAAACTTCCTCTCTCCCATCCAAAGTACCGGGTTATTAGAGTTTTTTCCTTCTCCACTTTCTGAACAAGATGGATGTAGGAGAAACGACACATCAAGTATTTCTGCTGAAACGTGGGGTTTCTGCTCAAATGGAAGGTGCTGTGTTTATGACTGGCACAAAAATGGAAGAACTGAACTTGCTTTTTGAACAGTCAAGTTTATCATTTTTGTTCTCACAAATGGAGAAAGCTAAGAGGGTTTGAGGAATTGTCCTCTTGGATTCTGCCAGGTAACTTGGGTGGTGAATGAGAAATGCAAGAGATCAGGGGAGAAAACTCCCCACCCCTGCTGGGTCTTGGTCAGTCTTATGGACAGCGAGACACCTGGTATTGGGGGGAAGGTGCAGGGGAGGGTGTCACTGCTGCTTGGGTCTCAATGACAGCATTTCACTGTCCAGTACAAGTTTCTGCCCTGTGAGGTGAACCATTTGTAGGAAGGCAGCGTACATGAGGCTGTGGCAGTTGCTGTAGAATATAGGTTCTGGATCCGTGTTCTGAGCTAAAATCCTTGTTCCACCATTTCCTGATGCTGTGGCCTGAAGCATGTCCCTGTACTTCTCTGTGCCTCTGTTGTCCCAGCTCAGCAGCAGGAATAATCATGGCACCTACTTTTACACGTTGTTGTGAGGATTTAAGTGAAGTGTTTAGAACAGTGCCCAGCACATAATAAGTACTCAGTAAACATTACCTATTATTTTCATTGTTGCTATTAATATTGTCATTGTCATCATTACTCATACACTCCTTCCTCCAGACCTCTAGACCTGTAGACCACATATATAATTCTAAAATTTCTAGTAGCCACATTAAAAAAGGAAAATAGGTGAAATTAGTTTTAGTAATATAGTTAATTTAACCCAATATTTCCAAATAGTATCTTTTTAACATATAACCAATACAAAATGATTAATATATTTTAAATTTTATTTTCATACTAGGTCTTTTGTCTTTGAAATATGGGGTGCTCCTTAAGCACACCTTGGTCTGGACCAACCACATTTCAAGGGCTTGATAGCCCTATATGACTGGCAACCACCATAAGTTCAGCTTTAGATGACAAGAGGCCTGTGAGGGCAGAGATGAGTTTTATTGAGCAGCTACTATGTGCCAGACACTTTACATGTGTCATATAATGTAATCATTATCACTGTCTTGTCAGCACCTATTTTGCCCCCAATGTACAAGTACATTTTTCAGGGTCAGAGAACTCAGTTAGCCAAAGTCACGCAGCTGGACAGAGGCAGGATTTGAAATCAGGTCTGTGAGCCTGAGGCTCCTTCCCTGGGCAGAGGGAGTAACTAGAGGGTTGATTTTAATGGTAGCAGGGCATGAATGTTGTCCAGAGAGGAAGCAGAGAGTACAGAGCCATGTGCACACACATCTCAAGACTCCTTTGTAACCACACCTAAAGGGGGCTGGCTGGGCTTAGCCGCAACCAGGCTGAGGGCTGAGTCTGTGCTCAGGATAAATTTCGGGCTCAGGGTTGTGTCTGTGACCTGGATCATGACTCGGTGTGAGGCTGGGATTCTGGTCCAGTCTATGCAGGGGTCAGAGTTGAGTGCATGTCCAGGGTCAGGATTGAGTTTGTGGCTGGGTTGAAGTTTGATGTTTGATCTGAGGCTGAGGTCAGGGCTCTGCTCAGAGTCAAGGTCTAAGCTTATTTTATGTCCAAGGAGTAGAGTGGTAGAAAACTCACAAGAATTTCACGCCTTTAAGGTTGACCCCATGGAACTGGCCACATGCCCGGCGATGCCTTTGGAAATGCCAGGATATTGTTCTTCCTCCGCCTTTTTGTGGAAGCTAGTGACCAGGGCCACCTGGGGAGCCATGCACGTGGTTGTTTGGGGGCGTAGCTGCAGTGAGGGTGAGGGATTTAGTAGGAATGGTAACTTCCCTGCGGAATGTAAGGAGCCAACAGAGGCCAGATGCCTCCATCACGTCCACCCTGGATGGGATGAGGATCTGTGACACCAGAGCCCAGCAGCCTTGTTACACAGACAGAGCGGTCACTGTGAGCCCCCAGGTACAGGCCAGGCAGAGCTTACAGGGACTCAGCCCATGTGGCTGTACCATGGCCTGGGTCAGGGCATTCGGGGAGCCCAGGACTCCGCATGCCTGTCACTCCTGAGGATGGAGCTAGTGGAGAGCACCACCAGCAGGAGCCTGGAAGGTTCTATTTGTTAGAACAAGTCGTGTGTTAGTCAGTAGGCCACAGTTGGGGGGGTGGGGTCACCTCTGGCACAGGTTTAATAAGTGGTGGCATAGCCATCTGGTGAAATATTAGCTATCAAAATGAATGAAGACCAGCTTTCAAATAAACTTTTAGGATAAAAGCAAGGTAGGAACAGGCTGTGTAGTACAGTGGAAATAAAAATATAAATGTGGGTGTCAAAGTATGTATGAGATGCTAATAAAAGAAGTTTTCATTTTATAGAGGTTAACGAGGAGGATACCTCTGTTCAGGGACCAAAGAATGGGGTCTTGGATAGTTTCTAAACTCCAAGAACTGGGAGCAAGAGCCTTCATTGCCATCAGCCACATCTCGAAGGCCACATCCACATCTGAGTGTAGCGGGGGTGGGGAAGGGGGAGTCAAAGTGGGGAGCCCCACCTGTGGGAGCCAGGTGATCTGCTAGAGGCAATTACCCTGTGGTTTCTTCCCCACAGCAGTATAGAGATGTACTTGTGAAACTGACCATCAACAGCTTGCTTATTAGTTTGAACTGAAATCAAAATGATTTTGCATGAAAACTAAAGCAGTGGAAAGCGATAGAACTGAACATCCGTGTGCTGTCGATATTCCCTCTGGGTCAGGAGAGGCTTGTTGGTATCGTGGCTGCAAAAGGTCTGAAGCAAACTGCTTTGAAAACCTATTGTGCATTCATAATGCAGTGTAGGAGCGTTTATGTTTTTGTTTGACAGGTACATATTTCACGAGAACAACACTGAACGCGTATTTAATCAGGATTTGTAGGGAATCGCTCATAATCCTTTTATGTTTCTCCTTTATGTTTCAAGATTATAAATTTGCTTCACTGCACATACCACAGAATGATTAAACAACTAAAAAGATGGGCAGTGCAATTGAACTGAATATCCACAAACACTATATAAGCATGTGGTTGTGTGTGTTCAGGTGTGTCGCGTATGTATATTACAATATGTTGAAGTTATGTTTTTTTTTTAATTTTTACTTATTGATTTTTTAGAGAGAGAGGGGAGGGAGAGAGAGAGAGAGAGAGAGAGAGAGCGCAATTTGTTTTTCCACTTATTTATGCATTCATTCATTTATGGGTAGCTTCTTGTATGTACCCTGACCAGGGATTGAACCTGCACCTTGGCATATTGGGACGATGCTCTAACAAACTAAGCTACCTGGCCAGGGCAAGATATGTTAAAAGTAAAATTTTAATTCAGTGGGAGAGAGATAAGTTTTTCAATAAACACTTTTGTAGCACTTGGCAATTATTTGGGGAAAAATATGTCCTCACCTTATAACAAACTCCAAAAACAATTAAAAATCTCCATGTACTACTGTTAAGTAATAACAAATAGTAATCACAAATATTAAAACTGAAATCATGAAGCAATCTGAACAATGTATAGGTAAGTTTATACAAATAGTCTTGTATAGGAAATTATTTCATAGCTCCCTGCTTTAGTTATTTTATCTGTACAATGAGGTAATCGTAGTGTATATTTTATAGGCTTTCTGTGGGTATTAAATGAGTAATATATGTAAAGTCTTTAGAAAAGTTCCTGGCATGGGGTTAAGTGCTATATAAGTGTTAGCTGTTATGATTGTTTCTAAATGTGATACCAAATAGAGGAACTAAAATAAAATGATAGATAGGAATATATAAAATTTCAGAATTTCAGAACGTCAAAATATAGCATACACAAAATAGAGTGCAAATGACACATTGAAATTCAACCTAGAAGACAAAAAAAGGGTAAATATTGTGTATGTGTAGTTATTTCAAGTCAGTAAGAGAAAAGAGGCTTCTTAAAGGAAACGTGAACCAAGGCTTCAGTAGGCCAACTGTAGAAGAAGACATCGTAATGATTCATCCTTCAACAAGTATTTACCATGAGCCTGCCACACACTGGACCCCCGGGGCACTGGAGTTCAGTGCAGGGCAGAACTAGGCCCCTGCTCTCAAGGAACTTACATTATAGTGGCCGTGAAACATTCGAACAAGAGCTCGGTTCATAAGGAATCAAAGAAATGCACAGTCAGCCAAAGAGCAACCTTTTCTTATGTGTTGGAATAACAAATATTCTTGAGTGATTTTATCATTTATCAGTGACAATGCAAAGAAATTAGCATTCTTACAGCAAAAATCAGTACAGTCTACAGGGAGTTCTGTCAATAAGTGCTAAAAGATAGTAAATAGCGTGATTCCTGCAGTTCAACAATTTAACTTATAAGAAGTTATTTTGAGGAATAATCAGAAAACCATAGAAAGATGTCTGTACATGAAATGTATGCAAGAGATGTTTACAAGAAATGTATGTATTCATTGATTGATGCATTCATTTATAAATATTTATTGATCACTACTACAAGCTAGGTACTGTTCCAGGTCTTGGGGAAATAGCAATGATAAAAGCAGAGGAAGTTCCTGTTCTTGGGGAATTTACACTATAGTACGTACATTTTTTGTGGGAAGAAGATGGTGTGCAGACAGACAATAAACACATGCCCACACAGAGCCAGTTCAAAGCTATATATATAGTCAGATTTTGAAATATACACAGGGGTGGGCAAAAGGAGGTTTAGTTATAATACAAATAAATAATGCAATAATTAATAAATAATAGCTGTTTCACGTTCTCACAACTGTCAGCTAGCTTTTGCCTGCCCGTGTAGGTCAGATTTTGACAGTGCTAGGAAGAAAAATAAAGCAGGATAAGGAGGCGAGGTGTGTCCCCTAGTTCCCCCAGGGTGCTGAAGTGGAGAGAAAAAAAATTCCTGTCACAGCAGTCCTCCCTGATTAACTGATATTTGTGCAAAGACCTATATGAAGCGAAGGACCACGCCATGCTGGGGGAGGGGCACCCTCACAGAGAGGGTGGTGAGTGCAAATGTCCTGAGGTGGAAGGAGCGAGTTGGTGTGTCCAGGGAGGAAGGGAGAGGCCAGTGTGAGTGGAGCAGGGTGAGTCAGGGGAAAATCAAGGACTAGATCAGGCAGCAAGATCACACAGAGGTTTGTGGGCCATTGTGATGGTTGCGAGTGCATTAAGAAGACTGGCCGATGCTTAAAACCATAGACCTTTGTTTACTATTTCATGATTTTGTGGGTCAGGAATGTGGACAGGGCTCAGCTGGGAGATCTTTCTGCACCATGTGGCATCGACAGACGGAGGTCATTTAATTATTCAGCTGGCTGATAAGCTGGTCTGCAGGGTCCAAGATGGCTTCACTAGCTTTGGCACCTTGGCAGGGATGACTGGAAGGCAGTCAACCAGAGCTCCTGCATATGAACTGTCCAGCATGATGGTCTCTGGATAGTTCGACTTGTTAAATGGCAACTTAGGGCTCCCGGAGAGTATTTCAAAAGGCAGAATACAGAGTGGAAGTCCCTTGTAGAAACTGGCACTGGGTCACTTCTACTGAGTTCTGATGACACATAGTCATAGAGCCAGTCTGGACTCAGTAGATGAGGGACACACCTCACCTGTCAATGGGAGAAACGGAATTAGAGCCACATTTAATCTACCATGTAAAAGAAGACAAAAAGGAGTCAAAGGGTCAGGTTTGTTTTAGCGTTACTTAAAACTGTGGCAATATGGAAATACCAAAAATTTTCCAGTGAGAAAGGTGGCAAAATATATTTTAAATATATTTATATCCACATGATGGAGTATTTGTCAACCAATAAAACTATATTTTCAGACGATATTGACAGATAAGGGAAGATACTGCAGGCTGCGCCTGGGGGGAGGTCTGGGTATGTGTAGCGGGCGGTGCATGTGTGTTCTTGTGTGTCCACTCTTTGAAAAGTACACACTTTTTGAAAAGTTGTCAGGCAGGGGCAGGGCATTGTTCAGCCACGACTGGGGCCGGATCTTTCAGCAGCCTATTTCAGTTGTGATGGGGAAATCTCCAGTCCCTCTTGTATCGCTGTTTAGACAGAATCCTCCTGAATGCGGGCTCCTTTAAAGTTTAACCGTGGACAGTGAATCAGAGACCCTAGAGGTTAGGAGACAAGCAGGCCATTGCTCAAGTGACTGAGTAGACTGAATGCCATTTTCACGACCCTAAGCCAAGTGTGTTTTTTATTTTAAAAACGCTCTTTCTAAAGCTATATTTAGGGACTACCAAGTCTCTAAGAAAATGTTTCCATTGTCAAGGTCAGGCTCAAGGTCATCTCTGTGAACCTGTTGGTCTAGGAAGTTGCAAAAAGTTGTATCTTTTTGGTCAGTGTGCCATATGTTTAGAGATGCTGGGGCAAGGTAAGGAAGGGGTTGAATGCGAAAGTACTTTCTAGTACTCCTGTGAGCAGTTGGATGAATGAATGAATGAATACCCCTTTTGGAATAAATTCGGGAGGATAGGGAGTCAAATGCGTAGTTCAAATCAGGAATCTGAAGATGCAATCTGAAATGTGCCACAGGCTTCTCATTTGTCTGGACGTCTAGGTCTTTGACCAAGCTAGCATTTTTAACTTTTGCCAGCATTTTTGGGGTCTCTGTGCAAATTTTTAAAAGGCAGCCCCTCTTGGTAAACAAATTGCGGGAGATGTTCCTCCCTCTGGACTTACCAAATCCGTGGCAGGGATAAGGGCTCCCAGGCTAATCTAATACCTGCCCCACTGGCCCCCTTGACCTGTGGCTTCGGGCATTGCACAACCATGGGTGGCAGTCCAGGTGCATGTGGTCCTTCCTGTCATTTTTGTGACTTGCTCTGGTACTGTTTCTGTTCATGTGAACTCTAGCCAATGTGGTCCAGCCTGTGATTCCATCTCTGGTCTGGGGTTTCTGTCTGGCTGACACAGTGTTTGAGACTAATTATCTGTTTTTACCATGGGAGCCTACAGCCCCCAACACGAAGCCTGCCAGAGCCTCTCCACCCCCATCAAGGGTTCCCGCACACAGGACCAAGACAGGTGCCCTCTCTTCGTCTCTCCTCTCCTCTCTCTACAAAACAGACCACATTTATATGCATCCATGGGGACTGGAGTGGGAGGGCTCAGCTGACATGCTTCCAGCAAAGCCACTATTATTATGATCATCATTTAGTTCTTAGCAAGTAACCCGGCTGCTGGGTACACTTGGGAGAACCAAAACTGGGATCCCAGCCCCTTTGTGGTGTTTCCGCACTGTTGTGCATTCATGTCAGTCATCCTTTGAGACCAGATTTTAAGTTGTCTTGGGCTGTAAGTGGCCCAGTAATGCTCCAGGCAGGAGTCCACACAGCAGTAAGAATCCCCCTACCCCTAGCAGCACCTCTTCAACCTCTGAGTTACTTCCAGGTATAGCGATGATGTCTTAAATATCATTGCTTTGAGATATCCTTTCCTTTTCTTTCCTTTTTTTTTCCATTTAAAGACAATACATTTTGCCCTTCCCGAGAGTTTCTTTCATAGTCTCATTTCAAGTTTGATTTCCTCCTCTACACAAACTCCTTTGTTAAGGTCACGTACTCACCCCCACCTGTTGAAGCACTGGGGCTGAGGCAGTGATAAAACAGGGCTCTGTAGAGTAGCACTATTTCCTGTCCTGCAGCCTTAGGCCTCTTTCTTCTGCAGTGGCCCATTAGAGAGACCATCCAATTCAATCAATATTTACTGAGCTCCCAGTAGGTGTCAGCCTGTGATCTAGGTGGTTGGGATACATCGGTAAACAAAACAGTCAAATCCCGGCCTTCATGGTGCTTAAGGTTTCGAGAGACAGAAAATAAGCACTAAGCATAATGAATAAAGTTCATTGTATACTAGAAGGATAAGTACTTTAAGGAAATGTCCTGCCGAGTAAGGGAGATTGGGGATTCTTAAAGTAGAAGCGGTTTTATAATTTGGAAGAGAATTGCTAATCTGGGCCTCACAGAGGAGATACAAGGACGGATTTAAAGGAGGTAAGAAAGATGTAGACAAATGGATCTCGAAGGGTGGGGGAGAAGGGAAGACAGCGCGTGCAATGTCCCTGAGGCAGGAGCCTGCTTCCTCTTTTCAAAGAGCAGCAAGGAGTCCTGGGGACCTGGAGCTAAGTGTGGGGGGAGGTGTAAGTGGGGAGGTAACTGGAGACTGGCTGCGCAGGGCCTCGGAGACCATTGGAAAGATGTGGGCCTCTGTTGTGCATGACATGGGAGCTGCTGAAGGATTTGGAACAGAAGAGTAAGATGGTTTGCTTGCACAGAAAAAAGGGATCGCTCAGGCTGCAAAGCTGAGAATAGACCGGCGAAGGCCATTGCCATTCCAGGGTAGAGAAGAAGATGGTAACATCTGCAAGGGAAGAGCTGGCGGAAATGATTGGGTTTTGGATGTATTTTGAAAATCCAGCCAACAGATCTGCTGGTGGACGGGTGGTGGATGAGAGAAAGAAGAGGGGAAGATAAGAGCATTGGATTGCTGTGAGCTGAGAGGGGGGAGAACGTGGCTGGAGCGGGTTCCTTGGGGGAGCTCGGCAGTTCAGTCAGGGACATGTAACGTGTGGAATATCCCCTAGGTATCTATTAGGCAACTGGTAGCTTTGCAATCAAGCGGGGCTTCATCGAAATCACATCTCCTCCCCTGGTTTGCTCTGTGGTCTTGAGAAAAGTGCAGACATCTGTCTCAGAACCTCAGAGTCTGGACCCATGAAACGCAGGCAATTCTCTCCAGGTGCACCGCCCTGGAGGTGGGGAGGAGGGTGCAGTGATAGAGCCGGTGCACCGTGGAAGCAAGGGGGTCTGTGGAGGTGAGTTCCTGCTGGTCATGTTTCCAGGCAGGCCGGGGATCCATCCCAGTCTCGCCTCATAGACTCCAGTAATTCCCTTCCTCCACCCTGGGCCTCAGTTTTCTCATCTTTAAAGTAAGAGTTGGCACGAAGGACTTCTCAGGTCTGTTTGGTGTTAAAGTTGCATGAGTGTGAGGGGCTCAGCGTTAGTGAGGCTCTGCCTTCCGACTTGCTAGTACCCTGCCCCTTACCGGGAATTTGCACGTGGGTGTGCATGAACGCACGTGCACACACACAACCAGCTCTGCAGGATTTCTCATGTTTGGGCGGACCCCATCTCCCTGGGCCACCAGTGACGGCCTCTGGTCGATCCCCTTTTTAATTTGAGCTGCAGACCTCTGTGCTGGTTACCTCCTTCGTCTCTGGCACATAGCCTGGCAGGCTGGCCCTGCCTGGTGGCCACACTGGACCAAGGGAGCAGGGCAGGCATCACTGCCGAGGGAATGAACTCCTGCCTCTTCGCAGCGGTTCAGCCACAGAGGAAGAAGGTAAACATCACAAACCTGCAACACCGTTTTCTGTATACTGAAAGGTGCCCAGATAAGGAAACAAAAAAAGCAGGCATTGCTTCCCGTGTCCTCACCTGCATGCTTGACTCTCCCTCCCCTCCCCTCCCGCCCCTCCCCCAGGGCACCTGCACCACCACCTGGGAGGTCCCTCCAGGCTGCCTCCTTCCATGAATCCCATTAGTCTTGTTCCTTCCTTCACCTCCTCTTGGGAGGTGACCATGATTAGCCCCTGCATGGGCTTTTGTGGGACTGAATTGCTTGGAATTTCATTGATTTCCGTGCAAACCACATTATGCTTCTGTGGTTTGATTTTGCAGAGAGCCTGATGTTCCCTTTCTGTTCTGTTCTAACAGCATCCATGTTAAACTGACCTATCTGGCTTTATTTAACTGTCTCTATATTGGTTATTGGTCCTCTTTTTTTCCCCATCTTTTTTTGCTCCTCTTTCTTAGTGCTGACCTGTTTTTCTTCAGACTGTTAAGTCTGCTTGTTTCTAAAACACTACTTGACCTGAACATTCTTTATTGTCAGTTTTATTCTTCCTCATTTTACTCCCCAGTGTCGGCCCTGACCATCCATTTATCATCGTGTTTACCGCACTCCTTCAGCGTGGCCTGCTTCTCTCACCGGATGCTTAAGGAAGAACTGCGTTTGGCCACGTCTGTGGGTGCAGCGGCCAGAAACCCTCAGCAGCTCAAGGAACATTTGTAGCATGAACAACATAGGGAGGAAAAGATCACGAGTTCACTTACGCTCCTCTCCAGGAAAACATGTCAACATGTTTGTGTCTCTCCAAACCTTAGTCCTTCTTATAAAAGCACAGGAAGTTCTGGAAGCCAGGCGGTTCTCCTGACCTCTCAGGTCAGAAGAGCACACCAGGTGTCATCAGGAGGGCACAAAGCCCTCCTGGCCAGGGTATGCGGAGCGGCAGGAACCCATGCCCCAGCGTCTTCGGGTCCCGGGAGAAGGGTGGCCGAGTGGATGGTCTCTGACTCCCATCCTTCTGTCCTGAGAGTTAATTGATTGACTCGCTGATGTACCGCATCCGTCAGCAGATGCTTACTGAGCGCTGGCTTTGGGTCAGGTGCTGAACTGCATCCCTGTGCAGAAACAGAACTCCCTTCCAGATGCTGACTTAGCAAACAGAGGGTCCAGAAGAGGCCCTCAGCACCGACTCAGGACATAGGGAAGGCTGCCCAGAGGAAGTGGTGTCTGAAGCAGGAGTAGTCGAAGTGAGGACTGAAAGAGACGCAGTGTGATGGAGAGACACTTGGTCCCTGCCAGGCCCAAGGGGTGATCACCTAGCGCCCCAAAGGCTCACACTGGCTGGGTTCCAGAATGTGAATGGGAGCTGATTTCTAGAGGGACTGGTTAGGAGAGTAGACCTCACTGTGAACGTAGCAAGGGCTCTGAAGAGTGTTGAGCAGAGAAGGGACGTGATCAGAACTGCATCTTAGGATGCTCACTCTGCTGCTGTAGGGGACAAACCCTGCAAATCAGAATATTCAAGGAGGTGGCCATGTGGTCTTCCAGGAAAGAGAGGAAGTGACTGCACTAGGGGGACTGGGGAGGGGGCTGAGAACAGTGGGCAGATTTGAGAGAATCTGAGAGCTGAAATGGACAGGCCTTGCAGTTTGTTAGATAGGGCTTGGCAAATAATAGCCTATGGACAAAAATCTGGCCTCATGCCTGGCTTGTAAAGTATTATTGGAACACAGTCACACAATGGCAGAGTGAAGGAGTTGTAACAGAGACTCTCTGGCCCAAGATGTTTACTCTCTGGTTCTGTATAGAAAATATTTGTCAATGCCTGAATTCGATGTGAGGTACTGGAGGAGGTGGGGAGAGGAAGGGTCTGAGGGTGACCCTGGGTTTTCTGTGCTGGTGTCTGTGCTGGAGAGGAAACCAAGGAAGTGGAAAGGGGGCTGTTTAGTCTTTGCAGCCATGTTTCAGCCTTGCTTCTTAACTGGGTCCTGACTTGGCCTGGCTCTTCCCAGCCTCCTCCCCAGGAAACCTGGGCTCTACCTTCCCTTCTCTGTCTAGCTGGCCCTCAGCAGGGGGTTGGCGGTTCTTCTAAAGCCGTGAGGATGGTTTCTCCTGACCACAGGATAACCTGCTGCCCCGATCCACGAGGACCAAAGGACCAGGCCTCTTGGCCAGTGCCCACATTCCTGGGATTTTCCATGATGCACTTTTAACCACTATCTGGGACCAGAACTGGATGCTCCCCACCTGTGCCGCCAAAGTCCCAGCAGTCTATCTGTCCACTTGTGCCAGTGAACCAGGAGTCCCCTGGGCTGGTGCTACCCTTGTTCACTCCCTCAGCTCTAGCAATGGCAGTCTGCAAGGACATGGGCTGTGACTGTCTTTCTCTCAGCCAGATCACCTTTGGTGGGTGTGTAAATCCACTTTCCAACTTGTCATAGTGACAGTTCCATGATGCCCAAAGTTATTAAGCGGAATCTTTGGTCACCCACTTTTTAACCCAAGAGGAATAGGCTGGAAAATGTCAATAGTGATAATGCACAGTTATGTCCCCAGGATCCTTTTGATTGAACACATGATGAAAATGGTGTGAACCGCAGAGCCCTCTGCAAGTCATTGCCAGTTAAAGAATTTGTTCAGACAAACCTGTTTTTCACCATGAGCCCTGAGTGTCTTCAACAAAATACCGGCTAGCGCAGCCCTCCCACTGACAAGGGCCTTTTAAAGGCTCGGCCTGGGATGCTCTCACTGTCTCACAGCCCCCAGCCCACCTCTGCCGGCTCAGGGGTTCCCCCACTTTGGAACCCAGGCAGCTCTCAGTCACAAGAATGGAGGAATTTGTGTCAGTCTGCTCTGAGACCTCCTTACCCCCAGCAGGAAGATCTGCCCTGATAACTGTGTAGACAGAGGTTTGAATGGAAGGACAAAAGGACAGAAAGAAGGAAACAGGGTCTGGTGAAGTCAGAGCCTGGATTGTGGTGTAGTCATCTGGTAAATGCCCCCCATTCTGCACCTGGGATACAGGCTAGAATTTCTCCCAGAGTCTGAGACAGATTCTGGTTTAATTTTGAGATGCTTCTCTGGGGCCTGGAAGCTCCTAGAAAAGCCCCTTCTTGCCAGGAAAGGACATTTCATTCAGACCACCATGAACGGGGCAGTTGGGGTCACTCAGTTCACCCATGGAGGGAGCCCCTAGTGGCCAAGGTGCTTGCCTGGCCCAGGTAGGCTGGGCATGTACTGCCAGGTCAGTGCTCTCACCTTCCCACCTCTTCACTTGCACCTGACTCCTTAGCTGGAAGCTTCTCTCCTCCCCAGTGTGAACTGCCCACATTCGGCTCCAGTGTGGCAAGAGGCCTCTGTCTCCTCCTCTGAGTGTGCCTCATCCATCGGGACAGCACGTTGTTCCTTAATTCTGTTTTCTTGTGGACGCCTTGCTTGGTGAGCCTCCTACACCTTGTTGCCCAGCTCCTACCACAGTCACCAGTTGTTAATTCAACATTTCATTATTTACTTTGACAAATATTTGTTGAGCAATGGTGCTGGGCACTGGGGACATTCTGGCAAACAAGCCACACATGAGCCCCACCCTGATAGAGCTTATATAATAATGAAGGATATGGATACAGCAGTCCCTCTCTATATCGCGGCTCACTTATCGTGGCCTCACTGTATTGCGGGAGTTTTAAAAATATTATATTTAATTTTTTATTGCAGATTTTTTGCTGTATCGCGGGATTTTGCGGTATTGTATATGTATGTTGTTAAAGTTACGTAGGTTTAAGAGTGTAGAATATGTTTAAGAACATAAATAGTGTTTATAAAAGTGTGGAAAAGGTTAATAAGGGAGTGGGAAAGGTTAATAAGGGACTGGGAATGGTTTATAAGTGTGTAGGGTTTATAAACCCTTAAAATATATATAAATACTAAAGTAAATGTAAGGTTCCTACTTCATTGATTTTCATCTATCCTGGGGGAGGGGGTCTAGAACGTAATACCCACGATAAGTGAGGGATCACTGTATTTAAAATGACTAAATATGGATTTTGTTCATATAAAAATGAATCTCTATTATAGGTAGACATTATTTTTGGAGGGGGCAAGGTTAGTGCTTACTGACTGGAAGGGTCATGGGCGGATGCCCTAGAATACAGAGAATGTTCTGTTTCTGGACCTAGGTACCGTTGACACAGGTGTATTTAGTTTGTGAAAATTCATAGAGGTTATAGTATGTACATGTTTTCACATAAATATTAAACTTTGATTAAAGGTTAAATAACTAATTAAAATTAATTAAAATCACAGCAAGTGCTATGAAGGAGGAAAGCAGGGTGTGGGATATGGACCTGGCCTGGATTCCAAGCGGAAGCTTTCCTAAAAAAAGTAACATTTTATATGAACTCTAAAGGACAAGGGGTTGTTATTTAGGATCAAAGAGGAAAGGGGAGAACATTCCTGCAGAGGAGCCCTGAGGTACAGGCAGGAGCAGGACCTATTAGCAGAACCTGGAGGAAGACCCTTTTGGCCACAGCAGAGAAAACAAGGGGTGGGGAGTGCCTGTGGGAGGTAAGGTCAGAGGGCAGCCGGAAGAGGTAGGACCAGGGGACTAAGGCAGGGATTGTTGCCATTATGCTAAAAACAATGGAAGTCTTTGAAGGGGAGCAACTCCCATTCTAATTTATATTCTAGTGAGACCCCTCTGGCTCCTGTGGCTGCCAGAAAGAGAGGCAGGGAGGCAGCAAAGGAACCAGGTATTCTTCGGAGGGGAGAGGATAGAAGGACAGGGTGGCCTGGACAAGGGTGTTGGCAGCTGAGATGGAAAGAAGTGGGCAACCTTCCCAGGGTTTGGGGGCCTCTTTCTGAAACATCTACCCAGGATACCTTGCAGCCTCTAGGGAAGCAGTTTGGCAAAATCTAAATCAGGAGTTTTCTAAACAGTCACACCCTCTGACCCAGAAATTCTCCACTTCTGGAAATGTGTCCTAAGAGAAATCTGAACGCTATAAACCATTTCATTTACAAGGATGTTTCTAGAAGTTATCTATTGCTGCTATAACTAATTACTACAAGTTTAGTGGCTTAAAAGAACACAGATTTATTATCTTGTAGTTCTGGAGGTCAGATGTTTGATATGTATTCTACTGGGAAAAAATCAAAGTGTCAGCAGAGATGCATTCGTTTAGGTTGCTCTAGGGGAGAGTCAATTTCTTGGCCTTTTTCAGCTCCTGAGTTCCTTGGCTTGTGGCCCCATCTTCAAAACCAACAGTGAAGCATCATCAACTCTCTCCTCCCTTTCTCTCCCTATTCTCCCTTCCCCTTCTCCTTCTTCTCTCCCTTTTCCTCATTATTACTTTTTCCCTCTTCCCCTCCCTGTTTAGTTTGTTCTGCTCTCTTGTTATTACATTTGGTCCACCTATATAACCCAGGCTAATCTCCCCATCTCAAGATCCTTAACTTAATCACGTAATTAACTTAATTAATTGACTTAAATGCAAAATCCCTTTATCAGTGTAAGGTGACTTATTTATAGGATTCCGGGGATTCAGACATGGATGTGGACACTGGGGGAGTGGCAGGAGACATTGTTCTTTTTACCATAATAACCATGACGGCCATGATATGGGATGCTTCCTTCTACGGGACAGCCTAAGTGTCCCACAGAGGAAGACGATGCAGTGCCATCTTTCCCCTCATCACTTCTGCCACTATTAAAATCTTTATGAAGAACTGCTTCTAACATGGACCCTGCTGATGCTGCAACATTCAGTAGAAACTGCAAATTTGAATTAAAGCATTATGTGTTAGACAAAAAAATTTCACTTCTGTGCCTGAAAGTCTTTTTAAAAGAAAGGGTTTTTTAGGTCATGGTTAGCAAAACAAACAAACAAACAAACAACAACCACAAAAAGACAGTCTTGGGCATGGATCCAATCTAAACCACCAGCCTGGCTGGGTAGCAAAGACAACACGTCCATCATCCCGGAGTTTTGCCACCATATTTATACATCCGATTGGGGGTGAGGGGCAGGGGGTAAGCTCCTCTGAAAGGATTTACATTAGCTGTAGGCAAAGGGGATGGGAGGATGTGAAACGGGCTGGTCTTCAAGCAACAAGCGTCTGCGCTGTGGATATTAGCTATGGACAGGAGATCGGAAAGTTCATGTGTACATAAGAAGCTGGGGCTCTTCTCGCTTTAGGATAATCATGGAAATAGCCACCACCTGGAAATTAGCCCTACATCTCAAAAGATACATAGCAATCTTAGCAGTGTTTTGTCAGAAATGGTCCACAGCTATTAACAGGCTGTTTGTTTCTTTCTCTCACTGTCTGGCTGCCGTAATTTTAATGTAGAACATCTCAATTTTCTTCTTGTCATATGGTTTGCATAATGTGTAAAAATGTTGAATAATTATTAACAAATAGAATTGCTAGGACATAATGGTTCACATTCATTATACCTGAATCATGTGCATTTGTTAGTTTCTAACTTTCTGCATTTCCCTAATTTTTCTATAAGAAACACATTGATTAAAAAAAAAAATCTGTCAACCTTGGCTAAATAGATAAATACATTAATGGAAAGAAAGAAAGGAAGAAAGCCAGCCAGCCAGCCTGGAGTGAGCAGGGATTGGAAAGAATTAAAAAGTTTCTCAAGACTCTCTGGACCCAAATTGATGGTTGACTCAATGCTCTGATGGGTCTGAGTCTCCCTTTTCCTTGTTGAGGTCAAGGCGGCAGGCATCTGTCACTGTGTGTGGTGGGGGGAGAGGGGGCATGGGGTGAATATAAACTAATAAACAAAGGACATTGTTTGGCATGTTCCCAGCTGAAGGTGACATTCCTCAGTTGTGTGATCAGATTTCTACTCAAAGCTAATAGTGTTCATCCAGGTGTGGTCTGAGACCTGCAGGAGGCTCCTTGGTGACAGACTATATACCCACCCAGCGTATACGGCCTCACTTAGTGGTTCCGAGCAAGGGCAGCTGAGCAGTGGGTGCAATGGACATGTTTAGAACTGTGCATCATTAGTGTAGAGTAACTCAAATGAAAATGCGTGTTCTTGAACTAGTTCATTAGTAGAGCCTTCTGAGGTTCTAATTCATGATTCTGCTAAAACTGTTGGTTGCCTTGCTGACACCAGTGCTCAGACACCTTAAAAAAGTACGAGTGGATGTGCACACTTACAAATTGTGGCCATTTCCCAGTTTTTGTAAAGGACGTTTGTTATCCATCCTAACTGTGGTCTTGAATTAGTTGTAATTTTCAGTAACTTTCTCTTGCATTAATGTAACTATAGAATTCGTCGTCGTCGGCAGCCGTCCGTCTCGAGAGACGATGGTGTAGCTTCTTAAGAGTCTATCTGCACCGCCGAGAATGGTTGTGCAGTCCGACTCGGGAGTGACACGGTATCTGTCTCCTCCCGTGTTGAATCGACATCTTGCGATGACACTGGAGTGTCCTCTCCAGTGAAGCTGAAGCTACAGAGCCTGGGCAGGGTGATATGGAGGGTCTGCTGTTGCCCATGCAGCAGACCCCCCCTCTCTTCGCAGCTGAAGGGTCCAAGGGAAAGACGGAGTCAATACAGCTTGGCTTCAGGTGCGCCGCAGGAGTTGCCGGTGTTGACTACAACATCAAACCGCCTTAGGGACTCCGGCTCCGGATTTTCTGTCGGGGTTTACTCCCTTAGCCTTTCCCCTGAAGAGGTATGCCGCAAGGCAGCGGAGGTTTTTTGGAGTCAGAGTTTTCCTTCTCTGATGTGCCCTGACTGGAAGATCGAACCAGCGACACTTAGCTCGCAGGCCGACGCTCAATCCACTGAGCTAAACCAGCCAGGGCAACTATAGAATTACAGTTAGGTTTTATTTTGGTTCTTTGTCATTGCTGCATTGTTATAATTTTGATCATTCTGTCCACATCCAAGTTTAATATATCACCGCATCCATTGCCAGTTAGAAAGCGAGGCTGGGAGGAAGAGGTAAGCTGTGAGGGCTTTTTGCCTTGCCTGTTCAAGTTGGCTGCAGGCAGAAAGGTTTGGGAACCACCTAGAGAGGTGACGGACGCAGGCAGTAGGAGGTGCAGAGGACGACAACAAATAATGTGAATTTCCTTGGAAAATCTTTGGCGACATTTCCTGGAAATATCTAAATGTCGGGAGTAAATGGTGTATTAATTATGAGGCTCTCACCTTGGTAATTAAGCAATAAAAGCCCATCAGGCAGTGAATTTGTGGGTGATTAGAGCTGTATTTGGTGGAGTCAGAGATTTGCAGCTGAAGATTAAGTGGTTTTCACCACCTGAGAGCTGCATTAATCACCTGGAGCTTCCCTACCTGGTGGATTTGGTTGCTTATTTGGAATGGCATTTACACATTAAAGTGAGGAATATCTGTGCGTGCTGAGAGAGTCAAGGGTAGTTACTCAGCAAGGACACGCAGGGTTTCTAGGTATAATGTTATGACTCAGTAGAGCATCTTCCCAAGGGTCACCTTTGGGCTCCTTTCGGGGGGTGTAGATGGAAGAGCTGCTCCAAACACAGATAATGCAAGCTGGATGTCCTGCCAGGTGTACGGGAACCTTTCAAAGGATAAAGGGCACAGCAGTTTTAGAGGCAGACAGCTCTGAATTTGAATATTAACATCTGCCCTTACTGCGAAGGGCTAGGCGAGTTCCTTCATCTTCCTGATGTTCTCTTCAGCAATATGGCACATTAACTATTAGTTAACTGTTCCTGTGTGAGAAGTCAAAAAAGCAGTGGCGTATAACTATGAGCAATTCTTATTGGAGTTTTTTAAAGTGTATTTTATTTTTCAATTACAGTTGATGCATAATATTGTATTAGTGTCAGGTGTACAACCTAGGGCCTGTAGTCAATAATATTAATATAACTATTGTCAGGTGTCAGATGGGCACTAGACTTACTGGGGTGATCACTTCATAAGGTATATAGATGTCTAATCACCCTGAGCATTTATTTAGCTCATGTATGTGCAGGTTGCATGATCCCAACTGAGCGAGTCTACACATGTGCAGGTTGACTGGGGGCCAGCTGGCCTACATGGGTGGGCTGGCTCGTCTGTGTGCGTGTGGGGGTGATTAGAGCTGATGTGGTCTGCATCTGCTCTCCTGTCTCCGTTTCTCCTCTCTGGACCAGGGAGCTAGTCAGGGCTTATCTTCTCAGGAAGGCAGAAGCATAGAGGGTGAGTGGAAACATCCAGGGCCTCTGGAGACTAGTTCAGAATGGACACACCATCCCTTCTGCCTTTTTCTATCAGCCAAGTCAAGTCCCAAGGCCCAGCCCAGAGGCCGTGTGTCCTTCCTTCAGCAGGAAGAACTGGAAAGTCACTAGGCAAAGGACCCCGGTAAAGGGAGGGTACGATTTTAAGTCAATAGTATAATCTACCATGTACTTCTTTTATACAACTTCTATTTTCGTGGAGAGGAACCTGTTTCATGCGTGCTGGACACAGAGCTCTGAACCAAGGCACCTTCATGCAGCTTTAGAGATTAGTGAGTGTGTCAGACATTAAGCAGGTGATCATGTACATGCACAACTAACTAATGGCAATTGTCATAAATATTACAAAGGGAGTGGAAGGGATGCTAATAGGGACTTACAATGAGGGGCTCTTAGACAAAGTCCTGAGCAGAGTGCCTGGCACATGGCAGGTGTTCAGTGCAGCAGGCCCCTGAGGACAGCTGTGCAGGACACGCATTGCGGAGAGACGCCCAGCCACGGTGGGTGTCGAGCGGATATGCTGCTCACTGACTTACCTGCTGGTGCGGGGCTGTGAGGAAACCCTGCAGTCAAGACTGGGTCCTTCCTCCCCAGCCCCAAACACCTCACCAAGTTTATGGTACGTCATTTGTAGAAAGCTCACAATGGGCAGGTATCTTGTGTCTCGTAATAGTCTAAACTAGAATTCTCAGTTAGAATGATGTGCTGAACTGGTTGTCCTGTGCCCCACTGTCCCAGGCATCTGATGGCGGGAGTTGGTACACACAAGGATAAGGGGTCCTGCAAGAGGGGAGAGAAGGGGGTGTCTGTGGGGGAGACAGAGGGCTCTGGGTAATGGCTTCTGGATCACAGTGACTGTCTTCAAAGTGGATTTGCGAGCTCCTGAGTCAAGTCATACTCAGGGCTGAGCAATAAGGTGTGAAAGAACATCGGGAGGCCCAAAGAGACCCTGCCACCACTTGGCATCATGGAGACCTGTCTCCTGGGGCCTCTGTGAGGGCACAGCAGAGTGTGAGGCCCAGTGGAGAGGAGCAGTCAGAGGGGTTGGTAGATGGGCTGCAGGCTTAGGTGTTTTGCTGATATTCATGTGACAGCCTAAATCAACAGGTGTTTCATTGAGGGCCTTTTTAAGGTGTTATTGTTCCCCATATTTCTTGTGGCTTTGATCATTTCATACCTTTATTTATTGATCACCTATTGTATGCAGCACCATGATACAAAGACGCACAAGCCAAGGGCTGTCCCTGCCCTCAAGTGGCTTGTAATCTATTGGAAAAGAAAGCACTGGATATGTAATTATCCAATTATTAGCTTATATACCTGAGGCTCCTTTTTGTCATCTCCTCCTAAGGTTGTCGCCAGGGACTGATGAGCTATGTACTGACATATTCCCATTCCCAGATCATTCCAGGACCCTTGAGGATCCTGGATTTAGCAGCTCAGGCATCACTCTGTGACTTGGATGGAGCACCTTTGACCCCAAGACCCAGTTTCGACAACTAGACTTCAGTTCACAGCAATTTGTATGAGTGCTGGCATTCAGCTTTATTTGAGGTCCAACCCAGAGGGGCACGGAAGAAATTGGATTTATTTTTATGACGGGTCTTAGTGGAGACAGAGGATCGATCTTATGTCAAGATGCTGTTTCCAAAGGAAGTGGGTTATAGGAAGGCTTCGAAGCCTACCTATAGAGTGAGCGGTGGTTAACCGCTCACTGACTCTCTGCTCCTCAATTTCCTCACCTGTAAAGTGGAGGATAATGATACCAACCTCCGAGAGTTCTGCTGGGGTTCAGTGAAATAATAGGCATGAGAGTGCCCAGCACCTGCACGCCTGACACCCAGCAGGCACTCAGCGAATGGAAGCGCCTACCTCACTGCCTTTTGGTGTCCATGGGAGGCCCTGAATCGACTATTTAAGCCGTTTCGCCACATAGGTGCTAATTAAGACCATCACAATAATGGGACCAAGTACCATGTATCAATGCAGACACGGTAGGCCCCCAGAAAAATATATCACGGCTGTAAAGCAGCCCTGGCATTCGTTAAATGCTCTGCAGCTAATTAATCATCCCCTACATCTCTGTAGTACCTCCGTGTTAATGAAGCGGTTTCATTCTGGTTGGTGCGGTGAATGCTCACGGCTAATAGGTGAGGCTGGCATTAACCCTTGGGACAGACATCCCCGAGCACCGTGAGCAATGCTGTAGCAATGGCGGGCACAAGGCTCCTGACTCCAAGAAGCCTTCGGGCTGGTTTGGGAAATGGGCAGGTCTCTTAGCTGCCTCTCTCGAGTGTGATAGGAGAAGAAAGTGTCCAGGGGAGGGTGCCTCACCCACCAGGGGTCTCAGAAAGCTTCTTAGTGGAAAAAATGTCAACTCTCAGTCTTGAAATGTGACTAGGAGTTTTATAGGTAAAGAGGCCTGCCTTGGACAAGGTAGGGTAGACTGCACTAACAAATATACCCCATTATACAATGGCTTCATACATGTGAAGGGTTTTTAAAATCACTTTGAATAAACTTTTAGTGTTGGACTATCTTTGGTTTATAGAAAATTGCGAAGGTGGTGTAGAGAGTTCTCATTTACTCTCCGCCCAATTCTCTCTGATGTTAGTATTTCACATTTCCATGGTACATTTGTCAAAATTAAGACGTTAACATTGGTAGGTTACTTTTTACTGAACCCCAGATTGTATTGGGATTTCCCCGATTGTTTCTTCTAATGTGCCTCTTCTGTTCCAGGATCCAGTCCAGAACGCCACGTTGCATTTAGTAGTCATGTTTCTTTTTGCTCCCTCCGGACAGGTAGACAGGATGCACAGTCCTCTGCTCGGTCACTCAGGGGCCTGGGTGTACAGAGGTCCCGAGAGCCTCAGCACATGGCTTCATAGGTTGTCCTGGTCATCTTCACCCCAGCAAGGGGGAAGAGGATGCCTGTGAGGTGCCTGACAGCTTAACGACGTCCTGTCGGTCCCTTTTGCTCACATCTCATTGCTGAAAATTAGTCTTGAGGTTCTGCACCTTCTGCTCTGTTTCGCTGTGATCCTAAAACTGCTCTAAAAAAGTTAAAGTCTGTTAAAAAAAAAAAAAAAAAAAACTAGTCTGGAAAATACATTCTCTAGCTGAGTTGCTGGTTCGCAGCCACAGCTGTGTGCCGCGGCAGGGCAGAATGAACTTGGTTGCGAGCCAGGTGTCTGTGCCGCAGGCGGGTACATGGGCATATTTGAAGCAGAAGCAATTGCACTCGTGAGAGAGGGAAAGGGCAAGCGCTCCCATGGGCGTTTTACGGGCAGGAAGCTTACAGGACGGAGCCCACGCGGTGCAGCGGTTACGCAGTGCTGCCCGAACTCAGCCCCGGGTCCGCCTGGGCCCCCAGACCAGTCCGTGCTCATTCCTGATCCAGAAGGCTGGCTGGCCGGCCAGGTGAGCGCAGAGACACGTGTCCATCTCATATGTTTCCGTAAGGGCATTTCATCTGAAGTTTTACAACTGTTGCGTGAAGGAGGACGGCTTTCCCCAGATTTCTTCTTTCTCCCTGAGAAGAGCAAGCAATGAGCGTGGATACGAGAGGCACTCAATGGCCCCAAATGGATGCATTAGTGACAGTGTGTGTGCCCGTCATCATGTGATGTCGGTGTCTGTTTATTTCTGGCTGGATGGAATATAATTGCTCCCCGAGCTGACAGTGACAAATGGCGGTGCGCGGATGGGCTCCTGCACCTGACAAAAACAAGCCCTGTCAGGAAGCAACAGGGGGTTCACTTCTCAGCTTGAGGCCTCACAGGCACGGGGACAGTTCCAGGAGGGTGGGCTCTGAGCTGCTTCAGGAGCCAGCGTCTGACTTCAGGCTGAGGGGACAGCCTGGGGATGTTCCAGGTACTGACCACAGCCAGCCCTGACGCATGGGTCCCCGGACACACGTTGGAGCCTGATCCACATTGGAAGGTTGTGCCTAATTCCTCTCTGTGGCCATTGAAATGGAAATGGCTTTGCTGGGCTTTCCGTCCTTTGTTTTTAAAAATAATCCCCGTCCTCTGGGAAAATTCAGGCAGTGCCGAAGAGTGAAAGCAGAAAGCGAAGTTGACTGCAGGTGCTTCCAGCCAGACCTTACTGCTTTGGCGTTTTTCCTGTTTCCTTATGGGAAAGAGACTGGCGCGGTGGAGGGCACACAGCCTGGCTGCCCCTTGCAGATGGGGGTGGGCACGTGCTTGAGTTTCAGCCTGTGGTGTGTGGCTAAAACTGACATTCATTCCCAATCTCCAGACCTGGCCCTCAAAACACTCTGCACCCACTGTCTCTTCCCTCTTCTGATGGCCAGATGCAGAGGACCCAGTGGAGGACCTCAGGACTTTGGGGGACAGTGGAGTCACTGACAGAGGAGCTGGGGCTCTTCATTGATCACGTGAAGCAGGGCCTCCATTCAGACCGGTATTTGATCGTGATAGAAGAAAAAAAAAAAATCTTTCTTATGTTCATTCTCAGGATATAGATGTTATCCCTGCTCTGTGCTGCCCCCCCTCCCCCCACCCAACAAAACACCTTCCAAGCACTAGCTCTGGGTCCCTGCATGCCTGGGTGCACAGACACACACACACGCGCACGCATACACACACACACATGTGGGATAATGAAGTTCTAGTTTTAATTATGTTTTTCCAACCTGCTTTAGTCTCTCAAATATGGTGTGAACATCTATGGATGATCAAGATGGATTTACCCAATCACTTTAATGGCTGTATATTATCCCACTACAGGTATATCGCATAATTGATTTAACTACTTCCCTGTTTCTGGACGTTTAGGTTGCTCCCAACTTTTAAATTGTATAAGCACTTCTACTATGAACAGGCTGGTACGTGTCTTTGTGCACATTTCCAGCTGTTTCCTTAGGACATATTCCTAGAAATTGTATTACTTGACTCTATTTAAATGGTTTTTGCTCATCACAGGAATAGCTTCTTGGAAAAGAGGCATTGATTTATAACTCCATCAGGAGTAGAGGAGAGATCTCATTTCCCCAAATTGTCAACTGCCTGAATACAAAGCTGATGAGTGAAAAATAATAGCTTGTTTTAATACGTTGTCCTTTGTTTTTTATTAGACCTTTATTTTACCAATTGCTTCTTCTTTATGCATTTTCTTTTTCTGTCGTGACTTTACACAATTCTTATTACTTTGTAAGAGCCCTTTGCCTATTAAGGATAATATATCACTGTGTCTTTCAGTTTTATTTAGTTTTAAACATATTTATGTTCTTTATGTTCTTCCTTTAGAGGCGTTTTTAATTGTAATTTCAGTTTTTCTTCCTTGTTTTTAGCATTATCATACTTTTGGGGAACTAAGGTCAGAATATGAAAACAGTTGGTAGGTTTTTTAGCATTTTTATGATTTAGTTTTTGCCTCTCAGCCTTTCATCCTTCTAGAATGTATTTCCATATAGAAGTGATGTAGTCATCTGGTGTGAATTTACTCTGAAGGCCAGGCGGGGAGACAGAACCAGGCACGTTCAACGTGCTAATAGAAACTAGGGCTGGGGGACCGGGGTCACTGAGGCTGCCACATCATCAGGGCCAGGTCTGTGGCTGCGGGACACCGTGTGCAGCGTGCTGATCCCGGTGCCTGTGTGACACCCAGGTGTGCTAGTGGGGAATGCAGGTGTGGGATGAAATGGGTGGTCAGATCTCTGAGACTGGACCTTGGAACAGACTCAAGAGAAATGAGTGCATAAGAAAAGCATGCACAAACGTTCCTGCATAAGAATATTCAGAATAGCTTTATTCACAATAGCCCCAAACTGGAAACAACCCAACAGCCATCGGCAGGAGAATGGATAAATAAATTGTGGTATTATATCCATACAATGGAATGCTACTTAGCAATAGAAAGGGGTACATTATTGGCCACTCAGTAATGCAGATTTATCTCGAAACCTCTATGTTGAACAAAGCTAGGCACAAAAGAGTGCATACTATAGGATTACAGTTATATGACTACCAAGAATAGGCAAAACTCTTCAAATGCCCATAAAAGTCAGAATAGTTACCCACTGGGGTATATTATTACCCAGAATGGAGAACGAGGGTACTCCTGGCGTGATGGCAATAAATGTTTTTTATATCAGTTTGGGTGGCACTTATGGGGATGAAGAATTACATACAAATTTGTGAAGTTGCTCACTTAAGATGTGTGTATTTTACTAAATAAAAAGTTTTATAACTCAAAAGAAAAAGTCCTGGGAATGGATAAACAGGTTCAGCCTCATTTTAGACAGGAAGCAACAGCAGTCCAGAGAGGCGATGTGCGTTGCTCTGAGCTGATGCTTCGTGACAGGGCTGCCTGATCTCAAAGCTGGAGGCAAGTGGGGACAGAAGCGTGATTTCCTCGAACAGCCATAGGATGGAGGGGCAGGCTTCAGTGGGGAGTGTCCCGGGGGGACCACAGCCAGGATCAGCACCTCCGTCAGTGAGGCTGCAGTCCCAACAGAAATTTGGCATGATAAGTGCGGAAACTGAGGCAGCCATGCATGTCGGCATGCGCTGTAAGCACACGCATGTTGGAATCACGGGAGGGTCCTAGGAGCAGAGTTTGCTTGACCTTCCCGCTCCCCCGGCCCAGGGATCTTGGCAGAGGTGACAGCACCGTGAAGGGTGAAGACCAGCATTCTGACCTCACCCCCTACATCCATGAGAAGCCCATCTTGGCAGGAAACACGCCAAAGTACACACAGAACTGAAGCCACGTGAGTGTCTAAATATACTCGAGAAATTGACACCTGGCTTCCCTGCTACACACCTGCGGGATCATATGTGGCAGTTTTTGTCTTCAGGTTGTCCCCATGAAGTGCATGGTTCAGTGACGGTGACACTGGGACAGCCTTGTGGGATCTAAATACCCACTGATGACACTTGTGCTCCCGAAGTGAATCGCACCAAACACCCCTTCCTGCTGCCTGCTGGGGTCCCGGCCCAGCCTCCAGCCCTCACCCAGAGCCCTTTGCAGGCACTGAGGCACAGGGGCAGTGACTGCCGGTCTGTGCTTTCCTCCTGAGTTTGCAGGAAGAGGCCGGCACCTCTTCACAGAACTTGGTCAGGAAACTAGCACACACGTTTACTGATGCAGGAGCAGTTCATCTCTAAGATACTTTTTCCGGGGAAGAAAAAGCAATTGCTGTAGCCCTTAAATGAAAGCAGAGGCAGACCTCATTTAGAAGTGATTGCTGCATCCTGGGGCCCAGCAGCATTTGCTGCCAGCTGCAGGTTAACCGCAGGGTACTTGTACCAATTTGGAAGCCTCCTAGACCTTTGGCTGCCCGGGAGGAAATTGCCCGCAATTGTGAAGAGTCGTTATGAAAAGAGGCTGGAGAGCCGGTGGGACAGCGTGCCCACGTTCTCCCACTGAGAAGGAAGCTGTGAAGGAGGCTTTCCCTAAAACCACTGGGATTCCAGTTACACACCCAGAAACACTCCTGGGTGGGGGTGTCCCAAATGTGAGGACTCTGGTCCCTTCCCTCTGGAAGCTCAGAGTCTGCTGGAAGACACACCATGTCCTCAGTTGGTCACAAGGAGAGTCCAGACTGAGGTGCACATACTCTTGATACGCATGCGTCCTTGGGTCCCAGGTACATGCAGGTGCCGTGCCCAGCGGGTTGGCAAAGAGAGTTAAATGAGGGGCTGTCTGCAAAGATGAAAGCAGTGATTCTCAACTGGGAGCAGTTTTGCCTCCCAGGAGACCCTGGCAATGTCTGGAGATGTTTTGGGTCACATTTTGGTCACCACTTGGGGAGGGTGCAACTGTTGTCTAGTGAATAAAGACCAAGCATGCTGTGAAATATCCAGCAATGCACAAGGCATCCCCCACACCAAGGAATTATTCAGCCCAAATGCCAATGGAACTGAGGTCAAGAGACCCTGCTGTTGAAGAAGGTAGTCACTGTCCAAACCCTGGAGAAGCAGGGAGAGAAAGATTGCTCCATCTTCTCCTTCATCCTGTCTCTAATGTCCTGCTTGCATTTCCTATTGGCTGAACTCAGTGAGAACCGAGTGGAGCAATCTGTAGAAATTAACTTCCCTAATACTGGTGTTGATGCCAGTGTCTCTTATTAAGGCAAGAGCGCCAACATTGTAAGGCAAGGGGACCAGATTCAACCCTTAGGTCGAGGTGAGTCGGTAGCGGGACAGGTTCTCAGCATCTGTGCACTGTCCTCTTTTTGTGCATTTGCGTCTGCTGATGCTCTTTTAATGTTTGCTTTCAGAATGAGGGCAGGCCTTGGGGGTGGGAGGTTTATCTGGATTTGGGGAAGAGAAAGCACAGGATGGTGGGAGAGATTCCCGAAATGCCCCAAAATGCTGCTGGAATGTCTCATGTGGATTTTCCTCCAGTTCAAACACTTCTCACCTTCCACCTGGGTTGGAAGAGAAAGTAAGAATTAAGGACTGCAACATTTTTCTAGCACAATGAACTTCAAAAATGGAATTGCTGTGTGAAGCAATGACTGATATTTTCGTAAACAGGCTAAGTACAATTGCATTACGGTTATTTCAGCCTTGACATTTCTTTGCATTTAGAACAACGTCAGCAGGGATGTTAAGAGACCAGGTTGTTCTCTCTCCTCAGTACCCAGTTTCTTGAAGTCAAGGGTCAAAGAACATCAGTGGGAGGGACTGTCATGTCAGGCCATGCCCTCCAGCCTCTTGGTATCCTTCCATTCTGTTCCTGGTCACATATCGCAGGCCCTTAACAATAGCTGCATGCCTTTAGATACCATGAGGCCAAAAACAAGGATATTTTGGAAATCTACTGAATGAATGTATTTGAAAAAAAGGATTTACATGGGGACAAGGAAACATAGGGTTTTTGCTCAACTAGTGAGTGCTAGGCACTCTGCTATGTGCTTGCTTACACAGGTTTACCTCTGTCGCCTCCACTTGGGCATCCGCAGCTCCTTTCCCTGTCACCAAGTTAGGGATGAATTGATTAAGCAATAATGTTCATTGACCTTCTTTAAACTAATCATAATGAACAGTATATTTGGTAGCCAACAGCCACTGTTCTGCAACTTTATAGAAGCCTATGTAGTGAGCAGGGCTTCCTGCTGCCCGCAGGTTTTGGGGTGAGAAAAATCTTTGGGTCTTATCTTTCTCTTCTGACTTGTGAGACCATCTCGTGGAAGTTGCTCTCTAAGAGCATCAATTCCCCTATCTACGAAGTAGGAACAGCAAACCAACTCATATTGTAATGAGGCTTAAATAATCAAATATATAAAAAACTTTAGGGATGCAGTGATATTCCTAGATTTAGAAAAGCAGGGTTTACACCATCAAAATTCACTTGCTGCATAATTTTTAGGAAGTGACTGAGCTCCGAGCCTTAGCTTTCTCATCTGTCAGTGAGAGGTGATGATATTTGTTCACTATTCTTTCACGTCTTGAAGGCTATTGCAAGCTTTGAGGGAGTGGAAATGAGGAGGAGGAGGTCCAAGAACTCAGCTGCAGGTACCGTGAGACCTGCCTTCGGTTGCAGGAGAGGCCCATGCGCCCGGAGTAGCTTGAGGCTGGTTTGACTGTTGGAAGCCTGTTGCTTTCGGTGGCACAAAAGGAGACAGGATATGCAACTGCCTGGGGTGAAGAAGTGTGACAATGTGACCGCTGTGATCTGAGCTAGGCAGGTCCATCCCTCCCTGAGATGCCAGTGCGAACAAGCCAAGACAGAAGACTTTCCAGCACAGTCTTCATTTCTCAGAGCCTGAGTTTTATCATCTTTTCTCCTCTTGTATTTGCTTCAATGGCATCTTTTCAAGAGGTTTTGTTTTGTTTTTCACAGTAATCGGTTTTATTATGGTAACAAAAAATATCATTGACATATACAAGAAACTTCTTTTTCTTGCTCATGTTCTATGTAGATGGGACCTGCTGCAGGCGGTGGCCCCTCCGCACCTGTTTTCTCATTCTGGAACCCAGGTGGAAGGGCCAGCCCCAGCCTGGGACATTCAGTTTTTAAAGCAAAAGTTAAAAAGAAGAAACTGAGCTAAGCACACAAATGCAATTAAAGTTTCCTATTGGGTGTGATAGGTGTCACATCTGCTCACTTGTCATTGGCCAAAGCAAGTCACATGACAAGCCTCCTGTCTTGGGTCAGAGAGCTATCTCCACCAGCAGAGAAGAAGTACAGGTCACATGGCGGGAGCAGGGTGTATAATCACCTTGGGATGGCGGGGTGGGGTGGGAGTAATAGATTCTGAGCAATAATACAATGTGCCTCAACCTCCCTGACTACCCTGTTTAAAGTTGCAGTTGTCCCCAACACCAGCATGCTTACTCTGATCTTTTATTTTTATGTTTCCTTATGCGCTATCATAATTCTATATAACTTATTAGTTTTTTAATTGTCTGTTTATCTGCTTCTGACCACTCTAGTATGTCAACTCCCTGAGGGCATGAGTTTTTATCTGTTTCCCCAAATGTGTCCTCAGAGTCTGGGACAGTTGCATAAATACTGGGAACTGATTAATTACTCAATCCCTTGTGTGAAGATGACAATGGATGATTGTAGCAAGTGCCTCTTTGAGCAGTACGTCCTCCCGTCCAGGCCTCTGTCCCCGGGTGCTCTAGTAGCAGTACCCAGGTGAAGGTCACACCTGAGGGCTTGTCTATCACTCTGCCCCTACCACCTTGTCTGCTGACAAGTCCTTACATCCCTCGGTAGATGAAATATTAGGATAAGCAATTGGTATAGACAGTCCCCACTCCAGGAAATAACGCTTTCCTCAATGTGTGCTTAAAAGACAAATGTCCAATGTTAGCACAGTGGGCATTTTTCTTTTTCTGGAAGGAAAGTGAGGAGGCCTGTTTCAGGAAATCTAAAACTAATAATAATCCACCGACGACCCTCACCTTTAACATAAAAGCTTCGATTTCTATTTCTTGCTTTTAAAATATCTTTAATTTTGTTCTTTTCATTGACAATGGTGTGCAAATTTGACCAGTTGAAGTCCAACAAGCAGCCAATGGAAGCTAAAAATTTACCACTTTTGATGCTGCTTAATGATTCTCATCATTGCCTGGGGTTGAGGGAACTGTGCGTCTCATCACAGATCAAAGTGCTTCCATAATTTCATTCCAGTTTTCTCTTTTCACGGAATAATAATGAGTGACAACATCGAATAGAGGTCTCAAAGATTCGTTTATTCCGCACCTCCTTCCTGCATACCTACTAAGTGGTTGTCACCCTAATCAGCTGTTGGGACCTGGCAGCGAGCAATGGGAACAGCCTCCCTGTCTTTGCAGAGCCTGCGAGCCTTTTGGAGTAACAGTTGCATCAATAATAGTGTGCACAGGAGTGATGCAGCCGGCACTTAACTGGTGGATGGCAAAAGTGGCCATTATGTCATAGCTCTCTCTCTCTCTCTCTCTCTCTCTCTCTCTCTCTCTCTCTCTCTCTCTCTCTCTCTCTCTCTCTCTCTCTCTCTCTCTCTCATCTGTTAATGCATAAAGCTTAAGTTTTGCAGAGAAAAGTTCTGAAGAGTATACCAGAGGGAGAAGTGTTCCAAATTGAACAAATACAACTCAGGGACCTCTGGTGTGTAATTATGAATTCTTTCCTGTTCTTTCAAGAGCCTTTTATGTCTAAAAATGCCACAAGTCTTTTCTTACCCTAAAGTGACCCCAGAATCAAGGAACGCCCAAGCCTGCATCTTCTACCACTTTCCGTGGCTCTTGATGGCATTTTCTACTGTGTTGCCCTGGCCGGAAACCTTGACATTATCCTAAATTCTGCCCCCCAGTCACCCCACATCAATATAGTTACTCAGGCCCATTAATTCTACCCGAAACATCTCCCGTACCCACAGCTTCCCCTCCGGGCCACAGCCGCTATGCTTAGTGGAAAGAACTCGGCTCCATCCCGGAATATTGCAGCAACCTTGCTGCGTGAGCTCTCAACCCAGGCCCGGCTTCCAGGCCGTTCTGCGCCCCTCTGACCTGGCGCCTTCATGCTGCTTCAGGTCCTGGGACTCCGAGGCGGCAAGGGAGGGGAAAACTACAAGTGTGCGGGACAGTAAAAGTAAAAGTTTGGGACAAAGAAAACGTGTGTGAGAGGGGAGAGAGAGAAAGGAAAAGAGCAGTTCACAGAGAGAGAGAGTCAAGTCACGGGAGCGAGAGTAAAAGGGCGTCAGAAAAAGAAACTCAGAGTGAGGGTACGAATGCAAACTGCACGTGAGGGCGCGAGAGGGGAAAGGAAACACGCACGTGGGAGGGAGGACGAGAAAGGAGAAGCGAGCGTAAGAGGGAGGAGTGTGCGGGAGGAAGAGAAGAAATTGGGTGGAGAGACGGAAAAGGAGTGGGTGGGTGAGAGAAAGGAAGACTGAGCGGAGGGAGAGAGAAAAGGGACCAGGGAGTTGGGGAGGCAGAGAGAAAGCAGGCGTGGAAAGCCGAGAGACATCGCAGCTAGAGGAACGCGGAGCGAGTGGAACGAGAGAAAATGACGTCACAGCCCAGCACCCGTGTGCCTGGAGCCCTTCCCACAGCTTCTGGCAAAGGCAGCAGGGCTCCTTTTCAGCGGAACCTGGCTTCTTTCCAAGTTTCTCTTGTCGAGGAATCCGGAGACCTGACTCCCCACAGGATCACGGGGAAGCAAGGCGCGGAGGCTCCTGGCAGGTCAAACTTAAAGCCTCCACAACTTACGATTTGGGGACAGAGGTGAGGGGCATTATTTAGAGATGAATTACTTCATGATACTTCACCTCTACAAGGAGCTTTTCCCACTATTGGGTCCCCAGTTCCTCTGTAAGGAAGTGCAGGTTGTCGGAAGGAGCACGAAGGGTGGGTTATCCGAGAGGAAAACAGGGAGAAGGGCACCAGCCCAACGACCTTGGACTTGGAGCCCATCTGCCCTAAGCTGGAGACACCAGCTAGGCTTCTGTCTCACTGCTGCCCCAATGACGCTTCACGTGACCACAGAATCGATGGTTGAAGGCGAGGCATGAGTACAGGAGACCCTGGCATGAGCAGAAATGCAAAATGATCACACAACAGCTTGCTTTTCTACACGTGATTTTACTTTTGCTTGTTTTCTATCACTATCGATTGGCTTCAGACAGAAGGTGGAATGTGAGGGAAAGTCATTCTTTAGGGACAAGAGCAAGTATAAATGTCAAAGCAAAAGTGCAATATTTAAAGTATGCCACAGGAAGAAACCATGCAAACTGGACTTACAAATGAATGCCCAGATAGAATGCATTATGTACATAATCTAATGCACAATCATTTTCGGTTTTTGTTTGTTTTTTTGTTTTTGTATTTTTGAAGAAAAATGTCAGTCAGTGTTAGAGGCTTGTCAGACTTTGAGAATATATTTAAAAAATAAAAGAGCTGGATTGCCCTGGCTGGGTGGCTCTGTTGGTTGGAACATCATCCCATACACCAAAAGGTCATGGGTTTGATCCCTGGTCAGGGCACATACCTAGATTGTGGGTTCGATTCCCCATCAGGGTGCATATGGGAGGCAACTAACCTCTCTCTCTCTTTCTCTCTCTCTCTCTCAATCTCTTAAATCAGTAAACATACCCTTGGATGAGGATTAACAAAATAATAATAAAAATTTTTTAAAATAAAAGATGTCTGGATTGAATTTAAAAAGTTTGTGGCCTTACACATAGGGGTTTCTACAAGCAGACTAGAATGGCTTTCTGTGATTTATCAGTGGCTTGTGCATGGTAGTGTTTAATCAATTTCAAATTGTTTTCAAGTAAGGAGTTCTCCCAGAGCTTTATTTCTCCCTTTGACAAAATTTCCTAAGCACCTACTGCCCAGCAGCCGAGTGCTGGGCATAGTTCGGAAAACAGAAATAATTAGTGTACATGGCCCCTGCTTTTGTGTGTGTACACTCTAGTGAGAGATTCTGAAATATCACTGGAGTATTCCGAAAGTACTTAGACATCCCTCAACTGTCTGCAAAAGCCAGGGATGCTCCTACATTCTGGAGTTTAGGTCTTAATTCCGGTTCATTGAAACCAGGACAGACAGAGACATCTTACTAGACACATGCCCAGTTGTTCCTTACATCTCGGAATCCCTCTGAACTATGTTGGACTCCTCCCTCAGTCAGCACGGGCAATGTCCCTTCCACCCTTTTCACTTGTCACCCCCTTGCTCTTACTTCAGACACAGGCTCCTAACACACTTTCCTCCCCCTCTCTCAAGACTCCCAACCCATCCTTTCTGTTCTGTGGCCACAATATATTGTAATTTCTTCTTGGTTTATAAAAGTAAGGCATTTTCTGTGGAATGTTGGGAAAGCTTTAAAGAAGCAATCCCCGTCGTCGGCAGCCGTCCGTCTCGAGAGACGATGGTGTAGCTTCTTAAGAGTCTATCTGCACCGCCGAGAATGGCTGTGCAGTCCGACTCGGGAGTGACACGGTATCTGTCCCCTCCCGTGTTGAATCGACATCTTGCGATGACGCTGGAGTGTCCTCTCTAGTGAAGCTGAAGCTACAGAGCCTGGGCAGGGTGATATGGAGGGTCTGCTGTTGCCCATGCAGCAGACCCCCCCTCTCTTCGCAGCTGAAGGGTCCAAGGGAAAGACGGAGTCAATACAGCTTGGCTTCAGGTGCGCCGCAGGAGTTGCCGGTGTTGACTACAACGTCAAACCGCCTTAGGGACTCCGGCTCCGGATTTTCTGTCGGGGTTTACTCCCTTAGCCTTTCCCCTGAAGAGGTATGCCGCAAGGCAGCGGAGGTTTTTTGGAGTCAGAGTTTTCCTTCTCTGAAAGGAAAGAAGCAATACTAATGAGCAATTCCACCATTCAGGGTTAATTATATGTCTTGTATATATTGTGTCGCTGGTTCGATCTTCCAGTCAGGGCACATCAGAGAAGGAAAACTCTGACTCCAAAAAACCTCCGCTGCCTTGCGGCATACCTCTTCAGGGGAAAGGCTAAGGGAGTAAACCCCGACAGAAAATCCGGAGCCGGAGTCCCTAAGGCGGTTTGACGTTGTAGTCAACACCGGCAACTCCTGCGGCGCACCTGAAGCCAAGCTGTATTGACTCCGTCTTTCCCTTGGATCCTTCAGCTGCGAAGAGAGGGGGGGTCTGCTGCATGGGCAACAGCAGACCCTCCATATCACCCTGCCCAGGCTCTGTAGCTTCAGCTTCACTGGAGAGGACACTCCAGCGTCATCGCAAGATGTCGATTCAACACGGGAGGGGACAGATACCGTGTCACTCCCGAGTCGGACTGCACAGCCATTCTCGGCGGTGCAGATAGACTCTTAAGAAGCTACACCATCGTCTCTCGAGACGGACGGCTGCCGACGATATATTGTTCTACAATGTATATATTTATTTCCCTCCAAAATTGAGATCATGATGTGTAGAGCTACCAGTATAGTATTTTTATAGTTAAAGTAGGTCAAAATAGTTCTTTACATTGTGATTATTCTTCTGAAGCATCATATTTAGTGGTGAGTGAAATAGTATTTTTTTTTTATGGATAAACCTATAATTGACCTAATTAATTCCCAAATATTTTTATGACTTCCGAAAATTTTTACTACTGTTAATATATGATCAAAAGCATTTGTCGTATAGCATTATTATTTAGAATAAAGTCCAAGAAATTGAATTATTGAGTCAAATTATTTGGAATCAAGCTACCACTTGATTTTTTTTTTCAGCTTGGCCAATGACAAGAACAATATGGATCCTTTGCTTATAGTTTTTCTTTCCTAGTTAATAGTCCTGTGGCATGTAGGCCCATTAGTCATTCTAATGCATTTTCTAAATGTACACATTCTGTTTATGTCCTTCTCCCATTTTTAAACACTTCCCTGATTGTCTTCTACTTATTGATTTGTAGAGATCTTTACATATAAAATAGAAGCATGCTGTGTCATATGTTGTAGATATTATTTCTACTTTTCATTTTCCTTTTACTGCATTTTAGATAGCAGAGGAATGTAATCATAATGTTTATTACTAAATATTCTAATTACAAAAGTAAATACATACTCAAGCCAGAGAATTTAGAAAGAAATAAAAATGCAAAAAGGCAGAAAAACCAACCAGAGCTAAGCAATTTTGTTATATTCAATATTTTTCATATTATGCAAATTTGGTATTATACTATATATACATTTCTTTAGCTTTATGAGTATATTTCATAATGATAGCAATATTCTGTTACAGTAATTTTTATAACTGAGTAGGATATTCTACATAGGTCCTCACTTCACAAATAGAATAGTCCACTAATTGCCAAGACTGTGCTTGCTCCTGGGGATATAGCTGAGGACAAACTGAACACATCCTCTGTGGTCTGACAAGGGGGTACAGAAGAGCTGGGTGTTACAAAGAAGAATTATAGACTGAGGAGTGGATATATAAAAGGCCAACAGACATTGTCTTGGGAGTCATGGAAAGCTATAAAGAGGATGTATTAGTCAGTGTTCTCCAGAGAAACATGGCCAACAGTATTTGTAGAGCTAGTTATAGATATAGACATAGATAGAGAGAGATATAGCTATAGATATAGACAGATGTAGCTATAGATAGATATAGAGACAGAGCTTAAGAAGAGGTAGGAACCGATAACATATCAAGGTTTGCAGTCAGCAAGTTGGAACCAAGGAAAGCTGATGGTATTGTCCCAGTTGGAAGACCCACATGTTTGAGACCTAGGAAGAGCTAATGTTCTAGTTCCAGTCCAAAAGCAGGATAAAAATTAATGTTTCACCTTGAATCCAGTCAGGCAGGAAAAATTTCTTTTGTTCAGAGCAAGATCAGCCTTTTTATTGTATTCAAATCTTCAACTGGTTGAAAAAGGCCCATGCACACTGAAGAGTATATTTCATAATGATAGCAGATCTGCTTTAGACAGTCTTATCAAGTCAATGTTAATTTTACCACCAAACAATCTCACAGACGCACCCAGTAGGATGTTTCTAGAGTATTTTAAGCAGGGAAGTGACATGACAAGACTTTTGTATATGAAATATCACCCTGGCTGTTGCGGGGCAAGTGGGTGGGCGAAGATGGACAGAGCTGAGGCAGGGAGGCCAGTGAAGAGGCTTGTGCAGAGATGGTAGGGGGTTTTCATTTGAGTGTAAGAGTGCAGATGAACACGTGTTTGATGGGTCCAGAGATATTTTAGGACTTGCCATCCCGTTACGGGACACAGGTAAACTGGAAGACACAATCGGAGGTGGCTCTGGAGTTTGTGCCTTGAGAAACAGAGAGCTGGAAGGTGGTCAGGGCTGAGATGGAGGCACCAGAGGTGTACAATTTGGGGAGAAGCTGGGGAGCTCATTTTGGATCATGTGCCAGTGGGACACTCAAGTAGAGATGGCAAACAGGCAATGGTGGCTGTAGGGGAGGAGCTCAGAGGAGAGGGCTGGCCCAAAGATGGTTCCTTCCGAGTGGGCGTGGCTTTGAGTGGCTACTTTTTCTGAGTCACGCACTAACCCAGGACCTTGACATGGATGGTCTCCTTTTATCTCCACAGCAAGCCTGGGAGGTTGGCACAGCTATTGCTCCATTTAATGGATGAAGACACTGAGGCACAGAGAGGTTAAGTCATTAGTGGAGGTTCATAATACGTGTAGAGGAGATCAACGAACCCAGGCTGTCTGTCTCCCATGTCCTTGCACGCGATCATCATGCTGTCTGGACTCCTCTCACTAGCACAGAATAATTGAGTATAGTGGGTCTCAAACATTAATGGGCATCTTTGTCCCCTGGAGGGCTTGTTAAAATACAGATTTCTGGGCCCAACCCCCAGAGTTTCTGATTCAGTAGATCAGAAGTGGGGCCCAAGAATTTGTATTTCAAACAAATTCCCAGGTCATGCTGATGATGCTGGACCAGGGGCCTCAGTTTTAGAAGCACTGGTATCCAGAAAGAATAGGAAAAGGTCTAAGGAATGTCAGTGGTAATGAGAAGTTAAAGGAGAAATAACAAGGAAAAGGTACTGGCAGTAAGTGGGTTGGGAACTAGAATGTTTCAGGTGAGAAGGGGCTAGGTATAGAATTTGGCTGGGGTAATGGGGAAGCTGAGGACCAAAGAGTGAACCTTGAAGTTAATGGCAGGGGCCACTGGTGACTTTGTGAGTTCATTAGAATTTAGGGATTAAACACAGATTGGTATGGGTAGGTGACAGAGTGGGATGTGGTAATGAAGTGGAAATAAGTTTAAGGAATTTGGGGAAAAGAGATTTCATTTGAGCTAGCCTATCATTGAATTTTTATTTCCAATTTCCATTATTATACATGCATCAATGCAGACTCATATGATTCTTTCAGATAAGTCCCTAGCAATAGTTTCTGAATGAAAGAATTATTCACATTTTTGAGGTTTTAGCTGCAGATATAGACAATAGAGGGGCTTTCTGACCTCTAAAATGGACTGAACCACTAGTCAAGGGAATTCTTTATTGCCCTGCCATCTCACCAATACCTGGCATTGTTTTTCATTTTAATCCAGAGCAATATTATATCTCAAAAATATTATTTTTTAATTTTTAATTCTTTGATACTTGAGGTGGAACAGTTTTTCATGTTTGGTGGCTACTTGCATTTCTTCCAAGTTACAAATTCACCTTCGTTACCCATGTGTCTTCGGAAGCAGATTTATAAGAACACGTTATGTATTAACAGCATTAATCTTGGTTGGTTCTCTGTATGGCAAATATTTTCAAATTTAGATATGTATGTTCGAATGTGCTAATGGTTTTTGATAATGAGAAAATATTACCTTTTATGTGATTAAATTTATTCATTGTTAATGGTTTCATCTTTGCAAGCCTCCTGCACAAATAAATTTCATAAATACTTATCTAAATTGCAGTTCCTTTTTTGTTTGCTTTTGTACTACACTGAGAGTTTTATTCTATCTGGCATTTATTTGAGCGCAAGGTTGTATATTTTCATATATTTAACCAATTATGCCAATAGTATTGAATAATTCAGCGTTTTTCTGCTGCTTTGAAATGCCACCTTTAGATTCTGAATTTTTATCTATATTTGTGTTTGCTTCTAGAAGTTCTGTTCTACTTTATGTATACTTCTTCTGTAGCTACAGCCTTCACTCTTCCCCATTAGGGTTAAAGAGGTATTGTTCCCCTGTACCTGATTTCTAGGGTGTCTGAAATTTCTCAGGAAGCTGGTTTGAAAGTTATCATTCTTTTCTTTTATTATTTCATGATGGCCTCATCTTCATTAGCGATCCAGCACAAAACTTTGGTGTCTTTATGATATTGCAGGCTTTCCCATGTTTATTTCCTTAATCATTTCCATGAGGCACAGACACTGTTGAAAAGAGCATTAGAAAAGAGCTATGCAGAGCAATGCTGGAGTTATAGATGAATATTGATATGTGAGGAGCATGCCCCTCAAGGACAGGTGGTAATGAAGGTTTGAGATCACTCAGATTACTCTGGAATGGCATGCTGCCAAGTAATGGAAGCTGATTAAGAATGGGACTTTGGCAAACCCAACAGGTCTTTATTGGAAAGGCCAGGAAAGCAAAAAGGACTTAAAAATATAGGTCTAGACGTCAGACCAATGTTCACCTAAGAAAGCCGAGGTGACAGAGGGTTTCCAGAAGGCAGACCTAAGCACCAGATCTCCATTCACCAAGAAAGACAATGGAAGGTTTCCTCAGGGAGATCAAGGAGCGGACTGTAGGTCCCCGTCAGAGATGGCCAGTGCATCGTGTGCCCTGAGAGATTCAAATTTCTTTGTGTCACAGATGCAGAGAACATCAAAAGTTAGTTTATTGTACTAGATGAGCATTGACTAACACATTTTGCATAAGGGGAAAATGCACTTAGTCAAACAAACAAACAAAAATCTCTGTTTAGCCATCCATTTCAAATTTTTATAGAAAATTGTGTAGGCAGCATCAATTATGCTTGGGCAAATTTAGACTAATTAATGGGTTGACTACGATAATTATTGAAATTTGTCTGTGGATGAAAAGAGGGAAGATGAACCATTTAAATTGCTTTGTGTGTGTGCCTGATGACTATTTCTAAAAGAATGAGCCCACTGGGAAGTGTATGAAATGGGAGTGGCCCAGCTCTTTGCACGGCATGATGATAGAGTAACGAGGCAGATGTTTTAATCAACACACCAAGATTAATGCCTTCAAATGTCTAATATGCATAAATACATATAACATATACCTTATACAGAGAGATATATAATTTATTGAGGGTCAGCAATGTGCAAGAATTCTTCCAGGTGTTTTATGAATGTTATTACCCTTCATCCATAAAAAATAACCCCGTGAAGAAAGTATCACCATCCCAGTTTACAAATGAGGCTCCTAAAATCTGGAAACATGTTAAATAGGTTACCAATTTACATACCCCGTAAGAGAAGAACTAAATCCAATTCTAGCACTCATACCTTGTGAGCTCTGTCTCTTCAAAGAAGCCACCCTGGGGGGTAATGCACTTGCTGCATCGAGGAGGCCATGGCTCAAACCAGACTTGGACTCTCTGAGAAAAGCCTTCAAAACCAAGAGTTGGATTTAAATGCTGTGTCATTCTTAGTTCCTTCCAGGCACATTGACTTTTTGAAAACTATTTTCTGGCTTTTCTTTTCTCATTCCACAGACCTAAACTTGGGTAATTTCGAAAAACTTGATCTACCTGTAATAGATGAAGCTCAGTTCCATGTTTAAGCAACTCCAAGGTGGATGGTCCAAACCTGCTGGTATTGAGGTGGCCCCTTGGAACCTGTATGAGGCGATGTCTAGATAGGAGTGTCCTGGCTTTGTATCAGAAGGACACCTGGCTCTGCCATTTCCTGGTTGTGTGATTGTGGACAGGCCATCTGTTCTTGTGATCTAACTGATAGAAACTCAACTCGAAAAACTTGAGCCAAAACGATAACTTTATGGCTCACCTAATGAGGAAGTTTAGTAGTATGATTTGCCTGATGTCTCCTTCTGCCCTTCCCATTTTTGTTTACATCTTTACTTTTCTCTTTATCTTCGTTTTTCAGGAGACTCCCTTCAAGAAATTGGGGGATGGTCAGGAGATACTGCCAGTCTTTCATGACAGACTCTTATTGCCCTTTTGAGGTCACATACTGATCCCTGTGTTAAGAAAGTTGGGTAGGTGATCAGTAGCCCAGCAGGAGAACACAGAGAATGGGAGTTACAATTCACAAAAGCGAGGGGTGTACCAAAGACAAAGCAATAGATAATTACTTACTGTGGAACCATCATTTCATCATCTATACAATGGGCTTGAGATGTATCTTGTAAGCTTGGTTGTAAGTGTCCAGGACGATCAATGGGGAGGGCCTGTCACATGGTAGTTATTCAACAAATGGCTCCTGTGATTTGTTTAAGCTTGAGCCAGCCCATAGTGCCCTCCGTATTGCCAAATCTCAAGGCATTCACAGTTCATGCCCATTTTTTAAATGTGAAGCACTCTGGTCTTTGTTTAAGGTCTTTTGCCTAAGTCAAAAAATATTCGTTTAATGATTTATTGAGATGGGTCCTTGAGCTAGAAATAAACAGGGTGGGTCTCTGTCCTGCAGCATGTCTAAACCTAGTAGCACAGTTTTTTCCCAGGGGTGTTGAGGTAGCCTAGGTATATCCGATCAATGGGCGAGAAGGCAGTGGGTCATGGCTGGCTATTTGAAGTTGTACGTAACGTAAACTACAACCTTTCCCTCCCGTTCTGCAGCTCTGGTGAGGGGCTGTTATTGAGGAAAATATCTTCCCACAGGATTCTGGGCAGGTGAATAAGTGGGTGCCTCTTCACATGGATAGTTTTACAATGTTAGTTTAATATTTATTTTGTAGAGGTAAGATGGAACTGACCTCCCTTTTGACCTCTGGTGCAGGTATTGAGTTAATGATATACCTTCGTTTATGACATCTTATCACATTGGTCTACAAAAAGTCCCCTCTCTATTTAGTCACTTTCCTATATCCCTGTTCTCCTCTTTGATTTCCCTCCCCACCCCCACTGTCTTTATAATGCATTTAATTTACATTCCTTTGTGTTCTGGAAAAAATGCACTCTATTATTTTGAGTATTTTACATTTACACAAGTGAATCATTTATAACTCATTCTTTTTCGCTGTTTTTTTTCATTCAGCACTATCTTTGTTTAAGTTCCGTCTGGGTTAGTATATATACGTTTCACCCGTTATTTCCAATCCTTGCATTCTGCTCGACACTTTTCTTATCTATTCCCCCAGAATGCGGGCCTAGATTGCCTTCGGTCACCCTCGCCACATATAACGACCTGGCATGCTTTCACTCGGGAAGCTCTGTGAGTAGTTCTTTGGACCATAAATCAGGATTTGGGTTTCTGGATCCTAGATTATATTATTGTACTAAGTAGCTGAAAATTTGTTTTTCAAAACCGCTGCACCAGCCTATACGCCCAGAGTTGAGGCTGAGTGTTCCTGTATTCCCCCACCTCTGCCTGTCGGGCACTATCTAGCTTTCTTATGCTTTTGCCAGTCTATTCATAGGTGCTCGGCAAGGACTCAGAAGAACTCACAGGGTGGGACATTGGTGTAGTAAAAGCTCCCAGGGAAGGGACAGTAAGGTGGCAGGCTCAAATGCTAAACGATTCAAGCAACCACAGCTTACCTGGTTTCTTTCTATGACCTTTACCATCACAGGCCTGAAGGGAAGGAATGCAGACCCCTGTCTGCCCACCTTCTGTTTCTCTGGTGGGTTTGGCCCACTTTCTTCACACCTGCGCCCCCCGCCTCAGGTGACCATGTCTTCCATGAGTGCTCTATGTGGATCTCTATGGAAACTGCAGACGTGGTCAGAGAAAGCGGCCAGCTAGGAGCGTCCACAGGGCTGGCAGCGTGCACCGGAAGGCAGCCAAGCCTCCAGCGTTTGCTCAGAGGAGCGGGAGGCAGCTACCGATCATGGGGCATCTCAGTGCTGTGTCCTGTGCGCCTTTACTGTTCACTCACTGCAAAGCCACTGTCCTCAGTTTATAGACGGAATCGAAACTGGCAGAGGAGGACACGTGCCTGCCCACATATAAGCAGCAAATCTGGAACAAGGAAGGCAAACACATATAGAGCATCGTCCAGGACCCAGGTAGACTTGAGCCACCTTGTATATAGTAGGCACTTATCTTTCCCAATAAACCCTGGAGGTGGGTGCTGTGATAATCATTCCTATTTGATAGATGAGATAACAGAGGCACCAAGAGGTAACTTGTCCAAGGTTCCATAGTTAGTAACAGCAGAGCCAGGATATCACATGGGCTTAATTCTCTTTAATCGTGATTCTCGCCTGCAGACCAGGCAGTACACACCCAAAGCCAGACACACTGCCTCCATGTCCCAACCTCAGCCTAGGCCTGGTTTACAGGTAGATACCTGACTGCAAGGTAGCAGGTGCCTTGTCAGCCCCCTCTGTGGCTTTGTAAAAGCAGGTCTAGGGGGGAGAACTGGCAATACACCCACGTTTGGTCACCCAGTCTTGCAAAGGAACCCTGAGTTTATGGGACAGGCCAGCCTGAATTCCTCTGCTTGATTTTCTGGAATCAAATTAGGCTGGTGAATAGGCCAGTGGCGTTTTCATCAATTTCTCAGCCTTCCCTTGGAACTGAGCCTGATTTCCTCAGCCTCCTGCAATGCTGCCTGCTATTTACTGAGCAAGCCAGCAGCCAGAACCAAGCCCACTTTAGTAATGCAGCAGGGCAATGTGGTGGAGCGAAGATTACAGGTATTAGAGGCCATTTAGGATCATTTAGAATCGAGCTGTTTTCTGAGCGGGCAATTAATCCAGTTGCATTAAAGAGAGCTTCTGGGGCTCCCACACCTCTCCTGTATTAAGAGGGGGGATTTGGGAGGCTTCAGGTAAATGACTTTGTAGCTAACTCTGAGGCTCAGTGGGCCATCTTTTTATGTGGGGAGCGATATTAGGGGCCTCCCCCCACCCCCACCAGAGCTGTAGGCCTGCTTTCAGAAGGAGAGGCCTGTGTTGAAAGGACTGGGTTTGTACCCGGAGCCTATGGCTGGCCAACATTAGGTACCTCCCAGGGTCTCACGACAGCAATTGGGGGGGAGGGTGTCAGGTCTGAGAAGATGGCCTGGGACCCAAAGCAGCAAATACACTTTCTCGGGCCTTCTCCTTCACGTAGAATGGCCCTGGGCACAGCTGGCTGTAGCCCTTTTCTACAAGGGTGTGTCTGAATCCCTGAGGGACCCAAGTCTGAGCCATTGACTGAGACCCTACCACGTGCTGAGCCCTTGTGCACCCTTTGATCAGCCTCTGAAGCAACCCTCTCAGGTAGGGACTGCAGAAAGGAAGCTGAGGCTGAATGAACTTAATGAACTTGGGGCTTGAACCCATGAACCCATAGTGGCTGACCCTGCACCCCAAGCTATACTTATATCCATGGGTCTATATCCAGAAGGCTCATTCCCATCCCAGGCATGAAACAGGCAAAGAGTGGCACAGCATGGTCTCCTCCCTTTCCTGCAGCCTTGCCTGTCCCCACACCAAGCTATGCACCCTGTAACTCATCACACTGGCCACACTACAATACGGACTTTGTCTGGGCATCTAACGCACCAAGCTCCCATGAGGTTAAGGGCCCTGACAGCCCATCTTTCAAGCCCCAGCACCTGACAGAGAGAAAGCTCTGCTGCTCAGGTAACACATGCTTGGTCAAGTCTCTTCCCTTTTCTCTATTTCAATTTTCCTTTCAGTAAAAGTAGAGGGCTAGACTCCATGCTGATGTGGGGATGCCCTGCGTCTCTGACATGCTTTGAAGCTATGCATTTGTAGGACTGTTGGAAGAGAGTCAACATCTATCCAAAGTGAAAACTGTCTCATCTGAGAGTGAGTGTGTACTCCCCCTAGGTGTCCTTACTTCTGCTGTTTCCTTCTGGCATGTGGCATTATTCTCGAGCACCGTCCCATAGTCTGGATTCCACTGACAGCTGCTTGTCCTCATGGTTGGCTGTTCTCCAAAATGAAAGTGCCAGGAGCAGGAATCAAGAGGACCTGGTGGCCAAGAGGCATGCAATATGTATTTACTGAATTAGTGTCTGATAATGGCTGTTAACTTTCTCATTAATGCCCCCAGAGTGAGTCAGGCACATCGACTATCCCAAAGTAAAAACAATAATCAGTGAGATGGTAATCAATTTATGGAGGCCTCTCTTCTTCCCCAATGTCTGGTGATGCCCTTTTGACTATTTACAATCCCTTTTATCGAAGTAGATAGACTGCTGTTTACTCGCCCTCACCCACAGGTCAGTTTTCAACTTTCTCTTATCTTTGTATACTAATTGCAAAATGCTAAGACCGTTTCAGAACATCTCAGTCTAGCTCAAGCAGAGAAAGCTTAACCCGCGAAGAAAACCACTGGCGGTTATTTCAGCATATATTAATGCCTCCCTCACTTACAGATTTTAAGTTACCAACGTGCTTAGATTCCAAAATGGTACCTCCAAACCAAAGGTGGGTCAAATCTGTGTGCCACAAACAGGTGGTGGTAGGCATTATACTTGGTCAGTTTAGTCTTAGGGATTAAGTAGTTTGCTTCTCTCTTGGGTGTTTCCTGTGTTTTGTGTTGGGTTTGAAGGGATGGGGTGCTGTGCTGGGTACTGTGTCATAGGGAGGATTCTGGGGCCATGTTTGTTCGAGTGTGCTCCAGGGATCATGGCTATCCAACTGATCTTGTGTTTTAGTTTAAAAAGCAAGAACTTGGGCCCTACCCCCAGCTCTGCCAAATTAGAAGTAATATCTCTGGGTGCTGGACTTGTGTTATGGCTAATGTGAATGACGGAGCCCCATCTTTCTTTCCCTGTCCAGCTGGCCTTAGCTGATAGACTGGGGTGATGATTGGATAAGCCAATGGGTCAAAAAGAAGCCCTGGTCCATAAAAACACTGGTCCACTGGGAGAGCACAGTCTTTCTCGCAAACATGAAGGGGAAGACAAGACAACACTGTACTCAGAGCTATCCTTTCCCTGTAAGTGTCCCGGTTAACTCCTTTTCTTCCCATAAGTCTGATCCCAAAAGTCACCTTCTCTTCAAAGCCTTCCTTGAGATCTCCAGGCTAAGCTAACTTCTCCCTCTTCAATGCTCGCTCAGCAGTTCATACCTCCCTCAATGCAACACTTGACGTATTATGTGTGATTACCTGTGTCTGTCTCTCCCACTGGACCCTACATCCCTTATGGATGGGAGCCATGTTGCGTCAGAGCCTGACTTGTAGCAGACATGTGGTAACTCAGGAATGAATGGACGTCTGGATGAATGAGAGAGGAGTCATAGCAGTGCTTGGCTGGCCCTCGTGTTCTGTAGAAGAAGATGATCCTAAAACATGTGTTCTTCCTCCAAAATTGTTGATCTGATCTTGCTTCAGTGAACTGTTTCTAATTTTTCATTGAATCTGTGAAAAATACCACATCAGCTTGTGTACAGCTCGTGCTTCCCTTAAGGGAGATGAAATTAGTTAATAGCTAGAAGAAGCAAACAGCAAGTCCACAGCCTTATAAATTTATCCAGAATCAACTTAGTTCAGATTGAACAAACAGCCTTGATTTGCTCATGGACCATGAAAGCTTCTAGCCAGTATCAGGAGAAGAAATGGAGTGACCACGATAGCCCAACGCCAAGTAGAGGGTGGGAGGCCAAACAAACCATTTCATCGTAGCTCAGGGACTAATATTCCAATAAAAAGTCCATTCCTTGCCCAAATAACAAACCCATTAAAATAATCTTTTGGCCCTAAAGAGTTGCTCAGGAGTGAAGTTTATTTTTTTCAAGATTTTTAAATTTTACTTTGAGCTGGCCACCTAGAGGGTGTTTCCAAACTTGGTAATAAGCACTCTCACCAGTAGGTTCTGCCTTCTGTCATTCTTCTGCACAGTTTTGGGTGCTCTTGTTTGACAGCCATCAGCTTGGCTGACATGACAATGTCAGGATGCATGCTTTCAAAGTATCCACTGAGCTTTTTTAGCCTCAAGATCCCCTTTCTTACATTGGCCAGACAGATCCTTTAACTACCATTTTGGGGGAGAGTTCTTCTCTTCCTTTTTCTGAATCAGCAATTATAATCCATTAGCCTTTACAGAGGACCTTCAAAGTGCCATGCACTATGCTAGACACTATCTACTCTTTCTTACAGGTGAAGAAACTGGATTCAGAGTCATACAAGTAAACTGGAACAAGTAAATTTAGAATTAAAAGAGTTAGTCTTTCCCACAGATTGGATTATACACTTATCAAACTTCTTTCTACAGGAGCTAGGCCTGGCAAGAAGCATGCAAGAATTCAAAAAGACAGTGTGACAAACTGATGAGTGACAAGAGAGTAGCCAGGTTTTATTTGTTTGTTTGTTTGTTTGTTTTTAATTCGGGTACAAGGCCCACAGGTGGGATGTACTAAATGGAAGAGCCCAATTGTTTTAAAAATGAGAAAATCCCAGAAAATTTCACGATATATAGCCACAGCTCTGTAATGCTGAAGTAGAGACACCTAAGACTATATACAACCATAAAATACAATTGATTTCTATATCTGTGTGTTTATATTTTAGGGACTTTAAAACCGTGATCTTATGAGAAATCAGAGAATAAACTGGTTTTAATGACTATACAGAGTTTGCGTATAATTCTAATAAGGGCTACTTACAGCATTGGTCATCAAGAGGATGAAACTTGGAGTTATTTGTAACAGACACCTGGCACCCAGAGCCAAGATATCCAGGCCTGGGCCATCAGAAGTAGTAAGGGATACAAATACATCCTCAGTTCCAAGAAACTGGGTCTGAATTTAAGAGCTCTTGCCTTTGACCCAAAATAGTCATTCATTTGCTCTTTCACCTAACACCTACTTACTGGAGATCTGCTACATGCCAGGCATGGTGACGGTGTGAGGCCTATAGCAGTGGACATTAATAAAGACACCTCAATGCTATTAGAATGTATATAGCAGTTATTTGGTCTGTTTTGAGATCTATGAATGCTACACAAATGAGCTGTGGGCTGAGTTCTGAGGCAGGGGGTAGGTGTTAACAGGCAAAATGTGATGGAGAGAGATTCTCAGTAAAAGGAACTAAATCTGCAAAGGCTCCAGGGCTGAAAGAAACATAACACATTCCAAGAACAATACAGCAAGGCCAGTGTGAGTAACAGTTCCAAATCAGAGGGGTCAACAGAGCTAGATCATGGACCTACTATACCATGTTAAGAATTTTGTTTCTAACCTAAGAATGAACATAAATCACTGTAGGATTTTAAGCAAGAGACGGACATGGTTTGCATTTCAAAATATGCTATATTCTACTAGCTAGAACTCGAAATTCATTTTTCCATAGAAATAACTTAATAAATGGTAGTTCTGTGAAGCCAGAATAATGCTATCAGCACAATGTAGCCAGCTAAACAGCCTATTGAAAAGCTAGCCTTGGCTTCCAACTACCATTTATAACTTAGTTTCTACAAGAAAATGCATTCCAGATTCCAGACAACCTAATTACAAATGACATTTGGGGGGACAGCCTATAATCTACTTTAGACTTGTGAAAAGCCTCCAACATTTTTCATATCAAAGGTTGTTAAGAAAGGTGAGTAACAGACTTTTGATTTTGAGATGGCAGAACAAAGATCCTCTGCCCCCTTCTGCTCTCAGAAATTACCCCTCCATGAAAAAGAAGTATCAGAAGAAAAGGAAACGCAAGTGTTATTGTAAAACAAGGGAGAACACGTCATGCTGGGCCATGACTATGCGCGAGGAAGGCCCGCTGCATGCAGGCCAAGGGGGTGGGCAGGTGCTGGAGAAGCGTCTGTGGCTGCAGATCTCAGACAATGGCCACAGAAACAAAGGAGCCCTGTTTGGAACATTAAGAATGAGAATGAGCAGACCTAAAAATATTAAAGAGAGTGAATAACAGTGGGGAAAACAAAATGGAGATCAACGAAACACTGAAAAGCATTAGAGGGAAAACAATAAACATGGACGAGGAAGGGGATCCAATAGACACATAATTGGTGACGCCCAGGAAGCAAACTGAAGAAAATATGATAGGAAACATTCAAAGATAGAAAACAAGAAGCTGGCCCAGGAATTACAGAAGACTCACATCTAGAGAATGAAAGATCACGCTATATTCTAGGAAAACATATCCAGATTATTTAAAAAAAAAGGGGGGGGTATCAAAGTAAAAGCAATGGATTTAAATTCTGAACCAAAAGCCATTTGTTGGTACAAGCAAAAATTTCAAGTGTACTCTGAAAGAAAAAGGCTTTTTCCATTGAATTATTAAATGCTAAATGACAGTAACATAATATCTTTAAATGTTTCAGAGGAACAAAGTCTGAGCCTCAAAATCTATAACCAGCCAAACTTCTGTTTATATATAAATGCAAGAGACAGGACAATATTGAACACAGGAGTCCAGAAGCACAGTCTCCATTAACATTTCTTATTAAATTATTAGAAGGTAAGCTTCAGCAAACAACAGATAACTGGATTTAGTGTTCTCTGCCCAGACTTTTTGCTGTAACTTCTTCATTCAAAAACAAAAACAAAAACAAAAAACCCCTGAACTCTGGCAATTAGAGTTACAGGAATGGAAATGTGGTAATTACCCTGCTGACTTACACAATGGCCATATTGAAAATAAGGTATTCTTAAAGTATCCTCCCATAACAATTACCTATTTGCTGGAAAATCACAAGTGTGCTTTTAAGTGAATAATTACGCTGTGTAATTAAAGGAAATATTCAGGGACAAAGCGAAAAGAGAGCCAAGAACAGAGTAATAAGTAAATGTAAAGCACTGCTTGCCCTATGAGAAATTCTCAGTAAAAAAAAAAAAAAAGAAAGAAAGAAACAAAAAACAAAAAAACAACCTAGAGCCTGGATTTTAGTAGCCACAGAAAGAGTTAGAAGGCCCCACCTTCAATAACCCTAGTATACTTGAAATGGTATACCCTCAGCAAACAGCCAAATAGAGGGAGAAAAAAATTTAAAGGATTTAAAAAAATAATGGATCAAGAAAGCACCAAATGTTGATGAGGCATACTATAAAAAGAATCAAATATAATTTAGATATGAAATTACAAAATCAATGGACATGTAATGAAGGAAACGAGACATACATGAGAGGTGAATTAATGGCTCGGAAGGGAGAAATAAATAGACTACCCAAAATGTACCCAGAAAGACAAAAAGGCAAACATGAAAAAGGGGTGAAGGCACGTGATGGGAGAGTCTCACATATGTGTTCCGTGACTGGAGTCTGGGGAAAGGCGATGTTTGAAGAGAAATGCCAAGAACCTTCTAGAACTGACGGAAGAGTATTCTCAGTTTCAAGAATCGCAGTTAATCCAAAGCAGGATAAATTATAAAAACAGAATAAAAAGACACCTAGCCTTATTACAGAAAATTTTAGAGAACCATTAAGGTCTCCAAATACGGAGGGAAAAATAAATTGATCCCTGCGTTATGGAATGACCAATCAAAAGCAGTTTGCCTCAGTGGAAGCCAAAACAGTGAAAATCTGCAAAGTTCAGAAGGAGGAAGGGAAGAAACCCTATAGGAAAGGGTTAATATGCAAAAAACAAAGATTAGCAAAGCCATTGGTAAATAGAACAGAAAATCTAAATAAAGACTGTACGAAAAATAATAACACTCAATGACATATGTACCTGTGTTGAAAACATGATATAACTAAACTATTGGATAATAATATGCAAACTGGGAGGGAGTTTATTGCTATAAGGTGTTCTGACATTCTTGGGTTATTTGGGAAGTGGGGACTTGATACTATTTAGATGTTATATAAAATAAGCATAATAAAAAATTTAACCAAAAGATACAAATAAATACCCAAGACAGTAGAAAGAAAACTGAATTAAAGAGAGGATTTTTTAAATTGCTTAGAAGTTTCAGGACAAAATAAAATACAAAATATGATAAAGTACTGATAACATAGTTATCACTAACCATAATAGGTATCTATGTTATTGTACTAAACTCATCAATTAGGAGAGAAATCATCAGATTAAGTTGTTTAGAAAAGAAAAGAAAAGAAAAAAACAACACGCTAGAAAATGACATTGGTGACTTAGTTTTTGAATTTCCCCAAATTCTTCACACAGACAAAGAAGTTTAAAGAGCAAAACACAAAACTGTGGATACCGAGGTGATGAGTGATTCTTATGAATTACAAATTATGAGTAGGGAGGATCAAACCACTGACAACCAGGATATAGGCAAATAAAGTTTCTGGATTTTAAAAGCAAAAATGAATTCTTGTGCTTCCAGGCAAAAAAGAAACTAAATCACTTATAAAGGAAAGACCAACACCTACAAAACCTGCGTGTTATCAGGAGAGGAAGGAGAAGAAAGCAGTGCGGAATATATGGATTTCACAGTCAAAAATAGCCAACAGGTACCCACTGGGAAGATTACAGGTCAAATGGAGACCAGCAGCTCAACGCTGGGCGTGACCTTGCACACTGTAATAGTGGACGAAAATAAGGGTGGGTAGGAAAGTGTGAAGCGTCTGGAGCAGACTGGACCCAGGAACTCTTGCAAGTAACCCGCCCAAGCCCCCTCCCAGAAATAAGTACTAGAGTTAAGAGCCTAAACGGAGCAGCACAGAGACAATAGGGCCAGGAAATTGGTGGTACCGATAAAAGAATGTGAGGAACGCACAGCTGCAGAACCTCCGAAGGTAAGCCATCAGACTTGAATGTGATACAAGCACAGCAAGAGGGAGAGCTGTGTGGAGTCAGAACTTAAATGTTAAGCCGCATCCTTATTTAAGTGTTCAGGAAAACTAATTTCACATCAAAGAGAGGACAGAAAATGGTTGTGATTGGGACACATGCCAAGTAGTCTCGAGAAAAAGAATAGCATCCCACCAAGACAATAAAACGTGCCAGATGATGTGGCTACATGTCAGATGAAAACGATAATACGCTGTTTCAATATGTGCTAGTGACAATATGAAAATGACATGAGATGTGGGAGAACAGTAGAAATCTGAATTAGAAAAGCCAAGAATGAGGTCATAGGACTCAGGAAATAACTGGAAATGTAAGAAAATGTATTTCGGGAATGAAGACTAAACTAGGAGTGACCCAAGTGGAAACCAACAGGACAGATAGCGCCTGGAGAAAAACAGGTTACAGGGCAAAGCTTTTACCAAAGAAGGAGATAGTGGATTAAAGAGAAAGTGCAGAAGGTAGAGGACGGGATGAGGTCATCACAGCTGCAATAGAGTCCCCAAAGAAGAAGCTTAAATATCAAAAATTACAATTCAAAGAAAACTTTCTGAGATAACAAAACAAGTAAAAATTCCATATTGGAATGGCCAGCACCGAGGTATATTTTAGTAACTGTTTTTACTTTGAAATAAAAAATAATCTTATGTGCTTCCAGGCAAAATGACTAAGACATATATAAAGAAAAGATAATTAGAATATTATCAGACTTTCTGATAGCAATGTTTTGTGCCAGAAGAAAATGGAACAATATATTTATGATACTCAAGGAAAGAGAACGTGAGCCAAGTACTTTCTGTACAGCCAGGCTGACCTTCAAGCCTAAAGCCTACAGACAAATTGCTATCAACATGCAAGAATTAAGAAATATTGTTCTTCTGGGTTCTTCCTGAAGAATCAACTCAAGAATAAGCTTCAGTCAGCCAGTGTGATTAAAGAGACATCAATATACAGGCTGATGGTGAACATTAAGTATAAATATTTACTTTAATGGAAAAAGTATAATGGTAAATGGCTGTATGTTCTGTGTGCAGTCAGTATGTACAGTTATTTAAGATGCAGAGATGTAGGAAGAGGATAAGAAAATTGTACTGCTTTAATAATCAAATTAGTGGAGTTAACACTGGTACCATAATATTATCCTGAGAGTGTTAAGTATACAATATAGAAAAAGGTACATGAAGATTATATGATATCCTAATTCTATTTTACTCTTGTCTCCTTGAGAGCCAGGATTCTTGGTGAAGAAAGGCATTACACATGTCAGATAGGAGAGAGGAAGTTGAAACGCTGTAGTCCTGAATTTGAATCAGAAGTGTTATTGTGAGTTCAAGAGATCGCTTATCTCAACTTCATGTGAAGTGGCCAGAATTGGTAAGGCAAGAGTGAACACAGCCGGATTGGGGTTGGAGGTCTCACAATGAACTGATAGATTATATAGATAGGTAGGTAGGTAGATAGATAATGTGTGTGTGTGTGCATGGGTTAGTGTACATACATGTATTTCTGAGCTGTGTCAGCTGAAAAGACCTACATGCAATGACAAATAGCTGATTTCAGAGCTGGAGCAGAGAAAATATAAGGTGCAGCCAGGACAATGACCCAGTGTTTTAACAGTAAATTGACTGGAGGAAAAGGGTATGTTAGATGAAGTGGGGAAACTCGGAACTAGAAGAGACGTGAGGCATATCTTTTAATACAAGTAACAAACAACACACTAAACGGTAGTGTTTGGGGATGAATATTTGGAAGATAAAGCTATAAATAAAATCAGAGATTGATTATCCTAAAAGTCAGGACACTGGTTACTTTGCTTCATAAACATTTATTTCACTCTATATTTGTTTTATTCAGTTACTTATTTGCAGTACATTTTACAATAGAAATATTTGTTATTCTTTAAGGTGAATACTTTTGAAGAGACACCTGCCAACCATAAGGAAGAGACACTAGAAGTAGAGATGAGAAAATGGACATAATTTTTTAAATAAAATGAAATATAATGGACAAAAAATAGCCAAAAGAAAGCCAATGTAGCTATAGTAAATCAGACAAAACAGACCTTAGGCAAAAAAAAAAATATATATATATATATATATATATATATATTTTTTTTTTAAAGCATTCCTTTTTTAAAAGCAATTATGTGATGACAAAAGGACAAATTCACTAGGCAAATAATAATTCTGACTCTATATTCACCAAATGCAGCAGCTTACGTAAAACATATGAAACAGAACAACTATACTAGAAAGAAAATCTTTGAATGTACCACCATAGTGGGAGATTTTACACACAACTCAGTAACTGATAAATCAAGCGTTTAAGCCATTACTGAGGATTTAAAAGGTTTGAGTAACAAAATTAGTAAGATCTTACAGAAATAGAAAGAATCCTACATTTGGAAATGATATACATTTTCTTTTCAAGCACACATGGAAAATGTATAAAACTGATCAAATAAGAATGCAACAAATGTTAAACCTAAGGCAAACCCACAGATTTATAGAGATGAGAGAGAGAAGTCAACAACAAAGAATATAACCCCATGTAATGTACATACAGAAATAGTTTTTGAAATGCCAAATAACCGTTTGCAGATTAACAATGAAATTGTATTAAAATATCTCCACCAGCTATGAGTAACACTGCTGTAAACATTTGTATACCATTTTTTTTGTGTGGTGTTCGTGCAGAAACTTGCATATGAATGTTTATTACAGCTTTATCCTTAACATCCACACACTAGAAACAACCCACATGTTCTTCAGTGGGTAAATGGCTGAACAAATTGCGGCACCTACATGCCAGGGAATACTATTCAGCAATAAAAGAGAATGAACTATTGATACATACACCGGCCTAGATGGTATCCAGAGCATCAGGCTAAGTGAAAAAAATCCAATCCCCAAAGGTTACATATTATATGATTCCATTTATATGACATTTTACAAAAAGCAAAAAATTTTGAACGGAGAACAGGTTAGTGGCTTCCAAGATTAAGAAGGGAATAAGGATGGGGAGGAAAGTGAGCATTGCCATCCAAGAACAGCATGAGGTATCCTTCCTAGTAGTCATGGAGTTGTCCTGTATCTTGACTGCATCCGTGTCAAAAACCTGATGTGATTCTCTAAGAAAGTTTTGCATGATGTTAAATTAGGGACAGGGCTGGATAAAGGGTACCTGGTATCTTTCTGTATTATTTCTTAAATGCATGTAAATCTACAGTTATTTCAAAATTTAAACATTTAATAGAAAGTAACAGGAACCTAATGAACAAAACAAACAAATGAGCAAAATAGAACCAGAGGCATGGAAACAAGAAACAGACCGATAGTGACCAGAGGGGAGTGGGGAGGGGGAGACGGGGATAAAGAGGGGGAACGGTGTAGTCAAGGAACATGTATGAATGTCCCATGGACAAAAGGGTGGGGATTGCCTGTGGGAGTGGGGGTGGGGTGGGCGAGGCAGTGGAGAGCAAGGGGGTGGGAGTGGAATTGGGACGACTGTAATGGAACAACAACAACAAAAAAAAAACAGTGTAGATAGATCAGTGGTTTTTAAAACACAGTAACTGACTAGTCAGAGGCACTGACCTCTTTCCCTTTAGATTGTCAAATAAAAAAAAAAAAAAATGACAACAACCAACGTAACAATAGCCATCTAGTGTGAATTAATCAAAATTGTACCTTATTTTTTGGGTCATATCGTCAAAAAATATAAGATATTTTTTGGTGTGCTACAGAATTTTAGTAATTAGTTTATGTGTGCCCTGAGATGGAAAAGGTTGAAAATTGCTGCTGTAGATTAAAGCATGCGGGGTATAGTGAAGGCAAGATTTGTAGTCTTTAATCTTTATCTTTAAAAGGGCTGAAAATTAGTAAGCTGGTCTTTCAAACTAATGAGCAAGAAAAATAAACTATTAAACAAATTCAAAGACCAAAAAGAATGGAGATAATTAACATAAGGTTAGAAATTAATGAAACAGAAAGAGAATACCACAAAGAAGATGAACAAAGTCAAAAGGGAGAAAAAGGAGACACACAGAGTAGGTTAAAGGAAACGATGTTTAATCTACAGATTTGGCAGAATTTAAAATGTAAGAGGATATTATGGATCACCTTATTCAAATAAATTCTAAAACCTAGATGAAATGGACAATTTCCAAGAGAAATAAAACACTAAGGCTCACTCACAAAAGAAGTGCCTAGATTGCATTAATTTCGACCATTAAAGAAGTCTAGACATAGAAAACACAAAACAAAATAGTAGAAATATATCCAGAACAGAGGTACAAAATTATTCGGGAGAAAACCACCTTTCTAGTTAAATTTCTCTTTTTAATCTAGCTGTACACTGTTTAGAGGAGTCACAATTTAAAACTGAAAATCATGGAAAGAAAGATTTAAATGTGTGGAAGAGGGTGTATCAGGAAACACTATTTTAAAGAAAGCTTATACTACCAGCGATAAATATAACCAATGTTTACTTTATCTTTTTTAAAATAATTTATTTATTTGTTTATTTATTTTAGAGAGAGGGGAAAGGAGAAAGAGAGGAAGAGAAACATCACTGTGTGGTTGCCTCTCACTCGCGCCCCCAACTGGGGACCTGACATGCAACCTAGTCATGTGCCCTGACTGGGAATCAAACCAGTGCCACTTGGCTCGCAGGCCGACTCTCAATCCATTGAGCTACAGCATCCAGGGCTACTTTACCTTAAAGATATAACCTATTCTAATTGAGCATGCCACTACTAATGTGGCTTTAAAAATGTAAAGCAAATGTTGGAACTACAAGGAGAACGTGACAAATACACCATTGTTGTGGGTGATGTCCACAAGTGATATTTCAATCTGAAAAAAGTGTTAGAATGAAGATTTGAACTACACAATTCCTAAGTGCTATAAATGGAGTCTACATATTCTTTTCAAGCATTCCTACACATTTATTTAAAAATAATCATATATTGGTCATGAATCAATTCTCAACACAATGTATATCACACAGACTACATTCTTTGATTATAAAGTAATTAACAAAATCAATAAAAAGAAACTTCATAAGTGTCTATATAAGAACTTAATTCGCTACTAAATTACTCAGGAGTCAAAGAAGAAATCACAATGAAAATTGGAAAATAGGACTGTATTATAATAAAAATATTATGTATCAAGCTGCATGAAATACAGATAAAGCAATATTTAGTGGAATTGTTAAGCAATAAAATGTTTATGTAAGCAAAGACTTAAAGGTGAAATTTAATGGACTAAGCATCGCCCTTCAAAGTTAGAATAATCAAAGTATATAGAAAGGAGGAAATAATTAGAGTAAAGTAAAAGCAGAAATTGATTAAACGGAGTACAAACGTACAATAAAAACAATTGACAGAGTGAAAGTTAATTCTTTAATAAAAGTTGAAATAATTGATAAACCTCTGCCAAGATTAAGTGAGAAAAAATAAGCCACAAATAAACCATATTACATATGAAAATAGGACAATATAAATACATCGATAGTATAAAAGATAATATACCCTTGAAGCTAATTAATCTGAAAAATTAGGGGAAATGGACACATTCTTTAAAAACATAAAAAGTGAAGAAAAACAAAATCTAAATACTTCTGAAAATCTGAAATAAGTTATTTACTTTATAATCAGTAGTTAACAGTCTTCCCATAATGCAAATAGGTTCAAATGGTTTAATAAGCAAGTTTTACCAAACATTTAACAAATAGGAAATTCTGATCTTAGAAGAGAAATAGCAGAAACTTTCCCCAATTGATTTTACATGGCAATTATAAACTATATGCCCAAAGTAGATAAAGACATGAAAAAAGGAATTACAGCTTAATTGGTTCACATTTAGAAACCAAAAATGTATTAGCATCAATTTGTTAGAGCCAGCCATATACAAAAATAACATGATGACCAAGGTAAGTTCGTTTTTATAATGTTAGCTTATTATGGATAAAATGTTAAAGCAAATATAAGAATTTGCCACGGTTCCTATAAATAAATATTAAAATGTCAAGAACAGGTTACATTCTGACTAGAATTCTTATACACTGCAAATGAGTTGTAAATTGCTACACCCTTTGGAAAACCAAAATCATATGGCAAAATCTTCTAAAGCTAAACATATGCATAACCAGCAAATCTATTCCTGGAAAGAAATGGACAGAAATGAGAGTATAAATACACAGAAAGACATACTCAGAAATGTTCTTGGCAGCTAAACTCCCCAAACTGGAAACTATTTTAAAATCTATTGACATTAGGATGCATAAATTATAGTCTATTTACACACTGTACATCTATACATAAAAGAAAGTGAGCAAACTCTTAACCACACTCAACATGGATGTATCTCATAAAAGCATAATATTGAGAAAAACAATTGCTAGACATAAAAGACATTCTGTATGATCCTGTAAGTATCAGAAAGATGCAATACGAATTTATAGTAAAAGGGGTCAGCATACTGGTGATCTTTATATGGAACAGTCACTAGTTGGGGGACAGGTCTCATGTCAGAGTGATGTTTTGATTCTTGATCTGGGTGCTGATTCCATGAGTGTGTGCTCTTTGAAAATTCATAAAGCTGTACACCTGTGACTTGTGCTCTTTTCTGTACATTGTACTTCAATAAAAAGCTTATAAAAATCAGTTTCATTTCCATACCCCGGATTCAAACAGAAAAGGTATTAAAAATGATAATAAACACAATAAGTTAATAACTTTCTAGGACTGAACAATATTTGTACATGATCTTTATGAAGAAAATCATAGCATTGTATTGAAAGACATTAAACATAAACTAAATAAGTAGAGAAATGTTATTGGATAGAAAGACTCAATATGTTTAAGGTGTTGATTCTTCCCAAACTAATCTATGGATTCAATGGCAATTTTTATTAAAATGAAAATTCCAATGGAACTTGCCATTTGCATTCTCATATAGACAGAAGATGATATCCAAGAGAAGAAAACCATGGGTGCGTTGCCCACCCAGTAATGAAGGTATACTGTACATTATATAAATTAAGAGTGTGATATTGATACAGGGAAAGATAAATGCAAACAGGTAGAAAGTGCAGAAACAAGCCTATATATGTAAGGAACTGGTTTGTAAAGTGGTAGTGAAAAAATCCATTATCTAGCAGTGGCATAATTGATTATCCACATGGACAAATTGATTTCGATACTCTCATCATTCACAGAATCAATTCCTGATGAGCTAAGAACTCATGTAGAGAAAGGAAATATTTATATTTTAAGAAATACTTTATGATGGTAGGTTAGAAGAAGATTTCTGAAAGATTATACAAATAGTAATATTGAGAAATTCAAATCTATTAAAATGTTGAATTCTTATTTCTCAAAAAGGCACCCCAAGTGAATGAAAAAGATGAGCTGCTCACTCAGAGAAAATGTTTGCAATGTACAAAGCCAAGAAAAAAATAAGTATCTAGAATGTAATGGGTCTCATTTAATCGATAAAATAAAGGCATTTGAAAAGAAAAGGAAAAATGATCAAAGAATAGACATTTCATAAAACAAGAATAACCACAAAGAATTGAAAAAATGTTCAATTTTATTAAAATCATAGAAATAGATAGATATTAAAAGTACTGTGTGATATAATGTCACATCCAACATGTAAAAATAAATGTTACAAAACCTGCTGTCAAACATGAGCAAGCATGTGGAGCAGTAGCCGATATACCGCTGGAAGGAGGGATGCACCGTTAAAAGCACCGTACCTGAGAATGGGCATTTTTCATAAAGTTAAAGATGGATATGTCCTCCATCCTAGCCATTTTGTTCTGAACTGCCTAACCTAGATAAATTCTCATTCATTTACCTCATGGATTATGCACATATTGTTTTTAGCAAATTGGTTTATAAAAGCTAAACACTGGAAACCATCCAAATGGTCCATCAGTAGGAAAATGAATAAATCAGTTGTGATACTTACACTCAATAAGATACTATACAGCAGTGAAAATGAACAAATGATGATAGCTACAAATATCGAAATGGGTGAGTTCCAAACAGCGTTGAGAGGTAAATGCAAATCACCACAGAATGCATTCATTCACCAAAGGATGTAGAAGAAAGAAAATATCCAGAAATGGATAAAATAAAAATAAATTGGTGTCTTCAAGGGTCTAGGGAGTAATTGGCACAATGATTGATTTTATACCTAGGAAACACCAAAAAATAAATAGAAAACAGTAACAGAGGTAACAAAACATCATAATTAAAAGAATAAGATAGATCTAAGTGTCGTGATACAGCAAAAATCAAAATGCAGAACAAAATATAAAATCAGCTTCTGTTAAAAAATAAAAATTTAAAAATAATGTAAGGACAGTTTGTCAGTTTCTGAATAAATAAGGTGCATATACCGCCATATAACTCAGTAGCCCAACTCCTGAGTATCCGAGAAAAAATGAAAAGTTATATTTACACAAAAATATGTACACAAATGTTTATAGTAATTGTTTTCATAATTACCAAAAACTGAGTGCATTTGACAGGTTAATGGATAAACAAACTGTTCTACAGCAGCCCCTCTCTATGTCGTGGTTCACTCATCGCGACCTCACTGTATCGCGGGATTTTAAAAAATATTATATTTAATTATTTTTTGCTGATTTTTCTCTATATTGCGGGATTTTGCAGTACTGTATACTCATGTTGTTAAAGTTATGTAGGTTTAAGAGTGTAAAATAAATGTAAGGTTCCTACTTTGCAGGGGAGTCTAGAATGTAATACCCGTGATAAGTGAGGGGATATTGTACACCCACATGTTGGAATATCATGCAACAATGAAAAGGAATAAATTACTCATACACTCAACAACTGTACGCAACGAAGAACACCGTAACAGACACTGCTCTTAACGCCATCCCAGACCTACCAGTCATGGAGGAGCTAGACACCCCACCTACTGCGGCAGAGCTCAGCAAAGCCATCGACCGCCTCGCTTGCGGGAAAGCACCAGGAAGCGACGGAATCCCTCCAGAAATCCTAAAGAGCGGGAAACCAGTCCTGCTACAGCCGCTCCACCATCTACTCTGTCTCTGCTGGAAGGAAGGTTACATCCCCCAGGATATGAGAGACGCCAACATTATCACCATGTACAAGAACAAAGGAGACCGCAGCGACTGCAACAACTACCGGGGCATCTCTCTCCTCAGCGTGGTCGGCAAAGTATTCGCCCGGGTCGCTCTTGCCCGCCTGCAGACCCTTGCTTCCCGCGTCTACCCAGAGTCCCAGTGTGGCTTCAGAGCTGGCCGATCAACAGTGGACATGATCTTCTCCCTACGCCAGCTGCAGGAGAAGTGTCATGAGCAGCATAAACCACTCTACCTCGCCTTTATTGACCTCACGAAGGCGTTTGATCTGGTCAGTCGAAGCGGACTCTTCAGCTTGCTACGGAAGATTGGCTGTCCACCACATCTGCTTGCTGTGGTCATGTCCTTTCACGACAACATGCACAGCACGGTGTCCTACAACGGCGCAACCTCTGAGGCCTTCCCAGTCAGCAGCGGAGTAAAGCAGGGCTGCGTCCTCGCGCCTACGCTGTTCGGAATCTTCTTCTCCATGCTCCTCCAATACGCCTTTAAGGACTGCAGCGAGGGTGTCTTCATTCACACCAGATCCGATGGCAAGCTCTACAACCTGGCCCGTCTACGAGCCAAGACCAAAGTCAAAGAGGTGCTCATCCGTGAGATGCTCTTCGCCGACGATGCAGCTTTGACATCACACTCCGAAGAGGGACTCCAGCAGCTAGTCACTTGCCTTTCCCACGCATGCAAGGAGTTCGGACTAGCCATCAGCCTGACGAAGACGAATGTTATGGCTCAAGGCACGGGGACTCCCCCATGCATCACCATCGACGGATACACCCTGGAGGTTGTCAACGACTTCACTTACCTCGGGTCCACCATCTCGAGCTCTCTGTCAGTCGACTTGGAGGTCAACCGGAGAATCGCCAGGGCAGCCACAGTTATGGCCAGACTGAACCGGCGAGCGTGGAACAATTCCAGCCTCACTGAGAAAACCAGACTGCGCATCTACCAAGCCTGCGTACTCAGCACTCTCCTCTATGGCAGCGAGACGTGGACCACCTACGCAAGGCACGAAAGGAAACTCAACAGCTTCCACATGAGGTGCCTGCGACGCGTCCTGCATGTCGCCTGGCAGGATAAGGTCCCCAACACCGAGGTGCTGAAGCGAGCCAATATGAGCAGTTTGCATGCAGTTCTTAGCGAGAGACGCCTCAGGTGGCTCGGCCATGTCAAAAGAATGGATGCAGGCCGTATCCCCAAAGACCTCCTCTACGGCGAGCTAGCAGAAGGCAAGAGGATGACAGGGCGCCCAAAACTGCGGTTCAAAGACATCTGCAAAAAGGACATGACACAATGCTCCATCAATCTCAACACATGGGAAGTTCAAGCAGACGACCGCCTAGCCTGGAGGCTCGCGGTCAGACAAGGTACGTCACGCGCGGAGGCTGCACGCAAGGAGGAGGCGGTCCAGAAAAGATCGAGGCGGAAGCAGCGTCAGCAGCAGCAACAACAGCCATCTGCCTTCACCTGTACCAAGTGCGGCAGGGATTGTCACTCCCGAATCGGACTGCACAGCCATTCTCGGCGGTGCAGATAGACTCTCAGGAAGCTACGCCATCGTCTCTCGAGACGGACGGCTGCCGACGACGACAACAACTGGATAAATTTCAAAGACATTATACTGAGTGAAAGAAGACAGTCTCACGGGATTATATATTGTATGATTTTATTTTTGTGTCTTTCTCGAAAACACAAAGCTATAGTGATAGGAGGTGAACGGTGGCTGCCGGGAGGTTAAGGGTTTGGGGACAGGGGTTGGCAGCAACATCATGACTGTGAAGGGAGAGCACAAGAGAATTTGGGGGGATGATGAAGCTGGTGTGTATCCTGATAGAGGCAGTGGGTACATGAAATATACATATATATTCTTAGAATTGTAACCCGCCGAAAGGAACATGTATGATTATTTTTTAAATTATATGTATAAAATACATATATATGCATAAGTACCCCTAGCTGGTTTGGCTCAGTGGATTGAGCGTCGGCCTGCGAGCTAAGTGTCGCTGGTTCGATCTTCCAGTCAGGGCACATCAGAGAAGGAAACTCTGATTCCAAAAAAACCTCCGCTGCCTTGCGGCATACCTCTTCAGGGGAAAGGCTAAGGGAGTAAACCCCGACAGAAAATCCGGAGCCGGAGTCCCTAAGGCGGTTTGACGTTGTAGTCAACACCGGCAACTCCTGCGGCGCACCTGAAGCCAAGCTGTATTGACTCCGTCTTTCCCTTGGACCCTTCAGCTGCGAAGAGAGGGGGTTCTGCTGCATGGGCAACAGCAGACCCTCCATATCACCCTGCCCAGGCTCTGTAGCTTCAGCTTCACTGGAGAGGACACTCCAGCGTCATCGCAAGATGTCGATTCAACACGGGAGGAGACAGATACCGTGTCACTCCCGAGTTGGACTGCACGGCCATTCTCGGCGGTGCAGATAGACTCTTAAGAAGCTACACCATCGTCTCTCGAGACGGACGGCTGCCGACGACGATATGCATAAGTACAGACTCTCTTTGGAAGGTTACCCCCTCCCCCAAATGCTAAGAGTAGCTGCCTCCAGGGAGAGACACAGGGCTCAGCTCAGCTCAGGGAGAGGGGAGGAATAGTGCCTTTTCCTGTTTTGCCTTTGTACCTTCTATCATGTTAAGCATGCTATGCACACTTTGAGTGGTGATGTACACACTGTATAAAATTAAATTTTGTTCTAAGTTAAAGGATGGCGGTCACTGTGTAATGGAGGTAGTTTCCTGCCATTGGTAGGGACTTGACCTTGGTTTTCAAAACAAGAGGCAGACCTGCAGTCAATGGCTGTAGAAGGTCTAGGCAGAAATATACCTCACTAAGACATTGGTCTCTAAAAAATAGGCCCTTTACGAGTTTCTGACCATCTGTCACCAAAATCGTAGCAGTTATAGTCAATTGCGTGTTTCTATTCTTGACCTCCAGGTATATTTTTGTGGTCCCCAGTTAAGGGGCTGCTCCAGGAATTAGGTTGCAGATTATCAACCGAGAACAAATAGAATTTTTCCTCTCAACTTGTTGATCATCAGTCTGTCATTAAATTACAAGTGATAAGTTCTGTCTGAATAAGCCATGCGTCTCTGTCCCAGCACCATTTCAATTTCTCTTCCACTTGAGTGTCAAATTCGGCTTCCCCCAGACTTCTCACCGTTCTTGGGTCATGCTGGTCGCTGCTGGGATGCTTCTGTTGTACAGAGACCTTTATAATTTGCAGAACAGGAAAGGTCTTTATTAATGCTTTTGCTCACGAATTATCTTAAACTGAATATTTACCATTGCTCTGGCGAGGAATGGGCCTTGCCTCTAATTCATTCTGCAGAAGGAATAAGGGAACCTGGCTCCCCCACCTGCCCGCAGGACCCACAACCCTCATCCTTGCCTTCTGAGAGGTTTCTCTTTATCCTCTTGCCAGCTGCCCCTAGGTTCTGCCCCCATGTCTTGATTTCTTGCCCGAGGTGATAATGGGAAAGGCTATTTTATTTATAGTTTGGGCTTGAAAAATAAGCTTCCTTTGGGCGATCTGAGCTCCCATGTGCTCAGCATAGAACTCCTTGCATGGCCAGTTAGCACCCCTCCTCCCCCTGTAGGTCTCTTGCAACCTGGAAAGTAAAAGTACAGATGAATTTTAATCCAATGAAGTCCCAGGAATACATTTCAAAAAAACAAACAAACAACCCTATTATTCAAGAAGAACCTAGGCTACAAGCTCCATTCCTGGGGAAGAAAGGGCCCCAGGAATGCACAGCAGCTGGGCGGGGGGAGGGGGTGTTGGAACTGGACAATGTGATCCTAGACTTCTGCACCCAGCACACCAGGTGCCTTGAAAGGTCCTTGTCTCTTGGCCATGATAAAATCTAACTAGAAACAGATGACCTCCCTATTTGTCCCTGCTCTGTGCCCAGCACGGTGTTGTACATTTTCGCATTCTCAAATTCTTGGACTTTCAAGGCAACCCCCGTATCATAGATGGGGCTGAAAGATGAGGTGACACGTCCTGCTGTGACAGAGGAGCTAGGTTTCTTACTCAGGGGGAGGGTCCTGGAGCTGCCCTGTCAGGATTAATTAAAATACCAAGACCATCCCCGCCCCCTCCCCCACCCCCCAGGGAAGGACTACTTGAAAGCCACCGGGTGGACAGTACTGGGTACCTTCAGGGAAACTTCTCTAAGTGGATGCTTAATACATATTTGCTAAATAAATGAGAGCCGATTGTGCTTTTCTATCCCTTCAATTTGTACAATGGCAGGCACAGCCTTATTTTACAGAGAAGGGTGCAAAGGTTCACAGGGGTTTGCCTTCAACAATATAATTAGAGAAACTAGATTTATTTATTTTTTAATCCTGAACTGTTCAGCAGAGGGGGATAAAGGGAGTACATATAAAGGTTAATTCTATATCAGATGATGAGAAATGAGTCTATGGAACACGTTATACCACAAGGCAGTTCGACTAGAAATGTAAATTAAGGCAAAGGGGGTTCGGATAACATGTGAAGGGCAGGTGTTAAACATATAATGGCTCGAGTGTCCAGTCCAGAAGCCAAGGCGGTTAAGTAAATATGGGCATATGGGGCCAATAACAGCAGCAGTAATAGCTCACCTGTTTAAAGTATATAGCCTACAGGCAGATTGTCTGGGTTCTAATTCCGGCTCTGCCTCTTACTAGCTGTGGAACCATGGGCAGGTTGCTTAACCTCTCTGTGACTTAGTGTACTCATCCGTAAGCAAGGTATAGTCAGAGTACCTGTATAGGTATGCTTGTATTGAGGATTAAATTAATACTTTAAACCATTCCGAATAGTTTCTGGTACATAGTAAAGGCTGTTTAAGTGCTTGATAAATACATTACTTTTTAAAGCATCTTTGTGTTTCTTCCCAACAACTTTATGAGGGGTATTGTATGCCATTTTCCAAGTTTAGAATTCTGTGCAGGGGGTCATGTGACCAGCCCCTATCACGTGGCTGGGATTCAAACCCAGTTGGAACCCAAGCCTCTACCCCCACCCTCAGCTATTGCTATGTGATACTTGCATTAGAATCCACACCCCAGACCATACCTTCCCTTCCAATACTCAGGCACTATTAAAACAAAACCAAACAAAAGTGGTATTTTGAGTGTTCTACCTTAGTCTTTTTTTTTACATACCTAAAAGCCAAAATAAATGGGAAACAGCCAAAATAAATGGGATACAATACACACATACACACACAAAGGGTAATTACTAATTTTATTAAAAACATCTATCACAGAACCACATAACCATGGTTATTTCAGGCCTGGGAATACAATGCACACTATTAAGCCATTTGATGATTAAAGATAAAAGCATGATTAAATATGTTAATGAAAGCGCCAGGCTGCGTCCAGATGCACACCACGCGTTGGCCTCGCAGAGGTCAGGCTACCTTTGTAACCCCGTTGTGAACTTTCTCTTCACTGGATTTTCTAGAGGGTTGTTATTTTGGCCTAAAAAAAATCTTCGGGGTAATGAAATTCTCTCTGCTCCCCAGGGCCTGGCTGGCTACCCTGGCCTCCTGCCCTCTGGCTGCCCATTTTCATTTGTTTCTGAGTGGAATTGGAAACTGGACCCCTGGCGTTCTCCTAGCGATTTTCTCTATTTTCAGGTCTGGAGGCAAGAGGACAAAATGAAGTAAGGAGGAAAATACTATTTGTTAAGGCTCGCTATTGGCCAGACTTTGCACTGGGCACGTCTTGTATTGAGACATTAGTTCTAATTTATCCAATCTTTATCCTTATCACTGTCTTGTTTTAGCAGAGAAGACTGGGGCTCAGAGATGTTAAATAACTTGGTGCAGTGATCACTAGTGAGGTTCTCAAATATCTTTTTTGTTCTCCTCTTGGGCACATGATAGGATTATGCTTCTCTGCCATATTGGGTGAGGTGTATTCACATCAGTGTAAATAACACATCTCATCTCGGGGAAGCATAAAAAGCTAGGGTGTGGATCACCATGTGTTCTTCCTCTGGACCCTTCATCACTTTGGGTCCACATATAATTAGGATGAGCAGAGCCCACTTCTAACCTACCCATACACAAATAATAGCATGAGTGGGAAATGAGTATTTGTCATTTCAAACCCATTAAGATCTGGGGCTCGTTTTTGCCTACAGCATAGCCTGGCCTAATTAATACACATGGTCAAGGTCTCAAACTTGGGTGGATCTGGAATCTGGGATTTGAATGTGGTTCTATCCTCTTCTAGAGACATTGCTCTTTCTACTGCCCCGGATGTTTTTAATGAGACACAGTCATACCCTAGCATTCAGGAGAACAGTGTCCTTCTAAAACCACTTAATCTCAGTTTTTCATATATAAATTAGAAATAATACCACCAATTATTTAAAGTCCTTGGCCTCCAGGGAATCCTGATACTAAAAGAGATTCTCATTTTATCTTGAGTCAGGAAAGCTATATTCGGGGATTATACAAGATACTGTGCAATATTGTTCACTACCTTGTACAGTAAAATAGTCCAGAAATATCTGGAACTGAGTGGCAATAATCTGGTCCTGGACAAAAAGAGTAGGAAGGAAAAGAAGGTAGGAAGACAGGGCTCTGGGAATAGATTGAACTGGAAGGCATCAGTGTTTCTGTTAGGAATTAGGTCAATAAATAAAGCCCCAGCTATGAACTGGGATGTCTGTCTGGGAAGGTTCACAGGGCTGTGCTCAGAGAACGGTGTGGATGGGCAAACTGCCTTCCAGGTCTGTCCCACAAACCAGCGGACTCATTTTTAAATGGCGAATCTCATTAATGAAATACTTCTGAGCTCGCTTTCTCTATACATACATATACTTACAGGTAAATGCATATGCACATTACTAGAGTAATATAGTATGTGCATTATATAGACATATATGTACATAAAACATACACCAAAGGGAAATGTTAAAAGGATGAGTCCATAATAGAAAGGGATGGTCTAATGTTTTCCCCACACCATCCAATGGATCATTGAGCCTCAGTTAGAATGTAGGTGACCTCTACTGAGTCAAAAGCTTTCTATCTTTCTTCCTGGAAGTGACTTTGTTACGACCAGTTATAGAGTCCATGGGGAAGAAACACAGGGAAGCTTTTCAGCTTCTTTTTTGAAGCAACCTCTCCCTGAGCTGAATGTTTTTATAGGGACAGTGAACAAAGTAAAATACTCTTTAATCACATTCCAGTGAAAAACACAGACAGAGCAAATACAACTCATGTTTCGTTTCTCTTTCCAATGTCACAGAGGACTGTGAGCCATCTGTGTCCCTTGGAGACCATGCAGAAGGGTGGGCGCCTCTTGTTGATATGCAGACAAGTGTTCTTTTACATATTTAAAGCAGTAGTTCCTGTTGCTCATATCAGACTCACTCTTCACCTAGGACCCTAAAAATCTGTCTTAATAAATAACTGAAGAATCCCATTTGTCACAGAGCCGCTTAAAAACAGTAAAGTCGTGAATTCTACGAAGCGTATTTCTGAAACTGAAGAACCCCTTGATATACAGAACAGTACGTTTGGTGACTGAGCTGTTTGGTTGGAGGTATAATGGAGAGAGAGAAGGGGAAGATTCACTTTCAATAGGAAAGTGAAAGGCACTTCCTTGTTGGGGGAGTTGGTATTTGAATTCTGTGTGTGCTCCCTACCCAGCTTCCAGGATGCAGGGCATGTTAAATGGATGCTATGTGAATGCACAAATATCCCAGATTTGTGTAAAGCAGGACGACATAAGATGATGGTACAGTAATTCTTACCAATATTCTCAACAAGTGTAAATGAACTGAACTCGCTAGTTTAGACATGAAATTGTTGCAATTGATTATACAAGTTTAAAAGAGACACACCTAAAATATAAAGATGCAGAGAAGTTAGAAGTCAGGTGTGGAAAAAATATATTGGAACACAATAATAGAAAAAAGCTGGCAAAACTGTATTTGGATCAGATAGAAGAGACTGAAAGTAATATATATATGTATATATATATGTGTGTGTGTGTGTGTGTGTATATATGTATATATATATGTATATGTATATATAATTTTTTTTTCCTAAAAGAGGATTTGACTTTCTTCCCAGCTACAGAAGCTTCGTTTATTCTGGGAGTTGCAATGACTCTAAATTTGCATGCAAATCATAACATGGGATCAACATATATAAAGTCACATTTTTTTAAATTGTGAAGAGAACATTTCAGATCTGTTGGAGGGAGACTTTTAACAGTCATCCACTCCTTAAACAAATGTTTGCTGAACATCTATTTTACTTCAGGCTTCCTTTTAACTGCTGAGGAAATAACCATGAATCCATCAGAATTTCTGCTCCTTATGAAGCACACATTCTTCTGGATGGAAAAGATAATGAAAAATATGTCTCTAACGTGTCAGCTTTTGATAAGTGCTCCTAAGGAAAGAATAAATGGGGATAAGGAGACAGAAGATGATGCAACAAGGGGGGTTGTTGTTTAGATTGTGCTGAGGATGGGGCTCCCCTGTAAGGTAACCGGAATAAAGCGAAGGAGAAAGCTGGGGGCACAGATTGGTAAGAGCATTCCAAGTAGCAGAATCAACATGTATACTGGGCCCGGGAAGGCAGAGTCCTTGGCTTGATCTAAGAACAGCCAGGAGGCTGATGTGAAGAGTGCCTGGAGGTGATGTCAGACACACACCTCTCTGTAATTGACAGACCAGACAGGCAAGAGGAAAGAAATAAAACATTTGCATGACACAGTAAGACCGATGCAGTGGAAAAACATAAAATGCTGCATCTAAATATAAGAGAATATGTATTCTTTTCTAGAACACATAAAATAGTCATAAAAATTGATAATCAGTCAATAAAACAAGTCTCAATACCCTAGTCAGTGTCTCACAAATTACATCCTCTGACCACAGTGCAATTAAGTTAGGACTGAAAAGCAAAGATACCACTTTATAGGAATCTATATAATTGGAATGTAAAAGCACTCCTAAAATTATATAGATCAATGAAGATAGAATAAAGGAAATTGTGTAAACTACTTAGAATTGAATGATAGTGAAAAAAATATAAATAACATTCATGGGCTTTGGCTATAGCCATGCCTTGAGGGAACTTTATAGCTGTAAAGAATATTTAAATATTTAATAATTTAGGCATCCATCTTAAAAAAGTAAGAAAAGAACAGTAGATTAAACCTAGGGATAATAGAAGGAAAGTAATAATAAATATTAGCATAGACATTAATTAAACAAGAAGGAAATGCTACAACAGGGTATATCAACAAAGCCAAAACTCTAAAAACATGTTAAAAAAACCTCACCAAACTCCACTATTTTTCTCTCAAGAAATAAGTTGACATAAACATTAGGAATACAAAATACTTAGTAATAAAAGAGGATACCTAAAAAATGCAGCTGATATTAAAATAAGAAATACACTGAGAAGATTGGCAATAATCAAATAGCCTGAATTACCAAGTATTAGAAACCATCTAGAACAACAGCACCTTTTTAACACTTCTCATTAGAATGTAATTTGCTACAACCACTTTGATAAACAATTTGCCATTATATATTAAATTGAAGCTGTGCCTAACATAATGCCCAGCAATTTCACTCCCAGACATGTAGCCTAGACTAGAGAAACTCTTGCACATGTACCCTCAGGAGACAGACACATGAATGTGCAGAGCAGCTTTGCCCACAAGAGCTGAAAGCTGTGGCGTCAACATATAAATGTCCATGTCAAGAGCACTAATGAGTAAATTGTAGTTTATATCCATTCGTATAGTCTCATCTTATAGAACAGTAAAAATGAGTGAACAAACACCAGAATGAATCACCCAGTATGAATATGGATGGCTGTTATGAGCACCATGTGTGAGTGGAAATGTAAGGGAAAGAGGAATATACATATAATATCTTTCCTTTCATATAGATTGCAAAAACATGCAGAACTAAACATCTGGTTGGGGATATATGATGCATATATAACTAACTTCCTTCTTCCCTCCCTCCTTTCCTTCCTTTCTGTTTTTCTTTTTTGCAAACTCTCACAGAGAATGGAAAATATAAAACTATCTCCTAGTTCATTTCATAAGGCCAGGATAGCTTCATACCAAAGCCACCCCAGGCCAACAAAAAAATATCAAAGGGAAATTACAGCCTAATGTTCCTCTAAACAGAAATAAAAGTCAGCCATGTATGTTAATAAATGGTTGTGTAAATAGGTACAACCACTTTTAAAATCTTGCTATCTGTGAGTTCTGCATTGGAGTATTCAAGCAACCACGGGTCAAAATTATTTTTTAAAAACGTTACCCTATTGCTGACACATACTGTGTAGTCAGGCCTAAGGTGGTTGCCTTTGTCCTGAACATGTACAGACTGTTTTTCCCTGTCATTATTCCCTACACAATACAGTATAACAACTATTTACATAGCATTTATATTGTATTAGGTATTATAAGTAATCTAGGGATGTGCATAGGTGATATGCAAATACTATACCATTCTATATAAGGGACTTGAACATCCATGGATTTTGGTACAAAGTACTTAAAAGTTTAAATTTTAAAAGTAAAAGGAGTAAAATAGATGAAAGCAAAGTTGGGTTCATTGAGAAAATGCAAGGGCTGTCTAACATTCGAAAATATGTTAATATGATTGCCACATTAATTATTCTTAATAGAGGACTCAAAACTGAATAGATGCATAAAATCATTTGGTAAAATTAAAAACCCATGGATAATAAACTTTTAAAAAGTCTCATAAATCTAGGAATATAAAATCACTTTCTTAATTTGATATGGAGCATCTGTAAAAATCAGACAATAAGCATTATAGTAAATGATGGAATTTCAAAACATTGACTTTGAAACCAAGAGAAACTGAGGAAGGAATGCCCCAACACTTTTTCTTCTTCACATGGTTTTAGAGACTGCCAGTATGGTCAGGGGATTTTTTTTTTTTAAGAAATTAATCGAAAAGAAGCTGAAAAAAAAATACCATTGACATGTAACATGATTGTCTAGAGAGAAAAAATATTACCATATAAATTAACAAATTTGCAATTATAGAAAATTATAAGTAGTAAAATATTGTATCCAAGTTGTTAGATATGAGACCAATATAAAGTTATTTACAGTTTATATAACAATGAAAAAATTTAACTTAAAATATCATTTCGTAGGAGTCAGAATAGTGGTTGTGGTCATGCACGGAAGGTCATAGCGAGGCTTCGTGATCCTGGTAACTAACATCTTGTTTCCAGATCTGTGTCTTATTGTAAGAGTGTGCAATTGTGAAAATTCAATGTACTTAAGTATTTTGTACTTGAAGTTTTTAAATACCTTTTACAGTAGCAACAACAACAACAACAACAACAAAAAAAAACAGAAATGTACAACAAAACAACTAAGGAATGGGCAAGACTTAGAACATTATAAAATTTATGCTAAAGAAATTTAAAAGGCCTGGGACAATGGAGAGAGATACCATGTTAATGGATGAAAAGACTCAAATCACAGTCATAATGAAAAACCAAGAAATTTAAATAGAGTAACGAACAAATGGTAGGATAGTCATAAAGTGGAAAACCACAGCAGTGAAAATGAATAGACTCCAGCTCCGTGTGTCAACATGAATAGGTCTAACTAAAATGATAGAAGCGGAAGGATGCATATGGAATACCAATAATATAGTTTTTAAACCTGCAAACCAACACTTTGTAATTCCTGGGTGCATATATCTGGAAAGGGAGCATGGATACCTGTATGGAATACTAAACCCTAAATTCACTATCTGTGATGCTAGGTTTTGGAGTGTTTATTATGTTTCATTTGTACTTTTCAAAATTTTTCCATACCTCACTGTAAAATTCTCTCGAGAGCTAAGCTACCGCTTCCTGATGGAAAGCTTAAAGAGGCGCTGAACTGACTTCTCAGAAAGGCACTGTGATGGTCTCTGTGCCTTTTGACAGTTTTCAGAAAATGGTTTTATTTTCCCTTCTCCTTGTTGATTCTTTGGGCATAAAGGGTAGGAGGCCACGTGCAAGGATGCGCAAAATAAGGAGAAACAATCTTGGTGTAGCTTTTCAAATTGCCTGCTCTTTCTGCTCTTCCTGCTCTTGCCAGAAGCTGAGTAGATGCCCCAAGGCAGGAAATGTGAGCTGCAAATAAATGCATGAGGCCCTGCCCTGTAACCCAGACGACAGAGGTGAGAGAGCTGGGCTCCTAGTAAAAAGTGCTGGACGTCCCACAGACCTACCCAGTAACATAGGGCAGTGTGAACAGCAGCAGCAGCAGCAGTGAAAACGGCCTAGAGAATGCACCATTTTCCTGGATTATCTTTTGCTGTTGAGTTTGAATAGATTGCATCTCTGACTGTCACTGTTCTCATCTAAAACAGGATGAGTTATACCTGGTAAGTTCTTTCCTTCTGTAGCAGTTAATGAGTCTAACGCTCTGGGACCTTAGATTCCAGTGGGGAAAACAAGAAATGCGCACAAATAATTAGAGTATTAGGATGGCAAAGCCCAGCATCTGATGAGAAGTACAAACACTCCTGGGAGAGCAGAAAAGGAAGATTCACTTATTCCTAAGGAAGTTTTCTAGGAAGAAGTGATACTAAATTAAACCTAATTTTTTCCTAATTAGGGAGTGATTTTTTCCTCATTACAAGAGATTTGGAAATCACAGAGGTTTGGAGAAAGAGAAAAACATTTATTCCACATATGCATCCATCCATCCATCCATTTACCCATCATCACCCCATCCATTTATTCATCCAAATATTCGACTACTGATTATGTGCCAAGGATTATTCTAGGCACAGGGGAAACAGTAGAAACACAAACTATCCAAAGTTCTTGCCTTTTTGCATTTTTCAGGCTAAGGTAGAAGAAATCAGAGAAGTCAATTCCATAAATAAATGAACGAGATCATTTCTGCCAGGGCCAAGTGCCAAGAAAATAAAATAAGGAGGATTGATGTGGTGACATGGTGACGGGGAGGTGGTATTTTTGACTGAGGACGTGGAAGGCCTGATTGATGCCACCTCACTCATGAGCCCAGCACTCAGAGTTAACCGTGAACCCCTGGCAGGTTCGCTGCTTTGTGTATTCTCTTTCTTTCCTGGGTACTTCCTCCCCCGCCACCCCCCTCCACTCCCGCCTGATGAAAAGACTTTTCAGGCCCCCCCGCTTCATTACTCTTTGTAACGAGGACCTCCCTGTGCATTGTCGTGACATTTGCAGTACGAAAACTTGTTTCCCTAATTTTGAAAGCGATCGATAAAAACAAATTAAAACAGAAGATCAGAGGTGTCTTTCTGCAACCTTGGTTTTCTAAGAACAAAAGCGGCGGTGATCTCACTGTTATTTCTCCAGAGGTCTCTCGCCGTAATGTAAAGCCATTTAGTGAGGCTTCATGTGCTAATAACTCGCTGCTTCTCTCTGGTTACTCCGGGGAACCCTGGGGAAGGAGAAAACGCAGGTAGATAAGAGGGTCGGGATGAGTGAGAAAAGCCCACGTTTGGACTCCAAGAAGGTACTGTTAAGTTGTATTTGGTTCAGCTGTCTGTTTTAGTGGGGGTGCTTGGCAGGAAGAAAACAGGGGAGGATTGGTAAGACGAAGGAGTCTGTGAACCCCTGTAGAAACTGGGGAGTTGAGAGAAAGGGATGGTGAGGCAGAATAAAGGAGCTCACAGGGTGAATGCACCCGGGACAGGGGCTGAGTGCTAAATTTCGAAGCGTGTTAGCCCTTTTGGAGAATCAAAGGGGGATGGATGCTGTGCTTCAGGTTCCAAGCAATTGGAAGGGAGAACTCGGTCATGCAAGAGAAACAGGACTTCTTCAGGAGTGCCCGGGGTCAACCAGAGGACTGTCGGGTGGATGTGTTCAGGAAGCCCAAGACGTCCTACCTCTAACGGGTCCTCTGGGACTACATGAAATATCTATAAAACCTCTAGGTCAGTGCGGAAGACCAAGGTGTAGCATTTGGATTGGGGACATATTGCCACTGAGTTCACATCCTAGCTGGGAAACCCCCTCTGATACTGTTTCTTGATTTAAGATCATACACATACAGTGCTTAGCACGGCACCTAGAACTTTGATAGCAAGAGCTCAATAAATGTTAACTCAGACGATGATAATGGAGAATTTCTTCGCCTGAAAATGAAACCCCAAAGTCTTCCGAACCTCCTCCTTTTGCAGATGAACAAACCGAATCCTACAATAGCCATTAAAAGCATGGACTTAGTAGGCACATCTGCATTTAAATGTCAGCTCCACCATTTCCTGGCTGCCTGATGTGCTCACTTTGCTTCTAGAGCCTCAGTCTCCTCATCTGTAAACTCGGGACATTGAGACACATAATTGTGAGAAGTAAATGTGACATAAGCTAAGCGCTCAGCCAAGTACCTGGCACGCAGAATATAAAACTTTACATGAAATGGAGAAGGGTTCACAAATTATGGTGGTGGTTTCACTCATCATTTCATTGGAAGCAAGTTGATGACCAAATGAAGATATTAATCTATTTAAACGGAATATCAAGTAGACAAAAATAAACAGGTATTAAAGATTTGAAAAACATAATTCAAAAACTGAAGCTTATTAATATACTAAAAATTAATATTAACTGATTTTTAACTTATAGAACTCACCCAGAGAAAACACCTTTTTTTTTTAAATCACAAAAATAGAACAGGTGTTAGACCTTAAAAGAAGCCCAATTAAATTCTAACGACTCCATATCACACAGACCATGTGTCCCAACTGTTAGACAATAAAATTAGAAATTAATAACTAAAGGGCAGCTTTAAAAATTTCACAAATCTGACAACTAGTATATTACTAAATAACACTTGGATGAAAAGGGAAATCTTAAAGAAATCATGAAGTGGGTGATAACGAATACAGGGCATGTATCTTGTAGAACAGAGCTGAGACAGTACTTAAAGGAAAACTGGAGCTTTAAATTCCTTTACTAGGAGACCAAAGTAGAAAACAAATGAGCTGGATATGCAGATGGCAAAAAGCACATGAAAAGATGTTCAACATCATTAGCCATTAGGGAAATGCAAATTATAAGCAGGATACATCACTGCACACCTACCTGGATGGCAAAATAAAAAATCGTGAATGCACCAAATGCTGGCGAGGAAGAAACTGGATTTCTCATTCATTACTTGTGGGAATATAAAAGGGTCCCGTCCCCCTGGGAAGTAGCTGGTCAGTTTATTTTAAAACCAAAAGTGAGCTTATGTATGACCTAGCATTTACACGCTTAGACATTTATTTCAGAGAAAGCAAAACTTATGCTCACTCAGAAACTTGTGCATGAATGTTCATAGCAGATCTCTTCATATAACCCTTGTGATGCTGTGATTTATTATAAGAAATACGGATTTGGTTTTTGCCCCTGTTTCTGACACAGAGCTCCTAAGACCCTTGGAATTTCCGAAGTAATAAGAGTGATAAAGGTATCTTCAGGTATGTGAATGAGGTGACTTTTGGACCCTGCCTAAGGACGGGGGCTTTTGCCCTGTGAATAGAGGTTGGAACTTCCAATCTCATCCCTCAACCTCTCATGATTGATAGAAACCAATCACCAATAGACAGTGATATAATCAATCCTCCATGAAAACCCCAAACGAGAGGGTTTAGAGAGCTTCCACGTGGGTGAACACACGGAGGTGCTGGGGTTGTGGTGCAGCTGGGGAGGGCGTGGAGGTGCTGAGCATCAGGCCCATTTGGCTCTTCCTGAGTTATGTCCTCCTTCAAATAATGTACTATATTAATAAACTAAGGAATGAAAATGAAATAATTATCTCAATCGACGAGGCAAGGCATTTGATACAGTTTACCATCAATTTAGGATGATTTGAAAAACTCTTAGAAAAATAGAAGAAACTTTAAAAAACATTTATTAGGGCAACATTGTTTAATAACATTATATACGTACGTTTCAGGTATGCAGTTCTATAATACCGCATCTGTTGATTGTGTGCTCACCACCCAAGGTCTAGTTTCCTTCCCTCACCATATAGTTGACCTCCTCCTCCCTCTTTATCCTTTCCCCACCACCTTGCACCTTTGGTAATGCCCACACTGTAATCTGTGTCTATGAGTTTGTTTTGTTTGTGTGTTGCTTTCTGTTTTATATCCCGCAGATGAGTGAAATCATATGGTTCTTGTACTTTTCCAGCTGACTTATTTCACTTAGCATGGTACTCTCATCTTTTTTACGGCTGAGTAGTATTCCATTGTTTGTATGTACCACATCTTCTTTATCCAGTCATTCGTAGAGTGACCCTTAGGTTGATTCTTTGTCTTGGCTACTATGAATAATGCTACAGTGAACATAGGGGTACATATATCTTTATGAATAAATGTTTTCAATTTGAGGGGGTAGATACCTAGAAGAGGGATCACTGGGTCCTATGATAGCTCTATTCTTCTTTTTTTGAGGAACCTCCATACTGTTTTCCATAGTGACTGTACCAGTTTACATTCCCACCTGCAGTGTACAAGGATGTCTTCTGAGAGAGCCTTTTCTTTAAATTTTCAAAGATTATAAGCCAAAATTCTACAGCAAACATTATACTTAATATAAAAAATTTAGGTATGTGCCTTTTCATGTCAGGCAGACAAGAATGCCCTCTTATCACAGCTGCTATATCACAATGCTGGAATTTCTGCCCACACTTTAAGGAAAGAAAAAGAAATAAAATGTGTAAGAATTGGGAAGGAAGAGATAAAACTCATTATTTGTAGGTGATATGATAGTCCTCTTAGAAAAAATTTTAAATTTTGAGAAAGAATATGAAAGTTCAACAAGGTTGCCAGAGATAAGGTCAACTTACAAAAATCAATATCAGCAATAATGAACTAGAAAATCTCACTTAAAACAATTTGAATACAAGTTTTAAAATAGTTAGGTTTTAACTAGCCCAAGAATATATGAAATCTCAATGGAGAAAACTTCACAACAAATACAAGACTTGAAAGAAGATCTGCATAAATGGAGAAACAACCCATGCTCATGGATAGGATGATGTTATTACACAAATGAAAATTCTCTCCAATTTATCTATAAACTTAATTCAATGTCAATAAAATTCCCATTGGAGTTGTAAGAAATTTGATAAACTTTCTCTAAAGTGTACATAGAGGAATAAAAGTCAATAGTTATCAGTCAATTGAGGGGGTTAATAAAGAGGACTTACCTTAACAGATATGAATATATTATATACGCTATAAAGCCTAATTATAAAAAGTAGTTTGGTATTCATGCTATCACAGGCAAATGAACCAATAGAGCCCATGCATATGCCGAATTTCAAGTGTGGTAAAGGAGGCTCTACAAATCAACTGGAAAAACTACTTCGTACATGTTTTTAAGGAGAACTTTTTCACTCTATGGAAGAGAATAATACTGAATCCTAATACCTCCTAACAAGGTAGCTGACTCCAGAAGACCTAGGATGTTAATGTGAAAGATGCATCAATAAAATTAGAAACAAATATTGAAGAATGACTTTGTAACCCAGCATTCGGCAAGGATTTCTTAAACGAAAGTGTGTATCTTTCACTGGGAGAAAAGGAGGGAAATGATAGTTGCTCATCCCTGAGCACCACGCAGCAGGAAGCAGCAACTGATTTCACGCATGGAAGGAAGTAAAAAAGAAAAAGAAAACATAATGCCATTTATCTAAATAAAAATGCACATGTAACAGTATATATTGTCTAAGGACACAAAATAAACATCAGAATGGCTGCCTGTAACAGGGAGTAGGGAATGGGAGCAAAAGGAATAAAGAAACAAAACAAGTCAGGACACAGGATAGGATAGGCATGTTCAGGTAACAAACGGTCCCCAAATCTCAGTCGCTTAAACACAACAGAAATTTCTCTCTCTTGTGCTGTGTGACCACAGGGATTGACAGGGTGGCTCTGCTTTCTCAAGATTTCAGGGGCCATGCTGAGGGGTGCTTCATTGCAATAGATGCTTCACAACCTCTGCGGCAGGGAAAGTTGAACAGACCAATCACCCATGGGCTTTAAAGCTGCCCTGGAATTAACAGCCAATGGCCTCTTCTTATACACTATTGGGCAAAGCAGGTCCCGTGGCCACAGCCAACTTCAAAAGAGCTAAAAAGTACAATCTGACCATATGCCTGGAACAAGGGGGAAATCTGAGAGCAGATATCATGTCTACCATTTGGGAGAAATTTTTTAAAAATAACAAACCATCAATTAAAAATGTGTTTGATTTCACTGCATCAGAAACAAAGGATTGTTATTTATCACAGATTACCATGAACAGAATTAACAAGAAAAAAATCTAGACAGTAGCAAGCGTTTATACAAATGAGTAGATAATTGAGCAAAAGATATGAACTGGGAGTTTACAAAGATGAAAACCCAAAAGGATAACAAATGTATGAAGAAATTATCGAATTCATTAGTATTAGAGAAATGTAACTTAAAATTGTAATGAGGGAAATACCTTGCAGGTTGACAAAAGTTTTAAAAATTGGATAATGCTAATTGTTGCCATGGACTGAGTCCACAGCGACCTTCACACACAGCTAAGAGTTTGGTGCAACTATTGCAGAAGCAATCGGGGAATACTTTGTGGAATTAAGCTTATATACACCCTATAAGTCAGTCGATCCTTCTATTCCTAGGACTATAGGCCCCAAAAGGGAAGTCACACCAATCTAGGAGGGCATCCCTGAGGAGGTCTGCTACAGCACCATTTCTGGCTGTGATGAGTTGGAAATGGCTTGTTCCTCAGTGGGGCATAGGTGGGTACATCATGGAGGATGTTCACCATGGAACAGTGTGCAGTGATTGGGAGTAATGGATAAGGGTACACGGCAGCATGGGTGGATGCCAAGAGCACAGTGCTGAGTGACAAAAAGGTAAAGGAGCTCTAAGATACTTTAATCTATATAATACTATACGTGCATACTAAACAATATCATGCATTCTACAAGAATTCATTCAAGCAAAGGAACATATGTGGCATATAATATGTGTCTGTTAAGAAAAGGCAATGAAAGTGAAGAATGTGGGTAAAAAAATATAGAAATAAGCAGAAAAATAATGGAGGGTTGTATTAGTTTCCTGCTGCTGCTGTAACAAATCAACACTAACACAGTGGGTTAAAACAACACACACTTATTATTCTGGAGGTCAGAAGTCTCAAATAGGTCTGCAGGGCTGTGTTCTTTCTGGAGGCATCAGGGGAGAATCTGTTCCCTTGCCTTTTCCAGCTTCTAGAGGCTGCCAGTATTCCTTGGCTCATGGCCCCTTCCTCCATCTTCAAAGCCAACAGCATAGCATTACCTTTCCTTCTCTCTGTCCTCCTGCTTCTCTCTTATAAAGACCCCGTGAGTACCTCAATCACTCCCAGATAATCCAGGGTAGTCTTCCTTATTTTAATTTCAAGATTCTTAATCACATCCACAGCTGTTTCTCTTCCTACATAAGATAACATATTCACAGGTTCTGGGTATTAAGACATGGGCATCTTTGGGGAGCATTATTTTCCCTATCACAGGAGTTTTTATTTGAAGAAGAGGATACCAGGGTATGGGCAGGGGTGTGGTCTGAGCCAGCATTTGGGAGATGAGGGCAGGAATGACTTACCTGACCAGTTGGGCTGGCGGATCAGAAGGTTTCTATTGAGATTGAGAAGGATTTCAAATGCCAGGGTGCTTTCTCCAGGTCTATCTATTAGATTTCTACTCCTCTTTCACAGGGACAGATTACATAATAGTCCAAATGGAGATAGATCAGGAAACTGCCTACACTTTGTGGTTACAGCAGAATCTTCTGGCTCCCCTGAGACCTGAATCAAAGTCACACTTTCCTCCCCACCCGGGACCAAGTCTGTGCTATGTGAAAAAGTGTTGGCTTGTCATGTTAACCAGAACATAAACTCATATTGACCTATGATGGTTTGGGTTATCACGAATCACTTATTCACCGCCCCCACCCCTACTTCACCACGGTAGGAGGAGTGGCCCCATTAAGATTGGATTTGCTCAGATGACTTGCTCTGACCAATATATTATTAGCAGACATGGCAGAGAGAGGCCTTAAGAACATCGGTTAGCTTGGCTCTGGAGCATCCTTGCTAGGAAGGATGTGGCCTTGGAGATGCACTCTGAAATAAATGCACATGGGGCAGACTTGGCCAGTCAGCCTGGAACCAAGCCTGGCTGAGCCCAGCCTCGATCAGACAGGTGCAGGAGCTCAAGAATAAACGCCTGTTCTTGTAAACTCCTGACTTTGGGGTGATGTTTCACCTAGCGGTATCCCACTACTACGGGAGCATGTATCATTTCATTCCCAACTCACAAGAATCATAGGAGATAGGTATCACGAGCTCCACTTTCCATATTATGATACTGGGGCTCAGAAAGGGTAAAATGATTTGTTCAAGGTGAAAATATTGGACACATGAGCAGCACTGTTTGCAGATGGACAATAGGAAGGGCCTTGTGACTGATGACATTGAAGGGAAAACTCACATTTTTCTGCGGCAGCTTTTGAAGGGTAAGTTAGAGGTGAAAGTCATGGAGCAGGATTCTGATCTCTTCACGATTCTGCAGTGAAGGGGGTTTATGTCTGAGCCTGTGCTAGGGTTGTTTCTCACAAAGTCATGGCCAGGGGCTGCCGTGCTTTATTAAAGGGGTCAGCCAGGAAATGGGGATGAACATTTTAGCTCATCATCTTTGCTGAGGGGTGCTCAGCAAGGCCAGAAGGGGCATCACTAGTGAGTGAGGCAGATGATCACAGGGAGGTGGGTCTTCTATCTGCTGCTCTGTCCCCTCTTCCACTGGGCCCTCTTCTTGGTCTTTTGCACCAAGGTGACCAAAATAGATGGTTTTCACTTTGTCACATGCCCTTTCTCATTGTCTAGGTAAATCCCCAATGAGACTCGATGGAGAATAAGCCTCCTTTAATGGACAGTGGTTTTTGTTTGAAATCGTCCCTTCAATTTAATGATACGTTTGTACATTTCAAAGAATAAAGCTTTGGACATCATAAGATAAAAAAAAAAAAAAAAAAAAAGCTTGGTAGGCATTTCTGGGGCTGCTGACACAGCAGGGCTTGTCAAGGTCCAGTAGTCCTGAATAGTGTCTGTAGATTAATGTGATTCCTTGGGAGATCAAGGATGTCCTGGGGTGCAGGGTTCTCGCTTATGAACCGCCTAGGCTTTGAAAAGCTGCAGTTCTGAATCAAATGCCCAACTCTCCAACTGAAAGGGAAGGGAATAGTTCTGAGAGAGAGGCTAGCAGAGTCTAATCAGAAGATAATACCTCTGGTTGTTTGTTTTACATATTCTAGAAGTAGTTCGATTTACACATGGCTTCTCATCAGCCTTCCAGTGATGGCAAATTAGCTACACCTAAGGCTTCCTAATTCCAATGCCTGTACTGTTCACAGCCGGTGTTTCCCAAAGGGAAGTGAAGTGCTCAGAATGTTAAATACCTCACCTGGGCCCAGCACTAGGTGGCTTTTGACCATCAGAGAGATTTCAGGTTTTATTCTTTCCCCAGCCCTTTTATTTTAATAGACAAGCAGACTTGCCATAAATTGAAGTGAAGCCCAGAAGATGTTAAGTGCTCGCCTTCTCCTCCCCACCCCACCCCGAAACTCTTCTCCTTTCTCTGGAAACTGAAACCATGTAATTTAGAAATTGCTTCTCTCTTTCCAACCTGATTTCCTCTGCTGCAAAAGTAATTTTTAAACATTCTAAAGCTTTTATTTCCAAGCTGCAATCTTCTGCCTGTGTCCATCGAATTCTTCCCGGCACTGGAGCACTGGGCGGTAGACGTGGTAGGAGTTGCAGCTGACAGTCCCGCTGCCTCGCTCGGCAGCCATGCAGGCGGCTGCTTCCGGACAGACGGAGTGGGAAGACCCAGGTCTGAGCCCGAGCTGGGAAGCAGAGTGTGGCCAGCTAGGCCATGAGATCTGTGGGCAGGGGGTACCCAGGCAGAATGTTCATGAATTTCACACAGTGGGGTCCTACATGAGTCGATGTCTAGTTTGGAGGTAAATCACACCACTTACTTTAACAGAGAGGATTGGCTATAGAAAATTGTTGATAGTCAGGGTTCTCAAGCTGTGTCAAGGCAGCCCAGGACACCATGAGGAACTCACAAAGGCACCACATGAGGGCATTACCATTTTTAAGTTTAAATGATCATGAAACACACAGTGTCCCCTGTCAGATGGAAAACAGTTTCAGCAGTAGACTGGTCTACATTCCTTTCGGTGCCATTGAATCTCTGCAAAGCTGAGCTTCTGGTGGCTGCTGGGATGAAAAGCAAGTATTACATAAAAATCGATGTGGAACGGGCAACGGAATGCCATGTCTAATCTGAATCCAGTTTGAGAAGTTGTTCAGTGGTTGAAAGATGCATGCATCCCATAGTGAGTAATTGTGCTTATTTAAGATGTGGGCCAACTATTTTTCCTTTCATTGGTGTGTACTGTTTTCTCAAAGATACAGTTGTTAAGCTATACATACTTAGTTGTTTGGTCTAACTCATACATGAAACTGTTGGTATTTCTTTGATTAGGAACCTATGAAAAAAATTACCAAAATACCAAGGGCACTGTGAACAGAGAAAGTCTGGAGACCTCTGGTTACTTATAGGTAAAGAACTGGCTAGGAAACTGAAAAGGTAAAAAGAGAACATGAAAGTGTTATACCCAGGTATTGTAGCAACTGTAGGAAGCAGGTATTGGTAAGGGCTGGAGAGAACAGGCTGGAATTACAAACATTTAAAAGATGGGAAGAGGGAATGCTTTTTGGCTGGTCCTGGTGTTTCTGAGGTTCTGTAGTGAAGCTGGGTCTTTAGGTGTTAGAGAAACTGCAAACTAGATGCAGCTGCTGTGACAGAAAGGGCTTCCCAGGTGACGTGATGGCAGAGTGATGCCCACAGAAATGGGAAGCCCCTGACTCTTCTTCCTCCTCAGCCTTGCAGGCTCCCTCTTTTGCCCCCTTTTGGCAGGACTAGCGTCGAACCCGGTGGTGGAGCAGAGATGGGGTTTGTTTGAACCACATCTATTATTATTATTTTTTTTTTTTTACAAATACAGTTGACATTCAATATTATATTAGTTTCAGGTATACAGCGTAGTGGTTAGACATTTATATAACTTATGAAGGGTTCCCCCTGATAAGTCTACCACCCCACCTGACACCATATATAATTATTACAATATTATTGACCATAGTCAGAGAAGGAAAACTCTGACTCCAAAAAACCTCCGCTGCCTTGCGACATACCTCTTCAGGGGAAAGGCTAAGGGAGTAAACCCCGACAGAAAATCCGGAGCCGGAGTCCCTAAGGCGGTTTGACGTTGTAGTCAACACCGGCAACTCCTGCGGCGCACCTGAAGCCAAGCTGTATTGACTCCGTCTTTCCCTTGGATCCTTCAGCTGCGAAGAGAGGGGGGGTCTGCTGCATGGGCAACAGCAGACCCTCCATATTACCCTGCCCAGGCTCTGTAGCTTCAGCGTCATCGCAAGATGTCGATTCAACACGGGAGGAGACAGATACTACCATGTCACTCCCGAGTCGGACTGCACAGCCATTCTCGGCGGTGCAGATAGACTCTTAAGAAGCTACGCCATCGTCTCTCGAGACGGACGGCTGCCGACGACGACGACGATTGACCATAGTCCCTATGTTATACTTTACATCCCTGTGACTGTTTTGTAGCCACGAACTTGTACTTTTTAATTCATTACCTTTTTTCACTAAGCCCTCCAACCCCCTCCCACCTGGCAACTATCAGTTACATCTGTTTTTAACACTCTTATCCCCAACACTCAGCCTGCGCCCTCCCCCCCATAGGTGCTCAATGAATATTTCAAGCTAAACCATGTTCAGGAAAAGACTAAGAACTTTAGTGGAAATAGAGAGGAAAGATCAGGAAAGATCAAGGAGCCGGTGGTAGGACCTGAAATTAAAGAAGAAAGATTTTAGGCACAAGTTTCCCCGAGCCCTCGATCTCCCTTCCCTGTTTCATTTTTCTCTAGATCACTTGCGACCCTCTGGCATGCTATATAATCTTCTGAACAGAGCCCCTGAAGGGCAGAGGGGATTTTTGTCTGTTTGGTCTACTACATCTCGTAGAGTCCTGTACGTGGCAGGAACTCAAAAACATTTATTAAAAGATTGAATTTTTCCAGCGCTTTACCTTTGGCAAAGAATGCTCATATCCCACTGTTATAACTGCCTTAGCTGATACTCTCAGTTGCTTCTTTGGAATGGTGGGAGGGGCCCTTATAATGTGTGATGCCCAGACTGGCCTCGCCCACCACTGCAGGGGTGTGTATGGGTGGTGCAAGGTGGGGGATTGCTTCTCCTGGGGCCTGTTCACTGCTGCATCAGCATCTTGATGGGCATCTGCTCCTTGATCCTAGTCTCTTGGACTTTAAATGTGCCGCCCTCCCTGCCTGGGGTTTAACCTTCCCACTGCCTACTGTCCCCGCCCCATTCCTCCGCACCTCGTACCTTCACTGGGTTAAATCTTATCCATTCTTCATCCAAAGGCCCCCTCCTCCAGGACAGCCTTCCTGGTCTCTCTATACACCACATTGCATTGCTCGTGATTGACTCTCATATATTTAACAGTAGAATGTGACAGTCAAGTTGTAGGTTAAGCTACTGTTACCTAGTGCTGCCAGCCTTCCATGAACACCACCCTGATTAGGGAGGACCCCAGGTATTCCAGTCGAAGCCCTCACTCCACAGGCAACTCCGCATCGTCCAGTTGCTTCCTTCTGATATTATACCTTGATCAACAACCTTTAGTTTGCTAAATAGCACAGAAATTTGTTGTGATGGTTGAAATCTGGGACCAGTTGCTTAGCATAATAATAAGTATTATAAATGGACTCTAATTGATAAAATTATAATATGTGGGTTGGAAAATTTTTTAAGACCCTCTCCAGACATACGCAAAGAAGAGGAACCCAGGAAGACTTCTAGCTTTTAACCTCAGGGATGTATCTAAGCTGTGATTCCTAAGCAGTCCTGTGTCACCTGTTGGATGAGGGGGGTTTCTGGGTGTCTGATGTGATGATACAGTAATTGATTTTGCCTCTATAACAAACTAGGCAAGCTATAGTCCATGGCCTTGGCTACCTGTTTTTGTAAATAAACTCTTACTGAAATGCAGCCTTGCCCATTTGTGTAATATATTTCCCGTGTCTGCCTTTGCATGATAGCAGCAGAGGTGAATAGTTGCAACAGAGACTAACCCACAAAGCTTAAAATATTTGGTGTATAACCTTTTACAAAAAAAAAAAATAAATAAAATCACCAACTCCTACCTGAGAATACTGACAATCACCATAAATGGCATTTTCATGCAAGATAGTAATCAGATCACCTTACCTAATAGGACAGATTGCTGGGGCTTCATTGCGCTCTATGGAATGAATTGTTTGACCTGTTTTGTACCTGTTGACTAATAAACAGTTGTGTAATAGGTGCTCATCTGTGTAGGAGAATTTGCCCTGAGACCTGCTTTTATTATAACCTAATAATGCAGTTGTTGGGGAATCATTAACCTTAACTCACCTCAGATTTCTTTGGTGGCTTCTGGTTTCTGTGAAAAAGAATGTAAGGGTTCTGCACGAGTCATGATTAAATCGGTGAATGCGTTTCCAGAGCGAGGCCGTGTCTTTCTGCCACGTGCTGCCTGGAAGCCTGGCGCTTCCCTTGCAAAAAGCTCATGAGGCGTGAGCATGCCGTCCTTCCCAATGGCTGTGTCTGCATCCCCCACCCAGAACGTGAGTCTCAGGAAGGCAAGGAAGTGCCTGTCTCATTCACCTGTCTCCCCAATGCCTGTCCGGTCTCAGAGGTCCAGGACAGGTTTGTGAGAAGGAAGGAATAGAGACAGCAATATATAAGGATGCCTCTACAGAAGCTTGCTAACTCCCAGCTGTAGTTGGTTAAAAGAATGAACCCAGCAGTCAGCTGGATTGAGAACCAGGCCAGCAGCTCCCAGTAACCTATAAGACTCCTGTTCTCTCTCAGTGGCTCCCCTGCCTCCCTCCCTTCTGGAGGGGGAAGCTGTATTTGAAGGAATGTAGCTGCATCAAGGGACTTGGTGGACACTGTCTCTTTAATTCACCTCGGAGCCCTGAAAGGTAGGGAGCATCAGTCATGAGAAAACTGAGGCACAGACCGAGATGGGATAAGTGCTTTAGGTCCAGGTGATGACAGGGCCAGGGGTCTGTTCAGCAAGTCATGATGCCTCAGCGCTCAGGAGTCTTTTTTCATTAGTGAGTGAGCCAATGGACACGCGAGGAAATTACCTTCTCTATGGCATTGCTACAAGGGGGTGACCACCAGGTCACCTTCTCACAAGGCAACGTGTTCCAGCTTCAGATGGTTCTAGTTGTCAGGGTTGGAAGGACCCAGGGACCCTGGGCTGGGAGAGTCTCAGCAGGCCCAAGGGAAGCCTCTGATTTCCTGTCCTCGCCTACCTTCCTGAGATATTTGTGGTAATAGTCAACACATTCCTGTCCAGCCAACGTCTGAAATAAATTAGAGGGGGTGTTGGCAAGCCAGCAAGTGAGTGGGTTTGGATGATGCTGAAAAGAAGATGGATTTTAATTTTGTTCCTTTTCCCTCTTTTTCCCTCCATGTATCATTTCCATGCCAAAATTGCAAATTAATGGTCACATTGAACTATCTGTCAATGTATTACTGCTCTTGGAGTATCAAATTATGTTGGCAATAATGTTTCCAGCTGCCTAGGACTCCATTGCAATTTAATTTGAAAGGAACTCAAATTGCATCTCCAAATGGATAAAAAATTAATTTTACATACAAGCTATCCACCTCCACATTTTCAGCCCCATGCCCCAAATTATCTCAATTTAGGTTCAACTTTGAACAGTACATATGTTACAGCCAACTCCATAGGCAAAGATGAATACATAGGAAATTCATGAATTGGAAATCTGCTGGGCTGTTCTTTTTACATAAGATGTTCTGCCTTGATTAAGGTCATTAGGAGATTCTACAGCTATTGCCTTTGACAGCAGGGATGGAGACTGGGTTCACGTAGAATAAAAAAGGCTCCAGTTCTGACTTAACCACATGGTTACCCTTAACAATTGGAGTGAAAAAAGAACCCTGATTAATCCCCTTTGCATCCCCTGCCCAATTTACTTACTGCTTTCCCCCCGCGGTATATGAAGTCTTCAATTCTGATTTGGTCTCCAGTCATCCCCTACTTTCTATGTTTACTCATTCTTACATTTATTTATTAAGCAGCTCAATGTTCCCGTCATACAAATGAAGAGGTCTAGGGGCCCACAAGTTAGCAGGGAGGCGAACATGAAGCAAGCATGCAAACCTGCAGTTTGATTGACAAGGGTAGTGGACGAAGTGTGCTAATGTGTTAGAGGAGACCGGTGGTGGAGGTGCTGATTCTGCCCGGGCAAGGGAGGCTTTGGGAGAAAGTTACAGGGAGAGGGTGGCACTGGAGCTGGGCCTTAAATATATTGAACGGGAATTTGCCCAGTGGCATCTCAAGCAGAGGGAAGAACACGGGCAAACCTGTGGAGGAGTGAAAGGCCACAGGATGCAATGATTTGCTTTAGGCATGTACGTTTCATGGAAGGAGCAGTGGAAATGAGTGAGGGGATTAGATAGGCTAGGAGGGGCAAGGTGGGTTCAGGTATTTGGTTGAAAATTGTGCTTTAGGAGGAAATGCTGCTTTAGCAGGACCTGACCTGGAAAGGGGAGGCGTGATCCGAGGTTAGGAGGACCCACCTGCCTTCAGGGAAAGGCACGGATGAAGAAGCTTCCGAAAACACGAGTCAGTTGATCAGACACAGAGGCACATGCATGCCCACATTCCTGTCCCTAACATGTGCAAGCACACAAATGGGTCTGGGCCGAGAATACAAGCACAGGCCTGTGGCCCCTTCTACTTTCACCTGACTCCGTCCCTCCCCACTAAGGGCCTCATGTACATGTGTCTGGAGGTCACAGTCCTCACATCTACACTTTGTCCATTCCCCCCGCCCCCCCGACAGCCACCCTGTGGTCACCCTGTAGGCCTCCAGGTGCACACGTGTGGAATACGGTCTGATCTTGGGAGGGCAGATCAAGGGAAGAGGTTTGAACAAATCTTGGAAGTGAGTTTGAAGCCACTGGGGCAGGGAGTTCTGGGGTGTCAGGTACCTAAAGCCTGTCCAGAAGGGGGAGCACAGAAGCCAGGTGGACACATTGGACCACAGACTCCTGTCCAGGGAGGGTCAGAACCTGCTCCTTAATGCCCTGGGCTCAGGATAGGGCCCTTGTCACCAAGTGTAAGAGCACAGAGACATCCCCCCAGAGGATGAGTCGATTTGATTTTCCATCAGAGGATGGTTTTCTAGCTTGCCTGACAAGCCACCCTCTCTTCCCGCCATTTGCCATCCCAGTGGCCTGCAGGCTGTTGCTCGTGAAGGTCACACGGATGGGGCCTTATCTGGAGGCAGAAACCATAGGCTCCAGACTTGGACATGTTTACACAGGGCAAGTAAATTCAACAAAACCGATCTCTACTGCACACACCGGCTTTGTCAGCAATTTCTGACTTGTTTGCACCAAACCAAACATGAGCCTGAGCATCTCTCTGCTGCAGGCAGTCACTGGAGCGGAAGCTGAGTTCGGTGGCTAGGGTGTTGGGGGGGTCACACTGAAAGCATGAATGCCTCCGTCGCACTAGTTCTGAAAGCTAGTTTTCATTGTCCAGGACTTCAGGACGTTCTCTTGCTTAAATGCAAAAATAGACATGTTCCCCTTAAAGACTTGGTGACATGCTGGAGGGGCAGAACAGGGGCCGTGGGATCAGGGGGTCTGAGCTCAGTCCCCAAGAACAGATCACCATCTGTTCCTCCCGTTTTTAACTAATGTGAGCTGGCCCCTCAACAGACCCTGCACCATGTGCTGGGCCTGCTGGACAAACAGAATATGGTCTCTTGCAACCTGGGAGGAGCGATGAATAAATAAGCAAGCAGTTCCTAGACAGCGTGACAAATGCTGAGTGGGCTGGGCAGCTGTGCCAAGTGCCGTGGGAGGCCAGCACTGGGGACTTGGCTGTGTGGCCCTGGGTAAGTCACTGGCCTCAATTCCCTATGCAAGAGCCTGCCTAAAGCTGGCAGTGCCTCGCCCAAGGTTACTGCTTAATAAATAGCCGCTACCTTTCCCTTTCTGCATGGGGGTTCTTGAGTTTACAAACTTTCTGCTGCACAGATCTTACCCAAAGGTCCACCAGAGACCTTCTTGCTGTGACCTCCAAATCATCTTTCAGGGTGCTGATAACACAGGGACATCTTTTCCAAGTCCCCTTCGCCTCTGGCCACTGTGTTCCCATACGGTATCTTCTTTGGCCTGAGTGAGTCAGGCAAACCTAGAGCCCTTTCTAGAAACCACAGGGAGCCTTAAGGCATTCCTCCCAGCAAGGCCGTTGTCTCTAAGAGGTATGCCCACTGTTAGGTGGAGGCAATTTCTCTCTGCCTTTTCAGTTCATTTGGTACTCATTAACAGCCCTCTGCAATTAGTGCAATGATTTTTACAGTGTAGATGAGGAAGTGGGGGCTCAGAGATGAAGTGCCCTTGCCCAAGGTCACACAGCTTGTGAGCACCAGGGGCTGGCTTCAAGCTGTGCTCTGTCCAGCTCCACCCTCCCTTTGGCCTGTCTGATGACAGTCAGTTCCATATGCTTCGGAGGGGACAGGTGACTTTTCCTGTGCCCTGACCTTCCACCTCTGGGAGGATGTCTCTGTGCTCCGTGGCAGGCTTGCAACATCTCTTGCCCTCTTTAAAATGTTACCCTGGCCTAATTCCTCCTTTCAGAGAAGCAGAAAGGTGTTTGTGTGCACACCTGTACAGGTGAGCTATGGGGAGAATTCTGTGGTAGCTTGAGACCAGGTGGAAAGACAGGCCAGTGGTTCTCCTAACACCAAATGGGATTAAGTCCCCACGTTGCCCACGGCGGTGACCCCAGGCTTCTGAAGGTCAAGCCACGTTTGCCTGACAGTTCTGGGCTTTCTCGTGACATCCTCCCCAGACCTTCCCAGGTCTTGGTGACTGTGACAGGCCTCCTGTGTATGTCTTCTCCCTGGTCTCAGCCCCTCGTGGTGTCACAGTGCAGAGCAAACACAGAAGCATGGGACCCTCACACTTCACATTTTACTGTGTGGCTCTGAGCCCCTCACTCACCTCACGGGACTTGGCTTTCCTCTAGGCCGAGGCTATAGGACAAGGCTTTTTTTCACAGGGGAGGGTGAGTCTTACCAAATAGGACGTCCGTTCGGCTGACAGCTGCTGAGGTCACCCTCTGCAGGTCACGTGGCTGGGCGTGGCTACAGGGGAGCAGAGATCACCCTGCTCTCAAAGACTTTACCTCCCACAGGGCAGAACCCATTTCTAAAAAAGCTGTCACAGTGCAAAATGATTATTAACACATAAGGAAACAGCTAACAAATGGAGAAAGCAATGGGCACTGATCTCTGCCCAGGAGTACAGAGGGGAAGTCTCCACAGCAGAGGCAATGTGAAGGGGACAGAAAAAGCAGGAGAGGGATTGCTGGACATCAGCAGGAGGAGCTGGCCGAGCAGAGGGGAGGAGAGAGGGGGGAGAGGGTGGATCCCCGCCCGCGGGTGCACACACATCACACGTCTTCTTAGTTTGCACACTAGGTGTGGAGTCAGACAGATACAAGTTCAAAGCCCCACTTTGCCACTTGCTAGTCTTACTACGCTACCAGTTCCTGGACCTCTCTGGGCCTCATTTTATTCATCTGTAGTGTGGTTGGCAGTCCCTCCCTTACAGAATCACAAGATGATGCAGGTGACAGAACCCATCACGGTGGCTGCTGGCCATCAGAGGGGTTTGGTTTGGTTTTGCTTGTGCTTTAAGGGCACCCCCAAGGAGGAGTGTTTGATGAGGCCCAGAGCAGGGACGGGCAGCCTGCCCACCAGGACAGTCTGGCATCTGGGTGACTAGAAAGGCTCCAGCGGGGCAAGGTTGGGGGGCATGCTCGGACTTCCCAGGAAGGCAGCTTCCACTGTCCCCGTGCTTGTACATTTGTCGTCAATGCCATCATGAGTTGTGAAACCAAGCAGCAGCAGCCACCACCCCAGATCATAACCCACCCCCCCAGCCAGGCACGGGGAACATGCTTTTTACCTTCTGTTCCACGTGGACTCAGCACAAGGGGCCTTCAGCAACAGCTTGTCCAATGTCACAATTTCAAAGTCACACATTTGCTTTGGGGATGCTGGCTCTCTTTACACAAAGGACCTGTGAGCATGAATAATTGGGCTATAAGAGTGACCGTGAACTCCTTCGTTGGTCTGGGGCCAGGCTGCCCACTGTCCCCAGCAGTGCAGAAGCACATCTGAACTGGCTTGCCAGGCTCCCTGACGATTCTGGGTATCCTTCTCCAAAGAGGAGTGCTTTGAAGTGTCTTCTGGTAAGGCTCTGACACAGGCTGCAGGACATTTAAGGACAGATCAGGACATCTAAGGGAACTCAGGCATCCAGACGTACCCCTCCCCCTTTTCACTGCTGCACTGGTGCGGGGGCAGACTTACCCTGGTGCTTTCCCAGGACCAGAGAGATGACAGAATCCATCATTTTGCATAAGGATGCTGCTACCCAGCACTGTCACTTATAAGACGTTCAGAAGACATACAGCGTATGAAACCTTATTATTTTTATTACTATTCCTATTACTGCAAAAGAAAAACTACCGTGTATGGAGTGCTTATTAAGTTCCAGGTGCAATTCTAACTGCTTGGCAAACAGCGCCTCACTTAACTCCCCCTTTTTTCCTCTGAATGAAATTAGCTGCTATTATTATCACCATTTTCCAGGTGGAATTAAAAATGGACCCAAAGAGATTACCTAACTTGGTGAAGCCCTATAGGTAGTACGGAAGAACATATACCGATTTAATCTGTAGCCAGTGCTTAACTGCTCTCGGGCGGGAGAACCTGACAGAGGAACTTACGGGCATGCTGATTACAGAAGAAGTTATGTTCCCCTCATAATGAACGCCTGAACCTCGTAGGATGAGCTTTACCTGTGGGGATTGAAAAAATGCATTCCTTGTTATTGTCTGTTTTGTAAAAATACCTCTTTCATTTGTATAGATTAGAAACAGAATATTCATAATAAAGTAAGACATAGGCAGTGTTTCGTAAGGGGTTCTGGGAGCGCGATCAATGGGGCGGGGGACAGTCTCGTGGTAAGAGTACGTGATCAGGTCTGCTTTCGGAATGATGTGCCTGGGCGGGCGGGGTGGGGGGCTGTTTGGAAAAAAGGTAGTGGAGAGGAGAGAAAGAAGGCTTGAAGGCTAGGAAATAGTGACACGTTATGAATGAAAGCAGGGCCAATCCCAGCCTCACTAGACCATGTGACCACGGGGATGGCCAATCCCAGCGTCACTAGACCACGTGACCATGGGGATGGACTGAGTGCTGTGTGTCCAGGATGCTGCTCTGTCTCCAGCCTGTGCACCTCTGTGTGGTTAACTGAAGAGGGGGGCTGATTTCCCAAGGGGAGAGGATGTGGCCTGATTAAAGGCCGGTCAGGACTCTAGCACCTTCTCAATTAGCACACCCCTGAGGTGATGTGTGTGCTGCTGGTGGTAACCAAGATGGGTTTCCATGGTACCCTGATGAACGCTTAAGAATTGAACAATTTTGCACTGGTCAGGTGGCTTCGTTGGTTGGAGTGTTGTATCATACACCAATAGGTTGTGGGTTCGATTCCCAGTCAGGGTGTGCATGGAAAGCAACCAATAGATGTCTCTCTCTCTCTCTCGCCCCCCCCTCCACTTTCTAAAATCAATAAACATATCCTTGGGTGAGGATTTAAAAAACAAGAATAACAATTTTGCATTTATTTTTATGGCTAACATTTATTTATGGCAGGTTATTCAAGTTTTCCCTTTTTATATAATTATGGTTTCTTTTAGATGCATGTATTTAAATAAGAAAAAGGGGTCTGACTTACAGAAATATGTTAAATTACGCGCTGTGTGACGAAACCCACGGAGCACCAGCTGAATAGTTGAGACAGGTTGGAAGAGCTGCTCCCCACTGCTCTGCGGGACGCCCGCCCCACCTCCCTGACGGTCTCCTCTGTGTCTTGCACTTGTGCCTGCAGACCCTGTGCACGGCCCGCAGAACGTGGAGATCGTGGACATCCGAGCCCGGCAGCTGACCCTGCAGTGGGAGCCTTTCGGCTACGCGGTGACCCGCTGCCACAGCTACAACCTCACGGTGCAGTACCAGTACGTGTTCAACCAGCAGCAGTATGAGGCCGAGGAGGTCATTCAGACCTCCTCCCACTACACCCTGCGGGGTCTGCGGCCCTTCATGACCATCCGGCTGCGGCTGCTGCTGTCCAACCCCGAGGGCCGGATGGAGAGCGAGGAGCTGGTGGTGCAGACCGAGGAGGACGGTGAGTCGGGGAAATGTGCCCACTTTGGAGCAGGGAATGAATGTTGGACCTGCTCCTGGGCCATGCCTGTCAGTTGGGAGGTTTTTCTTTTTCCTGCTTCTGCAATTTCCCCTTCTGCTTGGGCTTCAGTGCAGACTGTGCATTGCACAACTCCAGGGGGCACTGTTCCCATAGACACCGCGGCTCTCCCACAGCCATGTGCTCAAGTTTGATCTTTCTGTACCCCATCCCTCTTCTCACTTCATAGCACCTCTATGCCCAACGTTTAATCACATCGAAGCCTCCTGAAACAGAAACTATATGTTATACTGTAAGCATGTTGAATTTAGGAGTCAGAAAATTATGGATTCTCTAAGAATTAAAATCAGAAAATACTCATAAAGAGGTTAGCACACACACTGATAGCACCCAGAACCGAATACTCACCTGGATGTCCTACAGGCATTTCAGACCCAAAGTTCCCCCTAAATGAACTGACCTTCTCTTCTATACGGACATCTCTCTCAATGAATTGCCTTCGGTAAGTCCAAGTAAAGACCTAAAATCAGCCTACATGCCTCCATTTCTCCCCACACCTCTCCCCCTCAGCTCCCACAAGGTTCTGATGAGTCCACTTCCTGTAACTTACTTTCTAACATACCTCTTAACTTAAGACTCCAGGAATATAGAGCCACATGTTGTTCCTAGAACACCTCACTTCCCCACCCCTCTGACCTTGCCCATGCCATTTCTTCTGCTTGGAACAACCTCTCCCTCCAGGCTGCAGGATAAGCTCTGTTAAACTCCCAAGTCTTCATTCACACGCTCCTTCCTCCAGGAAGCTTTCCCTGACTGTCTGAAGCTGACTTGGGTGTTCCTTCCCAGGCTGCCATTGTATTTTGCCTCTAACTGTACTAGCATATTCCTCTTATTTATGGGAGCTCAGAACTTCCTCATTCTATGACTTACCTAGGAAACACTCCTCCACAGCCTTGTTTCAGTTTTCCCCCAGCCAGGCTGCCTCTGGCCCTGCTGGATGTGTTTTGTTAGTTCCCTGGAAGCAGACTCTGAGATGTAGCTTTTAAGACACTTTTATTTTATTTTTATTGAATTTATTGAGGTAGCATTGGCTAATAAAATGATACAGGTTTCAGGTGTAGCTTTGTGTGCAAGTGATAGATTAAGGAAGTCTTCCCAGGGGAGACTGGGAAGGGAGGGAGGAGGCAGGACAGCAAAGAGGAAGGAAGTCAAGCTGCAGCTTCAGGCCACGTCTAGCCAAGGAGGGCTGCGAGCGGGCCTGCAGGAGAACACCATGGTTTCAGTCTTCTCCCACATTCAGAATCGGCGCTGCCAGCCAGTGGTGAGGGCCAGGCTAGGGCCTTTTGGCTTTCTTCCCATGCAGACAAAAGGTCTAGGGGCACAAAAATGGCATCAGGGATCAGGAAGGATCTGGACAGAGAACTGTCACTGTCAGCTACAGGAAGCAAATACACCCATGTGGCTTCACTTCTCCTTAGGTCCTAAAGGCAGAACTTCTTCCAAGGCAATCCTGTCTAGAACTCTTGTTTCACATAAGCCAGTCCCAGGGCCTTGCATGATGGCCTGTGGTGGGACTCAGACCCACATCCTCAGACGCAAAGTCGCATAAGGAGATAGAAAAGTGCCATCCTCTTCTCACCCTGTCTGTCCCCTGCATCCCATTTCCTGCAAGTCCCTTCCTAGAGCTGCAAGGTGTAAACAACCCACCTTCATGATAAACCCTGCCTGACCCCCCTGAAATTCCTCCTCACAGCCACTCTCCTTCCAACCCCTGCAGACTGTACATCTAGGTAGCAGCAGCAGTGGGGACAAAGCCTCTGTCACCTTGGCCCCCACCCTCCTGCTTGCAGTGAACCTCAATCGTGTGGGCACAGCTCTCCCTGGATCAGCACCCCCAGGTGATCTGAGTGCTCTGCTTCCTGTGAACCCATTTCCATCCAGCCTCCAACACGGGAAGCGGGGGTCACATATCATCTCTGCTTCATTCTGCAGCCCAGGAGCTGTGGCCCTGGTTTGGGCTTCTGATAAAGCTTCCAGACCTTTCCCTAGGTCTGTCTCCATTGTTTCAAAAACGTGCAGCCCCTGCCCTGGCCAGTGTGGCTCAGTTGGTTGGAGCATCGTCCCATAACCAAAAGGCTGAGGGTTTGATTCATGGTGAGAGCACACATCTGGGTTGCAGGTTTGAGTCCCGGTCCTGGTACGTACTGGAGATAACTGATTGATGCTTCTCTCTCACATTGATGTTTTCTTCTCTGCCTTCCTTTCGCTCTAAAAGTAATGAAAATTTGTCCTTGGGTGATGATTTTTATAAAATTGTGCAGCCCCTCCCTCCAGCAGGTAGAATAATGGGGTGTTTGGGAAGGCGGACTGTAGGACAGGTTGCTTAACCTCTCATTGCCTTGGTTTCTGCATCTATAAAATGGAGACAGAAATATCTCCAGTGCCTTATAGGTTGTTGTGCTCATTAAAAGGGATGGTATATAAAGACATTGGAATAACGCCCAGCAGATTGTATGTTTTCAATAAATGTAGCTGCCACATTTGCACTCAATCCCAGGAAAAAAAAATGTTTATTGGCGAAGGATCTTTGAGCACAAGCAACCCGGAAGCCACACACCTGCCTAGGAAACCCCTCCTGAGTTCTAGACATACATCCACTCCAACCAGTTGTAGAAGATATGACGTATGTGGTCAAGGAACAGCAGCATGGTCAGTGCCTGACCTGAGAGGCAGAGTCAGGGCAAGACGGACGGCTCAGCCACTCGTGGTCACTGGTAGTTAGACAGAGAGGACCTCATGTTGAAACCCAGCCTGTGACTTCAGGACTCAGAAGATGAATGGGAGGGTTGTCCCAGAAGCAGCCCATGATGTTTGGTTATTTTTCAGGATGCTCTGACCACCTGGGGCTGTTTTTTTAGAATTCCCCACAGGTGAAACAGCAAATCCCAAGTCCCGTCGTTAAGCCATCCCTCAACCTGTCCCTTTCTCCTTCTTGTCACCAGGAGAAAAAAAAAATCACAAAGCCTTTATCAAAACAACATGAGAACAGCAGAGCTTTGAAATTAAATTTTAATTAAGCAGCATTAATAAAACATTCATTCCTACTCTGCAGAGATGTGTGGACATCATCATATTAAAAAAAAACCCAGCCCATGGGACCCCCAGGCCTCAGTCTTACAGCTATTCTGGAGGACCCCGTGGGCTGAAGGAAGGCCTCACAGGGTGCAGGCCCCTCTGTGTGCCAGGATCAGGTTCCCTGATTCCTGAAGAGGGGCGGGCACTCTTTTCTGTCTGCTGGGAACTCATTCATCCCAGGACAAGCGGAGCCTCACCTGAAATTTCTCAGGAAGCCAAAGAGCAACCTCTGAAATTGAGCTGCCTGGACGCACGCTGCTTTCATCTGCATGACAAATTGTGTTCTGGGGAATTCATAGAACTTGTCATTTCAGCACCCCAGTGACCCTGAGGGTCGGGGGAGTAATCCACCCCTGGCGAGAGAAGCTCGTGGCCGCTGGGTTCCGTTGCTTCCTCTCAGAAGCAGCTGTTGATAGGAGACTAAACAGGTTCTTTGTTTTTCCTTTTCCCACCAAGGCCTCAGACAAAACCACAGCGCACTTATTTAGTGGTTACTTCTCCACCTGTCACCCCACAGCCAAGACGGGGAAATGGAATATATGAGTCCCTGAACAACAAAAGGTCTTGATGATGGTCCCACATGGCTGGCATTTCCTGAGCGCATACACTGCACTAGGCTCTGATGGGCCTGTGATATACAGTGACTTGTATCCAGGAGTCCGTTTTGAAGTGTTTCAAAGCTATAGAAAAATTGAGGCAATGGTACAAAGAAGAGCTGTAAACCCTTCACCTAGATTCAACAGTTTTAGCACTTTGCTACATTTTCTTATTCTTATATATATATATATATATATATATGTATGATACATAGGATAGGGAAATCTCATTTATAATATTTTTAACTGTTCGAAAGGAAAAAGTTTAAACTCTTAAGGTACATGACCTAAGGATAAGGACCTTCTCCTACATACCCACAACATCCTACGACAGCTAAGAAATTTAGCACTGATTTAAAAATAATTGAATAAACCATTCAGGTTCACATTTCCTGTAATGTTAAACCTGATTTTATGGGCCAAACCAGAATATGAGGTATTTGGGGGGCAAAAATGCCACACTGGTGACGCATTTGTTTACTTAGATAAGATGGGGGCCACCCTGTACATGCAGTCCCCTTCTCCCCTATAAATCAACTAAGCTGTGCAGTGATATTTGAGGTCCTGTGGATTCTAGAGCTTTTTGCCCACTGGTTTTAGCACTCCTTGATAGTCCTTCCCTGAATCACTCATTACACTGGCATTCACAAAAGGGTGAGTTTTCAATCTATCTTTCCCTCTGCGTGTATTAATTAATATTCATCTTTATCGAGAGCTCTTCTCTCCTCATCCCCTCCCCCATATTTAGTATCCCTCTTGACTCATAGATCAAGGTATTAAAACCCAGTACTATTTATAATTCTTTTCAATGCTCAAATTGTCTCATCCCTGGCTAGGGGGAGTCCCTCCGAGTTGGCTCCTAGGTCCTTCTGCCATGTTCTCATTAGTCGTCCTTGCTTCTGGCACAACAAAATACCCTAAGCTCTCCTAGTAATGTCTGCCCCAGACCTGAAGTCAGCCACTTTTCTAAGGGTTTCTGGTTGCTTTCAGCGGGGAGTGGTATTTTTGTACTAAAATGTACAAGTTAGGTGTACTCCGCTCAGTGGGGTGTTATTGCCTCTGGACTCTTCAAGTAGGTAGAGCTGGGGGGTATGATTTATCTTTTTGAAATCACGAGCTCGTACTGATTCAGATCCAGCCTCTCAGGAGCCTTCCGCACTTGCCATCCTTCCGTTCACATCTCCTTCCTCCCACAGTGAGGACTGGATTCCCAACACCCGCAGATTTTTTTCTTTTGCTTCATCCTGCTCTCTATGAAATAGTTGCGAATTCCAGTACCAGTCCTTCTAACAAGCAAGAAAGCTACTTAGTTAGATTAAAGATTTGCTTTTCAATTTTTCTCTCTTCCTTAGGCAGTCAAAACAGTGTGCTCAGAAGTTCGGTCTTTTCTCTATATGGTTATATTATCAGCATAATACTCAGTTAGGTTTTTTGTTCAGTTTTGAGGTTTGCCCCCCCCCCATACTTTTGCATTTAATGTCATTATTTTAATATCAAAACAATGGCATGGTTCAAAATTCAAAACTGTAGCCCTGGCCGGGTATCTCAGTTGGTTAGAGCATCATCCCTCTACACCAAGGTCGTGCAGCGTGTAAAGTCTGGAGGAGAGAAGAGTGAGGAGTATAAAAAGAGCTAACAACAAGACAATATGTAATGCAGTTCCGAGTCACTCAGTGAAGGGGAAAAAGCTATACGCACCTTGGCAAGTCCTGAAGACATCACTTAATTACAGCTTAGACTAGTTAAAAATATATTTTTTTATTATTTTATTTATTTATTTTTTTAATTTATTTGTTTTTAGAGAGCGGGGAAAGGAGAAAGAGAGGAAGAGAAACGTCAATGTGTGGTTGCCTCTCATGCGCCCCCAACTGGGGACCTGGCATGCAACCTAGGCACGTGCCCTGACTGGGAATCGAACCAGCGACACTTGGTTCTCAAGCCAACGCTCAATCCACTGAGCCACAGCAGCCAGGGCTCCATTTTTGATGTTTATAAAGATGACCTGGAAACATTATAAAGGCTAAGAAGAAATGCAGTTATAATTTCTGAATGCTCACTATGAGCTAAGCATTATGCTGATATTCTTCATTTGTGCAATTGCCCAACATTGTGATGTAGATGCTATTAATACAGGTGTATGGAAGACAAATCTGAGCCCAGAGAGTTTAAGGAACCTGTTCAAGGTTACCAGGTAATTAATGGGAGGGCCAATAAATAGATCCTCAAAACTTATTCATGATTTTCCCCCTATCTATCTAATATACAACCCTATGCCTGAACAAAACCTCCCTACCATTCTCTCTGCTTTATCTGTGTGTGTATGTGTATATACATATGTATACATATATATGTGAGTGTGTAGAAATATACATATATATGTTTAGTTTCTGCCTGACACATAGTAGATGCCTATTAACTATTTGTTGAGTGAATGAATACCTGACATCCAAGTCCATGCCTCTTTTCACGATAGCACAGGGCTCTGTACGCTGTTTTAAGAAGGTGAGGCTACATATAATGTATTTTATCTATATTCATACTGGCTCACTAGAGCTGATCACTAGCCTCTCTTCCCACCTCTCAGTTCCATGGTATCACATCCATTGCTTGAAATTGGCCATGGTGGAGATATTTACGCCATGTAAATCAACAAACACGTTGGTGTTTTGTTTTTCCCGGAAAGCTCATTGTGAGACATTTACTAACTCACCGCTGTATAGATCCATTAAAAAGATATATTTGACAGCTTAAGGTGTAAAAACTTATCCAGGAAAATATCTTTCTTCCAACAAGACTGGAAAATACAAGTAGATTGAAATTGTCTAAATCCATCTTGTCTCCAGAAGACTCACTTACAGTCTTATGTAATGGTGGCCTCGGAACTGTTTTCAAATTATTTTGACTTTTCTTAAGCTAGTTCTGATTCTCTTTATAATGAACCAACAAACATGGAACCTGTAATAAAGAGGCAAAAAAAATGACCTAGACAAGAGAAGCAGGAAGGGAAACTTATGTTGACTGTGTAGGGCTCTGTGCTTTTACATAAGCTGATTTGCCACTTCTCACCACTACCCCCAAGTTCACCATCATTAGCCTCATTTCTCAAAAATTAACATGGAAGACCACTGAATGGAGGAGAGGAGAGCAGAGGAGAGGAAGAAACTTCTCTTGATTACTCTCTGTCTTTCTTAATGTTGAAATTAAAATTTCTCTTAAATTACAGCCTAACTTTTAGGTACAAGAAAACATCTGGTTTAATTGCAGTGAATTTACATGAACCTACTGACAAGAAGCACAGTTAAAATTAGCAATTTTAGTGTGCTTTTTTTATATATATAAAGAGAATTAAATTATAAAGTAATTAACCTTTGTTGTAGAACTGTGTCAAAAGGATGGAAAGTTCCATGCTGTTAGATAGAAGAAGAAATGAAATTGTGGAAAGGGACTAGGCAGATTCATTAAAGAATTACAAAGGAAAAAAGTGTAATGCAGCACAAAAGTTAGAGGATAAGGCAAAGAAGGAATTTTTCCCCAAGAAGTAATTGTTTTTCTTTGAGTGAGAGAGAGAGAGAGAGAGAGAGAGAGACAGAGAGACAGAGAGACAGAGAGAGAGACAGAGACTCAGTTGAATCAAGAGAAAATAAATCTGCGTCATTGAAAAGGACATCTTGACCTGTAGTTTGTGGGTGTGACAAAGGAGCCTTGGCCTGGGGCTGGGCCATGCTGGCTTTGACACTCACAGGCTTTCTGCCTTTCTGAACCCACTTGTCTACCACGTGATGGGAGAAGGTGTGATTCAGAAAATACTTTGGAGACAAGAATCTGAGCTACATCCAGTTTCCATTCCCTACTTCGTTATGCAAGCTTGGTTAACTCGGTTGCCTCTAAAGGTTTTAGTGCCCACATCTGTGAATTGGGGATGGTAATACCACCAGGCTCTAAGGTGTGCCCTGTGAAAGTGTATATGTAAACTACTTTACTTACTCTCTGTGTTAACTGGTGTGTGGCCAGTATCAGACATGGCAAGACAGCCTTTTAATCATGGCTATACACATATAACTAAGGAAAACCAAACCAGTGATCTTTGCAAAATTTCTGTTCGTCGTGGGCCAAGAACCATTTTAAAATAAACTGTAATACCTCCGCCATCTTGGTTTCAGACGTCTCACCCTGACCATTGGAATGAATGGGCGTGGCAGTGTTCCAGTAAAATTTTATTTGCCAAACGAGCAGCTGGTTGCCTTTGGCTGCAGGCACAGTTTGCTAACCATTGATCCACACTCATTCCCCCTAATTATTTCTTCCAATTTCTGGGCTCTAACATACCCGTCTGCTAATAATTTCCTCAATTGTTCTCTCCAGGCTAGACTTCACTCCTGCCCTCCAGGGTCATTTATTTTACTGCCTGTTCAGCTGAGCCACCTGGGTTGCTAATCGGCCTCTGGAATTAAGCACATCCAGGGCTGACGTCCTGATCATCCCTCATCCACCACCAAATTCACTCTTCCCCCAATCTTCTCCATTTCAGTTAATGGCAACTCTATTTTATTCGTGGCTCAAGTCAAAAACCTTGATTCTACACTTTTATCATATCCACGGCCCCATCTCACATCCATCTCACAACTCCAGAGAATACCCTTCACCCCGTATTTGCTATGATTGGCGCCCCCTTCTGTGTACGTGAGAAGCAGCAGCCCTGAGCACTCCCCACACCACATCCACCAGCATCTTCCCTTGACTCAGGCTTCCCTATAGAGCACGACCTTGGCCATTTCTTACAGCCTCTGCTGCCAGCTCTTTGGTCCCAGTCATTGTGATTTCCAACCCGGATTCTTGTCACATTCTCCTGAATGGTCTTTTGGCTTCAGGCCTGGTCTCTGTTCTCTTCTCAACAACAGCATCCAGAAGGGTCTTATTAAACCCGGAGGCAAATCACACCATCGCCCCCTAGCGAGACCCAAATGGGGAAAAAAGGACTGAGCTGTGATTTCATTGAAAGAGACCCCTCCCCCTCCAGGGCACAAGAAAAGCTTTCCAAACCCAACTGCACAAATGCCCCCCAGCCTGACTGACCGGGGCTGGAGGTGAGGAGAGCCATAGAGTTAGTTAGTGGATGAGGTTGGGAGAGTTCAATGCTGTGGGCACCTTTTAAATTTTTTTTCAATTACAGTTGATGCTCAATATCATAATAGTGTCAGGTGCATAGCATAGTGGTTAGACATTTGTATGACTTATGAAGCGATCTGCTCCCTCATAAGTCTAGTACCCGTCTGGCACCAAGCATAGTTGTTACAGCATTATTGCTTTTTCCTATGCTCTGCTTTACATCCCTGTGACTCTTTTGTAATTGCCTATTTGCACTTCGAAATCTCTTCATTATTTTCACCCAGACCCTCACCCTCTCTCCTGTCTGGCAACTATCCATTTGTTCTCTGTATCTGAGTTTGTTTTTATTATTTTTTCATTTATTTTGTTTGTTAGACTCCATATATAAGCAAAATCATATGGTATTTGTTTTTCTCTACCTGACTTATTTCACGTAGCATAATATCCTCTAGGTCCATCCATGCTGTCGCAAATGGTAAGATTTTATTATTATTTTTTTTATGGTTGAGTAATATGCCATTATATATATGTACCACATCTCCTTTATTTAATCATCTATCGATGGACACTTAGTTTGCTTCCATATCTTAGCTATTGTAAATAATGCAACAATGAGCACAGGGATGCATATATCTTTTCAAATTAGTGATTTGGGTTTCTTTGGATGTATACTCAGATATTGTGCTCATGGATAGGAAGAGTTAACATTGTTAGAATTTCTGTACTACCCAAAACAATCTATAGGCTCAATGAAACACCTGTTAATATACCAATGGCATTTTCACAGAACTAGGATCCTCAAATGTATATGGACCCACAAAAGATGGTGAATAACCGATCCAATCCATGAGCATCTTTATGTGCCTGTCCACAGAGCAGAAAATGACAGCTCTCACTCCAGGCCTGTCTATGAATAAATAAGGAAACAAATAAGGAAGGAAAGAAAAGAAACCTAATAAACCCTGTCTCTGAGAAGAGACACTCCAGTTAAAGGAAGAACAGTGCTGCAGGCACCCTCAGGCTGTCCCCCAAAACAGGCAAAACAAACAAACAAACAAACAACCTCTCCAAAACAAGTTCCTGCTGCCTGTTTATTTTCCTTCCCAACCTCCTCCACCCCTTCCCAGCACTCCCAGGCATGCAGACCTCTCATCTGGCCCAGTAATGGATGAGTGTATCGAAATTCTTTCCTTTCCCTCGGGGTTAGAAAGATTTAAAACAGGGTCTCATAGAAGCACTAGCAGAACATCTTGACACAGCAAACTAGACTATCCCATACCACCTCTTAAAAGGCTGCATAAAGAAATGCTACTGGATACCAGACAGATGAAAACATACTTTTATTCTTATTAAAGAGGATTAACCTGATAATGCAAAGCAAGTGTCCCCTAACAATTACAGCAAGAAACAAGATTTAAAAACAAAGCCAAACACTACTCCACATTCTCAGCAGAACGGATAAATAATTGCTGGGAGAGAACATGTTCATGGAATGGAAATTAATGTAAAGAGGTTCATTCTCCCAGACTGATCTTTGCAAAACGGTTTAGCACTATTTATTGTATTTATTATGTTTATTTAATAACAAACCCTGCCATGCTTAGGGATGTATGTTTAAGGAATAAAAATTATAACGAAGAGCAAGGTAATGATTATTATGCAGTTAAGAAAGTGGTTACCTTTGGAGGGTATGAAGTTGACCATTAATAAATTAATGGGGTTGCGTATTTGTTTTATACACTTGTGTCGTGGTTGTTTTCACAATAAAAAGGATAAAATGAGAATACTAAATATCCCTTTATACCAATAAATTTGACATTTATGGGATATGGAAAAATAGCTAGCAAAACATAAATTTAAAACCTTGACTACAGGAAAAATGTATATAGTTCTACACCACATAGAGAAATAGAATCAGGAGTTTAAACTCTTGCAACAAAGAGAATGCTAGTCCCAGGTGGTCTTTCAAGTACAACCAGACAAACATTCAAAGCACTGGGAAACCCACCTTTACACCTATACATTCAGAGAACAGGAAAAGAAAGAACACTCCTCTCCTCAGTTTAGGACAGCAACGTGACCTTGACATCTAAATCAGACGGGATTATTATGTGAAAAAGAGCAATTAGATGCAAATGCCCCAAACAAAATATTAACAAAAATTCCAGCATGGTATACAACTAGGAAAAAATTGGTTTATTTCAGGAAATCCATATTGGTTCAACATTAATAAGTCCATTAATGTAATTCACTACATTAACAAATTAAGAGAGGGGCAGATGTATACAATTACTAAAATAGATACAGAAAAAAATATTAGTTAAAAGCTCAGCATGATTTAGCAAAAGATATTGTTATACCCTAGGAATATGAAGGACCCTTTTACCCTGATAAGGGTTAACTATAAGAAACCTACAAACACCATACTTGAGGATGAAATAATAAAATCACTTTCTTTAACATTAGAAAAACAGATGTATGTTACTGTTGTGTCATATAAATATTTATTGGTGGCTCTGGTTGGAGACAAGAAAATTAAAGTGGTAAAATATTGGAAAAAAAAAGTGTTACTAACCACAGATGCTTTGGTTATTTACATAAATAACCCAAATAAATTTACACACAAAATATTAGAATTAACAAGAGAATAATATAACATGTTTGACAAAAATGTCACCATTAAAAAAGTCAACTGCATTTCCATTTAGCTAACATGTATGTGGTATGTTGGCCCTTGGCTGGTTTGGCTCAGTGGATTGAGCGTCGGCCTGCGAGCTAAGTGTCGCTGGTTCGATCTTCCAGTCAGGGCACATCAGAGAAGGAAAACTCTGACTCCAAAAAACCTCCGCTGCCTTGCGGCATACCTCTTCAGGGGAAAGGCTAAGGGAGTAAACCCCGACAGAAAATCCGGAGCCGGAGTCCCTAAGGCGGTTTGACGTTGTAGTCAACACCGGCAACTCCTGTGGCGCACCTGAAGCCAAGCTGTATTGACTCCGTCTTTCCCTTGGACCCTTCAGCTGCTAAGAGAGGGGGGGTCTGCTGCATGGGCAACAGCAGACCCTCCATATCACCCTGCCCAGGCTCTGTAGCTTCAGCTCCACTGGAGAGGACACTCCAGCGTCATCGCAAGATGTCGATTCAACACGGGAGGAGACAGATACCGTGTCACTCCCGAGTCGGACTGCACAGCCATTCTCGGCGGTGCAGATAGGCTCTTAAGAAGCTACACCATCGTCTCTCGAGACGGACGGCTGCCGACGATGTGGTATTTTTAAATATATGTTTTACAATAGCAATAAAATATAGCATTTAGGAATAAATCCAACAAAAGCTTCTAATACGTATAGTACATGTAAATGCAGAAAGCACTGAAAGATATTAAAGACCTAAATAAGAGATATACCATGTTTATGGATGGGAAACCCCAATCTCACAAAAATACAGTATAAAAATAAATAAATTGTTTCCCAAGTGATGTATGACTTATACAGTTTTAATACAAAAATCCGAAACTTTTTGGAAATTCACAAGCTCATTTTAAAGTGCAAATGCAAGAAGAAAAGGCAAGAATAACTAAGGCAGTCCTGAACAAGATGTACAGAGTTACAGGTCTTGCTCTACCAGATACTGACTTACAAAACTTTCTTCATTAAGAAGATATGGTATCAGCACAAGGATAGTCTAATAGAACAATTAAACAAAATAGAGAGAACCTAGAAGAGACCCATACATATGTGGAAATGTGATGGAAGGCAAAGGAAGTATGGCTGACCGCTTGAGTAAACAAAAATTTTTTCATTACGTGGTCCTAGAATAGGGAGGAAGACTTGAAATTGGATCCCTACCTCAAACTACACACAAAAACACCATTGCAGATGAATTGAGGATATTTTATAAAATGTAGAACTTTAAAACTGAAGAAAATTTAAGAAAATATCCTCATGACCTCAGCATAGAGAAAATATTTTTACATAAGACTTTTGTTTGCATTTATTATTTCTGTTTGGGTTTATCTGGCCCTGATATGTGGCTTCAAATGCAAATAGTTTATTTAAAAGTTGGTCTAGGACACACTGGTAAGGAAGAAAGGGATTGAATCAGAGAATAGTAGTAAGCCAATACAAGGTGTGTCCTCAAGAAAATTACCATGTGTAAATAACTGGGGTTCAGGACAATGACGGTCCAAGTGTGATCCAGGGACCAGCGCTGCCTCATGAACTCTTTCTGGTCTGTGCCAAGATGATTGCATAAATAGAGGTTAAGTTTTTAAAAAGGAGAATCTTGAATCTTCTATGTTTTAAAATTACACTTTTACTCTTTTTTACTTTCCTATTGATTCTTTGTGTGTGTGTGTGTGTGTATTTTATGACGGTATCAGCCAATAGTGGGTTGAAAACAATAGAAATAATAATAGCAAGCAGCACCCGAGTTTCAGTATTGAGATAATTTAAGAAGTATTCATAGAACATGTATGTCTCAGAGTTAACCCAACTGAGTTGTGAGACCACTGGGATATTCACCCATCAACTTCCTGTCTTTCATTGCTTGAAGGGTGTTTTGAGGGCATTACTTCTCTGGCACTTCTTGCTTGTCCTGTGTGGAAGCCAAGTTTGCCTCCTTAGCATTCAGGAAGAGAGCCAGGGTGTCCTAGTAGGCATTAGCGTGTGGGCGGGGCACCAAGAGCATCTACTACTAAGTGTCTTTTCTCCCCCGGATTTCTAAAGGTATAATTGATATGTAAAATTGTATATATTTAAGATGTACAATATGATGACTTAATATATGTATATACCATGTAATAATTACACAACCTAGTTACAAAATCTATCTTTCTCTTTCTCCCATACAAAAAGCAAAAACAAAAAAGAAAAACTTGGATGAATTGATCTTCATCTGAAGGTAACATCATGAGAAAGGGAAGACATAAATAAGAGAAGATTTTTATAACACAGCCAATCAAAGCTTCAGTAACAAAACCATGCAAAGAACCTCACATCAGCAAGAAAGGGACTATGAGATTAATAGAAACCTCATTTAAATTGGAGGTGGGAGGGTCTGTAGGGGGAGCTGTCATTCTATGAAGATGGCAGATCCCAACTGGAAGAACTCTTGGTTTATAATAGCTCTCCTAACTTCCTCTTCGCTATAAAAGTTTCCTCTCCTATGTTCCTCAGGACTTGCGTTTGATTCACCATGAGACTGCATGTCCTGAATTGCTATTCTTCATTGCTTCCAAGTAAACCCATTGTGCTGGAGAAATATCTGACTGTTTGTTTAGGGTCAACAGACTCCAGATAGATTCGTTTTAGATTTAAAAAGAAAAAGAGAGGAGCAAATCATAAAGTAAATAGAAGAACATACAGATGACTTTCGATCTTATCTGAGGTGAGAATGAGAATTTGCTTTAAACTGGAATGAAAGGAAGGGGTGGGGGGGACCAAGTGGCCTCAGGATGCAGCTTGGTATTCATAGGCACAAACTCCATCGGATAAATTCTTCTTAATGAGGAGTATCTGCATCTCTCCATTCAGCTCACTTGCCACCTCTTCAAGCTTCTCGGACTCCTAAGGAAACTCCTTCTCAAGGAAATGAGGCTGTTAGAACACCTCAACTCCCCCTTCTCAAAGCGTCTGCACATTCTCTCCCTCTTCTCTTCTCTCCCAGAGGGAAGGTGCTTTCTTTCCACCCACCCCTGCTCCTGCCAATGTCAGTTATTTCCTCTCTCTTTCACACCCTTCTACCTCTTTCTTCCATTTTGGATTTGGGGGGGAGGTGCTGATAATGAGGCCATGACCTCTCCCGTCTTTGGAAGGCGGAGCTACTTTGGCTCCATATCCCATTCCTGCCGCGTCTGGCGTTCTCCTCCCACTGGCTTGTCTCAGCACAGCCCCTCACCTTCCACTCTCTTCTCCACCCACTGCAGGAGGGCTTGAGACAATAACATTCTCCCTAAATCACTCCTGCTTGGGTCCCGAGAAACCGTGAAGACCCTAACTTCCGTGGGAAAACATGAGGCTGCGTCCTACTTGACTATTCAGCCAAATCTGTGACTTCACCAGTCCCTTCTGGACCGCCCCCCTCCGCCCCGCCCCCTTGCCCCGGGCTGCTGTATGACAGCTCACCTTCCTGGTTTCCCCTCGCTTCTCTGAACACAGCCTTGGTTTCTCAGTTTCCTTGTTCTCCTAATTGTTCATATTGCGGTTCTTGGCTTTGTTATTGTTGTTCCCCTCCGTATTCTTGCTGCAATATCTATTCTGTGCCTGTGGCTATAATTTCTGAACCTTGGTTCCAGTCTCGAACACGCAACACTGCTACTCAGCATCGCCACTTGGGTGTTTTACGCACACCTCCATTGAAGTATGGCGAAAGCTTCCTTTCCAAAACTAATCCTCCCGTAAGCTTCCTCTCCATAAACCACACTCCGATCCACTCCAGTGTATGAAACAGCAGAGCGCGGATGTGCCTTGACACCTTTCCCCACTTGCCCACCCTTATCCGTCACCACCAAATCGCATCAATTAGCAGCCCCCAGATCTCCTACATGGTTTGCTTCTCTTCTGCACACCGTCACCCTGGCCCAAGCCCCCACCCTTTGCCTCTGGAAGGCTTTCCTCCTACCCTTGGCCTCCCAAAGGTATCCACCCTCCTCAACACCCACTCTCCCGGTCTTTGCCCTAGTAACTTCTGCTTATCCGTTGACTTGAACTTATTTTCCACTTATTATTCTGACTTGCCAGACTTCTTTTCTCTGCTTGTTATAATTCTCCCGGCACATGTGCTTTACCTCAAAGTCCTGATAACAACTTTAAAAATTCACTCATGAGTGTAATTATTTAATGTCTGTCACAGTTTCCAGAATATAAGCTTTATCAAGGATTTGATTCTATCTTTCTTTGCCACTGATGCTTCCCTAGTTGACCACTGCCATCCTTTGGTCATATTAAATAGTCAATAAATATTTGTGGAAAGGCTGGATGGATAAGGAAAAGTAATAAGAGAGCTGACTACTTAGAAGCTTCTACATTCCTAAAAGATTTAAAAAGCAAATGAAAAACTGACAAAAAATATTTGTAACTCCTGCAAAAAAGAATCTTATGTTCTTAAAAACAGATTATAATTACAAGCTCGTAAAACAATGATGAACAAAAATGAAGAACCATACAGGGAAATGAGCACAGGGTCTAGAGAGCATGTTCATAAAAGAATCAATACAAATGGCCAATTAAACTGAAAAACAAATCTGCACTCTCCAGTGTTCTAAAAAAAGATACACTTATTTTTTTTTTTTTAAATAGTCATCAGTGATCCCAGAGTGGTACCAAACTTTCTGGAAGATGCTCTGGTAATGTGTGTCAAAGCCTTAAAAATAATATAGTTTGGCTCAATAAATCAATTTCCAAAAATTTACCTTAGGGACATCAATAGAGTTTCATGCAAATACTTATTCATAAGAATACTTGTTATAGTGTTACTTGTAATCATAAAGAATTTAAGCCAAATTAATGCCCAATAAGAAAGGGTTGGTGACTATAATGGAGCATATCCTTCTCTAAGCAGCCATTAAAATACATGGCCCAAAGAACATTTAAGGATTTTTTAAAATCTGTGATTTGTTTAGCTATAAAGGATCACAACACAAAATGCACAGTAGGAATTCAATTTTTAAAAATAAAAAATATATATGCATAGACATAAAAATATCTTCAGTTATGGGGATTATGGGTGATGTTCTCTTCTTTTTTTAAAATCTTTTTGTATATTCTTAATATTCAACAAATTCTGTGCATCATGTCTATAATGAGAAAAATGAAATATATTTTAATTTAACAATGGGGAAGTGATTGCAACATATGGCCAAGGCTATATCTAGAGGGGTATAGCATGATGATTAAGAGTATATGCTTTGAAGCTCACAGACAGGTGTTCAGTTCCCTCTTTACAACTTAAGAGCGAGATGTCCTTGAGCAACTTATTTAATTCTCTTCGCCTCAGTTCCTGTATCAGCACAAGAGAGATAATACACACTGGGCAGAGCTGTTTTGTGGCTTAAATGAAATAATGTATGTAAAATTTTGATCAAAGAATATGTGCTTAGTAAAAGTACCTGCTTTTATAAGGCCAAAATATAAAAAGAGCTAGTCATGATTTACATGAATTCATGATTCTCTAGGGGGGTTATAACTAGAAGTTGGGAGAATTATTTATTTTATGGTTCGGCATCTTCCAGACTGTCCTAATGATGGTGGAATCCAGCAGGAGGATGCTGGCAGGAAGAATGACCTGTAACAGAAGCAGCCCAGGACAGGTTTTGCTCATTAGGGCAAAATGCTGACATAGGTCATTTATTCGCCTATTCATCCAACCAGCAAATGGTTATTAAGCATCTACTGTGTTCCAGACATTGGAGACTCAGCAGCGAGACAAACTAGCTGCCTTCTTGGAGTGAGACAAGCTTCTTCTAATTGGATTGAGGCTTCAGGGTACATATTTCCTGTTGGATTCAAGTGAGGAAGCACTTACTATAGCTGGAGAAAATTTGGCAGGGTTTGGAAAGTGAAGCTTACATTGCATTCTGCAAATACCAATCCTAAGGCAAGATTCCAGTTCTGGAACCCCACATGCTGGCATGGCTGGGGGACCTAAAGAGGTCCTTCCTCCCCTGGTCAGGCTTAGTTCAAGACCAGACTTGCTCAGTCTGCAGGTGAAAAGCCATCGGCCTTCCATGAGAGGGGTGAACAAACTATGCCCCATGGGTCAACTCCAGCCATTGCCTGTTTTTCGAAATAAAGTTTTATTGACATGCAGCCAGGCCCCTTCATTCATGGATTGTCTAAGGCTGTTTGGTGCTACAAGAACAAAGTAGAGTCATTACAACAAGGACTGTGTGGCTCGCAAATATTTATTAATTTACCCTTTGCAGGAAAACTTTGCCAACTCCTGTTCTGGGTCAGTGGGGCTTGGGACATGAGATGGAAGGCAACATCCAGTTCCTAACTTTTGCTTTCTGTAGCTCCAGGAGCCGTTCCTCTGGAGTCCATCCAAGGAGGACCCTTTGAGGAGAAGATCTACATCCAGTGGAAACCCCCCAATGAGACCAATGGGGTCATCACGCTTTATGAGGTAAGGAGGCCCCTCTTGTTGTATCACTTGCGTGGCCTCATCCCATTGACTTCACTCCAAGGCTGGTGAACACCTACTGTGTGCAGAGCTCTGCTGAGGAGGGCAGGAAGGTGAGTGAGACACAACTTGCCAACACAGTGGGAAGAAAACACAAGGGCACACACAGTTGAGTGTCTCAATGGCCCCAGTAACAAAGAAAATTGGACATACCACCCATTGAAGTGATTCTCGATCTCTGCAGCAAAGGCTTCAGGAGAGTGAGGTTGCCTGGGAAACAGGAGTTATGCTTCATCTAGAAAACCACAGTACAAACACATGGACAGGACATGGCCATCCTGCCCACGTCAGTCCCAGGGCTTCCAAAAGAATCCCAGTGTCATTCTCTTCCCTGGGGGTACATGATTCTTCAGCTTTAACCTTGCTCTGTGGCCAAGGCATATTTTATTGTCATCCAGGTGATGGTGTCCCAGGGTTAGCAGGACATTATCCTATCAGAGATGGAGCAGAAATGACTTAGAAGCCAACATTATAGGGCTTCCTAAATACTTTAAAAATTAGAACAAATTGTATAGAAGTCTACTGGAAAACAAAAACAAACCAGCAGAAACTAAGAAGTCTGATATAGCTGAATTCTAGTGTTGGAATACAGCCAAGATCGCCTCTGGCCCCCAAGCCTTGTGCTGTGATAAGGGTGCAGTGGGAAAACCCAGCCATGTCGAGGGGGTCCATGGCAGCCAGCTGAAGGGAAAGACGGAGCCTAGCACCCTGCTAGGTCTGCCCCAGTCTCATGACCTTTGGCAGGTTCTTCCTCTCTCCATGCTTCACTTCCTCATCTGCAAAATGGGGTGATGGCTGCCACTTCAGGGTTCCTGTAGGGAGTCTGAGGGGTGAAGGGAGGGACAAACATCCCCAGGCCCAAATGCACTACAGGCCCATGGAGGGATTTGAGGCACTCTGCACTCACTCAGAAAGGGACATGTGTCGAGAGTGTGCTCGGGGAAGGGTATCCCGCCACCAGGGAGGATGAGCTCTGGGAAGGGAAGCCAAGGAGTACTTGATGAGGGAGAAATATTCAGGTTGAACCTGATGGATACACGCTCTCTAGAGAGACCAGGATGGACCTTAGAGCTCATGGAGGAGAAAACTATCCATTAGGTGCAAGGTGCTTGAGAAGACACATTCAGAAAGTGCTCTCTCACTAAATGCAGCAATCTTCAGAAGAGGCGCTAACATCCCCATCCTGGGCCATGTGGTTGGGAAATCTTCCTTCCTGGGGATGCTGCTAGAGAAGGGGGTGCTCATATCGAAACACCGTGCCTAGGATGGGTGCAATACCTCATCAGGGCAGAGTGGGACTGGAAACTCAGCTGAAACAAAACCCAGCTGTTCCATAGCTACATGCTGTTCTCGGTGAAGCAGAGGCCAAAGTTACACACACAGGAGCTAGAGATTGATTGTGTACAGCAAGCTGCTCTTTGTAAAGCAGAGGCAAAGGACCCGGGGCTTAGAGAGTCGAGTTGCTGAGTGCTGTTATATAATGGCTGTCTGTGCCAGGTGTTCAAGAATTTTGGAATTCACAGGCTGCTAACATTTCCAAAGACTTGGGAGACCAACTTGGAGTGCTTTACTGGATTTTAGCATCCTTTTGTAAAAGACATAATTTCAGAAATAAAGAGACGACATAATTTCAGAATAAAAGGCAGTCCTTCAAATTGAATAAGTTTAGATTGTCATGAATAATGCATGCCAATCTTCTTATTTTCTCTCATTTTGCTTTAAATTGAGGACAATGTTGCCACGAAAAGGCCCTGATCCTTGTGCCTACCTGCATTTGGCAACCACCGGTCTAGGCCCTGTTGCAGGTAGAGTCGTATCACTGCACAGCCTACTTCCTCTGATAGGATTATGCACTGGGCCGGGCTAGGAAACCCTTGATTGCACTTGCAAGATAAGAAGAAAGAAATAAATGGAGAGGGCACAAGAGTGCAAACCCAACTGTGAGTTAGTCGCCCTGTTTGAGCAATAGCTCCATGAAGTCGAGGCTTCATTAGATGGTACACCGTCTGGAGCTCTGGGCACAAAGGTGAGCACACATTGGGACAATTTGTCCTGCTTCTCACTTGGATGTGAACTCAGTGCCTTAAGGATTTTCAAAGACCAGTTGCTGGGGTTGTTGGCACTCCCATAATGGACTCCACTGGAAATAGCCGTGATGAGACCCTGTCAAGTAGCTTTTTATGCTGTAGAGAATAGGATGGCAAAGAACCAGAGTTAGAAGGCTGTGGCTGTCTGATTGGTCTAAGAGCCCTTGAGGTTACCTTTGGGGAATACGCCCGGGTTCTTGGATGATGCTGTGATGGGAGCTAAGGAAGCTATGGGCTCAGGCCCTTGTATTTCAAGCAAAACACATGGCTGTGACCATGTGTGTCACAAGCTAGTGAAGCCCCAGAAAGTGAGGATGTTGCCTTTTGAGGCCAAACAGCCTAGGTCTGAATCCCAGCTCTACTGTGCACTTGCTCTGTAACCTTGGGTTTATCCTGAAACCTTTCATTTATACTTATATTTACATAGAAATATAAATATATGTTTAGTATTGTGTCTGGCATTTAGAAATATTATTAGTAAATGTGAGCTCTTATTACATAAAAATTAGAAAATTGAGACTCCTAGAGGCGAATAGAAAAGACTAAGGTCACAGAGCTGAGATGGCAAATTCCTGGGTCCTGAATTCAAGGGCAGGTGCCTTGCCCCATAGTCAGTGTGATTCATGGACCAGCAGCATCAGCAATACCTGGGAGCTGTTGGAAATGCAGCATCTGAGGCTTCGCCAGACCTCCTGAATCGGTTTCCATTTCAGCAGGATGCCTGGGAAATTCACATGGGCATTGAAGTCTGAGAAGCCCTGCTCTAGCCCGCACGACTCTTTAGGAAGTTTTGACATTGGATCAAAGAGTATATCCTCCTGAGCAGGGAGATCCAGAGTCCCCCTTTCATGCTGGGCTCAACCCACTCCTGCTGCAGAAAGCAAGCGGGAGACCTTGCTTTTAAAGACATTTATAACAGAGTGTATGTTTATGAGGCAATTTCCAAATTTAATTAGATGAAACCAGTTTGATTTTTAACATTAGGTTCTGGTTATAATTCTAGAGAGAAATTCATAAATTATAAATCACCCTCTCTGGCCTCAAAAAGTATAGTTTGTGACAAAGAAAAATAGGATAACACAATTGGAAGACAAATTCAAGATTGTCTCTACCTTCAGTGTAAAACCTTGAACTCAGCAAAGTCAAAAGCCAAAAGGGGAGAGGAATGTGGGTGGGTTATAACTATCTAATATAGTAAATATTGCTAAGCAATGCAGATCCAAGGACTATATAATATGTTAAGATTAAATTAATTTTCTTCCCCATGAGTCCAAGTCACAGCCTGTGGGTTTGTCCTTGGACAGTTTTACCCCCAAAATCTGAGTGGCTTTGATCATGTCTCATCCTGTCTCTGGGCTTCAGTCCTCTCTTTGTAACATGAAACTGTCAGATTGTTCCAGGTTCCAGCTGAGTAAGAATCAAGAGAAAAATAAATTTATGTCAAACCTACAAAATCAAAGGTTTATACTTCTTTTTGGAATTGCTCTGCTGTTAAAACCTTGTGTGTGGCCAGAGTCTTTGAAGGCAAAGCAGTGATGATACTTGAAGAAAATTAGCTAGTGCAAAGGCCCTGGGGTAGGAATGACTTAAACATGTTTGACAAATAGGAGGTCAGAGTGACTGAAACTTTGTGAGAGTGGAGGACAGTGATAAGACCATAGATTGGCAGGGTCTGGTTATGCAGGGCTTCTGGAATTTGTGCTTTATCCTGAGAGGAATTAAATAACCTAGGATTTTAAGCAGAAAAATGAAGGAATCAGATTTATATTCTTAAAAGATCACCTGGCTATTGTGTGGCTAACTAAGCATCCTGGGGACATCTGAAAAACATGCCCGGAGGCGAGGATATTTCCATCATCTATGATACTGCACTGAGAGCTTGACTTTTTATTGGAAGACCTTGTATCAGGTGGAGATGGGAAAACTTGGCCACCCCTGCCTGCCTCTTTCTGTATGTTAGTGGGGAATGCAGAATGCTCATCTGCGATCACGGAGTGACAGGTAGTGCAGAGTGAGGCCATGTCAGAGGCCTTGGGTCCACAAACCAGGGGATTGACCTCAGATATGCACTCTCAGGCCCCAGCCCAGATCCACTGAATCCAAGTCTATTTGAACAAGATCTCCAGATGATTCATGTGCACGTTAAAGTGTGAGAAGCACTGGTCCCGGAGACATCGTAAAGCTGCTCCTGATGAAAACACAGTGGTCCTCGGATGAATGATGTGGCCGTTGAATGAACTGAGTGATGTCCCTGTTTACACGGGGTCCGAAGAGCTGAGTATTTTCACCAGGAATGTGAAATCGGGCCATTCCCATAGGCTCTTCCAGAGCCATGCCTGGGTTAGAATGGGATAACGGGGTTTCCCAGTTAGGGCCTGTGTGTGAAGAGCATTGGTGTGGCCTTTCCTGTTCTCACTATGCTCTTGGGAACAACACAACTCCCCCAAAATAGACCATCAACACTGCAGATAGACACTGACGGCCCGAATGAGGTCACGGGGGAAACAGTCCAGCCGAACAGTTGTTTAAAAACTCCTCAATAAAATCATTCACGGGCAAGCTGTTTAGAGTTCATGAAAAACAGTAATCAATATGTGTCTCAATTCAAGGCATTGTTCGCGTCTCTGTCCCAAAATAAAAATCACGCAGTGAGGGGGAGTTGGGCCAGAAGATGTTACACCAGCAACGAGGTTAACGAAGTGTGGAAATATTTAAAATTCAGACATGTGAAGCTTCCCTGTAAGCTTTTCTGTTTAGCAGTCAAAATCACCAAGTTTCTAATTACAGTGTATAAATCTGAGACGCTTAAAGGGAATGAGAGGGCCTTAATGAGTCAGCAATGGGTGTCTTGATTATGCTAGAGTTGATCGACATTTATCTTGCAAGCTATTCTAGGCGCCTGGTGTTCAGAGTTGAAGAAAACACACACTTTGCCTCAATAAAATAAGGCGGCATTCCTGTGTGGGGGTGTCTTTAAAAGGTACGACAGGGTCAGAGGGTCGTCAGTGTTTTCCCAGCAAGCAGATGGTGTGTGAGTGTACTGGAGTGCATTGCAAAAGGGCTGGGCGTGTGTTCTGAGACAGAGCAGTTCTACATGGTACACGGGACTGGAGCAGTCACAGGCTGATGGAGAGCGGGGCCAGCGGCGTGCTGAGCTCAAGAGCAAGCTTTCAAAAAGACAGAGGCCCCTGGGAAGTGCTGGTTCAGCTGGGATGTTCTGGCCCACCTTCCCCCCATCCTCTGACTCAGCCACTGTGGCCACTCGGAGCTCACTGACCACAGACACACTCATGGCTCTGGTCCACAGAGGAGCAGTGGGCGTGGGAGCAGGAAGGGGTCCTGCTGGGTGGAAGGTGGTATGGGCAAGCAATGACTAATACAGCCCAAAGCAAGAATTTGCATAATTCAAACTGGATCTCCATGAATTAGAATACACAATTTGCATAATGCAGGCTGCTATTGGGTATAACTCGAGCCAGGCTGGTAACTAGGATAAAAGCTCTTGTTCCTTTTGAGTGGTTTAAGCCAGAAACGTGGGACTTATCCATTCCTCTCACCACCTGCCATACACCTGATGCTCTAGAAAGTTCGATTTTCTTCTTCTGCCAAAATCGACACGGTTAGGCCACATAGCCCCATCCGAGCGCTCATCTGATGCCTGGACATTGCAGGACCTCTCTGCCCACCCCCCACTGATACCTCCTCTGTTCCACTTCTCCCCACTGCAGCCTGACAGAACATCCTAAGGGTAAATCCGATCGTGTTACTTCCCTGCTTTGACTTCAACCTGGTCCCTGCCCGCCTCTCTCACTTCCTCTCTGCTTCCTGTGTATCCACCCCTCTGGCATTCTAGTATTTCCTCAAGTTCACCCAGTTCTTGTAGCTCATGTGACTTGGTGAATGTCATTTCTTCTGCTTATGAGAGTTTTTACTGTATCCTTCTCACGGCTGGCTCTTTCTTATTCTGTACCTCCAGGATGCTTCCTCTCCCTACTCTCTGCTTTATCCAGGACTTTCTTAACCATTTTTACACTCTGCACTTATTTTGTTGGTGTGCTTTAGTATCACCCAGCCACCTCCTGGACTTTTAGCCCATTAGGGCATGGGCCACATGATGATTATTTTATGCTGTCAACTTAGCTGGGCCATGGTGCCCAGAAATAAAGTTTAACATAATTCTGAATGTTTCTGTGATGGTGTTTTGGGATGAGATTCACATGTAAGTGGACTTGAAGTAAAGCAGGTTAACTTTCCTAATGTGGGTGGGCCTCATCCAGTCAGCTGACCATCTGAACAGAACAAAAGACTGAGCTCTTCTGAGCAAGAGGGAAATTCTGCCTGCAGATGAGCTTCAGACTGAAACTGAGATATTAGCTCTTCCCTGTTTCCCCAGCCTGACAACCTTTGATCTTGAACTTAATACGGGCCCTATTTGGTTTTTGCTTTTTAGTAGTGTATCCTGGGGATGTATTATAAGAGAGTAGTTTACACATATGCTCAGTAAATATTCCTCAGCTGATCATGTGGATTCACGCTTTATCTTAACAAGAAATAATGATGAAAGTTTTGTTCCAAAAAATTTAGTTGTTCTAAAGCGCTGAAGATTGAAATTATACTTTGAGAGCTCACAAAATATAGATAAATAAATAGGCACATAGATACATAAATATACAGATGGATGGATGGATGCCTGGGCCTCATTGTATTCCAAATGAATCTGTATCCCTGGGAGAGAGGTTCTATTCTATGAGGATGTTTTAAGTTCCTTGGGGAATTCTAATGTACCTCCAGAGTAGGGAAGAAGTATGGAGTGAAAGGAATTCACTCAGTCTACCTTGATGTGTTATCCAACCCAAATACCCCTAATTAAACAGTCATGACCCTGTCTGCATTCTCACGCCGCCAGAATCCAGCTCTATCTGATGTTCCACTGCCATCCGCTCATTCAGGCACACGTGGGTGCTCGGTGCTAATATTTTAAGGTGCAAACTTAAAAAGCGGTGACCTTCTCCCCCTCAAGATTGCTAAATAAAGTTTGCGGCGTGACTGAAGACAAGATTGAAGACACACAGGGCCGTGTCATTCTGCCAGTTTCCCTTTGCCTTTTACTCACGGCATCTTGCAGCTCCGGTGCTGAGCGCAGCACAGACCTTGCATTGTAAATCTTGCCCTCTCTCCTGAATAGTAGAAATTCGTTCTGTTGTTTATCTGTGAGCTTTAAAAAGACATATGCACCCATAAAACTTAATGGATTTTCCCAGAGGCTGTCCCTAAATCTTAAGCGTCAAGGCCCTGAGGTGTCTGGGAGCTGCTTTTCCTGACCCTCAGCCTATCCCTCAACCTCCGTAGGGTGGTTCTTTTCCAGAGACCTGAAAAATGCAGGAGTCCCTCGGCAGGTGCCTTACCCAGGTCCACTGGCTCACAGGCAGGCTGGCAGGTGTTTCAGTAGAAACGGCTCGAGGTTGAAAAGAATGATTTCTGGCACTCAGAGTCTGGAAGGATGGGGAGATTGTGCTTGGAGTGAGTAAGTTGCATTTAGGTAAGCGGGACCGTGAGAGCTGCCTGTCATCCGCTGGTGGCATTATCGACAATGCCTATTCATTTGCCTCGAGGTGTTTTTGTTGTTGTTCTTGCTCTTTTTTTTTTTTTTTTTGGCTATTACAACATATTTGTGATGGAGTCAGGTAACATGACAGGAGGAATCCGTAGATGCATAGCGTTTGTTACCTAAACAACAGCAGATCACGTTCTCCTGGCAATGAGAAGTTTTCTGCACTAAACATGAACCATGCAGTTCAGCTGTAGGAAAACAGTAGAGGTTGCTGCAGGGTGCACACGTGGATAAGTAGGTTTGTCTTTGTGTTTGTGGTGCATAAACATGTATGTCCGTGAGTTTCTGCGCTTGTACACAGGCACGTTTATGCACATAGGGACTTACGTGTTTGTCGGCACATGTGTGTGTGAAGACTTCGCCCTTGGACTGGGGCCACATTCTCAGTCGCACCCTCAGAATTTCTCTGTTTCTTTGGAGAGTTCACCTGTCACCAGAGACCAGGGGCTGTGTCTATTTCCTCCTGGACAGGAGGAACCGGGTCACCTCCTATCCATGACATAGATTCCAATGTCCTGAGAGAAACACCCTGTTATTTCAATAGGCCCTCAGCTGTCTCTCATGAAATTCAGCCATAATTCCTCTCTAGAACTTTTTCTACAGGAAAATTTTGCATGAAAAACAACCCGTGGGTCAAATTTAATCCTGGGCATGTACATTTGTCCGAGGACGGTGGAGGGAAGGAAATGAAAAGGGAGCTGGGCATTTGGCACAGCATGGGCTCTCCTTCATGTGCCTTGTGTGGGAGGGAAACTGTATTTGGATGCAGTGTGCGCCCAGCAGACTTTGCAGAGGGATGGCCTGCACACCCAGGTGGGGCCCTCTCTTTGGCTGCGTGTGGTCCTTTCTGTAAGCTGTGCCCAGAGGCCGAGTGTAATCTGCCAAGGATCCCCTTAAACATCATAGGTTGTTCTCCTTTCATCTCCGCTGTTATACCTGAGTAACGTACTACTGGTGGGGTTCCTCCAGGGCCGGGCACGGCGGCACACATCTGCCGCTGTGAGCTGGCTGGCTCCTCTCTCTGTATTTTGTTCACAACATCTCTGTGTTTGAGGCCCAAATGAAGGACGATTGTGAGTGTTCACTTGTCACCAGGACATGTGGGGCCTTCACTCTGAAGTCTCTGGAGACTTGAATTCAGAGTTGTGATTCAGAGATTATGCTTTTGCTGGACTCGGGAGAGGGCAGGTGGCCTTTATCCCTCACCCTCAGTCAGTAGTCCTTTTCCTTGACTACCTAAATTTATGCCCAAGTACAAGCTGTTGGCCTGCATAATTATGGACTCAGTGCATACGTGAATACATATGCATACACACATACATACATACATATACACCAGGTCTTCTTCAGAGCCCTTCAAAACATATGTCATAAAAATCATAATTGCTTTCTTGGTCTCCTGTTGATTGTATGCACATTTTTAGTACACTTGTTTCATTACAAGTCAAAAAGTAAATTGCACAATCAGGCACTTTATTATTGACTTTTAGTTTGCCATAGCCAAGTAATGTATTTGAGTGAATACCTTTCCCTACCTTGGCCTTATTTTCTATTTCTGTGACCTGAAAGGATTGGACCAGGTAGATTTAAAGGATCCTTCCTGCTCTGAGCTACCACTTGGGTGCCCAAAATTGAATTAATGTCACTCCTAGTTTCATGAAACACTTTCTTCATTGATTTGTCCATGACCCTCTTTTGTATTTATTTATTTCATTTTTGTAATAACACACCGACTACCAGGATGGCCAGAACTTTGACGAAATCTTGTATCTGCTTATGAACTCTTCCCATCCCAACCTCCTGATTCGTCCTGCTATCCCAAATCTTGTATATACTGTAACTCCTTTTTATATAAAGTATGTGGTTTTATATATAAAATATATAGTTTTACCACCTGCATGCGTTCCTTAAGGGTGTATTATGTTGTTTTATTCACCTTTTAACTTTAATTAAAGATTTTGAGGTGTATATAATCTTTTGGAACATTCTAATTCCATAATATGTGCTAACAATCATTCCTGTCAGTGAGTACAGGTGTAGTACATTCATCTTGACTGCTGTATAATATTCCAGCATGCGAAAATATTACAACACATCCATCCATTAGTCTTTGATAAGCATTTGGGGTTGCTTTCAGTATGTTGCCTTTATCAACAGTGATGACATATCTCCTATTGCAAATGTACAAGATATTCTCTTGAGTTTATATCCAGAAACTAGGGCATATGGTAAAAGAATGTTCAACTTTACTAAAAAAAAAAAGAAAAGCCAAGCTATTTTCCAAACTAGCCTTGCCAATTTATGCTCATGCCAGCAAAGCATAAGATCTGTGATTCCAGATCCTCTTTAGTATTTTGTATTGTTTGCATTCTTAATTTTGGCTAGTTTAAATAGGTATAAAATGGCATCTCATTGTCTTTGTATTCCCTCAATCATTAACAAAATTGAATATATTGTAGTATATCTCTTCCTTATTTGTATTTCCTTTTCTGTGGGATGCCCATTCATGTCTTTTGCCTGTTCTTCTATGGGATTATCTGTCCTCCTCTTATTGATACATAGTAGTTCTTTACATTTTTTTGATACTGTTTTGTTAGTTGCAAATGTAACTTGTCATTTTTACTTCCTTAAAATATCTTTCGATGACAAAGGCCCTCAGTTAATATAGTCAATTTTATTAGTCTTTGCTTATATAGTTAGTACAGTCTGTGCCCTTAAGAATGTCTTCCCAAAACCAAGGTAAGAAAGATGATTTCCTGTAACAGTTCTACTAAAAAATATATCATTTTGCTCTCCAACTTTAAGTCCTTGACCTATCTGCAGTTAATTTATGTGGATGGTATGAGATGGGGTACAAAATTCCTATATGGATAAATACCTTTCCTGGGTCCTTTTAAGAATAGTCCCTTTTTCCTTGATCTACCAGGCCATATTTGACATGTGCCCAAATCCCTTATGTGTATTCATTTGTTTCTGAGCTCTATGTTCCATGGACCACCATATATCACAACCATACATAGTCATAATTATTATAGTTCCCACTTACTCCTGATCTCTAACAGAGCAGACCCCTCCTCCCCCTCCTTCTTCAGAAACATCTTGGTTATTCTTGCCCTTGGCTCTTTCATTTTAGAATCCACTTTTCAAATTTAGTGAAAATCCCTGTTGTAGTTTTGATTAGAATTGCACTGAATGCATAGAACTACATGGTGGGGGGGGGGGGAGGTAACATGTTTACACTATTAAATCTCTGTTTATTTAATTTTTCTTTAATGTTTTCCAAAGTTTTATTTCCTTACTTACAGAGATAATGCATTTCACATAAAATCCAAACTGCTAATTTAGGCCCCAAAGACCTTGCATCTTGTGTTCTCTTTTCCCCTCTAGTCTCAATGACCTTCTTTCATGTCCTTCAACATGCCAGCCTCCCTCCTGCCTCAGGCTTATTGCACATGGAGTCCTTAGGTACCTGAAAGCTCTTCCACCTCCTCTTCGAATTCTCACTGAGGTACCAAGGCATGCTACCTCCTCAGAAAGGCCCTCCCTAACAGTCATGACTCCACCCACTTGCCATTATTCTCTGTCGCTGGTTCCATTTCCTGAATAACATGCATCACAATTAATAATTTTATATACAAGGTGGGCAAAAGTAGGTTTACAGTTTTGAGTACACAAAACACTGAAATTACTCTTGTATTATTATTTATTAACTATGGTATTATTATCATTATTATATCCTACCTTTCCCCACCCTGTATTTATTTACAAGTGTGTCTCCCTATATTGTAGGTGCCCTGAAGGCAGGACCCACATATATATTACTCACCATTGGAGAACTCAGTGCCTTACACAGTGTCTGGAAAATAGACTCAATTTTTTTTTTTTTAATGAATGAAGATTGGAGAGCTTCCCTTTGATGGCTGAGGTACAATGATCATCAGGAATAACTCTTAGCTTCAGTTAGTCCACAGATGTGACTGGATATAACCATATAATTTGTACGATTATGTCCTAAATCCTATGTTGGACTACATGAGATTCCAATGACCAATGAGTTTACATTTAATTCATAGAACTGAACTGCTAATAGGTAAACTTAGGGATCTCCTTTTCCCAAGTACATAAAACAGTACCTGGCATAAAGCAGGTACTCGGTATATATTTGCTTAATGAATAAAGACTAGATAGATTCCAAACTTGAATCAAGATGAAGGTGAGAGCTATAATAAATATTTAATTATCTACTTTTTTTTTTTTTTAATTTTTTTATTTTGGTTTTTCAATTACAGTTGTCCCCTTTTCCCCCAATTTCTCTCCCCCACCCAACCCACCCCCTCTCCCACAATCATATCCCTCCCCGTTGTCCATGTCCATGAGTCTTTCATACAGGCTCTTTAATTAAACCCTTCCCTTACTTATCCCCCTTCTCTCCCTCTCCCCTCCCCCCTATTGACTGCTATTCTGCTCTTTGTTCTATTTAGTTCCTTTGTTTGTGTTGTTCTTTAGTTTCCTGTATTAGGTGATATCATATGGTATTTTTCTTTCTTTGCCTGGCTTATTTCACTAAGCATAATTCTCTCTAGTTCCATCCATGTTGTTGCAAATGGCAGGAGTTCCTTCTTTCTTTCTGCTACATAGTATTCCATTGTGTAAATGTACCACAGTTTTTTGATCCACTCATCTACAGATGGGCACTTAGGTTGTTTCCAGCACTTAGCTATTGTAAACAGTGCTGCAATGAACATAGGGGTGCATAAGTTCTTTTGAATTGGGGTTTCAAGATTCTTCGGGTATAATCCTAGTAGTGGAGTCATTGGTTCAAAAGGCAGTTCCATTTTTAATCTTTTGAGGTAATTCCATACTGTTCTCCATAGTGGCTGCACCAGTCTGCATTCCCACCAACAGTGCAGTAGGGTTCCCGTTTCTCCACATCCTCGCCAGCACTTGTTGCTTGTTGATTTGTTGATGATGGCCATTCTGACTGGTGTAAAATGGTATCTCATTGTGGTTTTTATTTGCATCTCCCTGATGGCTAATGATGTTGAGCATTTTTTCATGTGTCTATGGACCTTCTGTATGTCCTCTTCGGAGAAGTGTTTGTTCAGGTCCCTTGCCCATTTTTTAATTGGGTTGTTTGTTTTCTTGATGTTGAGTCGTATAAGCTCTTTATATATTTTGGAAATCAGTCCCCTGTCTGTGATGTCATTGGCAAATATGTTTTCCCATATGGTTGATTTCCTTTTCATCTTGCTGATGTTTTCTTTTGCTGAGCAGAAACTCTTCAGTTTGATGTAATCCCATTTATTTATTTTTTCCTTTATTTCTCTTGCTTTAGGAGATGTATCCGTGAAGAGATTGTTACGTGAGATATCTGATATTTTCTTGCCTATGTTTTCCTCTAGGACTTTTATGGTGTCACGGCTTACATTTAAGTCTTTGATCCATCTTGAGTTTATTCTCGTGTGTGGTGTAAGTTGGTGGTCCAGTTTCATTTTTTTGCAGGTCCCTATCCAGTTCTCCCAGCACCATTTGTTAAAGAGGCTCTTCTCACTCCATTTTATGTTCCTTCCTCCTTTATCAAAGATTAGTTCACCATAGAGGCCTGGGTTTATTTCTGGACTCTCTATTCTGTTCCACTGATCTTTATGTCTGTTCTTATGCCAGTACCATACTGTTTTGATTACAGTGGCTTTGTAGTATTGTTTGATATCTGGTGTTGTGATTCCTCCTGCTGTGTTCTTCTGTCTCAAGATTGCTTTTGCTATTCGGGGTCTTTTTTGGTTCCATATGAATTTATGGAGTATTTGTTCTAGGTCTGTGAAATATGTCATTGGTATTTTAATAGGGATTGCATTGAATTTGTAAATTGCTTTGGGTAGTATGGCCATTTTGATGATGTTGATTCTTCCCATCCAAGAACATGGTATTTGCTTCCATTTATTTGTTTCTTCCTTAATTTCTTTCTTCAATGTTATGTAATTTTCAGAGTACAGGTCTTTTATCTCTTTGGTTAAGTTTACTCCTAGGTACTTTATTTTTCTTGTTGCTATAGTAAATGGTATTTTCTTTTTTGTCTCTGTCTCTGCTATTTTATTGTTGGTGTACAGAAATGCCTTAGATTTCTGTATATTTATTTTGTACCCTGCGATTTTGCCAAATTCACTTATTATATTGAGTAGTCTTTTAGTGGAGTTTATAGGATTTTCTAGGTATACTATCATGTCATCTGCATATAATGAAAGTTTCACTTCCTCTTTCCCAATTTGGATGCCTTTTATTTCTTTGTCTTGTCTGATTGCTGTGGCTAGGACTTCCAACACTATGTTGAAAAGGAGTGGAGAGAGTGGACAACCTTGTCTAGTTCCTGAGTTCAGGGGGAATGCTTTCAGTTTTTGTCTAATTATCTACTTTTTTATGATTGCTTGATTTAAAAAACTAATTTATTCTGTTATTGTTAGTGGCATTACAACATTATATGGTGCTAGGAAGATGGGGAGTGGAAAGTAACCCCCATCTTGCTCCCTCACATATCAACTATTCCACAGGCTTTTTTCTAGTCCTTGTGCATTTACAGCATTTTTTTGCATGATTATGACCACATTGCAAAATTTGAGTTTTCACTGTGCTAAACATTTCCCCATTTCGATGTGATCTACTTAACTATCCCATTTAATGGCTCTCTGGTCCCCAGGCACATAGGCCATAATTTACTTTCCAATCATTCTGTGTCAGAGTGTGTTGATTGATTTTCCTAGATGTTAGACAGAATTTTAGGGTATGCTAAGAGTGGCCTGGATCTCTCTAAATGGCTGGTTAACAAAGTTTGGACTTCTGCTTCCTTTTCCTTCTCAACAGATTTGTCAATAGCAAGCAGAGGCATTTGCATGCCTTTCATTGATCAGAGAAATGCACCCAAAATAATAGCTCTTGCTGTCCAACAGGAATGGATTTAAGGGAGGGGAGTAGAAAAACATGTCCAGATTTGGATGGAAATCTATAAAATTAGGCGTGGTGTTCATATTTTCCTCCTTGTTTTAAAGTTTAAGTCTCAGTGTGCCTAGTTGCTAATAAATGAAGATGAATATGGAGCATATATTCCCACGCCTCCTGAACACCAGCCCCATGACCAATCAATAATCAATCAGGACACGTTCAACTCTGACAAGGCCTCGGATTGCCTCTCATAGCCTGCTAGGTGGCCATTTCCAGTCTAATGGAATGGGGATAATACTGGAAATGAAGCCTACCTGGCACTGCCAGCCTGTTTTCCGAATGCCAATATGGGGATGGATGAAGCTCTATACTCACTGGTTTGTCCTACAGAAGCTGTCTTTACAGCATTTCCTTGGTATTTGTTTTCTGTCCTCTGAGCATGTTTCAGTTTCAGATCTTTTTTGCAATGTTTATATTCTTGACAGACTCTGTTGCAATGCTTGCAGGGACTTTGGCATGATTGGCCAATAAGAAGATAAAAGAGCTGGTCTCAGATTCTGGGGAAACTTCCCAGATACTCTAGCCCCTCGGGGCTGCTGAGCGTCCAGTTGTCAGTAGATGAAAGCAAAGCTTCAGACATGTCCATATTGACCTTGCTCCCATCTCATGGCTACACTCAGCGTGGCACGTCAAGGGGACTAGAGATGTTAGAAATTGAGTCAGCAGGGTTAGTTTCCTGAGCGCCAACCTATTTCCGGCCAGGCCCTGGGTAGTTTGTGGAGGGACAGAGAGAATGTCACAGCCCTGTGAAAGCAGGCTGGGTTCAGCAGCCTCCCAGGAAGGACTGTGTTAGACACCCTGGTGGCTGTGATTTCCCCCAGACTCCTGAGAATCAAGGCCTCCCTAGCAGAAGCTGTTGCTATACCCTTGGCTCTAGGTGAAGTTTGGACTTCAAAGGACCTACGGAGATTGTATCTAGGAAGGTGTGGGCAAGGTGAGAACTGAGAATACAACTCCCTTCTCTTCAGTTGTTCTGTCTCTTAACAAAATGCACTTGTGCTGTCCCTGGAGCACCCAGGAGCTGGCCCCGTGAGCCATGGTCTAGGACACCAATCCTTGCATTCCCAGCATTAGCCATGTTGTCCTCAGTGATGCTTAACCGCTGTCTTTGTCCTTCCCCACTTTCTGTGTAAATGTGCTCCCTGCCATTCTGGAAGGCAGTTTTGTTTGGTTGTTTGCTTGCTTGTTTTAAGGGCTGTTCTGCTACTTGGAATAAGGGACCATTTCTGTGGAAGATACCAGAGGTGAGAAGGTCTACACTAGAGTCACTCATCTAGAGAATTATCATGATTGTGACTAAAACACAGAGCCACAGAACCCAGAGCGCGTGGAGAGGTTTCAAGATGGCATGGGAATGTCCCTCAGGGAGCTCGCATATATCACCAGCTCTGTGCACTTCCCACCAACACATGCGTTCTGAAATTTCAGACTTCCCTAGCCATTTTTTATAACACTATTACAGAAAGTCTGGATATAAGAGAAAAGCCTCACCTGTAATCTCTTCCCCTAGCACAACAATTATTCTGCCTTGTATTTTATCTTTGTTAATATGCATACATCTTTCACCTAACTAATTACAATTACATAAAAATTTGCTCTCGTAATTTTTCATTAAGCATTTTATCACCATCAGGAAGCTTTTATGGCACCATGGAAACAGCTTATCTTTTTAAATGATGGTGTGATTTTTCATTGAGTGTATATATACTCCAATTTACTTAACCATGTCTCCACTCTTTTTCCATATTTCTGATAATACTGTAATGAACTTGATACATATGGTGGTGTTATGTCTTGAGGGAAAGAGTATGGCCTTCAGATCAGATTAACCTGGATTCAAATCCCAGTTCTAACATTCACTGATGGAAGACTTTCGGACACATTAACCAGTCTAAAATTGACTTATCTTATATGCTTAAATTTTTTTAAATTTATCTAGGAGAACCAATATTCAAATTTATAATTTAGGAGTATTATGAGGATTAAGTATACTGTAAGTCTTCCCTCAATGAACATCATTGATAAATTCTGTGGCTTTAATCAAAATGCATTTTACAAAACAAGTCTTACCATAGGCTGATATAAACAAGAGTTAGGTTCTTATAGCATCTCATCAACATTATAACAAAACGATATTGAACAAAATGATGTTATTCAAGGACCTGCTATATGTTGCAGTCATAGCTCCCTAGTAGCCACTCCATGTCCTGGTGGTTTTACTTTCTCCTCTATTTGGTGCATTTGGTGCATTTCTATTTTAGACATCCCCCACGTGAAACTACAGGTTGACTAGAAAGAACGCTTTTGTCACTCTTGATACCTATTGACAAATTGTTCTCCAAATGGATTGCACCGGTGTGAGCATGTGCTTTGAGTCCTGTGTTAAGTTTTTATACCCATCACTGTGTCTGGGAAGCAGGCCTTTGGCAGCCCACCAGAGATTTATGTCAGCTTTCATGATACCCTCAGAGCAGGCAGATGTATGAAGAGCTCATCACATGTTGGCAGATCCATTTACACCCTCCAAGGACGTGCTGGAAACACTCTTGCTTCAGCAACTCACTGTTCAATTCCTCTCCCCTTTGCCCTGAAGTAGCAAAAGGCGTGCCTGGCCTCCAACAATCTCCCAGAAGGTCCAGGGGACCCCGCTGGAGGATCAAAGCAAGGTTCCTATAGGCTCTGCCATCAACTTCCTCTGATACATCCCCAGTCATCCCTCGGAGCTCATCTGTAAAAGCAAAGGTGAAGACAGTAGGTCTAAAGCCAAACCTCTCAACGTGTGTTCTTCCGTCATCAGCATCATGGGGGAGCTCCTTGGAACTGTGCCGTCTCAGGCTCCACCCCGATCTGCTGAGTCAGGCTCCGCATTATTGTAAGATCCCCAGGTAATCCTTATGCACACTCAAGTTGGACAAGTAGAGCCCGAAATGATCTGCAGGCCAAGATTTTCTGTCGTGCTGGGAGCCCCAGTTTTAGAAGCATGCTGACCCTGCACTGTGTCTGCACTGTGTCAGGATTTCCCTTCCCTGCCCTGTTCCATCTGTGGACCTAGATACCACTTCCCGTGGGCCAGGGTCATAGCCAAGACCTTCCTCCCTGAGGTTTGGCTGAAACACAGATCTTAGCAGTCCCTTTACTCCTTAACATCCAGCCCCGGATCCCAATGTCTCTCAAGATAGAATCTGAATCTTCTGTAAGTTTACCAGTGGTTTTCTCAGTGCAAGGCCCAGCCCTTGGTGGCCACCCCAGCACCCTCGCCTTGTTTTGACAGCCACCTCCCCAAATCCACAGGTTTTACTTGACATCCACACCACACTTCCCTTGTTCCCATCTCCCCTCTCTCTAGGATGCTCTTTCCCAGTGCCTCCTTCCTAACGTTCAAGTCTATGTGCCCCCCAGCACCTCAAGGACTCAAGGATCCTTGCAGGGACACAGCCTCTGAATCACCTGGAGTAGTTTCCTTCTTGCTATGTTGCAATAGCACTTACTGCCCGAGACTATGATTGCTTATATTCTGCATCTGTCTACGGGGACGCTCAGAATTCTTGGACTTCCCAGAACATGTTTTATTCCCTGTTGAGTTTCTACCAGCCTAGGTCCTCCACGAACGGCTGTGGTGCAGACAACTTCCTTCCATCCTTCAGGTTCCCCTATCCTTCTCCACCTGCTCTCTGGCTCAGGAGATTGAACCTCAGACATCACTGGCTGAAGGGGTTCCCTGCGGCAGATAGAAGGTGGGGAGGAGAGGAAAGGAGGAGTCACTACTACTCAGCTCCCTTGGGGAAGGTCCCAGCTCCTCTCAAGAGGATCTTCCCAGTTCTGGAACCTACTTTCTCCTCCACCCACCTCTCCTTTACTCAACCTCCACCCCCTCCAACTTCGCACCCCTACAGGGTAAATAGTTCCTTTATTAAACTCTCCTTGAATTATCCGTCTGTTTCCTGATAGGACCCTATTGAGATTTCCGTTGTCATTGCCATGTACCATCCAAAGTGCTTATCATCAGGCACTTCATCTCAAGTCTCACAGCCCCACAAGGTGAGGATAATTGTCCCCATTTCATACAGAGGCTTAGAGAGGGGATGCAACTTGCATAAGATCACCCAACTAGTAAGTAAAACCTGGATTTCTACCACATTCGATTACAAAACCTGCCACTTAATCAGTCAGCCACAGCGCTTTCTCCACAGGCACTCAGTAAATGATCATGGAATTGATCTGAATTTCCCATTCCTGATCAGTCCACCTGCCCGGGGTGGTCCTGAGCTCACGAGGGGAATTAAAGACGCAGCCTTGAGACAGAGGGGGAGATGAGGTCTGGGACTAGCCTTGGCCTGAAAACCCTGTTTTGGGCCACATTGTGTCTTCCCAGCTTGAACTGACAAATGGGGAGGAGTGCTGTTCAGTCAGGACAAGGACTGGCGCCTGGAGAGAGCAGGTGCGGACAGATGCGGGGAGGAGGCTTCATGGGCCTCCGCAGAGGTGGCTTCATCATCACTTTTCTAGTTACAAATCCCATTCAACCTGAGAATTACTGCAGCTGAGCAGAGGCTTTCAAAGTGCTGCCCGCCCCTCTCCTGCAGCTGGAGGGTGTGTGTGACCCCCATGGCTCTAGGAGGGTTTGGACAGGAATTTCTGACACAAATGTGCACTGTCTGGCATGTCCGCATCAAAGGGAAATTGCAGAAGGCACGTTAGGATAATATTTCTCAATACTGGTGAAAGGTTTCCCATTTCAAATCAATATTGAAAAGGAAAAAAAAAAACTTTATAAGCATCTGCAGAGCTCCCTATAAACAGCCATGGCAGCTTATAAAGTTTCATTTTTAAATCAATTATTGTCTTTAAATAAAGAAAGGAAACCTATCCTGGGCCACTGGATGACATGGCTTCTATCATCAAAATGGGGACAGAAATGCCCAGTGACCATGTTCAGTTGTATTTTCTTTATTTTTTTTTATCTCTCATCTTTTTTATTTTTATTTTTTTCAATTACAGTCGACATTCAACATTATTTTACATTAGTTTCAGGAGTACAACAAATAGTTAGACATTTATATAATTTAAAAAGTGATCCCTCAACAAATCTAGGACCCACCTGGCACCAAACATAGTTATTACAATATTTTTGACTATATTCCTTGTGCTGTACTTTACATCTCTGTGACTTTTTTTTAAGTATATTTTATTGATTATGTTGTTACAGTAGTCCCAATTTTTCCCCCTTTGTTCCCCTCTGCCAGGTACCCTCCTTCCCTCTAGCAATCCCACCCCCCTTAGTTCATGTCCATGGGTCGTGTATATAAGTTCTTTGGCTTCACCCTTTCCTATATTATTCTTAACTTCCCCCTGTCTATTTTGTATCAACCGATTATGCTTCTTAGTCCCTGCACCACTTCCCCATTTCTCCCCCTCCCCTCTCCCAGCTGATAATCCTCCAAATAATCCCCATACCTATGATTCTGTTCCTATTCTGGTTTGCTTAGTTGGATTTTGTTTTCAGTTTTTAGATTCAGTTGTTGATAGTTGTGAGTTTGCTGTCATTTTAGTGTTCATAGTTTGGATTTTTGTTTTCTTAGGTAAGTCCCTTTGACATTTCATATAATAATGGCTTGGTGATGATGAACTCCTTTAGCTTCACCTTGTCTGGGAAGCACTTCATCTGCCCTTCTATTCCAAATGATAGCCTTGCTGGATAGAGTAGTCCTGGTTGCAGGTTGCCTTTCATCACATTGAATACTGCTTGCCAGTCCCTTCCTGCCTGCAAAGTGTCCTCTGAGAAATCAGCTGATAGTCCTATAGGCACCCCCCTGTAGGCAACTCTCTGCCTCTCTCTTGCTGCCCCCAGGACTCTCTCTTTATCTTTCGCCTTTGGCATGACAATCATGATGCGTCCTGGTGTGGTCCCCTCTGGGTCCAGCTCACCCTGGGACCCTCCGTGCTTCCTGGACCTGTATGTCCATCTTCTTCGCAAAATTTGGGAAATTTTCCTCATTTTTTTCAATTCTTGCTTCCTCATTCTGCACTGGTTGACTGTTTTTTTCTTCCTTATGTTCCAAGTCATTGATTTGAACCCCAGTTTCCTTCCCCTCACCATTGGTTTTGTGTGGATTTTCCTTCGTTTCACTTAGCATAGCCTTCACTTCTCTTATGTGTTTACCGTACTCAAGTATATACGTCAAGCCTGTGAGCATCTTTGTCACCAGTGTTTTGAATTCTGCATCTGTTAGGTTGTCTGTCTCCTCATCTGTTAGGTTGGCTATCTCCTTGTCACTTAGTTCTCCCACTGGAACCTTGATCTGTTTTTCCTTTTCGGCCATACTTCTCTCTCTCCTCATTCTGACAGGCTCCTGTGTTTGTTTACCTCCGCATCCCAGGTAGAGCTGTTGCTCCTGTTACATTGTAAGGGGCAGAGTCTTAGGGGTTCATCAGTACAGAGCGACCTGTTTCACCACGTTGTGGCGCTGTATGTGGGGGAGGGGTCCGAGAGGGAACAATGCTGCCAGCCCAGCACTTGCCTCTTTTCCAGGCACCTCTCCCAGTTCCGCACTGGACTGGTGCCCTTCTAGCTGCTGCCCTGGTCATCATTCCCAGAGTGGGTGGGTCTGAGGACGTTCTAAGACCATGGGGGCCCTTTAAACAAGTGGACTCTGCTGAGAGACCAACAGTTTCTGCCTCCACCCCAACACCCACTGGTCTGCACAGTCAGAAGCAATGAGGCTTGATTTTCCCCGGTGCTGGGACTGTGAGCTGTGAGGTCCAGTGAGGAGCTGGGAAAGCTTGCCAGGTGTGCCTCCTGACTTTTTAAAATGTGTGACTGCATTTTCTGCCAGCCTGCCACTGCTGCCTCTGCTGTCACCACCACACCATGTCCTCTCTGCTCTGGCTCTGCCCCTCCTACCTGTCTGGATGAGTATTTCTTCTTTATGTCTTTGTTTCCTGGAATTCCATGTAGTTGATTTTCTGGAACTTTTGGTTGTTTCTAGTTTTGAGGCAGTTGTATTCCTTCTTAGTTGTGGAGGGAGATGCAGCATGTCTGTCTATGCCTCCATCTTGGTCAGAAGTCAGTTTGCATTTTCAATCCCCAGAGAACAAGTCCAGCCCAGCCCCAAGTGATCGTTCATGACCCTCAAGGCAGGGTCTCTCCTGCTGGACTTGATGTGCTTCCTAGGTGTCCACACAGTTACACTTAGGGGTGTCTGAGGATTTCAGTTTGAGAAATCCTACAAGGGTGAAAAGCTTTTTTCCTTTCTCTTTAATCCTCGACTTCCATGGTACTTCCTTAACCTTAACGAATTCTTGCTGTGTTGTAAGTGCTTAATAGATAGTTTTAGACAGGCAGTAAGGGGGAGGGGAGTACAGGAGGGAGAACAGACTTGACCTTCCAAATTAGCTGCTCTCAAACCGGGCTGAGCTTTCAAGCCCCAGAGTTTTGCAAAGACTAGGAGGATGGGGTCCTCCTTAAAGTTATTGAATAAGAATATGAGGGGTGGAGCCAGGCAGTACTTATAATTGGAGCCCAGAGAAGCCACTTGAGTAGCCAGATTTTAGAGCCACTGTGGGGAATCTCTCTAGACTGCCCCACCACCACCCTGCCTTGGCCCTGGTTGGGGGGTCTCAACTTCTCCAAGCCTCCTGCTTCCAGCACCTGCTAGATCTGCCTGTGCTTGGTCGTCTTTCTTCAATATCCACCTGCACATCCACCATGAGAGTAACTTATTAAGCACACAGGCCAGCCAGCAAATGTAGACAACCTTTCATTAGCAGAACATAGTGTGAACTCTTCAAGGAAGAACTCAGGATGCTCCCTGACCCCCATGACCTCTAAAGTCTCCTTCCTGAGCATCTGCTTCCATCTCTGTGTCTCAGCAGCTCTGAACCGCTCATTGGAAGCTCTGTGCCGAAGCTGCTCTTTACCTGTGTATCTTGTGTATGTAGATCCTTTGTCTTCAAGGCCCTCTCCCTTACCCACTTCTTGTTTGTTGGGGTAATGATGCTTCTAAGTCATCTCAATTGTTACCTCTTTTCAAGGATTTTCTCTCTCCTCCTCCAACTGATTTATGCCCTCCCCCATGCAATAGTCGGATATATTGTCATTGCATTATAGTGGTGTGTGTGTGTGTGTGTGTGTGTGATGTGTGACTACATCTCAAAGCGAGGACTTTGTCTTATTTACCAAAGTTTCCCCAGCATCCGAAACAGTGCCTAGCCCCTAGTGGATGCTCAATGGATGACTTTATTTGACCTCCCCTGCCCCTCCCCAAATTGACCTATCCAATGTTAGCTGGAGCATTAAGCTACTTAATGTCAAAGAAACTTGGAAAAGGAAAACTCTCACTTTTTCCCCCAAGTTCTCTCCTAGTCCTTGGCTATTCATATAATCCATCCTCTTTCTGCAGGTCTTATAGACACACACCTTCTTGCCTCTTGGGATTCTTATTGGAGCCATCTCTCCATCTAATATCTTGATGCCAGCCCAGATTTCCCCCTGCATTCTTGTCGTGAGAGCAAAGATGTTGCTACGGGCGGTTTTATTTTTGTCTTCACCTGAAAAAAAAAAAAAAATCCCCATGGCTGCACTGGCCAAGTCTGTTTTGCCATGTGCAGGAGCATTGCATTTGATGTGATTGCACTGCACCTGGTGTGGTCTGATGGCTGCTGCATCGTCCCCATGGACATGAACCTAGTGACATCAGTTAATAATGCCAGAATGTCAGTCACACATGTAAATGAGAAAGTCACCCCCAATTCAGGCCCTCGTAGGTCATCTTGCTTGCTAGTTGAGGCTTTTGGGATAGAGAACACCCCCTCTACCACCCTTCAGATTTCATCAGACCAGGGCCACTCAAGTGAAGAGTGAGAGGCAGACATGGGCTGTCAATTACTGAGTCTGGTGTTTTCTGCCAGGAGCTCAGGAACCCACTGGTAGGGAATCATATCCTGACTTATAGGAGTCCTAGGGTGGCAATGCCCTTGGTATAACCTTGAAAGCTGTAATCCTGGCTTTAAGTTTCTATCAGTAAATTGGGAGTACTTCTTTGCACAGAGAAAGTACACCTGTGACATTGGATTCCAGCTGAGGAAAGCAAGGTTTTCTTTATTGAGGTTGGGAAAAGTCTGAATGTCCAAAGTCACTGATATGGCAGGAACAAATAGGCTTTCTGGGGCAAAAAGACATCTTGAGATTGGTCCCCTGTGCATTTCAATAACATCTGGTGAGCTCAGCAGATGCCAAATGAATAGAGACCCATAAGGGGCTAAGTTGGAGTTTAGCACAAACTTTGTAGTTGTTATAAAAAGTTAGTTGTTCATATTTATAAAATGTAATAATAGTCACAGAAGAAGAAAACAATTTTAATTACTCAGAATCTCATATTTTTCTTTTTCCATGTTTTCTGCTAGTTCCTGTCTATATGCATATGATATTTTTATATAGTTGTAATTATTACATCTCTATAATTTTAAAGTGTTTCCCTTACTTAAAAAGTATATCTTAGTTACAACATTACTGGCATCTTAACGACGGCATAACGTCCCACCAAGTGGCACTACCACCATATATTTAACTACCCCATGTGGCATGCACAGTCTCCAGTATTTCTCTATTATATGTGAAGCTTCAATGAACACCTTCATGCATTTGCTTTTTCAATCTTTACATTATTTCCTTTAGATAATGTTCCCGAATTATAATTAGGATGTCAAAGAACATAGCCAGTTAGCATTTTATGGGTTTATACTGTTCCCTGAGTGGTGCATTGCATCAGCCCACGCTCTGGTCAAAAGTGCTGTGAGCACAGAGGCCTCAGCGATGAGGCCGAGACCAGCGCAGGTCCTGGCACCAGGTTAGGATGGTCTCAGGCTGTGGCAGAAGGGAGAGTGGATGATGAACCATGTGAGAAAGAGCTCCAGTCTGACTTTGCCCCCGGTCCGAGGGTGATGTTTTGTAAGTCATTCTTTGCGGCCCTCTGTCTTGTCTGTGAATAATGATGACTCTGGCCAATCGGTAACAAAGTCGTTGCCTGTGATGGGGATGAGAAAGAACCTGATAATACTTGGCATGGAAGGGGCTCATCTGTGATCCCCTTCACTCTCTGCTCCTGTCCCCTGACCACACACCATCAGCAGCCTTCAAAGTGCTGCCTCCAGCATGTTCCTGAAATTGTCCCGCTTCTCTGTCTTCGCTCTTATTGCCCTGGTTGTGACCACTAGTGCCTCTTGTCCAACAACAGTAAGGCTTTGGCTGTTCTCCTTGATTCCGTGCTTGACCCATACCCACTATAGTCCATGTGTCACGGAGTGACCAGTGTGGTGCTTTAAATGACAGTTTGCTCACATCCCTGTCCTTTCCTGAAACCCATCAAAGGAAGTAATAATGGTATCAGCAAGCCAGTACACTCAAAGCCCTCCAAGACCTCCCCCAGCAACACACACATAATTTATTTGTAGTTTTATTGAAAATGTACCATCAGCAACTTGACCAAACCCAGGTGACCCTGGACAGCACCCAAGAGCTTCTGTCCCTTCATTGTGAACCAGTAGGGTAGTGTCCATGCAGTTGAAGCAAGTGCTTGCTTGCAGAGGACCTTCTGTAGATTAAATGTGGGTTCCCCTTTGGTTCTGAAGGGTGAAGGGACCACAAAACTGGCTCAGTGATGGTGAATTAGTTTCCTAGGGCTGCCGTGACAAATTGCTGCAAGCTAGGTGTCTTAAAACAAGAGAGATTTATTCCCTCACAGCTCTAGAGGCCATGGTTGGTTCTTTCTGGAGTCTCTAAGGGACTCTATTCCATGCCTCTCTCCTAGCTTCTGACAGTTGCCAGAGATCCTTGGAAATCTTTGGCATTTGTTGGCTTGGCGCAGCAGACCCCAACTCTGCCTCAGTCTTCACATGGCCTTCTCTGTGTGTCTCAGTTCTCCTTCTGCCTTCCTCCAGGGAGGGTGCCTGTCATCTGGCTCACCCTCAACCTGAACCATCTCATCTAAAGGTCCTTGTCTTAATTACACCCTCAAAGATGCTTTTCCCAAATAAGGTCACAAGTTCCAGGTGGGCACATCTTTTGGGGACCTACCACTCAACCCATTGTGGATGGCAATTCCTTTGAGCAAGTGTGGGGTGTGGGGAGCTTTCTGGAAACACCACAAATAGTTGTCTCTGGAAGAGAAGGGCAGATGGCAGCTCATTTTCCAGGAAAATGGGGTGTAATCAGACCCGGCACTTTTTGATGGTTCATTCCTGACTCCAGGGAGAATCAGAAAATAAAGGACCATTCTGGGTCTACCAGAGTGACACCTGGGCTCTTTCTGATTTACCTCTGGATGAGCTAGGCATGGCCTGGGGTGGGACTGGGTAGATCAAGCTCAGCAAAAAGCAACAGTGAAACCTTCCCTGGTGGAGAAATCAGTTCCCTAATTAAGGTCCAAGAACTGCCCTCAGGGTCACTTCAGCCTTTGCAGGGACCTCCTCCACGGTCACTACATTTTGACTCAGCAACCCCCAACTCCTACTCCAGACAGCATTCCCCCAAATGTCATCAAATCTAGGCGGTCCTAGAAACACTCCAGGTAGAGTCTGGTTCCAGACTCGAGCTACTGCCAGTTAATGAAGAACTTCACTCTGTGGATGCACAAACACAGGCCAGAGCCTCCCTCAAAGAGCAGGGGTTCAGAGAAAGACCTCAGTGCCTTGGGCATCAGTAAGTATACCCACTGGCTCAAGTTCATGGTTCATGAGCAACCAATGAGACTGCAAGGCTCATGGAAGCCATTTGTGAGATAAGCCTAATGGGGAAAGAGAGAGAAAATGTAACCAGACATCAACAGTGATTAGGTGAGGTGGGGAGAATAGAGGCAAATTATGTTTCCTCTCTGTGCTGTGTTCGTTCTCTCTCTCTCTCTCTCTCTCTCTCTCTCTCTCTCTCTCTCTCTCTCTCCCTCTCTCTCTCCTATTCTTTCTGTCAAGCATGTATTTTGTTTGTAATCGGAACAAACAGCATGTACATGGAGTGGAGGACTATGAACATACCAGAACAGAGCACAAGAGCTCAGACATTTATCTACATGGAAACTAGATCAGCTTTCCATGGCCATGATAACTCCACACACGGGAGTTGGACGGTCCTATTCAAGACCTCAGACAAATGCATTCATGCAATGGCTCACTTCTTCTTTTCATCAAAATTACACTTGTTGGTAACCAAGTCACCTGTAATAGCTGAAGACACACACAGACACAGACACACACACCATGTTCACACACACTCAAACACAGCACCCCTGTGTTAGTTTCCTGGGGCTTCTATAACAAAGTACTACATACAAGAGGGCTTAAAACAACAGAATTTTTTTCTCTTATAGTTCTAGAGGCAACAGTTCCCAAATTAAGGTGCCAGCAGGGCTATGCTTCCTCCAAAGGCTCTAGGGAGGGTCTGTTCCACGAGTTTGTCTTAACTTCTGGTGTTGACAGAAAGCCTACATTCCTTGGCTTGTAGCTGCATCCCTCCAATCTGTTTCAGTCTTCACATGGTTTTCTCCCTGTGTGTCTGTGTCTCTTCTCTTTTTATAAGGACCTCAGTCCTATTGGATTAGGACACAACTTAATGACGTCATCTTAATTAATTACATGTGCAAAGAACTTATTTCCCAATAAGGTCATATTCAGATACAAGAGGGTAAGACTCTCACATATCTTGTTCAACCTACAACAAACCACTAACCCCATCATAGCTCCCAGGCTTATCTGAGGCCTGCCCCACTGGACAGTGTGTCCTGCCTTTCCCTCAGACCTCTCTTCCTCCCCGACACCATACAGTCAGCCCACCTGCAGTATCTGCTTTCTCAATAGTGACACACAGGCCGAGGTGAGCCCCATCCATTGGTGAGATGGTTGTGATGACATCTGACACAGCTACACACAGATTTGCATGACCAAATGCCCTTTAAACCCACACACTTTTCCTGTCTGCAGGCAGCAGGGAAGCAGCCAGCTTCCAGCTCCACCCTGAGCCAGCATCCCTTTGGCATGTTGATAAAGAAAATGATAGTTCTTTGTCAGCATGCCCACCTGACTCACCTTAGATCCCAACCCACATTCCATCCTTCTGCTCTGTTGGTCTTCAGCTGACCCTCCACTTCCAGAAGAGGAAGCAGATGGGGAGGTGGCTGGATCTGTGGTTAGGGGGACCTGGAGGAGGGGAAGATGGAGGAGAGAGACAATGGTCCACAGCGTTAACATTCAGACCACATGCCAGGGTCTGAGATGGGGTAAGGCCAAGTTCTGTGAGGAGGAGATGGTCAAAAGCAGAGATGCTAAAGTAGCAGAAACTATATTTTTTCTACCCAAAAGTCTGGCCCTTTCCTGCTGTCCTTGTAGGAAAGGGAGCTCCTCCCTCATCTACTCTTTGCTGAGTCCATGTGTAGCTGGGCTCAGGCTTGACTGCAACCCTGGCGAGCCAGACTTCACCTTTGGCTTTGCCCCACGTTGGGCAGTTGTAATGCTGGAACATAGGAAGGAGTGGACCCATGCACAACAGGTGTACACATAAAGTCACACACACATGCAGTCACAGTGATGACCAGCCTCGTTGGAGCCATCATGGCCTCTCCCTATAGGCAGTGCCCCATGGGAGGCCAAATTCATTCATCGTTGGCTTGTTCACCTGTTCAGTATTCGTTGAGCACTTACTATGTGCTGGGAGCTGTTCTGGATACATCAGTGGAGAACAGGCACAACTGTCTCTCCTCCTGGAGCAGATATTTCAGTTATAATAGGAAGCAGCCCTTATGAAGGCTTGGGGGGCCTTTGTCAAAGACAAGAGGAGGCAGATTAGGATTTTTAATGGCCTCTGCCTCTGCATATCCCAGGACCACATGGAGTGTCCTCCAACCAGGACAGCATCTCCCGTGGATGGGGCTGGGTTGTGTGCTGTGGCAGGGACTTCCTCAACTAGACCTGGCCCAGGTGCCCCTGGCTGGCAGACTCCCCTCCCCATCTCAGCATCAGGATTGTTGCTTCCACACGGAACACTCCTGATAACCAGGGGTACCTGTCCCCCACATGCGCCATTTGCATCTGCTTCTCCCCTGATCCAGTTCATACATTGATTCTGAGGGCAAGCTGGTGGCCACATTCCCCTTCTGTTTCATTTAGCAGCTGCAAACCACACTAATGATTGCTGGCTAGGTGACCAGCCCCCACTCCCCTATGTATATGCTCATCATTCCTATATTATTCCTGAAACACTCTTTTCCAACCGGTGCTCTTCACTATGAAGGCAGAGACCTAAGAGGAAGCAATGGTCTGTTTGGGGGTCCTAATCCTTGGTCTAATCCAGACGCTTGTAGTTCTCAGTTGTCACTGTAGAGTAACACTTTCCAATAAAAAAAAAAAAAGTGAGCTGTGGGTATGATGTAAAATTTTCCAGGAGCCACATTTTAAAAACTAAAAAGAAACAGTAAATATAGTCAACAGTATATCCAAAATAGTATATCACTGTAACATGTAAGTACTATAAAAATATTGAGATATTTTACACTCTTTTTTTCATACTCAGACTTTGAAATACAGTGGGTCTTTCCCACATTTCAATCTATACTAACTGCTCTTCAAGTGCTCACCAGCCAAATTTCAGTTTCCCCATTTGTACAACAGGAATATAAGTGCCTATCCTGTACTGCCATGAGGACAAAGTGAGCTCATGTGTGGGAACTCCTGGAAGATTGCAGGGGATTAATAAATGTCAAGCTTTTCTTACCTTCATATTATTCACCCATTCAGAGTGTGGTAGGCAGGAGTCCACGTTTGCCTCAAAATATAAATGAGCTTTCACAACATCATAGATACTCGCTTATCCATTATTTTGTCCTATTTTGTTATTTTTCTGCAGTTGTGATTTTTTATTTTATCCCTAAAATGTCCAGGAAGATTACTCTCTGTACTGGGTTAAAGTGCATCCCCCCCATTCCCCAGAAAGAGATATGTTCAAGTCCTAACCTTCAGTATTTATAAATGTGACTTTATTTGAAAATATGTCCTTTGCAGATGTAATTAAGCTAAGATGAGTTCATACCAGATTAGGATGGGCCTAACCCAATGACTTATCCTTACAAGAAGAGGGACATTTGGACACAGAGACAGACAAGGGAGAAGGTCATGTGACAATGGAGGCTGAGACGGGAGTGGTAGCTACATGGATGGGTGACAACCATCAGAAGGACCCTCCCATAGAGCCTTCAGAGGAAGCATGGCCCTGCCCACAACTTGATTTCAGAGTTCTAGCACCCAGAATTGTCAAAACAATAAATAGCTGCTGTGGAAGTCACCTGGCTTATGGTGACTTGTTACCGCAGCCCAAGGAAATCATACACTTTCAATGAAATGTTTCCACTTCTTCTCCCTCCCATTCACTCTCAACCCATTGCACTTGGACTTCTGCCTCCATCACTCATCAGTGCTGTGTTGCTGGAGCTCACCCTGACCTTGACCTTCCCAGATGCAATAGCCTGAAAGCCTGCTGCCTCAAGGAGCCCTGCTTCTGACCTAGAGAAATACTGGAGGTGACTGACCAGGGAAGCTCATCCGTCTTCAATATTCTGAGCTCCATGTGGCCTCCTAGAACAGGGCGTCTCTCTAGAACTCAGTCTCCTCATCTGACTAAGCCAAAGCTGTCTTCTGGAAGCACCCCAGAGGAATTGGCCCAACCAGGAAACCCCCCATGCCTTCAGGGATGTCTGCCGTCAAGCTCGGCCTCGAGGAGTGACCACAGGGTTGGTTTGTTCAAAAACAGGAGAAGGGATAAAGAGACAGCCTTATTTTGTGTTTTGAAGGGAGAACACAGCAAAGGGGTACAGAAAATAAGGAGGGATCTTCTCAGGGAACTGCACAGGTATTTGGGTCGGGGGAGGGAGAGTTAGATACAAGAAGGCAGATCCTGGAGGGCTTGGGATATGGCATTACCTGCGGCTTGTGTCACATCCAGTGATTGGTAATATTACTAGGAAACTGCCAGAAGAACTTGAACTTTATAAAAAAACACAAGACTCCATACTGTAATATGAGATCCTCAATTCTCCTTCAGGATGACGTTTGGTAGAACTTCTAGACATGGCCCTTCGCTTGGTGGCATTTTGTCACCCTTTCTCCTTCTGACGGTGTTATGGCATCCTGGTGTAAACTGTAGGCTTTGGTGGCCTTTCGTTTTCTGTTTTACTACAGCACAAACACCATTACATCCCCAAGACTAAGTGAAAGGAAGAGAAGAAACACACCCACAATCCCAGAGCCCCCCAAACCAAACTGTCCTTGCCCACATCTAGGACAAATTTTTTCGTGGTTATTATATTGCAGATAGGATCTGATAGCACACTTTCTTCCACTTAGTGTTAAGTCAAAAACCTTTTTTTCCCCCTTGTTGCCAGTCTTTATCTTATTCAGTGACTGTGTAGTATTTCATCGTGTTGATGGATCCTAATTTATTTACCCATTGCCCTATTATGGGACAGTATTACTCTAATACAGATAACACTACTATCTCTGTAACCAGTGTGTCAAAAGCTGACAAAGCAGATACAGCGAGACTCAGCCATGAATTATGCGCAGGGTCAGGTTACAAACAATTTCTCCTGTTTAACTTTGGGGCAGCAAACAGAAGGCTAGTAGGTCTGGGGGTCATGGCGGCGGGGGAAGCAAGATGCTAAGGACCCAACAAATGAGAGGGGACTTTTCCAAGGTAAATACTGGGATTTGATGAGATTGGGCAGTATATTAGTTTCCTATGCCTCCTGTAACAAATTACCCCAAATTTGGTGGCTTAAAAACAGTAGAAATTTATTCTCTCACAGTTCTGGAGCCCAGAAGTCCAAAATCAAGGTATTGACACCGCTAGCTCTTTCTGGAGGCTCTGATGGAGAAGCTGCTCCATGCCTCTCTTTAGCTTCTGCCCATGATCTTGGTGTTCCTTGGCTTGTAGCTGCATTAATTCCAACCCCTGCCCCCACTCTCTCCTGACATTCTCCTGTGTGTGTCTTCTACCCACTCTTCTTCTGTAAGGACTCTTGTCATTGGGTTTGGAGTCCTCTCTAATCTAGGATGACCTCATCTTGAAATCCTTAACTTAGTAACATTCGCAAAGACTATTTCCAAGCAAAGGCACACGCGGTCCATCTCCCCGGTGAATGCATCTTTTTGGGCACCATTCAACCCATTATAAGAAGAGAAGGCATTTAAATGCATGAACACAATTATTCATTGCAGGCTTGTGGTATGTACGATTCAGACTATAATCTCTTGTCTGACTCAATAATATATTAGGAATATTGTTTCCTATCAATGTGTTGTGTACAGTTCCCCTGCATTTATTTTTATTAGCTACCAAGTCCTGCATAGCATGCAGTGCACTATCTGGACACTTACCACCTTTCTCTTAATCATGTGAGTTAATAATGTTTCATCATTATAAATAATGGTGAAGATGAACATCCTCTTGCATACACCATTACCACTGGCGCAGTTTGCCCAAGATATCTAATTAGTTATCTTAACACCATTAATCAAATATATATAATTATTTTAAGTTTGTGGAATTGTCTGTAGTTCTGTTCTGTGCTATCACTGTATGGTTTTAACTTTGTACCTTTATAGCGCATTACTAGTATCTGATGGACCTATTTCCCTTCTCCTTTTCAAAAACATCCTGGCTAGTTTCATCTATGTATTTTTCCAGATAAGCTGTATAGAATTTTTGGTAAGTTGCAATCTAAAACCTACCCACTGGTTTTGTATTGTACCTGCTTAGAATGTATGCATTAATTTAGGAAGGATTGATACCCTTACAATATTGAATTTCTTATCTAACACCTAGTTATGACTCCATAAAATCTTTTATATTTCTGAATAGAATTTCACAGCTTTATTCATGTAAGCACTTCATATTTCTGATTAAGCTTGTTTCTAGATGTTTTTCCCCCCTGAAAACTTTTATGTATAAGACTTTTCTACCATTACATTTTCAAACAGATCATTCCTTCCCCTAACATTTTTGGTCTGTGTACATTGTGAAGATATTGGCTTTTTCACATTAATTTTGTAACCAGCCACCTTGGTATATTTTTCTTTTTCTAATATATGTTTTTCAGTTGACTTGCCAAGACTGACTTGCAAGTAATAATAATTCTTACCTCCATTTTAACAACAGGCATACCTTTCAACCTGTGGTTTAATTACCTTGGCAATAGAGGACATCTCAGCCTTGTTCTGAATTTAAGGGGAAAGCTCAGATTATTTCAACATTAAACATGACCCTGGACTTGGAGTTGAGATACCTTTCTCTTTTATCATGTTAAAATATAGTAATTTATTTCTATTTATTTATCAGGAATGTATGCTTAGTTTCTTTAAAAGCCTTGTAGGTAGCTATTGACAATCATGCAAGAAGTTTTTTTTTTTTTTTTTTTTTTTGAGTAGCAGCGCCAGGCACTGCTGGAAGCAATAAACAAAGTCCTTACCCTCAGGGGGAGCGATGGTGCTGGTTAAAGGGGAGGTGAAATTGCAAAGAATATAGCCCTGGGAAAGCTATGCTGAAGAGGGGCCATTTCAGGTTCTCTGAATTCATGGTGGTTGTGAGCTGTGTGAGACCTGGGAAGAGGTATCACACTGAGGTTTCAGAAATGATCAGGCAATCTCTCTGACCTCTTGGTGTTAGAATGAGTGAAGGCACATTTCCTAATATTGAATCATCTTGTACAGCCAAAATCAATTTCATTGCATCACATGGTTAAGTTATTTCAATGGGCTGCTAAATCGACAGTACTGAATTTAGGATTTTTGCATCCATATTCATAAGTTTGGTCTGGAGAGATTTTAAGCCTATCTTTGTAAAGTTATGTATTGCCTGTTAGGCTGGCTTAAAAACAGTTATTTTTAAAGTTGTCTTTCTTTTATCTATGGCCTAGTACCATTTCATTGATGTAGGAATTATCTGTTTCTTAAAACACTGAATATATTCTCTCATAAAACTAGGTGTTCTGGTGCTTTGGTGAAGGAAGAGGAGGGGAACACAGGTCATTTGGACATTCTCATGTGATTTAGTTTAGTTTATGGTTACTGAGTTATTTAAAATTTCCTTTATTTTCAGTCAAATTTGTTAGTTTCTGCTTACTTGGAGATTCATCTATGTTTTCAAATAGAATAGGGGCAGGGCTGAGATAAATACTGTGCCATATTTTAATATCATCTTTGTCCAGGATTATTTGATTATAGGTAATTTCGTGTGTGTTAAAGGTTTTACAAAGCATTATTTACATATAATACAAGTTATCCTTCTTAGCAGGAAATTTAATGAATTTTCACAAATACGTACAGATGTATAACCATTACTACTATCGAGATGTAAAATATATTCATAACCCCAGGATGTTTCCCCAAGCCCTGTTTCCTCTCTCTCCCCAAGTTCTAGAAACCATCGATCTGATTTTGTTCCTATGTTTTTGCTAGTTCCAGAATATCTGAGAAATAGAATCGCACAGGTTTTTGAAGTCTGATTTCTTTCATTAAGCATAATACATTCAAGGTTTATCCACAGTATTGCATGTATAAGTAGTTAGGTTTTTATAATTTTCAGTTTTATTAAGATATAATTGTATGACACTATCTTAGTTTTAGGTGTCCCACAAAATGACTTGTTATATGTATATATCAAAAAATGATTATCACAGTAAATTTAGTTAATATCTATTATATCTGTTTCCTATCTCCTGAGTAATATTCCATTTTATGAGTATACCACAATTTATTCATTCACAGATAGCAATTTATGTTTTTTCCAGTGTTGTCTCTGTGAAGAAAACTGCTATGAATTTTTTTGTACAAGTCTTTCAATAGCCATATATTTTTATTTCTCTTGGGTAAATGTCCAGGATTGGGTATGATGGATCATATGAAAAGTATATGCATAACTTTGTAAGAAACCACTGCTATGTTTTCCAAGAGGCTGTACCATTTTACATACCCAGCAGCTGTATGTAAGCATCTCACCTGTCAGGACTCTGCATGATCTTCCCTCCCTGCTTTCTTGGCCATACAAGTAGGTGAGTGATGGCTAAGATCTCATCGTGGTTTTCATTTGAGTTTCCTTGACTAATGGTGTTTAGCATTCCTCATGTGTTATTGCTTTCTAGATATCTTCTTTTCTTAAGTATATTTTATTGACTATGCTGTTATAGTTGTCCCAATTTTTTCCCTTTGAACTCTCTGCCTGGTACCCACCTTCTCTCCAGCAATCCCCTACCCTTAGTTCATGTCCATGGGTCATGCATATAATTTCTTTGCCTTCACCTTTTCCTATGCTATCCTTAATTTCCCCCTGTCTATTTTGTTCCTATCCATTATGCTTCTTGATTCCTGCACCATTTCCCTTTTTCTCCCCCTTCCCCCTCCCAGCTGATAACCATCCAAATGATCCCCATACCTATGATTCTGTTCCTGTTCTGGTTGTTTGCTTAGTTTGTTTCGCATTTTTTTTTTTTAATTTTAGATGCAATTGTTGATAGTTGTGAGTTTGTTGTCATTTTAATGTTGATTGTTTTGATCTACTTTTTTTTCTTAAATAAGTCCCTTTAACATTTCATGTAATAATGGCTTGGTGATGATGAACTCCTTTAGCTTTACCTTGTCTGGGAAGAACTTTATCTGCCCTTCCATTCTAAATGATAGCTTTGCTGGACAGAGTAATCTTGGTTGTAGGTCCTTGCTTTTCATAACCTTGAATACTTCTTGCCAGTCCCTTCTTGCCTGCAAAGTTTCTTTTGAGAAATCAGCTGATTGTCTTATAGGAACCCCTTTGTAGGTAACTCTCTTCTTTTCTTTTGCTGCTTTTAAGATTCTCTCTTTATTAACCTTTGGCATTTTAATTTTGATGTGTCTTGGTGTGGTCCTTTTTGGGTCTAGTTTGTTTGGGACTCTCTGTGCTTCCTGGACTTGTATGTCTATTTCCTTCACCAAATTAGGGAAGTTTTCCTTCATTATTTTTTTCAAATAAGTTTTCAATTCCTTGCTCTTCCTCTTCTTCTGACACCCCTATATTTCAGATGTTGGTATGTATGAAGTTGTCCAAGAGGTTTCTAATCCTCTCCTTATTATTTTAAATTGTTGTTTCTTCTTTCTGTTCCAGGTAATTGTTTATTTGAATCCTGGCTTCCTTCCCATCACTGTTGGTTCCCTGTATGTTTTTCTTTATTTTATTTTGTGTAACCCTCACTTCTTTCTTTATTTTGTGGCCATACTCAATCGTTTCTCTGAATATCCTGATCACCAGTGTTTTGAACTCTGTATCTGATAAGTTGGCTATCTCCATTTCATTTAGTTCTTCTTCTGGGGTTTTGTTCTGTTCTTTCATTGGACCATATTTCTTTGCCTCCTCAATTTGGCAGCCTCCCTGTGTTTGTTTCTGTGTATTGGGTGGAGCTGCTTTGACTCTGTGTCTTGGTAGTATGGTCTAATGTAGTAAGTGTCGTGTAGGGTCCAGTGGCACAGCCTCCCCTATCACCCAAGTTGGGTTTTCTAACTATGTTCTTTGCGTGGGATGAGTATACCCTCCTTTTATACTTGAGACTTGATTACTGTTAGCAGATCAATGGGAGGGATTCACCTAGGCCAGTCAGCTGCAAGGACTGGCTATGACCACTGACCACCAACCTCTGCCCTCTGTGGAGAATCAGCTATGCAGGGGCTGGGTGGTGGTGCTCCAACGTGGTCTATAGCTGTGCACTGGGTGCATTAACCCTGGGCTTTCCCAAGTGGTAGAGACCAAGGTCAATTCCCACCTGTGTTTTGCCTGGGGCACCCTGCCTGAGCTATAAAGCAATCTGAGATGGCTACTCCTTGTGCTGGGTTTGAAGATTCCTAGGTGAAGCCAAGCCGTGAATCTAAGCTGGCTGCTGGTAGTGCCAGGCCTGGAGCTTACTGAGGCCAGCTTTTGCTTGTTTCATAAGATTTAGAACATTATGAACCCTTAACCAAGACCAGCCATTCATATGGAAAAGCAGCTTGGGTGGGCTGTAAGTTGGGTGGGGCCAAGTCTTTGGGGATCTCCAGGGTTGGTCAAATGTTGTTAGCCAGTTTGATGAAATCTTAGATATGACACCAGTTGGCTGGCTCTGTGGGGCGGGGGTTTAGAAAAGGGACAATGGCCTCTGCTCACCTTGATGCCAGACACTTCAGTTTCTCCCTGTATGTCACTGGTGCCTTCTGAGCTGCTACCCCTATGCTGGAGCTCAGAGGGAGTGAGTCTGTGTAGGTGAGTCTATGTGTGGGTTCTTTAAGAGGAACTGCCTGGAGCTCCAGTAGTTCTTCCACCAATTCAATCCCCACTGGTTTTTGCAGCCAGAAGTTGTGGGGACTCATCTTCCTGGCACTGGAACCCTGGGCTGGGGGCCTGGTTTGGGACTGGGACTCCTCAACTTCTGAGATAAACCTCCGGAATTTATATCCACCAAATGTGGGTGAGAGACTAGCTCATTCCGCATCTGTGCCCCCTCCTACCCATCTCGATGAATGTGATTTCTTTAATTCTGTAGTTTTCAGACTTCCATTCAGCTCAGTTTCTGATGATTCTGAGTAATGGTTGTTCTATATTTTAGTTGTACTTTTGCTGTTGTTGTGGGAGTAATTGAGCCATGTCTGCCTATGATGCTGTCCTGACCATATCTCTGCTTTCTAGATATCTTCTTTGGGGAAGTGTTTGTTCAAATCATTTGCCTGTTTAAAAAATTAAAACACCTTCGTGTTATTACTTTTCAAGAGCTCTTTATAGTATATTCTGGATACAAGTCCTCTTTCAAATATGTGTTTTTGTACAGTTTTATTTCCTTGACAGTGCTTTTGAAGAGTAGAAGGTTTTTATTTTGATGAAACCCAACAAATTAAATATTTTTTTGCTTTCTTTTGTCTTTATGTCATATCTAAAAAATGCTCACATAACTCAAGGCCACAAAATGTTTCTTCTGAGTTTGGTTTTGGGTTGATTATTGTATATGATGTGAGGTATGGGTCAAGGTTAATTTTTTACATACGGATGTCTATTCCAGCACCACTTATTAAAAATACTACTTTTTCTCTTGTATTATATTTTTCCTAACATATTTGGTAGAATTCTCCATTGAAAACATTTGGGTCTGGATTTTTCTTGGTGAAAAGGTCTTTAAATTAAAAATTCAGCTTATTTAATAGACATGAGGATAATTGGGTTTTCTAAAGTTTTTGAATGAGCTTAGCCATTTGTGTCTTTCAATTGATTTGATTTATGTTATGAAATTTATTGGCATAGAGTTATTCATGATATTGCCCCTTTTCCTTTTTTTTTTTTTCTGTGTGGTTGCCTCTCACTCGCACCCCTAACTGGGGACCTGATGTGCAACCTAGTAATGTGCCCTGACAGGGAATCGAACCAGCGACACTTGGCTCGCAGGCCGATGCTCAATCCACTGAGCCACAGCAGCCAGAGTGCCTCTTTTCCTTTTAATGTCTCAAAGACCTGGAGTGATGTCTCCTCTCTCATTATTGACATTAATGATTTGTAATTTTTTTTTTTCTTTTCTCTTATAATTATGCTGGCTAGAGATTTGTCAGTTTTATTGATTTCTTTTTTTAAGTCACCTTTTGATATCATCATTTTATTAGTTTTCTGATTTCACTGGTTTCTGGTCTATATTATTCCCTCTCTTCTGTTTCTTTATATTTAACTTGCCCTTCTTTTTTTAATGTGCAGCTTAAATTATTGACATGAAAACTTTTATATTTTCTAGTACAGGCATTTTAATGCTGAAATTTTTAAATACTGTTTCAGCTATTTCCCATAATTGAACATACTGTTTTTATTTTTAATCAATTTAATTAATTTCCCTTATGATATGTTATTTGACCTATGGATTATTTTAAAGTGTTTTGTGTGATTTACAAATATAGAGAGACTTTCAGATATTTTCTGTTAATGATTTTTAGTTTAAATCTACTATGAACAGAAAACACATTTTCTGTGATTTCATGTCTTTTATATTTGCTGAGTTTTGTTTTATAGCCCCATATGTAGTCTTGTGAATGTGTCAAGTACACATGAAAATAATATATATTTTGCTGTTAGGTGTCATGTGTTACAAATGCTAATTACATCAAGCTGGTTTATAGTTTAACTCAGCTTCTATTCTACTGAGCATTTTTTCTATCTAGCATTCTATCAAGTACTGGGAGAGGTGTATTGAAGTTTCCAGCTATCATTGTGGATTTGTATATTTTTCTTTCCAGTTCTTCAACTTGGTTTATGTATTTTTATGTAGAGTACATTTTGTTTCATATAGCTCTGTTGTTAGGTGCCTTTTAATGTTTTTATTTTCCTTTTTATGTTGATTTTATTAGCTGTTGGTTTATCTATTATACTATTGGTTTACTTTTCAACAAATTAAATCTTAAATATATCTTTTAAATCTACTTTTTTCTAACTTTTTACTTTACTAATTCCTTCTTCTCTTTACCTCAGATGTTCATGTTGTGGGTTGCTTCTTTTAAATTAAATGCTTTGAATAATTTATTTTCACCATTTCTGTGTGTGATGAAACAATGAAATATGTAGTTTTGGCAGCATTCCCTAAGAGTCTGTATGAAGCACAATAGTTATTACTCTAGTCTAAAGTTTCTGGAAAAAACTGGGGTTTTGATTTTTTATTTGAATTAAATTTTGATTAGATTTTTGAAAATTTCCAGTTGGTTGGGGGTTTTGTTTCTTTGTTCCCACTTTTTAAATGTCTTTCTAATATTGAATTGCCAGAGACAATATGGTCTGCTCTATTTTTAGAATTAAGCAAGTTTTAAAAAGAAACCCATGTAGGTGGTGTGAAAGCGATCATAGACAGCAGGTAACAACTGTGTGTGCCCACAGTCCCACAACCCTTTACTTACAAAGACAGAAGGAAGGCTGGGTCTAGCCCATGAACTGGGCCAGACCATCCTGACATGACTATTAAAACACTAACTTGCATTATCTTAGTTTTCTTATATTTCCTTTAACATTTTCTTCTGAAATGAAATCAGGAAACAGTACAGTCACAAATGAGGCTGCTGCTTCTTCCAAATATTTTGCTTTCTAATAACTTCTTGGTACTTTTATAACACAAGAAATCATTAATTCACCAACTGTACAAATACTACATTAAATTTGACATTGTTTCTGACTTTGTTTCAAAAACTTTTTTGCAATATTATGACTCCCATTTTAGGACAACAACAATTTACATTTCATGGATCTATCAACTATCACCTTTTTTCCTATAATTTCATAATTGTATTGCAAGATAAATTGTCTATTATCAGATTTAACTCTCTGGTCACCCACATATGTGCATCATATAGTTTTCTCTTAAACAATTCAGGCTAGGTTTAACAAAAAGGGTCAGTTTCTTAGCTAAGAGAGGAGTTAATTCTAATGGAGCAGTCAGTCTTGATATGCATTGCTGATCTTCTAATTGTATTTCCTAATTTTGTTGCCAGTAGAATAGTTCATTTTTCCTTAAGTTTATCAAGAAAATATCATCTTACATAATAACCAAACATCTTCAAGTAAAATACACTTATCTATTTCACTGAATTAAAAGTAAACCTTTGTCACTTATTATGTACTCATATAGAGTTGAAAATCCTATTCTGTTCCACCGAATTCCCCCTTTCTGAGACAATAATATATTATTTTATTTATGATAACTTTATTATGAGCTTAAAAATGGAAATGGTGTTTTTTCCTTCTTTATATTGTTGTTGTTATTTTAGATTGATACCATGCAGTATTTGTCTTTCTCTTCAGCTTGTTCCACTTGGCATAATTTTTAATCAAGAGTTTTGTTGTTATTGAGTTATATGAGTTCTTTATATATTGTGGATCATAACCCCTTATCAGAAATAGCATTTAAAAATACCTTCTTTCGTTCAGTTTGTTTCCTTTCCATTCTTGGCTTTTTTAAGTATTTAATAAATATGTTTTATTATTATTTAAATTTTATTTTGCCATTACAGTTTACATTTAATATTATGTTATGTCAGTTTCAGGTGTACAACATAGCGGTTATTCCCTTTGTGCTAATTTGCATCCCCATGACTATTTCGTACCTACTAACTTGTATTTCTTAATCCCCTTACCTTTCTTACGTAGCTCCATCCAACACCCTCTCCTCTGACAACCATCAGTCTGTTCTCTGTGTCTGAGTCTGTTTCTATTTTGTTCTTGAGAGCCCACACATAAGTGAAATTATATGGTGTTTGCCTTTCTCTGGTTGACTTATTTAACTTAGCGCAATGCCCTCTACGTTCATCCATGCTGTCACAAATGGTAAGATTTCATTCTTTTTTAATGGCTGAGTAATATTCTATTGTATATATGTACCACAACATTTTTATCCACTCATTTATTGATGGCTACTTGGGTTGCTTCCAAATCTTGGCTATTGTAAATAATGCTGGAAGAACATAGGGTATATATATATTGTTTTGAATTAGTGTTTGGGGTCTCTTCAAATATGAGGGAGACCCCAAAAAAAATTTATTTATAAAAACTTGTGTATTTGTTCTTACATGTTTAAACTTCAGTCACCTTCACAGTACTCTCCATTAGATGTAATACACCTATTGAGACATTTATTCCACTGCTCCAAACAGTTTTTGAACTTGTTTATTTTGATGCCGTTTAGTGCTTATGCCACTTTTTGTTTCACCTCTTTCATATCTGCAAAATGTTTCTCTTGGAGGACTTTTTTTCATCCAGGGAAACAAACAGAAAAAAAAAGTTGCTTGGGGCAAGACCAGGTGAATAGGGAGGGTGGGGCAGAGGGTCATGACATTTTTGGCCAAAAACTCAGCACAGTGTGAACAGGTGCCCTCATAAATCACCCATATCATGAAATGGTCAAAACCCATTTACAGAGTCTTCAAAAAAAATTCATTGAAGCCAAACACAGCCTCTCAAAAGAACACCTACTAGTACACTGAAAGCTGTATTATTACAAGGGCCCCACCCTCCAGAAGATAATTTCATGTTTTGGGGGATCCCCCTATATACCCAGAAGTGGGATTGCTGGGTCATAAGGCAGTTCCATTGTTAATTTTTGGAGGACACCCTTCATACTGTTTTTGTAGTGGCTGCACCAATCTACATTCCCACCAACAGTGTAAGAGGGTTCCTTTTCTCCACATCCTCATCAGCACTTATTCTTTGTGGATTTATTGATGGTGTTTGGGTTTTGTTAGTGAAGTCCTTTGCTGTACAGAAGCTTTTTAGTTTAATGTAGACCCATCTGCTTATTTTTTATTATTTTTTATTATTTTTCTATTACAGTTGTCCCAATTTTCCCCCCTTTGGCCTCCTCCACCCATCCCACCCCCCAACTCCCACTGCCAATCCCCGCATTGTTGTCATGTCCATACATGTCCCTGTCACTCATACATGTTCTTTGACTAATCCCTCTCCTTCTTTCCACCATTCTCCTACTCCCTCCTCGCTCTCCTCTCATCACTGTTTTTGTTTCTCTAGCCATTGGACTAAAATTTACAAAAACATCTCTAAGACCCATGTCAAGAAGCTTAATGCCTGTGTTTTCTTCAATGTATTTTCTTATTTCAGGTCTTATAATAAAGTCTCTAATGCATTTTGAGTTAATTTCTGTGTGTCACATAAGACAGTGGCCTAGTTTTCTTTTATTTTATTTTTTGCATGTGATTCTTTGGTGTTTTTAATGTGATTTATTGAAGAGATTTTTTTTTCTCTTGTATTTTCCTGGCTTCTTATGATAAGTTGGTTGTGCACATACATGCGAGTTTACTTCTGGGTTCTCAGATTTGTTTCCTTTGTCTCTGTCTGTTTTTCTGACAATACCATACTGTTTTGAGCACTATGGCTTTGTAGTAGTATTTGAAACCAAGGAGTATGACACCTCCAGCTTTGTTCCTCTTTTTCTGTATTGCTTTGGCTATTTGAGGTCTTTGTGGTGCCATACATACTTTAAGATTGTTTTTGGTTCTATTTGTGTGAAAAATGTCATTGAGATTTTGGTAGGGATTGCAATGCCTCTAGCTTATCTTAGGTGATATGGATGTTTTAACAGTGTTAATTCTTCCAATCCATGAGCATGTAATAATTTTCTATTTATTTATGTCTTTAATTTCTTTTTTGTAGTTTTCAGTGTACAGGTCTTTGTTAAGTTTATTTATAGGTCTTATATTCTTTTGGTTGTGATTATAAATGGATTGTATTCTTCATTTCTTTTTCTGAGATAGTTCTTGGTTAGTGTATAGAAACAACATATTTTGTATATTGATTTTGTATCCTGCAACTTTACTGTATTCATTTATTATTTCTAATAGGTTTCTTTGGTAGAATCTTAAAGGTTTTGTGTAAATAAAATTATGTCATATGCAATAATTTCAGCTTTACTTCTTCCTTTCCAATTTGGATGCACTTATTTCTTTTCCTTACCTAATTTTTTTAAGAATTCCAATATTTTGTTGAATAAAATTGTTGAGTGAAAATCCTTGTCTTGTTCCTGATCTTAGAGGAAAAGCTTTTAGTTTTTTTTTTCTGTTGAGTATGGTGTTAGCTGTGGGTTTATCATATATGGTCATTATTATTCTGAGGTCCTTTTATACCCATTTTATTGAGAGGCTTTTTTAAAATCATAAATGGATGTTATCAGTTTAAGTATCTCTTTAATTTCTGATTTTATTTGAGTCTTCCCTTTATTTTACTTTGTCTGCTAAGAGTTTGTCAATTTTGTTTATCTTTTCAAAAAAACCCAGTTTTTAGTTTCATTGATTTTTTTATATATATTTTTATAGTCTCTATTTTTTTCATTTCTTAGACATATAGTCTTCCATATAAACTTTAATAATATAATTTAGTAGTAAATTTTATGAATTAAAGTCAAAAAGATTCTGAATGATACGTGCCATTAACATAGTGTTTTTGGAAGGACTGACATATTTAGTTATGTTGAGTTTACTCATCCATTCATATGGTATTTCTGTTTGTTCAGGACGTGTTTTTAGGTCTTCAATAAAGTATATTGTTTAATTTCTTTTTTAGAAATATAAGTCCAGAACCATTCCTGACAACTGTATTTTTACTTGTGTTATTATGTTAGTCTATTATGAATGGCATTTTCGTTTCCGATTATTGCCATTGATAGTTATTGAGATTAGTTCCAGCCAAATTAGCAACTCCTGTATAAGTTCCTACAGGTTTTAAAATAGTCTCTCAAATTTTTCTAAGTTTACTGTCACATCACCTGCAGATAGATTTAGTACTTTTTTTTAAAGTATTTTTTCCGAAGTATTTCATTCCTTGACTAAGTGCTTTGACTTAAACCACCAAAATCATATGAAATAGAAATGGAGATGGTGAGCGTGCCTTTCATGTTCTCAATTTTAAAGGAAATGGCTTCAGCATTTTGTCCTTCAGTACGAGGTTTGCAAAAAAGCCTTTATTGTATTTAAGTGGTCCCCATCAGTTCCCTATTTTAGTTAAAGTTTTCAGTAGTATGTCTATTGGATTTTATCACATGTCTATTGGCATATATATCAATGAACATTCAGTCTGTGTCAAATGCCGGGAAATCTTAACTCAGCTTGGCTTAAGCAAAAAATGAAAGCGTTCGCTTTTATAAGTGAAAATGCTCACGAAAAGCTGACTTGAGGCCACCTGATATAAGGGTTCAAACTGTGCTACCAAGATCTGGTATCTCTTAGAGACTCCCCCTGTAGCCACAACACTAAAACTCACGTACTTAGTTTCGAATCCAGGGATAGAAGTGTAGGTGTTCTTAGGATTTTAGAAAGTATCTTGTTCTATCTCACTGGCTTTGGGAGGGGCCATAGGCTCACTCCTGAATCAGAGAATCATCGTAACCAGGGTAATGCAGTGTGATGACTGGCTCAGATGTTGAGCGCAAGCTCCACCCTTGAACCTGGAAAGTCCCATCCAGTCCTCATTCACTGAGAGGAGAGGAGCAGGTGCATCCCCAGAGGAAAGTTTTGGTTTTAGTTACCAGGATAAGAGAAAACAAATACTGGGTGACACAATAACAGATGTCACTTCAGCATTGATTGATTCAACCATATGGCTTTTCCCATTAATTTCTGGTTAAAAAACATGGTTTTGCTATATTAACTGATATGAGCCATCCTTGGAATAATTCTTGCTTAGGCATGGTTTATCCTTTTGAGGCACTGAGTAATTCCATTTGTTTAAAACTTTCTGTCTGTCACTGGAATTATCAATTTTAAAGACTAGATTAAATCAGCTGGAAAAAGGATCTAGACCTGATATGATTTTTATAACAAATGTTTAAGTAACTTTCTTAAACTCTTCCATGGTGTTCTACTCCTTGGCTGAATTTAATTTTTTTCTAAAAATATCATCACTCCCTAGATTTTAAAAGTTATTGCCATAGAGTTATGCATAATAACCTCTTTAAATTATAAATGTACTTAATCTCTCCTATTTATTTATGATTACATCACCATTCTTTGTTCTAGTATTTCTTATTATACTTTCTTTATTTGCTTCACCAAATGTGCGCATGTTTTTCAAAGGGACAGCTTTGTATTTTACTTATATGTTTTTTTCTTTTTTATGTTATTTGCAGCCCTCATATTCTTCTACTTTCATTTCATTTATTTTGTTACTTTTTTCTAGTATTGTCAAGTTGGAATTCTTGGATCACTTTACACTGAGTATATAGCTTTAGCTGCCGCCGCGCGTTTTGACACGAAATAGCCTCTTTCCTTTCTTTCTGTTGGTTAGTGTCTACATAGCTCACAATATCCTTGTGGATCTCCCGTTTGACCTCAGGACAGCTGAGCTCAAGGCTCCTTCGCCTGCTCATCTGAGGATTCAGGATGAGTTCCAAATGAACTTTGGAGAATTGAGCTTTTCTTTGGAACCTGAAGCAAAAGTCCAGGGGACCTAGAAGGGTGGGAGGATGGACTCCAGTACAAAGGAGATGAAAGAGACCAGTATTTCCTTAGGAACAAGCAGATCAGGATAAGTCTCTACACCATCAATTGGGAGAATAGGTCACCTGTCCCAACAGACTGGTTTGCATGCTGCCTAGCCAGAGGTTAAAGGTATTGGCCTCTGAGCCGATGAGGTGGGGGAGGGGCGCGGTGAGCTTGGGAATGATGGTGGGAGGGCTGAGATAGGTAAGTGCCTAGCCTCTGACTCTTTACTGTAGGACTTTGTTCATGGATCCTGTCATCGAATAGGGTAATCTTGTCCCAAGATAATCATTTAAGATGTTTGCATATTAAAGGGAGCAATTGAAGTAAGAAAGTCTTCTGGGCAAAAACGAATTAGTCTCTCTGATATTAAAATTTAACCCTGAGGTCAATTCTTTTTAATTCCAGGGGCCCTAGAAAGGTAATCCACAAACCATATCACCTATCATTCACATGCTGCTAGTAAAAGTAACCAGCTGTGAAGCACAGACACACTAGCCAATACAAGTAGGAAGTGGGCTTTAAATTAAAAAAAAAACAAACTGTGCTAACAAAACTAATAATTGCAGTATCATTTGTAATTGTGAGAAAAATGAAACTCAAGAAAGAGAGGTTTTTTTTTTTTTTTTTGGTAAATGATGGTACTTACCATGATGGAATGTTACGGAGTCATTAAAAAGGTTTACTAGGAGGTTCAAAAATTAAGATGCTGGGTTATAAAATAAAAGTCACAGAAGCAGAATGCAAAATTGTATGTGCAGAATAACCAAAGCTGTGTAAAAATGAATAGGAGAAAAGAAAAATGTGAGGGGAGATGCATGAACCATTTTAGAGTGCTATTTTGGAGACTAGGACCAAGGCTTTCTTTTTCTCCTTTTATGTATTTTCCAAACAGTACAAGTATTGCATTTTGAATAATGAAACAGACATCTTTTTAAAATTGTGTCACCGTTGAAGTTGCTGATTTTAGCTACTCATAGAGTCAAATGTTATTGCAATACCCACATATTCATGCATGAGCACATGTAAGCATGCGCACGCATACGGGGGTTACACACACATACGCGCACGCCCACCACAATACACAACACTTCTCCTGAGAGAGTCAAGACCCAAGGCAGCGTGAGTAGTAGCAGATGCGCTTGCATACTTGGCAAGTTCCTCAAGATTAAATGCCTTATAATTCACACCGGGCATTATTATCTCTTTTGCTTTGTTGAAAACTAGATTGTTGAATCCCTTTCTCTCTTGTGTTCTCTCTCTGTCCCTCCCTCCCTCCCTCTTTTCCTCTCTCCCTCTCTCTCCCTTTTCCCTCTATCCCTCCCTTTTCCCTCTATCCCTCCCTTTCTCTCTCTCTCTCTCTCTCTCTCTCTCTCTCTCTCCTCTCTCTCTCTCTCTCTCTCTCTCTCTCTCTCTCTCTCTCTCTCTCTCTCTCTCTCTCCCCCCCTCCCCCTCCCCTAATGGCTGCATATCATTGGATATAGGTCATTGGGTCAGACTCAACCCCATTCAGAACTGGCTCAATACTGTTGCCAACCTTTCCCTTTTCCACTGCTCTGTCTGCCATGAGCCAATAGGGCATCTTTCTGAGAATAAGCATGTAAATTTCTTTGCGTTTTTCACAAATATGTTGGTGGTGTGCATGCCTCCCGCCCCTTGGGCCCAATTATCTGACTATAGACCCTCATCTGTTTTAGCCTATAGGCTTGGTTGGTTGCACTCGATAGAAACCTACTCCACCTGGCTTAATCAAGAAAAATTGGTTGGAAAGGTACAGGGAGAACTCACAAATCTCAAGTCAGTGATGCTTTGGGGAACCAAAACCCTCAACAGAAACTGAGGCAGCAGCTGGCTCTGTCTCCATCTTCCTCTCCCTCTCTCTTCACAGCCCTCCTCTTTTCTCTGCAAATCTGCTTCATCCCACTAATCACCTTCCTCTGTTTTTCCCCTACCCCCGCTCCTTCACAGGCAGATTGTGCCGTTCCAGCTCCTTATAACAGTTCTTAGCTTGATTAGGACCAGAGGGACCCAATTCCAAATTCTCAGGACAGCGGATCTGATTGATAGGCCAGGTGTCCACCCACTGTGACCAGTGGGGTGGATAGCAGGCTCTGGGTGGCAAAAACGCCCCCGCTGCCCAGCCAGTCAAGAACAGCCATTAGGAACCATTTTTAATATGATCTTAAAAAGGAAGACAGAGATAGTTAGTTTCAAGGGCTTTGGGCTTGTTCCAGTGATCTGCCTCCACTGTCTGTTGATCAGGCTGACTGTGAGCAACGATGCCTGGGATTTGAACATCCTTTAGTTAAACCAGTGCAGGCATGAGGCTGTCTGCCTCCCGCGCCCTGGCTCGGTGGGAACTCCCTGTCCAGCAGATTTTTCAGGATCACGGATGAGAGAGAACAAAATTACCCGGACACTGTCTTTTATCTGGGAGGAGGAAAGGTGGCAAATCTCTCTAGTGGAGAAGAGCACTGAATGTTCCCTCCTAGACCCTTTTATTGAGGAGGGGATTCAGGAGATACAAGGTCAAGATTCATAAATCATCAATTAGCTTTCAGACGCTTGGGTTACAGTTGACAATTACTGATTACAGACATCAATGTAAAGAACACAGTGACCGCTCTGTGTGAGGGTCTGTTAAACATCCTGGTGCCATACTGACATCAGGTGAAAGGTTTCACACATTCTTTGCTACACTCTGTTTATAGTTAACTAAAAGATAAGAAAAGCAGAGCAAGCTCTAAAGCATAATATGCATTCTTTCCATCCAATTTCCATGGTAACCTTCTGAGTGGCCTTCAAGTCATGCTTGCCTCTGACCTTCCTGGTGTTCTGGTTGAGTCTTACAAGGCTCTTAGGAGCCTGGCTTGTGACTTGGGCTATAGTTCTAGAAACCACACAGAACGGTCCCCTACACAGGCACACGGATAATAGCATGCCATCCTCGCCACACTACCAACCCCATTCCACAGGGTTGGGCTTGGGGCTTGGAGAGAACAGTGATGCATCCGAGTTCACACCTGTGCCTCATGTGCAGCGATGCTGTTGGAATCCAGCTCTGACTCAGGCCATTTTTCTTCCAGCACTGCATGGCTGCCTCTGTGCTATTGCATGCGTGCATCCGTGTGTGAGTATGTGTGTGCGTGTGTGTGTGTGTGTTTCCCTATGTGTAAAATAGTGGTTAAAAATAATACTTGTATTTTCCTTAAAGGCTTGTTATTACAGTGAGATGGATAGGGTAGAAGCATTTTGAAAACTACAAAATGTGATATAAATATTATTATTATCACTTTCTTCACTTACCAAGCTCCTCCCGACCAGCCTGTCCAGGTTTACGTTAAGCAGCGGCTTAATTTGGCAGAACTTTCCTTGCATGCTGTTTTGTTAGGAGACATTCAGACAGATGGTAGGCAGAGTGGAGGAGGGGGCAATGGACTACATCAATAAGCTTGCTTCTGAGATATTAAGCCTCCAAAACATGAAGATGTCAACCCTGATAGAGTTATTTTTAAGATTGAGTTGTTATTTTTTAGAAAACCATCTTTATATTTTTAGTTATTCTAAACTGAAATCTGAATTATGAAAACTGCTTCTGCCCCTGTATTTCTGTCCTGTTAAAAAAGGAGACCCCCTATCCATAAGCCAAAAACCTGGAGACATCTTGAACTCCACCCTTTTTCTCAAACCCCACATCCAACTGGCCACCCGATACTTAGCTAGTCCCTTAGTATTGCCTCATCAGTGAAAAGCCAATCAACCCTTGTCCCAGCTACAGAAATCACCCTGCCCAGTTGCGTTGTCTTCGTTAACATCCTCAAAGTTGCTGCCAGCGCTCTCGGATGTCCACTTATTTGTGTTGCTCCACAGCGCAAAGCTCTCAGTAGTGACCGCTCCGTAAAGGTCCTTCCTTTCTCTTTCCATCAGCGTGCCCAGCGTGCTGCGGATGCACTGGGAGCTTCCAGTCCTGGCCTTTACAAAACCAATTCTTTCTGCAAAGGCACTCCTTCACCCTCTCTCTGCATTGTTCAGACTTCCTTATCCAGCAAGCCCTGGCTCCTTGAGGGTGTCTTTCCTGGCCCACTCAGGGGGGGATAGTCCCATCCTCATCTGGCTCCTCTGGGCTCCTTCACTTTTGCAAACATATCTGCGTCATCCCTTCTTCACAACACACAGCAGTGATTTCAATGTTATTTCCTCTCCACACTTGAGCTCCTAGAGGGCAGAAGTTATAATAACTATATTATATCCTCAGGACCTATCACAAAGGCCTGGCAAAAGGTGAGTTATCACAAAAAAATGTTTGAATAAATGAATCAATCCACAGTGCACATCTAGTCATTCTGTAGAGGAAAAGGAGCCATACGGGAGCCTCCTACAGTTCTAACAATGATGGTCCAGAATCAGACGCTAGAAGGGTTTTGCCTGCGAAGCCAATGATCAGTTTTACTCCACGTTGCTGTCTCTGTAAGAAAGAGGAAAACATAACCCAGCCTTGGTAATGTGCATGATTGAATGAGGTTAAAGACAACATGAAGTATCTCAGGACCATGTCAGATATTGATGTGCACGTACTGATGGGAGCATTCCAAAGTGGACTGAGGCTATTTCTTGTCTTCCTGGAATGACCATCTGGACTCACATGTTAATGTTCAATCTAATTTGTTGCTAAGGCAACCAAGTTACAGGTTATCTTTAATTTACAAAAGGTGATATTGCCAAAGTCATTTTGTAAGTCAGATGTTTGAAAAAATACATGACATTTCCCATGGCGAAAAGTGGTGTAGGCGGTGGCTAGGACCTACAGAACTGCATGTGACCCATGTTGTCACCGTTCTTGTGCTATAGTTACATGGGTGGTGACCCCTGAGGGCACGTGGTTCCTGTTGCTGAAGGATGGTTTTAGACATCCTTGGAAGGCTCTGACACTGACCTAATCATGGTGTCTGGGCAAGCACTGCTGATGGAACATGATCAATAACACAGGAATCCATTTAAAAATAACTAAATAGCACTCTTTCTCCCCTCTTCTAGGGCTTAGGCATAAGTTTCTGGGACAATAAGAATGTAAGACAACATATCATCTTTGGTATAACTCCACCCCAGACATTAATCCATGGTCATGGATATTACATTATTGTTGTGACTATCTTTGCTCTTATGATAGGCTACAGTAATGAACCCCTGTGCCTTCTGTGTATAACAAAGCCCTAGTGGGCTTACCTCACCAGTCCCCAGAAAGTCCCAGACAACTAAATTCAAAGGCAAGTCTAAATTGGGTTCAAGAGAGGACCCTGAAAAGGCCTATTGATTTTGGAGAAATTGAGTAATTTGTGATAGTTCATCTCTTAGATTGCTTAATAATGATTCCCAATAAATCACACCTGCCTGTGCCCCTCTGTATTGTGGCATTGCCACATTGGGAACGGCAAGAAGTAGACTCTGATTTCCCCACTTTCTGTAGCCTGTGCTGACCTTGTGGATTGCTTTGACCAACAGAATATGGCAGAAATGGTGATGGGCAAGTATGAAAGCTAGGTCTTCAAAGGACTTGACTTGAAATGTCCATTCTTACACTCTTGGCCTGAGGTCACTATTCTGTGAAGAATACCAGTCTGGTCTTCTGGAAAATGATAAATCAAATGAGAATCTAAGTGTCCTAACCAACAGTGAGTACCTACTGCCGGACATGTGCAGGAGGCTATCTTGGGACCTCCAGCCGCAGCTGAGACTGCACATGACTGACTGACAACAGCCACATGAGTGGTCCCTAGCTAGTCCTGCAGAAAACAGCTCAGGTTGCTAACTCACAGAACTAGGACAAATAATAAATCATTGCTGTTTTAAGCCACTAAACATTGGGATACCAACAGAGATCTAATTCAGTACTATGCTTTTATACAAAAACTCAAATAATCAACAAGCAATTTAGTTTATAGTGTACCAGATGGTGATAAATTAAAAGTGATCATTCATAATATCTCTCTGCAGAGGTAATTGTTATTGAAGCTTACATCCTTCCAGAATTTTAATATACAAAGTGTTCTTATTCTTGTTGATGCATTATCAGAAGACCACTAAACATGATATTTTGTAACCTACATCTTTCATGTAATAATGCACTCATCATTTTCATATCTCATAACTAATCTTTTACATCATCTTAATGATTACATAATACTCCATCTGTAAGATGTGCATAATTTATTTAACCTATTCTTGTTACTGGATACTTTTTCATTGTTACAATCTATCAATTCTGTAATGGAAATACTTACACATAAATCTTTTCACACATAAATGATCCTTTTGTTAGAAATATGGATTATTGGTCAATTATTTTTGCTGAATAGTAAAAAAGAAAGAAGATCTCACTATTTTAATTTTATTAACTCTGATGTTAATCAGACTGTACATGTCTGCTGGCTGTTTTGATTTATCAATTGTTTTATTAAGAAATGTACCTTTCATGTTTGCAAACATTTTTTCACAGTTTTTTGTCTCTCTCTCTCTCTCTCTCTCTCACACACACACACACACACACACACACACACACGGAGGCAGTGTACCATAGAGCATGGGCCTTCACACTAGATAAAGCTCGGTGCTGCTACTTTCGTCCTTTCTAGTTATCTAATGCACAGAATAAGTTAAGTACATTTTCCATATCTCAGTTTCCTCATATATAAAGTGGAGACACGAGTGTTTTTTTTTTTTTTTTTTTTAGGTATAAAAGTGCTCAACAAAATGGCTGGTACAAAGCATTCAGTCAATATTACCTTTCAGATAGACGTGTTTTACAAAATCAGAACCATATAAATGTAATTTTTTACAATCAGTTTTGTGTTTAAATTAACAATATATTTTCACTCATTCTGCTAATACTTAAATATTCTCTGTGGATCCAGCATTGACCAAGGCAATAAAATAGCAGCAGAAAAAAACTGAGAATCCCAGCGCTTGTGCCACTTACATCCTCACGGAGAGAGGCCCGTAATCGACAAGCAGTCGTATTTATAGAATACTAGATGGGGATAAAGCTACAGAAGACAACAGGCAGGTAAAGAGGATACAGTGTACTGGGCTCTGGATGGGAGGACCTTGTTATTTTAAATGTGGTAAGGGAAGGTCTGGTTCAAAGGTGGCACCTGAGCAGAGACCAGATGGAAGGCACATGCCCATCAGGAGGATAGACTCTTCCAGGCAGAGTAGCAGCAAGTGTCAAGGGCCCCTTGGGTGAGTACAGCTCTTCCAGTCCAGGAATAATGACTAGTACAGTTGGGACAAGTAAGTGAGGGAAAGAGTGGAAGAAAAGAGTTGACTTTTTTTAAAGGACTGCTTTGTCTGCTTTGCTGAGAATAGACTGAAGAAGAACAAAGGCAGAGGTAGGAATACTGATTAAGAGGCAATTGCGATAATGTAGGTAAAAGATGATGGCGTCTTAGGCCAACATAAGGTGGAGTGATGGGAATTGGTAGAATTTCAGATCTGTTTTGAAGGTAAAGACCGTAGGATTTGGTAACAAATTAGAGTGGGGATGTGAAAGAAAGGAACCAGATATGACTCCAGGTTTTTGGACTGAATAAACAAAAGGATGGAACTGCCATTAACTGAGATGAGAAAATCAGTGCACGGGGCAGGTTTTGGGGGAAATATTTGGGTTTAGATTTTGGATATGTTACGTTTCAGATCCATGTCAGGTACTTTGGGTGGGTAATATGTCAGGTGGGTAGTTGGATATACCAGTATGATGGAGACGTTCTGAGTACCAAGCTCAGTAGCCTCAGAAATGAAAGCCCTGGTCAATGTCCTCGTTGCTGAGCTTGGTGAGGTGGGAGTGGGCACCGCCAGCAGAGGTTTTGGGGCACCTTGGGCCTAGACAACTCCCATCTCAAAGGCAACCCAGAGGGACCGAAGACCAGAGGCCCTGGAGTACGTGGGCCAGCCTATGGTTCCTACAAAATCCCAGAGACGCCACATGAACTGCTTATATCTGATTGGCCAGAACTTGGTCATGTGCCCACACATAAACCGATCACTGGTGAGGGTATTAGAGTCATCAGGATTGGCTGAACGTATTCAGTGTTTATCTCTGAGATGAGCATCAGGTCCCTATTGCTGAGTTAACGGCCTTAATAGAGAAGGGCAGATACCCAACCACATGAGCCTTTGCAGGATGGGAGAGGAGAGGGCAGAGAAGGAGACGGATGCTGCATAGACAGGTATGTCTTCTGCAAACAGATACACATCTTTATGGCTTTTGAAAGCATATTATCAAATTTTCTGCCAGCCTTTACTCATTTTTTTTTGGTCCTCATTCCAACTTTGACTAGTTTAATTTTTCAAAAATGACTTATACCATAGCCATAGTCTTGGTGCATTTTTACGCTCCTGCTTATTCGTATGGGGCTGGTCCTGCCTGCTGGGTACCCTGAAGGTTGTATTCACAGCTGTAGTCTTCCCCGACTCTTCCAGTGGGTTCTGTTGACACCCACCCCCTTTACTCACTAGGCACTTGGGAATACAGTCAGTTCTGATATAATACAGTGTGGGACAAAAGTAGGCTTACAGTTGTTTGTGTGGGAAATAATACAATAATAAATAATAATATGAGAATAAACTCCGTGTTTCATGTATTCACAACTATAATCCTGCTTTTGCCCCACCCTGTATGATGTGACTTTTGCATCCCTAAAACTCACCATACTATGCAACATGCACAATTGAAAAACCATGGGGATAACAGGAAAATTGGAGTGAAGAACATAACACTCAAAAACTTTATCAGTTTTTATTGTTAAAATAATTAATTAATCATTTATTTTTAAAAAAAAGAAGAATGAAAGGGTCAAGTGGGAGAGCTTGTATGTACGACCCATGGGCATGGACTTGGGGAGGGGTTACTAGGGGAGGGGGGATGCTGGGTGGAGAGGAGCAACGGTGAAAAAATTGGAACTATTGTAACAATATAATCAATAAAATATACTTTAAAAAAACTATTAGTAACAAAAAAAAGTAGGAACATAGTAAAAATGGTAGCATCATTGTACGCATGGTAAATAGTTATGAAATACACAAACCTTCCTTACATACAGCACTTTACCTGGTGAAGGTCTTGAAATCTGCATGTGGAAGTGGCCACAGATTAAAGTTTGGAAGTTACTGTGAAGCCGTGAAAGGAAGGTTGGGTAGAATCAGGGCAGGGGCGTGGGGGTGAAACACCAGCTGTGGCTGGTAACCTACAGTGAACTGAGCAAGCAGGCAGGTGTGAGGGGCCCAGGTGTGTATTCTGTGTCTGCCTCTGTGATTGGACTCAGCTGGGTGCAGTTTTCTTCATCACTAGTGCTCCCCTTTTATGAAATGATATATAGTCAAACACTTGGGTTATGTTCCGTTTATTTCCTACTCTACTAGTTTGCCGTTTTAAAACAAGTATTACAACAGAATGACTTTACTGTAGAGTTTTTCATCTGTGTCCCTTTCCATCCGGTTCCATCCATATCCCCCCTCAGGAAAGTCTTCAAAGTTCTTGCATATGGACCCGCTCCAAGTTTCCAGGGCCTTTTCCTGTTACTGTATTGTGAAGCCCCACATCTCTGGGAGAGGGAGAGAGCGAAGCAGCTGTGATTGTGTTGCCATCTTTTCTAGAAACCAAACCCAATTCTGTCTGACTCTGCAGCCCCTTGCTTCCTCCTATGCTAAGTAAGCCAAGTGAACTGTGGGTCACTGCGAAATGGCAGTTATTTGAAAGGTAAATGCATGGGTTAAGGCAAGAAAAATAAAGGGGATTTATTTTTGAGAGAGCATCAGAAAAAAAGAAAAAAAGATTTGTAAACACCCTCCACCAGTAGAAAATGTCAACCTTTATTTTCTGATGAAAAATATATTTCTGGATCTATGCTAACAGCCCTCTTACCCTTCAGATCCTTATTTGAGTCACAGCTAGAATGGAGAGCAGGAACAAAGACACTTCATGCAAGGTCTGAGAAAAGGCAGGGGAAGAAATGTTTGTGTTGGAACTGAACGTGTTTAAGTAAGATCGTCTCTGTTGGAATTAGCTGAAATGGAAACAAGACCGGAGGGAGCATGTAGTGCCTGTTGGGAAAAAAATTACCCGTGAGGGTGGAGAGGTGGCACCAGGTATAGGAGTGGGAAAGAACCGCTCAGGAGATACTGGGAAGCAAGACCAGGCATAGGGCAGGTGGGCAGAGCAGGCCATAGTGTGGTGGCGAACGCAGTGTGCCCCACCCTGGTCATCCCCCATCGTGGCGGGAAGAGAAATCTCCCAGTGAAGCTCTGGGCACATGTAGGACATCAGATAATTAGAAGCTCTTCTGTTAAGGAGAGCCTAGACTATTTCGTCAGTGATTAACACACTTATGCTCAGCATCTTAAAGAAAAAGAACTCCAATGCTATTTCTGTGACAGGACATTTAAATCTGTTTTCAACATGTATGATTTGCTCAGTGGTACCCAGGAACAAGACATATTAATTTTCTTCTACTTTACTAAATTGAACAAAATGTCTCAGCTCCCACAAGCATCACTGACAACTCATCCATCCCCAATTATCATTGCATTCCCCTCCTCCCATTGTTTAGGATCTTTTAAGAACCATAGGCTGGCCCACATACTCCAGGGCCTCTGGTCTGTGGTCCCTCTGGGTTGCCTTTGAGATGTAAGTTGTCTAGGCCCAAGGTGCCCCAGAACCTCTGCTGGCAGTGCCCACTCCCACCTCACCAAGCTCAGCAACGAGGACACTGACCAGGGCTTTCATTCCTGAGGCTGCTGAGCTTGGTACTCAGAATGTCTCCATCCTAACGTTAGGAGATTATATCTATGTCTTTGCAACTCAGATAATCCTGCCCCGGCCTTCTAGGTGTGTCTGCACCTGTGTTCAGGGCCAAGGCACACCCCTCTCCTGTTGCTGCTACAGCCCCGAAGTCTCCTCCTCTCTGCAAAGTGCAGTTAAGGAGTATTAAATAGAAACTTTAAATTTTTCCCTAGGTTGAGGGAGCTTAGAACTAGTAACCCCCTTTTCTTTTTTCTCCAGAAACCCACATACCTCTTAATTTATCCATCAGACACCCCATTTCATATTATTTAATTTGTTTCTAGTTGTGACCCTTAAAAGTGGGTGTTATTCTTATTTTAAAAGCAATAGAAAGAGCTAAGGTCAATTATAATGCAGCAGGAAATGTAAATAAGTTTCAAACTCAGACTTGATTCTGCAGCACAACTTTCGACCCCTACATGGCCATCTGCTCAGTACTTGAGACAGCCCCTACTCTTTGTTAATTTTTTTTACTCCATGAAAAACAATAAGTATGTATTACATTAGAGTTTATGGGGTTCAGGAATCTGAAAGCAACTGAACTGAGTGGTTCTGGCTCAGGGTCTCATGAGGTGGCGGTCAGATGTCATCTGGGGCTGTATCATCTGAAGGTTGGATTGTGGCTGGAAGGTCTCTGTCCAGACCGGTGCACTCACACGACTGTTAGCGGGAGGCCTCAGCACCATGGCAGATGGCTTCACCAGGGTGAGTGATGCAACAAAGAGAGGGAGAAATTACTCTGTTATTTTATGAGCCAGCTTTGGAGATGGAAGACCAGTACCCATGGGGGTGCAGGCCAGGAGGTGCCGATCACAGGAGGCCAATGTGGAGGGTGGCTTTGGTGAAATTCTGTACCATGTGTATCTGGAGCGCCAGGGTGAAAAATGATCCCTAGTTTATACTTTATGAATTAATTAATCACTTAATCAATCCATTTATATTTTCCATTAATTTTTCCAGCTGAAGTGGTAGAGACGTGGATAATTTCAGAGGCACAGGCCACCAGTTAATTGAATTCCATCCTTCATTATGTGCTGGTTCATTCATCAACTCTTTATTGCTTACCTACGGCGTGATGGGCACTGTCCTGGCTCCCTGAACACAATCTGAGGGAAAGCAGATTGTGTCCCCACCCTCGGAGAGTTGTCAGTCAGATAATCACACAATTGATACATCACCACAACATGCGATGACTGCTCTGAAACAGAAGTTTAAGTTGCTATGAAAACATGTATCATTTGGATCCAATTTAGTTTGAAAATCAGGGAAAGCCCTGTAAGGAAGGCTTCTCAGCCTCAGAACTATTGACATTTTGGACTAACTGTGTGTTGTGAGGGCACCATAGGATGTTAGCAGTATCCCTGATCTCAGCTAGACACCCTCTACTCCTCCTTAAATTGCGACAACCAAAAAAGACTGTGGGTAGTCCCTGGGGCAAAATATCCCCCAGTTAAAAACTACTGCCCTACAGAAAGTTTTCAAATGGAAAGCAAAGAAGGGAGGAGCATTTCGGGAGGAAAGAGGATATTAGTGAGATTTTTGTTGACAGATATATCCAAATAAAATACACCCTCCAAAAAAAAATCATAAAAAAATATACCCTGGTTCCCTAACTCTCGATCTCAAGCTTAAATTCAGATCAGACTCTTGCCTGCATGACTTGTTGGTGCCCTTTTTAAACAGAAATTAACACTCTGCAGCCAGTCCGCTTGTGCTGAATAAGGTGTCTCCATATAATTGCCAAGGAAAAAACATGTCTGGCCTGAAGCTGTCTTCCAGAATGTACTTTAACTTATTGGATCTCTGGGCTGGCTAAAGTTATTTGGCCTTCAGCCTGCTGGTTTATATCATTGCCTGAAGCAGGGTCTTATCACTCAGAAATACATGGCCTCACTTTTATTGGAAAGATATTTATAGGTACTGCTTATATGCTATATATGAATATATTTAATGTGGAAAGAGTATATAACCAAGCTGGGCATAAAGTCAGAGACCAAGACTTGCCCTGTTTCAATTCTGAGCAGATAAGAATTAGCTGGTGTGCTTAGACTCCTGAACACTTGAGTGAAAAAGGAACTTAGAGGATCTTAGGGAGAAAACGTGGTTTTTGGAATGTAGATACTTATGGACCAAATTTTGCCTCAGTTTTATGATCTCGGACACATACAATAGTTTCAACTTGCTCATGTGTAATGAAGGTAATAATTCTTACCTGGCAGGGTTGTTAGGAAGATATGTAAGATCATAGCACTGTCTGGCATCCCGTAGATGTCCAATAAATGAAATGTCCCTCTTGCCTTTAGATTATCCAGTTCAGCTCCCCTCTAGCATTCCTAAGAGAACTTTCCCCCAGAAATCTGGGAGCCACCTGTCTCAGCTCTTCCTTCTCCTTCTGTGTCCAGGCCAGCAAAATTTCTTTTGTGGATTCTGGCAATGATTTTCTAATTAGACACCTGTAGCCACAGATCAAATCTAACCATGTCACCTGCTGACTACCACCATTTATTAGTCCCACAGGTTCCAAAATGGGATCCCGGCTTATCTCTCCAGCCTCAATGAGCAATGCCAAACTTCTGACAGAGTCGTACATGCTGGTCCATATCCTTGTTCTGCTTTAGAGGTTGTTTCCTTAGATAGAGATTCATTTATTTCTCTACTACCCTCACTTACCCATCAGACCTAAAGGAGGAACCACCCACCAGCGCACCTTCTGACTTCCTCCTTGTCTCTTCCCCACTCCATTACCTCTTTGCTGTGACAACCTTGTACATATTTCTACTCTGATGAATGTCATACCTCATTGATTTAAGTATTTGTTTATGGGCCTGTCTTTTCCGCCAAAGAGTGAATTACTAGAAGGCAAGAACAGCATCCTATTAATCTTTGTGTTCTCAGCTATTATCACTGACCCTGTACTGGTCCATGTCCCGTAAGCATTTGATGAATGAATCCATGTTTATCTTGATTCCCCGCAGGGATGGGAACTCACTGCATCACAAGGCAGCAAGCTGATGTGCCCCATGTCAAACCCAGATTGATAAATCTTCCATCTTTACCCCCTCTACACACTAATCCCACTTAGAAAGAACACATAAGTTCCCTCAACATGGCTGCCATTGGATTGCTAGAATATACACAACATCATGCAGCAACCAGGTTTTCTCTTCTTGGAAAATTCTTCTGATTATTCCTAGGGTGACATGGTATCCAGGTCCTATACCATCTCATCTCCCTGGTTAGGATTTGTTGTGAGTCACCGGGGCCATGTCTATAACTAAACCCAAGATGCATGATGGATTCCAACAACATGGAGGGCTTTTGTCCTGAACATGCTATTCAAGTAAGAAGAGGATAAAATAAAATATGCTTGCATTTATTCCCATTTTTCTCTATAATAGGAGTAATAATACCTAACATTATTGACGTCTTACCACATACTAAACACTGCAGGAACAACGGCCTGAAACTGGTTATTCTCTCTGTAGCCCTTGAACTCCACTATTTCACCATCCTCCTGACTTCCCAGATATACCAGAAGTCCCTGTGAGCTTGGTTTCAAGGTGATCAGCCAGGGCGGTCCAAGCAAAAAGGTTGGGTTTTGTCTGCCTTTGCTTAGCAGCGTCCTATGGCCAGACTGGCAGGAAGAAAACTGCATGATCCCATGGCATCTAGTCAAGGCACCCAGGAAGCCAGAATGTCCGGCTGAAAATATGCAGCTGAATGCATCATTCAAGGAGGTCCCTGGGATCAGTGACTCCATATTCCACTTGTCCATGGGTGCTCCTTTGCTGTTCAGATGGCTCCAATTTCAGACTCCCTGTGCGCCATCAGAATTGCTAATATTTTTAACCACATACACGTATGTGATGATACTTGTAATCACTCACATGTACTGAGCACATTTTAGATACTGGAAATTGCATAGAACTCTTCATTTGCATAACCTTGCCTAGTCCTTCCAGCAACCCAACAGATACATTTTTCAGTTGAGGAAACTGGTTCAGAGATGCTTAACTGACTGGACCCAAAATGCAGAGCTGTCATTTAGCAGAAGAGTTGGGATTTGAACCCAGACATAAACCCTGTGCTCAAACTCCTAAACTTCACCCCATATTGACTTCTCAGTTTATTCTCAAGCTAAAGGAATAGGTGGGGGGCCCATGAGCGATGTGCACCTGGAAGCCAGGACGAAGGAAAACCTTCAAGAACACCCGTGGGTGGGACCATTTATGGACAATACCAGTGTGGACAAGACTATTGCAATAGCAGGTATTGTCCCATAGGATTTCATCTGGGTGGCATGCCAGCTGCCCCTGACACCTGTGATACCCACCTTGATATCCCAATTGTCCCTGCATCCTACCTTGCTCTTTTTTTTTTTTTTTTTTTGTATAATTGATTGCTGTTATGTGTGGGCATTTTGCTGTTGTTGTTCTGGCTTATGCCCTTTTTGCAACTGCTTCTCAAGGTCTAGAAGCATCAGTTTACCCATGCACTTTGTCCTCTCATCTCTAACCCTAGACATATCCAAATCCCTTCTTTCCCTGGACAGACCTGGCTCCCATCTCCATGGTGCTCTTCACCTGGCCCAGGCGTTCTGTTCTTCTGAAATCCATTCCTATATTCCACTCTGAAGACCACTCTATCTTATCTGCAAGGACTCAGGACAATGCCGAGTGCTATGCAAGGATCCAGAAGTAGTCTATCCGTGGTGTAGCCAGGCAGGAGGCAGTGTGGACTTCTGGAGTCAGAAACATTTGGATGCTTCAAAACAATCCCTAGCCCAAGGAAACAGAAGAGTCATTTCACCTAATCAGAAAGTCTCTCTGAACCCAGCCTCCAACAAAGGCCAGCTCAGCTCCGAAGTCCATCAGAAGTTCAATTTCATCACAGTATCCTCTATAGATGCCATTTTATGTGCTATTAAACAGAACAATGTGGCTCACCAGTAAAATCATCTGCAATAACAGCCCATTAAAAGCTTTCCTTAATATGGAACTTTCTAATTAATGTAAATGGGGTGCAAAGCTTGGAAAGCCAAGTCAATGCTAATGTTCAGAAAGTAGGTAAAATAAGAAAGGGTCTTATTTTTCATTAGCAATCTATTAGGGAAGCTAATGAAATCTTTATGGCTTGGATATATTACCAAAATGTTACAATTGCTTTGTTTCCTGCCTCATTTCTCTGCCACCTTTTTCTATAAATACTGCTATGCTATGCATTAGATTTGGGAAAATAGAACTGTGCATGGATTTTGTGTCTGAGTACTCCCAGGTTCTCAGCGTGCTGGCGGTGGAGGGGAGCACAGTAGCTTAACCTTAGTACTCAATTGTCTGAGTTGGAAACTGAGTTCCAAAGAGAGTTGAAGACTAATGTAGTCATTTACTTCTTAATGCATCTACCTGGATATAATGGGTCATTTCTACTCATTTTCCATTGCTCAAACTAAGTCATTTGACCATGCCTAACTTTAAAGGAGTTATAGAAGTATTATCCTATATTAAATCCCAAAGGCCCCTCCCATGATTCAACTAATATAATAATCTAGGATACCACAATGAATGAAAAACATACCCTGCTCTCCTGGAGCTCAGAGTCCAGTGGGAGAACCAGAAAACAAACAGATTCAAGACAGAGCATGGTAAGTTGTGTATGAGACTATTCCAGGAGCCCACAGGCCAAGTGGGCTCATTTTCTCTCCACTTTGCCCCCCTGGGGCTTTGCTGCAGCTCATTGTGTAACCACCTTTACCTTTTCTATTGGGGTCATGAGGGAAACCCGTGCTCTGATCCAGTTCCTCAGGTACCTGTCTTCAGTTTCATAGACCCTCCATGCAGGGGTTTATGGACCAACCAGCCCAAGCAGGTCTGAGGCTCAGGAAAGTGGGGATCCCGAGGAGGGAAGACCCGAGACCCTTGGCAGCATGGTGAGTGTGGGCTAAACCTGACCTCTTCATAGCCTACTGGTCAGGGCCTGTTGCATCTCAGTGCCAGGAAGTCAGTCCTTTCTGAGGACAGGGATCCGTCACCTGGAGAAGCTGGCATGGCTACTTATTCAGGGATCCAGAAACTACATGGAACTAGAGAGTGGGATAAGGAAACTGAGTCAGAAATCTGTCAGAGGGCAATACTGAAGTCTAAGGTTTTCCTCAATCAGCCTGCAGTAGCAGTATGGCCCCAAAACTCTCTGCTGAATTTGAGCTTAACTTCTTCGAGGACCACCCACCCCACACATGGACCCTACAGGCCTCGGGCAGCATTGGCTCTGGAAGTCAGGGGAGCAAAGGATTCAAGCTCAGGAAGCGCAGTGAGCCCTTGCTCTGTTGGTCGTGCTGGGGATCGCCAGACATTGTACAATTTATGTCCCATGGCAACAGGCGTTTTTAAAGCCCAGAGGGAACACTCTGGTTGGCTTCCTAATCATGTTCCAATCAGCTTTACAGAATTGTGAAATTGATTGTCCTGCTGGTCTCACACAGGCTTTAGAGCCACGCAAAGGGGCACCTTCATCCTTCGCTGAGTTCTACAACACTGATTTGAGGAGACTTCAGCTGTTCCATGCATCCCCAAGAGCTCACATTACCTTGTGATTACAATTTAGGGACACCAAGCCTTGGCCAGTGTGTTTTCAGTTTCCCAATCATTTGACCAGAGCCAGGAATGAGAGAGGAGATACCTGGCACATTAACTCCTCTTAGGAACTGGAAGAAGACAATGGAGTGAGAGAGTGCGCTCCAGGTGCCCCAGGCAGGCTCAGGCTGCTGCTCCAGGAACGGCAGGGAGAGGATCTGGGAAGCATGGCTGTGGGCACTTTGAACTTGGGCCCAATAGTCCTAGGCCTCCCCACAAGATGGTGTCATCAGGGCATCATCGTAAATTGAGTTATACCAAAGCACTCCCACTAGTGCTTCTTTGTTTTCATGTTCTGTCTTAATGAAATATTTGGGGATTTTTTATTTCTGCAGGGATATAAATAGAACCTTGTCATGTGCTTCACCAGCCTAAGCAATAAGGGAAATTTTCCTTCAATAAAGGGACCTGACCTGGGTCTTGAGCAATGACCAGGCGTAGTCACTTGGAGAAAACTGTATTCCATTACAGATAAGCTGGGCATCATGTGCCAAGGCCCAGAGACACTTGGCTAGAATGACAAGCGTAAGGGAGGGAATGGTAGACCTGAGACTAGGAAGGTCTGACACGCTAAAGCGGTTAGAGTCTAAAGGCAGAGGCAAAGGCTGGGGCATTAAAAATGAAAGGTGGAGGCCCTGGCTGCTGTGGCTCAGTGGATTGAGCGTCAGCCTGCGAGCCAAGTGTCGCTGGTTCGATTCCCAGTCAGGGCACATGACTAGGTTGCACGTCAGGTGCCCAGTTGGGGGCGGGAGTGAGAGGCAACCACACAGTAAAAAAAAGAAAGAAAAAAAAAGTGAAAGGTGGGATTCCAAGTGGAAGAATAGAGGTATGGATGGCACAGCAGAGACACAAAGTGTGGGACGGTCACCGTGGGGACTTGCCAGAGCAGGTTTGTTTAATGATACATCTGTCAACTCCTGTCTGGAATTCACAAGAAGTTTTTTTTTTCTCTAAATTACTTAAGTAATTATTTAAGTGATGACAGTCCTATTCTAGTGGCTGGTAAGTAGGGAGTGCTTACGATATGTCAGGACTGCTCTGCTAGTTTTGCATGAGTTATATAATCTTTTCACAATCTTATGAGGGGAGTACCATTAGCATCCACATTGTACAGATGAGGAAACAAAGCCTCAGGGAGTTATTCCATCAGCAGAGGGTCACAGAGCCAGTAAGTGGTCCACACATAGACGGTCTGAACCTAGAGCCCATATCTTAACCAGGGTAGTATGATGCCTCATGTGATCTTAAGAAAACCGAGCTCCTTCCTTCCTTCATTCAACAGGTATTCACTAAGCACACCTGTGCAGCAGGCATGGTACCACATGTTGGAAAGACAGCGTTGAGCGAGATGGCAAGTGACCGTCTCACACTGAGCGAGCATACGGCCGGGTGGGAAGACAGAAAGTCAGTGAGCAATGAATGCAAAGGAGAATATCAGGTTGCAAATAAATAAACAAATAACGGGAACTAGGGCATCAAGAGAAGGCAATACCAGAGCTTGCAAGGATCTTAAATACCAGATGAAGGAATTGAAGACAAGAAAAGAAGAGATCTTCTCAGAGTCATACAGGAAGTTGGCATCGGGGTTGAGAAAAGAATCCAAAGCTAACAAATTCGATAGCTATGTATCCGGTGCCTACTCTGTACTTCCCACTGTTCTAGGCTGCAGAAGGAGACAGCTGCAGGTCCCCCTCATGGATCTTACAGTCTTTACCCCACGCTGTGCTGCCTGGGGTACCTGTAACCTTTCCCTACAAACAGTATTTTACCAGTTCTCTGTTTGACTGAAAAAAGGACCTTCACCTTTATTTCTCCCACACTCTGCCCATGGCAGGCAAACCTAAACGTGAGTGTTTTCTTCCCTGCAGACCCCAGATTCCCCTGCCATGGACAGAACATCAAGGGAATAAAAGGCAAAGGCCTGACGCCTTCCTCCAACTTTCCAAAGAGGGAAAATCCTAACAGTGATACTCCATAAGATGATTTCTACCCTGCCACACCATTCCTTTGAGGCAAACATGGAGTTGAGTACCTTTTTTGCATGGGGGCATCCATCCAGAAGAGCAAAATGACATTGGCTGCTTCCTTCAAAGATGTCCCCTAATGTGTAGAGTGACTCTCCTGCCCTCCTCTTCCGCTCAGCCAAGGCAAGGGGCGGTGGGCTCTGGCTAAGCCTGCCGCTCCCCACGGCCCCTCCTGAGATCTCATAGCCCTGAGACTCCATAGGGAAGGCTGTCGAGGCAGTAAAAGGGGTTTCTCTAGATCTAATTCCTACTATCATGGTGCAGTGGGGCACTGTAGACCTTCTTATGATATAGAATAATTCATATCCTGCCTCTAAGAGCCCAGCCTCTTTCCCTACTCCCTGACCTCTCCTTTATTTACACTAATTCATTTTATCTTCAACAACCAAGCTGAACATTAGGTGCCATTATATAGACAAAGGAACTGGGGCACAGAAATATGAAAAAGCCTTCTCGGGGTCACACAGCTAGTAAGTGGAAGGCTTGGTGTTTCCATTCAGGCAGTTTGGCCCAAGTCTGGATTCTTAAGCAGCGAGATGACTACGTTTGCTCCTCCCTCTATTCTGCCTCCATTCCTGCTGCTGACAGTATCAGCACCTGCTATCAGCAGGATCCCGAGGACTTGTGTCTCATTAGCTATGATGATGCTATTTCCATTGCCGCTACCCTTCTGACGCTGCTGCAGGATTTGTAATATGATTACTGCTTGGTTCTACCTGTGTTATCATTATTGCAAACAATACTGCACCCACTTCAGGCTGGCTTCCTCTTTCTCCGCTCCCATTTCGTCCTCCTTCTCCTCCAAAGTCCCCAGTATTTATTACCATAGTCCTGGACCTTCTGCCATGACTTCTACAGGCATCATTGACAGATGGGGAACTGAGACTCAGAGCTAGGAAACACCTCATCTATAGTCATGAAGCTGACAAGTGGCAGCACAGGATTTGGGGTCTGGGTTATTTATTTCAAGTCCAGTGCTGCTTTCAATGCGATACAAAGAGCTGGCCGCTGAGCCTATTAGTATTTGGAAGTCCTTTGTGCCAGAGTCTGGTTTGGTTGCATGTTAAAGCAGAAGACGCTGTTCCCACTTTGGTTGGGCAAGTGGTTCAGAACCATGAGTGTGAACCCACAACCATAAGTGTGAATGGCAAGTTAGTTCAGTAACTCCCTTTTTGTGGGGGTCACAGTGAAGATGTTATGAGAGGCAGGGGTCAGAAGAGAGTCATGTAGCGTTGGCCAGACATGTGATAGAGGTCAATTTGGATTTATAGCCTTTGTACATGAACTTATGGAAGAATATTTGTTGACGTTACCAATAACTTGTGGATGGGTGTGCATGTGTGTGCGTATTGTGTGTTGGGAAGCGCAATGCAGGACAGTAGACCAGCACCTGCCCAGAGGGACTGTGGCTTGGGCAGGTCTTCCCCTTAGGAACACTGGACTTGAATTCTGTGCACTGCCTGAGGATTTTGGGGGTTAGCCCATACCCTGAGCCAGGAGCGCCTTGGGCCCACCTGGACTCACACACAGATCTCCTTGGCTTTCTACTCCTCCACATGCGGCTCCACCCTGTGCCTGACTGCTGTCGCCCGTGAGTTTCTGGTGACACTGTTCAAGCACAGGTGGGGGATGTTCACCATTGGTGTCCTTGGAAGCTCTCTCCCTGGCCTCACGCACAGGGAGACGCGGGCCTTTGCCGAGAAGAAACAGTGGAAAGAATGGCGTTCGTCCAAGTTCCCAAAGGAAGGCGGTAATTACAAAGCGAACTCAGAGATGAGCAGCTGACAGCCTCGCTCCTCACTTGCTAAGTATCTTCCCTTTGCATGAATTCACACTATCGCCACTGTGTTCTTTTTCGAAAAAGAAAAAAGACGCTAATGCTGCTCTCTGGTTTAATTCCAGAGTTGGCTTCCCGCTGTTTCTGTGGCGGAGCCTGAGCCCTTCATCAAGTCTCCCAGGGCCCTGTACTGGCAATCTGACCCCAGCTCACCATGTCGGCTCCTCGCCGCCACCACACCCTCCGAGGCACAGACATTGAGCCTTCTCCAAACCCACCAGGCTTTGCGACTTGGGATCTTTCCTCGGGCTGTTCCTTTGGTCTGGAATTCTTTGCCCCAGTCTGCTCAGAATCTCCTTCCATTTCTTGTCAGGAGCAATGCCCATGCCTGTCCAACACAAAGATCTGGGCTCTTTCCTGCTAAAACGGCCCTTCCCGAAAGGGTGAGGGTTAGGGTTTGGTGCACACTTCTGGGGAGGCCCTGCGTTCGTGCCGGAAGCACTGGACGTGTGTGTTCCAGACAGGCAGCTAGACTGTCTGGTGGGTGAAACGGAGCAAGCTGCAGATCTGCCCAATGGAGCCATCGATCAGTGTCACAGCGTGCAACCAGCTGTGGCCTGGAAAGGACACATTTTGGAGAGGGCCTCCTGGGGAAAGAGTCTTCGTTGATACGGGGCTCTTAAGAGTAAGATGAGGGTTAGTCAATGTGAGGCAAATTTTTTCCTGATGACATTTCAGAGGCAGTTTTGCACTGACTCAGCTTAAAACGTTTCTCCTTCTGCTCTTGGAACTTGGGAATTGCTATTTCTCCCCTGCAGGGGAGTGGGGAGGGGTTCCATCTTCCATACGACAACCTCCTATCTCTTCAGCTCTGTTTGTCACGGTTTCCTAGTGTCATTGGTGGTGGGGGGCAGTTTCTCCCATCCATTGGAATCATTTCTGCTGACAAAATCCAGCCTTTGGGTTCCCAGAACTATTGTAATTTGTAAATCTTTTACATTGTTCCTCCAAAGAATTTCACAAAAATCTTTATACCCTCACGTGCTGCTCTATTTGTTGCTGTTGTTTGTTTATTTCTTTGTGTAATTGTAAGTGCTGGCATCTGGGTAGCCATGCAGAACCGCAATGGTTAGAGCAAGCCCCTCCGTCCAGTGTCTGACTCCATAGGTCTGTCCTGACTCTTTGTCCATGAAATGTGAAGGTTACAGTTAACTGATCTCTAAGCCCTGATCCTGATCTTCTTTATAGCGCCTGTCATTCACTTCTTTTAAATTTTGTTTATTCGTTTACTTGGCTATCACCGGTCCACCCATCCCCCACCCCCAGACTCGAATGTAACCTCCATGTGGCCAGGGACTTTGTCTTGCTCTCCATTATCCCCCCTGACACATGGCAGGCACTCAGTAAATGTGGATTTTCAACATGGTTTTTCCCTCCCATTAAGAAAGCCTGCTTTCTTTTCTGGATTACAAATGCACTGCTCTTTCATTATAAATCGATACTGAATTTTGTCTAATACATTTTGGCATCTTTGGGGATGAACTTCGACCTATGGATAAGGATAATTACATTAGGGGAAACTTAATTGTAATAATGTTTGAATTTCTGGAATGGATTCTTCTTGGTAGATATTATTCTTTAAAAATTGATATTCTGGTTGGTAGTTTTGTTTTTGGCTCTTGTTATTTTGTTTTGTGTGGACCTCTCTCTGTGTCAGCCTCTGGTGTTGCTCACTTCTTAGAGGCTTCCAGCCATGAGAATAGTCCCCCAAAGCAATTTACAATCCCACCAGCATTGCGTTAAACTGCCACCTACTTCCATGCTAGCCAAGCTGTGCATTTTTATTTTAAATTCTCTTTACTACTTAGAAAAGCAAACCTAGATCTCTAATTTAAAATTGATTTCTAACGAGATTAAATCTCCTTTCTCCCCATTGATCACATGTTTGTGAATTTCCTATTAATTTCATTTATAATTTTTCCATTCACACGCTCATCCTTGTTATTAATTTGTAAGAATGTTTTCTATATTAAGCACATTGACTTTCTTTGCTATATATTTACATATTTTTTTATTTCGTGTTTCTTCTTTTAATAGCACTCAATAACAGTGATGGTAGATTGTAATGTTGTTAAAACCTGATTTTCAACTCCATCATTTTCTTACTTTACTTGCATGATTTAAAAATTACACCAGAGAGCCAACAACTGGTCACCTTTATTTACCATTAATGGCTTCATGATTTCACGCCGTTTACATTGGACTACTTTGTTGAGTGAGGTTGTTTCTTGTCCGCAGACCACACCCAGACTTCTCCTTAACCTCCAGGGGCAGCAACCCTGCCTCTGTCAGGTTTGTGGGGGAAGGGGAATGAATGGGTGCTAGGACTGAGCCAGAGGGGGCAGTGCTACTGCGTGGATGTTTGGATGCTGTCTACTCCGGGAAGCTGCAGGAGTACCCTGGGGCTGGACATATGTTGAGTCCCCCTCACCCTAAGGCACTGCATTCCTGCTCAGATGTGAGGGACTAAGTGAGGCAAGTGAGACACCCAGGCACAGAATTTAAAGAGATGCCCACTCTTGGTGCAGGCTTGCAAGAGCCTTCAGTTTTACCCCCTGGGCTGCAGCTTGCCCCCTTCTACCTGCCTTGGGAAAGAGCAGCTCCTCAGACAGGGTCATTGGCCCCTCCTCACCACCCCTAAGGTACCCCTCGGTCTCAGCTCCGAATTCCTCCTGGGTCCTGCATGGCTCGTGCTGTGAGTTGGCCTCACGGTCTCCCTTGGCCTGCAGTTCCCTTCATCATGAATACCATGAAGGGTAGGGTGGTGCAGTGAAAACTGACCTTGGAACCCAGTGGTGTACCTGTGAAATCAGATGGTGCACCTCCTGGTTGTGGCACATCCAGGGCTTTCTGCTCCTCCCCGTGCTCTGTGATATGGTGCTGCCCTTGTCCCGCCCACCAGCGAGACTTCCAGTCAGGGTCAAGTTGGGTCTGTACGTTGCCAATGGCAAAGCTCTCTCCCCATGCCCCTGGTTTCTGTTATTGCTACTGCAGATTAGTATCTGCATCAATGGGTTCATTTAATGTCAGAGGCGGCTGCTGCTGCTGCTGGCCAGTGCTGTTGGAAGCATTGACACAGCAGGCGGGTCATTAGGGGATGTGACAGCCAGAAGGGAGTGAATTCTGTCCCCTCTGAAAGTTCCTGTCACAGGCAGGATCCCATCAGTTTATGAATGAAAACCTAAATACTTAAAAACCCTAAGGCCCTGCCTGAGAATAAGGGTTAAAAATGAGCATGTATGAACTGTTAGTTTTGTGATTATGTCCTCAAATGCTTCTTTTGGTGACACACACAAGACTGCTGCTGCCTGCTCTTTGGCCAGGAGTCACAGCCCAGCCAGGCAGTGTACTACCGCCTCTGTGACCTGCAGGAAGTCTCTCTGAGACTGTCTCCTTAACAGTAAATTGAAAGAGTAATACTGATCTCCTAGGGCTCCCATGTGAACTAAGAAATACAATGCATATTGCGGAGCCTAGCGGCGCACCAAACACACAGTAGGTGCTCAAAACATGTGAGTGTCCATCGTATCCATAAGGCCCTGCCTTGCAGTGATCTCTGTCATTTTTTTCTTATCAGAATATGGCTGAAGTCTCACTGTTTGGGGTTTTTTCTTTTTTTCCCAATTTTTTTTTTTATTGCGGTAAAATACACGTAACGTAGAACGCAGCATCTTAACTTTTTAAATATATAGTTCCGTGGTTAAATACATCCGTAACATTGTGCAGCCATCACCAGCATCCATCTCCAGAACTCTTTTCATCTTGTAAAACCGAAACCCTGTCTCCATTAAATGATGGCACCCCACTCCCCTACCCCCTCTACCATCAGTCTTTCTGTCTCTCTGAATTTGACTACTATAGGCACCTTATATAAGTGGAATGATGTAAAATGTGTCTTTCTGTGACTGGCTTATATTACTTAGAATAATGTCTTCAAGGTTCATTCATGGGTCAGAATTTCATTCTTTTTTAAGGAAGAATTGTGGTCCACTGTATGTATGTATCACATTTTGTTTATCCGTTCATCCATTGATGGACACTTGGGTTTCTTCGACATAAGTCTCAGTGATTTTTATACTCTATTTAGATATCTTCTAAAACAAATTAAGAACTCATTGCCAAAATTGAGCAGACCCTGTCTTCTTTTTATCAGTCTGATGTTCCTATTTCCCTCCAATCCAAAATTCTTATTTCCTGACTAACTCTCTTGCTGATCTGTCTTTAATTATCCTTCTTCAACTGGGTGCCCAAGTCTGAAGGAGCATCTCATCTTTCAATGTTGGACTATTCCTTTATTACATCTTGGGTTCCTAGGGAAGCAAAGGACCTTTGAAACCTCCTGCTATGGGGTCTCTCAACTATCTTCCCCTCCCTCAACAGTTTAAAGATTAACAAAATTCCAGGAGTAGGGGAGGCTTGTCAAAAATGCTGATGGCCTGGCCACATTCCGGACCAGCTTACCTGGATCCTCAGCCTCAGCCCACTTCTCATCTGATTCTTCCAAGGTGATCCCAGTCTTGCCCCTCGTTCATGTAGGCAGGGGTAGGAAGACTTAAACCCAGCAGCTTACCTAAACACAACTGTCAATACTTCCTTTCATGAACAGAGTGACTCATGAACTTATTAGCCAGTGTGGCCAAGGCTCCTTACCCTCCTTCCCTTGGACCAGGGACTGGGTTGGAATTTCAGGCACTGTCCTCGACAGTTTAGAGCTGGAAGACAAGCCAACCCTGAGCACTGAAACTGAAGGATACTCCTAAGAATGTAGTGGATACAGCACTGTTTGCATGTTGCTTAGTCTGATTGGAGTGGCAGGTATTAATCGCAGAAACAAACAAATAAACGTGAAATTGCATATATGAGACGGGCTATCCAGATTTGCTTTCAAGGTAACTGTGGGGGAGAATTTGAAGTCGCGAATCAATTGCTTTCTCTTTGTGTACTCTCTATAAGTGGTACCTTAGCTCTGGATATTAAGACTTTAGTGGAAACATGGTAGAAGAAGCCATGTGAGATGTAAGACTAAGGCATCAGTGCTTAGACCCTGACTCACAAAGGAAATGTTAGCAAATGCTTATTATTCCTTTACTGTCCAATGATGCAGATCCTGTTTCTCACCCCCATCTGTCCTTCCCAACTGCTGATTCAAGCCTCTGACCTCAGGGCTCCTACTTTATATAATTCTAGGGGGTACCATCCCCATGGGTACAATCTGAACAATGTTCCCTAGCGTTGTGCCTAATGGTCCTTGGTCCTTCCAGAGCCAAGCATGGCACATTGGACTTGGACTGCGAAGGCTTGCTTGAGAAGTGACAATAGAATGGAGAATTGTAGGAAGAGAAGACATTAACCAAACGAAGAAGGGATGGGAGGGCATGCTGTGCAGAGGGAACGGCATGGCCGCAAGCCCTATGGTGGGGAATGCAGGGCCAGTACCAGGCACAGTGTGGTCTGAGTTCAAGATGAAGGGAGCCTGGGCCATGGGGGTGACAGCAGGGGTCAGACCATGCAGCATCTGTGAGCCGCAGAGTAGATAGTTGTTTTATTGTAAAAACACAGAAAAACCATAGAAAGACTTGCTTGTTTTCACAGTAATAACGACAGACACATTTATTGAGTGCTTAGTATGTCCCAGGCAGTGTTCTAAGGGCTTTGCGAGTACTATCTCAATCATTTCCTTGCTCACACCTAAGAAATAGGGACAGTATTATCCCTATTTGACAGATGAGGAAATTGAGGTACCAACAAACTGAGCAACTTGCCCCGGGTCTCACAGCTAGTATGGGGCAGAGTATAGGGTCTTAACCGCTGTAGGAAGCTGTCTCTTGGTTTTGAGAAGTGATGCTCAGGGGCTAGTATTGTCTTAGGTACAGCAAGAGAAGACCAGCCATCTCCCAAGGGATGGCCATGGACATGCCCAGGCAGGGTGGTGTGGTGTGCCTGTATGGACAGGTGGCTCAAGAGGAAGACTTGACACCTGACACTTGCTGGCCCTTATCTGGAGGTGGTGTCTGAGGTCTCTTGACAAAGCAGAGCGGCCCTTTCAGCCCACACAGCTGCTTCCTGGGCTGTTTCCCCCTGGAAGTTACATGGCAGAGAATGAAGGCATCAACATTCAGCTCTGCTTCCTAGACAAGCTGCGCTGTCTTAGGGAGTGCAGTGCCTGTTTGAATGAACGCAGTTAGCAGCCTGCACTTGGGGTGACCCATGCTCATCGAGGGCAGGGAGCAGGACTCGGGGTGGGGAGGAATGGAACGTGGACACAGGTTGAGGAGGTGACATGAAGGCAGCCACTGAGCTAGGAAAGCCAGTATCTTTTGTCTGTTTGCTGAGGAAGGAGCAAGGAATGGATTAAGATCCAAATGGGGTGATGATGTAGATGAGATGTTCTCAACGGGAAAACAGACTTTTAAGAAACAAAAGTCCCTCACAATAGCTCAGACTGGCAAACCTGGACAGTGGGTGAAAAATGATTTGGTTTCATGGACAGATCATCAGACAGTCAAATACCCAGGTTTCTCCCTTTCTTTCTCTTGTCTTTGCTTCCTGCTTCCTTTGGTTCATCTGCCCCATCCTCCTTTGGGCACACTGACTTTTCTCTTGGTGTGGCTCTTGGTTTCCCAGCCACTTGATTCAAAGCATGTGTGAAGGGCCCGCAAGGGACTCCTCTGCCACCCCCCCCACCTCTGGGCCTTTGAGCTCCAATGCACCCTTTTGGCTCAGCACAGTTTCTGTCCTCTGAGCAATTGAAGGCATGTTGGCAGATGTGTCGTTGGCACCACTGACTTCATTAACTCAGAAATGGAAACTGGTTCAGGGAATGGGGAAGAGAGTTTTCAACACACAGATTCGGGATAGAGAGACCATATGACACCATTGAAATTCACTGGGGCGGGGGGGATCAGATTTGGGACATGTGGTGCGCCCTTAAGGGTCCTGTGTATTGTTGGAACACTCTCACGGTCCCAGAATTCTTTTTTTTTTTTTCTTTGCGCATACTCATATTTATTTAAAAAAATGAAAAGGAATAAATTCACAAGTCAAGACAAAAATAGTAATGTAGTTTTGGGTTATACTTTGAGAAGATTTCTGAAGAGCACACATACCTTTTTTTATCTTTTTTTTTTTTACATTACCATTTATTCCCCTAATACCCTGTTCCTCCTCCACCCACCCCGTCTTTCCCTGCAGTCGCCACACTGTTGTCATGTCCACGAGTCCCTTTTCTTTTCAGCCCAGGCAGTGTGGTTGAGCCGCTACATTTCCCCATCCCCGGCTGACAATGAACCCATAGCACAGTGATAAGACGAGAAGCCATTCTAGACAGGTCTCCATGCAAGAATGTCTATATTTATATTCAGAGCACTTCAAAATGCATTTAAATTGCTACTACATTAGCAAATGTCTTTCATGCAAATTTTGATATTTTTCAATGGAGAAGCCTTCATTCGAATCAATGGAATGATTCTTTCCACCTCCCACGTGAAACACCCCTTGCCTTTCAGTAGCATCCCTGTACATGCTAAAGAGAGGGTCTCTGAGCTGCCTTCTTCACATTTGAGGGGTTTGTTGAGTTCTGCATCTTGATGGGAGGCTGGAATTCCAGGAGTGGATCTCATGAAGAGCTACTGTTTTTTTAACTATTTGCCCAGCAGTATATCTGGTTACTGAAGCTCTGTTGGGCCCCCAGCCCCATTCCCTCTACTTGGAGAGCAGTGAGTGGCAAGACCTCAGGCTGCAGGGAGGCTAAAACTAAAGGCTACCCCTGCCAAAGTTCAGAATCACCCCCTTTAGGAACACTGCTTATTTTCTGACATCTTCAAATCAGTTCCACACTCCTGAGGTTCAGCCTGGGGACAGCCATGCTGAGTAGGTCAGGATCATCTTCTTAGACACTTCCTCAACATCCTGGATTTGTGTTCATTTTTCCTGCCCATGGCCTGGCCTATGTCCCCTCTTCTTCCCTGATTCGCCTGGCAGTGGCCCTCAAAGGAAGCCCAGTGGTAGGTAGTTATGCTGGGCAGTTGACAAGAAGACAGGGTCCAAAGTCTGGGCTCTGCAGCACCCAGTGGACTCAGAGCACTTGGAGGTGGCCCCCATGCACCACCCTGGCCTGCCAGGTGCCCAGGGCCCAGAGTCTTGGCAGAGGAGTCCCAGGAGGTCAGGGGCCCTCGCATCTGTGGCCTGTACTGGGGCAGTCATTTATCACTTTTAAGGACAAAGAGTTTAGTTCTTCCCGCCAGCCCTCACAACCAGTTCTGCCTCAGGAGCTGATTCTCAGTCTGATGGTGCTCATGACTTGAAGTTGCCCCCATTCCACCCAGACCAGAAGCCTAAGTCTTACGAGACTCACACAGGTCAAACGAATCCCCTTCCCCTATCTCATCCCTTGTTCTACTCTTCCCTCCTTGGCTCACTGGCCTCCAGCCACACTGGCCTCCTTGCTGTTCCTCAGATAAACCAGACATGATCCCATTTGGGGGTCTGTTTTGAAGCTATGCTCTTCCTGGAAAGCTCTTCTCTTAGATATCTCCTTAGCTAATTCCTGCTCCTCAAGTCCTTGCTCAGACCTCACGTTCGCTGGTAGGCCTGCCCAAGCTGGTTAATATTGCAGCCTGCTCCTCTCTCCCCCAGCAATGCTGTGCCCATCACTCTGCTCAGCTTTCCTTTTCTTTCTTTTCTGTGGCACTTGTCATTTCCAAACATCCTAAATAACTGGCATATTATGACTTCTATAATTGTCCCCGCTCCTCTCACCGCCCTGGCAACTACAAGGTAAACTCCAAGAAGGCGGGGATTTCTATTGCTTTTCTTTTCTCTCTCTCTCACATATCTCACGTGCCTAGAATAATAGCTAGTTTACATTACTGCTCAATAAATAATCTGTTGATTCAAGTTGAATGAGTCTCTGATTTACCCAGAATACTCTCAGAGACCCTCTCTAACATTGCAAATTCAGGCCTGCTGACCTACTTGATAGCCTACTAAGTTCTCGGCGTTTCCAGGTGTTCTCAAACACATGGACACATTTCGGCTTCACAACAAGCCTCTTCTCTGGATGATGAAACCGAGTCTTTGTCAGTCTCCCAGCTGCTAAGTAGCCTGGCTGAAAACCAGCCCCCAGGCTCCCAAGATCACATCCATGCTGTTCTTCCCTTGTTCAGAATTCAAAGTTCATCCTTTTGTTGTCCTTGAATCTCTACTGATAACATTGAAAAACATTTTCTTTCTATTTCGAACCCTCTCCCAAGGAAAAGGTAGGGGAGGGTTATACCTATAAAGAAACACAAGAATCTGAGTGGTACACTTGACTGTGATGCCAAAAAGTAGGGGGGTGAGGCGGGAGAAGGAAGAGGAAGAGACAAAGAAGGGGGGCAAAGTCCCAAAGCAAATTTCCTTGCCAGTTTGCAGTGGGCTTCTCCCTGCAGTGGGCACCTACCAAGGCTCAGCTGTGGCAGACCGAGCAATCAAACTGTTCTTCACTGTGTCCTGGGTTTTACTCTGCCATCCCCAGCTTGGGACACCAAGTCATTTCTTTGCAATAAGCCCCTTTCACATGTGCCATGTAGAATAGATGGAATTGTGGGAAGAGTTGAGCATGGAAGCCGGCTTTGGCTGAGTCCAGCGCCCCTGTGCTCCCGGCACTGCCCAGAGGCAGAATCCCAGAGGTCTCTGCCTTCAGAGGGGTTCTGGGTGATTCCCCGATGGCCCCTGGCATTGACTCTAGGGACATGTCTCACTCAGATGGGACAGAAGGAGGAACTAGATAGAGATGGCGAAGTTGTCAGTGACGAGTTAGGGTTGCTTGGGAGCCACAGATGCAGAGATGGAGCCTATTGGCCACTACAAAGTGGCATGGGAGGGGAAGGTGGTACCAGGGTCTCTGATGATCTGGACATCAAGTCTGTATCTTTATCCATGAAAAGTGTAGATTCTTAAGAAGAAGAGAAACCACCTTAGCCCCACAGTTAGCAATCTCAATTCTGGGGTACACTGCAGGAGTGGGGCAAGGGATTGGAACATGTGGCATTTAGCCCTGCACAGACAATAAGCCTGCGCACCCCCACTCTGCCAGAGGGCACCCAGGGGAGGAAAGAAAAGCCTGGTCTGGGTGTCAGGAAACCTGGCTACCCTTTGAGGGTGCCCTCTAACTTTCCAGCTTCAATTCAACATCCAGAAGTTGGGGGAAGGCATTGAAGCTGAATCCGAATGGTCCTGCTGCCCTTGGCCGAGCTGTGGTCAGGGTGAAGGACAGCGCCCCCTGGTCTCTTCTTGTAATGGCTTGGTGAAGTCCCCTGAGGCAGGAGAGAGGACATGGGCAAACAGCACCTACCCCCGGAGCTACGTTCATGCTGAGGAGGGACCCAGTTCCGGGGCACTGCCCACAGTGTGGGGGAAACACATGTTGGAAGCACCAGTTCAACCCACTTCCGAGCCTCAGTGGGTGCCACACTCAGCAATGCCAGATGCTCTTCCATGAGAACTGCTTTGCCCCCTCACCAGTCCTCGTTTCACAGATAAGAACAGAAAGGTCAGGGCTGTTAATGCTTGTTCTAGTCCATGCATGACTGGTACTATCACCCACAAGAGGTGAAATTTGGTTCTTGAAAGGAGGGGATAGATGAAAAAAATCATCCTCTTCTTCTGCATATACATAATATTCATAAAGTCATAAACAGCTATACAGAGCCCATATACAGCCATACAACATACATGTAGAATTAAAATTTCATGGAGGAAATTAAAGGAAAAAAAGGTCTAACTAGGTTTCTTAGGAAGTGATAATAATAATTGTTTTTTTAAGTTGAGAAGCCTTGGTCTAGACCAGCACTGTCCAGCCACCAGTTACACGTGGTGGTTGAACTTGACACGAGGCTAGTCTGAATCAGGATGTGTGGAAAGCATACAACACATACAGGAGTTCAAATGCTTAATAGGAAAAACAGTGTAAAATATCTCATTAATCATTCTGTGTTGATTATATGTTGAACTAATAGCATTGTAGATATCTTGGGTCAAATGAAATATATTATTAAAATGAATATCACCTGTTCCCTTTTATATTTTTTTTAATATGGCTCCTAGAAAATTAAAAATTACCAGTGTGGCTCACATTTTATTTCTAGCGGGCAGTCATGCTCCAGACAACTACCTGCTAATCAAGATTTGTACCCGAATTTCTGAATCCTTCCCAAGCTGTTTTGTTATCCCACAGCTGACTCCTTCTCAAGCTGTTTTGTTATCCCACAGCTGTCTCCTTAATTCCCTTTACTGTGTGACCTCAGGCATGCCTCTTGACCTCTCTGAGCCTTAGTTTCTCCTGAGTGCTTTGTAATTGAAGAAGCATCCTCCAGCTGTGAGGGTCCTTCCATTCTGGACCCAGCTGAGGGCCTGGGGTCACTGCAGATAGGAGGCTGTGGGCTTTCTGATGAACTGTTTTACCAGGAACGACAGTTCCCTAAATAGCAATATCACCTGCTGTGTGTCTGCTTCTGGGGAAATGCCACATGGGCAAGATTAGAAAAGAGAGAGAGCTTCTAACCTGAGACCAGCACAAGAGAGTGCTGGGGGGCGGGGGGGGAATGCCCATTTTAACCAAGAAGGGAGAAAAACAAAAGCTTTCATTTCTTGTGGAGAGGAGACAGAACCAAAAAATAATGGGCTTTCACAGAACCTTCCCCTAATAATAGGAGCTAATAAAACATCTTGCAAATGTGCTCCGCTGGCTTGAATTGATGCACAGATCTCCCCTATGCCCATCTTTTATTCCTTTCCTAATGCCTAATTTAAGCAGGGGGAGGGGGTGGAGAAAATCAATTCTATTTTAATTTCATGAGAAAAATGCTGAATGAAGGGGAAAAACTGTAACAGTGGAACTTCAGACTTCAGCCCTGGCTGACCCAGAATGTGTGATTATGTGATCAATGGATTTCTCCTCCGAAAGGTCTCTGCAATCCGCCCCCTGCCTTGGCCTTCTGAGAAGGAGGCAGAAGCTCCAGGCTGGCAGGAGAAACCTTTTGGGGGGCTGGGAACCGCAGTCCGAGGGCACATCCCCTCATCTCCCTCCCCTCTCTAAGTTTACTTCTACCCCAATTCTCCTTAACTGTGGTGTATCTATATCCCCTAGTCTCTCACCGGGACCCCTCCCCAGTTCTCCACACTTGAGACAAGTCCTCCTGCCCCAGCTATCTCTTTAACAAAAGGGTTCTCGCCACAGAGTTTCTGGCCTCCCGGCCCCTGGAAACCAGGCCAGCCACAGAGCACTGAGGTTGAGCAAGTGGGTTCTACATTCACAATGCCTGGGTGCCAAGCCTGGCTCCGCCTCCTACTAGCTGTGAGAACCCTGGAAAGTTACGTCTTCTCGCTACGCCTCAGTTTCCTCATCTGTAAAACGGGGATAAAAATGGCACTAGCCTCATAAATTTGTGATGATTAAGTGAGTAATACAGGGAACATGCTTGGCATGGCTCTTGCTTGGCAAACATTAAGTGGCAATCAATATTAACTCATTATTGTAATGAATTTCTACAAGGTGGTCAGAAGCAGAGAGTTGAGCCTTTGGCTTGGTTCCACAATTCCAGGTTAACCAATCAATGTGAGTTAGCACACTTTTTTTCTTTTTCTTTCTTTTTTTTTTTTGTCCTCCTTTAATAAAATATTTAGTTGAAAAAATATTTTTTGACTTAGACAAAGTTCTCATATACCTAGCACCCAGCTTTCCCTAATGTTAGCATCCTACATGGCTAGTAACATGAGTAAAACCAGGAGGTAACAGCAATCAATATTATCAAGTACAATATGATGAATGCTGTCATTTACAGCCCTTCTTTCATTTTTCACTTGTTTCCCCATTGATGTCCTTTTTCCATTCACAATCCAATCCTGGATTTTACGTTGCATTTATTTGTTCTTACTCCTCCAGCCCCCCTAACGTGGGTCAGCGCCTCAGCCTATCGTCCTCTCTTAAGTCACTGTTGAAGAGCACTGGTCTCTTCTGGTCTATTTTGTAAACTTTAATTTAGGTTGTGCATTTTTGACAGAAATTCCACACAAGTGATATGCCTTCCTCAGAGCATCTTATCGGGAGGTGCCTGATTGTCCTTATTTCTCATTACTGGAGTAAAATTTGATCACTTAGTTAAGAGATACTATGTATTTATTAAGCATCTGCTATGTTTCCTCTTTGGAATATAAGAGCGAATAAAATGGTATCCCTGTTCTCAAGAAACTCTCAAGTCTAATGGACAAATGGTGCTCTCGTTATCATTGCTGGATCACCCACCACTCCAGACCTTAGTGGCATAAAGCAACAATTTCATTATGCTCGCAGATTCTGTGGGTCAGGAATTCGAAGGGACGTGGCCAGGATAGCTGATGTCAGCCTCACGATGTCCAGGGACTCAGCTAAGAAACCTCAAATGGCTGGGAGTGACCAGACAGCTGAGAACCAGAATGACCTGGAGGCTTGCTCACTTACCTAGACAGGTGTGACTCAGAGACTGGACGCATCTGGAACCATCAACCAGGGCATCCACATGGCCTCCTCACATGCCCTGTGCTTCCTCACCGTGTGGCGGCCCCAGCGGTGGTGCTTCTTCACTGCAGCTTAGACTCTGTAGACATGAGTGTGCCCCTGTGGACAGGCCAGGAGCTGCACTGCATCATTTTCTCCACGGTCTTTTCCTCAAAGCAGTCACAAGTCCTCCTAGACCCAAGCTGGGGACATGAGCGTCATCTCTTGATAGGAGGAAGGTAAAGGATTTGTGGCCATTTTTTTAAGCCCACCCAAAATGGAAAAGCACTGAAGGCTCTTTCTACTTTTACAGGGTTGGAAACACAGACCCAAGATGACAGGAGCATCACCAGCTGGGGTCTCATTAATAATTAAATACATAGCTGAGCTGAGTGCCAACTGTGTACAAACAGGCATGGATTCAGCTGCCAGGGATGCTCCCCACATCTTTCCCGAGGGTGGCAGGCCCAGCCAGACTTGCTGCAAACCTCATGTTCTGACAGTTGCAGGCACCCACTGCCAGTCCTGTCCCAGGCAACTGGTCACCCATGGGCGCGCGCAAGGGGCAGGTGACGGGGCGGGATAGAAAAGGCTGGACTTTTGCATTGGAATGACTTCATTGCAAACCCAGCTGTGTGACACTCTGAGTTCGTTACATTTTCATTCCTAATCCTCATTTATTCACGAGACCTCATTGACTTCCACTCTGTGCCCAGCTTGGGAGCTGGCGGTTACAGCGATGAATAAATAAATAAAACCCAGGCCTTGCCCTCGGTGGAGGATTTCCCCAGGCTCCCTCTGCCAGAAAGGTGACTGGAGGGGCTGCAAGGTGCCAGGGAGCAGGGTCAAGGGCTCCTTCAACTCCTCCTGCATCCCCATGCCCAAAACCAGCTGGAGAGGAATTGGTCACGCAACTTAGCAATTTAACCAGGTTAAACTCAGCAGAACAGAAGTCAGCTGAGTGTGAAGTTGGAAGGCAGGCGGCTTACATTTAAAAACCCAAAAATTATTGCGATGCCGACTAAAAGCAATTGGGAATATCACTAGACAGACTCATTAAGCAAGAAAGTTTCTGTGAAAATAACAAAATCATAGCACCCAGGACACCCCATCATGCGATTAAAAGCCTAAAGGAGGTTTAAGCTTCATGTTATTAAACTGCATTATGACAGTTTAGCGCGAGAGAGCTTAGCGCCATCAGAGTTGATGGTGGCCCTGTTATGGGAATCTGACTGTGTCTTTGAAATTCAGAGCAGTTTGAAGGAGGAAAGCTGTCAGAATATTCCTCCCCTGCGGGTCAGTAGAAGGGCGAGGAGGAGACGGAGAAGCAGCCCAGTGGTAAGGATGGGAGGGGCTGAGATGCTGATTGGAGAGCACCTGTTAACCGGAGGACCCTCCCCTGAAGTCTGAAGGGAGCTGGGAGCAGGGCAGTGATTTAGGGAAGAGAGTGGGTGCACTCCTATATGTTAATTTTGTTATTATCACCTACTGGCCAACCTTGAAGTTTTTATTGCTAGATGGTGAATACTAATAACCCTGGGCCAGCTGGATTCTGAGCGTGCTTTCTCCTAGCGTTTGATCCCAAAGCCACCAGGAAACCAGCTAAAGTCAGAGAACACAGGGTATGGACTGGAAATGAGCAAAAGCCATGGTGGGCAAACAAGTCCACTTCCCTTCTGCAATGCCTCTTTGATCCCTGGAGACTTCAGAGCAGGATCAGCTCCCTGCAGGGCAGTAGCAGGACTGTCATGCTGGGTAATTTGCTGGCATTGTCCCCTGTGCTGGCAGCCCTGGGAGGGAGCGAAGTCCAGGCAGCCCCAGCCCAGCAAGCCACAGTCTGGCTCTGACCCTGGAGCTCAGCTCTGGAAACCAAGAAGCCTGGCAGGCCCTGCCCAGGGGCCTGCTGCTCCATCCAGTTGGTAGTAGAGCACTTTGGCTGGTGAGATTACAAAATACATCCTAATCACTCACCTCTTGGAAAGGGTGGACCTGGGGCTTCAACATGAGTTCTGCAAGGCTGAAGTCCAATGGTCTTCCCTCCCCAGCTCCTCTCACTCCTTAATGGCAGCATCATCAGAAGGACCAGGCTGGTGGACCTTCAAAGACCTCCCCCAATGGTGTCCAGCCTTGAAGGCTCATCTGCCCTTAGGCCTGGTGCCATGTAGTGGCTCTGTCTTATTCCTTCATTTCTAAGGACTTCATCCTTCACTAGCCAGGACTTAATGGCTCTTCAGTCCACTTGCTTCTCTCCATCCACTCAGCTTCTGGTCTGAACCAGCCCTTCAAGTCACCTGCCCCCTGGGTGAGAGTCAGACCCTCCAAAGGGGTTCTTTTCCTCCGGTCCATTCAATCCTTCATTTCCTTGCCAGAGAATGTGCTTCTCCATATTTGATGGGCATGAGCATCACCTACAGAACTTGTTAAAACACAGATCCTGGACCCCAACCCCAGACATGTTGATCAGTCGGGCTGGGATGGGCCCTTGAATCTGCACCTCTAACAAGCTCCCAGGCAATGCCGATGCTCTGTTTCTACAGCCCACAATTTCAGTAGCACTGTTCTTACATGCAGGCAGGGCCCTGTACCTCTCTGGGTAGCCCACCTTCCTTTTTAATGGTTCTGTATTGCCCTCAAGATAAAATCGAAGCACTTGAGTACGTATTCACATAGGGCTTTCATGACCCAGCCTCCAAGTTGGGCTGCCACAGGCATCGTTTGTGCACTGCACAGAGATGTGCCACCAAAGGGATGGAGTTCACTGAGCACTGGGCCGCCTCTGTCAGGAGGAATAGAACTGGGCCCAAGAAAGACATGCCTTTTGTTCTCTCAAAGGCACTGTCAGCTCATTGAAGTGTAGAGGACAGGGTTGAGAGGGGACTGTCTGTGGCCGGAGAAGTGCCTTTTTCTAATTTGTACAGAAGCAGTACAGAAGCCAGTACTCATCTGCCCGAGAACATCTCTCAGGCTTCCTCTTCCTTCAGTCTCCTCTGTCTCCCGTCACCCCCTCCCACCTTTCTCCCATGTCCTTCATCTGGTTAATACCGTAATGCTCCAGGGGAGGACTTCCTGGCCCCAGAAGCCTTCTCTGTTACATGCTCCCAAGAACCACCTTCCCTTCCTTCAGAGCAGTAGCCCCAATGTGCCCTCACCGCTCACCCCTGTGGTCACCCCTGTCACCCTCACTGTACTGTAAGTCTCCATAGGCTCTGCAGTGCTCAGCACAAGGCCACGTCCACAGCGCAGTGAGTGTTTGTTGTGGATTCTATTCTGCAGCTGCACAGACCTCACAAGTGCCAAAGCCCAGCATGCCACTTTTTCCTGTTGTTTCTTAAATGTTTTATTTTGAGCTAACTCTGAATTTACAGAAAAGTTGCAAAGATAATGCAGAGACTTCTCTATCCTTCACACAACTTCCCTGAATGCTTACATCTTACATAGCCATGATATATTTGTCGAAATGGAGAATTCCCATCTGTGCATTATAATTGACTAAACCCCAGAGGGTTTTTCTTTACTTTCTTTTTCTGAGGGGAGGGGATTTTCGAAGTTTTTCTGCAGGTGCCCTATTCTCCCTTCTAGGTTCCTGCATAACATTTAGGTGTCATGCCTCCTTATTCTCCTCTAATCTGTGACAGTTTCTCACTCTTTCCTTGTTTTCATGACCTTGGCTTTTTTTGTTGTTGTTCTTTGTTTTTGTTTTTGAGTGGTCAGTGTGAGTTTATCTGATGTTTTCTCGTTAATGAACTGGGATTCTGGAGAAGACCACAGAAGGTATATACCCTTCTCATGACATCGTACCAGGGGCCCCTTGATCGCAATGTGACTGTCATTGACAAGGTTGATCTTGACCACTTGGTTAAGGTAGTGTGTGCCAGGTCTCTCCACTCTAAAGCTACTATTTCCCCCTGTTAATTCAAAGTGAGTCCCTAGGTCCAGCCCACACTCAAGGAGAGAGGAATTAGGCTCTATCCTTTGGGGGGTGCCAAGGAATTTGTGGTTTTATGATGGAATCACAACAGTAGCTGGGAACTCTGGGGGAGATTAGCTACAGGAACTTGAGCGTTCACCGGCGAATCCTGCCTATAGCTGTTACGATTGACTAGCGAGTCTCTAGTTCCTTCCAGCATGTCATTTTCAGGGTAGTTTTCCTCGGCACGTGCCACATTTCGTAGTTCTTCTCATTCCCCTTCAGGCCATGGGGCCCAGCTCCAGCATTCTCAGCCCTGGCTGCCCACCTGAACCTCCTGGAGAACTTTAAAAATGTACTTCTGCCCAGGTACCTGAATCCACAGCACTTGATTCAACTCGTCTGGAGCAGGGTCAGGCCTTGGTCCTTTTTAAAAAATCTCAGGGACATTCTGTGCTCTGGAGTCATGTCTGAGGACCTCTGGCAGTTTCTTTGGGAAGCTGTCCTTACTCTCTCTGGCAGAACCTGTCACTCTCAAAGGACTTCATTCCCTGCAATACCCATCAGCCCTTTGTTCCCAAAGTCAGGAACTGGGATTTCTTCATGATGTTCCCTCAGGGCCCAGACCAGAGGATAGCCCAGAGTGGGTTCTCAGGGAGCACTTGTTGTTTGAGAAAATGAGTCCAACTCAATGGAAGCAAAAGCATTAGCTGTCTGCACAAAAATAGCACGTCCCGGCACTCTCTTGCTGACTGAATGGTGTTGAAAACACCAGGCACATAGTACGCATGTCAGTCGTAGCCATTTTTTCTGCTGCTGTTATAGTCCACAGCTCTCTAGGAACAACAAGGGCCCTGTGGTCAAGAAGTCATTGGCCTGTGTATGGTGGCCATCTGTACATTCACACTGTTCTCCAGAAGGGATGTGTTCCCATGCTGTGTTTAAATTGCTCGGAAACCAAAGAGTCAACACTACATTTCTAACAGAAGGAGATTGCCTTGAGCTGGTCTCCTTGGAGGTCACCAAGATGGCAAAGACCATGCCTCTGCAGTGGGTCACAAAAGGGGAGTAAACATTTTAACCAGTTGTTTTGAGTTTACAGAAAAGTAAGATGAATTGGATGCTTTATTCAATGAACTGACCATGTTGGTCTATTTTACCTGTAGTCTTATTAACACTCTACTGTATCAAGACCTCCAGAAGATGAGTTGGAAGCCATTTGGAGAAAGTTGGGAGCAGGTGGGATGCATAACTTAGGGGGCTGACTTTCCTCTCCCCCAAAGAGTTTAGGATGAAGATGCCATGGGTGTAGTAGAAGCTATAGAGGATGCTTCTGGCATGTCAAGCTTAGGGGGGCAGGTTGTGACCCAGCTGATGCTGTCTCTACTGACAATTGATGCTGTTATGGGTTTCCTCAATATGGGGTCATCTATTGGGGAGTGAGCCCTTTAAGTGTCCCTCTGGTCCTTGCAAGGCACCTCTGAGTATTCGAACAGGCTTATCCAAGTTCTTGTCACACCATGGCAGCAGAGAGAACTTCATGAACTGTGGGTTTCCCTGTTCCTCTAGCATGCTGCTTGATCACACACATAGCTGCCCTCACCCCTGCTCACTCGTTGATTGTACCAACTTCCCTGGCCTCAGTTTCCTCAGCTGAGGAATGGGAATAATCATAAAGAACCCATACCATTTTCTGAAGCTTCAACAAGGTGATTTTTATGAGGATCCCTACTCACAGTGTGTGGCACATAGCAAGTGCTCCCAAAAGGTGTTTTTGTCCTGACTGCATCTTCTGACCAGCTGCTTCTCTCCTCCCTAGTTTATCTTGTATCTTCCCTTACTCCCCTTGCGCCATCTCATCCCCGGGACCCAAACCGTCTCAGCTGCTCTATCTGAACATGGAACTGTTGGGTCTTGCCTTGTACTGAGCCCAGTGCCTGGAGCCTAGCATGGCTCAATCTACACATGCTCAAGAAACAAGAAAGTCCTTCCTGGTGGGGTTCTCCAAGGGGAATTGTTTCCTTCTGTTCACCCTGCCTCTCTGGCTCTCTCCTCTTCTGTTCAGGGTAGAAGAGCTGTTGTTCTTTGCTCCATTGCAGCGGGAGCCTTGAAGCAAAGGCTAAAGTCACTCTTCCCTCCCTAGATCCTCACTCCTCAATAAAGGGGCTGCTCTCCAGGAGTAGAGAAGCGGGAGGTCACTCTGCAACGGAAATCAAAACAGAAACTGACATTAAAATTATTCTTGAACCTTTAAAGAACCCAAGGCTCAGAGAGGTTAAGTGAATCGCTCAAGCCACACAGCTTGTTTGATCACTTGCTTATACATACAAAGGGAAAATGTGGAACAAAAACTAGAGAAGATCCTTGGCCTCTTGGAGCTTAAAGTCTAGTACAGGGGTCAGCAACCTCTTTCTCCACAGGGCTAGAGAGAAAATATTTAAGATTGTGTGGGCCATGGAGTCTCTCACTGTCACAGCTACTTAACCCTGCAATTGTAATGCATACGTAGCCATAGACAATACCTAAATGAATGGCATGGCTGTGGTCCAATATAGTTTTATTTACTAAAACAGATGAGGGGCTGAATTTGGCTTTGAGGCTTTACTTTTCCAACCCTTGGAAGAGTAGAAAAAGAATTCATAAAAAAGATAATTGCGTGATTAAATGTAAAATTTGTGGTTCGAAGAGGAGAGATGTGATGTGATTCTCGGAACATAAAGAAGGAGGACGTGGGAGTCATTTTAAGTAGGAGGGAGCCATTGTAAGTGCCATTTTCAGTAGGAGGAGTGATTAACTAGGTGAAAGGGAGGCAGGGGAAGGGAAAAAAGTGTTTTGAGCTGACAGAATAGCTCATGCAAAGATCCTGTGGCAAAAAGGACCATGGCTCTTTTTAGACAGTGTAATAAGGTCTTGCTTGCAAGAGGGAGCCCAGGAGAGGCCACGTCATGGAGTGAGCTCACGAGGACCGTGAGGTCTTAATCCTGAGAGCTGTGCAATTCTAAAGGGTGATGTGTATGGATTCTCATTTCGAAGTCCTCACTTGGGCTCCTGGCTAGGGATTCCACTGATAGACCTAAGAGACTGAGTGGCCTCAGTCACCTTGTGGCAGCCAGAACCCAGTCCCCGGAGCCAGGGTTGACACGCAGCTCGGCACCCTGCCCCCCACTAACTCATTATTTTGTTTACTGTTCTCACACACCTTCCAGACAAAGATTCACGTTGCATTATGCGTTTGAGGGCCACAGCTCCATCCCATTCCACTTTTCCCACCTTCCTCCTTTCCCTCCCCAGCCCAATCCCCCACAAGTCCCAAGTTCATAAAACTTGCAAGTTAAATTTTTCAAAGACTGTTTCTGACAAAGCAGTGGGGATTAGACTTGGTGAAGCCCTTCATCAAAAATTGAAGACATGCTATATTAACATACATTGATTTATTCATAGTGTTTCATTACAAGTAAGTGAGGATCCTGTAATACCAGGAAAGGTTAGGAGAGCAGGGAACATGGTATATTATATTGACAGCTCAGTGGAAATTGAGTTGCTTCTGGATTGAATTTGGAGCGCAGGAAAGGAATTGGCTAGTAAAAAATAAGGCACGAGTTTTACCTCCCAGCACCTGTATATCAATGTAGCTGCCACCAGCCCAGCCAAGGGGACTGGGGAGGAATTTCAAAAGAATGCATATGTATGTCTTCTCCTCCTGTGGGCTGGGATTAGCTGCCTGCCACAGGCAGAGTTCTCTGAGCGTGTTCCTTCTTCTGCCAGTAGGGAAACCCGGAATCCAGCTGCAGCCTAACACTCAGCAATCCCATCTGCTCACTGCTCTCCAGTCTCACTGGACTTTTCTCGGTTCCCACAAGTCTTCTCCCACCCCAGACCTCGGCTCAGGTAGCTCCCCCTACCTGGAACTTGGAATGCCCTTTCCTCTGCTCTGAATCCCTGTCATCCTCCGGGATCGGTTCAGTTCTCCCCTGAGACACCCCGTGAGCACTTGGCCTTCGTTTGGTGTTTCTCGGAGGCAGGCTCCTGAGACAAAGATTGGAATACCAGCGATTATTGAGAAGTTTAGGAAACACTACGGAGTGGGGAAGAGAAAGAAAGGTAGCCAATGATGGGTATATTTTCCAGGCAGCTCCCTTTGGAGGCCGGTGGAGCAGAATCCCACAGGGAAATGCCCTAGGAGGATGGGGTGGGGGAGAAGAACCTGGGAAATGTATGTGCCGGGTCCCGTCAGGCCCGTGGGTGTTAATTACCCAGCACTTCGGCCAGCGTCTGTGCACAAAAACCACAAGCGAAGGGAGGCAGGTGTTTGTAGCTTACCAGAGAAGGGCTGGAGTTGGCAGGGGTGACCAGAGGGAGCACTGTGGCCGGACCCACCAGGGTCTGCGGGCTTTGCTTGCAATGTGCCCAAGTCCTTCAGCTCTGGGCGTTTCGCCCCCTGGGCTCACTCTACTCCAGGAAACGTCTGGCCTCCCTCCTGGACATGTGGCATTAGGAGAGGAAAGTTACCTCTCTCCAAAAGCATTTGGTGCTCTTGCCAGAAACAACACCCCACTGATTTTTGAAGTCGATATGCTCCCTTTTCCACCTGGGTTTGGCCTTTATGTCAACCATGGGACATTCGTGAGATCTGTGTGGCTGCAGAATAGAATCCACAAGAAATACTCCCTGAGCTGTTCTTTGATTAATGCAAGGTGTGTCCAGGCCAGGCAGGGTGCCGGAGGGGAAAGAGCTCAGGTTTTAGAGCCTAAGAGACCTGGATGCAGTCCCACCTCAAGTGCATGGTCTGCAGCTGCACGTGAGGACCTGTGTGAGTCTCACGAGCATAATGTTGAGCGAAAGAAGCCAGACAAGAAAGAGCACACCTTGTATGACTTCATTTGTGTAAAGTTCAAAACCAGGCAAAACTACCCTAATACCGTTAGAAGTCAGGTTAAAGTATCCCTGCCACAGGAGGCGGGTAAGGGTTGAAGGGGTGGGAGGGGAATTAATTGGGTGCTGATTGGAATTGTGCCCTGTTAGTAAAAACTCATCGAGCTGTGTAGTTTTCTGCTTGTGTTTTATACTCTAATCGTACTCTTAATAGAACAAACTAAATAAAACAAATTTTAAAAATCCTGTTTGCTACTTGAACAAACATTTAATTTAGAAACGTGGTTCTCAGAGTTGATCCTCAGGGCCAGGGCCAGGATGCCAACCGATTTGTTAGTTTCACAGCAGAGTAAGTGCATAAATTGAGAGTGAGCACCTAGAAACGTCTACAGGGCCTTGACATTGCTGTGACGCCCAAGTGCAAGGTCAATGGACACGTCTTCTTGCACAGAGTGTAGACCAGTTTGGTTATTGCCAAACTCACATGATGAGTCATATATGATATTGTCTTTGGATAATTGCAAGTCCACACTGAATGAGGGAACTCAAAACTGGGCCTTCACCGTAGATATTTTGAAAAGTGCTGATTGAATGCATGTTGTTTTCCAGTTGAGCCTCAGTGCCTCATTTATTAAAATGAGAATAAATATCCCAATGCCCCAAGGCTGGGGGAAGACAAGTAATATAATGCATGAGAAAGCAGCAGACAGCACAGTATGGAGTAGGGGGCCCATGAACTGCACTTCTTTTCTTTATTTTTATTGTTGACACTATTTATGACGGATGTCCCCATTTTCTCCGCTTTGCCCACCTCCCCCCAGGTGCTCCCCGCTTCCCTCTAGCCATTACCACAGTGTTGTCAGTGTCTGTGGGTCATGCGTCTACGTTCTTTGGTTAATCCCTTCACCTTCTTTCATCCAGTCTCCCCTCCGCTCTCCTCACTGACAGCTGTCAGTCTGTTCCGTGTGTCCCTGCCTCTGTTTCTAGTTTGCATTTTTAACTAGCTTTCCAAATAACTTATGGGGACACTTCTTGAACACTGCTCTACAGCTGCACTGCCCAATGCAGTGGCCACTAGCCACGTGGACCGCTAGCCACGGCCCCCACTACACTTTGAAATGTGGCTAGTCCAGATGGAGATGGGCCATAAGGGCAAACTACATACTAGGTATCTAAGACTTCATGTGAATAAATACAGTCTATATTTATTTATATTATAAAATATGAATATAGAATATCTCATTAACTTTCTGTGTTGATTACAGGTTGAAATGATAATATTTTTGCCTATGTTAATTAGGTTTGACAAAATATATGATTTCCTTTAATGTTACATCTTTTTTCTTTCAATGTGGCCACTAGGAAGTTAAAAAGCATGTCAGTGGCTTGGATTGTATGTCTCTTGGGAAGCGATTGCCCTTGCTCATCAGCAATGGCGATTTCGGAGGATGGGCAATCTATCAGGTGGACAGCAGCTTCAGAATGCGCTGACCAGGCTCACGTGCCTTCTCCTTTCCTCCCCCGATGTCCCTCCATCTGAGCGCCATCCAGCGTCCAAGGGGAGGTGTTCACTGGCTTCTTTGCTGGCTTGTTGTGCAGATTAACTACAAGGCTGTGGGCTCCCTGGACCCGAGCGCCGACCTTTCCAGCCAGAGGGGGAAAGTGTTCAAGCTCCGGAATGAAACCCACCACCTCTTTGTGGGCCTGTACCCAGGGACCACCTATTCCTTCACCATCAAGGCCAGCACAGCAAAGGGCTTCGGGCCCCCCGTCACCACTAGGATCGCCACCAAAATTTCAGGTATCGCTCTCAGAAAGTTGCTGTTGCTTTGTTTTTCCCCGTTCCTAATTTTCCTGCAAGTGAAAAAGGTCAGAGCCAACTGTAACCACGTGGTATTGGAACAATCAGGATCACGCAGTCGCTCATGATGAAAAACCAACCCACAAACTTCCTAAAGTGTAAAAAATGTATTAATTAGACCAAAGGGAATGCCGAGCGACTCACCAAAAAAAATGTACCACATGATTGCATTATGTAGTGCTTTTTTTCCATACACAATTGCTTGTAAAAATGTCATTTATTTTCAGGACTATTTCTCTTGGCAGGGCAGGGTATAGCAGAGGTTCTCGTGAAATGTCTGATGAATGAATGAATGAGCAAATGAATGAATGTTACAAAGCGACAATAGTCTAACGTTTCACCCGCCATCTCCAGTAGGGCCCCCTCCATCAAAGACGGCATCAGGCCGAATTATCTCAGAGCCTTTCCTACAATTTTTATTTTTCCAGTATGCCTGTGCACTTCGGTCTGCGTGCATACATTATTTTACAAAACAAACCCGTGGAGTTTTTTGTATCTTAATGTTTCCACTTATGTTTGTACCATAAGCATTTTCAATGTCGCTACATTGCTTTAGTTATAATGGTCTATCAAGTGGATGGACGTAATTTAATTAAACATTCCCTTGTGGTTGGATATATTTAGCACTTCCATGATTTTATAAAATAACACTTCAGTAAACAATTACAGAATAAATTTTAATTCATTGGTTTGGATTATAACTTTGGGATTAAATTACAGAAATTAAAATACTGAATTAAAAGGGATGTGGATTTTAATAGCTCTTAATCCAAATGGCTAAATCACCTTCCCAAGGGATTAGATTCAGTGGCACTCTTATTGGCTGGAGATGAGAGAGGGAGGGTCTCATGAGAAATAAGATAAGAATGACTTCATCGCTGCTGAAATGTGCATTTTAAATGTGCTTGGCGATGTGGACTGCATTCGCATCTTTATTAAGGACTTATTTTTCCTGCATTTTTCTGTTGATTCGGTGTGGGACGTTTTGGTTCCTGAGGGTTACTGGCCACGTCACTTCCACCCTTCCCAGACTCTTCTGCACCTTGAAGGAGCCCTCAGGCAGGCTGTGTGACTCTCGTCCAAGCCTTTCCTGAACGTCCTCCTCCAGTCATCCTGCGTGTTCTTAGGGGCGGCACCAAGGGGAGGTGGTGAGCAGGGTGTGGGACCTCTGCTGAGCTCCATGCTCTGTTTTCTCTTCCCAGCTCCATCGATGCCCGAATACGACACAGACACCCCGCTGAACGAAACGGACACGACCATCACAGTGATGCTGAAGCCTGCTCAGTCCCGCGGAGCCCCTGTCAGGTGAGGAGGCTTTGTCACCAAGCATGCACACCTCCCATTGGATCCAGTCCCCATCAATGGGCTGGGCCGGCCAGGAGCCTCCTGGAGGGAGAGGGTCAGCAGCCCAAGCCCAGGAGCCTCTCTCTGCGTGATGGGGTATTGGAACTGCTTCAGAGGGAGCGTGCTGATAAGGACCAGAGGAAGGCTGGGAGAGAACTTTCTAGAACTCATCTATGGTAAATTTATTTAGTAGATTGGAAGCCTGGGAACAGTTTCCTTTCCATTTCTGACTGATATGAACAGACAAATGGACAGACACACTAAATTCTGAAACACACCTGCTCAGAGATTGTAAATGGGGCAGACCTCTGTGCTGGTCTAGGGTAAGGCCTTCATGTGCTGGAGCCCCACAGAAGGACTTGTAGCTAAAGCTGTGTTGCTGATTTTCACAAGAAGCTGCTAGAGCTCAGGAGCATACTTATGGTTCAGGCAATGAAAGCATCTCAGTAACTAAGCTGTCCCAGTGCAAGGTCATGGCTCATGGCTATCAGGAAGCTGGGCATCTCTTTAAAACCAGCTACGCTTTGCACCAGGACAGCAGCTCCTGTGTTGACTGCCAGTTTGCTCAGCGGTCAAAGGATGACAGTCCCTTGAAATCAAGCAGTGTTGGATGAAACAGCTTTCAGACTGGCTCAATCCAGTTCAACAAGCATGCATTGGGTACCTTAGATGCTCAGAATGGGAAGGGGCACAGGGGATAAAAATCATTCATTTATATATTCATTCAACAACTATTTATTGAGCACCACTCTGTGCCAAGGACTATTTAACTGCTAGGATACAGTAGTGAACTCGCCGTGAATAACTCGTGGTCTAAAGAAAGCCAAACTCTAGTTGGGGAGACAGAAACATGAAAATATAATTATAATACAGTGTATGCCTATGGAGATATGCATAGGCTGTTATGAGAGTTCAGAGGAAAGAATTCCCAGCGGAGGTGACACTGAGCTAGATCTTAATGGTGGATAAGATTTTTGTCAAAGCAGTAAGAGGGTCCAGCCTGAGCAAAGGCACGGAGGAGAGAAGCAGCCGGCTGTCCTGGGAGCAACCAGGACTGGTTAAGTTCACTTTAGCATAAAGGTTAAGGCAGGGGTGGTGGGGTGATGATGGGCGCCATGTCTGAGATGCTCGAGCTTGTTTGTAGGACCATGGGGAACCCCTGGATGGTCACATGAGGTGTCACTTTTAGATACTGGAGACTGGAAGACCAGCCAGGAAGGAGGCTTTTGAGATGGCCTAGTTGTCTGTTTTCCAACCTGGACCCCACTCTACCCAGAAATGATAGGCCTTGCAGCAGATAGAATCAATTGCCAGCAATTCGGAAGTTCCTCTCAATTCCGTGGACTTTGAGCAATATCCTGTTCTAAGTCAGCTGAATCTTCAGACCTTGCAAGAGGTTTGTATAGTACGTGTGTAGCACCCGAACGTATGCCTTGTATTCTACACATAGGTTGTTCCAGGTCGTCCTGGCCGGGATGAGCCAAAGCACGTGGTGTCTCTCACATGAAATAGTTGTTGAGTTACTTGCTTTTTATTCCTGTTACTTTCATTCAACATTGTCCTTTCATTCAGCCTGTGTGCTGAGATGTTATTATCCTTGTTTTCAGATGAAGAAACTGAGGCTCAAGAATCCCCACATGCACACAGACAATCGGTAGGAAAGCCGAAGGGCCTCCAGGTGCCCAGTCACATGTTCGTTTTGGCCACCCAGGCCTTCCTCCCTTTCACAGCTCACCCCCAAAATGTAGCATTAGGGTCCGTGTCTTCCAGTAAAAGGAAGCTGCTAGCTTTCATCTAATGGGCGAGGACTTGCTGTGTGCCTGTCTCTCTGAACTCTCTGTATCCTCACAACATCGTCTCCCCACTTTGCAGCTGTAGAAACTGAGGTGAACAGACACTGAGTGAGTCGATTCAGACCACAGGACAAGCAGGTAGTGCAGGCAGAATTTACACCCAGTGCAGCTGACCCGAAGCCAACACTCATTCCACTCTACAACACCACCTTCCTAGGAGAAAGTTGTGCATGATATATTTTGGTGACATTTCCATGGGAAAAAATTAAAATAAATGCCACTTCTCAAAGGGACACTGCTTGGTATCTAGAAACGTCTGGCTGCTTTTCTTCCCAAGCCTCTGGATCAGGGAGGGTTGGGTATACTTCATTTCTAGAATTATTTTCAGATTATTGCTTGGGCATTTGCCAAGACAGATAAGAGGATAACCAATGCCACTTTGCAAGACTTTGAGGACAACTTTCAATGACAGCAATTGCAATATCACAATAGATTTCAGTTGCCTTAACTCTTTTTCACCTTGAACTTAGGGCACTAGGATACCCGTAAGGGAGATGGTTGACCAGATGGTCAATCAACAAATATTTATTGAGCATTTGCTATGTCCCAGGAACAGGAGATAAGCAGCATATGGCAGGGAACAAGATAGGCACACAACTGTCCTCTTCGGGTTTATCATCCAGTAACTGCCTGTGAATGGGGCTGGGGGGTGGGGCATTACACAGGTAAGCAAATGAGATCATGAAACTGACCCAACAAGATAACATGAGGCCAGTAAGGACAGTGACTGTATTGGTTAAGAGGAGGAGTAGACTGGCTGGAGAAATGAGTACCGGTAGCCAGTGTGGAGCCTGTAGGTTGGGGGAAGTGGGAGCATTGAGAAAACAGCAAAGTCTCTGACTATCAGACACAAAGAGCTCACTGGATGCATCGGACCAAGGATGCCTGGAACGGTATTTCCTAGCTGATAGGCCCTTTCGTTCCCTTGTATCGTCTGATTGCCATTTACCCAGTGAGTAAGCTGGCTGGGAAATACCATCTCCATTACAGAGGAGGAAGCTGAATTCTAAGACGGTAAATGATTGGTCCAAGATCACCAAGCTTTACATGTACAGCTAGGACACAGACCTTACTTCCTGCCCTTGAGTTCCTTGCTCCCCCAGAAGGTGGCAAGTTTCCCGTGCCTAGGCTATCAAGTGATGACTAGATCACCTTTTGGTAGGGATGCTGTGGAACAAACCTCCATCAACTAGGAAGTGAGGGGGAAGCGAGCGGTCTTCTCAGGGGTCCTTCATCTCTGGGTCGTGGGGGCCTAGCCTGTAACTTGTGAACTCAGCATGTCTCTCTCTGAGGGGAGCATCTGCCTGTCTTCAAACAGATGCATAGCGAAGCCCCAGCCTTCAGGCCTTGCCCAGGTGGGCTGTCTCTCCTCCTTCTGCCAGCAGTGCTCTGGCCCCGGCTCAGCCCAACTCCAGCCCCTGCTCCGCCACTTGCTACCCCTTTGAAGCCCAGTGGGTCTGACTCCTGGTAGAACCGAGCATGCCAGGAGCAAGGAGGGAAGGAAGGGAAGATTGCCGCGTGGGGCTCCCGCACCCTCCTCTCTCCAGCCAAACCACGTTGGCTGCTTGGCCTATATTTCTAATGCTCCACAATAGAGATTTATTGCTTTTGCATTGCTTTCCCCAGGCCTTCAAAGATTTATTGGTTTTTAAGTGACAGAATCCCAGAATTGCTTAAAAGATCAATCAAATAGTGACTAGAATCTAATATTCAGCTCTGACTTAAACACGCTGAGCCTTCTTGCTCCACACCCCGCCCGTCATGCTGATGTATCTGGAGTAACCTTCATAAGAAAGTACCTTGGCCATAAATTAATCACCCATAACACAGTCCCTGAAGTAAGGCTCGGGGCAGACTCTGGATTCTGTAGCAGACCTTCCTCTGGAGCGCCAGCTGGCTTCCTTAGAGATGCCCCTTCCTCCCCCTACTCTCTCTGCTCATCCAATCAGGCAGCGGGACCGTTTGCTCAGTCAGTCTCACCTTTGGGATTAGCTCTGTCTTCTCTCCTCTGCCCTTCTTCCCCCACCCCCCTTCTAACCTCCCAGGGTGGCTGGCTGGTTTGCCTGGCATAAGTTTCTCTTCTTTATCCATCTCCCACCAAGATGCTAGAGTAGTCCCTTAGAGGCACGCACTGGAACAAGTTAACTTTCCTGCTTAAAATCCTAAAATGGGTCACTGGCTTCCCACTGCATTTACATTCAAGCTTCTTAGCATGGAATCTAAGGCCCATCAGAATCTGGCCCTAACCTGTTTCTGGTTTTATTTCTTTCACTTTGCCCCCTTCCCAGGTTTTACTCAAGAGCCCTGTGTGCTTTCTTCCTCATTCCTTCCTGAGCATTTCATTGTGTTATGGTTCCTATGAGAGTTCAGTTGCAGAGGCATTCATTGGTAGATTGGTGCAGGGAGAGCTTCTTGGAGGAGGGGGCGTCTGCTTAGCGATGAAGGGAAGGCGTGACCCAGGAGGAAGTAGCATATGCAGGAGGCAAGGCAGAGAAGGTGCACAGTGTGTCTGGGGACCCACAGTGGGCAGTGGCAGGGAGAGGAGGAGAGACGCAAAGAAGCAAGCAGGGGCCAGGTAGAAAAGGTCTTCACTTGGGGTTTGGACTTTGTCCTGATAGCAATGGTGAACATTTGGTAGGCACATGCAGGACTACTTCCCATTCTTCTGCAGAATGTATCAGCTCCTCCGTGGCTCCCACGCTGTCCTGGCCACTCGTCTGTCAGGGACTTGCATTTTAATTTCTACCAGCCTGAGACCACCCCCCTCCCTTGTGTGGCTCCTGACTCAGACCTTTGACCTCTTATGCTCTTCCTGCCACAACTGACTCCCCAGCTCGGTACCTTGGAACAGCAAACGCTCCTGGAATCAGACCCAACCTTATGCAATTGACTTACTGGGTACCCTTGGGCCAGTTACTTAATTTCTCTGAGCTTCAGGCTGCTTGTTGCTAAAGTGGGAATACCCAGGCCACAAATTGTTTTGAAAGTCAAATAAGCTGAAGTGTGTGAAGTACAGCTGGCAGTTGTCCAACTTGCTCCCCGGCTTGGCTGAGCTGTTGGGACGGGACCGGCTGCCTGCACGAGTTGCTGTGGGATGGAATCCTCTCCAAGCCCTGCTATAAGCTGAAGTCTGTTTGCTGGGTTTCCTCTAACACCATGGAAGCTCTGTTCCATTCAAGGTGCTGACAAGCATATGACATGCCAGGGAATGTGCAGCTATCTCCAAGGGTGTCCCCAAATCCTCAAAATGATCTTACCTTACAAACGGATCCCCAGATTTAGCACCTTTCACAAACACCCGATCCAGCAGACAGGGCCTGCGTATCTCAATTGCTGAAGGACCAGCAACCTGAGGTCAGAAGTGCCCTCAGGTTGAAGGAGATGCACCTTTAAGATGTGAAATCGAAGCAGAACAGATCCAAAGCCCTCTCAGGATGTGGCAAGGGGAGCCATATGAGCTCCCTTAACTGAAGTCTTATAAATACCGGGACCAGAGTGGGTAGGCAGAGTCAAACCAAGCAGGAGAGGTGAGACCAGGTCCTAGGAGATGAGTCAGGTCTATCTGTTCACTTGTTCAGTGTTTATAATTCATTAACTAATTAAGTCAGTAAATATCTCATTTGAATTTAAGCAAACAGCCATGTGCCAGACGCTGCTGAGCACCGAAGATCCAGAAATAAGTGAAACAGGCCACGTGCAGCTGAAATCCTAATGGCAGAGATGGCTCTGTACAAACAATGCCACAGACACGAATGTCAGGCTTGTTAGTTGCAGCCACTTCTTATTGGGTCCCTGTCACCTCGCCATCTCCCCTCCGATTTCAGCAGCAGCTGTGCTGGACAGCTCCCCCTGCAGCTGGCAGATTCTCGCAGTTTTCCTGCTTTGCCTCAGTTCTTTCTCCAAAGCCCTGTGGATCTTGTTTAGTCTGAGCTGGCAGGCCAGAAACACAAACGATTTAACCCCCAGGGGCACGCTTCAGCGAGTGGGTGATGGGAGCCCAGGCATCCTATACAGTTCCTCACACATCCCCCTTAGAACTGAGCCCCTGTGTCCCACATGTGAGCCAGCTTGACAGTGCAGACTTTATTGGTTTTTCTTCCTTCAATGTCTCACTCACTCTTCCGTAGAAGAGGAGAGTCGGATGCAGACTAGGGGGTCCCGAGATGAAGTTAGAGAAGCTGAAAGTAGGCCAGTAGGACAGGAGGAGCAGGGAGAAGATGCTGGGAGAGGGGCACAGGACCAGATTGGATGAGAGAGCCAATGACACAGGCTTTGTCATCATCAGAGTCAGGAGTTGTATTCTAAGAGCAATGAGGAGGAAAAGATAAAACAGAGTTTTAAGCAAGTGAACAAAATGATCCATGTTACTTTTTGAAAAGGGGCAGGGCTTTCTGGCTTTGGTGTGGAGAACCAGTCAGAGAGGACAAGAGTGGTTCAGAGAGACCAGCTGGGAGCCAGTTACAGTTGTCCGGGTGAGACATGAAGGTGAGCCAGGTCAGAGCAGCTGTGGTAGTGGAGGTCAACCTCGGAGGAGGTAAAATGGGCAAGCCCTGGTGATGGCTTCTCTGTGGGGGCAGTGGTGGGTGTAAAGGAAAAGCCGTTGTCCGGGGTGACTCCTAGGCTTCGGATTGGTTACTGGGGTGGATAATGGTGCTATTCTCGGAGCCAAGGGCACTGAGGGAGGGAAGGGTGCAGAAGGACCCTGTGTCCAGGAGAAGCCAATGATGGTGAAGATGGTCCAGGAACCACATGAGTTAGGAACCAACTGGACAAGGACAGGCTAGGACCTGATGTTTGGTTCCGGTAAGCACTGGGGACCTCTGAGAGACCTTCTCCAAGTCAGTTAGGACATGTGGACTGCTTTCATGTCCTTCTTGAGGCTTGGCACGCAGAGGGTGCCCCTCCAGCCTGGGGGCAAAGGGGTATGATGGACTGAGTACCAGAAGGCAGTGTTACATGGCAAGTGGCTTCTTAGGTCATTGCAAGCTCTCATCACTCCCTAGTGAGAATGCACAAGCCATTTGCATTTGACAGGTGCGGCTGGTTAACACTATAAATTCTGAAGTATGCAATGATTAGATACAGTCCAGATGCGTTTTAAAGAAATCAGAAACATTATTGGGAAGACAAGGAAACAGTTGCCAAATTTCCTTCAGGATTCCTTTAATAGCTGTGAAGCCCAGAGGGAGAGCACATGAAACAACCCCAGAAGTGTTTTGCTGGTCGGTGTAGCTGCAGGAGCCAAGCTGGCATCATTACCCTCTGATTCTCAGATACCAGCCTATGAAGGTGTCCAGTTAGGACGGGGAAATGAAAATCTAGAGGACTTATCAACACCGGGAAGCCTGAGGAATATATGAGTCCCTGTCCATGTGGGCCGAGTTGAGAAACTGAGATTACATTTAGACACTTCTTCTAAACCCCACTGGTTTTATTTAGTTCCCAGCTCTCTGGGCCAACACTGGGCCTGAAGTGGAGGAGTGTATTGCATCCCACTTTGGGGTGGGGGGTTGGACAAGAGGCACTCCCACATAAATTGCAAGAAGACTTAGCTCTGCGAGTCATACCACTTGGAGCCAAGCCTAAAAGCATGCTGGGACTTCGTTACACCAGGTTGGAAAAGAAGAGGAGCCAGATACAAGAAGAAACAACCAGAAATAAGGAATAATGGGATAAATGTTGCTGTAGGGCTATTTCCTAGGGTACTACTTTATGGTGTAGATATGGTGACTAAGGGAACATGAAACTATGATTAATGGGACATGTAAGTACCACCAGTGGGGTTAGCCAAGGAGACAGGGACAGTCTGGTGAGGGTGACACAGAGCTACAATCAGAAATACCATCCAGGAAAACAGAAGGAAAGAACAGTGACACCCAAATAATTTAGGTGGGTTTGCATCCACTTCTGCGCATCCTGCTTGCATTACAGGTCCTCTTTGATCAGCGCCCCAAACAACCCAGCTTACCAAGCACTGGCTCTGGAGTTAAAGATTCTGGATCACATTTCATAGGCTCAAACCAAGAAAGAAAAACAGGTGTTCCAGGAAGGATATTTTAAAAGGCGCAGGAGCAGTTGCTGGAACACGAGGAAGGAAAGAACATTCTATTTTGGACCGTCTGCCATCTGGAAGGATGGAGATGAGACTATTACTGGCATGAGGGAAAGCAGAGAGTGGCCGTCATGTTCACCTCCTCCCACGGGACTGTTTCAATTCCACACGACTGGGGTGCTGCGGAGGCATCGAGCAGGGGGTTTAGTCGGGACTCACAGTCGGGGACTGAAGCCTGGGAGGAGTAAGTGACCTTATCCAGGGAGAGTGTATACAAGGTGAAATGAGGAATAAGACAGAGCTCCACGAATCTCCAAGGAACCAAGCAGACAGAAAGGGCCTGGCCGGAGAGGTAGAAAACAAGCCAGACTTAAAATATGAAAGCCAAAGGAGGAACGGTTTTAAAAAAGAAAAATGGTCAGCGTTTTGCCGTGTACTTTTCTCTAAGAACTCTGAGCAGGTCTTACAGTAGAGGAGAGGCAGACAAGTGGATATAGGACCGTAGGAAAACAAAGACGATGAGGTCAACAAAAGTGCTTGAAAATGGACCATATAGGCCAGGCTTGGTTTAAAAAGCCCGTGAAGGTAGATGTGCAGATAACGGAGACATTGAGGGCCAGACAACCTCCGTGCTATTAAAGACTCTCTTGTAGAAGATACAAGTCTGGGAGAGGCTGCAAAGACAGGAAGTGGTATCAGAGAGTAAGATGATCAAAGGTAAGGCTTCAGTAGTGGGACCCTGCTCTGGGATAACATGGCTCTGGGTGTCACCGTGTTGGTGATGATGGTAGGTGGATGGTAATGGATTCAAGGTGAAGGTCACTGAAGCCAAGTATTTCAAGGAAGACAGAGGCCTGGCTATGGCTGGAAGGACAGTCTAAGATGAGTTCTCATTATGCTAATCCTCTCACCCCGGGGAACTGCTTGAAGCATGACACACAGAGGCTGCCGCTCCAGCTCGGAGGACAGGAGGTGTGACGGCCTGAATACTAGGAGACAGTGTGACATGGCAAATGGCCTCTGAGGTCTTTGCAGGAGCAATGGTGACTCCGCAAGATGCCTTCTCCTGGGTCTCACCTTTTCTCCAACTTCCTTGTGCTGACTTTCACTTCTCACACTGTTCCCGGCCCTGTGACAGTTGGCATCTCTGCTTTGCTCAGATCTTGCCCAGCTGATAACGGATGATTCTGTCTCTGTGCTTGCAACCCCTCAAAGGTCAGACTTTCAAGTCGGCCTCCATCAAGTGCATTTCTGTAGCCTGATCTATTGATGTTCTTCTGAGCTAGTGCATGGATCTGTGCCATGTTAGAATCCAAGGAGGTTTGCTCTCATCCAGAGAACATTCTGCACAATGCTGGCTCGAGCTGCCTGCGGCCGCTCAGGGGGTTGCCTCCTTTTGGCAGCATTGAGAGAGGTGATCCTGAAAGCCTTGGCTTTTTAGTAGGAAAAGAACAACTTAAACTTTAAAGTCTCTGCCACTAGGCAGAAGAAATGGGTGCTTAACCCACTTTCACAGTATAACCCATCTTTTTTTTTTTCTCCTAAGTATATTTCTACTTGGTTGTAGGCTCACTAAGCAATTTATAAAGATTATAAATATTAAAAATAAGTATTTATGGGCAGGGCAAGAGGTAGCAACCTAGTAACACAGGAAGTATTCAAGGGCAAGACTTTAGACCTATACTGTCCAATACTGTAGCCAGAGCTACGTGGACATTTGCATTTAAGTTAACGAAAATTGAATTAAATTAAAACTTCAGTTCATTCGTTGTACTGCCCACATTTCAAGTACTCAATAGCCATGCGTGGCCAGTGGCAACTACAGTGAACAGCGTTTCCGCCGTCCCAGAAGATTTTATTTTATTGTACGGCTCTAGACCGTAGGAGGGCTGGTGAAAAGAGGTCAAGCCCTACATTTGGCTTCAAAGAGACTATTAGTGCAGGCTTTTGAGGCCACAGGTAAAAAGCTGGGAATCCTGCAATGAGAACTAAGAAGTATAATGGAAGCTTAGACACAGGCATAAAAGGTAAGTCCTCAAAGCCAGGGAGGGACCTGTGGCTGGGCTGACCTGCTGCTCAGACGCTGACCTCTGCATTAGACTTCCCAGAATCCACTGCACCACCCTCACTGGGGATAAAGTCTGGGGAGTGGCTTAACCGGACTTTTCAAACTTCAGTGAACCTCAGAATCACTTGGAGAGCTAGGGAATAACGTGGCTTCCTTCCCATCCCCGGGGATCAAGGGACTGGGCCTGAGAACCTGCATTTGGAACAAGCGCCCAGATGATGGTGACCCTGCTGGTCTGGGACTACGGTGTAAGCATTAACTGGCTTAGTGTGCAGGTGGCCTCAGGGACTGTCCAGGGGACCAAGTGTTTTCTTCCATAGTGCCACTATTTGCTTGTTCCCCTGACATGGGGAAGCAAATGTTTTGCATTTTATTGTCAGGCTGCCCCTGTTAGTTTTACAGCTTTTGATACGTCTTTTTTTGGTGTATGTTTCAGCGGGAGGATAATCAGTTTTAACTCCTACGAGCTGAGCTAGGATCTCCGCCAGCCTGTTTCTCTATCTCTGTTCCTGTGGGGACTGAAAGCACGCCCCTGTTTTCTTATGATGATGACAGTGACTTGCATCTGAAATAACCCGTGTTGTGTGGTTGCATGTTGACATCACTTCTATGCAGATACGGGGCTTAGGGAGAAGGTGGATGTTTGGGGAGACTGAGCATCAGGATCCAAATGAATCTGTATTCTTTTGTGGAAGGCTAGAGCAGCCTGGGAGAAACAAATCCACTTCCAACTTTCACGCTATAAAAAGTTCCATATTTTCTTAGATCAGACAAAATATATTGAGTGCCAAAACGCCACAGCTATGTGGGCACGTCACTCAGCTGGGTTGGAATCTGTATGCATTGTCCCCCCAGGCCAGTTTTGATTATGTTCTTTTTCCTTTTATTGTAGTCAGCAAATTTGAATTTGCTATTGTGGGTAGAGCAGGAAGAGGAAAAAATGAAGGTTTTTAACCTTCAGAAAGTTCAGAGGTTCAGTCTGAATAAGCACAAAAACTTTCAGCGTGTCTCTGAATTCCTTGAATTTGCAGAACTGCTCAGAATCCCAAGAGAACTACCTTGCACATAGGATTCAGGGCCTGCTTTGCAGCTACAAGGCAGAGCAGAGATTGTGAGAAAGGAGCAGAATTAGAGTAAGTGGGAAGAGGAGTCAATGTGGGAAAAAAGGAGTTTGGTCCCAATCCAGGCTAAGTTTCAGCCTATTGTTCGGTTTCTTCACTTCAAAGCCATCTGCTCCCAGATAATGTCTCCCCTGCAAGGACACCCTGTTCCTGCTTAATTGAAATTAGTTTCCAAGAATAGTTGTCTAAAGCAGTTTCCAATGGTGGGAATGTTTTGAAAATCACAATAGGAGTTGCAGCTTTGGGATGCAGATTCTGCACTTGAGCCAGATGTTCAAAGGCATCACACGGTCTGCAACAGCCTTCACATTTCCAAAGCCAGGGGCCCTCTCATTGGCCTCAGCCACTCACAAATGGCTCCTTCGAAAGCAGCACCATCTCTCCATCAGGGATCCGTGGGACCGCAAGTGTGACAGGAAACAGTCACTGCCACTCAGGTTTAGAGCAGTGTGTTTCCCAGGCTTAATTATACCACAGGTATATAAATTACAGAAACATGTTAATGCTCCCATGATTAAAATTATAGAGAGCCTAATTGAAAAAGCATAAACGGAATTGAAGAATTCCTAATTATAGTTTGCTTTGAGGTGTTAATTTCCTCCGTAATGAATGCATAATTTCTTGGAACCTACAAAGGTGGCCTCTTGCATCAGCACGTAGGTTGCAGGAAGATGGGATAAGGTTGTTATCTTTCAGTTCAGGATGTTAACCAGAGAGCTTGGTTCAATGGGATAACCCATCCGGGGAAGGGAGCTCGGGCAGGAGGTGTTGGTACAGATGCCAAACCAAGGTTCCACCTAGTGGACATTGGGACAAAGGACAGATGGGCAACCCTTCGAAAACTTTTCTTCTGCCTTTTTCTCTTCCCTCTTCAAAGCCTCAACTTTTATCCCAGTTAGTTTTGGTAAGTTTTGTGCCCGTGACACAGTGGTTTTCAAAGTTTGGTCCTGAACCTGCAGTATTACCTGAGACTTTTTAGAAGTGCAAAATGCTCAGGCCCCAGCCGCTGACCTCCAGAGTCAGGAACTCTGGGTGGGGCCTGGCAACCTGTGTTTTGACAAGGCCTCTAGGAGATCCTGGTGCAGGGAGAGGTTGAGAAGCCTGAGTCTAAGAAGTGGGTGATAGACACCCAAAGCTACTTGCCCAGCTCACATCGCCTTTGAGAGCTGTTGGTCTTGTCTGTGGGTTCTGATGGAGACTCAAACACGTCAGCTTGTACATTTCTTTTATTGCTGTCATATAGTTTTTATCCATATCTTTGCTGGCAAATGGATTTTCTAAGCATTGTAGAACTGGAAGCTGAGCCACTGCTGAGAATGCCTTCCAGGTGAGAATGAGGGAGGGGGCTCCTAATATCTCAAATAATTGCTATTAATGGCATAGACCATTAGTTTATATTCTCCTAAACAGTGATGTGAATTCTAAGTATGAAGACCACAGCTCCAAAAAAAAAGAAGCATCCCCTTGCATAGTGACCCAAGCATCCACGAGTCCCCCATTAGGGACTCAGGGGGCCAGGGGAAGTTGCCCTAAGACTCTGTATATCTGCATCTCCTCCGTTCAGACACCTTGGTTTTCTCAGGGTCCTATTTCCTAGTCTGAACACATCAGAGACCGTGTGTGTGTGGTAGGGTATAGCCAATTCACAGCCATCTGAAACAATAAACTTATGTTCTTGGTTTATAGCATTTCATCAAGTTTTTGCATAATTCTTAACCATTCCCATATGGTGCAAATTTGGGTCATTTCCAGTTATTTGTTGTTATGAATAACCCAGCAATAAACATATTTATTCATGTTTTTCCTTGGGTATTGTATCTTTAAACAGGAAAAAATCCCCAGGAGTGGAATTACTGAAATGAATAAAATGGAGCTAAAATGTATTGAGTGCCTTCTCTTATATGCCAAGCACTGACAGCTAATTCGTATACGTTAACCTTTTCATTCTTTAATTAAAAAATCTCAAAGTAACCAGTGCACAGAGTTGAGAAATCAAGTAGTCAAATCATTCCTCGCTTCACCTTCTTCAACTCCCCCAGTCCTGTGCCCCAGGGGCAACTGCATTTTAATTCTTTGCCATTTCTTCTGGGAATTGGAAATGTCACTACATAATGTGCTATTTTAAAGTTATTGATTACAGACATTATCTATTTACTTCCTGCTATTATAGATGAGAATTTGGTTGTCTTAAATCATCCAGTACCTCCCTTCCAGCTTCCTGATATACTTATACCACTATCTTTAGTTAAATAAATTGACAATGGCTAATTTTATAATTCTATAAAAGCAGGTCACTTCAGTGCCAAATAGTATGCTATTTTGATTATAGTACTGTATAATTAACTTAAAGCTTACTATGTACTAGATACTATTTTAAGTCCTTTACATATATTAACGAAGTTAATTCTTATCAAAACACTATAATGTAAGCCCTAGCTGGGTGGCTGAGTTGCTTGGAATGTCATCTAGTGCACCAAAAGGCTGTGGGTTTGATTCTCAGTCAGGGCACATACCTAGGTTGCGGGTTCAATCCCCAGTTGGGGTGAATACAGAAGGCAACCAATCAGTGTTTCTCTCTTTTTCTTCCTGTCCCTCTCCCTCTCTCTAAAATCAATAAACATTATCCTTGAATGAGGATTTTTAAAAAACCTTATAAGGTCAGAACAAGTCTTATCCTGATTTTAAGATGAAAACCCAAAGGACTAAAAGGAGAAATAATTTACCTGAGTTTGTACAGCTTGTAGTGGTTGATCTGGGATTTGAACATAGCAGTGTGGTTCTGCAGTCTGAACTCTTAACCCCTATGCTATCATCTCATCTTGTCGAGTTGTGGTTTTGTTTTGTTTTGTTTAATTCATCATAGAATTTACAATTATTCTGTTTTATTCAGGCAATATTTTTATTATATTATTCATACATTTTCCCACCACAGAACTCTATCATTTCAGCTTTACTATTAAATACTCATTTTTCTTTTCTTTTTCTTTCTCTTCTTTTGGTCTTTTCATCCTGTTTACTAGACAAATACCAATCCTTGTCTAGCATTTGTTAAAAATGTTAGCAATCATAACTTTTCCTTTTAAAAGCTAATTACTGTTCTCTAAATGTTTTTATTTTCCTCATAGCATCATTTCTTGTTTATGGAAGCAATCATTTCTTACACTTTTCTGATGATACTATTTTGATTTGTGGAGAGAGGGAGGGCGGAAGGGAGGGGGAGAGGGGAAGGAGGGAGAGAGAGAGAGAAAGAGAGAGAGAGACTTTTCTGACTTCCACATTATTTCTATTTCCTCTGGAGTCATTTTTTCACACTTGAATTGCTACTCTCTTTCATGTTGGAGTGTTTCTCACCTAACTAGTGAGCCTCAATAGTGAATATTTTAAAGTAAGGTGTTCTAAAAGTTGACTAGAGGTGCTGTGTTTTGGGGTATGAAGGCATTGCAACTCTCCAAAGATGAAACCTCCCCCCTCCTGCCTGAAGGGTAGCAGACAGACACATAGAGTCCCATGTTTAAGAGTTTGATTTTTTCATGTACAAACTTTTGCTCAACACCCGTGTTTGCAGCCCTACATTTCACTTGCACCCTCTGCATGCTTTACTACTCCAAGGTCAGAGTCTTGCTCAAGAGCCATTGAGCAACTCAACCCCCCTTATTCACATCTCTTTACAATTTGGTTTTCTTTATCTTGCTAAACCAGATTTTTCTCCTCTGAGCATTTTTAGTCTTCTAGAATTTTTTGAAACTCCTCACCACTAATGGCCCTGTTCATGTTCTCTTTTTTTCTTATGGATTTTTATGCTTTTAAAAAAAATCTTTTATTGTCACTTTAGTGGGATCTCAGCAGAGACAGAAGATAAATAGAGTGCATTAAATCTTCTGCTTTTAACTAGATGTTCACTTACATTGTCATCTAAGCCAGTTCTGACCATAATCATTTACAGAGACATTATTATTGTCTTCAGATTTTTCAATGTCCTTTAAATATTTAAAGGAAGGTCCCATAGCTAGTAAGTTTCAGAGCCAAAATTCAAATTTCATGCAGATTTTAGAATCTGTGCTCTTTGTATTCCTCTTGTCATAAAGATGTTTATGAACCTTGAAAGCCATTGCAAATTATTTCCCCAATTTGATGGATCAATTTACAGTGCTGCTGAAATTATATAATCCTACCAGTTTCACCACAACTTCACTGAGAGGGCCTTTACTTTGATAATTTAATGGGTTTTACACGGAAGCATATTATCATTTTGATTTGCATTTCTTGGCTTACTTTTGAAGTTTCTTTTTTGCAAGTTGTCTTCTTAACATCCGTTTCCCATTTACTAATGGCAGTGGTTCTCAGCCAGAACTCCTTTGTCCCCTAGAGGCACTGTTTGGAGGTATTTTTGGTTGTTACAACTTAGATATGGGGGCTGCTACTGGCATCTTAGTTAGTGAGTAGAGGCCAGGGGTCCTGCTAAACATCCTACAATGTATAGGACAGTCTCACAACACAGGTTATCCAGACAAAATACCCATTGTGCCAGGACTGAGAAGCCCTAGCTTGTATCTTGATAGCTTTTCTATTCTTTTAAGTTTTTTTGAAAATGCAGGATTAGATAAAAGCTTCTGCATCTTTTTGGTCACAAGACCCCTTTACATTATTTTTAAAATAATGAGGACCCCAAAGAGCTTTATTTTGTTCATGGGGGTTTTGTCTGTCAATACTTACAGTATTAGAAATTAAAACTACATTTAGAAATACTACAATTCATTTAAAAATTATAGTAAATCCATTACATATTAATATAAATAACATGTTCCTGTTTTACAAAACAATACAATTAGGGAGAACAGGTGCATTGTTTCACATTTTTGCAAATACTTTTTATGTTTGGCTTAGTAGAACATAATTGGACTTTCATATATTTTTGCACTTAATTTGTGGTCATGATTTGATTTGATTGAAATATGTGAAGGAAAATTCAGCCTCACACAGATATGTAATTGGAAAAAAGGGAATATTGTAATAGCCATTAAGGGTAATTGTGGATTTTCTCCTTTGATATTACTCCAAAACTCAGAGAATAGTAGTTTCCTAAAGTTTAGTTACAATGAAACCACATGAGTGAACTTTTCACATTCTGTTACATTAAAATATATTGGTTTTGTGGCCCTTCAAATGGATATTTTATCCTTGATATTTTTTTCTTGATTTTGTATCATTATGCATTCCTTATTTGAAAAAACTCACTGAATTACAAAAATCTTTCAAATGTTGACACATCTAATGATATAATATCAAAATATCACATTTGCTAATTTCCCCACCAATATCATCAGCAAAGGTTTTAAGTATTGGGAACCTGTGGAATTTATAGCAACAGGTCAGTTTCTCAAACTTTAATTTTCTCTCGAAAGCTCTTTGATGAACAGATAGATGCTCTCAGTTTCCATGAAGTGACAGATAAACTTTACTTATTTCAGAGGAAATGTTTACCAAATGTCCCATGTGAATAACCACAATGTGTCAGTCATTCCTTTAAAAAAAAAATCCTTCATTAAAAATGTGACTAATTTAGCATGCAACTCAATCACGGGAATGTTTTTCCTAAAGAAACCATAGCACTTCAGTAGCAGGAGACATGATTTATGCATACTTCCCATTGTGCCACATGAATATTAAAAAGACATGTACTCAAATGTTGAAATTAACACTTTGTACTTCCTCATCAGGGACATTCTTAAGTAAAACTGGCATTCTTGTTTTTTTTTTATAGCAAGTTTTTGAAGAATACAGTGACAAGTACCATTGGGTTGGGTTACCACTGCCTTGATTCATGCCCAAGCACCAGCCATTTTAGCCACTGTTGTATTTGCGTTCGGTGCAAATATCAACACAGTGAAAAAAAGTAACTAAAGTCTTAGCGCACTATTAAAATCATTTTGATGTTGCAGAATTACTAAAAGGGTCTTGGGGACCCCCAGGGGTTCATAGACCACACTTTCAGAACTGCAACAGTCTGATTCACATCCCAAATTCAGGGCAAAGCCTCCACAAGAGGGTCTCTGAAATTTGGTGTATATTCAGATACCTTGGTGAGCTTGTTCAAATTCTTATTTCCAAGCCCCACATTCAGAGAGTCATAGCGGGGCTCTGGAAATCACAGGGAATGCTGTTGTCAGATGGAGACCTGGCTCCTTCAATTCTCTACAGTAGGTGGCGAATTTCAGTTCAATGCCTTCCTGCAGATAACATCATTTTGGGTTCCTTGCTCCCATAGGAAAATGTCTTAATGAGCGTTTCAATTCTTCTATTGCATTTATTTGCCCAGTCTGGCCCTGTTATGCAGTAATTGTGGTTAATTTAATGGTTCATTGATAACCATTCCTTTTTAGAGCTTAGAAAGTCTTTTTGAGGATAACTGATTTCAGATGGTCTTACCCAAAAGTGCTCGAGGATTTTCACCTGGACACTTTCCTCTCCTTGCGCAAATGTCTTTGTTGCACGTAGGGACATCCACGGCAACGTATTGATTACTCTTTTAAAAACAGCCGCTGTCGCACCTTCCTCTGTAAAAGCATCACTATGGGTTTTAATTGTGAAGCTTAGAGCCCGAATCCCTATTGAAGCTAGCCTTGTTCAATGTTTTTTTTTCCTTTGCTTCCTCTCACAATATAAGGTGACTTTATAGAAAACAACAATGCCAATTCAACTGAGAACTTGGCAGGAGGTTAAAGGGGTTGCTTCCCAGGACATCTGAGGAAGAAGGCAGTATTGGAGGCTTGGGGTGAGGGCAACAGCCTGGCTCTCCACTGGGGGACATAAAGTGCTCCAGAATATCTATTAAAAAACAGAACAGAACAAAACAACGGGAAGATTTTCAGTTCCCTAAAGTGTCCTGTTTCACTCTCTTCCTGTCCAAAATTTAATTCCTAAGTGAATTAACCTGAGACCTTTTAAAATACAGATTCAGCAGGAGATCTGCGATGGGTCCTGAGAGTCTGCATTTCCAACACTTCCCTAGCGATGAGGATGCTGCTGGCTCCTGACCACTGAGGAGCAAGGCCCTACAGCATACTGCTGCTCCTGGCTGCTGTGGATGGCCACTCCTTATTACTCCTTATTACTCAAGTCTACAGAAACTGTTTCCAAGTGATTGTTGAAAGGAGCTCTCAACATTAGCTAATAAGAGCTCTGGCTCAGTGCTCACTGTAAACTGAGTCAACTCTCCTTCGTATATCCCTGGGTTCTTGACTGATTGAAATGACACTAGTGTTCAGCATGAACTTGGAAAAACACGCTTCTATGGTTAGGTAGGGTTGCAGTATTTGAAAGTCAACATTACTCAGTAAGCTGGAAGTGTACACACCACCTGTGTGCAGAAATTCATCCACCGATGAAAAATATGATATGACAGCTAGTTGTAACATATGTTAAACAATCATTTTTAAGCTATTTTCACATTCCTAATTATCATTGATCCTCATCAAAATATTGAGGTAGTTATTAGAAGTATAACTTTATTTTATCATTTTATTTTAAATAAAATTGAATTCAGATTCATCATCAAAATAATATGTGCCTATATGGAAATTATAGAAACAGAGAGGAAAAGGTTATCTATAAATCCACCATAAAATATTAACATTTGGATTAGGTTTTTATTTTATTTTTCTTTAGTAAATTTGAAAAAATTAGGGTGCACATAATTTTTTGTCAATTACAGTTGACATTCAATATTACTTTGGGTTAGTTTCAGGTGTACAGCATAGTGAATAGACATATATATGTGCAACTTATGAAGTGATACCCCCAGTAATTCTAGTACCCACCTGGCACCATGTAGTTGTTACAATATTATCGACTATATTTCCTATGCTGTACTTTACATCCCTGTGACTATTTTGTAACTTCCAATTTGCACTTTTTAATCCTTTCATCTTTTTTACTCAGCCCCCCAACTCCCCTCCCCTCTGGCAACCACCAGTCTGTTCTATGTATCAATGAGTGTGTTCCTGTTTTGTTTGTTTATTTCATTCTGTAGATCCTACATATAAGTGAAATCATATGGTATTTTTCTTTCTCTGTCTCTTATTTCACATAGCATAATATCCTCTAGGTCCATCCATGTCACAAATGGTAAGATTTTATTCTTTTTATGGCCGAGTAATATTCTATTGTATATAGTATGTACCACATCTTCATCTAACTGTCTTTGGATGGACACTTGGGTTGCTTCCATATCTTGAAGTGCTGACAAGAATGGGGAGAAAGGGTTGTCCGTAATTTTGATCCTCCCTTAAAAAATTGCATTCTACAATACTTTTGCCACATATCATTAGCTATTATCATTTTAATGATTTTTATTGTGTACTTATTCTTTTATTTCCCCAAATAGTTAGATTTGTCTCCATATCACTTACTGAATACTCTTCACAGTCTCACTGACAAGTGATATTGCCTTAGCGTGTCTTTGCGTGTATGTATCTGTGTGTATCCCGCTATATTCTCAGCTTACCTTACCCTGGCTGGTTTGGCTCAGTGGATTGAGCGTCGGCCTGCGAGCTAAGTGTCGCTGGTTCGATCTTCCAGTCAGGGCACATCAGAGAAGGAAAACTCTGACTCCAAAAAACCTCCGCTGCCTTGCGGCATACCTCTTCAGGGGAAAGGCTAAGGGAGTAAACCCCAACAGAAAATCCGGAGCCGGAGTCCCTAAGGCGGTTTGACGTTGTAGTCAACACCGGCAACTCCTGCGGCGCACCTGAAGCCAAGCTGTATTGACTCCGTCTCTCCCTTGGATCCTTCAGCTGCGAAGAGAGGGGGGGTCTGCTGCATGGGCAACAGCAGACCCTCCATATCACCCTGCCCAGGCTCTGTAGCTTCAGCTTCACTGGAGAGGACGCTCCAGCGTCATCGCAAGATGTCGATTCAACACGGGAGGAGACAGATATCGTGTCACTCCCAAGTCGGACTGCACAACCATTCTCGGCGGTGCAGATAGACTCTTAAGAAGCTACACCATCGTCTCTCGAGACAGATGGCTGCCGACGACCTTCCCTGCTCCATTAGATCTCCCTATCAGTCACTATGTCCATACCACCCATTTTAATTATAGCTTTACAAAACATTGTAATATCTAGTCCTCCTAATGATTCTTGTGTTCCAACTGTTCTTAGTTATTTTCACCCACTTACGTTGCCCCGAGAATTTTAAAATCACTATATCATGTTCCCTAAATAATCCCCAATGGAGTCGATTTAAATTCTATTAAAACTCTTAATCTCAAATGGTTACATTAACAAGAGCTTTCCTATGATGAAAGAAGCAAATCTATTTGTTCTTTTGAGTCCACTATTTCTCAGAAAAACTATGCAGATGTTTTCATGTAGATGATATCCATAGCTACCTTGTTAAAATTGTTTCTTGCTAACATTAAGCTTGTGCTATCATGTGCCATCTTTTCCCCATTATGTTTGCTAACTGGATTTTTCTGGTATTCAGAGAAACTATGTGTGTGTGCGCGCACATTTGATTTGCTAAAACCTCTTGTGAATTTCTTTAATTAGATTTTATTATCTTGGCTTACCAGTCTAATAATCACATCATCTGTGAATAATGATAATTTTGTGTCCTCCTTTCCAGTTGCAATAGCTCTTATTTTGGTTTTATATTTTGTTGCATTTGGTTTTATATTTTGGTGCCCAATAAGGTTGACAGTTGACCACCAGTTCGCGTTATTCCCAATCTCAAAGGCTAGCCCTCCATTAAATTTCTCATATGTGTGAGGTTAGTTATAGGTTTGAAACAGGTGTTTTAAAACATGATAAGGAAAACTATCTCTAGTCTACTCTTTATGTGACTCTTGAAATCAGAAATGGACATTAAATTGTATCAAATGCCTTTTCGGCATCTGTTTATATGATCATATTATTTTCTATGTGAACTTATTTATGTTTTATTTTCCCAGATTTTCTATACCTAAATCTATCTTGTATACCTGAGGTAAGTGACCTGCTTATGGGGAACCAATCTAATAGTATATTAGGGGAACAAATTGCGACAATTTGAGATGCCTTTCCTCTTTTTCTGCCTTATGTAACTATTTATATAACACAGGAATTATCAATTGTTGAAAGACTGAAAGAATTCATTGGAAAAGCCATCTGGCTCCAGTGTTGTTTATTCTAATTTTCTTTGTATTGAATGCTTAGTTTATTTATTGTCATTCTTTTTGTTTAATAACAAAGCCTTCTCAGATTCTGAAAACAGGTTTGGTCCTATACCATAAGCACTAAACATTATTGCTTTTGTCAAAATAATTTCTAAAAAGGATGAAATTGTGGTTTTGCTTTCCTATTTGATATGAGAGTTACTGGGGAAAATTCTTATCTTCCCCAGTTGGGAGATTTTATTTGTTTAGAATTTTGGTTTAATAATTCCTTGTTCTGTCTCATTATACAGAGATAATACAGTATATAGCTTTACTTGTACAGAGGCATTATTGATTTTGGTGTATGGCCCTTGTTATTTTTATCCTGCATACCAAATATGATCCCTTAAACATCAAAATATTATTTCCTTTGTCATATTTTCTGGGAGTAGCTTTTCCAATTTGTTGTTGTTGTTGTTGTTTATATATTTTCTGTTCTTATAATCAGACATCTTAAATTTTTTCAGATACATCTTTTTTTTTATCTCTTGTGAGTTATTCTATTTAAAATGATTATTTCCACTCAATATTTTTTTTTTATTTCAAACCTACAGGGTGTTGCAAAATGGTACAATAGACATCCACATATTCTTTCCCTAGATTCACCAGTTGTAAACATTTTTGTCATGTTTACTTTCTCTTATTTATCTCTCAAATGGTTGTGAGGTTAGTTGTAGTCACTGTGATACTTTCAAGCCTCAAGTTTGCATCTCCTAAGAAAAAGTTCAGTCTCCTACCTAGTCATAATGCAGTCATCACACTCAAGAAACTTAGCATTGGTATAACGCTGGTGTCTGATATATGGCAGCTTATATTTAAATTTCTACAGTTGTCCCAATTAATTGTTTCCTAAGGCTCTTTAAAATTCAATCCAGGATTATTTATTGATAAAAATTTTCTCTTTTCCAATGATTTGTGTTATTTCTATTTCTATATGTAAAATTGACACACACACACACACACACACACACATTCATCCCATACTTTTGCAATCACACTGTAGTACCCATGGTATATTATTCTAACTACATAATATGCTTTAATATCCAGGAGTGTTTTTTTAACCTTCATTCCTTTGTTTTAAAAAAGCTCTTAACCCTAGTTTCTATTTCAAACAAACAAATGATAAAATATCATTGAGATTATTGGAATTTCTAAATTAAGCTTATTCAAAGCATTAGGGCTCCCAAAGGTCATTTAACTGACCTGGTACTTTATACAATTTGCTTTTTCCCCAAAGAAAGCACATCAATTTCAGTAAGAATTGACATCTTTACAATATGCAATGATTTCACCCAGGGGGTCAGCCTTTCTGTCCATTTATTCATCTTCAGTTCAGCACAGTTACTTAGCACCCTCTCTGCCAAGCCCTGTACAAGAAGCTGGAGATATCCTTTTGTATTACTCAGCAGAGGCTTTTTTTCTTCCCATGTCAGTACTGTGCATTTCTTATTTGTGTTATCCTTAGCTGTTTTTAAAGGACTCTGTCCTAACAGGATTTTCCCATTACATCCTCTACCTTGTTTTTCATGGTGTACAGTGTATTTATCTCTATCTTCTATCAAACCAATTTACTCAATTCTTTTACTAATTTTAAAAGTCTTTCAGTTGATTCTCCTCAATATATTAGGTCACAGTCATGTTATCTACAAATGATGATAAATGGCTTTTCTTTCTAAAATGTATCTCTCTCTTCTGTTTGGTGTCTTACTGCATTGGCCAGAACTATCCCATTTTAGAAGCAAGTTCTAGAGGTGAAGTGACTGCTCAGCATGTCAGATAGAGCGAGAGAGTGGTAAAGCCAGCACTAAACCTCAATCTCAATTTTCAGTCCAGAGGTGACTTAGAAAAGGTCACCAGATTAGGGTCACCTATCGAAAGATCAGCTAACTGGCCTCATATCTGTCCATCCATCTAGTCATGTTTTTGAAGGTTCACTCTCACCACTGCTTTGAGAATAAGAATGGAAGCAGGGAGACCAGTGGGCACACGACTTTCAATAAACTAAGAGATGATGAGAGCTTTGGGCCAGGGTGATACCTCTGGAGATGATAGTAGTAAGATTCCAGATACATATTGAAATTAGAACTACATGAAGACCCAGAATGGAGAGGAAAATATCTAAGGGCAAAAGCCAGGTCTTCTGCACTTTGATTTAAAATATATCTCGACTTCCAGCCAAGATGGCAGCACAGGCAGACATGGCTTGTCTCTTTGCACAACACATCTAAATATAGAACAACCGTCACTCAGAACTGACAGAAATTGAGTTGAATGGAAGTCTGACAATATGGAGTTAAAGAAACCATATCCATCCAGACTTGTAGGAGGGGCACAGACGTGGAATGGGCTGCTTTCTCACCCATGTGTGATGGCTAAAATTCAGGAGAGACATCTCAGGATCAAGGAGACCCAGCCCCATACCAGGCCCCCCATACCAGGGTTCCAATGCCAGGAAGATATGTCCCCACAACTTCTGGCTGCAGAAACCAGCAGGGATTGAGTCAATGGAAGAAACTGCTGGAGCCCCAAGCAGTTCCCCTTAAAGAACCCACACACAGACTCACCTGCTCAGACTCACTCCCTCTTGAGCTTCAGCACTGGCGTAGCTGCTTGAAAGGCACCAGTGGCATACTGGGAAAAAAATAAACTGTCTGGCATAAGGCAAGCAGAGGCCATTGTCCTTTTTCTAAGCCCTCCCCCCACAGAGCCAGCAAGCTGGTGCCATTCTGAGACTCCATCAACCTGACTAACACTGTTTGACCTGCCTTGGAGATCCCCAGAATCTCTGCCTCACCCAATTTATGGGCCCACCCAAGCTGCTTTTCCATACGAATGGCTAGACTTGGTTCAAACTGCACAACTTTCTAAATCATCTCAAACAAGCAATAGCAGGCCTTAGTGAGCCCCAGGCCCAGCACTCACAGCAGCCGGCCTAGAGTCACAACGTGGCTTTGCCTGGGAATCTCTAAGGAACTGAGACTGGACATGAAACAGACTTGGCTTTGAATCACAGCTGTTACTATTTATGTGAACTTAAGCTGCTTACTTAATATCTCAAGATACATAATGTGATTAGTGATCTCCAAGTAGCAGCCATCTCAGATTGCTTTGTAACTCAGGATGGTTCCAGACAAAACACAGTAGAAACCTGACCTTGGCCTGCACCACCTGGGAAACCCCAGGGCCAGCACACCCAATGGACAGCTACAGACCACATCGGAGCACCACCACTGTGCCCCTGCACAGCTGATCCTCCATGGTGGTAAGTTATTACAGCCCATCCTTGCAGCTGACTGGCCTGGGTAAATCCCTTTTATTGATCTGCCAACAACAATCAAGACTCAACTACAAGAGGAGGGTATACCTTGAGTGCCCTGCTTCGGTGATAGGGGAGGCTGTGCCACTAGACTCTACAGGACACCTGCTACATTAGTCCATACTACCAAGACACAGAGTCAAAGCAGCTCTACCTAATACATAGAAACAAACACGGGAGACTGCCAAAATGAGGAGATAAAGAAACATGGGCCAGATGAAAGAAAAGATCAAAACTCCAGAAAAAGAGCTAAATGAAATGGAGATAAGCAATCTGTCAGATGCAGAGTTCAAAACACTGGTTATAAGGATGCTCAAGGAACTTAGTGAGGACCTCAACAGCATAAAAAAGATCCAGTCAGAAACAAAGGATATGCTAACTGAAATAAAGAACAATTTACAGGGAAACAACAGCGGAGTGGATGAAACTGAGAATCAAAACAATGATATAGAGCATAAGAAAGCAAAAAACAACCAGTCAGAACAAGAAGAAAAAAGAATCCAAAAAAATAAGGATGGTATAAGCAGCCTCTGGGACAACTTCAAGAGTTCCAGCTTTCGCGTCATGGGGTGCCAGAAAGAGACGAGAAAGAGCAAGAAATAGAAATATATTTGAAAAAATAATGAAAGAAAACTCCTAATTTGGTGAAGGAAATAGACATGCAAGTCCAGGAAGCACAGAGAGTCCCAAACAAGATGGATGCAAAGAGGCCCACTCCAAGATACATCATAATTAAAATGCCAAAGGTTAAAGCTAAAGAGAATCTTCAAAGTGGCAAGAAAAAAGAAGTTAAGTTACCCACAGGGGAGTTCCTGTAAGACTGTCAGCTGATTTTGAAAAAGAAACTTTGCAGGCTGGAAGGGATTGACAAGAAATATTCAAAGTCGTGAAAAGCAGGGACCTACAACCGAGAAAAGCTATCATTTAGAATCAAAGGGCAGATAAAGAGCTTCCCAGACAAGAAAAAAAGTAAAGGAATTCATCATCATCATATGAAATGTTAAAGGGACTTATTTAAGAAAAAAAGGATCAAAACTATGAACAATAAAATGGCAAAAATACATATTAATCAACAATTGAACCTAAAAAACAAACTAAGCAAACAAGAAGAACAGAGACAGAATCATGGATAAAGAGCGTGTTTTGATGGTTGCCAGATAGGAGGGAGGTGTGGGGGAATGGGTGAAGAGGTAAGGGGACTAAGAAGTACAAATAGGTAGTCACAGAATAGCCATGGGGATGTAAAGTACAGTATAGGAAATGGAGTAGCCAAAGAACGTATCAGCATGACCCATGGACGTGAACAAGGTGTGGGTATTTCCCGAGGGAGTGGGGGTTGCTCGTTGGAGGGGGGCAAAGGGGAAAAATCAGGACAACTGTAATAGCACAATCAATAAAATATAATAAAAAAATAATCTCAAACCAAGGACGAGCTCAAGGAAAGCTAGTTCAACTTCCTTTAAACATTGAAAGAGAGGAACTGAATCTCTAGCCAGCATCACATGGTTTGTCTGGTTTCTCTTCACAAGGCTTCTTTAGCTTTCATTTGAAAATAAGTAAAACTTAATTTGAACCCTTCAGTTGAATTGTTAGGGCTCCTTTACACAACATATATTTCTTCCTCTAAATTTCTACTTAAAATCCACTTTTGTGAAATTTATCAAGTGCAATTCAATCACAAGAGAAGGGTACAAATGGAAAACAAGACAAATCGCAGTTGTCTAATTCGATAACACTGTGGTAATAATGCATGCAGCGATTGTGTTGGCCCCAACCACCTTTCCGGAGCACTTTAATATGTAGAAATCACTTAGACACATCATCTCATTTAGTCCTCACACTGTCCTGTGAGCGCCCTCTTCTCAGAATCCTTCCCTGGCCGAGTTTCCTTTCCCTGCACTCATCTCACTGGACTGTGGTGAACAGTTAATATCTGTCTTCCCCATCTCAGTTCTGAGCCCCTGGTGCCAGAGGCCATGTTACATTCAAATTTGCACCTGCTACACTATAATCACTCAATAAATATCTGATGAATAAATGAATAAGTACATGAAAGACCAAGAGAGGGGGCAGTAGGTCACACATCTAGTCAGAGGCCAAGCAAAGAAGCACATGTAGTCTCTGACCAAATTAAATTGCAAATGTGTACCTCTCCCCACTTCCTTGCCTCTTCTAAGGGCTACTGTGACTAGGCAAATAGTGAATAAAAACAGGAATTCCCAGAGCCTTGGAGTAAAGTTTGGCTAACTAAGACATACCATTGTAAATTTCAGCTCCATAGTTCCAAGTGACCTTTTAGTGTGGGGAATATAATTGCAAAGCTAGGTTCTTTCGGGCATTGCAAAGCTCACATTTGATTCTTAGCCCTCTTATACAGTAATGCCAACGTTTTATCATAGTATTTTGTATTTAAATGCGTATGCCGCTGAATGCTAAAACACAGACTTTTGAAGGAAGAAAAAACATCCAAGATTATCCATTTCCTTCATTTCTTTAACAGCTTTATTGAGATATAACTTACATACCATAAAGTTCACTTATTTTAAGTGTACAGTTCAATAATTTTTTATGTTTTATGTTGTTTGTGTTTTTTGGAAGAAACTTTCCCACAACTTTTATTTGGTAAAAAGTGTTTTCATGTTTCAGAACACTGAAGATATAACAGCATTATTTGGGCTTTAGTATGTCCCTCCCAAGTGGTGTGTAAACACAGTCTCATGTATATCCAAGTTGGATTTTATCCATGTTGTTTACTTTTTTATTGCTTATTCTATTACAGTTGTCCCGATTTCAATTCAGTAATTTTCAGTAAAGCTATAGGATTGTGCTACAGTGACCACCATGCCACAATTCCATTTTAGAACATTCCCATCACACCATAAAACACCCTGTGCCAAGCGCAGCTGGTTCCTGTTCCCACTTCCAGTCCTAGGCGATCACTAATCTGATTTTTGCCTCTTTAAAATTGCCTTTTTTATGACATGTCATCTGAATGAAATTATACAACAGATAGTCTTTGGCATCTGGATTCTCTCATGTAGCATAATGTTTTTGAGCTTCATCCATGTTGTAGACTATATCAGTACTTTGTTTCTTTTATTGATGAATAATATTTCATTATCTGGATATACAACATATTGTTTATTTGTTCACCAGTTGATGGACATATAGATTGTTTTAATATTTTGGCTATTATGAGTAATGCTGCTATTAACCTGTATATACAAATTTTTGTGTAGACATCTTTTTTCATTTCTCTTGGGTAGAAATCTAGGAATGCAATGGCTGGGGGAAAGGTAGCTTTATGTTTACCTTTTTTAAGGAACTACTAGACTGTTTTCCAGAGTGACTGAACCATTTCATCTCCCCACAGCTTTCCAGTTTTCCCATATCCTTGTAAACGCTTGCTATTGTCTGTCTTTTTACTGAGAGCCATTTTCGTGGCTATGTGTGGTGGTTTCTCATTGTGGTTTTAATTTAATTTCCCTAATGACTAATGAGATTGACCATCTTTTCATGAGCTTATTAGTCATTTGTATTTTATCTTTAGAAATGTCCAGTCAGATATTTTGCCAATTTTTTAGTGGGTTGTTTGTCTTTTTATTGGGTTGTTTGTCTTATTACTGAGTTGTAGTTATGTATATTGGATGTTAGTCTTATACATACATATGATTTGCAAATATTTTCTTTCAATGCATAGCTTATCCTTTTATTTGCTTGATAGTGTATTTTGAAGCCCAATTTTTAAAAAAGTCTAATGACATCCAATTTATGTGCCTTTCTCCCATTAATGGCTAATGCTTTTGGTGTTGTATCTATATACCTTTTTAAAATCAAAGCTCATGAAGATTTTCTCCTGGAAGTTTTATAGTTTTAGCTCTTACATTTAGGAGAGTGATCTATTAGTTTTGTTATGTTATGATCTATTGATCTGTTAGTTATTGTGTAGTGTAAATTTAAATTTATATTTTTTCACGTGAGTATTTAATTGACTCAACATCATTTACATAAAAGATTATTCTTTTACCATGAAATTGTCTTGGCATCTTGTCAGGAATCAATCAATCATAGATATAGTGGTTTATTTTTGGACTCTCAATTCTCTTGCATTGATTTATACCTATACACTGTATCAATTTTCATAAATTATGAAATCAGGAACAATAAGCCCCCTGGCTTTGTAATGATTTTTAATTTTTTTAATCTTATGGATACTTGTGTTTTCATATTCATTTTAGTATCAGCTTGTTAGTTTTTAGAGAAAGTGTCTTGGACTTCTGATAGAGATTGCCTTAAATCTATAGATAAATTTGTTGAAAATTTCCATCTTTAAAATATTGACTGTTCCAAACCATAAACACAGAATGTGCCTCCATTTGCTTAGATCTTCTTCAACTTTTTCAGCAATGTTTTGAACTTTTTAATATGCAAGTATTTTAGTTCTTTTTGTTTAAATTTATTTCTAAGTATTTTTGATACTCTTGTGAATGAAATTGCTTACTTAATTTCATTTTCAGATTGCTTTTTGCTAATGATGAAAGTATAATTGAATTTTGTACATTGATCTTCTATCCTGTGACCTTGTTGAAATTGAAAGTGTGGTATGTAGCGATAATAGATTATTATTCAGACATTAAAAAACAGGAACTCCTGCCATTTGTAATGACATGGGTGGATGAATCTGAAGGGCATTATAATAAGTGAAATAAGTCAGACACAGAAAAACAACTACTGCATGATCTCACTTATATGTGGAATCTAAAACAGTCAAATTCATAAAAGCAGAGAATAGAGTGGTTATTGTTAAGAGTGCTGGATGGTATAGGAAATGATGTTGGTCCAGGAGTTATACAGGATGAGTAAGTTCTGGAGAGCTATGTAACACCGTATTTTATACTTGAAATTTGCTAAGAGAATAGATCTTGTGTTCTCACCATAGACCATGGTAGCTATGTGAGGTGATAATTGTGTTAATTAGCTCAATTGTGATAATCATTTTACAATGTATACATCTATCAAAGGCTCACAGTGTCCATCTTATATATGTATAGTTTTTATTTTTTAATTATACTTCAATAATAATAGAAAAACCAACTCATAGAAAATGGACCCATAGAAAAAGAAATCTGATTGGTCAGTTGGTAGGTAATCAAAGGGCACAAACAATATTTTAAAACCTTGAGTTAAATTTATGTGAGTTATATCTAATGTCATATATCAATTTACCATATTAGAAAATGCAACTGAGAAATATTTTTAAATATTCATTAATTTAACACTTTAAATAAAAATCATTTTACTTCAAATAATAACAGTAAGTCCATTACATGTTAACATAAATAAGACATTTTTATGAAAACAATTACTTTCAAAAACAAAAATGACTTAGTGAGAAGTGGAGCGTTGTTTTACATTTTTGCTCATCTCTAACATCAGGGGGACTAGACAGCTGCTAGATATCATATCTGCTTCTGCATTCAAATGGTTGCGTTATGGTGCTGATTGAAGTAAATGAAGAGAATTCAGTCTCATATGGTTCTGAAGTCCTGTGGCCACAGAGGAGCTCTACAGTACACTTGTGAGACACTCGAAGTGCACAAGGCAAACGATGTCTTAATGTTATTCTGAAAATAGTTTTGACCTTGCAAATCGCCTGAGCTGGTGTCAGGGACACTGGGTGGGCTTCTGCTTCTCCCTGGGCTTTCTTGGCTTCCCCCATCCCCTACAGGTGCCTGCTTTGCTTTGCCCTATCTCATGGCATAGAACTCAGTTGTTTGGGAAGGAACTGGAGCAGGGCAGGGCAGACATCGTGAACTTTATAAGTACTAAGATTGGTTGTGGCATTGATGAGTTAACTCTGATGATTTTGTGTGTATTTGTGTGATAATATTTATGAGCAAAAATGTTGGTGTTGGAAATTAGGGTTCTCACTGTAGAAAGAAAGAAAAGTCAATGTGGAATGGGGAAGGTGAGGAAGACTATTGTATTTATGGATTTGAATTAGTGATATCTGTATGAACAATCAGTAAAAATTTCTGATGTCTAAAAAATTTAGCTCTGGCTGGGTGGCTTAGTTGGTTGGCATGTCATCCTGTATACCAAAAGGTCACCCGGTTTGATCCCCAATCAGGGCACGTACAAGAAACAACCAGTCAGTGTTTCTCTCTCACATTGATGTTTCTCTCCTTTTTTCTCCCTCCCTTTCCCTTTCAAAAATCAATAAGCATGTTCTCAGATGAGGACTTTATATTTATATATGTGTGTGTGTGTGTGTGTGTGTTCATTCTTTCCAATGCATGGACATAGAAGCAATGGAATCACAGTAGCAATGAGCTAACTGGGTGCCCAGATCTTGCCTTACAAAATTTCTTCTTTGGAAAATGTCTGATTGCAATCTTGGTAAAGAGAGCACAGGTAAGCCTCGTACATTTTGTGATGCCAGGCAGCGAAGGTGTGCTCACCGACCTGAGAAACCTCAGAAGGATGTTGGAGCTGCCTGGACTGAAACTATTTTTACTTCACAATTACATAGATAGTTTGTATTTGTGTATATTTATTAACTCCTTGTATCTGGCTCCCATACAGCTATAAAAGTAAAACAAATTTACAAATAAACAAATAGTATCATGAAAGAAAATCATCAGTGGTGGCAAAGTGACTGTGACTGATGGACTCTTGCCATGTGCGTCATCTGGGTGGGGCTGGACACAAAGGTTGAAAAGTACCCTGTCCAGCTGCATCTCTGCTCCTATGCAGGCCTCATGTGCCCTGTAGGGGGCACTGTTGCTGTCAGTTCAGGTTCCCTCATTGCACCTTTCCTGCACTGTGCCCATCCACCAGCTTCCGTGGGCTTTGATGCAAATGACTCTCAGTTATGACCTTCTTTCCATGTTTGCCATTGGACTACCACAGCCGGCTTGTCTGCTCCACTCACTGAACTGGGAGCGCCTGTGAGTTTCTTTCTCTGCATATAATTGGTGGGCGTGGGAGGCCCCAAAGCCCTTGGCTTGAGATGAGATTAACTCTTGGGTACAGTTTATATTCCAGAGCTCCCCATTAGGATCAGGCCGAGACTGGAACTTTGCCTGAAATTACATCTTGCTTGGCTCCCTCCCCTCTTCTCTCCCATATACCCTTACTGGTTTCTGTGGGGTCCACTTACCTAACAATACATCATTTGCATTAAAACCCTGGTGTTGGGTCTGTTTCTGGAAGAATTTGAACTAAAACATGTCTGTTTCTGGGAGACCATGAGCCCAAATGCGCCCTTCTGGAGTCAGGTAGCCTTCAACGTGGAGCTGCGGTATACGTACTCTCTATCTATCATCTGATGTCAACATTCTGAATGCATACAGCCTCTGGCTGGAGACATCTTCCCTAAATATAGAAAGGGGGCACAGGATGTGTGAGTGATGGATGGGTGGCTTGGATAAATCCCTGGTCTCTATCAGAGAAGCAAAAGTCATCATCTGAACCATTAGTTCAAGAACCAAAAGAAACATGATGGTCTAACAGCAGGGATCTCTGAAGCCTGCAGAGGAATTTCTGCAAGCTTTGCTCTTAAAGGTGTCTGAGGCAACTGTCCTCTAGGGGTTGGGGGGCGGGGAGTCTCACGATTTGGGACCAGAGTAGAGTGTTCTTGCCTCAGTAGACACTGAAACTAAAGGATGAAAGTTGCTGGCAAACCTGGGTCATAAAGCCGAGGAGAAGGGGGATGGGGGTCAGTCACTGTAGCAAAGAGGATGAGCAATGGACACTGAAGGTGATCTCCAGCAAGGACACCAAAAACTAGGGAGATGACAGAAGGTTCAAACTCTCCTTGACCTTATGCATTGAGGCGGGGCTTCAGTATAGCTTTCAGGGATCTGCAAGAAGGGATCCTCACATTAAGTTATGCAGAAAATGTGGTCATAAATGCCTGTGTTCTCAATGGGAGAAATAGAGAAGGTGTTATGGGAGGGGAAAATGTGTGAGTAAGTGATCTATGTTGCGAGATGAGCATTTTAAGTTATTCTTCTCTCGTATTAGCAGGGTTTTTCTGTTACAGAAAAAATATATTGTTATTTACAAATAACCCTCAATAGTTTATTGCAGCCACTTCTTTTGTACTAGAGTAGGACTTTGGGGGGTTATTCTCCTCTAGATATGATTCTATCATTACCAGCAAGCTGAAAAGAACTTAAATAAATGCACTTTCAAGACAATGATGAGATGATGTTATTACAATAAACAAAAACAATACCTATCAGGGTGAGGAAACTTGCACAACTTACATGTGCTGTTGCTCAGACTTCTGAAAAGTGGACTGGAAACCAGGCTCAAAGTGTCCCAAATGCCAGGTTGGGGAGTTTCAATTATGTCATTCAAATGGTGGAGAGCCTATGAAAGTGTTTGAAGAGGGACAGTGCTATATGATTAGGAAGATCGATGGATTGACTGATTAGTTGATCAGATAAATTTAAAACAAAGAGACCAGTGGAGTCCAGGTAAGAGGTGGGGAAGTGCCCATGCTCAACATTATGAGTGGGAGGAACAAGAAGTGGGGGAGCAGGGGCAGACTGATGATGCCAAGTCAACAGGGGTTATTGATTAGAGGTGCATAGTGAGATCCAAGGAAGTAGGAATTGAGAATGAGCCCTGAACACAAGGTCTGGCCACGTGGTGGACAACACTACCCTTCACTAAGGAAGAAATGTAGAATGAGCAGGCAGGTCGGTAGGGGCTCGGACTGAGCCGCATTTAGAACACATCCGGTGTGAATTGGCTTTGGGAGGTAGATGTCTACAAAGCCCTGGTTTATACGTCTGAAGCTCAGGAAGGAGGTAGAGCTGTAGACAGAAGTGACAATAATGACTAAAAAGTTCATCCCTCCAGGCAGTGTTCATTTGCCTCTTCTCTATCCTGTCCAGTGTTTATCAGCTGGTTGTCAAGGAAGAGAGACTTCAGAAGTCACGGCGGGCAGCTGACATCATCGAGTGCTTTTCGGTGCCTGTGAGCTACAGGAATGCCTCCAGCCTCGATTCTCTGCACTACTTTGCTGCTGAATTGAAGCCCGCCAACCTGCCTGTCACGCAGCCCTTTACAGTGGGTGACAACAAGACATACAATGGCTATTGGAATCCCCCTCTTTCCCCTTTGAAAAGCTACAGTATCTACTTCCAAGCACTCAGCAAAGCCAATGGCGTAAGTATGGCCACGTGGAGGCCATTGCTTTTCTTGTTTGTATTTTAACCTTTCTCAAATGAGAAGGCAGTGTGGCTTTAGAGCAGAGGTTGACAAAGAGTGTCCAAAGACTTAAGTCCAGCCCCATACCTTTTCTTTGATAAATAAGGTGTTTAATTTTTTTTTAATTGTGTTTTATTGATGAGAGGGTGAGATTTGTTGTTCCACTTACTTATTTATTCCTGGGTTGCTTTTTGTTTGTGCCCTGACTGGGAATTGAACCCACAACCTTGAGGTATTGGGACAATACTCTAACCAACTAAGCTACCTGGCCAGGGCTGTTTTGTTATTACCACAGAAATACCTTTTTATTTATATAGTTTATGGCTGTTTTGATGCTGCAACAATACAGCTGTGTAGTTGCCACAGACACTATGCCCCATGAAACCTAAAATATTCACCATAGGAACCTTTACAGAAAAATTTTGCAGATTTATTAGAGAATTTTAAAAAAGGGTGTTTCACTTGGGCAAATCACATGGCCTGAATCTTAATTTCCTCATCTATAAAGTACCTATTAATTTGATTTCTATGATTGTACTAAGCATATTTTATTTAATCAGCGAATACTAGCTTCTTTATGATTACCATTAGTCACATTAGAAAATATATATTTTTCTCCCAAAGACAAGGTAATCTTTTTTATTGTATTAAGTGTTCTGTCGCTCAAAATATATCTTTTATGTAGCTTCTGTGCATTGTTCTTGGTTTGTACTCTAAGGGATCAATAGAACCAAGGCAACCACCTTCTCAGGTGGTATTCTTTCAGTTACGGAAGATCTTTCCTACCATTCACTTCCCCTCTACACAAACACACCCATCTGGTCTTAGTTTCTGCAAGCTACATATCTTTAGTTCCTCTTGTGACACAAATTTATCTTTCCCACCTAGTCTACTTTTGTGGACGTACTCCAAGTTAATATGTTTCATTCAACAAATACGTAATGAATAACTGATGTAGGCTAGGCCCCTCTAGTCTGCATTAAGTTGACGTTGTATACGCCCTTATAGGAACACACGCAGTGGAGAGTGTGTCGTGCCCCACAGCATAGCTGGAGAAGCGACAGGGTCCATGGAGAAGGGAAAGCTGAGATGAAAGCAAGATTCAGCGAAATGTGTGTGAAGGTCCTATACAGGCTCTGGTGGAAAAGAGTTTAGTCTGTCAGTGGTAGTCATTACCCTGTGAGAAACCTGGTTTGAGGCACTAATTAACATTTAAAATGTCCACAGACCCATTTAAATTCCACATTGGTATTTCAGTTCTGCATTTATTACTGGCGCCAGCAACACTCCTTGCAGAGACTCTAAAATTACACAGAGAGGTAGCCAGACTGCCTTCCACCTGTCCATCTGGTCTTCCCCCTGCATGAAACATTGCCGTGTTGAAGAGGAAGACATAAAGATGGGCAGAAGCATCTCAGGGCCTGTCTTGCTTCTGATTCTCTGCATCCCATACCAGCCGGGTTATTAGTTTGGCACAGCTCTGGGAAGGTGTGGCTTTCCCTGCCCTTGGAAACACACCAGGAGATGCTGTTGGATGTGCATGCTGTGAAGAGGAGTAATAGCTGCACTCAGTTCACACACCGTTACTTCCTACAAAGATTCCCATAAAAACCCAGCAAGAGACCAAATCTGTAGAACCAAAACAAAAACAAAAACTGACAAATAGACTCCAAGAGGAGCATGGTTGGCCTTGAGCAGAAGAGCAGATTAGGCAGAAGGACTGGGCAGTTTACTCCCCGAACATCACACAACAGACCCCCTTCTCAATGCCTTGGGTTTTTCCATTGGAAATAAAGCCACCCCTCTCTGAAGCTACCTCATCGAGGAAACAGTGTCTACTACTACTTCCAGCATGCGCAAGGCCTTGCTCATTCATAAGCAGTAATCACTTCTGCTTTCAAGCCCACAGCATGCGCCCTCCCCTTTTGGATCTAAGATCTGCAGTAATGAAACCCAGGCAGGAATGGAACTGGAAGGGTCCTCAGACCAGGTGTCTTGAGAGTATAGTTGGCCTCACAGGAACAGAGAGGAAAAACTATGGGAGCTATTGCATTTTCAGAATGCTGTATTTTTCTTTGCAAGAGAAAAACTCACACCCTGCATCAAATTACTGTATTTAGTATTAAGTTTTCCTGAACAGGGTGGGTACAAGGGTCACAGGAGCAGAAAAGCTATTCTCAGTCTGACAAATCTCTGCCTGGCCCTGCTTAGATTTCTTCACATCAAAAAGCAAGCAGACAATGCAGCTAAGCCTGGAGGATTTTTGAGGAGAAAATGTTATAACCCACAAATTCCTTATCAGCCAAGTTGTTGTTTTTGTACAAGTATGTCAGAAAGACATTTTCAGTAACAAAGGCTCCCACATGCCCTGCTTCTAATAAATCATTCAAAGAGCAATTGACTGAGCAATGAATCAGAATGAAGACATCAAGAATAGAGATATATGGGATAAAATGACCCATAGTGAGTACAGAAACTAATTATACAGTGTTAATGCTCACTAGTGGCTCTCAATATGTTACAAAAAACTAATTAGTTAAAAGAGAGGATGTATAGTGTAAAAAGTTAGCAATTGTGATCTAGGTCTGGAATTCACTCCACGTCAATAAAAACTGAGAAAGAGGATTTTATGAGTATAAATAAGAATCTGCTAATTTTCCTTTAGATAGGATGGAATAAATACTATTCTTTTATTTTTGATACTGAGAATTTTTTAAGTATGCTTTTTAAACATAAAAGCAGCCCTCTAAACTATCATTTAAAAGCCAGGGGAAAAAAATCCAACAATAACCTACAAAGAAAAGGAAGAGAAACAAAGGAAACTGTAAGTAAACATAAAAATCAGCAACTATAAAGCAAGGCAAAATAAAAAAACACTAGATTTTTTAAAGCGGCGCTTCTCTTCCCTCATAAAAGGGGGAAGTATATATCATGGGTCAAGTAAAAACCAGAATTCAGCAAATCCGTGTCACTGGAAGGTTAAAAACAAAGGATGAAGCAAAGTTATATTAAACTAAAACAAGTTATAGGAGAGAATAATGGCCGCTTGTTCCAGGACACTTGTGGGCTAGGTTGGATAATTCACTATTGACCAATTTCATTACTCTCAAATGAATTTGCAAGTTTCAGTCAGAGCAGGGTAAGGGAATTTTAGGGTCCAGATATCTTTACTCTGTGGATATTAAGGATTGTTTAGCTCAGCAGAGTAGCTAAACACTCAGCCTTTACAATCACACTGTGTACACACAAAACCCTAGAAACTGTGTGACTTTAGATAAGCTATTAAAAGAGTTAGATATTGTTGGTTAAATAATTAAGTTAACATCTAGCAAGCACATAATAAAATAAAATCTGTACTTCCTCTACATGCTGGGAATAAAGCAGTAAGCAAAACAGAGGACTTCCTGTCCTCCTAGCATTTACACTCTAGTAGGGAGAAACCAAAAGTGAACCAATAAATATGTGAAATAATATGTCAAATAATTGATCATTAGATTTAAGAATATGTGGAGGTCACTCGTTAAATGTTGATAGTTGTTAGGATGAGGATAAAGACATTTTGTAAACTCTACAGTGATCTATATAAATATGGAGTATTTTACATCCAGCTGTATGAACAGTAATGGAGAATTCAAATATGATGTACATTATGAGGCTTGGTGCTCAGAGTCCTTGCAGGCATTTTCATAAAGTGTGAGTTGTTCACAGGCATTTATGCTGGGAATTTGATTAGGTTAGTAATATCACATTTACCCATGGCTGCTTTCCGTTTTTAATTAAAAAGTATTATTATTATTATTATTGTTATTATTATTATATTACAGTTATCCCAATGTTTTCTCCTTTGCCCTCTTCTGTCTAGCCCTCCCCTTCTCCCACAGTCAGTCCCCACACCACTGTCCATGTCATTGGGTCATTCATACATGTTTTTTTGACTGATCTCTTCTTTTATTTCCACCATTATCCCTCTTCCCCCTTTCCTCTGGCAGCTGTCAATCTGTTTCATGTTTCCATGTCTCTGTTTCTATTTTGGTCATTAGTTTATTTTGTTCATGAGATTCCTCTTATAAGTGGGATCATATGGTACTTGTCTTTCACCAGCTGGCTTATTTCACTCAGCATAATAGTCTCCAGTTACAACCATGCTGTCGCAAAGACAGGAATTCCTTCTTTCTTCCTGCTGCGTAGTACTCCACTGTGTAAATGTACCACAGTTTTTTGATCCACTCATCTACTGATGGGCACTTAGGCTGTTTTCAGCACTTGGCTATTGTAAATAGTGCTGCTATGAACATAGGGGTGCACAGGTTCTTTTGAGCTGATGTTTTAGGATTTTTAGAATATATTCCCAACAGTGGAATCGGTGGGTCAAAAGACAGTTCCATTTTTAATTTTTTGAGGAAATTCCTACTGTTTTCTACAGTGGCTGTACCAGTCCAACACTGCACTAGGGTTCCCCTTTCTCCACATCCTAGCCAGCACTTGTTGTTTGTTGATTCATTAATGATAGCTCTTCTGTGAGTTGGTATCTCATTGTGGCTTTAATTTGCATCTCTCTGATGGATAGTGATGTTGGGAGACCATATTTGCCAATGATACATCGGACAGGAGTTTAATCTCCAAAATATATAAAGAACTCATACAACTAAATGCCAGGAAGACAAACAATCCAATTTAAAAATGGGTGGAGGACCTGAAGAGACAATTCTCCAAGGAGGACATACAGATGGCTCATAGACATATGAAAAAATGCTTAACATCCTGGATGCTCTCTTAATGAATACAAGAGCAGTCCCTGCCGTTAGGGCACTGTCCTTGGTGCTGAAGTCAAAGCTCCTGTCTTTCTTGTGAATCAGGCCATGTCGTAACCATTTGTTCTGAAGAGCTCGTACCACTACCTTACAGATTTATAGCATTTTAGAGTTGGATGGATTTTGAAGTATCATCCAGACTAGACTAGAAACCAATGATACAGGTCCAATAAAGCATTCTTGGCAGGTTGTTATATAGCCTCAGCTTAACCACTGCTATTCTCTGGAGGGAGAGTTCATTTTGGGGGGAGCAGGCAAAATTATCAGCACTTTCTTCCTTCTATAAAGCCAAATGCTGTCTCCTTAACTCCTCTTGAGCACTTTGTATTGACTTGAACAAATCAAATCTTTTCTCCATGGAGAAAACGTGAAAGTGCCAACTACTGCCCCTTGCCACTCAGGCCATTTCTCATTGATATTTAACGTGCAATTGCTTCTGTCCCTCACATGGCATGATTTCCGTCTCTCATCCTGTGTCTTCTGCTTTTTCCCCACGCCCTCCTTAAAAAGAAGAGCCCCAAATCTAGCATTGTCCTTCAGATATCGTTACAACTGCTACATTTTAACTATCCTTCTTCTCTTGATCATTTTCTAAGACATTATTTCTCAGACATTCCAAGATACTTTTCTCACTTCAGGACCTTCACACAACCTGTTCTTTTACTTGAATCTCTCTTTTATTTATTCTCTGCAGAATCAATACCTTCTTATTTTTCAGATTTCACCATTTTTTGCTTGTCTTTTTTTATGTTTTATTGTTTATGCTGCTACAGTTATTTCAATTATGTCTCCCCTCACCCTTCCTACCCAGCCCACCCAGCACTTCCATAATCAATCCCCACCCTTTTGTCCAAGTCCATGGGTTCTTCACATATGTTTCTTGGCTAATCCCCTCACCTTTTTTTCAAACATATCACATCTTCTGGGAACTTCCCACGCATATTATATATTTAAGATTCATCCACATCAGTACTCACTTGCATGTTAATCTGTTCATTTTCTTTATATCACTGGGCATGTTTTGAACTGCATTTACTTTTGTATAGTGCATGCCTGTCTCATTAGACTGAGCTCTGAAAGGTAGAGACTTTGTTTTGTGTGCTGCTGTATCTTCCAAACTAAGTACAATATGTAATGCATCGTAGATACTCTATAGTCATTTTATGAGTGAATGAATGAGATTACAAACTGTTCCTTGTTGTCTCTGAGTCTCAGTCTTCTCACTTATAAAATTAAAATAGTAATACTTTACATACTTATTTTGAGGGTTAATTGAGAAAAGATCTCAATTACTAAAAGGCACCAAATAAGTGTGAGTAGCATAGCATGAGAGAGATGTGATTCTGAGCTATTTTCATCATCAACAAATGAGGCCTCAAGGAATGTCTTTCAATCATAGTAGTAAAACTTTTCCCCAGCTGTCGCATTTCCAAAGCTCCAGGCGCCTGGGCAGCCTTGATTTCCTCCAAATCCTCCAAATGGTACCCAGAGTAGCAGCCTCCGTTGTAAACAGTGGGTGGGTGCAGTTTTGTATTGTTTCTTTCCTGCTCTTCCCAGAATGAGGTCTGCTGAATCTACTTTTCTCTGCTTCCCACCACCATTAGCCATGATTGTGAAGTTGAAAGGACCATAATTAACGGTTGAATGCAAAACAAATGTGGCAAATTCATGCAAATATCTATGAGAAGCCATCCCTTATGGGGCTATGTGGTTGTGCATGTTCTGTTTATGCAGAGAGAAAACTCTTTCCTTGTCATATCCTTTCTATGATGTGGGGACACATTTCACCCGGTTGATGCCTCTGCCAAATGGTGAGCTAAATAAGTGAAATGGGAAGGAGAAGGGTGATTGTTCCATTTCTCTCACTGCCTCTTCCAGCTCCTGAATTCAATTGCCACTTGAGAGCAGTTGGAAGCCAGATGCTATTTTGAATGGGTCATCATGTTTGTAGTGTAATCACATTATAATAGTTGGGATAATCTAGGTAGAGCTGGGTTAGGGAAAAAACTGTGTTTGTGAATGAACTGAAAGAAATTATATTTAGTTGTGTTTAAGAACTGTTAAAAGAATGTTTGCATATGAATGGGTTTTCTATGGCATGGTAAGATGGAAGGAACTGAGACTTGGACATGAAACAGACTTGGCTTTGAATCACAGTTGTTGCTAACCATGTGAACTTAAGCTGGTTACTTAATATCTCAAGATATATAATGTGATTAGTGATCTACCTTCCCCAATTTGGGGGAGGGTAAATGAGATAATGCACATAAGACATCTATCACAGTTATTGTAATACATACAGTATTCCCTCACTTATTGCAGGTATTACGTTCTAGACCTCCCCACGATAGGTGAAAACCCGTGAAGTAGGAACTTTACATTTATTTTCATATTTATATATATCTTAAGGCTTTATAAACCCTTCCCACACACTTATAAACCATTCCCAGTTCCTTATTAACCTTTACCACACTCTTATAAGCACTACTTATGTTCTTAAACATATTCTACACTCTTAAACCTATGTAACTTTAACAACATACATATACTGTACCGCAAAATCCCATGACATAGTGAAAAATCTGCGATAAATAAATAATATTTTTTTTAATCCCACGATGCGTTGAGGCCACGATAAGTGAACCACAATATAGAGAGGGACTACTGTACTTCTTTTATTTTTGCTTTTGCTGGGAAGAGGGGGATTGGAGCACCCTCACCTGGCATATTCCAATTTTTCCAGTAGACTCCTCAGGAAAGCACATAGCTTTCTAACTCTGGAGCACCGCCTGAACCATTTCAACAACTGTTGACTGTCTTGCTTCACCTATGACTCAACTGCTTTATAACCCACCACAGGCTTTCCTCTTCTTAGTTTAACTTTTTATACATGGTTTAATGCCTGATGTTGGTCCCTATTGAATCTTTTAACATAATTGATCTTGTCCTTTAGCTATGATCTTACCCCTCCCAACCCCTTTTCTTATCCTCTTTTTAGTCTAGTGACTGTTCACATGTAACATGAGAAAAAGCTCAGGTGAACCATGGAATAAGGAGATGTGGGGGATCCAGGCTCAAATGAGGTAGAGCTAAGACCACACAGGATACCTGATGCCTGAGGTCTTCGTTATTTCATCAGGGAGTTTATTAGAAATCTCCTATATTGGTCAGGATAAAGTCAGTGATGCTGTAGTAACAAACAAGCATGAAGTCTCAATGTATTACCAGAAAAGTATTTTTCACTCCTTCTACATGTCTAAAATGAGTCAGCAGAAGGGCTCTATTTATCGTTGTCCCTCAGGAACTCAGGCTAATGGAAAGTCCACTGTGACACATGCTTTCTCAATCACGAAGGCAGAGCAAGAGAAATGTGACAAGTAGGTACTGGTTCTGAAAATTCCCACCTAATATGATACACAGCACTTTCATATCCTGTTGGCTGAGGATAGTCATGTGGTCATGCTTAACTTCAAAAAAAAAAAAAAAAATGAGGCAGTGCCTTCCAGCCATGTGCCTACAGGGAGAGCGGGGATATGTGAGCACATCCTAATGACCACTGCACTCCCCCATTATGCCCTAAGCTTTCCCTTCAAGTTCTCATAATCCCCAGACTCCCCCTTGAAGCACCTTTGTAGGTCCTATCACAGGTTTTGAGAACTTTCTTTTGTTGAGCGTGTGTTGTAACCCAGACACTAAGCAAGGTGCTTTCACCTGTACTACTTCCTGATTGGTCTCCCAGGCGAAGTGACTCCACTCACATCAGCAGTTAGACAGACTGCCAGAAGCACCATGGGATCGCATGGAGTCTCAGTTACTGCATGCTGAAGGAGGACTTAACAGCAATAGCTTTCTCTCTTTACCTCTATAAAGATATGGTAGAAAAGTGTTTCATGCACCCTGTGCTACTGTTGCACTTTGAAAGACAGTGGTTCTTCCAGGTCTCCCGTGCAGGGTGGTTGAGAGGTTTTAGAAAACCTCAGGACTCTCCCACCCATCCATGGCTGAGTCAAGGCAACAGAAAACTGTGAACCGAAGACCTACACATATCCTTTCTCTGACTTGTTGCCAGTCTTGTTAGGAACGTTCTTCCGGGTTTTATTGGCTCTATAGCAGCCCCGGGGAACTGGAGAATAGGATGCAAATGGACATTTGGAATCCAGGGTTATCATCATAACCTTTTTATAACCACTTCTGAAAGCCTTGGCCTGGCATTAAATGCCCCCTCCTGGTTTTTGTCTGTCAACAGAGCCTACACTCTATGCCCCTTTACCTGCCTAGGACTGCTTTTCAGTCCTCAGTGGATTCTGTCTCCTGGGGACCTCCCAGCCCCTCCAGGTCTCTATGCTACCATTTGAGACTTTATCACCTGCTCTTGAAAGCTCTGAACTTCTGTTGAAACCCTTTTGGGTCTCAGACTTCTCTTTCCAGGTGAGCAAGAAACTCCCTGAGTGTTATCTTGTACAAATACCAAGATGAGCTCTCCCAGGTTGCTAATTTATTTTTTCACTCACATACAGTTCCTACAGATTTTATTATCACAGTATGAGACCTGAGAGGCCAAGAACATTTTCCTTTCAATGCAAATATACTTTAAACTCATTTGGAGAAGGAAATGAAGGTTACCCAAATGTTGACAGCTGATTGTCTTGTCAGCCTGGGTCTTGAGGCATCCGTGCTTCAGACTCTGTTCCCAAAATGCCCATGGAAATGTCAGCCTACCTTTCCTTATGCAGCGTTTCTGCCTCCATTGCGCCCCTTCCAAACTGAGGGTCTCCATGAAGTTCAGCCCAACTGGTCCCTGTGAATTTGGAAACCGGAAACATGGGTTTAAGCCATTTTTCTTCTACAGGAACTGAATACTGGCCTACTAAACTCCAGTTTCCCCATCCGTCAAAGGGGAAGAGATGTCCTCCCAAGCTCTCGGGGGACTTTGTGAGGAGCACACACTAGGTGTGAATACCCTTTGCATATTCCTAAGCACCTTTCAAATGAAGGTGTTCCAAACAGAAGTATTTGTGTGTGCAGATTCAGCATATGTGTGTACATATACACATATGCCTACATGCACATAAATATTTCAGCCTGTGTATAAATGTATGTATACATGCACATGTATATATGGATGTGTATCTGTTCATACTCAGCTCAAATAAAATTTTAAATTAGCTCAAGAATCTTCAGGGGAGACAGGTTATCATTGTGCCAGAGTCCTAGTACAGGTAGTTAATGAGATAGAACATCATCTAGTCCTCTTGAGCTTCCTGGAAACCAAGGCAAAAAGAGGCATATATCAGGTTAGCATAGCTTCCCTTACTGGATAGAAAGAAATTACATATTTTTTCGTGAGCGATCCTACAAGGGTAATATATCTCCATACCTAAGGGACTCTGAGGAGAAACCAGTCAGTACCCTAATATCATGTTTGCTCAAACACCCTGCTAGGCTCTTTTCCATCAATGTTGTAATAATATACTAAACTGGAATTCAAAGGAGCCATTTTCACTCAAAGAATTTGTTTCTTATGCTATAGAATGACCTTCATGCTATTAATTAATGCCATTAAATAAGATTAATGGATTTCAAGTTTCTTTCCCCTCAGCATTTTTAATGAATATGCTCAGGGTGAAATCTTTCTGTTGCATAGATTGGCACTGACTATCCATGTGACCTTAGGCAAGTGACTTTGACTCTTCCAAGCCTCATTCGCACTTGGAATATTTTGATGCCAATACCATCTACTTTATAAAATGCTTGCAAATATTACGGAGAGGATGCATGAAAAAATGCTTATCATGGTGCTCGGTGGGCAATTAACAATGTCAGCTCTTATTATTAGAATCTCACAGGTGGTACACATGAGGCAGAGAGTGGAGGTGCTTGAAGGAAAGAACAAGCAAAATCTATGGGTACACAGAGATTTTTAGCTCATCAATCAGATCTGGATGAACTGTGGACAGGATGCAGAAGGAGAGTACTCAGGGAGGGGAAACAAAATCAGCGAAGTCTAGGGCTTATAGAGACACTAGGTGACAGTCTGGATCCATTGAGGAGAGAAAAGATTTCACAGGAATGTTATAGAAAGCTAAGTGGAGGCGGGAGACAGTTCTCCCGCAGGCCCTTCCCAGAGGTTGAATTTTGGTCAAGTTCCACCTTTTGCTTTGTGATCCTTAACTTTGCAAGCTCATAGACTCAGTTTATCAGGATACAGAGTTGAGAGGAGAGAGTGATGGAAATAGGAGACGATGATCTTTTTAAGTCAGTTCTTCCCTCCAAAACCATCCCTAAGTCATTCCTATCTCAGACGTGTGGGCTGACCAAGACATTTCACCTTCTAGAACCAGTTGTCAACAACTTCTACGGGTGCTGCACTCTAAATTTCTCTCCAGTCCATCTATTTTTCTCATCTCCAGTGCCACCCTGCTAGTCCTGAACATCAGTCTCTTGCCTGGGAAACCCCAGCTGCCTCTTAACTAGTCTTACCAAATCCATTCTTACTTGTCTCAAATGCATTCTCCAACAAGAAGTGCAAATTGATGTCCTATGTATTTCCGTTTAACAGACAAGCAAGCCATGACTCAGAGATGCCGTCATTGACTGGAGCGCATTCCAGAAGCAAGAGACTGAGCTGGGTTTGAACCTGTGCATGTAAAAATGCTGCCAGGCAGTCCTGTGCATTCAGTGCCATGCTTCCTGCTGAGTCATGAACCCCTACAGTGGAACCTGGCTTGCCTGAAACTAGCAGGAGTCCCTAAAAGATCCCAAACACCCCATATGTCCACATTTCTTTCTCTCTCCCATCAGATGTGGCCAGCCTCCATGCCCCTGTCAATCATGAAATGCCTGCTGGCCCTGCCATTAACATTGACAAGTAATGAGGAGCTGTACTAATAACAATTACCATAATAAATTGGCCTTTGATTACATCTGTCACCTGAGAATTTCAAAAACTTTACAAACATCAATTAGTAATTACAGTTCCAAGGATCGCTCACAGAGAGCAGGGATCATTAAGGTCAGATAAGAGCTGTGCAGGGAGGCATGAAGGGCAGATCTGGCTGAGGTTGTTTAGACCTAGAAGTCACTGGTGCAAGGTCTAAGCTTTTCCCCATGAGGTTCAGAAGAACCACACTTCTGACATCCCAGTCAGGGAATAATTTGTACAGTGATTCTATTGCTTCAGAGTCCTTGTGCTGTGGAATGGGGAGCATAAAACGTAGTTTTGAAAGGGAGCTTAGAGATTGTGCAGTTTCAGTCTGTTGGCAGAAAAAGAAACTCAGGTCCAGAGTGGGGAAGTGCTGATGGTGACGACGATGATGATGATTGATGATTCTGATGATGATGATGACGATAGCAACAACAATGATGATAAAATCCAGCAATCATTATCAAGGGCTTTCTCTGAGTCAGTGGGGGGATATACAGGTACATAAGATATAGTTCCTGCTCTCAAGGAACCCAGAGTCCAGTGGGAAAGACAGTTATGAAAACAAATATGTACAATGACTGTAACAGCAATAATATTGAGGGCATGCCCAGTGTGTAGCTGGAAGCCTGGGGTGGAGGGTGAAGACGTGCTTAACAGAAGTCTCATAGAAGCAGTAACATTTGAGCTGAATATTGAAAGATCAGTGGGTATTTCCCATGCAAACTACAGGACAGAGGACATGGCATGCCCTGCAAAGGGAGCACCTGGGTAGAACCCAAAGGTTAAGAATTCCATGATACCTTTGGGAAGAAGGGGTGGGGTTGGTTCCAGGTACAAAGAGACAGAGACAGAGACCAGACAGAGAGGGGAGGCATTGTGTGCCATGCTGAAAAGCTTGGGATTTGTTCTGTTGAAGACAGAGAAAAAGGATCTTGTCAACAATCCTCATATCTATTTATTACAATAATAAAACCAGTCATGTATAATCTTTGCAGCTCTCAGGCACTTGTGCAGTGAAAGTTTTGTCCAGCCCAGTGAGATGTGCAGAAGGTATTGCTACCATTCTGTAGATGAAGACTGTAACTTTTAAATTATTTTTGCAAAATTAAAAGATTCATGTATATTTTATTTCCCCTTTTCTTAGAGAAAAGATAGCATACTATAGATAGCTGGAAATCACTTTTATTCATAGACATCTTCCTCCGTTTTTTAGTAGCTACATAGCATTCTATTATGTAGCTATACTTTAATCAGTCATTCTCATGAGTGGACATGTTGCTTGTTTAAAATATTTTTCAGTCACAAACATTTCTGCAATAAAGGAATGTGTACATATGTATTTTCATATTGTTGGAGGTGTATCAGAGTACATTCCTAGAAGAAGGATGACTGGATCAAAAGCTGGACAAATATATAGTCTTCATAGATATTTCTAAATTCCCTTTCTTAGGGGTTGAATTAATTGGCATTTGTTCCAGCAATGTTTCAGGCTGTTTCTCCACAACCTCCCCAACAGTTTGTGTGGTCCAACTTTAGTTTTTAGCAAGGATTACACATAAGAAATTGTATCTCAGTATAGTTCTAATTCTCTTTCTCTTATTAAAGTGAAGTCAACATCTTTTCATACATTTAGATTTTTTTTATATAACTTGAATTATTTGTGTATGTCTTTTGTTCAATTTTCTATCCAGATCTTTACCTCTTTTTCCTTAATTTTTAAAAGTTATTTATATGCCAGGGATATTAATTCTTTATATGTGGTGTATGTTGCAACTTTTTAGACTGCTTTTAGTGTTTTTGCCACACCAAAAAAAAAGGAGTCAAATGCTTTCTTTTTTTTTTTTTTTTTCTTTATTGCATCCAGACTTTGAGTCACAGTGGAAAAGCCTTTGTTTACACCAAGGTTATAAAGAAATTTATCCATGTTTGCTTCTAGAACTTGTATAGTTTAATTTGTTTGCATTTAATTTTCTGATGTCTGGTGTTTGTTTTTGTATATGGTATAAAACATGTATCTAATAATATATTTTCCTCAAACATCTATTTAAGTTGTCCTAGCAAAGTTATTTAAAAAGTTCATCTTTGCCCCCCAAATTTGAGATGCTGCTTTTCTGTTCTAAGTTTTTCGGTGTTCTTGGATCTTTTTCTGGATTTCGCAGGCTGTTCCACCAGCCCGTTTGCCTCTTTATTCCCTGGTGCCACACCGTTGTAATTATAGCGGCTCCATGCTTCAGTGTCTGACAGGGAAGCCCCCCCACCTGGATTTTGTCTTTCATGATTTCATAGTTCTTGCATGTTCAGTTTTCATGTGAGCTTTAGTGACAACTTATCCAGCTCCATAAAAAGCCTGGGATTGCACTAAATTTATACATTAGGGTGAACTGACATCTTTATGTTGAATTACCTGAGGACAGAGAATGTCTTTCTACTATTTATTCAAGTCTACATCTGTGTCTTTCAGGGGAATTGTAAAGTTTGCTTCTATAGGTTTCAAGTTTACATATTACCAAGCATTTAATCTTCATGGCCATTGTAACTGGCTTTGCTGCCATGATGTCCTCTGAATGATTATATGGATACCATTCACTTTGTATATTAATTTTATATCCTGCTACCTTGCATTAGTGATTCTTCAAGGATTTTCAGATATACTGTTACAGCATCTGCAAACAGAGGTTAAGTTTATTTTCCAATGTGTATTCCTCTAATTGATCTCTTTTATCCAATTGCACTGGCTTCTCCTCCCAGTACAATATAAGGAGAGTGGACACAGAGGATATCTTACCCTTGTTCTTGCTCTTAGTGGAAATGACTTTCCTAGAGTCCCACTAAATAAGATGCGGGTTTTAGGACTGAGATATATTTTTACCACATTATGAAAGTGTTAACCAGTTCTTATTTTCTTGAGTTTTGTTTAAAATCAGGCATGGGTGTTAAGTTGTGTCAAATGCTTTTTCTGCATGAATAGTGATAACATGATTTTTGCCTTTGATCTATTAATATGGTATACTAAAAGAATGGATTTCTTAACATCGAATCAACCTTCCAGTTCTAGAATACACTCCACTAAATTGTGACCTTTTTATTTTTCTTAATGCAGCATTGGATTCTGTTCACTAACATGTGATCAATATTTAACAGTTTTACACATTCAGAAATAAAACTGATCTATAATTCCCCCTGCCCCCTGCTTTTTTTTTTATTTTGTCTTTGCCAAGTTTAGGTGTCAGTGTTAATGCTGGTTTCATTAAAAAATGAGAAAGTGTTTCTTCATTTTTCATGCTGTAGAACAATTTATTTTACTACTTTCTTGTCTGTAAAGGTCTGGTGGAAATTCCCTGTGAAGAGATCTGGGCATGGTGTTTTTTGTTTGTTTGTTTATGGGATATTTCCTTAATATTTTTATTTCTTCTATGGAATTAGAACTGTTTAAGTTTCTATTCCTGGTAGAATCCATTCTTATACACTACATTTCCTAGAAACTGATCAATTCCATTTAGCTTTTAAAAATTATTTCCAGAGATCTGAAAACTAGTCTCTCTCTCTTTTTTATTTTTTTTAATTCTTCTTTTTCAATAGATAGCTTTTCACCTCCTTGCCCCTTGTCATTTCTTATTTTGTATACTGGTGCTTCCTCTTTTTTTGTTTTTTCTACTGTTTTTATCTTCTCTACTTCAGTAATTTCTGCTTTTGCCTTTATTATTCCCTTTTGTGTGTTTCAGGGGGATCATTTATTTTTGTTCCTTTTCTATATTTTTTGCACTGGAAATAAGTTAATTTGTTTTATTTTTCATTTCACGAGTATACTTTCATCTAGTCACTGCTTTAAATATTTTTCATAGATCTGATATATAGTTTTCATTATACTTAAATTTTTGTTTATAACTTCTCCTTTCACCTAGGAGTTGGTCAAAAAAAATATTTTGTACATTTCCAAGTGGAAGGATCTGTTCAGTTTTTAAATATTTAATAATTTCTCATTTTATTACATAATGATCACAGAATGTTGCTTATAATATTTTTGCTTTATGGGACATAATGATGCTTTCTTAATTAGCTAATCTATGGTCAATTTTTGTGAATGTTTCATAAGCTCACAAGAAGAAGGTGTTCCTCTGTTAGTAGGCTGTAGCATTTGATACATATCCACATGATCTGCTTAATTCTTCTGACTCTTCTACATCCTTGCCTATTTCTTGCCACTTAATGCAAATTACACTGACAGTAGTTCCCTTATCCTGCATCTCCTGTCATTTCTACTTCATAAAGGTGATTATTGAGGGTTTTGGTTCATATGTATTCATGGCTGTTATATTTCTCAGTAATTGTGGGTTCCAGCATTAAAATGTGTCCTTTGTTGTGTTTAATGCTTTTTAAATGGCATTTTGCTGTCTCACATCAGGATCATTACTGCTGCATTTTTTTTTCATTTGCCATTTTTAGTTTCTCCCATTCCCTCATTGCTGCCTTTCTGAATTACTTTGTTTTAGGTGTGACCTTTATATATAGCAGAAAGTTAGGTCTTGCTTTATGAGACAATTTGAAATCTTTTTCATTTAATTATATGAGTTAAACCCATTCACATTTGTTGGTATGATTGATATAGTTGGTCCCAACTCTGTCATATGTTCTTTATGTCATAATTTACTATACTAATTTCATAATGCATGCTGGGGTGTCTTTCTTACTCTTATTTTAAAATTTCTTTTGATATTTAGAAAGTTTTGCATATTTGTTCTAGCAAAGAACTAGTAGAGAACTCTCTTTGTGCTATTCTTTTTAATACCTTTAACCCTCTCTTTTCTCATTAAACCTATCCTATCTGGTCTGTCAGCACTTTTTCAGCAGTATTGAGGTAAAATTAACAAATAATATTATATATATTTAAGGGGTACAATATGATGTTTTGCTATGATGTCCACTGTGAAATGACTACCTATTTGTCACCTCACATTGCTCTCATAGTATGTGGTAAGAGCACTTAAGATCTATTCTCTTAGTGACTTTCATGAATAAAAAACAGAATTATACAAATCTCCAGAACTTCTTCATCCTGCATAACTCTTGGACTAACATCTTCTCATCTCCTCAGCCTCTACCTTCTGATAACCAGTATTCTACTCTCCACTTGTATGAGTTTGACTTTTTCAGATTCCACATCGAAGTGAGATCATGCAGTATTTGCTTTCCGGTGTCCTACTTATTTCATTTAATGTCATGTCCTCCCAGCCCATCCATGTTTTTGCACATAGCAAGACACCTCTTGTTTTTAAAGCTCAATAATAGTCCATTGACTGTATGCACCATACTTCTTTTCCATGCTCCTTGCTGGGCCCCAGACTGTTCAGTCTCCTGATCCCCTCTGTGCTCTGGTTGGGACAAGAAACACATGGTCCTCTTAGGCACCCTCCTGCACAACTGGGGAAGCCGGGCACACTATGCTCCCATGGGAGAAATCCTGGACTGACAGGGTCTCTCTGGACACTGAGCTGTGCCCTATGGAGACAGGTGACATGAGTAAATTAAACCTGTTTCTCTTACCTTCTTCAATGCATCTATTCTCAGACTTTTTGTTCCAGCAGGGTGCCGGGACCTCTCTGCTAGACTTGTCAGCTCCCACAAAGGTACTGTCACCCATGGGTGGTTGTCAAAATTATGCTGCTGTGGGAAGATGAGGGCTGAAAACTCATATTCTGCCATCTTGCAGACATCACTGTTTGGTCAGGTTTTGAGAGTATCTGTTGATTTTTACCTGTTGCCTACGCAACAATCAATGGACTTATTCTACTCACCCATTTCCCTATTTCTTCTCCTTTCACATTTTAACTGGAATTATTTCTACAGTATCAGAAAATATAACATTTATTTATTCTGCTTTCAATGATGTCCCTACCTTAATTTAGTCTTAGGTTTACAAATAAATACTTATAGTTGGTTTTTCCTTAAATTTCCTGTTATTTCTTTATTGAATGAAGCTTATCCTTTGGGATGTTCCTCAAGAAAAACTCAAGAGTGCAGTATTCTTTGAGTTATTGAATACTGATAGTTATTTTTCTATAACTTTGATATTTGAAAGACACTTGGCTAGCTATAAAATCCTTGGTTCATGGTTTCCTTCTTTGAGTTTCTTAGAAATGCTAACTCATATTTCCTGGCCTTGTATGTTGCTTTGGAAACATCTCATGCCAGGCTAAATCTCTTACTCTTGTGAATTATTTGACCATTTTGCCTAGATTTTTTGAGGACCTTTTTATTTCCAATTAGTTTCACCAGGATCTTAGAATTGATCTTTCAGGTCCTTGGGTCCTTTCCTTATGTAGGTTCAGGTTGTTTTATAATTTCAGAAAATTTTCTTGGATTATTGTTATAAATCTTTACCTATACAGTGTTTTAATCTGTATTCTCAAGGATTAAAAGCATACATATATTGGATCTTCTTTATCTTCTCTTTAAGTCACTTTTTCATTATCACTTTTTACATTTTGGGTTGTTTTTTTCTTTCTTCAACCCCTTATTAAACTTCCCTTTGAACACCTTGTAATATAATCTTCCATTTCTTGACTCTTTTCTTTCCTTCTTTCCTTAGTCCAATCAACTCTATCTCTCTTCTTTTTTACTGATTTTTTTTACACATTTCAGTTTTTAATCTTTGCATTTCTAATTCAAAGTTGTTTGAGGGAATTTAATTTAGTTTGGAGTGTTGTGTTATGCTTTCCTTCTGTCTGTAGCTGTATTTTTCAGGGGTGGATTTAATCAGTGGGGATGTTTCGATTTTTATTTTTTGTTTTCTTCATATAGTTGCTGTTTGTCTTCCATTTATTCACTTTATCAATTTAGTGTGACTTATGAGATCCCTGGTTCAAAAACACACTGTTCTGATAGAGTAGTGAAGTACGGTTGTTAAATAAATGACTGAGAGTTTTGTATCATGGGTGGTAGGGAGTAGTGTGTTCTCTGGCTTGTTGTTGCTATAGTTGTTCTCTTTTGACTTACAGGGTCTTCAAACTCCCCCTTTGGCCTCTTTTTCTTTTCACCATCCAGTTTCCCTAGGGATACATAGCAAAGACTTGCCACCTTGAATGATGTGGGCTTCTAAGTCCTTTCTACATACTTACTGCCGGAATCGCCGGGACTCCCTCTCAGATTTTTCACACGTAGGAGCTTTGTCCTTCGTCAGCCTGACACCTGATTCTGGGTTATCTGTTTTCATGTTGTTTTGTTGTTATTGTTCAGCCCTCGCTTTCCATCCACAAAGGTTTGTGTCGAGGGCCTCAGAAACATTTTCTTCCGCTATGGTAGCTATTTATTTATTTTTTACTAACAGGGACTGTGAAGTTTTGAGGGTTCTCTGTGTTTTAATTATATTGATTTTATGTTGAGGTTGTGAATTTTGTGGATTCTGGAAAAGTCAAGGGGAATTAGGGTGCAAAGAGGCTAGACTGAGGACCCAATAGGTGCCAATATAGAAAGTACAGACTGATCCATGAGTATGAGGTGGGGTGGTGAGAAGTCTCTGGGGTCAGGCAGAGCCAAAATATGCTTTCCAAAGTCAGGGAAGTTGAGGCAAGATCTCTGCAGTCACTATCCGGATCTAAACCACCACCATCTCTCAGCTAGATGATACGATACCATCACATTCTTCCCACCAACTAGTTTCTCTGACATCATGTTTATTCTGTATACAACAGCCTCTGCATTTAAGAAAAGGTAAGTCTGAAATTTTTATACTTCTGGCTCACCACTCTCTGATGGCTTCCTGTTCTTAAAATACAGACCAATATTCTACAGTCTAAAGGGCACGTCTCTAGCTTCATCTCACATCATTCTCCTAGTACTTCATTCTGGTATAACCATACCAGACTTCTTCAGGTCTTTGATCGCACCATGTATTTTCCCCCTTCCAGGCCTCTCCATACCCATTCCTGAATCTGAAACACCCTCTTGATACTTATATGTCTAGCTCCTACTTCCCTTCCAGGTCTCAGGTTAAATGGTCCTTGCTCAAGGCAGGTAACCATCTTCCTTCTCTTGCACACTCTATATCGTCTTCTTCACACATATATAGCACTGATTATTTCTCCCTCATAGTGTTTATTGCAACTTGTAATTAAATACTTATTTATGAGAACGTTTACCTAATCATTGCCACAAATATTAGAAAAATAATATTTGTATGCTCCACGAGGAGCATGTTTATTTTGCTCATTCTTGTAATGCCGGTATCCAGCACAATGTCTGGCACATATTGATCATTCTGTCATGATTGATATGATTAATAATGATCATATCAAATAAATATCTATTGATTTGCTAATTAACTAAATAAAGAGTTAAGTGGGGGTCCTAGCCAAGTCTTAAAGGAAAACTAAGTCACAAGCCAAAGCAATTGGGAAAACAATAGAAAGACTGTGGGGTCAGAGCTAAATCCCATATTAACTGGGGTAGCTCAGTCTTAGGGAAGACAAAGGCATGAGTTAGGGTAACTAGAAACTATGAGATCAGGGCTAAATCCCCATCCTATTAAGTAGGACAGTAAAGTAAGGATTGTATGAATTACACAGGTACCTAGGGATGCTTGATCAGGTTGGCAATAAAACTTAACCTAAGTCCTTCTGAATAATAAATAGCAGCCACCATAAGACCCGCAATTAGAGGGACATCCTATAATTTCAGTAAATAGTCAAAGGGTGTATGGATGGATGGGTGGGTGGGTGGATGGAAGGATGGATGGATCAGACTTGGCCTAGTCTCAAAATGGGGGTGTAAGTGGGTAAGGGGGTTTAGGTGTGAGACATTATGAAAAAAATGAAACAAGTGATAGCTTACTTAAAAAGAAAAACAAAGCTATTTTTGGTGCGGTGGAGTAACATGGAGTGAAAATAGTTATCTACTGTTTGTCACAAAAATTAGACAGATAAGGTTCACATGCTGCATGAGGACAGAGTACTGGAAAAGCCGGTGTACTGGCAGTGGCTGAAACCAGACTCAGCAATGGAGAACTGAAGCAACCTTACAGTTTTCTGCCTACTCTGCCTAAGTGGTCTTCTCCATTCCTTGCTCTGTCATTTGATTGATGGGGAAATTGAGCCACAGAGAGGGGCAGTGACTTGCTCACTATTGCCCAGCACAGGCAGGGCCCTGAGCAGAAGCAGATCTCAACAGAAACACAATAGTGAGGACATTATATTCTACCCTGAGGTGATATATACCTGTGTGCAGATTTGAAAAGTCTGGAGTAGGAAGTGGGATATGAGTGAGGTTAAAATGATGGAGAAATGAAATTGTACTGTGGAGATAGAACAGAAAATATGAAATGGTTTCCCTCTTTCCAAAGCCTTATACAATCTAAACACACAAAATAGTACTTATTTCCCATTTATTGAGATGACTGGGGACTTTTGGCTTATGTACACTGACCAGACTTCCCATACGATAGGATGCTGAATTTCCAGCATGTTCACGACTTGCTCGCTAACAATTCAGTCACCCAGAAGGTCAAGAGAGTGACTCAGGACTTTGTTATTCTGTACCTACTTCTGATGAACAAAGATAAATTGGTTATGGAATTAGAGGTGTCAGGAAGTTGGAAGAAAGAGTACATGTCAGCGTCACATTTGTGAGAACCAGGAAGAGTTAAGAATAATCAGACATGCACTCTAGATTATAGAAAACATATTTTAACAGATGTGGGGTGGAGGAGGTGATGATAGGAAATGGCCCAAGTTCATGCATGCACTGTGGAAGGGGAGATGATTCTAATGAGAATAAGAAAGTTCTCGCAATGACCTAATGGGGAAGAGAAGGTAGTAAGTTGAATGAACCATTGCAGCTACCCAGGATCTCCAACAGAAAGCAGGTTGGCCTTCGCCTCTGCAGGTGTGTAGCCACCCAGAGAGAGGATGAATAAGACTTCTGAGACGCTGGCAGTGTTGGGTGTTTAGATCCAGGTGCTGGTCATTGATGTGTGTTTACTTGTGAAGATTTTAGCAAACCATGTTTAAGCTCATTATATTTGTCTACGTATATGTTATATTTCAAATTAATTGCGCAACAATGTTTAAGACTTAGTATATATCTTTCAGGACTTATTTTTTTAAACGCTTACATTTGCATGTTATAGTAAAAATTGTATTTATCTTTGTTTATTTTCTCATGCATGCTATTCCATATAATTATATTGTCCTGTCATCATTTTTTTTTTAAAAGACACATTTATTCAGCGTCATGATCAGACTATTACATTTAGCAATCAACAGCATGGGTGCAAAAAAAAAAAAGAAAAAAGGAAAAAAAAAAAACTACATTAAAAACCCCTTTTTGGAATGCTTTACACTTTCTACAGAACAGAAACTAAAATAACCTGTTATACAATTAGTCACAAATACAGTCCTCGAGTTTTTTGCCCATTCACACGAGTATTGTCTAAAACATGTCTTCTCTATAGCAGCTAGGCCCTGCCACCACTGTGCTTGGCTGAGTTCACAAATCTGTTGTGACCTGTAGCTTCCCTGTCACTTCTCTGGCTCTCCTCTCCTGCGAAGCTTTGTTTCCTGGTAGTAATTAAAACCTTCTGCCACTGCCGTAGCTACTGCTGCTGCTGGAACCGCCATAGCCACCTTGGTTTCGTGGTTTGGCAAAGTATTGGCCTCCACCACCATAAGGGCCAGAGCTTCTGCCTCCAAAGTTTCCTCCGTTCATGGGTCCAAAATTTGAAGATTGATTGTTGTAATTGCCAAAATCATTGTAGCTCCCGCCACCTCCAAAATTACTTCCATCATTACGAAATCCATTATAGCCATCCCCACTGCCACCATAGCCACCACCACCACTGCTACCACCAAAGCCACCTCGACCACTGAAGTTTCCTCCACGACCAAAGTTGTCATTCCCATCAAAACCACCTCCACGACCACCTCCGAAGTTTCCAGAACCACTTCGACCTCTTTGGCTGGATGAAACACTAGCCATCCCTTGCTTAGATAGGGCTTTCCTCACTTCACAGTTGTGGCCATTTACAGTATGGTATTTCTGAATGACAATCTTGTCTACAGAGTCATGGTAACAAAAGCGAAGCCTCTCTTTTTGCCACTGCCTCGGTCAGTCATGATTTCAATCACTTCAACTTTCCCATATTGTTCAAAATAATCTCTTAGGTGATGTTCCTCAGTGTCTTCTTTAATACCACCGACAAAAATCTTTTTCACAGTTAAGTGTGCACCAGGTCTTTGAGAATCTTCTCTTGAGACAGCCCTCTTTGGTTCCACAACTCTTCCATCCACCTTGTGTGGCCTAGCATTCATGGCTGCATCCACCTTCTCCACGGTGGCGTATGTGACAAACCCAAAGTCTCTGGAGCACTTGGTATTTGGATCTCTCATCACCACACAGTCTTTGAGCGTTCCCCATTGCTCAAAATGGCTCCTCAGACTCTCATCTGTTGTTTCAAAGCTCAAACCTCCAATAAAGAGCTTTCGTAGCTGTTCCGGCTCTTTGGGAGACTCTGACTTAGACATGACGACTTCAGGGCAGGAGACTTGAACGATGCTTACTCAGTGGTGTCCACCGGCAGAAAGGAGTAATCTAACAAACGTATCTCTGTCATCATTTTTGTTAACAGCTTTGTAATATTCTACTATATGAATAGACCACAACCTTTTATCGTGTCTATAAGACTAGACAGATATACTGCTCTTCATTGTCATGTTTATAAAAACACCAGAACCAACATCTTTGAATATAAAGGTTCTTCTACATTTAAGGTAATTCACTGAGAATAGATTCTTAAAGATAAAGAGATTAGACTGATTATCTTTAAAGTCTAGATAGGTAGTTACAAATCACCATCAACAGTATTGGACTCATCAAACCCTTGCCCACAGCTATATTCGACAGTCATATGCAGAATGGACAAGTCTTCTAATACAGTATTTGTAAAGTGTTTTCCCTTTGTAGGAATGTAAAGTGGGAGGTCCTTCATGCCATCTCCTGACACCTCTCCCACTCCTCACAATTTCTCAATGATGATTATTGTGTTATTCAGGACCATTTGTAGATCTTCATCAGTTCTCTGTCTTTAACTGCCTCAGGCTTCAGTTCAGTCACCTTTTAAACCAAAGAACAAAAATGGAAGCCAAGAGGACTTGAAGAACTTTGCTCTTTCTCCAAATATCGAAACAAAACAAAGAAATGAATTTGCTCACTTTTTAAATATTTTTAAAGTTTATCTCATTTGTAATGTAAGTTTTTTTGGCATCACATTTAGAAAGTTCTTTATTTTTATATTTTTCAGTCATTTTTTTCTTCTTTCCATATTCTGAATGTATTCTTTAAAAATGCCCTGGCTGGTGTGGCTCAGTGGATTGAGCACTGGCCTGTGAACCGAAGGGCACCAGTTTGATTCTCAGTCAGGGCACATGCCTGGGTTGCAGACCAGGTCCCCAGTTAGGGGTGTGTGAGAGGCAACCACACATTGATGCTTCTCTCCCTCTCTTTCTCCCTGCTCTTCCCCTCTCTCAAGTAAATAAATAAATAAACAAACAAAAAAACCTTTTTCTGGAAACATAGCATACTTCAAATACATGAACACCTCAAATGAATGCTTTATATATTTGAACCATCATGTCATGTTCTTTTCACAATTCTACATTTTCCATTTTATAAAATAAAATGATTATTTCTTTAAAAAAAAAAACTTTCAGTATAAAAAAGAGAGGAAAAGAAACACTTGTTCCAAAGAACAAGTCATGTCAACCCAACATTCTTAAGAATCCTTGGGCTGATAGACTGGAGAAATGCAGTAGGCAGAGAATCAGTGCCTGAAGTAAATTTGACCCTATTCTCAAGCTATGTTGTGGAAAAATACAGCATCAGCATCTGAGTGAATGAGCATTTGGGGAGATGAGCGATTAGTTAGATAACCAACCAAAGATTCTGACGAACAGTTGAATGCCAACCTGGAAGAATGATTCTAGTACATGCCACAGAGCTCTACCGTAGCCCTTTCCAAGTTATAACTTGTATTAGTAAGCTGAGTGAAGTTCGAGAAAAATTATGTCCAAAGACTTGCAGATAATGGAGAATATGATGATTGGCTGTAGTACAGGGATGAGTCAAAGAAGATGGAAGTCAGCAGTATATATGACTCTGTTCTTGGGTTTCGAAAATACAACTGCATTTATATATATAGAAGCAGGCAGATATTTTTTTTGGTTGGGGGGGTTGAAAGTTGATGGTACATCCACTGTGATCAATTAAAAACTGGTGTGTTGGCTATTTTAATAGAAGCCCAGTATAAGTAAGGAAAGTAGAAAATAGTGACTATCTAGGTAATCCTGTATTAACAAGAATCTCCCACAACCAGCAAACTATGCTCCCTCAGACCTCGCCGTGCACCTACAATGGACATGTAATTTGAATGGAAGTTAAGCCTTTACTGCTTCTAGCCAGCTGAAGTTAATGGGTTTATTATATTTGCATAACCTTTTCTATCCTGACTGACACAAGTGCCTTAAAGAAGCAATGATCCTTATGAGTGAGCATGAGCAAGACAAGCATTGTGTTCCTGCGACTCACACACATTGCATTCTTTGTTCTTTTTTTTATTGCTCCACAACATTCTGACTATTGCTGGAGGCATAATTTAGCTGGAATTTTCAACTTGTTCCAGGACTTTCTGAAAGATGATCCTAGTGAAATAGGCTAAATTAATTTGAAATAGGCAAAACTAATATCTTCTTAACTCGACTTCATGGCCAGCAACATCACAAATTCATGGTTCCCACCCACAGGGGAAGAGCCAACAATGACTAGATAGTTCACTCTGCAAAGATTCTATTGCCGCACAAATACACAACTGTGAGGTCCACCGGAGATCTCAGGGCCAAAGTGACTTTTTGAACATGAACTTCACAGTTTGATTCTTACACATGTATATCAATAGGGCTATTGCCAAGTGTCTGTTTCAGTCTGTGCATACAGATGCATTATTTACCTGTAACAAAATTTCCCAAGGATGACCTTTGCACCGTCTACTAACCCATGAGTTAATCTATGCCCGTGGGTTTGCTCAGGAACCCATACAACCCAATGAAGCTCCCTGCATGCCACACGTACCCACTTAGTGTCATTGTTAAAGCTGTTCTCTACTAGACAGTATCTGATATATTTATAAAGTTGTTTTGTCTGGGGAAGAAATTTATGAGGTAATGGGAGCCAGGAAGTGAAAGGGACAAAGAGGTATGTACCTAGCCTGAAAAGAAATGAAGAAATAGAATTAAAAGGTGATTCTGATATATATCTCTCTCAAATCAAACTCACAATTAATTAACTAGAGTCTCACTTTTGTTGTTCACAGGAAACCAAAATCAACTGTGTTCGTCTGGCTACAAAAGGTATGTTGGTATGTTCTCGTCTGTCTTCAGCCAGTCTTTAGTTTTTTAAGTAGTTCTCTCTCAAGCCACACAGGGGGAGTTTAGGCAACAAGAACCAAAAATAACAGGAATGAATTGTTATTTTTACCGAAGTCCTTTTCATCTAGGTATTAGTACATACCTGACTGTGTATATATTAATAACAGTGCCTAAAGCATAATAAGAGCTCAAAACATATTTGTTGAATCAATGGATGAATGGACTCTTACATTAATCAGTGGTGACTATAAATTTACTCAAATATTCTCCTGCTATATATTTTTTATATTTGTTTATGTTGGAATTTTTAAGCATGTTTATTAAAGGTTATCTTCTGGGTTTTGTAGTTTATTCAATTTGCACATGGCTTTCAAAAATGAGGTGATTACTGTTGGTGCCTTTAATAACAAGAAAAGAAACACTGCTTTGTTTTGTAGTTGGCATTTTCAACATTTACCCCCAAAGCTAAGGCAACATTGTTCAGGCTCATCACTTTTTGTTTTCCTAATTATAATTGAATTGTCTGGCTCTTTCAATTGGTATATGTTTCTGTTTATTACTGTTTTTTTTTTTTAAATCAATGAATGGTTTGTTATTTAACCTATTACAAGGTTGAATGGTTAGAAACCAGGTTTATCTTTTTTGTTATAGAATTGATATTTTTCACAGCTATCCTTTCCATATAAACACACCAAAATTGGGCAATTCTATTTGCTCCCTGCATTTATTGATAGCATAAATAGTTTTATGAGTTGCTACTCTGGAGATGACAATTATAAATATAAGTATACATAGAGTTGTAGATACAAAGTATAGATAAAAACAGTGACTCAAGTATGTATATGTACATCTGTAAATATAGATACACAGGCATACACATACAGAGGAAAATGCACACATATATGGGGGGAGGAGACGAGACTGAGACAGAGATCAAGAAAGAGAAGACAAAGAATTATCTATTTTTTTTTGACAAAACACACACCAAGACCTATTATACACAACATTTGCAACCTTGAAGAAAATTAGACCAACATGTAGGCAGAACAGGGAAGATGCAGGAGGAAGGAGAAGACAGAAGCATTAAGGGCTCGTTGTGATAAGAACTCACTCTGATTTTCTGTCAGTCATGAGAGGTCAGCATGTCCTTAACTTGTTCCCTCTTGGGAACTCAGGCTACTGGACAGAATGAAATAAAATACCTTCCATGAGGCAGCCAGGAGGATTGATGACCTGCAAACAAAAGTGACACAAATCACGGGGCTTGGCATACTGTTCCGCTGAAGAAAACAGATAATCTAGAAGGAAGGACACCATCCATCGGAGAGCACTAGACCACTAGACAGCAATCAGGACAGCAGGCGGGGTGTCTGTGGCATCCAGCTCAAACAGGTAGCGGGGCGAGGGAAGGAAGCCTCCACAGGAAGCCTCACATGATGCTGCTCCATGGGTCCCCTCTAGCCTTTGGCCTCTAGACAAAGGAGGGGCTCATGTGCTTCTTCTGCCTTCCATGGGGTGTGTGGGATTCTAAGGACACCCTCTGAGACATAAGCCCCCTACATTCTGAACTGAGAATTGGGAACATGTGCCTGGACAGGCAGTAGGTACGCATGGGGACTGGCAGAGAATATTTAACACTATACTTTTCTGGAACATTCAGAAGCCACTATGCTTGTGTGCTTCTCCAGAGCTGCCTTGCTCATCTAGCCAAATTAAGTGGACTTTAGAGAACGATCCAGAAGAGCTCTCTACCTCTCCTTAGAAACCCTTAGGACTTCTCCTTGTTTAGAATGTGTGCACCTGTAAGGTGTGAAAGGATAGGAACTCATGAGTGAAATGATAGGATCCCAGCCGGCCGAGCCCTGGCAGAGCTCGGAGGAGTCGGGAGTCAGAAGTGGTTCTGAACAGCCACACCCTGGTTTTCTAGCTCTCTGAGGGTTGGCCACAGCCCAGAGAAGCGGGGCTTTAGCAGCACTTGGGAATGGAGCAGGGAGCTGGTTGGGGCAGAATGCCCATCCACAGCTCAGGGAGTGATCGCTGCGCAGCACCCATCAGACAAGAGGGCACGTGGTGACTGCGGACCAAAGGCTAGGGAGGGAGCCTGGGTTTGGTTAGTGTCTGATGCACTGCCCGTGGGGACTTTGCATCAGGATCTGGGGCCTGGAATCAATATTTGACCGGTCCCTTTCCTAAATCAGACTTCCCTCCTCATGGGTTTGCTGAAAACGCTAGTCTATTTAATGGAGGAAAACCCCACAGGCATCACGGGACGTCAGATCCCAGAGGCAGATTCCATAGGCCATCTGTTTCCTCCAAGCTCCCCCACCTCTCCGTCATTGTGGCTCCTTCCTCCTGTGTCTGCTGGTGGGCATCCAGCCCCTGGACTGTGATCCCATGTGCAGGCTTGAGAGCAGTGCTGTGGTGATGAAGCAACTGGTGTATGTCCAGTCCCTGACCATGGTGACACCAGTGTCTGTGGTCAGCTGTGTGAGTCTCAAAACTGGAGGGCTGCCACTCAGAAAGGAATAGCTCGGAACACTCGTTCAGGGTCACTCTGACCTGACGCCCAGCACACCTTCTGTGAGCACCACACCTGGCTCCAGTGTGAGGCTCTAGCCCTTGTCTGTCTGTCTGTAATGTCACTGTTAGTCACCCAGGCTCTAAGGAAGTGCTGCCCAGGTTGGAGGGTTGCCAAGGAAGGGACCTGTATCGATTTTCTGTGGCTGCTGTAACAAAGTAGCCCAGGCTGAGTGGCTTAAATGACAAAGCATCTTGTCTCACGGTTCTGGAGGCGGGAAGTCTGACACGAGGGTTCGGCAGCGTTGGTTCCTCTTGGGCTGTGAGGGCAGGATCGGGTCCACACCTATCTCCTGGCTTCTGTGGTTTGCTGGCATCTCGAAGTTCCCTGGCTTGTAGAAGGACCACCCCGATCTGTGCCTTCATCTTCATATGCCATCTTCCCTCTGTGCATCCGTGTCCAAAGTTCTCCTGTTTATAAGGACACTCGTCGTATTGGATTAGGACCCACTGTTAACAAATAAGGTCACACTCTGAGGTCCTGGGGGTTTGGACTCCAACATACAAACTGGGGCTGGGGACGGTCACTGTTCAATCCATGTAGGAACCACGGAACCATGCAGTTAAGGGCAGTGTGCATGTGGTTCTCCTTGGAGCCTCTGACTATTCCCCATTCACAGAGTGATCCCAGCAGCTTTGAAGGGCCTGGGGGTGGGCTGAGGTTCAGCTCTGGCTCCTATTCCCTCAGCAGCTGAGAGAGGCTGCCTCTGGCGGGGGAGCCGGGTCTGTGGCAGCAGGAGCCTTCTCAGACCCCACAAAATGCTGGAGCGTCAGGTGCTGATCCAATGAAGGTTCTGGGGCGGGAACGGGTGGGCTTCCTGGGGAAGGAACCAGCACTTTCCTATGAGAGGCGCTCTGATGAGGGCTGCTCAGGCTTAACCGCTAATTTGCCACTCACCGTGCCAGGGCAGGAAGTCCCTGGCACACCGTTGGCTGAAATGAGCAAATGCATCGGAGTCAGCCTCTCACTGCAGCCAGGCTCAGAGACCTCGAGGGTCTCAACTGATCTTCCTGAAACTCAGCGGCACCGTGTTTAAAGTGATCCCCATCGATCCATTCATGGAACCTTTTGAACATCCCTATTGCCAGTGGTTTGCAGGTAAACCTGCTCTTTATAAAAGAAAAGCCCTTATTTGTTGTCTTTGTTGATCTGCAGGTGTAAATATCCCCACCAGGTCCAAGTTCAAGTTACCAATGGTTTAACAATTACCTGGCAAAAAAAAAAAAAAAGAGAGAAAAGAAAGGAAAGTCATGACTGTTTAACAACCAGCTCTAACCAGCTGGAGCGAGACCTCTACCACCCAGTTTGTTATGAGGATCAAATGATATGATAAACATAAAAGTGTTTTATGGACTGCAAAGTCTTTGGGAAAAACATTTATTATCATCCATGTCTATTCTTTCCTGCATATAGTTAGCTCACTCATGGAGCATGCAGGAGCCAGGCATTTTGAAATTAAACTGAGGATTTCATGGCTCCTGTTCTCAGCAGGCTCACAGTCTAGGGTGGAAACAGACTGCATGAGGCTGACTTTAACAGGTAATGGTGCAGTTACATTTGTGACCAGTGCTCCTAAAGAACATGGGGACTGAAGGAGCCCAGTGTAGCAATGGCCTGTGTGTTCCTGGGCCACCGGATACGGCTCTGCTCCTCTGGGACTGATGCAGAGCAGGAGACTTCTGCCTCCCTGTCTCATCACCCCGCCCTCTCACTAACACTGGGGATTGGGTCGAACCCAGAGCAAGCGTGGGATCTCGGAGGCCGGCTGACTCAGAACCTCACACTGTGGGAGGAGCCATACTCCTGGCACGAGTCCCACAGGACAAGCCAAGTCCCCTGTGTTTAGAGAGGATCTAGCTGGTGGATTCACATATCACTGGGGACCGTTTTTATTCATAGAGGCAGACGGGAACCTCGAATAGAAGTCACAGCTAAGGGACTGTGGGGTGAGAGTTTGGTATTTGTTAATAGGAGGGTTAACTCTAAAATGGGGACAGGCTCACCTCAGACACCTTGAAGGTCGCCTTTTTCATTGATGGGGGCTTGTGGTCAGTGCCATAGATTCAGATTTTTCTTTGCCTTGTTCCTCAGCCGGGGGTCTGCTGTTATTAGTTTTAGAAGAATCAGAATGGGGTTCCCATAGTGGGGAAGTGAAGTTTATCAAAGAGCCCATAAAGAGGAACGGAGCAGTTTTAAGATGGATTCCCTAGAAGCAAAGCCTGAGGCAGGGATTTGGTGCAGTGATGTATTGAGGGAGGGCCCTTGGAAGAAATCTAAGTGGAAGGGGAAAGTGAGGTAGGGAAGGAGAAAATGCTGAGCAAGAATCTATTCTCAGATAAAGTGAAGCCTAGGGTAGAACATAAATGTCTCCAAAGTTGTTTTGCTTTGAGACTAGAAGACCATGATTTCTACCTCCTCCCCCATAAAAACCAGTCCTTGGCACTTCCACGTTCCCCTACCCTTCTCGGTCCCCTGGATCTCTCAGGTGGCTCCAGGGATAGATGGCACACTTGAGCCTTGCACAGGTCTCTGGAGAAAGTCTCAGGTGCAAGCCTGTAGCCTCAGCACTCACAGTAGCTGGGGAATGGCACCTGGAAAGGAGGTCTGGGTACCCCGGGCTCTGTTATGCAGAAGATGTATGTCCTCATTGGGTTGAGAGAGAGCAACAAGCTAATGGGATTGCCTCAAATTCAAGAGCTAAGAAGATGTTTTAAAAGCCCTTTTCTTGGCACACTCTAGGTCTGGGAATCTGCCCAGAGCTTTAGAGAGAAAATTGCAGACTATGGGTAATAAACATTAAGTTTTGGTTTGGAAACAGAAAACTATTATTCAGACTTTAAAGGGAGTGGGGGGCAGTAGAAAGTCAGGGGGCAAAAAAAAATCAGTTTTAAAGGTAGGTTTTGTTCTTGTAGTTAAAACTGGAACTGTGAGAAAGGACAAGAGGGAAGGAGATGAACTTGGACCCATTCGGTAATGTTTACTTTTGGAAGGTGAGGGGTGGGCTCATTTAGGAGCCAGGTGGACAGTGTAAGTTGAACATGCTCAAAAGTGCCTTGTGGCAGGTGGGTCGTGTGAAAATTTGGGTGGGATACTTAGACTTTCAAGGTCCTAAAGCTCAAGTGGGAGATAAAACAACCCTTCCCATGGCACTTGATCATCCCATCTGGTGGAAGATGCTCCAGCCTGCAGCTGCTTAAGGTGGTACCCAAATAACTCAACTCATGTCTTCTGGCTCAGACAGAGCAGGATAGGGAAAATGGGTTCTGATCTAGTGGCTCCATTCTAGAACCACACCAGTGAGTTCCTCTTCTGGAAACTGAGGTCCAGTTCCATCTGAGCTCCATTGCCCTCTGATTCTCTGCTTGTGTCATTCTTCCCCCTGCCTCCTTCCATACACCCATCCATTCACATTGTACTTCCTGTTACCCATAGGCCCTGCATGGTCTGGCCACTTCCTACCCTGCAGCCTCATCCAGGCTTTCTGCTCTTATTTATACTATGCTCCAGCACACTGGTCTTCTTCCAGTTCTTTAAAACACATCAAGCTCCCTCCAACTGCAGGACCTTTGCTCATCCTGCTCCCTCTGCCTGAAATTATCTTGCCACCATATGTATCTGCTTAACAGACATATGTCATTACTATTGTAGCTTAAACCTCACTTCCTCATAAAGACCATCCTGACTTCCAATCTAATATATATGCCCAGAATTCTCCACTCTCATTATACTCTGTACCTTCTTGCATAGCATTCATCATGACTGGTGGAAAAAAAGAGGCATAGGTGATAGATAGATAGACACAAATATAGATAGAGATATAGATATTAAACATGTTATGGTTTACTTACATGTTTAATATCTATCTCCCAACTAGATTCTAAGTGAAGTGAAAGAATTGTGCCTATTTTGAGCACTGTTGTGTCCCCAGGTCCTAGCTATATTGGTACTCAATAAAATATGTTGAATGAGCACATGGATAAATGAATTGATGGATCAATTGATTAATCAGTCAGTCAATCAATGTGTAGATGCATGGATGGATGGAATGCTAACATAAGCTACTTGTGAGAACCCTTTTCTTGGAAAGGAGAAGTAAAAATGAGAGAAGTAGGGATTAACTATTTAATCTACAATCCCCACTAGTGAAAAGACCATCCAGGCTCTGCTTGGGTACCTGCTGTGACGGGGGCCTCACGACTCCCCCAGGGAGTTTCTACCACCATTGGACACTTCAGAGAGAGGGACCCCCAATCTCCTGAGTCCAAACTGGCCCCCTTTTATTTCTGCCATTTAGTCTTTGAGGCCACATCGGTCCTGTCTGCCTTTTCTGCTTCCAGAAAATAAAATTCACTTCCTCTGACTAGCTCCCCCTGCCCCGCTTAGAGTCAAGCAGGCACTTGCTTGTCTGCTGTCTTCCCTTTGGAACCTCTCTGGCCACCAGCAAGCAGCAGCAGCAGCCCCTTCTCTGGTGCCAGCCATCAAGGGAACACAGCTGGTTCTGCCAATTCCCGCTGGGTGCACCCAAGTGGCAGTTAGAAAAATCGGCTTTGATTTGATTTGCAAACTGAGCAGAGTCACTGAGACAAAATAAATCCAAAACCCATAAAGCCATTTGCAGAGTTACTTTGCAGAAGACAGCCACAGTTTTAATCTAGTAAACACTCTCTAAAGATCCCGTTAAAACCACCCCTCAGAGTAGGTGCTGAAAACGAAATTCCAGAATAATGAAGCAGAAGGTAAAGGGCCAGTATCAGCAATAGCACCATGCTGCCTGGTGGTAGTAAGGAACTAAACCCATTGACCCCGTTGCAATGGACAGGGGGTGTGGGTGGTGGTCTTTTGTGAATGTGGCTTTTTTTAATAATAGCTGAGCCTGAAGTAGAGTGTTTCATCCAGTATTTTCTTCCTGCTCTCCATTTGGATGGTCCCCCCTGCAGGGACTGGCAGGAACAGTAGTAAATAGCCATTCTCCAGGTAGATGCCCTCATTTTGCAGATGTTAAGACTGGGGCTGAGAAGGGGGATGGTGTGGCCATGGCTTCCTTATCCACGGGAATGACATGCACAGTAGGTGTGAGAAGCCAAGCAAGATGCAGGAATTATCTGCTGTAAGACAGGAAATGTCTGTCTGTCCCTCTGCCATTGAGCCAGTGCTATAGGAGAGGCTCTGTGTTATATGCATAAAGCTTCCTTGAGCGGTTGCATGGAATAATGGGGAACCAGAGACACATGGATTGAAACCCTGCATCCAAAACGTAACTATTAGACCTTGGACAAGTCACAACCTATTAGTCTATCACTTCACTTTTAAGCCTGAGATAGTTCTTTCTCCTCATTATTGGAGATAATGCATGTGAAAGGTCAAGAACATAATAGATGATAAACAACTTGAGCTTCCTTTCTTTCTTTTCTCCTTCAGACCTTCTCTGATATAAGACTTGGGGACCCAGGTCTACTAAGCACATGGCCTGTCTCTGCTGTTTTCTAAGGAAGAAAAGGAAAGACTAGACTCTAATCACATCTCACACAATTGTACAAATTGGGTGTTTATCAGATAGACTGAAGCTAGATTCAAAGTGCAGAAACTGAAAGGGGAGAGCAGTGATACTGGTCTCAGCTTTTAGCATTTAACCTTCTCTTCCATAGGTCATTGTATTTAGATGAGAGCCTACGCAGCAATTATATATAATTATTGACTGAGTATAGGATCTTGCTCATCCACTTGGTAACCTTTGACTATGACACTTTTCCTTTCCTCATCATCTGCCCAGAAATTTTGGGAGGGACCCAGGACCAGAGGATGCCCAAATCTTGCCATAAAAGACCACTTGTGCGAGGCAAGACTATAGTGACCAGTCTATTGGAAAACTCTTGATTGTTGTTCAGTCCTTAGAGATCCCAGACTCTCAGAGGGGAAAGCCCAGGGTGTGATTTGGGGAGTTGGGTAGGATAGTGCTGTTCTTCCCTAGCCACAACCTGTGAGATGAATTTCCATGCTGAGGCTCTCAGAATTACTTGAATGTAACAGGCAATGATAAAAGTAAAGCATGGCCCATATGAGGCACTAAATAAATAGTGATCATCATTATTACCCTTACTCAAAACATGAAGCCGTATAGACTCAAAAGGGTTAAATAAATAAAGATCTCAAGGTCCCTCAGAATTGTAGCTGGGATCTAATGCCAAAGCTCAGGGCATTTCCATGGTACCATTTTGAACCTTGTCAATACCATGGTCTGGGTGAGAGTTCATGGACCCCTGGCAGGATCCCCTATCTCCTATTTGGTAACTCTTTATCATGCTTCTTTTCTAGGAATAACTGATAATAGAATCTTGAGGGTGTGATGGGCCTTTGGCCTATCTTCAGTGGTGTCCAAGCTAAGTCCTGGGATCTGGAGCAGAAACCTCAAGGAGTCCTCAGCTGCCTTTACATCGACAACATACTGAAGTTAATCAACCAAGAAATTAGTTTGTCTTCGAGGTTATCTGCTCCAGTGCCATCTTTAGCCTATCAGCATCTCTTCGCATTTAGCATTCATTGCTTTAGAAGGGGGAAAAAAATCAGAAAGGAAGTCTGAGGTAGTCGGCATTCTGACCCCCTTTTCCTCTGTGTGGACTCAATCCCAGCACCTGTCCAGCTTCACCCCTGTTCCTGTCACTCGTAGCTGAGCACTCACGCTAAACAGAGTGGTAGCCTTAGATGGTAGGGTGGGGAGGCTGCTCCGGGCCTGCCAGCTGAACTAAGGCTTTGACTGTTTTCCGTTTCATCCTTTTTTTTTTTTTTTACTTTTATTTATTGATTTGAGAGAGAGAGAGGAAAGGAGAGAGAAGGAGAAAGACACATCAATTTGTTATTCCATCCATTGATGGATTCTTGCATGTGCCCTGCCCAGGGATCGAACTTACAACCTTGGCATATTGGAATGATGCTCCAACCAATTGAGCCACCTGGTCAGGGCTCATTTAATCCTTTAAAGAACTTCCTGAGATACCTATTATCCCAGTTTTATAGATAGAGAAATTGAAACTTAAATGTACATAATTTTCCAAGTGACATAGTAAGTGAAATATACTAAACCAGAATTTCATTTCCCCATGTAGTTTTCTATAAACATTTATTGGATACAACTTAGTACTGATTTGTGGCCCCTCATCCCCTAGAGATTCAGAACTTTGTCACTAGATTTGGACAGTCTTTGATTCTAGGCTGGAAAAGGCACTTAACTGCTCTGTGTCTCAGTTTCTCCAAATATGAAACAACAACAATTACTACCACTTATATCATGGGGCTGATGCATACAAAATGCTTACTCTAATGGCTGGCTTATAATTCGCACTGAACAAGTAGTAGCTAATGGGAAAGCAACAAACAGAAAAATTGTATCAATACAGTATGATAAGGGCTATGGTGAAAAGAAGTCAATCCAGGAGGCCCTGCGAGCAGCGAGAAGGGAAATATAAATCAATGTCAGGTGTGCGTTTTCAGGAAGGGAAGACCTGCAAAACTCGAGACAAGTTTTAAAAGAAGACAAGTATTGAACAAGGTTGGAGGGGAAGGAGGTCTTCTGAACTGAGGGAGTAGGAGGTGCAACTCGCTGGAGGCAAGAGAGCAACCATGCTCTCTGAACTTGGATGGGACAAGGCAAAGGAACAATGGCTAGAATGCCAATGTGACCAGCGGAGGCTAGATTTGATAGAGGTGAAGTTGAAGTGGCAAGATCAGGACACCAAGGACTCTGCGTAGCCCCATAGCACATATATGAACGTTGTCCCGAGACAGTGGAAGTCCTTGGAGGTACTTGAGCAGACCGCCTTTGTCAACAAGGCCACTCTATTTACCGCTTAGAAAATGGATCTGAGACGGGGTTCTAAGGCGAGGACAAGGCTGGAGCACGGGGGAACAGAGAGGATGCTGCGGAAACAGGCCAGGTGGGAACATACGGGTCATTTCTTCTCTCAAGCCTTCTATTTTTTTCTGACATGCAAGCCTAACGGTTCTCGTCTAGCCTACCTCAAAAGTTGAGGAGGGAAATTAATAACAATAGTCACTTAGAACAGGGGTTGCACACTTCTCTGTAAAGGGCCAGATAATAAGTGTTTTTCAGCTCTGCAGGCCATATCGTTTCTGTCAGAACGCTTCAACTTGGTCATTATAGCACAAAAGCAGCCATAGATAATACATAAAATAAGTATGGCTGTGTGCCAATAACATTCATTTATGGACATTGAATTTTGAATTTTATGTAAAATGTTTCTCTTCTTTTTATTTTTTTCCCCAACCATTTAAAAACATAAAAACCATTCTTTGCCCGTGGCCACGCAGAAGACAGTGGGTGGGAGGTCAGGCCTGGCTCATGAGCCAGAGTGTTCTGACTTCTCCGAACATGTCCTTTGAAAATGGCAACATTCCCCGCCTCTAAGGGAGTATTGTGATTGCTGGTGACCAAAATGTATTGTCGGTTACATTTTATAGATTTCATGGCTGTTAGTCAAGCTTGCCCTTTGTGTGAATGTTTGCAATTATGTATTTCCTGTTTATCCGTTGGTCCCTCCGTTTTGCATAAGAACTTTCCACAGTTTTGTTGATGAGTCACTGGAGAAACAAGGCAGCCTTTGACCAGTATTGGACGCCTATGTGTCTTTTGTATCATTTTCTTTAGAAAGGCAAGTGGTGGGTTTGAAAGGGCAGGAACATTAGTCAGGCAACCCAGGGTTTGAGTCGTGCCTTGGCCGGGTATTACTTCTGTGACCTTGAGCAAGTTACATCAGTTCTCCAACTCATCACTTCTTTACTTCTTCATTCATTTATTCAACAAATATTCAATGAGTACCTACTAGGTGCCAGGGACAGTGCAAGGCCACAAAAGTTCACTAGTTAATGAGGTACCCTGGCTGCCTTCAGGGAGATTATGGAAATGAAGGGAAGCCACTCTCAATACAGTGAGAAGACTAAGGTGTTATGGAAAGAGAGAGGAGGGCATCTGTCCCAGGCAGGCGGGGGAGACACTCAAGACTCCCTAGAGAGAGGGAGTTGTAAACTGACACCTGAAGAAGAAGCAGTTGTTGGCCAGGTGCAGAGGCAGGAGGGGGATGTGTCATGTGTCCCACACAACATGGCAAGCCTAGGTGAGGCCTACCGAGAAGACGGGGGGGTGGGGGGGACTGGAGATGATGGAAAGGAGTTTGTACTTAGGGCAGAACACAGGCTGTGGCAGTGGGGCTGGAGAGAGGCGAGGGGCAGGCAGTGGACTGTGACTGAGGTCTGCGAGCTGGGTAACGGTCTTAAGTTGGCCTTGACAATAATAGGGCCGCCGATGCATTTCAACAGAAGGGTGGACATGGATCGAAGGGGGGCAAGACTGGAAGCAGGAAGCCCAGCTGGAGGCTGCTTCAGTAATGCAAGTGAAATGGAAATGCAAGTGGAGAGGAGGAAGCTTCAGTAGTTTTCCTTGGGTAGAAGGGATAAGGCATGCTGAGTGATTAGAAGTAGATCGGAAAAAAAGAGGAGTAAAGAATGACCCCAGGTTTCTAGCCTGAGCAGTTGCATGGGTGGAGGCAGCATTGGCTAAGAAAGGGAAAATTGGGAGAGAAAGCATTTGGGTGGAAAGGGGATGAGTTCATTTATAATAATACTGACCTTTCTGGATAGTTCTACATCTTAGAAACATTGTATGTGAGGTACCTGGCAGAGTACCTGGCGTGTTGTGGGTGCTTGATAAATGGTGACTCTTATCCTTGATCCATTTTTAAAAGTCTGTTTCAGGCCCTGTTTGGTTAGATCATGATGTTCTTTTGCTGTTTAGCGTGAGCTCTTCAGAGCCACAAGAATTGCAGTTTTGTTCGCTGTACCGCACGTTTTCATGTGTGTTTCTTTCTCTCCTTCTCTTCTGCATGCTGCCTGGGGACTGGCTTCCTTGTGGTCAGCACCAATGGGCAGCGCCCAGGTGACCCCGGGGACTCCACTCTGCCTCCTCACCACAGGTGATAACCAGAGCCCCGGGCGGGTGGGAGGGGAGTGAGAGTGACCTACACTCAGCAGGCCCTCCAGGCCAGGTGCACCATAGAGGAACTGGCAGTCCCTCCACCCACCACCCACCCATCCATCCATCCATCCATCCACCCACCCATCCATCATCCCTCCATCCACCCTTTCTTCCATCCACCCATCCATTCACCCACACATCCCTCCCTCCCTCAATTCATCCATCCATCCATCCATCCATCCATCCATACATACATACATACATCTATCCATCCATGCATCCATCCATTCTACTAATGCTTACAAAGTACCTACTATGTGCCAGGCACTGTTCTAGGCACCAAGGAATACAATGATGACCAAAAGAGGCCATGGACATGTTCCTGTGCCTTTCTGGGAGGGAAAAGAGCCATTAGTCAGAAAACCACACAAGTAAGGATACAACTTCACCTGTGAGCGGTGCTACAGAGGAGAGTTGTGTGGTGTTCAAAACACGCAAACAAACAAACAAACAAACAAACAAACATACTGGGGAACTAATGGAGTGCTTCCCAGGCAAGTTATAGCTGTGCTGTGGTCTAAGGTTAGGAGAGTTGACCTAGCATGTCTGTACTTAGGAAATGATTAGATCTGTCCCTGATGCCAGGTCTACCATGTGTCCTAGACAAGTCCTTTAACTCTGATGACTCCCACTTCTCTTATCTGTTAGTAGCTATCTCTGACCAAGTGCTTATATGCTCTGCACCAGCAGAGTCTTCTGGAGTCGTGTTCTGAGATGAAACAAGATAATGGATGTGCCAAACACTGCGATGGGAGTGCCCAGTCTAGAGTAGGCATTTGTTTGAAGGAACTCCCCGCCCCTTCCCTTAAACACATAGTTTGGTCTCATTTCACATAAACATCTGCGACTCTCCAAGGTCAGATGCAGAGCCCATCTGTGTCAGAGGCTGATGCCCATTGTTGCCCTTGAGACAAATAGACCCTGCTGACCTAGGATCTCTATGGCAGAGGCCGTTTCTGGTCCTTGGGAAATTTCTTGGAGATTTCAAATATTTGACTGTTGCCTCTCTGCCAGTTGTTGCTCAGACAATGGTTTCCTCTCTACTGGTCCCTACCTGGTCAGTTTATCATGGTGGGAAAGGGGGTGCAGAAGGCAGGGGTGACATGAGTCCAGCCATCCAGTACCTTCTCCGTCCACTTCTGCCCGCCCCCTTTCCCAGAATCAGAAACATTGCTGTAAGTGAATGTCTTAGGTGGAGTTTCCTAGATACAGAGTCTGAGGTGGGGACTCTTGTGCAAATTATTCACTGAGGAGTATTCTCAGAAGAAAGAAAGTGAGGGAGTCAGGATAGGGGTGGAGGGAAGCTGAGGGGTGTGGAGCCCTGAATCAGCTAAGCCCACAAGGGGCTCTGGAGTGCGAATTGTATCAGAGAGTTGCTCCTGCCTTGAAGACAAGGGGGTGGGCATGAGTCCTAACAAATAAACACGCCAGTGTCAGACAGCCACTGGCTGAGGGCTGCCATGGGAGTGCGTATCTTCCTGGGTAGGTGACACCCCTCAGTCTGGCGGCACTTCTGCAGGGAAAGAGGTGTCTGTGAGCTGTTAGCAGCCAGCACAGCAGCTGGAGATCAGATGCACCAGCCCAGGTAAAGGAGATCTGGGCAAAGCCCCAACAGTATTCACTACAGCCATGTTGTGTCCCTGCCATTGACCCCCATAGCTCAATGTGTCACTACGACACCCCAGGAATGTCATCTTAGCCACTCCGTAGTTCTATGACCTTAAGCAAGTCTCACAGCCTTATTTCACTGGCACTTAATTGTCACACTTGCTTCAGAGTTGTATTAAAGGAGACATTAGGTACTCAGAGTTGGAGGTGACTTGTATATCACCAGCTTACTCTCAGGCAGTCAAGGAAAGAAAAAAGATTGCATTAGGTGACCCTCAGGAGTGCCCTACTCAGGAGCAGCACATAGTAGGCCTTCACCAAATACCAGTCCCCTACCCCATGCTCTCACAGGCCCACCAACATCACCCTCACCCCCAGGGAGGCGGGAGTTTCAGGTGGGTACACGGTGATAGTGGCAGAAAGTGACTCTCACCCCTGGGCTCACGCCCCATTTACGGAGAAAACAGAGCTTCTCCGGAGTGTGTGAACTGCTCCGTCTTGCTGGGTCATTGTTCTCTGGACTCTATTCAAGTTGAGCAGTCTGATAATATTTTCTTTAAACAGAGCCAATCCCATATCAGGCACATTTGTTCTTACCTCTTGCCTTCTGCGGCGTCTGAATGCTTCTCATCTGACAGGTTTATTTCACTGGGTTCCATTTATTTCCCCGCGTTCCTCAGCATTGTTGATGGGTGAGGTGCCTGCAAGTGTTTCTCTTGGAGCTGGCTGTCCCTTTCAAAGCGTGTTTTGTTAACGCTCATCCCCTGGTAGCAATAATGGCTGATTTAAATTATAACTGCCCGGATCTGAGTTATGTCGATATCAAACTGTAAACACAATCACCACCAACTTGGAGAACCGTGAAGGGACTGGCTGGCATTCAGATGGAGCTGAGACTGAGTTCAACTCTCAGCTCTGCCACTTTCTGCCTGGTGATCCCAGGCAAGTTATTCCTCTTCTCTGGGCTCACGCCCACTCCATCTGGAGAAGTGGGGACAAAATGCCCATAGTCATAGTTAATCATGAGAACCAAGTGTGGTAACAGATTTAACGTCTTCAACTAGCTCTTCAGGTCTCTCTGACCTGCAGGGTTTCTCAACAGCAGCACTAGTGACATTTGGGGACAGATCATTCTTTGTTTGTGTGGCGCTGTCCTATACATTGTAGGATGTTTAGCAGCATACCTATGAAATGCCAGTAGCACTTTAACCTCCAGTTGTCACAACCAAATAGATCTCCAGACATGTCCAAATGTTCCTGGAGGGGGGGCAAAAGCGCCCCCTGTTGAAAACCTTCAGAACTGCACTGTTCAATAGAAACAACCTCAGCCATGAATATGGTTTTACATTTTTTAGACTCACATTAGAAAAGTAAAAAGTAACAGGTGAAATTAACTTAAAGATAGTTAATTTAACCCAATGTGTAGAAAATAGTATCATTTTAACATATAATCAATATTTTCAAATTGCTAATGAAAGATATTTTACTTCTTTTTCTTTTTTTTGCACTAAGTCTTTGAAATCTGGTGTGATTTTTTCCAGGTACAGCGCTTCCCAATTCAGATGCTAAATTTTAAACAATTAAAATTAAACATAATCATAAAAAGATCAACACTGTGTTTACAATTAAGCATACTTTACAATGCTTCCATTTTCAATTTAAACCAGTTGAAATAAAATAAATGTTAACATTTAGTTCCTCAGTCACACTTGCCACATTTCAAGGCTTAGAAACCACATGTGGCAAATGGGAAAACTGTAATAGAAAAACAATAAAAAAAATTTTTTTTTAAGTGTGGCATTATGGACAGGTCAGATCTAGAGGTTAAAAAACAGTCTTGACTATCTTTGTGCCTAGTTGCCAAACAGAAGTGACTATGAACAGGGTAGAGGCTCCGTAAATGTTCAGTTCCCTTTATTCCATTCCACCTGCCAAGCTTCCTAGAGACTGAGTCTCTTAAGCCTTTGAAGGCGACCTCACCAGATCTGCTCGTCCAGCCCCGCAGAACCCAGTGCCCAGCCTGGGCCTCCCAGGGGAGACCTCTTTCAGGACTCTTGAGTGAACAAGAACAGATGCTACAGAATCTATATCTTGGCTTCTGCTCCTATCATCTCTTGCTTAGAAAAGAACAGCTTTTCCACCCACCTTTTGGGAGAGGGGGATAGATCAGCTGTTAGCACAGAACACAGTAAGTCAATGTCTCTGCTTCCAAAACCAAGGGGCAAAGGCTGGGAGAAAGAAAACATGTTTGTGGTGGATTTGGCTGCAATCTCAACAGTCAGTGCCGTTTCTGTGGCTGGTTTTATTACCCTCGCTCAGTTTCACTGCACTAATCTGAATTCCGTGCTGCGTGTTTCCTGGATGTGCTCCGATCCCGCTCATGTCCCCCTAATCCTTCCTATAGATTTCTTGCCCCCTCCCACGTACCTCTCTCCTCTTCAGTTGATCCGATGCTTACTGTAAGCTGCATGTTCCAGAGACAAGATTTGGACAAAACTGCCCCAGCTGGGCAGATCTTTGCCTCTCCTCCCGCTTCCTGCCCCATGGAGTCAGGCAATGCTGTCACATCTTGGGGCATCAGTTTGGCCGGAGTCAGCTGGGAAGAATTGAATTGTGTTTCTGAGTAAGAGCCTTAGGGACACCTCAGTCCCTGGTATGCCCTGCTGTCCTGTTCAGACAAATAAAGCCAGGATATGTCATCCTTCTAGAAGCTTCCTGTTTTGCTGAGTCTGTAACCAAGCAGACTCTTCCCACTGCTCTCCATTTGGCCCTGACTCCTGTTAGTGTTTGACTTCACTTAGTGAAAAGGGAAGACGTCCCTCCCCTTTGCAGCCTGTCCCCAGGCTGCTTGGATCACAACTCAGCTGAACCTGGTGTTGCGGGCTGAGTTGTATCTCCCAGACAAGATACGTTTCAGGCCTAACCCCTAGTTCCTGTGGACATGATCTTATTAAAAAGAGGGTCTTTGCAGATGTAATTAGTGCAGATGAAGTCATGAGGGTGGGCTCTAATCTAACATAGCTGGTGCCCTTACAAGAAGGGGAAAACACCCCATGAAGACACAAACACATGAGGAGAAAGCTACGTGACAGCAGAGGCAGAGGTTGGAATGACCCATCTAGGAGCAACCAGAATCACCAGCAAGCATCCGCAGCTGGGCAGAGGCGAGGAAGGATTCTGCCCAGTCTCAGAGGGTGCCCTGGTGACACCTTGAGTCTCCAAATTCAGTTGTCTTAAGCCACTTGGTTTGTGATCATTTGTCACAATAGACTAAGAAACTAAGACACTTGGAAGTGCAGCAATCCTGAACACTGGGCAACACACGGGGTCCACTCTCAAGAGCTGTGCCTTTACAGACCTCCAAGAGACCAAGGTCAAGAGCTGCTGTCTTGGCAGATCTCTTTGACCTACCCTGCCTCCCTGCAGGGTCTCTGTGGCTGTATTCTACATTTGGCTCAGGACTGGTCCTCACTCTGTGGCTCTGATGCCCCCCTTCTGGTTCTGCCTCCTGCCTTTGAATAGTCTTGGCATCTGTGCTGGTCACGCCCTGGCCTTGGCCTCTGCCTCACCAACCAGGCTTTTGGAACCTGTTCTCAGTGTCCTGGCATTGTTTGACTCGTAGACCATCCCTGGTCAGCTTCTGTGCTTCTCTCCACACTGACTGCTCCTGAGAAGGCTTCCCCTGGTCCAGGGCTGCCCCAGGACTGCTATGACTCCACAAGAAGAATGACAGTCTGTTCAGTGTGACCATGCACTCTCTCATGCTGGGAAAGTCTAAAGGGACTGCCACTTTGCCGCAGGCCATCCAAAAGAGTGTGTGTCCTCTCAACATCCACTCTTCAGACTGAGCCTTTAATCCCCAGTGCAGGCCATGTGTGCTCCTCTCAGCCATAGTTAAGCAGCTTCAAGACCCTTGGGCTCCTGGTTCAACACACAGATTTCTACAAGGAGGCAGCCAGGACCACCGGGGCTGAGCTGACTCTGCCTCCTCATTCTCATCAGCTGGGCAGACGTAGTCCGGACCACAGGGAACCAGGTAGGGAGCAGTGGGAGGAGGTCACTGGTAGGTCTCAGGGATTCCCATGACCTGTCCCATATGACTGACGGCATGTGGAAGTAAGGCTCTTAGTCAGTTTTCCCTAAGCAGCATCACACATTCCCTTCTCTGTACATACCTCTTCATTAGCACCTGTCACACAGAGGTTGATTCTCAGCTTGTACACTTCTCTCTGCCAGTAGGTAGTGAGCTCCCCAGACAGCAAGTTTGTTTCTTAAACACCTCACTGCAGTATCCACTATCATCATTTTCGTCCTAGCACGACTCTCATTAGGTAATGTCTAAGACTTTTCCTCTGTGGCCAGCGGTTGCGTTGCTGCCCATGGGGCCAATATATGGATCTAATTCATCTGCAGGCTACTTAGCTTTGTCCAGTTTCATGTCCCTGGGTACAGGTTGGCCCTCACCATGGGTACAGACTGACCAGCAGAGCACTCCTGAACTCTAGCCACTGGCTGGCTCCTGATTCCTCCTTCAGGTTTGACCCCTAGCCCAGTCACATCCTGGTCCTTAACCCTAACTGTGGCTTGATGCCTAAACCAATCGACAAAGTGCACCCTTCTCTGGTTTCTCGGGCAGTGTCTCACCCAACTCTAGCCATAGTTTGTGATCCTAGTTGGGTCACAGGCTAGGATCCTGGCACTCATGCTGAAGGCACTGGGTGCAAGAGGGAGCAGTTGAGACCATGGGAAAGTAAAAGGATTCTCAGCCTACAACTGGTACAGTCCTTGGAAGGATGAACCTCACAAGGGATATGTCAATAATGACAGTGCCTGGCATCCATTGGTCATGACTGGCCTTAAGTAAGTCTATTATGCTAAACTCCAAATGCATTTTTTAAAATTTAGACTAAAGTTTTCTTGCACCCAGAAGCAATTCAGCATCAGGGTCTTTTGTAGCCATCTTTGCTATCATGTGTAACATGACTGAACTAGAATTTTCCCTACGCTGAGCACCTGCTGTGCAGAACAAGAGCCACCTGGAAACCCAGATTCGGGAAAAGCGCGGGACCAAGCAGAATCAGCACTTGAGGAACAATTTATTTGTGTGGCCAGAGTGCCTTCAACGAATCAGTTGAAGCTATTGCTATCTCATGGGGTGCTGACCTCCATTAAGGGTCTGGAAAAGAGGACCATCTCTGTCAGCAATATTTAGCAGTTTTAGGTGTATGGTCTGTGGTTCCCGCTTCTTGGGACTGACTGGGTAATGTTGAGGGAGCCTGGGATAGTATAAATTGGTATCTTCTTTATACTTTACTCAGTACTCATTAAATGGTTTCCCACAGCAAGGGTGGAGTTGTCTTGGCAAAACTTGTGTCTCTGTAGTGTCTTCCAGCTACTTGACATGGACTCTGAGTTAAATCTTGGCTAAAAGCAATTACTGTCATATGATGAATTGAAGCAATTTATTTATTACTTGAGAAACATCCTAAGTGATGTCACTTATAAGGATGATGGAATAATTTCTCTCATGCACTCTATTATCAACCAGATCTGGTGATGGAGGCACATTCTGAGATGTGGGGGAGGTAGCCAGCAAGTGACAAAATCAGTCATCATGCCATCAAAGGACCAATATTGGAAATAAAGGAGAAAATAGTTGCCTAAACTTGAGTGAGACTTGTCTCCCTGTGAAATTATATAGGATGCTTTGGTTGCTAAATATCAAGGAAAGTATTATAGTGAAAGCCCAGAGATTAATAATAAAGCTAAACGCAATATATTAAGAGCTTGGAGAGGGTGGCTGATATACAAGGAAACTGAAAAAGATGAGGGAACTTAAGTTTAAAAGGTCAAGTGTAAATACCATTTGAGCAAAGTCTGTATAATTTGGCTCATATAACAAGATTCATATGACATGTTCATCAATCCCTTAGATATTAGAATATGTTGGTGAGAGGGCATGAGAGAATATTAGATAATTTTTAAGAAAAGCAGGTATAAATGGAACTGCATGATACAGTAGGTGGCAAACTGAGCAGGGACAGGAATAAATACAAAGGCATCTTAATATGACTGGTCAAAATCAGATTCTCAACTCCCTAAATACCAGTCTGCTTCTTTCTTCCTTATGTTTGAGGAAAGACAATCAGATTTCTTTGCTTTGCAATCTCTCCCCCGATTTATGGGAGAGGCGGCAGAATAGTATGATGGTTTAAAGAGAATAAGCACTATTCCAGACCTCCAGGGTTCAATCCCATCTCTACCACTTGCTACTGTTACTTAGTCTCTGAGCCTCAATTTTCCCATCTCTGAAATGCATCTAATGAAAGAACCCACTTCACAGTGTTGTAGTGAGGATTAAAAGAGATAGTATATGTGTAGGGCTTAAAATAGCATCCTGGCTTATAGTAAAAGCTCCCAGTGTATGTTAACTCTTTATTGTTAATAATATTACTGTTTCGCATGTAGTCAGGTATCCTGACTCTTCTAAATATGACCCAGTTTGACACCTCGCAGTCCTAAAAGTCAGTCGTATTGTCTCCATCTTGGCCATTACTTGACTCAAGTTAAGACAGAGTACTGGACATTCATCCTGATATACAAATCCAGACAACTCTCAGAATGGCAACACATTGAGCCTAGCATCACTTATTCATAGAAAGCCCATCCTGGTCCTTGGCCCGTTTGGTTTCATATCCATCCTTCCCGCCCATCCTCCTCCACCCCACACACTGTGCTGGGACATGCAGGGGACCCCTGCAGGCTGTGTTTCCTGGGTTTTATGTCAGCTGGTGTCTAGGTTTGGTCAATAGGAGATGTGACTTGTGGAGCAAGAGGAAGGAGAAGGCATCCCATCTTGGCCTCGAGCCCCTCCATGGCTCCAGTTCTCCAGGTTTTGCTTCTGTTGGGTGACCCTGACCTCCGGGCTCTGATGACCCCACCACTACCCTTTGTCTCTCCAGAATGGGCCAAGTACTAGCTCATGACATTACCCTCTGGGTTGCCTTACCATCCCCTCCTGAACCCGTGTGCCAATTCTCTAGTAAATGCGCTCGAGTTTAAGTGTTTGGAGCAGTGTCCCTAGTTCTGGTTGGATGCTGGCTGATGCGGAGCCTGTGCTGGGTTCTAGTGATTATTCCCTCCTTTCGTAAATGGTAATGGGAAAAAAAATCTGATTGAATCATTCAGTCTTTATATTTATTCTGTATCAACATCACATTTACTTGTGTCAAATATTTGGAATCCACATTTTTCCATTAAAAAATAATAAGCAACAGCATTTGTTTCTCTCCAGGCTTCTCACATCCCTCCTGCTTGCTACCCTCTTAGTCATGTAAAGACTGCCAGAGTCATTCACGATCACAATTAGAAATGCACTCGATGCCCTGGGATGCAATTTGTGAAGTCTGGAGTCTTTAATCTAATGAAGGACCCAGATGCTTTCCTACCAACTTGTCTCCTATCTGGACTTCAGTTCCAGCTTAAAAGTAGCCGGGCATTCTGAGAATTCACTTCCTGCAAGATCAGGAAGGGATTTGGTGCAGATCTGACTTTAGAAGAACTGGGAAGTTGCCCAGCTTCCTCATCTTTTCCCTGTTGCCCCCTCTTGGCAAAACCCCCTTTAATCAGAGAAGCCCATGATGCTTGAAACTTTCACGGGCACAGAGGCAGCAGCTTAGATGTAGGCTTTCCAGGTTCTCTCTACTGGGGGGCGGGTGGCAGGTGCTTGCAGAGCTAGGGTAAAGGCAGAGAAATTCTCCAACAAAAGAAGTCATTAAGTAGATGGGGTGAACTGCCAGTGCAGTAAGATTTGGGGATAATATGCCCTTGGATAGCTAAGAGGCGACCATATGTTTTCAAGACTTCAGCTTTTAGGAGTTGTGTCCCCAAGAGCCAGCTTCCTTTCCTTACCTTCAGCCATGATCACCAGCGTGGGTTATGCTTCCACTGGGATTTCCTTGGTTTTACCAATTGCAATTAGAGGTTCTTTACCTGCAACTTCTATTTTTGCTCCATATCTTTACAGGGGAAATTCTCTGAGGTAAAGCTATAGAATTTGGCCAGGAGCCAGAGAGGGCACTTTGAGAATGAATCATTAATCCCTTGTTGGTGAATAATATTATTGCTACCATTAAGTCATCCGGAGGTGAGCCCGCTACAGGCCTGGCCTATTGGAGGAAAGTTAAGTGAATCATTCCGGGGGCTCCACCTGCCTTCATCGTAAGGATTGGATGAACTCAGGAAGCAGGTTGCAAGGAAGCATTTCCCAGCACCCTCAGTGTACCCACAGTTTATAGACACTCAAAGAACCCTGTTGTCCCTCTGGAACCAGTTCCAAGGTCATGTTGTCATTAGGCCACATGTATGAGCAGTTCCTTGGAGTTCATTGAGCATTTCTACCTTCATTATAACATATGATCCTTAGAAAGTCCCTGTGAACTTGGCATTTACTTCCTATTTCTCAAATGAAGATATCAAATCACATTGTGGTTAACAGCTTTGATCAAGGTCACACAACGGGTTATTGATGGAGTCTAGACGCAGGCTCATGTATTGCTAATTTTAAACTCATTGCTTTTCACCGATCTCATAAAACCATAGCATCGCAAACCTCAAAAAGGGTATTAGAGGCCAGGTAGTCTCTTCTGCTTGATGGGGAGCACACTGAGTGCCCAGACAGTGCCTTTCATTGTTGGTGACACATTTTTCCTGCCTTTGTGGGTAACTTGGGGGTTTGGGGGTAGATCTCATGGGAGTCTCATGGCTCTAAGGATGACAAGAAGGTTGTCTCTCACCCAGAGCATGGGTGTCACTGGAATCAAGTTTGAGGTGGGAGATGGGATCAATAGCATCTAAGAAGCCTAGGAGGTGAGTCCAGGTGGAGACTGAGTAGGCAGGTAAAGGGAGGGCTAACTCTGAAATGGACTTGGGAACCATGACTTCTTCTGTACTCCTCTCTACATCATAATGCCTCATTATAAAGGGCTAGGCACTTCCACATTAAATCCTCCCCTTGTGTTGGCCCCAAATCTATCCCTGTTATTTCTACCCATTACTGTTATCTCTGACCTTTAAAATTAAAGGGACCAAATCTATTTCATCTTTCACAATGGCCCTTTGACTTTTTGAAGGCCAGAATTAAGACTCATCTGAATCTTCCCTTCTCTAGGCTGAAAAGTCCTGATTCTGTCTTCCATTCCTCCAAAGTCAGTGATCTCTGGGTTTTAATGTGCACCTGAATTACCCGGAGACCTTGTTAAAATAACGACTCAATAGATCTTGGGTGGGGCCCAAGATTCTACATTTGTAGTATGTTCCCAAGTGATGCTGATGCTTCTGGTCATTGGACAACACTTTGAGTATCAAGGCTCTTGACCTATCTTCACTCTGTAGGTCACAACTGTACTAGTCTCATCACAGGGGTCCGACTAATGCAGAGTAGAGCTGAACAGCATTGTCCTTGTTGGGTCCCAGGAGTTTTGGGAGAATATAAACCATCATATTGTCTGGTAACATGGGAAAAAGCAGTAGGGGAAACAGAACATGGTGACTGGGTCCTAGGAATGGCATGAATATTGAAAGAGAGGGACATACCTCCAGGGACCAAGAGCTATGCCTTGGGCACCAGGTTTCCATGTACCAGAGTGGACAAGTAGCACATTGAAAGCCAGATGTGGACTCTGAGCTGGAGCTAGGAGGGGACTAGATTCTATGCCACAGTAGCTTTGGTGGGAAGAGTCAGGAGCAGGGGACAGCAGTTGCCATTCTGAGAGGACTGGCTCAGAGCTTGGAGGGCACAGCTGGCAGGGCAGGAAGTTGGCACGCAGTCTCATCTTAGAGACAGGAGTCCTCTGCCAGTGCGGCTGAGTTCACAAGACTGTTTTTGATGACTTCATCACATGAGAGACTCAAGTACAGCCTTGCAGCTACTCCAGTTGGATAAATCTACCACCTGGCACCTCGTTGCCAATTCTGGTTTACTTGGACTAATGTCAGGTTGGCTCCCAGTGGAGGGCAGAGATGAAGAGGATACATTCAGATGCCCCACCTTCCCTCAGATCTCAGACTTCCAGTTCCTGCTTAGTAGACAGAAGTCGCCCAGGGCCAGGGACAGAGCTTTTTAGGGACTGAGGACTGGTACTAAGTTTGACTCTCATGAGAAGGAGGGGCTTAGGGCAAGAGTGATGCGGCTACCATATTACTGACCAGTTTCCAGCTCTGCCTCTCTGCAGAGATCCCTTGGATTTCAGGCCAGTGAGTCAGAAGGCTGACCTTCTGTATGCGCTCAGTGCTGGCATTTCCTTAACGACACCTCCAGTGAGGAGAGTTTGTTGTAGTGATAAGGAGATGAGTCCTACACAGAGAATCCCAGCTCTGAAACTCACTAGTAAGATGCCTGGGATAAGTCACGTCACCATTTTGTGAATGTTTCTAATCTATATAAAAGGGAAAATAATTCTAGCTCCTTCTAAATTGAATTGTATGAAGAGCAAATGACTTATTATATGAAAAGTGCTCAGCACATTGCTCAACCCCCAGTAATGGATCAGTACTTTCAAGCTAAATTTTTAGAAAGTAGTGATGGAGCTTCTGTTTGATGAGGAGATCAGTGCCTGCCTGAGACAGCCAATCACATTGCAGGAGTTCCTGTCATTAGCCAAGCTCATGTCCTTCCCAAAGTCCTAGCACAGGTTCTCGTCTGCTCATGGGGCATTTATGAGGTGAGCCCCATGGACACATTCCTGGCTGCAACAAGACCAGGACTGGCTTATCCGCTGTCTCTGCCCCTCTTCTTTTCCTCTCTGATATAGGAGCCACATGTGAATCCTTCCTGGGCTTTGATCCCAGAGCCATTTCTTTTATACTTACATCTTCTTGGAATACTGTCGACACACTTCCTTTATGAACAGAGGCATAAACCCCCAGCAGCTGGAACAAATGCCCTTCAGAGGATGCTGAGGTGGTTAGATGTGCCATGTCCCAGGGAATGTTCACGACCCTGTTCCTGGAGCCAAGTCTCGCTCCTCATAATAACTTTGCTGTATGGAGTCTGTGACATAAGTTCTGATGCCTGTTGGCTGAACTCCTTGAAATTGTCTAAACTACTGGGCTGTCGACTTTGAGATGGCCTGTCTGAATGTCTTGGATGCTCCTCTGTGACCCTCAAGTATGCTGGTTCATGATCACTGCTGAAGGTGCTTCTGTTTAGGAACATCTTAGGATTTATTTGGGAAAGGCTTTCAAATACTCATCTGAGATCTCCCTTTTCCTCTGGGTGCAGAGGCTGTTTCTATCCTAGGAGCAGTGTTTGACACAGTTGATTTCTCCTTCCTTCTTGAAACACTTTTCTGTTGTCTCTGTGATACAATAGTATCCCAGTTGTTTTTCTTAGCTGTCTGGCCATTTCTTCTCTGTCTCCTCCGCAGGCTGATCTTCACCAACCCTCTCACTAAATCCCGCAGACCCTCAAGTCTCTATCTTAGCCAGCTTCTCCTTTCACTCTTTAATTCTCCCCAGGGTCAAGTACATCTACATACCTATGGTTCACAGTTCTACCTCCAGCTCAGACCTCTTCTTAGAGCTCCTACTTTCTAGAGTGGCTCTCAAGCTCAAACTGCCCCCAAAACACACATTTTTCCTCTAAAGCTACTCTTTTTCTGTTGTTTCTTGAACCCATAAACAGCACCATCATCCACTTTGTTAGGAAAACCAAAGACCTGTGACCTCCTTTGACAGTTCTCTCTCCCATAGTCCCATATCCAATCCATCAACAGGTTTTATTTATATCTATTTCAGGTAATTTATCTCTCTTATTGCATCTTTCTCTCTCCACTGCCATTACCTGTGTCCAGCAGCTATAATTGCCCACCCACATGCCTGCAAAATTCATCTCTCCAACCCACTTTGGCTTCCTAATGAAGCTGGAATGATGTATTGGAAATACAGATCACACCATATCGTTGCCCCATGAATTAGACTCAATGATTTTCTATGTTTCTTAGGGTAAAGAACACAGACTCTCATTGCAGCCTAGAAGGTCCTGTATAGACTGGCTCATGCTGCCCCTTTCTCAACCTTATTACACTACGTTTCTTTCATTTTGCAATTGCACTGGGCTCCTCGCCCCATCACACAGCCTTAGCCAGTGCTGTTTCTTCTGCTGCTGCCATGTGACCTTCTCACTCTCTCTTCCTTTAGACAGCCCGTCCTCCCTTGGAGCTCACCCCACAGGCCACTTTCTCCCAGAAGTTATTCATTTCCCCATTATAACTTCCCAAGTGGCATGCGCCTCTCAGTTCTGATCCTTAATAGAATTGAAAGCGTACTATTATTGATTCTTGATTCATTAATCCTATCTCCTGAGCCCCACCCAACACTCACTGTAGGTTCTTTGAAGACACAAACTCTATTTCGTTCACCACTCTATCACCAAATGCCTAGTGTATATAGTAGGTGCTTGTGATTATTTATGGAAGAAATGAAGTGTGAGTTTCGTTAGACCAAGCCAATGACAGTGTTCCTAGGGAATTAGGATCCTCTCCAGGGCTTTTTTGCCTTTGTACCCCTAGCATGTAGAACAGGCTCTCATAGCAGGCACTAAGGAAAGTTCAGGTACACCAATGAGTGAATGCTCCAGAGCCAACACTTCCTTCAAATCCAAATAAAAAGACTCTGACAGTATGAAAGAAAGTGTGGTCTGAGATGCTCAGCCCCCTTTGTGGGTGGTCATGTCATATTTCTTGAGGACTAGACGTAACTCAGGAATCTTGTCTCCAAATTGGGAAAGTGGAGCTACAGGGGGGCTACTGGGAACCAGCCCCCACCCTGGAATGTGAGCCCAGCCCTGCCAAAGAAGCAGTTAGCTACCTCCCCCAGGAATTCTCTGGGCTGTGGATAAGTAGAGCCTGTGAAGATGGTCTTGGGATTTGATGCTCTAATTTTGCCTTTAGCTGATGAGGGGAACTGAATAAAATCCCTCATCCATAAGTCCTTCCAAAAGAAGGCTCTCTGACGCCACTGACACCGTAGTATGGCGCTCAGCTCATGGGTGCTTGGGAGCAAATTAATGAATGAAGCAAATAACCGTGGTTCTCTTGCCTTTATGTCATTCAATAATCATCTGTTAATTAACAATTACATGGAAAGAGGCCTGGGCTAGACACTGGCGTTAGATAAATGACTAAGACTCACTCCCTATTCTTGAAGACTTGCTGTTCTCACCAGGGAGATGTGACTAAGTAAACCCAGCTCGTTTAAGTTACAAGGGAGTCTGGGGAAAGTGCTCTGATGAAGTAAACACTGTACGCTCCTAAGGAAGAAGAGGGGCTCCATCATTGTGCCAGAGGACTGTTCTTAACCATCAGTGAGTTGGGGGAATCAGAATCATAGCTTATGGGCATTAATGTCCCTTTAACTCAGCTGAGTTCTGTGCACACATGGCTGAAAAAGGAGAAACTCAATTTGGTTCCATGAGAACAAATGTGTGTGGGCAGCAGTGTCACACCATCAGCCAAACACTGAACAACGCGAACATTAAAGGGACACCTATTATGAGCCAGGCTCTGGGCTAACCTGAGGAAGCAAAGATAAAGGAGGTATAACCTCGCCCCTGAGGAGCTTGCAGACCACTGGAGGAGACACGTGGGGAAACAAATAACTCATAATATTGGTGCATTAAGGTATGTGCAAAGTAAAACAGAGAGTTATCAGATTGAGAGAAAAGAGAGGGACTCTCCCAGGGCCACAGGCAACCGAAGATGTTGTCACTGATGAAGGATGAGCTGGTGCTGGCATAGCAGGAAAGTAGGGGTGGGTCAGGAGGAGGGTTCTTTGGGTTTAAGAAGCCTCACACAACCGTGGCACCGCTGGGAGTAGGAAGAGCAGCAGGAGGGACTGACTCGGGGTGCTGGACCACTCCCCAGCAGTGTTCACACAGGTGTCTGGAGAGATGAGTTGCCTCTGATCCCCGGTACCATGCACAAAGAGGTGGAGCCTAGGCATCCTTTGTCTGCTAACTGTTGCTGTGGCATTAGCAAATCACTGCTTTGGGGCAAAGGGTTGGGGGACCAGGGGACCTGAAAGTTGAATGCAAGGTGTCTGACTATTGAGACCTAGACTTCGGGTCAGAAAACCTGTGGAATCCTGACTCTGACCTTTAGCTGCCATGTGACCTTCAGCAAGTTCCCTTGGTTTTGTCATCTACGAAATGGGAAACTCATTTCTACTTTTTGGAGTGTTTGTGAGGACTGACCAAGATGAGCCCATGAAATGTCCTAGCACAGGGCAAAGGACAGAATCACTGCTCAGCTCCATGGCACTGAGTCAGCGAGTTAGCATCTGGCAGAATATGTATGTAGCAGCAGCATTAAATTTAAAAAATTTAAATAGAAGTGTTTTTTGAATGTAAGTCACTTCCCTTTAAAACACTAAATTTCTAACTCACCATTTTTTTTATACAAGGCATGAAACAAAACCTTTGTTTTTATCTGTAAATCCAGTGCTTTTAATTATGTTACCTTAACATAAAGCTGTTGTTTTCACCATTTACCTGAAAGGATGAAGCGGGTTTGGAATAATTTCATGCACTCAAGAATCAAACTGCAATTCCATGGTTTGATCCTCCTCCAATTCAGGATAAGGGTGATCGATAGGGATGCCCCAACAAAACAGTTGTGTAACCTTAGAGGACTCAATTTCTCTGAATCTCCCGTTTTACATTTGCAAAAACAAAAACAAAAAAAGGAAATAAGAATAATCCCAACCTCGTAAAGGATGAATCCTCAGAAGGATAAAAATGGGACAATGTGTGTAATACCCTTAGCACAGCGCCTGGCACATAGTTAGCTCTCAATACATATAAGCTGTCGTCATAACCAAAATTGTCTAGCCACGTGTATGAGCCTTTTCAACATCTTTCTTCACCTTCTTTCTTCTCCAAGGTGCCTCCACCCAGAATTCTAACACCGTGGAGCCAGAGAAGCAGGTGGACAACACTGTGAAGATGGCCGGAGTGATCGCCGGCCTCCTCATGTTCATCATCATTCTCTTGGGCGTGATGCTCACCATCAAAAGGAGGTGAGTCTGGGTGGCTGCCCCACCGATTATGGCGACTCCAGGTGGCCCCAGCATTGCTGTGTGGCCAGGTCATTGCTGTGTTGATCACTTTATCAAGCAAGGACCTACTGCTATGATTGCTGAGGTTCTGGAATACTTCAGCCAACTGAGGTTCATTTTGTTGGTGACTGAAGGGTGTGTGCTGCCTGCTTGGTGAGTGGCCCTGAGATGGTCAGTTTCTTATGTGCTGGGGATCCCTCTGGTTCGGCCACCTGGATGTGCCCTGGGATTCTTTGTAGCATGAAATGAGTCTTTTCCGATTTAACTGCTCTGTTGTGATCGGTCATGTCATTGAGATAACATGACACAGGGACATAGATGAGCCCAGAAATACGGATGCAAGAAAGTAATGCTTCAGCCTTCTCATCTCCTCTCATCCCTGACTTCCCTTTGGTCCAGCAGCAGCATTCCAGGCTGCCTCCTGCATGGCTGGAAGAAAGCACCCAATGGTGCCGTTGTCTCAAGGGAAAGCTCCTTCCCAGCTGGATTGGTGCTCCTGGTCACCTCTCAACAGGCTGTCTCCTTGGGCACCTCTGGTCAACTGACCCAGTTTTCCCATTTTGTGTTTCCGCTAGACCGTGTGCTCATGAAAGCCAGGGTACAGATTCCTCCCTTGTCCCCAAGATTCGCTACACTGCTGTCTTCTGTTTATCAGCACTAAACTTCTTAACACCTTAGTCTGAAGTTCTGGGTTCGATTGCTCATGGAGTTCAGCGCAAGCCCCATAACTAGGACCAGGGACTTGCCACCATCTGTAGAATGAAAAAGTCCTCCTGAAATTTGTTCCCCACAAAAACAAAGGGACAAAATGTCCCAAAGACAATGCCCAGCCTCTACCTAAGGGGCCATGTGAATATGTAAATGCAGAAAGTTAAACAAAAATAATAATAATGTCCCCATTTTCAGCCATCAGTAAGTCAGAAATACTACGGTTCCCACTATACACACAGCCTTCTCTTAGTCATTTTGGCACCAGAATATCCCTGTGTCTCTGGTGGTCTGTTCTGAATCAACCAGTGCCCCCTATGGCCAGAACATCTTATTGGTAGGGCCTTGCCCTTTCTTGAAATCTTTTGTCTAACAGGACCACTCTCTTCCACTGGCTCCCACGCAGAATTCTAAAGAGTTAAAGTTCTCGTCCAGCTGCTGATTTTGAGGGAAGGGAAGGCACTATGTTAATATTGGGAAGCAAGAACCCCAAAGTATTAAGAACAGCACTGCATTTTCGTATTATTACCATCGCCCATAAAATGTGGCCATATTGCATGTCCCAGTGACAAGTTATCTGCTGTTAAATGAGATTGAACATGAGGTTTTGGTTTCTCTGGGGGCAGAAAGCACATTGCACATATGAGGTCATTATCATGTGTCTTAGAATCACAGGCACATTGGAGGCAGAGGTGAGGTTGGGACTGTCTACCTGGAAAGAGTAACCAGTTTAATAGAATTGCATTTCTATTTGATAGACCTGCAGTGTTCTCATCCTTTGCCACTGATTTGTAAGTCAGATGTGCTCTTCCAATTTTGCTCTTTTTAAAGCCTGGCTTAACCCCTGTCACCATCATTTGTGAGCTTATGGAGAAATTCCACTTCCTTCTCAACAGCTATTTCTGAAATGTGTGAGTTTTGGGGAGGGAGGAAAGGGCCTTCTGTTTCAATGGTGGGAGCAAGTATAAAGGGAGTCCTTTGTGTAGTTTTAACCTCTTCTACATATCTTCATCTCTCATATCTATCAAAATTATCCATCAGACCCAATGAACAGGTGTCACGTGATCACCATACCTCCCTGAGAGGAAAATCTCAGGGGTTGCATAGTGGGCAGAGAGGTTGGGGGTTTGCCAATCAGTGTTTACATGTGTAGTATCTTTTGGAGAAAAATACATTTTGCTGAACTAGTTGATAATAATGTACAGATGAGTATAGAGGAAGGAAAAGGGAAGAGAGGAAAAGAGAGGAGAGGAGAGAAGAAGAGAGGAGAGAGGGGAGAGGGGAGGGGAGGAGAGAAGAAGAGAAAGCTAAAGTGGGAAAACATAGAAATTAGGCCTAGACCTACACTCTGTACACTGACCACAATGTCTTCTCATGCCTAGAGATGCCTAAAGGCGAGGTGGCCTCCTTTACCTCTTATGGGGAATACTTAATTGGTCAATTGAGTCTGTCACTAACTTACTGCTGGCCAGAACACTGTCCACAGCTACCCAAAGGAAGTGCCATTAAAGGAAAGAAACCCCCCAAATTATAGGCAAATTATCACAACTCAGGATTCTATATTAGCATCTCTTCAGTCCCATCATGATCCACAGTTAGCCCTGGGTCCCTGCGCTGGCCTGATCCGGGTCTTCTTCCTAACCTCCATGGACAGGGGCGTGGTGCTGCCTGTTTTCTCTGCACCCAGCAGATCCAGCTGGTTCACAGTCTTCACCAGAGCTGTGGCCCAGTGTTTCCAGGACACTAAAGATGCCCTTAGCTTCTTCCCATGAAGTGTTCATCCTCATTGGCCTTGGGGATACTTTGTCACTCTCCAAAGAGAGTCCTTCTCTTGCTGTTGGTATTTTTTTTCTGCGATACTGAACTAGAAAGCAGCAGAGAATAGTGTAGAGGTACAGAGGACCAAAGGGAGGACGTAATGTAAGAAGCTAAATCATTTCACCTTCAAAATGGAAGGAGAAAAAGAGGAGAGGTGTGAGAGGGATGTTCTGTTATTGTTGGTGGGTTGTTTTGTAATTGGTGCAGGGGATCTTGAGAAATGAGAGGTTGCAGAAAGGGGTATGAGGTGGTGGGCAAATCACACAGGATCCCCTTACAGTTTGCAAAAGATGCATGTTAAATTTTGGAATTCTTTTTTTAGCACCTTTGGATCTTCGGGCTGGGCTTCTTTTCAAGTGGGACCATACAGAATCAGGGCTACATGGAGATGCACAGAACAAGTATCTCCATGTAGATGAGTGTGTGGGTTTATGGGCTAGATGGATAGGCAAATGGATAGATTGTTCTGTGGATGGATAAATAGATGTTTAGATGGAGGGGAGGTGGGAGGGATGGAGAGATGAATGAATAGACAGACAGATGGGCAGACGGGTGCATGGCTTTATGTACTAGATGGATTGGTAGATGGTCAATTGGATGGTTAAACAGACAACTTAGTCTTATTTAAATAGTATGGAACAAAAAAGGGAATTTGTGTCTCAAGTTGATCTTGCAAGCCAGCTGAAAAAAAGATTTTGCAGTATGTGATTTATTGAGTTTGGGGTTTTTTTGTTTTTGTTTTTTTAAGCACAGCTGTCTTCCTGATTTTTGATCTCAGGCTGTTCCCTGCAATATCACTGTATCCTTGTAAATTTATAGACCTTCAGTAAATCTTCTTCAAG